>NW_026775579.1:40340987-42985987 GCF_030987335.1 Cornus florida | reverse complement strand
ACACTAAACTAACTAATAAGTATTGAAAATAAAAGCAATAAAGAAAAACAAAAACAAAAATCCAGAAATCTAACTCTAGCACGAAGAAGTAAAGGACAGTAATAGAAGTGCTGGAAATTGAAGGGCAACAGGGAAGACAAGTGCTGGAAAATAAAGGGTAGTGCTGAATGTAAATGCAAGCATAGAAGTTTTATTTAACCAGAATGGAAAGAACAACTGAACTTGCAAACTGTACTTCACTAACCGGACTGAAATCAAATTCACAGCTTATTCACAAGCAACATTTAAAAATCAGAAGAATGCAGTTTCAGCAACAAAAGATCATGCTACATAACTGGAATTTAATAAAATAATTAACAGCAACTACCCAGTCCTGACTTATCTTTTCTTCCTAATCTCATAACAGTGAAGGGATTGCCAGCGTACCTTGACCAGAAATATCCTTGATCAGAGAAGCTAGACAGATTTTGTACCTTCAGAAGCTATATAAAATGGTTTTATTCAATTCAAAATGTCAAAAGTGATCTCAAATGTTCGTATTAAACTCTTTCATAGTATTGGATGAACCGATGAAGGTTTATGATTGTTCTTTCACTGAAAGGTTCTTCTATTTTGCAAGACAACAAAAATAAAAATAGAACAGAAACAAACAAATAAACAAAAGTAGATAAAGAAACCACCAAAAAGAGACATGAATTTTGGCTGAAACAGAACATCCATAAGAAAAAATGTGACCAATATCGATCAAGCTACTGGTGTACAACCTAGGCTTCTTAGCCGAAAAAGCTAACTGTAGGCCATATCAATCAAGCTACTGGCATACAACCTATGGGCTTCTTAACCAAAAAAGCTAGAAACAACGTCAATTAGCTTTTGATTGAAAGGTAATTGTAGCTTCAAAGTCAAAGGGGAAGTTTCTTCTCATATGAAGTATTCAAATTAAGACTAGGTCTGGAAATCAAGACATTTGCAAATGAAACTTAATATTGATTTCTTTTTCGAAGAACAGGGGAAGGTCAGCTTGTTATGAAGTTAGAAGTTTCTCTCTCAAATCCACTCTCGTTCCATTCGGGGGCAGAAGGGGTAGGGGCTGATAAAATATTGCATTGTATTCAATCCCCTGTACATTTTTCTTCAAATCTATGGATAACTCGTCAGCATCAAACACAATCCAATTATGTGTTGAAATTCCAAGTCCCCTCCACCGTTTTCTAGCAGCAACAAGCCACAAAGTTATTCGTGGATCAACTCAATGCTAGAAGAAGAACTAAATTCACAGTAGGTGAGCACATCAGTTGCTTGAGGTCATCGATACAGCCACTACAATATCGTCCCCTGCAATGTGACAACTGTACTTCTATCTTTAAGGGAAAAATCTACAATTGCGCAAAATCAATACAAATAGAGGAAGATAATGAAGAGAATGATGACACCCTCATCCCAGACAATATGACTCCACTCAGATATCCATTAAGTTCTCCAGCCTGATAACTAAGCTTGGCATAAGGGGAACTTTTCTTACAGTCTCTTCAATATACGATATGAATATTGTGTACTAAGAAAAACATCTCTTAAGTACTACATATGAAAAAGTTCTGAGATTAAAATGTAATGAAGCCTCGGTATGGAGTTCAAATTTCAGAAGTCACCCAGTTGGTCCAGTTGTCCTACAGTAATTGCTTTACCAGCTAAATGACAATATTCATGGGAAAATGGTGTCATTTGATATGTACTACAGGGGCTGCTTGTGTTAAATAATTGGATATATGTCAAGAATCAAAACGCAAAAAGAAACAATGTTAATGTCTCAATATATTCAGTAAGAAGAAGTTATTGATAATCAAGTGACATAATTAATTACTGCAGGCATGCTTACCTTTTGAAATAAAAGAAATCAGTGCATCATTGGGACAGCACACCGTGTACAAGAGCTTCTGCAGTTGAAGTCCCAAGCATCAGCACATTTGATACCAGAGTTGGCCATGAGTTCATAAATGTCGTCTTTGAAAAGCTAGAAACTCCTCAAGAAACGTCCCAAGCATCAGCGCATTTGATACCAGAGTTGGGCAGGAGTTCGTAAATGTCGTCTTTGAAAAGCTAGAAACTCCTCAATAAACCAAGACCAAGTGAATCAAAAGCTAATTACAACATTGTAGATGACCACCATCATTCCATATTTGAATTTTTTTTCACAAAATAGAAATCGGATTAATATTAATCCATTAGATATGAATTTTTGAAGAAGGCAATATATATCCTTGTCTCACGTGACGTGTCCTCTCATTAAGATGAAAATACCAAGTAACATCTGTTGCTTTCTTTCTTTCTTTTTCTTTGGTAAGTGGCTGTTGCTTCCGTTCATTAGTAGTAACAAGTTCTATTTTTAGAAGGGACCAAGGACAGTGACAATGGAGGAAAAGATAAAATGTGAAACGGAAAAAGGAAAGCAAGGACCTATCATAAAGTGAGAGATCAAGAACCGAAAGCAAAAATGAAATCTTTCACCCAACTACGCTGACCGGTGCTATAGGCATACAAAAAAAAAAAAAAAATTAGGAAGGAAAAATAACTGATAACTCAGGCCCCACAAAGGGTGTTTGACTTGGTTGCAGTTCATTCTCAAAGAAATAATATCACAAATGAAAGAACATTATAAGAATCTGTCAATGTGTGACCACTAAGATGGTGACAATAGTAACATTATCTAATTCTAAGAGAAAGTCTATATATATATATATATATATATATAGTCTTGCTTGGCAATGAATTATTTTCTAAGAGATGAAATACTCCATGTAACCAGAGAAAAAGGTCATCCACAATAATTTTGCATTCATTCCGGATATATACAAAGGAAAATATATTCTATCCTCAACTAAAAGCTAAAAATTGAGAAGTCTAAAACAGCTCAACATGTGTTTGAAGATAGGACAGGGCCACCACATATATGCCCATACAAACTCCACAGAATCAAACACATCTATTAGGCATTTTGGCCAAATTAGCAAGGAGTAAACATTATGTTCAACCATAATCACAACAAAGAGAGAATCGAACCCATCTATTATAGCCATTTCGGCCAAATTTGCAAGGAGTAACCATTATGTTCAACCATGATCACAACAAAGAAAGAATCAAACAAAACTGTTAGGCATTTCGGCCAAATTTGCAAGGAGTAACCATTATGTTCAACCATGATCACAACAAAGAAAGAAAGAATCGAACACTTCTATTAGGCATTTCGGCCAAATTAGCAAGGAGTAACCATTATGTTCAACCATGATCACAACAAAGAAAGAATCGAACACGTCTATTAGACATTTCGGCCAAAATTTGCAAGGAGTAACCATTATGTTCAACCATGATCACAACAAAGAAAGAATCGAACACGTCTACTAGACATTTCGGCCAAAATTTGCAAGGAGTAACCATTATGTTCAACCATGATCACAAAAAATAAAGAATCGAACACGTCTATTAAGCATTCGGCCATATTTGCAAGGAGTAACCATTATGTTAAAAGATACAAGAAAACCAATGAAGAAGGGGGAAGCTGAGGGAAAAACATAGTCAATAAATATAATTTTCATTAATTTCATACTGAACATGAAAGAATGAGAAACAATAATCAAGAAGGAAAAAAAATAAGTAAACCATGCAAATTGATTGCAAATATTACTAAATTATGCCAATCAAATTTACAACAAAATAGGCAAGACTATAACCCAGTGAGAAGAAACAAGAGGTGTCCTCCAGAATTTTCTTCTCTGCTATTTTCACCCGAAGCAATGCACCAAATCGTACAAAAACTATTATATACCAATCCAATTTAGCAACGGTAAATGATAATACCCACATTATCATTTTTGGTCATTAGGGCAATCTCTTGCAAAATGTCCTTCTTCCCCACAATTATAACATGCCCCGCCGCCGCCGCGTCCGCCGCCACGTCCGCCGTATCCTCCATTCCTGCCGCCGCCGCCACCACCACCCTGATAGCAATCCCTCGCTAGATGCCCAATTCGCCCACAATTATAGCACTCTCCTCCTCTGCCACCACTACCGCCGCCGCCGTAGCCGCCTCTCCGACCACCCCTCCCATACTCGCCAGCATACCCCTCGTCGAACCTCCCGAAACCACCCCTACCCCTCCCGCCGTAACCCACTCTTCCTCTTCCTCCCCCTCCTCCGCCTCCACCGCCGCGAAAGGCGCCGCCTCCACGCCCACCGTACGGACGGCGAGATCCTGCCACACCCACCACGTCGACGGCTTTGGTGCGGCCATCTTCGCCGGTGTCGACGACGAACTCGACCCGCTGGCCCTCCCGGAGGGTCCGGAAGCCTTCAGATCGGATCTCCGTCTGGTGGACGAAGAGATCGTCGCCGCCGTCGTCGGGAGACACGAAGCCGAACCCCTTTTGGCCACTGAACCACTTGACGGTCCCAGTGGATCTGTTCGCCTCAGCCATCGGTGACAACTGCTTCGCCAAGCTTCTAGAAGATTCCCCTTTGTCACCAAATGTTCTAGAAGCTTCTGTTTCAGAAGATTTACCTTATCTTCTTTGTTCTGAGGGGACTGGAGTTGTGGCAGACTGAGTGACATTGGAGAGGAGCTTCTTTAGAAGAATTTGCTGTTTCTGTGAGTGGGGACCACATGCTTGAGGTGATCGGACGGTGGAAGATTGGATTAGAGAAATGCATGTTGGGATCTACGGTTGAGACGCGTTGGTTACTTTATCCCCTTGGGGTTTGGTTGAAATTCGATGTTGCATCATAGATATATATAATATGTACTACTACAATTTGTATAATACAAATGAACAATATATCAATATATCCTATTACGTAGTATAATATATATATATATATGTACTTTCCCGTTGAGGCCCAGATTTGGATTGGACTGAATTTCTCTGGGCTAATATCTTCTAGCAAAATTTAGAAATTAAAGCCCAAACTACTTAACGTCTGGGTTGGCCATGGTTGATGCAGTAGTACTTGTACGGAGTGTGAATAATTTTGGTAAAATGACACTCTCCCATTGGGCTATAATGAAAACACTCTCACAATGGGCTCACATATCATATCCACGGGTAAACGAGTAAGAATCGGACCGGATTATGCTTGATCCGATTCGGGTTCAATAAAATTATTTTTTATTCTAATATTATACGATAATTGATAGATTAATTATAAATAAATTTATATTTAATTTTGTTATAAGTTGAATATTTGATAATTCAATAGATTAATTATAAATAAATTTATATTTAATTTTGTTATTAGCTTGATATTCGATCCAGTAACCCAATTGAGTAGTTATAGATTGATCCACTTGCATAACTGTTTCACTTATCCATGGCATTTTGATTTATAATTTTAATTGTTTTATCCTCTTGTGTCATTTTAATAGCAGATTTTAGATGTCACCAATGTACAAAGGTTGACTTTTTTGGTATAAAAATTTGGACGGTTGGCATCACTTTTTTTTTGGTTAATCGGGGTGGCATCACTTGTTACCTAGAAACAGCGGTAAATTTTAAAAATAAATAATAAAATAATACAAATAGAATACTTTAAAAAATAATATCTTGAAATTAATTTTTTTTTCTTCTTCTACACGACAGGGACACATATGACATAGACATGACAATAACACGTTTGTGATAATTTTGTAATTTTTTTTAAAGAATAAAATTCAATACAATTTAAAATATATTATGAAATAATTAAAAATTTAATATAAAATTAAAAAAAAAAAAAAACAAAAACAAAAATAATAAACATCTACTTCTAAACTTTGAATTGATGATTTCATTCATGATTGTAGGAATAAAATGAGTAAAAAATTATTATTTTATATTTATAATAATATATTATATTATTATTATTTGTAAATGTCTCACAAGAGCAAGTGAGGTCATCCACTTCTGTTTTCAACTTTTCATGTTTGCTGATCATATAAATGTATAGAATTGTTTCTTCTATAATCAGATATATGCAGGTGACTAATGTGTGACATGTTTCTCCGTGCAGGAGACTAGTTTCCGCATTAATTCGTGCTCTTGTCTCCCACCACTTAAATTTTATGTCCTCAAACAGCAAAATTTAGAGTTCCAAAATATTGGCGGACAGCTAGAAGCATCATCATGACTATAAATTCTGTTGCTGTTTGAGGACATAAAATTTGAAATTGCCATGTAAGATTTTGGTTGAATTATCTCTCTAATCATGACCTTAAAGAAGCTGAATTACTTGGTATTGTTGTTATCAACGCCCAACCACCCAAGAAAAAAAGGAAAATGCATTGAATAGCTGTTTTAGATTGAAACTGATGGATGTGATCCAACATTATACAAGACTTGATTGCAGTTAACCCTTTTGTGGTAAATAATATTAATTGCCCATTATTTAGAGAAATATATCATTGAATTGAAAATATATCTAAATGGTCAACAAAACCATTTTAACGAAGAGGGGTATGCTGAATTTTTTTTAATAGGTCACGGAAGTAATGGAATGGAATATTCATTCCAATTATTCATTTATTCGGTATGAAATGTAAAGTGGGAATGACTATTTTTTTTATTTATGAAATTGACCATTCTATTTCCAAATATTTTTTTTTGAAAAAAATCAAGTTCCCTTGTGTTCCAAACTCAAAAACCACTGCCAACACCGCCACCTCCACCACCATTGTCGCCACCTTCCGCTGCCACCACCACTACCTCCACTTTCTTGCATCACTGCCACCATTGTCGTCACCTTCCAGGACCGCCACCTCCACCACCAGACCGTTGTCGCCATCACAACCACCACCACCTCCACTTCTTTCTACCATCGCCACCACCACCACCTTCCGCCACCATCATTACCACCGTCGCCATTGCCACACCACTGCCATCGCCTTTCACACCATTGCACGAATGCCGCTGCGGCTGCCACTGCCACTGCCTTCCACAACACCACTTACACCACCACCTTCCTCCAACCCTACCACCATCTTCCAACACCACCACACCTCATTTCACCTCCACTGCCAGCATTTATATATATATATATATGTATATATATACTCTCTATGTCCCAAAAAAGATATTCTGTTTGGGAAACCGTGACAAAAAGATGTATTAGTGGGCTAGCATAGGGAAGGGGAAGGGGAGCTTTTTAGAAAGAAAAAAATAATTTGAGGGGGACACTATGTAATTATATACAAATTATATATAAATATATATATTAACGTCCCCCTGGGCCAAGCTGGCTCGGTCCCTGTCTTTACCATCATTCAACCACTCCTCTCCCTGTAATAAATTCTCACAAATGCCGTGGGATGCTTGACAAATATGTGTTGCTTTCTTCTTCTTTTTTCAACACAAGAATACATTACTGTAAAATGTAGTACATAGGTTAGACATCTCTATCAATATTACATCGACCACCACAAAACATACGAATCTGCCACATAAGGCAGTCACTAATACTATTAAAGCAACAAATGATTGTATCCGGCACTGCCCAGGCTGTTATTTGGGGTAGTTGCGACTCTGAAGGTAACTTGTACTATAATTGTTCCTTTAATTTATGTTGGTTGTTTTTTTTATTTATTGAAAAAAAATAAAAATCTCCTGTTAGTTCAGTGTTATAAATTTGCTTTAAAGGTTGGTGCTCCATAATAAAAGTAACGTACGGTTTACACAACAGATGTAAAGCATTAGGAAATACTGTATATAATATTGGGGATCTGAGAGTGTTTTGAGAGTTTCTATCAGACCAAACAGCTTTCGCAGTAAATACCTTGTCATCCCCAGATTCGATTCTGTTGCATGTTTGTCACGTATATACACATTAGGTAAATTATTTGAAATGTATAATCATATGATGCTTCTTATCAAGTTTCATGGCCGCCTTATGCTTTAATATTGGCATCTTCTAATTTATTTTTATTTTTATTGTTGTTGTTGCTGCTGCTGTTCTTGGCAATTATATGATGCTTGTGAAATTACTGGATTGCAGTTCAGGATTGAAATTAGTGGATATAATTTAATTTATATGTATATTTGAGTGTGTTTGTGTAGCTTCTGTATGAATACACAAGGTACTAACTTTTTCATGGAACTTTTTCTTAGGTTGACAAGGTATTTACTGCAGAAGCTCTTTGGTCTTGGAATTGTTGGTGCCACAGGAACCAGAGTTCTATATACCTTAATCTCCCTTCTAGTATGCTCCCTCTCTCTCACACACTCTTACAGAGTTAGAAACAAAGCTCACAAATACACAAACGTTGCGTTTTGAACTAAATTTTCTCCAATCCCAAATTCAATTCGCCAATTGAGTGCTCCCAAACATAGCATAAAAGAATATCTTTGCCTATGAAACTAGATTTTGAACATGTTGGTTAGGAGTAAACATGCTCTAGTACTGTATGAATTGTTTCACTCCTGTTGGATTATTCATGTGTGAATACATATTCGACTGGTTATTAATTCAGATATTTGATCCGATAATCCGATCTGTTGAGGGTAAGAGAATTTTAGACAGTTGGTGATAGCATTTTGATACCTATTGGAATTCTCAACTGTGATAGAATTTTAGAAAGTTGGTGAACCATGCATCCCAACACTAATAATAGCATTTTGATACCTATTGAATTCTCATCTGTATTAAAATTTTAAAAAGTCGGTGAATCATGCATCTCAGCATTAAAAAGTCTATACTTCAAAAAAAAAATTTTTACTCCAATTTAGATGTGCACACACATATATGTTTTATAAAACTCTCTCTCTTTATTTTTGAGAAATGTACCTCTTCCTTCTAATCAGATAAAAAAACTGGAAAATTTCCCTCTAAACTCTTCTTTCTATCTCCTTTTTTTAAATGCAGATAAATAAATGACTATGATTAGCCTCCATAGAAGTCGAACACAATTCAGCAATGGGAAATTTATGAGAAGGTCACGACCACCCTCAAAGCTTCCCAAAGTTTTGCAGGATATCGTCGATGCCACTTTGATCTCTCATAGGTTTATTCCTTTTCCTTGTATTAACTTGAAGGTTTTTCTTGTATTTTAATGAATTTTGTTTTTTATTATTTTTTTATTATTCTGTTTGGCATATAAGAATTCATGGGCAAAAGGAAACAAAATCAAAATCTTGTTTATACTCATTAGGTAAATTATTTGAAGTGGTTCATCTGTATTTTATCATCCACCACCAGATTCTACTTCCAATATGGTACTATATGATGCTTCTTTGTCAGTTTCATGGTCTTCTTGTGCTTTAATATTGGCATCCTCAATTTTGTTGTTGTTGTTGTTGTTGTTGTTCTCGACAATTTTAGGAATTTTAAAAAGATCATATGCTTGTGAAATTAATGGATTGCAGTTCAGGATTGAAATTAGTGGATATATTTAATTTATATGGATATTTGTGCCTTGATCTTCCTTCTAATATGGTCTCTCTCTCTCACACACACACACACATACTTGCAGAGTTAGAAACACAGCTAGCATACTCACAAATACTCTAAAAGAATGTCTTATTCACAACTGTATGAATTATGTTTAGATGTTTACTGTGTCCTTGCTATCCCATCAGTTTACATATGTCTTGTTAGGTTGGTGATTTGGTTGAGTGATTATGTTAATTAACCTAATTTGAGCTAGATAATGATTGATATAGAAACATTGCACTTTTATATTTATATATAATTAAGGCTACACAACACAAGTAGTAGCATTCATTTCATGTATTGATGGTTAATTGAAATTGTAGCCAGGGGGTTCTGGATGCCTATGGGAACTAGAACATTTGAACACGTTGGTTAGAAGTAAACATGCTCTAGTGTATGAATTGTTTCACTCCTCGATGGATTATTCATGAATGAATGCATATCCTATTTGTTATTAATCCGGATAATTGATCTGATAATCTGACCTGTTTGGTGTTATTTTTTGCTAAAAAAATTTAATTTCAAAAAGAGATTAGCACACAATGATTAGAGAGAGAAGCTGGGATGATAAATAAAATATGTACAGAAAATAGAAAAAAAATATATGACTTTTTATTAAAGGAAAATTCAATAAAGAGAGACAAAATAGAGAGAGGGAAGAAGAAATAATAATGATAAAGAACCTTCTAATAATATTCAAAGTATTATATATTATAGTATTAGATAATATAATTATAGCATATTATATATTATATCATGTTGGATCATATTATTATCTGATTCTTTGTTTTTAGCTAACAGATTGTTCAGATTGGATTTGGATCAAAATTTGATTCATTGACAAATCTAGTGGGAAGTAGATGAGAGTAGTAGATGAGAAGGTGTTTCGTACTCGGGAGCTAGTTGGCCTTGTGTCAGCTTAGCAACTTGAATGTGCTAATTCATGGTGACCTCAGTCAATCCAAGTAGGATTAATTAGGGCTGTAAGTTGGGGTGGCCCAACCAAGGCCAATCCCAAGCCAACCTCAACTCGAATCGAGTTTGATTGGACCAGCTCGAATTGTACCCAACATGAGTTATAGTCATAACCCAAACCAAATATTTTCAGACGGATCGGGTCAGTTGTTCTTTATGAGTATTGTGTGCGATATTTCAAGTTGGTTCATTCTTGATGGGGTGGTTTGGCCTTGTTTTCAAAAGGGATATTGCGGAAGTTTCAGATTTTTGTAGCCGTTGGACTGACAACTGGTTACTTGGGATGCCTTAATCTTTTAGCAATAGGAATAAAAGAATGCGTGACACCAATGTGTGAAGGCCAATGGGCTTTTGTTTTCCTCGGCTTTATTGTAGGTAATGCAACATTTTGAATTATTTGAGGGTACGAAGAATCTGGCAAATGATGAGTACATAATGTGAATATTAATTTTATCTGCTTAATCTCCTGCTTGGTCCCTCTAAGAATCTAGCTCATTCAATGAAGTGTTCTTTTATATATATATATATATTCTCATATCTGTTTTGCTGGCTATTCCATAATTATTGGGATCAAGTCAGCCAAGGGTTTGGGGTGGCTTCTCGAAAGATTAAACACAAGTCCAGAACATGGCATCTCTAACTCCAAAAGCAATTGCAATATGAACAGAAAGCGTCACTTGGCAGTTGGGCTTGTTATGGGGTGTGACCGTGTGAGTGCGACTTTACTGAAGAAAGAGTTCTGACAGTGGCAGCATTTGATCGAGCTCAGCTGCGGATGGCTTGCATGTGTGGATAAGGTGGTGGTTAGCTCGACTCAATGGCCATGGTTTTAGGACGAGCAGACTTGTTGAAATGGATTCCTTTTGGGACTCTAATCGCCAATGTTTCTGCATGCAGCTTGTGTAATAAGCCTGGTTGTCCTAATCACCCCCTAATCCACACATGCAAGCCAAGCGCAAGTGAGCTCGATCGATCCAATGCTGCCACATACTGTCAAAACTCTTTCTTCACTAAAGCCTACTCACACCCCATAATAAGCCTAGTGTTACCCTAGGCGAACTTTAAATGCGAGGCCTTTTATACGCAAGGTTTGCCTCCTTTGTAACTTGGTCAACGAAACCCATGATCATTTCTTCTTTGCTTGCACCTACACAAGACCAATCTGGATCCATCTTCAACAAATAGCTAGATTCCGTGCTCCACCCTCGTCATGGTCCGATTTCGTCCTTTGGGCCTCCCATCGTTGGGCAAGAAGGGATGTGAGAAATTCAGTGAGGAAGCTCGTGCTCTCCACCACCGTCAATAAAATCTGGATGGAGCGAAACAACAGAGTTTTCATGAATCAGAGAAACTCACAAATGGTGGTCTTAAAGCAAATCACAGACATGGTTAGACAAAAATTACTTTCAACCATCATCAAGTACTCACCTTTTGCAGGAAAACTGGTGCTGGATTGGGAACTACGAGCGTCGATGCTGAGACCACCGGCGGAACCCTCAGACGGAGCAGCTTAGGGCTATGGCTTCTGTAAATGATAGCCCTTGAACATTCACCGGATTGATTGCAAGTTTTGACAGGGATAGTCTCTTATTTGCCCTAGGCTAAACGCTGTCACCGCTTCTGTGTTGGGCTAGGCCGAGTGATAGGCTTTTGTTGGATATTTTGTTGGGCCTGTCCACTAATCGTGGCCGGCCTTTATTTTGGCAACTTTGTAAAGTTTTACCATTTATACAATACTTACCTTCCAAAAAAATTTTTATAAGTGTAAATTTTTTATTAAGATGAGATGATTAGTACATAAAATATATGGAGGAGTGCTAATTGCAGTCGAGCAAACGACTGTCCATTCATAGTCGCAGTATGGACATAATCGCATTTAGGATTGTTTAGTTTTAAATGCATTAGTTATGTGAATGTATTCTGGAAAAGGAAAAAAATATAGATAAGATAATTCATTCACAAGATATGGATGGATTCGGGAAAAAATAAAAGAAAGAAGAAAAAAAAAAAAAAAAAGTGAGAAAAAAATCCAAAAAGAATAGAAAGAAAGGTATAAAAAAAAAATCGATTATATATTTCTTCCTTTTTTGTTTTTTCCTATATATATATGTTTCTTTTTGTTTTTATTTTTACAACTATCCTTGTATAAATGGATTTTAAGGGAAAAAAAATGAAATAAAAGAAAAGGAAATAATTCATTCACCAAAAAAGAAATATATACATATATAAAACTAATTTTGTATTTAATTCGGTCTTGGTGTTTTGTAAAGAGTATAAGATTCAGTTTACATCAAAAAAACTAAAAAAAAATTATTCAACATAATTTAGTCACAAAAATCAAAATTCAACTTCATATTAAAGTAAATATGAACGTCTTGCATTTTGAGCTGCATAATTATCGATTAAAATGTTATAATCAAGTTTCTACAACGTATCTTTTTCAATAGATATCATAGTCAAACCATTCAATCTCACTTGTGACATAGTCGACTACAGGTAAGATTTGATTAATTTTATCGTCGAAAAACTTGATACAACTTTAACTGGGATAGTCAATAATACTCTATATTCAATCCAAGCATTTGAAAAACAATAAACTAGCCTAAAAAGCAAGGGAAAGGCACAAATTTAGTATGAAAAATTTAGTACGAAAAAGATTATTTATGCTTAGTTACTCACCGGTAAGTAGGGTGAAATTACTCACCCCTATGTGGTCCAATAACAAAATAACATATCACATTTAATAATAAAATAATCTACATCTAAAAACACTATATACATTTATTTGATGGTTGATCCGAGAAAGCAGAGAAATGTATGAATTATTTTATTATTAAAGGTGGTGTGTTATTTTATTATTGGATCACATAGGGGTGAGTAGCTTCACCCTATTCATCTATGAATAACTAAGCATTGTCCTTTTAGAAAATATTAGACCATCTCCAATGCAAAATGCCATTTTTGCGTGCCATATCTATATTTTGAAAGGAGATACAATGTCAAAATGTTATATTTTAGCAATTCTGTTCCAATGGTGCATTTCATTTAAAACGCTATTTTTTAGCAATTCTACTCCAATGGTGCATTTCATTCAAAATGCTATTTTTTGACACCACAATCATTATTTTTCAACTACCCTTCCCAACTACAATTTTCAACAACCAATTTTTTTTTTTTTTTTTTTTTTTGAGTATTTGTATTCTATTTAGCTTATTTGCCTTATTAAAAATAAATAAATAAAAACAATGACATCTATATATATATATAAATTTGTGTGTGTGTGTGTGTGTGTATAATGTGTAGAAAGTGGATAGATTCGGTAAATTGGGTTTCAAAATACATGTGTAGTTTTACTGGAAACACAACTTAACTTTCTTCCTAGACATTGAATTTTTGGTGATTCACACAATAGTTAAGAATTGAGAACTAGATCCACGTATGGGCAACCTGGAACCCAACCCAAGTTGGTAACCCTTGGGCTAAGGGAAAGGCACAAATTTAGCAGAAAAATGATTATTCAACCAAATCCTTGGGCTAAGGGAAGGTTCTAGAAGCTTTTGTTTCAAAAAGTTATAGAAGCTTTTTTTTTATATTTTATATTTTTGGCTTATAAGTGACATTGCCCAACCCACATGGTGTTGACATGTTTGATGCAGTGGTACAGATTGTGAATAATTTTTGTTTAATGGACTTTTAAGTAATCTTGTGTACAAGAGCATTATAGGCTCATTGTTACAAATTGTGGGCTCCACATTATTAATGCATTCGCACTAATGCATTCGCAGTGCAAATGCACTTGCATTTTGAATATACAAATTGGATGGCAACTTGCATCCGTAATTATAGCCCCAAATACTTAATTTCGAAGGAAGCTGTGCGTGTGCGTGTGCGTGTGCGTGTGAGATTGGTGTGTGAGTACCATTTATATGTCGAAGCAAGAATACATCAGCTCTCTTATAAAATATTTTCCCCGTGCTCACAAAATGCAAGTTGCCATCCAATGTGTAACAATGAGCATATTAATGCATTCGCACTAATGCATGAGCAGTGCAAATGCATCTGCATTGTGTGTGCGCGTGTGAGATTGGTGTGAAGCTGTGTGTGTGCGTGTGAGATTGGTGTGTGAGTACCATTTATACGTGGAAGTAAGAATTGAATACATCAGCTCTCTTATAAAATATTTTCCCGTACTCACAATATGATCGATTTTATTGCGTTTTATTAAATGAATTATAATTAATTTTATTACTTTTATTATTAAATAATTTACATAGTTAATTTTACTACCTTTATTGTTTAATACTGAATAATGAATAGTAATACAACTCATCCCCGTTAGATTAGAATTATAATAGTTCATATTATATTATTGTTTCACTTAATGCAATTTTATTATTAAGATAAATATTTTTTTTCATAGTATGATAAGTTATGTTCTTATATTGTTATAACATCTAATTATTCTGAAAATGTCAAATTTGACAAAATTAGAATCCGTGGCCCTGGACATTTTCGACAAAAAAAAAATATATATTATTTTAGATTTTGGATGCTCGGATCCGTTAAAGAGTCTTGGAAACACAATTCAGTAAGAAAGTGATGCATCATTATTCATTACCAGATAAGGTGAGTGTCATGGTTTTCATTCGTCGCCAAAACTGAATACCTCATTCAAAGAGATCTACTAAATTTGTAGAAAAATTTGAAAGAAAGATATGATATCAGTAAACAATTATCCTTCCAAAAATTCAAGCTGAATACCTCGAGATCCACTAAATTTGTAAAAAAATTTGAAAGAAAGATATGATATCAGAAAACAATTATCCTTCAAGCTAAATACCTTATTCAAAGAGATCCACTAAATTTGTAGAAAAATTTAAAAGAAAGATATGATATCATAAAACAATTATCCTTCTAAAAATTCAAGCTGATTGGCATTTAAAATTGTGGTTGAATACAACTCTGCCCTATTTTAAATCAGGTTTTATATGGTGATACTATCACTAATGAGCTTGTTTTGGAAAAAAAATTACATTATATTTCACGTCTCAAATGTGTTCTTACAGAGCTATATTCAAAGCTGATATTATATTTAGTTTTGACTTAGCAAAATAATGAATTTTTATTAAGAAATCACCAATCCTGGGCGTGTGCATTTGACCACGGTGATCGAAATGATAATAAATATGATCGTAGAACTAAAAATGATCATAATGACTGATATGATCGTGAAATCATTTTCAGCATCGTCATCATCGTCGTCAGTGTTATCGTGTGGCAGCTATCAATTCTCAATTTCTAACCATTATATTACGAATCGTGGCACCCACATGAAAAAAGTAGATACATCCGGAAAGTAAAAATCCAATGTCAAGATTTTGGTTGCACCATAACAGAATATTTTATATATATATACAGATGGGTGCTTTAGGAACAAAGTGGAAGAAAGTGTCAGATAAGAAAAATGAACAGATATTGAAGGATGTTCATACATGGATATGCTCTTGAGCATGATTGGTAGCCATCTCAATGGAGGAGTCGAGTGGATAGGTTTCTTTAGTTTTCAGAATTTTAATAGAACAAAATTTGTTTTTACCAAAGAGACAAATTATATTTTATAAAATTTAATTATAAAAGTTGTAATTTTCTTTCTTATTTTTTTAAAATTATAAAATTTCAATCAAAAATCTATCAAGGTGGAATATATATATATATATATATATATATATATATAAAAGACTAGTGAACAAAAAAAGAAAAAAAGTAAAGAATAAAGTATAGCCATATATATCTAATCAAGAAGAAAGAAAAAATGAAGACAATTGTTAAAAATAAAGAAAAAAAAATAAAATTAAATATATGTAACAAAAGAAAGAAGGAAGGTTATTAGGTATCAAAAAAAGAAAAAATAGTTTAAAAAGGTAATTTAATTTTAGAATTGAGAATTTATAATCTCGAAAAAACATAAGAAAGTCACATTAATTATAATTTATTTTTCAACCCTGCAGATTTAGCACTCCTCAAAAACTACTTTATCGCACATTACCTACTGTAGATAATTAATTGACACGTGTGTGTAGCAGACAATTGTAAAGGGTCTCTTGAAAGTTCATAAGAGCATCACACGGGCTGGCGGAAGGATCTTTCCGCCTGAACGGCCCAGAAGTGCTCCACGTCTTATGAAAAATGAGTGGACTCACAAAGGATTGATTCGCGGTATTTCGCGAGCCAAGGCCGATCGCAATATATATATATATTTATTTTATTTATTGTCAAAACCGCTTCATTTTTGGAGAGTTTTTTTCTTTAACACCGCCATAAGGTTTTATTTGGCCGCAAGTTTTAAAAAAAAAAAACTAAAAAATATATTATTTTGAGCTTTTTTTTAAAAAAAAAATAAAATTCATATTGTCCAAAAAAATTTTGGCCAAAAATAAATTAAAAAATCTTTTATTTTTGCTTTTTTCCCTTAAAAATCAATTTTTTTACTTTTAAAAAACTCTTAATTTGTTTTTTTTTGGGTTCATAATAGATAATGTATTATTTAAAATTATAATATCAATCCTACTTTTTTTAATAATTTGTAAAGATATTGTTTGATTGAAAAATATTACCGTTGAGAAACAATTTCATCATTTTAATATTAAAAAACTATTACATAATAAAAATTATAGTACACAAAATAAAGCTGTTACAAATATAATCGTTAGGGATATAGCGGTTAGAAATATATCCATTATGAAAAAGTTTAAAAAAAAAATTAATTAGTTAATTAATAAAAAAAAAATTTGAGAGCAAAAATCCGGAGAGCCTGATGGAGTGCCTATTTCAAGAGAGCGAAAGCTGTTGACGTGATTCTTGGAATTGCTGACATGTCTTGGAAAAGCTGAAGTGGCAGTTTTGGAAAGTCAAAATCCGAAGAGGCTGGTGCGGATGCTCTAAGTTCCCTCAACAGTGTTAGAAACGAGATTCATATATTGGGTTCTTAAATGGATTCCCGAGGTCCCGAGGACACTTCGGGAAACTACAATAAAAATTCTTAACAAATATCTATACCGAGATATTTCCTCAGGAATTTTGGAGAAATCCCAACTCGGAATTCCTGTGGTATTTTAAGAATAAATAAGAGGGTACATATTTTTTATTTCCTGTGTTCTATGGTGACCCAAATTTACTGGATCCGAATCGTTAACTGAGTCTTTACCCGAACTCGAAGTCATGCAAGGGTACTATGGTCATTTCATATAAAATTAACACTTTTGGGCTCAACAAGGGCAAAATGATCATTTAACTCAAGTATAATGGCTTATGACCCAAAAGGGTAAAACAGTCATTTGTTAAGGTCATACAATAATTAGAATGAAATTCGGAGATAATACGGTCATTCCGGTAGGTAAAATATAATTAATATATTTTACTGCACGTAGTATATACTAACAACATTAAATGTGATGAGGGGTAAAATAAAACACAAACGGTAAGTAGCAGGAACCGGTCGACTGGTTTGGAACATTCAGTCGACTTGTGAGTAATTCACGTCGATCGATAGGGGTCATTGTAATACCCCTAGTTTTGAAAGGGATATAATTAGAATTTTACTATTTATTTTATTATTTTCATTATTTCTTTTATTATTTTTGGGTGCTTACGTGGCTACATGGTTGGATGGTTTCTTGTTTTTGGGCGATATTTGAATTAATTGAATTTTTTATTTTATTACTTGAATAATTGGACCTATTTGTAATTAATTGAATTGGTTGCGTTAATTTTACTATTGGGTTTAAATTATTATAATTAAGTTACTGAGTTTTTAGCTGTCACCTAAGTGTAGCCGACATAGGTTTTAAAGAGGGTTTTCTATGAGCCGACTAGGATTTAGCGTAGGGTTTGAATTGAACCTAGGTCTTGTGTAAACCTATAAATATAGGTATAAAGTTCTGCTTAGGGTTTTAGAACCCTATTCATGACAGTGGAGGCAGGGAAGGAACGGAGGAGGATTTCCTAGTTCGCCGGAGAAACTTAAGAAGACGACGCTGAGGTTTTGAACTGAAAACTCACAGGCAAGTTCTAATCCTAACTTTATCCCATTGACTTGTGTTCTTTGCATGTCTAATTCAACTCCCGGATTAAATAAGAATCGAACTTAAACTGGATTATATGTCTTTGTATTTTTCATTGAAGATAGCCATGAGTATACTGCTTGTTTTATGATCTTTCATGTTTAACTCATAAACTAATTCACAGAACTGGATGTATAATGCATGTGAATGGATATAAACAGAGTTAAATTAGCTTGTAATACTGGAAGATATTAATCTGGTTTGCATGTTTAGGTTCGTCGGTAACGGTATATGGTTGAATGTTCGTTTTTGTTTATCTTAAATTCTTTCTTGTAGAACTTTGTTCTAATTAGAGTGGGTCTAGGATTAATGGTTTTTACCATATCTGGCACATTGAAACTTAATTTTAATCAGTAGAAATCATTGGATTTAAGGACTGATCAAACTAGACGTCACCGGAGAAGACGAAGTTGAAGAGAAGAAGCAGAGAGGAGAGGAGGAAGTTGGAGGCGGCTCCAAAATATTTTGGATCCAGCTCAAAGTTGTTTGGAGGCGGCTCCAAGTGAGTTGGAGCCGGCTCCATCTTGTTTGGAGGCGGCTTCAACTTGTTTGGAGCCGGCCCCTTCAAGGTTTTCCTAGTTTTTGATGTTTCGGCGACCGTTTAGGCTACAATGGTTGGATTTTGGAGATTTCAGATCCTGTTAGAATGTATAAATGGGGTTTTCAGTATGTTCTAATGCCACATTAAAGTTTCCAAGGGTTGGTTAACGTGGATTAAAACACTGGTGTTTATAGTAAAACAATGCATAAATTGTTAGATGCAAATCTGATTACAGTTTTGGAGATGTAGAGGTTTAATTGCCTATGATCTAATTTAGCAGATTACTATGGATGGTTACACCATGTTGATCATGGAACAGGGGTAGGAACAAGTATGCTTAAGCTTTAATTACTGCTAGCTACGAATTAACTGATATACAGAATTTAACTTGTTTCAGTTAGTGTTGGTTTGGTATAAAAGGAAGCATGTGAATTAGTATATTCTGTTGTTCTATTTTAGGAATTAAATTGATGTTTATATGTATGACATGTATGATCAATTACTGGAACTTAGTTACTCTGTTATGCTTAATGGGAACCTTGTTGCTAAATATATAGTGTTGTGTCTTATAAACTTACTGAATATCTTGGAATGTTTTAAAGTGAGCATGTTAATTCTGATACTATTATTATTGTGCTCATAGTGAATTACAGAATGGATTATACCTGTTCTCCGTGTCTTTAATCTTATTAGAGAATCATGTATTGGTAGAACAGAATAAGCATGTTATACACATATACTGGTTATACATGTGATGGACTCTTGTTATTTTTGTTATGGATTAGTTGGTATTTACATATATATATTTGTACTACCATTTACCGGATGGATGGATTGTATGCACTGGTATGGGACGGTGGCATACTAGGGATGGATTAGTAAAACACTAAATCCTACCTATTTTGGAATGAGTTGGATTAAAAAAAGTTAAGTCCTACTTATATGGATGTGTATGCACTGGTATGGGATGGTGGCATACTAGGGACGGCTCAGTTCAAAACACTGAGACCTACCTATATTGGGGATGGATTAGTTCAAATACTAAGTCCTACCTATATTGAAATAAGATGGATTAACTACAAAAGTTAAGTCCTACTTATAACTAGGTGTCAGGTCAATAAACTTTTTGAATGACACACTTGGAACGGATTTCATATATTATGTTATGGTGCCACGATATGAGCCTGAGTCTTAGAGTCGTTGGCTAGGAAGCGTATATGCATTGGGATGCATAGCTGGCTATGATGGTTGGATGTGTACCCTGTTAGGTCCAGGTAGTCATGCCCACCTCAGGTTCGTTTTGCATAGTGCCTACTAGTCAGGTTGAGACGGGCCTGTAGTCCAGTGAGAGTCCTGTAGTGTGAATATATATATATATATATATATATATATATATATATATATATTTACGGATTATTTAGTTATTGTTGAGTTGGTTAGAATGTATATGCGTATTGAGTCTCTGCTTGGATTGTAGTAGGTTAGAACTTGTTCGTGGGCCTGACCCACCTCTATTTTTCAGGTACTCGTCATGTTCCAGACTTAGACTTGATCTGTGACGACCCCGGATTTTTCAACCCAGTGTGTCCTGTGATGACCCAAAACAGATCCAAAATGCGGAAGCAAAAGATAGAATAACAGTCTCTAGAGATACAACACTCCTCTAAGACACCAATGTGACCCTCAACGAGGTCACGAAACATAAAGGAAGCAAATGCGGAAGCAATGTTTCGAAAATGGACATGAATGAACCTAGGGGTAAAATGGTCATTCCACACTAAAATGGATTCCACTGTGCACAACATTGGAAAGACAACGGAAAATCAATGAATTTAGACTCAAGAATCACCTGATTTGGAGTCCGGACGACAAAGATATCAAGTTCTGAAGTCGAAGGAAGGGAAACCTTATTCCGGTTCGAACCAAAAACAGACACTATCTTTCTAAAACCTGAATATCTTGAGCTACAAGAAGAATCTGAAGCTAAAATTGGTACCATAGGAAAGCTTGTTTCGACGCGATCAATTTAGACTCAAGAACGGACCAATTTGGAGTTAAAACGAAGAAGATATGATAGTTTGAAGTTGGAGGTGTAGTGCTGAACCAAGACACAAACACACACACACACGAACAGTACTTTAAGCGCTCGACCAAGGGCTTCGAGCGCTCATAGCCCCCTTGGAGCACTCGAACTGCTGTAGGCTGCACCTGAAATGCCAACTTGAAATGCAATTTTGAGGACTTTCTGGACCTTTTGAAAAAAACACAAAGAAGAAACCCTCCTCAAAATCATGATTTCTAGCCAACCATGCCAAAAGAAAATTTTATTTTTCATGATAAAACCCCAAAATGCCCTTATGCTCAGTTTAGGCTCAAAACGGCAAAAATGTGAATTTGCACCAAACATACATTTGACCCCAAATGCCCTTCTAGGCTGAAATGAATACGCACGCAAATGTAATAAGTGATTTTGAGCACGCGGGAATGGTCCGCGGCTCCCGGAAATGGCCGATACAAAATCCAATCCCCCGACAGCCAAAAAGGCGGAAATGAACTTGAAATGGAAATTTTGAAAACCAAAATTAACGAATGATTAGAAATTACCGTTTGGCCCTCCAGTGTAAAATAACATACTAAAATGCTAATGGATGAATCTCATACACAATACACACTCCAGTGTAAAATAACATACTAAAATGCAAAATTTTCATAATATTTCATGAAGTCAAAACTACATAGGATACAAATACATGTCATTGGCCTCCGGCCTCATCTCATACATGTCAAATACATTGTAAGGAGTGCACTCATGTGCACATTACATATATGGAATCAAATATACACATTTTGTCAAATAAAGCTACAAAAGGCATTTCATGCTAACATTTGCATGAAATGGAACTTAAGAACTACAAGCCATCCAAGGAATGATATGAATCACGAACCAAGTCTTCGTACCTGAAAAATGTCCCCACAACATGGGTGAGTAACATAAAGCTACTCGTAGGAGATGAGCATGCATCGACCTAACTTTTTATAATTTTATCACCCTAAGGTGAAACCTGTTAAAGAGGCTCATGCCAACTAACGTCTATGTCAAAGTGTGACCCAGGGAGCATCCTAAACTACCTAAGATCATTTCTAGCACAAACACATCATTCGTACAATTCAAGTAACATGGGAGCATGCTATACAAAGCAACAAGATGTAGATTCTCAAGGTCACTAACTTGAAATCTAAAATGTTAAAACAACTATAGTGGATCATGCCACCTAAAGTCTATGTTCCAAATGAATCTATAGGATCATTCCAAGTCACATTTGAACAATAAAGCACAAATCACAATATCTACGCAATTAACAAACATAGAAGCATGCTACACAAGTATCAAGATATAGATTCTCAAGGTTACCATCTTGAAATCTAAAATGCAATAACAACTAAATATAATAATTTAGTACAATTAGAATTTCTAATACCACACATCAAGACATAGATTCTCTAAGTTATCAACTTGAAATCTAAAAGTGTGAAAACAACTAAATATAACGATTTAGTATGGGTGTACTTAACAATATCAATCGCCAATAGCCAAAACCACAAGTCACAATTAAACATGATTGTCAACTTGGAATTGAATGCGAAATCAAATAGTGGAAGACTTGGACATCAAAGCTCGGATTTCCGCCGAGACAAGGTAAATTTGGAGCTACTAACCCCCAGGCAGCCTACCCAATGCGCGAACTTTATAGGGTTAATTTGGAGATACTAACCCCCAGGCAGCCTAACCAACTCGCGAACTTTTAACTTAAAGGACTCTTGTCCCCGTACTAGAGCCAAACCCTAGCCATCACAGCTTAACAATGTCCCAAGCAACTCTAAAATAATCCAAATAAGTTCACAACTTATACATAATTTTTATAATGCATGAAGTCACCTTCTATGCACAAGTAGGTTGAAACCACACAATCCATGCCTTAGAATTTCAATTCTAAAATGGCATATATAATGTCAATTACAAAGTGTGCAATTCATTACACATGGCATCAATATATTCCATAAAGAAAACATGTTCTCATGAATATAAATATAACAACAAAGTTGTCCAATGCTCAAAACACAACAAAGTGAATACATAACAAGTTCAAGTTCATGATTTGAATATAGAAACAACTTCTAAAATATCAATAGATCCATGGAGCCATTAGATAGAATTTAATTAAATAAGATAATCAAATTCTCTATATTTCAAATCAAATTCGAATAACCTCAAATTAATATATGTTAAACAACATAGCATGCTCATTACATATATTAAATCAAAAGTGTCAAATGAGCAAGATAGCATCATATGGAATTTAATTAATTTAAATTAATTAAATCTCTTGATTTCAAAAGTTATTCAAATGATCCCAAATTATATCAAGTACCAAATCATGGTCATACCATATCTCAAGTCTAAAATGGAATACAAGTAAAATACAATTTACTAGAATTTAAATCAAATTAAATCCATTTAATCTCTAGATTTGAAAACTCATCTAAGTCATCCCAAATTAATATATATCAAAGATCAACTCATGGGTATGCCATTTACTAAGTCTAAAATGAGTTATATGCAAGATATGATAAATCATTAATTTCTCAAATTAACAAAAGATATGCATACAACTTATATAAGCATCAATAACATGCAAGAAACAAAAATATAACCCTATAACATCCCCTACCTCACTAGAGAAGAGTCTCTCTAGAATCCAAGGCAAATCAACACAAAATGGCAAACCCTTCTAGGGTTATGAAGAGGAGGATGAGGGAAACAAAAAGTGTTCCAAGCTTCATGGTTTAAGGTGAGTGGAATGCCATCAAAAATCAAGGTCAAGACCTAAAGCTTCAAGCTCCATCCATGGAGGCTAGGGTTTGTAGTGAGGAAGCTAATGACATAATGTGAAAAAGTGTGAGTGGAGGAATTAGAAATCCTCCACTCATTAGGTGATCCTACACCATGGTCAACGCACACATCTATGGTCAATTGCACAAAAACCCTCCTTTAAAACCATAATCTCAAAGTGGTCCAAAAACAATTGCAAGACTTAATTTGGAGCATACACTTGTCACAAATCCAAGGCTCCATCCTAGGCTTAATCTCAAACCTACACTTGTCAACCATCCAAGCCAACAAGTGCACCAATCCTAGGCCAACAAGTGGTTAAATCTCCACCCTCGACATGTCCTCATCCAAGGCCTCAAAGTGTTTCCACACACATGTCAACAAGTGGACCAATGAGAGTGTGACACTTGTCACACTTTTCCGGAAATTGCAAAAAGGTCATTTTTGAAAATATCTTCCAAATTAAATTACAAAATGGTCCCTAAGACGAAAAATAATTAATTTACAATAATTACACAAAACCCCAAAAGTTTAAAAAATTACAAAAAGGTTATGCGTCTATACCCTTTACAAGAAAAGTAAACACTTAGCATGCTTTTCTACAAAAGTGAAAATACGCATAGTATGGAATTTAAATATCGTGGATGCATGCAAAATCGGAATCAAATCCGAACACGAAAAGTGAGGTTATGCCAACAAAGTGACAACCGAGAAAAAGACGAAAAGTGAATAGTGTCATAAAAGTGAAAATGTGAAAATGACTCGGTCCTCAAAGGAAGTCGTCAATCCAAGGAAAAGAGTCTTGAAAACCATCCCCGAGCACTCAAGATGATATTAAGCGGCGAGAAACCGAACTCAGAAGGGAAAAGATCAATGGAAAAAAAATATCCGTGAAAATCTGAGAAAAGGAAAGGAAAGAAAATGACCGGGTCATTACATAATCATGCTGAGCAAAGACTACTACTCACTCTTCCGACGACGTAGGACTTTTCTCTATGGTTTACTCTGGATGTTCTTTAAGTAGCTTTCATTTCAGTTTGGATTATTATTAGGGGTCCATTAGAGATGGATTCCCGAGTTGTATTAGAATTGGAGAAGTTGGATGTATCAGACTAATTATTATTTGTAAAATTTTTATTCTGAGGTTTTTCTATAAAGGATTTTCATTTTAGTTTCTTTTCAGTAAATTTTTATTCATTCCTACTATCTAAATTGTATTCTGTGTTCGTTAATTGCTAATTGGTTTAATATCCTCGGGTACTGGCCAACCCACATCTGGAAATTTAGGGGTATCACAGTTGGTATCAGAGCACTCCAGGTTCTAGTGTCCTTAGGAGTGTTTTCGTTATAAAACTTCTGCGTTGCGTCTTTTAAAAAAAAAACTTAGAGCCATGTTAGGATTCGTTGTACTCTCTTTACAGTTCGTTAGGAGGAGCGGATGTCAATTATATTCCATAGTTATGGAATAGTTGACACTAGGAGGAGGATGGGGTCCACGACGAAAGCGATATGGACCTAACGGAGTAAATGAGTATGTTGTCGAGTTCTTTGCCAGAAATATAACTTGGGGATTGAAGGTTTAGTTCCGGAGTTGGCACTACTTAGAAAGTATAAGCCAAGGGAGGGGTAAGGTGTAGGTGTTAGGTCACCGCATAACGGGGCCAACACAACTTCGGTTGTTCTAAAAAAGGAGACAAGCGAGGAGTAGGATTCTAAAAAGGATCCTAAAGGAGGAGATATCAGCGTATCCCAGAAAAGGGATATTGAAGTTTGAGGATGAAGGATCGCACAAGTGTGTTCTCATTCACCAGCAGTATAGTGAATAGTACTAATGGAGTTGGTGTGAACCAATCTATATATAGTTAAAGTTTCGTATCATCTCTCCGGGAGTTATGTGAGAAGTACTCTTTAGGAGTTTGGGAATCGGATGGAGTTCTTACAAGAACAAAGATGTGATTTTATATCACATTCCGGAGAGTATGGGGATTAGGTTGTGACGTTCTACGTTGCGTTATAGAGCCACGTTAGATGGTTTGCATTCCGCATATAGAAGGATAAGGGTTAAGCCATTGGATAATTGCTTAAGCAAACGATTGTGCAGTTAAGCTATGTTTAGCGGATAAGTTTCAAGGTTGGATAATTACCAACGAAACTATGAAACGAACTTTTGCGAACTTGAGTTCAAAGGAGGTTTTCTTTTCTGGAATGGAGTATGACTTAAGTAGAATTATATTTTGGTTGTTTTGTGTATTGTGTGTACCTACGTGTTTCATCTTTGATTGTTATGTGTTTCGGTTTTGTTATTACGTGTTTTATTTCTGTTAATTAGTCCAGATTGGGAATATGGATTGGTTGGGGACACAAGTATGTGATCAACCCACTATTATTTTAATGACATGGGTAATAGCGCTATGTACGCTAGGATTTGTGAATGTATGGTCATAGGATTGGGTAGAAATACAGACTTCTAGCCAATTTATTAGACCTGGATATGCATCATTATGGTATGCTATTTAGGATGGGATAGTTAAGCTATCAACACGAGTCAAATAATCTAAAAAGATTAGTTTGATATGCTCTATACTAGGTAGGGATTCGTTGGTACAACGCTATAAAAAAATGGTGATTGTCAATGCTTTGGGGATTCATGAGGATGTGGTAGATAAAGATCATTGTAATGCCATTATGGTTCGAATGGAGGATTTCGTGCTGGTAGGTACTTATTAGTATGACGCAGAGGGAGGATAGTGGACTGCTGGAAGCTTTATCAGTCTATTCATGATCTAGACATTATTTTATGAGGGTATCATTTAGAGGAGTTGTTGGTGTTGCACTTGGAGGAGGAACCAAAGTTTCTACGCAATATAAAATGTAGGAATTTTTTTTTTTATTAAGAGTATCTTTCGTAACAATTAGCTGTTGCTCCAATACTGATGACTATGTGGAGGATGGGAAAAGTTTCGTATAAATTGAAACGAGACAAGGAGTTAACTTTACACTTACCTATAATAGAAAAGTAGGGTGTGTTAGGGATAGGAAGGTGAAACTGAACACCTATATAAGGAAGCGATACACGGTGTGTGTGCAAAAGTCATAGTTAGTTGACTTTCGATGGATGGAATTACCGATTGATTTTATTAACGGTAAGGTTATCACTAACTGGTGATGCGTAGATACAGTTGTAGGGTTAGCTTTTGACAATGCTTCGATGTAAGCAATGGTGCAGATGGAAGCTGGTGGTACCAGACCAGTTGGTACTTTCTGTAGACAAACGAAAAGAAGGATATAGGGACTGAGATTCACATCTCTTAGTTTTTTATTCGTCCCGGTGCAACATAAAATGCTTCATGGTATGAAGCAGTTGTTTGGAGGATCGGCAAGTAGAGGGACGTAGTGATTTAGATACCATTTCTAATATGATCGAGGTGGACCATTCGAGATTACGAGACCTTTGTAGACATTTTCTATGTTCAACTGATAGACCCTTTTCACGAATTTGGATGAGGGGTTGCTAACTTTTACAAAGGATCAAGATTTGGTTGGGATGTTGGTTCGTTTCTTTCTTAAATCAGCTAAATTCTGGTTTATTGCGAACTGGTGGGTCATCAGTTCATATGAATAGAGGGGATTACAAGACAACTCAGATGACTCAATGTGGTGATTCACATTTTGCATTAAGTTCTGTCCGGGGGAAAGGAATAGGGAGATGGATGCTCTCAACAACCGATCGGATATTCCTATCTTGAGATTCATTGTTGAGTTCATAGTGGCAGTTTCGCTTGTATAACAATGACACGGGCTGTTATCACATGAAATAAGGAAGTCAGCTGCACATATTGGGGTTGATCTTCGTGGAGGTGTATTTGGAATTCATAAGTTTCCTTGGAGGATTTGGAATTCAGTGGAGCTCTTGCATAGCTGCAGCATCCACAATGGAAAGGAAATGAATTTTAACAAAAATAATTCAGAGTTTCGTGAATTCCGAGGACGTAATTTCGTTTGTTAGGGGGGAAGAATGTAATACCCCTAGTTTTGAAAGGGACATAATTGGAATTTTACTATTTATTTTATTGTTTTCATTATTTCTTTTATTATTTTTGGGTGCTTACATGGCTACGTGGTTGGATGGTTTCTTGTTTTTGGGTGATATTTGAATTAATTGAATTTTTTATTTTATTACTTGAATAATTGGACCTATTTGTAATTAATTGAATTGGTTGCGTTAATTTCATTATTGGGTTTAAATTATTATAATTAAGTTACTAAGTTTTTAGACGTCACCTAAGTGTAGCCGACATAGGTTTTAAATAGGGTTTTCTATGGGCCGACTAGGATTTAGCGTAGGGTTTGAATTGAACCTAGGTCTTGTGTAAACCTATAAATATAGGTATGAAGTTCTGCCTAGGGTTTTAGAACCCTATTCACGACAGTGGAGGTAGGGAAGGAACGGATGAGGATTTTCTAGTTTGCCGGAGAAACTTAGGAAGACGACGCTGAGGTTTTGAACTGAAAACTCACAGGCAAGTTCTAATCCTAACTCTATCCCATTGACTTGTGTTCTTTGCATGTCTAATTCAACTCCCGGATTAAATAAGAATCGAACTTAAACTGGATTATATGTCTTTGTATTTTTCATTGAAGATAGCCATGAGTATACTGCTTGTTTTATGATCTTTCATGTTTAACTCATAAACTAATTCACAGAACTGGATGTATAATGCATGTGAATGGATATAAACAGAGTTAAATTAACTTGTAATACCGAAAAATATTAATCTGGTTTGCATATTTAGGTTCGTCGGTAACGGTATATGGTTGAATGTTCGTTTTTGTTTATCTTAAATTCTTTCTTATAGAACTTTGTTCTAAGGTCTAGGATTAATGGTTTTTACCATATCTGGCACATTGAAACTTAATTTTAATCAGTAGAAATCATTGGATTTAAGGACTGATCAAACTAGACGTCACCGGAGAAGATAAAGTTGAAGAGAAGAAGCAGAGAGAAGAGGAGGAAGTTGGAGGCGGCTCCAAAATATTTTGGAGCCGGCTCAAAGTTGTTTGGAGGCTGGTCCAAGTGAGTTGGAGCCGGCTCCTTCAAGGTTTTCCTAGTTTTTGATGTTTCGGCGACCGTTTGGGCTACGAGGGTTGGATTTTGGAGATTTCAAATCCTGTTAGAGTGTATAAATGGGGTTTCAGTATGTTCTAATGCCATATTAAAGTTTCCAAGGGTTGGTTAACATGGATAAAAACACTGGTGTTTATAGTAAAACAATGCATAAATTGTTAGATGCAAATCTGGTTACAGTTTTGGAGATGTAGAGGTTTAATTGCCTATGATCTAATTTAGCAGATTACTATGGATGGTTACACCATGTTGATCATGGAACAGGGGTAGGAACAAGTATGCTTAAGCTTTAATTACTGCTAGCTACAGATTAACTGACATACAAAATTTAACTTGTTTCAGTTTGTGTTGGTTTGGTATAAAAGGAAGCATGTGAATTAGTATATTCTGTTGTGCTATTTTGGGAATTAAATTGATGTTTATATGTATGACATGTGTGATCAATTACTGGAACTTAGTTACTCTGTTATGCTTAATGGGAACCTAGTTGCTAAATATATAGTGTTGTGTCTTATAAACTTACTGAATATCTTGGAATGGTTTAAAGTGAGCATGTTAATTCTGATACTATTATTATTGTGCTCATAGTGAATTACAGAATGGATTATACCTGTTCTCCGTGTTTTTAATCTTATTGGAGAATCATGTATTGATAGAACAGAACAAGCATGTTATACACATATACTGGTTATACATGTGATGGACTCTTGTTATTTTTGTTATGGATTAGTTGGTATTCACATATATATATTTGTACTACCATTTACCGGATGGATGGATTGTATGCACCGGTATGGGACGGTGGCATACTAGGGATGAATTAGTAAAACACTAAATCCTACCTATTTTGGAATGAGTTGGATTAACTATGAAAAGTTAAGTCCTACTTATATGGATGTGTATGCACCGGTATGGGATGATGGCATACTAGGGACGGCTCAGTTCAAAACACTGAGACCTACCTATATTGGGGATGGATTAGTTCAAACACTAAGTCCTACCTATATTGAAATAAGATGGATTAACTACAAAAGTTAAGTCCTACTTATAACTAGGTGTCAGGTCAATAAACTTTTTGAATGACACACTTAGAACGGACTTTATATATTATGTTATGGTGCCACGATATGAGCCTGAGTCTCAGAGTTGTTGGCTAGGAAGCGTATATGCATTGGGATGCATAGCTGGCTATGATGGTTGGATGTGTACCCTGCTAGGTCCAGGTAGTCATGCCCACCTCAGGTGCGTTTTGCATGGTGCCTACTAGTCAGGTTGAGACGGGCCTGTATTCTAGTGGGAGTCCTGTAGTGTGAATATATATATATATATATATATATATATATATATATATATATATATATATATATATTTACGGACTATTTAGTTATTGTTGAGTTGGTTAGAATGTATATGCGAATCGAGTCTCTGCTTGGATTGTACTAGTTTAGAACTTGTTCGTGGGCCTGACCCACCTCTATTTTTCAGGTACTCGTCATGTTCCAGACTTAGACTTGATCGTGCTGAGCAAAGACTACTACTCACTCTTCCGACGACGTAGGACTTTTCTCCATGGTTTACTCTGGATGTTCTTTAAGTAGCTTTCATTTCAGTTTGGATTATTATTAGGGGTCCATTAGAGATGGATTCCCAAGTTGTATTAGAATTGGAGAAGTTGGATGTATCAGACTAATTATTATTTGTAAAATTTTTATTCTGAGGTTTTTCTATAAAGGATTTTCATTTTAGTTTCTTTTCAGTAAGTTTTTATTCATTCCTACTATCTAAATTGTATTCTGTGTTCGTTAATTGCTAATTGGTTTGATATCCTCGGGTAATCGGGCGTGGGCCTGGCCAACCCGCATCCGGAAATCCGGGGGTATCACAGTCATCCACAGTGAAATTGCTCATTGCCCAAAATCATGAGATACCGGTAGATGCGTAGGAAGCCACACGTTGACCGAAACCTCCTAGTCATGTATTTTTTTTTTTACTTCTTTTATTATACAACCAATTGCAATGTAACCACCCAAAGCACAACCACTAAACTACCACTAATACACTACTAAAATTCCAGTGGAACACTATATATACCCAAAATAGAATTGTATATATACCCCAAGTAATCCGCTCAAACAAAACAATGTTAACATGATTACATCATGGTTACATATCCAAAATAGAATTATTATATTTTTTTACTACCAACACACTACAAATGCAAAAGTATGTTCGAAGAATATTGTTACAATGTTAATACAATACTTTTCAAAAATTACAATTTTATAACCACGTCTTTACAAAATCAAATGTCAATACAAAACGGGTCAAAAAAAACGAATACTAATCCATCTCTAGGCTCGTGAAGGCACGTCATCAACCGTTAACTTCCCATGACCTTAAAAATGTTAATAATAGGGTGAGCGCCACAGCTCAGTAGATGATACCTAAATGGCGTCTCCTCAAGTCAAGTAAGCATGAGAACAATCAAGTAGGAGCATATTAAGATGGAGAAGATCATGCAAGGGATTTTAATCACTAATCAACCATCAAGCAAGCTCTAAATATCAAATAAATGCCACGCATTATGCGTCTACACCACACACATAACCGATTTATACACACTCACACCAAAAGTGTACTAAGTGGCCGGACTTCAAGTACTTCCTTCTGTCCTTATAGCCTATTAGTATTGCTGTTAAAGGGGTACCTCCTCAATTCCAATTTTGAGAAACACTTTTACTCCACAACCTTATAAAACCTGTTTTATCCACGATTTGCCACACTCCCCACTAATCACTCACACCATGCTATGGTGAATGTCATGAGGTGAAATACAATATGCTTGGGACAACCATACACTCCACTATGAATACATAATCATAATTAGAATAATAAGTATTCTTTTACATACAATTCATGTAAGCAAGTTATTTTATAATTTGCATGTTAGACATGGCTTAACTCACAATCCTTAACATTTGCCCCAATTAAACTACATATAATACGCAATATACACATAAAATAGGGGTATCTCTTGTTGACAATTGGAAGGAGATAATTTTTAATTTGGGGGCGGAGGCTGATGGTGTTTAAGAGAAAGAAATAGAAACAATTTTCAACAAAATACCTTCATGATTCCTGAGAACAAATGCCCCTCTACATTCGAGTGATGCCCCATGCATTAGCCTAGAAAATGGGTATCTCTTATAGACGATTGGAAGGAGATAAATTTTTTTCCCTATAGTGCGGGTTTGGCTTCTTATATATGTTGACATATATGGAAGCAACACAACAATTGGGAATTTAATATGAAAAAGATAGGGCCTAAAGATATAGCGGACAATGCGATTTGGGATTTTTTTTTAGGGCCAAGAGATTCGCAGACAACACCAGTTGTTACGGTTACAGCCATCTCAAAGTCCAAACCATAGATATTTATGGTCCCATCCTCCAACTAGGTTTTGTAAGCTGAATGTTGATGCTGCCTTTAATGGGGCATCACTCGAATGTAGAGGGGCACTTGTTCTCAGGAATCTTGAAAGTATTTCGTTGAGAATTGCTTCTATTTCTTTCTCTCACACATCATCAGCCTCAGTTGCAGAAGGTTTGGTGCTGAGAGCAACCCTTCAAACGTGCTTGGATGGGAATTTGTCAAACATAGTTATGAAATGTGACTGTAAATTAGTCATGGAGCTAAGTCATACGGAGGAAGCTCTAAATGTGATTGTTGAAGATTGTAAGTTTTTGTTGGATAGGTGTAACAACATCTTTCTAAAATGGATCCCAGATCGGGCAATGGGTCGGCACATGCAACGTGCAAAATGGCTCATACTTCATGGGATAAGTTGATGTGTTGGGTTTCAATCCCAGTTTCTGTTTCAAAGGCTCTGTATGTAGATGCCTTTTTTATATTGTATCCCCTGTGTTGTTTGTTTGCTTTAGTAAAAGGAAAAAAAAAATAGAAAAAATGAAAGGAAAAGAAAAGAAAGGTTAGAGAGGGGAATGCCATATTGTGTTTGGTATAAATTATTAAAGGAAAAGAAAGGAAATAGAAGGATTTGGAGAGATACAAATTAGGCATGATGGGTGAGTTTTGTTATCCTTTTAAAAAAAGGGAGGAAATGAAAGGAAATAGTTGGAGTAAAGTTTTATAAAGTTTTTCTACTACTGATTTTGCCCTTATTTTTTTTGTATTTTAAAAACAAAGACAATTTATGAAAAATTGTATGATAGTAAATTCATTAAGTAGTATTTTTTTGTTTTTTTCATTTCTTTCTCCAAACATGATTATTATTATTCCTTTCTTTTCATTCATTAATCACCTAAACACAATAGATGGTTACCAAGGACCTTGTGTCCCTATGGCATTTCCTCTGCCTCCCAAAGTACCAAAGTAGATGGTGATGGTTTAAGTCTAAGTGAGTTTCTTGCAAATGACACCAAAAAAAAAAAAAAAAAACGACGACGATAGATGGTTAACAAACACTATTTTCTTATTTTCTTTCTTTTCTGACTAATGTTAATTATCAATCTTTTCTTTTTTTTCCTAGTCACACACACGTCTCTTTTGAGACTCGGACGTCCCTTTGGGAAGTAAGAGGCTGATACCGTTAGTTCACTGGCCCGTTGATTTATCAGTCTTTTCCATTGTACCAGACATAGCCTTAAATGTCCAATAATTAATTAACTAATTATTTTTTGGAAATTCTCTTTTATTTATTTATTTATTTATCTAATACTAACACTTTGTTAAACACTGTTTATTAGCTTGAACAAAACATATTACTCTTATTTTGACATTTCCTTTTTATATTTATTTTATTTTGTCTTAAGAGTATTTTAGATTTTTGAATCTTCAAATTGAAGAATTATTTTTATTTACTTATTTTTAAAAATATAGAGGAATTAGTTTTTCAAAAACTGTACATAGGGAGTGTTTTTTTTTTTTTTTTTTTTTCACTTTACCAATAAATGTGTATATATATATATATATATATATATATATGAAACATAATGTTTTTATTTCTTTTCATAAACATAATGTAATTCTAGCTATATGTAAACATAAGGAAAAATTATAAAAATGTAGACTTTGGGAGGTTATTACTTAGAGATGAAGTCAAATAAACACTTTTCAAATTCATGGGCTTGATCAAAATGCGATGTGAATATGAAAAAATGTTGTTCATTTGTCCAAACTATCCTTAATATCTTCGGTACTATTTTTGTGCAAGTAATACTAATTTTATGTAAATGTACTACTTTTGCGTATATATGTATCATTTTTGTACATGCATGTATCATTTTTGTGCAAACTAAATAAATTAAAATATTCTGCACAAAAAGTAATATATTTATGTATAAAAGTGGTAGTTATATACCTAAAATGGATACCTTTAATCACAAGAGTTTTACGTCTAATAACAAGAGTGATGTCCAAAGATAGTAAAGACAGTTTGAACAAATAAATATTATTTTTCAAATCCACGTCATATTAATTTTTAATTTTTAGTCAAAGTTCGTGAATTTGGCAAAGTGTCCTAATAAAACTCCCAAAGTCTAATTTTTATAATTTTTCCAAAACATAACGTGCTTTTCAAGATCAGCGTGGGGGACTTCTATATAATGCGGTTTCCAATATCAACGTGGGGACTTATCTATAGTTTCGTCTCGTCTCTTTCCGGATTGGACAGGTTCCACTCTGGGGTTAAGAGGAAATAGGGGAGGAGGTTCGCGCTCTCTCATTGTGGTCCTCCTTCCCGGCTTTGTCAAATTCGTTTTTGGGTTTTGTTTTTCCTTGTTACGTTGGTCATACAAACAATCCACAGTACACAAACTTCTCTTCCTCTTCTTCTTTTTGGGTCTGTTGAAGAAGACGAGTTTTGAAGCTGTACGAGATTTCGGTCCTAATCTGCTCGAGCTGCCACCGCGTCCCAAGGATTCCTATTCATGGTACTGTCTCTCTAGATTCTCTCTCTAAGACCAGTTCTCTCATTTTATTTTTTATGTTGCCATTTTGCTATGTCCTTTTGATTATTTGTTTATATATTTTACTTAAAATTATTGTTTATTCATGTCTCTCCTCAATCTCTCCAAACCGCATTTATTTATTTGCTATGTCCTTTTTGTTTTTTGTTTTCAACTGCATGAAGAAGTTGAACCAGACAATTGGAGATTGGATTGTAGCGGTTGTGGTTTTTTTGTACTATTTTGCTTCCCCATATTCCTCTTTTAGTGGATTGCACATCTTCTCTCTTGGTGACAAAGACTGTTTGTTTATTTTTTATTTTTGGTTGAAATCTGTATAAATTTAAAGCAATTGTTTTGACACCAATCTAGGTTTGAGTGGTTGTGGTGTTTTTGTACTAATTTTGCTTTGACACCCATTTAGAGTGCTTTGGTTGTGGTGTTTTTGTACCTGGAGGACACAGCCTCTCTCTTGGCAACAAATAGTACTCCTAGTCCTATGAAATTATATGTTGTTCTGTTAGTGGAGGACGAATCTTACATGGGTCTGTTCTCTGGTTATATTGTAAGTCATAAATACGAACATAAGTGTTCCTGCCTTAGCACTGACCTCATAATCTTCATCAGTGTCATTTCTATCATAATCTTCACCAAATTCACTTCACCTTTTAGCTCTGTCTGTTTCTATAAAGTCTTTTTGGCAAAACTTCAAGTGGTTATGCTTAAATATTAGTTTTCTTTGTATTTACTTTTTAAATTTCATTTCAGAACAGAGATCAATTTTATAGAAAGATCATGCTTTTTAAATGAATTTCACGAGTAGGTGCTGCCAACAAAGTTGAAAAAAATACCATTTGTTTAATAGTGAAGAACTTGTATTGTGCTGCACCAATATTTAAAAAGTGACTTGCAGTCGCAACATCTATTGCTGTAAGCCCAATTCATATTTCAGGACGTAAGGAGCAATTTTCAATTCTTTGGCCTTGTGTCTGACTAAAAAAACCTTTTTTCAAGTCTTTTTTTTTTTTTTTTTTGGGTAAGCATAACACAAATTGCCCACTATGGGGCTTGAACCCCTAACCTCCCTCAAGGAGAGGTTATACCATTGGTTTAAAGGCCCATTGCTACGACTGTTTGCATGCTGTCTCTATTTTAATGGACAGTTATGCATTGGAAAATGGTTTTAAGGGTCTTCTTCAGTGTCAAGTATGAGTAATTATAGATTGATCCATTTGCACAGCTGTCCCACTTATCAACGATTTTTTATTTATAATTTTAATTTTTTTGTCCTTCCTATGTCATTAAGTGGCAGATTTTAGATGTAAGCACTATCTATATTGTTATCACACACTTTCCTATACATACATACCTACATACATACATATATATATATATATATATATATATCAAGATTGACTTTTTGTTATAAAAATTTTGTGCTGGTGGCATAACCTGTTACACTTACTTTTGTTAGTTTTCATAAATGGAGTAGCTGAAAGTAGCTTAAAATTCTAATTATCACATCATTCTATTGTAACGTGATCTTGTTAAGTTTTAACAATGTAGTTCCATCGCTGTTGCTTGTATTGTCATTGCAGGAGGAATGAAGCGTCAGCAGCTCTTGTACAAGGATTATGGATCGTGACACTAATGACGCTGTCGCTGACCCCACGCAAAGCGAATCTTTTGGTCGGACAAGCCGTGCTGGTTCTCTGAGAAGGCGTTCTTTTGGTTTTTCAAGTGTTGTTCAATCTCAAATAGATGATGATGCCGAAAGTGAGAGTGTTTCAGAGGCAGGAGATACTGGGGATCGGGCTTTTCACAGCAATAGGAACAGTGGAAGTGGCAGACACCTCTTCCCTGTTGATAATCCGTTAGAAAGTGGTGGTGTTGTTCCGATTCCAGAGGATGTTCTGTTGCAATCATATGGGTTCAGGTCTCATGATCCCACTGTGTCAAATACTGTCTCCCTTGTATTGCCATTACCAGCAGAGGTTATATCTCCTCTTTCCACCAATGCATTCATACAATCTGGAGACAAAACGCAAGTAAGATATCATCCAACATTTTTTCTTTGATGGAAATTGGTGTGAAAGAGACTGTATAGATGGGCTTATGGTTTTCCACTACTATTCTCATGTTTGCTGATCATATAATCTCTATTCAGGAGACAAGAAAAGATCTGCCATGGTCATTCGAGTATATTATATGCCTCGTTCATCTTGCTGTTTTTGGAATTTTCGGGGTATGATGCTAAAAATTTAATTTTTTGGAGCTTTTCTTTTCCAAAGAGGCAGTAGACATTTTAATTTGACTGAAATTTGCATCACAATTTTGATTTCCTTGCATGACTATTGTACTTTTTACTTTCTTCTAGTAGGGTAGTTGGTACTTTCTTGACAGCAACTTAACTGACCCTCATTTCTGCATTACTTGATGACAGACATAATTTAAGGAGTACTGACCTAATCAACGCACTTTTGCTTATATGACAGCATAGATCTGAATTTTAATAATAGTGAACTTCAAAATTTTTCAAAGATTTTCAAGCATTCAATTGAAGGAAAAAAAAGGCAAGATAAATCATGCAGAAGTATGGGATAGTTCTCTCAATTGAATATTGAGGTTGTGTTTATTTGTTTGGATGAAGGGGTGGGGAGCGAGTCAGGAATTTGTGGTTTATTTAGCAAAAGTTGTGGTAAGGACACTTTTACTATTGTTTCATGATTAAGGATGTTATGGCATGAGACATAGGGGTTCAACTTTTTGGTAAAGACCATGCATTTCATCATGCTACTGAAAGTTGATGTATTTGAAATGTTCATTATATCTTATAGAAAATTATAAAAAGGCTGTTCCCCAGCTTTTCATTCCCATTAATGGATGGTATTAGGAAGGTTGACCAGGTAGAATTAACATTTGACATTATTTTTTCAAAGTGATTTTTCTTAGACTCAAACCTGCAATCTCATTCTTGACAATCTGATACCAACGCTGGGCATTTACCCCTCTTATTTAGAGAACTTATGCAATATTAATATTATGCCAATCTTTAGAAGCATGTTGTCTTGGGAGCACAGTTAAATGCAAAGGAGCTAGTCTATGTGGAAAAATCATGCAGCCAAATAACCACCTCTCCTACAAGAGGTACCTCTGGGCCATTTTTTGTTTTGAACTGATAAGTTAATCTCATTCTAGCCTGAATTTTCATGAACCTTAATATGCCAAAGCATAAGGAACAATGTATAATCAGAAAATTAATAATTGCAAATGCTCGTTGCTCGACTCATTCTTCTCTGTGTCTTAACATCAGGTACCCAGTAATTAGATGGTTATAGAAACTATATATATGCCAGTGTTGTTGTAATGAAGTAAGCAAGCATATAATAACTGGGCTTTTGTTCTAAGAGTTATTACTGTTAGAGAGTTATCTGTATATGTTTTGTTAAGGGTAGTATAAACTGCTATTTATTTATTATTAAATACAGTCTTTTAGAACATTACGGTTAGCAATTTTTCAGAATAGAAAGTTTCTCTCTCTCTCTCTCTCTCTCTCTCTCACACATGGTATCAGATAATCAGAGCATCAATCTTGGCACTAATCGCGTCGCAATCACCATTGCAATAGTCTCATCGTATTGTATTGCGATTTCATTTCGTCACAACTCAATTGCAAGTTTCTTTTGGTTTGCAACATCATCTTGGATTTACGATTCCCTTTGTTCTTGAACAGTAGTTCTATATTTGATTGCATCTCGGCTTCATTGCAACCCCAGACGAAGCCCATCGTAGCACAACTCTCGGCTTCTTTTCTCTGTTCAAATCGCATCTCGGCTTTGGGTTTTGTTTCGCATATTAAGTTTGATTCTTTACTTTGCATCTGACTTCAGCTTTGATTTTCTGGTCTGTCTGGTTGATTTTCTGTTCTGTTTGATATCGCAGTAATTACAAACTCTAATCACATCTGTTCATAAACCTTGTTTGAAATAGCTGCATCTCCTTGTTTGAAATTGCTCCAGTTCTGTCTTACTCTTTGGCTTCAAATCTCTTTGATTTTGGAGTTCTCTTTGGCTTTGAAGACTAGTTCTCTGTTCACATAATTTTTCTGTGACATTGGATAATATTTGATTGAACAGTAGTTAGAATTAATTTTTAAAAGATAACAGACTCTCTCGAGGCTATTAGCATATTACTGCGAAATTGACTGGTGAAAATTATATGTATTGGGCCAATGTAATGAAAAAAAAAAATTGATGGTTAAACATATGGGGATTATGTCAATAGGACTTTGACTATTCCATCAGATACCAAAGCTGAAAAGTAAACTGAACTGTTATCTACTTGGGAAGTGAATAATGCGAAGATAATCACTTACATAAATAATTCTGTGGATCAGTCTATTGGTGTGCGCTTGGCCAAGTTTTCCATACCTAAAGAAAATTGGGATTATTTGTCCAAGCTATATGTGCAATCTAATTTTGCTAAACAGTATCAGTTGAAGTATGAGATTTGGGTTGCTAGATAAGGTGACAGGACTGTAACAGGAGTTTATTCAGTTATGACCGGGTATTGAGATCAATTAACCTTTATAGAGTCTTTACGACTGAGTTCCAATGAGCTGTATCATAGCTACAGAGAAGAGCACAGATAGGTGCAATTTGTTATGGCTCTTAGGGATGACTTTAAGGGTCTTAGTGGCTCTATTCTTCATCGGAGTCCACTTCTTTCTGTTGATTTAGTGGTTAATGAGTTATAGGGTGAGGAAGTTTGTCTTAAAGCTACAAGGAAAAGGACTTCTTCCTCTACCTAGTCAGACTGTTTTGGCGGTTCCACCTAAGCCTCATTTTGGGACACCAAGTAGGCTGCATCCTAGAGTTGGTGCTAATGAATGCAGTTTTTGTCAGCCAAAGGGATACTGGAAGGCTCAATGTCCTAAGTTATTGAATAAACTGATCAATGAACAACAACAAAAGAACTTTAAAGACGATACTGCTCATTGGAAGTTAGTCCTGCAGGCTCTATAAGGGCTAACTGATCCCAATACTCTGTCATAACTGAATAGAATTCCTGTATACTCTTATCACCCTGTCTAGCAGCCTGAATCTCATACTCTAATTAATACTGTTTGTTAAAATTAGATTGCACATATAACTTGGAATCTTGGGCAAATAATCCCAAATTTCTTTGGTGGTGGAAAACTTAGCCAAGTGCACCCCAATAGACTGATCCACAGAATTATTTATCCAAGTGATTATCTTCGCATTATTCACTGCCCAAGTAAGATGACAATTCAGTGTACTTTTCAGCTTTGGTATTTGATGGAATAGTCAACGTCCCAATAACATAATACCGATGTTTTTGCCCAGCAGAATTTTTTCATCATATAGGCCCAATACACATAATTTTCACTGGTCAATTTTTTCGCAGTATTAGCCTGGAGAGAGTCTGAATGGAAATCTAATTTTTGCCAGTTCATCCCATAATTGCATCTGTCAAAAGTAGTTTCTATTTTGTTGTAGGCTGATACTAAACTTTTCAGTTTTATCACCTGGTAATAATGGGCATCATGTGTGAACGCCATATGAAGTATGAACATCAACATTCTTCAGCTGCAAAGGTGAACATATAAAAGAAAATCGCTTGTAAAACAACAAAAGTGGAACAATTTTGAAGTCTTCATTTTTTTTCTCTTCATTCCTGCCACCTCAACACCCAAAAAATAAATATGAAGAGTTTTTCATAAATCGTGCGCGTGAAGTGTTACAGCCTTTGGAAGAGAGGGTTGAAATTTTACTTGGTTCACGTGGTTTTTTATGTGGAACTCTGCTTTGAAAATTGTGCCATGGTGTACTAGGGTGAAATGATTAACCACAGTTTTAAATAATAATGAAATATCACAAAAAACCTCTGCAAATTCTGGTTTTCGTTTTATTTGGAAGTAATGGCTAGACTGAGCTAGAAAATCAATGACATAAGGTTTATATGGTGCTTTCTGGACCACAGGCCAGTACCATGTGGAGGGACAGAAGGAATAGAAGGATACAGATGATGAAATAAAGAGAAATTATTGCCACAGCTTTATCTCTGTTAGATCCTATATCTTGGTAGCTAAGTTTATAGTTCGCTACTTGGTAGGATAAGCAAGAAGATAAAAATTATGGGATCGCTGGGTCCTCGAGGATCTGGCTCTTTAAGATTATTATTATTTCTATCAGATTGGATGATCGAAATGCATAATCTGATGACAATGGAACTTGGTGATTCTTTTATTGGAACAATATATCAGTTATGGAGAAAATTTTGGATTTGAGACCCTAGAAGTATTTTTGAGTCTCCAATTAGATTTCCATGACTTAGTTGAATGGTTTCCATGTTAATAATCATTCATCTCTCAAATTCTACTAATTTATGTTCCTTAGATGACGTTTGTTTTGAAAACTCTTTCTTTGCTTCTCTTTTGTGGTTTTCCTTTTCTCCATTTTATTTTCATCTCTCTTAAAATATAATATATTTTGGTGATTGCTAAAAGTTATGAAGGCTCATTACCAAACAAGAGTTAAATTAAGTTGTTGTGCACTTTTTAACTGCAGATACTTGTTCCATCCCCCATTCTCTTTTGGGGTATACAAGTCTTCATATTCAAGTTTGCTTTCTTTCTTTCTTTGTCTCTCTTTCTGTTTCTCTGTTTTTCTTTTAGCAAGCACTACACATTGACTTTGCAATTTATTCAGCCTTTTCCTTTGCTTATTTGTGCTTTTAAATTGGTGTATAGCCAATGATTCTGTTGCTGACATGTTTATACTCGGTAAATTATTTGAAGTGGTTCATCTGTATTTTATCATCCCCAGATTCTACATTCAGTATGGCATATGATGCTTCTTATTTAGCTTTCATGGCCTTCTTAAGCTTTAGCATTGGCATCTTTATATTAGCCAAACGCATTATATGTCCAATATTTTTTTTCGTTCTTGGCAATTTTTCGACTTTAGAAAGATCAGATGTTTGTGAACTTACTTTTATTGATTGAATATTGCAGTGCTGAATTGAAATTAGTGCATATATTTAATTGATATGGATATTTTTGTGTGTTTGTGTAGCTTCTTTATGAATACACAAGCCACTTACTTTTTCATGGAACTTTTTTTTTAGGTTTTGACAAGGTATTTACTGCAAAAGCTGTTTGGTCCAGGAATTGTTGGTGCCACAGGGAACCATAATTATATGTACCTTGATCTTCCTTCTAATATGGTCTCTCTCTCTCTCTCTCACACACACACACACACACGCACACACGAGCGTGCGCACACAAACACGCACATACACACAGATTTAGAAACACACATGCACACTGCACACACTCACAGATACTCTTAAAGCATGTACTTATTCACAACTTTGTGAATTATGTTTAGACGCCTACTGTGTCCATGCTATCCCATTATATTGTGAAGAGATGAGATGCATTGCCTTTTCAAGAAATTTTGTGATGAACAATTCATGAGCGTAGTTTTGAGGAACAGGCAGCTTTTTGTATAGTTTACAATTATACGTGGAATATTACTTCAGTTTACATATGCATTCATGTTAGGCTGGTGATTTGGTTGAGTTATTCTGCTAATTAACCTAATGTGAGCTAGATGATGGTTAATATAGAAACATTGGACTTTTTATATTATAATAATTATGGGTACACAAGTAGTAGCATCCATTGCATGTACATCAGTTAATTGAAATTGTAGCCAGGGGATTCTGGGTGCCTATGTGACTAGAATATTTGAACACATTGGTTAGGAGTAAACATGCTCTAGTGTATGAATTGTTTCACTCCCCGATGGATTATTTATGAATGAATACATATCTGAGTTGCAATTGATTGGAATATTTGATACGATAATCCGAGCTGTTAAGGGTGTATTTTTTAATTAAAAAAAATTAATCTCAAAAAGAGATAGCAAACAATGATTAGAAGAAAGAGTAAATAAATAGAGAAGCCGGGGAAGGAAAATAAAATATGTACAAAAAAAATAGAAATTAGGTATTTGACTTTTTATTAAAGGAAAATCAATAAAGAGATAGAAAATTGAGAGGGGGAAGAAGAAGAAATAATAATGATAAAAAAATCTAATAATATGTAAATATTATATGTTATTGCATTATATAATGTCCTTATTGCATACTATATTGGATTGACCGATCCTAATCTATATCCGCATTGTTTAGCTAACAGGTTATATGATTTAGATTGCTAACGGGTTATTGGATTGAACGTTTCAATCTATATTCGAGTTATCAGATCAGATTTGGATCAAAATCTTATTCATTGACAAATCTAGTGAGAGTATATGAGGGGGTGTTGCGTCGGTTCTCCTGGCACGTAAATTTGCCTCCTAGACTCAGTAGCACGTTGGCCTTGTGTCAGCTTAGCAACTTAAATCTGCCAATTCATGCTGACCTCACTCAGTCCAAGTAGGATTGGGTCTATAATATGGACCTCCTGTTAATGCTTTCTTCAGGTTGGGTGTTATGATAAAATCTGTGTCTTGGGATTGGGCTTGTAAGCTATCTGGTAGCCTTTGTTCACCCAATTGCTACCCTGTATTTCCTTTCACTTTGAATAGTATTGTTTCACTGCATGTCTAATTCAGTTGTTCTCATGAGTATTATGTGCAATCTTCTAGGTTGGTTCATTCTTGATGGGGTGGTTTGGCGTTGTGTTCAAAAGGGATATTGCGGAAGTTTCAGATTTCTTAGCCATTGGACTGACGACTGGTTACTTGGGAAGCCTTACAACTTTTAGCGGTTGGAATCAGAAAATGCTTGACCTCAGTGTGGAAGGCGAATGGGTTTTTGTTTTCCTCGGCTTTCTTGTAGGTAATTCATATGAGGGGTACAGATAATCTGGCAAATGATAAGTATATATTGTGAACTTTAATTTTATGTGGTTCATCTCCTGCTTGGTCCATCTCAGATTTTCAACAACTAACAATCCCCTGTATAGTTCATTCAATTCAGTGTAAAATCTTATTTTTTGGTCATATTCTTTTCACAGGTTTAATTCTTGTTGCCGGATCCATCGTTATTGGGATTGACTCAGCCAAGGGTTTCAGGTGGCTTCTCAAAAGATTAAACACAAGTCCAGAACATGGCATTTCTAACTCCAAAAGCAATTGGAAGGTGGACAACTGCAAGCGTCACTTGGCAGTTATGGTGGTGCTGGTACTGATGCTAGGCTTGTTATGGGGTGTGAGTGCTACCTTAGTGAAGAAAGCGTTTGACAGTGGCAGCGGTGGAGCTCAGCTGTGGTTGGCTTGCATGGTTGGACCTCTAGGTGTGTGGATTAGGTGGTGGTTAGCCCGACTCAATGGACGTGGTTTTGGAAGAGCAGGCTTGTTGAAATGGATTCCTTTTGGGACTTTAATTGCCAATGTTTCTGCAGCTTGTGTCATGGCAGCTCTTGCAATAGTGAAGAAAGTGGTAAATTCCAAATGTTTCCATTGACGACGTTGCATTGTCTCCACTTCCCAACTTCCTTCCCCTGCACCCTTCTCATTTTCCTTCGCTACGCAAACACGTGTGCATGTGTAAAAGCCTTAGTTTTTATTAATACAAAATGGAGCATGTCCGCACAATCTATAAGCTTGCAGTAGAATAGGATATAGATAAATTCTTTCGTCCCTAAAAATCTGAAAAAATGGTATGTTGGTCATTCCCTCCAAATTACTGTTCTTGACTATTTTCTGCACTGCACTATGATCAAGGCATATGATGTTATTATCTGCAAATATGAATATGACTCATATTTTGAAGATATTTTTGTTTGACATAGGTGAATACGAAGACTTGTGATAATGTTGCATCTGGTATACAGTTTGGGCTGTTGGGTTGTCTAAGTACTGTTTCTACTTTCATTAGTGAGTACAATGCAATGAGGGAAGGCAAGCACCCGTGGAGAGCATATGCATATGCCCTGATTACAATAGTCACCTCGTTTACCTTGGGGACCCTTATATACTCTGCACCTTTTTGGATCATGGGATACAATTAGCGTTGACTCTACCTTCATCTAGGCTTGAAAAAGTTGCTGCATAAGGTGCTGAATTATCTCAATTATGTTGATGCTCGGGACATTGCAGAACGCATCTGGTCTTGTCTACTGAAAGTTTATCCTAGTCTAGGTCAGATCCTGACTACATGTCTTGTATTGCTGCTGTGGTTTAGTAAAACAACCATCTCAGAAATTTTCTGCACTAACCATGCTTTTTTGTTTGCAGAACATCTATCTCTTTTCTATTTTGAGTATAAAATTGCTTTTACGTAACATGTAAATGTTAGAATTTTCGGTAATGACATTGTATATGGATATGAATCAATAATCATATAAACCATCATCTTATTCATTTTGACTAACAGTTTGAATTGATTTTTTTCCATACATGTCTCATTCTTCTTATTGTTCTTTTCACAGATGGGAGTTCATAGTTTACACTAGAAGAAAATTGGATCCAGAATGTATGAACATTGATTACTAGAGGATAGAAGAATAGATTGGAGAGCTGGAAGTAGAACATCTTTTACTATGTGAAGTAATTGAGATATTTTCTTTATAGATTTGTTTTTCCTCGCCCAATTAAGCTATAATTTTGTTCTCTGATTACCTATTTGTAAAAGAGTAATGTACAAGAAACCCTCCAGTGTTATATATATGATGCATATTACACCCTTTACGAATTGTGTATATAAATCCTTGTACTTTGAAAAAATGTTGCACATTGTACCCTTCTGACAAAAAAACACTAGTTGGAAAGCCGATTTTTTTGGAGCGCCATGTGCAGGTCACGTGATCTCAAAACCCTCAATAATACCAATTTTACCCTTTGTGTCTCGAAATTGCCTCTCCCTCAATTGCATATATTAGCTGTTTTCTCTCTCTAACCCATCTCTCCCTTTCCAACTGACTCTTTATTTTCGAACTCTGTCATCTCTGCATTGACATAAATTTTTTTTTTTTGAAAGGTTGCATTGATATAATTTAGTTTCACTCTTACTTCATGAAACTACCATGAAATTTATAGTAAATACACGGTTATGATGCACATTTGAAACCACAAACAACCGAACCCTAAAGCATAATTTTGGATAATTGAACAGCAGCCCATAAGACAAAACTCAAATCCAAAACCAGACTACTAAGAGCATCAGATGTGAGAGCCCATTTTGGCTCTCCACATTTGTGAATATTAGACTCACAAGTGGGTGACGTGACTCTCCATATTTGTGGCCAATCCACCAGTATGGTGTTGGTTGGGTTGCCTAGTTATATATATATATATATTCTATGTTACGCTTGGTAGGAAAGAAAAAAATTAAATGAAAATGAGAGAAAAAGTGATAGATGAGACAATTCTAGAGAAGAGATTGTATCATTCCCTCTTTTTATTCGGCTGGATGGAAAAGAAGAATGAGTTCACAATTTACTATGTTCATTAGGAGAGAAGGAAGTCCCGCTTGTTTTTCCTCTTTTCTTCCGTCCATCATCCTTCCTATTATCATTTCTCTTTTTGTCTCCTCTATCGAACAAAGTAATTCTCTCTCTGTCTCTTATTTACCGAACAAAGGAATTTGTTCTTTCCTTATTATCTACACCGAAATTTGTTATTTCTTTCTTATCTACACCTCTTCCTTCTTACCTACCAAATAAAACATTGATTTATTGATTTTGTTTGGGGTGGAGAGAGAAAGAAGTGGGGCCCACATTTAATTTGTAGATATGGGTTGGCGTGGTGGCGTCATGTGACTAGCCCTACACAAACAGAACACTTCCTTAGTTTGCCTTTTCCATACTACATAGCTGATGCGATTAGGGGTGGTAAAATTTGACACGACCCGCCAACACGACTTGAATACGACAAGAGTTAAACGGGTTCGGGACAAAAACGGGTCGACACGATTAACCAATTTAGTTAATCGTGTCGTGTTTGGGTTGATAGGTTCAACCCGTGTAACCCGTTTATACCCGTTTAACTACACGTGTTATAAGCAAATTTCTATTTAAGTTTCAAAATAACTATCTAAACTTGTATTTTATAATTTATTCTTTTTTAGATTAGAGATTATTTAGTTATTTGGTTGGATTGAAACTTATATTTTTCTTGTATTTAATGTTTGATTGAGTATTATTAATAATTTAAATAATAAAATATTTGATTTTATTAAATAAGTCATTAAACGGGTTACACGTGTAACCCATTTAATAAACAGGTCGGGTTAGTGTTGAGGGTTCCTGACATGATTATTAAACGGGTTGTGTTCAGGTTGAGCTATTTAGTAGAATACCTTTAAATCGACACGACACGATTATGATCCACGAACACGAATTGCCTCCCTAAGATGCGATGAATATGATCATTGGTAAAAGACCTAGATACCGAAAACCGACCCATGAGCTCACACTCGATACCAACTCGACTCCATGATCGATCCCTAAAGACGGCATTAACAAAAACGACGGTCAAGGCAGATAATGCCCATTATTGGAATCGAAATCGAAAACCCCGAAGATCCACTCCCACCACCACCACCACCACCTAATTCCTTGTTGTTTCGTGACGAATTACGCGAAAACACCATATCGAAGAATTCATCAAAGCATGTCTTTGTAACGTGAGAGAGATGGAGCGTGATAGAGAGAGAGAGAGAGAGTAACATATCACGTTTTGGGGAAATGTGTGTGTGATGATCCAAGGCTTGATAGTAAGCCTACACTTGTCAACTATCCATGCCAACAAGTGCTCCTATCCTAGGCCAACAAATGGGTGAATATCCACCCTCCATGTGCCATCAAACTAAGCCTCCAAGTGGTTCCACCATAATGCCAACAAGTGGCTCCATGGGAGTGTGACACTTGTCACACTTTCCAAAAATTACAAAAAGGTCGTTTTCCAAAATTTCTCCCAAATTAAATTGCAAAATGGTCCATATGACGAAAAATAATTACTTTACATAATTACACAAAAACCCCAAAAGTCAAGAATATTTCCAAGAAGTTATGCATCTATGCCATTTACAAGAAAAGTAAACATCTAGCATGTTTTCTACAAAAGTAAAAATGTAGATATCATGGAAATTAAATATCATGGATACATGTAAGGCCGGAATCAAATCCGAGCACAAAAAGTGAGGTTATGTAAGGAAAAATGATAAACGAGAAAAAGACGAAATAGGGAAAAAGACAAAAAAAAAGAAATTACCAAAAATTAAAAGAAGGAAAATAACCGGGTCATTATAACCTACCCTCCTTAAAAGGATTTCGTCCTCGAAATCAAGTCGTACCTGAAAGAAAGAACAAATGGGGATACCGAGAGCGAACCTCCTATTCGAGCTCTCAGGTAGCTTCTTCGACGCCGTGATGTCTCCATAAAACCTTAACTAATGGAATGGTCTTGGTCTGCAAGACCTGCTCCCGTGAATCAAGAATCTGGAGCGGACCTTCCTCGTAGGTCATGTCCTCATCAACAACCACATCAGTCCCCCGAAAACATATGATGGATCTGGCTCGTACTTCCTCAGCATTGAGACATGAAAAAAGTCGTGAACCCTATCCATGTCTGGCGGTAATGCCAAATGATAAGCAACCTCACTAACGTACTCCAAAATGTCAAATGGTCTAATGAACCTAGGAGACAACTTGCCAGTTTGTCGAAATCTCAGAAGCCCCTTGCGCGGAGAAATCTTAAGAAAGACATGGTCCCCTACCTCAAAAGACAATGATCATTTCCTCCTGTCAGCGTAACTCTTTTGTCTGCTCTGTGTAGTAGCCAACCGCTGCCGAATCAACTTGATTTTCTTTGTAGTCTCAATGACAATGTTAGGACCCAGGGCAATGGCATCACTGACCTCGGTCCAACAAACTGGAGATCTGTAAGGTCTGCCATACAACGCCTTAAATGGTGCCATGCCAATACTGGTCTGGTAACTGTTATTGAAGGCAAACTTAACCAAAGGCAAGTAGTCCTCCCAACTACCCCCGAAATCCAAGATGCAAGCTCGTAACATATCCTCCAATATCTGAATGGTACATGTAATGACCTGGTCATTTCCCCTCTTTTCTTTTTTCGGAGATTTCTTTTTTTTTTTTTCGTCTTTTCCCTTTTTCGTCCTTTAGTCGTTTTTCATTTTTCCTTGCTTAACCTCACTTGTTGTGCTTGGATTTGATTCCGGTTTTGCATGCATTCATGGTATTTGATTTCCATGACATTGGTATTTTTACTTTTCTTGAAAAGCATGCTAGATTAGTACTTTTCTTGTAAAGGGCATGAATGTATAATTATTTATAACTTTTGGGGTTTTAGTCTAATTATGTAAAATAATTATTTTTCGTTTTAGGGACCTTTTTGCAATTTATTTTAGAAGATATTTTGAAAAAGGACCATTTTGCAATTTTTGAAAAGTGTAACAAGTGTCACACTCTCATGGAGCCATTTGTTAGCATTTAGGTGAAGAAACTTGGCACCATGACTTCTTGACATTTGGTGGGTGGAGATTTATCCATGTGTTGGCCTTAGATTAGTGCACATATAACCTTTGATTTGTGACAAGTGTGGGCTTGGGATTTAGTCTTGGAAGAGGCATTGGATTAGTGACAAGTGTAGGCTTGAGATTAAGCCTAGGAATGAACCATAGATTCATGACAAGTGTAGGTTCACCATTTAGTCTTGCATTGTGTGTGTGTGAGAGGTAATGTAAGAGCACATAGTGAGTGGAGGATTTCTAGCCCTTCCACTCACCATTTTACACTTTATCATTTTCATTTTCAATTATCTTCAAGAACCATAACCTAGCCACCATTGGAGAAAAGCTTGGTTAATAGCTTTCTTCTTCATTTTGGCCTCCTTCCACTCACCTTAGACATAAAACCTTGGAAGACAAAAGCTTCCTCTCACTCCCCTCTTCATTAACCCTAAACTTGTTTTCCCATTTTGAGCTTGGTTGTTGGATTATAGAGATTCAATTCTCTATTGAGGTAGGGGTGGTTGTATGTTTATCCTCTTTGGGTTATATATATATATTGGAGCTTAATATATATTGATTACATGCCTTTTTAAATTCTTGTACTAGCATGTAAATAAAGATTTTATATGCTTGACTTAGGATTTATGGATTAAAGCATGTATGTGACTATTAAATTGTATAGGTAGGCTATTGTCTAATAAGTTGCCTAATACTTATGATTCCATTGAGGTCTTATTATGGATATCTTGAGATTACATTTATGATGTTAAGTAATATAGATTTCATTGAAAGCTTAGTATGAAAATCTTGTGTGTCGCACTTATAATTACTTGTAGGTAGATTACTATATTTCATGATTTGCAATTATGGCCTATATTGATAGTAAATTGATATAACATGATATGTAATATCATTAACTTGCCACTTTAGACATGTAACCTTAAGACATGGGTTGTGTGGTTTTAGCCTACTTGTGCTTGGTAGGTAGTTTCATGCATTGAGATTGCATAAATGTCATGAACTTGTTGATTTTTGGAAGCTTGTAAGGATATGAGATGTTGATGGCTATGGTTTGGCTTTAGTACGGAGGATAGGAATTCTCCTAAGTCATAGTGTGCACTAGGTAGTACCTTGTGGGTCGTAATTACCCAAAATAACTTGTATGGTCTCGTGGCCACATATCCTAGTCTTTCCATTACTTGATTTCGCATTACTTTCCAAGTTGTAAATCACGGATTTCTTGTAGCTTGTGATTTAGTAAATCTTAGTTTTAATGTGGTTAGTGTACTTGCTTATGTATACTTGGATGTTATGCATTTACCGTTTCAACATTTGTATAGCTTGAGATGATCCCTTAGAGCACCATGGGAATATAGACGTTAGGTGGAATGCACCCTTGTGATGGTTTATGTTTGGTTCACATTATACTTGAAACTATAGGGTATGCGCATGCACCACATCCTACGAGTAACTTGATTACTCACCTTAGTGGTTTAGGTTGTTTTGTAGGTAAAGAGACCATGTTCATGGATGTTCATCATCCTTAGAAGCTTTTGAGCTAGTTGAAGCATTTTTGTATATTAGCATGCACTTGTTTAACATGTTTTATCTTTTGGATGTAATACTTTTGCATACCATGGATGTATGGTATTTTAGAAGCTAAGATGGCTTCCTTCATGTAATGTGTATCTAAGTACTCTTTTGATGCTTGTTTTGTTTGTATAGCATGAGGCCAAGAGCCATTAACATGAAAGGCTACAAGCATGTTCTCTTTAAAACTCAAGTATTGCCATTGTAGCTTATTTGTTAGAAATGGAGGCTTTGTATGCTAAAACTTGTTAATGGAATGTAAAGAGGCTTTAGGCCATGTTGGTACATCTATTTTATCACATTGCATGCACTTGCATACTCACTTTGGCAAACAATACCTTTCTTGATGAAACAAAAACCTAAAGTTGCACATTTTTGAGTTTTGACCCTATTCTGTTCTGGGGCATTTTGGGGATTTCACAATGCGTTTTTTTTTTTTTTGTTGCCCGCGTTACAGAGTAGAAAACTTGATTTGGGGGGGGGGGGGGTTTCTTCTTTGTGTTTTTCCAGAAAACATCATCTTGGCTCTCAAAAATCCATATTCGTCCGAAAAATCCTTGCTGCCAGGTTTTGCAGATTTTTAGTACAAATGTACTTGGTACTATTCATCGACTTTTTTTTGAAAATCGTCTCGACCGATCCGAAACTTTTGGGGGTCTTGTGGGTGTATTTTAAGATTGCATTTTTAATTTAGAAAATTTAAAAACCTCTCGAAGCCCTATTTCCTTTCTTTGGGCAGTAGCTCGGAGAAATTTTTACTACCTTGACCAGATTTTCTTGGCGGTATTCTGGGCATTTTACAATGCATTTTTTTTTTTTTTTTTATTTCCGTCACGTTCCGGGGTAGGAAACTTGATTTTAGGGGGGGGTTTCTTCTTTGAGTTTTTCCAGAAAAGTCCGTTTAGATGCCCATTTTTACTCTTAGTTGCAGCAGTAGTGGGCTGTCCTTGTCGGGCTGCCACGACATCATTTTTGTTTTTGACCTTTCTCCTTCGTCCGGAATCCGAATAATGAAATTCTTGAGTCCATCTTGATTAGTTTTTAATTGTCTTCCCAGTGGTGTGCTCGATAGCACTTGAATCCACTTTTTTTACAAAATGACCATTTTGCCCCTAGGTTCCTTTTTATCTGTTTTTGAAATGATACTTCCGCATTTGTTTTCCTTTGGTTCCATGACCTCATTGAGGGTCACATTGGTGTCTTAGAGACATATTATATCTCTAGAGACCGTTGTTTCACCTTTCGCTTCTGCATTTCGGATCCGTTATCGGGTCATCTTTTGGTCATCACTGACGCAGCGGGTTTACAAAACTTGGGCCGTCACAAGTGGTATCAGAGCTCCTAGGTTTGAATACCTTAGGACGACGGGTTTTGGGTGCATATCATACTTTTGTTGATGTACCTTGATGCATTTACATGCTTTTAATTACATGTTTTGACATTATAACATGCTTCGGTGTTTATTGATAACATGCTTAGTAGTATGACATGTCTTTATGCTTGGTAGGTAGTTTCATGCATTGAGATTGCATAAATGTCATGAACTTGTTGATTTTTGGAAGCTTGTAAGGATATGAGATGTTGATGGCTATGGTTTGGCTCTAGTACGGAGGATAGGAATTCTCCTAAGTCATAGTGCGCACTAGGTAGTACCTTGTGGGTCGTCATTACCCAAAATAACTTGTATGGTCTCGTGGCCACATATTCTAGTCTTTCCATTACTTGATTTCGCATTACTTTCCAAGTTGTAAATCACGGATTTCTTGTAGCTTGTGATTTAGTAAATCTTAGTTTTAATGTGGTTAGTGTACTTGTTTATGTATACTTGGATGTTATGCGTTTACTGTTTCAACATTTGTATAGCTTGAGATGATCCCTTAGAGTACCATGGGAACATAGACGTTAGGTGGAATGCACCCTTGTGATGGTCTATGTTTGGTTCACATTATACTTGAAACTATAGGGTATGCGCATGCACCACATCCTACGAGTAACTTGATTACTCACCTTAGTGGTTTAGGTTGTTTTGCAGGTAAAGAGACCATGTTCATGGATGCTCATCATCCTTAGAAGCTTTTGAGCTAGTTGAAGCATTTTTGTATATTAGCATGCACTTGTTTAGCATGTTTTATCTTTTGGATGTAATACTTTTGCATACCATGGATGTATGGTATTTTAGAAGCTAAGATGGCTTCCTTCATGGAATGTGTATCTAAGTACTCTTTTGATGCTTGTTTTGTATGTATAGCATGAGGCCAAAAGCCATTAACATGAAAGGCTACAAGCATGTTCTCTTTAAAACTCAAGTATTGCCATTGTAGCTTATTTGTTAGAAATGGAGGCTTTGTATGCTAAAACTTGTTAATGGAATGTAAAGAGGCTTTAGGCCATGTTGGTACATCTATTTTATCACATTGCATGCACTTGCATACTCACTTTGGCAAACAATACCTTTCTTGATGAAACAAAAACCTAAAGTTGCACACTTTTGAGTTTGACCCTATTCTGTTCCGGGGCATTTCGGGGATTTCACAATGCGTTTTTTTTTTTTTTTTTTTTTTGCCCATGTTACAGAGTAGAAAACTTGATTTTGGGGGGGAGGGGGGGTTTCTTCTTTGTGTTTTTCTAGAGAACATCATCTTGGCCCTCAAAAATCCATATTTGTCCGAAAAATCCTTGCTGCCAGGTTTTGCAGATTTTTAGTACAAATGTACTTGATACTATTGATCGACTTTTTTTTGAAAATCATCTCGACCGATCCAAAACTTCCGGGGGTCTTGTGGGTGTATTTTAAGATTGTATTTTCAATTTAGGCAATTTAAAAATCTCTCGAAGCCCTATTTCCTTTCTTTGGGCAGTAGCTCGGAGAAATTTTTACCCCCTTGACCAGATTTTCTTGGGGGCATTCTGGGCATTTTACAATGCATTTTTTTTTTGTTTTTGTTCGCTTAGGGGGGGTTTTTTCTTTGAGTTTTGCCAGAAAAGTCCGTTTAGATGCCCATTTTTACTCTCAGTTGCAGCAGTAGTGGGCTGTCCTCATTGGGTCGCCACGACATCATTTTTGTTTTTGACCTTTCTCCTTCGTCCGGAATCCGAATAATGAAATTCTTGAGTGCATCATGATTAGTTTTTCATTGTCTTTCCAGTGGTGTGCTCGATAGCACTTGATCCACTTTTTTATAAAATGACCATTTTGCCCCTAGGTTCCTTTTTTGTCCATTTTTGAAACGACACTTCCGTATTTGTTTTCCTTTGGTTCCATGACCTCATTGAGGGTCACATTGGTGTCTTAGAGACGCATTGTATCTCTAAAGACCGTTGTTTCACCTTTCGCTTCTGCATTTCGGATCCGTTATCGAGTCATTTTTTGATCATCACTGACGCAGCGGGTATACAAAACTTGGGCCGTCACAGTACACTCCAACTGACCATTAGTCTGAGGATGGAATGCTGTGCTAAAATGAAGCCCCGTATCAAGAGCCTTCTGAAAACTCTACCAAAAGTGAGACGTAAACCGCGGATCCCTATCCGAAACAATGGATATAGGAACTCCATGAAGCCTGACAATCTACCTCATATACAGTCCACTCAGTCTTTATGCACTATCTGTCACTGCCACGGGCAAGAAGTGTGCCGTTTTAGTCAACCTGCCAACTATGACCCAAACAGTATCATTCCCTGCCTGAGACCTCGGAAGTCCTGTTTCGAAATCCATAGTAATATACTCCTATTTCCACTCAGCTACTGGTAATGGTTGCAATAATCTTACCGGTCTTTGATGCTCTACCTTCACTTACTGACAAGTAATACACCGAGCCACAAACTGTGAAACATCCCGTTTCATGCCCTGCCACCAAAACTGTCATCGCAGATTGTGATACATCTTTGTACCACCAGGATGAACTGCGAGTCGAGAATGGTGAAAATCCCGAAAAACATCTTCACGACAAGACAAAGGAATGAAACATCATCCCCTTGTACCTGAGACCACCGTCTGAATGTAAGGTCTAACCCTTTACATTCTCGCCGCCTGAAATTCGAAATAGATGGCCTTCATCTCCCCATCCTCTAACTGTGCCTCAAAAACTCTACTAACAAAAGCCGGTTGAGCCACAAGGCTAAACAAAATCGCCAGTGAAACATCTTTATAAGACTGTAAACTAAGATCTGCAAGCTCTTCTAGCATCTTCCATCTATAAACAGAAACGTTAGCAAGAGTTCCCCGTGACTTCCTACTCAATGTATCGGCCACTACTTGGCCTTACTCGAATGGTACTGTAACTCAAACTCATAGTCTTCCATGAACTCGACCCATCTGCGCTGTCTCAAGTTCAAATCCTTTTGAGAGAAGAGATACTTGAGACTCTTGTGATCGGAGAAAACCTCAAACTTCTCCCAGTACAAATAGTGTCTCCACCCCTTCAGGGCAAAGATAACTGCTGCTAATTCCAAATCATGCGTCGAATAGTTCAACTCGTGAGTCTTCAACTATCAAGACCTATAAGCAACCACCCGTTCTGTCTGTATCAAGATGCAACCCAAACCTTCCTGCGAAGCATCACAAAAAATCACATAACCTAAACCACGTTCAGGAATGACCAAAACTGGAGCCAATGTCAATCTGACCTTCAACTCCTGAAAAGCAAACTCACATGCCTCGTTCCATACGAACTTGACCCCCATATGGGTGAGTCGAGTCATAGGTGCCGCTAGACGAGAGAAATCCCGAACAAATCTCCGGTAGTAGCCGGCTAGGCCAAGGAAACTTTGAATCTCAAACATTATTTTCGGACGCTCCCAATCTATCACCGACTCAATCTTTGACGGATCGACTGCAACACCGCCCCTTGACACAACATGTCTATGGAACTTCACTTCTGGTAGCCAAAATTCGCATTTCTCGAACTTGGTGTACAATTGATTATCCTTAAGGATTTGCAATACTGTCCTCAAATGATACTCATGTTCCTTCATCGAAGCTGAGTATACGAGAATTTCATCAACAAAAATCACAACAAACTGATCAAGATGGTCACTGAATACGCGGTTCATCAAGTCTATGAAAGCTGCTGGAGCATTGGTCAAACCAAATGGCATCACCAAAAACTCGTAATGGCCATACCGTGTACGGAAAACGGTCTTAGTTATATCCTCATCCTTAACTCTCAACTGATAGTAACCTGATCTCAAATCAATCTTTAAAAAATAAGTGGCTCCCTTTAACTGATCAAATAAGTCATCAATCCTAGGCAAATGATACTTGTTCTGGATCGTAGCGTGGTTAAGCTTGCGATAGTCGATGTAAAGTCTTAAAAACCCATCATTCTTCTTCGCAAAAAGAACTGGTGCTCCCCAGGGTGAAGCACTAGGACAAATGAAGCCCTTAGCTTTCAAATCATCCAATTGAGCTTTCAGTTCATCAAGCTCTGCCGGTGCCATGCGGTACAGTGCCATAGAGATAGGTGCAATACCGGGAATAACATCAATGGCAAAGACAACTTCCCGAAGAGGAGGAAGCTCCATCAACTCCTCCGGAAAAACATCTTGAAACTCGTCTACAACTATCGGAAAAATACGGCCCAAGCTGCTGTCCTCCTCAGCCAGTAGGCTAGCCAAGTAAGACCTGTGGCGACTCCAGTCACCAATACTAAAAACAATCACCGGGTGGGAATCGCTCCGATCTCCCACGATGTGAAAACAGTCTCCTTCGGGAGTGCAGACAGTCACCCTCTCACGGAAACAATCGATCGTAGCAAGAAAGAAGGATAACCAATCCATCCCGAGAATGACGTCAAAGCCCGTCATGTCAAAAATAACAAAATCAAACTCTTAGGTCCGCCCAGCTATCTCAATAGCACAACCCCGACAAACACGGTCTAAAGACACTGGAACCTACTGGTGTGTCAACACAGAGGAAACCATCCCGCAGTGTGACTTCCAACCCCAAGGAATGTGTAAATGATGCAGAAATGAATGAATGCGATGCACCCGTGTCAACAAGAACTCTAGCCTAAGAACGGAAAATTGGAAAGATACCTCCAACCGTAGAAGTCCCTGTAGAGGTATCGGCCTGTGGTAATGCATAGGCTCGTCCCTGAGCCCCCGACTGCTGAGAACTGCCCTAGTGACCCGACTGATGTCCGGAAGCAACAGGCGTAGAGCCTCTGACCGGATATGAACCAACTGGCGGCGCCGCTGACTGTGGTGCCTGAGGCACCCTGAAACCTGACTGCACAACTGCTAACTGTACCGGTGTGGCCTGTGAACCTATGCCACTCTGTGTCCCGCCTTGTAATTTTGGACACTTTCTCCTGAAGTGACCTGGTTGCTTGTAATAATGATAAGCTCCGCGAACCCCCTTTATCGAAGCTGTAGGTTTACTAGCCTGAGACTGATTGGCCTGTGGTTGAAGCTGTGGACAACAAGGCTCGATATGCCTTGGCTGCTGACAGTGGTGATAAATCACTCCTCGGGCTGACCCCGAAGATACTGGAATTGCAGGTACAGACCGAGCCTATTGTGACTGTCCCTGAGTACGTGAACTATCCCCGGCCTTAGCCTTCTTCCACTGGCCTCCAATAGATACTGATGAAGCCTCTCTACGAGACTGCTTATATGAACCCTTGATCCTGAGCTGATCTTGGTCCTCTGCCTCAACCAACATAGCTTTCTGCACTACCTCCCCGTAGGTCCTCAAATCCAACACTGGAATCCGTGGCCTAATATCAAGATGAAACCCATCCAGAAACTTTCTTACCCTGAGCTCATCGACAGCTACAATCTCCGGTGCATAGCGGGAAAGAGAAGTGAAACGTGTCTCATACTCAATAACACTCATCTTGCCCTGATAGAGACCTGTGAACTGCACTCTCATGTCCTGCTTCATAGCCCTCGGAAAGAAACAGTTGAAGAACAATGTCCTGAACTCCTCCCAAGTCATCACCTCAACATCGTGGATATTGGTTATAGACCTCCATCAGATATCGGCATTTACCATGAACATAGAGGCAGTCAAGGAGATCCTCAATCGGTCTGTAGGTACTGCTATGCTATTGAGCTTGTGTACCATGAGATCAAGCCATGCCTCTAAAGCAAGCGAATCCATACTCCCTACAAACTGGTCGATCTTAACCCGCTGTATCTTCATGAAGTAGTTGTAATACCCCCTAATCTCGGAACACGGGTTGATCAAGTCCGCGCACAAAATCAGGGGATATCAAACCAATTAAAGTATTTAAACAAGCACGGATTACAAAATGAAATAAAGAATAAAATAAAACGCTGAAGAAAACCAATTAATAGTAAATCCATTAATAACTTCCAAATGGTTACAACTCGGGAATCCTGTAACTCAAGGACCCCTTAACCAAAAGTTACTATTTAGAATGTCAACCAAATAAGTACTAATATCAACTGAAACAAAACTAATATCCTACTTTTAAGTAAATAGAAGGAATGGATAAGTCCTCCAGCTGCGGATCCTCAACCTTGAGACTTGACCTTCTACAACCTGAAAAATAAATCGCGGGTTAAACCCTACGAGCAAGTTCTCTCTACCAAGCCTCTGAAAACCAATAAACAGATCATCTTTACCAAAACCATCCCTAATTAAGCTTTAACTTTAATATACGACGCTATAAATATATATAAATACTTATATATATAGTGCAAGAATCCTACCAGTTAATAGGGCATTAAATTGTCAAAACCACTCACCAATAATTAATTATCAGACATACCTAGACCAAGCCCCCCCTTTTATAATTTTCTCATAAAGTAAACCCCACTCACCTTAACTCCATCCTAAACAGTAATTTAGTCATCTAAACATATAGCAATTTAAATATGCACCGGCAAATCAACCATGCCTTTTATAAATATATTTATTTATATATTAGCAATTCAACCATGCTTCCTTCCGTATATTTACTTTTGCAATTAATTAGCAATTCAACCATGCTTCCCATATATAAAATTTATTCATAACCAATAAGGCAGTATATCAAAGCCTTTGGCAACTCATCCATGCCTACAATTCAACCATGTACTAACTTTAAACTTATAGACTTCACATGCATATAATAAGTATGTCCTTAATTTAATAACCGTGTATCTATTACGATTTTAAATCAACCATACCATCCACGAATCAAGTCATACCAAACAAGATTTATAATATTTAATAATCTTAAATAATATATATACACATATATTTTATAATATATATATATGTGTGTATCATACATTTCATACCAATCGTTGACTATTTAAAATCATATCTACATATATATATATATATATATACACCTCCTTTCATTGCAAAAATATTTAATTAAGTGTATTTATACCCCTAAATGCTACTAGGTATCTTAGTAACACTCTGAGGCTCTCCGAACATCAAGAACACACCCTTTAATGATTAATTTTAACCCTGACACGCTTAAGATAAATACTGGAAATTCACCGGAGTCTCAAGCAACTTTCCAGGACCTCACACGCATCCCCACGCGCCTCCACGCGCCACCACATACCCCTAGACTACTCCCACGCGCCTTCACGCGCTTCCCCTTACCGGCAGGCACGTCCACGCGCCTGCACGCGCCCTCACGCGCCTGAGCCACTCTCGGCGCGTGTGTGGCTTGTTCCTATTGGCCAGCCTTCTGCGTTCTAGTGTATTTGCTTGCACTGGATCATTTTCCTGTTGACTGGACCACATCTATGGTCCAGATTTAATGCGCACACAAATTTTATACAACCGCAACACACTGAATCATCCTACACCCCTTATCTTCATCTAACGGCCCAACCTAGCGAGTGCAACCGTTTCTCATGTAATCATCCACATTGGATTATTCTCTTGTTATCAGGACCAAATGATGGTCCTGATTTGGGCGCACAAGAAAGACTGTGTGTTGCGCCGCACCAAATCCAACCCCTTTTTGTGCATGCGCCGATTTGTATGTTGCCAGTATATATAAATATATATATATAACCAAAAATTATACATAATAGTGTATATATTTTACCAACAATTTTATCAAAGGGAAAAAAAAAAACTAAAACAAATAATACGACTCATATGTATAAAATATCCAGAAAATTTCAGAAGCACTCAAATACTATATGTAATATTTTAAGGCCAACATTAACATATATAATAATTTAACCACCATATAATATAACTAATCATGCTACCCATCATTAAATCAACCTTTAAAAATTTCAGAAATTAAAATTAGAAAATCCTAATAGCACATACATGTATATAAAAGATTAAAGCTATATATATGCCAACAATAAATGTGATCCCAATAATCTGATTACTAATTTATTTTGATTCCACAAAATAAAATAAAACTATAATTTTGATAATGAAGGTGATAGGCTTATGAGCCCTAAGAGGAGAAGTAGAAAAGAACTTGCCTTTTCTTTTCCAAATCCGGTCTCCTCTTACGTTCTTTGATCCGGCCTCCTCTTCGTTAGCCCTTCTTCTTCTCTCTTTAATTCTCTTATTTTTCTAACGTGGAAAAACTCCTAACCCTAAAGTCTTATGTGTCTATTTATACACATCCAAAAACCTACATCCTTTTCCCATTAGGATTATTATCATATAAAATAAATAATATTTATCTTTTAAATAATATATATACATACATATATTTTAATATAAATATATATATATATATATATATATATATATATATATATATATATTACCTTCCATATATAACCATTAGTATAAATAGATTATATATACCTATATATATCAATATATAATTATATTGGCATATATATCCCTCCTCATGATTTAATAATGAATTAATATACACAAGTAATTATATAGGTATAATTATGCAAAGATAATTATTAAATATCCTCCCAACCACGGGCCTTTACCAATTAACCCAACAAGGCTTCCTTCAAGCCCAATACCACATCCGTTGGTCCAACTTCCTTTAATCCCAATCCAAATAACTTAAATACCTAAAATAATGAAATTAAATTTAATAGCTACCAATAATTAACAATAAAGTTACACCAACATAAAATCACGCAAATCAAATAAACACTTCACTAACTAGCATTCCACAAATCAAACACCATATAAATTTAACAAATAAAATTACAAAATATATAATTTAATTAAAACAATACAATTTACCTACGCACTTAATTAAATAAAACAAATCACAACTATCAAGCACCTAATTAAATAAAACAAATCACTTAAAAATAATAATAATAATATAATATAAATTAATTTAATTAATAAATCCTTTTTAAAATATCGGGGTATTACATTCTTCCCCCCTAATAAAAGGAATTTCGTCCTCGGAATTCACGAATCCATGAAATGAAATTTTGATTATTTGTCCCAAACTTTCATTTTCCCTTATTCCACTGTTTGCCATGTAAGATATTTAATATGTAAATATCTATAATAAAATGCTCACACTTGTGTAAATTACTTAAACACTTAGTGGTGTAATATACTAACAGTCAATGATTTGTATATATATGTATAAATATATATTACCATCATAAGCCAAAACCATCCAGATACTAATGAACATGATGCACTTATATCTACTAAGTCATTTCTACATCTACCTTGAAATAAAAAAAACATACCTCAATTCTTCTGAGGTACCCATGCATTGCAAGGTGTGGCATTGTACACCATACCCTGATGCAACTGCTGTATAGGCTGTCCCTGCGGTGGCGGTGGTGCTGGTAAGGCCGGAAATGTCTGAGCCTGCACACGTGGAATCTGTGGAGTAGGTAATGGTTGCCACTGTCCCTGTTGCCCATGCTGTTTCTGAGCCAACCCAGGACACCGTTTGGCTGAATGCCCATAATCTCTACACTTATAGCAATGACCCCTAAATATACTTGACTGCCCCTCCTGGTGATTACCCTGTAGCTGTCCCAGTCCAGTCTGAGGTGCTCCAGTCTGCTGAGTGGAAACTCCCTCTCTCTGAACTTCTGAATTACCCTTGTGCTTCTTCCAAGGCTACTGGCCCTGGAATCTGCCCTTGTCATTCTGTCGGTTCCCATTATCATTCACTTTCGTAGCTGGCTGATTAGCAAAGTCTTTGCCACCCCGCTTCTCAGCCCTAGTCTGTCTGAAATCCTCATTCAGCTGATAAAGCTGCAAAGCTGCGTCCACCACTTGAGCATAAGTAGTGTAGGCTGGACTACCAGTAATAGCTCTCTTGATAGACCACATCAGTCCCTTGACAAAACTGTTGCGCTTCTTCTCCTCTGTATCCACCTCCTCCGGTGCAAAGAGAGATAAGCGTGTGAACTGCTGTTCATACTCCGCCACTGTCATGTTCCCTTGCTGCAGATTAAGAAACTCAGTCTTCATGGCTGCCCTAACTGCATAAGGGAAATACTTTTCTTCAAAGCGTGCACTGAACTCATCATAAGTCAATGCCATCCTCTCCTCTATGGTGGTAACTGACTCCCACCACTGCAGTGCATCCCCAACTAGCTTGAAGGTAGCAAGCATCTGCTTCTGAACCTCCGTGCACTGAACCAAGCGAAGATGTCGCTCAATGTCCTGTTTCCACTGGTGAGCTGCTCTCGCATCCGTGGAGCCCGTGAACTCAGGTGGACTCCCTTTTGTGAAAGAACTCCTGGCCTTCTCCCAAGTATCAGTCTGAACAACCGGTGCTGGTAACGGTGCCGGCTGTACCTGAGGCTGATTCCGAAGTACAGCTGCTACCCCAGCTTCTATAGCCTGAGCAATGAGGTCATTGATGTGAGGAGGATACTCTGGATCCCTGCCCTGAGCCGGAGCCTGAACTTCCTCTTGCTCCTCCTGAAGCTGACACTCATCCTGAAACCCAAGTCGTTGCTGCTCTTCCTCCATTTGCTGACGTTGCAGGTGTTCTTGCTGCCTACGTGCAGCTCTCCTCTGTCGACGGTTCAGATTCTGTCCTCTTCTAGTGTTAACCATGCTGTTAACATAGAACGACAGACATCAGTACGATTTTAACGGACCGTAAAGGAATACAATGTATCCTAAACTTAAGCTCTAAAGAAACGAGTACACAAAGCGGAATTCACATAACGAAAGACACCCTAGGGACACTTGAACCTGGAGTGCTCTGATACCAACTGTAATACCCCCTAATCTCAGAACACGGGTTGATCAAGTCCGCGCACAAAATCAGGGGATATCAAACCAATTAAAGTATTTAAACAAGCACGGATTACAAAATGAAATAAAGAATAAAATAAAACGCTGAAGAAAACCAATTAATAGTAAATCCATTAATAACTTCCAAATGGTTACAACTCGGGAATCCTGTAACTCAAGGACCCCTTAACCAAAAGTTACTATTTAGAATGTCAACCAAATAAGTACTAATATCAACTGAAACAAAACTAATATCCTACTTTTAAGTAAATAGAAGGAATGGATAAGTCCTCCAGCTGCGGATCCTCAACCTTGAGACTTGACCTTCTACAACCTGAAAAATAAATCGCGGGTTAAACCCTACGAGCAAGTTCTCTCTACCAAGCCTCTGAAAACCAATAAACAGATCATCTTTACCAAAACCATCCCTAATTAAGCTTTAACTTTAATATACGACGCTACAAATATATATAAATACTTATATATATAGTGCAAGAATCCTACCAGTTAATAGGGCATTAAATTGTCAAAACCACTCACCAATAATTAATTATCAGACATACCTAGACCAAGCCCCCCCTTTTATAATTTTCTCATAAAGTAAACCCCACTCACCTTAACTCCATCCTAAACAGTAATTTAGTCATCTAAACATATAGCAATTTAAATATGCACCGGCAAATCAACCATGCCTTTTATAAATATATTTATTTATATATTAGCAATTCAACCATTCTTCCTTCCGTATATTTACTTTTGCAATTAATTAGCAATTCAACCATGCTTCCCATATATGAAATTTATTCATAACCAATAAGGCAGTATATCAAAGCCTTTGGCAACTCATCCATGCCTACAATTCAACCATGTACTAACTTTAAACTTATAGACTTCACATGCATATAATAAGCATGTCCTTAATTTAATAACCGTGTATCTATTACGATTTTAAATCAACCATACCATCCACGAATCAAGTCATACAAAACAAGATTTATAATATTTAATAATCTTAAATAATATATATACACATATATTTTATAATATATATATATGTGTGTATCATACATTCCATACCAATCGTTGACTATTTAAAATCATATCTACATATATATATATATATATATATATATATATACACCTCCTTTCATTGCAAAAATATTTAATTAAGTGTATTTATACCCCTAAATGCTACTAGGTATCTTAGTAACACTCTGAGGCTCTCCGAACATCAAGAACACACCCTTTAATGATTAATTTTAACCCTGACACGCTTAAGATAAATACTGGAAATTCACCGGAGTCTCAAGCAACTTTCCAGGACCTCACACGCATCCCCACGCGCCTCCACGCGCCACCACATACCCCTAGACTACTCCCACGCGCCTTCACGCGCTTCCCCTTACCGGCAGGCGCGTCCACGCGCCTGCACGCGCCCTCACGCGCCTGAGCCACTCTCGGCGCGTGTGTGGCTTGTTCCTATTGGCCAGCCTTCTGCGTTCTAGTGTATTTGCTTGCACTGGATCATTTTCCTGTTGACTGGACCACATCTATGGTCCAGATTTAATGCGCACACAAATTTTATACAACCGCAACACACTGAATCATCCTACACCCCTTATCTTCATCTAACGGCCCAACCTAGCGAGTGCAACCGTTTCTCATGTAATCATCCACATTGGATTATTCTCTTGTTATCAGGACCAAATGATGGTCCTGATTTGGGCGCACAAGAAAGACTGTGTGTTGCGCCGCACCAAATCCAACCCCTTTTTGTGCATGCACCGATTTGTATGTTGCCAGTATATATAAATATATATATATAACCAAAAATTATACATAATAGTGTATATATTTTACCAACAATTTTATCAAAGGGAAAAAAAAAACTAAAACAAATAATACGACTCATATGTATAAAATATCCAGAAAATTTCAGAAGCACTCAAATACTATATGTAATATTTTAAGGCCAACATTAACATATATAATAATTTAACCACCATATAATATAACTAATCATGCTACCCATCATTAAATCAACCTTTAAAAATTTCAGAAATTAAAATTAGAAAATCCTAATAGCACATACATGTATATAAAAGATTAAAGCTATATATATGCCAACAATAAATGTGATCCCAATAATCTGATTACTAATTTATTTTGATTCCACAAAATAAAATAAAACTATAATTTTGATAATGAAGGTGATAGGCTTATGAGCCCTAAGAGGAGAAGTAGAAAAGAACTTGCCTTTTCTTTTCCAAATCCGGTCTCCTCTTACGTTCTTTGATCCAGCCTCCTCTTCGTTAGCCCTTCTTCTTCTCTCTTTAATTCTCTTATTTTTCTAACGTGGAAAAACTCCTAACCCTAAAGTCTTATGTGTCTATTTATACACATCCAAAAACCTACATCCTTTTCCCATTAGGATTATTATCATATAAAATAAATAATATTTATCTTTTAAATAATATATATACATACATATATTTTAATATAAATATATATATATATATATATATATTACCTTCCATATATAACCATTAGTATAAATAGATTATATATACCTATATATATCAATATATAATTATATTGGCATATATATCCCTCCTCATGATTTAATAATGAATTAATATACACATGTAATTATATAGGTATAATTATGCAAAGATAATTATTAAATATCCTCCCAACCACGGGCCTTTACCAATTAACCCAACAAGGCTTCCTTCAAGCCCAATACCACATCCGTTGGTCCAACTTCCTTTAATCCCAATCCAAATAACTTAAATACCTAAAATAATGAAATTAAATTTAATAGCTACCAATAATTAACAATAAAGTTACACCAACATAAAATCACGCAAATCAAATAAACACTTCACTAACTAGCATTCCATAAATCAAACACCATATAAATTTAACAAATAAAATTACAAAATATATAATTTAATTAAAACAATACAATTTACCTACGCACTTAATTAAATAAAACAAATCACAACTATCAAGCACCTAATTAAATAAAACAAATCACTTAAAAATAATAATAATAATATAATATAAATTAATTTAATTAATAAATCCTTTTTAAAATATCGGGGTATTACAGTAGTCCAATGCCTCATAAGCAACTGGTGTCGGTGCTGGTGCCGGTACTAAAATCTGCATCCCTGCTATATGCTGATGAAACATCTGCTAAATAAACTCTGACATCCCCAGAGCCACTTTCTGTGCGATCGGCTCCTCATAAGTCGGCGTTCGTGGTGGATTAGGATCCACGCCACGAGGTCTAGCCCTGGGCCTCCTTGGACCCCGTGCGAGCCCGATGTCTGCAACCTGGTCATCCACTTCGATGTGAGGAGAAGACTCTCCGTGAGTTAAAACCATGGTGCAACACACATAAGGGACAAGGTCAACAACAACGCAAGTCGTTAAGACCTAATGCAACTCACGCCATGAATGCATGGAGCAAGTAGCACATAATACAAGCAAGAAATGTCATGCTAAATATACAAGTATATACAACATGCTAACACCCAACAAACATATGCAAAATGCTAAGGCATACAAGCATATACAACATACTAAAACAGTTAAGGAAAACTCCTTAACATACTACCACATAAGCACGTAAACATGTTATTAAATCAAAACATGTTATCAAGAAAAATGTACACATATCAAAGCAAGTCAATAAAAGCATGATATGCACCCAAAACCCGTCGTCCTAAGGTTTTCGAACCTAGTAGCTCTGATACCACCTGTGACGGCCCTGATTTTTCAAGCCAATGCGTCTTGTGATGAACCGAAGATTGACCCAATAACAGATTTAGATGTGGAAGCAAGAAATAAAACAACGGTCTCCCAAGGCATAACATGCCTCTAAGACACTTTGATGACCTTCCATGAGGTCGTCGAACTTAATGAGAACTAACACGGAAGTAAAAGATCGAAAATATGACAAATAAGCCCCCATGGGCAAAATAGTTATTTTGCAAAACTATAGATTTGGGTGCTACCAAGCACACTGCTGGAAAGACAATGAAAAACTAATCATGATGGACTCAAGAATCGCATGATTCGGAGTCCGGACGGAGGAGAAACGACAAAACAAAGAAAAACGGACATATAAAGCAAAAAGGGTAAATTGGTAATTATTTAGAAATATACGGGTGTAATTGAGCACATAGTTGAATAGACGTTGAAAAATTAGTCAAGTTCAAAATTTTTTTTACTCGATTTGGAGTCCGGACGTGGGAGAAAGGTCAAAAACAAAAACAATATCGTGGTGACCCGACGAGGGTCATAACAGCTATAGTACTGCTGACCCACTGCTGCTACAATTGAGAGTAAAAACGGGCATCTAAACGGACTTTTTTGGAAAAACTCAAAGAAGAAACCTCTCCTAAAATCAAGTTTTCCTCTAAGCTGTTGCCAAAGGAAAGGAAATGGGGCTTCGAGAGGTTTTTAAATTGTCTAAATTGAAAATGCAATCTTAAAATACATCCACAAGACCCCCAGAAGTTTCGGATCGGTCGACACATTTTTTTTAAAAAAGTTGATGAATAGTACAAAGTACTAAAATCTCAAGTTTTAAAACATATTTGTAAACTTTAGAATTAATGGCCCTTAGCCTCATGTCATACATACCAAATAAGCATCTAAAAAGTGTACTTAAGTACACCTTATATATTTCTAGGCAAAAATAACATTTTATAACTAAAAGATACTACATGCTAACACTTGCATGTTTTCCAAAATACATCAAAATACTTCAAGGTATCAAGGTAACTTAGGGATGTGATGCATCCCAAAATAAAGATTCTTTACTTGCAAAATAACCCAAACAACTAGGGTGAGTAATCAAGTTACTCGTAGGATGTGGTGCATGCGCATACCCTATAGTTTCAAGTATAATGTGAACCAAACAAAGACCATCACAAGGGTGCATTCAACCTAACTTCTATGTTTCCATGGTATTCTAAGGGATCATCTCAAGCTATACAAATGTTTGAAATGATAAACATATAACATCCAAGTATACATAAACAAGTACACTAACCGCATTTAAACTAAGATTACCAAATCACAAGCTACAAGAAATCCATGATTTACAACTTGGAAAGTAATGCGAAATCAAATAATTTAAAGACTAGGATATGTGGCCAAGAGACCATACAAGTTATTTCGGGTAATTACGACCCACAAGGTACAACCTAATGCGCACTATTACTTAGGAGAATTCTTACCCTCCGTACTAGAGCTAAACCCTAGCCATCAAACATTTAATATCTTTACAAACTTCCAAAAATCAACAAGTCCATGACATTTATATAATCTCAATGCATGAAACTACCTACCAAGCACAGGTAGGGTGAAACCACACAAACTATGCCCTAAGGTTGCATGTCTAAAGTGGCAAGGTAATGATACTACATATTATGCTATATGAATTTAATATTAATGTAGGCCACAATTACTAACCATGCAATATAGTAGTTTACCTATAAGCAATTACAAGTGCTACATACAAGATTTTCATACTAGACTTTCAATGAAATTTCTATTACTTAACACATAAGTGCAATTTCAAGATATTCATAATAAATCCTCAATGAAATCACAAGTATTAGGCAAATCATTAAATAATGACCTACCTATACAATTTAATAGTCATATACATGCTTTAATCCACAAATCCTAAGTCAAGCATATAAAATCTCTATTTACATGCAAGTACAAGGATTTAAAAGGCATGTAATCAATATATATTAGCTCCAACATATATAAAACCCAAAGAGGATAAACATACAACCACTCCACCTCAATAGAGAATTGAATCTCTATAATCCAAAGCAACCAAGCTTAAAATGGTAAACCAATCTAGGGTTTTGTACAGGAGAGTGAGAGGAAACTAAAGTACTTCAAGCTTTAGGTTCTAAGGTGAGTCAAAGGAGGCCAAAATGAAGCTTAAAGCTCTAAACTAAGCTTTGTTTCAATGGTGGCTAGGTTAAGGTTTGAGAGTAAAGAGATAAAATAAAATAAAAACACAAACCCTAAACTAAATGTGGTGGGATTCTCCACTCACTATGTGCTCTTGCACTACCTTTCACACACACACAAATGCAAGACAAAATATGGTGCCTACACTTGTCACCATCCTAAGTAATCATCCAAGGCTTGATATTAAGCCTACACTTGTCAACCATCCATGCCAACAAGTGCTCTTATCCTAGGCCAACAAATGGGTGAATCTCTACCCTCCATGTGTCATCAAACTAAGCCTCCAAGTGGTTCCACCACAATGCCAACAAGTGGCTCTATGGGAGTGTGACACTTGTCACACTTTTCAAAAATTGCAAAAAGGTCATTTTTCAAAATATCTCCCAAATTAAATTACAAAATGGTCCCTAAGACGAAAAATAATTAGTTTACATAATTACACTAAAACCCCAAAAGTCAAGAATATTTCGAAGAAGTTATGCATCCATGCCCTTACAAGAAAAGTAAACATCTAGCATGTTTTTCTACAAAAGTAAAAATGTAGATATCATGGTAATTAAATATCATGGATGCATGCAAGGCCGGAATCAAATCCGAGCACAAAAAGTGAGGTTATGCAAGGAAAAATGATAAATGAGAAAAAAACGAAATAGGGAAAAAGACGAAAAAAAAGAAATTACCAAAAAATGAAAAGAAGGAAAATAACCTGATCATTACACATATTGATAGCAACCACTCCTTATATGGGTTATACTATACCCAGCAATTATACACCAGCATGTAACTAATAAGCAAAAAAAAAAAAAAAAGAATATTAATAGGAAACCCAAAATTCTAAGAACACCTTAATACTAGTGGGCTACTATGATGATAGGTCATCTTGGTAGCGAAAACCTTTGACCTAAAACACCAAAAATGTCATGACCTGAGTTTTTATTCAACCCGGTAACGGATCCAAAATGCGGAAGCAAAAGAGAAACCAAGGTTTCTGGGGATATAACACGTCCCTAGGATACCAATGTGACCCTCAATAAAGTCATGGAACCCAAAGAAAACGAATGTGGAAGCGACGTTTCAAAAACGGATAAGAATGAACCTAGGGGAAAAATGATCATTTCCAAGGTGCAAGTGGGTGCTACCGAGCACACCATTGGAAAGACAATGAAAAATTAATAAACTTAGACTCAAGAATCAATTGATTCGGAGTCCGGATGAAGAAGATATGGCTAACGGAAAATAAAGGGCAAAAAGGTCAAAAGGAGCCAACCCAAGTACATCTAACCGGTTACCAAACCTTCCTAACCGGTTAAGAGGCCAAAAAAGAGAGTTCGCATTCTGCCCTAAGTCATCTAACTGGTTATGAGAAGCCTACTACTCGCACACTTGTACTACAGCTCAGCAAAAACCTGGCAGTAGGGGTTTTTCGGGAAAAATTGGGTTTTTGAGGGCAAAGATGACATTTTTTGAAAAAACACAAAGAAGAAACCCCCCTCAAAATTGAGTTGTCTACGTGATAGGATGGAAGAAAATGAGAAAAACTCACTGTGAAATGCCCAAAATGCCCCTCTATGAAATCAGGTCATGAGGGTCAAAAAGCTACTAAAATGTAAAACTGAAAGCTGAACTTTGCGATGGATTTCCGGAACCAAGATGACATTTTCTGGAAAAGCACGAAAAAGAAACCCCCTCTAAAATCACGTTTTCTAAGTGACCATATCAAGACTAGAACTTAATTCTTGAAGAAAAACCCCAAAATTCCCTTAGACCAGATTTTGCAATAAAAATGCAAAATGAGTCCATAGGAGGCTCATTTCACCAAGGAAGAAGTTTTTCATGAAAACGATCATGCACGCAAACATAAGTTACCTAATACGATGTGCTACAATGGTCCATGGCTTAAAAATATCGCCGATGTAAAATACGACCCCCCCAACGGCCAAAAAGGCGAAAATGGACTTTGAATGAAAACTTGGAACTCAAAATTATGAAATGGTTTCAAAATGCCGTTTGACCACACTTCATGCATGATTAATGAATGCTAATGGATGAATTTCATGCACAATGCAGGCTCTGGTGTAAAATAGCATACTAAAATGCATGATTTTTCATATATTCTCATTAAAGGCAAGATTTAACATCCATGACATATATGTAATTCCAAAAGAAGTTTGGCCCTTGGCCTCATGTGTCATATACATAAAATGAGAATCAAAAAGTGTGCTTAGGCACACATTACAAGTTTAGAATCAAATACACACATTAGACACATAAGGCTACAAATGGCATTTCTAGCCAACCTTTACAAGAATGGAAACCTTCAAGTCCACAAATCATCTAAGCATAACGAGAATCTCTAACCTTGATTCCTGTACTTGAAAAATATCCCCAGTAACTTCGGGGTGAGTAACATAAAGCTACTCGTAGGAAATGAGCATACATCGACCTAGCATTTTACGATTTTATCACCTTAAGGTGAAGTATATTAAAGGGGCTCATACCATCTAACGTCTATGTCAAGATGAGACTCGGGGAGCATCTTAAGCTACCTTAGATTATTTCTAACATAAATCATATCATTCATACAATTTAAACAACATAGAAGCATGTTATACAAAGCAATGAGATATAGATTCTCAAAGTCCTTAACTTGAAATTTAAAACATGAAAACTACTAAAGTGGGTCATGCCACCTAACGTCTATGTTCCAAATTAATCTATAGAATCATTCCTAAGCTACATTTGAACAACAAAACACGAATCACAATATCTATACAATTTAACCAATATAGAAGCATGCTATAAAAAGCAACAAGACATAGATTCTCAAAGTTATCAACTTAAAATCTAAAAGTGCGAAAACAACTAAATATAACAATTTAGTATAATTAGAATTTCTAATACCACACATCAAGACACAGATTCTCTAAGTTATCAACTAGAAATCTAAAAGTGCAGAAACAACTAAATATATCAATTTAGTATAATTAGAATTTCTAATACCACACATCAAGACATAGATTCTCTAGGTTATCAACTAGAAATCAAAAAGGGCGAAATCAAATAGTGGAAGACTTGGACATCTAAGCTCGGAATTCTGCTGAGACCTCAATAGTTATTCCGGGCATTAACCCGTTGGGAAAACCACCCTAATATGCACTATCTCAACAGGGAGAACTCATACCTCCCGCACTAGAGCCAAACTTTAGCCATATCACAGTAACAATGTCCCAAGTGACTCCAAAATAAATAAGTTAACAACTTCTATACGTATTAAATAGTACACAAAACTACCTTCATGCAAGCAGGTTGAAACCACATAATACATGTTCTAAATCCATAACTACTATAGGATGACAATGTCGAATTTTCACAGTGCGATTCGTTGCACGCTATAATAACATCACATGTCGAATCTTCTGTGCGCGATTCGTTACACGCTATAACAATATAATCCAATATTGAAAACATAAACTCATAAATCCATTACAAGTCTAAAATCATACTTCAAACATAATACCAATGTCAACCACATGATTTAATCAGTAATACAATTGAAACATAAATTAATTAAATGAAACAATTAATTTCCTAAGTTTCTAATCTTAATCAAATAGTCACTAATTAATACATGTTAAACAACATAGCATGGTCATTACATATACCAAATCAAAAACTTAATTAGGCCATTTGAACAATAAAATAGAATTTAATTAAATCATGATAATCAAATCCATAAATTCTAAAACGACATCAAATGGTTCCAAATTAAAAAATGCTAGTATACAAGCCCTAATCATCACAAATATGAAGTTAAAAACTTAATTAGGCCAATGGAACCATTAAATAGATTTTAATTAATCATTTTAATTAAAATCTCTAGATTTTCATACTTATCCAAATGTTCTCAAATTAAAGTATGTTAAAGAACATGCCAAGACTTGATTTAAAAGTATATCACAAGTTAATTTCATGCAAGGTACATTCATGAGAATTAAACTTTCACAAAAGATAATTCTTATTCATATAATTCTAATATAATATATGTTAACAAACATATCAAAGTATAATTTATCATCATGCCATAATTTAATTCTAAGCTATATACATCCTTGTAAATTAAATTTTATACAAAAAATTAAATTTTACTAATATTCTAGATTTGATACAAGGCATGGCATGCAAACAAGTTGTATAATCATGGAAACCACTCAATACAACACATACAAAATCCTTAAACACCCCCTACCTCAATTTGAGATGAAAATCTCAAAAGCCACCAAAATGAAATCGCTCCAAATCCGACGAAACTTTTAGGTTTTGTCAGGGACAACACGATGAATAAGAACCCCAAGGAAGGCTGATAAAAATCACAATTTGACTTCAAACCCGAACTCAAGAAATGGCCAAAACGAGATTCCAATCGGTGGAATCGAAGGCCTCACCAAGGCGAATATAAAACACTAAGGCACTCTTTTTACTGAAGGGAGGAAGCTCAAAAGAAGAGAGAGAAGGTGGCAGCCATGGCTACCATGGAATTCGGCCAAAAGAGGGGAGAGAGATAGAAAAATCTGATTTTTTCTTTTAAGACCCCCTATTTATAGAAAAACTCAAAAAGTGCCCCGAACGGGTCCCGCCGAGTTCGAAAAAGTGAAATTTGAGCAAACGCACTCAAACAACAAAACTCTGTGAACGAAAAAGAACCATAATGAGAAAAGATGAATTACGGAAGAAATAGCGTCGAAAACTGAGTCTCGTGCAGGAAGATATGCTCCGGACTAGTTCGGTAGCAACCTGCAACAGAAATCCTGAAACTGGAGAAAAACAACCAGAAGTAAATTCTAAGAGTACACAACTCGACGAAAAGTGAAAATGAATCCCGTATGAGGATCTAGGCGCAAAATAAGGCATTTAGCAATAACTTTCATTAATTACATAATGGCCCCTCCAAAAAGTGAAAACTGCATAATTGGCCCAGAATGAAATATCTCCCAAAAGTATTTTCTTAGAAATCCCTGAAATAAAATATCTTCAAAAGATATTTATGAAAAACGTCCTAAGAAAATAAAATGTTTCTGAAAACTGTGCATCCATGCCCCTATGGACACCAGGAGCAACCAGAGTACCTTTCCACAAAAGTAAAGATACGTATTTCATGGAAACCATTTAGAATGAAGATACGTGAAGTCAAAAACCAACTTCAAATACAAAAAGTGTGGTTATGCCAACAAAGTGACAAACGGGGAAAAGACAAAATAGGGAAAAGGACGAAAAGTGAATAGTGTCCGAAAAATGAAAATGTGGAAATGACGCGGTTTTCAAAGGAAATTGTCAATTCAAGGAAAAGAATCTCGGAAATCATTTCAGAGCACTTGAGTTGACACTAAGTGACGAGAAACCGAACTCAGAAAGGAAAAGAACAACGAAAAAAAAATATCCGTGAAAATCTGAGAAAAGGGAAAGGAAGGAAAATGACCAGGTCATTACAAAAAAGCAGTGCAAAGAAAAATTTTAACAAAAATATGGGTTATACCTAGCAGTGGCAAGATGAACATAGCACTTCAAAAGCCGGAACTTACCTGATTTCTTGGTCCTCCAGAAGGTGGCCTGCATGGGTATGAGTAACTACTCAAATTTAGGTACCTGCAATAATATTGCAACCAAACATTTCAGCTCCCGTGACAAAATTCATAAAAATTAACTAGAAAGCTCTAACATATGCACATGAGCAAATAAAAACACACACATGTAAAATTTTTGAGTTTATCAGGGCCTAAAACTTGTCCCATGACTCGAATCCAGCTCTTGGTTAAGTTAGAATTTTAGTCATTTTTCAATGAATCCAAACTATCAAATGATTCTTTTATTAAAAAGTTCCAGGAAATAATTTCATCTCAAATTTGAAATATACAAGATAATTTCCATCAGAGTCAATGTCATTATTCTGCCGAAAATGTAAATTGCAAAGTTATGCTATTCAAACTTTGAAAAAGCCACCAATCTGTCCCACTTTTATAGATCAAATCTTTTCTTTTACTTTTCTCTGTATTTTTCTCATTTACATTCCACTTATACTCCATTGGTGATTTAGAAGACTTCTATCAAATGATTCTTTTATTAGAGAAACACTACCTTTAATATTTTTTAAGGCACACGGTAATGTCCTACTTGCTACTTAAGGGCACTTATTTGTTGGACCATGAATAAAATCGATTATAAATGTATTGGGTTCTTGTATTTCAATTTCAAAAGTTTCATATCAATAATTTTCACACTAGTAGACATTTGGAATTACATAATCATGAAATGATGGTTTACACGTACCAAAGAGGATTTAGACATACTACATGCATGCTATAAATACTAAGAATGTGTATAAATTAACATTTCTGCATAAAGCCTTCTCTTGAATAGTATATCATCCCCTTAACCAAATAATAAATAAATAATGGGTCTGTAATTTTTTTTTTTTGAACAAATCGTAAAAATTTCCAACAATTAACTTAGAAAATCTTACTTTTTTTTTTTTTTTGGGTAAGAGCTGTGCTAACGCTGGATAATTAACTGAGAAAATCATGTTTTATAGTTACTATAAGAAATATAATAATTTCATCAAAAACGTGAAGGGAAAATCACAACTAACCTTCATTAAGGACTCTGTTTTTTGGTTGCAGATAGACTTGACATCTATTTTGTTTCACGAAATTCAGAAAAAATATAAAATCATGGATAAAAGCCTGAATTAATTATTTAGTGGATCAATCTTCATCATCATTATCTTCATCTTACAAAATGAAATGTGCATAGAAATGTGCTTTTGGAGTGTAGTGTGATTAATGTACACGGAGCCAATTGAATGAGAAATATATAGGAAATTGTGCTTTAAAATGTAGCATGTTTTATGGTATCACAATGGTGAGAAAAAAGGAAGTGTCTTAAAGGTTCACAATCCCAATTCTCACTGAGAGGATATAAAATGGAGACAATTAAATATAGACCATGTGACTACCCTGGTTTTTAGGTCAGCGTGTCCTGTGATGAACCGTAAGGATGATCCGACAACGGATCCGAATGCGGAAGCAAAAACAGAAAATAAGACTCTAAGAAGTCAAAGTGACCTTCCATGAGGTCGTGGAACTCAACAAGGACTGATGCGGAAGCAAAAGATCAAAAATATGACAAATAAGCCCCTAAGGGCAAAATAGTCATTTATGAAAACTGTAGATTCGGGTGCCACCGAGCACACTGCTGGAAGGACAATGAAAAACTAATCAAGATGGACTCAAGAATCGCATGATTCGGAGTCCGGATGAAGGAGAAACGGCATGACGAAGAAAAACGAGCACTTAAGGCAATAAGGGTAAATTGGTAATTATCCAAGAAGATCTAGGTGCAACCGAGCACACCGTTGGAAAGACAGCGAAAAATTAGTCAAGTTAAAAAAAAAATTCACTTGAATCGGAGTCCGGACGAAGGAGAAAATCCTAAAAGAAGAAATGACGTTGCGGCGGCCCGACGAGGGGCCATGACAGCCCCATGCGCACGCCTATGCGCGTGCCCATGCACGCCGCGCGCGCGCTGGGTGCACCATGGCTGGCAGCAGCCCATAAAGCTGCTGTGTGGTTGTTTTTTTTCATAAAAATCCAGAACAGAGGCTGAATTTGGAGACCTAGATGAATTTTTTTTGCAAAAACACAAAGAAGAAACCCCCCTCAAAATTGAGTTTTCTACATGACTCGCAAGAGAATTAAAAAAAAACGCAATGTAAAATGCCCAAAATGTCCTCCCAAGAAATCTGGTCCAGAGGGTCGAAAAAGCTGCTAAATAGAAAACTGAAAGCTGAACTTCGTAAGCGATTTCCGATGCCAAGACGACATTTTCTGGAAAAACATGAAAAAGAAACCCTCCCTAAAATCATGTTTTCTATTCAACCATATTGAAAGAAGGAAATAAAACTGAATTGAAAAGTCTAGAATACCCCTAGATCAGAATATGTAATAAAAACGCAAAATGAAATCGTAGGAGGCTCAAAACACAAACGATAAGGTTTTGCCCGGAAACGACCATGCATGCAAATGTTACTTACCTATTTGAACGTGCTACAATGGTCCACGACTTAAAAATACCACCGATACAAAATCCGACCCCCCAACGGGCAAAAAGGCAAAAATGGAACTTGGAATGAAAACTCAGAATCTAAAAATACAAAACGGGATCAAATGACCGTTTGGCCTTTGGCCACACTTCAAACATGATTTATGAGACCCTATGAAAGAATGAGAATAGAATTCCCACACCCGATGCAACCATGGTGAAGCAATGACTTGCGATTTTTTCAAGGTTTTTATAATATTTCATGAAGTTAAAAAGTACATAGAATACAATATAATGGTCATTGGCCTCCGGCCTCATCTCATACATATCAAATACATTGAAAGGAGTGTACTTAAGTACACATTACATACATGGAATCAAATATACATATTTTGACATATAAGTCTACAAAATGACATTTCATGCTAACATTTGTATGAAATGGAAACTTGAAAGCTACACGACATCCAAGGAATGCTAGGTGTCACGAACCAAGTCTTCGTCCCAGAAATATGCCCCAGTATCGTAGGGGTGAATAACATAAAGCTACTCGTAGGAGATGAGCATGCATCGACCTAGCATTTTACAAATTTATCACCTTAAGGTGAAACATGTTAAAGGGGTTCATGCCACCTAACGTCTATATCGAAATGAGACTCAGGGAGCATCCTAAGCTACCTTAGAGTGTTTCTAGCATAAATCACATCATCTATGCCATTTAAACAATATGGAAGCATGTTATACAAAGCAACAAGATATAGGTTCTTAAAGGTATTAACTTGTAATCTCGAATACAGAAACAACTAAAGTGATCATGTCACCTAACGTCTATGTTCTACATAAGTCTAAGGAATCATCCTAGGCCATGCTGAATAATCAAAACGCAATTTAGAACTTCAATGCAATCTAACCACATAAAAACATATTATACAAGGCAACAAAATACAATTTCTTAAAGCTATTAGCTTGAAATCTAAAGCACGAAGACAACAGAAGTGGGTCATGCCACCTAACGTCTAAGTTATAAATGAATCAATAGGATCAATCCTAAGCTTTGTTAGAACGTCAAAACACAATTTTCAATATCGATGCAATTTAACCAACATTGGAACTTCCAATACAACGTATAAAGCACAATTTCGCAAAGTTAACATCATGTAACTTAAAATGGAACGACAAATAAGAAACAAAAAGTTACAACATCATTTAGTTATCAACTTGAAAATGAAATGCAAACTCAAATAAAGTGGATACTCGGACGTCACGCTGGATCAGACCGACAATATAGTTACTTTAGGGTTACTAGCCCATGGGTAACCTCCCTATGTGCGCATTAGACCATATAGAGGGACTATCCCCCATACTAGAACCATGTTCTAGGCATAGTCAAACAATGACATCCCCAAGTTTCCAAAATCAACAAGTTGTGCAACAACGCATATATCAATAGGAATATGCAAGATAATCAACTATCTACTAAGCACAACCAAATTTGAAAACCTATACAATACATGCTCTAAGTCCGCAACTAATATGATATGATGGATGTCGAATCTTCAGTGTGCGATTCGTTACACACTATGCATGAAAGATGTTAAATACGAAGTGTGCAAATCATTACATAAGGCAACAATATATTCAATAAGGAAAACATATTATCACGAATACAAACATAGCAACTATGTTATCTAATGTTCAAAACATAACCAAATGAATATACAACAAGTCTAAGTCCATGATTTGAATATAGAAACCACTTCTAAAACACCACTAGATCATGGAGTAAATTGATAGAATTTAAATAGATAAACACAATTAAATTCTCTGGATTTCTGATTCAATTTCAATTAACCTCAATTTAATACATGTTAAAGGGCATGGCAAGGTCATCACCTATATCCATTCTAAAACTCAATTAGGTTGTTAGAACAACAAATTAGAACTTTAATTAAATCATGCTAATTTAAATCCCAAGGTTCTAAAACAACTTCAGATAGTCCCAAATTAATATATACTAGTAAACAAGTCATGGCCAATACAAATATCAAGTTAAAACCTTAATTAAGCTAATGGGACCGCAAAATAGATTTTAATTAATTCTTTTAATTAAAATCTCTAGATTTTTAAACTTAACCAAATGCTCTCAATTTAACATATCTCAGAGAATATGCCAAGGACTAATGTAAAATCACATTACAAGTTTATTTCATTCAATTTAAGACCATGTGATTTAACCTTTCACTAAAGTTAAATATAAATTAAAAGTTGCAATTCTCATGCAATTAATCCCAATTTAATATATGTGAACAACTATACCTAAGCTTAATTTTCTAGCATGCCACAATTCAATTCCAAGTTGTATATCACCATAAGGATTAAATCTTAAACAAGGAATTTAATTAAATGAATGGTTTGAAAACCTAACCGAATATTCTAAATCAAATATATGTGAAGCTATATGGCATGTAAGTCAAGAATATCAAGTTGGAATTTAAATAGAGTGAATAGTGCACTCGGGGCAAATTAATTAATAATTACTAATTTTCAAAACACCTCCAATTACTTTCAAATTCAACTATGTTGAAGAGCATGCTAAGGCCTAATATAATATGCTAACACATATTAATTTCAAGCTAGTTAATGCCATGTGAATTAATCTTTCACCTAAGATAAATATTAAATAAAATCTTTAATACTTATTCAAATGTTCCAATTTTAATACACGACAATGAGCATATCAAGGGGCAATATAAAATCATGCTACATGTTCAAACCAAATGATGAGCAACCGGGAAAATCAGATCCCGTAACAGAAAAATAAATAATAAAATCTCTAGGTTTTATATTTAATCATGCCAACAAGTTGTATAAGCATCACAAGCATGCTACATAACAAGAATTTAGACCTAGAACATCTCCTACCTCAATTTGAGATGAAAATCTCAAATCCCCACCGAAACGAAAGTGCTCCGAATCCGACAATACCGAGAGGTTTTGTCGGGGACTACCCCGGGAACAAGAATCCGCAAGAAGCCCCATGAAAATCTCAACTTGACTCCAAACCCGAACTCAAAAAATCGTCGGAAATGGATTCTAATAAGGGGGAATGGTAGAGCACGTCGAGGGGAGCGATAAACGTAAAGGCTGAAGAGATTTCACTTAGGAAATCAAGTGGAGGAGAAGGTCAAAGGGTGGCAGCCAAGGAGCTTTCATGGCTGCTGGCCAAGAGGTGGAGAAGAAGAGTGAAAATCTGATTTTTCACTTTAGGGCATCCTATTTATAGTAAGTCTTAAAAACTGTCCCGAAAAGGCTCCGCCGGGTTTGGAAAAGTGGATTTTGAGCAGACGTGCTCAAACGATAAAACTCCGTGAATCAAAAAGATTCAAAATGAGAAAATATGAACAACGGAAGAAACGGTATCGAAAACTAAATCCCGAGCAGAAAGTTATGCTCCGAACAAGTTCAGCGGCAACCGGGTCCAGAAATTCTGAAACTGGAGAAAAATGACCAGAAGGAAATTCTATGAATTTACGAGTTATCAAAAAGTGAAAATGAATCCCGTACGAGAATCCAGGCTCTAGACGAGACTTTTTGCAATAACTTTTGTTAATTGCACAATGACCCCTACAAAAGGGGTTAACTGCGAAACTGCCCCAGAATGAAAATATCTTCCAAATGATATTTTCTTAGATACCCCTAAAATAAAATATCTTCAAAAGATATTTATGAAAAACACCCCAAGAAATGAAAAAGATTCTAAAGAATTGTACATCTATGCCTTTGTGGGCACCAAGAGCAACCAAAGTACTTTCTTACAAAAGTAAAGATACGTATTTCGAGGAAACCACTCAAGATGAAGGCACATGAAGTCAAAAACCAACTCCAAGCATGAGAAGTGAGGTTGTGCCAAAAACTGACAAACGGAGATAAGACAGAATAGGGAAAGGGACGAAATACGCATAGTGTCGAAAAACGAAAAATGTGAAAATGACTCGGTCCTCAAAGGAAGTTGTCAATCCACGGAAAAGAGTCTCAGGAACCAATTCCGAGCACTCGAGATGACACTAAGCGACACGAAACAGAGCTCAGAAAAGAAAATTAAACGAAAAAAATTCATTCGTAAAATTTCAGGAAAAAGGAAAGGAAGGCAAATGACTGGGTCATTATAGACCATCTCTAACTCAGGAATTAATTTAAGACATAAAAATTTGACACTTTAATTAAAAAATAGGAAAGAAGTGTTTTAAAGGTTCACAACCCCAAATCTTACTTTCCAAAGCAACCAACATCATATAAGGAAATATAAAACAACACACACTAAAAAATAAACTATCTCATTGGACACAATGGAAGTGTTAATACAAGTGAAATTAATTTCCTTTCTATCAATAGTTTAATATACAACTTGGATACCTAAATTATTAGGGTTACCTTTTGCGAGGGGAATCAGCCTGCGAAGAATGATAATGCATTAGACCACAGTGATTTCTACCACTTCTATTCTGCTTCGATGGAGGATTCGAGACTCTGAGCTGAACTCTAAGTTGTCTGGCTTAAGGCTTGCTTCAAGAGGGTCAGGGAGTGACAAGAATAAGAATCAAAATTAATGTATTGATTTTAATTGACCGAGTAAGTTTTGTGAACAAACACACACACATATATATACGTGTATAAATACAGAGAGAAATAGATTGGAAACAAACCTAACAATAGCGGTCATCTACAAATCACCGAACACACCTTCGTGTCTCTAATGGAGGATTCCAGACTTAGGGTTTCTTCTTTAGGGGTTAGAGTTTGCTTCGATGGCCAACTGAAAGAGGCTTGATGGAAAGAGGGAAAAACATTTTCATAGGTTAGGGCTTCGATCCGACCGGCAGTGTGTGTGTTTTTGTTGTGTGGGTGTCTGGATTTGTCTACTGTGGATCATTTGCTCTGTAGATGCCCAGTGGCAGTCATGGCTTGGAGAGTTCGCCGACTTAGAATTGAAATAGATGTGGATCAGAGGCAGTAGTGGTTGTCTTGGTGGATTTCTTTGTGTGGAAAACCGATGATTTGGTGAATATATTATTTTTATTTTTTATTTTTAAGGACAGGGCAAGCATTGAAAATATCAGTGGGAATAACAACCACGAATATAAATTCGATTTCTACCACGGTTCCGCATGAACCGTGGTAGAAAGGGCTAGCTTTTTATCACGGTACCTCCAGAATCGTGGTAAAAAGATCATTTTTTACCACGGTTATCCATTAACCTTTCTACCACGGTTTAAAAATAACCGTGGAAGAAAGTAATATTTTTTACCACGGTTATTTTAAAACCGTGGTAGAAATGGTCTTCTACCACGATTTAAAAAAACCGTGGTAAAAAGTGCATGGTAAAAAACTATTTTTCTTGTAATGTCATTTATTCAACAATCTCAATCCCTAAAATCCTTTTTATAGTGAACTCACAGTTTTAAACATGTGACTTACCATCCATACTTATATTCTTTCCATGCTATCCCTCAATTTACAGGCAAACTTTTCAAATTCCAATTCTTAAGGTATTTTTTTATTTTTTATTTTCTTCAAGTATGCATTTTTTAAAAAGGATATTATGCAATGCTCAGGTCTATTAAGTTTTCTAAATCACCCAGTAACGAACTTTCGGCCAATGACTCCTAAACCAGATTGTCTTAGGACATTAAGTGATAAAGCATCCCTTCGGACCTAATTGTTCAAGTAATCTAGGCAACCTAAACCCCTTATGTAACAATCTTTTAGCCAATGACTCCCAAACCAGATGGGCTTAGGGCATTGGGTGTCAGAACACACCCCTAAGGACTTAATTGCTCAAGCAATCTAGGTACAGACCTGAACTTGACCATTTTCTATTTCTTTTCTTCACTTTTTTTCATTTTTTTTTTCACATTGGTGAAGAATATATATATATTTTCATTTATTGCATACATACCAATTCTTTCTTTCCTTTCTATATTTTTTTTATACCTTGATTATCAAAATCATCAAATTCACATGCTTATCTCAGTCTATCACAAAACAAAAACAAGACTTCTAGTTTATACCCCACAGAATTCATGTAAGTGTGAATATATGCAAAGTGAAATATTTCAGAGATCTCAATCATCAAACAATAATCATCCTGACAAAGTGGACCACAGGCCACTAACTAATTTAATTTTTTTAAAAAATTCCCTTTTAACATGAAATTGGCATACAAGCCATCTTTAGCCAATATCAGACTACATATAGACATCACAACAATCAACAGACTCAAAATTATGCTTAAACAGTTAAATTGCATCCTCTTATGCATAATATATCAATATTAAAATTTTGAAGGACATTGACTTACCCCCAAACTTAAGATGCACATTGTCCTCAATGTGTAAAACAGATGTAGAGTTAGAAAGATAATACCAAATACGCAGAACCAATAGAGGTCATGAATTATAGTATAGAAGGGAAAAAATAGGTTTCTCACCCCCTAACTTAGTCCTTAGTATCTGACAAAACAACCACAATCCAACACACATCAGAGTACCAAGTATATGGAGTAAAACGGATATATATCACTATGCACAAGTCAAATTTTTTTTTTTTTTTTTTTTTTTTTTTTTTTTTTTTTTTTTTTTTTTTTTTTCTAATCAAAACAAACCTGAACTAACCTAATTTAAAAATAAAAGAAAAATACACAAATAAATTAAAAACCTAGAAAACAAAAAAAACTAAAGAAAAAAAAAATAAAATCAAACAAATCAAACCAAACTAAACTAAAGTACAAACCTACAAGTGCTAAGTTTAACGTCGATAGCTGGACAGCATACTAAGTTTAATATCGCTAGCTCGACAATACACCATTACCTAGCTTGTATCCAACAACTTAAGTATCTCTTTCATCCCAAAACCAGTCCAATGGGTGATTATGAAATTTAAAACAGGAGGAACCATTGTGGTTCCATCAAGACCCAAGAATGAATACTCAAGCTTATCCGGTGGTGGCTTAAGCTCAAGTTTGTGAGAGGACTCACAAGAAGGACAATGAGAACTCATGATCAAAGGAGGAAGATCTTTTGTTGAAAAGATGGTGACTGAATCCTCATCAATAACGTCAGTAAAGAAACACTCATCTTTCTTTAAGGAATATGGAGTGGCATTGAAGATGTTTAATTTGAGCTTCATTTTCCCAAAAGAAATATCCATAGCCCTAGTCCTACAGTTAATGTTGGCATTTGTTGTAGCCAAGAATGGACGACCAAGGATTACAGGAATATATTTATTGGGATCGTGAACAGGTTCTGTATCCAGAACAAAAAAGTCAATCGGAAAATAAAACTTATCCACTTTAATGAGAACATCTTCAATTATCCCACGTGGTTGCTTCTTTGATCGATCAGCAAGTTGCAACACCATTCATGTGGGTTTAAGCTCTCCCAAGCCTAATTGCTCATACACCGAGTAAGGAAGAAGATTAACACTCACTCCTAGATTAATAAGTGGTCTATCAACTTGTTTCAAATAATGCACGAAATGGTAGGAGCACCAGGATCTTTGAACTTAGGAGGTGTGTTGTGCTAAATGATTGCACTGACTTGCTCAGTGAGATAGATTTTTTTAGAGACTTAGCTTTTTGATTTTCTCTTTTGAGTGCACAAATCTTTCAGAAATTTAGTATATGCAGGGATTTGATTAATAGCATCTAGGAGAGGAATATTGACTTTTACCTATTTGAAGATATCTATCATGTCTTGGATTTTCTCCTTGCTTACCAAAGTAAGAGGGTCTATTGAGACGTTCAGGAAAAAGGCGCTCTTGGCTCATAAGCTGTCTCAAGGTTGGGAGTAGACGAAGAAATGGCTTCAGCTTCAACTCCTTTAGAGCTTGAGGGAGTATGATGTGAGGGAACATCTGTGGGATATGGAGTTGGAAGAATGGGAATGATAGGAATTGTGACGGCCTAAGTTTTTCAACCCGGTGCGTCAGTGATGAATCGAAAGTTAATCCGATAACAGATCTGAAATGCAGAAGCAATAGATAAAACAATAGTTCCTAGAGGTACAACACATCTCTAAGACACTAATATGATCCTCAATGAGGTCACAAAACCAAAAGAAAACAAGTGCGGAAGTGACGCTTCAAAAATGGACTAAAAGGGACCTAGGGGTAAAATGGTCATTTCTAACATAAAAGTGAGTATTACTGAGTACACCTTTGGAAAGACAACGAAAAATTAATCAATTTCAAAAAAAAATTCACTTAATTTGGAGTCCGGATGAAGAAGTTATGGCTAACGGAAGAAGAAGGGGCAAAAAGGTCAAAAGTAGCTAATCCTAGGTCATCTAAACGTTTAGGAAGCCTTTCTAACCGGTTAGAAGGCTAAAAATCATGTCCAACCCACTACCCAAGCACATGTAACCATTTACATAGCCCCATGTAACCAGTTACGAAGCAAAAAACAGAATAGGCAACAAGGAAAACTGGCAGTAAAGGTTTTTCGGCAAAAAATGTGATTTTGAGGGCTAAAATGACATTTTCTGGAAAAACACAAAAAAGAAAACCCTCTCAAAATTGAGTTTTCTATGTGATTCTTGAGAAAAAAATGAAAAAAATGCATTTTTAAATACCCAAAATGCCCCTGGAACAGAATAGGGTCAAAACTAAAAAATACGCAACTTTAGGTTTTTGTTTCATCAAGGAAGATATTGTTTGCCAAAGTGAGTATGCAAGTGCATGCCATATGATAAAATAGATGCACCAACATGGCCTAAATCCTCTTTACATTCCATTAACAAGTTTTAGCATGCAAAGCCTCCATTTCTCACAAATAAGCTCCAATGGCAATACTTGAGTTTTGAAGAGAACATGCTTGTAATCTTTCATATTAATGGCTCTTGGCCTCATGCCATACATAAAAAACAAGCATAAAAAAGAGTACTTAGATACACATTACATGAAGGAAGCCATCTTAGCTTCTAAAATACCATACATCCATGGTATGCAAAAGTATTACATCCAAAAGATAAAACATGCTAAACAAGTGCATGCTAATATACAAAAATGCTTCAACTAGCTCAAAAGCTTCTAAGGATGATGAGTATCCATGAACATGGTTTCTTTACCTGAAAAACAAGCCAAACCACTAGGGTGAGTAATCAAGTTACTCGTAGGAGAAGCATATGCGTATACCTTAAAGTTTCAATATCATTGTAAGATCAATATAGACGAATACAAGGGAGCATTCCACTTAACGTCTATGTTCAAGGTGTTCTAAGGGATCATCTTAAACTTAATGCAATGATTCTATTACAACACAATATCAAAAGGATGTACTTAACAACATCAAATTGCATGAAACAAAAATTACAAGTTACAACTTAAGCATTGATTGTCAACTTGGAATTGAATGCGAAATTAAAAGTGGAATCCTTGGACACCTAAGCTCAGAATTCTGCCGAGACCTCAACGGTTATTCCGGGCATTAACCCGCAGGGAAGACCACCCTAAGTGCGCACTATCTCAATTGGAGAGAACTCATACCTCCCGCACTAGAGCCAAACTTTAGCCATGTTACTAGTAACCATGTCCCAAGAGAATCCAAAGTATATATCAAGTTCAAAACTTATATATAGATAATAAGGCATATAAACCACCTTCCATGCACAAGTACCTTGAAACCATACAAACCATGTCTTAGGGTTCCAAGTCTAGAATGGCATGCCAAATGACAATTCCTCATTATGGTACTATGCACAGTAAAATACCATTAACTTAACAACTTAGGTCATGCCCCAACAATAAGCTTCATATACTAAATATCAACATTATAGCAATAAGCTTCCAAATAATTACAATTAGTAATTCACAAGGACATAGAATTATTGTAACAACAAATATAGCAATTCATATTGATAGAGATTGCATATAACATCAATAATTCTACAAGTATTCCATATCACTAACACATGTGAAATTTCTAGAATTTACATACTACTAAATTTTATAATCCTCTACACATGGTTTATACATAACATACATGCTTAATCTAATAAACCCTATGTCAAGAAGTGAGGGTATCCTATAATATGCAAAACTATCATATTAAAAGTATGTACACAATATATATTAAACCTCAAGGATTATAAAACACTTAAAATATTAACATACTATCACCCCTACCTCAATAGAGAATTGTATCTCTATAATCCAAGCTACCAAGCACAAAATGGAAAATAAGTTTAGGGTTCTTGAAGAGGAGAATGAGAGGAAACTTTTCTCTCCCAAGGTTTTTAGTCTAAGGTGTATAGAAGTGAGCCAAATTGAAGGGGTAAGCTATGGACTAAGCTTTCCTCCAATAGTGGATTTGTTAGGGTTCATGTGAGATAATGAAATGAAGAAGGTAAAGTGTAAAAATGGTGAGTGGAAGGGCTAGAGATCCTCCACTCACTATGTGCTCTTGCACTACCTCTCTCTCACACACAATGTAAGACTACATCATGGCCTTACACTTGTCACTAATCCAATGCCTCTTCCAAGACTTAATCCTAAGCTTACACTTGTCAACAATCAATGGTTACATGTGCACCAATCCTAAGCTAACAAATGGATGACTCTCCACCTTCCAATTGTCAAGAAACTATGGTACCAAGTCTCTTCACCCAATTGCCAACAAGTGGCACCATGAGAATGTGACACTTGTCACATTTTCCAAAAATTGCAAAATTATCCTTTTTCAAAATATCTTCCAAAATAAATTACAAAAAGGTCCCTCAAATGAAAAATAATTATTTTACATAATTAAACTAAAACCCCAAATTTAAGAATAATTACACTAAAGGCAACAAGCATGCTTTTCAACAAAGTGAAAATACCAATGTCATAGAAATCAAGTATCATGAATGCATGCAAAACTGGAATCAAATCCGAACACCCGAAGTGAGGTTAAGCAAGGAAAAATGATAAACGAGTAAAGACGAAATAGGGAAAAAAACGAAAAAAGAAAATCACCGAAAATGGAAAAGGTGGAAAAAGTCCATTACAGGAATCCTACGCCTCTCTTTTTCTACCTCTTTTTCCTTAACTTGATTATTAATGATCTTTCCACTGCTTAAAGTAGTGATGGCATTAACTTGCTCATGATAAGAACTTGAAGGATTAGTCTCATCAATCATGTGAGTTTGCCTAACTTGATTTGCAATTGGCTGACTAAGTAGCTTTCCTTCCTCTCTTTGAGTCAGCACTTTAACTATTTGCCCAACTTGAATCTTTATCTTGGCTATAGATTGAGAATGGGAATGTACTAATTGAATGGTGGAATTAAAATCATTAATTGCAGCCAAAACCTTCTCTTCAAATTCAGACGAGTACCTAGGAGGAGGAGGATTTAGATTAGCTTTGTTACTAAATTGAGGAGGATAGTAGATGAAAGATTGATTGAAATAATTATTTTGCAGAGGATTGGATGAATTATGGTACTGTCCCTAAGATTGAGGAACAATATTGCCTTGGCTTTGATTCTGCCATGATATATTGGAATGATCTCTCCAGCCAAGGTTATAAGGATTGGAATTTGGATTGTTAGCCGAATTGGAGAATGCAACATTGGTTTGCACTTGTGGATTTTCAAAAGAGTGACCCAAAAGTGGACAACTGTTATTATAATGAGATAGACTAACGCGGATAGAACACACCTCATGTGGCAAAGAGGAGTGCTAAGATGAATTAAGAACACTGACAGCTGACAATACTTGGTTAAACTTTCGATTCAACACTTCCATTTGAGTGGCAACCTCTCTAGATTTTTCTGCTTCACACAAACTTTCAACTTGAAGGCCACTAGGAGTGGACCTAGACCTAGAGGAAGAAGCATGTTGAATAGAATTTTCACTTAAGACCTCAAACAGTTCCTAAGCCTCATCTGGACTCTTATGAAGGAAACCACCATTGCTAGAAGCATCTACTATGTTCCTATGTGGATCATGTAATCTATCATTGAAGATTTGCACCAAATGCCATTTAGCAATATCATAGTGTGGACACTTTCTCAGAAGGTCGTTGTATCTCTCCCAAGTATCATGAAGGTATTCACCCGGGATTTGGGAGAACGCCATGACCTCTCTTCTCATTTGTGTGGTTTTACCCACAGTATAGTATTTCTTCAAGAACTCTTATTGTAACTTATTCCATGTGCTTATGGAATTATGTGGTGGGGAGTGCAACCAAGTTCTAGATTTATCCTTGAGAGAGAACTGAAAAAGTCGCATCGTAAATGCGTCATCGGAAAGAGTGGACAACTTGGTAGTTGAACACAATTCCAAAAATACATCCAAGTGCATATAAGGATCCTCTATTATAAACCCATGGAATGTTGGAAGCATTTGGATCATAGCAGGTTTGATCTCAAAGTGGGTTACATCAGATTGTGGAAATTGAAAGCAACAAGGGAATCTATATGAGGTAGGAATGAAGTGATCCCTCAATTATGGTTGTGGTAGAGGAACATGTGCTTGTGGCACATGTGCCTCATTTTGATTATCACCATCATTAGCCATGTCTGATTTAGAGAATTCTCCTAACAATTTAAGCTAATTTCAATGGTAACAAGTAGTAACAAAAAGAAAAATTTCAAGTGAAAAAAAACAATAAAAACTCACAAAAGATCCTGAAACTGAAGCTTCTATTCCTTAGGCATCTTCGTCCTCGCTGCTAGATTCCTACACTTGAAAAGAAAAAGAAATAAGTTGAGATATCAGAAAGTCCTAAATTTTTTAAATTAAACTAGAATCAATCTTGAACTTAACAAATCCGTGATACAGTCCCCGGCAACGGCGCCAAAAATTGATGTGTGTTTTTATGTATCAATAATAAAATACCAGTCGCAATAAAACAAATCCTTGTAGGATAGGGCTATGTTGAGGGTGTCGAACCTCAAGGACTATGGTGGTTTATCAAGTCTTCAATTAATACTATTTTAATTTAGAAAGATGATTTGATCTTGTGTGTTGTGTTGCAATTCAGTAACATAAAAGAAAATAAACTAAATAAAATGATTGATATCAATAGAACAAATACTTAGGGATTGACTTCACCATGATCCACCTATTATGGTTAACTGTTCAACGTTAGGATTTCAACAATTTATATACCATATGAATTAAACTCAATAACATTCATTTAATTCTATTTTAAATAAAGATGTTTCATTGAACTTAGCTAACTATAACCTATCAAAAGTTGGCATGAATTATCCACCTACCTACTTCTAACTAATGTTGCAGTATAACTCATATTTCCTAAGCATAGATTATAAAAGAGTTCATTCAAGAAAAATGTAAAGAAATTTTAGATTGATGGATTTTTGGATAGATCCCTTAATATGTCTTCTCTTCTTCTTTTATAGTGGAGAACAAGTCCCAATCCCCTTTGGATTGGTTTTACAGTTTTTGGTAACAATTGGGCCCATAAGGAACAAAGAGGAGTCAAAATATATAAAAACTTCATGGACCACCAAAAGTCCTTTTGGATCTTCTTCTTTAAAACCCTAAAAGCCGCCATAAGAGAGAGGAATAAGATAGATTGATGGATTTTTGGATGGATCCCTTAATGTGTCTTCTCCTCTTCTTTTATAGTGGAGAACAAGTCCCAATTTCCTTTGGATTAGTTTTACAAATTTTGGTAACAATTGGGCCTATAAGGAAACAAAAAGGAGTCAAAATATATAATTCCAACATGTATTTTTAACCTTTAGGATGTCAGAGCTCGAGCTTAACCTGTTAGCAACTTATTTTGATGTTGTCATGCAATTTTGACATATTTAGAGTGCGAATATCGAGATGGCTATTAGAGACAAAAACATCAGGCTTCGAGTCTTCTTTCTAGAGCCGATGAGTTTACTCAATTTCAAGTTTCGAGTCAAAAGTTATGCCTAAAATACTGAAGCAGGTCTAGAGTTTTCAGCAATGCTCGAGCCTTGAGTGGTTGTGTTCAAGCTTTCTGAGTTGGGCTCGAGCTTTGAAGCTTTGGTTCGAACTTTGGGAGCAAAATTTGTCCGAAACGTCTTTTTATTAATGGTGCTCAATCCCTCCTTCATGGTGCTCGATCCCAAGGTGTTGGGCTCGAGCTCTAGGGTTGTGGGCTTAAGTTTCTTGAACATGCGCTCGATCACATGTTACTTGGCATGAGGTCCTGGGACTTGAATCAACTTTTCTCATTCTGATGCATCATCTGCTCGAACAGTTCGGCAAATACTTGAGCACCCTGTGGTTAGGCTCGAGCTCTGAGGGTCAAGGCTCTAGCTTACTTGTCTTTGGAATTTCTTGTCTTTTTTTGCTGAGCTCGAGCCATAGAACTGAGGCTCGAGCTTCTAAACTTGAAACTCTCCAAAATTCACCATTTTGACTCTCGGCTTGCTTTTGAAGGACCGACAACGATTTGGTAAACTTCTTTATCATTCTTTTCATCATAAAAGCCCGGTTTTAATTGTTTCATTGGGAAAGTACCTAAAAACACAAAATACACAGAAATCAGTCTAGTAATGGATAGAAGTATCACTTTAGGTCTTAACATATGTATATTTAGAGGCTCAAATATGCAATATTCAGCGCTTATCACATAAAAAATTGATGTGTGTTTTTATTTATCAATAATAAATGACCACTTGCAACAGAACGAATCCTTGTATGATATGGCTATATTGAGGGTGTCGAACCTCAAGGACTGTGGTGATTTATCGAGTCTTCAATTAATACTATTTTAATTTAGAAAGAGGATTTGATTTGTTGTGTTATGATGAAATTCAATAATATAAAAGAAAATAAACGGAATAAAATGATTGATATTAAAAGAAGAAATACTTAGGGATTAAATTCACAACGAACCTCATACTATGGTCAACTGTTCAACCTTGGAATTTCAATAATTATGTATCATATGGAATTAAACTCAATAACATTTGTTTAATTTAGATTTAAAGAAATTTTTTTCATGAATTTCAATAAACTATAACCTATCTTCGGTTGTCACGAATTATCTACCTACCTACTTTTAACTAATTTTATAGTATAACTCGTCTTCCCTAGGCATATACTATGAAAACATTCATTCATGCAAAACATTTGAACACCATTGCATGATTTCTATTTTTATGTCTGATAGGCCTCTACCAAATACCTTATAATAAGAATGGGTTGAATATAATTTAAGAACAATTAAATCTAAGATATGGTATTAATCATTCAAAAACTATGTAATCATTAAAAACCAATTGAATTAAGTCAATTTCCCATAATCATGCAATCAAAATACATAATATATTAAATTCCTAAAGTATAGAACAATCAAACTATAATATTTAGATTCGGGTTACATCAATGCCCTAAGAGAGGAATTATCTACTCATAATGACGCAAGATATCATCTTTGTTGTTGTCGTCTTCATCGCCATGGACCGCCAAATCTCCTTTTGGGTCTTTTTCTTCAAAACCCTAAAAGCTGCCGTGAGAAAGAGGAATAAGATAGATTGATGGATTTTTGGATGGATCCCTTAATATGTCTTCTCCTCTTCTTTTATAGTGGAGAACAAGTCCCAATTCCCTTTGGATTGGTTTTTATAAATTTTGGTAATAATTAGGCCCATAAGGAAACAAAGAGGAGTCAAAATATATAAATCCTGCATGTATTTTTAACCATCAGGACGTCAGAGCTCGAGCTCTAGAGTCAGGGCTCGAGCTTAGCCTGTTAACAACTTGTTTTGACGTTGTAATGTGATTTTGACATATTTAGAGTGCGAATATCGAGATGGTTATTTGAGACAAAAACATCAGGCTTCGAGTCTTCTTTCCAGAGCCACTAAGTTTGCTCAATTTCGAGTTTCGAGTCAAAAGTTATACCCAAAATACTAAAGTAGGTTTAGAGTTTTTAGCAATGCTTAAGCCCTGAGTGGTTGTGCTTGAGCTTTTTGAGTTGTGCTCGAGCTTTGAAGCTTATGCTCGAGCTCTGGGAGCAAAATTTGTCTAAAACGTCTTTTTGTTGATGGTGCTCAATCCCAAGGTGTTGGGCTCGAGTTGTGGGGTTGTGGGCTTGAGTTTCATGAACATGTGCTCGATCCCATGTTGCTTAGCACGAGGTCCTGGGACTTAAATCAACTTTCCACATTCCGACGCATCATGTGCTCGAGCTCTTAAGTAAAGGCTCAAGCACGCTGTGGTTGGGCTCGAGCTTTGAGGGTTAGGGCTCGAGCTTTCTTGCCTTTGGAATTTCTTGTATTTTTTTGATGAGCTCGAACCATAGAACCGAGGCTCGAGCTTCTGAACTTGAAACTCCCCAAAATTCACCATTTTGACTCTCGGCTTGCTTTTAAAGGACCGATAATAACTTGATAAACTTCTTTATTATTCTTTTCATCATAAAGCCTGGTTTTAACCATTTTTTGGGAAAGTACCTAAAATCACGAAATACACAGAAATCAGTCTAACAATAGATAGAAGTATCACTTTAGGTCTTAACATATGTATATTTAGGAGCTCGAATATGTAATATTCAGCACTCATCACATACCCAAACTTACATATTGCTAGTCCCTTAGCAATACTGAACTTAAAACCGCTTTCGTAGGAATCATGATTGCATTTAGCCTGTGTAACAAGCCTTTAAACCCCTAGGTTTCCCCTAGTGGACGGGTTGTAGTCTCGTGAGGGTTCCAGTGAAGATACCCATAAACTTCAAATTAGTGCCTTAATTGCACGGTAAGCTCATTTAAACTTGTTTTCATATCATAATGTCCTAGCAATTTATCAATCAGTCTACTACAACAAGTATAAAGAACTATATTAAACAAGAAAAATCTCCAACTCTCAATATCATATCAGCAGCCATGGTCCCGATATGTCAATTTAATTACATATTTAATAATCTTAATTCCCAAAATCCTTTTTCATAGTGAATTAACAATTTTAAACATGTGGCTTACCATCCATACTTATATTTAACTCATGTTATCCCTCAATTCACAAGTAAACCTTTCAAATTCTGATCCGTAATGTATTTTTTCTAATTTTCTACAGGTATACATTTATTTCATTCATCACTTACTTTTTTTTCAACTCTTTTTTTTTTTTTTTGTTCAAAAGGGTACTGTGTAATGCTCAGGTCTATTAATATAATGACCCAGTCATTTTCCTCCCTTTCCTTTTTCTCAAATTTTACGAATAAATTTTTTCCGTTTAATTTTCTTTTCCGAATTCTGTTTCTCATCACTTGGTGTCGTCTCGAGTGCTCGAAAATGATTTTCGAGACTCTTTCATTTGGATTGACAATTTCCTTATTAGGACAGCGTCATTTTCACACTTTCGTTTTTTGACACTATTCACTTTTCGTCTTTTTCCCCGTTGTCACTTTTTTGGCACAAGCTTACTTTTCGTGTTCGGGGTTGGCTTTTGACTTCACGTACCTTCATTCTATATGGTTTCAACGAAGTAAGTATCTTTACTTTTGTAGAAAAGTACTGTGGTTGCTCTCGGTGTCCATAAGGGCATGGATGCAAAGTTTCTTCGGAAACTTTCTTCTTTCTTGGGGTGTTTTTTGTAAATATCTTTTGAGGATATTTTATTTCGGAGTTTCTAAGAAAGTATTTGTTGGATGATATTTTCATTCTGGCCCAGTTTTGCAGTTACCCTTTCTTGGATGGGCCATTGCGCAATTAACGGAAGTTATTACAAAATGCCTCATTTTGAGCTTGGATCCTCGTACGGGATTCATTTTCACATTTCATTAAGTCGTGTACTCTTAGAATTCCCTTCCGATTGTTTTCCCTAGTTTTAGGATTTTTGGCCCTAGTTGCAACCGAACTTGTTCGGGCCATATCTTTCTGCACGGGACTCGGTTTTTGATGTCGTTTCTTCCATTACTCATTGTTTTTCATTTCCGTTCTTTTTCATTCACGGTATTTTAACGTTTGAGAGCGTTTGTGCAAATTCCACATTTTCGGACCCACCGGAGCCCGTTCGGGGCACTTTTAGGGTTTTACTATAAATAGGATGCCCTAAATGAAAAAGTCAACATTTCAGCCTTCTTCCTCCTTCTTTAGCCGGTAGCCATGGCGGTCCCTTGGGCTGCTGCCATTCTTTTTTTCGCTCTACTCTTTTCCCTTGGTTATTTGCTTCGAGCCTTAGCGTTTATCGAAGGCCTTGGCGAGGTGCACCTTTCCTCCTTATTAGAATCCATTTCTGACCATTTTTTAGTTCGGGTTTTGAGTTCGGGTTTGAATTTTCATGGACCCGTAAAGGTTAAAGTTGTTTCCCTTTTTGTCCCCGACATAACCTAGGAGTATCGTCGGATTCGGAGCAATTTTCTTTCGGTGGGGAATTGAGATTTTCATCTCAAATTGAGGTAGGGGATGTCTTAGGTTCATATGTTTGTTGTATTGAATGTAATTCATGCTTATACAACTTATTTACATGCCTTTGTATCAAATCTAGAAACTTTAATTAATTATTTCTTTTTGTATGATTTAATTCTCCCAGTTGGTTATAGCTTGGATTAAACTTGGGGCATGCTATTAAATTAGACCTTGATATGTTCATTGACATATATTAAATTAGGAGCATTTGGAAAAGTATTGAAACTTTTATTTAATTATTTTCTTGAAAGAAAATTTAATTCATATGGTTGTATCTAGCTTGAAATCAACATGAAATGTGATATTAAATTAGGCCCTAGCATACTCTTTAACATATGTGAATTTAAGAGTATTCGGAGATGTTTTAGAATCTAATAATAATTAATTAATTAGATTAATTAATTTTATACCAAGTGTACTATTCACTTCATTGGATTTCCGACTTGATATTGTTGATGAGCATGCCATATACTTTCATATATATTAAATTGATAATATTTGATTAGGTTTTGAAACCTTTTATTTAATTATTTTCTTGTATTAAGGTTTAATACTCATGGTTGTATTTGGCATGGAATTCACTTGTGTTATGCTATTAAATTAAGTCTTGACATGTTTAATAACATACTTTAATTTGATAGCATTTGGATGAGTTTCAAAATCTAGAAATTTTAATTAAGTGAATTAATTAAAAATCTATTCAATGGTTCCATGGACTTGACTAAGTTTCTAACTTGATATTCTTGATTACCTTAAGAAGTTCTTTCATATGTATCAAATAGAGAATAATCGGATGACTTATATTTAATTATTTCTTTTGTATGAAATTTAATTCACATGGTTGTATTTAAATTTCTTTTTATGCTCCCACCGAGTTAATTATGCTTTGATAATGAATTCTTGCCAAATTTATAATTTGGAACTTGTTATATGATCACGTGCTAGTATTCTATGAGTTGAAGTTATGATTTGACTTGTTGGTATACACATTTACTTATATGACATTTAGTATGCCATCGTAGCTTGAATGCCTAAGGCATACCTTATGTGACCTCCATAACTTTTTGTGCATGGTACTTGGCTAAGTGCATTGAATATATATATTATATCTTGATTTTCACAACTTGTTGATTTTGGGACTTGGGACATCAATCAAGAATTGACATGGCTAGGACTTAATTCTAGTACGGGAGATAGAGAGCTCCCTATAACAGAGTACGGTTTTAATCTGAGTGATATCTGAGTATCCACATTATTTGATTTCACCCTTAAGTTTCAAGTGTCCATTCCTTGAAGACTTAAGAATCTTTTCATGTCATTGATTTCATCCTTAAGTTTCAAGTGTCATTCCTTAAAGACTTAAAAATCTTTTTATGTCATTGATTTCATCTTTAAGTTTCAAGTATCCATTTCTTGAAGACTTACGAATCTTTTCGTGTCATTGAATTTCTTAAGTTTTGGTGTGTACTTGTCGGGGCACCCAAATAACATGCAAAAATGTGAAGTGTGGCCAAGTTTAAATTTAGAAAATGCCACTACCATTTCCAACTAAAAATATAGCTAGAGTGAGTATGGATCGTCCCAAGGGAAATGAGGTGTATTTGTGATGGAAATTAATGTCAGATTAGTAGGTCGAATGATCAAAGATGATTGGTGATTGTTTAATAAGACTACAATGTAATTAAAATTAATGCAAGTAAAAAGAAAACAAACTAGAAAGTAGGGAAAAGATATAGGAGAGAGGTCTTGGGGCTTAGAGTCACCACTAAACTTCACTTCATCAAACACTAGCAATTGTACATTAATGGGGAAGTTTAAATTGTAACTTGTGTGTGTGTGACATCAATTGAAACTAAACATGGATGGTAAATAAGTATAGATTGTCTAGTCAATTTTAATGAATAACACAACCTATCAAATGAGACCAATATCCATTCAATTAAACAACAATTAATGCAAACACAAATATCTAGAGACGTGCACTCTTTGCATTCACAAGTATGGAACATCAAGAAACAAGAATGGATTGTTCACCTACCTAAGAAATTGAAGCAATTACACTACAACTAGACTAAAGTCATGAAATTAAACTAATTAAACTAGAGATGTGATACAATCCATCAAGAAACAAGTGTGAACCATCAAATAAATCAAAAAGAGTGTTCCATTAAGCACTATGTTTTGACCATCATTAGATTAACATCATCAACACACATAGACAAGCATCAATTTCATTAAATCTAGAGATAAAAACATAAACTTCAATTCTAGCATACATAGACATATAACTAGAGCCAAATAATTAATTGAAAGTATTAATCCATACAAATCATGTAGAAATCATAAGATCTATATTTATTCATGGTCAAAACATCTATTACAACTAAAATCTCCAAAAATACACAAAAGCTAGGTTTGAGAAGCAAACCTAGGGGCGATCTCTAGCCACAAGAGAAGGATTTAGCTACTCATTGTAGTGGACATGGAGGTTAGAATCATCATCTTCTTCCTTGTTTTCTTCTCCAAAAACCCTAGTTCTAAAGAGAGGAAAACTTTCTATATTTGGTAATATTTCTATCTCCCTTCTATGATACAATAATTGTTCAATAAATCAATTACATACTCCTTTGAGTGAGGACCAATTCAGAATTACAGCCTCTGATTAGAGGAAATTCGCAACTACACAAGTTAGGTAGAAATCGGTGCGCTCGGGAATTAGACAGCTCACTACCAGCAGTTTTTCGATCGATCGAAGATTCTCGATCAATCCAACACTTAGCTTCAATCGATCGAAGCTGACGTGGCTTGAAAATATCTTCCAGGCTTTATCCAATTGGCTGAGCTGGCACTGCCTTATTTCAATCGATTGTAGATTACTTCGATCGATCGGGATTCCTCTTCGATCGGGATTCCTGGTGCATGTTTCTTGGCTTCTTTCTAACTTTGCTCCTTAGCTCCAAAACTGAGCTAAATGGCTCTTGTTTGCCTGTTTGAACCTTATTAACCTAAAATAGGCAAAAACACAAATAAGTATCTTGGACATGAAAGTAAGATAGATGAATGGACTAAAATACCCTAACTTAGGTGCTAAAATGCGTCACATTTGAGCACTCATCACACCCCCAAACTTAGATATTGCTAGTCCCTAGCAATGAACTACAAGGAAAATAAAGAAATAAGCAACTAAATAACTATGAACTAGAAAGCAATAAAATGAAAGCGCCACTTTCGTAGGGAACGCGATTGCATTTAGAATATGTAACAAGCCTTTTAAACCCCTAGGTTACCCCTAGTGGACGAGTGAAGTCTCGTGAGGGTTTTTAGAAATGATACCCATAAACATTGAGCTCTTTCTCACAAGAGAGGCACCAATATACAAAAAAAGCATTGGGAGAAAACTACCTTAAGTATGCAATTTTTCAACCCTTTCCAAGCAATCTCCCAAATTCTCAACATCAAGCAAGTAAGTATGATCCTCCACACATCAAGAAAATAATCATGTAAATCAAAACAACTCTAGAATTCTTTTAAGTGGACCAGCATCAAATATGTTGTTATCTAAGCTAACTAAAGAAATAATCACATCTTTACCCTCAAATTAGCACACAAATCTAGTCCCAATCATGAAAACAAAGAGTGGACCTTTTATTAAAGCTTATTCAACTAAGTGTGCTTATTCTTTTCACTTGATTTTTTTTATTTATTATTTTTTATATTTTTATTTTTTATCCTAGAGGATTAAAGATGGAAGTATGGTGCAATGTGTTGATCTATTAAGCTTTCTAGCCATCCATGAGGTCGAGCGTTAGGTCAATGACTCCCAAACTGGACGGCTTTAGGGTATTAGGTGTTTAAACACCCCTAAGGACTTACTCGCTCAAATCAACTAGGCTACAAATCAAAATAATCTCCATCTAATCATTTTCCACTTCTCAACTTTTTTTATTTGCTTTTTGCATTTTTTTTTGCATAGTCGATTATTAACATTAGAGTTTGGGCCCTCCACCTTTCGGCGCGAGAAATTCAGTGCTTGATGAGGCTAGAATCCCGGCTACTCAATGAAAAGGGATTGTTATCCACTTTTGTCAAGATGAAAAGTTTCAATGCACTACTAGCTCAATTGGGATATAACCAATTCAATAATCAACAAAGCATGTATCCCATAAATGAATGCTAATGTGCGCCTGCGTTAGTGTAGAATCCTACAGTGAATCTCAAAATAATCACGAAATCAGGATGATATGGACCACAAATGAAAGCAAGATATCAATCTTTCAAACAATTTACTCCTAAATGGCATCTACAAAGCATACAAGCAGTATTGGACTCTCAAGTCAACCAATTTTTAAATTTTAAGTATCATGGTCCTTAAAAGATCAAAATCATAGTCCAAGACTCTCAAATCATATCACATGCATATAAAGTAAGTGCGACATGTAAAGTATGCAAATAAGCAACAGATAATGGAAAGAGTATACCAAATGGGTGAAGCATAAGGGACTCGGCAATGGAAGCTTAGCTTTGGAAGGTGTACTCCCAAACTTAGATTCTGAAAACCTGTCTGAAAATGGTCACACTAACAACTGTCAAAGCATATGCATCAATGATATAACTGAGAAGTGAAACTGAGAAGTGAAACTGAGAACTGGGCAAAAATCATGGCATCTATCAATGTAAAGCTTAGAACATCCAAAACTAATATCAAGATCCAAAAATCCATAGATAGAAAATAAATGCAATATCAGATATCCAGAAAACAATGTATCAATGCAATGTAAACAAGAATATCCACAAATATACAAAATATCCGAAATATCCAAAAAAATCTAACATAAATATCCAAGCAATCTCCAAGGAATAATTTGAAACTATATCCAAAACCAGTGCAAGTATCTAAATGGTGCAGAAAGTCACAGTCATAGCAGTGCAGATATGAGATAGGTAATGAGTAGAAGAGAGAGAAAAAATGGAATTAGACGGTAAGATCTGAAGTAATCATGTCCGCAATATGCTGCAGCATGGGAGATATCTCGGTACTGTGGCAAGTGAGAGAATTGGTAAGGTCAGTGCGCAGTGCGCCTAGCTCACGTCTCACCGCAGCTACATTTGCTCGCAGCTCATTTGATGGTCAAACTAAATCATCGTGCCTCCCCACCGAGTCGTCATGTCTCCTCACCAGATCATCATACCGCTTTGTGACATTATCGCGCCGCCCATTCATATCAGCTCTAAAAGATATGAAATTTGTGTGCAGCTGAGCTACCTCTGATCTGTAGCTAGAATCAGTGCTGGTACAGGCTGTCGGCTCAGTAGGAGGGGCATGTGAAGGGCCAGTCTGCTGAGATGCACCCAGTACATTTGGTTAGGAGGTAGAACCGGAAGTAATAATGTGACATCTCTGTTTGGGGGGAGATCTGTCTGCTGTATCATCCTTTGGAGCATCGCCTGCTGCGACTGCCTCTGCTGCTGCTCACTACTGCTGTGCTTGAAGTCTCTGTTTGCTCTGTTCTTGCGGTATGAATTAAAAGTCTTATTCCATCGGGCCAGGTTATAATCTCTCTTTGCTCACTCTGCATCAGACTCTGGAATATCCTCGGGGTCAAACTGATACCCCTAGTCTAGAAGCAGTTTTGTAATTAAGTGGCCAAATGGTAAAGGCCATGTCTTTGCTCTAGTGCTGTGCGTGTGATGCAAGTTCTTCCAGAACTTATGCATAAGCTCCCATATAAGTACATGAATAGATATCCAATATCCCTGGTCTAAATAGTATAAAGCCTAAAATATCTCGTCTCGCCTCTGAGTGCCATGACCGGTAAGGAATGCATTGAGGCACAACACTGAATCGAAGAATCAGTACCAGGGATCAATCTTAACCCGGTCTACAAATGTGTGCCCCTCATATGCTACCTATGGAGATAATGTAACTACCATGGTTAGCTCAGTTGAAAATAGTAGATGTGTAGGGTACAGAGGCTCCTGAGTATCATCAACCAATGGAGAAGTGTGGGGGCATCGACTGACAGCAGCTATAACCGGGAGAGAAATATCGATCTCCTAACCATTAATAGTAATGTGTAAAAGAAGTTTGTCATCCTCATCCATCCGGAGGTACTGGTAAAATAGAGCAACCAACCGGGAATAGACGACTATGTCTGCTGGAGTCATAACAGCATCAATGCCCCGCCTCACTAACTCATCATAAGACCACTGGGTCTGGTCCAAAGTGGAGAAGAGATCTCTATCAAATCTATACTCGGTCTCCCATGTCTTACTGGCGTAAGACTCAGCGGGGACCTCTCAGATAATAGCATGCTCGTCATCCATGACAGATGGCTCAGACTGGACTAATGTCGTAGATGAAGAAGATGAAGAAAATGAAGGCTCTGCAACCAGAGATAGAGGCTGTGGAACTCTGTGAACTCGCTTCCTAGCAAGAGTCTTTCTTCGATGCTGTATCTGTAAAAACACAAGTAGAAATCAGTGCATAGGTACATGATAAAGTAAGCAACTAATAAGAAAACACAAAACATGCCTGAATGAGATAGAAATGACAAATAGACAAATAATATCATGCTTGTGCAAAAAGGAATTAGGAAAGCTTCAAGATCATCATTCTACATGCCTCAGCTAAACAAAATAGAGCAAATAGGCAATAATGGCATAGAGGGCAGAAGAGTCACATATGGAATAGTTGGAGCAGAAATATGATCAACAGGATAGGCATAGGTTGTGATGTGCATAAATGATGCAACGTGCATTCACAAACCTAAAACTCAAGTGGATACTGCAAAGATAGGACAAGTAGACCCTAGGATGACATTGTATCAATTCCTAAGCAAGACTGTCTATAAGTGCAATAGTGAAGATCATATACAATAAGCTAGATAACATGGAGCATATAAGCATGGCAACTGTCAACCTAGGACTCAAGAAATAGGCATGTCATGTAATAAAGACTAAGTGAAATGCACGACTGCAAAGCACGACAATCCAAGGCATGTTATGACAAGCAAGTTCAATAAAGAATCCTGGTCATGGTATACAACTAGTTGGCATATATCAGAATGATGCACAAATAACAAGAACTCCAGACAAAGAAATATCCTGTACTGCAAGCAAGAAAATCAACATCATATGATCACTCATGGCTCGTGACCTCCTTTAATGCTTAAATGAAGCAAAGAATGGGTAAATATGAAGAATATAAGTAGCTTACCATCTGGAAGTTAGAATCTGGACCGGAAAGAACATCGATCATTAAGAATAGATCACAAGTGTAAGCTATCAAGATAATGGCATTGAAACAGATATTTTGCAAAATAAAGCAAGCATAGCCTCAAAATCTAGTCAAATGCGTGTCAAAATCTTATTAAAGCTCGAGAAGATATACTAAGGCCAAAGAACAGATACAACATCCAAATCATGCAGTTGAAATTCCAGAAATCCGTAACACACCCCCAAACATAGTCAGAAATCACATTTGGCAGGTCTCAAAGTCATTAAGCACAAGAAGATCAAAATTATGATAGAGAAGGTCAAAAGATATCAGATTGCACCCTAGCATGGCAAGAATCAATAATTATATCGCAAACAAGTTCAACGGCACTTAGCATTTTCAAATGGATGCAAAGGAAACAAATCGAACAAGCTTTAATTCAAGCAAGGGCATTTTGGTCAACTTTGGAATTTGTCAACACTTTTGGGGCAAAATTAGAATTTTTGAAAACCTTGGGGTCAAGACATTCAATTGCATTGTGGAAAAGCTTCATAACAAGAATCATGCAATGAATGAACAACAATAGAAGGAATCGAAATGCCAAAAGTGTTATCACAAAACATTTTAACAATGAAAGCTCATTTTACCAAAATAATGCACTCAATCCAATCAAAACTTTTCAAAGAGATCCATTTGAAACATTTTTTATGCATTGAAAACAAGACTTATCATTTTCAATTCAAAATCACAAAATTAAATCAAGTCATGCTTGCATGCAATTTAGACAATTTAGATTACATCCATGCATTTCACATTTAAGTCAAGCAAATGAGACAATGTGGAACTATGCTCACAACAATTAAAACTTTGCAATGCCATTTCAAAATCAATATCAACATTTCATCTTTGAAAATAAGTCAAAACATTTCTTCTCTTCAATTTTTTTTTTTTTTTTTAAAATCCAAAATTAATTTTGAAATTCTTTTCAAATTCCATCTTGAAGTCCAAGAATCAAACCACATGCCGTTTTGGATTTTAAAATCAAAGTGTAGAAATTTTTCGAAAATCTGATATGGTTTCCCTTTAAAAATAGACATCCCAAAATTTTTCAAACACAATAAACATCCATATATATCATGCAACACAGTCAAGAATCAATCTCAATACTAAATAAGAGACACCGCCCACAATCAATCTATAAAACCAATAAAATTTGTCCATCCTCCTTCTAAAAACTATACCATCCACATTCCATTTTCATTTGTTCCCATCAACATTCAACAAATATCAGAATTCAATCCAAATCAAATGTTTCCAAAATTTCTTTAGAAACCATTTTCAACAAAATTTTTATTTTATTTTGTTATTTTGCATTTTTTTTATTTTTTATTTATTTGTTTTTGTTACTTTTTAATTTTTATTTTGTTTTAAGTTATATATATATATATACACAAGAATATAAATAGGTTAAAATGCAAAACTAAAAGCAAAAATAAAAATAAAAATAAAATGATGCAAAGAATGAAATTTTTTTTTAAAAAAAATGGAACTGACCCAACAACTTAGAGAGTAGAGAAGAGTAGAGGAAGAGATTTGGAAACAAAAATGGAGTTTTTCAAGCCTCGCCGGACTTGGGGAAGACTATCGTAGGTTCGCTGGAACCTCACTGAAAACTGCAGAAGCTCGCCTGGAGCTTGGAACCGGATCTCCTTGGCCTAAATCGGTCGAAGATGAAGAAAATAGAGGAGATAGAGTGAAATGGAGAGAATGGGATCGGGTTTTGGCCACTTTTGGGCCAAAACTCCTGTCGAAAAATATGGTGGTGCGGCGGCGGCTTGCTTGGGTTCCCTTGGGTCGCTGCGGCTTGAAGAGAAGAGAGGTAGGATGGTTTGGTGATGGCTTGGAGAGTGAGGGAGAATGAGGGAGAGATGGATAGAGAAGGTATGAGAGAGAGAGAGAGAGATTCGGTGAGAGAGAAAGATGGGAGTCCAGGGTTTAAGAGAAAGAAAGGGTTTAAGAGAGAGATAATGTGACGGCCCAAATTTTTCAACCCGGTGCGTCAGTGATGAACCAAAAGTTGACCTGATAACTTATCCAAAATGCAGAAGCAAAAGATAGAACCAAAGTCTCTAGGGATATAAATCATCCCTAAGACACAAGAGTGACCTTCCATGAAGTCACAGAACTCAAAGAAATAACCGAAAGTGAGAGTTAAAACAATAAGGGTCAAAGGTATCCTATGGCACCAATGACGGCCAAAGGAACGAGATCTAGTTCAAACTAGACTACGTACATCATTAAATAGCTTAAACGAAATGAACAAGGTCCTATGGGAACAAACAAGCGGAGTTAACAAGCCTAAGCAACAAGCCAAACAAAACCCACAAGACAGCCCCATTTCGGTAGGCCGAAATGGAGCTTCAGTCGACCGAAGTGAGCCAAGAGAGGAAGGGAAATGACCTTTCATTTCGGTCGACCGAAATGACAAACCGGTCGACCTGTTTGTGGTTCGAGACTAAAAATGGCTACTGGAATTAAGTTTCTATTGTGCAATTATTACCCAAAAGGGCATCGGTCGACCGAAACAACCCATCGGTCGATCGAAACAGGTAAAAAATATGAAAATGAACCTGCTATGCACTAAAACTGAAAATGAGACTTTAAATCTCATTTGAATCCCCCAAGGCATGATTAAATTGCATTAAATGCAAGTGTGTGATGATGTGAACATACACGCAAGGGTAATATGACATTTTAAACATGCTACAATGACCCATGGCCTTGTTACAAATTATTTACAACATTTGACATGTCAAACCTCCAAGTTAGAAAAATCACATTTCAAAGGCAAAACTTAGAATTTAAATGCATACATTTGAATTTAGAAGCTTGTGGCCCTTGGCCTCTTGTCATACATATCAGTTAGGTTCAAAATAGTGTATCCAAGTACACTTTACATGTTATAAGACAAAAATGACATAATTGCACCCAACTAAGTATTACAACGTTAAAGGTGAAACTTAAACATGCTAACACTTGCATGTGAACAAGAATACTTTAAAAGAAGCTTCAAATCTACGAATCACCCAAGGCAAGTGCAAATCTCCAATCTTGAATCTTGTACCTAAAAAATGTTCCCACTACATGGGTGAGTAACATAAAGCTACTTGTAGAAAATGAGCATGCATCGACCTAGCATTTTACAATTTTATCACCTTAAGGTGAAACATGTTAAATGGCTCATGCCACCTAACATCTATGTCAAGGGTGAGACTCAGGGAGTATCCTAAGCTACCCTAGGTCATTTCTAGCATAAATCACATCATTCATGTAATTCAAATGACATAGAAGCATGTTACATACAAGGCAACAAGACAACCAAAGTGGGTCATACCACCTAACGTCTATGTTCCAATGAATTTATAGGATCATTCCTAAGCCACATTTGAACAACAAAACATGAATCACAATATCTATGCAATTTAACTAACATAGATGCATGCTATACCAAGCAACAAAACATAGATTCTCAAAGTTGTCAACTTGAAATCTAAAATACGAGACCAACTAAATATAGCAATTTAGTATAATTAAAATTTCTAATACCACACATCAAGACATAGATTCTCTAGGTTATCAACTAGAAATCTAAAAGTGCGAAGTCAACTAAATATAGCAATTTAGCACAATTAGAAATCCTAATGCCATACATCAATGCATAGATTCTCAAAGTTATCAATTTGAAATCTAAAAGTGTGAAATCAAAAAGTTGGAGACTTGGACATCACGCTCGGAATTTTGCCGAGACCTCAACTGTTATTCCGGGCATTAACCCGCTGGGAAGACCACCCTAGTGCACACTATCTAAACGGGGAGAACTCATACCTCCCACACTAGAGCTATACTCTAGCCATATCACAGTAACAATGTCTTAAGTGACTCCAAAATAGATAAGTTAACAACTTATATACGTATTAAATGGTACACGAAACTATCTTCATGCACAAGTAGGTTGAAACCACACAATACATGTTCTAAATCCACAATTACTATAGGATGACAAATGTTGAATCTTTAGAGCGCGATTCGTTATGCGCTATAATAACATCACATGTTGAATCTTCAGTGTGCGATTCGTTACATGCTATAACAATATAATTCAATATTGAAAGCTTAACTTATGAATCCATTACAAGTCTAAAATCATGCTTCAAACATACTACCAATGTTATATACATGAATCTTCAATGCAATAGAAACGGAAATTAATTACATAACCTAATTAAATTCTCTAAGTTTCAAGTCTCGATTTAATGATCCCTAATTAACACATGTTATACAACATAACATGGTCATTACATATGGCACATGAAAAACTTAATTAGGTCATTAAAACAATATGATGGAATTTAACTGAAACATGATAATTAAATTCCTTGATTCTAAAACAACATCAAATGGTCCCAATTTAACATATGCTAGTGTACAAGTCCTAGTCATCACAATTATCAAATCAAAAACTTGACTAAGCCAACTGAACCTTTAAAATAGATTTTAATTGACCCTTTTAATTAAAATCTCTAGATTTTCATACTCAACCAAATGCTCTCGAATTAAAGTATGTTAAACAATATGCCAAGACTTAACTTAAAAGTATGCTACAAGTTAATTTCATGCAAGGTACGTTAATGAGAATTAAACTTTTGCCTAAGATAATTATTAAATAAAAAGTGCAATTCTTATCCAAATAATTCTAATTTAATATATGTTAACAAACATATCAAATCCAAACTTTCTAGCATGCCACAATTTAATTCTAAGTTATACATCATCATGAGAATTAAATCATAACCATAGAAATTAATTAAATTAAATTCTAGGACTTAAACCAAAGCATGCATACAAGTTGTATAATCATGAAAAACACTCAATACAATACATACAAAATCCTAAAACATCCCCTACCTCCATTTGAGATGAAATCTCAAATCCCCACCAAAATGAAACGGCTCTAAATCCGACAAAACTTCTAGGTTTTGTCGGGGACAACATGGTGAACAAGAATCCCAAGGAAGCCCTATCAAAATCACAACTTGACCTCAAACCCAAACTCAAAATTTGGCCAAAAACGGGTTCTAATAAGGGGGAAAGCTAGAGCATGGCAAGGCGAACATAAAACGCTAAGACATTACACCTTTTTACTAAAGGGAAGTGGCCGAAAAATGAAGAAGAAGGGTGGCAGCCCCTTGGCTACCATGGCTGCCGGCCAAGAGAGAGGAAAGAGAGAGAAAAATCAGATTTTTCATCTTAAGACCTCCTATTTATAGAAAAACCCTAAAAGTGTCCCGAACGGGCCCTGTCGGGTTCGGAAAAGTGGAATTTGAGCAAACATGCTCAAACGGCAAAACTCCATGAACGAAAAAGATTCAAAATGATAAAATATGAACAACGGAAGAATTAACATCAAAAACTGAGTCCCGAGCAGAGAGATATGCCCCAAACAAGTTTGGCAGCAACCGGAGCCAGAAACCCTGAAACTGGAGAAAAACAATCAGAAGGAAATTCTAAGAGTACACGACTTGACGAAAAGTGAAAATGAATCCCGTACGAGGATCCAGGCTCAAAACGATGCATTTAGCAATAACTTTCATTAATTGCACAATAGCCCCTATAAAAAGTGAGAACTGCAAAACTGCCCCAGAATGAAAATATTTTCCAAAAGATATTTTCTTAGTTAACCCTGAAATAAAATATCTTCAAAAGATATTTATGAAAAACACCCCAAGAAAAAAATAAGTTTCTGAAGAACTGTGCATCTATGCCCTTATGGACACCGGGAGCAACCAGAGTACTTTACTGCAAAAGTAAAGATATGTATTTCGTGAAAACCACTTAGAATGAATATACGTGAAGTCAAAAACCAACTCTGAACACAAGAAGTGAGGCTATCTGATCGGTTGATCAACTATACATCAACCTTCGCAATAGCACGAATCATTGTAAAATAGGGCTATTGGTCGGGTAAGTCGAACCACTGGGACTGCGCTAGTCTATGGCAACCTAAGAGTCTAGATTACTTTTAGAATGATGAGGGGGTATATAGAGTTTTGTTGGTTTGTCACTTAGTCACTAGAATTGAAATGTGCTTAAAGAAATAAATGCAAGGAATTTAAGAAGAAGAAGTCTAGAAAAGGAGGTCTAGGGAAGTGAATTCACCACCAATCCTATAAACATACTAAATTTCTATTAACTTGGGAAACAATTTCACTACATGGCAATGATATGTAGTAATACTAGATTGCTACATTATCCTCAAGAAAATCATAGGATCAAGATTTAAGTATAATCCCTCAAAGAGCCACATGCTAGAACTACCTAGATTAGGGTGTAGCCATAACATGCTCACTAAGCTAGGGACCATCAAACCCCTTAATCACTATGGTAATAGCACATGAAGTCAAGATACAAGATTAATCCATCAAAAGGAAGTCTTAAGCTATGGATTAACAAATTTCTCATACAACATGCCTTTAAACCCATTTCACAATTTCATTTCCATTGTCACTATGAAGATGCAAGTTATATAATCATGAGAGGATAAAATCTAAGACAAGATAAGAACTCAACATGATCATTTATAGGCATTGAAATCCATTACAACAAGTGTAAGTGCTCTAAATCATGAAACTACCATGTACATGAATCATTCCCCAAATTAGATGAAATTAAAGCATGCTTACAAGAGAGAGCTTCATCACCTCCCTAGATGGAGGTTTAGTTATCCATGGATACAAAAATGGAAGAAGGAAGCTTGGAAGAATAAGCCATTTTCGAGCTCCCTTCCTTTGGCTTCAAGAACACACCCTCCTTGCTCTCTTCTCTCTCCTCTAATCTTGTAAAATGAAGCTCAATCATATTGTGTGGCTTCCCTCTCTTATCTTCTAGAGATAAGGCTCTAGAAACCCCCACCAACCAACATCTCCAACCAACCATTAAAGAGGGAAATCAGAATTGAGGAACCCAAGATGCAAGTGGCTGAAAATGGGCCATTTCCGGATGCAATTCTGCCCTAAGTTTGAGCACTCGAAATAAGGGCTCGAGCACTCGAAATTGGAGCAGAATGCTCCATTCTTGCCTTGCTCCGCCCAGACCTACTTCGGTTAAACAGCCATAACTTTGCGCTCCGAACTCCGAATGATGAACCGTTTGAAGATTTAGAAAGCTAATTCAGAGCTCTAAATATTTCATGTTTTAGTGGAGATCCAATTCTCAAGGATAGTTGGTCGAAAATGAAGATTAAGGCAGAATTTCATTGCTGCCAGGCAGTTCTGCGCGCCTCTGGTAACAAGGCCATAACTCTCTGCTCCGAGCTCCAAATGACAAACCGTTTGAAGATTTGGAAAGCTGATTCAGAGCTCTAAATCTTTCATGTTATAAGGGAAGTCCAGTTCTTGAGTTAGGAAGGTCAAAATGGCGAGCAAAGTTCAGGATCCACTGCTGCCAGAAATTCAGCCTTGTGCCTTTTGATGGCCAAAACTCCACAAAGCCTTGATTTTGCTCCTTTTTTGGCAAATGGACCTGAAAATATATACATACACACAAATGAAGATAATCTACTTAATTAAACAAACAACGGACTTAACTAATGCAATTTAGGGCGCTTAAATATACAGTATTCAGCGCTTATCACACCCCCAAACTTACATTTTGCTAGTCCCTTAGCAAAACTACAATGAAAAACTTAATGAAAAGACAACCATGGGCATGCTACTACAAAAATATCATCCATGGTAAAATGAGATAGATACATAGCTCAAATACAACTTGAAACAGACAAAAACTAGAGATGGGGTCATTGGGAAAACTACCTTGCATATATGAAGCATTGATACAAAAATTGGCTAAATACATTTCCACATACATGCATCAACATCAAAGTCTATATAAATAACTCAATTATCATCTCTTGAATGGAAATCAACTCTAGCTTCAGTGAAAGTGAATTGGATTCTCAACATGCGGCTTTTACTTTCTTTTCCAATTCCAAAGCACAAGTTTTCAAATCATTAAATTCCCCTTTAAATGAGGTCCCTAAGGCATGATTTTATTTACAAGAGAACTTTTGTTGCTTATTGACAATTTATTGTAACTCATAAGCGAAACATAGAATGGTTGTGCAATGCTGAAGTCCCTTAAGCTTTCTAACCAACCTATGTAGCAAGCGTTAGGCCAACAACTCCCAAACCAGATGGCTTTAGGGTGCTAAGTGTAGAGACACTCCTAGGGCTTAATAGCTCAAGTTGGAAAGGCTACGAACTCCAACAAACCATGTTTATTACCAGTTTATTTTTTGAATGACCGTGCAATGTTTAAGTCCCTTAAGCTTTCTAACCAACCCCTGTAGCAAGCGTTAGGCCAACAACTCCCAAACCAGATGGCTTCAGGGTGTTAAGTGAAGAGACACTCCAAAGGGCTTAATAACTCGAGTTGGAAAGGCTACGAACGTCAACTGGTCATTTTTTTTCTTTCTTTCTCAGTTTTTTTTTTTTTTTTTTTTTTTTTTTTTTTAGACAACTTAAATCATGCCAAAGATATTCATCTATTAGGTTCATCAAATCAGATTAACTAGGCCAAGGTCAAGGTCGATTAAGTTGCATGCCTCACAGTTAAGTTTCCAATGTGCATCTGTGCATTGTGAAGCTTAAAAGAGTGTCAAATCCAGCGAGAATTTAATTGAGACATTTATACAGACTAATTTGAATCTACATGATCATTTCAACTCAAATTTTTCTTTATTTTCAAAAATTCAATTGCTTCTATATACAAGGTATCAAACATATGCTTCATCCCCGACAAGTTCAAATCATACTATCATTGCTTAGCAAAAATGTGAAACCAAAAATGTCCTATTGCACCCCCAAACTTGAATGTCACATTGTCCTCAATGTGTGAAGACGAGTGAAACAAAATAAGAGCAAAGAAGGTAAAAGAACAATATTACCAAGTGGAGTGACGAATGCAAAAATATCCATCGATGTGAATGCGCAAAGGCGTCCCCCAAACTTGGACAGGAAGACCTGTCAAAACATAACTACTATACACAAGTAAAAGCATAGGCTGCATAAGAAAAACCAAAACAGAAATAAAAATACTAACCTGAATTTTAGTGCAAGATAAAAATCTAAAAATTTTTGTTTTTTTTTTTTTTTTTTTTTTTTTTTTTTTTTTTAATTTAGTATAGTTATTATTGTTATTATTATTTTATTTATTTATTTTATTATTTTTTTATAATAATATATATATATATATAAAGTATTATGTATTTTTTTTTTGTTTTTTTTTTTGAACTTACATGCCAAAGGTGGGGGGGTGGTGCATGTTTGCATGTAAGGTGGGGTGAGATGAGGGTGGTTGGTGGTGGGTTTGTGGGTTGATGAGAGTTGGGTGGTTTGTTTTTGGTTGTGAGGTGGAGAGATGCCGGGAGCTAAGTTGTGGTGTGTAGTGGTATGTTTGTGGTTGATGCTACATGTTTGAAAGGGTGGCATGGTTTGGTGAGGTGAGTTGGGGTAGGGTTGGTTTGGTGCATGGTGTAGATGGTTGGGTGGTGAGAAAAATGAGGGAGGTAGAGTGGGAATGCCGAGAGTGAGAGGAGGGTTGGTGGGGTTGTCTGCAGAGATGCCGAGAGGAGGTTGATGGTTTGGGTTGTGGTGAGCATGAGTTGGAGGGTGGTTTGGGGAGTTTGGTTTGAAGTGGGTTGCGTGGGAATGCATGGTTGTTGGGTTAATGAGAGCATGGTGGATTGTGGAGGTACCGAGAGAGAGAGGAGGTGGAGCTTGGTTCGAGCACTCGAAGTGGGTCTTCGAGTGCTCGAAAATCCGGCAGTGGGCTCGGCTGTTGTGGTTGGGGTTACTTGAGAGTGCTCAAGCACTCGGTAGGTGGCTGCATGGGAAGGGTTGTGGTGGAAACCGAAAGGTGGTAGTGTTGCATGGTGTTGGATGGTGGGTTTGTGGAGGCATGCATGGGCATGCATGGTTGAGGAAGTGGGTTGTTGTTGTGTTGCAAGAGGTGGTGATGTTTGGTTTGTAGAGGCCGAGAAAGAGAGAAGGTTGGAAGGTTGGTTGGGTGCGTTGGGTTGAGGAGAGAGATAGGAGTTGAGGTTTGAGTTGATGCATGCATGGTTGCATGGTTCTATGTGTGAGAGGTGGTGAGGTGGTGCAAGCATGGGTGAGTTGAGAAGTGGGTTGCAGAGAGTTGGGATGGTATGGATGATGAGTTGCGAAGCTTGCATACAGGGTGTGGTTTGCATGGGATGGCTGCGAGGGCTTGGGATTGAGTGAGCTGAAAGCTGAATGCAGCTGCAAGCACTCGAAGATTGGCTGCGAGTGCTCGAAAAACAAACAGAGAGGTGGATGTGAGTGTGGGATGGAGTGGTTTGTTAGATCGAAGCCGAGTTGGTGGGTGGTGAGGGTTGGCATGGTTGGTGGGTTTTGAATGGTGGTGAGTTGAGGGAGCTTGAAGTTGCCGAGAGAGAGAGAGATGGTGAGGGTTGATGCAGGTCATGAAGTTGTGTTGGGAGAAGTGGCATGGTGGTCGTGGTTTGGGTTGGAGCTTGCATGGTGGGTGGTGGCTTAGGTTGGTGCCGAGAGTGGGTGAATGGGAGGGAGGTTGATGGTGGGGTTGATCGAGCACTCGGCATACAGGTTTGTGGGAGGATGTGAGATGGTGATGGAGAGTGGTTGGTGTGATGCAGAGGGTGGAGGTGAGATGGTGTTGGGTGGTGGTGCGTTGGTGAGATGGTGTTGGAGAGTAGGATAGAAGGTGGTGGAGGGTTTGATGAGTTGGGTTGGTTTGGAGATGAGTTGGGTTGGTTTGCATGGGTTGGGAGAGATGGATCGGTGTCGGGTAAGATGGTGGTTGGGTTGGAGAAATGGGCTTATGGTTGACAAGAGAGTGAGGAAGCAGATTCGAGTGCTCGAACTGAGCCTGCGAGCACTCGAATTGAAGGCAGTGGGCTCGGCATGGTAGTGTAGGAAATTCAAGCACTCTAACAGGAATTGAGAGTGCTAAAAAATGAGGCAGTGGCTGCAAATGAAGGGCTGAAAATTTAGAGCACTCCAAATGGAAGCTAGAGTGCTCTAAATGAAGGCAGTGATGCATGCAAAATTGGTGTGGTAATTTGGAGCAATCTGAATGGGATTTAGAGTGCTCCAAAATTAGGCAGTGAGCTTGGGATTGATGGTGAAGACATTTGGAGCACTCAAACTGGAATTTGGAGGGCACGAAATTGGCTCAGTAGCTTGGAATTGAATTGGCACTTGGAGATTGAATGTTTCAGCCAACTTGAATGCATGGAAGATCTTGCATGGATGGATTTGCATAGCTGGATTTTGAGTGCATGGATGAAATGGATTGAAATTTTGCATGGATGGAAAAAATTGAAATTTTTCATAGGAAATGAAATTTTTTCATGGAAATTTTTCATGGAAATTTTTTTCTTTAATGATGCATGCATGAATTTAAATTGCATGGAAAAATTTACAACTTTTACAACATCACACAAAGCATGAATGAAATTTCTGAAGAAAATTTTTAAACGTTGCAAATTCATTCCATTCCAATGCATGGATGAAATTTTTTTTTAAACTTTGCACTGCACACAATGCATGGATGAGTTTAAGAAAATTTTCAAGCTTTTTGCAACATGATGCAAAATGGATAGAATTCTCAAAAATGAAAATTTCAAGCTTAAAACATTTCAACATGATGCAAAATGGATAGAATTCTCAAAAATGAAAATTTTAAGCATAGAGAATTTTTGAAAATTTGCATGTCAGTCCTAAATTCAAGCCATGCATGGAAAATTTGAAACTTGACACATTATTCCAATCCAATGCATGGATGGATTTTTAGAAAAATTTGGAAAACTTTTCAACTTCTTTCTAATTCATGGATCAAATTGGAAATTTTTTCAAAATGTAACACCTCTCCAATGCATGGATAGAAAATTTTTGGAGAAATTGTCAAATTGCTCAACATTTCTAATGCCTGGATGAAAATTTTTCAAACTTTGCATTTCATCTCCAATGCCTGGAAAGTTTTGAGAAAATTTTCAAACCTTGCAGCTTCTCTCTAATGCATGAAAATTTTTGAGGAACCATGATTCAACAATGCATTGAAAAGGAGAGGTTGTGCACATGAGTTGCATGCCAAAGATCCTATGAAATTGCTCAAAAGCGATAGAAATTTCCGGGAATGAAAATTAGAGCTAAGAAGGTCTAAGAGGCCAGTCTAAAATTGTGAAACACAACTGAAGACCATTTTAGAAAAATCAAAATTTTGGCTTATCGAAACCATTTCCCAGAAAATTTCAAGGCACGAGCAATTTAAGAAGGTAGAGAAGCTTGGAACATCGAAAGAATTTATTCCCTTGCTTTGCTAAATTTAATGTCGATAGCTAGACGAAGTTAGAGCAGGCACTAATCCTCAAAAATCTCGATAGCTAGACACACCGAGATCAAGTTAGTCCTCCTTACCCTATACCATGTCTCTCTAGAGATTCAAGCTTCCCTAAGTAAGAAAGTTCTTTTGGAAGCGGACGAAAAAGAGCTTGAAGACAAAAATTGGAAAGAGGTAATGGAAAGACCTCAATCCACTCTTCATCCTCAATGAAGAACTTATGATTATTTAGGCGCTGATTTGGATGAAGGAAAGGTGGATCAAGTGAGGGCACACCTAGCAAAGGTTTTTGAAAAATCATATTTAGCACGGGAATGCCCGGAGAATTGTCCTTCAAACTTTCAACATCCTCCCCACACTTATCCGGTGGTTCGGGCTCAACAGCTTGAGATAACTCAGGAGAAGGAATGAGATGAGATGCAAGCTCCCAAGAAAGAGATACATTTGATGTTGACCAAGGAAGAGAATGAATAGGTGGATGAATATTAAGCAAAGAATTCACCTCTGAAATGGAATTGTCAACATTAAAATCCTCACAATTGAAATGAGCCAAACAAGCTTTTAGAGGATCCTCCATTGAAGGAGGTGTATCAAGCAAAGGATTATGTAGGGGCTGTTTTGGAGTAGGGTAGACAATCTCTACATCATTATTTTTCCCATTTTGAGCCACAATTGCTTCATTTTGATGTGGGGCAACAATTTGATCTTCCACCACCATTTCATCATTTTCACATGTAATAACCACTTGATCATTCTCATGATGAAAGTTACTAGGAGTAATCTCATCATTCATAGAATTTTCTTTTGGATTGGCCATAAATTCAAATGAAAATGTTTCCTCCTCTTCATAATTTTTAGCATTAATCCTTTGTTGAATTTGAGATATTTGGTCATCTATCATTGCACTAACTTGGGACTGGTGATATGGTACCACTTGATTGATAGACTCTACTGTGGATTGCATGCTAGCAAGGGAAGCCAATAGTTGATTGTTGGAGTCCATCATTTGCGTGTGCATAGACTCCATCATTTGTTTGTTAGCAACAATTAGCTCATCCAATGGAGACGGTGGAAAAGGAGAAGAGGGCGGGAAAGGATGATCATTGGGTTGAAAAGGTTGCATATGAGATTGTGGGGTTGAATTTCCTATGTCATGCCACAAGAAGTTTTGTTGGTCTCCCCAACCCGAGTTATAACCATTGAAGTATGGATCACTACCCGGTTCAAAGAAATTTTCATTTGGTTGCTCTAGATAGAAGTCCGAGAATTGTCTCGTTGGAAGACAATCTCTTGTATGATGTGTATTACTAGAGCAAAAAGCACAAAACGCATGTGGTGTGTAGAATTGAGTTGGGAGATAATTATTCTCCATCTAGGAGTAATTCAACAACACACAAAGCAATCAACACAACAATTTTTTATCATCAACTCCACATACAATGATCCCTTTCTCCTCAATTATCAACAAGATAGGAAATAAATGGCTACGACAAGGACCGATGCTTGAACACAAAATTTAAACAGGATAAGAGCCTCAACAAGGGCTTCACAACTAAACTAAAACTAAATTTAACACATGCACAATATTCACAACTCGAAACTAGAAGTCACGAGACTTACCTGGGGTCCTCTAGACTTACAATTTGCTAGCATTCCCACGGCGAGCTTCGAGTCCCTAGAATCTTACAACACTTAAAACACAAAGATGGTCAAAACACACAAGGAATATTCACAAGACACAATATTAACAATCAAACTAAAATTAACCCTAGACTTTGGTTGCTAAACCGTTTGCAGTCCCCGGCAACGGCGCCAAAAATTGATCGGTTGATCAACTATACATCAACCTTCGCAATAGCACGAATCATTGTAAAATAGGGCTATTGGTCAGGTAAGTCGAACCACTGGGACTGCGCTAGTCTATGGCAACCTAAGAGTCTAGATTACTTTTAGAATGATGAGGGGGTATATAGAGTTTTGTTGGTTTGTCACTTAGTCACTAGAATTGAAATGTGCTTAAAGAAATAAATGCAAGGAATTTAAGAAGAAGAAGTCTAGAAAAGGAGGTCTAGGGAAGTGAATTCACCACCAATCCTATAAACATACTAAATTTCTATTAACTTGGGAAACAATTTCACTACATGGCAATGATATGTAGTAATACTAGATTGCTACATTATCCTCAAGAAAATCATAGGATCAAGATTTAAGTATAATCCCTCAAAGAGCCACATGCTAGAACTACCTAGATTAGGGTGTAGCCATAACATGCTCACTAAGCTAGGGACCATCAAACCCCTTAATCACTATGGTAATAGCACATGAAGTCAAGAAACAAGATTAATCCATCAAAAGGAAGTCTTAAGCTATGGATTAACAAATTTCTCATACAACATGCCTTTAAACCCATTTCACAATTTCATTTCCATTGTCACTATGAAGATGCAAGTTATATAATCATGAGAGGATAAAATCTAAGACAAGATAAGAACTCAACATGATCATTTATAGGCATTGAAATCCATTACAACAAGTGTAAGTGCTCTAAATCATGAAACTACCATGTACATGAATCATTCCCCAAATTAGATGAAATTAAAGCATGCTTACAAGAGAGAGCTTCATCACCTCCCTAGATGGAGGTTTAGTTATCCATGGATACAAAAATGGAAGAAGGAAGCTTGGAAGAATAAGCCATTTTCGAGCTCCCTTCCTTTGGCTTCAAGAACACACCCTCCTTGCTCTCTTCTCTCTCCTCTAATCTTGTAAAATGAAGCTCAATCATATTGTGTGGCTTCCCTCTCTTATCTTCTAGAGATAAGGCTCTAGAAACCCCCACCAACCAACATCTCCAACCAACCATTAAAGAGGGAAATTAGAATTGAGGAACCCAAGATGCAAGTGGCTGAAAATGGGCCATTTCCGGATGCAATTCTGCCCTAAGTTCGAGCACTCGAAATAAGGGCTCGAGCAATCGAAATTGGAGCAGAATGCTCCATTCTTGCCTTGCTCCGCCCAGACCTACTTCGGTTAAACAGCCATAACTTTGCGCTCCGAACTCCGAATGATGAACCGTTTGAAGATTTAGAAAGCTAATTCAGAGCTCTAAATATTTCATGTTTTAGTGGAGATCCAATTCTCAAGGATAGTTGGTCGAAAATGAAGATTAAGGCAGAATTTCATTGCTGCCAGGCAGTTCTGCGCGCCTCTGGTAACAAGGCCATAACTCTCTGCTCCGAGCTCCAAATGACAAACCGTTTGAAGATTTGGAAAGCTGATTCAGAGCTCTAAATCTTTCATGTTATAAGGGAAGTCCAGTTCTTGAGTTAGGAAGGTCAAAATGGCGAGCAAAGTTCAGGATCCACTGCTGCCAGAAATTCAGCCTTGTGCCTTTTGATGGCCAAAACTCCACAAAGCCTTGATTTTGCTCCTTTTTTGGCAAATGGACCTGAAAATATATACATACACACAAATGAAGATAATCTACTTAATTAAACAAACAACGGACTTAACTAATGCAATTTAGGGCGCTTAAATATACAGTATTCAGCGCTTATCACTATCCCAACAAAGTAACAAACGGGGAAAAGACAAAATAGGGAAAATGACGAAATAGGGAAAAAGACGAAAAGTGAATAGTGTCCGAAAAATGAAAATATGGAAATGACTCGGTCCTCAAAGGAAGTTCTCAATGCAAAGAAAAGAATCTCAGAAACTATTTCCGAGCACTTGAGATGATACTATTGGATGAAAAACTGAGCTCAGAAAGGAAAAGAACAACGGAAAAAAAATATCCGTGAAAATCTGAGAGAAATGAAAGGAAGGAAAATGACCGGGTCATTACAGATGAATAGGGGGGAAGAAAAGAAAAATAGAAAAAGAAAAAGAAAAATAAAAATAAAAGGAAAATAGGGAGAAAAAGGAAAAGAAATAAAATAAAAATAAAGTCTGGAACTTGAACGGCCAAAAGGATTTCCGAAAAATTTAAATGACGCATTTTCGATCGATCGAAGTACTTCGATTGATTGAACCCTTAACTTCGATCGATCCAAAATGGATTTCGATCAATTGAAATTGCCTTTGATCAATCGAAATGGAATTTGAAAGGTCCTCAACCTAGGTGATTCGATCGATCGAAACCTCACTAGCAGTACTCAAAATGCAGAAAATGGCTCTCAAGTTGGATTTTTCAATGCAACTCATATCTAGACGACGCAAGAACATGTAAAAACAGAAATAAGGGAGGAACATGGTTGTCAAACCTTACGAAATGCACTAGTCTTTAACTTGTCTAGCAAGAAGTTGGGTTCTTTTAACCCGGATCAAAATCTTGTTGGGCATCCCCTTATTGACGGGGTGAATGGCCTTTTAAATCCCACCCAACAAATTGTTCCCTAAAGAACTTGTTGGATTTGATTCAAAGGAGATTGATGGTCCTTTGTCAATGCAACTCTTGGGCTTCCATGCCCTTTCAACACTTGTTTTTAAAACTTTCTTCCTTGAAATCATTTTTGAAGACAAATCATTAAAGTTTTCAACCTCAAGCAAAGACTCAACTTTTTTAATTTCATTTTCAAGACACTTCTCCACAACGCACACTTCTTCATGCTTGTCCATTGAACTCGGGGTTGGATTAAATATGTTCAATTTCACCTTCATATGCCCAAATGAAATTTTCATTATCCCTGTCCTACAATTGATGTTGGCATTTGCGGTTGCCAAGAAGGGACGGCCAAGGATAACAGGAATTCGGCTCCTGGGATTTGGGACCAGTTCCGTGTTAATGACAACGAAATCGACTGGGAAAAAAATTATCAATTTTAATTAACACGTCCTCAATAATACCCCTGGGCTTTTTGATGGATCGATCGGCTAATTGCAAAACTACCGACATTGGTTTTAGGTCTCCTAAGCCCAATTGAACATACACCGAATACAGAAGACGGTTAACACTTGCTCCTAAATCTAGAAGAGCCCGGTTAATGACATGGTCACCAATGATGCAAGAAGTAGTAGGTGAACCGGGGTCCTTAAATTTTGGAAGAGTGTTATGTTTGAATATTAAGCTCACTTGCTCGATTAAAACCACTTTCTTTGGTGATTGGCTTTTGTTCTTCCTCTTTTGGGTGCAAAGACCTTTCAAAAATTTGGCATAAGCTGGAATTTGTTTAATTGCATCCAAGAGGGAAAGATTTATCGTCACTTGCCTAAACATTTCAATTATTTCATTACCCATGGTCTTTTGCTTTTCAAGAGAAATGGATCTTTTTAAGGCATTCAGAAATGGAGTTTTTGGCTCAAACTCTTTTTTAAAAACTTTTTCAGAATCACTTCCAACACAAGAATTTTTCAAATCATCTTTCAAAACTTTTTAAACAAAAGGTTCATGCGCATGCAATGAAGGAGGAATAGGATGTGAAACGGGACGGGTGTTAACTTTTGGTTGCACCGGTTCACTCTCTTCATTGTGAACTCCAACTTGATTGTCAACAAATTTTCCACTTCTCAAGGTCGTCACTGCATTAATACATTCAATTTTGGGACTTTTTGATGAGGAATTGGTCTCCATAACAAATTGTTGCTTTGGTGGATTCAAAGGCATTTTCCCTTTTTCCCTAGCATTCAATGTGCTTGTTATTTTCCCGAATTGGATTTCTAGCTTTGCAATGGATTGGGAATGACAATGAAACAATTGGGTATTTGCCTCCAAAGTACCCAAAGCGTTCAACACTTTTTCCTTAAAAGCTGGACTCCTAGAATTTCCTTGAGAATAAGATGATTGATTAGGAAAATTAGAGTTAAAAAATTGGTTTCCTTGTGAAGATTGAAAAGATGATCTAAAACCTTAGGAACCTTGGCTTTGCATTGGGGGTGGAACATACTTGCCTTGAAAACCACCTTAGAGAGGGTTTGAGCCTTTCCCTTGGCTTTTCCAAGAGAAGTTTGGATGGTTCCTCCACCCGGGATTGTAATGTGTGCCATAGGGATTTTTCCCTTGGTTAACAAATGTGGCATTTAGTTGTTCATAATGCTCACTTTGCACATGTCCATGGGGATAATTGGAAGTAGAATGTAAAACACTAGAACAAGTCATGCATGATTCATTAGATAGATGATGAACATGATTAAGGGAGGAAGATACTTGATTTACCAAATTTTGGTTGATCAAACCTTTGAATTAAAGACTGAACTTCGGCGGCTATGTCATTGGAATTGTCAACTTGATATAAGCCGACATTCTTCCTTCCACCTACATTTCTACCATTTTTAAATGAAAAAGATCGATGCATTGAATTCTCACTCATGCTTTCATAAAGACGCCAAACATTATTTTCATGCTTATCAAGATAAGAACCACTCATCGATGCATCAACCATACCCTTGTGATTATCCGTCAAACTTTTAAAGAAGTATTGAACTAATTGCCATTTAGGCATGTCATGATGTGGACACTTCCTATGCAAATCATTAAATCTTTCCCATGCCTCATGAAACAATTCCCTATCCCCTTGAGAATATTCTCTAATTGAAGTTCTCATTGCATTGGTCTTTGAAACCAGATAGTATTTTTTCAAGAACTCTTGTTGCATTTCCGCCCAAGAAGTTATCGAAAAAGGCCTAAGATGGTTGAACCAATATTTTGCCTTATCTCTAAGGGTGAAAAAACAAAGTTTTAATCTCAAAACCTCTTCCGGCATATCCGTGTATTTCACGGTGGAACATACTTCAAGAACTCATCCAAATGCTTGTAAGGTTCTTCACTTAAAAGTCCATAATAGTTAGGAAGCATTTGAATAGTTTGCGGTTTAATTTCATAATGATGTGCTCTAAATGGGGGCAATTGAATGCATGTAGGTGCATTATATTCATCTGGCACTTAATAATCACGCAAAACAAGAGGAGGATTCACAATTGGAGGTGCTACATAAGCACCTTGGTTGCCTTGAATAATGGGAGGTTGTGGAGCAAAAATTGGCCGAGGCATTCCCAATGGAACTTGGCCTTATTGTTGTGGTGGAATGAAATGTCTTGGCATGCCTAATGGTACTTGAATGTTGTCATGATGCATATTAGGGTGGAGGATACCTTGTTGGTCTATGTGACCAAGGTCCTCCACACGGTCCTTATTAATGTCTTCCATTAATGAAATGGAATGACTAGAATTACCCCTTCCCTTAGAATTACGAACAATGGGTTTAAGACTCAAATTAAGTAGGACAAGAGTAGGATTTAACGACCTATGACCATGCATGCACAAACAACACATAAACAAGCAACAAGTAAGTAGTAATCACTTCTCATCTGTAACAAATCAATAATCAACAATCCTTCACATAAAATGATCCCACGCTCCCATGTTTTGAACAATATGAAAGAAAAATTAAATTGCCTCTACGCGGGCTCATGATTTATCTATGAAAGTAAAAACTTGCCTCTACGCGGGCTCACGATCTAACTAGAGATAGAGTTTAGAGAAGCTCACAAAAGGTCCTTAAGCAACTTCAAATGATTTTTCAAAATTTTTTTTTCTTTGCCTTGCTTTGCTTTACATTTTTTATTTTTGAGCTTTTTATGCTCTTGCTTAGCTTTGCTTGGCTTCTTTTACTTCTTTGCTTTAGAATCCTTTTGCTTCACCATTTTTCACTCAGTTCACCTAGTCAATGAAAATCAAACACAATAAGTAACTAAAATAAAATTAAAATATAGATAAGATCAAAAGAGTACTAATTCTTAATTAATTTCCAAATACGACGGTGCCAATCTCTGACAACGGCGCCAAAACTTGGTCTGTGCTTGTTGAGGAACCCAAATTGCATGCAAAAGTGTGTAGTGTGGCCAAGTTTAAATTTATAAAATACCACTACCACTTCCAACTAAAAATATAGCTAGAGTAAGTAGGGATCGTCCTAAGGGAAATGAGGTGTATTTGTGATGAAAATTAATGTTGAATTAGTAAGTCGAATGATCAAAGATGATTGGTGATTCTTTAATTAAACTACATTGCAATTAAAATTAATGCAAGTAAAAAGAGAGCAATCTAGAAAGTAGGGAAAAGATATAGGAGAGAGGTCTTGGGGTTTAGAGTCACCACTAACCTTCACTTCATCCAAAAACTAGCAATTGTACATTAATGGAGAAATTTAAATTGTAACTTGTGTGTGTGTGACATCAATTGAAACTAAGCATGGATGGCAAATAATCATATATTGTCTAGCCAATTTTTATGAATAGCACAACCAATCAAATGAGACTATCCATTCAATTAAACCACAATTAATGCACACACAAATATCTAGAGACATGCACTCTTTGTATTCAAAAGTATGGAACATCAAGAAATAAGAATGGATTGTTTACCTACCTAAGAAATTGAAGCAATTACACTACAACTAGGCTAGAGACATGAAATTAAACTAATTAAACTAGAGATGTGATACAATCTATCAAAAAACAAGTGTGAACCATCAAATAAATCACAAGAGTGTTCCATTAAGTACCATGCTTTGACCATCATTAGATTAACATCATCAACACATATAGACATGCATCAATTTCATTAAATCTAGAGATAAAAACATGAACATTAATTCTAGCATACATAGACATATAATTAGAGCTAAATGATCAATTAAAAGCATTAATCCACACAAATCAAGTAGAAATCACAAGATCTATATTTTTTCATCGTCAAAACATCTATTACAACTAAAATCTCAAAAAATGCACAAAAGCTAGGTTTGAGAAGCAAGCCTAGTAGCTATCTCTAGCTCCAAGAGAAGGATTTAGACACTCATTATAGTGGACATAGAACCCTCAAGGGCTAGCTTGGAGGTTGGCATCATCATCTTCATCCTTGCTTTCTTCTCCAAAAACCCTAGTTCTAGAGATAGGAAAAATTTCTATATTTGGTAATATTTCTATCTCCCTTTTATGATATAATAATTGTTCAATAAATCAACTACATATTCCTTTGAGTAAGGACTAAGTCAGAATTACAACATTTGATTGGAGGAAATTTGCAATTACATAAGTTAGGTAGAAATCGGGGCGCTCGGGAATTAGACAACTCACTGCCAGCAGTATTTTTGATCGACCGAAGATTCTCGATCGATCCAACACTTAGCTTCGATCGATCGAAGCTGACGTGGCTTGAAAATATCTTCCAGGCTTTATCTAATTGGTTGAGCTGGCACCGCCTTATTCCAATCGATTGTAGATAACTTCGATCGATCGGGATTCCTCTTCGATTGATCGAAGTTCCCCTAGAGCATTTTTCTTGGCTTCTTTCCAACTTTGCTCCTTAGCTCCAAAACTGAGCTAAATGGCTCTTGTTAGCCTGTTTGAACTTTATTAACCTGAAATAGACAAAAACACAAATAAGGATCTAAGACATGAAAGTAAGATATATGAATGGACTAAAATACCATAGCTTAGGTGTTAAAATGCGTCATATTTGAGCACTCATCAAGTTTCAAGTGTTATTCCTTGAAGACTTAAGAATCTTTTTGTGTCATTGATTTTCTTAAGTTTCAAGTGTCATTCCTTGAAGACTTAAGAGTCTTTTCGTGTCATTGATTTTATCCTTAAGTTTCAAGTGTCATTCCTTGAAGACTTAAGAATCTTTTTGATTCATTGATTTCATCCTTAAGTTTCAAGTGTCCATTCCTTGAAGACTTAAGAACCTTTTCGTGTCATTGATTTCATCCTTTAAATTCCAAGTGTTGCATTCCTTGATGATTTAAAACCTTTTCGTGTCATATGGAATGATCCTACATAACTATCTTGACTTAGATCCTAGGTGGCATGAACTGTTTCGGTTATTAACGCATTCTAGGTTACAATTTGACAACTTTGGATACCTATGTTCTATTGCGTTACACTATATGCTCCTATGTTATTTACCTGCGTAAATATTGTGGTTTATGCTAGAAATACTTTAAAGTAATTTAGGATGATCCCAAAGTCTCATTTTGACATAGACGTTAGGTGGCATTAGCCCCTTTGACTTGTTTAACCTTAAGGTCATAATATTGTAAAATGTTAGGTCTATGCATGCTTATTCCCTACGAGTACCACAGGATACTCACCCTTTGCTAAATGCGACCTGTTTCAGGTAAGAAGACTTGGATTTGAGATTTATATCATGCTTGGGATGACTTTTAGACTAAAAGTTTTCATTTCATGCAAGCGTTAGCATGAAATGCCTTTTTATTGTTTTTTATGTCGAAACTTGTATCTTTGGTTTCATATATGTAATGTGTACATATGTACACCTTTTGTAATGTATTTAACATGTATGAGATGAGGTCGGAGGCCAATGACTATTATTTTGCATCTTATGTAATTTTGACTTCAAGTTATATTATAAAAAAAAATTAGAAAAATGGCAAGTCATAACTTCACTATGTTTGCATCGGGTGTGGGAATTATATTTTTTCACTTCCATCGGGTCCCATCTATTTTTCTTGAAGTGTGGCCAAGGATAAATTGATCATTTGACCTCATTACGCATTTTCAAATTTGAAAATTTTCATTTCGAGTTCACTTTCGCCATTTTTGGCCGTCAGGGGATCGTATTTTGTATCTGCCATTTTCAGGAGCCGTGGGCCATTCCCGCGCGCTCAAAATCACTATTTACATTTCTGTGCATGATCATTTTTAGGTTTAGAGTCATATTTCACAAAATGAGCACTCTATGGATTTATTTTTGACATTTTCTGCATAATCTGATCTAACGGCATTATGGGCATTTTGCAACAGTTTTAATTCTTTCTTTCTAGAAAATGTGATTTTAGGGGGGGTTTCTTCTTTGTGTTTTTCTAAAAAATGTCGTGCTAGTACCGGAAATTCTGCGTGAAGTTCAGTTTTCAGTTATGCATTTTATCAGGTTTTTAACCCTCTTGACCTGATTTTCTTGGGGGCATTCTGGGCATTTCCTAGTGCATTTTTTTTTTTTTTTTGTTTTCTTCTACAATAGTCGGGTAGAAAACTAGATTTTAGGGGGGGTTTCTTTTTTGTGTTTTTCTAAAAAACGCTATCTTCATGTCCATTTTTGCTCTTAGTTCTAGAGGTTGTTGATAAATCACACGGCAGCTTTTCCAAGGCTGTTATCATGCCTTAGCCCTTTGCCTCTTCGACGTCACATTTTCAAATCCTCATTTCTCCCTCGTCCGGACTCCAAATTGAGCGATCTTCTTTTTGAACTTGACTAATTTTTCGTCGTCTATCCAACGGTGTGTTTGGTTATGCTCGGATCTTGCTGGATAATTACCAATTTGCCTTTGAAGCTTTAATTGTTCGTTTTTCCTTATTTTGCCTTTTCTGCTTCGTCTTGACTCTGAATCATGAGAATCTTGAGGCCATCTTGATTGATTTTTTGTTATCTTTCCAGCGGTATGCTCAGTAGCACCCGAATCCATATTTTTAGATATGACCATTTTGCCCTTGGGGTTAAATTTGTCCAATTTTCTTTTAATTCGCTCCGTTACTTACTTTTGAGTTCCATGACTTCATGGAAAGTCACGGATGTGTCTTAGGAATGATGTACATTCCCAAGGATGTTGTTTCCATGTGAAAAGACTATTTTGCCCCTGGGAGCCTGTTTAGTCTTTTTCTGATCATTCGTTTCCGCATTGTTCTTGTTGAGATCCGTGGCCTCATGGAAGCTCACTTTGGCTTCTTAGAAATGCGTTGCATCTCCAGGGTCTTATTTTCTGTTTTCGCTTCTATATTCAGCTCCGTTATCGGATCAATCTTCGATTCATCTCCAGGGCCGTCATAGGTGGTATTAAAGCGTCCGGGTTCGAATACCTTGAACGACGGGTTTTGGGTGCATATCATGCTTGTTTTGCCATACTCTACGTGTTTAAATGCTTCTTGATAACTTGTTTTGATTTGATAACATGTCTATTTGCTTATGTGGCAACTTATTTAGAAGCTTACCTTGACTGTCTGAGCATATGATATATGTTTGTTTACCTTAGCACATGGTACCTGCTTGTTATTTTAGCATGTGGTATATGTTTGTCTACCTGAGTACATTGTATATACTTGTTCATCTTGATATGATTATATGCAGCATATTGTCATGTTTTACGTTCTTCTCCTGTATACACTGACATGCTTTATGTGATCTTACTACTTGTGTGAGTAGGTAGTCCGTTGCTATGTTGTATGCTAGCTGTTTTCTTTTATATCTGGTTTTGACATTATCTCTTAGGGTCTGTCGTATTCGTTGGATGCCTTCTTATTTTACGAAGTTTCTTCCTTGGATAGGAAAATCTCATTCTGTAAGGACCCATGTCGGGAACCTTCTTGTCTATTTTGTTGGTTGGATGTTTTGAGACCTTAGTCTGACATTGAAGCGAGTAAGGCTCATGTGAGCATAGAATCGTAGTCCTTGTCTGGTGGAGTAAGACGCGAGCTAGGGAGCTACCGTTTCATTTCTTTTCCCTTCGTGGCTTCTCGACGAGGTCGGGGAGTGTCTGGGGTGTTTTGCAATATAGGAGCTGCTGGCTCTACTTGCACCAAGGATCTATTGCCTTAAGTGTAGCGGTACCTATGACATTGTTGTTAGAGTTTTGGGATTTGCCAAGATGGTCCGGCGACCATACCCCACTCTCACAAAATGTCTAGTTTATGTAGTGCTCTAGGTAATGATCGTTTCCGACATTGATGTCATTAGTATCGATAGGTTTTTTCAGGTTGATCTGGTTTGGGGACAGGTTATGAACTAGTGCCTTATACTGTCATGCTATCGTACAAAGTTGTGTGTTATGGGCGGTGCTAGTTGCCGTCGATGCTACCTTACTGACGAATAAGTGTGGGCGGGCACTAGGCATTGTCATTACTACCACAGAATTGAGCACGTCGTGGCCGGGTTCTGGTCGCTGTTTGTACTGCCTTGTTACCCTCTTCTTTTATCGTGTTTCAACATTTCGTTGTTTTGGGATTCTCCGGGTGGTTGATATTGGGTTGACATGCCGATTCGTATGAGGCGTTGTCTTTGGTTCGTGGTTTCGTGTTCCTTCAGTTGATCTCGAGACTTCTAGAGTTGTCCTTTAGTGCTTTATGATCTGTCCTTCGGTTTGACGTTGCGTTCGACCTTAGTTCGGTTCTCCTCTGGATGTTCCTAATTTCGGGGACGAAATTCCTTTGAGGAGAGTAGGTTATGATGACCTGGCCATTTTTCTCCTTTTCATTTTTCTTAAATTTTACGGATAAATTTTTTTCATTTAATTTTCTTTTCTGAGTTTTCTTTCTCGTCACTTGGTGTCGTCTCGAGTGCTTGAAAATGGTTTCTAAGACTCTTTCGTTTGGATTGACAACTTCCTTGTTAGAACCGCGTTATTTCCACACTTTTGTTTTTCGACATTATTCACTTTTCGTCTTTTTCATTGTTGTTACTTTTTTGGCATAACCTCACTTTTTGTGTTCGGGGTTCACTTTTGACTTCACGTACATTCATTCTATGTGGTTTCCACAAAGTACATATCTTTACTTTTGTAGAAAAGTACTCTGGGTGCTCTCGGTGCCCATGGGGGCATGGATGTAAAGTTTCTTCGGAAACTTTATTCTTTCTTGGGGTATTTTTCATAAATATCTTTTGAAGATATTTTATTTTGGGGGTTTCTAAGAAAATATCTTTTGGAAGACATTTTCATTCTTACAAAGTTTTGCAGTTAGCCTTTCTTGTAGGGGTCATTGTGCAATTAACGAAAGTTATTGCAAAATGCCTCATTTTGAGCTTGGATCCTCGTATGGGATTCATTTTCACACTTCATCGAGTCTTACGGGATTCATTTTCTCTTCCAGTCTTTTTCCCCAGTTTTAAGATTTTCGGCCCCGGTTGCCGAAATTGTTCGGGGTATATCCTTCTGCACGGGACTTAGTTTTTGATACCATTTCTTTTGTTGTTTATTTTTTTTCATTTTGATTCTTTTTTGTTTATGGTGTTTTACCGTTTGAGCGCGTCTACGCAAATTTCACATTTTTGGACTCGGCGGGGCCCGTTCGGGGCACTATTAGGGTTTTACTAAAATATGATGCCCTAAATGAAAAAGTCAACATTTCAGCCTTCTTCCTCCCTCTTTGGCTGGCAGCCATGGCACCCCGTTGGGCTGCCACCATTCTTTCTTCTGCTTCATTCTCTTCCCTTGGTTATTTGCTTTGAGCCTTAGCGTTTATCGAAGGCCTTGTCGAAGCGCACCTTTCCCCCTTATTAGAATACATTTCCGACCACTTTTGAGTTCGGGTTTGGATTTTCATGGTACCTCAAAGGTTAAAGTTGCTTCCCTAATTGTTCCCGACATAAACTAGGAGAATCGTCGGATTCGGAACACTTTTCTTTCGGTGGGGAATTGAGATTTTCATCTCAAATTGAGGTAGGGGATGTCTTAGGTTCATATGGGAATTGAGATTTTCATCTCAAATTAAGGTAGGGGATGTCTTAGGTTCATATGGGAATTGAGATTTTCATCTCAAATTAAGGTAGAGGATGTCTTAGGTTCATATGTTTATTGTATTGAATGTAATTCATGCTTATACAACCTATTCACATGCCTTTGTATCAAATCTAAAAACTATAATTAATTATTTATATGTGTAAGATTTAATTTTCCGGGTTGGTTATAACTTGGATTAAACTTGTGCCATGCTATTAAATTAGACCTTGATATGTTCATTGACATATATTAAATTGGGAGCATTTGGACAAATATTAAAACTTTTATTTAATTATTTTCTTGAATGAAAATTTAATTCATATGGTTGTATCTAACTTGAAATCAACATGTAATGTGATATTAAATTAGGCCCTAGCATACTCTTTAACATATGTGAATTTGAGAGTATTCGGAGATGTTTTAAAATCTAGTAATAATTAGATTAATTAATTTTATTCCAAGTGTACTGTTCACTTCATTGGATTTTTGACTTGATATTGTTGATGAGCATGTCATATACTTTCATATATATTAAATCGAGAATATTTGATTAGATTTTGAAACCTTTCATTTAATTATTTTCTTGTATTAAGGTTTAATACTCATGGTCGTATCTTGCATGGAATTCACCTGTGTTATGTTATTAAATTAAGTTTTGACATGTTTAATAACATACTTTAATTTGAGAGCATTTGGATGAGTTTCAAAATTTAGAAATTTTAATTAAGTGAATTAATTACGAATCTATTCAATGGTTCCATGGACTTGATTAAGTTTCTAACTTGATATTCTTGATTACCTTAACAAGTTCTTTTACGTGTATCAAATAGAGAATAATCGGATAAGTTTTGAGACTTCTATTTAATTATTTTCTTTGTATGTAATTTAATTCACATGGTTGTATCTTGTGTGGAATGAACTTGTAACTTAATATTAAATTCGTCCTTGACATGATCTTTGACATGTCTTATTCGTAGAATATTTAGAGTTGCCTTGTAGTCTTGAGAATTTAATCCTTTAAGTTGATTAAATTCCCTTTTATGCTCCAATCGAGTTAATTATGCTTTGATATTGAATTCTTGCCAAATTTATAATTTGGAACTTACTATATGATCACATGATAGTATTCTACGAGTTAAAGTTATTATTTGACTTGTTAGTATACACATTTACTTATATGATATTTAATATGCCATTATAGCTTGAATGCCTAAGGCATACCTTTTGTGACCTCCATGACTTGTTGTGCATGGTACTTGGCTAAGTGCATTGAATATATGTATTATATCTTGATTTTCACAACTTATTGATTTCGGGACTGGGGATATCAATCTAGAATTGATATGGCTAGGACTTGGTTCTAGTACGGGAGATAGAGAGCTCCCTACAACAAAGTATGGTTTTAATCCGGGTGATATCCGAGTATCCACATTGTTTGATTTCATCCTTAAGTTTCAAGTGTCCATTCCTTGAAGACTTAAAAATCTTTTCGTGTCATTGATTTCATCCTTGAGTTTCAAGTTTCATTCATTGAAGACTTGAGAATCTTTTTGTATCATTGATTTCATCATTAAGTTTCAGGTGTCCATTTCTTGAAGACTTAAGAATCTTTTCGTATCATTGATTTCCTTTAGTTTCAAGTGTCATTCCTCGAAGACTTAAGAATCTTTTCGTGTCATTGATTTCATCCTTAAGTTTCAAGTGTCATTCCTTGAAGACTTAAGAATCTTTTCGTGTCATTGATTTCATCCTTAAGTTTTAAGTATCCATTCTTTAAAGACTTAAGAACCTTTTCGTGTCATTGATTTCATCCTTTAAATTTCAAGTGCTGCATTTCTTGGTGATTTAAAATCTTTTCGTGTTATATGGAATGATCCTACATAAGTATCTTGACTTAGATCCTAAGTGGCATGAACTGTTTCGGTTATTAACGCATTCTAGGTTACAATTTGATAACTTTGGATACTTATGTTCTATTATATTACACTATATGCTCCTATTTTGTTTACTTGCATAAATATTGTGGTTTATGCTAGAAATGCTTTAAAGTAATTTAGGATGATCCTGGTGTCTTATTTTGACATAGACGTTAAGTGGCATGAGCCTTTTTGACTTATTTCACCTTAAGGTGATAATATTGTAAAATGCTAGGTCTATGCATACTCATTTCCTTCGAGTGCCATAGGATACTCACCCTTCGCTGAATGCGACTTGTTTCGGGCAAGAAGACTTGGATCTGAGATTTACATTGTGCTTGGGATGACTTGTAGACTTAAAGTTTTCACTTCATGCAAGTGTTAGCATAAAATGCCTTTTTTTTGCTTTTTATGTCGAAACTCGTATCTCTGATATCATATATGTAATGTGTACATAAGTACACCTTTTGTAACGTATTTGACATGTATGAGATGAGGCTGGAGGCCAATGACTATTATTTTGCATCCTATATAATTTTGACTTCAAGTTATATTATGAAAAAAATAGAAAAATGGCAAGTCATAACTTCAACATGTTTGCATCGGGTGTGGGAATTGCATTTTTTCACTTCTATTGGGTCCCCTCTATTTTTCTTGAAGTGTGGCCAAGGACAAATCAGTCATTTGACCTCCTTACGCATTTTTAAATTTCGAATTTTCCATTTCGAGTTCACTTTCGCCATTTTTGGCCATTGGGGGGTTGTATTTTGCATCGTCCATTTTTGGGAGCTGTGGACGATTCCTGCGTGCTGAAAATCACTATTTACGTTTGCAAGCATGATCGTTTTCAAGTTTGGAGTCATATTTCACAAAATGAGCACTCTATGGATTTATTTTTGATAGTTTCTGCACTATATGATCTAGGGGCATTCTGGGCATTTTACAGTAGTTTTAATTCTTTCTTTCGACATGGTTGGGTAGAAAACGTGATTTTAGGGGGGGTTTCTTCTTCGTGTTTTTCCAGAAAATGTCGTCTTGGTACCGGAAATCCCGCGCGAGTTCAGTTTTCTGTTATACATTTTATCAGCTTTTTAACCCTCTTGACCTAATTTTCTTGGGGGCATTCTGGGCATTTCATAGCGTTTTTTTTTTTTTTTTTTTTTTTTTTCTCTTCTGCTGCAGTAGGGTAGAAAACTAGATTTTAAGGGGGGGGGGGGGGTTTCTTCTTCGTGTTTTTCCAAAAAATGCCATCTTCATGTCCGTTTTTGCTCTCAATTCTGAAGGTAACTGAAAAATCACACACCAGCTTTTTCATGGCTACTGTCATGCCTTGGCCCTTTGCCTCTTTGACGTCACATTTTCAAACCCTCATTTATCCCTCATCGGCACTCCAAATTGAGCGATCTTTTGTTTGAACTTGACTAATTTTTTGTCGCATATCCAACGGTGTGTTTGTTTACGCCCAGATCTTGCTGAATAATTACCAGTTTGCCCTTGAAGCTTTAATTGTCCGTTTTTCCTTGTTTTGCCTTTTTTCCTTCGTCTGGACTCTGAATCATTCGAATCTTGAGTCCATCTTAATTGATTTTTCGTTGTCTTTCCAGCTATTTGTTCGGTAGCACCCGAATCTATATTTTCAGATATAACCATTTTGCCCTTGGGGCTAAATTTGTCCGATTTTCTTTTAATTCGCTCCCGCTACTTTCTTTTGAGTTTCGTGACTTCATGAGAAGTGGAGGATGTGTGTTAGGAATGATGTACATTCCCAAGGACTTTGCTTCCATGTGAAAAAACTATTTTGCCCTTGGGGGCCTGTTCAGTCTTTTCTGATCATTCGTATACGCATTGTTCCTGTTAAGATCCGTAGCCTCATGGAAGGTCACACTGGCTTCTTAGAGATGCATTGCATCTCCAGGGCTTGTTTTCTGTTTTTGCTTCCATATTCGGATCAATCTTCGGTTTATAACAGGACGCACTGGCTTGAAATACCAGGGCTTTCACAGGTGGTATCAGAGCATCTGGGTTCAAATACCTTGGATGACAGGTTTTGGGTGCATATCATGCTTGTGTTGCCATGCTCTACGTGTTTAAATGCTTCTTGATAACTTATTTTGATTTGATAACATGTCTATTTGCTTATGTGGCAACTTGTTTTGAAGCTTACCTTGATTGTCTTAGCATATGATATATGCTTGTTTACCTCAGCACATGGAATCTGCTTATTATTTTAGTATGTAGTATATGTTTGTCTGCTTGAGTACATTGTATACTCTTGTTCATCTTGACATAATTATATGCAGTATATCATTATGCTTTTCGTTCTTCTCCTATATACACTGACATGCTTTATGTGATCTTACTACTTGTGTGAGTAGGTAGTCTGTTGCTATGTTTTATGCTAGCTGTTTACTTTTATATTTGGTTTTGACATTATCTCTTAGGGTCTGTCGTATTCGTTGGATGCATTCTTGTTTTACGAAGTTTCTTCCTTGGATAGGAAAATTTCATTCTGTAAGGACCTATGTCGGGAACCTTCTTATCTGTATTATTGGTTTGATGTTTCGAGACCTTAGTCCGACGGTTAATATGAGTAAGGCTCTTGTGAGCGTAGAATCGCAGTCCTTGTCTGGTGGAGTGAGACGCGGGCCAGGGAGGCACCGTTTCATTTCTTTTTCCTTCGTGGCTTCATGACGAGGTCAGGGAGTGTCTGGGGTGTTTTGCAATGTAAAAGCTATTGGATCTACTTGTACCAAGGATCTATGGCCTTAAGTGTAGCGGTGCCTATAACATTGTTGTTAGAGTTTTGGGATTGGCCAAGATGGTTCGGTCAGACATCATTGAACCATACCCCACTCTCACAAAATGCCTGGTTTCTGTAGTGCTCTTGGTAATGATCATTTTTGACATTGATGTCATGAGCATCAATAGGTTTTTTTGGGTTGATTTGGTTTGGGGATAGGTTATGAACTCGTGCCTTATACTGTCATGCTACCATACAAAGTTGTGTGTTATGGGCGGGTGCTAGTTGCTGTCTATACTACCTTACTGCCGAGTAAGTGTGGGCGGGCACTAGGCACTGTCATTGCTACCACACATTTGAGCACATTGTGGGCGGGTTCTGGTCATTGTTCGTACTACCTTGCTGCCTTATTCTTTTGTCATGTTTCAATGTTTCGTTGTCTTGGGATTCTTTCGGTGGTTGACGTTGGGTTGACATGCCGATTCGTATGAGGCGTTGTCTTCAGTTTGTGGTTTTGTATTCCTTTAGTTGATCTCGAGACTTCTAGAATATTCCTTTAGTGCTTTATGATCTGTCCTTCGGTTTGACGTTGTGTTCGATATTAGTTCGATTCTCCTATGGATGTTCCTAATTTCGAGGACGGAATTCCTTTGAGGAGAATAAATTGTAATGACCCTATTATTTTCCTCCTTTTCCTTTTTCTCAAATGTTATAGATAAATTTTTTTCGTTTAATTTTCTTTTCTGAGTTCTATATCTTATCACTTGGTGTCGTCTTGAGTGCTCAGAATTTGTTTTGGAGACTCTTTCGTTTGGATTGACAACTTTCTTGTTAGGACCACGTCATTTCCACACTTTCGTTTTTCGTCACTATTCACTTTTTGTCTTTTTCCCCGTTGTCACTTTTTTGACACAACCTCACTTTTCGTGTTCAGGGTTGGCTTTTGACTTCACGTACCTTCATTCTATGTGGTTTCCACGAAGTACGTATCTTTACTTTTGTAGAAAAGTACTCTGGTTGCTCTCAGTGTCCATAAGGGCAGTGATGCAAAGTTTCTTCGGAAACTTTCTTCTTTCTTGGGGTGTTTTTCATAAATATTTTTTGAAGATATTTTATTTTAGGGGTTTCTAAGAAAATACCTTTTGGAAGATATTTTCATTCTGGCCAAGTTTTATAATTATCCTTTCTTGGAGGGGTCATTATGCAATTAACGAAAGTTATTACAAAAAGCCTCATTTTTTAGCTTGAATCCTCGTACGAGATTCATTTTCACATTTTGTCGAGTCGTGTACTCCTAGAATTCCCTTCCGGTCATTTTCTCCAATTTTAGGGTTTTCGGCCCTGGTTGCCGCCGAATTTATTCGGGGTATATCTTTCTGCACGTTGTTCATTGTTTTTCATTTTGGTTATTTTTTGTTCATGGTGTTTTACCGTTTGAGCGTGTTTGTGCAAATTCCACATTTCTAGTTCGGGGCACTTTTAAGGTTATACTATAAATAGGATGCCCTAAATGAAAAAGTCAACATTTCAGCCTTCTTCCTCCCTCTTTGGCCGGCAGCTATGGCAGCCCATTTGGTTGCCACCATTCTTTCTTCTGCTTCACTCTTCCCTTGGTTATTTACTTTGAGCCTTAGCGTTTATCGAAGGCCTTGGCGAGGCGCACATTTCTCCCTTATTAGAATCCATTTCTGACCATTTTTGAGTTCGAGTTTGGATTTTTATGGTACCTCAAATGTTAAATTTGCTTTTCTCGTTGTCCCCGACATAACCTAGGAGTATCATCGGATTCAGAACAATTTTCTTTCGGTGGGGAATTGAGATTTTCATCTCAAATTAAGATAGGGGATGTCTTAGGTTCATATGTTTGTTGTACTGAATGTAATATATACTTATACAACCTATTTACATGCCTTTGTATCAAATCTAGAAACTTGAATTAATTATTTCTTTGTGTAAGATTTAATTCTCCCGGTTGGTTATAGCTTGGATTAAACTTGTGGCATGCTATTAAGTTAGAGCTTGATATGTTCATTGACATATATTATATTGGGAGCATTTGGACAAGTATTGAAACTTTTATTTAATTATATTCTTGAATGAAAATTTAATTCATATGATTGTATCTAGCTTGAAATCAACATGTAATGTGATATTAAATTAGACCCTAGCATACTCTTTAACATATGTGAATTTGAGAGTATTCGGAGATGTTTTAAAATCTAGTAATAATTAATTAATTAGATTAATTAATTTTATTCCAAGTGTACTATTCACTTCATTGAATTTTCGACTTGATATTATTGATGAGCATGCCCTAAACTTTCATATATATTAAATCGAGAATATTTGATTAGGTTTTGAAACCTTTCATTTAATTATTTTCTTGTATTAAGGTTTAATACTCATGGTCGTATCTTGCATGGAATTCACTTGTGTTATGCCATTAAATTAAGTCTTGACATGTTTAATAACATACTTTAATTTGAGAGCATTTGGATGAGTTTCAAAATCTGGAGATTTTAATTAAGTAAATTAATTAAAAATCTAATCAATGGTTCCACGGACTTGATTAAGTTTCTAAGTTGATATTCTTGATGACCTTAACAAGTTCTTTCACGTGTATCAAATAGAGAATAATCGGATAAGTTTAGAGAAAATCAAGTTGATATTCTTCATTCCCTTTGAGTACCACAAGATACTAACCCTTCACTGAATGCGACCTAATTCGGGCAAGAAGACTTGGATCCGAGATTCACATCGTGCTTGGGATAACTTGTAGACTTAAAAGTTTTCATTTCATGAAGTGTTAGCATGAAATGCCTTTTATTGCTTTTTATGTCGAAACTTGTATCTTTGATTTCATATATGTAATGTGTACATAAGTATACATTTTTTAACGTATTTGATATGTATGAGATGAGACCGAAGGCCAATGACTATTATTTTGCTTGCTATGTAATTTTGACTTCAAGTTATACTATGAAAAAAATAGAAAAATGGCAAGTCATAGCTTCACCATGTTTGCACCGGGTGTGAAAATTGCATTTTTTCACTTCCATCAGGTCCCCTCTATTTTTCTTGAAGTGTGGCCAAGGACAAATCGGTCATTTGACCTCATTACGCATTTTCCAATTTCAAAATTTCCATTTCGAGTTTACTTTCGCCATTTTTGGCCGTCGGGGAGTCATATTTTGCATCGGCCATTTTCAGGAGCCGTGGACCATTCCCACGCACTCGAAATTACTATTTACTTTTGCAAGCATGATCGCTTTCAGGTTTGGAGTCATATTTCACAAAATGAGCACTCTATGGATTTATTTTTGACATTTTTTGCACAACTTGATCTTGGGGCATTTTGGGCATTTTGCAGTAGTTTTAATTATTTCTTTCAACATGGTCAGGTAGAAAATGTGATTTTAAGGAGGGTTTCTTCTTTGTGTTTTTGCAGAAAATGTCTTCTTGGTACCGTAAATCTAGCGCGTAGTTCAGTTTTCTGTTATGCATTTTATCAGCTTTTTAACCCTCTTGACCTGATTTTCTTGGGGGCATTCTGGGCATTTCGCAGTGCATTTTTTTTTTTTTGTTTTCTTCCTGCTGTAGTCGGGTAGAAAACTATATTTTAGGGGAGGTTTCTTTTTCGGGTTTTTCCAAAAAACGCCATTTTCATGTCCGTTTTTGCTTCAGTTCTGGAGGTTGCAGAAAAATCACACAGCAGCTTTTTCAAGGCTGCTGTCATGCCTTGGCCCTTTGTCTTTTCGACGTCACATTTTCAAACCATCATTTATCCCTCGTTCGTACTCCAAATCAAGCGATCTTTTTTTTAAACTTGACTAATTTTTTGTCGTCTATCCAACGGTGTGTTCGGTAATGCCCAGATCTTGCTAAATAATTACTAGTTTGCCCTTGAAGCTTTAATTGTCCATTTTCCCTTATTTTACCTTTTCTCCTCGTCTGGACTTCGAATCATGCGAATCTTGAGTCCATCTTGATTGGTTTTTCATTGTCTTTCTAGCGGTGTACTCGGTAGCACCCGAATCCATATTTTCAAATATGACCATTTTGCCCTTGGGGCGAAATTTGTCAAATTTTCTTTTAATTCGCTTCCGCTACTTTCTTTTGAGTTCTGTGGCTTTTTGGGAAGTGAAGGATGTGTCTTAAGAATGAAGTACATTCCCAAGGATGTTGTTTCCATATGCAAAGACTATTTTGCCCTTTGGGGCCTATTTGGTCTTTTTCTGATCATTTGTATACGTATTGTTCTTGTTGAGATCCGTGGCCTCATGGAAGGTCACTTTGGCTTCTTAGAGATGCATTGCATCTCCTGGATCTTGTTTTCTGTTTTCGCTTCCGTTATCGGATCAATCTTCGGTTAATCATAGGACGCATTGGCTTGAAAAACCAGGGTCGTCACAATTAAGCTTTCTAAATCACTCATATAACGAGTTTTCAGCCTATGACTCCCAAACCAAATGTCTTAAGGGCATTAGGTGTTGAAACACCCCTACGGACCTAATTGCTCAAGTAATCTAGGCAACCTAAATTTCTTATGTAACGAACTTTCAGCCAATTACTCCCAAACCAGATACTTTTAGGGCATTAAGTGTTGAAACACCCCTAAGGACTTAATTATTTAAGCAATCTAGGTACAAACCCAAACTTGACCCTTTGTTTCTCTCATTTTTCATTTGTCTCTTTCACGTTGGGGAAGAACTTTTTTTTTTTTTTTTTTTTTCATTACATACACACCATTTTTTTTTTTTTATACCTTGGTTCTCAAAATCATCAAATTCATTTGCTCATCTTAGTTTAACACAAATCAGAATAAGATTTCAGGTTTATATCCCACAGAAGGCATGCAAGTGTGAACATGTGCAAAGTGAAGTATTTCAGGAATCAAAATCATTAAATTGCAACTATCTTGACAAACTAGACCACAAGCCACCAACTGATTTAAATTTTTTTCAAAAATCCCTATTTAGCATGAATTCGGTATATAAGCTATCCTAAACCAATATCGCACTGCATATGGACATCACAACAATCAACAGACTCAAAATCATGCTTAAAACAATTAAAATTCATTCTCTTGTGCATATTCTATCAACAGTAAATTTTGAAAAGGCACTGCCTTGCCCCCAAACTTAAGATGCACATTGTCCTCAATGTGTAAAAACAGATGTAGAGTTAGAAAGATAATACCAAATACGCAAAACCAACAAGGATCAAGAATTGATAGCTTAGAGGAAAAAAATCGACACCTCAACCCCTAAACTTAGTCCTTTGTACTTGACAAAATAATCACACTTCATAGCTGTAATACCCTTATTTCTCAAAAATATATAATGGGAATTTAATTATTTGTTTTATGTGCATTTTAAATTGATTATTTGTTTTGTGTCCATTTAAATATAATTATCTGGCTATGTGTTTAATGGTTTACTTGTTTAATTGGAATTGTGCATTTGTTTTAAATTAAATTGTTTATTTGTTTTACTTTAATTGTGTAATTGTGATTTAATTTATTTATTTGATTAATTGGTATTTTTAATTACGTGTTTTATTTGAATGGCTTGTGTGACTTAGTTGGTTTTATTGATATGGTTGTATTTATAGTTTAGGTTTAGGGTTTTATTTTATGTGGTTTTGGTCGCTGACTTAAGATAACAACCTATATATATAGAATAGTATAGTCTGCTGGGGTTGAAAACCCTATTCACGTAATAGTCTTGAGAGGGAAAACAGAGGCACACGAAATGGTTTTGAGAGATAAACAGAGAGGGTCTTAAGAGATTAATTAAGGGAGTTGCTCGTGGGTTGAGCCAAGAAGCAACAGAGGAAGAGAACAGTGATTAGAGGAGGAAGAGATAGTCTTGGGGTTGCCGGAACGTAGAGACGATGTTGAAAGGTTTCAAACCAAAACCTAAAGGCAAGTTTCATTTTGTCTCTTTCCTGTAAACATTTGTTCTGTGCATTCTATATGGTCTCCAGGAGGTTAATTAAACATTTAAAACGGATGAACTATGCATGATAAATTAAACTGAAATTTGTTGTATGCTGTTGCTTTTAACTGTAACTGTATTGGTCATAAACTGTTACGAATGTGGTTTAAGCTTTTGTCAATAAATTCATAAGGGAATGTGAAGAGTTTTAGGATGGTTTGGATTTAAATTAGACTCTAAGAAGTTTAAAAACAATGGGAACAGAGACTGAAAACTTCGCTGGAAGCGGAGAAGGTGAACGGACGAAGCAGAGAGGGGCTCTCGGGGAGAGAGCCGGCTCCCTAAGGGAGGGAGCCGGCTCTCTATGAGGGAGAGCCGGCTCCAAGGGTGCTAGAGCCGGCTCCTATGAAGGGGGAGCCGGCTCCCTTGCCAAAATACCCTTACGGGGTGTTTTCTGATGTTTTTCGGATTCCAGGGGCTTAGAGGTAATTTCTGGAAAATGTTGTGGGGCTTTAAGTGTTTAAAATTAACTTGTTAAAGCCTTAAAATAGTTAGTATATGCTAGTGTACTAATATTAAGGGACATCATGAGTTTTTAAAGATAAATATGCATGCTGTCAAGTAAGGAGGAAGACTGTAATTCTAATTTGTTGAGCAAAGTAAACGAACTGGTGAGAGTTGTGGTTTGGTTTTTATATAATTGATATATATATATATATATATATATATATATATATATATATATATATAATTCAATGAAAACCAGGAATGTTGGTTTATACTGCATTAATGGACTCCATGAAATTATCATAATAACTTATTTATTGTCACGGAAACGGGAAGCTATATTGTTGATGGTTGGATTAGCAAATTAAATAGACTAATATGTATGTATTTGTGGGATTTGGGTATGATTATAACATGCTTGGGATTCGTAATTAGGGATTAAATGGACGTCATGAAATTTAAATATTAATTTGCATGAAGTCAAGGATTGAGGAGGATTTAATTACTAGTCTTTGTTTTAGTAACTTAAATGAACTAGTATGAAAGTATGGTTTGGAAATTCTATTATAATGTGCTCAATTCAAAATTCTGATAATCATTATATCATACTATAGATGTTAATTGATGAACTGTTATAATTTCTGTTTTGTCAATTGGAAGTATATGGATGGTTTAAATTGTTTATCATTACTTTAGCAATTTAAATGGAGGTTCTATGATTTTAATCATATACTGGATGCATAATATGATCTTGCCTATATCTTATTTCTATTATGTTGGTTTCTGGATGTACTTGATGTTCAAATGAGTGTGCATCATTTATGGATCATATGCATTATATGCACCGGTATGGACGGTGGCATATTGGGGATGGATTAGATCAAAACACTAAGTCCTACCTCTTCATACATACGGAATGGATTAACTAAAATAGTAAAATCCTACATGGATGCATGTCCTGTCAACTGAAACAGTTAAACGACATAACGGATGTTTGTTTTATTTTAAGGATTTATATATATACTAATGGTACTGTGATATGAGCTTGAGTCTCTGGATTATGGTTAGGGTGCGTATATCGCAAAGGATGGGTAACTGGATATTGTTGATGTTCCCTGACAGGAGATGTAAATGGCCACTGGAAAGTGTGATTTACATGTTACCTCTGTGCAGGCTGAACTACACTATAGGCTAGTGAGCATCCTATACTGTGTATCTATATCTATACGGACTATTTTAGTTATTGCTGAGCTGTCTAGGATATATCTGCATATCTGGTTTATGTATAGATTGTAGTAGTATGGAACTTGCATGTGGGCCTGACCTACTCTTATTTTTCAGGTATTCGTCAATACCAAGCTTAGAGCTTGATCGTGATGGGCCAGATACAGTCACTCACTCTTCCGGGTACACAGGACTTCATTTCATATTATATTTTGGATGTTGGTTCTGTAATTTATTTTTCATTTTGGATTATTAAGGGTCCACTAGGTGGATTCCCGAGTTGTACGTATTGAAAGATTAAATTATATTAATCTATTATTTTTTGGAGGATTTTGATATTTAGAATTCTTTTCAGCGTATTATTTTATTTTTATTTTTTTTTGTACTCTTGCTTATTTACATATTAATTGTTTGGTATCCCTCGAATCTGTGCTCGGACTTGATCACCCGTGGCTCTAGAATTGAGGGGTATCACAGTTGGTATTAGAGCACTCCAAGTTCTAGTGTCCTTAGGAGTGTTTTTCATTATATGACTTCCGCGTTGCATCTCTTAAAACTTAGAGCCATGTTAGGATTCATTGTATTCTATTTACGGTTCGTTAGGAGGAGCAGATGTCAATTCTATTTCATAGTTATGGAATGGTTGACACTAGGAGGAGGATGGGGTTCAAGGCGAAAATGATACAAACCCAAAGGAGTAAAGAAGTATGTTATCGAGTTCTTTGTCAGAAGCAGAACTTGGGATCGATGGTTTAGTTCCGGTTGGCGCTATTTTTAAAGGTATAAGCCAACGAAAGATTTAGGAGGGTGTTTTAGGTCACCGCATAACGAGACCAACATGACTTTAGTTGTTCTCATAAAGGAGAAAATCAAAGAGGATAAGTCGAAAAGAGATTCTAATGGAGGAGATTACAACGTCTCCATGAAAGACGATACTGAATCTTGAAGATAAAGGATCGCAAGAGGGTGATGTTATTCGCTAATAGTATAGTGAATGATACTAGTAGAGTTGGTATGGATCAACGTACATATAGTTAGACATTTGTATTACCTTTAAAGAGGTAGATAAAAGAACTCTTTAAGGTTCAGGAATCGGATGGAGTTCTTATCGGAACGAAGCAATGATTTTATATCACGTTCCGGAGAGTATGGGGATTAGGTTGTGACGTTCTAAGTTGCTTTATAAAGCTACGTTAGACGGTTTACATTCTGCGTATAAGGAGGATAAGGGTTAAGCCTTTGGAATTTGCTTAGGCAAATGGATTTTGTTTTAAGCTATGTTTAAAGGATATGTTTTGAGGTTGGATGATTTCCTACGAAACTATAAATGGAAATTGTGAACCGATCTGGTAAGATTGATTCCAAAAGAGACTTTCTTTTCTAGAAAGAACGTTGTTTTAAGTAGGGTTTTATTTTTGTTTTATTTTATGTATCTGATGTGTTTCTTTTTCATAAATTATTCTGGATTGGGAATGTGGTTTAGTTGGCGACAACAGTAAATGGTCAGCCAACTACTGTATTGGAGGAATAGTGTTAATTACGCTAGGATTGTGAGCATGTGGTTATAAGAATTGGTAGATATACATAATTCTAGCCAATCTATTGAACTTGGATATGTGTAATTATGGTATGTTTTTAGGATGGTATAATTAAATCGGTACTATGATTCAAATAATCTAGTACGATTGGTTTGATGTGCTTTAAAGCCACGATGATTTATCGAAGGTACAGACTCTGCTGAACATCTTTTTGGAAATTTCAAAATTTGTTCCCTAGTCGGCAGGAGGTTTTTGTACTGGTTTAAGTACTTATTGGAAAGACACCGACTGAGGATAGTAGACGGACTAACTAGTCATCAATAAATTCTTAATCAAGAATTTTTCATGAGGGGGTGTCATTGGGAGGAGTTTCCGGAGTGGTATATTGGGGAGGAAGCAAAGTCTCTTCATTTGCACAAATAATATGGAATTTTGTTTTTTAGGTCATAGTTCGCAACAAATAGTTGTTGCTAGGAAATTGTTGACTATTTGGAGGATGGAAAGATTCCATATTCTTTTGAAGTTAGACAGGCAGTCTAATAGACACTTACTTATGTTGGAAAAGTAGGATGTCAAAGACTTGAAGGTGAGACCGAACATCTAAATAAAGAAGTAGTGTACGATGTATGTAGAAAAGTTGTAGTTAGTTGACTTTTGATAAAATAGAATTACCGATTGACTTTCTATATCGGTAAGTTTATCACGGATCAGAATCTGTGGATTTAGTTGCAGAGTTAGCTTTTAACGATGCTCCAAATTAAACAATGGGTGCAGATGAGAGCTGGTGGTACCAGACTAACGGTACTTTCGGTAGACAAATTGGAAGGAGGATGTAAGGACTGGGGTGTACCACTCTTAGTTCTTTATTTATCTTGGAGGAGACATGATGCTTCATGGAATGAAGCAGATGTTTGGAGGACAGGCAGGAGGAGGGACATAGTGATTTTATCTCAAAGTCTGATATTTATTAGATAATTCAGATGAACCATTAGAGATCGCTAGATCCTTGCAACCATTTCTTGTACTAGAGTGGGAATGACAGAGTAGTTCCCATGGATTTAGTTGCGAGATTGCTGACTTTACACGAGGGTCAAGATTCCGGTTGGGATAGTGCTGGACTGGTAACATTAAATCAGCTTCATTTTGTCTATTTTGGAACTGGTAAGATATCTGTTCATACGAATAACACGGATTATGAGACGGCTTAGATAGATAGATATGGTGATTCACACTTTGTATTAAGTTTCGTCTAGTGGAAGTGATAGGGAGGAGGATAGTCTTATCAACTGATATGGGGTAATTAAACCCTTCGGTGGCTATTGCGTAATTAGTTGAGTTTTAGCATGTGTACAAATAACACTTGCTATTACCAAGGAAATTGAAGAGGTCAACTTAGAATATTGGAGATGGCCCTGGAGGAGGTAGTACCTTACTCAGATGAGCTTAGGGCACTGAAGGAGGATTGGTAGTTCTCTTAATGATGTTAGGAAGGTTGAAGTGACTGAGATGTAAAATTCATAAATTTTACGGTGTTGTCAAATGGTTATGAGTTGCATCACGACATACAATTTCAGTTTTGGTGCAGTACGGATAGGGACATGTACATAACTGTCTTAAAGAGTATCACCTGTAAGCAAGGTGGAAAAATTGATGTTGGGATATCATTGGTGGTTTTAGCCACTTCCTATATCAAAATGGGAGTAGGACTAATTAGGAGAGGATGGTGGGTAGAAATTACCAACATTGGTTGGGATTTTAATTCCATATGGATTAAGAGCAGTGGATTGAGCACGTTCACTTATGAACACTAATTCTAGTAGTGTTTACTTTGGCGTTTCGTATCAGTTCTACATTGCACTGATACCAAAGTTATAGCATGTGGTTATTTATTATAGTAGATAAACAGTGCTATCTCAAAGGAATTTTCTGAAGATGTGGGAGTAACGACTTTATTTCGCTTCTCTAGACAGGAGGTTTAGTCGAGACGTTATCTTTGATCATGGAGGATATGCTTAGGACATATATCCTAGGTTTGCATGGATAATTGAAAGTGTTACTTCGCTTTTCAGTTATTATCTGTGCTAGTGTTGGCACAAGGAGGTTAGTATGACAACGTTTGGGGTTTTGGATGCTACGTAGTGCAGATCTCTCATTTGTTGGTTTGACATGGAAGCGAGGTTATATAATAAGACCTTGACTTTATTTAAAGATACATCGAAGAGAAATAATCTTTTTGTGGAGGATTGCGCGCGATTTGAAGGCGGCTATCGGATTTTGTAAATGGTTGAACTCGTGTAATCGAGTTTTCTATCAGGAAATGGTTGTTTGGGATGTCATCCGTATAGGAAGCAATGTATTTTTTTGGAGGAAGGTCAGTTTTACGTATTACCCTGACTTTTCATGGATTTGGTTTATCGATTTAGGCAGTAGCCTATCGCTTAGTGTTACCAACTTGGTGAGCACTACATGAATAGGAATTTTGTGCGTATATTCTATGGTACTTGGAAGACTGTGGATTTGTACCCTGGTATAGGTATTGGGTAAGGAAGAATGGTTCTGAGATACAACCTACGTGTAGTTTTTTATGTGTTTCTTAATTATAGGAACCATAACTTTGCTATGAGGATTTGGAATTCCGTGGAGCCCATAAATAGAGGCAAAATCCACAACGGAATGAAAATAGATTTGCAATAAAAGAAGTCAGAATTTCGTGAATTCCGAGGACGGAATTCCTTTGGTTAGGGGGGAAGAATGTAATACCCCTATTTCCCAAAAGGATATAATGAAAATTTAATTATTTGTTTTCTGTGCATTTTAAATTGATTAATTGATTATTTGTTTTGTGTGCATTTAAATATGATTATCTGACTATGTGTTTAATGGCTTTACTTGTTTAATTGGAATTGTGCATTTGTTTTAAATTAAATTGTTTATTTGTTTTACTTTAATTGTGTAATTGTGATTTAATTTATTTATTTGATTAATTGATATTTTTAATTACGTGTTTTATTTAAATGGCTTGTGTGACTTAGTTGGTTTAATTGATATGGTCGTATTTATAGTTTAGGTTTAGGGTTTTATTTTATTTGGTTTTGATCGCCGACTTAAGATAATAGCCTATATATACAGAACAGTATAGTTTGCTAGGGTTGAAAACCCTATTCACGTAATAGTCTTGAGAGGGAAAACAGAGGCACACAGAATGGTTTTGAGAGATGAATAGAGAGGGTCTTGAGAAATTAATTAAGGGAGTTGCTCATGGGTTGAGTGAAGAAGCAATAGAGGAAGAGAACAGTGATCAGAGGAGGAAGAGATAGTCTTGGGGTTGCCGGAACGTAGAGACGATGTTGATAGGTTTCAAATCAAAACCTAAAGGCAAGTTTCATTATGTCTCTTTCCTGTAAACATGTGTTCTGTGCATTCTATATGGTCTCCAAGAAGTTAATTAAACATTTAAAATGGATGAATTATGCATGATAAATTAAACTAAAATTTGTTGTATGCCGTTGTTTTTAACTGTAACTGTTTTGGTCATAAACTGTTCCGATTGTGGTTTAAACTTTTGTCAATAAATTCATAAGGGAATGTGAAGAGTTTTTAGGACGGTTTGGATTTAAATTGGACTCTAAGAAGTTTAAAAACAACGGGGACAGAGACTGGAAACTTCGCCGGAAGCGAGGAAGGTGAACTGACGAAGTAGAGAGGTGTTCTCAAGGAGAGAGCCGGCTCCCTAAGGGAGGGAGCCGGTTCCTAAGGTGAGAGAACCGGCTCTCCATGAGGGAGAGCCGCCTCCAAGGGCACCAGAGCTGGCTCCCATGAAGGGGGAGCCGGCTCCCTTGTCAAAATACCCCAACGGGGTGTTTTATGATGTTTTTGGGATTCCAGGGGCTTAGAGGTAATTTTTGGAAAATGTTGTGGGGTTTTAAGTGTTTAAAATTAACTTGTTAAAACCTTAAAATAGTTAGTATATGCCAGTGTACTAATATTAAGGGACACCATGAATTTTTAAAGATAAATATGCATGTTGTAAAGTAAGGAGGAAGACTGGATTTCTAGTTTGTTGAGCAAAGTAAACGAACTGGTGAGAGTTGTGGTTTGGTTTTTATATTATTGATATATATATATATATATATAATTCAATAAAAACCAGGAATGTTGGTTTATACTGTGTTAATGGATTCCATGAAATTTAAATAATAACTTACTTGTTATCACGGAATAGGGAAGCTTTATTGCTGGTGGTTAGATTAGCAAAGTAAACAAACTAATATGTATGTATTTGTGGAATTTGGGTATGATTATAACAAGCTTTGGATTTATAATTAAGGATTAAATAGACTTCATGAAATTAAAATATTAATTTCCATGCCGTCAAGGATTGAGGAGGATTTAATTACTAGTCTTTGTTTTAGTAACTTAAATGAACTAGTATGAAAGTATGGTTTGGGAATTCTATTATACTGTGCTCAGTTCATAATTCTGATAATCATTATATCATACTATGGATGTTAATTGATGAACTGTTATAATTTCTGTTTTGTCAATTGGAAGGATATGGATGGTTTAAATTGTTTATCATTATTTTAGCAATTTAAACGGAGGTTCTATTATTTTAATCATATACTGGATGCATAAAAGGATCTTGCCTATATCTTATTTCTATTATGTTGGTTTCTGGAAGTACTTGATGTTCCAATGAGTGTGCATCATTTATGGATCATATGCATTATATGCACTGATATGGGACGGTGGCATATTGGGGATGAATTAGATCAAAATGTTAAGTCCTACCTCTTCATACATACGGAATGGATTAACTAAAACAGTTGAATGACATAACGGATGTTTGTTTTATTTTAAGGATTTATATATATATTTATGGTACTATGATATAAGCTTGAGTCTCAGGATCATGGTTAGGGTGCGTATATCGCAAATGATGGGTAACTGGATATTGCTAATGTTCTCTGACAGGAGATGCAAATGGCCACTGAAAAGTGTGATTTATATGTTACCTTCTATACAGGCTGAACTATACTATAGGCTAGTGAGCATCCTATAGTGTGTATCTATATCTATACGGACTATTTTAGTTATTGTCGAACTGTCTAGGATGTATTTGCATATCGGATTTATGTATGGATTCTAGTAGGATGGAACTTGCATGTGGGCCTGACCCATTCTTATGTTTCAGGTATTCGTCTGTACCAAGCTTAGAGCTTGATCATGATGGGGCGATTACAGTCACTCACTCTTCCGACTACGCAGGACTTCATTTCATATTATAGTTTGGATGTTGATCCTGTAATTTATTTTTCATTTGGGATTATTATTGGTCCACTGGGTGGATTCCCGAGTTGTACGGATTGGAAAGATTAAATTATATTAATCTATTATTTTTTGGATGATTTTGATATTTAGAATTCTTTTCAGCGTATTATTTTTTTATTTATTTCTTTTGTACTCTTGCTTGTTTACATATTAATTGTCTAGTATCCCTCAGATCTGTACTCGGACTTGATCACCCGTGACTCTAAAATCGAGGGGTGTCACAACTGGTATCAAGCAGCCTAGGTTCTAGTGTCCTCAGGAGTGTCTTTCGTTATATGACTTCCGCGTTGTGTCTCTTAAAACTTAGAGCCATATTAGGATTCGTTGTACTCTATTTACGGTTCGTTAGGAGGAGCAGATGTCAATTTTATTTCATAGTTATGGAATGGTTGACACTAGGAGGAGGATGGGGTTCAAGGCGAAAAGGATACAAACCCAAAGGAGTAAAGGAGTACGTTATCGAGTTCTTTGTTAAAAGCAGAACTTGGGATCGAAGGTTTAGTTCTGGTTGGTGCTATTTTTAAAGGTATAAGCCAAGGAAGGATTTAGGAGGGTGTTTTAGGTCACCGCATAACAGGACCAACACGACTTTAGCTGTTCTCATAAAGGAGAAAATCGAAAAGGATGAGTCCGAAAGAGATTCTAATATAGGAGATTACAACGTCTCCATAAAAGAGGATACTGAATCTTGAAGATGAAGGATTGCACGAGGGTGATCTTATTCCCTAATAGTATAGTGAATGATACTAATAGAGTTGGTATGGATCAACGTACATGTTGTTAGACTTTTGTATTACCTTTAAAAGAGGTAGATAAAAGAACTCTTCAAAGGTTCAGGAATCGGATGGAGTTCTTATCGGAACGAAGCAATGATTTTTTATCACGTTCCAGAGAGTATGGGGATTAGGTTGTGACGTTCTAAGTTACTTTATAAAGCTACGTTAGACGGTTTGCATTCTGCGTATAAGGAGGATGAGGGTTAAGCCTTTGGAATTTGCTTAGGCAAATGGATTTTGTTTTAAGATATGTTTAAAGGATATGTTTCGAGGTTGGATGATTTCCTACGAAACTATAAAAGGAAATTGTGAACCAATCTGGTAAGATTGATTCCAAAAGAGACTTTCTTTTCTAGAAAGAACGCTGTTTTAAGTATGGCTTTATTTTTGTTTTATTGTATGTATCTTATGTGTTTCTTTTTTCGTAAACTATTCAGGATTGAGAATGTGGTTTAGTTGGTGACAACAGTATGTGGTCAGCCAACTACTGTTTTGGAGGAATAGCGTTGATTACGCTAGGATTGTGAGCATGTGGTTATAGAAATTGGTAGATATACATAATTCTAGCCAATCTATTGAACTTGGATATGTGTAATTATGGTATGTTTTCAGGATGGGATAATTAAACCGGTAGTACAAGTCAAATAATCTAGTACGATTGGTATGATGTGCTTTAAAGCCACTATGATTTATCGAAGGTACTGACTCTGCTGAACATCTTTTTGGAAATTTCAAAAGTTGTTCCCTAGTCGACAGGAGGATTTTGTACTGGTTTAAGTACTTATTGGAATGGCACCGACTGAAGATAGTAGACGGACTAACTAGTCCTCAATAAATTCTTAATCAATAATTTTTCATAAGGGGGTGTCATTAGGAGGAGTTGCTTGAGTGGTATATTAGGGAGGAAGCAAAGTCTCTTCATTTGCACAAATAATATGGAATTTTTTTTTTTAGGTCACAGTTCGCAACAAATAATTGTTGCTAGTAAATTGTTGACTATTTGGAGGATGGAAAGATTCCATATTCTTTTGAAGTTAGATAGGCAGTCTAATAGACACTTACTTATGTTAGAAAAGTAAGATGTCAAAGACTTGAAGGTGAGACCGAACATCTAAATAAAGAAGCGGTGTACGATGTATGCAAAAATTTGTAGTTAGTTGACTTTTGATAAAATAGAATTACCGATGGACTTTCTATATCGGTAAGTTTATCACGGATCAGAATATGTGAATTTAGTTGCAGAGTTAGCTTTTAACGATGCTCCAAATTAAACAATGGGTGCAGATGAAAGCTGGTGGCACCAGACTAACGGTATTTTCGGTAAATAGATTGGAAGGAGGATGTAAGGACTGGGGTTTACCACTCTTAGTTCTTTATTTATTCTGGAGGAAACATGATGCTTCATGGAATGAGGCTGATGTTTGGAGGACAGGCAGGAGGAGGGACATGGTGATTTTGTCTCCAAGTTCGATATCTATTAGATAATTCAGATGAACCATCAGAGATCGCTAGATCCTTGCAGCCATTTCTCATACTAGAGTGGGAATGACAGAGTAGTTCCCATAAATTTAGTTGTGAGATTGCTGATTTTACACATTGGTCAAGATTCCAGTTGGGATAGTGCTGGACTGGTAAAATTAAATCAGCTTCATTTTGTCTATTTTGGAATTGATAAGATATCAGTTCATACGAATAGCACGAATTATGAAATGGCTTAGATGGATAGATGTGGTGATTCACACTTTGCATTAAGTTTCGTCTGGTGGAAGTTATAGGGAGGAGGATGATTTTATCAACTAATATGGTAATTCAACCTTCGGTGGTTATTGCGCAATTAGTTGAGTTTTAGCATGTGTACAAATAACACTTGTTGTTACCAAGGAAATTGAAGAGGTCAACTTAGAATATTGGAGATGACCCTGGAGGAGGTAGTACCTTACTCAGATGAGGTTAGGGTACTGAAGGAGGATTGGTAGTTGTCTTAATGATGCTAGGAAGGTTGAAGTGACTGAGATATAAAATTCATAAATTTTACGGTGCAGTCAAATGGTTATGAGTTGCATCACGACATACAATGTCAGTTTTGGTGCAGTACGGATTGGGACATGTACATAACTGTCTTCAAGAGTATGACCTGTTAGCAAGGTGGAAAAATTGATACTTGGATATCATTGGCGGTTTTTGCCACTTCCTATATCGAAATGGGAGTAGGAACAATCAGGAGAGGATGGTGGGTAGAAATTACCAACATTGTTTGGGATTTTAATTCCATATGTATTAAGAGTAGTTAATAGAGCATGTTCGCTTGTAAACACTAATCCTAGTAGTGTTTACTTTGGTGTTTTGTATCAGTTCTACATTGCACTGATACCAAAGTTATAACATGTGGTTATTTATTATAGTAGATAAACAGTGCTATATCAAAGGAATTTTCTAAAGATGTGGGAGCAACGACTTTGTTTCACTTCTCTAGACAGAAGGTTTGGTTAAGACATTATCTTTGATCATGGAGGATATGCTTAGGACATATATCCTAGGTTTGTATCGATAATTGAAAATGTTACTTCGCTTTTTCAGTTATTATCTGTGCTAGTGTTGGCATAAGGAGGTTAGTGTGACAACGTTTGGGGTTTTGGATGCTACGTAGTGTAGATCTTTCATTTGTTGGTCTGACATGGAAGTGAGGTTATATAATAAGACCTTGACTTTATTTAAAGATACATCGGAGAGAAATACTCTCTTTTATGGAGGATTGTGCACGGTTTGAAGGCGGCAGTCGGATTTTGGAAATGGTTGAACTCGTGTAATCGAGTTTTCTATCAGGAAATGGTTGTTTGGGATGTCTTCCGTATAGGAAGCAATGTATTTTTTTGGAGGAAGGTCAGTTTTACGTATTACCCTGACTTTTCACAGATTTTGTTTATCGATTTAGGTAGTAGCCTATTGTTTAGCGTTACTAATTTAGTAAGTGCAGCATGCATAGGAATTTTGTGCGTATATTCTATAACACTAAGAGGACTATGGATTTGTACCCTGGTATAGGTATTGGGTAAGGAGGAATGGTTCTGAGATACAACATACGTGTAGTTTTTTGTGTGTTTCTTAATTATAGGAACCATAACTTTGCTATGAGGATTTGGAATTCTGTAAAGCCCATAAATTAAGGCAAAGTCCACAACGAAATGGAAATGGATTTGCAATAAAAGTATTCAGAATTTCGTGAATTCCGAGGACGGAATTCCTTTTGTTAGGGGGGAAGAATGTAATACCTCTATTTCTCAAAAGGATATAATGGAAATTTAATTATTTGTTTTACGTGCATTTTAAATTGATTAATTGATTATTTGTTTTGTGTGCATTTAAATATGATAATCTGGCTTTGGTTTAATGATTTTACTTGTTTAATTGGAATTGTGCATTTGTTTTAAATTAAATTGCTTATTTATTTTACTGTAATTGTGTAATTGTGATTTAATTTATTATTTGATTAATTGGTATTTTTAATTACGTGTTTTATTTAAATGGCTTGTGTGACTTAGTTGGTTTAATTGATATGGTCGTATTTATAGTTTAGGTTTAGGGTTTTATTTTATGAGATTTTGGTCGCCGACTTAAGATAACAGCCTATATATATATAACAGTATAGTCTGCTAGGGTTGAAAACCCTATTCACGTAATAGTCTTGAGAGGGAAAACAGAGACACACATAATGGTTTTGAGAGATAAACAGAGAGGGTCTTGAGAGATTAATTAAGGGAGTTACTCATGGGTTGAGCTAAGAAGCAACAGAGGAAGAGAACAGTGATCAGAGGAGGAAGAGATAGCCTTGGGGTTGCCGGAACGTAGAGACGATGTTGAAAGGTTTCAATCCGAAACCTAAAGGCAAGTTTCATTCTGTCTCTTTCCTGTAAACATGTGTTCTGTGCATTCTATTTGGTCTCCAGGAAGTTAATTAAACATTGAAAATGAAAGAATTATGCATGATAAATTAAACTGAAATTTGTTGTATGCCGTTGTTTTTAATTGTAACTGTTTTGGTCATAAACTATTCCGATTGTGGTTTAAGCTTTTGTTAATAAATTCATAAGGGAATGTGAAGAGTTTTTAGGACGGTTTGGATTTAAATTGGACTCTAAGAAGTTTAAAAACAACGGGGACAGAGATTGGAAACTTCGCCGGAAGCGAGGAAGGTGAACGGACGAAACAGAGAGGGGTTCTCAGGGAGAGAGCCAGCTCCCTAAGGGAGGGAGCCGGCTCCTAAAGTGAGAGAACCGGCTCTCCATGAGGGAGAGCCGGCTCCCATGAAGGGGGAGCCGCCTCCCTTGTCAAAATACCCCTATAGGGTGTTTTCTGATGTTTTTCGGATTCCTGGGGCTTAGAGGTAATTTCTGGAAAATATTTTGGGGTTTTAAGTGTTTAAAATTAACTTTTTAAAACCTTAAAATAGTTAGTATATGCCAGTGTACTAATATTAAGAGACATTATGAATTTTTAAAGATAAATATGCATGTTGTCAAGTAAAGAGGAAGACTGGATTTCTAGTTTGTTGAGCAAAGTAAACGAACTGGTGAGAGTTGTGGTTTGGTTTTTATCTAATTGATATATATATATATATATATATATATATATATATATATATATATTTAATTTAATGAAAACCAGGAATGTTGGTTTATACTGTGTTAATGGACTCCATGAAATTTAAATAATAACTTACTTGTCGTCACGGAATAGGGAAGCTTTATTGCTGGTGGTTGGATTAGCAAAGTAAACAGACTAATATGTATGTATTTGTGGGATTTGGGTATGATTATAACATGCTTTGGATTCGTAATTAAGGATTAAATGAACATCATGAAATTTAAATATTAATTTGCATGCCATCACGGATTGAGGAAGATTTAATTACTAGTCTTTATTTTAGTAACTTAAATGAACTAGTATGAAAGTATGGTTTGGGAATTCTATTATAATGTGCTCAGTTCATAATTCTGATAATCATTATATCATACTATGGATGTTAATTGATGAACTGTTATAATTTCTGTTTTGTCAATTGGAAGGATATGGATGGTTTAAATTGTTTATCATTACTTTAGCAATTTAAACTAAACAATTTAAACGGAGGTTCTATGATTTTAATTATATACTGGATGCATAATAGGATCTTGCCTATATCTTATTTCTATTATGTTGGTCTCTGGATGTACTTGATGTTCAAATAAGTGTGCATCATTTATGGATCATATGCATTATATTCACCGGTATGGGACGGTGACATATTGGGGATGAATTAGATCAGAACGCTAAGTCCTACCTCTTCATAAATACGGAATGGATTAACTAAAACAGTTAAATCCTACATGGATGCATGTCCTGTCAATTAAAACAGTTGAACGACATAACGGATGTTTGTTTTATTTTTCTGTATCAGGAAGGATTTATATATATACTTATGGTACTGTGATATGAGCTTGAGTCTCAGGATCATGGTTAGGGTGCGTATATCGCAAATGATGGGTAACTGGATATTGCTGATGTTCCTTGATAGGAGATGTACTTGGCCACTGGAAAGTGTGATTTACATGTTACCTTCTATGCAGGCTGAACTACACTATAGGCTAGTGAGCTTCCTATAGTGTGTATCTATATCTATACGGACTATTTTAGTTATTGCCGAGCTGTCTAGGATGTATCTGCGTATCGGGTTTATGTATAGATTGTAGTACGAAGGAACTTACATGTGGGCCTGACCCACTCTTATTTTTCAGGTATTCGTCAGTACCAAACTTAGAGCTTGATCGTGATGAGGCAGATACTGTCACTCACTCTTCCGACTACGTTGGACTTCATTTCATATTATAGTTTGGATGTTGGTTCTGTAATTTATTTTTCATTTGGGATTATTAGGGGTCCACTAGGTAGATTCCCGAGTTATACGGATTGGAAAGATTAAATTATATTAATCTATTATTTTTTAGAGTATTTTGATATTTAGAATTCTTTTCAGCGTATTATTTTATTTTTATTTCTTTTGTACTCTTGCTTATTTACATATTAATTGTCTGGTATCTCTCGGATCTGTACTCAGACTTGATCACCCGTGGCTCTAGAATCGAGGGGTATCACAATAGCACACATTAGAATATCATGTAGATGGAGTAAAACAGATATATATCATTATGCATAAGTCAATCAATTTTTTTTTTTAATCAAAACAAACCTAAACCTAATCTAAAAATAAAAGAAAAAGACACAAATAAGCTAAAAAATTAGAAAACGAAATAAATTGAAGAAAAAAAAAAAATCAAATCAAATCAAATCAAACTAAAGTACAAATCTACAAGTGCTAAGTTTAATGTCGATAGCTCGACATTACGCCACTTATTAAATTGTATCCACCAACTCAACTACCTCCCTCATCCCAAAACCAGTCCTATAGGTGATTATGAAATTCAAAATAGGAGGAACCAATATGGTTCCATTAAGACCCAAGAAAGAGTACTCAAGTTTTTTCGGTGGCGGTTAGGCTCAAGTATGTGAGAAGACTCACAAGAAGGACAATGAGGACTCAAAATCAAACGAGGATGATCTTTTGTTGGAAAGATGGTGATCGAATCCTCATCAATGACATCAATAAAGAAGCACTCATCTTTCTTTAAGGAATATGGAGTGGCATTGATGATGTTTAATTTGAGCTTCATGTTCCTAAAAGAAATATCCATAGCCCCAGTCCTACCATTAATGTTGGCATTTACTATAGCTAAGAATGGACGACCAAGGATTACAGGAATATATCTATTGGGATCCTGAACAGGTTCTGTATCCAGAACCAAAAAATGAACCGAAAAATAAAACTTGTCCACTTTAATGAGAGCATCTTCAATTTACCCATGTGGTTGCTTCATAGATCGATCGATCAGCAAGTTGCAACACCATTGATGTGGGTTTAAGCTCTCCCAAGCCTAATTGCTCATACACCGAGTAAGGAAGAAGATTAACACTTGCCCCAAGATCAAGAAGTCCTCTGTCTATCACATTGTTTCCAATGGTGCACGAAATGGTAAGAGCATCAGGATCTTTGAATTTAGGAGGAGTGTTGTGCTAAATAATTGCACTGACTTGCTTAGTGAGATAGATTTTCTTAGAGACTTGGCTTTTTGATTTTCTCTTTTGAGTGCAAAAGTCTTTTAGAAATTTAGTATAGGCAGGGATTTGATTGATAGCATCTAGGAGAGGAATATTGACTTTTGCCTATTTGAAGACATCCATCATGTCTTGGATTTTCTCTCCTTGCTTACCAAAGTAAGAGGTTCCATTGAGACATTCAGGAAAAGGTGCTCTTGGCTCTTAAGCTGTCTTAAGGTTAGGAGTAGATGAATAAGTGACTTCACCTTCAACTCCTTTAGAGCTTGATGGAGTAGGATGTGAGGGAACATCTGTGGGATGTGGAATTGGAAGAATAGGATTAATGGGAATCCTACGCTTCTCTTTTTCTACCTCTTTTTCCTCAACTTGATTTTCAATGATCTTTTTACTCCTCAAAGTAGTGATGGCATTAACCTACTCATGACGAGAACTTGAAGGAGTAGTCTCATCAATCATGTAAGTTTACCTTTTCGGATTTGCAATTGGCTGACCTGGCATTGTTCCTTCCTCTCTTTGAGTCAACACTTTAACTATTTACCCAACTTGAGTCTTTATCTTGGTTATAGATTGGGAATGGAAATGTACCAATTAAGCGGTGGAATTAAAGTTATTAGTTGTAGTAAAAACCTTCTCTTAAAATCCAGACGAGTACTTAGGTGTAGGAGGATCTGGATTAGCTTGGTTTCTAAATTGAGGAGGACAGTAGATGAAAGATTAATTGAAAGAATTATTTTGCAGAGGATTGGATGAATTATGGTACTGTCCCTGCGATTAGGGAACAGTATTGCCTTGGCTTTGATTCTGCAATGATATATTAGAATGATCTCTCTAGCCAGGGTTATAAGTATTAGAATTTGGATTGTAACCCGAACTGGAGAATGCAGTATTGGCTTGCGCTTGCGGAGTTTCAAAAGATTGACTCATGAAAGGACAACTGTTAGCGTAATGAGATGGACTAGCGCAGGCAAAACATACCTCCTTTAGCAAAGAGGAATGCTGAGAAGAACTAAGAGTAATGACAACTGATAAGACTTGGTCAAAGTTTCGATTTAACATTTCCGTTTGAGTAGCTAGCCCTCTAGTTTTCTTCCCCTCATACCAACTTTCAACCTAATGGATACCAGGAGTGGACCTAGACCTAGAGGAAGTAGCATGTTGAACAGAATTTTCACTTAGGGCCTCAAACAGTTCCTAAGCATCATCTGGGCTCTTATGCCGAAAACCACTATTACTAGAAGAATCTACCACATTCCTATGTTGATCATGTAATCCATCATAGAAGATTTGCACCAAATGACATTTAGCAATATCATGGTGTGGACATTTTCTCAAAAGATCATTGTATCTCTCCCGAGTTTCATGAAGTTGTTCACCCAGGATTTGGGATAACGCCATGATCTCTCTTCTTATTTTTGTGGTTTTACTCACAGTGTAGTATTTTTTTAAAAAAACTCTTATTACAACTTATCCCATATACTTATGGAATTATGAGGTAGGGAGTGCAACCAAGTTCTAGTTTTGTCCTTAAGAGAAAATTGGAAGAGTCTCATCCTAAAAGCATCATCAGAGAGAGTGGACAATTTGGTAGTTGAACACATTTCTTGAAATTTATCTATGTGCTTAAAGGGATTTTCAGTTGCAAACCCATAGAAAGTTAGAAGCATTTAGATCATAGCTGGCTTGATCTTAAAGTGGGTTGCATCAAATTGTGAAAATTGAAAGCAACAAGGGATGTATATGAGGTGGGAATGAAGTGATCCCTCAATTGTGGTTGTGGTGGAGGAACAGGTGCCTGTGGCACATATGCCCCATTTGGATCATCACCAATGTCTAATTTAGAGATTTCTCCGCTTGTTAAGAAATTGTAGTATAGTGGTAAGTATTCCCGCCTGTCACGTGGGTGACTCGGGTTCGATCCTCGGCAACGGCGCCAAAAATTGATGTGTGTATTTATATATTAATAATAAATTACCACTTGCAATAGAACGAATCCTGGTAGGATAGGGCTATGTTGAGGGTGTCGAACCTCAAGGATTGTGGTGGTTTATCAAGTCTTCAATTAATCACTATTTTAATTTAGAAAGAGGATTTGGTTTGTTGTGTTGTGATGTAATTCAATAACATAAAAGAAAATAAACGGAATAAAAGGATTGAGATCAAGAGAAGAAATACTTAGGGATTGATTTCGCTACAAACTTCATACTATGGTCAACTGTTCAACCTTAGGATTTCAACAATTTATATACCATATGAATTAAACTCAATAACATTCATTTAATTCGGTTTTAAAGAAAAATGTTTCATTGAACTTAGCTAACTATAACCTATCAAAAGTTGGCACTAATTATTTGCCTACCTACTTCTAACTAATGTTGCAGTATAACTCGTTTTCCTTATGCTTAGATTATGAAAGAGTTCATTCCAGAAAAATGTTTGGACACCATTACATGATCTCCATTCTTATATCCAACAGGGCTCCGCCAGATATCGTCCAATAAGAATGGGTTGAGAATAATTTATGAGCAGTTATATATAAGACAAGGTAATAACTATTCAAAAACTATTAATTCATTAAAATACCAATTGAGTTGGCTCAATTGCTCAAAATCATGTAATCAAAGTATATAATATATTAAATTTCCAAAATACAGAACAATCAAACTATAGTATTCGGATTCGGGCTACATCAATGCCTTAAGAGAGGAATTAGCTACTCATGACGACGCAAGATATCATCTGTGTTGTTGTGGTCTTTATCGTCATGGACCGCCAAAACTCCTTTGGGATCTTCTTATTCAAAACCCTAAAAGCCGCCGTAAGAGAGAGATATGAGAGACCCTTGATATGATGGTCTTGTGCCTCATTTTATAGAATAATTAACTTCTAATAAGGGTTGAATGGGCTTTTAGGTCTTCTGAGATAATCTGGGCCCATCTGGAATGAATTATGACTGAATTAGAACAAATCCCGCAACTTGAAAATTTTTACTTAACAGTAAAGCTCGAGCTTTGGGTACAAGGCTCGAGCTTTTTGTACCTAAGGCTCGAGTTTTAGGTACAGGGCTCGAGCTTTTAGGAATGGTGCTCGATCCCTACTTCTATACTTAGCCAAATTTCTTCCAATATTTTTCGAAGCGTCTTTTTCATCAACACTTGAAATATTTTTGGGTTTTTCGTTTTAATAGTGCTCAATCCCCCTTTCATGGTGCTCGATTCTTGACTTTTGGGTCCCGGCTCAAGCTTTTTGTACCTAAAGCTTGAGCTTTAGGTACAGGGCTCAAGTTTCAAGAACATGGCTCGAACCTATGCGATTTTGGCCTATTTAGAGTGCGAATTTGGAGATGGCTATTAGAGACAAAAACATTAGGCTTCGAGTCTTCTTTCCAGAGCCGCTGTAATTGCTCAATTTGGAGTTTCGAGTGAAGAGTTATGCCCAAAATATTAAAGTAGGTCCAAAATTCTCATCATTTTTACTCCAAGCTTGCTTTAGATGACCGACAACGGCTCTATAAGCTTAAATATCAGTCTTTTCATCATAAAATCACGGTTTTAACTTGTTCTTTGGGAAAGTACCTACAAACACAAAATAAACATAAATCAGTCTAAAACTGGATAGAAGTATTACTTAAAGTCTTAACATACGTATATTTAGGGGCTCGAATATGCAATATTCAGCGCTTATCACCAGCCGAACAGTCCTGCCGGAGTCCTCCAAGCAATACTCTTCGATCTCGCCATCTACTCGACCACTCATGAACCCTTATTCACAGACCCGTTTAACATGTACATTATTAGACCTAAGACCAAAAAACCCAGTTATCCGCCGGAGACACCGCCGGATTTTTATACTTCTTCCCCATTCCAATTCCTAACAAAAAGGGGTTGAAGAAGGTGAAAGCGTTGATCCCATTGCTCACCGACATCGCGCATTGCCGAATATCGCCGATTCCCATTCACAAACCCGTTATCTCCTCCACTCCTAGGCGACGTCAACATCAACCTCTCATTCCCTCTCCGGCGATGTGTGTGTATATATATGTGTATATATATATATATATATATTTATGTATATATATGGATCTGTATATATATAAATTTGTAAATTTACAATAAATTAAGGGATATTTTAGTCATTTCGCAAAATATTATATATATATATATTATAAAATGTGTTGCTAAGGGCATTTTAGTCTAATTTTTATAAATAGGACCTATTTGCACAAATGTCATAGTTTAGGGGTGTTTTTTGCACGGAATGGGTGCAATATGCACTGTAAGCATACTATAGAGGTGTTTTTTGCACTTGAACCAAAAAAAAAAAAAATCCAAATATGAAAAGAAGAATTAAATGAGTATAGAGACTATATATATGTATGTATATATATATATATATATATATTATGATTTTCTATAAAATCCTAAGTTATATTAATTAGATTGCACTCAAAGAATTAGATTGAGCAATGGCATTGTAGCTTAGTGGTATTTGGTGATGGTTCAAATTCAAATAGGGCAGGGACGAAGAAAAGAATGTGAGTGGGGGCGGTTTTTAATAAAAAAATTTCAAGGCCTATATTGGGTCCGTGCTTGAAATAGGGACACTATAGGGAAGAATGAGTGTGTGAGTTTCTTTCTAATAAAAAAAGAAAAGAAAAGAAAGAAAGATGGCAAAACTATAAGGTTATTAAGTAGTATTTTAATTTAACCCAAGAGTTGGGCATGTAGTAGTTTAAAAATGCATAGAAACTTGAGTTTTGGTGGTGTTTAGATCGTTTAGTTGTCTAATTGGTTCGAAAAGTAGTATTTTTTTGTTCCAGAAATGGAGAGTATGAATTGGGGTGGGAAAAAAAATCCTCCCACAGTAGGAAAATTCGAACCATCAACCTTTCATTTCAGAATAATAGACATTGGTAAAGTTTGAGTTCGTTAAGTTTTGATATATTATTATTAACTAGATTGTTCTTGAAACTGAGTGTATGAATTATATACATTTTTTTTCCCTTTTTCTTTTTTTTTTTTTTTTTTTGTTGACAAAAAACTCCCACACTAGGGTGACTCGAACCTTTTCTCTTTCATTTCGGAAGAACATACATTGGTAAAGTATGAGTTGGTTCAGTTTTGATATATTATTGTTTCATAAATAGAGAGTACGAATTAAATTGTTTATTTTTTTAAGTAGGTTGCTTATTATTATTATTTTTTTCTTGACAAAAAACACCTGCACTAGGAAGACTCGTACTTTTTACCTTTCCTAAGTTTCCTTTCTAAAAAATTGTATGAATTTGGTTAAGTTTCAATATATTATTGTTAATTAGATTGATCCAGAAATGGAGAGGATGAATTAGATTGTTTAATTTAATTAATTTTTTTTTTTTTTTGTGACAAAAAAACTCCCACAGGACTTCCAAGTATGACTTGGTTAAGTTTTAATATATTATAGTTGATTAGATTGGTAGGATTGAAAACCTATAACTCTGTAAGTAGCTTATCCCAAATCAGATCTTATCTCCTTCTCACGCATGATTAAGACCAAGTACCCAATGTGATCATTTACCACACACTATTCAGCATTCATACAATTTTCAACATCATCCCCGCATACACATGCACGCTTTCTTTAAATATATCTTAATTACTAATTTTGACCTATTAAACTAATGATAATTATTATTTTTAAAATAAAATGTATTTAAACAACAAACATGGGTGGCAAATGACAACCATATGATAATTATTTATTTTCTAAATAAAATGAAATGTCATCTGATGGCAAATCACAGCTGAATGATAATTACTATTTATTTTCTACATGAAATGACATGGGTGACAAATGACAACCGTATGATAATTATTTATATTCTAAATGAAATGGGATGCGGAGGGTGGCCAATGACAACCCAAAATTATTTATTTTCTAAATGGAAATGACATGGGTGGCAAATGATGATCGTCCAAGTTTCATTCTCAAAATATTCCTGTTTTGGCTTGTGTCATTAGCACAACCAAGGATTAGAGGAGGGGTAACTTGGGAAATTAAGAATGTGAATTTTTTTGTGACGAGATTACCCTTGGCCAAGGTATCATCTGCATATAACTGAGAATAGGTTAGAAGAAAAGATAGTGAGAGAGGATTTTTGTGATGCACCATGTATTGAGACTTCTGCGTAGACGCTCCCTAATTATATAAATGTATTTCTTAAAAAACAATTATGAGTATCGAAAGAAAAATATGCAAAACGAAAAATAAATATATATGCAGGTTGAACGAGTCATGACAAATGATATTAGAGCTAATTCCAACCAAAAATGGGAGCACCGTGCACAAATAAGAGGGTTAAGCCAAGCCAGGAGCATTTCACGAAAAAATCATGAGCATCGGAGATGAGACAATATCTATACGTACAAGTTGGATGGGCAGTGATAGTTTTGGACACATGAAGTTAGGAGGGTAAATAGGGTGAAACTATGAAATTAATTATTATTATTTTTTTGGGGGGTAACCTTAAATCAATTTTTATTAAGGAATTGTTTCAATTTTTCAAAAATCTAATTTTTGAAAAAACGTTTTTAATACTTTGATTTTGGTATGAAAAATATATATTATTATTACTTTGATGAAATATTAAGGGCCTGTTCGACTAATGCTAGCTTTTGTTTAGTATTTTTTACCTTTGCTAATGTACTTTTCCACACGGTAACACAGCACTGTTAATAATAATAAAAAAAATTTTAAATGACATTTTTAACTAATCATTCAATTTTTCATAATTTGCAACACTTTTTACCAAACATCCTTTTATCTTTTTGCTTTTAAAAATTTAGTAACAAATTTACGTTGCCAAATAAATTTTGAAATAGTGTTGAATACACTCAAGTCAAAACAAAAGGACGAAGCAAAAGTGGTTCCCAAACGGGCCTAATTAAAAAACAAAATAATTTTAACTAAACAAAATTACTACTTTAGTATAGGAAGTAGTCGTACAAATTGTCGGTGACACTTGAAAATATTAGAATATATTTTTAGTTAAGGGCCACCATAAATTTTGTTTCACAAGATTTGTTCTTTCAAGAGTATGGTTAAAACTGAAATTTTCTATAAGTTTCAAAGGACCGAAAGAACATTTTATTTTCAAGTTCTCTATTTTGGAGCTAATATGTTTTGAAAAAAAGAAAGAAAGAAAGGGTAGCTATTTGAAATTTTCAATGAATTTTCGAAAGACAAGTGAGCTATATTATAAGACTTTGGGGAGCCATTATAAAACTTTAATTTAGTTATAGTTTCTATACTAACAGTTGCTTTGAAATGATTTAAACAATGAAATTATATCATTTTTGTAATAATTTTTATATCATATAATAGCATCATTTCAGTACTTTGTCATAACAGTGTTTTTGTTTTAAATAAACAAATATCATTTTATGTTTCAGCACTTGTGATTATATGTATAATGTCATTTTTTTTTTTTAAAGAGAGAAAGTGATCGGCTTCATAATGTGATTAAATTATATTTAAGATTATCGGATAAATTTATGTTAAAAATGTGTTCAAAAAGTGAGCAAGTGTCCAAAATAAAACTACTTTTGCCCCTCACAAAAAAATTTACATCTTCTTTTGGATGTCCCAAAATAATTGTTCCTCACAAAAATATTTACTTCTTCTTTTGGATGTCCCAAAATAATTGTTCTAGTTAAAAAAATATAATTAAATTTTTATTTATAAACACTTATGTATCGTGGGGTAACAAATCACCCAGCTACGATTACATATATATATATATATATATATATATTGCTAATTCGGAATGTCCGGAATGACACGAAACCTTAGGATTTTCTAACAACTCGACTAATTTTCGAGGACTCGAAAGGGCATCTCTCCACCCGAGTCGGGTAAGTGACTATAAGGACAGCGGAGGCTGGCCACAAAGAACACCCAATGGAATTCGAACTCCAAACCTTAAATTTGCTAAGTTTTAAAGTTCAATAAGTAAATCGTTAGCTCATATTTAAAACGGATGGCAACGATTACATATTGATCCTAAATAGAGCCCACTTATGATTATTTATTTATTTATTTTTATTAGTTAAAAAACACGTACACAGCTCTTAACATCAATTTTTATGATGCGGAGTGAAGGTTTTGAAATCGCCATCAAGTTAAGCCGACTCGTGACTTTAATTTATTTATCAAACAAGGCCCAATTATGGTGCAGGCGCACAAACGACAACGACTCCAGTTGACATCAGTTTCGCCAGTACGGAAAGAATGCTCATAATTGGACCTATTTATTTATTTATCGCAATGGCGTAGCGCAACAGAAAATCCCGTTAATTAATGTCTTTATTATTAACTTCAAATATGTGTGACTATATATATATATATCTATAGTTTTCAAAATCACGCTCTCAATGTGGTTCTAGGCTCAGCTCCTCCATCCTCGGTCCATTCGTTTTTGGGTTTTGCTTTTTCCTTATTTTGTTGCTCATACAAACACTTTTACCCACAATACACAAGCTTCTCTCTGGTCTTGGATCGGGTTGAACAAGAAGAGATTTGAAGTCGTTCTGAATTCTGAGTCGTAATTTCCTCGAGCTGCAATCACGTCCTGATGATTTCTATTCATGGTACTTTCTCTCTCTAAAACCTGTTCCCTCATTTATTTTTTTTATTTTCAACTGGATAAATATGCAAAAGAGACAATTGGTTTGACACCATTTTGATTGGAGTGGTTGTTTTTGTACTCTTTTGTTTTCCTATATTCCTCTCGAGTGGATTACACATCTTCTCTCGTGTCAACAAATATTTGCTTTACCAAATGGGCAATAGCGCAACTGGTTCGAATCCTCAGGTGTGTGTGCTTGCTTCACCTTTAAAAAAAATTAAAAATAAAAAAAAAACAAATATTTGCTTTGTTTTAATTGTATAAATTTATTCAAAGGTAGTTGTTTTAACACCCATTTGGATTGGAGTGGTTGCGGTGTTTTTCTACTACTTTGCTTTCGCCCATTTAGAGTGGTTGTGGTGTTACTGTACTATTTTTGCCTACATGGTCGAGGATTATGTGATTCCGATCGATCACAATTTGACACGCATACAATTTGACGAGTAGGTGCCCGCCCACAAAGTTGAAGAAAATACCATTTCTTTAGTAGTGAAAAAGTTCTATTTTGCTAGCGTGTTGAGCTGTGATTGTAGGACACAAAATTTCTCTCTTGGCAACAAATAGTACTAATTTGACGAGTAGGTGCTGCCCACAAAGTTGAAGAAATACCATTTCTTTAGTAGTGAAAAAGTTCTATTTTGCTGCATCAACATTTAAAAGGTGACTTGCACTCATAACATCTATTGCTGTAAGATTCCAACTCATATTTCAGGACTTGAGGAACATTTTTCAATGCTTTAACCTTATGGCACTGAGAAAACTACTACTTTTTATTTTTTATTTTTTTTTTAGTATATTACAATTTAGTAACAGAAAAAAAAAAAATTATATATATATATATATATCAAATTGTATCCGTTGGATTGTTCTTTTATTTTTTTCATAACTCTACGACTGTTTGCATGCTGTCTCTATTTTAATGTTTAGTTATGCATTGTATCTGATCATTGATTTTTTATTTATAATTTTAACTATTTTATCCCTCCTATGTCATTTATTGGCAGATTTTAGATGTAACCTCTATCTATATTATCATCACACACTTTCCCATATGTACATATATATATTACAAAATTTTCGGCTGGTGGCATCACCTGTTAGTTTTATACTTTTGTTAGTTTTCTCATAAATGGAGTAGCTGAAAATAGCTTGAACTGCTAATGATCACATCATTCCAATTGTTACGTTGTCTTGTTAATTTTTAACAATGCAGTTCCGTAGCTAATGCTTGTACTGTCATTGCTGGAGGAACAAAGCATCAGCAGCTCTTGTAAAAGGATTTTGGTTATGGATCTTGAGAATAATGAGTCAGACACCAATTTAAATGTACAAGGATTAGAAAGTGGTGGTGTTGTTTTGTATGATCCCACTGTGTCAAATACCGTCTCCCCTGTATCGCCATTACCAGCAGAGATCACATCTCTTTCCACCGATGCACTCGGACAATCTGGTGACGAAAAGCAAGTGAGATATCATCCAACATTTTTTTTTTGGTTTGATGGAAATTGTTGTGAAAGAGACTGTACTATTTAGAATTGTCTCTTCTATAATTGGCTCTTCTGTAATATGTACTCATGTGTGACATGTTTCTCTATGCAGGAGACTAAGAAAGATCTGCCATGGGCGCTGGAGTATATTTCATGCCTCCTTCATCTTGCCGTTTTAGGGATTTTTGGGGTATGATGCTAAAATTTTAATTTTCGGATCTTTTCTTTAGCAGTGGACATTTTAATTTCATTGCAATTTGCATCACAATTTTCATTTGGACCCCAAATGCCATCGGGTGATGTCCTTGTATCACTATTGTGCTCTTTCTTCTAGCAGGATATTTGGTACTTTCCTTACAGCAACTTAACTGACCCTTATTTCTGCTTTTTCTGCATTATTTGATGACAGACTGAATTTAATCTGTACTGACCCTAATAAAGGTACTTTGCCATATGATAGTATATAACTGAAGTTTAATAATGGTGAACTTACTTATAAAAAAAATAAAATATCAGTGAACTTCAATTTTTCCAATGATTTTCAAGCATTTCCATTCAAGGGACAAAAAAAAAAAGGGAAGCAAGATAAATCGTGCAGGAGTATGATACAGTTCTCGCAATTGAATATTGAGGTTTTGTTTATTTATTTGTGTTTCGGAGGAAGGGGCGGGGAGTGAGTCAGGAATTTATGGTTTGTTTGGCAAAAGTTGTTGTAGGAACACTTTTACTACAGTTTCATGATTGAGGACGTATGGCATGAGAACCATAATCCTCAAACTTGACATAAAAGCAGAACAGAACAAAGGGTTTCAACGACCTTTTTGGTAAAAACCATGCATTTCATGGTGCTCCTGAAAAGTTGATGTATTTGAAATGTTCATGATATATATTCCTGAATGGATGGATTTTATTAAAATAAAATGACAGGTAAAAATAACACAAAGACATAAATATGAAATAAAAAAAAATCAAAAGACATAAATCATCCAATCTAAGCTTGGCAGCCTCAAGCATTTCAATTATAATTGTCCTATCAAGTTCATCAGCTTCTTTCTTGGAATCCTTATGCAGCCTTGCATTCCTTTCCATCCATAAAGCGTGAAGACCTGCAGTAAAAAACATTCTGCGAACTTTACCTTTGGCTGAACCAATTCCATTTGAAGAGAACCAGTTCAACAACGGCCAATATTATCAAATTATCAAACCAATATTCCACAGAGTTTGAGCATAGATGCATTAAAAAACAAGTGGTCCCTAGAATCATCCCCATGAAAACAGAGTTGACATATAGATGGAACACACATAACTCTTCTCATAAGATTGAAAAAGTTAGGCAATCTGTCATGAAGAATTAATCAAATAGTGAAATATGTCCTTGGCCTGCCCCTATTCCAAACCAAATTAGCCCATTGAACCCTCGAAGTAGACAATCTGCATTTATCCCATGCCCTCTTGAAAGAGAACCTTCCACCAATCCACAACATGTAAATGAATAATGGACAGAAACTGCTAAAATTCTGAAGTTCATCAGAATTAATTGAAGTATAATTCCATGCACCATGAGAAATTAAATCGTTCAAACAAGCATCTCTGTCAAAGGGCAAAAGCCTGAAAATTCTGTGACCAAATATTTGCCTCAATGATTAACCTGCACACCAAGGTTCGTCAAACAGTTTTATAGAAGCACCATTACCTATCCTGTATGTGATGTTTCTGGTTAGAACATCTCTAGTTGAAAGAATGTCCTTCAAACCAAAGATTTGGAGCCAGCAGGGGTGCAATTCCAAAAGGACATTAGTTGAATATTTTGATTTCATCTATGCAGCCCAAATCCTGTCCTTACTTTGAAGATAGGCCCAAGACAAACAACATTTAGCTGCCAAGGATACATCAGAAACCTTTCTCAAACCAAATCCGCCTTCCTGCTTAGTAGAAGAAACAACATTCCATCTCAGAAGGTGTAATTTCCTTGTAATATCTGAACTACCCCATATGAAGTTTATAAATATTCCTCTCAATAAGCTGAACAATAGATACAAATACAGAGTATGCTGAACACCAACATTGAACTATGGCATAAACAACAGACCTAACCAACTAAACCTTACTAGATAGAGATAATAAGTGAGTGTTCCAGGCAGTTATTTTCTAAAAACTTTGTGTAGAAGAGCAGAACAGGTATTCCTTCTCAAACCATACATATTCAGTGGGATGCTCAGGTAGGGAATCGGGAAATTACCTTCTCTGAATTGCAGCAGCCTCAACAAGTGCCTTTTCCTCTTCACAGTTTCGGAGTAAACAACACTCTTTTCACTGCTAACTCCAATGCCAGTCATGTTCTAAAATTCTGTAAACACCTTTGTAATAATCTTCACAGAATGAACGTTAGCATGACAGACAAGGAATAGGTCATCAGCATATTGAGAAATTTTGCCCGCTTTGCAGTTCTAGATAAAGTAAGGCTACCCCTGTTCACTTCAGTACAATCTATAGTAGAAAAAACCTTTGTAACTAAAGTATAAAGAATCCATAAGCCTTTTTAATATCCACCTTAAGGGCAACAGTTCGGTGATGCTTAGAGTTTAAGCCTCTGATTAACTCGAGCTATAATAAGATTATCTTGGGTCCTTCTATCTTTAACAAAAGCACACTGTTCCTTACCAACTTACTTGGGCAAAATAGAGCCTTTGGCAAGAATTTTAGTGATAATCTTATAAGTCTGGTTGCACAAAGTAATTGTACTATAATCAGTAACCTTTGAACTGTCATTTTTCTTTGGATCAGAGTAATAAAAGCAGAAGACACTCCAATAGGATGTATAGCATTAGAGAAAAAGTGTTTCACTGCCTTAACCACCTCCTCCTAAATGGTGCTCCAATAGGTTTGGAAAAACTTAGCTGGATAGCCTTCAGGACCAGGGGCTTGGTCAGGCTTGAAACTTATCACAACACTTCTAATTTCATTAGCAGAAACATCCATCTCAAGGTATTGAGCTTCAGCATGGGATAGAACATACCTATGATGGAAGGAAAGAGAGACACCATCAGAATGGCTTTGCCTATAGAAAAATTATAAAAAGGCCGTTCCCTAGTTTCATTCCCGTGAATGTAGGGTGCTAGGAAGGTTGGCTTGGTAGAATTAACTTACGGAATTCTTTTCTCAAATTGATTGTCCCTTGACTGAAACCTGCATTGTCATTCTTGACAATCTGAGCTTTTACTTACACTAAGCATTGACCTCTCATATATAGAGAAATGCAATGTTATGCATATCTTTCGAAGCATGTTGTCATGGGCGCACATTTACATGCAAAGGAGTGAGTCATCTGTGGAAAATTAAGAATCATGCAGCCAAATAACCACCTCTCCTAAGAGAGGCATCTCTAGGCCTATTTTGTTTTGAACTTAATACGTTAGTCTCATTCTAGCCTGAACTCTCACGAATCTTAATATACCAAAGCATAAGAAACAATGTATAATCAGAAAATTAAATTAATAATTATGTGTTCTTCTCTGTGTCCTAACACCACATACCTGGTCATTAAATATTATAAATTTTTTTTTATATGCCAGTGCTGTACTGATAGTTAGCAAATCATAACTGGGCTTTTTTGTTCTAAGAGGTATTGCAACTACTACTGGAAATGTCAACTTTTTCATTGTTGCTATTTGAAGGGCATAGGAAAGAATTACATGATTTGGGTATCCCATTTGTTACCAAATCAGTTTGGTACTTGTTATGCCCTTCTTGGTCACTACATGTATTGATCTGTGGGGTTATCCCAGTTGTTACCAAATCAGTTTGGTACTTGTTGTGCCCTTCTTAGTCCCTAAATATATTGATCTATGTAGCCCACACTTAATAGTGTACAATTTTCATGATTTGAAAATGTATCTTATGAATTTTGAATAATTGTTAATAACTTCCACATTGATCTGTTTAGGCCACACTTTGTTTTGAAAACTCTTTCTTTTTTCTCCCTTCTCTGGTTTTCCTTTTCTTCATTTTATTTTCATTTCTCTTAAAATATAACATATTTTGGTGATTGCTAAAAGTTACCAAGGCTCGTCATCAAACTAGGGTTGAATTAAGTTATTGCACTCTTTAATTGCAGATACTTGTTCCATCCCCTATTCTTTTTAGGGGCATAGGAGTATTTATATTCATGTTTTCTTTCTTTCTTTTTCTCTCTCTATCTGCGTCTCTGTTTTTCGTTTAGCAAGCCATGCACATTGACTTGTAATCTGTTCAGCATTTCCCTCTGCTTATTTGTGCTTTTAAATCTGTGGATGGCCCATGATTCTTCTGTTGTCATGTTTATACACGGTCAGTTATTTGAAGTTGTTCATCTGTATGTTATCTTCCCTAGATTTTACTTTAGCATGGAATATGATGTTCTTATTCAGCTTCATGGCCTTTTAAAGCTTTAATATTGGCATTTTTATATTATCCAAACACAATATATGTGCATTAGTTTTCTTGTTCTTGGCAATTCGCGACTTTAGAAATTTCAGATTCTGGTGAATTACTCTTATTGATTGAAGATTGCAGTTCTGAATTGAAATTAGTGCATATATTAAATTTATATGTATATTTGTGTGTGTTTGTGTAGCTTCTGTATGAATACACAAAGGTGCTGATTTTTTCATGGAACTTTTTTTAGGTTTTGACAAGATATCTACTTCAGAAGCTGTTTGGTCCTGCTGGAATTGTTCCTGCCACAGGGAACCACAGTTATATGTACCTTGATCTTCCTTCTAATATGGTCTCTCTCTGTGTGTGTCTCTCTCTCTCGCATGCACACACACAGAAACATGAATGCACACTGCACGCACGCTCACAGATACTCAGAAAGAATGTACTTACTCATAACTCTATGAAGTATGTTAAGACACCTACTGTGCCCATGCTAATACATTGATAAAGAACATTCTAATAATAATGATAACAATGATAAAGAACATTCTAATAATATGTTAATATTATATATTATAGCATTAGATAATATATTTATAGCATATTATATATTATATTATATTGGATCATACTATTATCGGATCTACAGTTCCTAATTCATATCCGCTTTGTTTAGCTAACAGATTATTGGATTGAATGTTTCAATATATATCCGAGTCATAAGATCGGATTTGGATTAAAATCTAATTCATTGACAAATTTTTGTGGTAGTTGATGAGAGGGTTTTTGCATCAATTCTCCCGGCACTTAGATTTGCCTCCTCAACTCAGTAGCATGTTGGCCTTGTGTCAGCTTAGCAACTTAAATCTGCCACTTCATGGTGACCTCACTCAATCCAAGTAGGATTGGGTCAATAATATGGACCTCATGTTAATGCTTGCTTCAGGTTGGGTGTTCTGATAAAAACTGTCTTAGGAATTGGGATTGGGCTTGTAAGCTATCTGGTAGCCTTAAGTTCACCCATATCTAATTTAGTTGTTCTTATGAGTATTATGTTCATTCTTTTAGGTTGGTTCATTCTTGATGGGGTGGTTTGGCGTTGTTTTCAAAAGGGATATTGCAAAAGTTTCAGATTTTTTAGCCCTTGGACTGACGACTGGTTACTTAGGAAGCCTTACAACATTTAGTGGCTGGAATCAGGAAATGCTTGATCTCAGTGTGGAAGGCCAATGGGATTTTGTTTTCCTTGGCTTTGTCGTAGGTAATCCAGCATTTTGCAAGAATAATTTATATGAGGGGGTACAACAAATGAAGTACATGATGTGAATTATAATATTATGTGGTTCATCTCCTGCTTGGTCTCTCTCAGATTTTCAACAACTAACAAATTCCTATCTTGGTCATTCAACTCAGTGTAGAATCATATTTTTTGCAGGTTTAGTTCTTGTTGTTGCTTCCTTGAGAATTGGGATCAGGTCAGCCAAGGGTTTCAGGTGGCTTCTCAAAAGATTAAACACAAGTCCGGAACATGGCATCTCTAACTCCAAAAGAAATTGGAAGGTGGACAACTACAAGCGCCACTTGACAGTTACAGTGGTGCTGGTACTGATGCTAGGCATATTATATGGTGTGACTGGGACTTTATTGAACAAAGAGTTTGACAGTGGCAGCAGTGAAGCTCATCTGTGGTTGGCTTGCATGGTTGGGCCACTAGGTGTGTGGATTAGGTGGTGGTTATCCCGACTCAATGGACGTGGTTTAGGAAGAGCGGGCTTGTTGAAATGGTTTCCTTTTGGGACTCTAATCGCCAATGTTTTTGCAGCTTGTGTCATGGCAGCTCTCGCAATACTGAAAACAGTGGTAAATTCCAAATATTTCCATTGACGACGTTGCACTGTCAACACAATCTATAAGCTTGCAATAGAATAGGATATAGATAAATTCTTTCATAATTAAAAATCTGAATAACATGCTTGTTGGTCGTTCTTTCCGAATTACTGTTCAGCATCTTAACCGTTTTCTGCACTTCACTATGATCAAGGCATATGATATTATTACCTGCAAATATGAACATGACTCATAATTTGAAGAGATTTTATTTTGTTTGACATAGGTGAATACGAAGACTTGTGATAATGTTGCAAATGGTATACAGTTTGGGCTGTTGGGTTGTCTAAGTACTGTTTCCACTTTCATTGTTGAGTTCCATGCACTGGTAGAAAGCAAGCACACATGGAGAGCAGAAGCATATGGCCTGATTACAATTGTTACCTCTTTTGTTTTGGGGACCCTTATATATTCTTTACCTTTTTGGATAAAGGGATACAAATCATACAGTTAGCTCTGATAAAATTCCTTTTGTATAAAATGTAAATGTTAATGATTTGGAGTCTAAAAGTTGGACAAATTTATACGAGTGGGGTTGACGTCATCATAATGTCATTTATCTCTTATGTCATGATGAAATCAACTTTTACCAACATAAAACTAGTAGTAGGATTTGTCCTTGTGTCGGACTCTCTATCATTATTCAAATGTAAATGATAGAATAGATTTGGTGTTCCCATGTCCAATTCAGCTATAATTTTGTTATCTAAGTACTTATTTATAAAAGATATTGTAGGTAAGGGGCTTTTACGTCTGATTTAAAAGATGATAAAATGTGCTATTAGTGAATTCATATTTACTAAAACCCCAATGAAATAGTTTTGGGAAAAAAGAAGGAAAGAAAGAAATAAGAAACTAAAAAAAGGTGGAAAATATATTGGTATTATTCACTACTAATTTTCTATAAAAATTTGGTTCCTCGGGTATGTACTCTCTATCACTATTAGCCATTGAATCATCCATTAGGCATGTCTCACTATCAAATTCAACGACTATTAGTGATTGGGGGTACGTACCTGTAGGGTATTATAGCATTTCTCAGTTCACTCGTGGGAAAATTGGATCATGTTTACAACCGGCAAGTTCGAGATCAACTAACATTTGGCTTGACTAGAGAAATTGACATGGATTAGTAGCATCAACTAACATTTGGCTTGATTAGAAAAATTGACATTGATTAGGTAGCTTGTTTCTTGGTTGGGGAAATTAACAAGTCAAAATTTGAGATTGTTAAATTTTGAGGAGAAAACAAACTACAGATGGCTAGTGTAGACACCTCATTTTGGCCTTCCCTCTTTATTATACCAATCTCTTAAACCTTGAGAAGGAATAACATTTTCATCTCCCGAAACTAGTTCACTAGCAAGGCCCACTTATGATAGAAAACTGAAAATTGAGAAATGGACCGTTCGATCGGATATTGAACTTCACCATCACACTTAGAACATCACATAACCATAGGAAACACTTCAATCGACCACATCACACAATTTTTGGCACCCGATCACCAATTCCCCGGAAAGGTCAAAATTAGAATTTAACACTACAGTCCCATCCTTTGATTGTCAAAATGACAAATGGACTTCATCATTGAGTCCAGAACACCTAAAAACCCTATGGTACACCTCTCCCCGAGGTCTTTACCATTTTCCATCACCTATTTTGACCAAACCCTTCTGCGAGACCTGAACGATCAACCCCGAGCTTGACTTTCCACATTGATGGTCAAACTCACTCACGGACCTCACCATTGTGCTTAGAAGATCCAAAAACCTTTAAAAAAAACACTGTAATATTGCATACCTTCTAGGTCAGCCCCATCTTTGACAGTCTCTTCGGCAAAGACAAAATGGTCAACTTTAAGGTTTGTTGACTCCACATTTTTTTTTTCCCGGTAAATAAATACCATTACATAACAAGATTACAGAAGACATTGAACATATATATCAAACTGGAGAGCATGAAAGGAAGAAGTTGCAGAGGCATGGCCAACTAGTGTGTCAATCATAGTAGTCTCAGCATATTTAATCCACTCCATCGTAAAAGCAAGACGTTGCTCCCATTTCAGACCCTTAAAAAACACACTTATAATCTTGAAACATAGCCTTTCTTCATTGAGATGGATCTTACTTCGGGAGAACAACATCCACCTTCCAGGACCCCATTCAAATCCAAAGGGGCTTCCAAACTTTAGATAGTTTAAGCAGTAGATGCAAAAATCATCCAAGAATTGGCAAATAATGGATTGGAGCCTCAATAAAGTCCCAAAACAGGGGATAGGCTAACGAATTCACCATAAAAGGGCTCCATGAGTTAACCTCTAAAACAAAGGCACTCCAAGCCTTTCAAAATATCCAAACACTAAATGAAACATTTAAATCTCGGCACAACTGCTGGAGTTACACTACACAATCAACCGAATTTGATTCCAGTTGTTGCGGCAGAAACGCAAAATAACAACGCACGTTGTTTGAGGAATAATCAAGCAATCACAAAGAAAAAAAATCACACACAAGAACACAAGATATACATGGTTCACCCAAATCTTAGGGCTACGTCCATGGAGCACACCGAACAAATTCACTATTGAAAAGATGAAGAATTACAAGGAGAATTCTCTCTCAATCTCTCTTAATTGCTCTCTCTTGTATTGGCACACCTTTATCTCTAACTTTCACCCCTATTTATAGAGTCTCAAACTTGTCCTACAAGAACTTGCCTTTTGTAGAATCCAAAACCAATAAGGAAATTAAATCAAATTAGGAAACTGAATTTTCTTTAAACCAATTAGGAAACTGAATTTTCCCTAAAATTCAGTACTCTTGAAGTTTCTATATAATTAAATCTTCCTAAAAATCTTCCACCTAATCAGACTCCACAAAACCACAACAATCTCCCACTTGGAGTCTGGAGCACTTGTAAACCCATTCCATCTTCTTCTCATGCATGTCCCATACATGTCGGTGCGTTTCTTTCTGTCTTCAAGCTAGAAGACCAACTGAAGTTGTGCACAACTTCAGTTTCTCCATAGTCACTGTCTTGGTCAATATGTCAGCCGAATTCTTGGTGCCAAGTATTTTCTCAAGTGTCAACACCCCATCTTCTAACAAAAATCTGATCAAGTGATACCGAAGTCCTATATGCTTGGTCTTTGAATGAAATGCTGAATTCTTTGCCAGATGTATCGCACTCTGACTATCACTGTGCAAAACATTCTTCTCCTATTCGAATCCCAACTTTGTCAACAAACCTTGTAACCAAATCATCTCTTTACTAGCCTCTGTCATCGCCACATACTCTACTTCTGTAGTAGATAACGCTACAATCCTCTGTATTTATGAAACCCAACTAACTGCAGTTGTACCCACCATGAACACATACCCGGTATTACTTCTTCTGTGGTCCACCTCACCAGCAAAGTCTAAATCTACATAACCATGTAGCTTCATTTCACCCCTTCTGAAACATAAACATCTGTCTGTGGTACCTTGTAGATATCTCAATATCTACTTTACTGCTTCCCAGTGTAGCTTGCCCAGATCCTTCATGAACCTACTTACTACTCCCACTGCATATGCAATGTCTGGTCTTGTGCACACCATGACATACATCAAACTTCCAATGGCTGAGGCATATGGAATTTTAGCCATGAAGTTTTTCTCATCTTCTGTCTTCGGACACTGATCTTGAGATAAGCGGAATGATTAGCTAACGGAGTACTCACCGCCTTAGCATTATTCATGTTGAACCTCTTTAGAACCCGTTCAATGTACTCAGCCTGAGACAACTGTAAAGCACATTTCTGTTTGTCTCTGCTAATCCTCATCCCAAGAATCTGCTTCGCTGCACCAAGATCCTTCATCTCGAATTCACTAGACAACTGCTTCTTCAATTTGCTGATTTCTTCAAAATCAGAACCTGCCACTAACATGTCATCAACATAAAGTAGAAGGATAATGAAACTTGACTTAAACCTCTTGAAGTAGCAGTAATGGTCAGCGTTGCACTTGTTGTAGCTATGTCACTTCATAAAACCATCAAACTTCTTGTACCACTGTCTTGGGGCTTGCTTCAAACCATATAAGCTTTTCTTCAACTTGCACACTAGTTTCTCTTTCCCTTTGATTGAGAAACCCTCCGGTTGTTATATGTAAATCTCCTTCTCAAGGTCACCATGGAGGAAAGCAGTTTTGACATCTAATTGCTCGAGGTGCAACCCTTCTCCTGCAACAATGCTAAGAACTGAGCGAATGGTACTCAGTTTCACAACCAGGGAAAAAATATCTGTGTAGTCAATGCCTTGCTTTTGCTGAAAGCCTTTGACCACCATTTTCGCCTTATATCTCTTGGAACCATTATGTTCCTCTTTCACCCTGTACACCCATTTGTTATGAAGAGCTTTCTTCTCCATGGGTGACTTGGCTAGTTCCTATGTTTTATTGGAGATAAGTGTGATACCCCTGGATCTCCAGATGTGGTTTGGCTAGGCCCACGCCCGATTACTCGAGGATATCAAACTAAGTAGCAATAATTGAACACAGAATACCATTAAAACCAAAAGAGATAAATAAAATTTGCTGAAATGAAAACTAAAATGACAATCCAATAATAGAAACCTCATAATAATTATTTCCATTGATAAATAAAACTATTCTATTACAACTGATCCTCCACGAATACAAATCGTTCCCCAAATTATACAACTCGGGAATCCATTTAGTGGACCCCTAAAATCCCAACTGAAATTTAAAACCCAAGTCTAAAACATGAGATAAAATCCTAGTTATCGATGGAGTGAATGACTGTATCTGCTCAGCACGATCCAGTAAGATTGGAACTAACGAACACTTGTAAAAATAAGAGTGGGTCAGGCCTACATGCAAATTCTTCTCTAACTGCAATCCAAACAGTGACCCGATACGCAGATACACCCTAAATATCTCAACAATATCTATATAGTCCGTAATAGATAAATATATATCCACACTACAAGACTCTCACTAAACTATGCTGAGGGTCTCAACCTGAATAGATGGCAACATGCAATACGCACCTGAGTGGGCATGACTACCTAAGCCTAACAGGGTATACCTCAACCAACATAGTTAGCTACGCATCCTACTGCATATACGCACCTTAACCAACGAGTCTGAGACTCAAGCTCACCTCGTGGTACCATAAAAATATATTTAAAATCCATTCATATCCATCCATAGGAAATCCAATAAATCATTCGGCTTATTCAGCTGCACAGACTTATATAAGAGATCCAATAAATCGTTCAGCTCATTCAACCACACAGACTTAAATATAAGGAGAATTATGTTTTTATAATTCGTACCCTTAATCCAAAATAGGTAGGACTGAGTATTTTGAATCAGTTTGTCCCTAGTATGCCACCATCCCATACCGGTGCATACAATCCACAAAATCCATATAACTGATTGAACAGGCAAAATTGTTCACCAATTAAAATCTATAAGGTAGGAATTAGCGTTTTGAGCTAAACCATACCTAGTATGTCACCGTCCCATACCGGTGCATACGATCCTCCATATCCATATAAATTACAACATATAAATAATAAGCAAGTAATTTACAGTCCAAACCAAATCCATATCATTGCAGAAAAGTGATTAAAGTTTCAGCAATTTAAATCCAAGATCTAAACCATATAATTGCAAGAAATGGTTTAATAGTTCATCAACCAGCATCTAGAGCATGCATAAATTAGTTTTAATAAATCAAGAACTCTATCATGCATTTAAATAAATTCTATAATCATATAATAGTCCAATAAATTGCTAAATTAATTTAAGCAATTTAGTTATTTCTATCAGGTAACAGCGTACTAAGTTTTATACTTGTATTCTATTCTATCTTTTAGCACAGAGCCATACAATATGCCACAAGTCTAATTTATTAATTAAAAGACTCCACCGTGCATCTAAAACTTAATTTAGAATCATCTTATAGCATCTTAAATTGTCAAATTAAAACTAAACAATTAATTTCCTTCCAGTCGTTAACCGTACGCATAGTTGTGTTAAATAGCGCACTGTTAATTCCATTAACACAAATGGGGTATTTTATGCAATTCAAGACCTTGATTACATGTTTAAATAATCATTACAAACCTCATTAAAGTTTTAAAACTGTTCAAGAACCCCAAGTGCCCAAACAGTAGCTAAAAATTATAGTACGCATTAAACTGGAAAAGAGCCTGCTTTAAAAAAAAATAGAGCAGGCTCAAATCAACATTGAGCCAGCTCCAAAAAATTTTGGAGCAGGCTCAAAGTGCTTGGAGCCGCCTCCAAAAAGGGGGGGATCTGGCTCCAAACTTCCTGGAGCCGGCTCTCTCCTCCTTTGAGCCCACTGTTCCGCTTCCTTCTTCTTCGTTTCCAATGATCTGCTTCGACCCCGGCCACTTTCTACCCTTCAATTGGTTTCTAAAACTGATCCTAAGGGTCTTATTAATACCAAATAGCATCCCAATGGTTTAATAACAACAATTGGAATCAAATACAAAGATTAAATTTGCTACCAAACTAAACATGCTTTAGGAACAAACTAAAACTATTTTGCAACAACAGTTCCATTCCAACCCCTCTGTTCCTCATCAATACTGAACCTAAGATCTTATATCATCCCATTAACATCCCCATGGTTCATTTATAGAAGATGGAAGCAAGTACAGTAGCAAAAATCATAACAGAACTTAACATGCTTTAAGGAACAAAATCGGAAACAGACATGCACAAATTGTAAGTAGATTTGATTTTAATACAAACAGATCATCAATATAGCATATACTAAACATGTAAATCCCAATTACTGATTAATTAAAACCCTAGAGGCTATCTAGGTGCACAGAACACGAGCTAAAGGGAAGGAGAAAGAAAAGAACTTGCCTTTTAAGGTTTCAGTCTAAAATCTTTCACCGTCTTCCTCCTAGGTTTTTCCGTCGACCTTAGTTTCCATTGAACCTCCTCTGCCCCTCTTGGTTTAACCTACGAATAGCCCTCAACCTTCCTCCTTGGTCTAGCCTACAATCTTTGGCCAAAAACTTCCAACTGTGCCTCTCAGTTTCTCTCAAAACTCCCTGTATTTTCACAACTCTCTGTATTTTCACTGTGCCGTGAATAGGGTTATTAAACCCTAGGGAGACGTATGATATATATTTATAGACTTTACTCAAAACCTAATTCCAATTATAAGGAGAACCAGAAATCCGAACTCAACCCTAGTCAGCCCAACATAAATCTCAAACGAATTAAAACAAAACCCTAGATGATAATCACACACTTAATTTATTAAAACAGTTACATCCATGCTAGAAAAATAATTAATAATTACAGAAAAACAAAAATACAATTAAAGACAACAAGCCATTTAAATACAATAATTAATTAAAATAACAATTTGACACATAAACATACAATCACAAAATTAATAGACAAAAATGCATATAGAATGAAATTTAAATCCCAATTTTATCCTTTTGAAAATTAGGGGTATTATATTCTTCCCCCCTAACAAAAGGAATTCCATTATCAGAATTCACGAAACTCTGAATTATTTGTTTAAGACTTTTGGTCCGTTCCATTGTGGATTCTGCCTCTGTGTATAGGCTCCATTAATTTCCAAATCCTTAAAAAATAAAGGTCCAATATAAAGGACACACAAAATTTTTTTTAATACGTAAGTTGTATTGAACAACTACTCATTCTTACCTAATGTTGTTATATAGGATAAAGTTCCACACTCCTCCAAGTTCGATAGCATAGATTTGCAAAACTCCTATGCAACCAATCCCAATGTTTTAATAAAACTAATCGATAGGCTACCGCCTAAATGGGGAAATACCATCCATGAAAAGTCAATTTTAAGACATAAAAACTGACCTTCCTCAAAAACACTTTGCTTCCGTTACGAAAGACATCCCAATTAACTATTTCCTGATAGAAAAACTCTAGTGGATGAGTGTAACGATTTACAAAATCGTACTGCCACCGCCAAACCGAACGCAATCCATTCCAACTTCCCATAAAAACTAGGATATCTATCCTAAGTATCTCCTCCATGATTAAACGTATATTCTCGATCCAATCCTCTGTCGAGAGATATGAAACACAGCTATACCTCCGTTATCAGTGCAATGTAGAACTAATGCGAAGTCCAAAAGTGAACATTACGAGAATTAGGTCGAGCAGCAACCTTGCTTAATCCACCACTCTTAATCCGTATGGAATTAAAATTCCAATAGATATCGACAAGTTCTACCAACCACCCACTCCTGATTAATCTTACTCCCATATTAATTCAGGTAGTGGCAAAAATCTCCAATGATCTCCGGTTATCTTTCTAACTGGTGATACTCATTTAGACAGTTATATACATGTCTCTTTCTAAACCTGTTCACTAGAACGGACCTTTGATGTCCTAATGTTCCTTAATCATCTGAGTATAATTGAGAAGAAGTGGCGAAAATTTACATCACACTCACTCAGACAACCTTAACAGAAATTAATCCTCCAGTACCTTAAGCTCTATCCAAGTAAGGTAACACCGCCTCCAGGGTCAACTCTGATATTTGAATTTGACCCCCTTAATTTCCTTGGTAAAAGCAAGTGTCATTCGTATATAAACTAAGACCCCAACTCCTAATGTAACAACTAACCGAAAACTCCTATCAGTTGTTGCGAGCGTCCTCATCCATATTCTCTTCCACCAGACAGAACTTAACGCAAAGTGCGAATCACCACGTGGATGCATCTAAGTCGTCTTGTAATCCCTTCTATTCATATGAACTGATATTTCACTAGTTCGAAATACACAAGATCTGAGTTGATTTAATTTAGAGATCAACCCTCAACCAAATCTGTAATGATGCTCTATCATTTCCACCTCAGTATAAAAATGACTACAAAGATGTAGTGATCTCTGATGATCCATCTCGACCATCTAATTTTATTAGACTGGAAGAAAACCACTTTGTCCCTCCTCTTAACCCTCAAAAACTGCTCCAGACCGTGAGTGCATCATATTATCCGCCAGAATGAAGAAAGAACTAAGTGTTGTGACCCTCAGTCCCAGCATCCTCCTTCCAAATCTGTCTACCAAAAGTACCATTAGTCTGGTACCACCAGTTTCCGTCTGCACCCAATACTTAATTTGGAGCATCGTTAAAAGCTAATCATGCAGTATGACTTTTTCACGTACACCGTGTACCACTTCCTTATGATAGGTGACTGGTCTCACCATCCTATCTTCGACACACCCTACCTTTGTACAATAAGTAGTGTCAATTTGACTCCTTCTCCCGCTTCTAAAACTTATGAAACTTTTTCCATCCTCCATATAGTCATCAATGTCCTAGCAACAACTAATTGTTGCAAAGTATGGCCCTAAAAAAAAAATTTCCACATTTTATATAGTGTAGAAACTTTGGTTCCTCCTCCAAGTACAACACCAGCAACTCCTCTAAATGACACCCTCAGGAATAGCGTCTTAATTACGAATAGACTAATAAATATTTAATCAGTCCACCAACCTCTCTCGACGACATTCTAATAGATACCTACCAGCACGAAATCCTCCTTCCGTCTTGGTGGTCACTTCAGAAATTTCCCTGAAGACATTCTACACCTCCGACACCTTTCACAAATCATGGTGGCATTACAGTGGTCTTTATCCACCACAACCTCACGAATCCCCAAAACATTAACACCCACCATTATTATAGCGTTGTAAAAACGAATCCCTACTTAGCGTAGAGCATATCCAACTAATCATTGTAGATTAATTGACTCTTATGGGTAGTTGAACTATCCCTTCCCAAGTAGCATAACATAATAATGCTTATCTAGGTCCAAAAGATTGGCTAAAAGTTTGTATCTCTACCTAATCCTATGACCCTATATCCACAAATCCTAGTGCATATATCATTATTACTCCATGTTATTACAATAATAGTTGGCCGACATACGTGTGCCCCAACTAAACCCTATTCCAAATCCTGAACCAATTAACAAAAATGAAACACTTAACAACAAAATGCAACACAGAACAACAAAAATCAAACACATAGATACACACAATACAACAAAACAACCAAAATATAATTTATACTTAAAACATCCTCCATTCCAGAGAAGAAAACCTCCTTTGAACTCAAGTTCCCAAATTATGTCACAAAAGTTCATTTCGCATTTTCGTTGGTAATCATCCAACCTTGAAACCTATCTGTAACATTAGCTTAAAAGCAACATTCTTTTGCCTAAGCAAATACCAAAGGCTTACCCCTTATCCTTCTTATACCCAGAATGTAAACCATCTATCGTGGCTTTACAACACAACGTAGAACGTCACAACCTAATCCCCATTCGCTCCAGAATGTGATATAAAATCACATCTTTGTTCTGATAAAAACTCCATCCGATTCCCAAATGCCTAAAGAGTACTTTTCAATTAACTATCTGAGAGGCGACACGAAAATTCATCCATATGTAGATTGGTTCACACTAACGCTACTAGTATCATTCACTATACTGCTGGTGAATGAGAGCACCTTCGTGCGATCCTTCATCTTCAAGCTTCAATATCCCCTTTCTTGGAGACGCTAATATTTCCCCCCTTAGGATCCTCTTCAGAATCCTATTCTTCGTTTGTCTCCTTTTTGAGATCATCCGAAGTTGTGTTGGCCCCGACATGCGGTGACTTAACACCTACACCTTGATCCGTTCTTGGCATATACTTTCTAAGTAATGCCAACCTTTAAACTAAACCTTCGATCCCAAGTTCTGTTTTTGGCAAAAAACTCGACAACCTACTCCTTTACTCCTTTGGGTCCGTATCGCTTTTGCCTTGAACCCCATCCTCCTCCTAGTGTCAACCATTTATGGCATATAATTGACATCAACTCCTCCGAATGAACCGTAAAGAGAGTACAACAAATCCTAATATGGCTCTAAGTTTTAAGAGACGCAACGCGGAAGTCCTATAACAAAAACACTCCTAAGGACACTAGAACCTGGAGTGGTCTGATACCAACTGTGATACCCCCGGATCTCCAGATGCAGGTCGGCAAGGCCCACGCTCGATTACTCGAGGATATCAAACCAATTAGTAATAATCGAACACAGAATACCATTAAAACCAAAAGAGATAAATAAAATTTGCTGAAATGAAAACTAAAATGACATTCCAATAATAGAAACCTCATAATAATTATTTCCATTGATAAATAAAACTATTCTGTTACAACTGATCCTCCACGAATACAAATCGTTCTCCAAATTATACAACTCGGGAATCCATTTAGTGGACCCCTAAAATCCCAACTGAAATTTAAAACCCAAGACTAAAACATGAGACAAAATCCTAGTCATCGGTGGAGTGAATGACTGTATCTGCTCAGCACGATCCAGCTCCAAGATTGGAACTAATGAACAACTATAAAAATAAGGGTGGGTCAGGCCCACATGCAAATTCGTCTCTAACTGCAATTCAAACAGTGACCCGATACGCAGAAACACCCTAGATATCTCAACAATATCTATATAGTCCGTAATAGATAAATATATATCCACACTATAGGACTCTCACTAAACTATGCTGAGGGTCTCAACCTGAATAGAAGGCAACATGTAATACGCACCTAAGTGGGCATGACTACCTAAGCCTAACAGGGTATACCTCAACCAACATAGCTAGCTACGCATCTTACTGCATATACGCACCCTAACCAACGAGTCTGAGACTCAAGCTCACCTCGTGGTACCATAAAAATATATTTAAAATCCATTCATATCCATCCATAGGAAATCCAATAAATCGTTCGGCTTATTCAGCCGCACAGACTTATATAAGAGATCCAATAAGTTGTTCAGCTTATTCAACTGCACAGACTTAAATATAAGGAGAATTGTGTTTTTATAATTCGTACCCTTAATCCAGAATAGGTAGGACTGAGTATTTTGAATCAGTCTGTCCCTAGTATGCCACCATCCTATACCGGTGCTTACAATCCACAAAATCCATATAATTGATTGAACAGGTAAAATTGTTCATCAATTAAAATCCATAAAGTAGGAATTAGCGTTTTGAGCTAAACTATACCTAGTATGTCATCGTCCCATACCGGTGCATACAATCCTCCATATCCAAGTAAATTACAACATATAAATAATAAGCAAGTAATTTACAGTCCAAACCAAATCCATATCATTGTAGAAAAGTGATTAAAGTTTCAGCAATTTAAATCCAAGATCTAAACCATGTAATTGCAAGAAATGGTTTAATAGTTCATCAACCAACATCCAGAGCATGCATAGATTAGTTTTAATAAATCAATAACTCTATCATGCATTTAAATAAATTCTATAATCATATTATAGTCCAATAAATTGCTAAATTAATTTAAACAATTTAGTTGTTTCCATCCGGTAATAGCGTACTAAGTTCTATACTTGTATTCTGTTCTATCTTTTAGCACAGAGCCATACACTATGCCACAAGTCTACTTTATTAATTAAAAGACTCCACCATGAATCTAAAACTTAATTCAGAATCATCTTATAGCATCTTAAATTGTCAAATTAAAACTAGCCAATTAATTTCTTTCCAGTCGTTAACCGTACGCATAGTTGTTAAATAGCGCACTGTTAATTCCATTAACACAAAGGGGGTATTTTATGCAATTCAAGACCTTGATTACATTTTTAAATAATCATTGCAAACCTCATTAAAATTTTAAAACTATTCAAGAACCCCAAGTGCCCAAACAGTAGCTAATAATTATAGTACGCATCAAACTGGAAAAGAGCCTGCTCTAAAAAAAAATAGAGCAGGCTCAAATCAACATTGAGCCGGCTCCAAAAACTTTTGGAGCAGGCTCGAAGTGCTTGGAGCAGCCTCTAAAAAGGGGGGGAGCCGGCTCCAAACTTCCTGGAGCCGGCTCTCTCCTCCTTTGAGCCCATTGTTCCGCTTCCTTCTTCGTTTCCAATGATCTGCTTCGACCCCGGCCACTTTCTACCCTTTAATTGGTTTCTAAAACTGATCCTAAGGGCCTTATTAATACCAAATGGCATCCCAATGGTTAAATAACAACAATTGGAATCAAATACAAAGATTAAATTTGCTACCGAACTGAACATGCTTTAGGAACAAACTGAAACTATTTTGCAACAACAGTTCCATTCCAACCCCTCTGTTCCTCATCAATACTGAACCTAAGATCTTATATCATCCCATTAACATCCCCATGGTTCGTTTATAGAAGATGGAAGCAAGTACAGTAACAAAAATCACAATAGAACTTAACATGCTTTAAGGAACAAAATCGGAAGCAGACATGCACAAATTGTAAGCAGATTTGATTTTAATACAAACAGATCATCAATATAGCATATACTAAACACGTAAATCTCGATTATTGATTAATTAAAACCTTAGAGGCTATCTAGGTGCACAGAACACGAGCCAAAGGGAAGGAGAAAGAAAAGAACTTGCCTTTTAAGGTTTTAGTCTAAAACCTTTCACCGTCTTCCTCCTAGGTTTTTCCGTCGACCTTAGTTTCCATTGAACCTCCTCTGCCCCTCTTGGTTTAACCTACGAATAGCCCTCAACCTTCTTCCTTGGTCTAGCCTACAATCTTTTGCCAAAAACTCCCAATTGTGCCTCTCAGTTTCTCTCAAAACTCTCTGTATTTTCACTGTGCCGTGAATAGGGTTATCAAACCCTAGGGAGATGTATGATATATATTTATAGACTTTACTCAAAACATAATTCCAATTATAAGGAGAACCAGAAATCCTAACTCAACCCTAGTAGGCCTAACATAAATCTCAAACGAATTAAAAAAAACCCTAGATGATAATCACACACTTAATTTATTAAAATAGTTACGTCCATGCTAGAAAAATAATTAATAATTGCAGAAAAACAAAAATACAATTAAAGACAACAAGCCATTTAAATACAATAATTAATTAAAATAACAATTTGACACATAAACATACAATCACAAAATTAATAGACAAAAATGCACATAGAATGAAATTTAAATCCCAATTTTATCCTTTTAAAAATTAGGGGTATTACAATAAGGGACTTCATCTCATCTTCTATTGCAAGCTCCCACTTGCTAGCATCTTCAACCTGACATGCTTCATCATAGCATTCAGGCTCACTATCATCTGTGAGCAACATATAATCCAAATATTTCCTATTCAGTACATGAGGTCGCATAGGCCTTTTAGGTGCAGGCATAGGTGTTGGAATCTACGGTGAACTATGCTTTATGAGTTCTGGCCAAGAACCCTCATCTGTCTGCTCCGCATCAATGCTCTCTGGATCATCATCCAACTCAACAAACTCAGGCTTACTCTGTATAGGACTAGATAACTGTGCTGCATCTCTATCCTTGTACATCACCTTCTCGTTGAAAATCACATCTCTACTTCTGATGATTTTCTTGTTCTGATTATCCTAGAGTCGATAACCAAACTCGTCTCCGCCATACCCAATGAAGATGCATTTTAGTGACTTGGGGTCGAGCTTTCCCCTAGCATGGTCACTACTATGCGCATATGCAATACAACCAAAAACTTTCAACCATGAAAGATTTACCTCTTTGCCACTCCATACCTCTTCTGGTATTCGATGTTCCAAAGGCACCGATGGTCCACAATTTATTAGGTAGGATGTTGTATTGACCGCTTCTGCCCAAAACTATTTAGTTAGACCCGAATGTATGTGCATGCTTCTGGCTCTTTCTGTCAATGTTCAGTTCATCCGTTTTGCCACCCTATTCTGCTATGGGGTTCCTTGCACAGTCCTCTCTAATCTAATCCCCTTATCAAAACAGAACTTCTTGAACCGAGTGTCTTCATACTCACCACCATTGTTTGATCTCAACCTCTTGATCTTCAAACCTGTCTCATTCTCCACCATGGCCTTCCACTTCTTGAACAAATCAAATACCTCAGATTTGTGCTTCAAAAAATAAACCCATACCTTCCTTGTGTGATCATCAATGAAAGTCACGAAGTAGGATTTTCTGCCAATGGATGAAATAGTGGTTGGCCCCCAAACATCTGTGTGAACTAACTCACGTTTCTCCTTTCTGAGATCTCTGCCACTCTTCTTGAAACTGACCCTCTTCCGCTTGCCCATCACGCAACTCTCACAGAAGTCAATATCAATTGCCGTATGCCTGGTAGTTTCCCCTTTGAGTGCATAATCTTGAGCCCCCTTTCACTCATGTGACCTGGTCTCTGGTGCCAAAGGTTGTGATCTTCTCTGTTTTCTGTAACTGCTATAGACCCACAAGCACTGGTAGTTGTGTAGAGAGTGCTAGATTTCTTACCACGTGCAATGGTTATAGCGCCTCAGGAAACTTTCCACGAGTCTCTATTGAAGGTTGTAACAAAACCTTCATCTGACAATTGTCCTACCGAAATCAGATTCTTCCTCAAGTCAGGGATGTGTCTCACATCCTTTAACTTCCAAGCTGACCTATTCAACTTGATTTGCACTTCACCCTTGCCAACGATGCTGCAAGGTTGATCATCACCGAGATACACCTTACCAAGGTTACTCGGTTCATAGCTATTAAATAGCTCTTTGTTTGAGGTGCCATGAAACGATGCGCCAGAATCTAAAACCCATGACTCCACCTTGCTCTCCAAAGAGCATATCAATGCATCATCTGATTCTTCTAAAACAAAGTTTGCTTCAGTTTTTCTTTCGATTCCCTTCTTTGGAAGTCTGTAATCAACATGATAATTTCCCTTCTTTCCACAATTCCAACACTCAACTTCACTGAGATCTATGGAATTCTTGAAATTTTGAGACTGTGTCCTTCCATTCCTTGACTTGGATCTACCTCTGTTTTTATTACTGTTGCCCTTCTTCTTGTTTGAACCCTTGCTTCTGCTTTCAACATTCAATGCCGAACCACTGGTGGAAACCCCTGTTGTTTGCTTTCTAATTTCTTCATTCAGAATCATGCTCACAACTTCATCAAACTTTAACTTAGTCTTCCTGTAGAGCTACTGATTGCTGTAACTGTGCCACTCCAACTCTCGAGTAACTGCCCTAGAATTAGCAGTGCTCGGACCTCGTCTTTGAAGTCGATATTAACAGACTCTAATTGCCCAACTATCTCATTGAACGCATTTAGATGTTCGTTGAACTTACCACCTTTGACCATGTTCATGTTGAACAACTTCTTAATCAAGTGCACCTTGTTCGCTGCAGAAGGCTGTTCATACATACTAGAAAGGGCTACCATGAGAGACTTTGTCGTCTTCTCATTCTTGATATTGAAGGCAACTGACTTTGACAACGTCAATCTGACAGTGCCAAGAGCCTTCCTATCAAGTAATTCCTATTCTGCATCTTTTGTATCCTCTGGCTTCTCTCCCAAAGGTTGATATAGATTTTTCTGAAACAAGAGGTCTTCAATTTGCATCTTCCAGAAACTGAAGTTTGTGCCATCGAACTTCTCGATCATGGATGTGGATGTCTTATCTTCTGATGCCATTACTCTTACTCGATCGGACAGATCTGATCGAAAGACTTTTAGAATTTCGTCAAACACCTTTTATGCCCTAGGTTCTCAATTACAGGCTTTGATACCAGTTGTTAGAGTTGCATTATATAATCAACCGAATTTGATTCCAGTTGTTGTGGCGGAAACGCAAAATAACAACGCACGTTGTTCGAGGAATAATCAAGCAATCACAAAGAAAAAAATCACACATAAGAACACAAGATATACATGGTTCACCCAAATCTTAGGGCTACGTACATGGAGTACACCGAACAAATTCACTATGAAAAAAATGAAGAATTACAAGGAGAATTCTCTCTCAATCTCTTTTAATTGCTCTTTTTTGTATTGGCACACCTTATTCTCTAACTTTCACCCCTATTTATAGAGTCCCAAACTTGTCCTGCAAGAACTTGCCTTTTGTAGAATCCGAAACCAATAAGGAAATTAAATCAAATCAGGAAATTGAATTTTCCTTAAACCAATTAGGAAACTGAATTTTCCCTAAAATTCGGTACTCTTGAAGTTTCCATATAATTAAATCTTCCTAAAAATCTTCCACCTAATCAGACTCCACAAAACCACAATAACAATGACAACGGTCTTGTTGCTAGACATTAAGTTTCCTATAATTGCATCTGTCCTTCACATAGCTCTATATTTTTTTCCTTAGGCCAGTTCAAAGATATAAGGAACCAAAACCATCCCCATCCATGAGATTACACGCCCAATGTGCTTGCCGGTCATCAACTTTAGGCTCAAGGAGTAGCCCACCTGATTATGAAGCCTATGAGGCAGCCCCACCAACCAACCTAAATGAAGTGTAGACATGGCTCTTCGATGTGCACACAATCCTTGACTGAACAACTATGACTATATATCTATTTTTTTTAGGCTAAATAAAGCCTGCTGGCTAAGGCCTAACTAATGTTGTACGGGGCCTTTTGGCGTCAGCTGTCGACACATTCACTACGTAGTGGTTTTTGTGGCAACCACTATACACTCGAACCATTTATAAGCTTCGACACTCACTGAACTTGTGTAATATGTAAAGCCAGAGCCATAAGCCTAAAGTCAGATGATATGATTAGCAGTCTGTTAATGGTGAATTATTAGCACCCTCTCTTTCCTTTCCGTTTTCGTTTCCAGCGATTAAAGGGTTATCTACTCATTCTTTTTACCGGTAGGTAAAGAATATACAAGGGTCCCCAAAACAAAAGAGGTAACAATTGTAATCAGGGCATATGCTTCTGCTCTCCATCTGTGCTTACTTTCTACTAGTGCATGGAACTCAGTTATGAAAGTGGATATAGTACTTAGACAACCCAACAAGGGATACAATTAACGTCGATAGTACGAAATGTAAAAAGATATTGATTTGGAGTCCGAAAGTCAGACTACTCCTAGTGAATTATGTGAGTGGGGGCTGACGTTATCATGATGTCATTAATATTTATGATGTCATAATGACACGAGCCTCCACTAACATAAAATTAGTCGGATTACTCTCTATCATTACTCAAATGTAAATTGTAGAATAAATTTGGTGTTCCCTTGTCCAATTTAGCTATAAAAGAGATTATAGGTAATGGGCTTTTTATATTTGATTTAAAAGATGATACTAAGAAATAAAATGTGCTATAAGTAAATTCATCGTATTTACTAAAAACCTGAAATAGTTTTGGGGAAAAAAAGAAAGAAAGAAAGAAAGAAGAAAACTAAAAAAGGTGGAAAATATATTTATATTTTTCATTACTAATTTTCTATATAAAAAAAAAATTAGTTTTTTTCCCTAAAAAAATGGGAAAATAAAAAGAAAATAAAATTGCATAAATCTTTTCTGTTTTGGCCATCCATTTGAGGTTTACCCAATTGAGGTTCACTCGAGAAGGTTTACAATAGCCTAGTGTACGTACCCTCAATTCGGTGTATGTATTCTTAATCCTTATTAGTCGTTGGATTATCCATCAGATGGGGCTTACCACCACATTTAACGGCTGGTAATGATTGGGGGTACTTACCTCCAGAGTATTCTAGAATTTCTAACCTGTGAGGCAAATGAGTCAAACTTACCAAATGGGGCTGGATTAAGTTTTACAACGAGCAAGTTAGGAGTTTGAGATCAACTAACATGTTTTACAATACCCTTGGGTAGGTTAACTTAGCACTTTCTAAAACACTCAAAAAAAGATATTAGGAACTTTTTCCTATATGATGAACCAAGGGTCGGGGGGGGGGGGGGGGGGTTGAATTGGTTCATATACTTTTCAATCACTTAGACTCAATTCATATTTAAGTGGGGTACCTCTGCATGTTAAACTTACAGATAAGATTAAGAAATAAAATCACATTAATAATGACACCAAGTTTTTATAAGGAAAACACCTCTCAACATGGATAAAAAATCTTGCTTCTTCGGCTCACTCAATGCAAATCCACTAGTTATGTTGCAAGTTGATACATACCCAGCTGTCTCATACTCTGCACATACACCCTGGTTCACAATAGTGTCTATAATAGTGTCTTATCGTAAGCAATCCTGCTTGGACCTTATAAGCTTATACAGCTCTTCAAATACATGAAAAATTATATAACAACATCATACAATGGTTGTTATAAATAACGAGAGAGAGATCACAACTCAAAGTTGGAAACAGTTGAAACCCTAGTTCAACTTTTGTAGAATCTGAGGTTTGATATGTCAATTCACAATGCAGCTTCACCACATACCTAACTTTGACTTCCACAACCTTTACTAAACAAAATAGACTTGTTCCAATGATAATCACAGTGAACACAACAAAGTATAGTAGTTTCAGTACATAGAGCATGCCATTTTCTTCAAAAATAGTAACTGGCTTGCTTTGAGAATACAAAACCAGAAACAACCATAGCACAACTTAGTTCTTGGCACACCTGGTCTCACTATGTCATATTACACTTGGTTAAGTAGATACTTCAGTGATATAAGAAAGATGGAATAACATAAGCACAGTTCAGAGACCAATAATACACATCACACAGCTTGACAACATAAGTGAATATCAGAAGTGATGTGTAAGTTGTCAAAACAATTTTAGCTATAAACAGGACTTCAATTTTGGTTTCAATAGCATGAGAATATCTCTCAAAAGACTGATATACAAATCAAAGCTCACAAGATTAGAGTAATAAATGAATTAAATGAAGTTCAAGTATATAATGACTGAGAGAAGATGAAGATTGCAATGAATGCAAGTTATAGATCTTAAATACTCATAAATGTTCTCTCAACTCTTGGATGGTTTTTTCATAAATGCACCACTCATATATATAGAGAAATATGTAGAAAATGGATGTTGGATGGTGGTTGAATTGCATTTAATGCTAATCTAGATGTTGAGTTCAAATCAACCTCTTTCGGTCAGCTGATGAGCTAATTTCGGTCGGTCGAAAATCTAATGTTGGTCGGCTGACAATGCAACTTCGGTCAGCTGACTTAATTTTCAAGAGAATGCAACTCTCTGTTAGGCTATTAGTTGGCTGATGGTATTTCACTAGTTGACTAAACCTCCCCGTAGGGCTATATGATACTCAATTTAAGTGCATTTAGCCTTCTTATCATTTATAGGTCATATATGGATGAAATATTATGTTCATGACCTATTCTAAGGATCATTTAAGGTGGTATGATGATAATGCATGATCCCAAATAGAAATGAGTGTCAAAGAAATTCAAATTTACTTTAACATTAATTCTTATCACTCACGAAACCTATCTACCCCTCTCTTCAAGGATCGGCATTGATTATGAACTTTTGGGGATCCTTCCTTGAGCAATGGATTGCATACTTGGTCTTTGAAGTCCAAGTTTCTTTGAATTGATTCTTGACTTGTCTTTTTGATTCTTTAAGTCACTCTTCAAGCTTTGGAATCCTTAACTTTGTTTTGACTTAATCATGATTTCTTCATTGAGTTCATTCTTGGAATTGTACCATACAGATCACAAATACTCAATATCGACATTAGTCCTTAAAACATCATTAATCATTTGTAATTATTAAAATTACTAGATTGCCCTTTAGTTAAAACATTTGGGTCAACAAGAGTAATTGGCATTTAATATGTTAGCATATCGGAGCATGACTAGAAAATCAATGGAATGTCCATTTGATGGAATTTAAATGTACTTAAAATTTTAATATGTTTATATATATGTATGTATATATATATATATATATATATATATATATATATATATATATATATATCAATTTTTATAGATGATATTAAAGAATTTTTTTATTAAACATAATTTAAAGGGTTAAAAAATTCTAACCTAGTGTCTGATTACTATTATGCTTGAGTAAATGTAACTATAATTACAAGATTAAAGTTGATTAAGTAATGTGAATTGATACACATGATTTAAATTAAATATTCAATACATGACCAACAGATTAGTGGCTTAATTAGCGGTACCAAGTCCTTATTTTTTAAAAGGAGGTTAAGGGTTTGAGCTTCAGTTGAGACATGTGAGTGTGAGTACCAACTAATGATGTTAACTACTTTTTGCCAATTAACTCACCCTTATTTCTTAACATTTTAGGTACAGATCGAGTTGACAAGTGGAAAAGGCTAGTGATAGTCTAGACACATTTAATTTTGTTTATTTTAGTTTTATTTTTAGCACGAGTTATTTTGTAGTGATGTTGAAAATAAAAATCTTGTAGTGATGATAAGTTAAACAAACTCATCTTATTAACCCTAAAGACATAAGTTAATTTTAGGATATTCTTGTTGTAGCCATTGCCCTTTTGATATTCATATATTTATTACACAACAAAATTCAAATCTTTTCCTGTGCATTGAACCATCCAAGTACACTCGAATTGATCCTAATTCTATACGGTTGTAGTAGAAAATTTTGTAAACTTAGTTTGGCTTGCAAATGACAACCGTCCAAGGTTCATTCTTGCAATGCCCTTGTTACCGTTAGCACAACCAAGGATTAAACGAGAGATAACTTGGAAAATTGAAAATGTAATTTTTTTTCAAAACAATATCAGTCTCGGCCAAGGTACCATACGTAGGGTAAAAACTCAGATTCAACTTGACATATGAAATGTTTAGTCCTAACCCAACCCAACTCGACCTACCCCATCCTTAAACTTTTAAATTCGATTTCATAACTCGGGCTTAGATTTTTGGGTTAGAAATGTTGGAAATTATATATATATATATAATAAAAATTATTTTATGGTCCTATGCACTACGTTTTTCTAAAGTAGGATTGCAATGTGATTATTGATACTTGATGGATTGGGTTGTACTTTCCAATTTAGTGGTCTAATTGGGAGTATGATTTTTATACAGTTGAATTGTGGTTTTTCAACTTATTTGGTATGATTTAATTCTAACCATTAATATCTAAGTTTCCATGATAGGAAGGGAGACTTTGTGAGTTGTACGCAGCGGAATGTAGTAGGAAAGTTTTGATTATTTTAAAACAAATCTGTGTCTTTACCAACTTTCTCTATTTTAGGAATTAATAAATCAATATCATGTAATATAAAATAAAGCAAAGTAAAGTTAGAGATGACGCCAGGATTTTAGCGAGGAAACCCCAGTTGGTAAAATACGCCAACTGTTATGGGAAACCTCGTAGACTGTGCAGTCCAAAGTAAACCGATCCACTATGCTTGAAACAAAGTACACTGAACTTTGACTCTTGCTCACACCCTATCGTTCTACCAAACACCAACTATTGACAATCCTCTAGCTTTGCGACTCCCCGTCCAATAGCAACTTGACCTCAGGCTTACACTTGATATTTGTAGAAGAGTAGCAGGTAGATTAGACAACATTCCTCGAATGCTCCAACCCTTTCAAAGTGTGATTGCTTTTACTTCTGTTCTTCAATCGTATGAACTTGATGTAGAAGAAGATCTGCTTTTGTTTGATAGATGTAGATACAACTGTATGATCACGATAAGGATTCAAACACCACAACTCTAACTTCACTAAGTGAATATGTGTGTGTTCTAGGAAGACAACAGAAAAATCAACTTTAATTTTCTGAGAGAAATAAATTTCCTAAGGCTTTGTATCATATATGAATAATGATGTAAAGCCGTTAATAAACCTATATGTATGACATGGTTTATATAGAGGTTTGCAAAGTCCTACTCCTTCTGAAAATAAAGGAAATTTCGTGCATAGGACTTGGAAAGAAAGTTGGATAAAAAAGGAATCAGTTAGAACAAGGAAACTGGAAACCTTTTGCAAATAGGACTTCTGGAACCGGTTCCCAATCTTGGTACCGGTTCCTAAAGGACAGAAAGAAGTTCTTCGAAATTTAGCTCTTGGAACCGGTTCCCAAATGCAGGTACCGGTTCCCACTTGACAGAATCCATTTTAAACTTGGATTTTTGTTTTTGAAACTTTTGGAAAATACGCCATATAGGTATTTGTGTCCTAAGTGGGAAACGAAGTCCTAATGTGTTGTTCTTTCCTTTTTGATGATCAACAGTACTTTCCCCTTCTGAACAACCTTTGAATTCCACAGTCGATGTCGATTCGGATATGGTAACTGAAATTACAACTCGACTAGGACTAGTTTTGTTACCGAAATATGCTAATTACAAAAATATATCTCACAATCTCCCCCTTTAGCAATTTCGTGACAAAACCTTAAAAACAATTCATAATCTACCCAAAGCAGAAAAGTAAATTACAACTGTTTAAGGAAATATAGAAATTTGTTATCTCTGTTAACTTTTGTTCTTGGACAAAATTTCACCTGAAGTCCTGCACATGGATCAAGCAAAAACTACCAGTGAAAGTTTAATAAACAAGTTAAAAACTCCCCCTGAATAAATTATCCAAAAGATTTGTGATTTTTCTCCCCCTTAATATAACCTTGTTCTCCCCCGTTTTGGAACAAAATTGACAAAACAAGTGAAACAGGTCATTAAAAGTAGAAACAATATTTAAAACAGAGAAAAACAGGAATCAGTATATTACATATCAGCATCCAAAAGATAATATCCAAAATATCAAGTCATGACAATGTAAAAAGGGAACAAAAAAATGATGCATGAATGATATGAACATAGAATCAGGCATCAACATCATCTCTAGCGAACGAAACTGTGGAAGTCAGAATGTCCTCATCCCCACCATCAGAATCACCCCCCTACCATCCTCGTCATCCTTAGCATCCTCATCTGTCTCATCATCCTCATCTCTCTCCTCCTCAGTAATAAGTGACGGATCTGGAGGGGCTGGTCTGTAGACATCCTCAGATGTACTACCCGTCCTCTGCTCTTTAAGCACTCTAACATCTTCCTAAAGATTAAGAACAACATCCATCAAGGCCTTCTGATTCTGAAAAATCAGGGAATAGAGCAGATTAGCATCCGGTGGTGTGAAATTCTGCTTAGTTAGAAAAAGCTGAGTAATCTCAGGAAGAGATGACGAAGAAGCAGCTGCACCCCTGCTAGTTTTCTTGGATGAAGCCCTTACAGATTTAGACTTGTTAAAAGCCCTAGCATCCATCCCAGACATAATCTCAATATGATGAGCATGGGGTGGAAGTGGAATCTCAAACTGCCGGTACAAACCCATGATGATCATAGGGAATGGAGATGACTTCTCCTTGGTATTATTCTTGTAGTGTGCTACTATCAGTCGATAGATAGAAGAATCAAGATGTATCAGTGCATCAATTGATAGGAGATATAATACCTCTGCACAATCTGAGGAGATGACATCCTTCTTCCCAAAGTAGCCAAGATTGGAGATAGCAAACAAATTCAAAAATGCCGCTTTATCTGTGAGATAACGAGATGGTATATGATCAGGATATCTTGGTGAATCTGGGACACACAACTCATTACAAATATCTTCCCACTTCAGTCCAGAATTTTCAAGTGGAAGACAGTAGCCACTGCTTATAAAACTCTTGGGAATGCTAAGAATTTTTCCGATCACATCGGTATCAACCACATAGTTCTTGTCAAATAATGAGACCTCAAAATATCCAAAATCATGAACTTTACGGATATTTAAGTAGAAGTAGTGAACCAAATCTAGACTGTAGGAACTCGCCATTGTAGTAAAGAATAGCAACTTATGCATCTCAATGCAGTCAACGAGATTCTTCCCCGGACTATCTTTAAGCTTCTTAAAGTTCACATTTTGTTCTGACTTAATCGGACTGTCCTTATACACCTTAGTGTATACCTTCCATGCATACTCATTATAAAAGTGTTCTTAAGCAAACTCAACCTTCTCGATGTCGGATACTGAAGGATACCTAGATAGTATTTCAGTAGAAGGTGAGGAAGAATACACAGGAGAAATTGGTTCGTCCCTTGGAACATATGAACCCTCTTCTGGTTCCCGGATTGTAATCATTGTTCGAGCTCTCTTGGGAGGTGGTGGAGTAGCAATACCTTTTCTTTGGCTTTCTGAGACAATTTTGGAGGCATCTTGTGTTCAAAAAATTTTGGTTTGAGGCTTCGAAGTTCACTCGATAATTTTGTCAAACACTTAGAGTGCACTTCAATACTTGTTCTTGGACAAACTTGTATTGATTCTTCAAAACCCCGAAAAATCAACAACATTTCAAGCAAGTATCTTCACTTGATCAAACCCAAAGCCATCAATCTTTAACTCCAAAGATCTTGAAAAAACTCAACCAAATCCTTTAAGTTTTCTTTCTCAATCTCCCAAACTCCTTTCAATCTTCAACTTCAACCTTTAATCTTCAAATCTCAAGATCAAATGGATGATTCCATGTTCAAACTTGCAATGTATGATGAGATTGATGCAAGATTTGAAACAATATATGAAGATATATATGATGTATATATGTAGAGAGAGAATGCACAATATAGAGAGAGAAAATTCTATATAGAGTTTGTGTGCAACAATACCCAACAAGGTAAAAAAAAAAAAGAGTTACTTAAAGCCCATTCTCGCTACCAGGAACCGGTAGCCCATTCGGGAACCGATTCCTACTGGGCAGTGAGCAATCGTGGAGTGTGGACCATTGTTGAACCGGTACCAAACTTGTGGTATCGGTAGCCAAGCTCCAGAATGCTTTGGCCTTGCTCCTTTACAACCTGAACCAATAGGAATGTGTGGAACCAGTAGGAAAAAGACAGTATGTTTTTTAGCCTTAAAAATTCTCCAGAAAATTTTCAACTGACTTTGTGATTCACTCAATGATCAAAAAAAAAAAAAAAAAAATCTACAAACTAAAAACAAAAATCTTTTTGAATTTTATAGTTTTTCCAATTTTTTAATTTTATTTTTAATTTTAAAACAAAATTAAGAACAAATCATTGAGCAGTCAATCAAAGTTATTCAAGTCCACACATGATCCAAATTTCCAGAAAATTATCAGAGATATCCATGAACACAAATTTTGACTCCACAGAATATTCAATCAATTTCAATTCTCAAGAAATAATCACAACACAAATTTTAACTTGCAAATTTTAATGAAACATTTAGAAATCAATCTAGCAAGTTCAAGTGTGTGTGTGTGTAATCCATCTCATCAATTTTCAATCAATCAGTGTCCAAACTATATTGATCAAAAATCATTAAGATAAAATTGTCTTTGAGCAATTTTTCTAAGTCAGGTGACTTTCACTTTAAAGAGCAAACAGCAATTCCCCAACTCAACTTGTCTCCACCTTTCTTTTTACTCATTTAGCTCCACTTCAAAGTTAAATGGGAGCTTTCGAACACATCTCAATAAGTAGCATTTTCCTAAACAAAGAATTCAGCATTTTTCATTTTTTTTAAAGCTGAATTTATTCATTTTTTTTTAAAGCTCTTATTTTTTTTCAGACAATAACCTTTATAACTTCTGTGATCAATATACCCTAGTCAACAATGCAAATATTTTCAATCAAATTTTTTGAGATTTGGACTAGTGCACAAAAGGTTATGAGCTTGATAGATTAAATATAAAAATCCCTTAATCAATGCATATCAACTTTCATTGTATAGATTACAAACCAAGAATCTATTTTTAATTAAATATCATGTGTCCAAATTTGCATTTAAAGATAGATCATAAATTTAGTGGAAGAATTTTCTCAAATATATCATGAAGACTATGATCAGAAACTCAAAACCCTAACCAAACCCTAACAAGTGATCTAATGGCTACAAAAGCTCCTTTAAACACCAGCTATGATCACTAAATTTCATAGGACTCAGTTTGAAGGTGACGTCCTTTTGGAAACTTGTTCCATGGACTCAACAGGCACATACTCGATCAAATCAGACTTTTTGATCCACACAGTTCTCACTCTCATTTCCTGAAATTCTTTATCTTTCTTTACCTCCTTTTTAGACAAATTTTCAGTTATAGAAATCTTAGGTGTCACATTCTTTTTCTTTTTGGAACGCACTTTTTTCTTAGCATGAGAATTTTGAGAATGATTTTTAGAAAAATATTTCTTTATCCTGTGAAGGAATAAGTTATACTTATGTCTATTCTTTCCACAAAAAGTGCAATGCAACAATTTAGGCACATAAGACATATCAGAATGTGATACATCAGGCAAACATGGTTTAGGCATAATAGTAGGTTTAACAAAAATTGTTTTACCTTGATTACTAGAAAAATCTTTAACAAATCATAACCCTGTTTTATTATTCACATCCTTACCCATGTTAATTATCTTATTCAAACTGTTGTAACTCAAATTGAACCCTTTCAGTTTATCTTGTTCAGATTTCAATTCAATTTCAAAATAATCATTTTTCAAAGCAAGATATTCCTTCAATGAGTTAGCAACACTTACCTTATCCTCAAGAATGATAATCTGCTTCTCAAGTTCAGTGATGATAGAATTGCTTTCGAAAGCTTTTCTTTTGCTACCATGTAACGACCCGGTCATTTGCCTCCCTTTCTTTTTACCTGAAATTTTACGAATGAATTTTTTTCGTTTAATTTTCTTTTCTGAGCTCTATTTCGGTCGTTTAGTGTCATCTCGAGTGCTCGAAATTGGTTTCTGAGACTCTTTCATGTGAATTGACAATTTCCTTTGAGGACCGAGTCATTTTCGCTTTTTCACTTTTTGGACACTATGCGTCTTTCGTTCTTTTCCCTGTTTCGTCTTTTTCCCTATTTTATCTTTTCCCCATTTGTCATATTGTTGGCACAACCTCACTTCTCATGCTCGGAGTTATTTTTTGACTTTACGTGCCTTCATCTTGAGTGGTTTCCTCAAAATACGTATATTTACTTTTGCGAGAAAGTACTCTGGTTGCTCCCGGTGTCCATAGGGGCATGGATGTACAATTCTTTGGAATCTTTTTCATTTCTTGGGGTATTTTTCGTAAATATCTTTTGAAGATATTTTATTTTAGGGGTATCTAAGAAAATATCTTTTGGAAGATATTTTCATTCTGGGGCAGTTTCGCAGTTAATTCTTTTTGTAGGGGCTATTGTGCAATTAACGAAAGTTATTGCAAAATATCTCATCTGGAGCCTGGATCCTCGTACGGGATTTATTTTCACATTTCATCAAGTCATGGACTCTTGGAAATTCCTTCTGGTCATTTTTCTCCAGTTTTAGAGTTTTTGAACCTGGTTGCTGCCAAACTTGTTCGGGGCATAACTTTTTGCTCGGGATTTAGTTTTTGACACCGTTTCTTCCGTTGTTCATATTTTCTCATTTTGAATCTTTTTTGTTCATGAAGTTTTGTCATTTGAGCGCGTTTGCTCAAATTCCACTTTTCCGGACCCGGCGGGACCCGTTCGGGGCACTTTTTGAGATTTCTATAAAAGAGGGAGGAGATATTTCATTTTTCATCTTCCTTACACACCTTGCATGAACAGAGCTCCCATGGCAGCCCAAGGGAGGCTGTCACCACCTCTCTCCTCTTTTGAACATCATTCCTTTGTTAAAAAGTTGAAGTGCCTTTACGTTTTGTGTTCGTGTTGACTACGCGCTTCTTTCACCCTTATTGGAATCCATTTTTGGCCAAATTTTGAGTTTGGGTATGTGTTCAAGTTGTGATTTTCATGGGGCTTCCTTCGGATTCATGTAGATCGTGTTGTCCCTGACAAAACCCTTCGGTTTCGGCAGATTCGGAACACTTTTCTTCCGGTGGGGATTTGGGATTTTCATCTCAAATTGAGGTAGGGGGTGTTATAGGTTTAATTCTTGTTATATAACATGCTATTGATGCTTATACAACTTGTTTACATGCTTAAATATGAAATCTAGAGATTTTATTAGTTAATTTTCTTGTATTGAATTTGATTTTTTCGGTTGCTCATGGCTTGTTTTAAACATGTAGTATGATAATATAATACTCTATAATATGGTTATTGACATATATTAAATTGAGAGAATTTGAACAAGTATTAAAGATTTTATTTAATATTTCTCTTGAATAAATATTTAATTCACATGGCCTTAACTAGCTTGAAAACAATGTGTGTTAGCATATTATTTAGGCTTTAATTTACTCTTCAACATAGGTAAGTTTGAGAGTAATCAGAGTTGTTTTGAAATCTAGTAATATTTAATTAATTTGATTAATTAATTTATTCCGGGTGTACTATTCACCCCATTGGAATTCCGACTTGACATTTTTGATATGCATGTTATATGGTTTCACATATATTAAATCTAGAATATTTGATTAGGTTTTGAAATCTATCATTTATTATTTTTCTTGTATTAAAGTTTAATGCTCATGGCCATTCATTGCATGGAATTCACTTGTGTTGTGTTTTTAAATCATGTCATGGTATGTTGTATAACATATTTAAATTTGAGATCATTTGGATGAATTTCAAAACTTAGAGATTTTAATTAAGTGAAATAATTAAAATCCATTTAATAGCTCATTGGTCTTTATTAAGTTTCTAACTTGGAATTCATGCTTTTTGTGACAAATTCCTTCACATGTATCAAATTAAGAATAATCAGATAAGTTTGAAACTTATATTCATTTACTTCCTTTGTATGGAACTTAATTCACATGGTTATGTCTTGCATGAAATGGACTTGTAACTTGACATTGAACTTGACCTTAATATGATCCTTGACACACCTTGTTCATAGAACATTTGGACTTGCCTTGTAATCATGATAATTTAATCCCTTGGGTTGATTAAATTTTCCTTTTTATGCTTCCATCAGTTTAATCATGACCCCTTGTATCTAGGTTTCATTAATATACTTAATGAACATGCACACTTGTCTTGGAATGATTTAATTACTCATATGTTGCTTAGAAAGTAATTGAATTATGTATCTTATACTTGTGGTTTATTTACTTCAATGAACTCCATGTGCTGTATATCTTGGATGTTGTCTATATAGTTGCATACTATGATTTCTTGTCATCTCACATGCCATTATAGTTGATGAACTAGGTGCATGACTTGCGTGTTCCAAAATCTTAGTTGTGCATGAAACGTGGTTAATTTATTTATTGTATTTGATACAATCTTGACTTGCACAACTCGTTGATTTTGGGACTTGGGATATCAATCAAGAATTGACATGGCTAGGACTTGGTTCTAGTACGGGGGAATGTCCTCCTATAGCTTTAGTGCGCACTAGGGGAAATGTACCCATGGGTTAGTAGCCCTAAAGTGATCTCAAGAGTACGGTTTTAATCCGGGCAATATCCGAGTTTCCACATTGGTTGATTTCGCTCTTTAAATTTCATGTTTCTATTCCTTGAAGATTTAAACTTGTCGTGTTATGTGAAATGCTCTAATCTTGTTTCATTGCATAGATATTATGCCTCATTCGTGATTTCAAGTATACTCCTTGTCATGTTAATTGCATCGATAATGTAATTCTTGTTAACATATGTCCGAGTATACTTATTGTCATGTTATATAGAATGTTCCATCCTTGTATACTTGCATAGGTATTATGCCTTGTTCTTGATTCCGTGTATAATTATCATCGTGTTAATTAGTTTAATTCCAATCATATTAATTGCATCGATAATGTAATTCTCGTTAATTTATATTTGAGTAATTTTCTTGTCGTGCTTTATGGAATATCTCTACCTTGCTGCATTGCATAGATTTTGTGCATTATCCTTGACTTTGGGTATTCTTCTTTTTGTGTTAAATCGGTATGTCCCAATCATGTAAATTGCATTGATAATGCGATCCTTATATTCCATTGTTTTCTTATCATGTTGTATGTATCTTATTGGTTATATTCATTGGATTATTTCGATCTTGATTTGTTTCATACATGTTTATGTATCATGATTCTTGTTACTTATACTCTAGGGTAGCTTAGGATGCTCCCTGAGTCTCATCTTGACATAGACGTTAGGTGGCATGAGCCCTTTGACATGCTTTACCATAAGGTGATATAACCGTAAAACGCTAGGTCGATACATGTTTATCTCCTATGAGTAGCTTTATGTTACTCACCCACGTAGTGGGGACATTTTTCAGGTATGAGGACTTGGTTCGTGTTGCTCATTGCTTCTTGGATGGATTGTAGCTTTCGTGTTTCTATTTCATGTAAATGTTAGCATGAAATACCATTATGTAACCTCTTGTATCAAATTTGTATATTTGACCTCATGTATGTAAAGTTTACATAAGTGCACTCTTTTCAATGTATTTAACATGCATGAGATGATGCCGGAGGCCAATGACATGTATCTTGCTTTCTATGCACTTTTGTTTTCAAGGCTTAAAATGAAAATGTTGAAAAATGCTTAGAAATTGTGTCATAACTTTTGCATCGGGTGTGGGAATTTCATTTTTATTCTTTCGTAGAGTCTCATTAATCATGTATGAAGTATAGTCAAGGGCCAAATGGTAATTTGAAATCATTTGTTAATTTTGGTTTTCAAATTTCCCAATTCTTGTGCATTTTCGCCTTTTTGGCCATTGGGGGGTTGGATTTTGCATTGGGTCTTCTCGGGAGCCGCGGACCATTCCCAAGCGCTTAAACACACTAAATACAATTGCGTACACATTCGTTTCAACCTAGAAATGCATTTAGGGCCAAATGCATACTTGGTGCAAAGTTGCATTTTTTGAGTTTTGACCCCTTACTGAGCTAGGGGCATTTTGGGCATTTTACAGTGAGTTTTTTTTTTTAATTCTCCGCAAGTCATGTAGAAAACTCAATTTTGAGGAGGATTTCTTCTTTGTGTTTTTCCAGAAAAATTCATCTACTAGCCCGTTTTTACTCTCTGTTCTGGCTGATTTTGGAAAAAAAATGCATGTAGCAACTTTTTGAGTCCCTCTTGACCTGAACTGTTCTAGGGGCATTTTAGGAGTTTTATAGTGTGTTTTTTTTCGTTTCTTTTGCGTGGCCAGGTAGAAAATGTGATTTTAAGGGGGGTTTCTTCTTCGTGTTTTTCCAGAAAAGTTCGTTTAAGGGTCCGTTTTTAGCCTCAGTTCTGGGAAAAAAAATCAAAAGTTGCCTTCTGTCAAAACACTATTCCTGCCCAGATTTTCGTACCCAGAAAAGTTGGTTTTTATGAAACTTTGAGGCTTTATATCTCCTTCGTCCCGACTCCAAATCAAGTGATTTTTGAGTCTGAGTTTATTAACTTTTACTTGTCTACCCAACGGTATGAACGGTTGCATCCAATTCTATTTGAAAAGACTATTTTACCCCTTGCAAAGTACCCTTGCCGCATTGATTTGAACCCATAAGTCTATTTTTTTTTTATATTTTGAGGCTTTATATCTTTTTTACCCGGACTCTGAATCAAGTGATTCTTAAGTCTAGATTTATTAAACTATCCTTGTCTATCTAATGGTATGCTCAGTTGCATCTAGTTTTATCTTAAAAGACCATTTTACCCCTTGTAAAGTACCCTTGACGCATTGATTTTAACTCAAAAGTTTGATTTTATGAAACTTTGAAATTTTATATCTTCTTCATTCGGACCCCGAATCAAGTGATTCTTGGGTCTAACTTGGTTAATTTTTCGCTATCTTCCCAGTGGTGTGCTCGGTAGCACCCGATTCTATATTTTTAAAAATAACTATTTTGCCCCTGGGGGCTTAATCGTTATTTTTTCGATCTCTTGCTGCCGCACTTTATTTCATTGAGTTCCACGACCTTATGGAAGGTCATCAAAGTGTCTTAGAGGTATGTTGTGCCTTGGGAGATCATTGTCTTGTTTCTTGCTTCCGCATTTCGGATCCGTTACCGGATCATCCTTTCGGTTCATCACTGACGCACTGGCCTAAAAATCAGGGTCGTCACACACCATCAATCTATTTTTTTAGATCTTCATTCTCTTCTTTTGCCTGGATAAGCTCCTTTGCTAGCTTATTGATTGCCTGTTTGACTTCCATGGTTTCTTTGACCATCTTCTTCAATCTTTCATCGTCCTTTTCAGCCTCTTGCACCTGTTCATCATGAACTTCATTATCTTCGTTATCTGAACTATCAGGGTTAGATAAATGAACGACATGAGGACCTCTATCAAGAAAAGCGACATAAGAAAAATCATTAATATCATCCTGAGGAGAATGATTATCACTTAAAGTAGAATTTTTAGACATAGAAACTTTCATTGCTTTTCCTTTATTTCTATCATTTTGTTCTTTCCTAGAACTAGGACAAACATTGGATGCGTGACCTTTGCCACTACAATTCTAGCAAATAAATTTAGTTTCTTTTGATTCTTTTACTTTCTTTTCATTATACCTAAACTTTGACATTTTGTCAAAATTTTGAGGATTAGCCATGTTGTTATTCCTTCTCCTCTATTGCCTTTACAAAATCTGACTGAATTGCTTTGACAAGAATGCAATATCATCATTAGAGTCGTCATCCACAGAATTCTCAATCTGTGTAGATTTTAGAGCAAATTTTTCTCCTTCTGATTTAAATCTAAGTTCTGCATCTCAAAAGTTTTTAATGAACCTACCATCTCATCAACGTTACAGGTATTCAAATCCCAATGTTCAGTGATGGTTTCAACTCTAATCTGAAATCTTTTAGGTAAAGACCTTAAGATTTTCTCATAGATTTTCTTATCACTAACTTTTTTACCTAAGTGACGTAGTTCAGAAATTAAATCAAGAAGACTAGAATAAAAATTAAAAAATGATTCATCATCTTTCATCACGATGTTCCCAAACTTATGAGAAAGCATCTGAATTTTGGACAACTTCACTTTTGAAGTTCCCTCATGAGTAACCTACAAAATATCCCAAGCTTCTTTAGCTATTTTACAATCAGAAATTCTAGCATATTTAGATGGAACAACAGAATTAATAATTAAATATAAAGCTTTGCTATTAGCATCATTATGCTCAGTTTCAATAGCAGTAAAAACAAAAGTATTTTTTAACTCTTTAACTATTTTACCATCCACAGTTGTATCTACTGTAGGTGGTGTATAGCCAGATTCAACTATTGCCCAAGTTTTACCACCAGAATTTTACAAATAGGCTCTCATATTTGATTTCCAAAAATTGTAATTATCTCCTTCAAATAAAGGACCACGTTGATTAGAACCGCCTTCCTTCAACGCATAAGACATGATTTCGAAAACAATTTTTGAAAAACAAAACAAAACTTTCCAACAAGGATCAACTCAATGTGTAGAGATTTGGCTCTGATACCAGTTTGTCAGTTGTACGCAGCGGAATGTACTAGGAAAGTTTTGATTATTTTAAAACAGATTTATGTCTTTACCAACTTTATTTATTTTAGCAATTAATAAATTAATATCATGCAATATAAAATAAAGCAAAGTAAAGTTAGAGATGACAGCAGGATTTTAGCGAGGAAACCCCAGTTGATAAAATACGTCAACAGTTATGGGAAAAACCTCGTGGACTGTGCAGTCCAAAGTAAACCGATCCACTATGCTTGAAACAAAGTACACTGAACTTTGACTCTGGCTAACACCCTATCGTTCTACTAAACACAAACTGCTAACAATCCTTTGGCTTTGTGACTCGCCGTCTAACAGCAACTTGACCTCAGGCTTACACTTGATATTTGTAGAAGAGTAGCAGGTAGATTAGATAACATTCTTCGAATTCTCCAATCCTTTCGAAGTGTGATCGTTTTTACTTCTATTCTTTAATCGTCTGAACTTCAAGTAGAAGAAGATTTGCTTTTGTCTGATCGATGTAGATACAACTGTATGATCACGATTAGGATTCAAACACCACAACTTTAACTTCACTAGGTGAATATGTGTGTGTTCTAGGAAGATAACAGAAAAATCAACTTTGATTTTCTGAGAGAAATAAACTTCCTAAGGCTTTGTATGATATATGAATATTGATGTAAAGTTGTTAATAAACCTATGTGTATGACATGGTTTATATAGAGGTTTGTAAAGTCTTATTCCTTCTGAAAATAAAGAAAATTTCATGCATAGGACTTGGAAAGAAAGTTGGATAAAAAAGGAATCAGTCAAAATAAGGAAACTGGAAACCTTTTGCAAACAGGACTTTTGGAACCGGTTCCCAATCTTGGTACTGGTTCTTAAATGACAGAAAGAAGTTCTTCAAAATTTAGCTCCTGGAACCGGTTCCTAAACGTAAGTACTGGTTCCCACTTGACAGAATCTATTTTAAACTTGGATTTCTGTTTTTGAAACTTCTGGAAAATATATCATATAGGTATTGTGTCCTAAGTGGGAAACGAAGTCCTAATGTGTTGTTCTTTCTTTTTCAATGATCAACAGTACTTTCCTCTTCTGAACAACCTTTAAATTCCACAGTCGATGTCGATTCGGAGATGGTAACTGAAATTACAACTCAACTAGGACTAGTTTTGTTACCGAAATATGCCAATTACAAAAATATATCTCACAGACTTAGGTATGCTTGTTTGTAAAGAAGCATTTCCCCCTGTTGTTGTTATATATAAGGGTTTTAAAACCCTTATTCAGACCTATCGTATAGATAACTCTTAGAAGGGGGTAAAACGCTCTAATTTTTCAGATCTCTCAAATGGCACTAAGGAATTTTCAAAGGTATCTAAAGTTTAATCTTCTAATCAGGTATGATATCAAAAACCTCACTTTAATTCATGATTAATTTTGATTTCTACATGTTATTTATTATTTAAACCCAATAATTGGTATTAGAGCCAAGTTAGGGTTTGTAGAAATCAAAATAATAAAGATTGATTTATTATATAGCATACTTAAATCTGTGTATTTGAAATCGCACTGATTACCTTTGTGTCCTTGATTTTCGTGGTTGATTAATCATCTGAAAAAAAATTGTGTGTTTGTACTGGCATATGCATATGTAATTGATTCATATTTTTCGTGGGTAAGTAATTGATTCATCTATTTGAAAATACTTTATACAACAAATTCATTGCATGCCGAACGAGAATTTGTTAAGCAATTCGAATCCATTATATCATTGCACACTGAACGAGAATTTTTAAGCATGAATTTGTTATGCAATGTAATCAGTTTGTTTCTTTTCTATGTTGTGCACGCTGAACGAGGAACAAAACAAAGTCAATTAATTTAATTGCGAAATATATACTATATCTAGTATATAGAAAGACATATGCAATGCAATCATTTTGATTCCTTTATATGTTGTGCACGCCGAACGAGGAACAAAACAAAATCAATGAATTTAAATGCGAAACACATATTGTATATAGTATATAGAAAGACATATATGTTTTGAATATTTAATTATTTCTTTAAATTTTTCCATATATGTGAGGTAGTAATTTCATGTATTGTTTATTAATTGCCCACTGACTATTTGATAATAATCCCATATAATGGTGATGAAATTGCATGACCTCATGAGTGTGCTATACATATAATTTTAATGGTGCTATCCAATGCTTTATAATTAATTTATGGTATTTGTTCCATATTTTGGTTTAGTTTATGCACACTAAATAAATAAATTTGAACCTAATTAAAATGGAACTTCTAAAGATATGGTCCTTTATGGTAAAATGACCATTTCAAAAAAAATAATAGTTAAAGTGAGTGATGCCTGCTAAAAAGTAGCACACTCATGGAGGTTATTATTATTATTATTTTTTAAAATTTTAAGGCATTGGTCTTATTGAGGTCTCACATGTACACTTACCTACATGAAGGCATTTGTTCTGCCAAAAGGTGATCAATGCCTTAGTGTGGGATAAGTGAGTAGAATATTTGAGACTGTTTGGATTATAACTAAATAACCCTTTTGCCAAAAGGTAGTGGAAGTGTTTAGCAACGATTCAAGTATAATCAAATAGGTTTATGTGCAATTTGATCGCAAGTTTGGAAGTAAAATAAAAAATCTAAACTTCTGCCAAAAGGTGATTTTAGATGGCATTTTATCTGTTCCCGCAGGGTGGATGAGTTTTGCATATAGTAAAACATCCTGAGAAATTCGGCTTAAAACCCTAAGCGTGAATTAAAGTAATAATCCCTAAAACTGTGACATATTATTTTATATGTTGTTCATTTTTTTTGTTATTTGATATAACATGTATTACAGTTATGGACGCTTTCGCTATTTAAAGACAGCTCACAGGGATTGAACCATTGAATGGTTCAAACTATACTACTTTTAGGACAAGTGTTGATATTATGTTGGGTTTCTTAGACTATGAGTTAGTACTTTATGAGGAGAAACCTGTTACAATCACTGAAGAGTCTTCTGAAGAAGTGAAGTTGTTGTATGCTAAATGGACTAAGGCTAATACCATGGCCATCAGGTTGATCCGTGCTTCTATTGGTGAGATTATTTGTGGTGGTATTCCTGTATTTGATACTGCCAAAGAGCTTCTTGATTTAATTAAGAAGAAGTTTATGGGTACCAAGAAGCAACTTCAGTATTATTATCTGACACAATTTATGTCAACCAGTTATGATGGCAGTGGTTCAGTAAGGGAGTACATTTATAAGATATGCAAGCTGGTTAATGGTCTCAGGGAGTAGGGAATCAGATTTAATGATGAGTTATTGGTCTACATGGTGATCTATTCTCTGCTTAGATCTTTTGATGCTTTCAGTGTAAATTATAATTCACAAGAGACAAAATGGGACATTAATCAGCTATTAATTCTTTATGTGACCGAGGAAGAATGGCTCAAGGGTGCTAAATTTAAGTCAGCTCATCTTGCCGTAAGCATTAGAAGCAGGAATAACTTCAAGTGGAAAGACGGCAAGAAAAGGAATCAGGCAATTAAGAAAAATGGAAAGCAGGATAACAAAGGAAAAGACATTGATTATGCAAATGCGAATGATGAATGTTGGTTTTGTAAGAAGAAATGACATCAAAAGAAAGACTGTTACAGCTACAAAAATTGGTTAAAGAAAAATAAAGCAGGTATGAGAGTTGCTAGGGTAATATTTGAATCCAACTTAATAAATGTGCCTAATCATACATGGTGGATTGATACGGGTACATTTATTCATATCTCTTGTTCATCGCAGGGACTTCGTAGCCAGAGAAAAACCCAGGTCTGAGGAGAAATTGGTGTTGGGTAATGCTGATGCGGTTCATGTTGCTGCTGTTGGGATGATTATGCTAGTGTTACACACTGTTTTTCCTTAGAGCTTCAAGATGTTGTTTATGTTCTTACTATTAGGCGTAATTTACTTTCAGTTTCAAGACTTAATGTTTTGGGTTTTCGCTTTTCTTTTGGTGATGGATCAATTACTATTCATTATAGTAATAATATAGTTGGACATGGTTGTTTAATTGATGGTTTATATCAGTTATTGTTAAATGATTCTCATATACATGTTTTTTGTTTTTCTGTGGATTCGATACCTTCCGATCAAATCGTACTTTTATTAGAGAGGATTCATCTATGTTGTGGCATAAGAGATTGGGGCATGTCTCTCGAAAGAGACTGGAACGTTTGGTCAAGGATGAGATTATAGGACCACTAAATTTTTTAGATTTTGATTTATGTGTTGACTATGTCAAGGGGAAGATGGAGAAGAAATGCAACTTTGAGGTTAGTCGGTCATCTATTCTTTTGGACCTTATTTACACAGGTATTTGTGGTCCATTTCCTACCATTTCTCGAGGAGGACAAAGGTATTTTATTACCTTTATTGATGATTTCTCAAGGTATGTTTATTTGTACCTAATACACCAAAAGTTTGATGCACTTAACATGTTTAAGATCTATCAGACTGAAGTTGGAAAATAGTTAGGTAAAAAGATTAAAATTGTAAGATCGGACCGAGGTGGTGAGTATTATAAGATAATGGACCAGGAGGGTATGAATCATGGTCCTTTCATCACGTACTTCAAGGAACAAGGCATAGTGCCACAATATACCACACCTGGTTCTCCTGAACAAAATGGAGTTCCAGAGAGGAGAAACCGCACCTATCAAGATGTTGTTCGCAGTATGATGAGTCATTCTTCACTACCTGAGAACTTTTGGGGAGAAACTCTTAAAACGGCAGTTTATATTCTTAATAGGGTGCCATGTAAAGCAGCTCCTGAAATACCCTTCAAGCTTTGGACAGGTCGTAGACCTAGTCTTTGACATTTGTATGTGTGGGGATGTCTTGCAGAGGCAAAGTTGTATAATCCTGATATTAAGAGGCTTGATCCTCGCACTGTTACTTGTCATTTCATTGGGTATCCTGAGAGATCATTTCATTATAAATTTTATTGTCCCTTTAGACCTATGAAGATTGTTGAGACAAGTTATGCAAAATTTATTGAGAATGGCGAATCCAGTGGGAGTTTGGATCATCGTACTTTCGGTAATACCCCTAATTTTAAAAGGATAGTCTCAGTATTTATTTATTTATTTTAATTACAATTTTTTTAATTGTTTAATTGATTATTGACTAATTGCTTATGTGTTTAATTGAATTAAATGTTACTTAATTAATTAGCTATTTGTCTATGTGTTATTTGTATTATTTGTTTATTAGATTATGTGCTTAAATGATGTGTTTAATTAATTGTACATTAAATGTTCTATTTTATTTTATTTTATGGTTATGGTTAGTAATAATGGGCCAACTAATTAGGTTGTATGGACTACTTGGATAGGAGGTTTAATGAGAATGGATAATTACCCATGGACAATTGTATATGTATATATATATAGATATATATGTATATATGGCGTCATCGTGAACCAACAAGTTAAAATGTGTTAAAAAGTGGCCAAGTTTGAATTTGTAAAGTGCCACTACTACCTCTAACTACTAATATAGCTAGGGTGAGTAGGGATCGTCCCAAGGGAAATGAAGCAATATTGATATGGAAATAACGTTGGACTAGTAGGTCAAGTGATCAAAGATGTTTTGATTGATTAATTAAACTACAATGTTAAATAAATTCAATACAAAGCAATTAAAGTAAATAAATGGTAGAGAATAAGAGAGAGGGATTTTGGGACTTAGAGGTCACCACTAAACATCACCTTTCTAGACACTTAATGTGTAATGAATGAGGGAAAATATATGTTGCAATACTAATATGTGTGATTAATTGAATAAACTAGTATGAATGACTAATTAAGTATACATTGTCTAGAGAACCTAATGCATTCAAAACACAATCAAAACACATTAACAAGCTAGAGAATTGTACTACTTGCATTCATAAGCATGGAACATCAAATAACAAGCATGGATTGTCCTCCCTTCTAAGAAAGTAAGGCAACTACATTACAACTAAACTAGGGACATGAAAATTAAACTAATTAAATTAAGGTAGAGGCACAATCCATCAATAAATGAGTATGAACCATCAAACAAACCACAAGAGCATTCCATTAAAGCACCATGCCTTGACAATATCTAGATTCATAGCATCAATACACATAGACATGCATCAATAACACAAAACCTAGAGATAAACACATGAACATCTATTCTTGCATACATAGACATATTAGTAGAATGAAATGATCAATTGGAAGTATTAAACAACACAAATCATTGTAGAAACAAGATTCATATATAAATCAAATGTCAAGACAAAAATTACAACACAAATCCCCTCAAAATACAAAACATCAAGATCTAGAAGGTATGCTTAGGGCTGGCTCTAGCCCCAAGAAGATGTTTAGCCACTCATTGATGTAGTCATCCAACGCTTAAGGGACATCTCCATGGTAAGAATGATTTTCTTCTTGATGGAAACCTTAGATGAATGGAAGAACTGCCAAATGGTGTGTATCTCTCTAATCTCTAGACTCCTCTAACCTCTCTCTCCAAGATTGTATATATCTCTTCATGTAAAAATGGCACAAAATTCTTATATAGGTAGCTTAAGTGTCACACCCAATGGTCAGGCCTCATGCACTAGGGCCCCTTCAATGATTGCATCACGAGCTATCTTTTAATGAGCTGGACTCTATTTTTTTTTTGAACTTGAGGGGGTTCGATCGATCGAAGTTTTGTGAGATCGATTGAACCATGGTGGCGCCTTTTGGAATATTGACAGATCTGAGATATTTTTGGGATATTTTGGGAAAAAAACAAAAGTGGTAGGTGGGGATAAGATCAAAGAAGTTCGATCGATCAAAAGGATGTTGGATCGATCGAAGATAGAAATTCTTGGGGAGAAGGATAAGAGGCTCGATCCATCTTGATAAGGCTGGATCAATCACTCTGAGATTGATCGAAGATTTGTATGATTGATCAAAACTTGCTGTTTTCCACCACTTTACTTCCACTTTGCTCATTTCTTCCATTTAACTTGAGATTGCTTCTTTTATACTCTAATTTGGCTGAATTGATTTATTTTGGGGATAGGTGCCTGAAAAGGGCAATAACACGAAATTAGTTTAAAATGAAAAAATAAGATAGATAAATGTCCTAGAATACTCGAGCTTAAGGGGCTTAAATACGCACTTTTCAGCGCTCATTACACCCCCAAACTTAAATATTGCTAGTCTCTAGCAATGAACTACAAAGCAAAGGAATGAAATGAACAACTATACAACTATAGCTAGAAAGCAATGAAATGATAACACCACTTTCGTAGGGAACACGATTGCATTTAGCATATGCAACAAGCCTTTTAAACCCCTAGGTTACCTCTAGTGGACGAGTGAAGTCTCGTGAGGGTTTCCAGAAATGATACCCACAAACATAAAGCTCATTCTCACAAAAGAGGCACCAATATTGCAAACAAGCATTAGGAGAAAACTATCTCAAGTATGTAAATTTTCAACCATTTTAAAGCAATCTTCCAAAATTTCAACATCAAGCGAACAAGTATGGTCTTCCACACATCAAGAAAATGATCATGCAAATCAAAACAACTCTAGAATTCTTTTTAAGTGGACCGGCATCAAGTATGTTGCTATCTAAGCCAAGTGGAGAAATGATCACATTCTTACCCTTAAACTAGCACACAAATCTAGTACTGATCATCAAGACAAATAGTGGATATTTTATTAAAGCTTTATTGATCTAGGTGCGCTTCTTCTTTTCACTCGAATTTTTTTTTTTTTTCCTAATCCTAAGGATCAAAGATGGAAGCATAGTGTAATGTGTTGATCTATTAAGCTTTTAAGCGATCCATAAGGTCGAGCGTTAGGTTAATGACTCCCAAACTGAATGGCTTTAGGGCATTAGGTGTTCAAACACCCCTAAGCAAGCTCAAATCAACTAGGCTACAAATCAAAACAACATCCATCTAATCATTTCCCACTTCTCACCTTTTGGGAGAAGTCCTCACTTTTTTATTGCTTTTGCAACTTTTTCTTTTTCTTTTCTTTTCTTTTTTTTCTTTTTTTTTTTGTCAATTTATTAACCTAGAGTTTGGGCCCTCCACCTTTCGACGTGAGAAATTCAGTGCTTGATGATGCTAGAATCCTGGCTACTTAATAAAAAAGGTTTGTTATCCACCTTTATCAAGAATGAAAGCTTTTAATGCACTACTAGCTCAATTGGGATATAACCAAATGAATAATCAACAAAGCATGTACCCCACAAATGAATGCTAGTGTGCGCCTCTGCTAGTGTAGAATCTTAGAGTGAATCTCAAAACAATCACAAAATCAGGATGATGTGGACCACAAATGCTAGTATGATATCAATCTTTTGAAAAATTTACTCCTAAATGGCATCAATAAAGCATACAAGGAGTATTAGACTCTCAAGTTAAGCAATTTTTAAATTCTAAGTATCATGGTCCTCAAAAGATCAAAATCATAGCTAACATCAATCTCAAATCTCAATCATGCATTCAGAGCTCCAACTTAAATAAAATGCAACAAAGTAACCTTACCCCTAAACTTAAACCGCACATTGTCCTCAATGTGCAATTAAAACAATGAAAAAGATGGAAAGAATATACCGTGGTGGCAAAGACATGAAGCTCGGCAATGATCCAATTTGAAAGACGTCTCCCCCAAACTTGGAATCAACAACCTACTTGAATAACCACACTAGCAAACTCACAACAACTATTAAATGGGAAAAGAATAACTAAGGCATGCAATCTAAGGCAATATAGTACAAGATGAAAGAGAGATATGAGTTCTAGCCCAATATAAATCATAAAGTATGCATGACTATACAAAAGGGACACAATAGGGAAACAAAGATTTATATGTTGGAATTTTTTTTTTAATTTTTTGTAGAAATAATTGTGGAAATAATAAAATAGAATGAAAGAAATAAGAATGAACATGAACATGAATGATATAAAGATAAAAGGCACAATGTGTCATGCAGATACTAAGTTTAACGTCTATAGGAAGACGGAATGGTGCTTTGAAGTATTGATTGATTTATTATTATTATTATTAGAATGAAATGGAGAAACATCCTGATCGATCAAAGAATGATCGATCTAACTTCGATCGATACAACTTCGATCGATCCAAAACCTAAAAATCTGCAGACAGCTTCGAACGATACATAGAGAGATGAAATATACAAAGATCCAAAAATTTTCCAAGTATAGAACTCTGATTGATCCAAGGGAAACTGGATTGATCTTGGAATTTTAGATCGATTAGAAAGACAGTTCGCACGATACACTGAGAGCTGAAATATGCAAGGAATTTTCGCACGATAGGACAGAGAGATGATTGGATGCAGAGATGATGTTCGATCGATCGAACTTCTTTTGAAATCTATCGAACGTGCAAGAATATGCAGGAAATTGAACTTCTCTTGAGAACATTGAGTTAAACACTAAATCTCGTTATAAATTGGATCTACTAAGAGGGCGGCTTCCGCATGTCTTTGAAAAACTTGTCCCTCAATGTAGGGTTTCAACCTTTGCCCATTCACTTTGAATATAGTTCCATTTTTTAAACTTTGAATTTCAACCACCCCATGAGGCGCAACAGAAATGATCTCATACGGACCTTCCCATTCAGTTCACAACTTCCCGAGAAAGAGTTTTAATCTAGAGTTGAAAAGCCAAGCTTTTTTACCAGGCTCAAAAGATTTCTTCAGAATGTGTTTGTCATGAAAAGCTTTAGTTCTCTCTTTGTAGAGTTTGGTATTATCATAAGCATTATGTCTTAACTCTTCTAACTCACTCAATTGGAGTAACCGATTCTCTCCATCTTTGTTAAGGTCAAGATTGAGCTTTTTAATCGCCCACATAGCTTTGTGTTCTAGCTCAATCAGAAGATGGCAAGGCTTTTGTTAGACCAAGAGAGGGAGGGGGTGAATTGGTCTAAGTAAATTCCTTCCTCTTTTCAAGTTAACTTTTAGAATCAAAACACAAGTAAGAGAATAAGAATAACCAACCTTAGCACAACACAAGATTTACAAGGAAACCCTCTTAATAGGGAAAAACCTTAGTTTTTGGCCTCTGCCAATAAAGTTCCACTAGGTGATGTAAGTTGTGACATACTCAAATGTCTTATTTTCAGTACCCTCCTTGTACAAGTAAGAACATTGACTTTCACACCCACTACACACACACTAGCTCTTGAACAACATTTGTTGTATGCAAGTAGTTACTCACTCAGCTGCCCCACTTTCCACACACACCTTGTACTAGCTAGGACATTGACTTTCACTCACTCTACACATACACAAGCTCATCAATAAGCACACATGTACTCCCCTTGTCCTAAGCAACCCTGCTTGGACTTACAAGCTCTCAAAATCCAAATCAATAATAGAATAAGGTGTCGATACACCAAGTACACAAATCCTCAGCTGCAACATAAGATAAGAGTGAACACACAGCTTGAAGTAGAATAATGTGAAACCTTAGCTTTCTCTTCACTGCAACTAGAGGGTTTAAACTGTAAAATCACAATGTAGCTTCACTTGTAGCTCACACTAGGTTCCCACAGCCTTGAATAAGCTTAACTAACTTGCTCAAATCAATCTTAGATAATGGACAACAAGTATACATCAATTTCAGCACATAAGGCTTCAAAACCCTAGACAAGGATAAATCTGTCAAATCACCCTGTAGCTTCAACACTGACTATTCTTCTATATTCATAGCCTTGATATCATAAAATAAACTTGCTCAATATGTTATAGCAGTGAATGGTGTAAGGTATAAGAGTCTCAATTCATACTAGACTTGAAGAACACAAAACCCTAGCTTCTAAGCTCTCAAGGGCAATTCTGTCAAAACCTCTAACCCTTGATCAAATACAAGTTCCCACAGCTACAAATAATCATAATACACTTACAAACATAGTATCTTCAGTAAGCACAACAAGATAAGGTCAATAAAGCACAAAATCAGTAGCAACACAGTTTCTACGGGGTCTAATTTGGTACTGCTGTAATGCCTCTATTATGAGGGTATAATAGGTATTTTATGAGGTCTCAGGCTTGGAATGCACTCTTATAACCTTGCATTATATCCACACAAAATCCTAGAGATTAAGCACATCAAGAAGTTCATTAATCACAGCCCTAAAAACTGTTATTAGTGAGTTTCTGCAGGATAGCTTTAACTAACAGCTATGCTAATACACAAACACTATAATGGCTCAGTTCAGCATTAATCACAGCAATCTCAACTCCCAAACATAACTTTACACTTGCTTGACATATTAGAATCAAGAACCAAGCAAGGTAAAACAATTCAACACACATTCCAGAAGATCACAATACACAGCAGGTTAATTTAGTCTCAGTTCAACAACAACTTAATTCTTAGGGCAATTCTAGAATTTTGAACTTGTTCAACACTTGTTCAGCTTCTCAAAGCCTTGTATAGTCAATATACTCATGTTCAAATTAAAATCACAGTGATTGAACCATGGTATCACAATACAGTTCACAAATCTCAGCACGACAAGGTTAAAACCTTAGTTTAGTGTGGTTCTTAGGGTCAATACTTAAACTAACCAATTTTTTGAGATGGATTCAATTTTAACAACTTCAAATCATCAAGTTACTCATGCTCAGGTGTTAAACTCTAGGCTTATAGCATATTAAATCAAGGAAGTAAACCACAACAGCTATTTCATCTCAAACTACTCAAATATCAGGCTCTAAAGAACCAAATTCTGAAGTAGTGAGTATTTAAGCTTATACCTGATTTCAATAGATGTAAATAGGTGTTTCAAACTTGCTTCAACCTCTACTTTTCACCTCAAGCCTCTAGAACCAAATTAGACCAACGATAGCAGCCTTGACAACAACTTTTAAGCCTCAACAACACTGTTACTTGTAAGTCTTCAAGTGATCACATACACACAGCAACTTTTGAGATTAAAATGAGTTTACATAGTTGAATTAATACTCAAAAACTCTCATTCAGCTCCCCCTTTTCATGTCACTCAAGAATAGCCTCTAGAGAGTATTGAAAATGTATGTTGTAGGCTTAAACCCTAGCAGCTGTAGTATTGCTTTTATACTCGCACCCTTTGATGATGCAACCCTAAAACAAATGGATAGGATTGAGCTGAGGTCCTCCAATCCGTGAGCAAAGAAATTCTGACAATGTAGAGGAGATAGTACCATTTTGCCCCTTGCCAACTCACCTTGAAAAACATATACCTGCTCGCTATATCAATATGTATGTAAATATATATTTGAAATGCCTTTTTGATCTTGATCCCCAAGAAATGTAAAGCTGGCCATATTCTCTCACTCTAGGACCACTGTGCACGTGATAGGACCATGTAACATCACACAAAATTACACTAATGCCTTTGCAGATTCCTTTTGACAGAAAGGTTAAAAACATTGTTGTCACATTGAATAACTCTGTCATATTGAATAATTGAGCTCAAATGACCAGTGTAGCTTCTCAGACAAATGAAGTATAAATATTGAAATATGTATAGAGACCAAATTCCCTTGACAAGTGTGGTAGGTAGAATGTAAGTGCTGTCACATAATTCACAACATACAAAGGTTGCATTTGACTTCCTTGATATTTCAATGAGCAATGATCTTAATAATTGAGCTTATAACAACTTGTATACACTTGATCAAACCACAATATATCAACATTTCAATATCCAATTGCTTTGAGCCTTTAATAATTGAGCTTATAACAACTTGTATACACTTGATCAAACCCCAATATATCAACATTTCAATATCCAGTTACTTTGAGCCTTTAGCTTGCATTTTGTCATTAAAAGAGCAAACCTCAAGATAGGCATCTTATATCAACAGCTTTCCATAAACAAGTCTATAAGGAGACATGCCAATGGGAGTCTTATATGCCGTTTGGTAAGTCCACAAAGTATCATTCAACTTGCGTGACCAATCCTTCCTGGTTGAGTTAACCGTTTTCTCAAGAATATGTTTAATTTCCCGGTTTGAAACTTCTACTTGCCCACTTGTTTGAGAATGGTAAGGAGTGGCGACTTTATAAGTAACGGAGTACTTAAGAAATATTTGCGTTAAGAGTTGATTGCAAAAATGCTTTCCTCCATCACTAATCATGGCTCTTGGCATACCAAAACGAGTGAAAATGTTGGATTTAATGAATTGAATAACCACGGAGTGGTCATTGGTTTTGGTAGCAGAAGCCTCCACCCACTTAGAAGCATAGTCAACGGCAAACAAAATGTATTGAAATCCATAAAACATAGGAAAAAGGACCCATAAAATCAATGCCCCAAATATTTAACATTTCAACAACAAGAATATTTATCAAGGGCATCATGTCTCTTCTCGACATTAATCCCATTTTTTGACATCTCTCACATTCCTTGCAAAAATTGTAGGCATCTCTATAGATGGTGGGCCAAAATAGCCCACTTTGAAGCACCTTCAAAGCGGTCTTCTTTGTACTAAAATGCCTGCCGCATGCAAGGGTATGGCAAAACAAAAGCACACTTGGAATTTCACTCTCCGGGATGCATCTTCTCACAATTTGATCTGGACAATATCGAAACAAGACAGGATCTTCCTAATAGTAATTCCGGATGTTGGCAAAGAAATGCTTTTTTGCTTGCTTTGACCAATTAGTTGGAAGCTTGCCAATTGTAAAAAAATTCACAATATCGGCAAACCAAGGCATTTGCCCATTAAAGATTTGGAACAGTTGTTCATCTGGGAACGAATCATGAATTGGTGGGCTCGGGAAGACTCTACTACCAACCTTGAGAGATGATCGGCAACCACATTTTCGGTGCCTTTCTTATCTTTGATTTCAAAATCAAATTCCTAAAGAAGCAAAATCTATCTTATCAAACGAGGTTTTGTTTCTTTCTTTGTCAAAAGATGCCTCAAAGCAGCATGATTAGAATAGACAACGACTTTTGATCCTAAGAGATAAGACCGAAATTTATCAAAAGCATACACTACGGCAAGTAATTCTTTCTCGGTAGTGGAGTAATTCAATTGAGCTCCCAAGAAAGTCTTGCTTGCATAGTAGATGGCATATGGAAGTTTTCATACCCTTTGCCCCAAAACTGCTCCCATGGCGTAATCAGAGGCATTATACGTGATTTTAAATGATAATGACCAATTGGGTGGTTGTATAATAGGGGCAGATAATAATAAATCCCGCAATTTATGAAAAGCATCAAGGCATGCTTGACGAATGGTGTTTCCTTGGCAAGAAGATTGCACAAGGGTCTAGCAATTTTGCTAAAATCTTTGATGAAACGGCAATAGAAGCCAGCATGACTTAAAAAGGAGTGAACCTCTCGCACCGTAGAAGGTGGAGGCAATTCAGAAATGAGCTCAACTTTCACTTTATCAACCTCAATTCCCTTTTTTGAGATGACATGACCCAAAACAATACTTTCTTGAACCATGAAATGGCTTTTTTCCCAACTACGAACAAGGTTTGTTTCACGACATCTTTTAATCACCAAATTTAAATTTTTGAGGCATGCATCAAATGAAGACCCAAAGACTAAAAAATCATCCATGAAGACCTCTAGATACTCTTCCACCATGTCTGAGAAAATTGACATCATACGCCTTTGGAATGTGGCGGGAGCGTTGCATAATCCAAAAGACATTTGTCTATAAGCAAATGTGTTAAAAGGACAAGTAAAGGTGGTTTTTTCTTAGTCTAAAGGGTCTAGGGCTATGGTGTGTTTCTTCCTAGGGTCGTGTTAACACCCAAAGTTGCAATGAAAGTGTGATCAAGTTTAAATTTATAAAGAGCCACTACTATCTCTAACTACTAATATAGCTAGGGTGAGTAGGGATCGTCCCAAAGGATTGGGGGCTATGTTAATATGGAAACAAGGTCAGATTAGTAGGTCGAGTGATCAAAGGGTGTTTTGATTTGTTAATTAAACTACAATATAAATAAATTCAATACTAAACAACTAAAGTAAATAAAAGGGTAGAGAACAAGAGAGAGAGGTCTTGGGATCTAGAGGTTACCACTAAACATCACCATTCTAGACACTCAATGTGTAATGAATGAGGGGAAACATGTGTTGCAATAGAAAAAGGTGTGATTAATTGAATCAACAAGCATGGATTGACTAATTAAGCATATAATGTCTAGACAACGTAGTGAATAGCATAATATATCAAACTAAGCCATTATTCCTTCCTTTAAGTTCACAATCAACACACTAATAAGTTAAAGAATTATATTACTTGCATTCATAAGTATGGAACATCAAACAACAAGCATGGATTGTCCTCACATCAAAGAAAGTAAAGCAGCTACACTACTTCTAAACTAAGGACATGAAAATTAAATTAATTAAATTAAGGTAAAGGCACAATCCATCAAGAATTGAGTATGAACCATCAAACAAACCACAAGAGTATTCTATTTAAGCACTATGCCTTGACAATCTCTAGATTCATAACATCAATACACATAGACATGCATAAATATCAAAAAACCAAGAGATAAACACATGAACATCTACTCTAGCATGCATAGACATATGGATAGAATAAAATGGTTAATTGGAAGTATTAATCAACACAAATCATTATAAGAACAAGATTCATATATAAATCAAATGTCTAGACAAGATTACAACACAAAGCCCCTCAAAATACAAAACATCAAGGTCTAGATGGCATGCTTAGGGCTAACTCTAGCCCCAAGAAGATGTTTAGCCACTCATTGATGTAGTCATCCAACCCTCAAGGGCCATCTCTATGGTAAAAATGCTCTTCTTCGTTATGGAAACCCTAGAAGAATGGAAGAACTCCCAAAATAGTGTATGTCTCTCTAAGCTCTAGCCTCCTCTCCAAGATATGTGATATATGATTCTAAGTTATGTTGAGATATGAAGATATGATGTAAAAATGGCTCAAAATCCTTATATAGGTAGCTCAAGTGTCACATCTAATGGTCAGGTCTTATGCACTAGGGTCCCTTCAATGATTGCACCACGAGCCGACTCTATTTTATTTCGGACTTGAGGAGGTTCGATCGATCAATTTTAGATGAGATCGATCGAACTGTGGCTAGATCCATCGAATTAAGACCAGATCGATCAATCCATGGCGGTGCCTTTTTGGAATAAGACAAATCTGAGATATTTTTGGGATATTTTGGGAAAAGACAAAAGTGGTAGGTGGGGATAAGATCAACGAAGTTCGATCGATCTAAAGAAAGTTGGATCGATCGAAGATGAAATTTCTTTAAGGATAAGGACAAGGGGTTTGATCCATCTTGGTGAGTTGAGATCAATCAATGTGAGATTGATCAAAAATATTCCTGATCGATCGAAGATTGCTGATTTCCACCACTTTGCTCCATTCTTCCATTCAGCTGAAGATTGCTTCTTTTATGCTCTAATTTGGCTTAATTGACTTATTTTGGGGATAAGTATCTGAAAAGGGCAATAACATGAAATTAGTCTAAAACGGGAAAGTAAGATAGATAAAAGTCCTAGAATACTCGAGCTTAAGGGGTTTAAATGTGCACTTTTCAGCGCTCATCAGGCTACTTGATTGTAACCCGAATAGACATTAAGAAAGTAATAATATTGTTGCCCGGGCAATCTGTCTAGAATTTGATCAATGAATGGTAAAGGGAAGTAATCTTTTCTACTGGCGGCATTTAATTTGCGGTAATCAATGCATACACGCTATGAATTGGCGCTACATTTAGAAATTATTTCACCCTTCGAATTTTCAACCACCGTAATCCTCGATTTTTTGGGAACTACTTGAGTTGGACTCACCCATTTGCTGTCAGAGATTGGATAAATGATACTAGCATCTAAGAGCTTAACAACTTCTTTCTTAACCACTTCTTTCATGTTTGGATTTAATCTTTTTTGGGCATCTCTAAAAGGTTTTGCATCCTCTTCCATAAGAATGCGATGCATGCAAATAGAAGGTTTAATTCCCTTTAGATCCGCCACACTCCATGCAATAGCTTCCTTATTTTCTTTAAGCACATTCAAAAGAGCATTCTCTTGATCTTTTTCAAGACTTGAAGAGATGATGACCGGAAGAGTCTCTTTCGGGCCTAGAAAGGCATACTTAAGATCGGGAGGGAGAGTTTTAAGCTTAAGAATGGGTGGAGAGACTAAAGATGGGACTGGTGGAGTGCTAGAGAGTGGAGGAAGAGGTTCTTTTGGAACTTTCCGAGGTGGAAAATCCAAGCTTGTAATGGATTCCATTAAGTTATTAACCTCACTCATTGACCCTTCAATATCAAACCCGCAATTCTTATATATTTCAAGGAGACAAGATGCAAGAGGATCATCGGATAGAAGAGATGAAAGATTATCCTCGGTTGGTTTTTTTATAATCATAGAAGGAATGGACTCCTCTACAATTTCATCCAAGACATCTATGAGACAACACTCGTCTTCATCTATGGGATATAGACTTGTATTGAAAACATTAAACTTAACCATCATGTTGCCAAAAGAAAGGTCGATAACTTCGGATCTACAATTAATAGTTGCATTTGAAGTGGCAAGGAATGGCCTTCCCAAGATGATTGGGATGTGATTGGTAGGGTTGGCAACCGGTTCGGTATCAAGAACCACAAAATCAACCGGGAAATAGAACTTGTTAACCTTAATGAGTATGTTCTCAACCATGCCCCTAGGAGTTTTGATAGATCTATCGGCCAATTAAAGCACTACCGAGGTTGGCTTTAAATCATTCAAACCAAGTTGGACATACACGGAATAAGGAATCAAATTAACACTCGCTCCTAAGTCAAGAAGAGCTCTACGAACTTTATGGTTTCCAATCACACATGAGATGGTCAGAGCACCGGGATCTTTGAACTTAGGTGGAGTGTTATGTTGAATGTTGAAGCTCACTTGCTCCATGAGAAATACTTTTTTAAGGCCTTATCCCTTGTTCTTTCTTTTTTGTGTGCAAAGATCTTTCAAATTTTTTGCATAAGGCGGAATTTGCCTAATTGCATCTAAGAGAGGAAGATTTATGTTAACTTGTTTAAAGACCTCCATCATATCATGGATTTTTCCTTCTTTCCTCCCAAAAGGCAAAGTCTCTTTTAAAGCATACGGAAATGGAGCTTTTGGCTAATGAGACCTTGTAACTTGAGGAGATGATAAAGAGGGTTGAGAATTCTTAACGGTGACATTTTCATCTAAGGAAGTAGGAGTAAAATTAGAAACGGGACGGGTGTCAACTTTAGGTTGCACCGGTTCACTAACTTTATTTGGTTATTCAACCCTATTGTCAATTTACCCACCACTTCTCAAAGTGGTAATTGCTTGCACTTGTTCTTAAGAAGGGCACCTCGATGTAGGGTGTGCTTCCACGAAATATTAGGCTTTCGGGTTCCTTTCGGGTTGGCTAGGCAATTTACTAATTTCTCTTGCATTCAATGCATTAGCTATTGTCCCAATTTTGGATTCAAGCTTTGATATCGATTGAGAATGAGAATGCAACAGATTAGTGTTCATTTCTAAACTATCCAAAGCCACCAAAACCTTATCTTCAAATGTATAATTACTAAAAAGTGCATGAGGATGATGAGAGCAATTTTGAAAATCCTACACTTGAGGATGTGAAAAGTGATTCATTCTTTGATGATGAGAAGAAAAAACGAATCCTTGGAACCCTTCATTCCTTTTACGAGGTGGGACATATCTACTTTGAAAATGTTTAACTTGACAAGGACTTGAACTTTCATTCCACACCGGAACATTAACATTTGAATAAGGGTGAGCAAATGTAGCATTGACTTGTTCAAAATGCTCATTGAACATATGTCCATGAGGATAATTGGAAGTAGAATGTAGAACACTAGAACAAGTCATGCAAGGCTCACAAGACTGATAAGAGTGACGAAAATGAGATGACTTTGTGACCAGTTTTTGACTTGATAAGAATCGATCAAGTTTTTGTGAAAAGAGTTTCAACCTCAGCTACAATCTCCATTGGACGTTGAATTTGACACACTTTCAAATTTTTCTTCTTTTCATTAAAATCATGACCCAACCGAGAAGTGTGATATTTATGCAAAGAATTTTCACTCATTTTTTCAAAAAAGTGCCAAACATCATCTTCATGTTTTCCAAAATATGAACCTCCACATGATGTATCAACTATGTCCTTATGAATGTCGGATAGGCTTTTATAGAAATATTGGACAACTTGCTATTTTGGAATACCATGATGTGGACATTTCTTTAATAATTCATTCAATCTTTCCCAAGCCTCATGTAAAAGTTCTCCTTCACCATGAGAAAATTCTCTAATTGAAGTTCTTATTAAATTGATCAAGCTCACGGGGTAAATTTTTTTCAAAAATTCACTTTGCATTTGCATCCAAGATGTTATTGAATTTGCCCCTAAATTGTTGAACCAATGTTTTGCTTTATTTTTAAGAGTGAAAGGGAAGAGAAACAGTCTAAGAACTTCTTCCGGGACATTCATGTACTTCACGGTGGAGCATATTTCAAGAAATTCATCAAGATGTTTATATAGTTCCTTATCATCTACGCAATAGAAAAGTGGACATATTTGAATGGTTTCGGGCTTACTTTCATATTGATCAGCCCCAAAATTAGGAAGCATGATGCAAGTTGGTGCATGGTATTCATGAAGATTGTAATGATCACGAAGAATCATTGGAGGAATTGGAGCTTAAACTCTGTGGGGATGGTGGTTAAGAGGGGGATGTCCCATGAAATATGGGTCTAAATAGCCAAGGTTACCCTTTAGATTTTCCATTAGAATGCCTAAGTTGAAGGGTAGGGAAAGGACCACATAAAACTTCAAGTAACATACCAACAAAACAATAGAATCAAGCACTTCTCCTTCGCAACTCAAAACAATCAACAATCCTCCACATATAATGATCCCATACTCCCATGCTTTGAACAATATGTAAGAAAAATTAAATTTCCTCCATGCGGGCTCACGATTTATCTAAGAAAATAAAAACTTGCCTCTATGCGAGCTCACAATTTAACTAGAGATTGAGTTTAGAAAAGCTTACAAAGGATCCTCAAGCCACTTCAATTTATTTTTCAATTTTCGCCTAGCTTTGCAATTTTTTTTAGATTTTAGCCTTTTTATGCTTAGCTTAGCTCCTTGCTTTAGAATTCTCCTTTGCTTCACTTCCTTTACTTAATTCACCTAGCCAATCAAGAACAAACACAATAAGTAACAAAAATAAAATAAAGTAAAAACATGATCAAAAGAGTACTAATTCCTAATTATTTCCAAAATACGGCGTTACTTATCCCTGGCGCCGTCGTGAACCAACAAGTTAAAACATGTTAAAGAGTGGCCAAGTTTGAATTTGTAAAGTGCCACTACTACCTCTAACTACTAATATAGCTAGGGTGAGTAGGGATCGTCCTAAGGGAAATGAAGCAATATTGATATGGAAATAACGTTGGACTAGTAAGTCGAGTGATCAAAGATGTTTTGATTGGTTAATTAAACTATAATGTTAAATAAATTCAATATAAAACAATGAAAGTAAATAAAGGGTAGAGAATAAGAGAGAGGAATCTTGGGACTTAGAGGTCACCACTAAACATCACCTTTCTAGACACTCAATGTGTAATGAATGAGGGGAAATATGTGTTGCAATACTAATATGTGTGATTGATTGAATCAACAAGTATGGATGACTAATTAAGTATACATTGTCTAGAGAACCTAATGAATAGCACAATATATCAAACTAAGCCATTATTCCTTCCTTTAAGCTCACAATCAAAACACATTAACAAGTGAGAGAATTATACTACTTGTATTCATAAGCATGGAACATCAAATAACAAGCATGGATTGTCCTCTCATCTAAGAAAGTAAGGTAACTACACTACAACTAAACTAAGGACATGAAAATTAAACTAATTAAATTAAGGTAGAGGCACAATCCATCAATAAATGAGTATGAACCATCAAACAAACCACAAGAGTATTCTATTAAAGCACCATGCCTTGACAATCTCTAGATTCATAGCATCAACACACATAGACATGCATCAATAACACAAAATCTAGAGATAAACACATAAACATCTATTCTAGCATACATAGACATATGAATATAATGAAATGATTAATTAGAAGTATTAAACAACACAAATCATTGTAAAAATAAGATTCATATATAAATCAAATGTTAAGACAAGAATTACAACACAAATCCCCTCAAAATACAAAACATCAAGATCTAGAAAGCATGCTTAGGGCTAGCTCTAGCCCCAAGAAGATGTTTAGCCACTCATTGATGTAGTCATCCAATCCTCAAGGGCCATCTCCATGGTAAGAATGATCTTCTTATTGATGGACACCCTAGATGAATGGAAGAACTCTCAAATAGTGTGTATCTTTCTAATTCTAGACTCCTGTAATCTCTTTCTTTAAGATTGTATATATCTCCTCATATAAAAATAGCTCAAAATCCTTACATAGGTAGCTTAAGTGTCACACCCAATGGTCAGGCCTCGTGCACTAAGGCCCCATCAATGATTGCACCACGAGCTATCTTTTAATGAGCTGGACTCTATTTTTTTTTCGAACTTGAGGGGGTTCGATCAATCGAACCATGGCGGCGCCTTTTGGAATACTGATAGATTTGAGATATTTTCGGGATATTTTAGGAAAAAGACAAAAGTAGTAGATGGGGATAAGATCAAAGAAGTTCGATCGATCGAAAGGATGTTGGATCGATCGAAGATGAAAATTATTAGGGATAAGGACAAGAGTCTTGATCCATCTTGATAAGGCTAGATCGATCACTGTGAGATCGATCAAAGATTTGTATAATCGATCAAAACTTACTGTTTTCCACCATTTTGCTTTCACTTTGCTCATTTCTTCCATTTAACTTGAGATTGTTTCTTTTATGCTATAATTAGGCTGAATTGACTTATTTTGGAGATAAGTACCTGAAAAGGGTAATAACACAAAATATGTCTAAAATAAAAAAATAATATAGATAAATGTCTTAGAATACTAGAACTTAAGGGGTTTAAATACGCACTTTTCAGCGCTCATCAATATACATATAAATATGAAAGGAAAGTAATTTATTAATTAGTATTAATAAATAATCTGATGTACATATTATATATATTTATATAATAAGGATATACATAGATTTTATATGTATCATGTTTTAGGTTGCCTTTTAGTATTACGATAACTTTAGTATTAATAAATAATCTGATGTATATATTTTATTTATTTAATAAGGATATAAACCAATTATATATGTAATATATTTTAAAATACCTTTTTAATATTTTAATTTTATTATCTTTCTTTATTAAGTTGACTTGGATTGGGAAAAGGAGTAGGGTTATTATTTTGCCTATAAATATATTAACTATAGGTTTGTAAAAGGGGGTTAGAAATATATCATGTAATATGTTTCAGAGAGAGAGAGAGAGTAGAGAGAGATGGAGGAAGAGAAAGGAAGGAAGAGAAAAACCTTTAGAGCAGAAGATTAAGGAAGAAGAAGTTTAACTTTCGATCCGAAAGTTTAACGCAAGTTCTTCTTCTTTTTCTCTCTGATCGGTTGGTCAATTATACATCAACCTTCGCAATAGCACGAATCATTGTAAAATAGGGCTATTGGTCGGGTAAGTCGAACCACTGGGACTGCGCTAGTCTAAAGCAACCTAAATGTCTAGAATCATTCTTAGAATGATAAGGGGTAATAAGGGTTTGTTTGTTTGTCACTAAACTAGAAATGTAAAGATGCATAAACTAGTAGATTGCAAGGAATGTAAAGAAGTGAGATACAAGTAGAAAAGACTAGGGAGATGAATCCATTACCTACTCTATTAACATGCTAGTATGTGGTTAACTTGGGAAACAAATTAGATATATGGCAATGATATGTAGCAATACAAAATTACTACACTATCTCCAAGAATTTCATAGAATCAAGATTTAAGCATAATCCCTCAAAGTTATACATGCTTGACTACCTAAATGAAATTGTAGCTTCACATATTCACTAAGCTAGGGACTATCAAACCCCTTAATAACTATGGTGATAGCACATGGAGCTAAGAATCAAGAATAAATCCATCAAAGGGGGACCCTAAGCTATGGACTAACAAGATTCTCAAATACATGCCAATAAAAACACTTTCACAATCTTATTTCCATTGTCACTATGGAAATAAAAGCAATACAACCATGAGAACATACACTCTAAGAGAAGATAATATATTCAACATGATCATTTATAAGAGTTTATGTTCATTACATCAAATACAAGCTCTAGACCATGAAAGTGCCATATATATACATATTTCCCAAGATTAAACCAAAACTAAGAAATGCTTACAAAGTAGGGCTTCATCACCTCCCTAGATAAAGAGTTAGTTACCCATTGCCAAGCTAGAAGAAGGAAGAAGCTCCATCTTCATGGCCATTTTCGTGCAACCTTCTTGGAGCTTGAAGAACCCCTTTTTTTTTGCTCTCTTCTCTCTCCTCTATCTTCTCAAAATGAAGCTTAATGTAAAATGTGTGGCCTCCCTTGCCTTATCTCCTCCAACAAAGCTCTCTCTCTCGTCCAAAAAAATCCCCAACTACCTCATAAAGAAGTAAGTAGAAATGAGGAAACCAATGCACAAGTGGCTGCCAAAATGAGGATTCCCGAAGGCAATTCTGCCCTAAATTCGAGTGCTCGAAATAAGGGCTCGAGCACTCGAAATTGGAGCAGAATGCTCCATTCTTGCCTTGCTCCGCCCGGACCTACTTTGGTAAAACGGCCATAACTTTGCACTCCAAACTCCGAATGATGAACCGTTTCAAGATTTGGAAAGATAATTCAGAGCTCTAAAAACTTTATGTTTTGGTGGAGATCCAATTCTCAAGGATGGTTGGTCGAAAATGAAGATCAAGGCAGAATTTCATTGCTGCCAGGCAGTTCTGCGCACCTCTGGTAACAAGCCCATAACTCTCTGCTCCGAGCTCCGAATGACAAACCGTTTGAAGATTTAGAAAGCTAATTCAGAGCTCTAAATCTTTTATGTTATGATGGAAGTCCAGTTCTTGAGTTTGCTAGGTCGAAAATGGCAACAAAAGTCAGGTTCCACTGCTGCCAAGCTTCAGCATTGGCACCCTTTTTGTTCAAAATTCCACAAGGCATCATTTTTGCATCCTTTTTGCAATTTAACCTGAAAATGTACAAAAACATGCAAATGGAGATAATCTACATAAAATAATCAATTAATGGACTTAACTAATGTAATTTAGAGCGCTTGAATATACAGTATTCGGCGCTTATCACTCTCCCTTTGATTTGTGTTCTATACATGCCTAGGAGATTCCAGGATTCTTAAACACATAAAACTAAATAATTATGCATGTTTAATTGGATTAGAACATAGGTTTTATGAAATTGGTTTATATTTGTTCTTGTTGTATGAATTAATAAATTAATGGATTTGATCTGGTTTCTTTATGAATTTTTACATGTTTTAAATGATGTAATTTCATATCTATGGATTGATGGAACTTAGAAACATACCTTAGAATCTTTAAACAATAAAGAATGAATTCGCAGTAGAAGTTTTGGGTTGAATCGCGTAAACAGTGTTCAATCCGTAGTTACAGTGCTCGAGCATTGGAAGTAAAGCTCGAGCCATAGGTGAAAAACTCGAGCCTTGGATGGAAAGCTCGAGCTATTGAAGCAAAGTTCGAGCTGTAGAAGTAAAGCTCGAGTCAAAGATGAAGAGGTCAAGCCTTAGATGTAAAGCTCGAGCTGTTGATGTAAAGCTGGAGCCATGGAAAAGAAGCTCGAGCCATAGATGGAAAACTCGAGCTTTTAGGAGGAAAGCTCGAGCCTTACCTGGAGAATTTACAAAAATAGCGTTTAAATTAACTTAATTGATTTTGAGGGGTCCTGAACATTAAATAGGGACTAGGTATGAGTTTAAATAAATAAACTTGATTATAACGATACATGCCATATAAATTCGTGAAAGAATAATGATTTAATCTTTTTAATTTGTTCTAGTAATTGAGATTAAATGTTTAACATGAAATGTATTTGGAGAATGCTTACTTAACTGTGAAATAAAATATCAGTATGTCTAAGGTTCAGTTTGTGTGGAATACATGATATAGGAATCTTAAATAAGTTATAAGTCATTCCTATTTGGTAATAGCATGATATTCTGTTATTATGTTATTCTGAATTATTTGATGTATTATTTTATTTGTTACATCAATTATTGGATTGTGTGTATGTAATACACCAGTATGGGATGGTGGCATTCTAGGGACGGATTAACTTATCAGTTAAGTCCTACCTATTTTTTTTTTGTATAAGTGAATGGATTAACTAAAATTTTAAGTCCTACTTATATTCGTGTCAGGCAACTGAACAAGTTGGATGATACATAGTGGATTAATTTATAGTGGATAGGATATATATATATATATATATATATATATATATATATATGCCATGATATGAGCTTGAGCCTCAGGATTAGTGGTTAGGGTGCGTATATTGCTAAGGATGTGTAGCTAGATATAGTGTAGTTGTGTGCCCTAGTAGGTCTAAGTACTCATACCCACTATATGTGCGTTTTGTATGTTGCTTACTATTCAGGTTGAGGCAACCCTATAGTCTAGTGAGGTTCCTTTACTGTGCATTTATATATATATCTACGAAGTACTAGTTATTGTTGGATTGACTAGAATGTATACGTGTATCGGATCTCTGCTTGGACTGTAGTAAAGTAGAATTTGTTTGTGGGCCTGACCCACCATTATTTTTCAGGTATTCTTCAGGTGTTGAGGATTGTTCGTGCTGAGTAGAGATCAGTCTACTTCACTCTTCCGAGTTTACTTAGGAGATTCATTTATGTTTCATCTTTTAGATGTAGACAGTCATTATGGTTATTTATTCAATTGTTATTTTCTAAGGGTCCACACAGTATGGATTCCAGAGTTGTATTAGAAGATTAGTTGTATTAGAATATTTTATTATTTATTGAAAATTTATTCTGAGGATTTTTTAGATTATCATTTTAGTGTTCATTTCAGCATTTTTAATTCTTATTTATCCTCTTGTATTCTGTGTTCATTTATTACTGATTTGTTTTGATATCCCCGGGCGTTCGGGTGTGGGCCTGGCCAACCCACATTCGAAAATCCGGGAGTATCACAATTGGTAACAAAGCACTCCAGGTTCAAGTGTCCTTAGGAGTGTCTTTTGTTATATGACTTCCGCGTTACGTCTCTTAAAACTTAGAGCTCATATTCAGATTCGTTGTTCTCTATTTACGATTCGTTAGGAAGAGCTGATGTCAATTATATTTTGTAGCACAGAATGGTTGGCACTAGGAAGAGGATAGGGTCCAAGGCGAAAGTGATAAAGACCCAAAGAAGTAAATGAGTACGTTATCGATTTTGTTGCCAGAAGGCAAAATTAAGGATTGAAGGTTTAGGTTCGTTTGACGCCATTTTAAAGTATAAAGCCAAGGAAGGATTTAGGTGTATGTGTTAGGCCACTGCATATCGGGGCAAACATGACTTCAGTTGTTCTTAAAAAAGGAGAAAAGTTAAAGGAGGAGCCCGAAGAGGAAATGATCCAAATGGAGGAGATTTCAAAGTATCTAAGGACTAGGGTATTAAATCTTGAACATGAATGATCGCGCAAGGGTGATCTTATGTGCTAGTATTATAACGATTGATATTAGTAAAATTAATGTTGATCAATCTAACATATAGTTAAACTTTCTTGTCATCTCTAAAAGAGATATATAAGAAGTACTCTTCAGGAGTTTGGGGATTTGATGGAGTTTTTATCAGACCAAAATGTATGATTTTGTATCACATTCAGGAGAGTGTGGGTATTATGTTGTAACATTCTAATTCACTTTAAAAAGCCAAGTTAGACAGTTTACATTCCGCGTATAGGGAGGATTAAGGTTAGGCCCTTAGTATTTGCTTAGGCAAACATATGTTGCTTTTAAGCTATGTTTAAAGGATTTGTTACGGGGTTGGATGATTATCTACAAAACTATAAAAGGAAATTGTGAAACAATCTAGTAAGGTTGATTTCAAAAGTGACTTTGTTTTCTAGATTGAACGATGTCTGAAGTAGGAGTATATTTTATGTTATTGTGTTTGTCATACGTTTTTTATTTTCGTTAACTATTCAGGATTTTGGTATGTGGTTTAGTTAGGGACACAAGTATGTGATCAGCCAACTATTGTTTTCAATAACATGGAGTAATAGCGCTATTTACGCTAGATTAGTGAGCATGTAGTATTAGGATTTGGTAGATACACATAATTCTAGACAATTTATTAGACATAGACATGCGTCATTCTAGTATATTATTTGGGATGGGATAGTTAAACCATCACTATGAGTCAAATGATCTAGTACGATTAGTTTGAAATATTTTATGCTCAGTCTGGATACGTATGGTTTTACAATGCTATGATAAGAGGGTTGATAATGTTTCTATATTCGTGAGGTTGTGGTAAATAAAGATCACTGTTATGCCATGATTTATCAGAGGTGCTGGATTTGCTGAACATCTTCTTGGAAATTCCAGAAGTTGTTACCAAGTCGGAAGGAGGATTTTATACTGATTTAGGTACCTAGTAAAATGACGCCAAGTGAGGACAGTAGACTGAATAAATCTTCATTAGTTAATTCTTAATCAAGAATTTATTCACGAGAGTGTGTCATTAGGAGGAGTTGCCGGTGTTGTACATGGAGGAGGAAACCAAGTCTCTTCATTTACATAAATAATATGGAATTTTTTTTTTTTTTTTTTAGGTCACAATTTGCAACAATTAGTTGTTGCTAGGAAATTGATGACTTATTTGGAGGATGGAGAGATTTAATATTCTTTTGAAGTTAGACAAAGATGTCGGATTAACACTAACTTGTCTTAAAGAAGTAGGGTGTGTCAAAGATAAGATGGTGAGACCAAACACTTATATAAAGAAGATGTGCATGGTATGTGTGATAACCCGATTTTTTTTTTCTAGATTTTAATTTATTATTATTATTATTAGAAGTGTGGTGGTTATTTTATATTTAGTGTATATATATATATAGTTAGTATGTAGAAGCAGCAAAGGTGGATGGGGAATAGAAATGGGTTTGGTTTGGTTTTGTATATTTATATTATATATTATATTTATATATATTGTATCTTATGGTGATGAGAGAGAAAAGAGATAAAGATGGATTGTAATGATGGTGTGGGTCCCATTGTCTTTGGCTTCATGTGGGGTTTATTTGGTGAGATTGTGTTTCTTGTGTGTGAAATGAAAAGAATTGAAAAGGGTGAGAAAGGTGATAGGAAATGGGCAGTTGGCTGAAGAGAGGTTTGTGGTCAAAATTAATTTGGGTTGTCAGGTTAACGTGGGTTTGTCTTTAGTTTTGCCTATTTATTAAGTGTAGTGTCTACATTGTGAGTATATAGAGAAAAAGAGTAAATTAGAGAAATTTAGAGAATAGGAAGAGAGCCGAGACAGAGAGTTGAGAGAGAGAGAGGACCTGAGTTTCATAGGAGGCTGGAGGCTTGAGGAGTTGGATGATCCAGCGAGGAACTCTTTTTTAGTGTAGAGTTCTCTATACCTTGAATGGCATGGGGAGGTTTTGCTTCAATGTCTTTATTAAATGTTTTCATGAAATGCATATGTATTTTGTTTATACTCACCTGTATATGTATATTCCGTGAAGCTGTTTTATTAAACCTCCATGAAATTCTTGTTATGGTTTTTCCTACTGGGACTTTTGTCTCACCACCCTCCAGTTTCAGGTACCGAAGATGGACGGGGATCGTAGATACGGGCTTAGGATGAAGAGTCGGTGTTGCAGGATTTTATTTAATTATTTGGAGAATTTTTTTGTACATTTGAGGAAATTGACCTTGTATAAAATAAGGCATTTTTTATGATCCTGGGTGTATTTTAATGTATTTAGATTTTAATAAATCGAAAATTTTATTGGAATTTCCAGGGCGTGACAGTATGTATGGAAAGGTCATAATTAGTTGAATTTTGTTGTGTTGACTTTCTTTATTGGTAAGTCTATCACAGATCAATGATGTATGGATTTAGTTGTATAGTTCATTTTTAAAGATGCTCCAATTTAAACAATGGGTATAGATATAAGCTGGTGGTACCGGACTAATGGTACTTTCCGCAGACAAATTACATAGAGGATGCAAGGACTGAGATTCACAACTCTTAGTCTCTATTTCATCCAAGTGGAAATACGATACATTATGATAGGAAGCAGATGTTTAGAGGACAGGTAGGAGGAGGGACATAGTGATTTTTTTCTTCTGATTTTTTTTCTTTAAGTCTAATATTTATTAGATAGTAGAGATGGACTATCAAAGATCACCAGATTCTTGCAGACATTTCCTATCCTGAAGTGAAAATGAAAGAGCATTTTACGGATTTAGTTGAGGGATTGCTAATTTTACACAAGGGTCAGGATTCTGGATGGGATAATGGTTGACTGATTAAATTAAGTCAGCTTGTCTATTTCGAACCGGTAGGACTCAGTTCATATAAATAGAACGGATCACGAGACAGTTTAGATGGATAGAAGTGGTGATTCACATTTTATATCAAGTTCCGTCTGGTGGAAACAATTATGGAAGTGGATGCTCTCAACAACCGATAAAATATTTAAATTTTTCTGTTAGTTGATGAGTTATCAGTTGAATTTATAGCATGTGTAATAATAACACTTGTTATTACCAAGGTAGTTCAGGAGGTTAACTTTGAATAACTGAGCTGACCTGGAGAAGGTGTTACCTTACTTAAATAGAGTTTAAGGTACTAGAGGAAGATTTAGTAGTTTCTGTAAATAGTGATATGACGGTCGGGCGACTGAGATGGAAAGTTTATAATTTTTCTCAGTGCGCTCAAACGGTTAAAAGGTACATCACGACATCAAATGTCAGTTTTGGTGAACAGGTATGGATAGGGACATGCATATGATTGCCCTAAGTATAACACCTGCTAGAAAGGTGGGAAAGTTGATCATCGGATATCATAAGAATCTTTAGCCACTTCTATAATGAATATGGAAGTAGGACCGAACAGGAATGGACGGTCGGTGGGAATTATCGACATTGATTTGGAATTTCAATTTTTCATATGGAATAAGAGTGGTGGATTGAGAAAGTTTGCTTGAGGACATTAATTGGAGTGATGTTCATTTTAGAGCTTCATAGTAGTTCTATAGTACAGTGATAGTGGTGTTATAGCATGTGGATGTCCACTATAGTGAATGTAAAGTGCTATTTCGAAGGAGCTTTATAAAGATTTTGGAGCAACAGCTTTGCTTCATATCTGTAGAAGGAGGATTTGATAGAAAGATTAAATTAGACCATAAAGGATATGTTTGTGGTGTATATCCTAGGTTTTCATGGACAATTGGAAGCATTTACTTCGCTTTTCAGTTTTGTCTGTGGTAATGTTGGCACAAGGAGGTTGGAGTGACAATGTTTGAGGTTTTGTATATTACATAGTGCCGACCTCTCATTTGTTGGTTTGAAATGGAAGCAAGGATTGTACAATCAGACCTTGACTTTATTTAAAAATATGTCGGAGAGAAATACTCTCCTTTGTAATGGACTACGCGCGGTTTGGAGGCGGCAGTGGGATGTTGTAAATAGTCGAACTTGTATACTAGAGTTTTCTATCAGGGAGTAGTTTGCTCGTTATGTCTTCCATATAGGAAGCAAGTTGATTTTTGGAGAAAGGTCAATTTTACTTATTACATACATTTAGAGGATTGTGTTTATAAATTGAGGCAGTTGTCTCTAGATTAGCGTTACTAAATCATTAACGCTGGGTACATAGGAGTTTTGTGCGTATATTCTATGGCACTTGGAGGAATATGGATCATTATCCTTGTTATATTGGGTGGATTGCATTGTTGTTAGGTACAACCTATGAGTCGTATGATTATTGTGTTTCTTAAATATAGGAATCATGTATACTACTTGATACATTGGAGTTAAGTGGAGCCATCATAATGAGGTTGTGTCTACTTAAGAACAGGAGAATGTAATTCGCTTACCGTTTTTAGAAATAATGGAAGAAAGTAAGGCCAAATTCCGAGGACGGAATTCCTTTTGTTAGGGGAGAAGAATGTAATACCCCTAATTTTAAAAGGATAGTCTCAGTATTTATTTATTTGTTTTAATTGCAATTTTTTTAATTTTTTAATTGATTATCGACTAATTTCTTATGTGTTTAATTGAATTAAGTGTTACTTGATTTATTGGCTATTTATCTAGGTGTTATTTGTATTATTTATTTATTAGATTATATGCTTAAATGATGTATTTGATTAATTGTAATTAATTGTAGATTAAATGATTAAATGTTTGATTTTATTTTATTTTATGGTTATGGTTAGTAGTAATGGGCCAACTAATTGGGTCACATAGACTACTTGGATAGGAGGTTTAATGGGTATGTATAATTACCCATGGATAGTTGTATATATATATATAGATATATGTATATACGTATAAATATAAAAGGAAAGTAATTTATTAATTAGTATTATATATTTATATAATAAGGATATACATAGATTTTATATGTATCATGTTTTAGGTTACCTTTTAGTATTATGGTAACTTTAGTATTAATAAATAATCTGATATATATATTTTATTTATTTAATAAGGATATATACATATTATATACTTAACATATTTTAAGTTACCTTTTTAATATTTTAATTTTATTATTTTTCTTTATTAAGTTGACTTGGATTGGGAAAAAGAGTAGGGTTATTATTTAGCCTATAAATATATAACTATAGATTTGTAAAAGGGGCTAGAAATACATCACGTAATATATTTTAAAGAGAGAGAGAGTTAGAGAGAGAATGAGGAAGAGGAAGGAAGGAGGAGAAAAACCTTTAGAGAAAAAGATCAAAGATGAAGAAGTTTAACTTTCGATCCGAAAGTTTAAGACAAGTTCTTCTTCTATCTCTCTCCATTTGATTTGTGTTTCTATATATGCCTAGGAGATTTCAGGACTCTTAAACACATAAAACTAAATAATTATACATGTTTAATTGGATTGGAACATAAGTTTTATGAATTTGATTCATATTTGTTCTTGTTGTATGAATTGATAAATTTATGAATTTGATCTGTTTTCTTTATGAATTTTTACATGTTTTAAATGATGTAATTTCATATATGTGGATTGATGGAATTTAGAAACATGGCTTAGAATCCTTAAACAATAAAGAATGAATTCATAGTAGAAGTTCTGGGTTGAATCATGTAAACAGTGTTCGATTCGTAGTTATAGTGCTCGAGCCTTAGAAGTAAAGCTAGAGCCATAAATGAAAAGCTCGAGCTTTGGATGCAAAGCTCGAGCTATATATTGAAGCAAAGTTCGAGCAATAGAAGTAAAGCTCGAGCCATAGATGAAAAGCTCGAGCCTTGGATGTAAAGCTCGAGCTATTGATGTAATACTCGAGATATGGAAAGGAAGCTCGAGCCATAGATGGAAAGCTCGAGCTATTAGGAGGAAAGCTCGAGCCTTATCTGGAGAATTTATGTAAACAGCATTTAAATTAACTTAATTGATTTTGAGGGGTCCTAAATATTAAATAGGGACTAGGTATGAGTTTAAATAAATAAACTTGATTATAACGATGCATGCTACATGAATTCTTGAAAGAATAATGGATTTAATCTTTTTAATTTGTACTAGCAATTTAGATTAAATGTTTAGCATGAAATGTATTTAGAGAATGCTTACTCGACTGTGAAATAAAATATCAGCATGTTTAAGGTTCAGTTTGTGTGGGATACATGATATAGGAAGCTTAAATAAGTTATAAATCATTCCTATTTGGTAATAGCATGATATTCTGTTATTATGTTATTCTGGATTATTTGATGTATTATTTTATTTGTTACATCAATTATTGGATTGTGTGGATTTAATGCACCAGTATGGGATGGTGGCATTCTAAGGACGGATTAACTTATCAGTTAAGTCCTATCTATTTTTTTTTATATAAGTAAACGGATTAACTAAAATGTTAAGTCCTACTTATATTCATTTCAAGTCAACTGAACAAGTTGGATGATACATAGTGGATTAATTTATAGTGGATAGAATATTATATATATATATATATAGATATAGATATATGCCATGATATGAGTTTAAGCCTTAGGATCAGTGGTTAGGGTGCGTATATTGTTAGAGATGTGTAGTTAGATATAGTGTAGTTGTGTGCCCTAATAGGTCTAGGTACTCATGCCCACTATATGTGCGTTTTGCATGTTGTCTACTATTTAGGTTGAGGCAACCCTATAGTCTAGTGAGGTTCCTTTAGTGTGTGTGTGTGTGTGTGTGTGTGTGTGTGTGTGTGTGTATATATATATATATATATATATATATATATATATATATATATAGACTACTAGTTATTGTTGGATTAACTAGGATGTATACGTGTATCAGATCTCTGCTTGGACTGTAGTAGAGTAGGACTTGTTTGTGGGTCTGACCCACCATTATTTTTCAAGCGTTCTTCAGGTGCTGAGGATTGTTCGTGCTGAGCAAGGATCATTTTACTTCACTCTTCCGAGTCTACTTAGGAGATTCATTTATGTTTCATCTTTTAGTTGTAGACAGTCATTATGGTTACTTATTTAATTGTTATTTTCTAGGGGTCCACACAATATAGATTCCCGAGTTGTATTGGAAGATTGGTTGTATCATAATATTTTATTATTTAATAAAAATTTATTCTGAGGATTTGTTAGATTATTATTTTAGTGTTCATTTCAGCATCTCTATTTATTCTTATTTATCCTCTTATATTTTGTGTTCGTTTATTGCTGATTTGTTTTAATATCCCCTAACGTTCGGGCGTGGGCCTGGCCAACTTGCGTGGGCTTGGCCAACCTGTATTCGGAAATCCGAGGGTATCACACTTTGTCTTTTATAGTGGAGCAATCTTCTGTGCCTATTCCATTTACTACAGATTTAATTCCAACTTCAGCGATTCCATTCAGAGCTCCTAGTCCCACCCCTTCAGTTATTCCTCGTTTGTAGCCTCTTGCTTCAACTTTTAATCCACTTTATGAGCCTACTCAACTTAGAAGATCTTCTAGAACTTGGAGGTCCGCTATACCTGATGACTTTGAGGTGTATGTTAGTGAGGTTGACATTGGCGAGCATGAGGATCCAACTTTATTTTATGAAGCCATGGAGAGTTATGAATCTTTTAGTTGAATAAATGCTATGAAAGATGAAATGCATTATATGGATGTTAATAGGGTCTGGGAGCTTGCTGGTTTACCTATAGATCGTAATGTGGTGGAGTGCAAATGGGACTTTAAGACCAAGAGGGATTCACTTGGAAATGTTGATAGATATAAAGCTAGATTGGTGGCTAAAGGTTTCAAGTAGAAGCCAGGTGTTGATTTCTCTGAGACTTTCTCTCCTATTTCATCAAAGAACTCTTTGAGAGTCATTCTTGCTATTGTTGCACATTATGATCTTGAGTTGCATCAGATGGATGTGAAGACATCATTCCTTAATGGAGACCTTGAGGAAGAGATATACATGTCTTAACCTGAAGGTTTTGTGGTTAAGGGACATGAACATCAAATGTGTAAATTAAAGAAATCAATTTATGGGCTTAAACAAGTTTCACGACAGTGGTATTTGAAATTTGATGAAGTGATTACTAGCCATGGGTTTAAGAAGAATGTTGGAGACAAATGCATATATCTCAAGGTTCGTGGGAGTCGTTTTATTATTCTTGTCTTATATGTTGATGATATCTTACTAGCTAGCAATGACATTCATGCGATACATGATACGAAGAATTTTTTATCAAGTCATTTTGATATGAAGGATATGGGCAATGTTGAGTTTGTCCTGGGTATTAGGATCTATAGAGATCGCACGACAAACACACTTATTTTATCTCAAAAGGCAAATATTAATAAAATTTTAAAAACTTTTAGGATGGAAAATTGTACACATGGTGAGGTTCCAGTTGTAAAAGGGGATATTTTTTCAGAGGAACAATGTCTTAGGAATGAGATTGAGATAAGTAAAATTGATGTCACCACATAGGCGTCTGTAATTGGAAGTCTGATGTATGCTATAACGTGCATTAGACCAGATATTAGTTATGTGGTTAAGATGCTTGGAAGATTTAAGCAAAATCCAGACATTGCTCATTGGAGGGCGATAAAGAAAGTTTTGAGGTATCTTTAGAGAACAAAAAAGTTTATCTTGGTATACAGGAAATCAGATCGTTTGGAAATAATTGGTTATTCTGATTCGGACTATAAAGGTTGTTCGAGTAGTAGAAAATCCACTTCTGAATATATTTTTATGTTGGCTCACGGAGCTATGTTGTGGAAAAGTTATAAGCAATCCATTATCGCAGATTCAACTATGTATGTAGAGTTGATCAATTGTTCTGAAGCGACCAAACATGCCGTGTGGTTGAAATATTTTATTGCGGTTTTAAAGGTTGTGGACTCCATACACAAGCCTTTAATACTTTTCTGTGATAATGAAGTTGTCACAAAATATGTGATAAATGAAAAATTGACCAAACATAATATGCACATAGATGCAAAGTACCTTTACGTGTGCGAGAAGGTTAAGTAAGGTATTATTGAGGTTCCCCATATAGATACAGCAAGGATGATTGCAGATCCTTTCACTAAAGGTCTTCAGCCAAAAATATTTAAAGAGCACGTGATTCGGATAGTATTCAAGAGTCATTGTGTTATGATGTCTGATTTATTTATTACATCATGTTACATTGCAGTTGTTTTCTTTCAGTTTATTTACACCTTATGGTGACAGTTATTTGCATGAAAATAAAGTTATGATGCATCATTATTATTATTACATTGTTGTATATGATATGTGCATGTGTTATTCTTGTTGCTTATGAGTGGTATTTCACTTATGAAGTTGTTTGGGTTAGATGTGAAATTGGTACCACATTCGTAAATCCAAACATGATTACTAAAGTTTGCTTGTGGGAGTGTTCACTACAAGAAAAAAGGGCTTCTACTAGGGGGGCTTCTACGAGGGGCCAAAAACGCTGTAGAAACGTATTCACGGCACATTCTAGGCCATCGTGTATGAGGGTTCCGTAAATACTCAATTTTTTCTACGGCGAAATATAACCGCCATAGAACGTTTTCTACAGTGAATTGTAACTACCGTAGAAAACTTTTTTACGGCAAAATATAATTGCCGTAGAAAACTTTTCTACAGGGAAATATAACTGTCGTAGAAACGTTTTCTATGGCGAATTGTAACTGCCGTAGAAACGTTTTTCACTACGAATTGTAACTGCCGTAGAAAACTTTTCCATAGCAAAATATAACTGCCGTAGAAATGTTTTCTACGGGGAATTGTAACTACTCGTAAATAATATTTACGGGGGTTTCAAGCTCCCCGTAGATAACATAATTTTTTTTAAAAAAAGTTTTCTACGGCGAATTGTAACTACCCGTAAATAATATTTACAGGGGTTTCAAGCTCCCCGTAGATAACATAATTTTTTTAAAAAAAAAAATTATAAAATATTACCCTTAAATGCTACCTAATCATTCACACAACCTGCAATGGGTATTAATTAAATATATATATATATATATATATATATATATATATATATATATAACATTACCCTTAAATGCTACCTAATCATTCACACAACCTGCAATTGGTATCAATTTTCAACTATCATTTAATTCAAAAATATATCAACACATTCATAGTTTCAATTCTATATGTTAATGTCAATAACCATAACCAAAAAAATATCTTGAAATACCACATTAAACATATCAAAAGACTTAAAATATTTTTACAATTCAAGAATTCATGATTGATCAATGTGCCAAAATAGGAAGTAAATTCATTTGCAAAAAAAAAATAAATAAATAATCAATTTCTTAACAATTAAGTTTCAATCTACACTTTTCAAAAACACCACCTCATTTTCCACAGTACAAAATCCAAGCAAGTAGGTGCTCCCATTGATTCAGTAGCCAAAACTCGAATAGCAGGGTTGATAAACTTGGCAGCCAATGTAACCCCAGATATCAAACCTCCACCTAAATTTTTTTTACCAAAAAAAAATGAAAAGCTCATCAAATTAGTAATAAAGATGATGTAGGAATAGAAAAGATGAATTAATACTTAGAAGTCATTAAACAAACCACATAGGAACTATTATAGTGTTTATTTGCGGCGCTTGCTCCAACTACTCCAATGATATGGTACCCTAAACTAAACCCTTAATTAATTAATATATATATATACTACTATATATATATATATATATATGCTTCCCAACCAAATTTTGTTTCACCCACTTACCAGAACCATCTCTTGCTGGGCTGAAACACACAAGCAGGAACTCATTCGTATCACACCGAAACGTTGACTTTTCAAAGTGATCCACCAGTGCCTCCTTCCCCTGCCAATTAACCATTTTAATTAATCATATCAAACCCAAAACTTATTACTATATATTGTGTGTGTACATATATTTACGTTGATATATGCACACGCTCTCACTTCAAAATCATTTTTATTTATCCACTAGGGTACTCGCCTCTTAATAAAATGAATTTATAGCCCTCTTTTTATTTTGTTATATATATAACTCACTGCCCTAATCTGTCTTTTAAAACTGATTTTTATTAAGAGGAATCATTGTAGTTATTAGACCATTTTTTAACTCGTTATAATGTAAACTTCATCTGAAACCAAGCAAGCACGCCAAAGTTTATTTATTTCCCTTTTTTCTACAACAGCTAGCACTTTTTTTTGAATAAAAATGAAAATTACAAGAGCTGCATAAAGATCTGTGACTTTTTCAAATTCTTTAACAGGAATTATCCCAAGGACACAACTTAAGTATACCCTTTATTTTAACCAAATAGTGCACCATCCTAAGAACACAAAAGACTACATAAACAAGAACACATACAGCAGTATCTAATTTGCATCTTGAGGTGAAGCAATCCTCCTAATTCACCCCAAACCTCTTTTTTAGTTCCAAGACGAAGTCATAAACCTTGTTGGGGTCACAAAGAGAACTAGACACACTAAATAATGAACGAGTAGGTCTTTGAGAATTCCCTTAAAGGGACCCCCTTCTCTGTAGTCTTTTTATAGGTCTGAGTAAGAATAATGAACTAGTAGGTCTTTGAGAATTCCCTCTTTATTTGAAATTAATATCATTATTCGTTGCTATGGCTCTCTACATGACAAAAGTATTTTGGAATCTCTTTTTTCCTTTTAATGAGTAGCTGGGATGATGCTAGCATAAATTCCTTGTATCTTATGTGGTCTTATCACATGAACCTATGCAAAGTATCCAATTAGGAAAGAGTCAATGCATAAAGATGTTTATCTTCTTAAAAAATCTTGATCGCGGAAAATAAATTTAAAACCTATATATTTTTATGTTGCAAGAAAATGTGTTATTCATCTTACCAAACCTAGCCATATTTAAAGTTGTTTAATGCCTTATTCAATTACAAGTTTTCCTTTTCCAAAAGTGATAAACATGATATTCTGGTTTACTAACTTCATATAAGAAAGCCAAACTGCATTTCTTTAGCATAAGTGACAAGAAAAGCAAGCAAAGGTGGTGGTGGTGGTGGTGGTGGTTGTGAATATATAGAGAGATTTTGGCTTTATAGCATGATTAAATTGAATTTTATCTCAGTCTATATGCTGTTTTATTTAATGATTCAATAAATTAAAATGCGATCAATGAAAACCATACTCCATCCACAACAATTTCCCGACCTCCATTTATGCAAAATAATTAAAAAATATATAAACAATGAAGAAGTCCATGATGCAAGTAATGCAGTATCACATTTCTATGCAATGGACTGAATTTTCAGAAAATCCAAGATTAGGTAATTTGGGATGCAACATAGCCTTAGGAAATGAGCCCTGAGAAATCTAAGGTGAAATTCCTGAAATTATTCTTTGTCGTCTTCTTATTTTAGTTTATTTGTTATGTTTTTTAAAGTTAAAAGAAAGCTACTTTGGTAGGCCAGTCCTTCCTTTCATCAAGACTTCACCCAAACAACCAAAAGCCACAAAAAATAACCAAGTTATCATTCATAGTTCCTGTAAAAGAATACTTGTGGCTGTCAGCAATCTCAGAAGATAACATGAAAGATATCAAATCTATTATTCATAAGCACACAACAAGACGAAGGATTTGTAACTTGAAGGTGGATTGCAAAGCGAGAGAGAGAGAAAGAGGCGAAAAATAAAGAAAAAAGAAAAGGCAAATACCTTAAGATGAACAACTTCACCATCCTAAATTACCAAAACCTTTTTTGTGTGTTCAACTATAGCATTAGCATCGCTGGATAAGAAGAATTCTCTGGGTTGCCCATTCTTTGAAAGGAATTTGTCATCATGAAATGATGCTTCATTGTTCACATCATCTGTTAATTCCTGAAACGACGACAAATCAACAAAGAAAAGAGCACAATCTTGTGTTCATCAAGAGCAGCGCAATTATTAATAGTCCACTCATGCTTACACAAAAGAATTCAATGACAGCACAGAACAGTAGTTAAGAAAGATCATGTGCAATATTTAAATAATAATAGCTGAATCAGAATGAATACAAAAGTTCCAATATGTGCATGGAGTAGAAAACTTCAACTAAATGATGCCTACGCTGGTAGCATATCCTTTTTCACCTTGCAATGAACCAAAATAAGCCACATGCAATGCAATACTACATCGTGGTGTTGATTTTTCAAGAAGCTGTGGTGTTGTGAATTGTGATTGTGACAATCTATGAAATATGGATACAGATACAACAAATTCTTAAATTATAGATACAGATTTGCAAGGACAGGACAATATATATATATATATATATATATAAACGTAGATATGTATAAAAATCAATATATATGCATCTATGAAATTTTTTAAATAATATTTGTTTATGTTATATGTATTGTTATTAGCATATCTTTTCTTTTTTTTTTTTCACAAGTATTGTTGTTAACATTTATTTATAAAATATTATAATTAACAAACAAAACAAGAGTTGAGAGTTATATTGTATGGATAAATTAAGTTCTATTTTCGAATAAATGTTAAACTTTTCTTAACAATTATACTATGATATTATTCTTTGAAAAGTTACATTCTAATTCTCAAAACTTGCTAAATATGTATCTGAGAAGTATCGGTACGTGGTTGAAATTTTAAAATATATTTCAAAATTATAATACGTATAGGAATCGAACACTCATCCATGAGTATCTGAGAAATATTGGTGTCCGACACAACATGGGTACGTCACTCTTGTAGAAGTATAGGTGCTTCCTAGGTGGCAGTTGGTGGTGCACCATCTACTTGCTTAAAAATAAAAATTTCCTAAAATTCCATATAAAAATCGAATAAACGACCATAAAAAATGCTATGCAAATTAAAAACTTTCCATCAACTTTTAGGATCAAGAGAGAAGGGGAACAGATGAAAAAGAAGAATTAAAAGCAAGTAGAAAAAAGCTTCTGACAAAGATGCAATTTGGCATAAATAAAATTTGCAAGTGCACTCAACTAAATAAAAAATGGAAATGTACAGTAACAGAAGGCTGCAAAGTGCAAACATGTATTAAATTATAAAAACATAACAGAATCAAGCCCTAAACAAATGTAATTCAAGTAGTCAAACATAAGCCCAAGAATTCCAAGCTAAATATCATATTAATAAATGGGCATTCGAAAATAAAGAAGATATATGAATAAGTGACTAAAAAAATTAATTTGAGCTTTCTTAATCTTGAAGCCTACTACAGAAGACCTAATGCCTTTGTGAGTGCCTATTATAGGGCTTCACCTATCATGGAATAGGATACTGTAGCAAAGCCTTGACTACCATGGGGCTTCTTTGGATCCAACAAACCTAGTCACGCCTTAAAAAAATGCCCCATAGGACTTGTACAACAAAACCTATCTCAGGCCAGTGAAATCCCATTATGTGAAGTATCAAGAGAAAAAGGAACCTACTGATCATTAGTTTTGAAAATGGAGAATCTGTGTTATGTTCAAGGGCCTAAAGGATTAAAAAAAAATAACTAGAAAAATCTACACAAACATGGGGATATAAATGGTGATGGCATAGTTTTTTTTGTTTTCAAGAAATGCCGCCAATTCTAATTGGTGCACCATTCTAGTTTTCACAAAGTGATGTCAGGAGGGCTGAGATTCAACAATACAAATAAATTAATAAAAGTTCCATTGAGAAAGATAGCTATAAATATTTTTAAGTTCAAACAAAAGAAAACAATGTATGGGTATATATCAAAACATAGTCTCAAGCTTCATAGAATTTTCAATATGCCAACAAGATATATACATCATTTTAGTTTAAATTTCACAGCCCCATTTCAGTTCAAAAGCATAGTCACAGAGATGAATTTATATCAAAATCATCTCACAGTTTTTATGAATTCAAGTACAGTCCAGAATTTTTGATACAACACAAGGCCATATATATATAATCTGAAATTTAAAGGCCCAAGAAGTTGCAATTCAATTCAATTCAATTTAGAATTTTCAATTCAATTCATCGTCAACCTCAATTTCAAAAATCAGGGACAAGCCCTTCACAGAATTTTTTTTTTAGTCCATTCTCCATTACCATAGCCCTTCCTCCTTTTTCACATCACAGACTTATACATTCACAGCCCTAATAAACACAACCACAAATATATGTAGGAAATTCTAAATTCCCATTCCAAAATCAAAGTCCAAAAGTCAAATTTCAGGTTGAAGAGAGCTTACCCGAGAGAAAAATGAGAAAAACGAGAGAGAGAGACTCGGCCTGAAATTTTTGGCTGGAGAAGACGACCGGAACTGGAAATGTGGTGGCCGGTGGCGAGATGTGGTTTCTCCTTGACCGAGAATCGGCCAAAGAAAGCGAGATCGAGAAGAGAGGAGAGAGCAGCAGCGGCGGCCAAGAGGTTCGGCTGGAGAAGCTTGCGGCAGTGGGGTTCGAACAGAGAGCGAGGGCTTGGTGATGGTGTAAGGATGTGGGTTGATGGTGGTGATGCCTCGGCGTGAGACACAGAGATAGAGATAGAGATAGAGAGAGAGGCTAGGGTTTTTTCAGAAAGAGAAGTGACTTTATTGCACCAGCGGGAATAAGACCCGCCAAATGATAAGTGAAAATTTCACGGCTCACCAAATGATAAGTGAAAATATTTCACTTTTTACCATGATTTCAGTTACATTTTTCATTAATAGTGGTAAAAAACTTTTCTATCACAGTTTAAAATAATAGTATATTTTTTATTATGATTATTTTAAAACCGTGTCAAAGATTATTTTAAAACCGTGGCAAAAAAATACGTGGTAAAAAACTATTTTTCTTGTATTGAATAAATATTTTTTTATATTAATAATTTTTGTCTAATTAGATTACCTTTTGTTAAAAAAAACTCAAAATAAAAGATAGTTTGTGGTTCAGTTTTAGAAAAATTATTTCATTTTTTATATTAATTAATAATTTATTTTTATATTAATAATTCTTGTCTAATTAGATTTCTTAATTAAAAACTCATAATAAATAAATAAATAGATAATTTGTGTTAAAATTTTATATAGAAACTCTCTTTAAATCAATTAATAAATATTTTTTATATTAATAATTCTTGTCTAATTAAATTTACTTTTATTAAAAAAACTTATAATAAATAGACAAATAGGTAAATTGTGTAAAAGTTTTATAGAAATTTTTTTAAAATTTATTTTTTATATCAATTAATAAATATTTTTTTATATTAATAATACTCGTATAATTTGATTTTCTTTAATATATGCAAAGAGTTTCGGTATTTATTTATATAAAAAAATATTTATTAAATTAAAATAAAATAAAAAACTCTACAAAATACTAAAATCTACATAGTAAAATTTAAATTAACATATTTATCTATTTATTATTATGATTTTTTTAATAAAAGAAAATATAATTAGAGAAGAATTATTAATTTTAAAAAATATTTATTAATTGATATATAAAATAAAATAATTTTCCTAAAACTCTACCACAAATTAGCTCTTACTATGAGTTTCTTATAAAAAAAATATTTATTAATTGATATAAAAAGATTTTTTATCTATATTATTATTAGATGTGCAAAGAGTTTCAGTATTTAAGTATTTATTTATTTATATAAAATTTATTTAAAACACTAAAATTTACATAATAAAATTTAAATTAACCTATTTTTCTATTTATTATTATGAATTTTTTAATAAAAAAATCTACTTAGACAAGAATTATTAATATAAAAAATATTTATTAATTGATATATAAAATAAAATAATTTTTCTAAAACTCTACCACAAATTAACTTTTATTATGTGAATAGATTACTCTTACCAGACTTTTGCTTCTTTCTACTAGGATTTATTCTCTTAATATCATCATAACTAAATGGCTGGAGCAAAGGAATGAGCAAATTTGAACAGAAGTTCTCCTATTAATTATGAGTGAATCATTTGAACAAATTGAACAAATTTGTAAGACGCATTCTAAATGGCCAGGGAACAAGTAGAAGGGAAAAGGAATGAAACACAACAACATCAATAAATAAGGCGGTTCTACAACTACTAGTGTCATAAATTTACTAATTTAACGAAATTTATCATAACCTCAGTTTGTTGTCATTTTTATTCTTAGATGCATAAAAACACAACATCAATAAATAAGGTAGTTCTGCAACTACTAGTGTCATAAATTTCAAAGCATGAAAAGTCCTACAAGGCTAGTCATGTTTCTTTTGACCAACTCATATTCAAGAAATTAAATACATCTCCCCAAAACCCCATTAAAAAAAGATATAGAAAAAGAACAAAAAAATAATACCACTTTATTTTTTTAGATCAATTGATGAAGAGAATGATTTACAATGTTAGGTTTATTATTTTTTTTACATAAAATGATGTAGTTTAATACCACTTTATAGTTTTTGCAAAATAAAATAATCATGGGCAAAAAATTTTTGGGCGCAAAATTTTTCCGCTGTCCATTTTTTTAGGTATTGGGGATGTGGTGGGGGCGTACTGTGCCAAAAAAAATGCAGTGGGGCTTATTTACGAGGCAAAAAAGGCGCCTTAGATGTGAAATTTATCCACGGGGCAAAAAAGGCACTTTAGATGTGAAATTTATCCACGGGACAAAAAAGGTGCCTTAAAAGAACTTATTGTATTGCTTATTTACGGGGCAAAAAAGGCGTCGTAGATGTGAAATTTATCCGCGGGGCAAAAAAAGGCGCCTTAGATGTGAAATTTATCTATAGGGCAAAAAAGGCGCCTTAGATGTGAAATTTATCCACGAGACAAAAAAGGCACCTTAAAAGAACTTATTGTATTGCTTATTTACGAGGCAAAAAAGGCACCGCAGATGTGAAATTTATCCACGGGGCAAAAAAGGCACCTTAGATGTTAAATTTATCCACGGGGCAAAAAAGGCGCCTTAGATGTCAAATTTATCCACGGGACAAAAAAGACGCCTTAAAAGAACTTATTGTATTGCTTATTTACGGGGCAAAAAAGGCGCCGTAGATATGAAATTTATCCACGGGGCAAAAAAGACGCCTTAGATGTGAAATTTATCCACGAGGAACATTTATCCCGTTAAAGGTGTACAAATATGCCGTAAATATATCTAAATATTCACGGGCTTTTTAATACGCCGTAAAAATATTTTTCTACGACGATTCTATAAAATCCTCATGAAAGCATGTCCTATAACGTAATAATTACGAGGATTCTTTTAAAAACTCCGTAAATAGTGGTAATCACGAGGCAGAATAAAGAAGCCCCGTAAATACTATGTCGTAAAAGCCCTCTTTTCTTGTAGTGGTTAACGCTCTATGAGGATAGCTTGGGCTAGATATGAGATTGGCTCCATATTGGTAAAACCTCACACTGAACAGAAAGTTAGCGGTTTGCTATAATATATTCAGGTGATATACCGCAATGGTATAAAGCAGGACGGATAGTGAGGTGTGCGTTTAGACCACATATAGTTTGCACATCTCATGAAATACGTAAAAACCACTATATTTGCTTGAATCCTAGATGGAATCGGTTTTGAGACCATGTAACTATTTAGATTAATATATACTTGTCTATGTATTCATGATCTACCATTGAAGAAATTTATGGAAGAGAGTATTCTAAAGTTTTAATCTATCAATTTCAATAATTGTGTTTTCTAAATAAAAAATGAGTGGCCACTCGACTTTTATAATGTGTGTTACAATTCATAGTGTCATTTTATAAAGCTTAGAGTGCATGGACTAAGTGGGAGATTGTTGAAAATTATATATATATATATATATATATATATATATATATATATATATAATAAAAATTATTTTATGGTCCTATGCACTACGTTTTTCTAAAGTAGGATTGCAATGTGATTATTGATACTTGATGGATTGGGTTGTACTTTTCAATTTGGTGGTCTAATTGGGAGTATGGTTTTTATATCGTTGGATTGTGGTTTTCCAACTTATTTGGTGTGATTTAATTCTAACCATTAATATCTAAGTTTCCATGATAGGAAGGGAGACTTATGTATGTTTGTTTGTAGAGAAGTCGTCCCCCCTATTATTGTTTTATATAAGGGTTACCCTTATTCAGACCTATCGTATTGACAACTCTCAGAAGGAGGTAAAGCGCTCTAATTTTTCAGATATCTCAAAAGGGCACTAGGGAATTCTCAAAGGTATCTAAAGTTTAATCTTCTAATCAGGTATGATATAAAAACGTCTCTTTAATTCATGATTAATTTTTATTTCTACGTGTTATTTATTATTTAAACCCAACAAGAAAGTCGAAATAATTTGAGTTGTCCATATGACCAATCTTCACACTAAAATTCTTAATCTGATCTAGAGTTAGTTTCATATTAGTTTACTCCCAAACATAAATTTTAAAAAAACTTAATGCAAATTTTAAAAAAATTGCAAACAAATTCTTAGGAAATTAATTATGTTACATGTTAATATACAATAAATTAGAATTTTGACAAAGGAAGTTGAAATTATTTTTTCGACAAGTAAAATAAGCATAATTTGAATATTGTAAATAATATATTTAAAATAAAATAAAAATTCCGATTCGAGTTAAACTCAGATTGCTGACACCTGGACCCAAATTTAACTTTAATTAAATTCGAATTAATATTTTTTTAGCTCACACCCAACCTTAATCACTCCGTATAAAACAATTACTCAAACCCATAAAAAATAGACCCGACTGCAATTGGATTCGGGTTGACCAGCACCCACCAATCTGCGTGGAGGTAATAAGAATAGTGACAGAGACCGTTTTGGTGGCATGAAGTTTGGGAGGGTAAAATGGGGAATTCAGAGTTTGCAGAGAGGAGGATGCAGGTTACATTACAGGGAAGAAGAACAGGGAAAGATGGAACGACGAGGAGAGAGAAGGGTCAAACGACGCCGTGGGAGGTGTTCCTTTTGCATTGGATCCAAAATGTATATAAATCTCAAAGATTTAAACGATAATCACAAGTGCTGTACTATATCTTCGACCCCGACTTCAACCAATAAAAGATAGCCCTCTCGTCTCAGGTCGGTTGAGTCGAGGTCTGATGAGTACAGATTCTACAGAATTTTCTAATCACAGTTACTATTGACAGTGACCCACTGACCCACACATCATTATGTTTGCTAGTGTCTGGTACGTTAGATTTTATTCATGTTATTGTCTCTAGATTCAAATGATTCAGTGGAACAATGATTCTGAAGTAAAACAAAAGGAGGAATCTGCCCTTTGTGGGTTTTTTTATTTTTTTTTCAACTGTATAAATATGCATGAAGAAATTGAATCAGAGACTACTCAGACTGGAGTTGTTGCTGTTTTTGTACTATTTTGCTTTCATATATTCCTCTGTTAGTGGATTACATTGTTTTCGAACGGTATAATCTTTGCTTTCCTAGATTCCTATGTTAGTGGAGGTCAAATGAAATTTTTATATGTTGTTCTGTTAGTGGAATGGGGGACGAATCGAATCTTACATGGGTCTGTTCACTGCTTACTATATTATAAGTCATATAGAATCTTCACCATTGTCATTGCTCTCATAATCTTCACAAAATTCATTTCACCATCTATCTCTATATGCGTTTCTATAGAATCTTTTTGGCAAAACTTTATTTGGTAAGTGGTTATGTTTAATTTATTAGTTTTTTGTTTAATATTTGGTCACACCAGTATGCTTGATTAATCTAATGGGTAGGAAATTTTATAGTTCGTTGGAGGCATAAAACATGACTGATTTATCTATCCAATATTGAGTTGCTTCTTTATCTCGAATAACCACAATCCCCCCTTTACAGAACATAGATCAATTTTATAGAAAGATCATGTTGTTTTTTAGTAGGTGCTGTCCGACAAATTTGAAGAAAATACCATTTGTTTAATAGTGAAGTAGTTGTATTTTGCTTCATCAACATTTAAAAAGTGACTTGCAGTCACAACATCTATTGTTGTAAGATTCCAGTTCATATTTCAGGACTTTAAGGAACATTTTTCAATGTACTCAGAAAAAAAAATATCAAAAGATAATTTCTATTATTTTTCTTAATGTACCACTGTTTGGATGTTATCTGTATTTTAATGGATAGTTGTGCATTTGAAAATGGTCTGAAGGGTCTCCTTTAGTGCCAGGTGAGTAAATTATAGGTTGATTCATTCGCACAGCTGTCTCACGGATCAATGATTTTTTATGTATAATTTTAATTGTTTAATCCCTCTTATGTTATTTAGTGGCAGATTTTAGATGTAACCACTGTCTATATTATTATCACACACTTACCTATTGTACATATATATTTATATATTAAGATTTGACTTTTTGTTATAAAAATTGTGCTGATGCCTTCTCCTGTTAGTTTTCATAAATGGAGTAGCTGAAAATAGCCCAAACTGCTAGTGATCACATTTCTGTTTGTAACTTTATCTTGTTCATTGTTTACAATGCAGCTCCATTGCTGTTGCTTGTATTGTAATTTGCGGGACAAATAAAGCATCAGCAGCTCTTGTACATGGATTATGGATCGCGAGACTAATGACTCAGACCAATTCTCTGTTGATAATACTGTCTCCCCTGTATTGCCAATACCAGTGGAGATTATATCTCCTCTTTCCACCGGAGAGAATAAGCAAGTGAGATATCCTCCGACATATTTTTGTTTTTGTTTTGATGGAAATTTGTGTGAAAGAGACTGTATAGATGGGACTTATGGTTTTCCACATCTGTTTTCATGTTTGCTGATCTCATTAACTGTAATATTTAGAATTGTTTCTTCTATAACCAGATATATGGAGGTGACTTATGTGTGACATGTTTCTCTATGCAGGAGACGAAGAAAGATCTGCCATTGTCATTGCAGTGTATCATATGCCTAGTTTATCTTGCTGTTTTTGGAATTTATGGGGTATGGTGCTTAAAATTTATTTATTTTTGGAGCTTTTCTTTTCTAGAGAGGCAGTAGACATTTTAATTTGACTGAAACTTGCATAAAATTTTCATTTGGATCCCTAATACCGTCTGCTGACTTCCTTGAATACTTTCCTAACAGCAACTTAACTGACCCTCATTTCTGCTTTCTTGACGACAGACAGAATTTAAAGAGTACTGACCATAATAAACACACGTTTGCCAATATGACAGCATATAACTGAGTTTTAATAATGGTGAACTTCAATTTTTTCAATGATTTTCAAGCATTCCATTGAAGGGAAAAAAAAAATGGCAAGCTAGATAAATCGAGCAGAAGTACGCGATAGTTCTCTCAATTGAATATTGGGGTTTTGTTTATTTGTTTATTATTTTGGAGGAAGGGGTGGGGAGCGAGTCAGGAATTTGTGGTTTATTTGGCAAAAGTTGTGGTAAGAACACTTCTACTATTGTTTCATGAATAAGGATGTTATGGCACGAGAACCCTCATCTTAAGAGCCCAACTTGACAAATAAGCAGAAGAGAACAAAGGCAAAGGGGTTCAACTTTTTGGTAAAAACCATGCATTTCATAATAATATGGGTAAAGTGCAAAAAAAAAAAAAAAAAAAAAAAAAAACAATTCCGAACTATGTTCGAATTTACAAATAACCAACTTGAAATATATTCTGTATATAATACCCCATGAACTATTACAATTTGTAGCAAAATGTCCCAATTCCTAGACTATATTTCACTAAATGACCATAATGCATTTTTCTTATTGAAATAAATTATGAAAAAAATTCATACTAATTTGATGACATATTCTCCATTAAATTTGCATAAATTTACCTTTAATTTTTGAAATTAATTGTTTAAATAAAAATCTTAAGTAAAAAATTAAAAAAAAAAACTTAATTAATTTCTTATTTTTCATGAATAAATTGCATGGAAAATAAGGTATTTTTTATTTAAGTAATTTATTAATTTTTCATCAATATATTGTATGAAAAAGAAGATATTTTTCTACACTAAAAAAGTTTGTGAGTATAATAAGTTTTATTATAAATAATAAAGTTGTAATAATAAGTTAATCATTTTAGTAAATGGTAGTTACAATCTTCTTCTTTTTTTTCTTTTTTTTTTTGTGATAAATTGATACCAGTAATAAAATTAAGGTAAATAATATAATTAATATTTTAAAAAAGAGAAAAGATAACAAAAATAATTTAATAAGAAATAAAAAATTTAATGAGAAAGGGTAAAATAGTATTTTGTGGTGGATTTGTTCTTAATTGTAACCAATCAATAATTTAGAGGGCAATTTTTAGTCCACGAGGTTATTTACAAAAGGGCAATAGTTTAAGGGGTTTTTTTTTTTTTTTTTTTTTTTGCACTTTACCCTAATAATATTATGCATATCATTAGGAACATGTTGTCATGGGAGCACAGTTCAATGCAAAGGACCTAGTCTCTGTGGAAAATTAAGAATCATGCAGCGAAATACCCAACTCTCCTACGAGAGGTATCTCTGGGCCTCTTTTTGTTTTGAGCTAGTAAGTCAAGTCTCATTCTAGCCTGAACTTTCATGAACCTTAATTTGCCAAAGCACAAGGAACAATGTATAACCAGAAAACTAATAATTGCAAATGCTTGTTGCCCATGTGTGTTCTTCTTTGTGTCCTAACATCAGGTACCTGGTGATTGGATGGTTATAAAAGCTTTATATATGCCAGTAGTGTTGTAATGAAGTCAGCAAGCATATCATAACTGGGCTTTTGTTCTAAGAGTTATTACAACTACTACTGGAAATAATGCCAACTTGTTCATTATTGCTATCTGAAGGGCATAAGAAAGAATTACATGATCTAGGTATCCCAGTTACAAAATCAGTTTGTTACTTGTTGCAAAATCAGTTTGGTACTTGTTCTGCCCTTCTTAATCAGTTCTATGGAAAACAGTGGTACAGTTTCCTATGAAGCTTGAAATTATTTTTCAGTGACAAATTATTGTTTTTTATTTCATATAACTGTTTTCTGTGAAATAAAGTACTGGACTCTCATTGCATTTTAGTTAAACAACTTCAAATCTTCCTTCTCATATACAGATGATGAAAGAAAGAGAACTTATTGTGACAGCTTTATCTCTGTTAGATCCTATATCTTGGTAGCTAAGTTTATGGTTCGCTAATTGGTAGGATAAAAGTTTGTTTTGAAAGCTCTTTCTTTTTTCTCCCTTTTGTGGTTTTCCTTTTCTCCATTCTATTTTCATCTCTCTTAAAAATATATCATATTTTGGTTATTGCTAAAGTAACCAAGGCTCATCACCAAACAAGAGTTTTATTGAGTTAGTGCACTTTTTAACTGCAGATACTTGTTCCATCTCCTATTCTCTTTTGGGGTACGCGAGTCTTCATATTCATACTTTCTTTCTTTCTTTCTTTCTCTCTCTTTCTCTCACTGTTCTTCTTTTAAAAAGCCATACACATTGACTTTGCAATTTATTCAGCTTTTCCCTTTGCTTAATTGTGCTTCTCAATTCGTGTATGGAAAATGATTCTGTTGCTATCATGTTTATACATGGTAAATTATTTGAACTGGTTCATCTTTATTTTTCATCCCCAGATGGGCCAGATTCTACTTTCAGTATGCCATATGATGCTTCTTATTCAGTTTTCATGGGCTTCTTAAATTTAATATTGACATCTTTATAATTTTATATTAGCCACACACATTATATGTGCAATATTTTTTTTTGTTCTTGCCAGATTTACGACTTTAGAAAGATCTGATGCTAGTGAAATTATTCTTATCGATTGAAGATTGCAGTTCTGAATTGAAATTACTGCATATATTTAATTTATATGCATATTCGTGTGTGTATGTGTAGCATCTGTATGAATACACAAGACGCTGACTTTTTCATGGAACTATTTTTTTAGGTTTTGACAAGGTATTTAATGCAGAATCTGTTTGGTCCTGAAATTGTTGGTGCCACGGGGAGCCACAGTTATATGTACCTTGATCTTCCTTCTAATATGGTTTATCTCTCTCTCTCTCTCTCTCTTACAGACACATGCGCACAGAGTTAGAAACACACATGCACACTCACAGATACTCTTCATAGTGTGAAGAGATGAGATGCATTTCCTGTTGAAGAAATTTCGTGATAATCAATTCATGAGTGTAGTTTTGAGGAACAGGCAGCTTTTTGTACAGTTTACAGTTATAGGTGGAATTTTACTTCAGTTTGCATATGCATTCATGTTAGGGTGGTGATTTGGTTGAGTAATTTGAGTGATTATGTTAATTAACCTATTGTGAGCTAGATAATGGTCAATATAGAAACGATGGGCTTTTATATTATATAATTATGGGTACACAAGTAGTAACATCCATTGCATGTACTGATGGTTAATTGAAATTATAGCCAAGGGGTTCTGGTGAACTAGAGTATTTGAACACATTGATTAGGAGTAAACATGCTCTAGTGTATGAATTGCTTCACTCCCCGATAGATTATTTATGAATGAAAACATATCCGATTTGTTATCATTTTGGATATTTGATCCGATAATATAATCCGATAGTCCAATCTGTTAAGGAGCAAATTTTTGTTAAAAAAATTAATCTCAAAAAAGGATTAGCAAACATTGATTGGAGAGAGAGAGAACCAATATATGATATTATATTGGATATCGGATCGACCGATCCTAATTTATATCCACTTTGGTTAGTGAACAATTTATCTTATTCAGATTGCTAATGGGTTACTGAATTGAATGTTTCGATCTATATCCGAGTTATCAGATTGAATTTGAATCAGAATCTGATTCATTGACAAATCTAGTGGTAGTAAATGAGAGGATGTTGTGTCAATTCTTCCAGCACTTAAATTTGCCTCCTATACTCAGTAGCGCATTGGCCTTGTGTTAGCTTAGCAACTTCAATCTGCCAATTCATGGACCTCATGTTAATGCTTGCTTCAATAAGTTGGGTGTTACGATAAAAGCTGTCTTGGGATTGGGCTTGTAAGTTACCTGGCAGCCTTAAGTTCACCTCAGGTTGCTCATGCTTCGGATTGGACCGGTTTTGGAGTATTTTGGAATCAAACCAGTTTTAACAGTTTCATAAAAATTGGAACCGAACTAAAATGTGAAATTAAAGAAACCGAACTAAACCGAACCTTGAGAGAATATGTCAGGTCAATTCGGTTTGATTTTACGGTTTTGCGCTTTTTTATAGTTCAATCCATTATTGATATTAAATAAAATATATATTATTGTAACGTTTCCGATTTTCGGCATTTTTTATTTTTATTTTTCCGGAGATACTGTCGCCGCAAGAGCATTTTTGTCTTTTCGCGTCTTGCGTGCAAGGATTGTAGTAGAGCCCAATTGCATTTGTGCATTTTAATTATGTGGGTTAAGTGGTATTTATATGTAGTGTATTTATGTGTATGAGGTGTAAAATGAAAGTAAAAGAAAAAGGGAAAAGAAAATAAAAATTGGTGGGACCCACCACTAACCACATAAGTGGTCTAGAAACCCATTTTTAGCTTTCTCACTTTCTCTCTCCCGTAACCCTTCCTTCCTCTCTTCTCTTCTTCATTTTTCTTTTTCATTTTTGTACCAAACTTTAAGTTTGGATTCCTCTCTCACTACTTAGAGATTTTGGGTGCCGTTTGAGGCAAATCGGAGAGCACGACGAGCTCTACGTGTGTGTACCAACAATTTCAGTTTTGGTGCCTCCTTGTGCATTCGAATTTGGAGACCATTTTAAGGGTTTTGTGCAATCTAGAGGTAGGGGTTCTCAATCTATGAAGTTCTTGTGCTTTAGTGAATTAATCTACTTGAATTGTGCCTTAGCATGCTTAGTTGCTTTGATTTTAGTTTAAAATGACTTAATTGAGGATATGTGAATTTGTATGAATATGTGTTAACTTGATTGTATATAAAAACATGCTATATGTTGAGTTTTGTGTTCGTTGTGTTGTTAATGTACTATAAATGATGTATGAAGGACATGCCTAAGTGTTAAATTTATAATTCCATTATGCTATTTCTATTGTATAAAAGCATATTGTAGCTTCCTTAGATGTTCTTATGAATTGTGTTAGCTAATTAAATTTGAGCTAATTGTGAGATGATGAACATTGGCATAACATAAATGCATCTATGCATTTACATTGGGCAAGAAATGGGAAGAATTGATTTTGAAAAGAAAATGGGAAGTTTTGGGAAAGAATGTATTGATGAAAGTGTTTTGATAAAACCCGGTCGTTGCGGAGTCACCAACGGGCCGGTAGGTTAATGTAACTTAGAAGGAACTAGGGAAATTGCCCTAGTGTGGTTGAGCTATCTGGGCCCCATAATGACGCTGCGGAGTCACCAAAGGTCAGGGACAGTAGCCAATCCTTCTCTCGGCGCTTCGGAGCCACCAAAGGGGATTACATTAACAGTTTGAAAGAGATGGTTTTGAGAAAAGAAAATGGGGAGCGACATTGGCATGCATTTGCATTCCATGGGATTGCATTGTTTGTATTAGAGTTTGGTTGGAACATTGTATTACCCCGATATTGTAGACCCCCATTCCCATTGACCTATTCTATGTTTGGATTCATGGGGACACAAGAGGCGTGTCTTGAGCGTCACCTACTAAGCAAATTGCTCACCCCACTATATTATTATATTTTTCAGGTCATGGCACGGAAATGGAGGATGAAAATCCACCGCAAGCTTGACAATTGTTAGAAGATGATTTTTTTTTTGCTATTTTGTAATTAGCCATTACATGTATAATTATAGTTTTGGGAATGTAATCAAACTTGTATTCATGGCTATTGAGAAAATGTAATTAAGTTTTACTCACTCAAAATCAGTTTATGTATTTAAGTAACGTGTGGTAATTTATGTTATTGATGGTTGTTGTGTTTTTGTTAGATGTTAAAATGTGGGTAAAATTACACGTGAGTGTAGTGGCGTGGGTGGTTGAATTGCCAATGTTGTGTATTTGGGTTATCACTGGACAGTGAAAAAAGAAGTGAGAGTTTCCCAGAACCGGTCGACATGTGGCTTCTCATACGTCGACCGGTATCTTCACAGTGTGGGTCATTGTGGCTCACGTTGCTAATCGGTCCACGTATTACATCGACCGGTATCATGTCCCAAACCAGTCGACGTATGGCTTTCCATACGTCGACCGGTATCCATTATAACTTACGTTCCAAACCAGTCGACGTATGGCTTCCCATACGTCGACCGGTATCTCGGCAGTGGGTTTTCCACTGTTCATGACCCAAACCAGTCGACGTATAGTGTACATACGTCGACGGGTTTCTGCCTTTTAATTAAACTCTATTTTAATTTCCCAAAATTACACTTTGGCACCCATTTGATGTTGCAAGTAATTATTTTATGACCCAATAAAATGCAATAATTATGTTTTGACCACCGAAAGGACTATATTGCCCCGAACCTTATTTTAATTGTTACGTGATGCAAGTAAATGACTATTACGTCCTTTAGGTCTAAATTTATTGAAATATGGCAAATTACCATCTTGCCCTTTTCGGACCTTGATATTTAAATTTAACATGAAATGACCGTTTTACCCTCGGATGTTTTTGGGTCGGGTAAGGACCCGTTTAATGATCCGGATCTATGAGGAGCTGGGTTGTTACAAAATGGTATTAGAGCGATGGTTCGAAAACCTTAGGACGACAGGTAGAGGCCTATGTAGGATTGCATGGGAAGTTGTTTGTATTGCGTATGAGATTATTTGTTACGTGTTTAGATATTTGAAGGAGCATGCTAAATCGTTTACTTGTCTATGTGTTACATACTAAAGTGTTTAAATGTTTGAACAGCATGTCTACTTGTTTATTTGTTTACCTGTTTAATTGCCCACGTGTAAATTTGTTTGCGTGATCACATGCTTATATGTTATATGTGTGTAGCACAGATTTAAATGATCCACGTGTAGGTGTTATGTTTTTAGTAGGTAATTGTTTAGCATACGCACTTCTGTGTTGTAGTAATTCTGTGGGTTATCACCTATGATTGGGGTAGGTATCAGCATTGTGAGCAAGGATGATGTGAATAGCATAATCTTTTGAGCCCGGTTTGACCTGAATACGTTGTTCCATTGGGAGTCTTCTTCCTAGAGACTAGTAACGATGAAAGGGTTTGATCTTAGGTATCTTCCTGGACGGAAGTCCTCATTTTCTTGCACGGATGAGGGTTTGTGTTGTGCTTCTTCGGTGTAGCAAATGGACTCTTGGGATGGATTTTTATTTAAAAGTTCATTAATGTTTAAGATTACAAATTTGTCTCTTAGATTACCGTTTTGGGAGTAAAAGTTGAGGTTGATCTTGAGTTGGCGACGGGATGAGTAGGTTGCACCTTTTGTTATGATTCCCAGTGAAGGAGGCAGAAACTAAGTGTGATGTTGTTTGGTGACCATAGAGTATTGGTCACAGATTGTGTTGAGCCAGGATGAGGAGTGACCTCTTGGGCTTGGTGGCCTGTTCTATTTGATTTATTTGTTTTGTGGCCTTGTGGGCGGGTGTGTGTGAGCGTGTGCAGGTGGCACCAGAAGGTTACCACACTGAGCGAGCTACGGGCACACAACTCAGATGAAATTGATGTGGACATTCCATTGTGTTGGATAGTAATTGTATCGATTGGCTGGGTAATGATAGTGTCGGGGGTGTAACAGTTGTATACCCTTTTGTTTGGTTGGATGGATCAGTTGTAGGTATGACTTGAGTATCCAGTTAGATACCAACGTGAGACCATTGTTTTGTAGTCGTCGTCTATTATGGTTTATGTGATTGACCAATTAGCGTAGTATTTGTTTTCCTCTTAGGGACTGTTTCTGTAGTGTCCCACGTATGATTCTTTTTCTTGTAACAGGTTGTTGACTATAGTGTCAGGTATCATGAATGATGTGTGTTTTCTTGTCAAGTTAGCGCCATTTTCGAAGGAGCGGTTGCTAGTGGAAACTTGTTGTTTCCAAGGGATTAGAGTTTGTACAGTTATCTTTGGAGGGATGATCATGAGATGTTGAAGCTTGAGGTTCTTATATTGAAAAGTAAGTCAGTATAGGGGTGATCCTAGTATTCAGGAAGAAAGTGGTGATTGATTGCATTTTTTATGGTTCTAAGGAGACAGTTGGGTGTTGAGCATTTTAGATTCTTATGCTTATTTTGTTTGAGGATTTGTTGGCATGGCATTGACATGTGGATGATCCTTTTTGGTGATAAATAGTGGTTGTTATGGGGAGCAGTGAGCGTTATGCTTATTCTTTGTTGACAATGATATTATCTCAAGGATGTTTGGAAAAAAATCTTTTAGTAGTGACTTGATGGTTTGATGGGATAATAAGTTTGAACGGTTGTTGGAATGAGTGATAGTGGAGGTGTTATGATGTCATGGTGTGATGTTTAGTGCTGATGAGTATGATGGTTTCAGGTATGATCCGAAGACGGACTAGGGATTGTGAGTCGTTTGTTGTGTGTTGTCAGATAGGTGATGGGTTGTGTGTTAGTTGAAAGAAATTGGGAACAGTTTAGTCTCTCGATCTAGTGAGGGCGGTGTTACCAGGTAAGCACTTTTTCTTTGGTGAGTCATGGGTTGATGTGACTGGCGTCACAAGTCTTGCTCCTTGTGTCCCTGTGACGTGAGCGTTGGTGCTCTTATTTGATTGGTTTTGGTAAGCATAGGTGTTGCAGGGTAGTGTATGCAAGGTTCCAATGTTGACTGTGTATGACGGTCCGTTTGTGGCAAGGTCGCCTAGAGTTGCGGACGTAGTTCTATATGTGCTTCCTAGTTGGTCCTTCTCCTTGTATATAAGGAGTTCAATTCATCTTAAGTGAGATTGGGTGTCCATGGTTGGACAATTGATGAATAGCGTGTGATAGGTGGTCAAGTGCACATAAACGTGAGTCGTTAGTCTCTTGTGAGAACAGGGCTTATTGCCCTTTTCGTTGTTTAAGTCCTGCAAGGACGTCGTTGTTGTGAGTCTTGTCTTTGTTCAGAGGTTGTGCACGTCCGTGGTGGTCAGGCTTATGAGTGATTTGTTGTGCTGTTGGGATTCATTGGTAGAGGTACTTGTTGAATGGGTCGACTCACTCCTATAGATGGAGGTGGAGTCTTTAAGTTTTGTAGTGCTTGTTCTGAGAGTGATTCCGATTGGTGGAATGACAGGCACGGGTTGTCAAGTAAGAGTTGTGTTTCCGATGTTTAGTACTATCAGTGATGGCTAGAGAATGTGTTGTGAATGGTAGTTTGAGGATGATTAGGCGATGCGGTTTGAGTTGTATATCTTGATGCTTTTATTGATGTCTGAATTGAGTAGTGACTTGAGGACCAATGTGGGTATCATTTGAATGCTAAGTAGCTAAAGGGAGAATGTGTGATCTCATCAAGGAATAATAGGAATGATTGACTTTGGTCTTGAGGTTTTCCGCATGAAATGATCGTATTGAGTGTTTTAAAGAAGTCAGAATCGAATCGAATAAGGTTATGAAGTTGATTACGTGTTGTGGGTGTTATGAGGTGACTGAAAGGCTTTTAGGTTGATTGATGATTGTGGTATTGGCGATGTGTTACTTTGGTTTGTTAGGATTGTGTGATCGAGGAATGATTATCGTGTTGCTTTTAGCATATTGTTTTGTGACTATATGGTTATTGAGGTTATATAGAGCGATAGATTGATTAGGGAGTGGATCTTGTGGTTGAGTTTGAGGTTTAGACCTAAGGACAAGAACGATGTCAGTGTCGAGATCGGATTGAGGATGAGAATGGCCTCGCCAACCATTTCTCCTAAGTCAATTCCTCTTTGACACGATGTCGGGTCAAAGGTCAATGATCGTACTGACTTGTTAGTGATAGTGGGAGTATGGTACTGTGCGTTGTGTTGGTATGACAATGTGAACTTACATGATTTATCTTGGGTTACAAAAGGTGTTAGGAGGTATTGGGTGTTTGATAACGGGTTGGTGATACCAACACATTGATTATTAAGAATCTTGTTTTGGGTATTTGTGTTCAGAATGCAAGATAGTACATTTTTATTATTTTGGTGACTCATGATTGTATGATTTTTAGGAGATTCATCATTTACTTATCTTGAGGTTGATCTGTATGATAATTACCGGTTGACGTGATTGGTGGTCATTGTATGATCATGTAGTCGTATAGCCGTATATTGGATGGCAAGTGTTGGTTTAAATGAGAGGTGTGAGTCTGAGTTTGAGTTAGATTGTGTGGTGGATAGGACTCCTTGTCTAGGACTTGTGTGTCCTTTAAAGGGTTGAATTGAGAAAGAATGTTGTCATGTTCAAGGGTCTTGTGACCATATTTCTTTCAAGCTTGGTATAACGGTGTAGAGAGGACTGGCGTTAGTTTTAAGTCAAGTATTGAATTCAGCGGGTTTGTGTATAATGTTGTGAGTGGTGAGTACCCTTATAGGGTGGTGATCATTGGGTATTCTGGCGGCAGAGTGTGATTGCCTGTTGGCAACGGCGTCAAAGGCAATATGGGTGTTGAGTCCCTTGTCTTGTTTGTGAAGAGTCTCTGGGGAAAAGGTATGTGGTTATGCATTTTTCTTTAAGGAGGGTAGATTTCGAGGATGAAATCTCTTTAAGGAAGGTAGATTATAACGTTTCCGATTTTCGGCATTTTTTATTTTTATTTTTCCAGAGATACTGTCACCACAAGGGTATTTTTGTCTTTTCACGTCTTGCGTACAGGGATTGTAGTAGAGCCCAATTGCATTTGTGCATTTTAATTTATGTGGGTTAAGTGGTATTTATATGTGGTGTATTTATGTGTATGAGGTGTAAAATGAAAGTAAAAGAAAAAGGGAAAAGAAAATAAAAATTGGTGGGCCCCACCACTAACCACATAAGTGGTCTAGAAACCCATTTTTAGCTTTCTCACTTTCTCTCTCCCGTAACCCTTCCTTCCTCTCTTCTTTTCTTCATTTTTCTTTTTCATTTTTGTACCAAACTTTAAGTTTGGATTCCTCTCTCATTACTTAAAGATTTTTGGTGCCGTTTGAGGCAAATCGGAGAGCACGACGAGCTCTACGTGTGTGTACCAACAATTTCAGTTTTGGTGCCTCCTTGTGCATTCGAATTTGGAGACCATTTTAAGGATTTTGTGCAACCTAGAGGTAGGGGTTCTCAATCCACAAAGTTCTTGCGCTTGAGTGAATTAATCTACTTGAATTGTGCCTTAGCATGCTTAGTTGCTTTGATTTTAGTTTAAAATGACTTAATTGAGGATATGTGAATTTGTATGAATATGTGTTAACTTGATTATACATAGAAGCATGCTATATGTTGAGTTTTGTGTTTGTTATGTTGCTAATGTACTATAAATGATGTATGAATGACATGCCTAAGTGTTAAATTTATACTTCCATTATGCTATTTCTATTGTGTAAAAGCATGTTGTAGCTTCCTTAGATGTTCTTATGAATTGTGTTAGCTAATTAAATTTGAGCTAATTGTGAGATGATGAACATTGGCATAACATAAATGCATCTATGCATTTACATTGGGCAAGAAATGAGAAGAATTGATTTTGAAAAGAAAATGGGAAGTTTTGGGAAAGAATGTATTGATGAAAGTGTTTTAATAAAACCCGGTCGCTGCGGAGTCACCAACGGGTCGGTAGGTTAATGTAACCTAGAGGGAATTAGGGAGATTGTCCTAACGTGGTTGAGCTATCTGGGCCCCATAATGACGCTGCAGAGTCACCAAAGGTCAGGGATAGTAGCCAATCCTTCTCTCGGCGCTGCGGAGTCACCAAAGGGGGTTACATTAACAGTTTGAAAGAGATGGATTTGAGAAAAGAAAATGGGGAGCGACATTGGCATGCATTTGCATTCCATGGCATTGCATTATTTGTATTAGAGTTTGGTTGGAACGTTGTATTACCCCGATATTGTATAATCCACATTATTCTATGTTTGGATTCACGGGGACACAAGAGGCGTGAGCGTCACCTACTAAGCAAATTGCTCACCCCACTATGTTATTATATTTTTCAGGTCATGGCACGGAAATGGCGGATGAAAATCTACCGCAAGCTTGACAATTGCTAGAAGATGACTTTTTTTTTGCTATTTTGTAATTAGCCATTACATGTATAATTATAGTTTTGGGAATGTAATTAAACTTGTATTCATGGCTATTGAGAAAATGTAATTAAATTTTACTCACTCAAAATCAGTTTATGTATTTAAGTAACGTGTGGTAATTTATGTTATTGATGGTGGTTGTGTTTTTGTTAGATGTTAAAATGTGGGTAAAATTACACGCGTGGGTGGTTGGATTGCTAATGTTGTGTATTTGGGTTATCACTGGACAGTGGAAAAAGAAGTGAGAGTTTCCCAGAACCGGTCAACGTGTGGCTTCCCATACGTCGACCGGTATCTTTACAGTGTGGGTCATTGTGGCTCACGTTACTAACCGGTCGACGTATTTGTCCCAAACCAGTATCATGTCCCAAACCAGTCGACGTATTGCTTCCCTCGACCGGTATCCATTATAACTTACGTTCCAAACCCGTGGACGTATGGCTTCTCATACGTCGACTGGTATCTTGGCAGTGGGTTTTCCACTGTTCATAACCCAAACCAGTCGACGTATAGTGTACGACCGGTTTTTGCCTTTTAATTAAACTCTATTTTAATTTCCCAAAATTACACTTTGGCACCCATTTGATGTTGCAAGTAATTATTTTATGACCCAACAAAATGCAATAATTATGTTTTGGCCACTGAAAGGACTATATTGCCCCGAACCTTATTTTAATTGTTACGTGATGCAAGTAAATGACTATTACGTCCTTTAGGTCTAAATTTATTGAAATATGGCAAATTACCGTCTTGCCCTTTTCGGACCTTGATATTTAAATTTAACGTGAAATGACTGTTTTACCCTCGGATGTTTTTGGGTCGGGTAAGGACCCGTTTAATAATCCGGATCCATGAGGAGCTGGGTCGTTACAATTATATTGTATATATACTATAATAATAGAATATAATAGTATACAATAAAATATTATAGTATATATAATATTCTATTATATATATTATAATATATGGTTGATTGGCTAAAAGACTAATCTTATTATTCAATTATATAAAATATATAAATTTTTATATATTTATATAATGGTTCCGTTTGGTTTGGTCATGTAGGACTCCATACCAAAACCGAACCGTTTATAAACAATTCCATATTTTTGGAGCCAAGACCGGACCGAACCTTGAAAAAACAGAACAAAACTGACTGGTCTGGTTTACTTGTTTAACCAGTTTTTTGTGCATCCCTAAGTTCACCCAATTGCTACCCTGTATTTCCTTTCACTTTGAATATCATTGTTTCACCGCATATCTAATTCAGCTGTTCTCACGAGTATTATGTGCCATCTTTTAGGTTGGTTCATTCTTGATGGGGTGGTTTGGCGTTGTTTTCAAAAGGGATATTGTCGAAGTTTCAGATTTTTTTGCCATTGGACTGACAACTGGTTACTTAGGAAGCCTTACCACTTTTAGCCGTTGGAATCAAAATATGCTTGACCTCAGTGTGGAAGGCCAATGGGCTTTTGTTCTCCTCGGCTTTCTTGTAGGTAATGCAACATTTCGCAAGAATAATTTCTATGAGGGGTACAGAGAATCCGGCAAATGATAAGTACATGATGTTATTTTTAATTTTATGGGGTTCATGTCCTGCTTGGCCCCTCATGGATTTTCAACAACTAACAATCCCCTATGTTTTGCTCATGGTGTTGACTCTGCCTTCATCGAGGCTCAAAAAAGTTGCTGCATAAGGAGTTCAGTGCAGAATTAACTCAATTAAGTTTGTGGATGCTCAGGATATTGCAGAATGAATCTGGTCTTATCTACTGGAAGGGAAGACAGTGTAACGTTGTCAATGGAAACATTCGGAATTTGATCACTTTTTTCACCATTGCGAGAGCTGTCACGACACAAGCTGCTGAAACATTGGTGATTAGAGTAGCAAAAGGAATCCATTCAACAAGCCTGCTCTTCCTAAACCACGTCCATTGAGTCGAGCTAACCACCACCTAATCCACACATGCAAGCCAACCACAGCTGAGCTCCACTGCTGCCACCATAAATTTCAAATGTTTCCATTGAATAAATATGTATTATATTGCTATTATGGTAGTAATAACCATCTCAGAAATTGGTTTTAAAGGTTTATTAATACAATCAAAAAAATCTTGTTCTTGTTCAAGCTTAATCATATGGAGTGTTTTTATTTGGGTGATAATCATATGAATTAAACCATATTTTCTTTTGGAAAAAATGATGGGCCTCGGACTAACTCCTCCAGTTTGATCCTCAACGCATACTATTTGTCAAGAAATTGTAAAAAGTTTTCAAAGAGAAAATTAAAATGAAACAAACAATCAGTATTCAAATTATCAAATTAAGCTAAATTTGGACGCCCTAAGACTTTGTTTGATTCAGTGATATAGTGAAGGAAAAGAGAAAAGGAAAATAATAATAATAATAATAATAATAATAATAATAATAATGACGACAATGATGATGATGATGATCTTTCTCCGAATATTGTTTTTCCTACAAAATTCTCATATTCAGATAAATCATGAAAAAAAAAAGAAGGGAAAATGGTATTTTAAATTCAAAATTATATATATATTACCATATTTCCCATGATAACTAAATTAGAGAAACTATTTTCTTTTACATTGACTTCTTTTTTCTCCCACTATTTTTGCAGAGTGAACCTGAAAATGGATCAATTTGATAAACTCCTGTAAAAAAAATTTTTTGTAGTTTGACAATGACTATATTGGAATCATATGCATGTCCAATGTAGCTACTATAATAAAAAAAAATTGGGATCTTATTCCCGTGTTGATTAGTGAGGATATGAATAAAGATTTACTTCGCTAGAGAACTGAATATGAGTTGAAGGTTGCTGTGGCTAAGATGGAACCTTACAAAGCTTCTGGTCTAGATGGCTTCATCCCAAATTTTTTTTATAGAAAAACTGGGACATTGTGAAGGAGGAGGACCTAGTAAGAGCTTTCAATCGATTTCTGTCTACTGGTTGTATGTTGAAATCATTAAACCACACCAATATAGTTTTATTCCCTAAAGTCAAAACCCCTATGAGCCATACTTGGCATTGAGGTATCTACATCTCCAATTGCAGGATAACCCCAAGGCTCTGTTTGGTTTGGTAGAATCAATTAGAGAAGAAAGGAAAGTGAATTTTTTTTAACCTTTTTAGAGTTTGGATAGAATGAAAATAAAATGTTCTTCAATTCTCGTTCCTTGTTATTTTCCCTAAAATGTTTCCAGCCCAAAACATACGAAAATAAAATTTTCTCGTGAAAACAACGTCGTCTTGCATTCCTATTTTATCTAACAACTATATCGGTAATTGTAACCCACCAATAATAATTTTATTATTATTTTTATTGGTTTTCAAAGAATTATAAACCAACAATAACTGTATTAGTGGTAGAGTTTGAATTAACTTGACTTCTATAAATAGTAGTTTGTAAGGTGTCAATTAATTGAAAACTATATCATTTTTTTTAAAGATATATTACTACTAATTAATTCTTTATTATTCTATTATTTATTTTATTATTTTACTATTTTTATAAAATAAGAACAATATAACATAAGGACAATTTAGGTAAGTACAAATATTTTTAGTAACTTTTATTCTATTCAATACAATTTTCTTGAATAAATTTTCACCTTAACCAAATTCATATTAGAAAATAAATTTTCTTTTCATTTTTTATTTCTTTTCTTTTCTTCCTAGTTCTATCTAACCAAGATTGTGGGTTTTGACTGAAGCCTTTGTTAAGTAGTATAATCGGAGAAACTTAGAGTGCTTTTGTCCCTAGAAGGTTATTTTTTTATAATATCCTCATTGTTTATGAACTAATCCATTTTCTGATCAAAAGGAAGAAAAAGGGTAAGAAAGGTTTCTTAGCTCTCAAATTAGATATTAGTAATGCTTATGACAGGATGGAGTAGCCTTTCATTGAGGGTATGATGCTAGAATTGGGTTTTTCCCCTAAATGGGTGCAACTGATTATGAATTGTGTATCATTTGCCTCCTACTCGGTGGTTCTAAATGGTGAGGCTGGTCAATGGTTTCAACCTTCTTGAGGATTGAGGCAAGATGACCCACTCTCACCTTACCTATTCCTCTTTTGCACCGAAGGCTTGGCTAGGCTAATTAATGATACTGTTTATGTTAGTAAGTTGCATGGCTTGTAGATTAGTAGAAGTCCCCCAATTTCCCATCTTCTTTACGCTGATGATGCCCTTTTGTTTTGCAATGCTGAACTAGTTGAAGTCATGAAACTCAAAAGAAATTCTTGTTGATTATGCAACCATGTCTAGGAAGACCATCAACCTGGACAAGAGTTCTGTCTTTTTTAGTCACAACATTCCGAAGTCCTCTAGAGAGCAGTTGGGCTATGTCTTGGGGTTTCACAAAATTGGGCTCTGTTGTGCAGAAGTGTCCCTAACAGATATACCCACAAAGATGGGATATCCAAGTAACAACCAGAATTAAAATGATAGAAAAAATAGCACACCACAAGATAGGATTTATACATGGTTCACCCTCCCAATAGGGCTACGTCCACAGCGGATGACAATCCATATCACTATAAAGAAGAAGATTACTAACTGAATAACGTTTTGGTTCTTCCCCGCAATAATCTCTCTTGTCACAATTATCACTCACCAATAAAGAAGACTCACAAAACACTCTCAAGAAATACCCCAAATAGTATATGGTTTACAAAGAAGAAAACCCACCCAAAGACAAACTTCAAGTCTCCTTTGAAGATTGCACACAAAAGGATTTTCTCACACACAAAAAACAATATACTCTCTTAATCCGAATTGATCCTCTCATAGATCCGAATTGATCCTCTCTTGGTTCCGAATTGATCCTTTATTGGATGCTCTCTCACTTGGATGTTCTTAAATGGTCTCCAAGGCTTCTCTATTTATAGGAGAAGCAAACATTTCATCATTGGAGCCAACAACAAGTGGTGTAAAACATGGAATGTTTTCCTCCATAAAACCATCCATTTTTTAGCCATAAAATAAGGAGTCATGCTTTGAGCCATTAATCAACAATCTCCACCATGGCAAAAAGCTCCCACCTTGACACAAATGGTAAGACAACACCATAACGAGTCCTCGTTCACCGCAATGTGAGTAACAACACGATCATCATCTCCGACAAAGTAAATCAATAAATAATTTTAGTTAAGTTTGACTCATCCTTAAACTTAACCATCGGGCTCTCATTCTTCAACCCATGCATATCTTGTGCAGCCACAAGCATACCCCCAGTATTTCTGTCAAACTCTAAACACTTACCAAAAGTACCCTCAGAAACTCTATGTTTGACATCTCCTTTAGCAACCTTCTCCAACCACCCACGAACCATTGGTTGGTAGTGAAAGTTATCTTTTCACCCTTATAAAGAATAGGACGTCCTTGACTTTTCCTCGTATCTCTATTGTGGCGAACTACTTGCCTCCCACTTATCTTAATAGCACTCGAATGGACTATCTTACTGCCATCAAGATTTTTGCAAGTCAATATCACACTTTTCCTCATGGGTCTACCTCCCTGTAAGGACTACTACAATTTCAGTTGCCATCTGAAAATGGATTTCATTCTTCTACCACGTTTTGTTATCCTCTAATAACCTTTTTGAGAATTAGGATCGTAACAACTCTTTCTAACTCTTCCTTTGCCAATACCCAAATGAAGATTTCTGCTAACTGTAGAAGACCCTATAGAAGCTCCACCTGTTACTATATTCCCTTGGAGAATATACAAATTTCTCACCTTGGTGCCCTGTAACACCATAAGAGAACCCATCATGACCATCATTGATCCACCCTCTGTTACAACCTTGTAACCTTTGGAGTCTAGCACACCTACTGAAATAAGGCTCATCTTCAGATTCGGTATATGTCACACATCTGATAATGTTATCACCAACTCGTCATGTGTCTTGATCTTGACTGTTCCAATTCTCAAAATTTTGAAGGCTTTCCCATCCGCCGTCAAAATCAAACCACCTTTCACCACTTTATAGTAGGAAAAAGAATCCCTACTGGGACATATATAAACAGAACAACCAGAATCAAGAATCCAGTTGTCATTAAATGACATACCTGAACACAATGTTGTCATAAGAACATAGTCATCATTTTTCGAATCACTCGATTTAGCAGCTGCCACAGAAGCTGGCTCTTGAACCTTCTCTTTGCCATTCCCATTCTTTGCCTTCAATTTAGGACAGTGCCTGATGATGTGCTCTTTCTTGTGACAGTATTAACATTCCAAATTTTTATCATACCTAGATTTGCCTCTACTACCAGAACCATTTGTCTCACTTCTGCCTCTCACAAATAGACCCTCTGCCTGTTCATCACCATTAGTCACTGACACCTTTTTTCTTAACTCTTGAGAGTTCAATGAGGATTTAACATCCTCCATACTAATGGTGTCCTTTCCATATAGCAATGTAGTAACAAAATGCTTGTAGGAAGGAGGCAAAGAACATAACAGAATAAGGGTTTAGTCCTCTTCCTCAATTTTAACATCAATATTTTTCAGATCCATGATAATTAAGTTAAAATTATCAATATGATCTTTAAGAGATGTACCTTCCTTCATGTGAAAAGTGTGTAGTCTCTGTTTCAGATAAAGTTTGTTAGTGAGAGACTTCGTCATATACAAACTTTCTAATTTCAACCATAATTTCGCCCCCGTGTCTTCGTCAATGACTTTGCCCAGCACTTCATCACCCAGACTCAAAAGAATTGAACCGCGTGCTTTGTCATCAAGTTCCTCTTTGTGTTCATTTGACATATTTTCTAGCAACTTGTCTTTTCCCAAAATCACCTTCTTTAATCCTTACTGGATTAGCAAAGCTTGCATTTTAATATGCCATATGTTGAAATTGATTTTACCATCAAAATTTTCAATCTCGTATCTGGTCGTCATCTTCTAAAAAACTTCTCGGTGAATAATACCGTATTTGTGAATAGTACCCAAATAGTATTTGTGAACAGTACTTTACGTATGAACAGTACCAGTGAATAGTACCGTAAATGTGAACAGTATATATACATAATACACGACCCCCGAGCTCGGATACCATGTAACGTCCTGAACCCAAAAGTCCGAATCGCTAATCGGGTCCTTACCGGAACCTGAGAATGCTCAGGGTAAAACGGTCACTAAGGCATGGAAATAAATGACATAACTCTAAATGATAGGTCAAAATAAGTCATAATAGCCATTTAAACCCATGTTGCAAGGTTCTAGACATAAGAATGGGGATTTCACACAATTTCCCCCCTTCGGTTTCAATGATCTCCAGAGCAGTCTACACTAAAAAGAGCATAACTCTCTCTACGATTGGAATTTTTGAGTGAGGTTTATTCCATTGGAAATTTTACTCAAAAACCTTGAAAATGGACTCAAATTTTACCCATTTTAGAGTTAAAATGAGTGAGATATGATCGTTTTAAGTCAGGGTTTCAAAGCTGTCACTATTTTATTTTGGCAAACACTATAAGCTATTCCGGTCAACCGAAATAACCCATCACTCAACCGAAATGACCCACCGATCTTCCGGTTGAGGCTCTGGAGTTTCCTATGCTAATGGTTTTGATCCTAAATGATACCGATTGACCCAAATGGCTTACCGGTCGACCGAAATGCCACAAATGCGTTTTTCTCACTGTTTAAGTGCCTAAACAACTTGGCATTACATGGTTAACACTTGAAACCTTTAATATGATCAAATCCTTATCCCAAACAACCATAAACACGCTCACATTGATAAGATAACATTCGTATATCATAATGAGATTAAATTACATCATTATACATCAAGATAAATTCAATTACATTGAGCATGGATACATGTACTTCAAATTATAAACTTCCTAACTATGTATAAACATGTGAAGGCGTCTCATCCACTCTACCGCTCCTAAAATCCTGAAAATGTTTAAGATAAGAGGGGTGAGCACCACCGCTCAGTAGAGGATGTCTAAACGGCTTTTCCTCAAGTCAAGTAAGCATGACACATAGCACGAAAGATCATAATAAGATGAATGAATTTCAACACATTTTCCATCATCACCACACAATTATAATCTGAATAATGACTTTACTTTAGCAACAATTTAATAAGAAGTCCTCATTAACAACGAAGCAGCATATAATTGAACTTCAATTAATGAAATCATTCCAAATTAGCCACTTACAACATGTAATAAATACTTAGCACAAATATATGTTTTGCCAAAATTAATGATCATGTCCACAAAACCATCACACTAAACAACACATAGGTAACATTAACCTCAATTTAAACAACAACTTAGCAAGCAATAATCATAAGCAAAACCTATAATCCAATCTAACCAATTCATGTAAAATTTCGGCACACTTTTAAGGGGAAACACAACAATAACTTACAAGAACTTAGGACTACACAAGTTAGACAATCCTTACCTCACTAGATGAAGAAAAAGCCCAAAATAGTCCACAAATTCAAAAATGGTAAAGTGCCCCAAAATGAAATCAACTCCTATCAAAATGTAGGCCTCGTCAAGCTTGTCAACTTTGCCTTCAATGGCAAAGTTGAAATCCAAGTGCAAAATGATGAATTGGGAGCTTAAAGTGTGTGATTTTAGAGAGAGAAAAGTTTATGTAGAGAGAGAGAAGGGAGTCCACAATTCTAAAGGAAGAAAATGGCAATAAACTAATGTGTGGTAATGAACCATAATCTTAGTGCTTTGTAGGGCCCATACAATATTGAAATATCTCACATTTATACCCTTAACACATATATAAACATTAAACATACTATGACCACTCATATAAACATGTGACCACACCAATGTACATTAAATAAACATGCATGAAATGCAATGGACCCAAATTAAAATCCCTATACACCATAATATTGGTAGCGGGTCCCACCTGGGACCTCCCGAATCGAAAAACGAAAAAATGCCGAAATGACAACCAATGCATTTCAAAGAGTCCTGACTCAAGGAAATGCCTCAACCAACTCTCGGACCCATCCGGTACACCTCAAGGTGTTCGGCACGTAAAACAAGACAAGACAAAAATACCCTGAAAAATTAAAAAAATCCCAAAAAATGAGAAAAATAATAAATAAATAAAAATGGTAAAAATCAAAAACATTACATACCAATTGTTGTGCGAAAGCGTCTTGAACAGATATACCCACAAAGATGGGATATCCAAGTAACAATCAGAATTAAAATGATAGAGAAAATAGCACGCCACAAGATAGGATTTATACGTGGTTCACCCTCCCAATAGGGCTATGTCCATAGCCGATGACGATCTGTATCACTATAAAGAAGAAGATCATAAACTGAATAACATTTTAGTTCTACCCCATAATAATCTCTCTTTTTACGACTATCACTCACCAACAAAGAAAACTCACACAATACTCTCAAGAAATACTCCAAATAGTATATGGTTTACAAAGAAGAAAACCCACCTAAAGACAAACTTCAAGTCTCTCTTGAAGATTACACACAAAATGATTTTTTCACACACACAAAAAACAATATACTATCTTAATCCGAATTGATCCTCTATTGGATCCGAATTGATCCTCTGTTGGATGCTCTCTCACTTGGATGCTCTCAAATGGTCTCCAAGGCTTTTCTATTTATAGGAGAAACAAACATTTCATCATTGGAGCCAACAACAAGTGGAGTAAAACATAGAATGTTTTCCTTTATAAAACCATCCCACTTTTAAGCTATAAAATAAGGAGTCATGCTTTGAGCCATTAATCAACAGGCTCAATGATAAATATCTTGGACTACCCTCTGTTATCGACATATCAAAAAGGAAGGTGTTTAGTTATCTCAACGTCAGATACAATGGATGGAAATGCAAATTTTTATCTCCTGCTGGAAGAGAGATTCTCTTTTACTTGCGTATGCCATGGCTTGCTTTAAGCTTCCCCGTGGATTATGTCAGACCCTCAAGTCTAAAATAGCTAAATTTTGGTGGAGTGGAGATGAAGAGTGTGATGTTTCTTTTTTTTCAGCATTTTCATTTTTCCAATAATTCGTGGAGACAAGGGTATTTCTGTCTTTTCGCATGTTGTGTTTGGGATTGTGGTTGAGTCCATTTGCATTTTTTATATTTTAAATTATGTGGATTAAGTAGTATTTGCATGTGGTGCACTTGTGTGTGTGGTGTATGAATTGAAGTAAAAGTAAAAGAGAAAAGAAAAGAAAATTAAGGCGGGACCCACCACTACCTCAAATGTGGTCTTGAGACTATATTTTTGCTCTCTCATTTTTCATTCTCCCGTAAGTTCTCTCCCTCCCTCTTGCTCCTAGCTTTTCTTCTCATTTTTGGCTTCAAATCTTTGAATCTTTATAACTTCTTCACTTCTTAGTGAAATTGAGAGCCGTTTGAGGCAAAACGTTGAACACATCGAGCTCTACGCATCCATACCTGAAATTCTAGATTTGGTGCCCTCCTTGGAGTTCGAATTTGAGGACCCATTTCAAGGGTTTTGTCCATTTTCGAGGTAGGGGCCCTTAATCCATTTCCTTCTTGTTCCATTGTGAGTTATATCTCCTTTGTGTGATAAACATGCTTAATTTGAGAGTTAATTATTTCAATGTTGTGTAATTGATGTTTAGAGAAATTCATGATTTTGATTATGATTTGTTCTATGTGAAAAGCATGTTGTGGTGATAATTTTGTTGTGTTTAATGTGTTGATGACTCAATTGATGATGTTGAATATGATATGTGCTTAGTTGTGAAGTAATTATAAAATGTAAAACTTCTACATGCCATAATATTGTAAGCTTGAGACACATTCATGTATGTGCCATTGGGTTGCATGAAATGGGAGAAATCAGTTTTTGAAATGAAAACGAAAATTTTGGGAGAAGAGTTTTTGTGAAATGGTTTTGATAAACTCGGTCGCTGCGGGGTTACCAACGGGCCGGAGGTTAATATAGCCTAGAGGGGACTAGGGAGTCGCCCTAGCGCGGTTAAGCTAGCTGGGCCCCATAATGACGTCGCGGGGTTACCAAGGGTTAGGGACACTAGCCAATCCTCCTCTCATGTCGCGGCGGGGTTACCAAAGGGCAGGCTGTATTAACAGTTGGAAAGTATAGTTTTAAGAAATGAAAAATGGGGAGTGACATATCATGCATTGCATTTCATTGCATTGCATTGTTTACACTTGGAATTGACATTGAAGTTGTTTTAACCCTACATTGCATGATACCCATTTCCCATTGGCCTATGTTTTGATTGGATTCACAAGGACACAAGATGTGTGTCTTAAGTGTCACCTACTGAGCATATAGCCCACCCTACTATATATTATTTTTTTTCAGGTCTTGGAAAAGAACCGGCGGATGCCAATCCACCAAAAAATTGAAAGTTGTTAGAAGATGATTTTTGCTATTTTGTATTCGGCCATTTCATGTATAATCATAGTTTTTGGAGAATGTAAATAAGTTTGCAAATGTTGGCCATTGGATAATGTAATTAAGTTTTATTCAAACATGAGCCTTTTTTTGTGTATTTAAGTAACGTGTGGTGATTCATGTTGTTGATGGTTGTTGTAGTTTTATTTGATGTTAAAATGTAATTAACTTTTAATTACACTAAATCCTCTAGTGTATTTTAATGACGTGTGATAAGTTACGTTAATAACGTGGTTGTTGTACTCGAATTTATTGTTGAAATGTATTAATTTTGCACGTAAGTGTAGTGACGTGGGTGGTTGAACAACCATGAGTTGGAGTACAGGGTCACACAGCACAGTGGAAAGTGGGAGTGAAGATTTTCTAGAACCGGTCAACATATAACCCAAACCAGTCGACCGGTATCTTCATAGTATATGTTTGAGTTATTGACGTCCCAAACCAGTCGACGTATGGCATCCCATACGTCGATCAGTATCCTGATCCCAAACCAGTCGACGTATGGCTCCCCATACGTCGACTGGTATCATGGCAGTGGGTTTTCCCACTGTTCATATCCCAAACCAGTCGACGTATAAGGAGTATACGTCGACTGGTTATGCCTTTTCATGTAATTACCAATTTAAGTTCTTAAAATTACACTTTGGCATCATTTGAAGTTGAAATTAATATTTTTATGACCCAATTAAATGCCATAATTATATTTTTGCCCCAAAAGGACTATTTTACCCCGGATCTCATTTTAATTATTATGTGATGCACGTAAATGACTATGATGTCCTTTGGGTCTTAATTTATTGAAATATGGTAAATTACCATCTTGCCCTTTTTGGAACTCAACATTTTAATTTAACGTGAAATTACCGTTTCACTCTTGGATGTTTTGGGTCGGGTTCGGACCCGTTTAATGATCCGGATCCATGAGGAGCTGGGTCGTTACAAAGAGGTGGCAAAAAAAATACATTGGGTGAGATGGGACCCGCTAAGTGATCCAAAGGCCAAACAGTATGCGATTTAGAGATTTTGAAGCATTCAATTTGGCATTATTGGCCAAATGGGGATGGAGGGCTTGTTATTCTGAATTCTTTAAAGATTAAATATTTTTCAAATCAAACCTTTTTGGATGCTTAATGCAAATCCTATGCATCTTGGGGGTGGAAGAGCATTATGTCTACTAAAGACATTGTCAAGAAAGGTTTTGTAATGTCCTGAATGAACTTATAAAATAGATTTAATTGGTTAATGTGATGTTAGAGAATTCCATCTGACCACTTATAGTTAGCTCTTCCCCATATATTCCTTAAAATGACCATTTTTCCCTTGTGAGCCCTCGGGTCTAGGTAGGGACCCGCATAGCTATTCGGACCTCTGAGTTTGGGTCGTTACAAACTTTTTATGGAGGGTTGATACATGTAATCACATTTCAATTTGGCATAACCAGTGTATTCCAAATGCTAATAATTTTAAGGTTTCCTCATTAACCTTAGTGGATGATAATGTGGCTATAGTAGTAGATTTGATAAAATATGATTGTAAAGAATGGAACACGGAGTTGTTTGGTCGACTGTTTAATGAGGAGGATCAAAAACATATACTTCAGATTCCATTAAGTGAAATTGGGGGAGAGGATGTTAGAGTTTGGGGTGCCTCACATGATGGAAAATTTTCAGTAAAAAGTGCTTATTGGGTGGCAAAGGAGTATTTAAATGCAGGTATTCGTGTATCAAATCCCAAAAGGAACTCGGCTTCAACAACTCATAATTCTTACTGGTCTAGCTTATGAAACTAAAATCTATTCCTGAAATTAAATCTTTCCTTTGGAGGTGTAGTCATGGACGGTTGCCAGCTGTATCCCAATTTTTTTTTTTTTTTTTTTTTTTTTTTTTGAGCTTGGTGATGTTGATGTTGATGTTGAGTGAGGAAGGTACGCAGAAACTAATTTTCATACTCTTTGTTCTTTCCCATTTGCTCGAATGGTTTGGAAACTTAGTCCTCTTTAATTTTAAATGGAATGGAGTTTATGTAGGTGGTCTCTTGATGCCTGCTGGAAGGAAGGAGACATCAAACTAGGGATGACAATTTCTCTCGACCTGACGGAATTTCGGCCTGCCCCACCCCTAATGGGATGGATTTGGTAGCCCCCTAAATGTGTTTAGGGCGGATATGGTAAAATAATTGAAACCCGAAGCAGGTTTAGAGCAGAGCGAATTTAGTAATGAACCCGCCCCGCCCCCGCCTCCGCCCCGATTATATATGTACCTTTAAAATATATATATATAATATATTTCATATTTTTGTAGCCCATGTTACTTTGTTGGAAGTGTAAGTTAATATATTAATATTCACAACTTAATAATTTAAAAGTTGTGCCAGCTTATTTATCAGCCCAATATATTGGGCTATTTATTTACTACATAATAAAAGTGGCATACCCGCCCCTGCCCCCGCCCCCGCCCTGTAATTAAATGGAGTACAAGGGGCAGAGTCAGTACTTTGACTACCGAAGTATGGGCGGGGATGATATACCAATTACAAACTTGTCTCGAAGTAGGAGCGGAATTAGTATGACAAATTTTCTAACAGGACAGAGTAGGGTTTAGCCAAACCTGCCCTAACTCCACCCTGTTGCCATCCCTACATCAAACAGAGGTCATTAAGCCTAACTTATTTTATTGGTTGGGAGCTATAGAATAGATGAAACTTGTTGCATTTCGAGAGGAACATTTTTGCTCTCGATATTGTTGTAAAAAAGATTGTTGGGTATTATAATGAATTTTAGGATGTTATTTCCAAAGTTGATCACTGCTCTACCAACGATAATCTGAATATTGTTCCTTCTTTGCACCTAAATCAATCAATGGATTCCCTCTTATAAAAATGAAGTCAAATTCAATGTTAATATCAGGGCGGGCTGGAGCTTTAGGGGGTTGCCTAAGGCCCCAGCCAATAAGAATGCCCCATATATATTTTTTAAAATTTCTTTATATATTATAAGTTTCCTAAAACAATTATAGTATTGCCTTTAATTATTAAACTTCAACGCATAGAGAAATTTGATAGTTAACCTAAAAGGTTTCTATTCTTTACCTTTTTTTTAGGGGCCCCCAAATTTTTTTTTTCTTTATATATTATAACTTACCTAAATATTTTATTTTCTTATATTATTATACCTTAACAAATACAAAATTTAATAGTATGCCCAAAATATTTCTATCCTTGTATTTTTTTTTTTTCTCTCTCATCCTCATTACATCAGCATACACACACATTAAATATTAAATATATATTTAAGTGAAAATTGGTGAGACGTTCTATATTTTTCTAAGACTCCTATTAACTTTTTTTTTCTCTTTTTTATTTTTTATTTTTTCCTCACATATTTTTCTCCTCTCTCATTATAATTTTTTTTTTTTTTTTCATCTTCTCCACTGTTACAATTTACAATCTCACAATCTCACGTCGTGAGAAGATTTTGAATACACCAATATTCTATTAAAGAATTTATTGGAGCATTAGACCAAATTATTCGAAATCAGTTTATATTATTCTATAATTTAAATTAGTTTATAGTTTTATTAATTTTTGTTATTATAAAATTATATATTTTGTTTACAATTTTTATTTATATTGTTAAATGTGATTATTAGAAAATACATAGTCAATTAATTAATGATGGAACTAGAGTTTGGAAAATACATAACATATTACTAGTATAAATATATGGGTAGATTTAATTAAAATGCCACTTTATTTTTTTTCGCCTTAGGCCTCAAATTATATTGAGCCGCCCCCGTTGATACTGCCCTTCAAGAGTGGCTTAGGTTTTGCAGGTGGTGGTCTTGTAGTGACTGTAGTCAGAGATGACAAAGATTCTATTATTAAAATTGCTTCTTTTTCATGAATCATGTGGTTGATGCTCTCGAAGCAGAAGGCAACTCAATGGGCTTTCGGATCTGCGACTTTTGAGGGGGATACCTAGTCTATTTTCACGTTGCAGGAAAATTCAATATATATTTCTACTATCATGGACGACATACGGTGTCTACTTAGCCAATATGAGGGTGGAAGCTGTCATGGGTCCATCGCAGTGGCAACAATGTTACTCATGTGTTAGCTCAGATTGCTATTTGTGATCAGAAGTCTGTTGTGTTGGAATGTGATTTTCCCTCCACAGTGTTTTTTGCTATTAAGGCTGACTGTTCGGTTTAGTTTTGTTGCCTTTGCCAAAAATAAATAAATTTTGGCCACCAAAATGAATGATGAGGGCATTAGATATGTACCTGACATCATACTAATGGCCATCTGGGAAGCTGTAATCTTGGAACCTCATTAAGCACAACTGAGAACCACTAATACGGACAACAGGCACCAACACGATATGAGATGAATTTGTCTAACACATGAATTTATAATAAAGTAGGACATGGACATAGCGTAAACACAACTAATATAAATAGGGTAAAGTACATTAAAAACTTTTGAGATTTGACATAAGGATACTCAGGTGAAAGTTATCGATTTTTGGGATGACACCCCTTTGAAAAAATTACATCCAAACAAGGCCTTAAATATATGAAAAGACAAAATTGCCCCTTAATATTAAAGTTAGATTAATTACAAAATATCATTACATGTCAAAATGACACAATTACCCCTCAAAATTTAGCACCACAAAATAGCGCTAAGTGGCGCCAGATTAACAACCCGTAATCTAATCTTCAAACCATTGAACCACACACCAGATACCATCTGCCTCTCTCTCTCTCTTTCTCTGTGCGAAACGTTCATTTCTTCTCCTCTTCGTTTCACCATCTCTGCCTGAAACCCTAATTACCATGATCATTTTAAAACCCTAGTTCTGGAGGCTGGTTTCGCGATCTCATCAAGATCAACCAGTATCTTTGTTCTGCTTTAATCTCCACACGAATAGATTAATATATATATATATATATATATATATATATATATATTAATCTATTCCTTTTTCCTAAATAATATTAATCTATTCGTGTGTGTGTGTGTGTGTGTGTATCTATATATCTTTATTCTGCTTCTATTGAAACCTTGATCTTTTTTGAAATCTTTTTGTTAATTTACAAAAAAAAAAAAAAAAAAAAAAAAATGGGGTTTTTTACAAAAATTTTGTTCTTGATTTGTTTACTAAAGTGGTGTTTCCTTTACAAAAAAATATTATAAAGAAATTATGGTGTTTTCTTTATGCGTTTTTAGTTTTCTTTATTTTCTTTACTAAAATGGGGTTTTCTAAATATGGGTTTTTTTCTGTAAAGAAATCTTTGTTCCTGTTTTCTAAAAATGGGATTTTTTTTTGGATAAAGAAATTTTTGTTTGGTTTCTTTATGCGGTTTACAAGTTATGTAATTTTTGGTGCAATGTATTATTCTCAAATTTATTAATCTGTTTCAAGATGTATATATATATATATATATATATATAAGAAAATGATTCTTAGGCCGATTACTTAAAGTGAATTACCTGACCTACACGATTTGATTGGTCCTGTAAGAAAAATATGAGGAAGTGGTGTCCTCTACTTTCTTATATTTGATAAAGATGACCAATAAAAACTTGTAGGTTAGACAATTCACTTTGAGAGTTCGGCCCAATATATATATAGTCTATACTCTTCATCTGTTTCAGGGGGTCAATGTTGGTACACATAAATTTTATTGTCCAATTTATTAACTTGTTTTCCAATTTATTAATGTGTTTTATGGAGAGATATATATATATATATATATATATATAATCTATCTCAGAAGGGTAGTTTTGTCCAATTTATCAACTTGTAAAGTTAAAAAGGTTAACTAAATAGTCAAAGGGTAATTTGGTAAATTTTTTATACCAGTTGGCTTCAAGGGGTGTATTAGTCTACTTTTCAATCTTTAAGGGGTATTATTCTCCAAAAAATAGGTAACTTTCATCTAAATGTCCTTTTGACAAATCTCAAGGAGTGTTAGTGTACTTTACCTATATAAATATAACTTTTCACTTATATATTAAATGAGACAATCATCACTTTAATTAATTTATAACTTTTATACTAACTTTACATAAGTTAGAAGAAGACGTTATGTGAATATAAAAAAGTGAATATTCCGTATGTTATAGGCCTTGGTACATTAAACCCCCCTATAGGTTCAAAAAGTTGCACAATACCCCCCTTTCCTATTTTTTGGGGGCAACAAACAACTTCTATTTATTAACTTACCCTCTTTAAGCGATGTAGAATTAATTTCCATTGAGGGATGAAACAAAATTACACAAATACCCATAATAAGAAAATTGAATTAAAAATAAATAAATAAATAAATATTTTATGAAAAAAAAAAAAATACCATAACTAAACCGACGTTTGTATAACAAAACTAATGGACACATAAGTAAATTAATAATGAAACTAATTTCGGTATAGAATATATATATACATATATATATATATATAATGTACATATAATGCATAAAGATTTTAATTTACTAATTATTTATTAAGGAAATTTTATCCACACAAAAAGTAGATTTGGCCACGATGTATAATGCCTTGAAAGTATAGGTCTCTTTCACTTGCCTTTACCTAGTGGACAACCTACAGAGGGAGATTATAATTGCTCAGTTCACTGAATCCTCCGTATGAAACCTTGCTTGTTGCTCACCATGAAGGTTATGATTTTTATTTTTTATTTTTTGAAATACGGAACTATATGAATAATAGAGAAACTCCATGAAATATCTATACTTAAAATTTTGAGATTACAACTAGAATTGCCGATGGCAAGAAATTTTTTTTTTTTTTTTAGAAACTCCAAGAAATATCATCTATCAAAGAAAAACTAAAATAAATAAATAAATTTAGCCTATTTCAACTTAAATATTATATTTATCCATGTTGAATCAATCTATAATATTGTTCTTCCTTGAATAATGGAGAAACTCCTTGAAATGGAAGGGGTTTAGTGCACTAAGGCCTATGTTATATTATATATGATATTAATGCATCATTTTTTTTGTCATTATAGTTATATCACTCTAATGCTACATTTGGTGTGCATGAATGGAATGTCTATTCTAACCATTCATCAGTTTGATATACAATTTAAAGTAGGAATGACCATTCCGTTGGAATAAAAATCTATTTCACAACTAAACCTATGGAATGGTTATTCCATTCCCAATTAATGTTTTTTAAAAAATCAAGTTCCCAAAACACCCTTATGCTCTAAGTCCAAAAATCACCACCACCACCTTCCACCACAACCATCACCGACTTTTACCATTACCACCACCTCCATTGCTTTCCACCACCGTCACTGCCACTACCACCATTGCCTTCCACCATCGTTACTGCCACTACCACCATTATTGTCACCTTTAACCACTACACCGCCACCACCTCCACTGCCTTTAGCCACTGCCATTGCCACCTCCACCACTGCCACCGACTTCCACCAATGTTATCCCCTTCCACCACTACCACCTTCCACCACTGCCACCTCTACTGCCTTCCACCACGATCATTGCCACTATCACCATCACCATTACCACCATCATTGTTGCCGCCTTCACCACCGCCACCACCTTCCACCACCTTTACTACCACCTCTACTACCGTAGTTGCCTTCCACCATCATCATACCGCCGCCACCTCCACTACCTTCCACTGCCACCTCCACCACTATCGCGCATTTCCACCATCACCAACTTCCACCACCACTACTGCTGCAACCACCTCCACCTCTACCACCACCTCCACTTCCATCGCCACCACCACCTTCCACCACTGCCACCGCCACATCCACCGCCACTGACTTCAATCACCATCGTCACTGCCATCACCTCCACCTCCACCTCTACCAGCATCGCCATTGACTTCCATCACCACCACCATCTTCCACCACCTCCACCGTTACCGACTTTCACCAGTACTGCCACCGCCTTCCACCACTGCCATCACCTTCCACAATCACCGCCTTCCATCACCAACTACACCACTACCTTCCACCATCTCACCTACACCACTAACATCTTCCACCATTACTACCATCGCCACCACCATTGCCTTCTACCAACACCCATGCTGCCTTTGCCACCATTGCTGTCACCTTCCAACACCACCACCGCTTCCCACCTCCACCACCATTAACCACCACCGCCATTTCTTTTAAAAAAATTATAGAAGAATGTTATTTTGTCAATTTAAATTATTTGTCACTTATAGGGATATGTTGGATAATTCAATTTGAAATTCATTCTTTTCTAAATTTTACATTAGTCCATTCTTACATATTTCATATTTGCAACCAAATAATAGAATCTCATTCTCATTCTATTCCCACTTGCATTCCATTTTATTCTCACTTGCATTCCATTCCATTCTTGTACACCAAACGTAGTATAAAATTGTTTGTCAATGTTTAGTTTGAACTTGTTTATGAATGAAAAACTTTTTAATTTTGTGATATTATTAACTTTTTTATTATTATTAATGTGAATGAACTTGTTTATGTTATGTTTTGGAACACAATCCGCCTCCCATTCTAGATACACTTTGTAATAGGTAAGCGCTTGACCATTTATACCTATTCAAATTTCTATTTGGATTTGATGGGACAAGTCTCCCTTGTGACATTCTCCTCCACCTGAACTTGCAACACTCTCATTACGGCTCGGGCTACCCTACCTATCTGGAATGAAGACTCGAATGTTCTTCGGGCCGGGCGCTTGGCGTGACACCGAATTAAGGATTGGGTTTGACTCTCATACCAACCGTAATGAGTAGGTAATTGCCCATTTATCCAAAAGTTAGTTATTGATTAGTGCTGCACACTCACCCATTTATATTTATTCATTTTTCCATTCGAATCCAATCTGCAATAAGCCTCCTTGTAACAAGAAGCCACCTATTTAGGTACTCCAAACACAATAATAAGATTTTGAAGACAGTTTTGATGTTTTTTTGGGTTCGTTTGGATTCTTAAGCACTCTTTAAAGAATAGTAACATAAAGGGGCTTTGGTAGCATGAAGTTGGGAGGGTAAAATGGGGAATTCAGCGTTTGCAGAGAGGAGATGGTTTCATTACAGAGAAGAACAGAGAGAGATGAGGGGAGAGATGGCTCGAACGACGTCGTTGGAGTGGGCTTTCTGGGGGTGTTCTTGTTGCATTGGATCCAAGAGAGAATCCATCTCTCTCTCTCTCTCTCTCATATTTATCAGAGTGGTAGCGCAACAGATCGATCACCCAGTTCTTAACTTCTTATATGTGAAAGTATATATATATATATATATATATATATATGAAAAATATTGTTTGGTTTTCAAGATCTTTAAAATGTGCTCTCATTTCTTTAATGTTGCCCTTTTTGCTGTGTCCTTTGGGTTATCCCTCTCCAAACCGCATTAATTTATTTGTTTAATCTAAATTTTTTTTTTGGTCTTTTTAATTTTCTGCTATGTGTGTGTGTTTCAACTGTATAATTATGCACGAAGAAGTTCAATGAGGGACAATTTAATCAATCAGAGACAATTGGTTTGACACCATTTATATTGTTTTTGTACTATTTTGCTTTCCTATATTCCTCTGTTAGTGGATGACATTGTTTTCAACGGTATAAATATGAATGAACCCATTTAGATTGCTTTCCTCCTCTGTTAGTGGATGGCATTGTTTATGCATGAAGAAGTTTACCCATTTGCATTGTTTTGTTAGAAGTGGACGAATCTTACAAGGGTCTGTTCACTGGTTATATATATATATATATATATATATATATATATATATATATATATATATTATTATTTTTAAGGGCAAGAATGTTAGGGGTGAGTGGTTAGTTGTTAGAGGGGAGGAGGAGGGTGCAAGACCCGGACACGGGGAGCAACCCACTACTCGGTCAACACAACTTCACTGGTTATAAATATGAACACAAGTGTTTCTGCCTTGGCACTGACCTCAAAAATCTTCATCATTCCCATTGCTCTCAAAACCTTCATCATTCTCATTCCTCTCATAATCTTCACGGTTTAGAATGGTGCTTATGTTTTTCTAGTTCTATATTAATGTTTGCTGATCATATAAATGTAATATTTAGAATTGTTTCTTCTATAATCTATACGCGTGCAGGTGACTTATGTATGAAATGTTTCTCTATGCAGGAGACGTCATTAGAGTATATCATATGCCTCATTCATCTTTCTGTATTTGGAATTCTTGGGGTATGGTGTTACAATTTTAATTGTTTGGAGCATTTCTTTACCAGAGATATGCATAAAAATTTTAATTTGACTGAAATATGCATTAAAATTTTCATTTGGATCCCAAATGCTGTCTGCTGACTTCCTTGTATGACTATTGTACTCTTTACTCTCTTCTAGCAGGGTAGTTGGTACTTCCCTGATAGCAACTTAACTGATCCTAATAAACACAAATTTGCCAATATATTAGCATATAACTGAAGCTTAATAATGGTGAACTTTAATTTTTTTTTCAATGGAATGCTGGCAGAAGTGCGGGATAGTTCTATCAATTGAATATTGAGGTTTTGTTTATTTATTTATTTTGGAGGAATGGGTGGGGAGCTGAGTCAGGAATTTTGTGGTTTGTTTGGCAAAAGTTGTGGTAAGAACAATTTTACTATTGTTGATTTGTTTCATGATTAAGGACGTTATGGCATGAGAACCATCATCTTAAGAGCACAAACTTGACATATAAGCAGAACAGAACAAAGGGTTTCAACTTTTTGGCGAAACATAATGCTCCTGAAAGATGATGTATTTGAAATGTTCATAAAATCTTATGAAGAAAAACTATAAAAATGCCGTTTTCCAGTTTTTCAATCCCGTTAATGGATGGTGCTAGGAATAGAAGATACAGATGATGAAAGAAAGGGGACTTATTGCCATAGCTTTATCTCTGTTAGATCCAATATCTTTGTAGCTAAGTTTATGGTTCGCCCGTTGGAAGAATAAACAATAGACTTCCATGACTTGATTGAATGGTTTCTATGGGAATAACTGTTCACCTCTCAAATTCTGCTAATTTATGTTCTCTTGATGACGTTTGTTTTGAAAACTCTTTATTTTTTCTCCTTTTTTTTGGTTTTCCTTTTCTTCATTTTGTTTTCATCTCTCTTAAATGAGAACGTGTTTTTTTGGTGATTTTTAAAAGTTACCAAGGCTCATCATAAAAGAAGTGTTAAATTAAGTCTTGTTCCATCCCCCATTCTCTTTTGGGGTACACCAGTCTTCTTCATATTCATATTTTGTTTCTTTTGTCTCTGTCTGTCTGTCTTTAGGTTTTTCTTTTAGCAAGCCATACACATTGACTTTGCAATCTATTCAGTCTTTCCCTTTGCTTATTTGTGCTTTTAAATTGGTTGTATGGCCAATGATTCTGTTGTTGTCATGTTTATACACTGTAAATTATTTGAAATGGTTCATCTGAATTTTATCATCCATAGATTTTACTTTTAGTAAGGCATATGATGTTTCTTATTCAGCTTTCATGGCTTTCATAAGTTTTAAATTTTTTCATAATTATAAGTTTTAATTTTAGCATTTCTATATTAGCCACACATTATATGTGCAATTTTATTTTTGTTTATTTATTTATTTTATTTTTTGTTCTTGGCAATTTTATGACTTTTGAAAGATCAGATGCTGGTGAAATTACTCTTGTTCATTGAAGATTGTAGTTCTGAATTGAAATTAGTGTATATATTTAATTTATATTGATACTTGCGTGTGTTTGTCTAGCTTCTGTAAGAATACACAAGGCGCTGACTTTTTCTTGGAACCTTTTTTTTTAGGTTTTGACAAGGTATCTACTCCAAAAGCTGTTTGGTCCAGGAATTGTTGGTTTCACAGGGAATCAGAGTTTTATGTACCTTGATCTTCCTTCTAATATGGTTTCTCTCTCTCTCTCTCTCTCTCTCTCTCTCACACACACACACACACACACGCACACAAAGATAGAAACACTAATTTCACACTGCACGCACACTGACAGATACTCTTAAAGAGTGTACTTATTCACAACCCTATGAATTATGTCTAGACGCCTGCTGTGTTTGAAATTTGGTTGAGCGATTATGTTAATTAACCTAATGTTAACTGGATAATGGTTAACATAGAAACGTTGGACTTTTATATTTATAATTATGGGTACACAAGTAGTAGCATCCATTGCATGTACTGATGGCTAATTGAAATTGTAACCAGGGGGTTCTGGGTGCCTATGTGAACTAGAATATTTGAACACATTGGTTAGGAGTAAACATGCTCTAGTGTATGAATTGTTTTTCTCCCCGATGGATTATTTTTGAATGAATACAAAACCTAAACCCTAAATTATTAATTAAAAAATTTGATCCGATAATCTAATATGATAATTAATTAAATTATTAGTTAAGGGTGTAATTTTGTGCTAAAAAATAATAATAATTTCATATAATAAAGAACATTCTAATAATATGTAAATATTATATATTATAGCATTAGATACTATAATTATACCATATTATATATTTTATTATAAAGGATCATATATATTATCGGATCGACCAATCCTAATTCATATCTGCTTTGTTTACATAACAGATTATTTGATTCTGATTGGTAACGGGTTATTGGATTGAATGTTTCAATCTATATCTGAATTTTCGGGTCAGATTTGGATCTTAATCTGATTCATTGGCAAAATATAGTGGTCGTAAATGAGAGGGTGTTGTGTCAGATCTCCTGGCACTTAAATTTGCCTCCTAAACTCAGTAGCATGTTGGCCGTGTGTTAGCTTAGCAACTTAAATCTGCCAATTCATGGTGGTCAATAATATGGGGCCTCATGTTAATGCTTGCTTCAGGTTGGGTGTTCTGATAAAAGCTGCGTCTTGGGATTTGGCTTTTAAGCTATTGGTAGTCATAAGTTCACCTAATTGCTACCCTGTATTTCCTTTCATTTTGTATATTATTATTGTTTCAACGCATACCTAATTCAGTTGTTCTCATGAGTATTATGTGCAATCTTTTAGGTTGGTTCGTTCTTGATGGGGTGGTTTGCGGTTGTCTTCAAAAGGGATATTGCCAAAGTTTCGGAATTTTTAGCCCTTGGACTGACGACTGGTTACTTGGGAAGCCTTACAAATTTTAGTGGTTGGAATCAGAATATGCTTGACCTTAGTGTGGAAGGCAATTGGGCTTTTGTTCTCCTCGGCTTTCTCGTAGGTAATTCAACATTTTGCAAGAATGAGTTATATGGGGGTACAGAGAATCTGGCAAATGATAATTACGTGATGTGAATTTTAATTTCATGTGATTCATCTCCTGCTTGGTCCTTCTCGCATTTTTAACAACTAACAATCCCCCATCAAGCTCATTCAATTTTGTGTAGATATAGAATCATAATTTTAGCTCATATTTTTTTTCTTTCAGGTTTTTCCTTTGCTGACTATTCCTTCACTATTGGGATCAGGTCAGCCAAGGGTTTCAGGTGGCTTCTCACTAGATTAAACACTAGTCCAGAACACCACATCTGTAACAACTCCAAAAGAAATTGGAAGGTGAACACCTACAAGCGCCACTTGGCAGTTATGGTAGTGCTGGTACTGATGCTAGGCTTATTATGGGGGGTGAGTGCGATTTTACTGAAGAAAGAGTTTGACAGTGGCAGCAGTGGATCTCAGCTGTGGTTGGCTTGCATGGTTGGACCTCTAGGTGTGTGGATTAGGTGGTGGTTAGCCCGACTCAATGGATGCGGTTTAGGAAGAGCAGGCTTGTTGAAATGGATTCCTTTGGGGACTCTAATCGCCAATGTTTCTGCAGCTTGTGTCATGGCAGCTCTTGAAATAGTAAAAAAAGTGGTAAATTCCAAATGTTTACACTTCACTATGATGAAGTCGTACGATATTACTTGCATATATGAACATGACTTGTAATTTGAAGACATTTTATTTGTTCGACATAGGTGAATACGAAGACTTGTGATAATGTTGCTGGTGGTATACAGTTTGGGCTGTTGGGTTGTCTAAGTGCTGTTTCTACTTTCATTGCTGAGTACCATGCAATGAGAGAAAGCAAGCACACATGGAGAGCAGAAGCATATGCCCTGATTACAATAGTTACCTCGTTTGTTTTGGGGTCCCTTATATACTCTGTGCCGTTTTGGATCAGGGAATACAGGTAGTGTCGACTCTTCCTTCATCTAGGCTCAAAAAGTTTGTGGATGCTAAGATATTGCAGAATGCATTTGGTCTTTATCTACCGGAAGGGGAGACAGTGCAATGCTGTCAATGGAAACATTTGGAATTTGATCACTTTTTTCACTATTGCGAGAGCTGCCATGACACAAGCTGCAGAAACATTGGTGATTAGAGTCGCAAAAGGAATCCATTTCAACAAGCCTGCCCTTCCTAAACCACGTCCATTGAGTCGAGCTAACAACCAACACCTAATCCACACATGCAAGGCAGCCACAGCTGAGTTCCAATGCTGCCACTGTCAAATTTTTTCTTCATTGAAGTCCCACTCACACCCCATAATAATCCTAGCATCAGTACCAGCACCACCATAAATTCCAAATGTTTCCATTGACAAAATATGTATTATATTGCTTTTATGGTAGAAATTTTCTGGCACTAAAGTCGCATTCTTTTCTTGCAGACTGAAATAAAATTGCTTTTGTGTAAAATGTAAATGATAGAATTTTGGGTAATTGCATTGTTATGTGGATAGTGATCATATAAACCAACATCTTATTCATTTTGCAGCTGTCTCATTCTTTTTCTTGTTCTTTCTCCCACATGGGCTAGAAGAAAGTTGGAGCCAGAATGCATTAACATGTGTGAAGTTATGTTCAAATTGAGATATTTTCTTTATAGATTTGGTGTTTCGTTCTGTAATTCAGCTATAATTTTGTTCTCTGATTGCGTATTTACAAAAGATTGTGCATAAGGGGCTTTTACGTTTGATGTAAAATATGATTACTTAATGCACTATCAGTGAATTCATTATTTATTATGGTAAAGTGCCAAAAAAAAAAAAAAAAAAAAAAACCGAATGTGCAAATATGTTCAAAAAAACCCTTCTACATCTTTCAAATTGAGCAAATAAGGACAATTTTTCCATTTGAAGATTGAAATACTTAAAATGCTCTCCAAACAAAATAAAAAAATGAATAATAAAAAAAAAAAAGCAAAAACAAAACAAATAAATAAAATAATAAAAAAAGAAAGGCATTTTTAATTTATTTTAACAAAAACTCCCCCAAAAATTTATTTTTATTTTTTTAGAAAAAAAGAAAAGAAAAATCTAAAATTCCCTTAGGGGTATTTTGGAATTTTTATTAAAAAAAAAGGTCAAAATTGTTGACCAGAGGGTAGTTTGTTACAAATTTGCAAAATATATGAATTTATATGCATTTTTTAAAAAATTGGAGTGTTTCTTGCACATTTTTTACATATCAATTTTTTTTTTTTTTTTTTTTTTTTTCTGCTTTGGCTTTACCCTATTTACTAAAAACTCATTCAAATAACTTTCTGAAGGACAAAAAAAAAGGTGGAAAATATATTAGTATTATTCACTACTAATTTTCTATAAGAAATTTGGTTTGTTTATTCCTTAAAAAAAAAAAAAGAAAAAAGGAAAAAAAATCTTTCCCGCTTTGGCAGTAGGGCTATAAATCAAACAATTATACTTGACATTCACGATTGACTCGATTAGAGACTCGTGTGGTTGACGAGTAGTTGACTCAAATGAGGTTGACTCGTGAGACAAATGAGTCAAATTTGATTAAGTTTTGAAACTGATAAGTTTATGAAGTTTCGATGAAATATTGAAGTTGTTAATAATAATTTTGAAATTATATTAAAAAAAAAAAAAAAATCAAAGTACTGGAGATCATCTTACATTTGGCTTAATTAGAGAAATTGAGGTTGACTAGAAACTTGTTTCTTGGTTTTGGAAAATTGACAAGTCAAAATTGATCAAAATTTTTAGCAGAAAATGAGCTACTCACCATTTTTTGTATCCTATGTCTAAAACGTTCAAACAAGGAGACTACGAAGTATGAACTTTTTCTGTATGTATTTGGTTGTTGATGAAAAAAAAAAAATAAAAAATAAATAAATAAAATCAATACTCTTAGACCTCATAGCTCAAACTTTCAAAGACAACCAAATCAAAATTCCCTCGTATTCTTTTTCATTTCAAAGGAGGAGAAGAGAAGATATCACTTGAAGGAAGAGTTTTAAAATTCCTTCATTTTCAATCTAAATGTAATAACAAAAATATAATTTGATTCATAGATTCAACCAAATAAAAGAAAACCCCAAATTTACAATCCAAAAGCTCAATCCTCTTTTCACCCATGCAATTCAGATTTCAAATACAAAAGGTTCCAAAATAATAATAACTATAGTTAAGGGCTTTGTAGTATAGTCGTATTTTCCCTCTATCTTTTAAAGTAGATAGTGGAAGTTCGAATCCAAAAGAGTAAAATTTTCAGTATTTTTATGAAATTTACCACCATTAACTTAAAAAGACACGCAACAGACAAAGGATCTCCACACCCAAAGGCATACCAAGCCATCCGTATCATCCAAAGACACAACGAATCGATGAGAACATGGCCCAAAAGCCACTGCCTTGTCCCATTTATTGGGCCTTGCTTGAGTGTCACCAAGTTGGATTTGGCGTATTAAGCACCTGATGGGCCTGATCATTTATAAACTGTTATCCAAAGCCCACTCCACCACCGTCAAAAGAATAGTGGTTCAGTTGGCAACTCAACAACAATTTTAAAATTGGAGAGACCCAATTTTAAGGATGCTCCATATGTATTTTCAAGCAGCGGGGCTTAAACCCACCGACTCCACCGACTCCACCTGTGTTGTCCCCCTAATTTGGCAGAAAGAAAAAATAATAATAATAAAATTCAAAAATTTAAATAATGAGAATAAAAAGTTTAGAAAGTTCAGGACGAGGACACGGTGGCTAATAATTAATTTTCATTACGTAAATCAAGGAGGTTGCCGTCTCACTATCGAATACGCTTCTTGTTTTCCGTTGTAAACCCGTTTTCGTTTTTCAATAATATAATGTATAGTTTTCAAGACGAGGTTCTCTTTGTCGATTCGATTTGGGTTTTGTTGGTCATCCAAACAACCCACAATAACCAAACTTCTCTTCTTCTTCTTCTTCTTCTTTATGGGTCGTGTTGAAGAAGAATGAGTTTTGAAATTTGGGTCCTAATCTGCTCTAGCTGCGACCGCCTGTTGAGGGTTCCTATTCATGGTACTTTCTCTCTCTAAAATGTGTTTTCTCATTTTTATTATGTTGTCTTTTTGAGGAGTCTGTTTTTTTTTTTTTTTTTTTTTTTTTTTTTTTTTTTTAAATATGCATGAAGAAGTTCAATCATTCAGATTGGAGTGGTTGTGGTGTCCATTCGTGGAGGACATTGCTCTCATAATCTTTTAGCTCTATATGTGTTTCTATAGAATCTTTTTGCTCACATGAGAATGCTTGATTAATCTAATCATAGAACATTTTATAGTCTGTTGGGTGTGTAAAGCATGACTTATCTCACTATCCCAGGATTTAACAAAAAAAAAAAAAAATTGATTTCTCTCTCCAACATTGAGTCTTCGTTATCGGGGATAAATCACAATCCCCTTTTTAAAGTTTTATTTATTTATTTATTATTATTACTTTTTACATTTAGTTTCAAAACAGAGATCAACTTTATAGAAAGATCATGTTGTTAAAATTAATTTGACAAGTAGGTGCCACCAACGAAGTTGAAGAAATTACCAGTTGTTCAACATTTAAAAAGTGACTTACAGTCACATCATCTATTGTTGTAAGATCATATTTCAGGACTTTTAAGGAACTTTTTTCAATTCTTTGAACTTATGGCACTGAGAAAACAACAACTTTGAAAAAACTTTCTTTCGGTAACTATAACACAATTTAGTAATAGTGAAAAAAAAAAAAAAAAAAATGCAAATTGTATCTTTTATATTATTTCTTTTATTTTTTCTTAATCGACGATTGTTTGCATGCTGTGTCTATTTTAATGGACAGTGATGCATTGGAAAATGGTATGATATGAGTAATTATCGATTGATCTATTTGCACAGCCGTTACACTCATGACTCATCATTGATTTTTTTATGTATAAGATACTTTCCTATATGTACACACACAAACATATGTTGTTACTTTATAAAGTTTATTTATCTATTCATTTATTTATAAAGTAACTCATTTTATATAGTTTTATTTATCAGATACTTTCCTATATGTTACTCATTTTATAAAGTTTTATTTATCTATTCATTTATTTATTATTATTACTTTTTACATTTCGTTTCAGAACAGAGATCAACTTTACAGAAAGATCATGTTGTTAAAATTAATTTGACAAGTCGGTGCCGCCAACAAAGTTGTTCAACATTTAGGCTCCGTTTGTTTCGATGTAAAATATTCTTTTTAGAAGATATTTTTCTTTTTCAGGTAAAATATTCTTTTACTTTTACTTTTGTCGGTGTTTGACAAAGGTCTACGTTGAGATTAAGGTCGAGTCCATCGGGCGAGACATGTAAAATAACTTGTCGAAAATTGATGAATAAATTATTTTTATTAAATTTTAATATATTTTTTCTTCGTAAATATAAAAAAATATATTTTTGAAAAATATTTTACGTCCAAACAAACGGAGCCTTAAAAAGTGATTTTCAGTTACATCATCTATTGTTGTAAGATCATATTTCAGCGCTTTTTTTAAAAATCAAATTGTATCTTTTATATTATTTCTTTTATTTTTTCTTAAGCTACGATTGTTTGCATGCTGTGTCTATTTTAATGGACAGTGATGCATTGGAAAATGGTATGATATGAGTAATTATCGATTGATCCATTTGCACAGCTGTTACACTCATCATTGATTTTTTTATGTATAATTTTAATTGTAGATGTAACCACTGTCTAAATTATTATCACACACACGCATATATATATCAAGATTGACTTTTTGTTATAAAAATTGGGCTGATGGCATCACCTTCTGTACTTTTGTTAGTTTTCATAAATGGAGTAGCTGAAAATAGCTTAAACTGCTAATGATCACATCAATCTGATTGTAACTTTATCTTGTTAATTGTTAACGATGCAGTTCCATTGCTGTTGCGTGTATTATAAATTGCAGGAGGAATAAAGCTTCAGCTACTCTTGTACAAAGATTATGGATCGTGACACTAATGACTCAGACCCCAGGCAAAGCAAGCCTTCTGGTCAGACAAGCCGTGGAGGTTCTTTGAGAAGGCATTCTTTTCATTTAACAAGTGTTGTCCCATGTCAAATAGATGATGATGCCAAAAGTGAGAGTGTTTCAGAGGTAGGAGATATTGGGGATCGGTCTTTTAACAGCAATAGGTACAATGGAAGTGGCAGGCACCACTTCTTTGCTGATAATACCGTCTCCCCTTTATCGCCATTACCAGCGGAAATTGTATCTCCTCTTTCCATCGGAGACATAAAGCAAGTGAGATATCACCCAACATTATTATTATTATTTTTTTTGTTTGATGGAAATTGGTGTGAAAGAGATGTATAGATGGGGCTTATGGTTTTCCACTTCTATTTTCATGTTTGCCGATCATATAACTGTAATATTTAGAATTGTTTCTTCTATAATCAGATATATGCAGGTGACTTATGTGTGACATGTTTCTCTGTGCAGGAGACTAAGAGAGATCTTCCAGGGGCATTGCAGTATATTATATGCCTCGTTCATCTTTCTGTTTTCGGAATTTTGGGGGTATGTTGCTAACAATTTAATTTTTTGGGGCTTTTTTTTTTTTTTTTTTTTTTCCAAGAGAGGCACTAGCATCACAATTTTCATTTGGATCCCAAATGCGGTCTGCTGATTTCCTTGTATGACTATTGTATCTCTGGGCCACTTTTTGTTTTGAACTTATAAGTTAGTCTCATTCTTGCCTGAAATTATTATTATTATTTTTTTCCTAATCTCAATCAGTTTTGTACTTGCTATGCCCTTCTTAGTCAATACATGATTTGATCCATGTAGCCCACACTTAATTGTGTACAATTTTCATGATTCGAAAATGTATCTTCTAATTTTGAATAATTGTTAATAATTTCAGGGTTAATTCTTGCTCGTCTGCCTCCCTAACCATGAATTTTGAATAATTGCTAATAATTTCTACGATTTGTTCATGCTGTCCACCGATATTCTGGAACTTTATACTATTGTGGTGCCTAGTAGTTCTTGCCATGTTAGTCAGTTCTCCGGTGAAGCTTGAAACTATTTTTCATTGACAAATTATTTTTTTATTTCATATAACTGATTTATGTGGAATAAAGTACTGGACTCTCATTGCATTTTAGTTAAACAATGTTAAATCTTCCTTCTCATATACAGATCATGAAAGAAAGAGAACTTATTGCGATAGCTTTATCTCTGTTAGATCCTATATCTTGGTAGTTAAGGTTGTGGTTCGCTAGTTGGTAGGATAAACAATTCTATCACATTGGATGATCGAAACGCATAATCTGACAATGTAACGTGGTGTTTCTTGTAGAAGTATATATCAGTCTCTAATTAGACTTCCATGACTTAGTTGAATGGTTTCCATGGGAATAATTATGTTCTCTTGATGTCGTTTGTTTTGAAACTCTTTCTTTTTTCTCCCTTTAGTGGTTTTCCTTTTCTCGATTATGTTTTTTTTTTTTCTGTCTCTGTGTTTTTCTTTTAGCAAGCCATACACATTATTTGTGCTTTTCAATTGGTGTATGGCCAATGATTATGTTGTTCTCATGTTTATACACGGTAAATTATTTGAAGTGGTCCATCTGGATTTGATGTGGTGCTTATGATGCCTTCTTATTCAGCTTTCGCGGCCTTATTAAGCTTTAATATTGGCATCTTTCTATTAGCCAGACACATTATATGTGCAATATTTGTTTGTTCTTGGCAATTTGACGACTTTAGAAAGATCAGATACTGGTGATATTACTCTTATTGATTGAAGATTGCAGTTCTGTATTGAAATTAGTGCATATATTAATTGACATGGATATTTGTGTAGCTTCTGTATGAATTAATACACAAGGCACTTACTTTTTCATGGAACTTTTTTGTTTTTATTTTTTATAGGTTTTAACAAGGTATTTACTGCAAAAGCTGTTTGGTCCTGGAACTGTTGGTGCCACAGGGAACTATAGCTATATGTACCTCGATCTTCCTTCTAATATGGTTTCTCTCTCTCTCTCTCTCTCTCTCTCTCTCTCTCTCATAGACACACATGCACACTGCACGCTCACTTATTGATACTCTTAAAGAATGGCAATTTAAGTTATGTTTAGACTACTGTATTTATGCTATCCCATCATAATCCGATAATCTGATCTGTTAAGGGTGTAATTTTTTGTTTAAAAAAAAATAATCTCAAAAAGTGAATAGCAAACAATGATTATTAAAGAAAAAAAAAAAAAAAAAAAAGAGAAGTCAGGGAAGGAAAATAAAATATGTACAAAAAAATAGAAATTGGGTATTTGACTTTTTATTAAAGGAAGAATCAATAAAGATAGACAAACTAGAGAGTGGAAAGAAGAAGAAATAATAATAGCATTGTATAATATATTTATAGCATATTATATATTATCTTGGATCAATCGATTCTAATTTATGTATGCTTTGCATGTCCTTTCACTTTGAACATTATTGTTTCACCGCTTATCTAATTCAGTTGTTCTCATGAGTATTATGTGCAATCTTTTAGGTTGGTTCATTCTTGATGGGGTGGTTTGGCGTTGTTTTCAAAAGGGATATTGCCGAAGTTTCAGATTTTTTAGCCATTGGACTGACAACTGGTTACTTGGGAAGCCTTACAACTTTTAGCGGTTGGAATCAAAAAATGCTTGACCTCAGTGTGGAAGGCCAATGGGCTTTTGTTCTCCTCGGCTTTCTTGTAGGTAATGCCACATTTTGCAAGAATAATTTACACGGGGGTATAGAGTATCTGGCAAATATAAGTACATGATTTGACTTTGAATTTTATGTGGTTCATCTTCTGCTTGGTCCCTCTCAGATTTTCAACAACTAACAATCCCCTATGTAGCTCATTCATTCAGTGTAGAATCATATTTTTTGCTCTTATTCTTTTCGCAGGTTTAATTCTTGTTTTCGGATCCATCATTATTGGGATCGACTCAGCCAAGGGTTTCAGGTGGCTTCTCAAAAGATTGAACAAAAGTCCAGAACAGGGCATCTGTAACACCAAAAGAAATTGGAAGGTGAACAACTGCAAGCGTCACTTGGCAGTTTTGGTGGTGCTGGTACTGATGCTAGGCTTGTTATGGGGAGTGAGTGGGACTCTACTGAAGAAAGAGTTTGACAGTGGCAGCAGTGGAGCTCAGCTGTGGTTGGCTTGCATGGTTGGACCACCAGGTGTGTGGATTAGGTGGTGGTTAGCCCGACTCAATGGACGTGGTTTAGGAAGAGCAGGCCTGTTGAAATGGATTCCTTTTGGGACACTAATCGCCAATGTTTCTGCAGCTTGTGTCATGGCAGCTCTTGCAATAGTGAAAGAAGTGGTAAATTCCAAAATGTTTCCATTGACGATGTTGCACTGTCTCCCCTTCCCAACTTGCTTCCCCTGCACCCTTCTCATTTCCCTTCACTACACAAACATGCGTGTGTAAAAGCCTTGGTTTTTATTAAATACCAAATGGAGCTTGTCAGCACAATCTATAAGCTTGCAATACAATAGAATATAGATAAATCTGATGAACATGCATGTTGGTTGTTCTTTCCAAATTACTGTTTAGAGTCTTGACCGTTTTCTGCACTCCACTATGATCAAGGATAAAACTTGCAAATATTAATATGACTTGTAGTTTGAAGATATTTTATTTGTTTGGCATAGGTGAACACTAGGACTTGTGATAATGCTGCAACTGGCATCCAGTTTGGGCTGTTGGGTTGTCTTAGTACTGTTTCTACTTTCATTGCGGAGTACCATGCAATGAGAGAAAGCAAGCAGTCGTGGAGAGCATATGCATATGCCCTGATTACAATAGTTACGTCGTTTGTTTTGGGGACCCTTATATATTCTACACCGCATTGGATCGGGGATACAAGTAGTGTTGACTCTGCCTTCACCTAGGCTCAAAAAAGTTGCTGCATAAGGAGTCTGGTGCAGAATTAACTCAATCAAGATTGTTGATGCTCAGGATATTGCAGAATGCATCTGGTCTTATCTACTGAAAGTTTATGCTAATCTAGTGAGGTCAGATCCTGCCCTAGTCTATTACTCTTATGGTTAGTAATAAACCATCTCTGAAATTTTCTGCACTTAACGTTGCATTTTTTACTCGAAGAATATATGCTTTTCTTTTCGATTTTGAGTATGACATTTCTTTTTGTGTAAAAATGTAAATGATAGAATATATTTGGTGTTCCCTTGTCCAATTCAGCTATAATTTTGTTATCCGATTACCTATTTATAAAAGAGATTTTATAGGTAAGGGGCTTTTCATGTTTGATTTGAGAGATGATTTACTTGAAATAAAAAGTACTACCAGTGAATTCATATTTGGTATGATGAATGAATCAGCTATTACAGAAAGCCTGTCTTGGAAATGAAGAGGAGCTCATCTCAGCTCCAAGCAATGCGAATATCGGCCACAGAGGAGAAGAAACGACCGGGCATGGACAAGGGGACAAGTGATTTATAGGATTTGAGCGGCATACGCTGAAACGTCACTCCCACATTCTTCCCACCTTCCGGTTTCGCTTTTTTGCCTCAGTTGGGATCAAGAGCCGGCAGTGGAGGCTGCTGAGAAATAAAGAGAGCATATTTTAACTTTTAGTTTCTTTCTCTTTCTTGCTTGAGTTATGAAGATGCAAGAAAATGGTTCTCTATATTAGGAAAGAATCTTCTTACACTTCAAACAAATCATCCCCCTCAAATTCTCTCTTTCTATTTATAGAAGTCTACATTTGCCTTAAAATTTCTCGCGGCTTGGTTTCCTGTTGGGCCATCCCACCACAAAGTTAGACCCGATACCAAAAGGATTGGACTAGGAAGATGTTGGAATTTCTTCCCGAATGGGTGGGCTGGGCCGGATCCCGCCCAGTCGGATTTTATGCCCCTTCAAGTTTCTTTTTCTTTCTTGGAGTTTGGAAAAAAAAGATTATTTAGCCACAAAAAATGGCATTGCATGGAATACCCCTACAGCTGGAGAAGAACTTTGCAACCATATCGTCCGTGTAATACATGTGCTCGTGTTCGCACGTGCATTGAATGAGCCCGTTGGATGGTGCAAGGGGCGCAAGAAAGTTTTTGTCCTACAGCTGATGGTTTGTATGGGTCTTTTGTTCTTTGTCAATTTTTTCTGTTTGGATCATAGGCCTAGTCTGTTATGAAGAAGATAAATAGATTTTGTGATTGCATTTGAAGGAATGATTTATGTGATTATTCAAAACTTTGGCACTCAAATTCAAGCCAGAGATGCTGTTATATCAGGATGTAAGATGTGCCAATTTTGGGCCTTATAGTACCAAATTAAAGCAATCCATTTATTCCTCTACTTTCAGAAAAGGTCATGCCTTGTTTTTTTAATGGTTTAGCTCACATTACCTTTCCGTATAAGAATGACTTGACATTATATTTGGGAATATTGAATCGGTATTTTGAATTTGAAATTGCACCAAATTTAAATTAAAGTCTAAATTTTTTTTTTTTTTCAGTTTCAATCATAAGGCAACGATTTAGTGCTTCTAATGAATTTTTTTTTTGAAAAAGAAAAAATTAGGAATTCAAAAAGAATATAATTGCCAAATAAGTTTGACTGATTTGAATGTGCCTTCAATGGTTTCAATAACTCATCTGAGCGTACTTTTTATTAAATAAAAAAAAATAAAAATAAAAAATAAACTGCAACAAAATAAAATTTTAAAAAATAGAACACGAATATGTTAAGAATACGTAATAAAATAATAATATATATTTTTATTGTATATAAAAAAGTTTACTTTTCTACATTTTTATATATATATATTAATAAATATAACTCATTTAAATTAGCCCACTTGCACCATCTTTCTTTTCAAAAACATAATTCCAAATTCCAACAAATATATATATATATATATATATATACATATAGCAGTTTATATAAAACAAAATATATGTATATATAAAATAAAAGAAATAACACAATTATAGAAAAAAATAAAATATATATATATAGAGAGAGAGAGATAAGATAGAATCTTATATATGTGATACCAACCCCCTCTCTCTCTCCCGCCACTCTTTTCGACTCACACGTCTCTGTCCTCCTAACTGCCATCATCGCTCATCCGGTCATCCCCCTCTATCTTCTCAATTTCAGATCTATAAACATTATGTGCCGGCAGCTTTAGATATATTAAAATATATGGGACACGTATCGGACACTGAATACATTGACTCTTTAAAATATTCTGCACATATATGGAACACTTGAACACGAGTGTCCGACGTTGGTATGCTGACCCTTAGGTGCTTCATAAATTTGAACAATAAATAAAAATTCCAGATAAACAAAAAAAAATTGACTTTTCTTTGGCCTCTCAATGCGAGGACGCTGATACACCATGTTCTACACCTCTCTATACTTCTTGTCATTCATTTTATTTAAAAGGGTCGTTTTTTGGATATCTGTCACGGAAGTCTTTAATGCAGCCATCAATTCACAACCTCGATAACTATTGTCACACTCCTGACACGGCTTGATGATGACTAAAATTACTTGACTTATAAGTTGATGCTACTAACCTACAAAACTACAATACTAAATATACTATTCATTATAGATAATTTAAAAGTCACATGAATGAACCAGACAAAAGAATAAACCTAAACATAAACAAAATTCGACGAGAGACGGAGAGCAATTCAAGAGAGAGCGTATTGGATCTCCACTAGGAGCGAATGGGTATATACAGATTGTGTGTTAGTTTTACTTAATAACTTAAGTTTTTATGTTGGATTGCTAAGTAACTGAAGTATAAGATTTAGACACATTTCTTGATTCAGTGTCACATCAAACACCTGGCTCAGAGGGGTCTAGATACGCAACCCAGGAAATTACAAGTTCGGTCCGATGGATATGGAAATACAACCTATTCCTGCACCGGCCTAGAGAGATTTGGGTGAGCCATCTTGGATAGGCTGGGTGGCAACGCTCCAACAATTGTTTCAATTTTTCAAAAAACAAAACTTTGATTACTTTCATTCCAATTTGAAAAAGAAATGTATTTTTAGCTTGATTAAATATTATATATATATATATATATATATATATATATATATATATATATTACCCTTTAACCGTTTAGGAGACTTTTTTAACTTTACAATTTAATAAATTGGACCAATCTACCCTCACGAACAATTTATGCGTAAAAAAAAAAAAAAACTTCACTTTTTTTTTTTTTTTTTTTTTTTTACATTATAAATGTCCCAACTTCTTAAAAATGTAGACGTCTAAAATGATTTTTTGATCCAATACATATATTTCAAATAAATTATATTTTGTTATTATTTCTTTTCTTTTTCTTTTTTATTTTAAAATTAAGATGCTTAATTCTTTCATCTAAAAAAATTAAACTAATCTCTTTTCCTTAAAAATAAAAAATATGGTACCAGTATAACTTTATGCATCTTAAATTATATATCAAATATTATGCATTTCCCAACAAATATTATGCATTTCCCAACAAAAAATATGGTACCAATATGTTGGGAAATGCATAATATTTGATATATAATTTAAGATGCATAAAGTTATACGGGTACCATATTTTTTATTTTTAAGGAAAAGAGATTGGTTTAAGTTTTTTAGATGAAAGAATTAAGCATTTTAATTTAAAAATAAAAAAGAAGAAGAAAAGAAGTAATTACAAAATATAATTTATTTGAAATATATGTATTGAATCAAAAAATCATTTTACAAGTCTACATTTTTGTAATATCCCTAATTTTAAAAGGATAGTCTCGGCATTTTTAATATTTATTGTATTGCATTTTTATTTATTTTATTATCTTTATCGCATTCTTATTTATTTTATTGTTTTTCATTTGTTTAATTGGTTATTTGAAATTTGAATTAAATTGGTTTTATGTGCATTATTTGGTTTATTTAAATTCTTAATTGTTGTGTCTATTTTCGTCAATTATTAATTGTATTATTTGTAATTCACTGTTTTAAACTTCGGAAATTAACTTACTATAATTCTTGTAATGTTAAAATTAAGTTACGTGAGTTTTTAAATACATTAATTGACTCACAGTTTCTTTTGGGCATCAACATAGAATTTAATCATATGTTTTGTTTATGAGCCGACTAGGATTAAGATTAGGGCTCTGTCTCTAAAATTACAAGGATTAGGGTTTTAGAATTAAACCTATAAATACAACCATTATGCTTTAGCCTAGGGTTTACAATCATAATTTAGATTACATAAACGTGAAGTAAGTTCTTAGCACAGAGGGTTATGAATGGAGGCACTGTAAGAATTGTCAAGGAGAAGAACAGTGAGTACCAAGGGAGGATTTTGGTGGATTAGACCAGAATCAGAGGAGGCTAGAAGGTAGTCTGTGGTTGCCGGAAGTTAGGACAACGGCGACAAGTTTTGAGTCTAAAACTACAGGCAAGTTCTTCTCTTCCTCCTTCCATCTAGCTTGTGTTCTATGCACCTAGATAATCTCTAGGGTTTAATTAATTATTAAAACCAGAACTTAAATGCTTACCATATAAAATATTGATGATCTCTGCGTGTTAAAATAAATTCTGTTAAATGTTTGCAAGTCTTGTTTCAGTTCTCTGTTTAAGCATGTTTTGTTGTTAGCAATTTTAGTTTCTGTAATTGTTTTTAACCTCTGTAAATAAATCATGGGGATGGTTATGGGGTGTTATAGGACTCTAAAGATCAGTAGTGAAGAGGAACAGAAGGGTTGGACTAGAACTGTTAATGCAAAATAGTTGCAGAGATTTGTTCCTAACGCGTGTTAGTTCGGTAGCCAATTTAACCTCTATAATTGATTCTAATGGTTGTTATCAAACCTTTGGGATGCTCATGGGTGTTAATAAAATGCTTAAAATCTATTTTAGAAACCAACAGAGTGGTAGGAATTGATCAGAGAAGGAGCAGATGGACTGAAACGAAGCAACGGGGACAGAGGCTCTCAAAGGAGGTGAGAGCCGGCTCCATGGATGTGGGAGCCGGCTCCCACAACAAGTAGAGCTGGCTCTAAGGACTCCTAGAGCCGGCTCTAGGCTGAAAGAGCCTGCTCCCAAAATTTGGAGCAGGCTCCCTTTGCAATATACGATTAATTTTTATTTTTTTTAGTTTTTAAGGCACTGTTTAGTATTTTGGACACTGTTTGAGCCTTGGGATGCTTCTAATGGATTGTGGGGACTTTTCAGAGGATTTAATTACTTGATTCTAAGTGTGATTAAACTAGTTGATGCATGGTTTAAGTCTCTAAGAGAAAGGATAAAACAATATAAAAGCGTATGACTTAGTACACTGTTATCGGATGGGACGAAATAAATTGTTTAGGTTAATTTAGCAATTTGGACTATAATGGGATTATAGAATTTGTTCTAAATGCATGATAGAGTCATTGATATATTGGATTGGGTCTATGCATGCTTTGGATGCTAGTTGTGTAAACTATTAAATTGTTTCCTGCAACTACATGGTTTAATTCTGGGATTTAAATTGCTGAAATCTTAAATACTTTTCTGCAATTATTTGGATGGTGGTTTTGGACTGTAAATTACTTGTTCATTATGTATACATTGTAATTTACCTGGATATGGAGCATAGTATGCACCGGTATGGGACGGTGACATACTGGTGACGCTTTAGCTCCAAACACCTAAACCTAGCCTAACGGATTTAAGGAACAAATTTATAAATGTTGAATCCTAATTTTGGTTAAGACATGTCAACTGCAACTAAGTTGAGTGGCTTCTTGGATTAATGAACGGAGGTTAAGTCACATCAACTGAATAAGTTGGGTGACTAACCAGTTGGTTTGTTGTATGTCAGTTTATTAAATATTTGAACTACATACCCTGGATTTGGATGGATGTTATATATATGTTTATGGTACCACGAGCTGAGCTTGAGTCTCAAACTCGTTGGTTAGGATGCGTATATGCGGTGGATGTGTAGCTGGTTATAATAGGTTGAGGTGTACCCTGTTAGGTCTAGGTACTCATGCCCACCTTTGGGTGCGTATTCGCATATTACCTTCTATTCAAGTTGAGACCCCTATTATAGACTAGTGAATGTCCCTTAGTGTGGATATATTTATACTTATAGACTAGATAGATATTGTGAGGTGTCTACGGTGTATCTACGTATCGGGTCATTGTATGGATTGCAGTTAGAGTAGAACTTGCTCGTGGGTCTGACCCACTCATTTATTATTCTTTTTAGGTACAGGACGGTTCCAGCCTTAGAGCTTGATCGTGCTTGTCAAGGACAGTCTCACATTCATTTGATTACGTAGGATTTTCTCGATGTTTCTAGCATTTTCTATTTTAAAGTTTCAGTTTCAGTTGAACTTTTGGTTAGGGGTCCACCAGTGGATTCCCAAGTTGTAACCTTGAAGTTTTGGGAGGATTGGAGTTTTATTATTTCAGTTATGCATGGAGGGTTTTATAATTAATGTTTTTTTTAGTTTTATTCCATCTTTATTATGTCATTTTGTCATCTGTGTTCGCTTTAAAATACTTTAATTATTTTGATATTCCCTCGGGTTTGGGCCTGGGCCTGATCAACCCGTGTCTTGGATCCGACGGGTATCACAGTTGGTATCAGAGCACTCCAAGTTCAAGTGTCTCTAGGACGTTTCGTATTAAGACTTCCGCGTAGCGTTTTTTTTATATAGAGCTCATGTTTAGGATTCGTTGAATTCTTTTACGGTTCGTTTAAACTCGTACTGATGTCTGTCTTTCTATGTTAACAGCATGGTTAACACTGAAAGAGGACAGAACATGAACAGTCGACAGAGGAGAGCGGCACGTAGACAGCAGGAAGATCTACAACGTCGGCAAATGGAAGAAGAGCAGCAAATGCCAGGGTTTCAGGAGGAGCAGGAGGAAGTTCAACAGATTCAGGGTCGGGTCAGAGATCCAGAGATTCCTCCACACCTCAATAACCTTGTTGCTCGGGCTATAGAGGCTAGGGTAACAGCTGCACTCTGGAACCAACCACAGGTTCAGCAGGCACTTGTACCAGCACCAGTGGTTCAGACGGATTCTTGGGGAAAGGCTAGGAGCTCTTTCACAAAGGGGAGTCCACCTGTGTTCTCAGGCTTAACCGATACGAGAGCAGCTCACCAATGGAAACAGGACATTGAGCGTCATCTGCATTTGGTTCAGTGCACGGAGGTTCAGAAGCAGATGCTTGCTACTTTCAAGCTAGTTGGGGATGCACTACAGTGGTGGGAGTCACTTACTACCCCAGAGGAGAGGATCACATTGTCTTATGATGAGTTCAGTGCTCGCTTTGATGAGAAATATTTTCCCTATGCAGTCAGGGCAGCTATGAAGACCGAGTTTCTAAATCTGCAGCAGGGAAACATGACAGTGGCGGAGTATGAGCAGCAGTTCACACGCTTGTCTCTCTTTGCACCGGAGGAGGTGGATATAGAGGAGAAGAAGCGCAACAGTTTCGTCAAGGGACTGATGTGGTCTATCAAGAGAGCTATTACAGGTAGTCCAGCCTATACTACCTATGCTCAGGTGGTAGACGCCGCTCTACAACAGTATCAGTTGACTGTGGACATCAGACAGGCTCGTGGTGAGAAGCGGGGTGATAAAGACTCTACTAATCAGTCAGCTGAAAAGGGGAACGGCAATGGTCACCGGCAGAATGACAAAGGCAAGTTCCAGGGACAATAGCCTTGGAAGAAGCACAAGGGTGGTTCAGATGCTCACCGGAATAGGGCACCTATTCAGAGGCAACAGAATGAGGGACCACAGGCAAGACAGGGTCAGCCACAGGCTAACCGACAGAGGAGGCCATTTGGTACTTTCCAAGGTAGTTGTTACACTTGTGGAGAGTATAGTCATACCACCAGGCAGTATCCTAAAGCAGGACAGGGATAGGGACAGTATGTGCAGCAGGGACAAAGGGTGCCAGTACCTCTACCAACTCCACAGGTTCCACGGATTCAGGGACAGACACATTTGGTTTTACCGGCACCATCGCAGACTCAGGGACAGACACCACAGCAGTTGCACTATGGCAGGGTGTATAACCCCATGCCACAGGATGTTCAGGCACCTCAGACTATTGAGGGTAAGTTTCCTATTCATGGTTTACATGGACGTGTTTTATTTGATACGGGTGCTACACACTCATTTGTAGCTAAGACTTTTGTTACTTTATCTGGGATGAGGATGAGGGTATGCACTAGACCTCAGGGTATTTCTACACCATTGGGCGATACAGCTATTATACATGAGAGTGATGGGCCTGTGACACTAGATATTGGCAAACTCAGATTTCTAGCCAATCTATTGGTCCTGGACATGCACACTTATGATGTGATACTTGGGATGGATTGGTTGTCTCACTACTATGCCCAAGTTGATTGTTTTGATAGATCTATTATTTCTACCATACCTGGTCAGGATATGTATGTAGTAGCTATGCCTCGTTCTAAAGGGGGTGGTAGCACCTATTTGTTCCATGTGGAGGAGGAAAATGAGGAGGGGATTATTGTGCCATTGGATAACATACCGATTGTACAGGATTTCCCGGATGTATTTCAGGAGATTCCAGGGTTGCCACCTAGTCGAGAGATTGATTTTGTGATAGACTTAGCTCTAGGCACTGCACCTATTGCTAAGGCACCCTATAGGATGGCACCGGTGGAGATGAGTGTAATACCCCTAATTTTAAAGGGATAGTCTCGGTATTTATTTATTTATTTTTATTGTATTTTTTTTAACTGTTTAATTGATTATTTGACTAATTGTTTATGTGTTTAATTGAATTAAGTGTTACTTGATTAATTGGCTACTTATCTATGTGTTATTTGTATTTTGTCTAGGTGTTATTTGTATTATTTGTTTAATTAGATTGTGTACTTAAATGATATATTTGATTAATTGTAAATTAAATGATTAAATGTTTTATTTTATTTTATTTTATGGTTATGGTTAGTGGTAATGGGCTAACTAATTGGGTCCCATGAACTACTTGGATAGGAGGTTGGATGGGTATGGATAATTACCCATGGATAGTTGTATATGTATATATATAGATATATATGTATATACATATATATAAAAAGGAAAGTAATTTATTAATATTATAGTAATTTTAGTATTAATAAATAATCTGATGTATATATTTTATATATTTATATAATAAGGATATACATATATTTTATACGTAATATGTTTTAAGTTACCTTTTTAATATTATGGTAACTTTAGTATAAATAAATAATCTGATGTATATATTTTATTTATTTAATGAGGATACAGATAGATTATATACGTAACATGTTTTAAGTTACTTTTTTAATATTATGATAACTTTAGTATAAATAAATAATCTAATGTATATATTTTATTTATTTAATGAGGATATAGATAGATTATATACGTAACATGTTTTAAGTTACCTTTTAATATTATGGTAACTTTAGTATTAATAAATAATCTAATGTATATGTTTTATTTAATTAATAAGGATATACATAGATTATATACGTAACATATTTTAAGTTACCTTTTTAATATTTTTATTTTTTATTTTTCTTTATTAAGTTGACTTAGATTGGAAAAAGGAGTAGGCTTATTATTTAGCCTATAAATACACAACTATAGGTTGAAAAGGGAATGAAAATATATCACGTAACATATTCTAGAGAGAGAGAGAGTTAGAGAGAGAAGGAGAAAGAGGAAGGAATGAGGAGAAAACCCTTTAGAGAGAAGATCAAGGAAGAAGAAGTTTAACTTTTGATCCGAAAGTTTAAGGCAAGTTCTTCTTCTATCTCTTTCCCTTTGATTCGTGTTTCTGTACATGCCTAAGAAATTTCAGGATTTATTAAACACATAAAATTAAATAATTATGCATGTTTAATTAGATTAAAACATAGGTTTTATGAATTTTGTTCATATCTGTTCTTATGTTATGAATTGATAAATGCATGATTTTGATTTGATTTCTGATGTGAATTTTTACATGTTTAAATTATGTATTTTTCATATTTGTGGAATGATGGAACGTAGAAACATGCCTAGGATTCCTAAATTTTAAATAGGAACTAGGTTTAGGTTTAAATAAATTTAAATAGACTCAATCATAATGATGCTTGCTATTTGAATGTTTTAAACAAACGAATGTATTTAATCTTTTAATATGTTTTAGCAATTGAGATTAAATGTGTAGGATGAATTAGATATGGAGAATGCTGATTTGACGGTATAATAAAATATCATCATATATATAAGAATCAGTTTATGTAGGACATGTGATATAGGAAACTTAAATAAATAATAAGTCATTCCTATTTTGTGATAACTTGATATCATATTATCATAGTTATTTCTGAATTATTTGATGTATTTCCTTAATCGTTACATCAATTGTTATATTATGTGGTTTAATGCACCAGTATGGGATGGTGGCATTCTAGGGACGGATTAACTTATCAGTTAAGTCCTACCTATTTTATATAAGGGAATGGATTAACTAAAATGTTAAGTCCTACTTATATTCAAGTCAGGTCAGCTGAACAAGTTGAATGACTTATAGATGATTAATTTATTATATAAGGGAATGGATTAACTAAAATGTTAAGTCTTACTTATATTCAAGTCAGGTCAGCTGAACAAGTTGAATGACTTATGGAGGATTAATTTATACTGGATAGGATGGTTACTAGATTATATATATATAAGTATGGTGCCATGATATGAGCTTGAGTCTCAGGATCAGTGGTTAAGGTGCGTATATCGCCAGGGATGTGTAGCTAGATATAGTGTAGTTGTGTACCCTGGTAAGTCTAGGTACTCATGCCCACTATATGTGCGTTTTGCATGTTACTTACTATTCAGGTTGAGACAACCCTATAGTCTAGTGAGGTTCATTTAGTGTGTTTATATATATATATATACGGACTACTAGTTACTGTTGGATTGACTAGGATGTATACGTGTATCGGATCTCTGCTTGGACTGTAGTAGAGTAGAACTTGTTTGTGGGCCTGACCCACCATTATTTTTCAGGTATTCGTCAGGAGTAGAGGTTGTTCGTGCTAAGCGGGGATCAGTCTACTTCATTCTTCCGATGCTACATAAGAGTTTCTTTATGATTCAGTTTCCTGATTTAGATAGTTATTGTTGCCATTTGTTTAGTTTGGATTTTCTAGGGGTCCACACAGTATGGATTCCCGAGTTGTATTTTGGAGGATCAGTTCTATCAGAAGAGTTTATTAATGGAAATATATTATGAGGTTTATTATTAGATTATCATTTTAGTTTCTTGTCAGCATTTTACTTATTTTTCTTTATTCTTTTGTACTCTGTGTTCGTTTATTATCAATTTGTTTTGATATTCTCGGGTATTTGGGCGTGGGCCTGGCCAACCCGCATTCGAAAATCCGGGGGGGTATCACAATGAGAGAGCTGAGGGATCAGATTCAGCAGTTACTCAGCCAGGGTTTTATTCGTAGGAGTACATCACCTTGGGGAGCACCGGTTCTGTTTGTGAAGAAGAATGATGGTTCGCTTCGTCTGCGTATAGATTATAGGGAGTTGAACAAGGTTACGATTCGTAACAAGTATCCTTTGCCCAGGATTGATGACTTGTTTGATCAGTTGAGGGGAGCCACATATTTCTCCAAGATTGATCTGCGTTCTGGGTATTATCAGCTGAGGGTTAGGGAGCAGGATGTTCCTAAGACAGCATTTCTCACGAGATATGGTTCTTATGAGTTTCGTGTTATGCCGTTTGGGACGACTAATGCACCTGCAGTGTTCATGGACTTAATGAATAGAGTCTTCTGGGCTTATTTGGATCAGTTTGTTATTGTCTTTATTGATGACATCTTGATCTATTCTCGGTCGGAGGATGATCATGCTAGACATCTCCGCATAGTCTTGCAGACGCTTCGTGAGCACCATTTATATGCAAAGTTCGAGAAGTGTGAATTTTGGCAGCAAGAGGTGAAATTTCTGGGTCACGTGGTGTCAGAAAAGGGGATAGCAGTGGATCCGGCCAAGGTTTCAGCGGTGGTTGAGTGGGGACAGCCTACATCACCTACTGAGATTCGGAGTTTTCTCAGTCTGGCAGGATATTACAAGAGATTCATCCAGGGGTTCTCCAAGATAGCAGGACCACTCACTCATCTGACCAAGAAGGGTGTACAGTTCGTGTGGGATAAACACTGTCAGCGAGCTTTTGATGAGCTGAAAAGGAAGCTGACTTCTGCACCGGTTCTGGCTACTCCGCAGAGCGGGATAGAGTATCTTGTTTACACGGATGCCTCGTTGTAGGGTCTTAGATGTGTATTGATGCAGGAGGAGCGACCGATTTCTTATGGATCTCGGAAACTTAAGCCTCATGAGCTTAATTATCCAACACATGATTTGGAGTTGGCAGCAGTGGTCTTTGCCTTGCGTATATAGAGGCATTATCTGTTGGGTGAGTCCTTCAGATTATTCAGTGATCACAAGAGTCTGCAGTACTTGTTCACTCAGCAGGAGCTGAATATGAGACAGCGCAGATGGTTGGAGTTTGTAAAAGACTATCATTTTTCTATACAGTACCATCCAGGAAAAGCGAATGTGGTGGCGGATGCACTCAGTCGCTGACCTGTTGGTAGTCTTTCTGCTCTATTCACTACTGAGTGGAATGCTTTGAAGATTGTGGATGAGTTATCGGATGCTTTTATGGCTTGCATGGTGGTTACACCTTCCATCATTCGCAAGGTTTTACAAGCACAACTCATGGATCAGCAGTGCATTGACAAGGTTGCAGAGATAGCTTCTGGAGAGGTTCCATTTTACTATATTGGGGCTGACAGAGGTTTGAGGTACAAGGGGGTATAGTAGTACCTTCTGCTGATGGTTTGAGGAAGGATGTGATGACTGAGACTCACCACTCTGAGTTCTCTGTTCATCCAGGAGGCGATAAGATGTATCAAGATATGAAGTGGCAGTTTTGGTGGGCAGGTATGAAGAGGGACATTGCTCTTTTTGTTTCTCAGTGTAGTACTTGTCAGATGGTTAAGATTGATCATCAGAGACCCCCAGGAGCTCTACAGCCACTACCAATTCTGGAGTGGAAATGGGAGAGCATAACTATGGATTTTGTGGAAGGTTTGCCAAATTCTTTCAAGGGGTATAATTCCATATGGGTCATTGTGGATAAGTTGACCAAGTCAGCTCATTTCTTGCCTATTTGCACTGACTACACTTCAGAGCAGTTGGCGAGGCTTTACATTTCAGAGATTGTGAAGATACATGGCATTCCATTGTCTATTATATCGGACAGGGATTCGAGCTTTGTATCTGGGTTTTGGAAGAGTTTTCAGCAGACTTTAGGTACGGAGTTACACCTTAGTACTGCTTATCATCCTCAGACTGACGGACAGACTGAGAGGGTGAATCAGATTATGGAAGATATGCTTCGGTCATGTGTTCTGGATTTCAAGGGCCACTGGGAGGAATATTTGCCACTTGTGGAGTTTGCTTATAACAATAGTTTCCAGAAGACTATTGGGATGGCACCTTTTGAGGCGTTATACGGTCGACCGTGTCGATCACCTATTTGTTGGATAGAGGTTGGAGAGAATCGATTTTTAGGTCCTGAGTTCATCAAGGATACCTCTGAAAAGATTGCTCTTATTCGAGATCGCATGCGTACTGCCTGAAGTAGGCAGAAGAGCTATGCTGATCGTCGCACTCGTGCTTTGGAGTTTCAGGTTGGGGATCAGGTTCTTCTCAAAGTATCTCCTATGAAGGGTGTTATGCGCTTTGGGAAGAAAGGGAAGTTGTCTCCGCGGTTTGTCGGTCCATTCATAATTACGGATCGAGTGGGAGCTGTGGCTTATCGGTTGGCACTTCCGGATAACTTGGATCGCGTTCACAACGTGTTTCATGTTTCCATGTTGCGAACATTTCTGCGCAATGAGGATCAGTATCAGCATATCGATGTTGGGGAGACTGAGTTGCAGCCGGATGCAACTTATTTGGAGCCACCATGTCGTATTGTTGACCGTCGGGATCAAATCATTCGCAATAAGGTTATCCCTTTGGTTCGTGTGCAGTGAAGTCATCACAATGAGGTTGAGTCCACTTGGAAACGGGAGGATGTCATTCGCTCGCAATATCCTGAAATATTGGAAGAAGGTAAGAGCGAATTCCGAGGACGGAATTCCTTTTGTTAGGGGGGAAGAATGTAATACCCCTAATTTTAAAATGATAGTCTCAGCATTTTTAATATTTATTATATTGCATTTTTATTTATTTTATTGTCTTTATCGCATTCTTATTTATTTTATTGTTTTTCATTTATTTAATTGGTTATTTGAAATTTGAATTAAATTGGTTTTATGTGCATTATTTGGTTTATTTAAATTCTTAATTGTTGTGTCTGTTTTCGTAAATTATTAATTGTATTATTTGTAATTCACTGTTTTAAACTTCGGAAATTAACTTACTATAATTCTTGTAATGTTAAAATTAAGTTACGTGAGTTTTTAAATACATTAATTGACTCACAGTTTCTTTTGGGCATCAACATAGAATTTAATCATAGGTTTTGTTTATGAGCCGACTAGGATTAAGATTAGGGTTCTGTCTCTAAAATTACAAGGATTAGGGTTTTAGAGTTAAACCTATAAATACAACCATTATACTTTAGCCTAGGGTTTACAATCATAATTCAGATTACATAAACGTAAAGTAAGTTCTTAGCACAGAGGGTTGTGAACGGAGGCACTGTAAGAATTGTCAAGGAGAAGAACAGTGAGTACCAAGGGAGGATTTTGGTGGATTAGACCAGAACCAGAAGAGGCTAGAAGGTAGTCTGTGGTTGCCGGAAGTTAGGACGACGGCGACAAGTTTTGAGTCTAAAACTACAGGTAAGTTCTTCTCTTCCTCCTTCCATCTAGCTTGTGTTCTGTGCACCTAAATAATCTCTAGGGTTTAATTAATTATTAAAACCAGAACTTAAATGCTTACCATATAAAATATTGATGATCTCTGCGTGTTAAAATAAATTCTGTTAAATGTTTGCAAGTCTTGTTTCAGTTCTCTGTTTAAGCATGTTTTGTTGTTAGCAATTTTAGTTTCTGTAATTGTTTTTAACCTCTGTAAATAAATCATGGGGATGATTATGGGGTGTTATAGGACTCTAAAGATCAGTAGTGAAGAGGAACAGAGGGGTTGGACTAGAACTGTTAATGCAAAATAGTTGCAGAGATTTGTTCCTAACGCGTGTTAGTTCGGTAGCCAATTTAACCTCTGTAATTGATTCTAATGGTTGTTATCAAACCTTTAGGATGCTCATGGGTGTTAATAAGATGCTTAAAATCTATTTTAGAAACCAACAGAGTGGTAAGAATTGATCAGAGAAGGAGCAGATGGACTGAAACGAAGCAACGGGGACAGAGGCTCTCAAAGGAGGTGAAAGCCGGCTCCATGGATGTGGGAGCCGGCTCCCATAACAAGTAGAGCGGCTCTAAGGACTCCTAGAGCCGGCTCTAGGCTGAAAGAGCCTGCTCCCAAAATTTGGAGCAGGCTCCCTTTGCAATATACGATTAATTTTTATTTTTTTTAGTTTTTAAGGCACTGTTTGGTATTTTAGACACTGTTTGAGCCTTGGGATGCTTCTAATGGATTATGGGGACTTTTTAGAGGATTTAATTACATGATTCTAAGTGTGATTAAACTAGTTGATGCATGGCTTAAGTCTCTAAGAGAAAGGATAAAACAGTATAAAAGCGTATGACTTAGTACACTGTTATCGGATGGGACGAAATAAATTGTTTAGGTTAATTTAGCAATTTGTTGGACTATAATAGGATTATAGAATTTGTTCTAAATGCATGATAGAGTCATTGATATATTGGATTGGGTCTATGCATGCTTTGGATGCTAGTTGTGTAAACTATTAAACTGTTTCCTGCAACTACATGGTTTAATTCTGGGATTTAAATTGCTGAAATCTTAAATACTTTTCTGCAATTATTTGGATGGTGGTTTTGGACTGTAAATTACTTGTTCATTATGTATACATTGTAATTTACCTGGAAATGGAGCATAGTATGCACCGGTATGAGACGGTGACATACTGGTGACGGTTTAGCTCCAAACACCTAAACCTAACCTAACGGATTTAAGGAATGGGTTTATAAATGTTGAATCCTAATTTTGGTTAAGACATGTCAACTGCAACTAAGTTGAGTGGCTTCTTGGATTAATGGACGGAGGTTAAGTCACATCAACTGAATAAGTTGGGTGACTAACCAGTTGGTTTGTTGTATGTCAGTTTATTAAATATTTGAACTACATACCTTGGATTTGGATGGATGTTATATATATGTTTATGGTACCACGAGCTGAGCTTGAGTCTCAGACTCGTTGGTTAGGGTGCGTATATGCGGTGGATACGTAGTTGGTTATAATAGGTTGAGGTGTACCCTGTTAGGTCTAGGTACTCATGCCCACCTTTGGGTGCGTATTCGCATGTTACCTTCTATTCAGGTTGAGACCCCTATTATAGACTAGTGAATGTCCCTTAGTGTGGATATATTTATGCTTATGGACTAGATAGATATTGTGAGGTGTCTACGGTGTATCTGCGTATCGGGTCATTGTATGGATTGCAGTTAGATTAGAACTTGCTCGTGAGTCTGACCCACTCCTTTATTATTCTTTTCAGGTACAGGACGGTTCCAGCCTTAGAGCTTGATCGTGCTTGTCAAGGACAGTCTCACATTCATCTGATTACGTAGGATTTTCTCGATGTTTCTAGCATTTTCTATTTTAAAGTTTCAGTTTCAGTTGAACTGTTGGTTAGGGGTCCACCAGTGGATTCCCAAGTTATAACCTTGAAGTTTTGGGAGGATTGGAGTTTTATTATTTCAGTTATGCATGGAGGTTTTTATAATTAATGTTTTTTTTTTAGTTTTATTCCATCTTTATTATTTCATTTTGTCATCTGTGTTCGCTTTAAAATACTTTAATTGTTTTGATATTCCCTCGGGTTTGGGCCTAGTCCTGATCAACTTGTGTCTCGGATCCGAGGGGTATCACAATTTTTAAGAAGTTGGGACATTTATAAAGTAAACAACAACCAAAAAAAAAAAAAAAAAAAGTGAAACAATATAAAGTTTTTTTTTTTTTTTTTTTTTACTTTTTTTTTATGCATAAATTATTCATGAGGGTAGATTGGTCCAATTTATTAAATTGTAAAGTTAAAAAAGTCTCCTAAACTGTCAAAGGGTAATTTGGTCAATTTTCCATGTAAAGGGGTGTCTTTGTCCATTTTTGAACCTTCAAGGGGTATCTTTGTCCAAAAAACAAGTAAGTTTTCTCTGAGTGTCATTTTGCCAAATCTCAGGGGGTGTGACTGTACTTTACCTTATGTAAATATGAAGAGACATTACTGTGATTTTTTCTTCTCTATTGAATTCATATAATGGATATTATACTTGTGAATAGTAAGTATAAATAAAACAATATATGATATATTAAAGTAAAAATAGCCAACAATGAAGGTATATTTTTATTTGACAATATTTAAGCTTTCAAAAGTAGGCTAAAAATTTCACAATTAATTAAAATTTTAAACTATGAGTTTTGAGATAACACAAGTTATATTCATTTCTAAATTTATAAATACAGGGACCATATTTTTTTCGGCATATTATTAATTTTATCCTCCTTTATCCCAATTTTTTCTCTCTTCATCTCTTTTTTTTATATAAACACTCACAATGCATGCTATGCTAAAGCCACTAAACTCTATTATCTGGCTGTAACTTCCAAAAGGAGAAAAAATATCAGCTTAAGAAGTGACAAACTTCTTTGAATGTGTTTCAATTTGTGTTGGTGGTCATATAGGTATTTTATTGAATAAATCAACTCGAACACGGTTCATATGATAATCGTGTTAGGAATTCACAACATGAACACATCCCCATATTAAATGGATAACACAATTTGGTCCGTATAATTCGTTTAACAAATGGGTCTGACAAAAATATTCTTTGTTTTTAATTAATGAACTCTCAATGTCATTGTCAACTTAGTAAGGATGAAGCTCTTTTTTAGGGTTCTAAACCTTAAATTGATCTTTTGATTGGAGATTAACCACGAATAATCATTTGAATTGGGGATTAACCACCAAAAATATTAAGTTTTCATTCATAAAAAACCCTAATTCCATTACACGAGCATCATATATGAAAAATAGATGTAGCAGTCTTCCTAAACATAGTAAATAATAATTGGAAAGAAATAATCTTCATAAAATATGTTTAATAGTAGTAGTTTCTTGAGATACCCCTCGGATCCGAGACACATGTTGATCAGGCCCAGGCCCAAACCCGAGGGAATATCAAACAATTAATATTTTATAATGAACACGGAATACAAAATAAATTAAGAAATGAAATTAAAGCTGGAAGGAACTAAAAATAGAATCCGCAAAATATTATAATTATTAAAATCCATCAAACCTAAACTCCAAAACTCCATCAGTTTACAACTTGGGAATCCATCTCTAATGAACCCCTATTAAACATCCAAACGGAAGATAGAACAACTGTAATAAACGTCCAGAAATAAAACTATAGAGAGAGCCCTACATCGTCGGAAGAGTGAATAGAGACCTCTGCTCAGCACGAACAAGTCTAAGCCTGGAACTGTCGTGTACCTAAAAAATAGAAGTGGGTCAGGCCCACGCGCAAGTTCTATACTATTACAATCCAAACAGAGGCCCGATACGCTTGTACATCCTAAACAATTCAACAATAGCTAATAGTCCGTAAATATATATATAAAAGGACTCTCACTGGACTACAGGCCGGTCTCAACCTGAATAGAGGTAACATGCTAAAACGCATACGAAATGGGCATATGTACCTATACCTAAACAGGGTACACCTCTAACCATCGTAGCCAGCTACACATCCCGATGCATATACGCTCCCTAGCCATCGGTCCTGAGGCTCAAGCTCATACCGAGGCACCATAACAGTACATATATAAAATCCATCCAAAATCCCTGGTATTGCCGCTCAACAAGTAGTTGCCATGACAATACAAATCCACGGGACTTAACTTTTAGTTAATCCCATCCTTATTCCAAGTAGGTGGGTAATGGTATTGTTTTAAAAACCAAACCCATCCTTAGTATGCCACCGTCCCATACTGGTGCCTACTTTCCAATCCTCCAGTAGTCAATAATACCAATAAATCAAGTATATATTAACTAAATTCCAACATCCAACATTCAATGTTAGCAGTGATAAAATAAGCATTGATAAACAGGGCCACAACAACAACATATACATGCCCAATTTAAGTTGTTCCCTTTAGTCTGATATAAAGACAGAATTAATTAAAACTTCCATTTAACACCTTACAAATAACATACAGATATGTAGGGTATGTATCACAAAATCCTAACCTCTACAGTTGATACTAACTGTGATAATGTAAGCATCAAAACAATATTCGCAGTATGTATGTAGACATGCTCAAATTATAGAGTTCCACAAAACCGATCTAGTGTTAAACTCAAATCTTCCTAGTATTTAAGTTCCAACAGTTGCTATTACAGAAGTTAAGATAGCTATCATCTAGACCCATCCTTCCAATAATTTATACTAGCAGTGGTAAGGAAAAACGTGAACCACAGAACCACAATGCATCCACAAACATGCTTAGTCAAGGTTGAACAAGCATACAACACTACTGTAACTACCAGTTTCATAGCAAAACAGATATCATTTTAGTTTGGTTTAATCTTCATTAATCCTGAAATCATTTAAGAGTGCAAAGAGTATGAAGCCTAAGGGAAAGAGTAAGGATAGAATCTTGCCTCAGAAACTTTTGTTCAAAGTTTTAACGTCGTCTTCTTAAAAAAATCTCGGCGAGTTCCAAAACCCGGTTACTGTTCACGGGTACGAAACACTATTCCCGAACTCAAAATCTGATATCCACCGTTCAGATTGTGCGACACTAAGTCATGAACCTATCCTCTAAATTTCAGCTCGATTGGACGACGGACGAAGCGGGATCGGATGTTTGATGAAATCTAGGCAGAATGGAAAAAAACCTGTGCGACCCAGTTACTGTTCACGAGTACGAATCACTGTTCCCGAGGTCAAACTCTGATCTCCACTGTTCAGATGGTGCGTCACTGAGTCATGAACCTCTCCTCCAAAATTCAGCTTAATCGGACCACGGACGAAGCGGGATCGGAGCTTTGATCAAACCTTGGCAGAATGTGAAAAACTGCGTTTTTCTTTCTCCACTTCCACAAAACGTGTGCTTTGTTTAAAAAAAACCCTACACAGACGTCTACCTTATACTTATAGAGTTTTCCTAAACCCTAGGTTCATTTAAGTCCAACTCACAATCCTAACCGGCCCATCCAATTAACGTAGAAACCTATGACGGCTATAATATAAAACGCTAATTTATACTGTAATTAAAACCCTAGTTAGATGTATTTACCTAATTACCCTATTCACCATTAAATACTTAACAAATAATCTAATTGAACAAAATAATAATTAGTAAACCCAATTAAACCAAATAAGACACACATAAAATAAGACACACATAGAATAATTAAACCAATTACACTTAAACCATTAATGCCAATTAAATAATTAAAACACTAACAAGTAATTCCAATCAAATAACTAAACCAATTACACTTAAACCATTAATGCCACTTAAATAATTAAAACACTAACAAGTAATTCCAATCAAATAACTAAAAATAAATATCATTTAAATAAATTAAATCACCACAAAAGAAATAAATTAAATCACCACAAAAGAAAATAATTAAGCACCTAATAAAAAAAATAATGACACATAATCAAATAAAATGCACTTAAATAATAAATTAAATACCATTAAATACCAGGAATATCCTTTTTAAAATTAGGGGTATTACATTTCCTAACATTATACCACCTTGATCCACGACTTGTCCTCGAGCTGAAAAATCTGGATAATGAGCACAAAAATCCTGATAATCTTCCCAAGTAGTTTCCTCAACAGGATGGTCCTGCCACTTAATGAGCCAACGAGTGACAACATGGTTGTTCTTCTTGAAGATTCTGCGATCTAAAATTTTCTTAGGCACCCATTCGGTGGAATCAAACACAGGAGTTTGACATTAACATGAACACCCAATTTCAACTTTAAGGTAGAGACATGAAAAATTGGATGTATGGAACATTTGGCCGGAAGGTCCAACTTATATGCAACTGGACCAATCTTTGTAAGAATGCAGAAAGACCCATAAAAACGTAGAGAAAGCTTAGAATAATTTTGAAATATAGTAGTGGACTGTCGATAGGTTGCAACCTCAGAAAACCTAATCGTTTGCCTGAAAACAATGCTCTGTGCAATTGGCATCATAATAAACTTTCATACGAGCCTGAGCAAATTGCAAATGAGCCTGAGCAAATTGGAAATGAGCCTGAGCAAATTGCAAATGAGCCTTTAAAAGTTGCAAAGTACGATCCCGATCCCATAATGCCTAATCCACAGCATGAACAGTAGTAGTACCTGGAAAATAAGCTGAAACTGAATAAGGAGGACGGCTATATATACACAGCTTCAGAATGATAAGTGGTATTGTATCACCATTCAGCCAAAGGCAACCAACGAGACCAATTATGAGGTTGTTGACTAGCAAAACATCAAAGATAACACTTTAAAGTGTGATTAGTAACCTGGGTCTAGCCATCTGTTTGAGGGTGATAAGCTGAACTTCGACATAATTGTGTACCTTGCATATTGAAGAAAGTTTCCCAAAAATATTAGCAACATTAGTGGCAGTATTAGGATGAGAAATAACACTAAAGTGAGCCTATTCAAATGATGATTGGGGTAGTTCTTTATCTGACCGAAAGAGTACTTTAGGCTACTGTTATCTCTTTCGCTCTAATATAGTGTCTTGGTTAAGCAAAAAAAGGATACAGTGTCACTTTCAACCTCAGAGGCTGAGTATATTGCCACTTCTTAAGCTGGTTCACAGCTTATCCAGATACAGACAACACTTACAGACCTTGGTGTTCAATTCTCATGTCTTCCCAAGCTATTCCATGACAATCAAAATGCCATTTCTATAAGTAAAAATCCAATTCTTCATTAGAAGAACAAGCACATTAACATCAGGTATTACTTTCTCAGAGATAAAGTTCAAAAAGGTCTTATTGATATCACCTATTTGCCCATTGAAGATCAACTTGTAGATATGATGATCAAACGTCTTCTTCCTCATAGATTTACAACCCTTAGAAACCTTCTCAAGGTTGTTCCACCACTTTATGGAGCTTATCATTGTTAATCCTTATCATCTTTTGACCATCCATGTTAAAAATGGAGAGAAAATGACTGAAATAAGGATAGTTTTTATCCTTTCATAAGGTTTTGATGTTTGTTTTTAACTATCTGTAACTAAGGCTTTCATGTACTTAAGTTGTCGAATCTTCTTTATTTAGTTTTTATTTCATTTTGGGATTTTTATCATTAAAGACAAAAGGGGGAGATTATTGGTCCTAATTAGTATCAAGTGGTGTTTGCCTATTTAATGTCAAAAACTGGTGTAATAGAGCTTTCAAGGGCTTATACCAGCACCATTATGGTGCATAATGGCTTAAATCATCACACAGGGATAACATTGTCTTTTACCATCCTGTGACACAATTACACAAGGGTTTGAGATAGCACATTGCAGCTATTCTGCCCGTTCAGGCTATTTTTCTATGTAAATCGAGGTTAAGTGCATGAAAATTAGTTACAAGGTTTTGCAGGGCATTATCGTCTTTTCACAGGTGTATTACATATTTATATATATGTTCAGATAGATTCATTCCATTAAACAGCCTTGATTTAGCCTGAATTGTGAATTATACAGTCTCAGGATCTGTATTGTGTTGCGATTGACAAATGGCAGTTACAAGGGCATTTTGGTCTTTTTACTTGAAGCTCAGGTGTGTGACACGTGGTTGTAGTCTTAGAGTGAGAGTGTATACACTGCAAATGCATTTTTTAGGGACTAAGTTTGGATAAGAATGCTATTATAGCGTTCTCATTGTGAGCTATAATTTCTGGTATATTAGAGAACAAAACAACTGAGTTGGCAAAGGTATATTGGTCTATTCACAGAAAAAATCTCAGAACATTCTCTGGCCAATAATTGTATAAAGGTGTCATGTGTATATCCTTTTTTATGTAGGACTTGTTTAGTAAGCTCAAGTATATATATGCTTTATAGAATTTCTAGGGTTTTAAGCCTTATTGAAAACCCTAATATTACCCTACATTATACTATACTCGAGAGTCTCTTTTGAACAAACATTTCTAAGGTCTTTGATGATGATTTGAGCTTGAAATCTTCATAGAAATGTCACTGAATTGATCCTTTGTTGCTGTATTCATCATGGAGGTTCTTTAATGTTAATGATTGCTGGTGTAAGGCTGGTTTGAAGGTTGAGTTTGAGTTTGAGCTTGTTATGGTGCTAAGTTGAGGCTAAGACAGGTATATTTGAGCTATTTACATTTGCTAAGTACTTGTTCTTGAACTATACTATGTTGCAAATGAATTCTTACTCTCAGACCTGTGATTTGGACTATTTACTGGTTTAGCCTTGTGATTCATATATAGATTGATTTTATCTTGCTATACAATGACTGATCTACATGTTAGCAAGTTTGTATTAATGAATCAAGGTTGTTGAAGTTGGTTTTTGGACAAAACTTTGGTTATCTCAAGTTTTGACCTACCAAAACCTTAAATTTTTAAGTGAACAGTTGATTTCAAGGCCTAATTGAGATTATAGTGATATATACATGCTGTACTTACTATGTTTATCATTTGAGCATGTTTGGAATGGTGATATAAGGTTGTGGGATTGATCTTAGAATATTTGGAACACGAATTTTCTATTTTACCCCTATAACCCTAGTTCCTGCAAGAAGGGTTCTAGATGCTACAGATTGGTGTTTTGAGTTGCACAACCACTCTTATCTTTTGTGTATGCTTGAATATTGTTGATATACATTCTTTTGTATGTATTTGGTGAGCTTTAAAAGCTTGCAGGGTCCAAGCAAGGGTGCTTAGGATAGGGGGAGTGCAGTGTGCACTGTGTTGAGCTAGTGTACGTGTAGAGGCTGTGAAATCTAGTGTTTTAACTTATACAAGGGTGTGTACAGAGTGTGAGATAGCTGAGTATATAACTACTTACATACAACTAGTGGAGTTTTTTTACTGGCTGAGGCCAAAAATCAAGGTTTTTCCCCAAGGTTTTTCCCCATTGAGAGGGTTTCTTTATATATCTTGTGTTCAGTGCCTTATGTGGATTTGTTGATCTTATTGTGAACAAGAAGAAGTTTAATTTGAGCAATTCACCCCCCTCTTGGTCTAATAGATTTGTTTCTTAATAATATATAAATTATCTTAGTAAGGGTAGTATGTCAGGTGAGACTTACTTGCACCAAATCAATAATTTAAGAGTGCCACAGTATCCATAGTAGAAAAGTGTTTTCTGTACTCTTTTTTTTCGGTAAATCGAGTTTTCTGCACTTAATCCATACATACATACATATATATATATATATATATATATATATATGTCTCAACTGATTTGTGTAAAATGCCCATTCTGAATGGAAATAACACTTGAAGAATGAAGATACAAGCCTAATTTGTTTGAAATTGAAGGGTGGGACATATATTTATTAAGCATACTACATAGATTAATTATGAATTAACAAATTTATTTCACGGCAACCTCCACAAATATAGACTCAACAACATGAGCTTGCTAAGATTACTGCTTATACTACTTGGCCAAAACCGATCGATAAGTTGCCAAAAGTGCAGGTCACTGGGGAAGCTTGTTCAGCTTACAGTAAACATAGTCTTTGTACTTCTTGGTCTTGTATTTTGGTGGATTCTCTTCATTGACAAGCTTTGGAAGAGGCCCGAGCTCAAACTCCGGTGGCGGCTCCAAGAACACCGGCCACGACATTCTCGTCGTGTCTTTGTTCACCGTTGATCTGTGGAACACACTCTTGTACTTCCCATTGCTTAAAATCTGTCAAATTACATCACAGAGTAACAAGGGGACTTACATTTTGAGTAATGGAAAATTTGGTTAAAATGGTTTATTAATACTATTAAAAAAAACTTGTTCTTGTTCAATCATAAGGAAATTTTTATTTATTTTTACTAACTCCTCCGGTTTGATCCTCAACAAATATCCTTTTGAAAAGAAGGAAACTACTAATGATATTGTTAAGAAATTGTAAAAAGTTTTTCACAAGAGATATGCTAGAAATTTAAATAAAACAAACACTACTGAAATTATGAAATTATCAAATTAAGCTAAAATTTCATCACACTAGTGAAAGGAAAAAAGAAAAGAATAGAAATATATATTAATGATCATTTACTAATTTTTTTTGGTTAAATTACACTCACATTTCCGGAGGTTTGAACAAATTACACACAAATTGACTGTTTGATCTTTATTACTTTGACATCTAAATGTGTCAAAAGTCATTAATGTCCTTATGTTAAAATAATATATTATACTAAAAATGGAAATGATAACAAAAACTCAATTAAGTCAGAAATTGGGTTCCAACTCATTAGATTTATTTTTTATATTTTAAATAATAAGGGCATTTTAGTTCATTTATTGGTGGTTTGTCATTCTACTACAACACTTAAGGTCGTTATAGTCTTTTCATAGAAGATAAGGGAATCTTGGTCATTTTATTAACAATTTTGACGGACTAAAATCCAAAGAGGGATCGTTAAGCACTCCGCTTCAAATTTTAGGAGTGGTCAAAGTAATAAAGGTTAAACGGTGTATATGTGTCTAATTTGCACAAAGTTAAGAAGAGCTCAGTATAATTTATTCTTTTTTTTCCTACTTAAATAGGATTGGAAATTTTTAGTTTCAGATCTAAATCATGAAAAGAAAAGGAAAAATGTTTTCCATCAATTCCCCCTCATATATATTTTCTTTCCCTTATTTCTCATGATAACTAAATTAGAGAAATTATTTTCTGAACCTGAAAATACTAGGAATAATTTGTACCATTAAAGAGACCAGTTTGATAAACTCTTGTAGAAAAATTTAACTGTAGTTTGACAATGACTATATTGGAATCATATACATATCAAGCACGGAGTAAGAATGAAAAAAAACAGGCAATACCTCAATTTGGTCCCCAACATGAATGATAAGGGCATTGGGTATGTACTTGACATCATACCAATGGTCATCTTTGAACACCTGTAGTCCTGGAACCTCATTGGGCACTAGGATGGTCAGAGTAGACATATCAGTGTGAGCCACCACTCCAAGAGCCAGATCAGGACGAGGACATGGTGGGTAATAATTAATTTTCATAAGGTAAACCAAGTCATCACCACCAGCAGCCTTTTTCAGTTCATTGCCTTCAAGCCCTAGCCCTAATGACAAGCCCTTGAACAATTTGTCCACACCAAGCAGTTTCTCTGCATACTCTTCGTTTGCCTCCCTACATAAAAAAAACACAACCATTTAGGACATAAATACAAATTTATAAAAATAAATAATAAAAAAACCCATTTAAAATGTAGTACTCGAACCCCTGACCTCTATTTGAGAAGTATGAATTTGGTATCGCTGGACTACTGCCTGTTAGTGTATAAATTGTTTTTTAATGCAAAAAAAAGTCATATCTACGCTATCTTACATTAACTTTACAAGCAAATTCAGCTGAATTGCTTATACCATCCATCTGACATAACACGCTATTATATTGTCCATCCGACGTAACACGATTATATTGTCCAATTACGCTCTACATTTTTAAATATTGTTGTCCGTACTACCTTAATATTGTACAGTATCTGGTATCAGTTCTTAGTATTTTGCTATTTTTTGGACCATGCATTAAAACACAAATTTGAGACAACTGTTCCATTTCAATTAAATAGATAATGCTGCGACGGGATGGATGGATCCTATAAATTCTATAATAATTAATCTAAAAAACAACAAGAAATTAAAAAAACATATAGACACATTATTCATCTTTATAAGTTTGCATCGTTGGATGAAGTTACATAATGTATCACCAGACCTATACGGTCTCCCATTACACATGTATAATTACTATAAATAAATAAGTAAATAAAAATTTTTTTTTTGAAAGGTAAATTGAATTTATTGAAAATAGAACTGTACAGCCCCAAAGGAAGAAGGCTCAAGAAAAGCCCAACAGAAAATTACAAAGGCAATCCAAAGATGACAAGCCCAAAGGCGACAACCCAATAAATAAATAAAATTGTAAGCAGAAGAACACGGCAAAATTATACTAGGCTCTCTGGCCTAGTGCATAACCTCCCTATCCTCGGAGGGGAGGGATTCAAGCCGGCATGGACGAAAAGTGTGTTTGTTTTACCATTCCGTAAAAAAAAAAAAAGAAGGAAAAAAAAAATAGCTAACCTGTAAGAAGGTGGATTTTTAGGCCAGAACTGGTAGTTAATGGCAGAAGGAGGCCAAATCTTGTGAAACAAGTGATCAACCCAACCTTTCTTGCCTTCAACTTCTTTTTGTAGTTTTGTGCCATAGCCTTCCACAGTCTGAGCCCCAGGAGGCTTAGCATACACCTCTTTCTCTTCTGGCGGGAGCTCAAAGAACTCTCTCCCAGCTCTCTGTAATTTGCTTATAACCTCATTTGGTATGTCATGGTTCACCACCTGGAATATCCCCCACTCCCGGCTCGCCTCCGCAATGGCCCGGACCAGGCTCTCGTCGACCGGACCACTCAGATCGATCAACGGAACTTCCAGGACCACACCATGGAAGGTTGTGATCGCTGGTTGCTCATTTTCTGACCTAATGTACTCCGATGGGATGGTGTCTGTGAACTTGGATAGTGAAGCAATGGCTTGTACTCTCTCCACCTCCATTTTGTGTTTTTTAGTTAGGACACTTACACACACAAACACCCTCTCTCTCTCTAACTTTCAATTATTTCACACACAACTCGCACCCTTTTTATCGATGCTTGTTCAGTTGTTCTTGCAAAGTTGCAACAAACTTTTCATGAATGGGTTGTTAGTGTGAGTGAGTTTTGGTGTGTTATAAAGAAGTGGTTGACGTGTAGGATTGTAGTACACTGGATAGTTCATACCAAACCCTTCCCAATTTATACTGCTACCTTTTTCATTTATGAGTATATCGATGTGATCAACGGCCATTATTAGCCCACCACCCATTCTTCAGGAGAGGTTCGGAGCTTTGTCTGATTTTGAGTCTCTGAAGAAGGGTGATCAAAGAAATTGACTAGTATTGTGAGTCTGTAACCGGTTGTCTCACCACGTAAGCTTATAGCCCGCCATTATCGTGGGGCTCATTAGCGTTACAGGACAACCGGTTGGGACTTAAAAATATAATTATTCATCTGTGAAATAAATAATGATAAATAATTTGAAAGTTAAATGTATAAACTATTTTAGGTGGGCATGCAACATAGCTCATATAAATCTCTGAAGTTTATTTTAGGGGAGAATAAGGATATTATGTCATACGGTAATTAATGGAGCGATAAAAATACTAAAATATCGTTTTTATAATTAAAATAAAAAGTCAAAAATTTAATTAATGTAAAATGACTACTATGACCTTTATATACAAAAAGGGTAAGAATATTTTTGGAATTAAATAAGGGCATTTTCGGTATTTAGTACAATTAATTAGTCATTTGCTAGACATGTGAATGGTACTTTTTAAACGGTTGGCTCTCGAAAAGTCATCATTTGCAATATTTTTAAAATTTTAAAAAAATTGTATAGTCAAAATAAAAGAAGAGTGTTGTTTGCTCAAAAAAATAAATTTTAAAGGTGTTTTATATAATTAATCTTATTAAATATGATAATATTATTATAATATCATTTATTATTTTCATAATTTTAATTGTATGTATTCGACTCACAAACTCTTTATCAATATTACTAGGGCGAATTGGCGAAATATGTGTGGGTAGGTCTTACCTAACTTCAAAAATAAAATTGAAAAACAGTGTGCGTTTCATTGTGGATTTGAAACTGCCACACCTTGTTTTATACATTGCTATGTGTAGTGTATTATCAATGCATTCTTCTGACATCAAGAAAATGCCACGTCTGAATAGGCGTATTAATAGACCTTGGGGCTGCTCATGCACATGATCTCTTTGATCAAAAGTCAATTCAGCTTAAAAAAAATATCGTTTCTTTAATTCTTTGATGGTACGCAAGTTGTCTGCTCATTTTAGATTCAAATACAAACTTTGTAAATATCTCATAAGATATAATGTTATATATATATATATATTTAGGTAGGTACGATTCTATATATATTGCTCTATAGTTGTCGAAATATTACTCTATAGCTACCCTTGATATATTAAAGTATACAGGTAAAGTTTTAATGCATCTTTGATGGGAGGGATGTAAAACTAGATGAAAGACTGGAGAGAGAGTATGAAAGAGAGTTACAATTGGGTGGGCAGTATTCCTCCTCCCTATTTTTATATCACAATTCCTTCTCCCTATTTTTATTTATTTTGTATAATAAATACACACCTTTTTTTTTTTAATTTGTTGGAGTGAAAAAAAAAAGTATCATTATTTCATTATTATGTCTTGAGGTTTACCAAAAGGACAAAGTTACCTGTTTTTGGGACAATGACACCCCTTAAAGAAATTCCATCCAAACAAGGCCTTAAATCATATGAAAAGACAAAATTGCCCCTTAATATTTAATTCAGATTTATTGCAAAATATCAAACCTGTCAAAATGATGCAATTGCCCCCAAAAGTTTAGGGCCACAAATTAACGCCACTTGGTGCTAGATTAACAACCAGTAAATTGCAAAATATCAAACCTGTATTTTTTTTTACCAAAATTTTGTTCCTGTTTTATTTACTATATTATCCATTAATTTGCAAAAAAAATATGGGTTTTTTTTAACAAAAATTTCGTTCATGTTTTCTTTACTAAAATGAGGTTTTCTTTACAAAAAAATATTGCAAATAAAATATGGGCTTTTCTTTATGTGGTTTTCTAAATATGAGGTTTTCTTTATTTTCTTTACAAAAAAATTTTGTTCCCGTTTTCTTTACTAACATGTCGTTTTTTTTTTTTTTATAACAATTTTTTTGTTATTTTGAGAAATTGTGGCAGAATGAAATTAATTTTTTTTTTTTTTTTTTAAACAAATGGGGGTTTGTTATTACCATAAAAACAGAATGGAAAATAACTAAATAGCGAATCCAGTGTGGGCTACGCAACGAAGTAACACCAGTAACATCAATTAGTTCTTGAAAGACATCATTCAGAGGTTGGATAACCCATCCATAATCTCTCACAATTTTTTTAAGGCAAAATTGAACAACATTGACAGATATAAGTAGCACCAATAGACACCCATTTAGATTGGTCAAACTTTATTCTTTTTGTAAGAAATTGAAAATTTATTACAACAAAAGAAATATGCAATTTTGTTATCAATTTTATTATTTTGAGAGATTGTGGGCTATCAATTTTGTTATTTTGAGAAATTCTTGCATAATGAAAACAAATGAGGTTTTTTTTTTTTTTTTTTTTTCTTTTACCAAAATTTTTGTTATAAATTCACACATGGGTACTTTCGTCCAATTTATTAATCTGTTTCAGGGATGTGTTTGTGTGTGTGTGTATATATAGTTTATATACCTAGCATTGTGGCTGTTTGTTACTAAATGGTAGTTTCGTCCAATTTATTAACTTATAAAGTTAAAAAGGTCAACTAAATGGTCAAAGAACAATTTGGTCAATTTTTCATGTCAGTTGGCTTCAAGAGGTGCCTTTGTCCACTTTTCAATCTTCAAAGGGTGTCATTGTCCCAAAAATAGGTAACTTTCATTTGAGGGTCCTTTTGACAAATCTCAAGGGATGTTGCTGTACTTTACCCTATATTAAAATATAAAGGTGAAGTTTTAATGCCATCTTTGATGGGAGGGATGTAAAACTAGATGAAAGAGTGGAGAGAAAGTATGAAAGAGAGTTACAATAGGGTGGGCACTGTTCCTCCTCTCTATTTTTATATCACAATTCCTCCTCCCTATTTTTATTTATTTTAATTTATTATTTTGTAAAATAAATACACATTTTTTTTTATTTTTTATTTGTTGGAGTGAAAATAATAATAATAATAATAATAATGTGTCATTATTTCATTATTATGTCCTAGCTTATTATCACTCTCCTCTTCTTCCCAAATTTTTAATGAAACCAACTTCATGAATTAGGAGAGATGCCCTCCATCATTTCCATGACAACAAAGGAGTGCATTTGTGAAATAAAAAAGTCTGTAGCTCAAATGTTTTAGCTATGAAAATATGTCGTCACAACACAGTCACCTTAAGCTGGTTACAAATTTTATATTGACAATCCATTAGCATCCATCACTACGCTTGTTAATTGTGACGAAAAATTATGGCAAAAAAAGAAGAAGTTATTTTAGGATTTTTTTTTTTTTTCAATCCATTTATGACAATTCTCTTTAGGTATCATAAATACTTTTCCTCTACTGAATAATAGAAAAACCTGCTCCATTTTTTCTCTCTTCCTTCCTTTCCCAATGCCAAATGTGTGATCAGCACAAAATAAAAGCTCTTAATTTATGTTTGTTAGTTAAATAATGATAATAATATAACTTGTTTTTTCTTCTTTAAATAGAGGGTGTCTGTGTTTCCAAAGTCCAAACCCTTCCAATTCTATTATTGTAAGTAGTAGTACTACCTTTTCATTTATGAGTATTTCAGTGCAGATTTTGTTAAGTTTTGTGGCTCGAATTCAGTGTGTATATAGTCTTCTAGAGAAGATGGATCAGTCAAAATTATTTGGGCTAGTCCATCTGGGGTAAAGAGAGAAGAAAGTTATGGTGTATTATGCTACTATTTTAGAGTTATGATTGTTATGGTAGTGCAGGCAAGTTGTGGAATTCTTGTTGAACAAGGAATATTTCTAGAGAATATGGATGAGTCAAAATTACTTGGGCTAGTCCATCTGGGGTAAAAAGGGAAGAAAGTTATGGTGTATTAAGCTGCTATTTTAGATTTATGATTGTTATGGTAACGAAAGCAAGTTGTGGAATTCTTGTCAAACAAGGAATTGATTTTAAAGACTATAAATTGGGATATGTGTGAGAGATTAAGAGGGAGAAAGAGAGAGGGGAAGATGTAAGGGGCTACAATGTGAGTTTAGTGATGAGAAGGGAGAGTTTATGTAAATCTTGGGGATATAGCCTGAAAAAATGTGTGGGGTTTCGACATATGTGGTTGTATATTTTCTTTCTTGATACATAATAGTGAAATCTCTCTCTCCATGGACATAACCATAGACTTGGGTGAACCATGTAAAATATAGTGCTGTTCGTGGATGTGGATGATTGTTATCTTTATGTATACTTATGTAGTTGATGTGAAAATTATGTTTTTAATTGTTATATGTGATGAACGATGGTTTTAACTCTCGACAATAACCGACCATGCAGTGGGTTGGAGGGAGTTAATTTCCCTAACAACTGGTATCGGAGTCGATGGTGGGTCGAAGCTTGTGGTTGGTGTTGAAGATTAGAGTCGAAGATGGACTCGTGAAGTTTGTCAGAGAAGAATGTTGATCGTGAAGTACTATGAAGATTCAATCAGAGTTGATGATGACACAAATGTATGTTGGTGGGAAGCTTATGAAGAATAAGTTTTGGGGACAAGCCAAATAGTGGGTGCTAGTTCTCAAGATGGGATGAATCTAATGATACGAAGAACATAAGTTTTTGTTTTTTGAGTCAGAAAAATAATTGATGAGGATGAGTGGATTATTGGTGGGTTGTCAAGGGTGAGTAATTAAACACCAATGCTGTGGAAGAAAGAATTTTTTTTTGTTTGAGGTGGTGCTATGGCGGAGTGCATGAAGATGAATTTCGAATCTTGATGGAGATTATTGGGTTTTGTGGCTTGAATTTTGTGTGTATATAGTCTTCTAGAGAATTTGGACCAGTCCAAGTTATTTAAAACAGTCCATTTGGGGTAAGTGGTGTATAAGGTTATAATTTTAAAGTTGTGATTGTTATGATAACCTAGATAAGTTGTGGAATTCTTATCCAATAAGAAATTGAGTTAGAAGACTTTATAAATTGAGATACGTATGAGAAATTAAGGGAGAGAGATAGCAAAGGTGTAAGGGGCTGAAAACGTAAGTGTTGTGAAGAGAGGGGAGAGTACGTAATTCTTAGGGATGTAGCTTGAGGAAAAAAAAGAATGTGTAGAGTTTTGAGATTTGTGATTGTATATCCTCTTATTTGATACAAAATAGTGAAATCTCTCTTTCCATGAATGTAGCTTGACACCAAATGGGCAATATGACAGATGGTACAAGCTCACCTCTCCAAAGGAAAGATTACAAGTTCGAGCTAGGGGTGCACATGGTTCGGTTTGGACCGGTTTAAAAGTTTTTTGAAACCAAACCAATTCTAACGGATTCGTAAAATTTGGAACCAAACCGAACTATTTGACCAAATTAAGGAACCAAACCAAACCAAAACGTGAAAAACTGGTTTGGTTCAGTTCAGTTTCACAGTTTTTTTTTTTTAATTTTTTTTATTTATTTAATTTTTTATTTACAGAAGTATTCATATTATCTACATGCACAACAATAAACCAAATTACTAACACATTTAGAACTATTAATATATTCAATACTTTTAATTCAATCTTCTTTATTACTTTTGGAACTGAAGTAAATAAATTCAGAATTGCTAATAACTTAATACATTTAGAATTACTAATTCAACAACAAACAATCAGCCACAATTCAAAATTCAGCCACTATTAAAAATAAAAAAGAAAAAAAAAAAAAAAAGAAAAAGAAAAAGAAAGAATCATCTAATAAATTAATAAGATCAAAGAAAATTAAGAGTGGACCATAGGATTGATAGTTATTACAAACTTTGTAGGACTATATAATTATATTATATATACTCTATAATTTAACCTATATATATATATATATATATATATATATATATATATATATATATAATATACCGATTTGGTTCATTCTAGTTCGGTTATAAAGGACCTTAAATTGTGACCAAATCGTATCTTTACGACTTCACAAATTTAGAATCGTGACCGAACCAAACCATTAGCAAACCAAACCAAACCAAACTGTCTGGTCCGGTTTGGTCTGGTTTGGATTTTCGCATTGACTGAATTTTTGTATACCCCTAATTCGAGCCTAGAGTTGAGTGAACTATATAACATTTTTGTATTGTGTGTGAATGTAACTAATTGTTATCATCATACATATTTATGTGATTGATGTAATGATAATTCTTTCATTATGTGTAATGAGAGGTTTAACTCTCAATAATAGCTACCATGTGTTAGGATTTATATACCCTGGCATAGCAAATTTTTGTTTGGATTAAAGTGACATATGTTCCTGACGTTTTTGAAATATTTATGTTTTATACAATTGGTGAATTCAATGTATTATATTTCGATTCATTATAGAATTGATAGTGTCCACTTGATTACAAGAGATATTTATATATGTATGTGATGGCGATCAATACATGAATATAAATAGTAATCATAAATGGTTCATAGTCGGTAATTATGGATGGACTCATAATTAATTAAGACTTGAACTGGATCCGCGTTAGGTTGAGATATATTGCGAGAGCCGTCGTATGCAATTGCTCCCTATCATCGTCATGACATTTGACTCTTAAACATGAGAAAATTATAGACTCTTTTATTAATTAATAATTACTTTGATTTGTTCGGCGGATTGTTCGGGATCCTTAGACCGACACTTTGGGTAGTTATGTGATTAATAGTTAGAGGGTTATATTTTCAATATTTGCATCATTGCTACTTGTATTTATTTTGTATTAATTGTGGTTGATCACAAAGTAAATTCGAAGGCCTTCGTATGGTTTTAGACATAATGATTTATTATATATTTATTTATTAAATTATTATTTTTGTTAAACAAATGTTTTATTGTGATCGAGCCAGAAATAATCAATGGTACCAAAATAAATATATTAATTAAGTAGTCGGATTAATGGCTTTATTTATCCAATAACTAATTATGCATAGAGGGGTCAAAGTGCAATATTGACTTAGAGGTTATTTATTATTTAATTGGAGTTCAATTAATTTCTTTTAGTGGAGTAGAAATTAATTTATGAATTAATTGAATTGGGTCCATGGACCGGGCCAATTATTAATTCATTGTAACCAATAAAATAATAGGCCCAATGGATTCTCACTCATAGCCCAACTTGATATTGGAATCATATTAGATTTGAGACAAATGAATTAGAGATTGAGAAGGATTTGTTGTTTCCTTTTCTTTATTTTTATGTTGCCTATAAATATACATGGCCTATGTATATTTTAGGGGTGATTTTTATGAGAAGGAAAAAGGAATAAATTTTCTCTCTCTAGAAAATTAGGGTTAGTATTCTTATCTAATGGAGGCTCCCACAAGCCTAGTTTTTCAAGGTCATTCATGGAGGCTTATGAGTGATTCCTAAAGGCAAGACCATTACCAAGAAGATGGAGATCCATGGAAAAGGTGTCTAGCAAAAGGGATCTACAATAAGTGAGAACATTCACTTTAGATGAGAGATCTAAGGTTTACTCAAACCTTGATGTAAGTATTCAATCTTTTAATTGAATGATACATCATATTTTATTTTTGCATAAAACTTATCTCTATGTAATGAATCAAGATTTATGAATTAAAATCACTCGAAAAGTTTTTAAAATTAGCATGTTTCCCAACAGTGGTATCAGAGCATGGTTTGATTCATTACTAGAGATCATGTTTTTATCAAAATTATTATCATGGATCCAAATTATATATATATATTGATGTATGATTTAATATATTGATACATGATGATGTATGTATAATTGTGAATGGATGATGATGTGTGTTTGGGCCATGGATGAAGCTTATAGGTTAATTGAATGTAATTTTTTTTTTGGATGACTGTAATTAAGGCTTTGATTTAGCCGTTTGAAAGTTCAATGATGTATTTTAATTTTTTCAATTGTATTTCAAATTGTAAATATTTTTAAAGCCATGTAATATTCATCAAAAGATGCTATGAAGCTTTAAGAGGGTTCGAAAGGGTTAAATTATGCTTCAGTAATTTTCTGGAATTTTTCTGAATTTTTTTGGAATTTTTCTTGAATTTTTTTAGGCTTAATTTAATTTTATGGGAATTTTTCTGGAATTTTTCGGCGATTTTCTGGCGACCAGAGTATGGCCAGCGACAAGGGACAGCTCTGGAAGGTGGACGGATGATCCGGTGTGGTGCGGTATACATAAGCGCGCATCAGCAACCGTCGGATCAAAGTTCAGCAAGGCAAAGATCCAGTGGAGCGCGGCTGGAAGTTGGCCCATGCACCAGCAGTAGCAAGGCGCGTGCATGACACGCGCCGGAACCATATCAGCGCGCATGGCGCGTGCCAGCGCGTGGAACGCGCTGTCAATTTGCACACGCGGGTGCCCGCGCGTGGCACGGGCTTCAGCATTCTCCCAGCGCGTGCAGGCGTGTGGGAGCGCGTGGCACGCGCTGGAGACCTCTAGAGACGCGTCCAGGCGCATGAAGAGGTTGGAAGGCGCGTGGTAAGCGCGTGTTGGTGCGTGTAAGACCATTCGAGCGCATTCGGACCGCCGCTGTGCTTCTCCCGGTGCGTACCAGCCTTATGTGGGTGTTTGCAAGCCGATGGATGATCTTCCCGCAATACTTAGAGTAGTTAAATGTTAAAAGCTGATTCCAATGGCCATTTTATTTGCTTTATCTGTCATTTATTTATTTATGCGATGTATGAAATGCATGGAATATATAATTGTTAATTAATTATTATTCATGCATTGGATCTATGATATTTATTTAAATGGCTTGATTTATATTAATTAAGTTATGAAAATTAATTGGATTTGATTACTAATTAATTTGAGGGCACCTATCGGGAAACGCAAAATTATTTTTGTAAATTATTTTTAAAGTGTGCTTCAAATTAAATATTAGTGAATCGTTTAAAGTCCAAATATTTTCTAAATTTAATTGGATTAAAATCAAGACGTTTTGCATGCATTATATCATGTAAATAAATAAATTCAAAACCCTAATTATGAATGATTAAAAATTGAGTAGGAGCGGGGAATTTTATACATTACCCCATGGCCTTCGTTATTAAAACCATTGTAATTAGATCTTCAAAATAAGGCCCTACGCATGATTTGAAGAGTCTTAATATTACAAGAATGGTTGTCTCATGAAAATAATAATATTAAATTTTCATTGTAATTAGATCTTTAAAAATAAGGCCCTACGCATGATTTAAAAAGTCTAGATTATAATGACAAGATCTTTAATGTTTTATTTTTCATTAGAGTATTAATAATGTTATACACTCAATCTAAAATCAATAGTGTTAGCTCCCCAACGGAGTGGTCTACACTAAGTGATTTTAGAAAGGCTAAACATAATCGGGAATCATTTCATATAGATAGACAAGGCATTGTCTTAAGAGATATGGAGATGATGGGATTTGCCCGCCAATAGCAATAATGAACTTCGCCAACCGAATAAGTTATTGGTGTATTGGTTATCCGATTTTTCATGCAGTGGTTAGGGGACCCACATACTATTTCAATGGAAGTGCTCACTTAATAGTAGATGAATCTCAACAATAGTAATAATGAACTCCTCCAACAGGATAAATTATTGACATATTGATTGGTTGATTTATTAAACTACAGAGTTGAGGGACCCGCATTAATTAAAAGGGATTGTTCACCAATAATGATAATGATCTCTTGTTCAATTGAGATTTATTATATTATGTGGTTAACAAACTCATTTTAATTTTAAATATGCATGACATTATTAATAATTCACCTTGCATATTGTATGAATGTATTTATATTCAGATTAATTATGTCTAATCCAATTTATCTACTTGCTTACATATTCAATGTAACTGGACCTCATTAATATTGACTGAGAAATGAACTTAGATATTTTATTCACAACGTAAGGGTACAAATGTATTTACTATTCCTAAACCTAATCCTTTTACTTTAAGATACCCAAGAGAACATTAATGCTTTGAATAAGTGAAATAAGGCAAATGAGATGACTTGGTGCAATATTCTAGAGTTTACATCGAATACGCTCCAAAGCTAACATTTACATTATTTTATTTTCTTCAAGCATCATGTTAAATGTCAATAAGATGTTTTGGTGAGATTAGATAGAGAGTATGCAAAATTACTATGTCAGACTTGAATAGCATCAAGATAGCCTAAGGAACTCCAGTATGAAATTGTATTTTGAAAATGATTGTTTATTATTTAAAAAATTAACTGGAGATCAATAGGGCTGACTTGGGTGGTAAGTTTCAAGTTGACATGATTATTGCCTTATTACCAAACTCGTTCGACTCTTTTAGAGTGAACTAAATAAGGAATCAGTTTGAGTTCATACTCGCTAATATTCTTATAGAATTGGTAACAAATGAAAGGATAATCAAATAGTATAAGTATTCCTATCAATCAACTTAGTCTATACCATCTTCTTCTAGGCCCAAGTGGAAGGGCAAAGTAAAGAAGAAGGATGATAATAGGACTAGGATAGCACAAAACATGGGTATCCAAAAGGTTAAAGGGAATAAGGCAGTGTATGTTGAGGGCAAAGAAAACTATTTCTTTTGTCGCTAACTAAGACACTAAAGGACAAACTGTCTAAGCAATGACGTGGCATAGGAAAATATATATTTAATCATTGCGCCATGTTATGTGGTTGTATCTATTAATTCCTGATGAATAGATTCTGGAGCCACTAAACATGTTTGCAATTCATTGCAAGGATTTCAGGAATCCAGAAGCCTCGATGATATGGAATATATTTGTATTTGACCTGATGTAAAGGTTGTAGCTAAGTCAGTGGGAGTATTACATCTGAAATTAGAGAGTATGAGGATATTAGTATTAGAGAATTATCTTTATGCACAGAGGTTAGACGCTATCTAATTTTTGTTTCACTTGTGGTTTATAAAAACTGGATCGTTATTTTGTAAAACTGGTTTTATAAAATTGAATAGATATGCGATTACTTCTGGTGCATTGAAAGATGGTTAATATACTATAATCACAAACTCTTAAGATTTGCAGGATGTAGAAATTAATGTTGCATCTCTAGATTGAATGTTAAGAGAAAATTTGTTATTCCCGACTCATTGTATTTTTTGGTGTCTATTTTTGGGTTGTAATCAATCAAAATGAGATTCAAAGATTGGTCAAAGAAGGTTTATTACCTAGTGAGGCAGAGGAGCCTAAACCAAACTTATGAATCCTATTTTGAAGGATAGATAACTCTAAGGGCTTAATCAGCCAAATGAAATAGACATAAAGAATAATTGGAGTTGGTACACACGGACACGTGTGGTCTTATGAACATCCAATCAAGATTACTCACGTTTTGGATAAATTTACCTGTTGCGACACAAGTCTTATACTTTTGGTATATTCCGAGAGGGTCAAGACTGATGTGGAGCACAGATTAGGTAAACTTATCAAGACACTTCGATCTGATCGAGTATTTGAGTATTTCTTGGGATAATGCAAAGACTATATGGTCATTGAGGGTGTTGTGTACCAGTTTTCCGCAATTGACACTAAATTAATTTAGGTGTCAAATAGGAATAATAGAATTCCACTTAATATGGTTAGATCTATGATCAGTTATGCCACATTATCTCTTTCATTTAAGAGTTTAGCGTTAATGACATCGATGCGCATTATGGACTGCATTCCATCTTAGTCTGTCTCAAGGATACCGTTGAGCTGTGTTTTTGACTAAATCTTAGTTTGAATCACATGCACATATAGGGTAGTCTTGCACATGTGCGCTTGATATGGACAAGTAAGTTGGAAACAGATCATATGCATGATAGATTTGATAGCTACTCTAAAATGTCACTAGGACGGATTATTTTATGATCTCAATAATAAAAGTTGATTGTTTACACTCACTGTTTATCTATAGGAGAATCATATTATGAATCACATACCTAGTAGCATAGTGTTAGAGAATATGGTAAGAGTACCAGATGTACCACATATGAACACACTTATTATAGAGATTGAGAATAATATATGAATTCCCTATTGATGCGTCAGCATCATCTAGTACATAGATTCCTGCATCGGTACATTGAGGTAGTGGGAGGATTATCATCCAATCCGACAGAATCATGTTTTTAGGTGAGACCATTATGGACATCCCTGTTAAACATGAGCTGGACCCAATAAGCTACACGGAAGCGTGAACCGATATGGATACAGATCGTTTTGGCGAGTTACTATGAAATCAGAGTTGGAATCTATGTATACTAATTAAATCTGGGATCTTGAAGAACTTTCTAGTAAGGTGATACCTATGGAAGGCAAGTTAATCTACAAAAGGATATCAGAAGATTTCTTAGTGAATAAATCATAAGTGTACAAGGGAATGTCATTATTTTTCTAATTTTATATATATATTGTTGACATCCTACTCATTTAGAATGATGTGGAAGTTTTGTCATCAATAAAGAGGTAGTTGTTCAATTACTTTTAAATGAAGGATTTTCAAGATGTAAGTTATATTCCTAGGATCAAGCTTTTGCAAGATCAGGTTAAAAGGAAATTAGGCTTATCTTAATAATCCTACATTGATAAAGTTTTGACCAGGTTTGGTATGCATAACTCAAAGAATGAGTTCTTACTTTATTGATATGGATGGCTCTCTCTAGTAAGTAGTTTTTCAAGACTATCAAAGGAGATTGAGCAAATGAGACTGGAACAATATGCTTCGGCATATGAAAGTCTCATATATGCCATGGTCTATACCAAACAGGACATCCGTTACATAGTAGGGATAGTCAGTAGAGATCAGTCCAATACTGGACTTGATAACTGGTCTGTTGTGAAAAATATCATTAAGTACCTAAGGACGACCAAGGATATCATACTCATTTATGGATGTGATGATATAGCCCTAGTCAGGTATGCTAGTTCTGATTTTCAATCAAAAGTAGATACTATGAGGTTCATGACTTAGTGTATGTTCACTTAATGGAATGGAAATCAGTTGTTAGATTGTTAAGCAGATTTCAACTGCTGACTCAAGCCTACAGGTGGAATACATTGCAGCCTTAAAGGCCGCAAAAGAAGCCTATTGGTTTGATATCACTGATTTAGAGGTTGTGGAGTATACTAGCCTGCCTATTGAGCTATGTTACGACAATAGTGCAGAAGTAGTCCAAAATAATGACCCAAGGTTCTATAGAGGAACAAGATACACTGAGAGGAAGTATCATGTTCTACATGATATTGTCCGGCAAAAAAATGTACTTGTAGCTAGAACATTGCATTAGAATACAACTTTGTTGATTCATTATGAAAGGTGTCATTGATCAATAATTTTGATCAACATCTGGATAACATTAGAGTTAGGTGCAATTTGAATTGGCTATGAGGGCAAGTGGGAGCTGTTAGGATTTATATATCCTGGCATAGCAAATTCCTGTTTGGATTAAAGTGACATATGTTCCTGACGTTTCTGAAATATTTATATTTTATACAATTGGTGAATTCAATGTATTATATTTCGATTCATTATAGAATTGATAGTGTCCACTTGATTACAAGAGATATTTATATATGTATGTGATAACGATCAATACATAAATATAAATAGTAATCATAAATGGTTCATAGTCGGTAATTATGGATGGACTCATAATTAATTAAGACTTCAACTGGATCCGCGTTAGGTTGAGATATATTGCGAGAGCCGTCGTATGCAATTGCTCCCTATCATCGTCATGGCATTTGACTCTTAAACATGAGAAAATTATAGACTCTTTTATTAATTAATAATTACTTTGATTTGTTCGGCGGATTGTTCGGGATCCTTAGACCGACACTTTGGGTAGTTATGTGATTAATAGTTAGAGGTTTATATTTTCAATATTTACATCATTGCTACTTGTATTTATTTTGTATTGATTGTTGTTGATCACAAAGTAAATTCGAAGGCCTTCGTATGGTTTTAGGCAAAATGATTTATTATATATTTATTTATTAAATTATTATTTTTGTCAAACAAATGTTTTATTGTGATCGAGCCAGAAATAATCAATGGTACCAAAATAAATATATTAATTAAGTAGTCGGATTGATGGTTTTATTTATCCGATAACTAATTATGCATAGAGGGGTCAAAGTGCAATATTGACTTAGAGATTATTTATTATTTAATTGGAGTTCAATTAATTTCTTTTAGTGGAGTAGAAATTAATTTATGAATTAATTGAATTGGGTCCATGGACCGGGCCAATTATTAATTCATTGTAGCCAATAAAATAATAGGCCCAATGGATTCTCACTCATAGCCCAACTTGATATTGGAATCATATTAAATTTGAGACATATGAATTAGAGATTGAGAAGGATTTGTTGTTTCCTTTTTATTTTTATTTTTATGTTGCCTATAAATATACATGGCCTATGTATATTTTAGGGGTGATTTTTATGAGAAGGAAAAAGGAATAAATTTTCTCTCTCTAGAAAATTAGGGTTAGTGTTCTTATCTAATGGAGGCTCCCACAAGCCTAATTTTTCAAGGTCATTCATGGAGGCTTATGAGTGATTCCTAAAGGCAAGACCATTACCAAGAAGATGGAGATTCATGGAAAAGGTGTCTAGCAAAAGGGATCTACAATAAGTGAGAACATTCACTTTAGAGGAGAGATCTAAGGTTTACTCAAACCTTGATGTAAGTATTCAATCTTTTAATTGAATGATACATCATATTTTATTTTTGCATAAAACTTGTCTCTATGTAATGAATCAAGATCTATGAATTAAAATCCTTCGAAAAGTTTTTAAAATTAGCACGTTTCCCAACACCATGAGCCGGAGTTAATATCCCTACGAGATTTGAAATTGCTGCATAGGGCTGCAAATGAGCCGAGCAGAGCCGAGCTTTAGGCTGTTCAGGCTCGGCTCGTTTGTTTATGGGATCAGCTCGGGCTCGGGCTCGGCTCGTGACGAGCTCAAAAATTTGAGCTCGGGCTCGGGCTCGTCTTGATTTTAAAAGCTCGGGCTCAGCTCGGGCTCGACTCGTTTAACAAAAAAAATAAATAAATATAAAATTCAAAATTAATTAGTATTCTACAGGCCACAATGCCTTTTTCCATTACTTTATCAATTATCACATAAGCAAAAAGAAAAGGGCAAAAAAAAAAAAAAAAAAAAGGTGCAGTAGTGCAAGCTTTTATGTTTCAAGAACAAATTAAGGGTTAATTTCGACAAAAAGAAAAAAGGACAAAATTGAGCATGAGTGCATTATGCATTTTCTATAAAAATACAACACATCAAAAAGTTATAAATTCCCATGATAATAATATCTATAGAACCACTGAAACATTGTATATATTAAGTAGAAAAAGAAATCATAGAGGAAAATAAGTTGGAGATAAATTAATTTAGATACCTGTGGCCATTGAGCATTAGTCTTCATAAATTTCGAGGAAGCAGAAGAAAAGGCTAAACAAAATTGTCTGCAACTGCCTAAAGATTGTTTTGAGGTTGTCCAGATCCATGGAATTAAAGTGAAAATAAAGTTTTGCCAAAAAATTAATTGATGCAGTACCTAATTGATGGCGAGGACAGAGGATGGCCAACGATGATGACGAGGATGGAGGGAAAGCGGCACAGACGACGGCGGGAAACGGACGACGTCCATGGTGAAGACAGAGGACCGCAGCCGACGATGACGATGACAGACGATGCATTCAGATCTGAGAGAGAGAGTTATGGCGATTGAGTTGATTAGAGAGAGACAGAGAGGTAGTTGTGTAGATGGAAGGGTTGTCGTCGCCGGTGGAGTTGATTCGTAACTCGTGAGTGAGTGATAGAGAGAGAGAGACTGACGATGTTGTGGAGAAGAGGCAGATCTGAATGGTGGGGTGTAGTTTTAGGGTTTCTTGATATCTTACAAAATCAATGGATGAGATGGGTTCTAATTTAATAGGTGAGACGAAATCTTATTTGGGCTATGGATCTATGGTGGATTTTCTTTGGGCTAATGAGTTATAATGCTTGGGCCATATTAATGAAAAATATGAGCTGGTCCAAACTTAAAAATAATATGGACTAAACATTTTAAATGTACAATAAAAACAAATGGGCTTGATATATATAGAATGGGCCTGATATATGTAACGAGCCTGATACGAGCTTTGTTTACGAGCCCTAACAAGCCTTAACGAGCCTATGTTCACGAGCCTATACGAGCCGAGCCCAACGTTGCTTAGGCTCGGCTCGTTTAATAAACGAGCCTAGAAATTGGGCTCAAGCTCGGCTCGTTTGCTTAATGAACGAGCCCGAGCCGAGCCCTTAACGAGCCGAGCCCGAGCTGTTTATGAACAGCTCGATTCATTTGCAGCCACATGAACAGCTCGGTTCATTTGCAACCCTGTTGTTGCACCGACCTATCTATGTATGGTCTTTATAATCAATGCATTATTCCGACACCAAGAAAATGCCAGGTCTGAATTTACATGACCTTGGGACTCATGCACATGATCTTTTATTTTTTTATTTTTTATCAAGATTCAATTCAGCTTTAAAATATATTTTACTTTTAAATTCTTCGAGTTGATTGGATCGAAGATGCCATGTTGTCTGCTCAGTTTAGATTCAAATAAAATGTGATGGTATAATACAGTATATTTGTTGGTATATATATGTGATATATATGCATATACATTTAGGTAGGTTCTACGACAGTTGTTGAAGAACTACTCAATTAGCTACGCTTGTAGGTAAAGTTTTAATGCTAAACATAGGAGCGGTGAGCGAGCCAGTTTTCTTTTTTAAAGGGAACCTTGAACAACAAAGAAGTGGTTTTTTAAAATATATATATTAATTTTAACCTTGACAATAAACTCACACATACCAGTTTTGTGTTTAAACTTTTACATAAAATAGTTATTTTCAACCAACTTTATTCGAACTCCTGATCTCTCCTGTTTAACAAGTATATAGTATAATAAACATTGACAATTTCCCTACTTCACTTTCACTTTTGCCAAACTATACATATGACAAAGCAATTCAATATATTTTTCACTTAGTAGCATACAAAATTTTGTTCACACACACAACATACACACAATCATACAAAATGCCTTTTCAAATTGGAGAAGAACATGAATAGAGAACATTATCCCCCAGACCTAAAGAGGGCTTGCAAGTTGCAACATATATATATATACACACACACACATGCAGCTTCATCTCCTAAATTCACTGTGGAATCTTGTTAAGCTTACAGTAAACATAGTCAGTGAACTTCTTGGTCTTGTACTTTGGGGGATTCTCTTCATTGACAAGCTTGGGATGTGGCCCCACTACAAACTCTGATGGTGGCTCCAAGAATAGTGGCCATGACATTCTTGCCTTCTCCTTGTTCACAGTTGATCTATGGAACACACCCTTGTACTTCCCATTACTCAGAATCTACCAAAACCAAGATGACTATTAAATTTACATCATATGATGATCGTAATAAAAATTCAAGTGTTTTAAGGGTATGCGAAAATGAGACTTTAGAATTAATTCACCAAATCACATCATACAAACTCGATTATTGAAATCACACAAAGTAACAATCTAATATACGATCAAACTATTAGGTCTAAAGAGAGAAATCGCAAAATATATGTATTGTGGCGCAAATATTATTTTAGAATAAATTCACTAAGTTATTTAATTACCCTCACATATTCATCCATTCCAATCATAATGGTTTTTTTAGATTTATTATTTTATTTAGTTGACCCAACTGCAATTGCGAGTGAGACAGTGTGGGTCTCACAATAAAATACAGAAAAGAAGAAGAAATGTGATTCTAGCATGGTACAAAACCAATTAGATTGTAGGTGGGGCGTAAGGTTTGTATGGGAGAGATTGAGAGAGAGTTTGGATTTTGATGTAGTATGAGTGTTAAAATTGGAAAATTTGAAAGTTAGTTGAAACATTGAAAACGGTGCATGTGCCGGTGGGGTGGGAATCAATTAAAGTAGTCAGTTATCACTCACTATATCTATATCTTTTAACAATGCATAGATAATCTTGTTACATGTCATGTTTACATCAAAGCTTTTGGACCACTTACGTTTTGGTGAAACACGAGCAAGCTGGTATTGCCACTTTGCAGCTCTCAAGATGTCATTTTCTTGGCTTCATATACATTTCTAGATCTCATACGTATTCTGCAAAATTCATCCGGTTTCCTAACTTCTGAATCTTTATTATTATGAATGGTAAATAAATTTAATTTGTCTATATAAGAACTACTATAACAATTAGAACTGCAAATGAATCGAGCTGTACAGCTCAGGTTCGGTTTGGGCTTCTTCATTAAGCAAACGAGTTGAATTTGAACCCAATTTATAGGCTCATTTAGTAAACGAGCAGAGCCCGAACAACATTGGGCTCGGCTCGCATAGGCTCGTGAACATGGGCTCGTTAAGACTCGTATCAGGCTCGTGAATAGGGCTCGTATCATGCTCGTTATATATATATATATATATATATATATATATATATATATATATATATATATATATATTAATCAGGCCCAACTCATATCTTTTCATTAATCAGGCCCAACTTAAATCCCTCCGTTAATCAAGCCCAACTTAAATCCTTTCATCCACATCTCACCATCTTAGCCGTTAGTTAAATCCTTTCATCTCACCATCTCAGCCGTTGAGTTCAGAGATCAGAATTAAACCCTAAAAACACTACAGCCACATAGTTTGCGGATAACTCTCCACAAGACTCATGAATAAGGCTCGTATGAGGCTCGTGAATAAGGCTCGTACTCAACTCACATCTTTTCATTAATCAGGCCCAACTTAAATCCCTCCGTTAATCAGGCCCAACTTAAATCCCTTCATCCACATCTCACCATCTTAGCCGTTAGTTAAATCCTTTCATCTCACCATCTCAGCCGTTGAGTTCAGAGATCAGAATTAAACCCTAAAAACACTACAGCCACATAGTCTGCCGACAACTCTCCACAAGACACAACGCATAAGTCAGCTCTCTCCCTCTCTCTCTCGGATCAACACCAACCTAAATTCTGCCGACATCACTCTAGAAGCAACATAGCTATCTCTCAAACGGATCTTAAGATGGAACTACGGTATGAAACCTGGTAATATTTTATTTTTATTCTGTAAAATTGTTCTTTTTTATTTTTTTTGTATTTTGTTTTTTTTCTTGGAGATTTAGATGCGATCTCATGTAAGAGATTAGTTATTTTCTTGAATCTGGAATTCATTCTACTACTTGAGTATATTGAAATTTTTGTAGGAAAAAAAAAAAAAAATTCACAGATGCTTTGGTTCTTGGCTGCCCTCTATGGAAAATTCTCTCGTTGCAGATCTTAGTAGAAATATGTTATCCGAATCTCTAACATATCTCTGATTTTTTTTTTTTTGTTGTTGTTGTTGTTGTTGTTGTTGTTGAATCTGATACGTCTTGTTTATGCATATAAGGCACGGTTGGGAAGCAAATTTGGAGGGTGTATATAAACGAGCCCGAGCTTCATGAAACTCGCCCGAGCCCGAGCCGAGCCCGAGCACCTCTCCAAAGATGACAAGCTGAGCTTGAGCAACCCAAAGCTCGGCTCGGTTTGGTTCATTTGCAGCCCTAATGACAATGTTCCAGTTTATTTGTTTCTCTACTTTTGATTAGGAATGTCAACATAACCCGCAATGCAAGCCTTCACTTTAAAATAATTACAGGGGTTGAAAAGAATTTCCCGCTATATAAATAAATATTCTTTAGCTAGAATATTTTGACTTATAATGATAAATAAAATTTCTTTTTCATTAGCTAAAAAACACAACCAATTTTATAATAAATATATAAATAAATAATTTTTATTAGTTAAATTTTTTTTTTCATTTTAATTCTTTTACATAATGATTTTAAATTTTAACAACAAATTTATAATTATGACAGTGGAGTATTTGTCCATACTAAGATTTTTCTACAAGATTTATCTTAAATTTAATTAATATTGAATTTTTTTTCATAAACAATATGTATATCGGAGTACCATGAGCCTGCCCCACTCCAATAAGTAGGTTTGTAAAGTATTTTTTACTGAAGGGGTAAAGTACAACAACACCATTTGAGATTTGCTAAAAGAACACACAGTTGAAACTTAGTCTATTTTGGGACAAAGACACCCCTTAAGTTTGATACGGTTGCCAAAGACACCCCAATGGTAATAAATTGACATTTTTACCATTTGACTTTTATATTGACCATGAAATGACGTTTCTAACCTCAGAAACCCACTCCCATTTCTTTTCTTCTCTCCTCTCTGCTCTCTCTTCCTCCGCCCAACACCAACACACACACACACACACACACACACACACATATATTTATATACACATAGATATATACATACACATATATATATATATATATATATGTATATACAGGCAGTGATGGTGAATGGATCCGCAACCTTCATCCTTCGATTCCGTCGGTGAACTTACACAACGCTGGAGCACATAAGTCACACATTGGGCTTAACGGCGGTGGTGGCAATAGTTGTTCAACGAAGGCGGTAGTGAGTGCTCTCGCTGCTCAGTTGATTCTCTCTGCCTTCAACAACGACATCAAGATGGCGCTCAAAAGTGGAGCCTAGGATCTAACCCACGACGACACTCAAAATTGGAGCCATTAGTTTGACGAAGCTTCAAACTACAAGACCCAGTTCTGTCTAGCGAGCCCAAATCCGGTGAAGCCCACTTCAGACCAACGGACCCCAATGTTAGGGTCCTAGACCCTAAAGTAATTCGTTAATTGGAGATCAGCCACCAATAATCCTTTGAATTAGGGATTAGCCACCAAAGTTCTTAATTTTTATTCAATTCAATACCCTAATTCTATTATAATAACATTGTTATATAGATGAATTAAGAAAATAAATAAGGAAATAACATAGTACCAAAAATAATTAAATACTAATTAGAAAAGAAGAATAAATAAGGAAATAACATAATATCTAAAATAATTATATACTAATTAGAAAATAAGACCATCTAATTGGTATTATTTTCCTAACATTCAACCCCTCTTGAATCATCACTTGGCCTCAAGTCAAAAAATCTAACTGAAAAGCAGTCTCTGGCACATTTGGAGTTGTGGTTGTAATAATTGCATTTTCCTGACAGAGTGCTAATTCAAATGCGTCAGTTAAACTCATCGGACGAAGCAAACGAAGACCAACACTTATATCAGGACGAAGTCCAAAGAGGAAAAAACTAACTTGATGCGACTTAAGCAAACCCAGAACCATATTAGCAAGTTGCTCAAACTCAGTAATAAATTCATGAATAGTGCCTGTTTAAGAGAGTTTGGCTAGCGAACCACAAGGGTCAATATGCTGTCGAGACCCAAAGCATGTACATATTGCACGAGAAAATTATTGCCAATTCAAAATACCAAGGGATTGTTTAATCCAACGATACCAAGAAATAACATCTCCTTGAAGATGCATTGCAGCCAATTAAACCATCTGCTCATCTAAAATACCATGAGTTGCTGATATTGTTCAGCTTGAAACAACCACCCTTCAGGATCAACACCATCAAATTTTGGAAAATTGATTCGGAGAGTCCGACCTTGAATAATCGGACCAGCTTGCTGATCAACATCGTCATCGCATTGTATAGTTGGATTATGATTAACATCGTTTTGGAGAACACGAACGTCATGTTAAGGATGATCAAGAATAGGTTGAGGCTCTTGCCTATTCTACAACATCTCATGAATTTATTGAAGGATGGCATTGGTGGTTTGTCTATCATGCATGAACTCTTTGAAATTGGCAGACAACACGTCCACCCTAGTTAGCAAGAGCATTCACCCTAGTAGCAAGAGTGTCAACCCTAGTGGGAAGAATGGAAATTTTTTCTCCAAGTTCTTTGACAGTCATAATGAGAACACTAATAGAAGTAAAGATAATAGAGAAGAAAAAAGAAAAAAAAAAAAAAAAATTGAGGGGTCTTAGATCGAATGCTCTGATACCAGATGTTAGGGTACTAAACCCCAAAATGATCCGTTGATTGGAGATCAGCCATCAATAATCCTTTGAATTGGGGATTAGCCATCAAAGTTATTAATTTTTATTCAATTCAATACCCTAATTCTATTACAATAGCATTCTTATATAGATAAATTAAGAAAATAAATAAGGAAACATAGTACCAAAAATAATTAAATACTAATTAGAAAAGAAGAATAAAATAAGGAAATAACATAATATCTAAAATAATTAAATACTAATTAGAAAATAAGATTGTCTAATTGGTATTAGTTTCCTAACACCTAAGCTAACAGTTCCCGTGACCCAGAAACTTACCCATCATCTCCAGTGAAACTCATCATTTCTGTACAACTCTCTCTTTCTTCCTCCATTTACCAAATCAGTGCTCCATTGAAGACCAATCGGAGGTTGTCCGTTCTAGACCCAGAAGTTCAGCATATATTTCCACCGGTGATAGACCAAAAGCTTGATCCTTTGCTTTCGTTGGAGAGCTCAAACGCGAAGGCGGTGGTTTGGGGGTAGGGATAGTGGTGGTTTTGGGGGCGATTATGTATTTGTGGTAGTGGAGTTTGGTATGGTGGCGGCAACATAATCTGGTTGTAGGATTGATTGGGTGTTGAGGGTAATTTGGTCATTTAATTATTTTAATATTTTATAATTAAAATTAATAAAATAGTGAAGGGTAATGTTGACTTTTCCCATGTTTTAAGGCTTTGTTTGGCTTGCAAATATCATGAGGGGGTGTCATTGTCCCAAAATAGGGTAAGTTTCATTTGGCTATCCTTTTGGCAAACCTCAGGGGGTGTTGCTGTACTTTACCCTTACTGAAGTCATCAAAAGAATACTCGTGCGACATCAAAAGAGGTAGATGAATATGCCAGAATTATTTTGATTTTCGTTCTTGTGGGGGCAAGAATACCCTCCAACCAAAACATGACACCTATACAAGAAAAACACTAATTATAGCAAGACGTACATGTGTTCGCACTGAAAGCCCATGAAGAGAAATGATAAAATTAACCTGGTCGTTAGAGATGGGTCGGTCGCCCTAACAAGCACAAACCCTACCCAAGCTTATGGACCCCAAGTGGAATTCTTTTCTTTGAAGAAGAAGAAGAATTCTATAAGATAAGAAAAGAGATTAAGAAAAAGAAAAGACTTGAGCAAGAAGAAAAGAGTACAAGAAGGACTCAACTAGGGTTTTACTTATATATAAAGGGGTTAAGACCCTTAACGAAAGGAGGAGATAAAAGAACTGCAAAGGGCCCCCAAGAAAATATATACAATTATTGTCGTCAGAACTACATTTCGACTTGATTTCCACACGCTCCACAAAACCGGGATACATAGGTAATCTAGATAGTCTTAGGTTCAGTCCTACCATAAACAATTTTTTCTTCTCCCTGATCTTTGTCTTTTTCTCCGTTGCTCTTTTAGGTGTAGTAATTTAAGGGATTTGGTTAACTATTCTTAGTCTACAAATTTTTGCACCTACAGTTCCCCAAAATAAAAAATAAAAAATTATTGTATTTTTATATGGCCAACAGTGAGAATGTATATGTGTCGAGTTTTGTGGGATGCAATTTGTGTGCGTCTATTTTACATTGTTCCATTTTAACTATGTACAAATAAATTTCATGGCTATAAAGTACAGTGGACATACTATATTTCTAAATGAGCTAACTCGCATGAAGTCTTTTCTTGCTTATGCTTAGAGATTGTGATGGAATTGATAAGAACATCCCAAATCCTTCAAGTTTCTTGAAAAAATATAAAAAAATCCTTCGAGTTTCATATTACTTGTTTTATTTATTTATTTTTTCAACAATAGTAATATCACATCTTTTAGAGCACCTCATAATCCATCACTGGATACATGCCATCCTACACAGAGGCGAAGCTAGTGTGTGCCCTGACCCCACCCACTATAATATAAGGTTATTTTCTTACTGTTAATTTCTATATAATGCCTCCACCCCCTTAACTTTTAATTTCTAAAATTATCTCTTAAGAAGATGCAAAAATGCCCTTCAACAAAACACTGACACATGCATCAGCCTATGAGTGCCACGTGTCACGGGTAAAGGCTTGAGCCAGACGCAAACCGACCCGAGCAGGGCAACCAAAGCCCAAGTCATGCCATAAAATACAACCTAGGCCGATCCAAGATAGTGAAGGCCCATGACTCCAAAATGTAGGCATCAAGAAAGGCTAATCCGGTGAAGCCCAGTTCAGACCGACGGACCCCAATGTTAGGGTCCTAGATCCCAAAGTGATCCGTTAATTGGAGATCAGCCACCAATAATCCTTTGAATTGGGGATTAGCCACCAAAGTTCTTAATTTTTATTCAATTCAATACCCTAAATTCTATTCAGTATTTATATTTTGACCCCATACCTTAGTATAATTACATATTTACCCACTGGACTTAACTTTAAACATAAAATGACCCTAGTAAATGAAAAATTTACCCCTTTTGAGTCCTAAGCTATGTATGACCATGCCAAATGACTATTTTACCCTTGGGGACTCTAGAATCATTATATTAATGGGAAATGACCATAGTACCCTTATGTGGCCTCGGGTTCGGGTAATCATTAGGGTAGCGATCCGGATCCCCAAGTTTGGGTCGTTACAGATTTTGGTATCAGAGTTATGGTTAGAAAACCTTTAGGATGATGAGAAAGGCCTACCTAGTTGGGGTAGAGGATTAATTTGCATTGTTTTAGGTGATAAGTGCAAAGGTGTTTAAAGTTTTGCAAGCATGCTTACTTGATACATGTGCTTATATGTTTAATGTTGAAGTATATGTTATGTGGCTAAGTATATGAAATGTTTATATGTTTTGAGTACATACTTAAGATTTTTCATATTGCTATGACTATCGAGTGAGTTGCATACGGACGTCATTTCCTGACGGATTATTTAGCGTTGCTTTTATTGACTCGTTTTCTGATTTCATAGCATTATACCATCGCGTCTTAAACCAAGGGGTGAGGTTGGGGAAAGTTCTAGCTCCAATCTCATGAAGCAAGCTGATGAAGAGATACTTCTTAAGGATTTGGTTCCACTGACATTAAAAACATGGACCACGACTGAGTCTCGGATTGATCAGTAGTTTGTAATTATGAGACCACTGCTATTGGTCCCCGGTCTTGTTGAAGCCTAGGCTATCTCTCGTCTCGGCTTCTTCGCCACATATGTCATTAGGAAATGTCAATTCATAGTCTAATAGTCTACTCAGAATCCAGTTTCTTTCTTTTTTGTAGACACCAAATTCTCCTTTAGGTGCTTCTACTGCGGTATAGGTAGAAGAAGATGGTACGGAAAAACCTTCTGTACAAGGTTCGAAATGGTAAATTGAGGTAGAGTAAACTGATGATCCTTTAGTCATTTGGCCGGCCCGCAAGGAGGGAGAATGTTGAGATAGGGAAGGGTTCAATCAGGCAGACCATGACCACTTTGTTATAGGATGTGTTACGAGCCATGGTTGTTACAGTTCCGCAATTGGCGCCCCAATCGATACCACAAATAGTTGTTTTATCGGAAGAGGAGGAAATAGAGAAATGTCTTAAGCTTATTTCGAGGTTCGTGATACTTATACCTACGTTGTTTAAAGGCGGTACTTACCTTATGATTGTGAATGATTGGTTTGACCAAGTGGAAAAGCATTTGATGACTATAGGCGTGCCGAATGATTGTTTGAGGACTCCTTTGGCCATTTATAATTTTTTTAAGGAAGTGAAAATGTGGTGGAAGTCAGTTGCGAATTGGTATGATGTTAAAAATATAGATTGAGACACCTACAAGAACTTCTTTTATGACAAGTATCCGATAACCAAGAGGTGGGAGTTGCAGAGTGAGTTTAATCACCTCATTTAGGTCAATATGACAATGATGGAGTATAAGAGCAAGTTCACTACTCTCTCTCGCTTTGCTTTGGACTTAGTGAGAGATGAGGGGAACAAAATTCGCAAGTTTGTTTTTGGCCTTCATTACACTATAAGGCCAGTAGTGGCAGTTCAAAACATCAAGGTATATATAGTGGTAGTTGAGAGAGCCATAGTGGTGGAGATTGAGGCGAATGACCGGAATGCAAACAGGGAGTCATGGAGATAGGGCAGGAGTGCATGTACTATTACAAAGGGACAATCTAAGAAGAAGCACAAGGGTGGATCATCAGGTTTTCAGGGTAGCAGTCGGCACGGTCTGCACCTACCACCCCCATTTTGACTAGTTCTTCCAGGTCAGGCGTAGTGTGCTTTCAATGCCAACAGCTAGGCCATTATAGATCATATAGGCCATTACAGATCACAGTGTCCTCAGGACTTACCAGGTGATGGAGCTTGTTTTGGATGTGGCCGGTAAGGCCATATCAAGAGGGATTATCCGCAACGTGGAGGTAATATAGTCAGTGGCAGGGGGTCACAACAAAGGCCAACACAGTCAGCCACAACCCAGTCAGGGGTTCAACCACCGCTATCACCACAGTCAGCTATGTCTTCTCAAGGGGGTTCCATTTAGTGCACCTACCCAACAGACGGGTTATCATGCCAGTGGATCTTAGGGATAGAGGACCCAGGGTCGGGTGTATGTGGTTACTCCAACTACGACTCTAGTTGAGCCATACTTGGTCCATCAGTTGTTAGGGGTATTTTTTTTGTGTTTCATTCGTGGGCTAGAGTGTTGTTTGATTCTGGTGCATCTTATTCTTTCATCGCTTCATCGTTTGTATTTATATTGGGGTTAGAGGTTAGTCGGTTAAATAGGCCACTCAGTGTTGACACACTGGTCGGAGTCTCGGTTGTTCTTGATAAAGTTTGCCATGGTTGAGCCATTGTGATTGCGGGGCGGGAGCTTGAGTTTGATCTCATTCTTCTCGAGATGTCGGGTTTTGATGTCATCCATGGGATGGACTGGTTGTCATTGTTTCGAGCAGTTATTAATTGTTTCAGGGGCAAAATGTCAATTTGCACTTCAGACGAAGATTGTTTTTGTTTTGTGGGAGATCGGGGCGATTCTCTCATCTCTTCATTTTATGGCGTTAAGGGTCGTGATTGTCGTAATGTCGTTTTGGCTAGTCTTTTAGCTAGCGACGACGGGTTTCGTAAGGAGTTGTATCCGAGAGTTGTATGTGATTTTTGGATGTGTTTCGGGAGGATTTGGTTGAGTTACCGCCACAAAAGGAAGTGGAGTTTGTTATTGATCTTATGCCCGGTATGGCACCAATTTCAATGGCACCGTATCGTATGGCACAGGCAGAGTTGAAAAAGTAGTTGGATGATTTGAGGTTGAAAAGGTTTATTCGACCTAGTGCTTCACCGTGGGGAACACTAGTTTTGTTTGCAAAGAAGAAATATGGTTCTTTGAGGTTGTGCATTGATTATCGAAAATTGAATTATGTCATCATCAAAAACAAGTATCCATTGCCTTGAATTGATGATTTATTCGATTAATTAAAAGGTGCTTGTTATTTTTTGAAGATTGAATTAAGGTCTGGTTATTATCAATTGAGGGTACGTCAAGGAAGAAGATATTCCGAAGACCGCTTTTGGTACTCGATATAATCATTATGAGTTCCTAGAAGAACTCTGATTTTATTTTTGAAATTAAATTATTTTGGGAATTAAATTTTACAAAGAATAGGAATTGAAAGGATTTAATTAAATTTATGACTTTATCAAATTAGGAATGACTGCGGAAAGGTTTAAATTAGTAATTAATTTTTTATTTTTGAAAATTAAATTTATGATTTTATCAAATTTGGATCGACTAAGGACATGTTTAAAGTAGTCTCTAATTTTTTTAATTAAATTTATTTTGGAAATTAAATTTTACAAGGGATAGAAATTGAAAGGATTTAAATTTACTTTATGAAATTCGGATCGAATGAGGAAATGTTTAAATTAGCCCAATTTTTTTATTTTCAGAAATTAAATTTACTCGAAATTGAATTTTACAAAGGAGGAATTGAAATGATTTAAATTTCTGATTTTATAAAATTATGAAATAAATTGCAATTTCAATAAATGATATTGTGTTTGGAGGGAATAAAGTCAAAGTGGAGGGAAATTGGAGAGAAATTGTTAAAGGAAATTGGTGTCGGGGGGGGGGGGGGGGGGGATTTGAATAAGAAAGGTAGTCTAGGCATTATGACTTACTTTTTTATCAAGTCACCACAAAATATTTTTGATCATAGTTGACCATTACATAACGTAAACCTTGGGGATTTCCTTGACGTATAGACATATCTCAAGGGTGCAAATGAAGATTACCCTTAATATTTTCACAAGAGAATTTTTTTTAGAGTATTTTATCACAGAAAATCATCCTTCATTTTTCTATGTGGTTTTCTTTATTTAAGAGCACACATTATTATATGAGACTGAATTAAGATGGTGTTCTCTATCTGATTAAAGTTCAAGATCATTGAAGACCTAGATGATTCCATTCAGAAAAGTAGAATTTTGTATTACCTTCAAAAATTCAAATTTAAAGAAAGGGTGATTCAATTGAGATACGGAGGGGACAGAGTATTCGTGGAGTGTTCTTGTTCTTCCAACTACCCTTTTACATGGATTGAGAAACCCTAAAGGCTAGAGCATTTAGACGGGGGAATCACCAAGCCAGAGGTGTTCAACAACTAGTTCTTAGTTGAGCGGGGTGAGTGTGAGCCTGAGACAAAGTCTGTTGTATTTTGCTTTGAAATATTGGATTGTTACGCTCATGTAAAAGTATCCGTGGTTTTTGTCCTAATTGGACGGATTTCTTCCAAGAAGGGTTTCATGCTAGAAACCCAGTTCCAATCTCTAACTTGATCTTTACACTTTATTTTTACTTCGTAGGTTGTTATTGTGAGATATAATTTTTGTAATTGGCAAATTTCGGTGTCAAAACAAGTCCGATCGTGTTATAATTTCTATTTACCATATCAAGATTGAGATCGGCTGCGAAAATGAAAAGTTGTTCGAAGATGATATACTGAGATCGTCAAAAAAGCAATGAACAACACTTTAGGAAGAGATCTTAGAAGATTATGACATTTTTTATACTTAGTATATTTTCAGACTTACCAAAATAGTATTTTTCCAAGTATGATGCCTTCATTATTCAAGACTGGCCATCTTGAACTATTCAAGCTCGTTGGAACCGGTTCAAGAATCATTCAACTTCCTTCGAATTTTAACTGGCCATCTTGAACTAGTTCAGCCATTCTTGAATCGGTTCAAGATCTTCAGCAGAATTAGGTAACTTAGTTTCCTATTATATTTCTTCTTCCTAGTTGGTTCAGAATACTACCAAAAGTCCTATGCATGAAAATTACCTTTTTCTATGCATGTCTAGGTCTTTGAAAATTCTATATAAATATTGATATTCATCTAGGTTGATACGGATTTTGCACTACAACTTCAGATTTCTTAAAAGCCTATTAGAGATATATTTTTGCAGAAAATCAAAGTTGATTTTTCTAGAAAATCAAAGTTGATTTTTCTGTTATTCTTTCTAGAACACACACATAAACACAAGAGTGAGTTTAGAGTGTTATTCAAATCTTAATCGTGATTAAAGTCTTGTATCTATAACGATCAGAAAAGCAATCTACTTCTTCTACATTAAATCCAGATCTTGAAGAACAGAGGTGAAACGATCACATGCACTTTGAAAGGGCCTAAGCATTCGAGGAGTGTTGTTTGATCTACTAGCAATACTTCTACAAAGATCAAGAGTAAGCCTGAGGTCAAGAGCTATTGGACAGGACGTCGCAAAGTTAGAGGATTGTTGGCGTTTGATAGAACGATAGAGTGTGAGCCTGAGTCAAAGTCTATTGTATTTTGTTTCAAATATAGTGGATCGGTTTACTTTGGATTGCACAATCCACGAGGTTTTTTCTGCACAAACAGTTCGTCTATTTTACCAATTAGGGTTTTCTCGCTAAAAATTATGGTGTCATTTTTAACTTTATTACTTTACTTTACTTTATTTTATCTTGTATGAGATTAATTGATTAATTGCTAAAATAAGTAAAGTTAGAAAGACATATCTATTTTTAAATTACAAAACTTTCTACGCAAGTAATTTTTCGCTGCACAACTCACAGTTATTAGTCTTATTTCAGTAAAATTAAAATAAGCAAAATCAGATAATAGAGCAAGTTAAACTTATTTACCCTCTCTGTGTTATTTTCCAAAAGTATTTTTCCACAACCGGCAATTGACATGTAAAAGCCAACTCTTATGGGTTTTTGTCCCATATCAGATTTAGATGGAGAGGGTCTTGCACTCATATAAGAGCATCTTCAATACTCTCTCAAATGGCTTCTCAAACTCAAAATATAGTAAGTGGATGAAAATAATGTACTCCAATAGCCTCTCAAAAGATCTCTCATATTTTGAGATTGTCAAAAGTATTGCCAAGTATAGTAGTTTTCAAATGGCCTCTCAAACTTAAAATATAGTAAGTGGATGAAAATAAGGTACTCCAATAGGCTTTTAAAATACCTCTCATATTTTGAGATTGTTAAAAGTTGTTAAAATAAAAATATGACACTCTAATGGGCTCTCAAAACATAGAATAATTGTTGTGTAAAAAAATAATATTTTAGATGAAATACATTATTAAAGCAGAATTGTAAAAATATAGTACTTTGACACTTTAACTCCTCTTAAAATATGACATTTGACATTGAAATATAGTATTCTGCATTGAAAATATAACTTAAGCTATACCAGTCCTACCGCCATATTGGACCAGTAAGCAAGGTAGTGGTTCTCTGCTCATTATGTTGTGGCCAAGGCAGAACCAAGTAAAACAGAATTATATGTTCTAAGAAAATAAGTGAAATTATTTGAAAGTACCTCAATCTGGTCACCAATGTGGATGATAAGAGCATTAGGGATGTACTTTACATCATACCAATAATCATCTCTGAAGACTTGTAGGCCCTGGACATCATTAGGCACAAGAATAGTGAGGGCTGACATGTCGGTGTGGGCCACCACCCCAAGTGCCAGGTCAGGACGAGGACATGGTGGGTAATAGTTTATCTTCAACATGTACACCAAATCATCACCACCCACTGCCTCCTTTAGCTCATGGCCTTCAAGCCCCAACCCTATTGACAAGGTCCTAAGCAGCTTGTCTACCACTACATGCATGAGCTTAGCATACTCTTCATTAGTCTCCCTGTCATGAAATTTAAGATTAAATTAGGACAAGTAAAGCCATGTTTGGATGCACCTTTTTAACTACTTAAATTTGCTTATCTAAGTGCCTCCCACTTCCTCATGATTCCTTCGGATGCCTTAAAAACAACAATAAAGGTGTAGAAAATAACAATTATAATTATCTTTTGGATTCTTTTTCATTCCTACTATTTCCTTTGTGGTCTAACATGTCTCTAGGTCTCTCATTTTCACGTGATTCCTGCGATCTCAATAGCACTGCTCATATATATATATATATATATATATTAAGAATTTAAGAGCCATTTTCACAAAAAAATTAAGTATACAATAATTCAAGGATACTTGACATGGTACGCTCTCAAATGAAAATTCTTCGTAACTAGAAACTAAACTCATGCATCATTCTAGTTGTATATTATTATAACACATTTATTCATCAAAACAATTAATGTTTTTGGGTAAGTTAAGCAATATATTTACCTCTATTACTCTCTTATTTTGAGCTCGAATTAGTGGTGGATATAATGATTATGATGATATATGAATTATGAATTAGCCTAAAAAAAAAAAAAACACAACCATACATTATCTGAAGAAAACCAAATATGATTGAATTAAAACCTGTAAGGTGGTGGATTTTTAGGCCAGAACTGGTAGTTAATGGCTGAAGGAGGCCATATCTAAGTACGTCCCACTTCCTCATGATTCCTTCGGATGCCTTAAAAACAACAATAAAGGTGTAGAAAATAACAATTATAATTATCTTTTGGATTCTTTAACATTCCTACTATACCCTTTGTAGTAGTCTACATGTCTCTACGTCTCTCATTTCCACGTGATTCTTGCCATCTCAATAGCACTGCTCATATATATATATATATATATATATATATATATATATATATATATATTAAGAATTTAAGAGTCATTTTCACGAAAAATTAAGTATACAATAAATCAAGAATACTCGACAATACCTTCTCAAATAAAAATTCTAGTTGCATATTATTTTAACACGTTAATTCATTAAAACTATGTTTTTGGGTAAGTTGAGCAATATATTTACCTCTATTACTTTCTTATTTTGAGCTCGAATTAGTGGTGGATATAGTGATTATAATGATATCTATAACTCAAAAAAAAAAAAAAAAAAAAAAAAAAAAAAAAAAAAAAAAAAAACATACATTATCTGAAGAAAACCAAATATGATGAATTAAAACCTGTAAGAAGGTGGATTTTTAGGCCAGAACTGGTAGTTGATGGCTGAAGGAGGCCATATCTTGTGGAACAAATGATCAACCCAACCTTTCTTGCCTTCTACTTCCTTTTGTAGCTTTGTTCCATAGCCTTCCACACTTTTAGCCCCAGGAGACTTGGAATAAACTTCTTTCTCTTCTTGTGGTAACTCGAAAAACTGCTTCCCAACTTCTTGTAATTTGCTAATAGAATCACTTGGTATGTCATGGTTTACAATTTGGAACATCCCCCATTCGCAACTAGCATCCATAATGAGCTGCACAAGCTTTTCCTCATCTTGCAGGTTCCCGAAATCGATAACGGGGACCTCGGCAACCTGGCCGTGGCGTGTTGTGGATCCCGGTTGTTCGTTCTCCGGCCTAATGAACTCCGGTGGTATGTCCGTCGACACAGATGCAATGGCTTGCACTCTCTCCTCTGCCGTTTGCATCTTTTCCTGGTAAAATAGTTAGTTTCAAGGTTCTCTCTCTTTCTCTAGCCTTTGAAATTTATGTTTTGAGTGCATGTTTATAGGGATTGTCTTGTGATTAACCACTTAAATATTGGCTCATTTGTAGTATGGAAGGATGAGCGAAAAGATGGGGCTTGAAGGGTCAAGAGAATACAAAAGTTTAAATGGGAATAGGGGATGTGAGGACATGGCATTTGTTCACTAGATAGGTATACAAATTATTATTATTATTATGACACAATGTACAAATTAAGGGTTTTCTTTTTTCTTTTTTTTTTTTCTTTTCTGGAACTTTGTGTAAATTAAGCTTAGCCCCATCCGTGTATATCTATGCTTTTGAGATAATATATATATATACACACATATGAGTGGGTTATCACTTTTTTTTTTTTTAGGAAAATAAAGTTTAAAGATGATTCGGGACTATTTACTTTAAAAATCATTTTTCATATGTAATACACACTCTCAACCAACCAAAAAAATAAAAAAATATTTGTCCAAAACTAGCCCAATGACTATTTAATTCAAACTCAGCCATGAAAGGCTGTCCAATAAAAGCCAAAAAAATAGGCATGCTTAACAGGCCCGGCTGCAACACTCCAGCCGGTCCAGTCACTGCAAGATAAGTAATGAGTATGTATACGTGGGAAGTGGATGGCCCACATTGAATATAAATTGAAACCAATTAGAATATATATAGCTCAAGTTTAAATTTTGAGTTTGGATTTAAGGGCACCCAAGTTTTTAAGAGGAGATGACTTAGCCTACTTTGGGTCCAAACTATTCACCACTCACACACCCCGCTCCGCCTGACCCGGGCTTGGGCTTAACTATAAAATTAGGTCGGGCTTACTCTGGTGGTCATCACGAAAAGGTGCATTTGGTCCAAACCAGTGCATAATACCCAGTTAAAGAGTTGCATCTGGTCCAAACCATTTCTCCGATTGTCGCTCTATCCTGGCCAGGTAGATAATTTCTGTGGCCTATTAGTATCACAGGGGAGCGAATCTATTATTTAAATAGCAATATTTCAAAATTCTATATCTATACTATTATTAAATGTGCAAACCAAATTCTAGTCTCGGCCTATTACTAATTTATAATTTTATTTAAAAATTTTGTATAATATTTAAATACCAATATTTTAAAATTATATTTATATCTATACTATTATTAAATGTGCAAAGAGTTTTAGTATTTCAGTTTATTTATTAATATAAAAAAAGAGTTTTTATAAATAAAAAATTACCTAAAACTTTTTTAAAGAGTTTAATTCAAATTATAAATTACTTAATAAAATTTATTTTTCTTGTCCCACTTTGGTTTTGAGTTAAAAATGATTACATGTAAGCCTCTTATAAAACTATAGACCTAAAGGAATACTAATAACACCTTTCTCGCCCTTTTGGCTAAGATCAAGTGTAGTACTAAATTTTTTTAGGTCGGCCTTTTGGCTAACCTTTCTCGGCCTTTTGGCTAAGATCAAGTGTAATACTAAAATTTTTTGAGTTGGCCTTTTGGCTAACCTTTCTCGGCCTTTTGAATAAGATCAAGCGTAGTACTAAATTTTCTTGGGTCGACTTTAAGAGTTTCTTTCAGTATTTATTTATTAATATAAAAAAAAAAGAGTTTTTATAAAAAAAAAAATTACCTAAAAATTATTTAAAGAGTTTAATACAAATTACAAATTATCTATACTATTATTAAATGTGTAAAGATTTTCAGTATTTATTTATTAATATAAAAAAAAAGTTTTTATAAACAAAAAATTACTTAAAAATTATTTAAAGAGTTTAATTCAAATTACAAATTATCTAATTAAATTTATAAGAATTAATTTAAAGAATTTAATTCAAATTACAAATTAGCTAATAAAATTTATTTTTCTTGTCCCACATTGGTTTTGAGTTAAAAAAGATTACATGAAAGCTCTTTATAAAACTATAGACCTAAGATCAAGTGTAGTACTAAATTTTTTTTTTTTTCCGTATTTCAGTATTTATTTATTAATATAAAAATTAGTTTTTATAAACAAAAAATTACCTAAAAAATATTTAAAGAGTTTAATTCAAATTACAAATTACCTAATAAAATTTATAAAAATTAATCTAAAGAGTTTAATTAAAATTACAAATTACCTAATAAAATTCTTTTTTCTTGTCCCACATTAGTTTTGAGTTAAAAATGATTACATGTAAGCTTCTTCTAAAACTATAGACCTAAATAAATATTAATTACACCTTTCTCGGCCTTGTGGCTAATATTTCTCGGCCTTTTGGCTAAGATTAAGTGTAGTACTAAATTTTTTTGGGTAATTAGACAAGGATATATTTAAAGAAAATAAAATAATTTCTATAAAACTCTACCACAAATTACCTATTTTATTTTCAACAAAACTCTATCACATTAGACAATGATATATTTAAAGAGTTTCTATAAAACTCTAACACAAATTAGCTATTTATTTATTTATTATGAGTTTTTTTTAATGAAAGGAAATCTAATTAGATAAGAATTATTAATATAAATTTTTTTTTTTATCAATTGATATAAAAAGAGATTTTAAAAGAGTTTTTATAAAGCTCTTAACACAAATTACCTATTAATCAATTTATTATGAGTTTTTTAATAAACCAAAAAATAATTAGACAAGAATTATTAATATAAAAATATTTATTAATTGATATAAAAATAAAATGATTTTTCTAAAACTCTACCATAAATTACAGTTTATTATGAGTTTTTTTTTAATAAAAGAAAATCTAATTAGACAAGAATTATTAATATAAAAAATATTTATTAATTGATATAAAAAGAGTTTTTAAAATAATTTCTATAAAATTGTAAAACATATTACCTATTTATCTATTTACAAAACTCTACCACAAATTAGCTATTTTATTTTCTATAAAACTCTATCACATATATATAACCTATATTTACCTATTTATTATGAATATATTTAATTAGCTAATAAAATTCAAATAAAATATTTATTAAAACTCTAACATGAAAAATATTTCAAATTATAGAAACTCTATAAAAAAAAATATTTTTATAAAGCTCTAAAAATTATTACATAATAAAATTCAAATTACCTATTTTATCTATTTGTTGTTTCTTAAAAAATCTATACTCTCTCTATATATAAGTCACTCTAAAAATTATTACTTAATAAAATTCAAATAAAATATTTATTAAAACTCTAACAGCAAAATATATTTCAAATTACCTAAAAATTATTTAAAGAATTTAATTCAAATTACAAATTACCTAACAAAATTCATAAAAAATAATTTAAAGAGTTTAATTCAAAATACAAATTACTTAATAAAATTCATAGTAATTAATTTAAATAGTTTAATTCAAATTACAAATTACCTAATAAAATTCATTTTTCTAGTCCCACATTAGTTTTGAGTTATAAAGGATTATATGAAAGCCTCTTATAAAACTATACACCTAAAGAAATATTAATTACACCTTCCTCAGCCTTTTGGCTAATCTTTTTCGGCCTTTTGGCTAAGAGAGTTTCAGTATTTATTTATTAATATAAAAAAAGAGTTTTTATATAAAATAAAATAAAAAATTCTTAAAAATTATTTAAAGAGTTTAATTCAAATTACAAATTACCTAATAAAATTCATAAAAATTAATTTAAAGAGTTTAATTCAAATTACAAATTACATAGTAAAGTTCATTTTTCATGTCCCACATTGGTTTTGAGTTATAAAGAATTACATGGAGCTTTCCTATAAAACTATAGACCTAAAGAAATATTAATCACATCTTTCTCTACCTTTTGGCTAACCTTTCTTGGCCTTTTGGCTAAAAGAGTTTCAGTATTTATTTATATATATATATATATATATATATATATATATATATATATATTTCTAAAAAAAAAAAGGCTGTGAAAACTTATTTTGGGGTGGAAGAATTAAAAGAATTAATACTTGACAATGATTCATTTAATGAAGAAATTAGATATGCAAAAATAAATAAAAATTGAGAAATAAATAATTTAGGAATAATTTTATTTTCAAATAGTTTTAGTTTATGAATTTATAAAATTATACTTTCGAATAGTTTGTCGTACATTTTAAGTACCTTTTGGATTTTCTAATATATTTTGTTTCTTTTGAGATGGAAATTATTTCAATCTAAAAATTGTTGGTACCCTTTCGGATTTTATAATATATATAATTTTTATATATTTTTTATTTATGAATGTTTTTTAAATTATAGAATTTATATTTTTATATATTTTTTAATTGTTTATAGTTTTCATTCATCCATCAATGAAAACCCTTATTTTGTTTCTTTTGAGGTGACAATTATTACTCTCTAAGGCATTCTGGATTGAAACTGTTTTGCTTATTTATTTATTTTTAATAAAACTATAAATAATTAAAAAATATATGAAAATATAAGTTCTATAAATTACAAAATTCATCACATGCATCGCACGTGCCTTTTATTAATATATATATATATATATATAGTACTGTACTTTTAACAACAGTGAAAAATCAAGTTGCAGCTAATTGAAGGTCAAATTGATAAATTGGAATGACAAAGTTATGCACTTAAAACTGGGGGTTCGCAATATCCATTATCTTTTGGATTGTGCGCAAAGGATATGCTTACCATAAGGAACAAGCTTAATTTTCAGATTATGGCATACGTCCACAATGTTTCTCTGGAGAATTTATGCTTTTGGCTTCTGAGGTTGCGTGTCAATTCATGGTTTGGAGGTGATGGGTAGTTGAATTACGATGGTCCTCTTGCCAAAGTTGTGCATGCATGCTTCTCAAACTTGTTAAGGGCCATTAAAGTGGACGTTTAAGATAAACAACTTATCAATCTTGTCAAGGCCATGATATTCTTAAGTATATGTGCATATGTATTTATATACATGCATTTTCTATACATATAATTAAGTATAAAGTGCAAAACAAAACCTCTGCTATATACATAATGTTGAAAAAAAAAAAAAAAAAAAAAAAAAACAAAGCCTACATTTTTCAAATTGAGCAAATAAGGTGTCAATTTTAAAATTAAAATACCTAAAATACCCTTAAAACGAAACAAAAATAAAAACTTCAATTTCAGTTTTTTTTTTTTTTTTTTTCCTCCCTTTTTCTTTTTAGTTGAAAGGGTAAGCTTTGATAAATTACAAAATAAGGATATACAATAAGGACATAACCAGCCCAAGGCAAACAACAAAAGATATAATACAACCACTGAAAGACCAATCTCAAAACCAAAGTTGAACAAACATAGAGCGCGCAGACAACCAGGCACCATTTTGGTTACAAAGAAGTCCACCGAGAGCAAACCATCTGCAGGATGAGGCTTCAGCTGATGCATTTGTAGCAACATCAACAAATCATAACATGCTGAGGCTAATAAGAACTAATCAGTGAAGCACCATGCTTGACCCCTAGCAATTGAACAACCCTGAAGGAAAAACTGATAATTAAAGATCCTCATTACTCCCCATTTGTCTAAGCTTGGCGCTTCTTTTTAACTTCAATGAGGCAACCATGGCTCTAACAAGTTCTTGATGAAACATATTATGTGTTGAGGAGAGGATGATATGTTCCTAAAAGTTCTTGCATTTCTCTCTAGCCAAATATAGTATATTGCAGTAGAAAAAAGAAGTTCATGAGTGATGAAATGGCCTGAAGTCCAGGTGCAGGAGCACCAAGCAATAAGATCTTCACATGCTGAATGAACTCCCAAATGATGCTACTCCCTTGCTTTCTCTATCTAAACCCTCACAGCCATTTGTATATTTTTTACTTTTACATCTCCCATCTCTCCTTTTTTTCATCACCCTCCCCGTGTATGAGACTAGAGGCAGGGGCGGAGTCAGTATGTATAGGGGTGGCAATTTTTACTGCCCCGCCCCGTTAATAACAAATATGGAAACAATTTTTATACTATTGAAGTGAGCATGGATACAAATTTTGTATCCGTCGCAGGTCACGGGGCGGGTAAGGGTTCTTATACATATCCTCCAGGGCCTGCCGCGCTTGCCCGAAAAGCATATATATTTAATATATATATATATAATATTAATAACTTATTTTACCGGCTTACCCAATTACCCATTTCTTACAACCTTAATTTCTTAAACCTTATGTGTGAACTGAGCGGCTCATCAAGGGAAGACAAAGAGAGTCAAAACTCAAAAACCAAACCCTTGAGACCTCAATCCCTCTCTCCCTCACCAGTCTCTTTTTCTCTTTTTCAGGTAGATCCACGCACTCACGTAGGTAGATCTATTCTTCTTCAATTCTTCTTTTCCTTTTTTTATACTTACATGTATATGTATATTATATCTCTTATTTTATAATTTATTTGATCTATTATTCTCAGGTAGAGGGATTGATATATTCTTCGTCTTCTTCTGTTCGGGCTATTCAACGAAGAAAATTGTGGAAGACAGAGGGGGACACTAGATCAAATTTCGAGCCAAGAAAATTGTGAAAAAAAATTATTAACGAGGCGGTGGGAAAGGCACGGGGCACAATATTTCCTAACGGGATATGGATAGATATGAAAATCTAACCCATTGCGGGGCACGGGGTGGGCAAAGACTTGCCAAAAATTAAATGAGGTAGGGCGGGATTTAGGGAAACTCGTCCAAACCCGCTTCATTGCCATCCCTAAGTATATATATACCCAGTGGGGGCAGCTCCATGCTGACCCACTAGAATTTTTTATTTTTTATTTTATTTTTATTTTTATTCTATACCTAAATTTATAGAAATTAATAAAATGCCCCCCCCCCCCCTAAAATTAATAAAAGGCCCCTCTGCTCCTGATTCCACTAAATTTTATTTTATTTTATGCGTATAATTTGTAAATATTTATAAAATACCCCCATGAAGTTTGTAAATTTTCCCCCATAAAATTATCTATTTCTAAAAACGTCTTTAATTCTTTATTTCTTTTCCTTCTTATAATTCAAATTTCCTTTTGTTATCTTCAAAAAAATTTGCATTATCTTTCTACAATTAAAACTTATTTTTTCCTTCAAAATTTTCTCATATTTTTTTTCTTTTTATTTCATTTTCTTCTTAAAAATTTCTTTTTTCTTACACTCATATATAATTTATGTGCAATGACCTTTTTGTTTTTTTTTTTTTTTCTTTTCTTATTCATTTTTTTTTTTCACTTATTCTAATACACTATTGTTATGCTATTATATTTTCGGCCTATTTAAAAATATATATATTTTGTTAGTGTTAACATGCCTTCCTAAGCCAACTTCCTGATTCCGACCCTGTCCATAGGGGTTTAAATCTTCTCACTTGTCATGTTAACTGCATGCAACTTGACACTTGCATCCCACTACAAAGCTTTTACATGAAATTGCAACACCTTGCCCCACAACTGAGTTAATCATAAAAGGGCCCAACAATAACTCCTACCTTTTTTATACTAAAAAAATTGCCCTATAATTTTATTTCATTACAAAAAATATCATTTAACAAAAAGATATAATATATCAAATAAAATAACAGAGCATAAAATATGAAGATAAAATATAAACCGCATAAAAACAATAAAATTAAGGGTAAATTTCTCAAAACCCCCAAAACTATCAAAAAGTGATCATAAAACCTCAACTAGTTTTAAAAACCCCCAACAATATAACAACGTTATCATTTTACCCCAACTCTGTCAATTGGCCCCGTTAACCCAGCGCGTGATTTACAATTGCTTTGACAAATTAACTTTTGTGACGAAAATAACCCTATTGTCACATGTGCCAAACAAGTGATGTGTATTTAAATATGTTATACCAAAAATACCCCAAGCTTCTAATAGTAAAAACCCACAAAAGTCTATGTACTCATCTCCATTTTTGCTTCACCTCTCAACTTCTTCATCTCCATTTTTTTTTCTTTCTCGCAAACAAACACCAAATTCCTCAAAAACCACCACTGAAATGCCACTAACTGGTAGTGCGCAACAATCAATCAGATCCCCAGCATTTTCTAGGGTTTTACTTCCGTAATAAACCCTAGCCAGCCGCCACCATGCACGACTACAGCCGTCTAAGCAACGGGAGGTTGTCCACCCCGTCACCGCCGTCTTCGCCTCGGTTCCGCCATGGCCGCAGCAAGCACGCTACCGGCTTTGTTGTCGGCGGGGGAGGAGGTTTCCGGGGAGTCGGTTCGGAGCCGAAGCTGCAGAATTTCGTGGAGCCATTGGTGTTTGCTCTTAGAGGTTGTTGTTAGCAAGGATGGTGGCGGCGGCGGCGGAAAGGCACCACCTGGGTCTGTATATCGGAGTCCTCAAGTTTTTGAGAAGCTGTGGCCGTTCATGGAGGTGGAATACAGTGAAAGCTCTAATGCGGTATTTATCCTCTACTGCCATTTGTTTATAATATATGTGGAAATTATTATTGGAATGCTAAGATTGTTTGGTTACATTTGAAAATGAGTTAATCAATTTCTACAATATATGTGTGTTTATATGTTGATTAGAAGGTAAGAACTACCGGATAAGCACATAGAGTCCAGTAATTATGATTTGTTTTGTTACATGCCAAGACGTAATAATTCATTTCTATTTTAATATAGAAACAGTAGCACACTAGTAACAGGAAGATAAGTAGAGGTAATCTGTGAAGGAATTTGGCTCTTCAGTCTCTGCTGAATTAACTTACACTCCCAGTCTTGACTAGCTCACAAACCACACCCTTACTCCCTCAGTTACAATCTCCCTAAGTATAAGCCACACTTCCCGCAACAGTTTGACGAAATCAACAATTTTCTTCACTCATGACACTCATAACTCACCAATTTTGCTTTTTTTTTTTTTTTTTGATACATGAGCTCCACCCAAAATTTTGATCTTATTGGGAATTTTCAAGCACCGGTGAAGAACTCCATCAACATGAAGACTGGCAAGACCCAAAAGTTTAAACACCATGAACTTCGGTGAGCTTCAGTTCAGTACAGAGATTAACCAATCGCCGTAAACAGTTCCTGCGAGCCCCATTAACAGACCCAGAAGTTCCGGCGTGCTCCTGTTTAGGCAAACTTCAGTTTTGGTGCGTCAATCCAGCGAGAAGTTCCGTTGAACTTCAAAGACAGCGAAGCTTCAATCTTCTCGACCCAACTGCAGTAACCAGAAGTTCAACTTGAGCTTCAATGTTCAAAGTCCATGTTTTCCGTCGTGAACAGTTTCGGCGAACCTCCATTAACCAATCGCCGTGATCAGTTTGCACTGGGAATGCGAGGACTCTTAAAGGATGAGACTTGAGCCAAGTCAGATACATATAGTGTTATATATAGAGAGAGTGTGTGTTTGTGTGTGTTGTTTTAGAGAGAAAGGGGAGGATTGAAGGTGGGAGCAGAGGAGGCAATGGAGGGGGAAGAGAAGGGAGATGATAGCAGCAAATCAAAACCCAAAAATAGAGGATAATTTTGTAATTTATAAATTATAAATTTTTATTTTTTTAAATAAATTGAAATATCATAAGGGTAATTTAGTCATTTCACATACTCTTAACGGCCAATTGATAAAGTTTGGGTAAAATGATAACGTTTTTATATCGTTGGGAGTTTTTAAAACTGGTTGGGGTTTTATGATCACTTTTTGATAGTTTTGGGGGTTTTGAGAAATTTGCTCTAAAATTAAATTAAATAAGAAGCAATTAATGCACAAACATAATAAAAAGTCCTTATAAAAATTCCGGATATCACATTATAAACTCGGACTAGCAATTAAAGAACCAAAATAAAAATTAAGGACATTACAAAAAGTACTGAACCCTAATAGTGACCATCTTGTCCCCCCTTATTTTAACCCGAAACGTGCTAGGTAGAGGAGAGAGAGGATTGATCTCAACACAAATCATGTCATAATAATTCTGTTCTTTTCTTGTGTGTTTGAATGAGTAGACATAGGCTTCCCAATAGCACTTGCCACATAGCTTAAGCCCTTTGGGAACCAAAGTTCAAGGGACACATTAAATAGCTTAGGGTGCGTATAAACGTTTTCGTTTTTTGTTTTTGTAGTCGAAAAGAAATAGAAACATAATTTTGTTTTTTGAAGTAAAAATAGAAAGCAAAAATAACGTTTAGTAACCTTTGCTGTTGCCACAATTTTAATAACAAAAAACAAAAAGCAGTGTTTAGTAAAACATTTGTTACAAAATTTTTTTTTTTTTTTGGGAAATTTTTTTAATTTATTTTTTCATCCATCTATCAAAATCTAACTGTCAATCACAATAAAAGATATAATCTAAAAAGGAAAAAAAAATATATATATATATATATAGGGGAAGTTAAGTTTACAATTGTATAATGTATATATATATAATATAAATATAGATTTTATATATACATATATATTAACAAAAAATCTAAAAACAAACCACAACCAATACATGTATAACAATCAGAAAAAGAAAAATAAAATAATAATAAAAAAAAAAATACAGGGCGTACAATTGTATAATATATATAAATAGAATATAAAAATAGATTTTGTATAATGTATATATATAGAATAAAAGTACTAATGGAGTAATGTAAGTGGTTGTGTATTAATCGAAGAGTAATGTCAGTGGTTGTGTATTAATGGAAGAGTAATGTCAGTTGCGTAAAAAATGAAAGAAACAATGATAAAAACGTTTCCTCGACTACAGTGAAAAAACATAGGAAACATCATTTTGATATTTTCTCTTTCTTTCATAAAAATGAGAAATGTTTTTTATCAAGAGAAAACAAAAACAAATTACTAAACATAATTTTTGTGTTTGTTTCTCCTTTTTAAGGATTTATAACAGAAAACAAAAAATATTTTGGGTTACTAAACACACCCTTGGCTTACTCCAAATGGAGATGGAATTGAAAGCCTCATTATGTGTGAGGGAAGAGTCAACTGCCAAAGCTTCAGTGAAACAAGCTTCCCCCCAAAGAACCACTCCCCACCAACGAGTATACCTCTGCCCATCTCCTCAGTGTCAAACCTAAAGAAATATGTACCATCCTTGTTGACAACCACATTCTGCAACCCTCTGCTGCCCCATAAGATGCGCCAGCTTCACCCATATCATCAGGTGGATCAACAATCAGAGATCCTTTATTTTTATCTGGCTTAAAGTCCCATTTGTTAGCCGAAGCTTGAGCAACAGAGGACCACCTTCTAGAGTCAGTCTCCATATCACCATTCTATGGACCCCTAGGTTGTGTATCTTTATGCAGAGGAAGGAGTGGAGCAGGGAAAAGCGTGGATGGATTAGCATTGTAATGTGCAGGGAAATTTGGTTGGCCTGATGGAACTAGGAATCTATTCCGGTTTGAATGGAAGGATAATGAGGGGTTGACGGATTGATTTGACAAATGAATGTCTTGGTTAGAGTGACCTGACCTGCTAATGTAGCAAGTGCATGCAAGGATGGGTAAAGCCACCAAATCCGGAGAGAGCTCTGCCCCGATGCATTTTGAATTTGAATCAAAAGCCTGTGTACCACATTACCTTTACTGGTCGATGGTGGCGTGTGCACAACATGTTGGAAAGCCTGAGGCAATTCTGAAACTGTACACTGGCCAGCCTGAGTTATTTCAGGTGGGGGGAAGCAGATACATCCACCGTTCTTGAAAGAATTTCCTTGAAAGAAGAGGCATCAGAGCTGAGCGAACAAGCAAGAGTAATCCAGCTCTGGGCAACCTGGAGCTCTTCCTCCTTGCATTTAAGTACCTTTTGAAGCCTATCCACTTCCTCAATGAGTTTAAACCTAGAGGAGTCCATAATGGATGTATCCAATCCCTCTGAGAGGTAAACCACATCACTGATGACCTTGTTGGAAGGGTTAAGTAACCTATCATGCTGTAAAGTGTTTTTGACCTTTGCCATAATGATGGTACGTAGTGACATATGGAGCCTTGGGTTTTAAGATGCTTTTGGCTTAGAGAGGCGGATGCAGTGACTACATGGTGCTCATTCCTGTGTGGATACAAAACATGGGTAGGTTGAGCCTGATCAATAGCTGAATGTGGTTGTTCCTGCTGAAGAGCTCAAATTTTCGAACGAGAAACTGGAGGTTTATTAAAGGAGAACTGGGAAACATTATGTCTAGCATGGGTGGGTGATACCAGAGCACGTGGTGGAGGAATGTTGAGAGAAGGGTGGCAGAGAGGAGGGGGGGAGAGTTTCCAAGCCATTTGCCTCAACAGTGTCTTGATTATTGCCTTAATTCTCTAAATGTCCATATATTTCTAATGTACTTGATCTTCACTTGAATAATGAGATATGTGATAACTTCCTTACCAAATTAAAGAAGGTCATATGAAACATAGATGTAAGTTTTGAATAAAAATTGGTAAATTAAAAAATACTACTTTTGCACTAATTAATTTTTTTTTTCTCCCTAACAAAGAGGGAAATAAATATATTTAAGAGTTACAATCTAAGAGAACTTCCATAGAAATGAAGTTCTCAATATTATTGTCCACGAGCCAATCACATGACAAGTCAACATATGGGTAGGGTTTTACCAAAAATAAATAGAGTCTGAACTTTGCCAATATTCCACATGTTGAAAATAAACTTGATTTTAGTATTTAGTATTTTCAAGTATTTTTGTATCCATGATGCATGTGTTAATTTAGCATGTTAGTGGGAAGTAAATTGTCTTAGTGGGGGGCATGAGAGTTACAACTAGTAAATGGTCATGTTAGTGGGTTAGTGGGAGTTTTGCCTACTAAATGGTCATGTTAGTGGGTTAATGGGAGTTTTGCCTACTAAATGATATGTTAGTGGGGTTTTAAGTTTCATTTACATTTATGTTTTGAAGCCTATATAAACCCATGCATTGTACTCATTTTCTATCAAGTGAAATAAGAAATATTTTCCTCCATTTCTATTCTCTTCCAAATAGTATAGTGTTGTGTGTGTAACTAGGCCACTATTTCCAACAAAGTGGTATCAGAGCAAAAGCCAACAAAGTGGTATCAGAGCTAGGTTTCATATCAGAGCCTAGACGATCCTGAAGGCCAGACGAAGTTGATCCTAGAAGGTTCAACATTTGAGAAAAACATGTTTCTCCTTGATGAAGATGAAGGGGAGAAAATGTATTTTCTTAGTGAAAAGATGATGTTCTCTAATTACAAGAGAATGAGAATCATCATGACTTCATACCTCAAAGCATGCGATTTGTGGGATGTTGTTGGAGAAGAGCCAAAGAATGGCATGTCCAACAAGCTTCATGAAAAGAAAGAAGATAAGGCATTGGTAGTGTTGCAAAAGGCAATACATCAAGAAATTTGGGAGTATTTTGGAGAGTCCAAAACTCCAAATTGTATTTGGAAGATGCTCGAGACCATCGTTTCCAATCATAGAGGTGAATCACTACCCATGGAGTATTGGGTACAATGCTTTGAGAATGATGAGTTTATGAAAGATGATTATGAAAGTCTTGAAGACAAAGTTGTGGAGAATGAAGAGGTGTATCATGCAAAAGAAGTTGAAGATTTTGGAGATTTAAAAGTTGAAGGAGAATTTGAAATGGTGAATAAGGAAGAGGTAAGAAAAGGTGTTAAAGAAGAGATTGAAAAAGTGAAGGAGGATGAAGTGAAAATAGAAGATTTAGAAGAAGGAAGTGCTAAAGAAGAGGCAAAAGTTCAAGTTGGTGAATTAACATCTTCAGGTATGGTTACAAATTCCACCTTGAAAGAAGTTATATTTGATTTATTTGATGAAATTATTATTTCTTCATATTCATCAAATAATGCTTATTTTGTGGAGAATGATGAACTTCTCTTAAAGAAAGTTGTTCCAAAGAAGTATAAGATTGAAGCCCAGGATGATAAGAAATTCTCATATTATTTTTTAAAAAATAGTTCGGAGAATTTTGTAATTGATACAGGTTGGGTGAATATGGAATTATTTTTTGACTCTAAAGAAGAAGTATATGTGAAGTTGAAGATCCATAAAAAATTTAAGAAGAAAAAAGATCGATGGTGTGCTTGTATAAAGAGGATGATATATGATTATGTGAAGACATCAAACAAGCATTTGAAGAAGTTTCACAAGCCCTACACATCAATGGAAATGGCCAAGAAGATTGAAGCTATTGAAGGAGGTGGAATTGAAGATCAACTATCGAACTTTTGATCAAGCCCCCAAGATTAATAAGAAGGTTTTTCAAGTTACAAAATCAAGTTTAAAGGGGGGTGTTGAAAATAAACTTGATTTTAGTATTTAGTATTTTCAAGTATTTTTGTATCCATGATGCATGTGTTAATTTAGCATGTTAGTGGGAAGTAAATTGTCTTAGTGGGGGGCATGAGAGTTACAACTAGTAAATGGTCATGTTAGTGGGTTAGTGGGAGTTTTGCCTACTAAATGGTCATGTTAGTGGGTTAATGGGAGTTTTGCCTACTAAATGATATGTTAGTGGGGTTTTAAGTTTCATTTACATTTATGTTTTGAAGCCTATATAAACCCATGCATTGTACTCATTTTCTATCAAGTGAAATAAGAAATATTTTCCTCCATTTCTATTCTCTTCCAAATAGTATAGTGTTGTGTGTGTAACTAGGCCACTATTTCCAACAAAGTGGTATCAGAGCAAAAGCCAACACCACACACACCCCTCTACGTTTTATAATTCCACCTGCACCCCGTCAGTAACCGCCGTTAATCTACCAATAGAAATATGTGATTTTACTATTTTATCCTTGAATTATATATTAAAATTTATAACTTAAATAAAAAAGACTCTTACACCCTCCCTTTTAACACTATTAAATTTCTCTCTCTACTCTCACACACACATATATTATACACACTATATATATATATATATATATATATATATATTCTCCTTTATGTTTCACTATTGCCAGCAACGAAGGAACTGGGGGAAGCAACCTCGACCTACCATCACCACGGCCAACCACCAACAACCATGTACATATACGCATGTACATATACACACAGATACATAAATACGCAAACACATATACATTACACACAGGCCTCAAGTTGTTAATCCACCTCCAATCTGCAGTGATCTTCCCACACCTTTGCAAACTTGTAAATATAATTAAGTACCACACATCATCAAATTAAACACAATTAATTAATTAATTGTCGCAGTAGTGGACTCACTAAAGAATTATTCGATGAATCAACGGAAGAGAAATAGATATATATATACACACACACACTAGCCTTTGGGACAAAACTCCAGCAGTCATGACCATACTTGGTGATGTAACTAAAGAGCTTCTCGTCTTCCTCTCGAGACCACAAACCTTTCCTTAGCTTCTGTTTGTAACAGCACGAGTGTCTTCCCATTTTGGAAGGAAGACCCACCACTGCCCTACTCTGCTAATTCAAGCAGATATTATTCCCACCTCACTTAGCAAATTACAACTTCTCTTTCTTTTTTTTTATTTTTTATTTTATTTTTTTTTATTTGGTTGCAATCTGACGGTAATGGGAAAGAAAGAGTCTGAATTGTTTTTTGCTTTCTTGTAGGAGCGTTATGCTTGAAAAAATATAGGCACAGAGAGAGAGAGATTTTGATAGAGAAGGCTGGGAAAATGAAGTAGCAGCTGAGAGATTGAGGAAGCTGAATTATAATACAAGAGAAAAAGTCACTATAACTTCGCAGGAGCGTTTTGGTTAAGGTGGGAAAACAGCTTAGGCGAGACTACCAACGTGCAGTGAACAAAACACGATGCTTCTCCGGACTGAACTGAGCTTCACCGGACTTGGGATCGCCGGACTGAACTGGGTTGAGGTAGCTGTGAACTTTGCCTCCATCGTCTTTTATCTGTCTTACCTCATTCTCGTCTAGCGTTATGATCCAGCGTTTGGACTGAACTAAGGGTTCCTCCTATTTCAGTCCGGCGAGCAGCGATTCCTCAACGCACCTCGGTGAAACCCAATTCAAAACAGCCATAGACATGCCAGAGCTCTGTAGATGTATTCGGCCTAGCTCTGTGACTTAGTCACCATTGTCAAAACTGTAAGTTTCACCGGCCTTGTCACATTCCACCTCATGTTGGTCATTTCATTCCATCAAACAGTCTCGTCCGCGTCGGCGTCCTCTATTGAAGCATGCCCGCCGTCCTCTTTACTGTAGTTTAGTAGCTTCATCGCCTGTCAGTTCAGTCTCACCGTTTCTCGCCGGTGAAAACAGCTTTGTCGTCGGTCCTTGCTGGTAAATTCTGTGGCTGCAATTCCCGTTTTGCATCGCCTAGTCATCCTTGCACACCTTTCAGACTTGTTTGGTCACCATCTTTTGGTGCGTGGATTAATATTGTGGGTTCAATTCCGGCGACTTACAAAGTTGAAGCGGGAAATGGGGTGTTCTGGGTTCTGTGATATGAGAACACAGTTATCTTTTTGCATTTATAAGTTAAGGGTAATTTTGTAAATTTGTATTGGTCAATGAGATTAAAAATGTCATTTCAAGTATTGAAAGGGCAAAATTGACTTTGTATTAATTTGTTCATGCTAACACCGTAAATTGCTTAACGGCATAGGGTAATGTTCTACATAAACCAAAATCTCAAGGGAGGTAAGTGAAATTATGAAATGTAAAAAAAGTGTAAGCAGAATATAAATAAATGTTAGGGAGTGTAGGTGAAATTGACCCAAATAAATAAATAAAAATGGGCAGGCCCATTGATATCACATGAAGTATAAGTTAGAGACCATTGTTCTTGGTCTTATGAACATAGCAGTGAAGTGAATTCACTCTCTCTTCTGTCTTTTTTTTATCTCTTCTCTCTTATTTCTCTATTCTTTAATCAGATTGTTGCACAACTATAACCATGTAACCTTTATAGCAAGGGAAATATACATTTGGTTCCAAACATATCGCTTGCAACACCACTGGTGGAACATCGGATGGTGTTATTTGTTTTGATGGTCTATATGAAATTGTTTAGAGAGAGAAAATGGGTGAAGTGGTGGCCATGACAGCTCTGTAATCCCATAATTCAAATAGACACTCATTCGAGAAAAATTATCTACAATCTTAATTTTTAATAAAACAATACTATGGAAACCTTCTCATCTAAAATCCCCAACTAGGATTTGGGTTTAGGAGGGGCACAACCATTGGCTTGTATATGCACTTATATATACAAAGGGGGTGGGAGGGGGGTTCATTTTTGTTATTTACAAAAAAAAAAAAAAAAATACATATGGCATTGTGTGCTATATTATAAGAAAATAGATATATGACATCAAAAGGACAAATAAATAAATAGATAAAATAAATAAAAAGAAGAAGAAGAAGAAGATATGTGACCCTTACCTTCCTCTGTTGCTGGTTTTTGGCCCAATGGAGTGGAAAAAAAAAAAAAGTTATCTATAATCTCAATTTTTCATAGAACAATACTATAGAAACCTTCTCATCTAAAATCCCCAAATCTTTTTCTCTCTCCATGCACCCACCATTCATTATCGTTATAGGCGGACGAAACTGGAGAAGAAGTTGCATGTGCTTGAAGTAGTTGGGAAGCAGGTCGCAGGGGACGAGAGAACCTAGTGAGAGAGTGTTTTAGGAAAATTGAAATTTATGCTCACTTCTAGTTAGAGAATTTAGAGAGAGAATCAGAGAATTAATTCAAGTGTGTGTAACATATATAATCAAGTAACTCAACACATGAAAATTTTCACTTTTAACCAACGACCATTTGGTTAATACACAATGACTCGCATCCTTGATATTTCTTTGCGCGCATTTCACAGAAACTAGCTTTCTTTTCCCAATTTATAATGTTTTATTATTTTATTATAAGTTTCGATCCAAATTCAATGTTATCAACTTATGGATCATTATTTGATGCAAAAAAAATCATGATTTTATTCAACAAATTTAGTTTTAATTCACGATTTAATGTTTCCTATTAATTAATTCACCACTTGATATATGTATATAATTAATTGTATGCATATATGTGTAAGTGTGTGAGTGGGCGAATGTGATGGATATGAGTGGCAAAATTCAAAACGATCCACCAACACGATACAACATAAATGGGCTTAGGTTGACCTTAAATAGGTTTGGGCCATAAATGGGTTGCAATAATTAACCCGATTAATTAAACGTGTCGTTTTAAGGTTGAGGGGTTCAACCCAATTAATCCGTTTATGTAAAGACTGATTATTTTTTTCGATTTTTGGCTAATTTCTTTCTATTTTATTTTTTGTATTTCTTGATATTGGGATACGTGCTACAGGGTTCATAGAATTCATTTGAGACATTCTTCGAATCATGGACTCTTAAAAATGCATTTAGGATTATTTTCTTTATTTTGGGTTTTTGGGTCTGGGATGTTATCGTGAGGGCCCAAGACGAATTATTGAGTTCGGGGATTATTTCTAACATCATTTATTTTGTTGTGTATCATATTGGACACTTCGTATTTTTATTGTGCGGTGTTTGCCTATGTGTGCGTGTCTAGATTGTATTTGCATTTAGAGGGGACATAGGGCCCACTTTTATTGATTTTTTGAACTAAGAGCAACCCCAGCGTTGGTACTCAATCCCATTGTACACTTTATATAAAGTATGTAGCCACATCATCAATTTTATATAAAGTGTACAGCCACATCAGCAATTTTATATAAAGTGTACAGCCACATCAGCATTTGATTGTACACTTATTTTGTACACTTATTTTGAAGGTTCTAAGTTCTTGTTGTGCACTCATTTTTTTCATTATACACTTTATTATATTATTATTTTTTAAATAATAAAATAATTTTTATTATTATTATTATTTTTTTCTCAACAATTTTATTATCAACAACTATAATACTAACGGCTATAATTATTTGCTCCGATTTAGATACAATATTTTAAAAATATATATATATTAAAAAACAATAATATTACATATATATAGAGAGAGAATATGTAATATTACAAACAGCTATATTTTATTTGTTTTTTTCTCAACAGCTATATTCTGTTTGTCTTTTTCCTAACGGCTATATTCCCAACGGTTATATTATGTTTGTCTTATTTTAACGGCAAAAAGTACAATTTTTTTTTTTAAAAATAATTAATTAAATTATCATGCAAATTAAATGACTCTTTTTATTTATTTAGGAAAAATAATTTTTTTAGTTAATTAAAATATGACTATCATTACATTAATTAATCCAATACACATACAATAATTATTTTACACACCATTACACAATATCATTTTTGTATTTTATATCATTATCTCACACATCATGACCCACTGCGCTGCTCTTTCTCTGTGTGTGCCAGGCACTACTCAATTCCTTACCTGTGAAGAGTGGACTGTTTAATATAAGATGGGCCCCACCAGGGTGTAATCCGCATAGGAAAGCCATTCATTTCACACAGGCTCACATATTGTACACTTTATTGATGCGCTGGGGTTACTCTAGGTGTTTAAGTGAGTAGAGAGAAATTTTTAGGGCATTTTCAGCCCATTTCTGCTGGCAGTGAGCTCCTCCCTCTCTCCCTTTTCTCTTCTCATTTGATTTTCTTAGATTTATATATTTCATGCCCCAGTTTGATCTTCTTCCTTCGGGAATTAGCCTTAGCCATAGGAGAGAGTTATGACGGCCTCAATGAGGCCCTTCATTGTATGTAATTTATTTTCGATTTGAAGCATTTTGAGATTTTGGGTGAGGGCTTGAGTTTGGATTCGAGAAGGGCCACAAGAGGTGATGAGCACTGAAAAGTGCGTATTTAAATCCCTTAAACTTAGGCATTCTAGTACATTTATCTATCTTACTTTACTGTTTTAGATTGATTTCGTATTATTTCCTTTTTCAGGCGCTTATCCCGAAAATAAGCTAACTTAGCCAAATAAGAGCTTAATTGAAGCAATTCTGGAATTAATCAAAGAAAGGAGCAAAGTGGAGAAAGAATGAAGCAAATGAAGCCAAAGGTGGCAAGCAGCAAAGTTCGATCGATCCAAGTTCAAGGTTCGATCGATCGAACAATGATCGATCTCAGCACTTCAAGATAGATCCAAGCCTTGACCTAAGAGCATAAAGTTCTAAAAGTTCGATAGATCCAACACCATCCTTCGATCGATCGAACACTTTTATCCTTATTCAAATGATTGATCCTATCCACAACTGTACCACCCACTAACCACTTTTGTCCTTTTTCCATAAATATCTCCCATCAATATCTCGGATTTGTCTTTTTCCAAAAAGCTCAGCCAATTGGATCGATCCAGCCTAAGTTCGATTGATCTCACTTACTTTCGATCGATCTAAGTTCAAGGTTCGATCGATCGAACTTCTTCCAGTGCGAAAAAGTTAAAATTCCATCTCATTGAAAGTTGTCCTTTATCCAATCATTAGGGAATATTGTGTGCACGACCCCAGCTCATTTTGGGTGTCATTTTGACCTAACTATATAAGGATAAGGATTGCTTTTACACCTAGGGAGGCAACATTATTTTCACATCATCTCTTGGAGAGGAAGTTCAGAGGAGGAAGAGGCTAGAGACACCATTGGAGACTCTTCATCAACAAGGAGCAGATTTCAACCATGGAATTAACCCTTGAGGGTTGGAGCATCATCACCATGAGTGGCTAGACATCCTCTTGGGGCTAGAGTTAGCCCCAAGCATGCTTTCTATATCTTAATCTTGTGTATTATTGAGGGATTAGTGTTGTAATTAATGTTTTGGCACTTTTATACATATAGATCTTGTTTATTCAATGATTTATGTGGTTTAACGCTTCCAATCAATCATTTCATTATATCCATATGTCTATGTATGCTAGAATAGATGGTCATGTGTTTACCTCTATTTCTTGTGTAATTAATGCATGTCTATGTGTATTAATGCTATGGATTTAGGGATTGTCAAAACATTATGCTTAAAAGAATGCTCTTGTGATTTTCTAAATGGTCCATGCTCACTTCTTGATGGATTATGCCTCTCCCTTAGCTTAGTTAGTTTAATTTCATGCCATTAGTTTTATTATAGTGTAGTGATGGCATAATTGTTAGATGAGAGGACAATTTATGCTAGTTGTTTGACGTTCCATACTTTTGAATGCAAGTAGCATATGTCTCTAACCTTGTGGTGTGTTTGGCTTGTGAGTTTAATGAAATGATTAATGACTTGCTAGATATATTGTGCTTCTCACATGCTATTTAGACAATATATACTTAATTGCTAGATATATTGTGCTTTTCACATGCTGATTAGACAATGTATGCTTAAATTGGTCACCCTTGCTAATTGAATCAACCAAGCACACACACACAAATATTGCAACATACTTTACCCTCATTAGTCACTAGTTGGAAGTGTAGAAAAGCATTGCTTGGTGGTGACCTCTAAACCCCAAGATTTCTCTCTCTATTGCTTACTTTTGTTACATTCAATCACTTAGTTTAATTTAGTTGCTCTCTAGTTTACTTACCCAACCAACCATTTGTTTGATCACTCGACCTACTAACCCTAATTGCATTGTCACATTCAAGTACGACTCCAATCCCTTGGGACGACCCCTTCTCACTCATACTACATAGTATAGGTGTTAAGGGGTTTATAAATTTAACTATGATGCCCAGTTGACACTAATTTCCAAACTCAAAGTATTGTGCATTATTTTGTGCACACCTAAGGTCGAGCCACCATAGTTTTTGGCGCCGTTGCCGGGGATTAGGCAACGTTGTATTTGTGGAATCAATTAAGAATTAGTACTCTTTTGATCGTGTCTTTACTTTGTTTTTCCTTTAGATTACTTATTGTGTTTGTTCATCTTTGACAAGGAGTATTGACCTAGGAGGCAAGCAAAGGAGCCATCAAGTAAAGGAGCTAGGCAAGCAAGGAAAAGTACTAAAATTAAAAAAAATTGCTAAGCTAAGCTTTAAATTTGGAGTTGAAGTGCTAAAGGACCTTTGTGAGACTTTTTTACTCAACCCCTTAGTTAAATCATCAGCTCGCGTGGAGGCTTGTTTTTGAATTCTTAGATAAATCGTGAGCCCGCGTGGAGGCTATTTACTTTACTTTGCATTGTTATCAAAGCATGGGAGTATGAGAACATTGTATGTGGAGGAAGTTTGTTGATTGTTGATTGTTGATTTGTTGTGAAGGAGGAGTGCTTGCTTGTTTTGTGGTGATTTAGGTGTCATTTGTAGCCTTGTATAGACCTTGTCCTATCATACATTCTAGGCTTTCACATGGAAAATTTAGAAGGTAATCTTGGCTACTTAGACCCATGTTTCATGCATAACCTACCTCTTAATCAACATGACCCCGGAGTTCAAGCTCCAATTCCCCCAATAGTCCTTCATGATCATTATAATCTTCATGTATACCATGCACCTACTTGCATTGTGTTGCCTAACTTTGAGGCTAATCAATATGAAATCAAGCCCGAGACCATTCAAATGTGTACACTCTTTTATGGCTTGGATGAAGAGAAACCATATAGGCATCTCAATGAATTTCTTGAACTATGTTCCACCGTGAAGTACATGGATGTCCCGGAGGAAGTTCTTAAATTACTCCTCTTCCCTTTTACACTTAAAAATAAAACAAAGTATTGGTTCAATACTTTAGGGGTGAATTCAATAACATCTTGGGCACAAATGCAAAATGAGTTTTTAAAAAAATTTTACCCCGTAAGTTTGACCAATGTAATGTGTGCTTCAATTAGAGAATTTTCTCAAAGGGAAGGAGAGTTGTTGCATGAGGCGTGGGAGAGATTGAATGACTTGCTAAGAAAGTGTCCACACCATGGTATCCCAAAATGGCAAGTTGTCCAATACTTCTATAAAAGCCTATCCGACATGCAAAAGGACATAGTTGATACCTCATGTGGGGGTTCATATTTTGGAAAACATGAAGATGACATTTGGCACCTCTTTGAAAAAATGAGTGAAAATTCTTTGCACAAATATTACACTTCTCGACTTGACCATGGTTTTACTAAAAAAGAGGAAAGTGTAACAATGTGTCAAATTGATAATTCAAGGGAAATTGTAGCAGAGGTTAAAACTCTTTCTCAAAAACTTGATCAATTCTTGTTGAATCAAAAACCGGCTACCAATGTGTCCCCTTTTCATCATACAACTCATCTTTGTGAGCCTTGCATGACATGTTCAAGTGTTTTGCATACTACTTTCAATTGTCCCCATGGACATGTTGTTAATGAACGCTTTGAACAAGTTAATGCCACATTTGCTCACCCTTATTCAAAAGCATATGTTCCATTGTGGAATGAAAACCCTTATCAAGCTAAAAATCTTCAAAGAAAATACATTCCACCTCATAAAAGAAATGGAGGTTCTCAAGGGTTTGTTTCTTCTTCTTTTCATCATCAAAGAATGAATGATTTCTCACATCCTCAAATGTATGATTCCCAAGTTGTCTTTCATTATCCTCAAGCACTTTCTAGTAATTCCACGTTTGAAGATAAGGTCTTGATGGCTTTGGGTAGCTTAGAAAAGGATACCAACTTGTTGCGTTCCCACTCCCAATCTATATCAAAGCTTGAATCCCAAATTGGGACCATAACTAATGCATTGAATGCAAGAGAAATTGGGAAATTGCCTAGCCAACCCGAAAGGAATCCAAAGGCCCAATTTTGTGTGGAAGCAAACCCTACATCAGGGTATTCTTCCCAAGCACAAGCGCAAGCCATCACCACCTTGAGAAGTGGTAGAATAGTGGACAATAGGGTTGAGCTACCAAAGGAAGATAGTGAATCAGTGTAACCTAAAGTTATCACCCATCCAATTTCCAATTCTACTCCTATTCCTTCGAATGAGAATGATCCTAATCGGAATTCTCAATCTTCTCCATCATCCTCTCAAATTACAAAGTCTTATAAGCCAAAAGCTCCATTCCCTTATGCTTTAAAGGAAACTTCGCCTCATGGGAGGCAAGAAGGGAAAACACATGACATGATGGAAGTTTTTAAGCAAGTCAATATCAATCTTCCTCTTTTAGATGCCATTAAACAAATTCCACCTTATGCAAAATTCTTGAAAGATCTTTGTACACAAAAGAGGAAGAGCAAGGGACCAAGCCCTGAAAAAGTGTTCCTCACGGAGCAAGTGAGCTTCATTGATCGGTTGGTCAATTAACATCAACCTTCGCAATAGCACGAATCATTGTAAAATAGGGCTATTGGTCGGGTAAGTCGAACCACAGGGACTGCGCTAGTCTAATACAACCTAAATGTCTAGAATCATTCTTAGAATAATGAAGGGTTTATAGAGGTTTTGTTGGATGTCACTTAAGCTAGGAAATTAAAAGTGCATAAAACAATAAATTGCAAGAATTCAAGGGAGTGAAGTACAAGTAAAGAAGGTTAGGGAAATGAATCCACCTCCATCCCTATACACATGCTAGGTTAAGATTAATTTAAGGGGAAAACAACATATATGATAGTCATGATACATAACAATACTAGGTTGCTATAATATCCTTAAGAAGTTCATTTAAATAGAAAGGCAAGAATAAACCATCAAAGGTTCACATGATCAACTACCTAAACTAAAATGTAGCTTAGAACATGCTTACTAAGCCAAGGATTATCAAGCCCTAATTTAAATGGTGAATGCACATAAAGCTAAGAATCAAGTATAGCCCATCAAAGGGAAACCCTAAGCCATGAACTATCTAGGTTCTCCAACTCCATGCCATTAAAACCATTCCATGATCTAACTTCCATTGTCACCATGGAAGTGCAAGCAATATGATTAAGAAAAGCAACCATCCAAGACAAGATGAATAACTCACAATAATCATTTAAAACATTCAACATTCATTACAACAAAAATGAGGCTCTTGATCATGGAAAGACTATCAAAAATACATTATAATCCCCAAAAATAAACTATACTAACACATGCTTACAAGGGAGGGGTTTCATCACCTCCCTAGATGAGGTTTAGTTGCCCATTGGTGAGCTAGAAGAAGGAATAAGCATCATCCTCATCTCCATTTTCGAGCTCCTACTGTAGCACTCAAGAACACCCTTCTCCTTGCTCTCTTCTCTCTCCTCTATCTTGCTAAAGATGATCCTCCTTAATGTGTGGCCCTTGGGTAGCCTTTTATGCTCCAACAATACCCTCTCTCCTCCAAGGAACACCTCCAACCACTTCATAAAGAAGGAAGATGGCATTGAGGAAACCAATGTGCAAGTGGGCTGAAATGAGCCATTTCCGAAGGGCATTCTGCCTGATTTTCGAGCACACGCTTGGTGATCTCGAGCACTCTAACTTAGTGCAATGTGCAACATGCTCCTCTTGCTCAGCGCTGACCTATTTTGGGAAAACTGCTATAACTTTGTGCCCCGAACTCCGAATGATGATCTGTTTGAAGATTTGGAGAGCTGATTCAGTGCTTTAAAAACTTCATGTTTTGATAAAGACCCAATTCTCAAGTCTGGTTGGTCGAAAATGGGGAGAAAGGCAGTACATCAGTGCTGCTAGGCAGTTCTGTGCACCTCTGTTGTGAAGATCATAACTCTCTGCTCCGAACTCCAAATGATGAACCACTTGAAGATTTGGAAAGCTGATTCAGAGATCTAAATCTTTCATGTTATGATGGAAGTTGAGTTCTTGAGTTTGCTAGGTCGAAAAATGGCGACAAAAGTCAGGATCACCGCTGCCAGAAAATCAGAAATGGCATCCTTTTTGTTCAAAATTCCACAAGGCCTCATTTTTTGCTTCCTTTTTGCACTTCAACCTGAAAATGCATAAAAACATGCAAATGGAGTTAATCTACATAAAATAATTAATAACTGGACTTTGTTAATGTAATTTAGGGCGCTTGAATATACAATATTCGGCGCTTATCATTCATTCTTCAACAAAACACTCCACTTAAGTTCAAAGATCCCGGTGCTTCGACTATTTCTTGTGTGATTGGAACTCATGAAATTCGTAGAGCTCTTCTTGACTTAGGTGCAAGTGTCAACTTGATTCCCTACTCCGTATATGTCCAATTAGGATTGAATGAATTGAAGCCAACCTCGGTGGTGCTTCAAATGGCCGATAGATCCGTCAAAACACCTAAAGGCATGGTTGAGGACATTCTTGTCAAGGTAAATAAATTCTACTTTCCGGTTGATTTCGTAGTTCTTGATATCGAACCGGTTACTAATCCCTCTAACCACATCCCAATCATCTTGGGAAAACCATTCCTTGCCATCGCAAATGCAACAATTAATTGTAGATCCGGGATAATGGATCTCTCTTTTGGCAATATGATGATCAAACTTAATGTTTTCCATGCGAGTCGACATCCCATAGATGAGGAGGAGTGTTGCCTTGTAGATGTGTTAGATGAGGTTGTTGAGGAAGCAATTCCAACAATGGTAATGAAACAACCAATTAAAGATAGTCTTTCATCTCTTTTATCCGATGATCCTCTAGCCTCTTGCCTTCTTGAAATGTATGGAAGTTGTGGATTTGATAATGAAAATTCAATGAATGAGGTAAGCAATTTCATGGAATCTCTTACAAGCTTAGATTTTCCATCTTGGAAAACTCCAATAGAACCTCTTCCTCCACTCTCTAGCACTCCACCGGTCTCATCTTTAGTCTCTCCACCAATTCTTGAGCTTAAAACTCTACCTTCCAATCTCAAGTATGCATTCTTAGGACCAAAAGAAACTCTTCCGGTTATCATTTCTTCAAGTCTCAAAAAAGACCAAGAAGATGCTCTTTTAAGTGTGCTTAAAGAAAATAAAGAAGCCATAGGATGGAGTGTGGCGGATCTTAAGGGAATTGACCCCTCTATTTGTATGCATCGCATACTTATGGAGGATGATGTAAAACCCTTTAGGGATGCCCAAATGAGACTTAATCCAAACATGAAGGAAGTAGTTAAGAAGAAAGTTATCAAACTCTTGGATGCTAGAATTATTTACCCAATCTCCGATAGCAAATGGGTGAGTCCAACTCAAGTAATTCCCAAAAAATCGGGGATTACGGTGGTTGAGAATACATAGGGTGAGGAAATCTCTAAGCGTACCGCCAATTCATGGCATGTATACATTGATTACCGCAAATTAAATGCCGCCACTAGAAATGATCACTTCCCTTTGCCATTCATTGATCAAATTCTAGAGAGATTGGCCGGGCAACAATATTATTGCTTCCTTGATGGCTATTCGGGGTACAATCAAGTAGCCCTCGACCCATTAGACCAAGAGAAAACCACTTTTACATGTTCATTCGGCACATTTGCTTATAAATGGATGCCTTTTTGTTTGTGCAATGCACCCGCCATGTTCCAAAGGTATATGATGTCAATTTTCTCGGATATGGTGGAAGAGTATCTAGAGGTCTTCATGGATGATTTTTTTTATTTTTGGATCTTCATTTGATGCATGCCTCAAAAACTTAGATCTAGTGCTTAAGAGATGTCGTGCAACCAACCTTGTACTTAGCTGGGAAAAGAGCCATTTCATGGTTCAAGAAGGTATTGTTTTGGGTCACGTTATCTCAAAGAGAGGAATAGAGGTAGATAAAGCGAAGGTCGAGCTTATTTCTGAATTGCCTCCACCTTCAACGGTGAGAGAGGTTCGCTCCTTTCTAGGTCATGCTGGCTTTTACCGCCGTTTTATCAAAGACTTTAGCAAAATTGCTTGACTCTTGTGCAATCTTCTTGCCAAGGAAACTCCTTTCGTCTTTGATTAAGCATGCCTAGACGCTCTTTATAAATTGCGTGAATTATAATCATCTGCTCCTATCATGCAACCTTCCAATTGGTCATTGCCATTTGAAATCATGTGTGATGCTTCTAATTATGCCATGGGGGTGGTTTTGGGACGAAGAATGGGTAAGCTTCCTTGTGTCATATACTATGCAAGTAAAACTTTCTCGGGAGCTCAATTGAATTACTCCACTACCAAGAAAGAATTACTTGACATAGTATATGCTCTTGATAAATTTCGTTCCTATCTCTTAGGGTCCAAGGTTATCGTTTATTCTGATCATGCCACCTTGAGGCATCTATTGACAAAAGGGGAAACAAAACCTAGGCTAATTAGATGGATTCTGCTTCTTCAGGAATTCGATTTTGAAATCAAGGACAAGAAAGGCTCCGAAATGTGGTTGCCGATCATCTTTCTAGGTTATCGATAGAGCCTTTCCCCAGTCACCAATCTGTGACTCTTTTCCGGATGAACAACTCTTCCAAATTTCTAATGGAAAAATGCCTTGATTTGCCGACATTATGAATTATTTGGCAGTAGGCAAGCTACCAACTTCTTGGTCAAAGAACGAAAAGAATCATTTCTTTGCCAATATCCAGAATTACTATTGGGAAGACCCTGTCTTATACCGATATTGTCCGGATCAAATGTGAGAAGATGCATTCCAGAGAGTGAGATTCCAAGTGTCCTAGTGTTTTGTCACACTATTGCATGTGGTGGGCATTTTAGTGCAAAGAAGACCGCCTTAAAGGTTCTTCAAAGTGGGCTCTTTTGCCCACTATTCATAGAGGTGCCTACAATTTTTGCAAATCATGTGAGAGATGTCAAAAGATGGGAACAATGTCTAAAAGGGATATGATGCCCTTGACCAATATACTTGTTGTTGAGATCTTTGATATATGGGGCATTGATTTTATGGGTCCATTTCCTATGTCCTATGGTTTTTAATACATTCTTCTTGCCATTAATTATGTTTCCAAGTGGGTGGAAGCATGTGCTACCAAAACGAATGACCACTCCGTGGTCATTCAATTCATCAAATCCAATATCTTTGCTCGTTTTGGTATGCCAAGGGCTATAATAAGTGATGGAGGAAAATATTTTTGCAATCAATTCTTGAGGCACTTATTCCTTAAGTACTCCGTCACTCATAAGGTAGCTACTCCCTACCATCCTCAAACAAGCGGGCAAGTTGAAGTGTCTAACCGGGAAATTAAGCATATTCTTGAGAAAACGGTTAATACCACCCGGAAGAATTGGTCAAGAAAGCTAAATGATGCTTTGTGGGCTTATCGGACGGCATACAAGACTCCCATTGGCATGTCTCCTTATAGACTTGTATATGGATAGCCTTGCCATCTTCCAGTTGAGCTAGAGTATAAAGCCTTATGGGCAGTTAAAAAGTTCAATTTTGACCTTGATAAAGCTGGAGAGAATAGGTTACTCCAATTGAGTGAGTTAGAAGAGTTGAGACACAATGCTTATGATAATGCCAAAATCTACAAAGAATGAACCAAAGCCTTTCATGATAAGCATATTATGAAAAAGTCTTTGGAACCCGTCAAAAAGCTTGGCTTTTCAACTCTAGACTGAAACTCTTTCCTGGGAAATTAAGAACCAAATCGGAAGGCCCTTATGAAATCATCTCTGTTGCACCTCATGGGGCGGTTGAAATCAAAAACTTGAAGAAGGGCAACATTTTCAAAGTTAATGGTCAAAGATTGAAACCTTACATAGAAGGTCAAGTCTTTCAAAGACATTTTGAAGCTGCACATCTAATTGACCCGGTGTATGAGCACATAGAAGATTGCATTGACAAGGAACCAAGAGCTCCTTTTGAGCTTAAACCAACAAGTTCTTCAAAGAACCATTTGTTGGGAAAAGTTCGAAGAACCATTTATCACCCCAATAAGGAGGGGATGCATAACAAGATCTTTAATCCGGGCTCAAAGAGTCCAACGTCTTGCTAGAGACGTTAAAGACTAGCAAAGGCATTCGTAGGGTGTCAAAACCTAATTCCTCCCTCATTTCTATCTTTCATTTCATTTCATGCAAAGTCTAGATACTTGTTTTTGGTTCATATGCATTTTAAGGAACTTTGGTGAGGATTGCATAAGCTTTCATGTCATTATTGAGCATTCTGCATAGTTCGATCGATCTCAAACTTGAGTTCGATCGATCGAACTCTTCTCTGCATCCAACACTTAGAAAAATTTTCGACCTGCAGAAACCTGCATCCAAATCACCTCTCTGTCCCATCGTTCGAACCAACTCTCAAATCGATCAAGAGATCTTCGATCGATCCAACTTCCAAGTTTGATCGATCTCATGATTCAACACTTAGAAAAATTTTGAGCCTGCATCCACCTGCATATTTCAGCTCTCTATCTGATCGTTCTAAACATTCCAAGATCGATCTGAAAGTTCTTCGATCTATCCAACTTCCAAGTTCAATCGATCTTATGTTCCAACACTTAGCCAATTTGTTGAACCAAAAACCTGTATATTTTTGCTCTCTGTCTGATCGATCGAACTCTTGTTTTGATCGATCTCAATTCTCAATTTCATTGTTTGACTTTGTTTTGACTTTTCAATTTTCAAAAATCTAGATCCCATTCTCCCCCATTTCCAAACCCTAGTTCCTACGTCACCATATCCTCGCCCATCTCCTCCATCTCCGGCGAGATCTCCATAGTGAGCCAGGTGTCGATCTCTCTCTCTTCTCGGATCTTCTTCCTCTTCACATTTCATTTCATCTCTCCTTTCTTTGCTTCAAGGTAAGATCCGAGACCCCATTATTGATTTCCCACTATGATTTGTTAACAGTATGCTTTAAATGTTTGATCCCCTCCCATATTCATGATGATTGTTGGTCATAGATGAAATTTTAAGCTTTTCATGTTTATATGTCCATTTTCGTCTTTATGCCATAACCATTGTAATGAGTTGCTTTGATTTTTGGGAGTGTGAGCCATTTTAGGTAATTGTGATTGATGATTGTTGTGTTGATGGGCCTATGAACATGTTTGTGTGGATCCCGTGCTCCCATAGTCATAGATTTGTGACTTCTCGTTTTTCACATAACACAATTCGATCGATCGAACTTGTGCCCCAGATCGATCGAACTTGTGAGATCGATCTCACTTAATTTCGATCGATCCAACTTTTGTGATCGATTTCACTCCTTTTTATGATCGATCGAATTTCACAGATCTCACACACATGCTTCATTCATCTTGTATTCACTTCATGCTATCCTATCTATGCCCAATGCCTGTGATATTCCACATTGGATGCATTTCATTCTTATATTGCTTGGCATACTTCACATTCTATCACTTGCATGGATTTATATCATATATGTTTTGTCTATCCTATCTAACAAACATGTTACTATTGTGCCTTTAATTCATTATTCTAGCACTTAATCCCATTGCAAGATTTCCTTTTTGCAGACCATGACTAAGAATGACAATTCTTCCACTTCAGCCACACCTAAGGCTCATTATCAGATATGTCGCTTAGAAGAGCACCTTCAGAGTTTGGAGGATATATTGGTTGCTCTTAGAGCTGACATTAGTACCCTTCGTCTGAATGTGATGGCTGCCATTCGAGCTGACATTTCTCTCCTCCGTATGAAGATCTTAACTGCAATTGATGACTTAGCCAGGGAGATCCGCGGAACTCCCTCTGCCTGAGACTTCCAGTCTCTTTATCTTTTTATGCTCTCTATCTATGTTATGTGTCTGTTACACTTGTGATACTATTATTTTTGCAGTCGGGTTGGTCGGCTTTGACACTGGATGTATTACACTTTATTGTTGTTTTTATCTATGATGGATGTTGTATGCTTTTATTGATACATCTGAACTTTTAACTCCATCAGGTGTATCACAGTGACTTCAGTGAGAGAGTGCTACCTAATTTCCAGGACCACCCTTATATCTCTCCCATTTCTTTATCTGTTTATCCCATTTACACTTGCATGACCACTGTGCACTGATTATCCCATTTTGTTATCTGATAAGTTTATCTAAGTGCCAATTTTCTGGACCACAGTTCATCCCAAGTTTGGGGGGGCCATGCTACCCACTTCGGATACTTCAGTCCCGATCATTCTTGCTTAGTTGCACTGGTATACTCTTTCCTTTGTTCTCTTTGCACATTGAGGACATTGTGCAATTTAAGTTTGGGGGGAATGGTGCTCTACAGTGTTAGTTTTAAATTCAAATTTTGAGCATGACTTGTGTATTTGAGGGATATTTCTATGATTGGTCCATATCTAGCTATTATTTTGATCTTTTGAGGACTATATTGCTTAAAATTTAAAAATTGCTTAACTTGAGAGTCCAATACTCCTTGTATGTCTTATGAATGCCATTTAAGAGTAAATTTTTCGAAAGATTGATTTCTTGCTTGCACTTGTGGTCCACATCATCTTGATTTTGTGATTGTTTTGAGATTCATTCTAATATTCTACACTAGCACAGGCACACACTAGCATTCATTTGTGGGGTACATGCTTTGTTAATTATTGAATTGGTTATATCCCAATTGAGCTAGTAGTGCATTAAAAGTTTTCATTCTTGATAAAGGTAGATAACAACCCCTTTTCACTAAGTAGCCGGGATTCTAGCCTCATCAAGCACTGAACTTCTCGCGCCGAAAGGTGGAGGGCCCAAACTCTAGGTTAATAATTGGATTTAAAAAAAAAAAAAAAAATGTTGCAAAAGCAATAAAAGTGATGACTTCTCTCAAAAAGTGAGAAGTGGGAAATGATTAGATGGAGGTTGTTTTGATTTGTAGCCTAGTTGATTTGAGCTTCTAAGTCCGTAGGGGTGTTTGAACACCTAGTGCCCTAAAGCCGTCTGATTTGGGAGTTATTGACCTAACGCTCGACCTCATGAATCACTAGAAAGCTTAATAGATCAACACATTGCACTATACTTCCATCTTTGATTCTTAATAAAAAATAAAATAAAATAAAATAAAAATAAAAAAATAAGTGAAAAGAATAAGCGCACCTAGAACAATAAAGCTTTAATAAAAGGTCCACTTTTTGTCTTGATGATTTGTACTAGATTTGTGTGCTAGTTTGAGGGTAAGGATGTGATTAATTCTTTAGTTGGCTTAGATAGCAACACATTTGATGCCGGTCCACTCAAAAGGATTCTAGAGTTGTTTTGATTTGCATGATCATTTTCTTGATGTGTGGAGGACCATACTTGCTTGCTTGATATTGAAATTTTGGGAGATTGCTTGAAAATGTTTGAAACATTGCATACTTGAGGTAGTTTTCTCCCAAAGCTTGTTTGTAATATTGGTGCCTCTTTTTTTTTTTTAAAAAATGAGCTTAATGTTTGTGGGTACCATTTCTGGAAACCCTCACGAGACTTCACTCGTCCACTAGGGGTTTCAAAGGCTTGTTGCATATGCTAAATGCAATCGTGTTCCCTATGAAAGTGGCGTTATCCATTTATTGTTTTCTAGATTCATACTCGTATAGTTGTTTATTTCATTCCTTTTCTTTCTAGTTCATTGCTAGGGACTAGCAATATTTAAGTTTGGGGGTGTGATGAGCACTGAAAAGTGCGTATTTAAACCCCTTAAGCTTAGGCATTCTAGTACCTTTATCTATCTTACTTTACTGTTTTAGATTGATTTCATATTATTTCCTTTTTCAGGCGCTTATCCCGAAAATAAGCTAACTTAGCCAAATAAGAGCTTAATTGAAACAATTCTGGGATTAATCAAAGAAAGGAGCAAAGTGGAGAAAGAAGGAAGCAAATGAAGCCAAAGGTGGCAAGCAGCAAAGTTCGATCGATCCAAGTTCAAGGTTCGATTAATCGAACAATAATCAATCTCAACACTTCAAGAAAGATCCAAGCCTTGACCTAAAAGCATAAAGTTCCAAAAGTTCGATCGATCTAACACCATCCTTCGATCGATCGAACACTTTTGTCTTTATTCAAATGATTGATCCTTTCCACAGCTGTACCACCCACTAACCACTTTTGTCCTTTTCCCATAAATATCTCCCATAAATATCTCGAATTTGTCTTTTTCCAAAAAGCTCTGCCAGTTGGATTGATCCAGCCTAAGTTCAATCGATCTTACTTACTTTCGATCGATCCAAGTTCAAGGTTCGATCGATCGAACTTCCTCCAGTGCGAAAAAGTTAAAATTCCATCTCATTGAAAGTTGTCCTTTATCCAATCATTAGGGAATATTGTGTGCACGACCCCAGCTCATTTTGGGTGTCATTTTGACCTACCTATATAAGGATAAGGATTGCATTTACACCTAGGGAGGCAACATTATTTTCATATCATCTCTTGGAGAGGAAGTTTAGAGGAGGAAGAGGCTAGAGACACTATTGGAGACTCTTCATCAACAAAGAGCGGATTTCAACCATGGAATTAGTCCTTGAGGGTTGGAGCATCATCACCATGAGTGGCTAGACATCCTCTTGGGGCTAGAGTTAGCCCCAAACATACTTTCTATATCTTAATCTTGTGTATTATTGAGGGATTAGTATTGTAATTAATGTTTTGACACTTTTATACATATAGATCTTGTTTATTCAATGATTTATGTGGTTTAATGCTTCCAATCAATCATTTCATTCTATCCATATGTCTATGTAAGCTAGAATAGATGTTCATGTGTTTACCTCTATTTCTTGTGTAATTGATGCATGTCTATGTGTATTAATGCTATGGATTTAGGGATTGTCAAAACATTATGCTTAAAAGAATGCTCTTGTGATTTTCTAGATGGTCCATGCTCACTTCTTGATGGATTATACCTCTCCTTTAGCTTAGATAGTTTAATTTCATGCCATTAGTTTAATTGTAGTGTAGTGATTGCATAATTGTTAGATGAGAGGACAATCCATACTAGTTTTTTTATGTTCTATACTTTTGAATGCAAGTAGCATATGTCTCTAACCTTGTGGTGTGTTTGGCTTCTGAGCTTAATGAAAGGATTAATGACTTGCTGGATATGTTGTGCTTCTCACATGCTATTTAGACAATATATACTTAATTGCTAAATATATTGTGCTTTTCACATGTTGATTAGACAATGTATGCTTAAATTGGTCACCCTTGCTAATTGAATCAACCAAGCACACACACACAAATATTGCAACACACTTTACCCTCATTAGTCACTAGTTGGAAGTGTAGAAAAGCATTGATTGGTGGTAACCTCTAAACCCCAAGATTTCTCTCTTTCTCTTGCTTACTCTTGTTACATTCAATCACTTAGTTTAATTTAGTTGCTCTCTAGTTTACTTACCCAACCAACCATTTGTTTGATCACTCGACCTACTAACCCTAGTTGCATTTTCACATTCAAGTACGACTCCAATCCCTTGGGACGATCCCTTCTTACTCATATTACATAGTATAGGTGTTAAGCGATTTATAAATTTAACTATGATGCCCGCTTGACACTAATTTCCAAACTCAAAATGTTGTGCATTATTTTGTGCACACCTAGGGTCGAGCCACTAAGAGGGTTTGTTGTTCTCCTTGTTATCCTCGTCAACCATTTGAAGTTGCATTAATGCGTTCAGAGCATTTTCATTTTGGCGATATTTGAGGTTTTCACCTCAAATTGAGGTAGGGATGCCTTACACTTTTAAATTACACTTTCTTTAGGTCTAATGGATGTGTGGGTGTGTAAAACATGTTTATTTCCTAAATGTATATGTGAGTCATGTTTATATTGAGTGTGTAAGTGGTATATGCCATATTTAATGTGTATAAATGATATATCTATTACCTTGGGCTTATGTGGGGTTTTAGCATTGATGAGAATGATAGAAAGGGAGGGAATTTGTATAAAATGTTACTATGTGATTGCCTAACTATGCTATTAGGGATATTGTGAGCAATTTGAGTATTAATTTATATGCATATATATGTCATTATGTGTTTTAAGTGTTTGATTAAATGTCTACATGAGTTGTTAGACTTGATTTTGGTATTGGATGGCATTAAATTGAATTTATCATGTTTGAGACATGGTATGAGTGCCACTTTGGCCATGAGTGCATTGTGGTGATCATTTTAGCATGATTGCATGAGTTGCGTAAGCATATCATTCATGGTATGATTGTTGGATAATCGTTATAGATTCAGAAAGGGGGCTCAGTGCCCAAAGATTGTGAACCCCTATGTACATTGCGGGGTATGAAAGTGCACCATTTTTATTTACATGTCACGGAATTTGATTCTGGCATGGGGCATTTGGCATTTTGCATCATGACATTCATGTGAGTGAGTTGTGTCATGGTGGCATTCATGGGATAACATTGAGTTCACGATTCTTGGAATTTTGTGAACTTTGTAGTTATTGTAATTATATGGTATACATTATTTAATAACGTGCTAGACGTGATTTATGACTTGTTCATAGACATTATTTGATAATGTGTTAAATGTGCTACATGACTTGGTTTTGTGTTTTACTTGAGTTGAGTTGGACTATGATGTTGCGACAATTAGAGTATGACCCCATTATTGTCATGAAGCCTATCATAACCTTTCATCCTTGGGATGCCAAGCATTTATTGCATATCCTTGGGGATTTAAAGGACGTAGTTTATTTTTGGATTCTACAATCTTGTTGAGTTGTCGTGCTCACCCCCATTATATTAATATTTTTTAAGGAAAGAAGTCACTTGGAGGACCGTGAAGACCCCTTTTTAGCACCATTTATGGACATGGATCCATTTTGTCATATTTGGAGCACTTATGATATATATGATCTTCTATGTATGTTTAAGGACCAATACTTGTATTTGAGACCTTTATGTATGTATAAGGAAATTTTTTTTTATGTAATGCGGCAATATTTATTTTAACTTCATGTATATTAAGGCCATTAGCTTTCATGTATTTAAGGCAAAAGCATGTTTGGACAATGTCGTACGAAGCCATAAGGCCATTTTCTTTTCAATGTATGATTTATGTTATCTTTTGCACATTTTATGTATGCTTGCACACACATTTTTGGTTCACAATGTCCTTACTATATTTAGTCATCATGAGTAAGCTAGAACCATTAATTTTAACCATTTGGACATATAAAAAATGATGTAAACTGAGTTATTGGCATTTGAGGTCATTTGTAGGACTATTTTTCAGCCTTGCTAGGTCGAGAGCCGACTCATGTGGTTATTTTACGCATTTTATTGTAGCGCAATAGATTTCTCTCATATTTTTCTCTGAGAGCCAGCACCCAAGGGCTGGGAGCTGATTCCTGCATCTTGTTCACTCAGCTTTGCTGGGCCAATTTAAAATGACAATTTCTCCCTCATTTGCAATCCAAATTAGGTCATTCTTGTGCGCAAATTGAATGTCTCGAAGTCATCTTTTCAATGATACCAATCCTATTAGGAGATTCCAAGTAGAGAGTGAGTTATGACCAATTTAGTGCATCTTTGTGAGGAAATTACTTCCCGGCCTCATGATTTAACCTTATGGGATGTTTGTATATATTCTTAATGACCTTCGCGAGCATAGTATGACTCAGCTTTCTTGGTTACATTAGTCATGTAGGCTAATGTGGATTTTAGCTTTTGCATTTTTGGGTTTAGTTTCGGGTTGGGTACATTCATACCCACTCATGCACCGGGTCACTAGGATTCGGGGTGTGACAGTTTATACTTCTTTAACTATGGATAATTAGCTTATTTCAAAATAAACTATCATAAAAATATACATTTGCCCCTTAGCTATCATTATTAACTATCTAAACTTGTGTCTTTTAACTTACTATGTTATGGACTAGAGATTATTTAGTAATTAATTTGGATGGATTGAATTGACAAATAAATCATTAAACATGCCGGGTTAAAGTTGAGGGCCCTTGACAAGATTATTAAACGGGTCATATTCGAGTTGACCTATTTAGTAGAATATCCTTAGGTTAACAAGACATAATTTTAACCCGAGAACATGAATTGCTACCCCTAATAATCAAGTTTAGGCATGCTCTTCCCCACGTGAAGAGAGACAGAGAGATGAGGGAGAGGAAAAAGTTATCAATAAAAAATTGGTCAAAATTAACGGTCAACCAAGAATAGGGGCAATTTGTTACAAATTTTCAAATATAGAGATTTATATGAACTTTATAAAAAGTCAGAGTATTTATTTTACATATTTTATATAACAGAGATTTTTTTGCACTTTACCTTGTAATTAATTTTAAAAAGAGTTTTTTATAGTTGTCTTACCATTAGGCAATAGAATTATTAAACAACTATTTTAGAATAAATTATTTGTAGGGTGCTTTAAGAAAATAAGGGTGAATTGCTTTAAACTCTCTTTTATCTTCTTTTTTTTAAAAAAAATCTTTTTAACTCTCTTTTATCTTTCTTTTTCTTTTTCTTTCAGGAAAAAAAAATGAAAAAGAAAGATAAAAGAGAGTTAAAGAAAAAAAAATGTGAGTTTAATATAATAAAAAAAAAGAAAAACAAATTAATATCAGGTGCACCAATGACCCCCATATCATATCTTAAAAAATAATAATAATAATAAATAAATAAATAAAAAATAAAAACTGTGTTGATCAAAATGGCCGAGAAAGGTACGCTTCTCATTATGCTCTTCCATTTTTATAATAATTCATGATTAGCACCTGGACTTTCTCCAACGTGGGACTGAATTTCTAGAATTTAGGTTTAAGACAAAGTCCTCTATGGTAGATATATCTAGTATTTTATAGATTTTAATCAATGCAGTTCTTATTGATTTTTTTTATGATATGATATGTGGATCATTTGTCCACGTGATATTAAATTGTTTTTTAAGCCCGCCCTATACATCATCTTACCAGATTTCTGCACAATGTTATTCTCAAATAGTAGTTTAATAATTCGATTGCTTAATGGCAAGGCAACTTTAAAAATAAAATAAATAAAATAATTATATGTATAGAAATACATTTATATGCACAGATATTTAATCTTATAAATAGTTCTTGCACACGAGCCAAAAGATAATGGATATTGCGAAACCCAGTTTTAAACCAAGTCAATTCGCTTTTTCAAAACTTAATTTAAATTTAGAACATATTTTTAAAAATGACATAATGAATATATAGATATAAATTCAACACACTACATATTAGAGAGAGAATTTTAAAAAGTGAAAATCTAAAAAGTTGTTGGGTATTGTCCAATAACCTAGTTTGTAGAGCATCCAATTCCTTGAGCGAGTGTGCCCTAAGTCACACATAGTGGGAACAAGAGTGAGAGAAAATTTGGGAGCATGAGCATGAAAGCAGTAAAATCTAAATCACACAAAGTGGAAATAGGAGGTAGAGCGCATGCGAAATATGAAAGTGGGAGTGCGCTTGAAGCGTGAGAGCGGTACTCTTTGAGAAGCATTGTGTGACTTAGGGGTCTCGTGTTCTAGCCCCCTTTCCCTAGTTTGCCCCGGATTAAGAATAAAAGATAAAAAATTAAAAATTAAAAAATTATTGTTCATTTACTACCTCTGTCGCATTAAAGATGTTAGTTTAAAATTTTACATTTTTTAAAACATTAATTTTTATTATATTTTGCTAAATTGGCAGGGGATCGATTTTCAAATTTAGCCATTTAAAAGTTTGTTGAAGGTCCTGTAAAAGTTATTCTTTGATGGGGTCTACTCAACAACTATTATAAGACAACCAAAAATGGAAAAATGGACTATTAATATGGGACGAAGGTAGTATAATATTATTTTATTGCCTTCCTTTAATATTTGAAAGAGAGACAATATTATTTTATTATGTTTATTTAGTCCTTTGTAAAGAGTCATTTGTTACGACCCGTCAAACCGTGTAGATATTATCCGCTTTGCATATTATGCTCTTAATGTTCACTGTTGACCTTAAGGACTTCATCCGAGGATAATCTAGTTGTTTTAATGATTACAAACCATTAATGGTGTTTAAGGACTAATGTTTACATTGAATGTTATAGATTATTCACATTCAAAAAATGACCTCAATGAAGTTATAAAGATCATTCCAAGTATTCCATTATTCAATATCACATCAAGTAAAGTAATGGATACAAAGAAGACATAAAGTTACAAGGAACAAGCAAGCAACTCAAATAAAGGAAAGAATACCTCAGAGCATATTCGATCATGGACAAAGCATGAAGAAATGGGTAGATAGGATAGTGAGTGTTTAGGATTCAATGCCAAAGTATTTATGAATCCATTTGAAACTTATCTCTATAGGATCATGCATATCATCATTATTATTCATGAGTTCTTATATCTATTAGCAATAGACTATGAACTTCATCATATATATTTGACATATGAAATCATTGCTAAAGAATGGGTTAGTTCAAGCTTACATAACCTTTGAAAGAACTTAATACTTGAGCTAGAAATGCTAGGACGATACACATCAATCAGATGATCTATTTTGGTATCTAGAAAGTAAAGTTTAAGGCTTAGAACTTAATTACTCATCTATAAAGTATTTATTACCATGACTTGGTAATAGACTTTAGGATCCTTAAATACGTCTCATGAAAAACTTAGTTTTTGGCTAAGTGTGAAAAATAGAATTTTGAAGCAAACATTTTTTTCAAGATAATTTTTCGCAGAAATTACTCCGTACACTTCAAATAGCCTAATGTGATTTTATGAGAATTTATGATCCATTCTACATTTCCCTTCACGAAGAATCAAGTTTTACCAAAACTATCGGGAACCCCAATTTGTACTAAAACTGAATTTTCCTTATTTACATTATGAACTTAAATGTTTTCAATAGAAAAAAGGTTTGAAGAAAGTATGCTAAGCCATTCAATCATATCATAAAGCCAAGGCAAAGAAAGAAACAAAATGCAGAAATATGAACTTTACGTTGACCGGTTCTAGGTTCACTATGACAGCCCAAGTTTTACAAACCCGGTGCGTCAGTGATGACCCCAAAATTAACCCGATAACGGATCCTGAATGCAAAAGCGAAACAAGATAAACAAGGTCTCTAGAGATGTACATCATCCCTAAGACGCCAAAGTGACTTCCCATGAAGCTACGGACTCAAGTGAGAACTATTTGAAAGCTAGGATTTTAAAAAAAAGGGTTAAGTGTAACCCCAAGGGTAAAATGGTCATTTAAAAAGAAATGGGTGCCACCGTGCACACCATTGGAAAGAAAATGAAAATTTAATAAATTTAGGCTCAAGAATCACTTAATTCGGAATCCGGACAAAGAAGTTATGGCTGACGGAAGAAAAAAGCTCAAAAGAAAGCAACACAAGACCATCTAACCGGTTAGAAGATTTATCTAACTGATTAGATGGCAAAACAGAATGCACGCAAGGCTGCCGAAGGCCATCTAACCAGTTAGGAGATTTTGTCTACCCGTACAGATGAACTACGCATCACAAAAATACATGCCAGCAAGAATTTTCTTGAAAAAAAGGGTTTTTGAGGGCCAAGATGAGGTTTTTTTTTAAAAGTTTGTGAAATAACTCCCCTACCCCCTCAAAATCATCATTTCTAAGTGACCATGTCAAAAGAAATTCTTATTTTTCAAGTGAAGTGCCCAAAATGCCCGTATGCGCATATTTTGCAAAAATATTAAAATGCAAGAGCTAAGAGTGTGCATTTTATACGAAAAGGAATTGTGTACAAAAATGAACATGCACGTAAACGTAATATGCATTTCAACACGCGATACAATGGCCCGCGGCCTCAATATACGCCAAATACGAAATATCACCTATCAAACCTCCGAAGTTGAAAAATTACTTTCATAAGTAAAATGCGAAACCAAGTGCATACATGCAATCCAAAAGATGTTTGGCCTTTAGCCACATATCATACATATAAAATAAGTCCAAAAAAGTGTACTTAGGTACACATTACATATTCCAAGGTAAAATCGACATATCAAAACCTAACTATGCGATACAACTTCAAAAGTAAAACAAGATATGCTAACACTTGCATGTAAACAAAAATTCAACAAAATACTCTAAGCAACCAATGTAACCTAGGGATGTATTGCATCCCAAAACAAGGTCTCCTTACCTAAAAATATCCCAAACAACTAGGGTGAGTAAACAAGTTGCTCGTAGGAAGAAGTGCATGCGTATACCCTAAAGTTTCAAATGTCTTGCAAACTCAATATAAATCAATACAAAGGATCATTCCACCTAGCGTCTTTGATACAAGGTGAACTAAGGAATCATCTCAAGGTACACAAGCAATTGAAATGATAAATACAAGGTATACAAGTATACAAGCACAAGTATACTAAACCGTAATGAAACTTTAAGCACCAAATCACAAGTTACAAGTAATCCATGATTAACAACTTGGAATTGAATGTGAAATCAAGTAGTTGGAAAGACTAAGACATGTGGTCTCAAGACCTTACAAGTTGTTCTGGGTAATTATGACCCACAAGGTACTACCTAGTGCGCACATTTGGGGAAAACTTATACCCCTAGCACTAAACCCTAACTTTAGCCTCATATAAGACACATCCTTACAAGCTTTCCAAAATCAACAAGTTCATGACATATACTCAATAACAATGCATGAAACTACTTACCAAGCACAAGTACGGTGAAACCACATAAACCATATCTGAAGGTTTCATGTCTACAATGGCATACACCATGTCAAATCTTCAATGTGTGATTCGATACAGCTATCTCAAAGAAGGATGAAAAAAGGACAACCAGTCCATCTTGAGAATGACATCAAAGCTCGTCATATCAAGAACAATGAAATCGAACTCCAAAGTCCGCCCAGCTATCTTAATAGCACAACTCCAACAAACCCAGTCCAAAGACACTGGACCCCCAACTAATAGGTCAACACAAAGGAAATTATCCCGCAGTGTGACCTCCAGTCCCAATGAATGTGCAAATGAAGCAGAAATCAATGAATGTGAAGCACCCGTGTAAAAAAGAACTCTAGCCCAAGAACTGAAAATTAGAAAGATACCTCGAACTACAGAAGTCCCTGCAGAGGCATCTGGCTGCGGAAGAGCATACACTCGTCCCTGAGCCCCTAATTGCTGAGAACTGCCCTGATAACCTGACTGATTTCCAAAAGCAGTAGGCGTAGAGCCTCTGGCCGGATACGAACTAACTGGTGCCACTGACTGTGTTGCCTGAGGCACCCTGAACCCTGACTGAACAACTGCTAACATTGCCAATGTGGCCTGTGAAGCTGTGCCACTCGGTGCCTTACCCTATAACTTCGGACACTCTCTCCTAAAGTGACCTGGCTGCTTGTAATAATGACAAGCTCCACGAACTCCCCTTGTTGAAGCTGAAGGCTAACTAGCTTGAGAAGGACTGGCCTGTGGCTGAAGCTGTGGGCAGCGAGGCTTGATATACCCTGGCTGCTGGTAGTGATGACAGACCACTCCCCTGGCTGACCCCAAAGATACAGGAATTGTGGGTGCAGACCGAGCCTACTGTGACTATCCCTGAGTATGCAAATTGTCCTCGGCCTTAGCCTTCTTCCACTGACCCTCAAAAGATGAAGAAGCCTCTCTGCGAGACTGCTTATGAGAACCCCTGATCCTAAGCCAATCTCGGTCTCAACTAACATAGCCCTCTGAATGACCTCCCTGTAGGTCAGTACATCAAACAATGAAACCCTCGGCCTGATGTCAAGATGTAAGCCATCCTAAAACTTCACGGCCTTGGTCTCCTCTGTCGCTACCATCTCCGGAGCATAACAGGAAAAAGAAGTAAAATGTGTTTCATACTCAATGACACTCATCGTACCCTAATAAAGACTCGTGAACTGTATCCTCGTGAACTTATTCCAAGTCATCAACTCAAAGTTGTGTGTGTTGGTCATAGACCTCCACCAAATGTCGGCGTCCCCCATAAACATAGAAACTGTCAAGGAGATCCGCAACCAGTCTGTGGGTACCACCATACTGTTAAGCTTGTGAACCATCAGGTTCAACTAAGCCTTTGACACTAAAGGATCTGAACTCCCTGCGAATGAATCTATCTTCACCCGTTGTAGCCGCATAAAGTACTCCAATGCCTCATTGACTACAGGAGCCGGTGCTGGTGCAAGAATCTGCGTCCCCGCAAACTATCGACGAAATATGTCCTGGATGGACTCCACCATCCCAAGAGCCACCCCTGTACAATCTGATCCTCATATGCAGGTGCCCATGGCGGATTAGCATCCATACCATGAGGTCGAGCTCTGGGCCTCCCTGGACCCCTTGTGAGCCCGGTGTTAGCCACCTGCTCCCCAATAACACGTACTCGAGGTGGATTAACATCCACACCTCGAGCTTGAGCCCTAACCCTCCTAGGAAGATCTCTGATAAGCTTTGTGTCCTCCATCTGCTCGTTCCCTCCTACGTGACGAGAAGACTCTCCACGAGTCAAAACCATGACGCTAAAAGCATGAAAAACGAGGTCAACAACAACAACACAAGTCGTCATGACCGAATGCAACTCACACCATGAATGCATGAAACACAAAGCATGTCAATGTATGCAACATACAGTCATGCTAACATAAACAAGTACATACAACATGTTAACGCTGATAAGCATATACTACATGCTAAGGCAGACAAGCATATACAACATGCTAATGTAGTTAAAGTAAAGCTTTTAAATACTTAAGCATATAAGCATGTAAACATATGGTCACATCAAACACGTTATCAAGAAACATGTGAACATATCAAAATAAGTCAACAAAAGCATGATATGCACCCAAAACTCGTTGTCCTAAGGTTTTTGAACCTAGAGGCTCTGATACCACCTGTGACGGCCTAAGTTTTACAAACCTGGAACGACAATGATGACCTGAAAGTTAATTCGATAACGGATCCCAAATGCAAAAGCAAAACAAGATAAATAAGGTCTCTAGATATGTACACCGTCCCAAAGACGCTAAAGTGACTTCCCATTAAGCCACAAAACTCAAGTGAGAACTATTCAGAAGCTAGGATTTAAAAAAAAAAAAAGGGTTAAATGTAACCCCAAGGGTAAAATGGTTATTTCAAAACATAAATTGGTGCCACCATGCACACTATTAGAAAGACAATGAAAAATTAATAAATTTAGGCTCAAGAATCACTTGATTTGGAGTCCAGATGAAGAAATTATGCTTGACGGAAGAAAAAGGTCAAAAGAAAGCAACACAAGACCATCTAACCGGTTAGAAGATTTATCTAACCGATTAGATGGCAAAACAGAATGCACGCAAGGCTATCGAAGGCCATCTAACCAGTTACGAAATTTCGTCCAACCGTATAGATGAACTATGTAGCACAAAAACCTACCAGCAAGAATTTTCTAGAAAAAAAAAAAAAAAAAAAAAAAAAAAAAAAAAAAAAAAGATTTTTGAGGGCCAAGATGAGGTTTTTTGGAAAAAGTTTGTAAAGTAACCCCCCCCCCCCCCTTCCAAATCATGATTTCTAAGTGACCATATCAAAAGAAATTCTTATTTTTCAATTGAAGTGCCCAAAATGCCCTTATACGCATATTTTGCAAAAATATTAAAATGCAAGAGCTAAGAATATGCATTTCATACGAAAAGGTGTTGTGTGCAAAAGTGAACATGCACATAAATGTAATATGTATTTTTATACATGCTACAATGGCCCGCGGCCTCAATATACGCCAAATACGAAATATCACCTATCAATCCTCCGAAGTCGTAAAACTACTTTCATAAGTAAAATGTAAAACCAAGTGCATACATGCAATCCAAAAGATGTTTGGCTCTTGGCCTCATATCATACATATAAAATGAGTCCAAAAAAGTGTAGTTAGGTACATATTACTTATTCCAAGGTAAAAATGACATATCAAAACCTAGTTATGCGGTACAACTTCAAAAGTAAAACAAGACATGCTAACACTTGCATGTAAACAAAAATGCACCCAAATACTCTAAGCAACCAAGGCAACCTAGGGATGTTGTGCATCCCAAAACAAGGTCTCCTTATCTGAAAATATCCCAAACAACTAGGGTGAGTAAATAAGTTACTAGTAGGAAGAAGTGCATGCGTATACCTTAAAGTTTCAAATGTCTTGCAAACTCAATATAAATCAATACAAGGAATCATTCTACCTAGCATCTATGTTACAAAGTGAACTAAGGAATCATCTCAAGGTACACAAGCAATTGAAATGATAAATACAAGGTATATAAGTATACGAGCACAAATATACTAACCCGTAATGAAACTTTAAGCACCAAATCACAAGTTACACGTAATCCATGATTAATAACTTGGAATTGAATGCAAAATCAAGTAGTTGGAAAGACTAGGACATGTGATCTCAAGACCTTATAAGTTGTTCCTAGTAATTACGACCCACAAGGTACTACCTAGTGTGCACATTTGGGGAGAACTCATACCTCCCGCACTAAAGCCTAACTTTAGCCTTCACATAAGACACGTCCTTACAAACTTTCCAAAATCAACAAGTTTATGACATATACTCAATAACAATGCATGAAACTACCTACCAAGCATAAGTAGGGTGAAACCACACAAACCATGTCCTAAGGTTTCATGTGTACAATGGCATACACCATGTTGAATCTTCAATATGCGATTCGTTACACATACAATGGAACACCAAATGTCGAATCTTCAATGTGCGATATGCTACACACAACAATGACACTATAATTCAACTAAATTAAGTAACCATTATGCAAGCCACAATTACTAAGCATACTACAACCTAGTAATAAGCTCTTAAGTTAAACATAATTAATATTCCACAAGAGTTTATCATCTCAACAAGACAAATCTCTAGAATCAAGTAAACTAGTAAATGAAACAATTTACTTACACATGAAATACACACTATACATGTTTTGAATCATAAAACCTTAAGTCAAGTATATAATTTCTACCTTTATATGCAATACAACAATTTAAGAAGCATGTAGTCAATATATATTAAGCCCAAATACATATAAAACATAAAGGAAATAAACATACAACAACCACTACCTTACTAGAGAATAGAATCTCTAGAATCCAAGGCAAACAAGCTTAAACCAGAAAACCGAGCAAGGGTGTTATAAAAAAGGATGAGGGAAAGCTTTTGTCTTCCAAAGACTAAGCCAAAAGGTGCAAGGAAAGGGACCAAAATCAAGTTCTCAAGTCTAGGTTAAAGGTTACAACAATGGTGGCTTAGAGAGGATTTGGTGAGAAAGAGATAAAGACATAATGAAAAATAAAATGTGTATTCCTCCACTCACATTTGATAGTCAAACACACACACACAAACATTGCCTCTCTCACACACACACGCACACTATATACAAAGCTAACATTACCTCTCTCTTACACACACTCTAGGAATTTGCAAAAAAGTCCCTCTTCCAAAATATCTCAAAATATAATTTGCAAAAAAGTCCTTCCTCTAAATATCTCACAAATTAATTACAAAATGGTCCCTAAGATGAAAAATAATTACAAATGATAATTACACAATTACCCCAAAAAGCGAAAATGTTTCCGAAAAACTATACATCTATACCCCTACAGAGAAAGTAAACAAGTAGCATATTTTTCCACAAAAGTAAGACTACGCATTTCAAGGGAATCAAATGGAGTGCATGCATATGAAGTCAAAAGTCAAATCCGAACTCAAAACCAAACCTAAAAACCTATCCCGGGTCTCCAAAACCCTTAGGTTACACAAAAAAAAAAAAAAAAAAAAAAAAAGCAAGGAATGAAATGACCGGGTCATTACACTCACGTCGACCGGTATCTAGGCTGTAGCAACACTCAAGAAGATAGGTTTTACATTGACCGAATTAAACTTCACGTCGACTGGTTTGGCTAAACAACTCGACCGGTTTCTGCTACACGTCGACCGATTCCTATAGAATTTACAGAATTCAAACCGCAATGGCTTTACTTTCCTCGGGCCTTGTGCAGTCCAATCCTAACAGCTCTTTTGAGCTTGCAAACTCTATAAATATGGCAAGGAATGTCTAAATATGAAAAAGACATTATATAAGAAACATTAGAATGCATTAAAACAACTTTTGTTCTTCATCTTCTCATCCTCTCTCATTCATATCACTCATATATAAAACTTGAGAGATTTAATTAAGGATTCAAAGGGCTTTTGCTCTTATTCAAATTTTCATAGAGTTTTTGCTCTATTCTACTCTGGAGAGATCCTATTAAGTAAATAAAAGATTTTGCTCTTCACTTATATCATTTTCTCTCATTCATATCATTCATAGAGTATTGAGTTTCATATATACTTTAGTTGTGAGCTGAAATTTGTATGTCTATCTTTGAGAGATTTCTTGTACTTCATTGTTCTCGTTAAAATTAATTGTAAGGGGTTGGTTTGACCTATCCGGTTGGTATGATCCAAATGCAGACTAGAAGAAGGTTGTTCTCTTAGCTCTCTTAGCAAAGAAAAGAGGCAAGGTCTTGTTTCATGTAAATGTGTGCTCTCTACCTGTAAGGAGAAGCCATAGTGGATTGGGAAGTCTAAAGAGGGGTCTTGAGCTGAGGAGTAGGAGTTTCTGAACCTCGCTAAAATCACCGAGTCATTGTTTGCAATTTCTCTTCCCTTATCTCTTTTACAATTGTACTATTAATTGTTTACTTTAATATCTTGATTATTGTATAATTGCTTAAGTTGTTGATTAGATATTAAATTGCAAAAATTGGCTATTAACTCTATTCACCCCCCTATAGAGTCAATTATTAGGTAACAATTAGTATGAGAGTCTAAACTCTTTTTAAAGGACTTAGCCGTCTTAGAGTACAATCATGGCCAACAATGGTATAATCACACATTTAGAAGGACATTCTATTGATAGACCTCCTTGGTTTGATAGAAATGACTATATCTTCTGGAAAACCAAAATGAGAGCATTTTTAAGAAGTGTTGATGTTGATGTTTGGGAAGTCATAAAAAATGGAGACCATATCCCAACCAAAGTTGTTCAAGGAAATGCAATTCCTAAATCAAAAGGGGAATGGGATGCAAATGAGCATAAATGATCTCAATGTAATATTATAACTCTATGTAATCTTTATTGTGCATTAAGCATAAATAAATTAATTGGAATTGTGAATTGTAGAACAGCTAAAAAAAATTGGAACTCACTTGAATCAAACTATGGTAGTATATCTCAAGTTGAGAAATCAAATATACACATCAATGAATATGATTCTCTTAGCATGGAAAGCAATGTATCATTCCATGAAATGCATTCTGGTTCTACTAACATATCTAATCATTTGAATGCTCTTGATAGAACTTATTCATCTTCTTATAGTGAAGAAAATGACGCAACTCAAATGAAGAGTATAGCTCTCCAAGTTTCTAGCAAAGAAATAAGTGAAATCAAAGAGATGGTTGATAATCATGAAGATATTGCTCTTTGTCTCATGGCCGACGAAGAAGAGGTAAATTTTAACCATGACTTTTTTTATTTAGAAGCTTCTCATAATGAACTAGTTGATGCACATAATGAATTACTTAACGCTTTTAAAGAATTGCATCACATACTAGGAAAAACAGTTTTGAAGTGTATATCTCTTAAAAGGGAAAATCATGATCTAGTACAAAAACTTCAAAAGATTCAAATTGAAAATGAGTCTTTGAAAACGGAAAATGAATGTGTATTTTCTAAAGAGTCGTCATCAATTGATCTTATGTCAAAAAATGAGTCTTTAAGGAAAATCATTGATGATCAAAATAATACTTTAGCAAAGTTCACAAAAGGAAACGATTCGTTAGTGAAAAGTTCTTCTACATATAATTGTTGTAAAAAGTTTGGACACAAAATCTATAATAGTCCATTTAGAAAAAAGACAAGGACACGGAAGATTTGAGTTCCAAAAAGAACTTATGGTCCATTACCTAACTCATGTGGACCCAAGAAAATTTGGGTACCAAAAGGAGAATATGCAATATTTTCTTGTAGGGTTACTTGATGGCATCTTCTTCACCCAAGGATTAGGAAGGAAACATCACATTTGGAAACAACTCCAAGGGCAAGGTAATTGGTAAAACTCCAAACAATCTTTCTATATTGTGTATTGCTTGATTATTTATTTCATGGTTTGTTGAAATCATCTATAAGCATTAAAAAGGTAAATTAATGTAAATGTATTCTTCAAGCCTTATGTCATCATATATGAATTTTGCTTAAATAAAATGCATTAGATCATTGAATTCCTTAATTCCCTAAAAATAATGTTATGCTATTTTGTGGAATTTTTGAAGTATTTTAGTACAAGCATTCTCCAATTATGCTAACTGTTTTTAGTTCATACTTTTCATTACTTAAAAAATTATTTTCTACATGTATTACATTTAAATAAATTACTTGAAATTGCATTTGGAATGCTACCCTTAGAACTCGATAAAATTGCTTTGAAAAGTGTAGGTCTCAAGAGAAGCATTACTTTTTAATATATTATCATTCCTTGAAATGTAAATTTGATTATAGAAAAAAAATGAATCTTCCTTATAAATGTTGAATTCTTTAAGGATTTCAAAAAGGGGGCCCTCAATTCATTTTTGCCTACTTAGGAAGAATCTTGTTCTTCTTGTCATTTCTTAAAGTTGATCATGGACAATGCGCATAGAATTACTTTGTGTTCCATATATGAAAGTATAATATTGGTTCATTAAGCTTTAATGTAATCCTAGGCATTTAATATTTGAATTGACAAATGCATTATCATGCTAGAGAAACTTAAATTGCTGATTATAATTTGAAGCATGTTGATTAAAAAGAGTCACATTTGTACCTTGTATTGAATTATGTTCCAAAAAGAACCTTATCAATGTGTACTAACTCATAAGGCCTTAAAAGTATTAGGTACCAAAGAATTCCACTTGAGCATATTTTGTAGGTTAGAGACCTCTTCAATAAAAAACAAGTGGATTCAAATATGGATGGTTAAAGCACATATGGATAAATCAAACCAAGATTTTTTTCTATCTCACAAAAGGATGAAAGATGTACTACATTGAGAAATCATGCCAAAGCTAATGGAATTAATTGCTTCAATAAATATCTTCATCACAAATGTGCTTTTAGTTAATAAGCTTAAATGTGACTTGATTGTGATAGATAAAAAGTAATACATGATTATTTTCAAGGCATAATTAATGTGGATAGTGATCTTGACATGAATGCTACTTGTTGATAAAAATGTCTATATTATAGATTTTGATAATTTATATGAAAGTAGTGTATTATAACATATTGTTGACACCTTATGCTACTTCATTTAAAGTTAATCAAATCTATTAATTGAGCTATGTCTAAGATAATTATTTATGTGCTTTTGTGATTTTAATTGTTATATCTACATTTTATTGGTATCACTCACTGCATATATGAAATGAAATTATTGAACTTGAAAATATTTAGATGAACTTAAAAAAATGAGAAATCAAATAAGTCCTCACGTGAAAATCTCAAGGAAAAAAATTCCTTGGAAGAACCATCTCATGAGATCTTAGAATGAGAGTTTATAATGTCTTCCTAAGAGTTGAAGAATAGTTCACCTTCATTATTTTAATCCATCATTGGTGAACATTCTCAATATGCTAGTTATTGGAACTAATTTTTTTTGGTAGCTACGAAATGAACTTAGTTCCTTGATCTTTTATTCACATCACAATAAGGTATCATGTATAATCATAGGTAATTAGGCTAAACCATTCCCAAGGGTTAATCCAAGAAGAAGAAATTCAATATATGTCTTTGTGCACATATGACTTAAATTGAAGCAATAAGAATGTTACATGTTTTTGCATGTGATCAAATGCATTTTTAAGTGACTTAATATTTAAAGGTCTATGATGAAAAATCACCCGATTTTAAAATATATAAAATTTTGAACTACATGTTTAAAATTATCAATAGCCTTATGTTGTTAAAATATGTTCTTTTTGAAAAGCTTTGTGATTTTCTTATAAATAATGGTTTTTGACATAATTGATATTTATGTATCTCTTAGTTTTTAAAACTATTGATGAAAATATGTTGATTGCACTAATATATTATTTTTTAATCAACATTCATGTTGTGTGCAAAGAAATTTACCACTAGCATGCAAAATGATTTGAAATAAGCATGATGAGTAAACTTGATTTCTTCTAAGGATCAAAACTCCTTAAGTGTCATGAAAATTAAATTTCTTATCTTTATTTGACACTTTAGTCTTAGGAATATGTTATTCAAATAATACTTTGTTCTAACTTAGATGACTAATATGATATCACAAGTGTTATTTTATTTGATGCATCCATTTTTAGCACTTTAAAACTTCATGTGATATTTCTGCACCATTTCTTAAAGAATATGCATAAATGAGAGATATTAAGCTTATTCACATAGAAAATCATGTAGCCAATCTCTCACCACATTTCTCAAAGAAGATATGTATTTACATAATTAGGAGTTCATTTCATATGACTAAGAGTAGTGCCACTACTTACATATGATATATGTTTTTCATATCATATATGTTTTTAAAAGCATTTTGAGTATAGAATCATATAACGTGTTATATTCTTCAATAAAAGAAGATCTTTTGGTATCACGGTCTTATTCCATATATCATTGTTTTATTGTATATCCATAATGATTGATATATAATGTAAATGGAAGCACACTTATGGGGAGAGATTATTAATAATCTCTTATGAATGATTATTGTATGATTTACTAAGGTTCATTGACTTATTTTGGAAATTGACAAGCATCATATTAGCTTTCATGATTGTGATGATTTTTCCCTACTTCTTGAATTTATCAAATGGGAAATTATATTAGGATTGAAGTACACTCAAGTTCCTTGATTTGCCTTTCCAAAAGTTGTTTATCTTTTGGCTTATTCTAATCCATGCTTTATTTTTTAAGCTTTATTATATATACGTTTGTATACTTCTTGTTTATTTGAGTTTTTATTTCATCTTCGATTTATGTTTTATGTATACTTTTGTATATGCCATGAACCTTAGTGATATATTGAACTCATGCTATCAATGAAATTGGTTTATTATGATATAATTGCTTATATGTTTTAGTCTAAAGCACATTATAGTCATTATTAGTATATTGTCATTTCTTGATTACCACTACTTCACTATGCTAAATGATCTATGTTAAATGAAGTTGCTTAGGCCTCCTACCTTTTCAAGATGACAAATGAGGAGAAAAATGTGATGTATGAAATGATATGTTGATTTATATTATAAGACAAACTAGTTGTTGGGATCAAATGCTTCGTGTTATATATCATTATGTTATCATACTTATTCTTACATGTCAAATGAATGATATTATGTATTCATAGATAGAAGCATGTTGATAGTAAGAGTTTTGTAGAAATCACTTTGTTGACGCTAAAATCGGCTCCTAAGATTCGAATCAGAATTGATGTGATACGGGCGTGCCAGAACCAATTATATGGTTCGAGGTTAAGTAGTCAACTGTAGTCTCTTTGGGAAGGTTAACTTTCAGATGATGCGAGGATAAAGAGAACAGTAAAACTACTATTTGAGTTCAAGAATTACCTTAATTAAAAGGACTTTTATAATGAATAATTTATAGTAACGTTTTAAGAATAGAAAGGGGAGAGAAATAGATATAGAAAGAAATATTGAGAGAGAGAGAGATAGAACACGATATTGAGAGAGATAAATAGAGATAGAGAAAAAATAACAAGGATGCTATTTTGGGAAAGGCTTAAGAAAATAATAACAATATTAAAATGATTCTGAGGGTGCTGGACCTCTATCTCAGCATGCCTCTTTCATTATTTATAGAATAATTCATAAAACAAACTCCCATGCATAAGCATTCTAAATACATCAAACTCTATCAAATAACTAATTACTAATTTCAAACAAAATATTAACCTATCGATAAACATAAACATAAATAAACCACTTGGTATACATTATCATTACCCTTCCTATCTATTTGTTACTTTAACTTATCTAATCCAATTCCATCTGTAACGTTTTTGCACATAATCTATACAAAACTCAATCTTCCTCTAACTGCATCATTGTTATCCCAACCATAGTCCAAGTCTATTGTTCAGTTCATGTAGAGTAAAAATGTTTTCCAACCCAAACTTATTACTTTTTCTCTTCAGCCCAGTATCTTTTTACGGCCCAAGGAAGAAAAGCAAGATGCGAACAAGAAGACTATTAGGCAATGAAAGAGACAAGCCAGAAAATCATATGGGACAGGTTAACCCAATGAAGATGAAGAGTGCCAAAAAGTGGACATAACAAGCGGTAACGTCCACGTACGGCTCCGTGAGAAGGGCGGTGGACAGAAATGGCCTTGTTATACCTCACTCTCGTCTTCAATGAGGTTTGCTCTTTCTTTTTTGGGAGAGTATGCCAATATGATTTTAATGAGGTGCGGGGCTTTGCATCTGACATTTGTTGGGCTTCCCCTCTTCGGGAGCCTGCGTCCCGGCCTTTTTATGCAATAAACCCTTCCGGCCAAAGACTAGTGGTAGGTGGTCCTTAGGAGCTTTCGGAAAAGGTATGCATTTGAGCCTGTGTGGAACAAAGGCGCTGTCTTCATCTGACGGAACTCTTTCATCTAGGTTATCTCTTTCTACCTCATTTCTCGCTTGAACCCCAAACCTTTGCCACGTCATTGTTTATCAGGCCCAATTGTAGTCCAAGCCCAATTACCAAAATGGGTATCAACAATGCCCCCAAATTTTGGTAGCCATTTGGGTTCAGCTTCCAAAATTTGAATTACACCCATTGAATTGAGGCAGCATATATATAAACCCTAAATTAATTATTACACTCAGTACTTCGGTTCCTAAAAACATTGATAAATGGAACGCCATCTAATCAGTCATAACATAGTCGCAGACTTTTCATCTTCCATCTGAACACGCTTCTATTCACAAACAAAGCCTTTATTTGCACAAAATCTTCGTCTTCTCCAAAGGTTTTCTCTTCCAAAAACTTCTCTGCGAATTGGTCTTTCCTCTTTCAATCATGACTTCAAAAACCCAGAAACAAAGTGATTTGAATTTAGAAACCTGTTTCCCAGAAACAACATCATATACACAAATGACGAAATCAGCGATCAAAACCCTAGCATCTCCCTTTCTTAAAACCTCTCCATCTTACAGCGGAAGGAGAAAGACCAGCCCTCTCCATCAGAAATTGGCATCCACCAATGCTCCAATAGAACGATTGGGTGGACCATGTATCGGCAGCAAAAGGAGACCTGTGGAAATGGATGGGTATTTTTGACGTCATTCAACTTAGTAAGATTCCTTTTACCTTTGACAGACCGTTGTTTTTCGCTTCTTTGCATTTCTGGTCACCCACAACCAATTCATTACACTTGCACTGTGGTATAATGGCCCCTACATTAAAGGATATTTGTTTTCTAACGGGTTTGAAGCCTGGAGGGGATGAAATCAATTATCTCCTTCAAGATGAAGAGACCTCTTTTTATTTTCCAGAACAAAAAGGCTCTAAACCCTACGTGTAATCACACGGCCAATTTTTAAAAGAAATGATAAGGGAAAATGAGACTGAAGTAGATGAACAAGAACATATAGGGTTTTTACTATTGTGGTTGTGTAGATATTTGCTGTGTGGCCCTGCTATCTAAATCACCAAAGACCTTACTCAGTTGGCAATTGCGTTATCCAAGGGAAAAGCTATGGCTTTAGCTCCATTCTTCTTAGCTTCACTGTGCAAAGGTTTATCAGACCTTATTATGTCCAATTTTTCAAGGTCTGGAGGTCCACTTTGGCTTTACCAATTCTGGCTACATGCTTATTTCCCTGAATTAGCTCATTCCATTCAGCTTGCCACTGGTGATCCTTTATTGTCATTTGGATATGCCAAAGTAGAGCCTAAAGATCACTCCTTCAATGACTGTTTTTAGTTTTTCTTTCACCAATGTAAGATCAAGACTCAATCCTAATTTCTTCCGTTTTCAAAATGTCGGCCGGCTTCTTCTTGGTTGTTTCCTCCCACTACCGAATCTTCGGCAAAACAAATTGAACTTTATAAAACCTCCTGGGGCCATTTCTTAATTGCAAGAGATATTCCCTGTAATACTGTTGCTCCCCATCTTGCCAAGAGCCGAACTGGGGTAGAATTCTATAACCCTGCTCAATTAGCAAAACAATTTTGGTTGACCCAAATGATCCCATTGCCTCCCCACTTTTCCTATAACATAAACTACCATTGGCAAGTCAAACTCTCAAATAGCGATTAAATTTAGGATGTAACCAATCGATTTACTCAACGCCTTCAAGAATTTCAATACAAACCCTTTCTTGAAGAACCATACATTGATCCAAGCTTTGAGGATAGGTAGGCATCATATATCAATTTTACCAGAACTACAGATTCCAGCCAATTTGTGTGCAATCTTCTTGGGTCGTACAAATTTATTTCCCTCGATTATCAAGGTGTAGATTCCATTAAGCCCATTGATCTTACCTCTACTCTGGAACCAGAAAATGTGACAGATAAGGCAACGACTCATCCTCCTCCTACAGCTCCTGCAGGTAGGACTAGATCTCGTTCTCGGCAGAGTAAGGTTTATGCCTTTGTTCTTCTTGTATGAACTTGTATTTTGTTAGATACCTACTAACATGAAATCTCAGGTGTGTCAAAATAACAACTAAGCTCGAATAGTGGTGCCAAAGAAAAGATTGAATTGTCTCACGAGCCAGAACAACTCTCTCCTGAAAGAACCATTTCACTTATCTTTTCTCAGCATCTAGCAGCAACATCCCCTACGGCTAAACAAATTAAAGATTTTGATGAAGTAAGTTGCACAATTCTCACTACACAGCTCCTATTAGTTTGAAATACATAATACTAATTTGGAGGATCTCAAGTACTGAAGAATTCTATTCCCCCTATTACTCCTGCCAGTGCCGATCCAAGTTCCCCTTTTACTACCTTGGACTCTCTTTTCGACTATGTGTTTGACTCACTAGACTCTAAACCATTTGTGGCTCCAACCGAGAATATCATTGAAACTCCAGTGGAAGTGGTACAAGCTGTGAAATTACTATCTCAAATGTTGGAACAAGATGTTTCTCTAATTTTTTCTTTCAAAGATGACTTAGCTCAGACTTTATCCTTCTTGAGTAGCTACCCTGGATTTACTTTAAATGACTAAACTTGTTTTAAAGCTTTGTAACACCAGGTTCCTTCAATGACCCATTCTTTTACCGAATCCACCCAAGCCATCAGCCATTATTCTTCCCAATTGCAGGAAAAAGAAAAGTTTGCCCAAAACTTGAAGATAGAGAAAGAGCTACATATCTCTTTGAAGAAAGAAGTAGCCGAGCTAGATACCAGAGAGAGAAACTTCAAGCTGAGCTTGCCTAGCTACAATTGGAGAAGATCCAACTCTGCAAAAAGGCAACAGATTAAAAGTGCAGACAGAAGTTACTACTCCTCGATTCAAAACACTACAAGCTCAGACACCAAAGTTGGAGCAGTCTAAGAAACAGGCAAAAATCAAACTCAAACAAATCAAGGCTTCGTGGGCCAATTTCAAGGCTAAATTTGAAGCTTTTCATGAGAACTTAAGCCAATCTTGAACAATTATGGATTTTCTTCTTTTTATGGGTCTGTAATATTGGTTTTTGAACAATTTGCTACAATAATGCTTTGAACTTTGAATATGCTAATATTTTATTCAATGCATAAACTGACCAATCCTATCTTTACATAACTTGCATAAAACAAAAAGGTAAATATAACCCAAACTAATTTAACTTATTGGAGATCTTCTTTTCTTCTATAAGTTCAAAAATAGTTGGTTTATATTTTTTAAGGTACCTTCCATTTATTGGCCTTTCATACACCTTGCTATCCAAATCCTTCAACTTGTATGCACCTCCATGCAACACCTGGTGGACTATAGATGGCCTTTTCCAAGAAGGTGACCATTTGCCATAAGTTCTATCTACCTTTCCAGTTAGAAGAATTGTTTGCCAAACCATATCACCCTCTGCAAATGATTTGAACTTCACCCTTTTGTTGTAAGCCTTCATTACCTTTGCTTCATAGACCATAAGGTGGTTTAAAGTAAGTTTCTAAACTTCATCTAAGTCTTCCAACTCGACAAGCATAGCTTCATTGTAATCGGCAGGTATCAGATTGTATTGCAGAGCTACCCTTGCCGATTTTACATTTAATTCCATTGGTAACACAACATCATGGCCAAATGTTAACCGATAATGAGTAGTTCCAGTACTTGTCCGCTTTGAATTTCAATAAGCGCACAAGGCTTCTGAAAGGGTTTCATGCCAACGTCTTGGCTTGTCCTTTATCATCTTTTCAATAATTTCAATCACAACTTTATTTGAAACTTCTGCTTGGTCATTTCCTTGAGCATAGTATGGCGTTGAAGTTAACATTTTGACCTGCATATTGTTGCCGAGTTGTAATACTTCTCCTTCTCTAAATATAGATCCATTATCGGCAACAATTGGTTCCGATAAACCAAATCGGTGAAAGATGTGTCGCTCCAAAAATTGTATGACAGTGTTTTAAGTTACTGAGACATATTCCTCGGCCTCTACCCATTTGGTAAAGTAATCGGTTGCTAAACTAATCCAATAATGACCCTTTAATGAAGGAGGATTAATCTTGCCGATTAGGTACATGGCCCAGCCTCTGAAAGGCCATGGTTTGACTAATAACTGCATCTCTATTGTTGGAACCCACTGCATTGGGCCATACTTTTGACAATCTGTACAACCCTTTGCATAGGTCATACAATCTTTTCTCATTCCAGGCCAATAATATCCATATCAGCGTATCAACCATCTCATTTTTATACCGGCTTAGTGAGCTCCACACATTTCTTCGTGTACCTCTGCCATAAACTTTAAACCTTCAAACTTGCTAATACATTGAAATAGCAAACCATCATCAGCTGATCTCCTATAAAGATCTCCATCCATAAGTACATAATTGAATGCATTTCTTTTTATTTTTCAATCGGCTTCTGGAGTTGGATGTTGTAAGAACAAGATATTAGGGATCCGCCAGTCATCATTATCTCGCTCGGCAACATCAATGGCAAAGACTTCTTCCTTAATTTGATTTTTTGTTTCAGTCGATGGAAGAGATTGGCGTGTGATTTTCATTATCCTTTCCTTTATACCACTTGGCACCCTAATTCCTGAAGCAGTCTGTGCTAAATCATTAGCTATTTTATTCATAACCCTTGGTCTGTATTCTAAAGTCATATTGTGAAATTAGTTGACCAATTAGGTGGCCAATGAATGAAATGGCCTCAATTGCCAATTTAAACATCTAAAATCTTCTGAAATCTGATTAATCACCAAACTTGAATCCCCCACAATATGGACATCTTTGACTGCCATCTCCAGTAAAATTTCCAAGCCGATAATCAATGCTTCATACTCGGCCTGATTATTTGAGCACCTGAAATCCAAAAAAAAAAAAAAAAACACGAAATTTGGTTCCCTGATGGGGATATTATTGCTATACCAGTTCCTAATCCTTTACTGGTACTCGACCCATCGAACATTAAAGTCCAACGGGTCATGAATATGGCTGCCGAGTCAAGTTCATCAAACACTTGCGATTCGATTTTAGGTGAAGGATGATCGGCAACAAAATCTGCAAATGCTCTTCCCTTAATCGCTTTTTGTAGAACATAGGCAAAGTTGAACTCCATTAATGCTAGAGCCTATTTGCCGATCTGACCTGTGATTAATGGCCTTGATACATATATTTTATAAAATTTATTTGACAAACAATATAAATCAACACAGGCAACATATATACTCTTAATTTCATTGCTGTAAAATTCAAAGCCAAATATAATTTCTCAATCGGCGTATATCTACACTCGACTGGGGTTAAAACTCGGCTGAGATAGTATACTGCTTGTTCACTTCCTGCTTCGTTCTCTTGTGCCAACATACTTCCAATGGATTCTTCAGCAGCCGATAAAAATAACTTCATCGGCCACTTTTTCCTCGGTAGCATCATGACAGGAGGACTCGACAAGTATTTCTTGATTTGTTCAAATGCCCTCTGGTGTACGTCATCCCATTTGAATTCTTCCATCGGCTTCAACTTAAGTAAAGGGGAAAACACATGTAACTTACTAGCTATATTGGTTATAAATCGTCTGAGATAGTTCACTTGACCAAGTAACCTCTGCAATTGTTTCTTGTTTCTCGGTGCACTGGCATCAATAATTGCCTTAGCTTTATTCCTGTCAATCTCTATGCCCCTTTGGTATACCAAGAAACCCAAAAAGTTTCTTGCCGATACTTCAAAGGCACACTTTATTAGATTCATTTTTAACTTATGAGCCCTCATTCTCTCAAAAGATGCTTTAAGATGAACCAAGTGATCCTTTTTTGTTACTGATTTTACTACCACATCATCAATATATACTTCCATAAACTTGCCGAGCATAGCATGAAAAATAGAATTCATAACTCGTTGATATGTAGCACCAACATTCTTCAATCCAAAAGGCATTACTACCTACTCAAAAGTTCCAATTGATCCTACACATCTGAAAGCTGTATTTGGGATATCTTCCTCAGCTATATAAATTTGATTATAGCCTGAGTGTCCATCCATAAAAGACATGATTTCATGCTTGGTAGCCACATAAATCAATTGATCGGCTATCGGCATAAGATACTCATCTTTTGGGGTTGCCGAGTTTATTTTTCAAAAATCAACGCATATTTGTAATTTGCCATTCTTCTTAATAACAGGAGCTACATTTGATAGCCACTCGACATACCTTGTAATTTGGATGAAACCAGCATCCAACAATCGTTTAATTTCCACTTTGACTTTATCTACCACCTCTTAAGACATTCGGCAAAGCGGCTGTTTATATAGCTTGTAGCCATCTTTAATGGGCAACCGATGTTCCACCAAATCTCTGGATGAATCCGGCATTTCCTCATAATTCCAAGCAAACAGTCACTGTATTCCTTTAACATGCCGATCACCTCGACTTATAATTCTGGTGCTAACAGTGCACTAATGTAGGTTGGTCTAGGCTCTGCATCAGTACCTAAATTCACCTCCCTTAATGGATCTTGAGTTTTTGCTTTAAGGTCATCAAGTTTAGCTGGTGCCAATTCCAAGTCTTCTAGTTGAATAGCATCTAACTTTCATTATCGATTTGTTTAACTTCGGCGACATTAGCCGATGGTAATAGCTCTATTTTTGCTTCCTTTTCTAGCCCTTTTTCGGCTATATATGCTTTGTAACCTAATGCAAACGGCCCTAAAGGCCTACTGTCGAGCTGCTTCTCTTTCAAGTTTTGCCTCCATTAGCAACCTCTTCTTCAATCATAGCAAGCCGAGGGAATTCTACCTTCGGCCTAGAATTTTCCTGTCGTAACTCGCCGATTTCACGATCAGCAAGACTTCTTCTCATAGTTACCGATATAGGTCTTCCATCGGCTCTTGTTCTCACAAATCTAATAGGAACACACTCCTCGTCATACAAAATAGCATCTGCCGAATAAACCTTCGCCACAATTCACTATTTTCACCTTGTCTCCATCCCAAAAAATCAGCATCTAGTGTAATGATGATGGAATGCACATATTTGGATGAATCCAACCATGGCCTAATAACAAATTATATGAAGCGCAGATAAAAAATGTCGTGAAGGACGTTCTTCCTCTAATTTCAACTTCTAACGGAAGAATTCCATTAGTACTGGTAGAACCTCCATTAAATCTACAAATTGTTACATCAGTGGGAATAACATCTTCCATACTCTTGCTAAGTTTCTTCAACGTATTAGCTGGGATAACATTCAGAACCGAGTCATTGTCAACCAAGACTCGGTTAACAAGTTGGCCTTCTACCCATACCTTCACATACAAAGGCCTTAATTGTTAAGGCATTGCAAGCAAAGGTTTCTCAAAGATTACTTTCTCTCCGATTCTGAAGAAAGAATTGATAAATTCTGAATTGGCTGAGTTTCTTTCTCCTTGACATTACCTTTACCTTCTGCTTCCTCATTCTTTTCAGTACTCTCAATTGATGCCGATGGGGCCTAAAACATTGCTGGTAATACGAATGCCATTTTATACGACATTTTATCTGGGAAACTGCCAAACTGATTTCTAAACTCATTTTTGCGTCTGGGCCATTTCGGCTGATGCTCTTCTACCTCATCCGGTTGATCTTTATATGGAATACTAACCTGCTCAGCCAACTTCTCTTGGCCCACCTTTTCTGCTTTCCTTTTCTTCTCGGCCCTACTCCTTTGTTCCCTGCATTTCTAAGATCGAGTAGGGCCTCTACTCTGATATTGTTGAACTTTAGGGAATTTTGGGTGATTGACTCGAGTCAATCTATCCTCGGCCATGTCTGTCCTTGGTCTTACAGTTCGTACTTTATGTGAATCGACTCCCTTTTGTACCTAAATTTCTAATTGGACAGGCGAGAGCCGTTTAAAACTGGGATGCCGATACTAGGAATGGAATCGGCTAGATATATATTCTTACCGATCCTGCTTTTCTGCCTTCACATGACTGCTGCTGGAATCATCCTTCCGAGGCTCTTCACCGGGCTTAATTGGGAATGTAAGCCTCTCAAGAATTTCTTTCCTCCTCGGTTGAACCTCCATTAGCTCTTCTTCCTTAGGTTTCTGTTTTCCCTTATAATTTGGGCAACAGCCATGGCCTATCAGGACTAATTGAGCCTCTCTTAATTGTTTCTACAATTCTGCCATCTTTTCTGGTGTCGCATTTGATAAAGGGAACTCACCTGACATCTTCTCAGCCTCCTGCCGGATTTCTCGCTTGGCTAAGCTTATTACATTAGTAGATGTGATTATAGGGAATGGATTGGTATCCACCTTCATGATGTCTGAAGTTTTCTCCGGGAATTTTAAAGTACCTTCATCAATAGCTTTCTGCAATACACCTCATAGAACAGTACAATCATTAGTAGCATGGTTCCAAGAGTTATGATACTTACAATACTCTTTCCCTTTCAGGTCACTTGCCGATGGAATCTTATGCCTCTTAGGCAAAGATATCATTTTATCGGTCATCAAGTGATCAAAGATTTGATCTGTTTTTGATAAGTCAAAAGAGTAGATTTTCCCAATATCGGCAGCTCCTTTCCTTACTGCCGATGTTGATGTTACATTACCCCCGGTTAGGTTTGATCAATGCCTCACAGATGTATGGCTTCTTAATATTGACCTAAGCAACGTTAGCTTCTAATTCATCACCAACTTCTGCGGAGAACACCTCATAATTAAGGTCTTTGTAGTAAGTACCTTTAGAGGAATTCTTCCTTTCTTTCTCTTCTTTAAGTATCTCCTCATACCGAGTGGCCCTGTCTGCTAAATCGAAGAGATCTTGAAATTCAACCCCATCAAACCTCTTGCGATGTTCAATGTCTAAACCATTTAATGCCAACTTGATATATTCTGGTTCTGGAAAACTTACTCGACATTTGATTTTAGCTTTTCTGAACCTGGCCACAAAAGTTTCAACCAATTCGCTCGGCAACTGAGATAATCGAGATATATCTGTCAGCGTAGCTTCTGTCTCTGTTCGGTAGAATTGAGTATGGAAAGCTTCTTCCATTTCATCCCATGTCTGAATAGAATTAATTGGTAAATTACTATACCATTTAAATGCCGCTCCAGCGAGAGGACTAAAGAATAACCTCATCCTCAACCAAGGATTGGGACCTGTTTCACCACATTGTGCTGTGAACCCTGCAATGTGCTACACCATAGAAAAAATCTCTTCACCACTATACATAGAAAAATTGGGATACCGATAATTTCTGGGTAACTCGTGGGCATCAACATGATCAGGACAAGGCTTTCTGTATACTGGCTGAGCACGTCTGTGTCCCTGTGCTACCTCAGCCTGTATTAAAGCTAGAATTTGAGCCCTACCGATCCCCGTATTTTGGTCTGGAGGATCATTTGGGTGAAGTGGAACAAATGAGTTTACCCATTCTCGTTGTAGATTTGCATTTACATGCCCCCCCCCCCCCCCCCAGCAGCCGCCGATGGTACCAATGGATTAACCCTACCTTGGTTCTGGTTGCCCAACTCTTGCTGATCTCTTAAAGGAAGAATCGGCTGCATATGTGGGCATTGCACATTTTGATTCTGTTGAAGATTTACTGGTGGCTGATACACCGGCACAGTAGTTATTGCCGGTGGATCTGATAATATCGGTGGATTACCAATCGGCATGCCGATAGTAGGGTTCGGCACATTGCCGATTGTGATGCCGAGAGTTGCGTTTGGCGGTACGATGCCTGTTGATGCTGTTCAAGGCCCTTGAGATATATGTATCAATGGTGCCAAAATACGTTGAAATATGGATTCATTAGCGTGGGATGTTTCAGCTTGATTATGTCGGCTTTGATTAGCCGATATACTAGTTTCAAGTTTCTGCTTCATCTCATGTATTTGAGCAAACACCATTTGATTTAACTCCCCGGTCATTGACTTCATCTCCTGTATTTGAGAAATCAACATTTGATGTGACTCCCCCATTTGGGACTTTACCTCGCTGATCTGAGCTTAGTAGCTATCAAATTTCTGCATGATTGCTTCCAATACCCGACCCAAAGGAATGTTGGATGGAATAGATGAATCGACTTCATCGCCTATGCCAATTTGCTAGTTTTCTTCATCAGTGTTATCACCTGTACACACACCTTTCAAATTTCTTAGCCTAGGAGGCATAGTTACTATAATTTACTCACCTAGTGGGGTCCCACCGGGCGCGCCAAGAATGTTGACGCTAAAATCGACTCCTAAGATTCGATTCAGAATTGATGTAATACGGGCGTGCCAGAACCAATTATATGGTTCGAGGTTAAATAGTCAACTGTAGTATCTTTGGGAAGGTTGACTTTCAGACGATGCGAGGATAAAGAGAATAGTAAAACTCCTCTTTTAGTTCAAGAATTGCCTTAATTAAAAGGATTTTTATAATGAATAATTTATAGTAACGTTTTGAGAATAGAAAGGGGAAAGAAATAGATATAGAAAGAAATATAGAGAGAAAGATTGAGAGAGAGAGAGAGATAGAACGAGATATTGAGAGAGAGAGATAGAGATAGAGAAAAAATAGTAAGGATGTTATTCTAGGAAAGGCTTGAGAAAACAATAACAATATTAAAATGATTCTGATGGTACTGGGCCTCTATCTCAACATGCCTCTTTCATTATTTATAGAATAATTCATAAAACAAACTCCTATGCATAAGCATTCTAAATACATCAAACTCTATCAAATAACTAATTACTAATTTCAAACAAAATCTAAATCCATCGATAAACACAAACATAAATAAACCACTTGGTATACATTATCACTACACTTCCTATCTATTTGTTACTTCAACTTATCCAATCCAATTCCATCTGTAACGTTTTTGCACAGAATCTATGCAAAACTCAATCTTCTTCTAACTACATCATTGCTGTCCCAACCACAGTCCAAGTCTATTGTTCAGTTCATGTAGAGTAAAAATGTCTTCTAGCCCAAACTTATTACATTATTTCTTCAGCCCAGTATCTTCTTACGGCCAAAACCTCTGCCACGTCACTGTTCATCAGGCTAATTGTAGTCCAAGCCTAATTACCAAAATGGGTGTCAACACTCTTGAAGCTTAAAATGATCTTAATTGCATGTAAATGTCTAAAATGAATATAGAAAGAACAAGCATGCTATTTTATGACATTATGTTCATTATATGCAGTTTGATAGGGGGTCATTTTTCAAATACCACTCCACTTGCTTATGAATACATCAATGTTTTGTCGTTATCAAAAAAGGGGAGATTGCTGACCTTAAGGATTTCATCCAAGGACAGTCTAGTTGTTTTGATGAATAAAAACCATTAATGGGCTGTTTAAGGATTAATGTTTACCTTGAGTGCTATAGATTATTCACATTCAAAGAATGACCTCAATGAAGCTATAAAGATCATTTCAAGTATTCCGTTATTCAAGATCACATCAAGTAAAGCAATGGATATAAAGAAAACATGAAGTTGTAAGGAACTAAATGCAAAGTCCATCCAAAGATAATTTAGACAATAATGAACAAGCAAGTAACTTAAATAAAGGAAAAAATCAAGAATACCTCAAAATATATACGATCATGGACAAAGCATGAAGAAAGGGGTAGATAAGATGGTGAGTGTTTATGACTCAATGTCAAAGTATTTATGAATCCATTTTAAGCTCATCTGTATAGGATCATGCATATCATCATTATCATTCATGAGTTCCTATATCCATTAACAATAGGCTATGAACTTCATCATATATATTTGACATATAAAGTCATTACTAAAGAATGAGTTAGTTCAAGCTTACATAAACTTTGAAAGAACTCAACACTTGAGCTAGAAATGCTAGGACCATGCACATCAATCAAATGATCTATTTTGGTCTCTAAAAAGTAGAGTCTAAGGCTTAAAACTTAATTACTCATCTATAAACCTTTTATTACCATAACTTGGTAACAGACTATAGGACCCTTATATACGCCTCATGAAAAACTAAGTTTTTGGCTAAGTGTGAAAAATGAATTTTTAAAGTAAATATTTTTTCAAGATAATTTTTCCCGGTAATTACTCCTTACACTTCAAATAGCCTAATGTGATTTTATGAGAATTTATTATCCATTTTACATTGTCCTACACGGAGAATCAAGATTTACCAAAACTCTCGGGAATCCCAATTTGTACTAAAACTGAATTTTCACATATTAATTTAGTTGGATTTCAATTTTCTTATATTTTTTATTAAATCCAAATGGGGGGGTACTTCCTTATTTACATTGTAAACTTATATGAGAAACATTAGAATGCATTAAAAGAGCTTTTGTTCTTCATTTTCTCATCCTCTCTCATTCATATTACTCATATATAAAACTTGAGAGATTCAATTAATGATTAAAATGATTTTTGTTCTTGTTCGAATCTTCATAGAGTTTTTCCTCATTATACTCTTGAGAGATTCTATTAAGTATATAAGAGTTTTTGTTCTTCACTTATATCATCTTCTCTCATTCATAGAGTATTGAGTTTAATATATATTCATATATACTCTAATTGTGAGCTGAAATTTGTCCATCTATCTTTGAGAGATTTCTTTTACTTCATTGTTCTTATTACAATCAATTGTAAAGGGTTGGTTTGACCCACCGGGTTGGTGTGATCCAAAGAAAGACTAGGAGAAGTTTGTTCTCTTAGCAAAGAAAAGAAACAAGGTCTTACTTCATGTAAATGTTTGCTCTCCACTCGTAAGGAAAAGCCACAGTGGACTAGGAAGTCTCAAGAGGGGTCTTAAGCCAAAGAGTAAAGTTTCCGAACCTCGCTAAAATCGCTAAGTCATTGTTTGCAATTTCTCTTCCCTAATCTCTTTTATAATTGTACTATTAATTATTTACTTTCATATCTTGATTATTGCATAATTGCTTAAAATGTTGATTAGAAATTATAAATCTATAAATTGCAAAAATTAGTCATTGACTCAATTCACCCACTCTAGAGTTAATTCTTGGATAACACTAACTATTTTTCTTAAAAGACGTCTATACAGTTAAAAAATATCTACACATATATGTCTCAACAACTTCTTCCTCTAAGCAATGTGAGACATCATAATTACCCCCCTTGATTCAGCAAACTAACAGGACTCGGATGAGTTTCTGCTCACTCTCCCCATTTTATGCTACAAATCGACTTTTCGTTTGGATTACGTTATCATAAAATATCCGAAAGGACTGTTTTTAGTACAATACGACTAGAGTAGGACTCGATTATAGTAGATAAAGTATTTAGGAAAATAATGAATATTTATTGGTCGCTGAATACTACATAATAGGTACCCAGGTTATTTAACATTTCTCTATGTTTTGTGTGAATACCATTGAGGTGGTTTTCTCTACGCTTCAAATATTTTTTATTTGTTATTTGAGTATTGCTATCAAGACAACAAGAGTCATTAGCTGAGCTGTCCCTATTATATTATTGGATTGGTACAAATTTTTTGAGATATATAAAAAATAAAATAAATAATTTATTATATTTTTCAATTTTGTAGTTAAATATGGAAAGTACATGACACTTGTCATGATGAGCTCTCAATGGCAGTTCTCTATTTATAGTCAATAAGATATTTAAATAGAAAATATAGGATGGCGTGTTCTCAATATGTAGCCGTGCCTAGTACTCTGTTTTCCTTCTTTCACTTACCAAAATATATAAAAACTGTTCTGATCAAAATCAATAAAAAACTGTTCTGATCAAAATCAAACGGCCAAGGAAGGCATGCTTCTGATCATGGATCACTACAAATGAGGATATTGTCCCAGTTAGAAAGGAAACTTCCAACCCTAGGTCCTATAACCACAGGACACCACCGAAGCTAGACCAAAAAATACTTCAATCTTTCTTCAATATTAATGATATGCATCACCGACTAATTAAATGGTAACATATAATAGATATGACCTAATGAAATAAATAACCTTTTACTCTCAAGATATAATTGTGTAACCTATGGTAATCATCCAAAGTCAATTGAAACAAATAACTCTTAAGGGTCCAGAAAATCTTTCGTCTGTCCTTGGGGATCCTAGACATTAATCCTCTCGTGCCTGCTAATTGATGTACCTGAGATGCATTTCCTTTAACTCCTGAAAAAGACATTCTATGAAACGGATTAGAAGTGTCAGTCATCCTAAAATTAGACTTCATTTCTTGTCGCTTATATTCATTTGTTGGAGAAGGGCAATCACTCATTCACTTGTTGGAGAAGGGCAATCACTCATTCTTAAAACCAGTGTTCTCAAGACCAAGACCCAAGAGTTCGTTGGAAAAGAGGGGAGAAATCTCCGGTCCTAGTTCTCCTGTAGCTGGATCCTCCAAAACCACAAGAATCCTTACATAGAATGGGATTCCAACTGTAGTGGGATCCTCCGTAATGGGATTCCAACTCAGCACCTACTGAGTGAGATTTTGAGAAGAGTTGCTCTTTGGCGGGCACAGTACAATGAAAGTTGACTAGACATGGTTTTTTGCTACTCATGTACATACATATATATAAATATACATACTTTTCCAGTCTCAGCTGAACAACTTCCATGAACAGATGAGGCAAATGCACTACCGACGTCAATATGGGCAAGTAAACATTCAATGTAATATCAAGCTTCTGAACCATGTTCAACAACAATAAAATAATAATAATAATAATTAAAAAATAAATAAATAAATAAAAAATCTCAAACTCAGCAGTGGCTATAAAATTGCAAGCTTTCAGAAAAGAGTATTAATGAAAACCCTCTGGGTTTTACGAACTAGGGTATGGGAGTTGCGCGAGACTAAGACAACTGTCATGTACACAGCAATTTCAACTGCTAATTTGTGATTAAACGGGTAGACATCTCAGAGAACAACAGACCCTTCATTCTTACCACTAAGACAGACAAACTGAAGAAGAAATTTAATGAGTAGAAGCAAAGAAAAAGTTCAAGAGAACACTAAAATATATGTGAAAGTCACACGCTCAATATATCTAATAAATGACAGTTCCTTTTTCCTTTTTTAATGTTTGTGTTAAACATGCATTCCACAATTCTATTTGTAGATTATTCACATAAAAAAGCATTCAACAGACTCAGCCATACATGACAGAGGTATCTCCAGGCTCCAGCTCTTTAGCCTCCACAGCAGGAGCCACAGGCAGGAAGAGAACCTATAAGTTTAGTGCAAGAAATTTTTAATTATATATAATTTGAAAAACAAACATTAGAAACAGAAAATCTATAAAGAAATTAGCAACTTACTATGGTCAATTCCTCGAACATTGTCTAATCCACGAGGTGGCCCACGTGGACCACCACCATATGGACCTCTTCCAGGACCTCCTGAACCGCCATCATCCCATTTCTTGCCAGAACCTGAGCCTTTTTTGTAATCATCCGATTTTTCCATCTGAAATAATTAAATGCATAGGAATTAAGTATTTAACTAAAAGCAAGTGAGGATTTAAAATATGGAAACTCAAAATTACCGAAAACATTGTTGCAAAAAATACGCCAATGAAGTTAACGATAGCCCAGAAGAAATCAGTGATTGTTCTCAACCTCCATATAGATCGCTGGGACTTCACAACACCTAAGGAAACAAATAATATTAATCAATACCAGTTCACAAGAGGAAATTAGCACTGCTGAATAAAGTCAGTGAATGACATCATATTTTGCATGACAGGTATATTGAAAAAAAGAACATATTGCTCAACAATTCCCCGAACACCGCGCATTTATATTTGTCACACAAAGATAAGAATGCAACATAGTCGTGTAATCTATTATCTTGTCTGAAATATTAATCAAGTCTGGCACCTTCACTGCCCCTCCCTTGCAAATTGCAACCAATTGAGCATACACGTGTATCAAGAGGCAACACCCTAGGTAATTGTTGATAATATATATTGATCTATAAACCTTGTTAACGGTGAACAAACAGATAATAGGGGTAATAGGGTGTTGGAGAATATAAATAATAAAGTTACACACACTCTAAAAGCTCAGATGTCTAGGGTAATGTGGTGTTAGAGGATATAGGGAATAAATATTAAAGCTACACCGCTAAAGCTTTTAGACATCCCTTTAATCGATGTAGAAAATATTTGCAGCCAACTCATTTTAAAAAGCAGAATTGAGAAGACACTAAAACCTACTCTCAAACTCCTTCAAGTAGGGGTGGGACTTGGGCAGGGGCCAAGGGGTTAGCCCACGCTAGACCCAAGGTTCTAGCACCTCAGCCCGCGACAAGCCAAAGTCCCAAGAAACCCATTGCATCTCAACTCACGCCATACCGCGGAGGTTTCATGGGTTTTTGGGTTTCTCAGGTCATCCAAAGTTTTAATAACCTATTGATAATAAACATTACAAAAAATAAAATGTTGAAGTATGTAACTATATACACATGACATGAAATAAAACCAATCATCTCTTGTTTTTGAGACTTCGGGTGATTAAAACTTGTGAGAATATAATTTTGAAAGAACTCAATCTTATGGGGTCGTTTGATAACGTTTACGTTTTTGTGTTTCTTATTTTCTAGTTCTTTTGTAGTTTTTTAAAATTGTTCAATGTTTGGTAACATTCATTTGTTTCTTGAATTTATAAACAGTAAATCAGTAACATATTTGGTAAATAATGAGGACCCAATCCATTGTTTTGATTTTTTAAAGCTTTTAGCAATAAAAAATGAAAAATAAAAATTTACTCATATAAAATCATTTAAAAAATAATAATAGTGCATATAATACACTCCTCGCATAAAATAATAACAATAGAGTTCTAGAACCCAAGGGTTTCTTGAATTAAATAAGGCAGGCAGTATTAAGTAATGAAGAATGAAAACAATAAGACAAGAAATGGAGGTGGTTTGAATTTGAAGAGTACCGACCAGCTCATGGCCTACCTCCAAAAGAACGTTACTCTCGATCTCTCTCTACCTACCTCTAGTTCTATATATATACATATATATGTATGGTATGTATATATATGTATATGTCTTTCTGGAAAAATTTGCAGAATGTAATATCGAATTCTGAAAATTTTCATATATATGAGATTTCAAAGAGTATTAATTCAATATATGGGAATTGAAGCGAACAGGAGAGAAGGAAATTAGAATCCTGGATGAGGCCATTGCGAGGAGGATCTCTTCAAATTTGTTCCATTAGACTGTGATATTGCTTAGCCTATTATTATGAACTGAAACTACGAACAAGAATTGCTGGAATTTTGATATGCTAGCAGTATCTTCCATGAAAAAAGTTAGAGAGGGAAAGAGGGAAGAGGCAATTTGGAGATAGAAAATTGTTTGGGGCTTGGCTGCCTTTATAATTTTTTCCAACTGCAATCTGCAGGACATATAAAAAATCTACTTTCTCAATCTATGGGTTGTCCTTCGTTGCAGAAGATCATGAATGAGAGGCGAAAGAAGAAGGGTCTTCACATAGAGACCGTGAAAAAGAAGAGAGAATGGAGCGAGTTAAAAAGGGTGAGGAGAGATCTATAAACGAAGATGTCTGCCCATGCGTATAAGTTGGGAACATACTTCCTGTGTTTTGGTGAAAAATAAGTAGAAACAACTTTTTTTTGTTCCTAAAAATTGAGCCTTTTGAGAACATGTTTCCAAAATTTTAAAATAGAAATAAGATTACCTAATATATTTAAGTGAACTATTTGTGTTTTTTAACATTTTGGTAACAAGAATGTTTCTTTAACTAAAATTCAATTATTATAAATTTTTACTTTAACAATTTATGGCAAGCATGTCAAAGTTAGGTTAATACCTGCAGCACTATAAACCATACAATTTAGCTTTTTTTTACATAAACAATGTATAACCTTAAAATATAATAAAAAATTAGACTTTTCTTGTATTTCGGGTGCCTCGAGTTGTTCGGGTTAGTAAAACATTTGCTCAAATACTGCCTAAAATAAACTCAGGCTCCAATATTTAAACTCAGTCCCAATCCATTGTCTAAGTACCCCATGCTCGTAAAATTTTCGGACGGAACTTGGGTTAGGCCCACCCAAGTCCCACCCCTACCTTCAAGACCTGGGTGTTTAAAAATCCGAAATATGTTCTTCAAAAATTCTCATCTTCAATCAATGACCAAAGTCACCAAACAACATATAAGTAAGTAATCACATTTCTAAAAAGCATTATTTTGCATACATAACATTAACAATGTGAAAGCGGGACACATGCAAATAGCATCACCAACAGCTACTTTGGAGGAACAAGCTTACAAGCAGCTAAAAGTTATTGAAATGTATGTTGAAAAAGTAAAAGAAAATAAAATGGATACAAAAGGTAGAGTTGACAAACTTGAGGGCTCAAAAAATAAGCCTCAATATGCATGGCTAATTACAATGCTATCTCCATCCTTATTATTGCAGCCAGTAAAACGAATTTTGCAGGCAAAACATAAATTACCCAACAATCAAGTTGAATCCTTCTTTTGTTTTCTTTTTTCTTTTCCTTTCAAAGTTTTAAATATGGCTATTGATTAGCAATTCGTATTGTTCAATTCAATAAAAGGCTCAATATACAATCAGCAAATCCCTAAATTAAATAGGAAGGAGGCAATCTGAAGGCATAATGTTAGCAGTCCATTGAGTATACTCAGCTCATTGAGTTTTTTTGATGGCCAATACCAATCATATAAATTTTTGTTATTTGAATCTTGACAATATATATTCAACTCGGGTATGCTAAGATTGTTTGGATTTGATCCAAGCTTCTAAGGATGAAGCTATCCAACTTATTGCTACCCTACTGGAAGGTGTTGTTGGGATATTGGCAGAAGTTCATTGGTTGAATGATACAATTGTGGTGGTCAATTATATGGCCGTGTGGATGGCTTAATGCGCAAGCTAAGAGTTTGATAAGGCAATAAACAAACTTTAAGGAAAGTAATTGATAAGGAATGAATTGCTTTGTGCTAGCGACAAGTCAGGTATCCAAATTCCAAAGGCGGCAACTTTGGCCTATAAATTAGGCATAACATGCAATAAAAGATAGAGATCCCGCTGAGATCCTTCAGAGATCCCGGAGAGATATTCTGATCAAGAGGGTAAAGTCAGAATAAGTTATATTAGTTTTTTGTGTGAAGAAATCCTTTTTTGAGCAATCTTCAAGAGAGATATTTAAAGTTCGTCTTTGGGTGGGTTTTCTTCTTTATGTAAACCATATAATTATTGGGGATTTTTTTTTGGAGCGGTCGGTGAGCTTTTTTTGGTCGGTGATGTTTGATTGTGAGAAGAGTCATTCTTGTTTGGAAGAACCAAAACGTTCTTCAATTTGTAATCTTCTTCTATATAGTGATACGGATCATCATCGCCTGTGGACGTAACCCTATTTGTGAGGGTGAACCATGTATAGATCTTGTCTTGTGGTGTGTGTTTCTTTTCATCTTTATTCATATCTTTCTGATATTAGGATTTGCCATCGTTGTGTGTATATTTGTTTGGGTCACTTTTGCACAATAGATTGGTATCAGAGGTTTCCGTTGTTGCACAACAGATTGGTGTCAGAAGCTTCCATTGTGCCTAACAAGTGGTATCAGAGTCTAGGTTGCAAACTAGGGTCTTTTGGGATGGCTCCAAATCCATAAGATATGAAGTTGAGAAATTTGATGGTAAGAACAACTTTGGGATGTGGCAAGTTGAAGTGAAGGATATTCTTGTTAAGGAAGGTTTGATAAAAACCTTGGATGATAATCCTGATCCAATGAAGAAAGACGAATGGGAAAAACTTTCTATGGAAGCTTGTTCCACGATCCGATTGTGTTTGTCAAAGGAGATCAAACATAACGTGATGACAGAGATGTCAGCAAAGGAGATTTTGGAAAAGCTTGAAAAACTCTATTTGGAAAAGTCGCTTACAAATCGGATCAATCTCAAGAAAAAGTTCTACCGTTTCAGCATGAAGGTGCAAGACCGCCTCAACGAGTTTAATAGGCTTCTCTCGGAACTATTAGACATGGAGGTAAAAATGGATGGCGAAGACAAAGTCTCGGTTCTCTTCCCACGAGGTATAATCACTTGGTGACTACTATGTTATATGGGAAGAAGACCGTAGTCCTGGATGGGTCAAATCAACACTTCTCTCTCATGAGAATCGGAGAAAAGTGTCCGAGATTGACAGAGACGGAGAGGCCACAGTCTTAGCTGCAAGGGGGAGGACAGAAAATCGAGGCACAGATTCAAATAACTCTAGGTCCAAATCAAGGAATTACAAGGACAAGAAATGTTACTACTGTCATAAGTTAGGACACATCATTATGCATTGTCTCAAATAGAAGGCAAAGAATGGGAATGGCAAAGAGAAGGTTCAAGAGGTAGCTTTTGTGGTAGTTGCTACAACAAGTGATTCAGAATATGATGATTATGTTCTCATAGGACCCTTATGTTCAAGTATGTCATTTAATGGCAGTTGGATTCTTAATTCGGGTTGTTATGTTCATCTATGTCCCAATAGGGATTTTTTCTCCTTCTACAAATAGGTGAAATGTGGTTTTATTTTGACAGTTGATGGAAAAGCCTTCAAAATTTTAGGAAATGGAAAATGCAAAATGGGTTCGTAAGAACATTGTCAGGTGTGCGACATGTACTTGATCTGAAAAAGAGCCTTATTTCAGTAGGTGTGCTAGACAGCGAAGGTTACAAGGTTGTAACAGAGGGTGGGGTTATGTGGGTCGTGATGGGTTCTCTTGTGGTGTTACAAGGAATCAAGGTGGGAAACTTGTATATTCTCTAAGGGAATACAGTAACAAATGGAGCTATTATGGGGTCTTCTACAGTGAGCAGAAATCTGCATTTGGGTCTTGGAAAAGGAGTTACAGAGAAGATAGACGATCTTAGTTCTCAAAAGGGTTATGAGGGAGCTACGCAACGTTATGGGTGAATGAAATCCGTTTTCAGATGGTAACAGAAATTGCAGCAGTCCTTACAAGGAGGCAGACCCATGAGGACAGATGTGGTGATAACTTGTAACAATCTTGGTGAGAATAACATAGCCCATTTGAGTGCTATTAAAATGCGTGGGAAACAAGTAGTTGATCACATTAGTGATGCGAGGGAAAGTCAGGGACGTCCTATTCTCCACAAGGGTGAGAAGATGACTTTTCATTACCAATCGACAGTTTGTGGGCAGTTGGCGAAGGTTGCCAGAGGAGATGTCAAACTTAGAGTTTCTGAGGATGCTTTTGATAAGTATTTAGAGTTTTACAAGAATATTGGAGGCATGTTTGTGGCTGCGTAAGACGTGTTTGGGTTAAAGAAGGAGATCCCAAGGGTTACGTTTGAGGAGGACTCAAACTTAACTAAAATTCTTCAACAATTTTTTCGATGGCGATGATGATGGCATTTTTTTATGATTATTACTCATGTTGTGGTGGAGAAAGTCTCTTTATGGTGGTGCTTTATCATTTGTGTCAAGGTGGATATATTTTGCCAAGGTGGAGATTGTTGGGATTTTGGAAGAATTTCATTTGAATGATACAATTGTGGTGGTCAATTATATGGCCGTGTGGATGGCCTAATGCTCAAGCTAAGGGTTTGATAAGGAAATAAGCAAACTTTAAGGAAAGCAATTGATAAGGAATGAATTGCTTTGTGCCAGGGACAAGTCAGGTATCCAAAGGCGGCAACTTTGGCCTATAAATTAGTCATAACTTGCAGTAAAAGATAGAGATCCCGATAAGATGCTTTAGAGATCCCGAAAAGATGCTTTAGAGATCCCACAAAGAGATTCTAATTAAGAGGGTAGAGTCATAATAAGTTCTATTGGTTTTTTGTGTGAAGAAATCCTTTTGTGTGCAATCTTCAAGAGAGATAATTGAAGTTTGTCTTTGGGTGGGTTTTCTTCTTTATGTAAACCATATAATTATTGGGGATTTTTCTTGAGAGCCTTCAGTGAGTTTTTCTTCGTTTGGTGGGTGACGTTTGATTGTGAGAAGAGGGATTATTGTCTAGAAGAACCAAAACGTTCTTCAATTTGTAATCTTCTTCTGTATAATGATACGGATCATCATCGCCTGTGTGTGGACGTAACCCTATTTGTGAGGGTGAACCACGTATAAATCTTGTCTTGTGGTGTGTGTTTCTTTTCATCTTTATTCATATCTTTCTGTTATTAAGATTTGCCATCGTTGTGTGTATATTTGTTTGGGTCACTTCTGCACAACAGATTGGTGTCATAGGTTTCGTTGCTGCCCAACATATTGGTATCAGAAGCTTCTGTTGAGCCCATCAGGTGTAAATCAAGATTGGGCCACTAATTTCTGAGACTACAGTTTTAACCCAAAAATACCGTATATGTAACTACAACCAAATAAAAATATATATATATATATTTACTTGGATGAAACAATGTAATATTAAATCTGATTTTGAATCATTGTGAGTTTGTGACCCATTTCTTACAATTTTAAAATTAGCAGGAAAATAATTAACCCATCCCTCAATTTAAGAACGACAATCAAGACTAATAGAATTCAATTAAGTAAAATGAATCCCAATAAATACTACAATAAAAATCGTAAGTAGAACCAAAAAAATTCAGGAGCTTAGGACCACTCAGCACAAAATCTCAATTACAACAACAATTAGCGATTGAAAATTCAAAAAGTGATTGCAATAACAACCGTTTTCAAACAATAATGTAGAGAAATCCCTAAAAGATATTGAACAATCGAACGAGATGAAACACTAATTTCAAAGAATCCAGAGCATGTAAAGAGCGATAGATATCGAGATCATACAGACAGTTCTTGAGATAGAAAATCAGACTGAATTGTAGAGATAGAAAATCAGGCTGAATGTAGAGAGAGAATGTACCTCTTTCGACGTAAGCCATGGGAGCTCTTCCAGGGTCTTCTTCTCTCGGCTCTTCGAAGAGTCTATCGACTCCATCCCACCCTTTTTATTGTTGTGGGGGTAAAGTGCAAATAACCCCCCTGTACTATTGACAAATTGCAACTAACCCCCCTAAACTAAAAAAAACCCCCTAAACTATGAATTTGTTGTATTTCAGTCCATTCCGGTGACCGACTTAACCGGAAAAATAAAAAGTCTGAATTGCCCTTATTATTATATATATATATATAAAGAAATAAAATAATAAATAAACATATATATATATATATATATATATATATATATATATATATTTCTGGTGTGTTTCTGAATTTATATATATGTGTTTATATATATATATATAACATTGGAGATTGAAGAGAGAGAGAAGCATCAGGCTGGAGATTGAATCATGAAGAAAATGAAGGAAAAAGATGGTGGCGGCGGCGGCGATTATGGTGACGGAAGAGGAGGTAAGTCGGCGATTATGGTGACGATGCGGAGTCGACGCGTCAAAACCCAAATCATCCTCGTCGCCGCTGGGATCTCGCTGCCGTCATCTCCTGCGCCTGCCCCGCCACCGTCTCTTGCGGTGACAGCTGGAACGAGCTCGGATGGTGGAGAGGACCGGCGAGCAAGGTGGGCTGAACGGCAATGGGCTGGTTCGGCCATGGTTAACTCGCGGCGATGGGCTGGTTGCGGCTTAGCTGCACAGCGGCCGAGCTTCGCCTCATCCACCAACCTCCCTGTTCCGATCGGGACGGTCACCCACTTCTCGTTTTCATCGACCCCAAATTACTCCGCAATCATTCTCCACAAGTGCTTCCACTTGAACAGATCGCCGTTGCTGCAATTGAAAGCTTCGTTGCTCGCATACGGATCCATCGCCGCCCATACTAGTGCTCCGCTATCAGACCGGAATTCGACGCCACCGAGTAGCAGTTCCATACCGCCTTCGTTCCCGAGGGAGAACCAGAGATTGTGATTGAAGGGGGTGATGGCAGTGGGTTAGTGGGGGTTTGGTTTCACGGTGTGTGATGGGTTTGATGGAGAGAAGGTTAGGCTGTGGTTGGTGATGACGGGTGATGGTGGTGGCGGGATTGGGGTGGTGGCTGTGGGTTTGTGTACTGGTTCGATTGGGTTTGGTGGTGTGCCGTTGAGATGCCGATGGAGGTGGTAGTGATGGTGGTGGGTTTGATTTCGTTTAACGGTGTGTTTTGGCATGAGTTCAGGAGGGTTTCGTGGTGGTTATGTTGGTGGTTGCGGACGGTGGTGGTGGTTATGTTGGTGGTTGCAGAAGGTGGTGGTGGTCGTAGACGACGGTGGTGGTGGTTATAGGATAATTTGGTATTTTCATATATAGAAGGGCATTATTGTCCAAAAAAATTAGTTTGTCTGTCGCGTGTGAATCACGCGCTCATTTTTGGACGGCCGGTCACCGGATGGGGTGATCTGCAACTTTTTTGTATAGTTTGAGGGGTTTTTTGCATTTTTGGTAGTTCAGGGGGTTAGTTGCAAATTTCCCCATAGTTCAGGGGGGTTATTTGCACTTTACCCTTGTTGTGGGGATGTTTGTCGTGCAATTGGGTCCTATTTAACTTTTGTGGCACTCCACCATTCCGCATCGCTTCAACCAGTAATAACCTGCCACGTCGGAAATTGCTGACTTTTTTATTTTTCCTTGGCATAATTGGTCAATTGAATTGAGTATTCTCAGAAATATATATATATATATATATATATTAAATATGGGTTAAACAAGTGTTGATTGTGGTGTTATAACTAAACAAAATATTTCAATAATTCTTGTTCATAGGTAATTTGGCATGAAATTGTAAGATAGAATCAATTATTCTTCAAATAAAAAGTCATTTTCTTAAGTTTATATTTACAACTTATTAAAAAAAACACAAGTTTATTTATTAGAAATTAATTAAATGTCTCTTGATTATAGAGATTCATGCCTTAATATTTAGGAATATATATTACTTTTTTCTTTTTTTCTTTTTTAATCCCGGGTGTCCGGGATGGCACGAACATTTAAGGCCCCTCAACAACCCAATTAATCCCCGAGGACCCGGAGGGGCGCCTCCTCACCCGAGTCAAGTAAGTCACTATAGGGATAACGGACGCTAGCCACAAAAAACACCCAGCAGGACTCAAACCCTAGAGCTTGGGTTTGCTAAGCTCCAAAGCCTATCGAATAAACCGCTGGACCATATCCGAAATGAATAGATATTACCTATTTGAATAAACTACACTAACTATTTACGATCTTTTTGATAATTCAAGGACACTCTATGATTTTAAAAATTATTTTGACATCTCTTTAAAACCAAAATTTGTAACACGGACCTCCCTAGTTAATAAGGGACCATTAACAGAGCTATTAGTTGGTATAATTTTATTATAATGCCCTTTTATAAAATAAAATAAAATTAGTAAATATGTGTTGTAAATTGAAATGACCTCATTCATCACTACTTCCTTCATATTTGGATTTAACCTATGTTGCAACTCATAGGAGGGTTTAGCAGCTTCTTCCAAATGAATCCGATGCGTGCAAGTGGAAAGGCTTATGAGATATAAATTTTGTAATTAACAAATTTCATTTTCAAAACAAGTTCGATCGAGTTGTAAATTTTTAATTTAATTTTCAAGATTTGAGATCGGATGCGGAATTGAAGATGGAACGTTTCTACACTTTGGCACACTCCGTGATGATGAGAACAATACATTATATAGGTAAGTGTGTGTGTGTGTGTGTGTGTGTGTGTGTGTGAGGACACTTTTGAATTTTATGGTTTAGGCACTCAGATATTTTTTAAATTTTCTAACTTCCTAAACGTAACCGGTCGCGCTTAATGTAACTGGTTGTGCAAATAAATTTTGGCCAGTGGGACTGGTTGCATACACGAATGATGAGTGTAGATTTATGGATAATTTGTCAATGTTCTTCCACACTTTGTGCAAAAATAATATAAACCTACAAATACTTAATATAAATAATATAGTAATAAGTAGGATCAAACCACTCTCAAGTTAGATTCCGAACATAAATTCAAAACATCAATTAAAAGGGATGGAGAAAAAAAAAAAATTAAAGCAATTTTTGAATATTTGAATAATGAAAATAAAATAAAACAAATAAAAATAAGGTTAAATAATATTTTTTTTCTTTCAAATAATGGAAAAGTGTCGAGGGAGGAGAATCCACCATATCCAGATAAACAAATTTCTTTTATTCTTGTCAATTTTCCTTTTATAAGGCTTATATAAGAGAGAACATTTTTTTATTTAATCCGGTAAATAATTAGTAAATAGAAGTAGACATTTTCCGAATTACCATTAATTGGCAAATACGAAGAATTTGCACTCTAATTTTTTTTTTTTTTTTTTTTTTTCAATCAAATAGCACAAAATAGAAGAATAAAATACATGAAAAATTAAAACAAGAAATTCAATTACATGTTAACTAGCTTCATCATTCCCTCAAGATGAGGTGCTTAAGCTAGCATACTAATAAGAAAACAAAATAAAAACATTTTTCATTGAATAAAAGAAAGAATTACATGAAAGATGCAAAACTTTAAGTCTATTCTCTCCTCACTAAATCCATATCAAACATCCTCTACATATGTCCCTATTTATAAAGTTTAGAATGGAACTATTAAAGGAAAAAATTCTAATTACAAAAGTGAAAATAAAATAAAATAAAAATATATAAAATCTTCCTAAAATCTTGTTGTTTTCGAATTTGGCTTGATATCTTTGACTTAATGTGCTTTCCAATGTGTCTTGATTTTTACTGATTTAATGGAAAAGCCAATTTTGAATTTGACTTTGAATGATAGTGTAATCTCACATTTTTGCTATTTTTGTCTCTATTCTTTTCATGTAGAAATCAGACCCTATAAAACATGAAAAGCAGGGATAAACATATTTATTTAATAGAAATTACTAATTAATCATTTATTATTGAATATAAAATAGCTAGCTTTGTGCACTTATCAAATTACCCCAAACAAGTTTTCGCTAGTCCTCTAGCAAATAAAAGCAAAAAGAGATTAGTTTACAAAATTGCTACTTTAACTGACTCCTAACTAAAGATGTGTCACTTTCGCAAGCTACTTTCGATTGCATTTACCATATTCAATAAGGCTTTAAACCCCTAGGTTACCCTAGTGGACGAGTATAGCCTCGTGAGAGTTTCCAAAAATGATACCCACAAACTTCCAAAATTGTGCACACATTGCACTTAGCTCAATTACTTCCATGGAATTAGAAACGATTGCATACACATCATTATCAAGTCAGTTATTATGTTAGCCCAGGCACAACAACACAATTATCAGGGGCATACTCTACCACTGAGCTAATAGCCCATCGTGCAAGCCTCCCACTGGGGGCCCGCTATGCCAAAAGCGAGAGAAACCCCATCCTAAGTATAAGAAAGAATAATATTCCCAAGCAATCCCAAACCTCTTATTACATGCACTAATACTATGGTCCTCACACAAATTTCAATTCCCCATATTTCCAATAGCAATTAATCCCTAGTTTCCTTTTGAAGTGAACTAGCATCCAATTATGTGCTTTACCCTTTTATCCTTATATTATACATCACAATAGCTTCAACTCATTAATATTCCCTTCCAAGTTAGAGTACCCAAGGAATGAATTCATGACTTTACTTATGTATGCAATTTTTTTTTTTTTTTTCAAAGATGGCAAGCTGTGCAATGTTTAAGTCCATTAAGCTTTCTAGATGACCCATGCATGTAACGAGCTTTAGGCTAATGACTCCCAACCAGACGGTTTTAGAGTATTAGGTGTAAAGATAGCCCAAAGAGCTTATTAACAAAAGTCAACTAGGCTTCGAACCTAAACTAGCGGTCGCGCCCAGATTTTTCCAACCCTTTATATAAGGGTTATATTAAACACTTATAAGTAAGCAAAGGGGCTTAATGCGACGGAGTGACTATTGTAAATTATTTATTTTTGGAGTCGCCACCTAAAATAGGGTTAGGTCACCCTAGGATGTCTAAGGCATTCAAAAAATATTTAAATATTATTATTTGACCTCTATTTTAGTCTACGAAAACCAAATTAATGGGCCCAGGAGTTTGATTATGCATGGGGAAGGTGTTAGGCACCCCATGACACCCGTGAAACACGGTTATCTTATTTTTATATTGCATTCCATGTAATATATATATATATATATATATATATATATATATATATATATATATGTTTGTAAATTTAGCATATAGAGCTAGATGCTTAACATATTGTACACAAGTATATAAATAATGAAACTAAACCCATGTTGTCTAAACCCTGATATTACCAGTAAAAATTCAATCTTTAAAACGAAATCATACTGAGCATCCATTTGGTGCAATATATATATATTGTCAAGATACAGTCCTAAATACGAACATGACATAACAGTAATGATAATCACATAATTTCCCTTTATTAAAATTAAAGTATGTTCGGGATTTTTGGTGGCGCAAGTCAAAGTAAAAGAAACTTGTTTATTGGCTTCATTGGGATTTGTTGTGTAAACCAAAGAAATATGGGGAACTTGGTTTTCGGGATTTGAAAGCTTTTAACATGGCATTATTGGCCAAGCATGGTTGGAATTTCCAAATTCTTCACTGTGGTTTGGCGTATAAATTGCTTAAAGCTAAGTATTTTTCTTCTTGTTCTTTTTTGGAGGCACCTTTGGGTTTAAATCCATTATGGGGTTGGCGAAGCATCTAGTCTACCCAGCCTTTGCTAAAAGTTGGGATGCGATGGTCGGTGGGCAATGGTAACAATATTCGGATTTGGCAAGATCATTGGGTTTCTTGTTTTCCGGATTTGCTTCAACCTCGGCCTGATATTGATTTTCGTTCTATTTGCTTTTTGGCTGATCTTATAGATCCTAATTCTCATTCCTTGGCGGCTGGACCTTCTATATCATTTTTTTCCTAACTTAGTTGCCCAGGCTATTGCCCGGATTCCTATTAGTCATTATGATAAAGCTTATGCTCCTTATTGGGCTCCTGATTCTGAAGGCAAGTTTTCTGTTAAATCTGCATATAGATTAGCTCTTTATAATAATGTGGTGACGGGGATGATACCTACTGTGTCTGATGGTGCTTTTTCTTTGGCTTCGGATGTTGCTTGGTGGAAGTCTATTTGGCGAAAGTTTGTTTGGTGATGTGATCTTCCTTCTAAAATTAAGCTTTTTTTGTGGCGCTGTTGTCAAAATACTTTACCTATAGGGTGTTCTCTTTTTCATTGAGGGTTGGGTCTCATTCATGTTTGTGGTAGATGTGGGGTTGAGGATGAAGATATTGTTCATCTTTTTTTCAAATGCCCGCATTCTATGCAGGTGTGGAAAGTGTCCCCGCTTCGCTTGGATTTTTTAAATATTGTTTTACATTCTTTTTTGGATTGGTGGTTATATATTTTACGTTATATGGGTCGTTTTAATGATGCTAACTCTTCTTTGGGGCTGATCTTTTTTTGTCTTTGGGGGTTGTGGAAGGCTCGTAATCGGTTTGTGTTTGAAAAAGTGTTAAGGAGTCCTTTACTGGTTATGCATACTGCAGTGGAAAGATATTGGGAATTTGCTGATTTGCGAATGCGGTGTAGGCGGATTGTGGGTGGTCCAACTTCAGATCTTTCTTCCCCTTCAGTTTGGAGTCCTCCTTTACCTGGCCATATCAAGTGTAATGTGGATGCTTGTTTTTCAACCGTTTCCTCCATGGGTGGTGGCAGTGCAGTGTTTCGCAATTCAAATGGATCCTTTATAGTATAGTGTTTCAGTCTTTTCCAGCTGCTTCGGCTTTGGTGGCAGATGCTATGTGTTTTCGTCGTGCTATTTTTTGGGCTCAATTATTTCAGCTAACATACGTATGTTTTGAACCTGATGCTAAACTACTTGTTGCAGCTGTGACAGGTGAGGGTGATGCTGCAATGGCAGTTGCGTCGTTGGTTTTTGATATTGTTGCAGCGTTGAAGTTTTTTCCAATGGCTACAGTGACTCATATTCGGCGTAGTGCAAATTGTGTGGCTCATGCTCTTGCAGCTTTGTCGCGTGGGCAGTTGCATTCTGATTGTCTTCTTTCTTTTATCCCTTATCACGTTACTGAGTTGGCTTTGAGGGATCTATATTTGTGCTCTATGTACTGGTTTTTGTTGTTGTTTGTCTTGCTGTCTTTGCTAGGGGGAAAAAAAAAAAAAAAAATTTAAAGTTTTACGAAACTTATAATGACATAAATAATACACCAACTTATGTTTCAATACAATGCAATTTGGCAAAGAGGAAAAGGCAAGGCAAAACACCATAACTATGAGATGCTTATTGATAATTAGGATTACCCAACATATGTTAGAATTCTAAACCCAATTGCCTTTAGAAAGGTTGATTTTCAGCCTCTTTCTTCTTATTATATTTTTTTAATTCACAAGAATGACCACCATCAGTTCAAACCAGGCCATCTTAGGACAGTTAGAGCAAAGCATACATATTACAACATGATTCTCCAATGCGTTCCATGATTAATAAAAAAAAAAAAAAACAGTATCAGCAAAAATCCATGCAAGTTATTTCTACAAATTAATAAAAAATTCCATCTTGTAATCAGGGCGGCTGGAGCTTTAGGAAGTCATCTAAGACCTAGCGATAAGAAGGTCTCAATATTTTTTATTTTTATTTTTTCTATTTCCTTACATTATAAAATCTCTTTAATTTTAATTATTTTCTATAATTAGGCCCCAAGCGATAAAAAGATTTAATGCTACGTTTGGTGTGTAGGAATGTAATGGAATGCAAGTGGGAATGGAATGAGAATGAGAATGGAATGGAATGGTCATTCTCATTCTATTATTTGGTTATAAATATGAAATGTGTAGGAATGGAATGATAATAACCAATCTAGTGTTTGGTTGGACCAATTTAAAATTTAGAATGGAATAAATTTTTAATTGAATTCTCCAAAATATCCCTCTTAGTAACAAATAAATTAAATAAAATTAACAAAATGATATTCTCTAATAATTTTTTAAAAATAAATGGCGGCAGTGGCGGTGGTGGATGGTGGAAAGCGATAGTAGTGTAGGTGGTGGTGTTGGAAGGCAGCAGTGGTGGCAATGGTGGAAATTGGTGGTAGCAGTGGTGGTAGAAGGTGGCAGTGGTGTTGGTGGAGGTGGTGGCAGTAGTGTGGTGGAAGGAGATAGTGGTGTGACTATAATGGTCGTGGAAGGCAGTGGTGGTGGTGGTGGTGGTGGCGGAAGGTGGTGGCGGTGGTGGTGGTGGTGGTGGTGGAAGGTGGTGGTTGTGGCGATGGTAAAAGGTGGTGGAGGCAGTGGTGGAAGTTGGTGGCGGTGGTAGAAGGTGGTGGAAGGTGGTGGTGGAAGGTAGTGGTGGCGGTGGTGGTGGTGAAAGGTGGCAGTGGTGAAAGATGGTGGTGGTTGATGAAGGCGGCGGCGGTGGTGGTGAAAGGTGGCGGTGGCAGTGGTGGTGGTGGAAGACGGCGATAGTGGTGTAGGGCTGTGGCAGTGGCAGTGGTGGAAGGTGGTGATGGTAGTGAAAGGCGGTAGCAGTGGTGGTAGTGGAAGGTGGTAGCAGTGGTGAAAGGCAATGGCGACGGTGGTGGTGGAAGGTGGTGAAAGGCAATGGCAGTGGTGGTGGTGAAAGGTGGTGGCGGTGGTGGTGGTGGTGGTGGAAAGTGGTGGGCGATGATGAAAGTAGGTGGTGGCGGAAGGTAGTGGTAGTGGTGGTGGTGGTGAACGGCGGAGATGATTGTCGTGGAAGGTAATGGTGGTTTTTAGACTTGGAATATGAGGATGTTTTGGGAAGTCGATTTTTTAAAATAAATTACTTGGGAAAGGAATGGCCATTCCTTAGGTTTAGTTGTGGAATGGATTTTCATTCCCAGGAATGAATTTTCATTCCAATGGAATGGCCATTCCCACTTTAAGTTGCATACCAAACAAATGAATGGTTGGAATGAGTATTCCATTCCTGCACACCAAACGTAGCATAATAGTGTACTTAAAAATTTTCTATCTCCAAAATTTTTATTATCTTAGCATAATAGTGTACTTAAAAATTTTCTATCTCCAAAATTTTTATTATCCCACCCCCCCCCCCCCCCCCCCCCCCCCAAAACTCGGTCTCCAAAATTTTTATTTCCTTATATATTCAGTTTTTTTTTTTTTTTGAATGGTCCTCCAATTTAACCCCCCCCCCCCCCCCTCCCTCCCCAATTCCTCACTTTTTGTTTCCCTTATTCCGTGCTTATTTTTCTTTATCTGTCAATATGGCGTCTCTATCCTCCGCTCAATACTTATTAACAATTTACAATTTCATTACAAGATTTTGAACATGCTTTTAGAAATTTTCTAAATCAGGTTCTATTGTTTTTAACTTAAATTATTTGGTAATTTTATTGATTTTTTTTAATAATAAATGGTATAGTTTGCTTGTGAGTGGTGAACATATTTTTATTTATATAGTTGAACATGTCTATTAGAAAATATAAATCTGTATATGAAAATTTTAAGAAGAGAAAATTACATAAATTAATTCAATAAATTTGTTACTACTAATAATAAAAACATTTAAAAAAAAAAAAAATTAGGTGAAAATTCAACAAATGAACAGCCAAATCTTCTAAAAGAATTAGAAAATAATATAATAATAGTAAAAGAACTTTATATTAGTGACTTGATTCATAATGATAGTCAGATTTGTTATAAGAAAAATCTTTATGAATAACAAAAATTTTTGGAAGAAAGTTAAACAAGGAAAAAAAAAATTCCTAATCAAAGGCCACTTTTATAATTATTGCATAAGGTCTCAAATTACATTGAGCTGACCCTGCTTATAACATATATTAAGTACACGCATATAAAGAGTTTTATTATTGATGATACCTGGGCAAATGATGCATAAGAGCAGTCTCTCTCTTTTCTTTTCTTTTTTGGTCTAGACTGGATGCCACGATCAATTGTCCACACACGAATCTTATTGCATAAGTTCTCAAATTACTTTGAGCTGACCCTGCTTATAACATATATTAAGTACATGCATATAAAGAGTTTTATTATTGATAATACCTGGGCAAATGATGCATAAGAGCAGTCTCTCTCTTTTCTTTTCTTTTTTGGTCTAGACTGGATGCCACGATCAATTGTCCACACACGAATCTTTTGTGCTTCTTTTGATCAAAATATTTTATTTCCTCCCTTCTCTCCTCCGTCGGTCAAACAGAGCGCTTTTATTTATATTACTCTCGGGCTTGGTCAGCAAGCATTTTATTTAAGAAATGTTGACTTTGCTCACATATAGTAATGGGATTAATTTATTTATTACTACGTTTTTTATCTTTATTATTTGTTTTTTATATTTTAAAAAAAAAACACGTGTTGGGCAAATATTCTTGATGAGCAATTCTACAAATTATAGAACTCCTTTTTTTTTTTTTTTGGAATGGGTAAGCTACAAATTATAGAACTTTGTTAAGTTGTGATCACATTATGTAAGAGAGAATGAGTAGGTTGCGAACCCACTTTGGTTGGGTCGTAGACACACCTTGAACCCTCATAGCGGCCCACTTTGGTGTGGTCACTCGATGTTTTTCAATTACAATACTTGCCAAAAAGATTGTCTGGGCAAACAATACAATATTATTATAATACTATATTTTTCTTTATCTTTTTATTAATGTATATAAATATATATACATTTATAGCTTGTTTAGTTGCCATGACCTGATGATCAACCACATATGTTGCTTTCAATTAACAAAAGTTAATATTTATTTATTTACTTAGTTTTTTATTTTTATATTATTTATTATTTTATTACTGTATTATTTTCTTCATTTAATATTTATTAACTTTTTTTCAACACTAAGGTTTTGACCCATTTCAGACACAATGGTGAGGTCCATTTTTTTATTTGGTAATTATATTAGACAGCTTTTTCAAGTTTAATCAAACTTGAACGGGTTAAGGGTGCAAAATTACTATTTTGCCCCTTTCTTGATTGAGTGTTAGGAGTGTTATTACAAATTCGACTCCAGGTATATGCCAAAGGTTTTGGGGCATCTAGTGAAGTCCATTTTACTATCCAACATTTGAATTTTTCGATTTTCCTACTTTTTCCAAACTAATGTTATTTATTGAAAATAAAAGCGAAGATTACGATCTTCATTGGTACTTTGTAGGAATGTCCCTAAAAATGGGTCGGGGCAAAATTAGGTGTCTACAACTACTCCAAAAGTGCTGAGACCTTAGATGGATCTATCGCTATCCCCTTCTCTGACACCACGTGTCCCAAAAACCTCATCTCTTGCTGCCAAAAGTCATACTAGCTTCTCAAACTTGGCATACAACTGGTGCTCACGAAGTGTCTGCAAAACTGTACAAAGTATGTCTAGCATGATCCTACTCTGACTTTAAATAAACCAGAATATCATCAATGAATACGATGAAAAAAGTTTTCATATTTGTAATTACATTTTGTTCAATGGCTTTATACACCCATTCTTTTTTAATATGACCACTCGCGTAATTATGGCTTAAAACGTTGTCATTATAAAAAATTTCTCTTTCCCAAATTGGGAAATTAATTTGTAAATATGTAGGAATAACCTTTCAATTCATTGTGTCAAAAAAATAATAGGGCTAATTTTGGCTTTTCAATGTAGGGACAAAGATTGGGTATTTCTACAATTTACCATTAATTATTATTGAGGTTAAGGGTCTTTATATTAGACATGTCAACGAGTCAGATTCGAATAAGATATGGCCTAATCTGATCCAAATTCGATACACATTTTGCTCGATCTGATCCGATCTGGTAATTCAACGGATTTTTTGTAAATGAATCCATATCCAATTTGTTAATAAACGGATATCCGATCCAATAAAAGTGTAATTTTTTAGTTAAAAAAAAGAAAAAAAATTAATGTCAAAAGAGAATAAGAAACAATGATTAGAAAAAAAAATGATAGAAAATAAAAGATAAATAAAATATGGAAGGAAACGAAAAAAGAAAAAAGATCATTTACTCTTTGTTAATGAATAAATATTATGATATTATTAATATGTATATTAGGAGATTTATTAGTATGCGGGCCGATAAGAACACCACACTATTGTACATATATATAAGATTATGATTACTTTTTTTTTGGTTACATTTAATATAAATCTGATAGGACTATCGTGTATATATAATATAAAATATATATATATATATATATATATATATATATATATATATATATATATAACCGGATCGGATTATTATCGGATCAAATCAGCATAAATCCATATTTGATTTGTTAAGGAATCGGATTATCGGATTCGGATCGTAATCGGGTTATCAATTTTTTTTTCCAATCCAAATCCAAGTAATCGAATCAGATTCAGATCGGATTCTAATCAGAATCCGATCCATTGACAGATCTACTTTGTATCCAACAAGGGTAATGTTGATATTTTACTAATTGTAAGTGCATGACATAATCAATTGCCGCCATTGATTAGTGTTAACCATTAAAAAAAAAGGTATGTATTACAAGATTTGTGTTTTAGGGAAGGTCAAAGTAACTTTTAAATCTTTTGAAAATTTTCATATAATTATGATAAATCAAGAAAGGTATGTGTAATTTACCCACTCTCTTTTGTATTTTTTCTCTCCCTCCAAACAGATTGAAATGATAGACCTTTAAGCCATTATAACTAATAGAAATCATCATATTCAAGTTTAAGCCTTTATAACTAATAGAAATCGTCATATTCAAGTTTAGTCCATTGGCTCTACTCTTTCTCTCGTCTCTCTCTACCCTTTCTGCCGCCTTCCTTTTCGTCTCCCCCATCTATTTTTCTCCCCAATCCCTTCCATGGGAGTGGGGAGGTGTCGTTTTTTGGCTCCCACGGGCTAAATAAACTTGGCGTGTGACAATAAGTTCACTATGTAGGTGATTTTCACGCCCTTTTTGCTTTTGTGTTGCTAGATATGTTCCTGTTTGGCTTATTTCCGGCTCGACTGGGTAGATATGTTGTTTTGTCTCCGGTTAGATCTCTGATCTATATTGGTTTTGTTGCCCCGCCTTGATTTTATCTTGTGCGGGGTTTGGGTGGTTTTTTCCCCTGTCGGAGGTGCCTTGTGGATGTAGTCTTGGAGCTATTGCCTTGATGATGTCTGACTTTTGGTCACTCCCGTTGTTGCTCTTCTCCTTTGGTGGTTTCCGTTGTTGAGCAGTAGCTCGTTTCTCAACAGATCTGGAGCCTGTTCTTCATTTTTCTTTTTCTTTTTTGCTTCACAATTTGTTTGCCTTTTTCTGGCTGGGCTTTGTTGCCTCTGTACAGCCATTTATGGATGTGTTTGTAGATGCCATATGACTATTTTTCTTTTGAGGACTTCTAAACACAGTCGCAGTTCCTATTGGATAGCTTTAAATGAATTTAACTTCCTATCTTTTTTTATAGTTGTGTTTAATTTAAATGGATTTGACTTCTTCTCTTTTTATGGTTGTTTCAAGTTACGTGTTTACAAACAACGTGTGTTGATTTCGTTTTGGTTAAAAAAAAAAGGTGTGAAAAACATTTTAGAGACTTTTCATTACCCACTGGTTATCCCTAACTCTTTCTCTCTCTCTTTTCATGGAAGTATACTATAACCATTACCTAAAAGGCTACAACCCCTTTTACTACTTTGTTTAAAGATGCCTTGATGCTTGATTCTTCTTTCTTCTCAGGCGAAGACAACTCAGATTTGTTTCTGGTAAGAATTGTAATTCTAAATTTTATATTTTGCTCTTGGTTAATTTGGGTTTTTCTCATGTCAAAGTATTGATTTTTTTTATTTTGCTCTTGGTTAGCGTTCTATTTGAGTTTTTTTTCTCATGTGAAAGTATCGATTTAATCAATGTTTTGGGTATGCATAATTTTACATTGTTCCAATTGTTGTCTGAGTTTTTGGTTAGTTGATTTTCTCATATTTGCTTATAGAAGTGCTATACCACCAAGAGCTCAAATACCATATATATAATACAATTAGTTATGCACCATAAAGTTTCGTTAGGTCCTGAAAAAATTTTTTGGGTGATTTCTGTGTGTGTGTGTGTGTGTGTGTTTGTGTGTATAAATATATATATATATATATATATATATATATATATTTTAATTACTTAATTTATTTATTTATGTCCGTGCCTGTGATTGTCTGTGCAATTAATTTGTAAAGTGTTATATTTTTGGTTCAAGTTATTAAGCTTTGACATTAGTGAACCAGTTGTCCATTGCAACAATATATGAATATCAGATTGGAGTTATTTCATTTTGGCTGTTATGTTTAACTGTGTTTATGAATTAAAATTATAGAATTAGAAGACTTATATACACACCTATGATATTGAAAACAATGCATGGTTATTTAGAAACTAGTTGGCTACAATGTAATGCTCATCTTTTTATTTGTTATTGATTTTGAGTGATTTGATTTGGTTATGTTTTATCGTTTGAAGATAATTCTTTATATATATATATATATATATATATATATATATATATATATATATATATATATATTGAAGGGTTGTTTATAATTATATATATATATTCTCTTATATTAGTTTAAATATTGATTTGAATTTAACTCATGAAGAATGCGACAATGAGAAGTTTCCATGTGGAGGTGAAAATATCATAGATGGTGAAAAAGATAAGGAAATGGAACAAGAATTACAACCTTACAGTAGTATGGAATTTGATTCACACCAAGAAGCATACTCATTTTACTTAAAGTATGCAAAGTCTATGGGATTTGGTGTCGCAACAAAAGCTAGTCGCAAGTCAAGGACAAGTGGGAAATTTATTAATGTAAAGCTTGCATGTACAAGGCATGGGCTTATACGAGAGTATGGTGTTTTTAATCCATGACCTTCTTTGAGGATCGATTGTAAAGCAATTTTACTTGTAAAGAGAAGACAAGAAGGAAAATGGTTTGTTCATGATTTTATTAAGGAACATAACCATGAACTTTTTCCTAGCCATACACACTACTTGCCGTGTCATAGGAGCATCACTCCTACTATCAACTATAACATTAATACTTTGCATGCAGTTGGGGTGAAGACAAGTAAGATTTTTGCTGCAATGGCCAACGAAATGTTCGGTATGAAAACATTAGGTTTTTGGAAAAAGATATAGAAACCATTTTGATAAGGAAAGGCATTTGGAGTTAGCGTCTGGGGATGCTTAAGCAATGTTGGAACATTTTATGCATATGCAAGAAAAGAATGCTAATTTCTTTTATGCATTGGTTTTAGATGAAGAACAACGTTTAAGAAATGTTTTCTGGGTTGATGCAAAAGGACGAGAAGATTATAAGATTTTTGGAGATATTTCTTTTGATATTACATACATCACAAACAAATACAAAATGCCATTTGCTCCATTTGTTGGTGTGAATAATCATTTTCAAACTATACTTCTTGGATGTGCATTCCTTGCAGATGAGACAATATCAACATTTATTTGGCTAATGCAAACATGGATTAGAGCAATGGATGGAAATTCTTCAACTGCTATCCTAACTAACCAAGACAAGGCTATGAAAGCAGCTATTTCAAAGGCATTCCCAAATGCACGACATCGCTTTTGTTTGTGGCATATATTGAAAAAGATTCTCGAAAAACTTGTTCATGTAATAAGAAAACATGAAAATTTTATTAGAATATTTAATGGATGCATTTATAATTCATAGACTAGAGAGGTCTTTGAGAATAAATGGAGGAATATGGTTGAAAGATTTGAACTTACAAAAAATGAATGAATTGAAGCGTTATTTGAGGATTGTAGACATTGTGTTCCAGTTTACATGAGAGACACATATTTTGCCGAAATGTCTACAACTCAAAGAACTGAAAGTATAAATTCTTTCTTTGATAAATATATGAGCAAGAAAACTTCATTGAAGGAGTTTGTTGAACACTACATGGTGGCTTTACAAGATAGAGAGGAAAATGAGGCGTATGCTAATTTTTGTACATTGTACAAAAAACCCGTTTTAAAGTCTGCTTTGTCTTTTGAGAAACAAATGTCAACAGTTTATACACATGAAGTCTTCAAGAAATTTCAAGTTGAGGTTTTAGGAGCATTTGGATGCTATCCCCAAAAAGAATTGGATGATGGTACGGTTAATAAGAGTTTAAAAGTTCAAGATTTTGAAAAGAATGAAAATTTCATGGTTGTATGAGATGCAAGCAAGAAAGAGCTTTTTTGTATATGTAGTCTATTCGAATACAATGGTTATCTTTGTAGACATGCATTGGCGGTACTCCAATCTTTTGGTGTTTTTGACATCCAATCTTAATACATCTTAAATAGATGGACTAAAGATGTAAAAAGTCTTAATACTATAAGACACATTCCAAAAGAAGTTCGTTCGAAGAAACAGTGTTTTAATGAGCTACTTCAAGAAGCCACCAAGTTAAGTGAGGAAGGGTTATGAGAGTTATAACATTGCATATGATGCATCAAAGCAAGCTCTGAAAAAACGTGTAATGATTAATAACTCTTTTACGACTTTAAAGAACCTAATAGTTCTCATGAACTTGATAAAGAGAATGTTGATAGTAATGTGATGCTTGATAAGTCAGTGTTTGATCCACAAGTGTCAAATACGAAAGGAGCTCCTGGGATTGAGAAAAAGAGCAAAAGAAGATGCAACAAACCAAAAAAGGTTAGAATTTTAGTTGTCTTACATGCTTACTATATCATTTTTGTGATATATTTCTTAGTTACTAATTATTAATGCTTGCATTGTTTTAGGTTCAAAAGCATCAAGTGCCTAATGGTAGGAACAAAAAATCTATAGAAAGAGAGGTTTGTCAATACTTTTCTGTAACCTCTCAAATAATAGTATGAAATGGAATAGTATCTCCTTATCATTTCTTTGTGTTTAAGGGACATGTAAACTCATGACTCGAAAGATTTCATAATTTGCATAATCCTAAAGAACAATATATGGTATGGTGTAATAGGTGATAATGCTCATTTTAAATTGAGAAATTTTGACTTTTACTTTGAATTTTATAGGTTCATTTCAAGGCAAAAGATTTGGACATTGACGATTGTTATGGCGTAGAGCAAGATACACACTTGATGGTAGCTAATCTTATTCTAATGTATACAAATATTTTTATTTATTTTTTTATATTTTTTTTTATCATAGTATAATATGTATATTTGATATATGTAACAGGAAGAGAATCATTGTCATATGTTTGCTTTTAACGAACTTACACAAGATTGGAGTTTTGAGTAAACACCAACCTCTACACAACATTTTTAGGTATATATTAAATTATTAATTTTAATTTACTTTTTACTTGCATACCATAAAAATAGTCTCTCTTTTTTTTTTTTTTTTTTTCATAATTCATAAAACAGTCTATTATTAATTAAAGTGATGAAAAATGTATATGATATTCTAATGATTTGAAAATTTGCAGGTCTGATGAAACGAAGTTTATTCCCAGCGAGGAAGAACCATACTTGGTTCGCTATTGTTGCAAGGGGTGGATCACTTATAAGGTATTCTTCCATTGAGGCTTCCAGCATGGGTTAAAAAACATCAAAACATCAATACCATTTTTGGAAGTGGAATATTCAGAAACAGTCCTAGTTGTTGTTGTTTCGGCTGGTAGCTGCTATTGGTTTTAGTTGGGAGTGTGGAAGTGTTTTTTCCAACAGTTTTGTTCTAACACGCCCCAAATGGTTTATGAAGAAAGAAATTTACTTTTGGTCATGATCTCGCGGGATATGATTGGATGGAATTTACAATTATATATAACTTTTTGTCATGTATTAATCTTTTGGGGTATGATTAGATTTAATTATGGGTGTAGATAAATTTTACTCTTTTCTAACTGAAAGGACTAATGGCACTAATATTATTAAATATTTTTCATGATTTATTGGGTTTTATAAAATGTGATTTCTCAAAATTTCAGTATTTATTGGGTTTTATAAAATGTGATTTCTCAAAATTTCAGTATTTATTACTTAGTGTTCTTTGTCATAACTGTTTTGGTGTAAAAATGAGTTAAAAGTGTCAACATTCAGACTCTATAGATTTTGTTTTACAACAAAATATTACTCTGGTGAATCAATAATATGGGCGGCTTTGAGGCCTCTCCAAACAGAGTCTAAAAGTGTTCTAATCTGTAAGGCAATGAGAGATATAGCGGTTAATGAAGAGTCATTAAAAAGTGGAATACCAACACCTTAGCATATAAACACGTGACTTGAAACAACTCTAAAAAGATAGAAGTCAAATTCATTTAAAACACAACTGTAAAAAGAGAAAAAGTCAAATTCATTTAAAACACAACCGTAAAAAAGAGAGAAAATTAAATTCATTTAAAGGTATCTAATACAGCCGCAAGTGCGACTGTGTTTAACATCCTCTTTTCTCTTTGTCAGATTAAAAAATAAAAATAAAAAATTTAAGCCAAAATCCATGTAATTGGGAAGGGTATGCACGAAACAACTTGTGCTTGTCTCCACTCCCCACCCTCAAGCGTAGCTAAGCCTGGGATAGGAGCTTTTTGGGCCTCTTTTAACTTTTAAGGTACTCATATGAGAATGGACTGAACGATGACAATCCAGTTGAGTATGGACATTTGTCAGCCGTCAGTGGGTCACCCGCCATTTAAATATCATTATTATTTAAGATAAGTAATCTTTATCAATAAAATAATAATTAAGATAAATAATCACACATATTATTGAGAAACCCTCCACTCCCCTTTGAGGCTTTGAGGGGAGAGAGGTATAAACATTAGTCTATTTAATTATATTTTCAATAAATAATCCACTGAATTTTCAACATATAATTCAATGAATCTAAAATCGTGATAAGCATAATGAATTTTATGACCGAATGGGAGCCAAATGGCTCCCCATTCACCGAATTGTACATGTGGGATAATAGGGAGTCATTCCGCTTCCATTTTAGTGATAAGTTTTGACAACTTAATCATTTTTTTAAAAAATTTATTCAACAAAGTAAAACCTAGGTGATGTATGTTTAAGGTCGGGTATAGTTACTTTTTGAATTTTCTTTTTTCTTAATAAAAAGGTTTCATATATATATATATATATTGGTGGGTAGGATAGTTTCTTTTTTATTTTGTTATTTGAATTAGTTTCATGAACAAGATCAAATATAAAGTACTTTTTGAGCACAGATAAAGAGTTTCTCTCGAATATCGAATTGAGTTTTCTTTTTATTTTGTTATTTAAAATAGTTTTCACGATCAATATGAAATATATATACTTTTTGAGAATCAATGAAAAAAAAAAAAAAAAAAAAAAAACTTAAACTTCTCTTGAATTCAGTCCTTTTCTTAATCAAAATAAGATGTTTTTTTACAAAAATTTAACTTGATGAATTTTGAAATTGTTTTCTAATTTTGTCATGGGATAAAGCACTATTCACCAGACAATTTTACATTCACTACTTTTAGTTAATTATACAAATAAATACTAAATTAACCCTAAATTTTATGATAATACTTGTCTCATAAGATCTTTTGGGAGACTTAGATAACCGATTCTAATTTGATATAGTTTTATATTACTTTGGAGTTTTGATTGGGTCAAATAAGGAAATTTTGGGTTGAAGGCAAATATTGTCCTTTACCACTTGGAAAAGTTATCCCTCTTTTGACATTAAGATTGTAGTTTGGATTATGTTCCAAAACCTTGACTGGGTGATGTTCAGTTCTGTTGAATGCCTTGGAGGTCAATGACGTGAAACCTACTTCTTAACATATCATTATTATATATATACATATATATATCTATCAATACAGAGTACCCTCATATAGTATTTGTAGAATCGTAATATAAATTCAAGATAGATAAACATTCTTTATTAAATATAGTTTTTTTTTAGATGATGTTTACAAGAATAACATCTTCTATTGTTTGGTAATCTCCATTTTTTAATCTTTGGAACACCGGAGAGGTGAAAAAATTAAAGTACTGTTTGATTATTCAATTCAGCGCTTAATTTTGAAGTGATTAAACGTTTATCCAATTAAGTATGTTTGATAACTCAATTTAAAATTTACTTAAAATGTGATAAAATTTTAAATGATATTGTCATCACTTATCACTGGTTGAACATGCTAAACATTTAAAATTATCACTCTTAAATTTTTCAGTACTTATTTTTTAGTTTTATCAAACGGCAAAGTGTTATGGTAAAAAAAAAAAAAAATGGCAAAAATGCAAATAATAACAATGATATTTTATATTAGGGGCATTTGTTAAATGACAAATTCTATAATTAATCATTGTAAATTTTTAAAGTATTTTATTTTGTTCATAATAATCATGTTTTATTAAAGTTTGCCAAATTTTGTTTATAAAATAATACCTTTTGTAAATAAAATATTTCGTTAAGGTAATAATGGTATTCTATACCAAAGTAGAATCAAAGTACTCATTTTTATTTTTATTTAAAAAATTGAATTTCTTTTAAAAAAATAAAACAATTGCAGGAAAAAAATTAAAATTTTAAAATATTTTATTTTATTTTATTATTATTTTTATCGTTTCTATTTTTACATTGTATAACTTACCGTTTGCTCTTCTCGTAGAGTTTAAATTCGCTTCCATATCAATCTTCCATCTATATTTATTTCGGTTGCATATTTTTTATTTTGTGAGTTATATATTCTCAATAAATATATCAAAACTAATATTATAAAGAAAAATTATATTACAATTAATTTATAAATTATTCAAATTTTGATTATAGTTTGGCTCCGCCCCGCTTAACCTCCCCAATCACTCTGGTATAAATGGGTGGATATGTAGTATAACCTAAGAACTAAAATTTTTTAATAAATGGGCAAACGTCTTACCGTTACACTAGATGACTAGTTAGTGAAGTATACCGCAGAAGATATGTGTAGGTGCAAAATTTCGCTCAACCAATAATGATTGAGAAAAATAAAACAACTCACTCAAAAAACAATAAAAATAAATAAGAACAGTGTATAGAGAAGCGTAAATTGCTTGATCTCTTTATTGGAGGTCTAAGTCTCTATTTATATACAAAAGATTGTAAAATTATGGTAGGACTCGCGTTGCTTGTCCTCCAATTCTTTCTATATAAACATTCTTTACTAATAGAGTTCTTTCCATTGTCTAATTTTCCATACATAGAACTTGCCTTGTACAGAACTTCCTATCTCAGAATTTTCCTTCTACGGTAAATCCTTCAACTGGTAGGATTTGTGCATTCTTGAGTAACTGGGCTGAACATACTTTGATCCGGCTGGACTTGAGTAACGGACCGAATGTTAAATATTAATATGTTGGGCTGATAATCTCTTAATTCGGGCTTCAACAGGGCTGCAGGTCATATAACAATAGTATTGGGCTTGTGAACAGTGATCTTGGACTAGTATCAAACTCAATTTGGGTTTGAGCGAGGTGGGCTTTATAAACTTATCAAGGATATGTTTATATTTATGATGACGTGGATTATTCTCATTGGAGGGGATTTTTTACCTCCACAATATGAGAATCAAAAACTGTGTTCCCCAGTAGTCCTAGCCGTAAACGATGGATACTAGGCGCTATGCGTATCAACCCGTGCAGTGCTGTAGCTAACGCGTTAAGTATCCCGCCTAGGGAGTACGTTCACAAGAATGAAACTCGAAGGAATTGACGGGGGCTTGCACAAGCGGTGGAGCATGTGGTTTAATTCGATGCAAAGTGAAGAACCTTACCAGGGTTTGACATGTCGCGAATCCTCTTGAAAGAGGGGTGCCTTCGGGAACGCGGACATAGGTGGTGCATGGCTGTCGTCAGCTCGTGTTGTAAGGTGTTGGGTTAAGTCCCGCAACGAGCGCAACCCTCGTGTTTAGTTGCCATCTTTGGAACCCTGAACAGACTGCCGGTGATAAGCCGGAGGAAGGTGAGGATGACGTCAAGTCATCATGCCCCTTATGCCCTGGGCGACACACGTGCTACAATGGCCGAGACAAAGGGTTGCGATCCCGCGATGGTGAGCTAACTCCAAAAATCCGTCCTCAGTTCGGATTGCAGGCTGCAACTCGCTTGCATGAAGCCGAAATCGCTAGTAATCGCCGATCAGCCAATAGTGACTTATAAGAGTAGATTTTATTAGGGATGATAAAATAGTTCATAACCTATCAATCCGTTCATATTAACCCACTTTTTAATAGTTACGGGTCAACCATATTAATTGAACACGTGACTTGAGAATTTTTTATTTTTTATTTTAACCTGGCTAACACACCAATAGAAGTAGCACTACATCTACATGAACAATCCAACCAAACATGGTGCACCATCATTGTTGGGAAGAAAATGAATGATTTGTCTCACATTGTCTACTTCACCACCTTTACCATTACGTCCTTGGCAGCTGGTCAAAAAAATATCTTAGGCAAATCGAGTGGCAGGAATTCTTGGACCTGTTGTTCCATCAATACCGTCCATCGTTTTGATTTAATTAGTACTTACCCTATTAGAATCTAACTTTTTCAAAATATAATTTTTAATATTTTTTATTAAAAAATTATTATACTTTACAAATTTTAATTTTTAATTTTATCTTAAATTATGTGGATTGTTATTTGTTAACTTTATTTAACTTCTTTAAAAGTAATTTTTTAATATAAGAAGCAAAGAAAGAAAAGAAAAAATAGCAAAATTTATAATTATTGCATCCAAACTCTAATATGTAACTTAATATCTTGAATTCAATTACTATACATCTTATTGGGAGATTCTTTCTATTAAATCTTTAAATAATTAAAACTATAAATTACAAATTTTAACTATGAATTAATGATTTCTTTATGGTGAATAAAAATTTTAATTTACATAATTCACCTATAATATTTTTATAATTGTATATTGATTTGATATTTTTTAATTACATTAAATTTTAAAGACATACCTAATAAAAACATAGAGAATACAGAAGAGAATATATATATATATACACACACACACATACATACAATTTGTATATAGATTGAAAAAGATTAGTATCCTACAACAACCCCACAAGATATTATTTATATGAAGAATATTCTAGACCTACTTCTCGAAGAGTTTTAATTTCTTTTCCATATCAATCTCCCATCTCTATTTATTTCGGTTGCATATTTTTTAATTTTGTGAGTTATATATTCTCAATAAATATATCAAAACTAATATTAAAAATAAAACTATATTACAATTAATTTATAAATTATTTAAATTTTGATTATAATTTGGCTCGCCCTGCTTAACCTCCCCAATCACTCAACTCACAGCCGGAACAATTGCCTGTGGGCCTATGTTTCGCTTTACACATATGTTTATTAAAAATTGGTGGGTTCCACCGTATTCCACGTGGCAACAATTAATCAACTAATTCTAAACACATGCATGGAATGTTAGATTATCACGTGTGCTACAGATACAACTAATACCGTATACACATTCATAAACTCAGTTATATGCTGATTAGAAATAAATAATTAAAAATACATAAAAATAAAAATAAAAATAAAAATAAAAAATACTTAGTAGAGTCCTATATATACTATATATGCCACCTTAGCTTTAATGCATGATTCATTACTTTTACAAGTTTGCAACACTTCTAACAAAAGAGAAAAAAACATGGAGGTAGAGAGAGTTCAAGCACTGGCCCATGGAGCCCTCCATGAGCTCCCTGAGCAGTTCATCCGGCCGGTCAACGAGCGGCCGGAGAACACCAAGGCCGTCGAGGGCATGACCGTGCCGGTGATCTCTTTATCTTTGCCGCACGATGTGCTCGTGGACGAAATATCCAAGGCATGTAGTGAGTGGGGATTTTTCCTCATCACAGATCATGGTGTGGCGTCGCGGTTGATCCAACGGCTGCAAGAGGTGGGAGAGGAGTTCTTTGAGCTCCCACAGAAGGAGAAAGAGAGCTATGCGAATGATCCTTCTAATGGGAAGTTTGATGGGTATGGGACAAAGATGACTAAGAACCTTGATGAAAAGGTTGAATGGGTTGACTATTTTTTTCATATCATGTACCCTCCTCCTAAAGTCAACCATGATATATGGCCCAAGAATCCTCCTTCTTACCGGTATGTATATATGTATATATATATATACACACACACACATGCGTATACATATGTAGCACTAGAACTGATGGAATAAGATGCAATTTGAGGTTATTTAATTGGTAAGTAGTTTATTACAATTCACCACATTAAGGATGCAGTAGTTTTATAGGTAACGAATGGCTGTTACAACTCACCATATTAAGTAGTCATAACTGCTCTTTTTTATTTATATATTTATTTATTTTTTGTGAAATTGTTTTGACTTGGTTTCCCCTCTTATTGCAGCGGAAATATTGCCTAAATTTTTTTGTTCTCGGCTGACATAGCGGTTGCTCAATATAATTTGAAATTTTAGGGGAAAAAAAAATTTAAAAAGTGATATTTTAATATGTTAATAATATTTATTTACACGAAACTCTTTGACGGTAGGACTGCTTACAAATTCGATTATCATTATGGATCAAGTCAAAATACTTTTTTCTTTTACTTATGTATAATTTTTTTAATTAGGAAGAAGGGGAAGAGGAAAAAAATTAGATAAGGATAGAATTATGAATTTTGATAGAAAATGGAATGAAAATTTTAGACTGAATCAAATTCTTTTCAGCCACCATTAAATTGCTATGATTGGTTGGAGGAGTATATATAAGGAAATGAAGAAGTCTAATAATATACCATAATGTTAAATAATAATAATAATCATAATAATAATATTAGGGGCCTTACTAATGACTACAATTAGTTGGAATCTAATAAATATAAGAAAATAAAATTGTTATGAAGATAAAATAATAATTTTAGGGGCCTTAATAATACAAGGAAATAAAAATGTTAAGAAGTCTAATAAAATAAGAAAACAATAATTTTAGGGCTTTCCTATTGGATGGGTTGTCTAATGTTATGAGGAAAATAAAAATATTAGGAAATTGAAATAATAATTTTAGGACCTTACTAATAAAAGGAAATAAAAATTTAAAAAGTACAACACAATAAGTAAACAATAATTTTAGACGCCTTCTTATTGGCTAGGGCCTTAGGGCCTAAGGCTCCAGCCAGCACTAAGCATAATTGGATGGTAAGGTGGATCTTCAGTGTCTGGACTAACCGTATTCAGTATACCGAGTGTAGGTTCGAATCCCCTCCATTGCGCAAGTCTGCAACTTAAATCTCACCCGGGACTGGTATGGGTGGGGGTTCTTCAATTAGAAGAAAAAAAGGAAAATTAAGTCAATTTCGGGTATGTATTTGGTTAGTAGGAAAAATTTCAAGAAAGTTGTAGAAAAATATTATTTTTTTAGTTTGAATAACATGAAAGGGGAAATAAAATTATTTTACTAACCAAAACTACCCTTATGATTTTAAATACTAAAAAAATAAATGAATTTGTGTTAGATAAATCCTTTTTATTCTCAACTATTTATATTTATTTTTAGCAAAGAAATATATGATGAGTAATTAAAAATAATAATATTATTGTGTATAATTCATATCTAAATTGTTCTTATTTTATTTATTTATTTTATAATCAACTATTTATATTTATTTTTAGCAAAGAAATATATGATGAGTAATTAAAAAATAATAATATTATTGTTTATAAATTCATATCTAAATTGTTCTTTTTTAATTTTTTATACTCAACTATTTATATTTATTTTTAGCAAAGAAATATATAATGAGTAATTAAAAATAATAATATTATTGTTTATAATTCATATCTAAATTGTTCTTATTATTATTATTTTTTTTTAAAAAAAAAAACTCTCTCATCAGAACAAATTAAGAAGAACCCATTTACCCAAAAAAAAAAAACATAAGAAGAACCCGATTTTAATACACCGAAGTCTTTTTATTTTGTGTTTTCGGATCCTGCTTTGGAGCAATAATATATAGCATGTAGAATGGCGGGCAGTTTACTTAAATTATTCATAAAATATTCATATTCTTGTTGGAATAGTAAATATATCATTTTTTAAGCCTTTAGAAAAATACTAAATGGCAACACTCTAAGCTAAAAATTATCATGCAAAAGTAACATTCTATTTTTCATGCGTATTTAACCCATCACCTTATATATATATATATAGGGTTAAATGCAAAAAACCCCCCTGAACTATTGACAAAGTTGCAATTAACCCCCCTAAACTACAAAAGTTGCAACTAACCCCCTGAACTATTCAATTTTGTTTCAGATAACTCCATCCGGCAAAAATCCGGCAAGTTTTGGCCGTTAAAAATAATTTACTTATTTTAAAAGACCATACTGCCCTTATATGCATGAAAGGACTAAAATGCCCTTAATTTCCATAGACCCCATAGCATACCCAAACACGCCCTATAACTGTTCACCATCTTCAACAGCAGGCGTTCGTGGTTCAACACCGACAAGCCCATCTTCCACACCGAAAGCCGTTTAACCCAAATCACACTAAAATCCCACTGCCACCACCATTCGAAGCAATTGAACCACAATTTTAAAAAATTTAAATAATTCATAGTGAACCAGTCCAGCCACTGCCATCACCGCCGTAGCCATAAACGTTTCTCAAACAATTTCCCAATTGAATCAATTCAAATACAGTAATTCGTACTGAAACACCAAAGCTCAATCGATATATTTATATATATATAGATATACACACGAGTCGTCACTGGTAATCACCCCAAATTAATTGCACCATGAGTCGTCATTAGTGGTGGCTCCACTACCACCACCATCATCCGAAGGCAAGCTCGCTGCTGCCATCACACCGTGAAGCACCTCATTGCGGCTGAGTCCTCTCCACAACCCGTCGCCCACCGCTGCGAAAGCTCGCCGTCACCGTCTCGCCCCCATCCGAGCACTGCCGAAGTTCATCCACAACCCATCTTGCCCGCTGTTCTATCAATCACTGGCGCACAAAAGCCGTTGTCGCCAACGCCAGATCCGTCGCCGCTGTGCCATTCTCTGATTTGTGCCAGAATCGCGACTTCCCTAGTCGCTGTTCTACACCATCGAGCTTTCTACCAGCCGAAATATCCACAACCCACACCGCCGAGCTCTCTCTCACGCGCCGGCTGCCATCACCTTCACCCCTCTCTCTCTCGCTCGGCGGCTACGACGATGATCGATGCTCTGTTCCACATCCACGGTTGACGAATTGCAAAGAGATCTCCACCAGTGCTGCCGCCACTTCTTCCATTTCTGCAGTGTGTGTGGCTTCGGGTTTGGTTGTATTGAGTATATAACAAACTTGGAAGGGCAGTTTCGTCTTTTTACTTTTCCGGTGGCCTGAGTGGGCAAATTGCAACAAATTCATAGTTTAGGGGTTTTTTTTTAATTCAAGGGGGTTAGTTGCAAAACCCCCAATAGTTCAGGGGGGTTTTTTGCATTTAACCCATATATATATATATATATATATATATATATCATGCAAAAGTAACATTCTATTGTTCATGCATAATTAACCCATCATGCAAAAGTAACATTCTATTGTTCATGCATAATTAACCCATCACCTTATATATATATATATATATATATTATAACTCTAAACTACTTCGAAGTTTTTCTTTTTATTTTATCGAAAAAATCACATTGGAATATTATAATGATACCACTCCAATTGTTATTTTATAGGGTAAAATGCAAGAAACTCCCTGGACTTTTGAGAAACCTGCAACTAACCCCCTGAACTTTCAAAAATGCAAAAAATCCTCTAAACTATGCAAAATTACTGCAGATGACCCCATCCGTCCAATGTCCGGTGATACATGACCGTTAAAATTGGTTCCTTAAATTTAAATGACCATATTACCCATATAGGCATGAAATGACAATAATGCCCTTGACTTCCAACCGGTAGACCTAAAGGCCGTAAAATGGAACACAGACCCAAACAAGCCTTTATCAAAAATTTTCCCAAATCAAACAGCTCCTGTTATTCACACAAACCTTCATTTCTATCTATACACAGACACATTTATACATATATATATATATATATATATATATATTACAAAGGTGTGTCTAACAGATTTGGACTAGGCTTTAAATAAGTAGAATCCAAAACCCATTGGTCAGTCCAACAGTGAACCAAATTCCCATCTACAATTTTACACAACAGGCCCTTTTGCAGGCCCGGCTTTACTATAATTCAACATCCCGACGTGCGAAGTCGCTGGATTCTGCCAGTCCCCGGTCGATGACTACTTCGATGGAGCACCGGGCGTTGGCCAGAACGTTCACTGTTGATTTCAGAGCCGCTGCAAGCACCACCGTTCCATCCCACCAAACATCGTCGCAAGCCTCTCTCTCTGACTTCCCTTTCTCTCACCTCTTAAACCCATTTTGCTGTTTACATAACATACAATCAATCTAGATCAAACAACCGTACCGGCCAAATGAAGATCCAGTGCGACGTGTGTAACAGAGATGAAGCCTCTGTCTTCTGCTCCGCCGACGAAGCCGCCCTTTGTGACACCTGCGACCACCGTATGCCACAACTGCCGTCGTGGAAGGTGGCCGGAAAAGACTGAGAGACGTAGCTCTGAGACTTTCGAGACCGCCGTGAAGTTCTGCTAGGGCTTCTTCAATAGATCCGTTGTTGTTCCGATGGCCGGTGAACGAAAAAGGTAGAAACGGACAATCGCCGTTGTCTATGGTGACTGTCGGACTGTGGATTTGTGATTCGCCGTAGTCTCACCGATTTGCCTGGTCGCCGATTTTAAAGCTGATTCGTTGCCACCCCGTAGCACTGTGCCAATTCCGTCTCCTCTGCCGCCACCACCCCACCACCACACCTAAACCTATAAAAACTCAAATAATTAAAACCAAACCACATATAGTAAAACCCAATTGAACAACAAAACTCTGACACCACCCCCACAAACCCACTGCCGCCGCCGCCACCACACCACCACCACACCACCACCACACCTAAACTATAGAAACTCAAATAATTAAAGACCAAATCACGTATAGTAAAACCCAATTGAACAACAAAACTCACTCCCGCTACCACCATCACCGCTACCTCCATCACCTACCTGTTCTCTCCACTGACACCACCCCCACAAACCCACTGCTGCTGCCGCCACTACCCCACCACCACACCTAAACCCATAGAAACTCAAATAATTAAGACCAAACCACATATAGTAAAACCCAATTGAACAACAAAACTCACTCCCCGACCACCATCATCGCTACCTCCATCACCTACCTGGCCTCTCCATCGATTTGGGAATTCAAACAATTCAAGCTAAATCGCACACCATTAAACCCAATCAAACCCCACAAACTTGCTGCCATCGCCACTGTTACCGCTTCTTCCTCTTCCTTCTCCGCTACTCTGATATGTCGGTCTTTCGTCGTTACCAAGGAGAAGACCACGTTCGCGGCACTGATTTCCCATAAAAGAAAGAACGTCATCTCTTCGGTGATTTTTGTTGCCACATCAGCAAGTTAATATGATAATACTTCAAACGGTGTCGTTTCATAATAAGGGCAAAAATGTCATTTATCTTTTCCGGTGACCTGATGGGGTAATATGCAACAAAATTAAAGTTCAGGGGAATTTTTTGTAATTTAGGGGGGTTAGTTGCAAAACCCCAATAGTCCAGGGAAGTTTATTGCATTTTACCCTATTTTATATAGAATATATATGGTGGTTTCAATCGTCTGCAACAAGCTGCTCACATACGTCCTGAAATATTATGAGAAATTAAAAGTCATATCATATAATTTTGGACCATTCCATTCTTATTTTCAAAACTAAAATTTTCATGTGTTTAATTATTTTGGGGAAAATTTAATTTTTGTCTTCAACTTCTGCTAAGCTCCGATATCAGATTGATCTTGGGCCTCGTATTATATGCGTCAAAATTTTCACTTTCTATCGAATCAAATTTTAAAAAATTTTTATTTTTATTTTTAATTTTTTCTTTCTAGCTAATTAATCAAGGGAACTTAAAAAACTTGAGTTACATCTTCATTATTTGGACCAACCACGTGTACGATAGTAAATTATGGAGCTCTTGATAACTCCACCATCGTTGTAAAAAAAAAAAATAATAAATAAAGGAATTGGGTGCAATAAAGGCACCTTATAACTCGAGATTGATTTTAGCCTTTAAATAACATTTGTAGAGTAATATTCAAAATTGAAAAATTTGTTGTTAAATTCTCTCCCATAGCCCCATGAAATTAAATTAAGTTCCAGAGAACCAAATTCGAACTCAAATTTAATTTCTTTTAATTTATGAAAACAAAAGAATAATTGAATTTTATGAGTCATGACAAGGTATCAGTAGCCCATATATTTGGTCTTAGTTAATGGCTTATAACATGTTGAATTATGGTAACACACAGAGAAGTGACAGAAAAATACAACGAAAAAATGGTGGGAGTAACAAATAAGCTGTTGGAGCTGCTGTCAGAGGGATTGGGTCTGGAAGAAAATGTTCTCAAGTCTTGCCTCTGTGGTGAAGAAATAGAACTGGAAATGAAAATCAACATGTACCCACCATGCCCACAACCTCACCTGGCTCTTGGAGTTGAACCTCACACTGACATGTCTGCGCTCACAATACTTGTCCCGAACGACGTTCCGGGCCTTCAGGTTTGGAAGGATGGTAACTGGGTTGCTGTTAACTATCTGCAAAATGCACTCTTTGTCCATGTTGGAGATCAAATTGAGGTAAAAATACTCTCCTCCTGCTTAAGACCAATAATAATAATAATAATAATAAAGCAAAAATAAATAAATTAATACTCTGGAGTTAAAACGCATATATCAGGGGTTTACCTTGCAGTATCGTGTAAGAAAGGTCAACAGGTTGGAAAGGTTTGTTTTAAAAAAATAATAATAAAAAATGCACGCATAGAAAAGTAATAACAGGCTTGCAGCACATATCAATGAAATAGAAATCACTCGCAGCAGTTGGATGCTTTAGTAAAGCAGAGGAACATTTTATAAAGCAACATCTTAATCTGCATTCAAACACTGACTTCATCAGTCATGAAATTCAAATATAGACGGGGATACTAGAGTGTCAAACTTGGGAACTATTTTGCTTCAGGTACTAAGCAATGGGAAGTACAAGAGTGTTCTTCACAGGAGTTTGGTGAACAAGGAAAGGACACGCATGTCGTGGGCTGTGTTTTGTGTGCCTCCACAAGAAGCAATGATCGGACCTCTACCGGAGCTCGTGGATGAGAAAAACCCAGCAAAATATTCAACCAAAACATATGCTGAGTACCGCTACCGCAAATTCAATAAGCTCCCACAATAGGAGCAGTTTCACAATCCTAGTGTGTTAGAATGGCATATTACTCTTATAGTGTCGTTTGTTTTCCATAAAGTGATCATGCTTCATAGAGGAATTTAATAACTTGCTATTGATTTTGGTTGGTCTACGTGCATGTTTCTTGCTTTAAGATTGTCTCAAGCTCTGCACATAGACCAGCTTTGTTGATTAAGTTCATCCTCGTTATAGTTTGATCGGCCCTCTTAGCCGATTGTTCCTTCAGAAGATCATTCTTACAATCTGTATCACACTTGAATCAATAAATGAAACAATCTATGCCTTTTGTTTTCCATATATATTATGTTCCACAGAGGAATTTAATAACTTGCTATTGATTTTGGTTAGTCTTCTTGCATGTTTGTTCCTTCAAGATTGTCTCAAGCTCTGCGCATAGACCAGCTTTGTTAATTAAGTTCATCCTCATTACAGATTGATCGATCATGTCCTCTTAGTCCATTGTGTTGGAGTTGCTACACAATCAACCGGATGCTCTGATACCAGTTATTGTGGCGGAAACGTAAAAAACAACATTGTTCAATTAATAAACACAAGCAATCACGAAGAATAAAAAAAACAATCATACACAAGAACACAAGATATACATGGTGCTCCACCATGACACCCCCACCACCTCCACCACCATCATCACCATCAGTCACCACCACAACCTGTAATGCCTAGTGTCTCCATGGCTAGCTCACCCCCTTCTCCACAGCCCCCGAATCACTTGTCTTGTCCCAAAAATTTTCTCCCTCCCTCTGATAAGCAATCTCCAGCAAACCTTTTTACTATCCATGAAAGAACTGAGGAAGGGGAATAGGACGCAGCTGCTGAGGAAGCTAAAGCCTTAGCTCAGGCAAAACAGATGTTAGATGAGGCCCCTGCTAGATCTCTAGCTAATGCCAGATGTGAACTATGCCAGAGACAAAATTGCTAAGTTAGAGAAAGCTCTAAGCCATAGGGCTGAAGTTCATAGAGGGAAGCAACCACTAACAGTGGATGAAGGCCTTGTTGAACCTTTAACCACTTCTAAGCACCCAATCAAGGAAGGGAGTAAGCTTCCAAGCATTCCTGCATCAGGTAGAGGAAGAGGGAGAGGGTCCAGTGGTAGGGGAAGAGGTGGGGGAAGGAAGACCACCATTGGTGTGTCGCTTGTCGAAGCAACCAAATTGCAAAAGTGTGGCCAAGTTTAAATTTATGAAATGCCACTACCACTTCTAACTAAAAATACAGCTAGGGTGAGTAGGGATCGTCCTAAGGGATCGAAGGTGTATTTGTGATGGAAATTAATGTCGGATTAGTGGGCCGAATGATCAAAGATTGATTGGTAGTTGATTACTAAACTATAATGCAATTAAAGATTAATACAAGTAAAAAGAGAGCAATTTAGAAAATAGGGAAAAGATATAGGAGAGAGGTCTTGGGACATAGAGTTATCACTAAGCTTCACTTCATCAAACACTAGCAATTGTATATTAATGGGGAAATTTAAATTGAAACTTTGTATGTGTGTGTGACATCAATTGAAACTAAGCATGGATGACAAATAAGTATAGATTGTCTAACCAATTTAAATGAATAGCACAACCTATCAAATGAGACCAAGATTTCATTCAATTAAACCACAACTAATGCACACACAAATATCGAGAGATGTACACTCTTTGCATTCAAAAGTATGGAACATCAAGAAACAAGAATGGATTGTTCACCTACCTAAGAAATTAAAGCATCTACACTACAACTAGGCTAGAGACGTGAAATTAAACTAATTAAACTAGAGATGTGTTACAATTCATCAAGAAACAAGTGTGAACCATCAAATAAATCACAAAAGTGTTCCATTAAGTACCATGTCTTGACCATCACTAGATTAACATCATCAATACACACAGAAATGCATCAAATTCATTAAATCTAGTGATAAAAATATGAACATCAATTCTATCATAGATAGACATATGACTAGAGCTAAATGATCAATTGAAAACATTAATCCATACAAATCAAGTAAAAATCACAAGATCTATATTTATTCATGGTCAAAACATCTATTACAACTAAAATCCCCAAAAATACACAAAAGCTAGGTTGAAAAAGCAAACCTAGGGGCTATCTCTAGCCCCAAGAGAAGGATTTAGCCACTCATTGTAGTGGTCATAGAACCCTCAAGGGCTAGCTTGGAGGTTGGCATCATCATCTTCATCATTGATTTCTTCTTCAAAACCCTAATTCTAGAGAGAAAAACTATCTATTCTATATTTGGTAATTATAACAATAACATCTACTACAATGATGTTCAATAAATCAATTACACACTTCTTTGACTATGGACCAAGTCAAAATAATAGCCTCTGATCGGAGGAAATTTGCAGCTATGCACGGTAGGTAGAAATCGGCGCGCTCGGGAATTAGACAGCTTATTGCCAGCAGGCATTTCGATCGATCAAAGATTTTCGATCGATCAAACACTTAGCTTCGATCGATCGAAGCTGACGTGGCATCAAAAATATCTTCGGGCCTTATCCACTTTGTTGAGCTGGCACCGCTTTCATTTCGATCGATTGAAGATCACTTCGATCGATTGGAACTTCCCTTCGATCGATCGAAGTTCCCCTGATGCAATTTTCTTGGCTTCTTTCCAACTTTGCTCCTTAACTCCAAAAATGGTCTAAATGGCTCTTATTAGCCTGTTTGAACATTATTCACCTGAAATAGGCAATAACACAAATAAGTATCTAAGATATGAAAGTAAGATAGATGAATGGACTAAAATACCCTAACTTAGGTGCTAAAATGCGTCACATTTGAGCACTCATCACACCCCCAAACTTAGATATTGCTAGTCCCTAGCAATGAACTATAAGGAGAAGAAAGAAATAAACAACTAAGTAACTATGAACTAGAAAGCAATAAAATGATAACTCCACTTTCGTAGGGAACATGATTGCATTTAGCATATGCAACAAGCCTTTTAAACCCCTAGGTTACCCTTAGTGGACGAGTGAAGTCTTATGAGGGTTTTCAGAAATGATACCCATAAACATTAAGCTCTTTCTCACAAGAGAGACATCAATATACAAAACAAACATTGGGAGAAAATTACCTCAAGCATGCAATTTTTTAACACTTTCCAAGCAATCTACCAAAATCTCAACATCAAACAAACAAGTATGGTCCTCCACACATCAAGAAAATGATCATGCAAATCAAAACAACTCTAAAATCCTTTTAAGTGAACCGGCATCAAATATGTTACTATCTAAGCTAACTAAAAAAATGATCACATCCTTACCCTTAAATTAGCACACAAATCTAGTCCCGATCATCAAAACAAAGAATGGACCTTTTATTAAAGCTTATTTAACTAGGTGCGCTTATTCTTTTCACTCGAATTTTTTATTTATTTATTTATTATTATTATTATTATTTTTTTAACTATCCTAAGGATTAAAGATGGAAGTATGGTGTAATGTGTTGATCTATTAAGCTTTCTAGCGATCCATGAGGTCGAGCGTTAGGTCAATGACTCTCAAACCGGACGGCTTTAGGACATTAGGTGTTTAAACACCCCTAAGGACTTATAAGCTCAAATCAACTAGGTTACAAATCAAAACAACTTCTATCAAATCATTTCCCACTCCTCATCTTTTGGGAGAAGTTCTCACTTTTTATTACTTTTGCAAAATTTTTTTTTTTTTGTTTTTTTCAAGTAGAATTATTAACCTAGAGTTTGGGCCCTCCACCTTTCGGCGCGAGAAATTCAGTGCTTGGTGAGGCTAGAATCCCGGCTACTTAATGAAAAGGGTTTGTTATCCACTTTTGTCAAGATGAAAGCTTTCAATGCACTACTAACCCAATTGGGATATAACCAATTTAATAATCAACAAAGCATGTACCCCGTAAATGAATGCTAGTGTGCGCCTGTGCTAGTGTAGAATCCTAGAATGAATTTTAAAACAATCACAAAATCAGGATAATGTGGACCACAAATGCAAACAAGATATCAATCTTTCGAAAAATTTACTCCTAAATGGCATCCACAAGGCATACAAGGAGTATTGGACTCTCAAGTCAAGCAATTTTTAAATTCTAAGTATAATGGTTCTCAAAAGATCAAAATTATAGCTCAAATGGATCCCAAATCTCAATCATGTAATTAAGTCTGTAATTAAGTCTCAAACTTAAGTAGAATGCAACGAAGTCACCTTACCCCCAAACTTAAATCGCACATTATCCTCAATGTACAATGAAAACAATGGAAAAGATGGAATGAATATACCGTGGTGGCAAAGACATGAAACCCATCAATGATCCAAGTCAAAAGATGGCTCCCCCAAACTTGGAATCAGCAACCTACTTAAATAACCACACTAGCAAACTGACATCAAATATCAAATGGGATAAGAATAACCAAGGCATGCAATCTAAGGCAATATAGCACAAGATGAAAGAGAGAGATGGGATCAAGCCCAAAAAAATATATAAAAGTAGCATGACTACATATAAGGGCACAATGGTGAATTTATTTAATATTTTTCATTTAATGAAAACAAGTATATACAAAATGCCAGAAAATTATTATTTTTTTTGATCGATCAAAACCTTCCTTGATCGATCGAAAATCCTATGATCGATTGAAAATCTCTGAAAAACTAAGTTTTAGGAGCAAAAATTTCCGACGCAAAACCAATCGATCGAAATTAATTTCGATCGATTGAAACATCAACTCCATCGATCGAAATTAAGTTCGATCGATCGAAGTTTCCCAGGCTAAAAAACTTTATGAATGCAGATTTTTGGAAAACTCACAACATGCCTGGAAAACTTCAATGAGATCATGACATAGCATTATTCAGATGATGCAAAAATGAAAGATGGGATAGAGAATGAAGAAATAGAGTTTGGCAACTCCATGAGAACTAGGTTTAACGTCTCTAGTCGACGTTCAAACAATCTCAAATATCGACATAAACTGGATCCACCAAGAGGGCAAACTTCACATGTCTTTAGAACACTTGCCCTTCAATGAAGGGCTTCAACCTTTGTCCATTGACTTTGAATGTAGTTCCATCTTTCAAGGTTTGTATTTTAACCGCCCCATGAGGCGCAACAGAAATGATCTCATATGGGCCTTCCCATTTGGTTCGCAATTTCCCGGGAAAGAGTTTTAGCCTAGAGTTAAAGAGTCATGCTTTTTGACCAGGTTCAAAAGATTTATTCACAATATGTTTGTCATGAAAAGCTTTAATTCTTTCTTTATAAAGTTTGGCATTATCATATGCATGATGTTTTAACTCTTCCAACTCATTCAATTGTAGCAAATGATTCTCTCCGGCCTTGTCAAGGTCAAGATTGAGCTATTTAATGCCCACATAGCTTTGTGTTCTAGCTCAACCGGGAGATGGAAAGGCTTTCCATATACAAGTCTATAAAGAGACATGCCAATGGGAGTCTTATATGCCGTTTGGTAAGCCTACAAAGCATCATTCAATTTGCGCGACCAATCTTTCCGAGCTGTGTTAACAGTTTTTTCAAGAATTTGCTTAATTTCCCGATTTGACATTTCTACTTACCCACTTGTTTGAGGATGGTATGGGGTGGCAACTTTATGAGTAACGGAGTACTTAAGAAATAAGTGCTTTAAGATTTGATTACAAAAATGCTTTCCTCCATCACTAATCATGGCTTTTGGCATACCAAAACGAGCGAAGATGTTGGATTTAATAAATTGAATAACCACGGAATGGTCATTTGTTTTGGTAGCACAAGCTTCCACCCACTTGGAAGCATAATCAATGGCAAGCAGAATATATTGAAAGCCATAAGACATAGAAAATAAACCTATAAAATCAATGCCCCAAATATCAAAAACTTCTACAACAAGAATATTTGTCAAAGACATCATATCTTTTCTCGACATTAATCCCATTTTTTGACATCTTTTACACTCCTTGCAAAAATTGTATGCATCTCTATGAATGGTAGGCCAAAATAGCCCACTTTGAAGAACCTTTAAAGTGGTCTTCTTTGCAATAAAGTGCCCGCCATATGCAAGGGTATGGCAAAACACAAGGACACTAGGAACCTCACTCTCCGGAATACATCTCCTCATAATTTGATCCGGCCAACATCGAAACAAAATGGGATCTTCCCAATAATATTTCCGAATATTGGCAAAGAATCGGTTCTTTTCTTGCCTTGACCAATTAGTTGGAAGTTTAACAATTGCGAGATAATTCACAATGTCGGCAAACCAAGGCATTTTTCCATTGGAAATTTGGAAGAGCTATTCATCCGGAAATGAATCATGAATTGGTGGACTTAGGGAAGATTCTACCATTAAACTTGAAAAATGATCGGCAATCACATTTTCAGTGCCTTTCTTATCTCTGATTTCAAAATTAAATTCCTGAAGAAGCAAAATTGATGAGCGCTGAAAAGTGCGCATTTAAACCCCTTAAGCAAGGGTATTTTAGTCCATTCATCTATCTTTATTTACCCGTTTTAGTACTTGTTTGTGTTTTTGTCTATTTCAGGTCAATAATGTTAAAACAAGCTAAAAATGGTTTCTTTAGGCCTTTTTGGAGTCAAACTAAGTCTTGGTAAGAATTTGGAGCAAAAGGAGGCTGATGCTGAAAAACTGCCAAGTGAGATTTATTAGGAAAGTTGGATCGATCGAACCAAGTTGGATTAATCGAAGAAAAAGTTGGATGGATCAAAAATGTGCTGGCAGCGAGCTGTCTTATTCCCGCACACCCAAACTCCACCTACCACATAATACGGGATTAGATATTTTTGGGGCTATATTTCTGACTTAATGGCTAAGAAAAGGACCTTCTATATAAAGTGAATTGAACCATTTTTGTAAGGGAGCTTTTTATCAATTTTTTTTTTTTTTACATTGTAGTTTTATTTTCTCTCTAGAAAAGTTAGAGATCAGGGTTAGAAGAGAAGAGGGAAGTGGAGGCTCATCTCAAGAACACATCTTTAGATCCACATACTCTCCCTCTCTAGAGCTTCAAAGAAGAAGAAGAAGAAGATGGAGCCATGTTTGGAACTTGCTCTTGAGAGTTTCATAACCACATCTACCTCCTCCATGATTGGCTAGATCTATACTTAGGGCTTGGATGAGCCCTAAGTCTTGTGTAATCTAAATCCTTATATTTCTATTTTTGGGAATTTATATATATTATTGTGATTAATGTTCTACCCTTGTGAATTTAATGAATCTTGGTATATTTCTATGATTTCTATGGTTTAATTCTTCCTATTAATTCTCTAGTTTATTTACATGTCTATGTGTGATTAAATTAGGAATTATTTCTTACATGATTTATATGGATTAATTCTTTCTATTGATTATCTATTTGATTATATGTTGTCTTATGTGTGATTATTTGGGAATTGATCTCTACATTAGATTCTCTATGTTGGTTGCATATCTATGTGTGATTAATTAAGGATTTAGTGATGGCTAAGCATGTGTTTTCATTGAATGGGTTTGTCAATTAATTTGATGGATTATTCTTATACTTGATAGGTTGTTCTACAATTTAATTTATGCTTGTAGGTAGGTAGACAATTTATACTTGATTTGATATTCCATGGCTTATTATTGCAAATTCCATGATTCTCTAGATTGATGTGTGCTACAATTGTGACTAGTTTGATGGGTCATGCTTAGAATTGATGGGTTGTGCTACACTTAGTTTATTTGTTGGTTAGGTAGACAATTCATGCATGAATTTGATGGTCCATGCTTAATATTACAATTGGTAGTCGCATTTTGTCCACAACAATGTATTCCCCATTAATGGAAAGCAAGTGGTTAATTACATGAGCTTAGTGGTGATTCCAATACCCTAAGACCTCTCTTCATATCTCTTAAATCCCTATCTCTCACTAGTTTACTTTAATTGCATTTTAATTTTCTTGCATCTTAGTTTAATCAATTAATCTCTATCTTTTGCACTCAATTGATACATTAGAGTCGAAGTTAAATTCCAACATGTATAATCTCTGTAGACGATCCCAACTCGCTATACTTCATTAGTTGTAGTAGTGGTTTTTATAAATGTAAATTTGACTAGAAAAGCTTCCGAAACCACATTCATATTTTGACCTTGCGAAGCGACCTCTCACATTAAAAGGTCTCATTTTCTAAACGCATTGGAAAGAGGCTCGTCAAATTTTGGCGCCGTTGCCAGGGATTAACGGGTTTGTTGAAATTAAACTAAACAATAGTGTTCATTGGATTGTTTCTATTTCTATTTTATTTTCTATTATTTATTCTTTTCTTACTCTCGATATTATTTGTCAATTAGGTACTTGACTGCAAGAAAGGCAAACTTTGGAACTTGAAGCAATCATTGGAGCTTAAAGTTAACATTAAAATTTGAAGTTGTTTAAGGACCTTTGTGAGCAATTCTTGGAACTCTTGTATTTTAATTGTGCACTTCTTTGCATGCTTGTGATAGCCCTTGTTGAGGTTAAATTCATTGCTTTAATTTTTGTCCAAGCATCGGCCCGTGTGGAGGCCATTATTTGTTGCATTTGGATTTTGAATATGGATGGAACCATTGTTTGATCCAAGTTTGGGGGAAAATTATTTTCCCTCACCTTATGTCCCTCCACCATATTTTGATCCTTATGAGGTTGAGTCCAGTTCATTTTAACATGCATCATCTTATTATGGACTTGACTATTCTCATTATCCTCCTTGTGAATATTACCCTCCCCCACCATTTTATGATGAACCAACTCCACCACCTTCTAGGTACTCATTCGGATTTGAAGAAAAAGTGTTAGCTTTACTTGATGTACATATTTCACAAACTCCACTTATTAATTCTTATTCTCAAACTTTAGCCAAGCTTGAAGCTCAAGTTAAGCAAATTGCAAGTACTCTTTCTTGTCAAGAGGAGGAGGAAGAGGCAAATAAAAAAATGGCAAGAACTTTAATGTATATAGATGAGGATGATGAGAGTGAAGAGAAAGAAGTAGCAAGTGAGCTAATGCCTAGCACTCTATCTTGTATAGAAGAGAAAGTGGCAAATGAGTTAATGGCTAGCCCAATAGAGCACAACATGATTAATGAGGACTTTCCTTGTTTTGATTATGATTTTATCTTGGCCATTGATACTTTAGAGAGTGAGAAGATGTTGACCACTATAGAGGTAGGAGAGGAGGAGGAGAAACTTGTTGAAGAGGGCCTTCCTTCTATTATCTCCAATGACCCTCTTGAGACATGCCTTTTTGAAATGTATAAAAATTATAGTTTTGACCTTGAAAGCTCTAAAAATGAAATAAACTCTCTAATAGACTCCTTAGCTAACTTGGAAGGTAAGGAGATGGTGATTTTTGAGGAAAAGAAGAGGGATGAAGAGAAGGTGTTTCTTGATATTCCAAATGAGTCTTTGAAAGACATTGACTTGCTAATTTACAAAGGAAATGATTCTTTGAATACACTTCAAGAGCACAAAAATGAGGCAAGGCCGCCTATTATTGATTTCATTTTCAAAACAGTGGATGAAAAGTATAGTACCATCTCTTTCATTTCTTTTCAAGTCATTCTTTTAGAGGATGCTTTCATTGTTGTAAGTGAGGTATTAAATGAGAAAATGGAAAAGAGGGTCAATAAGGATGTCTCATATCTGGTTTTTGATACATTCGACAATTGAGTCAAACCAGCGTCTTGCTAGAGACGTTAAACACTAGTATTCGTAGAGTTTCAAAACTCTATTCCTCCCTCATTTCTTTTTATTTTTCGTTCTTGTATACATTCTTCTATTCATTTTTCAATCTCTATTCTTGTTACCATCATTGGGGCTTACCATAGGATTTTCTGCACTTTCATCTCAAAATTAGGTATTTGGTGTCAGTTTGATCAATCACAAGTGTCCCTTCGATCGATCGAACCTCTCTGCAGTTAATTCTTTGCAGAAATTAGCTCTCTGTGTATCGAGCGAATTTTATTTCAGATCGATCTGAGTGTTCCAAGATCGATCGAGATTTTCCTTAAATCGATCTTCATTCCATACTTAGAAAATTTTTTGGAGCTCTGCATTTTTCACCTCTCTATGTATCGATCGAGCTTATCTATAGGTTTTCACATCTTCGATCGATCGAGTTTAGATCGATCATCCTTAGATCCATCACTGCTTTGCCCTTTTGACTTTTTGATTTTTTTCTTCTTTCTATTTTTTATTTATTTTATTTTTTCATTTTCTTTTACTTTTGTTATTTTATTTTATTTTATTTTATTACTTTTCTCTTAAAATAAAAAAAATTATTTCTTTGTATTATTTATTTCCATGCATTATTACTTCTTGCATTTTTATTTACTTGCCTTTTTATTTTTGTTTGTGTACATACTTGTTTTGTCTAAATAAAAAAAAAAAAAAAAAAAAAAACAATCTTTCAAAGTGGCATTCCGTCTTGCTAGAGACGTTAAACTTAGCAATCTTTGTTCATTTTTCTTGCATTTTGTTTCATTATACATACTTTCATAAATATATATATATATATATATATATATATAATAATTAAAAAAAAATTGCATTCTTTATTTCATGGCATTTTCATTTATTACATTTTTATTTCTTTGCATTTTATTGTGTGTGTGTACATACTTGTTATGTTATAAAAAAAATGGAAAAAAAAAAAGTGAGAGTTTTTATTTTTCATTTTTTTTTTATTATTCTTGCATCCTTTCTTACTTTTTGTTTATCATTTCTTGCATTGTACATATTCTTTCATTGCATTTTGTCTTCTTTATTTTTCTTTTTTCATTTTGTTCATGCATTTTATTCTTTGTGTTTCTTGCATTTTGTATATACTTATTTTCATAAAAAGAAAAACATAAAAACTTTTTACCATTGTGCCCAGTGTGTATCCATGCTTGGTGTAGGGCTTGATCTCATATATCTCTTTCATCTTGTCTTATATTGCCTTATGACGAGCGTTGAAAAGTGCACATTTAAACCCCTTAAGCTTAGGTATTCTAGAACCTTTATCTATCTTACTTTCTCATTTTAGACTAATTTCGTGTTATTGCCCTTTTTAGATGTTTATCCCCAAAATAAGCTAATTCAGCCAAATGAGAGCTTAAAAGAAGCCAACTCAAGCTGGATGGAAGAAAGGAGCAAAGTGGAAGCAGATTGAAGCAAAATATAGAATTCAGTAGGTTCGCTCAATCACAAGTATATTTCGATCGATCAAAAGTTCATCGATCTAGACATTTCAAGATGGATCCAAGCTCTTTTGTCCTTATCCAAAGATCCCACAAAGTTCGATCGATCCAACAATTCTCAGATCGATCGAAAAGATTCCATCTTATCCTGTTGTACCACCCCACCTACCACTTTTGTCTCTTTCCCCAAAATATCTTAGATCTGTCCTAATCCAAAAAGGCGCTGCCATGGGAGGATCGATCCAACTTAAGTTTGATAGATCTCAGCCATGTTCGATCGATCTTACCACAAGTTCGATCGAATGGCTCATATTCCTTCTATAGGTAGGTTAAAAATGTCACACTCAATAGTCTGGGCTCGCACATCAATATTCCTCCAATGATTGCACTCGAACTTCCTCAAGCTCGAAAAAAAAGACAAAATCCAGCTCATTAAAGGTTGGCTCATGGTGCAATCATTGGAGGAATATTGATGTGCGAGCCCAGACTATTGAGTGTGACATTTTTAACCTACCTATAGAAGGAATATGAGCCATTCTTGAGAACATACTTGAAAAAAGACTTTTGACATAATTTCCATATCATATTCTTAGTGAGGAAGAAAAGAAGGGAAGAGGTTAGAGACACAGGCTTGGAGTTCTTCCATCAACCAAGAAGAGGAGCAATTTCTACCATGGAGTTAGCCCTTGAGGGTTAGAGGACACCATCCATGAGTGGCTAGACATCCTATTGGGGCTAGAGTTAGCCCTAAGTATGCTTTCTATATCTTGATTTATGTATTTTTGAGGGGATTTGTATTGTGATATATGTTTTGATATTTTTATATACATAGATCTTGTTTATTCAATGATTTGTGTGGTTTAATGCTATACATAGATCTTGTTTATTCAATGATTTGTGTGGTTTAATACTTCCAATTGATCATTTCATTCTATCCATATGTCTATGTATGCTAGAATAGATGTTCATGTGTTTGTCTCTAGATTTTGTGTTATTGATGCATGTCTATGTGTATTGATACTATAGATCTAGAGATTGTCAAGACATAGTGCTTAATAGAATACTCTTGTGGTTTATTTGATGGTTCATACTCATTTTTTGACGGATTGTGCCTCTCCCTTAGTTTAATTAGTTTAATTTCATGTCATTAGCTTAATTGTAGTGTAGTTGTAGTTTAGATGTTAAATGGGAGGATAATTCATGCTTGTTGTTTGATGTTCCATACTTATGAAAACAAGTAGCATATGTCTCTAACCTTGTGATGTGTTTGGATTGTGAGCTTAAAGAAAGGATTAATGGCTTAGTTTGATATATTGTGCTATCCACTATGTTGCTTAGACAATATATACTTAATTAATCATCCATGTTTGTTGAAACAACCACACACACACACTATTGTCGCAATACATGTTTTCCCCCTCATTAATCATTCATTAAGGGTGTAGAAAAGCTATGCTTAGTGGTGATCTCTAAACTCCAAGATATCTCTCTCTTATTTTCTCTCTATTGCATTTAATTGTTTACTTTAGTTTAAATTGCATCTTAGTATAATTCAATCACCAACCAATCTTTGATCACTCGACCTACTAACCCTAATCTCGATTCCACAACCTAATACGACCCACTAATCCCTTGGGACGATCCCTACTCGCCCTAACTATAATTTTAGTGAAAGGTAGTAGTGGCAAATTATAAATGTAAAACTTGGCTACACTCATCTTAGTCCACTTTGCAAGCTTTGGGTGCATCGCGACAAGGCACACCAAGTTTTTGGCGCCGTTGCCGGGGATTGATTGAAGGCAACATCATAATTGTGGAATCAATTAGGAATTAGTACTCTTTTGATTGTGTGTTTACTTTATTTTCATTTTCATTTTGGTTACTTAAAATCTAAAAAATTTGTAAGGCTAAAATTGAAAATTGAATTGAAGTGCTAAAGGACCCTTTGTGAGCTCTTTCTTAACTCAATCTCTAGTTAAATTGTCGGCCCGCGTAGAGGCTTGTATTTCAATTCTTAGATAAATCGTGAGCCCACGTGGAGGCAATTTTATTATTCTTTGCATATTGTTGATTACATGGGAGTATGGGATCATTGTAGGTGGAGGAAATTTGTTGATTGTTGAATTATTGCGAAGGTGAAGTGATTGTTGATTGTTTGTTACTTGTTTGTGTTTTGCTTGTGCATGCATGGTCGAAGGTCATTAAATCCTACTATTGTCCCTTTTAATTTGAATTTAGAATCCATTGTTCGTACACCTAGGGAAGGGGTAATTTTAATCATTCTACTTCTACAATGGAAGTACATAATGAGGACCATGTGGAAGACCTTGGTCACATAGACCAACAAGGTATCCTTCACCCCAATGCGCATCATGATAACATGTGATGAGCACTGAAAAGTGTGCATTTAAACCCCTTAAGGTTAGGTATTCTAGAACCTTTATCTATCTTATTTTCCTGCTTTAGATTGGTTTTGTATTATTTTCATTTTCAGGTACTTATCCCCAAAATAAGCTAACTCAACTAAATAAGAGCATAATTGAAGCGATTTTGAGATGAATCAAAGAAAGGAGCAAAGTGGGAACAAAAAGGAAGCAAGTGGTGGAAATTCAGCATGTTCGATCGATCGAAAGTTCATCGATCTCAGCATTCCAAGATGGATCCAAGTTCTTTTGTCCTTATCCAAGATTCCATAAAGTTTGATCGATCCAACTTTCTTCCGATTGATCGAAAAGATTCCATCTTATCCACTTGTACCACCCTACCTACCACATTTGTCTTTTTCCCAAAAATATCTTCAAAATATCTCAGATTTGTTTTTATCCAAAAAAGCGCCGCCATAGAGGATCGATCCAGCTTAAATTCGATAGATCTCAGCCATGTTCGATCGATCTTACCACAAGTTCGATCGAGGATCGATCCAGTTAAAATTCGATAGATCTCAGCCATGTTCGATCTATCTTACCACAAGTTCGATCGATCGAACTTCCCAAATCCCGAGAAAATCTAAATTTCAGCTCATTAAAAGTTATCTCATATCCAGTCATTGGAGAAATATTGGTGTACGAGCCCAGCTCATTTGGAGTGATATTTAACCTACCTATATAAGGAATATGAGCCACTTTTTGAGAGAGACTTTTTAAACACTTGAGAGGCACAATATTGATATTCTTAATGAAGAAGAAAAGAAAGGAGGAGGCTAGAGACACAAGCTTGGAGTTCTTCCATCAACCAAGAAGAAGAGCAATCTCTACCATGGAGTTAGCTCTTGAGGGTTGGAGGACACCAAGTTTTTGGCACCGTTGACGGGGATTGATTGAAGGCAGCGTTGTATTTGTGGAATCAATTAGGAATTAGTACTCTTTTGATCGTGTCTTGACTTTGTTTTCATTTTGGTTACTTATTGTGTTGGTTCTTGTTTGACTAGGTGCATTGAGCAAGAAGATGAGTAAAGGAGCATTCCAAGCAAAGAGCTAAGCAAAGCAAATGAAAAAGGCTAAAAATTGAAATTAAATTGAAGTGCTAAAGGACCCTTTGTGAGCTCTTTCTTAACTCAATCTCTAGTTAAATCGTCAGCCCGCATGGAGGCTTATATTTCAATTCTTAGATAAATTGTGAGCCCACGTGGAAGAAATTTACTTTTCTTGCATATTGTTGATAGCATGGGAGTATGGGATCATTGTATGTAGAGGAAGTTTGTTGATTGTTGATTTGTTGTGAAGGTGAAGTGTTTGTCATTATTGCTTGTTGTGTTGCATTGTGCATGCATGGTCGTAGATCATTGAGACCCACTCTTGTCCCTCTAAATTTTCATCTTGAATCCGTTGTTCGAAACCCTAGGGGAAGAGGAAGTTCTAGTCAATCCATTTCATCAATGGAAGGACATAATGAAGACCATGTGGAGGACCTCGGTCACATAGACCAACAAGGCATCCTCCACCCCAATGTGCATCATGATAACATGCAAGTTCCATTAGGCATGCCGAGGCTATTTGTTCATCCACCACAACAACAAGGCCAAGTTCCATTGGGAATGCCAAGGCCAATCTATGCTCCACCACCTCCCGTCATTCAAGGCAATCAAGGTGCCCATGTTGTACCTCCAATTGCTAATCTACCCCTTGCTTTAAGAGATCACTATGTGCCTAATGAATACAATGCACCCATATGCATTCAATTGCCACCATTTAGAGCACACCACTATGAGATCAAACCACAAACCATTCAAATGCTTCCTAACTATCATGGACTTCCAAGTGAAGAACTCTACAAGCATTTGGATGAGTTTCTTGAAGTATGTTCCACCGTGAGATACACGGACATGCAGGAAGAGGTTTTAAGGCTTAAACTTTTTCCATTCACCCTTAAAGACAAGGCAAAATATTGGTTTAACAATCTTAGACCTTTTTCAATAACTTCTTGGGCAGAAATGCAACAAGAGTTCTTGAAGAAGTACTATCCGGTTTCTAAGACTAATGCCATGAGAACCTCAATTCGAGAGTTTTCACACGGGGATGGGGAAACGTTCCATAAGGCATGGGAAAGATTCAATGAATTGATTAGGAAGTGTCCACATCATGACATGCCCAAATGGCAATTAGTTCAATATTTCTTCAAGAGCTTATCGGACAATTACAAAGGCATGGTTGATGCTTCCATGGGTGGCTCTTACATTGATAGGCATGAGGATGACGTATGGCGTCTTTATGAGAGCATGAGTGAGAATTCTTTGCATCGAACTTTATCTTCCAAGAATGGTAGGAATTCAAGTGGAAAGAAGAGTGTTGGCTTACATCAAGTCGACCATTCCAATGAAATAGTCGTCGAGATAAAGTCCTTATCTCAAAAGTTTGATCAATTCTTGATTAACTAAAACTTGGCAAATCGCGTATCTTCCATCACTAACCATTCCCATCATACATCCAATGAGACATGTATGACTTGTTCAAGTGTTTGACATTCTACTTCCAATTGTCCCCATGGACATGTGCAAAGTGAGCATCATGAACAAGTTAATACAACTTTTGTTAATCAAGGGAACAACCCTTATGGCAATCATTATAATCCTAGTTGGAGGAATCACCCAAATTTCTCTTGGAAAAACCAAAGGGAAGGCTCAAACCCTCCCCAAGGTGGTTTCCAAGGGAAGTATATTCCACCTCCAATGCAAAGCCAAGGTTCCCAAGGATATAGACCATTCTAATCACAAGGAAATCAATTCTCTAATCCTCATTTTCCTAATCAACCATCATATTCTCAAGGAATTGTTAGGAGTTCCGCTTTTGAAGAGAAAGTTTTGACCGCTCTAGGCACTCTAGAGGCGAATACTCAATTGCTTCATTCCCATTCTCAATCCATTACTAAGCTAGAAACCCAAGTAGGGCAAATAGCTAGTACTTTGAATGTTAGAGAGAAAGGGAAAATGCCTTTGAATGCCCTACAAAAGCAATAATGTGTTGTGGAGACTCATTCCTCATCGGAAGGTCACACAATAGAGCATGTCAATGTGGTAACTACCTTGAGAAGTGGGAAGACTGTGGACAACTAAGTGGGTATGTCCAATGAAGAGAGTGAACCGGTGCAACCAAAAGTTGACACCCATCCCGTTTCACATCCTATTCCTCCTTCATTGCATATACATGATTTTTCAAATGAGAATATCTTGAAAAGTGATTTTGAAAAGAAAAATGCGCAACATGATTTCAAAACTTCTTGTGTTGAAGAGACTTCAAAGAAAATGTCTGAAAAGGTTTTTGAGACAAGAGCTCCATTTTCGGATGCCTTAAAAGGATCTATTTCAAATGACAAGCAGAAGGCCAAAGCAAATGAAATTATGGATGTGTTTAGGCAAGTGAAAGTCAATCTTCCACTTTTTGATGCAATCAAGCAAATTCCAGATTATGCCAAGTTCTTATGAGACTTATGCACCCAAAAGAGGAAGAACAAAAGCCAAGCACCTAGGAAAGTGGTCTTAACCGAGCAAGTAAGCTCAATTTTGCAGCATAACACTCTTCCGAAGTTTAAGGACCCCGGTTCACCTACCACTTCATGCATCATTGGAGATCATATCATTAATCGGGCTCTTCTTGACTTAGGAGCAAGTGTTAATCTTCTTCCATACTCGGTATATGTCAAATTAGGCTTAGGAGACTTGAAACCGACGTCGGTGGTTTTACAACTTGCCGACTGATCCATCAAAAAGCCCAGGGGTATCATTGAGGACGTATTGATTAAGATTGATAAATTCTTCTTTCCCATTGATTTCGTTGTTATTGACACGGAAATAATTCCAAATCTTAAGAGCCAAATTCCGGTTATCCTTGACCGTCCTTTCTTGGCAACCGCAAATACCAACATTAATTGTAGGACGGGGATAATGAAGATTTCATTTGGCCACATAAAGGTGAAGTTGAATATCTTTAATCCAACCCCCAATTCATTTGACAAGTATGAAGAAGTGAATGTTGTAGAGAAATGTCATAACCATGCATGTGAAGGAATAGTTACTTTTCTTGAAACCAAAATTTCAAAAAGTCCATCTTCAACCTTGAAACCAAAGAAAGTTGTTTCAAAGTCTTGTTTTAAAAGGGCATGAAAGCCCAAAGATTGCTTTGACCAAGGACCAAAAACTTCTTTTGAGCTTAATCCAACAAGTTCCTTAAAGAACCATTTGTTGGGTGGAGTTCAAAACACTTATCACCCCATCAAGGAGGGGATGCACTACAAGATGTTTGATCCGGGCTAAAAGAGCCTAACGTCTTGCTAGAGACGTTAAAGACTAGCAAGATATTTTGTAGGGTGTCAAAACCCTATTCCTCCCTCATTTTTATCTTTAATTTCATTTCTTGCGAAGTCTAGATATTGGCTTTGGGTTCATATGCATTATGGTGTGTCGTCAATTCAAACCCAAAGTTTATGCAATGTGGCCAAGTTTTACATTTAGAAATTGCCACTACTACCTTTCACTAAAAATATAGTTAGGGCAAGTAGGGATCGTCCCAAGGGATTGAGGTGTCGTACTAGGTTGAGGAATCAAGATTAGGGTTAGTAAGTCGAGTGATCAAAGTAATGGTTGGTTGGTTGAATTAAAATAGATGCAAATTAAACTAAAGTAAACAATAATGCAATAAAGAGAATAAAAGAGAGAGAGATCTTGGGGTTTAGAGATCACCACTAAGCATAGCTTTTCTACACCTTAAATGAATGATTAATGAGGGGAAAGACATGTATTGCAACAAAGTGTGTGTGTGTAGTTGTTTCAACAAGCATGGATGACAAGTTAAGCATATATTGTCTAAACAACATGGTGGATAGCATAACATATCAAATTAAGCCATTAAACCTTTCTTTAAGCTCACAACCAAACACATCACAAGGTTAGAGATATATGTTACTTGTTTTCCTAAGTATGGAACATCAATAACAAGCATGGATTGTCCTCCCATTTAACAACTACACTACAACTAAGCTAATGGCATGAAATTAAGCTAATTAAACTAAGGGAGATGTACAATCCATCAAGAAATGAGTATGAACCATCAAATAAACCACATGAACATACCATTAAGCACTATGTCTTGACAATCTCTAGATCTATAGCATCAATACATATAGACATGCATCAATAAGACAAAAAATAGAGACAAACACATGAACATCTATTTTAACATACATAGACATATGGATAGAATGAAATGGTCAATTGGAAGCATTAAACCACATAAATCATTGAATAAACAAGATATATATATATATATATATATATATATATATATAAAAGTGTCAAGACATGAATCACAATACAAATCCCTTCAAAAATACATAAATCAAGAAGTAGAAAGCATGCTTAGGGCTAACTTTAGCCCCAAGAGGATGTCTAACCACTCATGGATAATGTCCTCCACTCCTCAAGGGCAAGCTCCATGGAAGAAATCTGTTCCTTGGTTGATGAAGAGTCTCTAATGGTGTCTTTAGCCTCCTCCTCCCTTTGCTTCCTCACTAAGTATTATCTTCTTTAAGTATGTGTATCAAAGTATATCCTCAAAAAATGGCTCATATTCCTTATTTAGGTAGGTCAAAAATCACCCCAAATGATCTGTGCTCGTACACCAATAATCCTTTAATGATTGGATATGAGACAACTTTTAATGAGCTAGAATTTGGATTTTTCTTAGGATTTGGGAAGTTCGATTGATCGAACTTGAGGTGAGATCGATCAAATATGGCTGAGATCTATCGAATTGAAGCTGGATCGATCCTTAATGGCGGCGCCTTTTTGAATAAAAACAAATCTGAGATATTTTGAAGATATTTTTGGAAAAGGACAAAAGTGGTCGGTAGGGTGGTACAACTAGATAAGATCAATCATCTGGATAAGGACAAGATGGTTCGATCGATCAGAGAATGAGGTTGGATCGATCGAACTTTGTGATTTTTTAATAGGAACAAACATGGCTCAGATCCATCTTGAAGTGCTGAGATCGATGAAAGTTGGATCGATAGAACTTTTCTTGAGATCGATCAAAGTTACTGAAATTCCACCCTTTATTTCCTTTTGCTCTACTTTGCTCCTTTCTTTGATTCATCCCAGAATTGCTTCAATTATGCTCTTATTTGGCTGAGTTAGCTTATTTTAGGGATAAATACCTGAAAATGGAAATAATACAAAATTAATCTAAAGCGGGAAAATAAGATAGATAAAGGTCTTAGAATACCTAAGCTTAAGGGGTTTAAATACACACTTTTCAGCGCTCATCACATTGCTAGGAATTGTGATTAGGATTGCATGCACTCTTATGTTGAAATTGAGCATTTTGCATAAGTTCGATCGATCTCAAAATGAGTTCAATCGATCGAACTTCCCACCTGCATCAAACCTGCATCCAAATCACTCTCTGTCCAATCGTTCGAACAAAACCTGCATATTTCAGCTCTCTATCCCATCGTTCGAACTTATTCCTAGATCGATCTTTAGTTCTTCGATCGATCCAACTTTATCTTGGATTGATCTGCACAAAATTTTGAACCTGCATCCACCTGCATCCAAAAGCCTCTCTGTCTCATCGATCGAACATTTCTTTAAATCTTTGCATTCTTGATCGATCGAAAGTATTCTGAGATCGATCTTGGTGAAATCGATCTTTGTTCTTTGATTTTCAATTTTGACTTTGTTTTAAATTCTTAATTTCAAAAATTCAAAAAAAAAAAAATATATTATTTTTATTCTCATTTTTATTTTTTTTTCATTTTCCAAAAAAAAAATATATATAATATTTTATTATTTAATTTTTATTGTCATTTCTATTTTTATTTTCCATAATAAAATAAAAAAATAAAATAATAATAATAATAATAAATAAATAAATAAAATATAAATAATGTAAATAAATAAATATTTTTCAAAAATCTTAAAAATACTTTTACTTTTTGTATTTTATTTATTTTTATTTTTCAAAAATCTCAAAAATATTTTGTCACTTAAGAGGAGAGATCGATTTCAGTCGATCGATCTGAGGATTCAGTTCGATTGATCGAACTGGTAAGGGAATGTTTTTAAAAATTGATTTAGGGTCATTCGATCGATTGCACAAGAATTGATCTCAAACCCTCGTTTCACCCTTCGCCGCTGCATCCCAACTCTTCTCCATCTCCGGCGAAACTCCGGTAATCTTCATCTCATCCTGAATCTCTCTCTCTTCTCGGATCTAGGATCTCATCTTCATCTCACATTCTCTTTCGATTCCGGTAATATCCGAGATCTCATCTGTGACTTCAAGCTTCGATTTGATGAATCTATGTTTTAAATGTTAGATCTATGTTGTTTTGTTGATGCATATCGCCATTGATGAAGCTTCGAACCTCTGTGTCTATATATGTATATATGTTTTGAATATGTTCTTGATTTGATTTGATTTTGGGGGTTATGGGCCTAACCAAGTGACCAAATATGTTGATTTGTTGTGTAGATGGGCCCACGACCATATTCGTGAAGGCCCCGTGCCATCCACGTCACAGATCTATGACTTTTCGAGTTTCACCTCACAGTTCGATCGATCGAACTTTTTAGTTGATCGATCTGTAACAGATCGATCTCACTTATTCTCGATCGATCGAACTTGAATCGATCTCACATTTTTGTGATCAATCGAACTTCACAGATATACTTCACACATTTCACACAACATCTCTTGTGTTTCATGCTATCTCATACATGCCCAATGCCTGTGTTTTCCACATTGGATGCATTCCACACTTATATTGTCTAGCATGTCTCACATCATGTCGCTTATTCGTTGTCACTTGCATAGATTCATGTTCCTTATCTGTTTTGTCTATCTTATTTGACATACATGATTCTATCAACTGTGCTTTAATTCTTTATACTGGCACTGACTCCCATTTTGTAAGTTTTCCTTTTATTTTGCAGGCCATGGCTAGGGTCAAGACTGTTGCTGGCGGACACTATCACCGTGGGGCCAGGCGGAGTTTGGACGACGAGGCAGGTTCATCTCACGCCCAGGACCCCATTTAGGAGGAGCCAGCAGAGTCCACTCCACTTTAGTCTCCATCTGATAGCCGACTACAGTCTTCAGCCGAGGCATCTTCTTCACAGGCTAACGCTGAGGCTGAGCACATTCCATCTCCATCACCTCCGCCAGCTCAGCCAGCCCAGCACTTAGACCGGCAATTACCTAGATACTCACACCTTCGGGTGGCGCACGAGTCGGTCTTTGACGTGGACTACTTCTCCCGATCTGTTCTTACTAGAGCAGCATATGATGATATAGACTGGAGAGGCATCTTAGCCATACTAGCCCCTGTCACATACCCAGTATACCTGATGTTGGTCCGGATGTTTTTCCAGAACCTCCGACCTGCCTCGAGTAACCTGGCGGAGCTGCGGACTACCATCGATGGCCACTCTATCACTATCACGGTGGACACTCTTTCCAGATCCTGTCGTTGTCCACATGTCTGCCCTCCCGATCTCCAGGATACCTATCCTACTCTATGGAGGCCCACATATGCAGACATGGCCGTTTTACTCACAGGTCACTATGCCGGTAGCGAGACCTTCGCCACCCGAACTTATCTGCCAGACGACCTGTGGTTCTTCGATTCGGTGCTATACCGAAATATTTTTATGGCCGGCCACAAGACACAGAAGTGATAAGCGCCGAATAATGTATATTCAAGCGCCCTAAATTACATTAACAAAGTCCAGTTATTAATTATTTTATGTAGATTAACTCCAATTCTATGTTTTTATGCATTTTCAGGTTCATTGGCCAAAATGGAACAAGAATAAGGCCTTGTGGAGTCTTGAGCAACAAAAGGGTGCCAATGCTGAATTCTGGCAGCAGTAGAGCCTGGTCTTTGCTTGCCATTTTGACCTTCCAAACTCGAGAACTGGACTTCCCTCATAACATGAAAGATTTAGAACTCTGAATCAGCTTTCCAAATCTTCAAGTGGTTCATCATTCGGAGTTCGGAGCAGAGAGTTATGATCTTCACAACAGAGGTGCGCAGAACTGCCTGGCAGCACTGATGTACTGCCTTTCTCCCCATTTTCGACCAACCAGACTTGAGATTTGGGTCTTCATCAAAACATGAAGTTTTTAAAGCACTGAATCAGCTCTCCAAAGCTTCAAACAGATCGTCATTCGGAGTTCGGGGCACAAAGTTATAGCAGTTTTCCCAAAATAGGTCAGCACTGAGCAAGAGGAGCATGTTGCACATTGCACTAAGTTAGAGTGCTCGAAGTCACCAAGCGTGCGCTCGAAAATCAGGCAGAATGCCCTTCGGAAATGGCTCATTTCAGCCCACTTGCACATTGGTTTCCTCAATGCCATCTTCCCTCTTTATGAAGTGGTTGGAGGTGTTCCTTGGAGGAGAGAGGGTATGGTTGGAGCATAAAAGGCTACCCAAAGGCCACATATATCATTAAGCTTTATCTTGAGCAAGAGAAAGGAGAGAGAAGAGAGCAAGGAGAGGGTGTTCTTGAGTGCTACAGTAGGAGCTCGAAAATGGAGATGAGGATGATGCTTCTTCCTTCTTCTAGCTCACCAATGGGTAACTAAACCTCATCTAGGGAGGTGATGAAACCCCTCCCTTGTAAGCATGTGTTAGTATAGTTTATTTTTGGGGATTACAATGTATTTTTGATAGTCTTTCCATGGTCAAGAGCCTCATTTTTGTTGTAATGAATGTTGAATGTTTTAAATGATTATTGTGAGTTATTCATCTTGTCTTGGATGGTTGCTTTTCTTAATCATATTGCTTGCACTTCCATGGTGACAATGGAAGTTAGATCATGGAATGGTTTTAATGGCATGGAGTTGGAGAACCTAGATAGTTCATGGCTTAGGGTTTCCCTTTGATGGGCTATACTTGATTCTTAGCTTTATGTGCATTCACCATTTAAATTAGGGCTTGATAATCCTTGGCTTAGTAAGCATGTTCTAAGCTACATTTTAGTTTAGGTAGTTGATCATGTGAATCTTTGATGGTTTATTCTTGCCTTTCTAATTAAATGAACTTCTTAAGGATATTATAGCAACCTAGTATTGTTATGTATCATGACTATCATATATGTTGTTTTCCCCTTAAATTAATCTTAACCTAGCATGTGTAGAGGGATGGAGGTGGATTCATTTCCCTAGCCTTCTTTACTTGTACTCACTCCCTTGAATTCTTGCAATTTACTGTTTTATGCACTTTTAATTTCCTAGCTTAAGTGACATCCAACAAAACCTCTATACACCCTTCATCATTCTAAGAATGATTCTAGACATTTAGGTTGTATTAGACTAGCGTAGTCCCTGTGGTTCGACTTACCCGACCAATAGCCCTATTTTACAATGATTCGTGCTATTGCGAAGGTTGATGTTAATTGACCAACCGATCAATTTTTGGCGCCGTTGCCGGGGACTGCAAACGGTTTAGCAACCGAAGTTTCTAGGGTTAAATTTAGTTTGATTGTGAATATTGTGTCTTGTGAATATTCCTTGTGTGTTTTGACCACCTTTGTGTTTTAAGTGTTGTAAGATTCTAGGGACTCGAAGCTCGCCGTGGGAATGCTAGCAAATTGTAAGTCTAGAGGACCCCAGGTAAGTCTCGTGACTTCTAGTTTCGAGTTGTGAATATTGTGCATGTGTTAAATTTAGTTTTAGTTTAGTTGTGAAGCCCTTGTTGAGGCTCTTATCCTGTTTAAATTTTGTGTTAAAGCATCGGTCCTTGTCGTGGCCATTTACATTTTTCGTCTTGATAATTGAGGAGAAAGGGAACATCGTATGTGGAGTTGTGGTTGATGAATTGCTTTGTTGAGTATATGCTTTATTGTTGATGTTCGGTCGTAGGTCACTTTCCTTACCCACAATCGATTCGCCCATTGATATCAATTCTCTTGAAAGAACTCTTAGACGGAACCTTAGGGAACCCACTCTTACAAGGGACCTTGAAACTGAATTCAATATAATGGGGGATAACGTAGGAAATCCGGGGAATGAAAGGGCTGAAATTCCTAATATCGAGCCAATGACTCTTAGAGATCATTTCATCCCTACCACCTATGCTTCTCCATCTTGCATAGTGATGCCAAACATCGATGCAGCTCAATATGAGATCAAGTCTAGTACCATTCAAATGCTTCCATCATTTCATGGCTTTGATAATGAAGATCCATACAAGCATCTTGATGAGTTCCTTGAAATCTGTTCAACCATCCGGTTGAGAGGTTTTCCGGACAATGCACTTCATCTCCATCTCTTCCCATTCTCCCTAAAAGATAGGGCAAAATATTGGTTGAACTCCCTCGCTCCCAACTCTATTACTTCTTGGGCTCAATTGCAACAAGAATTTCTTAAGAAGTATTATCCGGTGAGTAAAACCAACCAAATGAGGCGTTCCATTCTAAGCTTTTCTCAAGTTGATGGAGAACAACTCCACGAGACTTGGGAAAGGTTACAAGATCTTCTTCGGAAGTGTCCTCATCATTTGATCCCAAAATGGCAATTAGTGCAAGCTTTCTATGCCGGCTTGACCGAAACCCATAGATTCATGGTTGATTCTTCTTGTGGTGGGATGTTCATGTCCAAGAATGCGGATGAGGCTTGGACCTTACTTGAGAATTTGAGTGAAAATTCACTTCAACACAATTCTCGTAGGGCTCCGACCGCAACCACTCCAAGCAACACCAACCCTTGTCAACCAAAGTCAATAAGGGAGGAATCATCTCAAGTGGATGCCATCGCTCATAAATTCTATCAATTGATGGCACCACATCTTCCTCCTTCATTGTCTCAAAATTCGGCAAGTTCAGTTTGTGCTTCATGTACTAGTCCATTCCATCTCTCGGAAGATTGCCCCACAACGGAGCAATTTCCTAGTCCCAACCAAGAGCAAGCTAATGCCATGTTCTCGCGGCCCGGGAACAATCCATATTCCAACACCTACAATCCGGGTTGGCGAGATCATCCGAATTTCTCGTGGCGGCAACAAGCCCCACAGAATTCCCAATTCCAAAACCAAGGGCGGCAAAATCAGCCCTCTTCTCAATATCAAGGTAGACCTTTCCAAGCCTCTTCAAGCTACCGTCCTCCTTACAATCCAAATGTCTCCAATCAACCTCCTGTGTGTCCAACTGACGAGATAGTAGCTGCAAACAAGCAAATGATGGAATCATTAAATAAGCAAATAATGGATGCCAACAAGCAACTCTTGACATCCTTGCAGCCTACTCTCCAAATGGTCCACTCTCATACTCAATCCATAGCTAATCTCGAAAATCAAGTGGGCCAAATAGCTAACTCGGTGAATCAATTGCTTCAAAAGGACAAGGGCAAGCTTCCCTCTCAACCTTTTGAAAATCCTAGAGGAATGCATGTGATTGACGAAACCCCTCCTCCGAGTGGGCCGACTCATGAACAAGTTCAAGCTATCACCACCCTTCGGAGTGGTAGAGTGGTGGACAACAAGGTCGATGGAGACAAAAGTGAAGAAGTTTCGCCGTTGAAAAATCCAAATTCAAGCTCTTCTAATCCAAATTCTTGTCCCAATACCATTCACGGATATCCCACACATATCTCCCCAAATGTGGAAACTACTTATGAGCCAAAAGCTCCGTTTCCTCAACGTCTTCAAGAGTCGACACACTTTGGGAACAAGAATTGTAAAATTCAAGACATGTGGGAAGTCTTCAAGCAAGTGAAGATTAACTTGCCCCTGTTGGATGCTATCAAGCAAATCCCTCCCTATGCAAAATTTCTCAAAGATTTGTGCACTCAAAAGCGCACTTCTAAAAATCATTTTCCAAAAAAAGTGAGGTTGACTAAAAATGTTAGTGCTATTATTCAGCACAGCACTCCCCCGAAGTATAAGGATCCGGGTGCCCCCACAATCTCGTGCGTCATTGGTGACAGCAAAATCGAGAGGGCCCTCCTTGACTTAGGAGCTAGTGTGAATTTAATTCCATACTCGGTCTACCTACAACTTGGTTTGGGCGATCTTAAGCCGACTTCCGTGGTTTTGCAACTTGCCGATAGATCGGTCAAGCATCCACGAGGTATTCTTGAGGACGTCATCATCAAAGTGGACAAATTCTATTTCCCGGTAGATTTTGTGGTTCTTGATACGGAACCAGTCCATGACCCAAAAAAGCACATTCCCGTGATCCTTGGTAGACCATTTTTGGCTACGGCTAATGCATCAATTAATTGCCGAACCGGGGTGATGGACATTGCTTTTGGAAACATGCAAGTCAAACTCCACATCTTTTATGCAACTCAACATCCCTCCAATGAGGATGATTGTTTTCTTGTGGATGTCATTGATGAAGTGGTCGAAGAATCTCTCCCCTTCATCCTAAGCAAAGATCCCCTTGAAACTTGCATGTCTCATTTTGACTTCTCAAACTTTGATGTTGATCAAGCCATTCAAGAAGTCAATTCCTTGCTTGATATTAATGCTATCATGGATGTACCTCCTTGGAAAATTCCAAAAGAACCACTTCCCCAACTTTCCACCACTCCTCCGGTCCCATCATTGTTATATCCGCCACAACTTGAGCTTAAGCCGCTCCCGGCCCATCTCAAGTATGTGTTCCTTGGTCCAAAGCAAACCCTTCCGGTCATTATTGCCTCGGACCTTCAAAAAGACCAAGAGACCAACCTTTTAGCGGTGCTCCAAGAGCATAAAGAAGCTATTGGTTGGACAGTGACAGATTTGAAAGGAATTGACCCCTCCATTTGTATGCACCGCATTCATATGGAGGATGACGCAAAGCCTACTAGAGAGGTCCAGCGCCGGTTAAATCCAAACATGAAGGAAGTGGTCATGAAAGAGGTGATCAAATTGCTAGATGCGGGAATCATCTATCCTATCTCTGATAGCAAGTGGGTGAGCCCCACACAAGTTGTCCCCAAGAAATCCGGGCTCACCGTTGTTGAAAATTCAGCGGGCGAGCTCGTGCCACAACGAACCACCACCGGGTGGCGTGTGTGCATTGACTATCGTAAACTCAACTCATCAACTAGGAAGGATCATTTCCCACTCCCATTTATTGATCAAATCCTAGAAAGGTTAGCCGGCCAAAGCTTCTATTGTTTTCTTGATGGTTATTCCGGCTATAACCAAGTGGCCATCGCCCCCCAAGATCAAGAGAAAACAACATTCACATGTCCCTTTGGTACTTTTGCCTATCGACGCATGCCTTTTGGTCTATGCAATGCACCGGCAACGTTCCAAAGGTGCATGATGTCCATATTCTCCGATATGGTTGAAAGGTTCTTGGAAGTTTTCATGGATGACTTTTCCGTATTTGGCTCCTCCTTTGACTCGTGTCTCAAAAATTTATCTCTTGTGCTCCAAAGATGCAAAGAGACGAATCTCATTCTAAGTTGGGAGAAAAGCCACTTTATGGTCCAAGAAGGCATTGTTTTAGGACATGTCATTTCTAAGCGGGGAATCGAGGTAGACAAGGCAAAAGTTGAGTTAATCTCTAATCTTCCTCCTCCGAATTCCGTCCGTCAAATCCGTTCTTTTCTTGGCCATGCCGGATTCTATCGTCGCTTCATCAAAGATTTTAGCAAAATCTCACGGCCCTTGTGTAATCTCTTAGCCAAGGATGTTCCGTTCAATTTTGATGACGCTTGCATGGAAGCTTTCATCAAACTTCGCATTCTCCTCTCCTCTGCCCCGATCATGAAACCCCCTAATTGGTCTCTTCCCTTTGAGATCATGTGTGATGCATCCGATTATGCATTAGGGGCGGTTTTGGGCCAACGTGTGGATAAACTTCCGCATGTCATTTATTATGCTAGCAAAACTCTCTGTGATGCCCAATTGAACTACACCACCACTGAAAAAGAATTGCTAGCTGTGGTGTACGCCTTGGATAAATTTCGCTCCTATCTTCTTGGCTCCAAGGTCATCGTCTTTTCAGATCATGCCGCTCTTAGGCATTTGTTAGCGAAAAAAGAGACAAAACCCCGCTTAATTCGATGGATCCTCTTACTTCAAGAGTTTGACATTGACATCCGGGACAAAAAAGGGACCGACAATGTTGTCGCCGATCATCTCTCTCGCTTACTTATTGAGAAATCTTCAGAATTTGCAGCCATCCGTGATTCCTTTCCGGATGAGCAACTTCTTCAAGTTTCACATTCTACTCTTCCGTGGTTTGCGGATATTGTCAATTATCTTGCGGTTGGCAAAATTCCAGCTCATTGGTCCAAACAAGAGAGGGACCGGTTTTTCTCCCAAGTCAAGCATTTCTTTTGGGAAGATCCGGAATTATTCAAGTATTGCCCGGACCAAATCATCCGGCGATGTATTCCTGAAACCGAGGCCACAAGCATTTTAAATTTTTGCCATACTCTTGCTTGTGGAGGCCATTTCAGTGCCAAAAAGACCGCTAACAAAATCCTTCAAAGCGGATTCTTTTGGCCTACCTTGTTCCGGGATGCATACAATTTTTGCAAATCGTGTGAACGATGTCAAAAACTTGGATCCATGTCCCGAAGAGACATGATGCCCCTCACCAACATTTTAATTGTTGAAATTTTTGATGTGTGGGGGATTGACTTCATGGGACCATTTCCATCTTCTTATGGCTATGAGTACATCCTTGTAGCGGTGGATTATGTGTCTAAATGGGTTGAAGCCGCGGCTACCAAAACCGATGATCATAAAGTCGTGATCCATTTCATTCAATCTCACATCTTTAGTCGTTTTGGTACACCCCGAGCAATCATTAGTGATGGTGGATCTCATTTCCGAAATCGTTATCTCAAATCCGTCCTTGCTAAGTATTCAGTCATTCATAAGGTTGCTACACCTTACCACCCTCAAACGAGTGGTCAAGTAGAGATTTCTAACCGGGAGATTAAGCACATTTTAGAAAAAACGGTTAGACCGGACCACAAAGATTGGTCATTACGGCTAAACGATGCACTTTGGGCTTACCGGACAGCTTATAAGACACCCATTGGCATGTCACCATATCGACTTGTCTTTGGCAAAGCATGTCATCTCCCGGTAGAATTAGAGCACCGTGCTTATTGGGCCGTAAAAAGGTTCAATTTTGATCTCAAACAAGCCGGCTCTAATCGTGCGTTGCAATTAAATGAACTTGAGGAATTGCGTAATGACGCGTATGAAAATGCAAAAATTTACAAGGCAAAGACTAAAGCTTTCCATGACAAACACATCGTCAAAAAGTCTTTTGCCCCGGGACAAAAGGTCTGGCTTTTCAATTCCCGCTTGAAACTCTTTCCCGGTAAACTCCGGTCAAGATGGGATGGTCCATACATTGTCACTGCCGTCTTTCCTCATGGAGCAATCGAACTTCATGATCCTGCAAGTGGATCACTCTTCAAGGTAAATGGCCAAAGGCTTAAGCCTTGCATTGACAGCACAATTCTAACCCGAAAAGTTGAGGAAGTCCCCTTGACGGATCCCATTTATGAGGAATAGTGCCTGCTCTAACTTCGTCTAGCTATCGACATTAAATTTAGCAAAGCAAGGGAATAAATTCTTTCGATGTTCCAAGCTTCTCTACCTTCTTAAATTGCTCGTGCCTTGAAATTTTCTGGGAAATGGTTTCGATAAGCCAAAAATTTGATTTTTCTAAAATGGTCTTCAGTTGTGTTTCACAATTTTAGACTGGCCTCTTAGACCTTCTTAGCTCTAATTTTCATTCCCGGAAATTTCTATCGCTTTTGAGCAATTTCATAGGATCTTTGGCATGCAACTCATGTGCACAACCTCTCCTTTTCAATGCATTGTTGAATCATGGTTCCTCAAAAATTTTCATGCATTAGAGAGAAGCTGCAAGGTTTGAAAATTTTCTCAAAACTTTCCAGGCATTGGAAATGAAATGCAAAGTTTGAAAAATTTTCATCCAGGCATTAGAAATGTTGAGCAATTTGACAATTTTTCCAAAAATTTTCTATCCATGCATTGGAGAGGTGTTACATTTTGAAAAAATTTCCAATTTGATCCATGCATTAGAAAGAAGTTGAAAAGTTTTCCAAATTTTTCTAAAAATCCATCCATGCATTGTGTGCAGTGCAAAGTTTTAAAAAAAAAAAAAAAAAAAAAAAATTTCATCCATGCATTGGAATGGAATGAATTTGCAACGTTTAAAAATTTTCTTCAGAAATTTCATTCATGCTTTGTGTGATGTTGTAAAAGTTGTAAATTTTTCCATGCAATTTAAATTCATGCATGCATCATTAAAGAAAAAAAATTTCCATGAAAAGTTTCCATGAAAAAAAAAAATTTCATTTCCTATGAAAAATTTCAATTTTTTCCATCCATGCAAAATTTCAATCCATTTCATCCATGCACTCATTGAAAACAAAAAAAAAAAAAAATTTTCCATGCTGTAAACAAAAAATTTGCACAGTTGAAGCATTTTCCAAATTTTCCATGCATGGCATGAAGTTGCCAAGTTCTTGATTTCCGTCCATGCATTGGTTTGGAAAAATGCATCCAAGGTCTGAAAATCCATCTATGTATTGCTTGGCCTCAGGTGCAGCAGTTGCAAAAATTTTTTCCATCTAATTTGCATAATGTTGCTCACATTGCAAATTCCATCTCCATGTTGCCTAATGAGCTCACTGCCTCATTTTCGAGCCCTCTCAAGTTCCTTTGGAGTGCTCGCAGCCACCTCCCAGCCAACCCTCACTCTCTGCCACAATATCGAGCACTCGAAAAGGCCATTTCGAGTGCTCCAACTCCCATTCTCGCAGCCAACTCCCCATCCACACACCAAACCCACCTCCCTCACCACCCAGCTCACCACACTGCATGCATGCCAAACCCACCACTCAGCAATCACCTTCCATCTATCAACCCTCCTCCCATGCATGCATGAATGCCCATGCATGCATGCAAACCCTCAACTCTATCTCACACCATGCACACCACCCTTCCTCTCTCTCTCTTCCCAAACCAAACCAAACATGCCACCCAACTCTCATCAACCCACAAAACCTGTATGCCGAGTGCTCGATCAACCCCACCATCAACCTCCCTCCCACTCACCCATGCTTGCACCACCTCACCACCTCGCACACATAGAACCATGCAACCATGCATGCCTCAACTACAACCTCAACTCCTATCTCTCTCCTCAACCCAACGCACCCAACCCCCACATCCAAACCCACCATCTCTCTCTCTCTAAACCATACATCACCACCCTGCATGCATGCATGCACGTCCATGCATGCATGCCACCTCTCAAACCCACATTCTCTCTCTCGGCAACACAACAACAACACACCCTCCAACACCATGCACCACTACCACCTTCCTGCATCCACCCTCTCGGCCATGCATGCATGCAGGCCCATGCATGCATGCCACCCCTTCCACCCCTCACCACTCAGCTCACCACCCTCCTACCAACCATCACAACCAACCATCACAACCAACCTCAAACCCTCACACTGCTCAAATTTCGAGCACTCGAAGACCCAGCCTCGAGTGCTCGAACTCCCCTTCCCACACCCGAGCCCCTCACCCAACTCTCTGCCCCCATTTCGAGCACTCGAAGTGGGCCTTCGAGTGCTCGAACCAAGCTCTCACTCTCCCTCTTTTAAACCCCGAAGCTACCACCTCACTTTCCTCCCCCTCTCTTGGCTCCAACTTCCCCACCCTTATTGCACCCACTTTTCACCTCTCTCTCTCTCTACCTTCCCCAACCACCGGCTCGACCCTCTCACACACCACACCAGCTTTTCTCTCTCTCCCACTCATAACCAAGTGCACAACCACCAGCATGCACCACACCTTGCATGCATGAACATCCAACACCCATCATCCTCGCAGCCAACTCCTCCACCCACCACCTTCAGCATCCACTTGCATAACCAACCCACCTCCATACCTCACCACCCCATCCTCTCACCTCCCTCTTCCTGCCTTCCTTCTTGCTCTCGGATACCCTGACATTCAGGTTTGTGTCCTCTTCCTTAGTTTTTCTTTTCCTTTGTTCATTCATGGTGTTTTACACGGAGGATGGGCTAGTAATGTTGGAGTTTGGTTTTGTTGATGATTTGTTGTTGCTTTGTCAATGCTAGTGCTTGTTTCTTTGTTAAAAATTTTGGGTTTGCTCCTCCATCCCACTCACTTTCCTCTTCTCTTTTTTGTGGTGCACGCCAGGTGTTCGCTGAAATTCCTCAACCAAGTCCACCTCTCTAAATGTCTCGTGCCGGTCCTTCTCGCCCTCCTCGACCCTCTTCAGGTGCCCGTGCTGTCACTCGTGAGCGACCACGTGATCCTTGGGATCGCAAACAACTCAACTACGAACTCTCATTTCCGCTCATGGATGCCTTTGACATTCTACCCACAACTTCGTGGGCTGTCGCCGAATTGACTAACCGGCGTCTGCAACACATTTGCGCACCCCTTGCCAGGGTTGCCTACCCCCGTGTAGTGCGCCTCTTCTACCAGAATCTCCAGTGCCCTGAAGAGCCACCCATTTCTCTCACTACATCCATTGACGGCACCGCCTATGCTTTCACTATGACCAACATCATTCAGGTTTCTGGTTGCCCCATTGAGTGCCCCGATGACATTGTCAATCGTGAGAATCTCCCTTTATATGAGGAGCCGGATACATTAACTGTGGCGCAGATTGCCGCTGCCATTTGCCCTATTGACGATCCTACTCGACCCCGGTCTTTTATCCGCAAAACCAATCTTCCGGAACGCCTATGGTTCATTGACACTGTCTTCAAGCACAATGTTTGCCCTTTGGTGCACAGCACCGAGCGTCGGGGCCTCTTTCTGCAAGCCTTATATGCCATGGACCAAGGCCAATGGTTCTCCATCCCAGAGCTCATTTGGTCCACCTTTATGAAGTTTTGGCATGATGCTCATAATGCACGGGCTCCGCGAGTTGAAAATCGGAAATTGCCTTTACCGTTTTTCATCACTCGACTCCTTCAGCACAAGGGTTTCGTTGTTCCTCCCCACGAACCAAGAGGCGACAAAATCAAAATTTTTACCCAGCGCCGGTGGATCAATGTTCTGAGCCATTCTAGTACCCCTCCGCCTCCTGCCCCCCTGTTCATCCACGCTCCACCTCCTCCTCCTTCTGAGGCAGTTTCCACCGCCGCAGCCACTGCGAGGATAGAGCCTTCGGTCGACTCTCACCAGGACCAGGCTTTCATCCGGGCTTCCATTGCCGGTATTCATGCGCGACTAGATCGTTTTGAGCATTCTTTGTCCGCGTGCACTCAGGCTCTGTGTGAGTCTTCTTCACGTGCTGAGGAAGATCGTCGTCTTGCTGCTGAAGACCGCCGTGTCGCCGCTGAGGACCGTCGTTTGGCTTCCGCTGAACGGCGTAAGACTCAATCTCTCCTCCATTCCATCCTCGCCCGTTTACCTTCTGGCCAGTAGCTTGTTGCGCGTGTGGACCTTCTCTTTTGTTTCATCTGTAACTATTTCTCTTGTATATTTTGTTTTCCTTTTAAACTGTAAGAATTTGCTATGTATAGGTTGCTCTGGTCGACATGATCCCTGTACAGTTCTTTTTGTCATCATGTAAACTCTTTTTGCAATGCAAGTTCTTTATGTTCTGTTAACTTTCGATACATTCGTTTTCTGTCTTTATGCTTGTGCTATTAATGTGTTTGTGGTTGTTTCTTTTGGTTCTTCATATTGCTTTCTAGGTTGCGCAGTCCGGTTCAAGTTTGGGGGTTTTTTGTCTCCAAATGCCATTCCCTCCCCCTGGGTATTGTTGTTCCTTTTATACTCGTTGTCATTTTTGTCTCTCACTTGCATCCATGTCCACATTGAGGACACTGTGTCGTTTAAGTTTGGGGGTGCATCAAGCATTCTTGGCATATTTTTGGTTCCATAATTTTTGCTAAGCAATGATAGTATAACTTGACACTTGTCGGAGATGAAACATATGTTTAATACCTTGTATATAGAAGCAATTGAAAATTTTTGAAAATAAAGAAAAATTTGAGTTGAAATGATCATGTAAATACAATGTAGTCTGTATAAATGCCTCAATTAGATTCTTGCTGGATTTACACTCTTATAAGCTTCATAATGCACAGATGCACATTGGAAACTTAACTGTGAGGCATGCAACTTGATTGACCTTGACCTTGGCCTAGTTAATCTGATTTGATGAACCTGATAGATGGATACCTTTGGCATGTTTATTCAAAAAAAAAAAAAAAAAAAAAAAAAAAAAAAAAAATGACCAGTTGAAGTTCGTAGCCTTTCCAGCTCGAGCTATTAAGCCCTAGGAGTGTCTCTACACTTAGCACCCTAAAGCCATCTGGTTTGGGAGTTGTTGGCCTAACGCTTGCTACAAGGGTTGGTTAGAAAGCTTAAGGGACTTAAACATTGCACGGTCATTCAAAAAAATTAAACTAGTAATAAACATGGTTCGTTGGAGTTCGTAGCCTTTCCAACTTGAGCTATTAAGCCCTATGGAGTGTCTCTACACTTAGCACCCTAAAGCCATCTGGTTTGGGAGTTGTTGGCCTAACGCTTGCTACAAGGGTTGGTTAGAAAGCTTAAGGGACTTCAGCATTGCACAACCATTCTATGTTTCGCTTATGTATTGAAATAAATTGTTAACAAGCAACAAAAGTTGTCTTGAAAATAAAATCATGCCTTAGGGACTTCATGTAAAAGGGAATTCATTGACTTGAAAACTTGTACCTTGGAATTGGAAAAGAAAGTAAAAGCCGCATGTTGAGAATCCAATTCACTTTCACTGAAGCGAGAGTTGATTTCCATTCAAGAGATGATAATTGAGTTATTTATATAGACTTTGATGTTGATGCATGTATGTAGAAATGTATTTAGCCAATTTTTGTATCAATGCTTCATATATGCAAGGTAGTTTTCCCAATGACCCCATCTCCAGTTTTTGTCTGTTTCAAGTTGTATTTGAGCTATGTTTCTATCTCATTTTACCATGGAGGATATTTTTTGTAGTAGCATGCCCATGGTTGTCTTTTCTTTATGTTTTTCATTGTAGTTTTGCTAAGGGACTAGCAAAATGTAAGTTTGGGGGTGTGATAAGCGCCGAATAATGTATATTCAAGCACCCTAAATTACATTAACAAAGTCCAGTTATTAATTATTTTATGTAGATTAACTCCAATTCTATGTTTTTATGCATTTTCAGGTTCATTGGCCAAAATGGAACAAGAATAAGGCCTTGTGGAGTCTTGAGCAACAAAAGGGTGCCAATGCTGAATTCTGGCAGCAGTAGAGCCTGGTCTTTGCTTGCCATTTTGACCTTCCAAACTCGAGAACTGGACTTCCCTCATAACATGAAAGATTTATAGCTCTGAATCAGCTTTCCAAATCTTCAAGTGGTTCATCATTCGGAGTTCGGAGCAGAGAGTTATGATCTTCACAACAGAGGTGCGCAGAACTGCCTGGCAGCACTGATGTACTGCCTTTCTCCCCATTTTCGACCAACCAGACTTGAGATTTGGGTCTTCATCAAAACATGAAGTTTTTAAAGCACTGAATCAGCTCTCCAAAGCTTCAAACAGATCGTCATTCGGAGTCCGGGGCACAAAGTTATAGCAGTTTTCCCAAAATAGGTCAGCACTGAGCAAGAGGAGCATGTTGCACATTGCACTAAGTTAGAGTGCTTGAAGTCACCAAGCGTGCGCTCGAAAATCAGGCAGAATGCCCTTCGGAAATGGCTCATTTCAGCCCACTTGCACATTGGTTTCCTCAATGCCATCTTCCCTCTTTATGAAGTGGTTGGAGGTGTTCCTTGGAGGAGAGAGGGTATGGTTGGAGCATAAAAGGCTACCCAAAGGCCACATATATCATTAAGCTTTATCTTGAGCAAGAGAAAGGAGAGAGAAGAGAGCAAGGAGAGGGTGTTCTTGAGTGCTACAGTAGGAGCTCGAAAATGGAGATGAGGATGATGCTTCTTCCTTCTTCTAGCTCACCAATGGGTAACTAAACCTCATCTAGGGAGGTGATGAAACCCCTCCCTTGTAAGCATGTGTTAGTATAGTTTATTTTTGGGGATTACAATGTATTTTTGATAGTCTTTCCATGGTCAAGAGCCTCATTTTTGTTGTAATGAATGTTGAATGTTTTAAATGATTATTGTGAGTTATTCATCTTGTCTTGGATGGTTGTTTTTCTTAATCATATTGCTTGCACTTCCATGGTGACAATGGAAGTTAGATCATGGAATGGTTTTAATGGCATGGAGTTGGAGAACCTAGATAGTTCATGGCTTAGGGTTTCCCTTTGATGGGCTATACTTGATTATTAGCTTTATGTGCATTCACCATTTAAATTAGGGCTTGATAATCCTTGGCTTAGTAAGCATGTTCTAAGCTACATTTTAGTTTAGGTAGTTGATCATGTGAACCTTTGATGGTTTATTCTTGCCTTTCTAATTAAATGAACTTCTTAAGGATATTATAGCAACCTAGTATTGTTATGTATCATGACTATCATATATGTTGTTTTCCCCTTAAATTAATCTTAACCTAGCATGTGTAGAGGGATGGAGGTGGATTCATTTCCCTAGCCTTCTTTACTTGTACTCACTCCCTTGAATTCTTGCAATTTACTGTTTTATGCACTTTTAATTTCCTAGCTTAAGTGACATCCAACAAAACCTCTATACACCCTTCATCATTCTAAGAATGATTCTAGACATTTAGGTTGTATTAGACTAGCGTAGTCCCTGTGGTTCGACTTACCCGACCAATAGCCCTATTTTACAATGATTCGTGCTATTGCGAAGGTTGATGTTAATTGACCAACCGATCAAGAAGCATGGTGACTATCTTACAGCTTTATACACCTTCTATACAAGGTACTAGCTGTCCATTCCTATGCTCATCTGGAGCGTTATGATGAAGCTGTATGTTGACCATATCAGCAAGGTGAAGCCCAAAAGGGCTAAGTATTTTGAGAGGCCAGCGCTTTCCCTTCCAGCCACGGGAGCATACTGAGTCCGGGGCCTGCTCATTCAATAAGAAGGATTGGGATAAGAGATACAACGCTTTTATCAAGAGTCTGCGGGATGACGCTGCCGAGGCAGTTGAGGAGTTAGAGTTAGAGGAGATGAAGCAGGTAGCAGCAGCAGCGCAGGCGGCGGACGATATACCAGTCAATCCACCCGCCATGCACATGGATATTGACTTGGAGCAGCTCGCAGAGGACCAGGAGCATCACTCTCCAGCTGGGTCGCCCATTCATGATGAGGAGCAGGTTCAGGATCATCATTCTCCCACTCTAACGCTACCTAAGGCTCCAGCACAAACACCCTGCTTTAGAGAATGACTCCAGGCTTTGGAGGATGCTGTAGTATCTATCCGCCCCAACACGGTCTCTATCCGAGAGGATGCTGTCTCCATCCGATCTAACATTACATCTTTCCGTACAGATGTCATGGCTGCGTTGCGAGACTTATTGTGATACCCCTCGGATCCGAGACACGGGTTAATCAGGCCCAGGCCCAAACCCGAGGGAAATATCAAACACTTAATACTTTAATGAACACAGAATACAAGATGAAATAATAAGAAGTAAATAAAAATGGCTGAAAAGAACTCTAACTGAAAATCCTCAAAATAAGAATATAAAATCCAACTCCAAAACCTCCAATTAATTAATAACTCGGGAATCCATCTAGTGGACCCCTAATAAAAATCCCAACTGTAAAATGAAATAACTGAAATATGATCCAAAGCTAATAAGTGAGCAGTCCTACGTAGTCGGTGGAATAGAAGACTGTATTTGCTTTGCACAACCAAGCTCTAACCTTAGAACTGACGAGCACCTGAAAATAATAAAAGAGTGGGTCAGGCCCACATGCAAGTCTTGATCTACTACGATCCAAACAGAAATCCGATACGCAGATACATCTTAGATAGACTCAACAATATCTAGAATAGTCCATATATGTATATATTACACACTATAGGATGCTCACTAGTCCAATAAGTCTGTCTCAGCCTGAGTAGAGATACCATGCAAATCGCACATTACGTGGTCATGTGTACCTAGACCTACCGGGGAACAACACCCACTGTCCAGCTATCCATCCTAGGTGATATACGCACCCTAACCATGGTCATGAGACTCAAGCTCATACCATGGCATCATAACATAAATATATAAAGTCCGTATCCTCCTATAACAGAATATCATCCATCTGATATAGTGGCTTGATATCTGTATAACAATTCATCCCAGAAATCCAAATAGGTCATTCAGTTATTTACTGACTTGACACTAATAGAAGTCAGACTTAACCTTTATTGTTAATCCGAACCTCAATCCAGTTTAGGTAGGCTTAGTTTCTAAACTAATCCGTACCTAGTATGCCACCGTCCTATACCGGTGCATACTATCCTCCATTTACCACAGTTGACAAAACAGTTAAATAGTTATCAACCACATTCCAAAATAAGCATAAATACAATTTAATATGTGTAAAACTGAATCATACATCCAATAACAAATTTAGAAAACAAATCCCAGTCCTTTAACTTGACAAAATCCAACTATGAAATTTCCTCCTCCAAACAGTGTCGTAACAGATGAGATTTATAACAGATTTAATTGTCAGTTAATCCCAACTAAGCATACATGTAATTAAATAATAGCATACTTATAACAGAGCTGCAAATATGATTTAAATACCTAAGAATATGCAGAGAAATCAAATTTGCAAATTAGTCTGCAATACAAGTCAGTTGCACAATCATCCACATATAGACCCTTGTTCAAACTTATGTTAATTCTGTCCTCAATTCCTGAATGTAAGCATGCTTCTCAATTATTTTATATGTCCTAAGTAGTATATTACATCATTTAACAACCTTTAAATAGTTTCAGAAACTCAAACTTAGCCAAACAGACCATTTAAAACTCAGTATACGTAATATTTAGAGAAAGAGAAGGCTCTGAGTTTCAGAGAGCCTTCTCTAAACAAGGAAAGCCGTCTCCCCTTCCTTGGAAGCTGTCTCTAGATGTGTGGGAGCTGGCTCTCACCCCTAGAGAGCAGGCTCTTGTGTTTTGGGAGCATGCTCCCTCCATTTTTGGAGCCTGCTCTCACCTCTAAGAGCCGTGGCTGCGTCTGCGTGTGTCTTCTCCGACTCCGGTAATTTCCAGTCATTGAATTTAGCTTTATTTCAGGTTTTAAGATCCCATCCATATCCCAAATTAATCACAAGACAGAGTTATACAAATAAGAATAGAATTAAACATCAAGTTGTGAAGCAACGACAATCAGATTTTAAACTGAATTTGTAAACTATGCTAAACAGATTAAATTCAATGATGTTAAAAACTATTTCAACATGTATAAACGATTTTATTAAGTCTTACTTTAATTCCTGGAGTATAACTAAGCATGCACAGAACACAAATTCCTAGGAAAGAGAAGATCAGAAACTTGTTTTTTCAGAGTTGAAACACTAATTCTACGTCTTTGAGTTTTCCCTTGCTCTGCTTTGCTATACCTCCTCGCTCACTCTCTGTTTCTTAGTAGTCCCTTGTGATACAGACGTAAACCTATGTTTTTCTAAAACCCTAAACCCCAGTAAGCATATGTATTTATAGGCTTGGTCATTAACCCTAATCCATGAATAACTCGGCCCATAGAACAATCTAGGTTATACTACAACATCGGCTGAACTGAAACCTAATATAACTTTATGTGCCACCTTCCATACAATCACCTTGAAAACATAATTAACTGTAACTAAAACAATTAAATAAATTAAATCAATTAAATTAAAACAAGTAAGTAATCAAATGCAACTAAAACAATTAAAACAAATAAATCAAACCAAAGAAATAATCAAAGTCAATTTTAAACAATAAATTAAATAGCAGGACAATTAAGTAAATTAAATCAATTAAATTAAAATAAGTAAGTAATCAAATGCAACTAAAACAATTAAAATAAATAAATCAAACCAAAGAAATAATCAAAGTCAATTTTAAACAATAAATTAAATACCAGGACTATCCTTTTTAACATGGAAACATGGAATACATTCTGTACGCGGTCCAAATTATCTGGAAGTGCCAACTGAAAAGCGACAGCTCTAACGTGATTCGTAATCATGAATGGACCGACAAATCGCGGAGACAACTTCCCTTTCTTCCCAAAGCGCATTACCCCTTTCATATGAGATACTTTGAGAAGAACCTGATCCTCAACCCGAAACTCTAAAACACGTATGCAATGATCCGCATAGCTGTTCTGCCTACTCTGGGCAGTACGCATGCGATCCCTAATAAGGGCTATCTTCTCAGAAGTATCCTTGATGAACTCAGGACCCAAAAATCTGCTCTTACCAACCTCCATCCAACAAACAGGTGATTGACACGGTCGGCCGTATAACGCCTCAAATGGTGCCATCCCAATAGTCTTCTGGAAACTATTGTTATAAGCAAACTCCATAAGCGGTAAGTAATCCTCCCAGTGGCCCTTGAAATCAAGAACACATGACCGGAGCATATCCTCCATGATCTGATTCACCCGCTTAGTCTGTCCATCAGTCTGAGGATGATAAGCAGTGCTAAGATGCAACTCTGTAGCCAAAGCCTGCTGAAAACTCTTCCAGAATCCTGACACAAAGCTCGAATCCCTGTCCGATATAATAGATAATGGAATGCCATATAACTTCACAATCTCGGTAATGTAAAGTCTTGCCAACTGCTTTGAAGTGAAGTCCGTACGAATAGGCAAGAAATGAGCTGATTTCATCAATCTATCCACGATAACCCAAATAGAGTTGTGATCCTTGAAAGAGCTTGGCAATCCTTCCACAAAATCCATAGAAATGCTCTCCCATTTCCACTCCGGTATCGGCAGTGGCTGTAGAGCTCCTGGCGGCCTCTGATGATCAATCTTGACCATCTAACAAGTACTACATTGCGAAACAAAAAGAGCAATGTCCTTCTTCATACCTACCCACCAAAACTGCCGCTTCATATCCTGATACATCTTGTCTCCTCCTGGATGAACAGAAAACTTAGAGTGGTGAGTCTCAGTCATCATATCTTTCCTCAAATCATCAGCAGAAGGTACCACCAATCGACCCTTGTAACTCAAACCTCCATCAGTCCCAACATAGTAGAATAGAACCTCTTCGGAAGCTATCTCTGCAACTTTGTCAATGCACTGCTGATCCGTGAGTTGTGCCTTCAAAACTTTGTGAATGATAGAAGGTGTAACTACCATGCAAGCCATGAAAGCATCCGACAATTCATCCACCTTCTTTAACGTATTCCACTCAATAGTGAATAGAGTGGAAAGACTACCAACAGGTCGGTGACTGAATGCATCCGCTACCACATTCGCTTTCCCTAGATGATACTGTATAGAAAAATGATAGTCTTTCACAAACTCCAACCACCTGCGCTGTCTCATATTCAACTCCCACTGAGTGAACAAATACTGCAGACTCTTGTGATCGCTGAACAATCTAAAGGACTCACCCAACAAATAATGCCTCCAAATACGTAGGGCAAAGACTATAGTTGCCAACTCCAAATCATGTGTTGGATAATTAAGCTCATGAGGCTTAAGCTTCCGAGATCCATACGAAATCGGTCGCTCCTCCTGTATCAAAACACATCCAAGACCCTGCAAAGAAGCATCCGTGTAAACCAGATACTCTATTCTGCTCTGTAGGATAGACAAAATCGGTGTAGAAATCAACTTAGTCTTTCGCTCATCAAAAGCTTTCTGACAATGTTCATCCCACACGAACCATACACCCTTCTTAGTCAGATGAGTGAGTGGTCCTGCTATCTTTGAGAACCCCTGGATAAACCTCCTGTAATATCCTGCTAAACCGAGAAAACTCCGAATCTCGGTAGGTGATGTAGGCCCACCACTAAAACCTTAGCCGGATCCACCGCTATTCCCCTTTCTGACACTACGTGACCCAGAAATTTTACTTCCCGCTGCTAAAATTCACATTTCTCGAACTTGGCATACAACTGGTGCTCACGAAGTGTCTGCAAGACTATCCGAAGATGTCTAGCATGATCATCCTCTGACCTCGAGAAAATCAAAATGTCATCTATGAAGACAATGACAAATTGATCCAAGTAAGCCCTAAAGACTCTGTTCATTAAATCCATGAAAACCGTTGGTGCATTAGTCAACCTGAACGGCATCACACGAAACTCATAAGATCCATATCTAGTGAGAAACGCTATCCTCGGAACATCCTGCTCCCGAACCCGAAGTTGATGATATCCAAACCGCAAATCAATCTTAGAGAAGTACGTAGCTCCCTTCAACTGATCAAAAAGATCTTCAATCCTGGGTAACGGATACTTGTTACGAATAGTAACCTTGTTCAACTCCCTGTAATCTATACACAGCCGAAGTGAACCATCCTTCTTCTTCACAAACAAAACCGGTGCTCCCCAGGGTGATGTACTCCTATAAATAAAACCCTGGCTGAGTAACTGTTGAATCTGATCCCTCAGCTCTCGCATCTCCACTGGTGCCATCCTATACGGTGCCCTAGCAATAGGTGTAGTGCCTGGAGCTAAGTTTATCACAAAGTTAATCTCCCGACTAGGCGGCAACCCCAGAATCTCCTGAAATACATCTGGAAAGTCCTGTACAATTGGTATATTATCCAATGATACAGTAGTCCCCTCCTCCGTGTCTTCTTCCACATGGAATAAATAGGTACTAGTGACCCCACTAGAACGTGTTATAGCGATGACGTACATATCCTGACCAGGTATGGTGAACACAATAGACCTATCAAAATAATTAATTTGTGCATGGTAGTGAGATAACCAATCCATCCGAAGTATCATATCATAAGTGTGCATGTCCAAAACTAGCAGATTGGCTAGAAATCTGAGTCTACCAATGTCTAGTGTCACAGGCCCATCAGTCTCATGTAAAATGGTTGTATCGCCTAATGGTGTAGAAATACCCTGTGGTTTACTACATACCCGAGTCATCATCCCAGACAAAGCAACAAAAGTCCTAGCTATAAATGAGTGTGTAGCACCTGTATCAAACAAAACACGTCCAAGTAAACCATGAATAGGAAACCTACCTTCAACAGCCTGAGGTGCCTGCATATCCTGTGGCATGGGATTGTACACTTTGCCATAATGTAACTGCTGCGGTGCCTGTCCCTGAGGTTGCGGCGGCGTTGGTAAAGTTGGATATGTTTGTCCCTGAATCCGTGGAACTTGTGGAGCTGGTAAAGGCACTGGCGCCCTCTGCCCCTGCTGCACATGCTGTCTCTGTTCCTGCCTCTGTCCCTATCTTACTGTAGGACACTACTTGGAAGTGTGACCATACTCCCCACAAGTATATCAACTACCCTGAAAAGTACCAAATGGCCTCCTCTATCGGTTAGCCTATGGATGACCCTGTCCTACTTGTGGTCCCCCATTCTGCTGTCGCTGAATAGGTGCCACATCCCTGGGAGCATCTAAACCACCCTTGTGCTTCTTTCAAGGCTGCTGTCCTTGGAATTTACCCTTGTCATTCTGTCGGTGTCCATTCCCATTCCCTTTCTCAGCTGACTGATTAGCAGAGTCTCTGTCACCTCGCTTCTCACCCTTGGCCTGTTTGAAATCCACAGTCAACTGATACTGCTGTAGAGCGGCGTCTATCACCTGAGCATAGGTAGTATAGGCTGGACTACCAGTAATAGCTCTCTTGATAGACCACATCAGTCCCTTGACGAAACTGTTGCGCTTCTTCTCCTCTGTATCCACCTCCTCCGGTGCAAAGAGAGACAAACGTGTAAACTGTTGCTCATACTCCGCTACTGTTATGTTCCCTTGCTACAGATTAAGAAACTCAATCTTCATGGCTTCCCTGACTACATAAGGGAAGTATTTCTCTTCAAAGCGTGCACTGAACTTATTATAAGTCAATGCCATCCTCTCTTCTATGGTGGTAACTGACTCCCACCACTGTAGTGCATCCCCAACTAGCTTGAAAGTAGAAAACATCTATTTCTGAACCTCCATGCACTGAACTAAGCAAAGATGTCGCTCGATATCTTGTTTCCACTGGTTAGTTGCTCTCGCATCGGTGGAGCCTGTAAACTCAGGTCGGCTCCCCTTTGTGAAAGAACTCCTGGCCTTCTCTCAAGTATCAGTTTGAACAACCGGTGCTGGTAACGGTGCCGGCTGTACCTGAGGCTGATTCCAAAGTGCAGCGGTTACCCCTGCTTCTATAGCCCGAGCAATAAGGTCATTGAGGTAGGGAGGAAACTCTGGATTTTCTCCCTAATCCCGAGTTTGCTGAACTTCCTCCTGTTCCTCATAGAACTGACCCTTATCCTCCTTACGCTGCCTACGGGCCGCTTCTCTTCGTTGCCGATTGTTTCGTCTAGTTCTTGAGTTAGCCATTTTGTTAACACAGAAAGACAGACATTAGTACGATTAAACCAAACCGTAAAGAATACAAAGAATCCTAAACTTAAGCTCTAAACAATAGAGAACGCTATGCGTAAGTCTTATACGATAGAATCCTAGAGACACTTGAACCTGGAGTGCTCTGATACCAACTGTGATAACCCTCAGATCTGAGACATGGGTTGATCAGGCCCAGGCCCAAACCCGAGGGAAATATCAAACACTTAATACTTTAATGAACACAGAATAAAAGATGAAATAAAAAGAAGTAAATAAAAATGGCTGAAAAGAACTCTAACTGAAAATCCTCAAAATAAGAATATAAAATCTAACTCCAAAACCTCCAATTAATTAACAACTTGGGAATCCATCTAGTGGACCCCTAATAAAAATCCTAACTGTAAAATGAAATAACTGAAATATGATCCAAAGCTAATAAGGGAGCAGTCCTACGTAGTCGGTGGAATAGAAGACTGTATCTACTCTGCACAACCAAGTTCTAACCCTGGAACTGACGAGCACCTGAAAATAATAAAAGAGTGGGTCAAGCCTACATATGTATATATTACACACTATAGGATGCTCACTAGTCTAATAGGTCTATCTCAGCCTGAGTAGAGATACCATGCAAATCGCACATTACGTGGTCATGTGTACCTAGACCTACCAGGGAACAACACCCACTGTCCAGCTATCCATCCTAGGCGATATACGCACCCTAACCATAGTCATGAGACTCAAGCTCATACCATGGCATCATAACATAAATATATAAAGTCCGTATCCTCCTAATATAGAATATCATCCATCTGATATAGTGGCTTGATATCTATATAACAATTCATCCCAGAAATCCAAATAGGTCATTCAGTTATTTACTGACCTAACACTAACAGAAGTTGGACTTAACCTTTATTGTTAATCCGAACCTCAATCTAGTTTAGGTAAGCTTAGTTTCTGAACTAATCCGTACCTAGTATGCCACCGTCCCATACCGGTGCATACTATCCTCCATTTACCACAGTTGACAAAACAATTAAATAGTTATCAACCATATTCCAAAATAAGCACAAATACAATTTAATATGTGTAAAACTGAATCATGCATCCAATAACAGATTTAGAAAACAAATCCCAGTCCTTTAACTTGACAAAATCCAACTATGAAATTTCCTCCTCCAAACAGTGTCGTAACAGATGAGATTTATAACAGATTTAATTGTCAGTTAATCCCAACTAAGCATACATGTAATTAAATAACAGCATGCTTATAACAGAGCTGCAAATATGATTTAAATACCTAAGAATATGCAGAGAAATCAAATTTGTAAATCAGTCTGCAATACAAGTCAGTTGCACAATCATCCACATATAGACCCTTGTTCAAACTTATGTTAATTCTGTCCTCAATTCCTGAATGTAAGCATGCTTCTCATTATTTTATAAGTCCTAAGCCATATATTACATCATCCAACAACCTTTAAGTAGTTTCAGAAACTCAGACTTAGCCAAACAGACCATTTAAAACTCAGTATACGTAATATTTAGAGAAAGAGAAGGCTCTGAGTTTCAGATAGCCTTCTCTAAATAAGGAGAGCCAGCTCCCCTTCCTTGGGAGCCGGCTCTAGATGTGTGGGAGTTAGCTCTCACCCCTAGAGAGCCAGCTCTTGTGTTTTGGGAGCAGGCTCCCTCCATTTCTGGAGCCTGCTCTCACCTCTAAGAGCCGTGGCTGCGTCTGCATGTGTCTTCTCCGACTCCGGTAATTTCTAGTCATTGAATTTAGTTTTATTTCAGGTTTTAAGATCCCATCCACATCCCAGAGTAATCACAAGATAGAGTTATATAAACAAGAATAGAATTAAACATTAAGTTGTGAAGCAACGACAATCAGATTTTAAACTGAACTTGTAAACTATGCTAAACAGATTAAATTCAATGATGTTAAAAACTGTTTCAACATGTATAAACAATGTTATTAAGTCTTACTTTAATTCCTGGAGTATAACTAAGCACGCACAGAACACAAATTCCTGGGAAAGAGAAGATCAGAAACTTGCCTTTTCAGAGTTGAAACACTAATTCCACGTCTCTGAGTTTTCCCTTGCTTTGCTATGCACCTCGCTTACTCTATGTTTCTTAGCAGTCCCTTGTTATACAGACGTAAACCTATGTTTTTCTAAAACCCTAAACCCTAGTAAGTGTATGTATTTATAAGCTTAGACATTAACCCTAATCCACGAATAACTCGGCCCATAGAACAATCTAGGTTATACTACAACGTCGGCTGAACTGAAACCTAATATAACTCTATGTGCCACCTTCCATACAATCACGTTGAAAACATAATTAACTGTAACTAAAACAATTCACTATAAACAATTAAATCAATTAAATTAAAACAAGTAAGTAATCAAATGCAACTAAAACAATTAAAACAAATAAATCAAACCAAAGAAATAATTAAAGTAAATTTTAAACAATAAATTAAATAGCAGGATAATTAAATAAATTAAATCAATGAAATTAAAACAAGTAAGTAATCAAATGCCACTAAAACAATTAAAACAAATAAATCAAACCAAAGAAATAATCAAAGTCAATTTTAAACAATAAATTAAATACAAGGACTATCCTTTTGAAGTTAGGGGTATTACACTTATCTCGAGATATCCGCGGAGCACGCCCTGCCCGTCTTACTTCTTCTTCCTGATCTCTCTATCCCTTTACTCCTGTCATTTTATATATCTGATACATTATTATTGTCACTCTATTTTTGTGGCCAACCTATTGGCCCTGATACTTTGCTATGATGTATATTATTTCTGTTTGTACATGCTATATGTTGAATGTCATACATTGTAGTGATATATCTATTTGTGATTGACTCCATCAGGTGTATCCCAGTGACTTCAGTGAGAGAGGGTACTGCCCAAAATTTTCAGGACCACCCTTATACCTCTCTCTATTTTCAGTTGCTATCCCATTTACACTTGTATGTCCACTGTGTACTGTTATTATCCCTTTTGTTATCTGATGAGTTTTATCCAAGTGCCAAATTTTCAGGACCATAGTTAATCCCAAGTTTGGGGGGGCTATGCCACCTATTTTGGATACTTCTGTTCCGGCTAATCTTTGCTATAGTTGCACTGGTATACTCTTTCATTTTGTTCTTTTTACACATTGAGGACACTGTGCCATTTAAGTTTGGGGGTAATAGTGTGATTTGCAGTGTTTGCTTTAAATTCAAAATTTTGAGCATGACTTGTGTATTTGAGGGATTTTCTATGATTGGTCTATAACTAGATATAATTTTGAACTTTTGAGGACTATATTGCTTAAAATTTAAAAATTACTTGACTTGAGAGTCCAATGCTCCTTGTATGCTTTGTGGATGCCATTTAGGGGTAAATTTTTGGAAAGATTGATATCATGCTTACACTTGTGGTCCACATCATCCTGATTTTGTGATTGTTTTGAGATTCACTCTAGTATTCTACATTAGCACAGGCGCACACTAGCATTCATTTGTGGGGTACATGCTTTGTCGATTATTGAATTGGTTATATCTCAATTGAGTTAGTAGTGCATTGAAAGCTTTCATTTTGATAAAGGTGGATAACAAACCCTTTTCACTAAGTAGCCGGGATTCTAGCCTCATCAAGCACTGAACTTCTCGCGCCGAAAGGTGGAGGGCCCGAACTCTAGGTTAATAATTTGAAAAAAAGAAAAAAAAAAAGAAGTTGCAAAAGCAATAAAAAGTGAGGGCTGCTCCCAAAAGGCGGGAAGTGGGAAATGATTAGATTGAGGTTGTTTTGATTTGTAGCCTAGTTGATTTGAGCTTGTAAGTCCTTAGGAGTATTTAAACACCTAGTGTCTTAAAGTCGTCTGGTTTGGGAGTCATTGACCTAACGCTCGACCTCATGAATCGCTAGAAAGCTTAATAGATCAACACATTGCACCATGCTTCCATCTTTGATCCTATTAAAAAAAAAAAAAAAAAAATCGAGTGAAAAGAATAAGTGCACCTAGAACAATAAAGCTTTAATAAAAGGTCCACTTTTTGTCTTGATGATCGGTACTAGATTTGTGTGCTAGTTTGAGAGTAAGGATGTGATCATTTCTTTAGTTGGCTTAGATAACAACATATTTGATGCTAGTCCACTCAAAAAGGATTCTAGAGTTGTTTTGATTTGCATGATTATTTTCTTGATGTGTGGAGGACCATACTTGCTTGCTTGATGTTGAAATTTTGGGAGATTGCTTGGAAATGTTTGAAAAATTGCATACTTGAGGTAGTTTTCTCCCAATGCTTGTTTGCAATATTGGTGCCTCTTTTGTGAGAATGAGCTTAATGTTTCTAGGTATCATTTCTGGAAACTTTCACGAGACTTCACTCATCTACAAGGGTAACCTAGGGTTTAAAAGGCTTGTTGCATATGCTAAATGTAATCATGTTCCCTACGAAAGTGGCGTTATCCATTTATTGCTTTCTAATTCCTAGTTGTATAGTTATTCATTTTATTCCTTTAGTTTCTAGTTCATTGTTAGGGACTAACAATATTTAAGTTTGAGGGTGTGATGAGAGCTGAAAAGTGCGCATTTAAACCCCTTAAGCTTAGGTATTCTAGAACCTTTATCTATCTTATTTTTCTGCTTTAGATTGATTTTGTATTATTTCCATTTTCATGTACTCATCCCTAAAATAAGCTAACTCAGCTAAATAAGAGCATAATTGAAGCAATCTTGAGATGAATCAAAGAAATGACAAAGTGGGAGTAAAAAGGAAGCAAGTGGTGGAAATTCAGCATGTTCGATCGATCTCACAATATATTCGATCGACCGAAAGTTCATCGATCTCAGCATTCCAAGATGGATCCAAGCTTTCTTGTCCTTATCTAAGATCCCATAAAGTTCGATCGATCCAACTTTCTTCCGATTGATCGAAAAGATTCCATCTTATCCACTTGTACCACCTTACCTACCACATTTGTCTTTTTCCCAAAAATATCTTCAAAATATCTTAAATTTGTTTTTATCCAAAAAGGCGTCGCCATAGAGGATCGATCCAGCTTAAATTCGATAGATCTTAGCCATGTTAGATCAATCTCACCACAAGTTCGATTTATCGAACTTCCCAAATCTTGAGAAAATCCAAATTCCAGCTCATTAAAAGTTGTCTCATATCCAATCATTAGAGGGATATTGGTGTACGAGCCCAGCTCATTTGGGGTGATATTTAACCTACCTATATAAGGAATATAAGCCACTTTTTGAGAGAGACTTTTTAGACACTTGAGAGGCACAATATTGATATTCTTAGTGAAGAAGAAAAGAAAGGAGAAGGCTAGAGACACAAGCTTGGAGTTCTTCCATCAACCAAGAAGAGGAGCAATCTCTACCATGGAGGTAGCCCTTGAGGGTTGGAGGACACCATCCATGAGTGGCTAGACATCCTCTTAGGGCTAGAGTTAGCCCTAAGCATGTTTTCTACATCTTGATTTATGTATGTTTGAGGGGATTTGTATTGTGATACATGTTTTGACACTTTTATATATATAGATCTTATTTATTCAATGATTTGTATGGCTTAATGCTTCCAATTGATTATTTCATTCTATCCATATGTCTATGTATGCTAGAATAGATGTTCATGTGTTTGTCTCTATTTCTTGTGTTATTGATGCATATCTATGTGTATTAACGCTATAGATCTAGAGATTGCCAAGACATAATGCTTAATGGAATGTTCTTGTGGTTTATTTGATGGTTCATACTCATTTCTTGATGGATTGTACCTCTCCCTTAGTTTAATTAGTTTAATTGCATGTCATTAGCTTAATTGTAGTGTAGTTGTAGTTTAGATGTTAAATGGGAGGACAATTCATGCTTATTGTTTGATGTTCCATACTTATGAAAGCAAGTAACATATATCTCTAACCTTGTGATGTGTTTGGATTGTGAGATTAAAGAAATGATTAATGGCTTAGTTTGATATATTGTGCTATCCACCATGTTGCTTAGACAATATATGCTTAATTTGTCATCCATGCTTGTTGAAACAACCACACACACACACACTTTGTTGTAATACATGTTTTTCCCCTTATTAATCATTTATTAAGGGTGTAGAAAAGTTATGCTTAGTGGTGACCTCTAAACCCCAAGATCTCTCTCTTATTTTCTCTCCATTACATTTAATTGCCTACTTTAGTTTAAATTGCATCTTAGTGTAATTCAACCACCAACCAATCTTTTGATCACTCGACCTACTAACCCTAATCTTGATTCCTCAACCTAGTACGATCCACCAATCCCTTGGGACGATCCCTACTTGCCCTAACTATATTTTTAGTGAAAGGTAGTAGTGGCAATTTCTAAATGTAAAACTTGGCCACATTCATCATAGCTCTACACCAATATCTTTTGGTATCATAAATTATGGGTTCAGGTTGATGCCCCAAAAAACACACCAATATGCAAGTACCATTAGGCATGCCGAGGCCATTCATTCACCCACCACAACAACAAGGCTAAGTTCCATTAGGAATGCCTAGGCTAATGTTTGCTCCACAACCTCCCATAGTTCAAGACAATTAAGGTGCCCATGTTGCACCTCCAATTGTTAACCCTCCCCTTGCTTTAAGAGATCACTATGTGCCTAATGAATATAATGCACCCATATGCATTCAATTGCCACCATTTAGAGCACACCACTATGAAATCAAACCACAAACTATTCAAATGCTTCCTAACTATCATGGACATCCAAGTGAAGAACCTTACAAGCATTTAGATGAGTTTCTTGAAGTATGCTCCACAGTGAGAAACACGGACATGCCGGAAGAGGTCTTAAGGCTTAAGCTTTTTCCATTCACCCTTAAAGACAAGGCAAAGTATTGGTTTAACAATCTTAGGCCTTTTTTAATAACTTCTTGGGCAGAAATGCAACAACAGTTCTTGAAGAAGTACTATTCAGTTTCTAAGACCAATGCTATGAGAACCTCAATTCGAGAGTTTTCACACGGGGATGCGGAAGAGTTCCATAAGGCATGGGAAAGATTCAATGAATTGCTTAGGAAGTGTCCACATTATGACATGCCCAAATGGCAATTAGTTCAATATTTCTTTGAGAGTTTATCCGATAATTACAAGGGCATGGTTGATGCTTCCATGGGTGGCTCTTACATTGATAGGCATGAGGATGACGTGTGGCGTCTTTATGAGAGCATGAGCGAAAATTCTTTGCATCGAACTTTATCTTCTAAGAATGGTAGGAATTCAAGTGGAAGGAAGAATGTTGGCTTACATCAAGTTGACTATTCCAATGAAATAGCCGCTGAGATAAAATCCTTATCTCAAAGGTTTGATCAATTCTTGATCAACCAAAACTAGGCAAATCAAGTATCTTCTTTCCCTAACCATTCCCATCATGTATCTAATGAATCATGTATGACTTATTCAAGTGTCTTGTATTCTACTTCCAATTGTCCCCATGGACATGTGCAAAGTGAGCATCATGAACAAGTCAATGCAGCTTTTGTTAACCAAGGGGACAATCCTTACAACAATCACTATAATTCTTGTTGAAGGAATCACCCGAATTTCTCTTGGAGAAACCAAGGGGAAGGCTCAAACCCTCCCCAAAGTGGTTTTCAAGGAAAATACATTCCACCTTCGATGCAAAGCCAAGGTTCCCAAGGTTTTAGATCATCATTTCAATCACAAGAAAATCATTTTCCTAATCAACCATCATATTCTCAAGGAAATTCTAGGAGTCCCGCTTTTGAAGAGAAGTTTTGACCGCTCTAGGCACTTTAGAGGTGAACACTCAATTGCTTTATTCTCATTCTCAATCCATTGCTAAGCTAGAAACCCAAGTAAGGCAAATAACTAGTACTTTAAATGCTAGAGAGAAAGGGAAAATGCCTTTGAATGCCCCACCAAAGCAACAATGTGTTGTGGAGACTCATTCCTCATCGGAAAGTCCTATAATAGAGCATGTCAATGCAGTGACAACCTTGAGAAGTGGGAGAATCATTGATAACCAAGTAGGTGTGTCCAATGAAGAGAGTGAACCGATGCAACCCAAAGTTGACACCTGTCCCATTTTTTTATCATATTCCTCATTCATTGCATATGCATAATCATTCAAATGAGAAAGTGTCAAAAAGTGAGTTCAAAAATGATCTGAAAGATGAATCAAAGCATGATTTGAAAAATTCTTATGTTGATAATGTTTCAAAGAAAAATTCTGAAAAAGTTTTTGAACCAAGAGCTCCATTTCCGGATGCCTTGAAAAGATCCATTTATCTTGACAAGCAAAAGGCAAAGACAAATGAAATCATTGATGTGTTTAGGCAAGTGAAGGTTAACCTTTCACTTTTGGATGCAATCAAGAAAATTCTGGCTTATGCCAAGTTTTTAAAAGATCTTTGCACCCAAAAGAGGAAGAACAAGAGCCAAGCACCTAGGAAAGTGGTCTTGACCGAGCAAGTGAGCTCTATTTTGCAACATAACACTCTTCCAAAGTTCAAAGACCTCGGTTTACCTACTACATCTTGTGTCATTGGTGACCATGTCATTAATCGGGCTCTCTTAGACTTAGGAGCAAGTGTTAATCTTTTTCAATACTCGGTATATGTCAAATTAGGCTTAGGAGACTTGAAATTGATGTTGGTGGTTTTACAACTTGCTGACCGATCCATTAAAAAGCCTAGAGTTATAATTGAGGACGTATTGATTAAGATTGATAAAATTTTCTTCCCCGTTGATTTCGTTGTCATTGACACACAACCGGTCCCGAATCCTAAAAGCCAAATTCCCGTTATCCTTGGCCGTCCTTTCTTGGAAACTGCGAATGCCAACATTAATTGTAGGACGGGGATAATGAAGATCTCATTTGGCCACATGAAGGTGAAGTTGAATATCTTCAATCCAACCCCGAATTCATTTGATAAGCATGAAGAAGTGAATGTTATAGAGAAATGTCATGCTAATAAATGTGAAGGAATAGAGTCTTTGTTTGAAACCAAAATTTTAAAAGGGTTATCTTCAACCCTGAATTCAAAAAAAGTTGTTTCAAAATCTTGTTTTGAAAGGGCATGGAAGCCTAAAGATCACATTAAAAAAGGACTGACAAGTTCCTTTGAGCCTAATCCAACAAGTTCTCTAGGGAACCATTTATTGGGTGGAGTTCAAAGTACTTATCACCCCATTAAGGAGGGGATGCACTACAAGATGATTGATCCAGGCTAAAAGAGCCCAACGTCTTGCTAGAGACGTTAAAGACTAGTACATTTCGTAGGGTGTCACAACCCTATTCCTCCCTCATTTCTATTTTAAATTTAATTTCTTGCGAAGTCTAGATATTTGCTTTAGGTTCATATACATTTCTAAGAACTGTGATTAGGATTGCATGCACTTTCATGTTGAAAATGGACATTTTGTTCCTGTTCGATTAATCTTAAAAGAGGTTCGATCGATCGAACTCCATACCTGCATCCAATCATCTCTCTGTCCAATCGTTCGAAGAAAACCTGCATATTTCAGCTCCCTGTCTGATCGATCGTAAATTCTTTGATCGATCCAGATTCGTCTTGGATCGATCTATAGTCTCAACACTTAGAAAAATTTTGAACCTGTATCCAACCTGCATCTAATAACCTCTTTGTCTCATCATTCGAACATGTCTGCAGGTTTTTGCATGTTCGATCGATCGAAGCCTATCTGAAATCGATCTTGGTTTGATCGATCTATGCACTTTTAACTTTGACTTTGACTTTGAATTTTAAATTCATAAAACTTACAAAAATATTTTAAATTTTATTTTCAAAAATTCCAAAAAGATTTTATTTTTACTTTATTTGCAAATCCAAAAATATTTTTAATTTTTTAGTTTTAATTTTTATTTCAGAAAAATCCAAAAATTTCAAAAATAATTTTGTTATTTAAGAGGATCGATCGATTCCAGTTCGATCAATCGAACTGAAAAGGAAATGTTTTTAAAAATCGAACCTAGGGTCATTCGATCGATTTCAAAGAGATCGATCTAAGACCCATCCCTTCTCTTGCCACTGCAAACCTTCTCTTCCCTCTCCCTCATCTCAGATCTCGTGTCTCTCTCTCTCGGTTTTCTGTTCTTCTTGGTTTTGGTAAGTTTCCATTTCCATTTTCATTTTCAAGCTTTATATTGATGAATCCCTGCTTTCAGTGCTAGATTTCAAGTTTTCCATGTTTAATCTTGCCATTTTTGAAGCTTTGACCGACTGTATATATGTGTATATATATCAGTTTTATATTTTTTATTTTGATTTTTGATTTTGGGGGTCAGGGGCCTAATCAAGTGACCAAATTTGTTGATTTATTGTGTAGAGGGGCCCACGAGCTTGCTTGTGAGGCCCCCGTACGATCCACGTCACAGATCTGTGACTTTTTGAATTTCACCTCACAGTTTGATTGATCAAACTTTTTCTCAGATCGATCTGTAATAGATCGATCTCACTTATTCAAGATCAATCGAACTTACATCGATCTCACATTTTTGTGATCGATCGAACTTCATAGATTTACATCACACACTTCACACACCATCTTTTGTGTTTCATGCTATCTCATACATGCCCAATGCTTGTGTTTTCCACATTGGATGCATTTCGTACTTATACTGTCTAGCATGCTTCACATCATGTCACTTATTCCTTGTCACTTGCATAGATTCATGTTCCTTATCTGTTTTGTCTATCTTATTTGACATACATGATTTTGTAAACTGTGCTTTAATTCTTTATACCGGCATTAACTTCCTTTTTAAGTTTTCCTTTTATTTTACATGCCATGGCTAGGGTCAAGACTATTGCCCGTGGACATTATCATCACAGAGTCAGGCGGAGATTAAACAACCAAGCAGGCCCATCTCACATCTAGGACCCTATTCATGAGCCAGAGCCAGAGCAGATACAGGACCAGTCAGAGGCAGATACACCTCAGTCTCCCCCCTCTGACAGCAGATTACACTCTTCTACTGAGGCATCTTCTTTACAAGCTGATGCTGAGGCTGAGTATGTACCATCTCCTTCACCACCACCAGCTCAGCCAGCCCAGGACTTAGATTGACCATTACTGAGATACTCACGCCTTAAGGTGGCGCATAAGTCAGTCTTCGATATAGACTTCTTCTCCCGGTCTATTCTTACCAGAGCAACATATGATGACATAGACCGGAGGGGCATTTCAGCCATATTAGCCCCTGTTACATATCCAGTGTACCCGAGGTTGGTCTGGATGTTCTTCCAGAACCTCCGACCTGCCCCGAGTAACTTGAGGGAGCTGCAAACTACCATGGACGGCCACCCTATCAGTATCACTGTGGACACTCTATCCAGATCTTGCCGATGTCCACATGTCTGCCCTTCTGATCTCGAGGCTACATATCCTACTCTATGGAGGCCTTCCTATGCCGATATAATAGTGGCACTCGCAGGTCACTATGCAGCTGGCGAGACTTTTGCCACGCATACTTATCTACCAGATGACCTGTGGTTCTTCGATTCGATTTTATTCCGAAATGTATTCATGGCCGACCACAAAATACAAAGGCGCGGTGACTATCTAATAGCTCTGTACGCCTTCTATACAGGGCATTAGCTATCCATTCCTGCGCTCATCTGGAGCGTTATGATGAAGTTATATGTTAATCACATCAGCAAGGTCAAGCCCAAACAGGCTAAGTTTCTCCCATTTGGCCATCTCATTACATAGATATTGCGGGACCAACGCTATCCCTTCCAGCACCGGGAGTGTACTGAAGCTGGGGCCTGCTCGTTCAAGAAGAAAGATTGGGATAAGAGCTACAAGGCTCTTATCAAGAGTCTATAGGAGGATGCTGCAGAGGCAGCTGAGGAGTTTGAGATAGAGGAGAAAGAGTAGGTAGCAGCAACAGCCGATCCAGCAGACCCACCAGTGGCTGCTGATGTGCATATGGACATTGATTTAAAGCAGCCCGCAGAGGACCAAGAGCATCACTCTCCGGCAGGGTCACCAGTTCATTCTCAAGAGTAGACTCAGGACATACCGTAGTTTTATGATCCAGTCATACCTGAGGCTCCAGCTCAGACACCTGTCCTAGGAGAGCGTTTCCAAACATTGGAGGGTGAGGTTGTCTCTCTCTTGGCAGATGTTGTCTCTCTCAGAGCATACGTCGTCTCCCTCAGCACAGATGTGGCATCTCTCTACTCAGACGTTCTAGCTGCGCTGCAGGGCATATCCTGTAATGATCTGGTTATTTCCCTTCTTTTCTCTTTTCGGTAAATTTCTTTTTTTTGTCTTTTCCCTATTTCGTCCTTTTGTCATTTTTTTTTTATTTCTCCTTGCATAACTTGACTTTTTGTGTTTGGATTTGATTCTGGCTTTGCATACATCCATGATATTTTATTTTCATGATATCTACATTTTCACTTTTGTAAAAAAACATGTTAAATGTTTACTTTTCTTATAAAGGGCATAAATGCACCACTTTTGGTAATTACTCTAAACTTGAGGGGTTTTGTGTAATTAAATAAAGTAATTATTATTCGTCCTAAGGACCATTTTGTAATTTAATTTGGAAGATATTTTCAAAAATAACTTTTTTGCAATTTTCAGAAAATGTGACAAGTGTCACATTCCTAAGGTGCCACTTGTTGATTTTATGGTGAAACCACTTGGAAGCCTTGTTTGATGACACATGGAGGGTGGAGATTCACCCATTTGTTGGCCTAGGATTGGAGCACTTGTTGGTATGGATGGTTGACAAGTGTAGGCTCAATGTTAAGTCTTGGAAGTTTACATAGGATGGTGACAAGTGTAGGCTTCACAATTGGTCTTGCAATTGTGTGTGTGTGAGAGGTAGTGCAAGAGCACATAATGAGTAGAGAATCCCACCATTTAGCTTAGGGTTTACACCTTTGTCTCATTTTCATCTCTTTCCTCTCAAGAACCCTAACTTAAGCCACCATTGGAGAAAAGCTTGGTTAATAGCTTTCTTCTTCATTTTGGCCTCCTTCCACTCACCTTAGACCATTAAGCTTGGAATACATTATCTTCCTCTCACTCTCCTCTACAAAACCCTAGTTTGGTTTTTCATTTTAAGCTTGGTTGCTTTAGATTATAGAGATTCAATTCTCTATTGAGGTAGGGGTGGTTGTATGTTTATCCTCTTTGGGTTTTATATATATTAGAGTTTGATATATATTGATTACATGCCTTTTTAAATTCTTGTACTAGCATGTAAATAGAGATTTTATATACTTGACTTAGGATTTGTGAATTAAAGCATGTATATGACTATTAAATTGTATAGGTAGGTTATTGTTTAATGATTTGCCTAATACTCGTGATTTCATTGAGGGTTTATTATGAATATCTTGAAATTGCACTTATGTTGTTAAGTAAATGGAGATTTCATTGAAAGCTTAGTATAAAAATCTTGTGTGTGGCACTTATAATTACTTGTAGGTAGATTACTATATTTCATGATTTGCAATTATGGCCTACGTTGATAGTAAATTGATATAACATGATGTGTAGTATCACTAACTTGCCACTTTAGACATGTAACCTTAAGACATGGGTTGCGTGGTTTTACCCTACTTGTGCTTGGTAGGTAGTTTCATGCATTGAGATTGCATAAATGTCATGAACTTGTTAATTTTTGGAAGCTTGTAAGGATATGAAATGTTGATGGCTAGGGCTTGGCTCTAGTATGGAGGGTAAGAATTCTCCTATGTCATAGTACGCACTAGGTTATACCTTGTGGGTCATAATTACCCAAAATAACTTGTATGGACTCGTGGCCACATATCCTAATCTTTCCATTATTTGATTTCGTATTACTTCTAAGTTGTAAATCATGGATTTCTTGTAGCTTGTGATTTGGTAACCTTAGTTATAATGTGGTTAGTGTACTTGTCTTGTATACTTGGATGCTACGTGCTCATCGTTTCAAACATTTGTATAGCTTGAGATGATCCCTTAGAGTACCATGGAAACATAGATGTTAGGTGGAATGCACTATTGTGATGGTCTATGTTTGATTTATATTATACTTGAAACTATAGGGTATGCGCATGTACCACATCCTATGAGTAACCTAATTACTCACCCTAATTGTTTGGGTTATTTTGCAGGTAAAGAAACTTTGTTTTGAGATGCGTCACATCCTTAAGTTGCTTTAAAGTCTTAATGTAGTTTGTTGTATTTTTGAAAACATGCAAGTGTTAGCATGTAGTATCATTTTGGTGTAAAATGCTATTTTTGTTTTGAAATATGTAATGTGTATCTAAGTACACTTTTTGATGCTTAAATAACATGTATGTATTGAGGCCAATGGCCAAGCATGTTTAATTTAGCACTTGTAGTCATTCGGTACCATCTTTTGCTTTAAGAATGTATTTAAACAAATTTTGGAGGTTTAACATGTAAGATTTTTGTAAATGATGTGTATGGGGCCATGAGCCGTTGTTTTACGTATAAATAATTCATATTAAGGTTATTTGCATGTCTACATATCCATATTTCATTAGAAATCAGTTTTAAACATTCAATTTTGGACCAAATCATCATGGATTTCGAAGTATAGGTTGAACCTTAACACGTTGGGCTTGCAACAGACCTTACAGTAGCTTTTCGAGGAGTTTTGGTCGACCTAAACACTATTTTAGTCGACCGATGGCCTCAAATCAGTATACCGAACCAAATAAACAGTAAAAACATGTCTTTAGAAGGTATTATGTCCACTTCGGTCATCCAGATTTTGTTCCAACACTAATAGTCCAACTTCGAAAGGCTATAACTTCTTCGTTTCTAAGCCAAATAGGGTGATTCTTGATCCTAAACTCAAGGATTTTAAGTCAGCTTTCCAATGATAACAATTTCATTCTTAGATTCAAATTATAGTGGGAGTTATTAATATTTTAGTGGGATAATGTCAGTTTTCGTTTAAACCTGGAAAGGGCGTTTTGTGGGATTTTTGTCCAAAGTTCTTGGAACCTCTTGGAACGTTGTGAAATGATTAGATTAGGTTGTATTAACCTTATTTGACTTGTTTTGAGTCAAATTTCCCCTTTCAATTGTAAATTGATCATTTTGCCCTTGATTGACGAATTTTGCCCGTTTTGACTCTAGTTTCCTCTTTCGCTCTCCTCAAGTTCCATGACCTCAAGGAATGTCACACTTGTGTCTTAGAGATGATTTATATCTCAAAGGACTATGGTTTTATCTTTTGGTTCCGCATTTCGGATCCGTTACTGGATTAACTTTCGGGTAATCATTGACGCCCCGGGTTGAAAAAACCTAGGTCGTTACAAGTAGTATCAGAGTTCTTAGGTTCGAAAACCTTAGGACGACGGGTTTTGGGTGCATATCATGTTTTTGTTGACATGCTTTGATATGTTTACGTGTTCCTTGATAACATGTTTACGTACTTATATGATAGTATGGTTTGGAGTCTACCTTAAATGTTTTAATATGTTGTATATGCTTGTATGCCTTAGCATTTTGTATATGCTTATAGGGTGTTAGCATGTTGTATATACTTGTATATTTAGCATGACTGTATGTTCCATACATCTCTTGCTTATATTATATGCTACTTGCTTCGTCCATTCATGGCGTGAGCTGCATTAGGTCTTAATGACTAGCATTGTTGTTGACCTTGCCCTTTATGTGTGTAGCACCATGGTCTTGAATCGCGGAGAGTCTTCTCGTCACGTTGGAGTGGATGAGCAAGTTAAGGAGCAGGTTGCAGACACCGGGCTCGCACGGGGTCCAGGGAGGCCTAGGGCTCGACCTCGCGGCGTAGATCCTAATCCACTACGAGCGCTAACTTTTGAGGAGCAGATTACGCAGGGAGTGGCTCTGGGGATGTCAAAGTCTATTCAACAGATGTTTCGTCAGCATATGGCAGGGATGCAGATTTTGGTACCGGCACCAGCACCGGCACCAGTTGCTAATGAGGCGTTGGACTATTTCATGAAGTTACAACGAGTTAAGATCGACTAGTTTGCAGGGGGTATGGATCCGTTTGCTTCAGAGGCATGGATTGATCTCATGTTACGCAAGCTTGATAGCATGGCAGTACCTACGAACCGATTGAGGATCTCCTTGACTGCCTCTATGTTCATGGGAGATACCGATATCTGGTGGAGGTCCATAACCAACATCCATGATGTGGAGGTGATGACATGGGAGGAGTTCAGGACATTGTTCTTCGACCGTTTCTTTCCGAGGGCTATGAGGCAGGACATGAGAGTGCAGTTCACAGGTCTTTATCAGGGCAGGATGAGTGTCATTGAGTATGAGACACTCTTCATTTCTCTTTCCCGCTATGCACCGGAGATGGTAGCTACCGAGGAGCTCAGGGCGAGGAAGTTTCAGGATGGGTTACATCTTGATATTAGGATACGGATTTCAGTATTGGAATTGAGGACCTACGGGGAGGTAGTACAGAAAGCTATGTTGGTTGAGGCAGAGGACCGAGATCAGCTCAAGATCAAGGGTTCATATAAGCAGTCTCATGGAGAGGCTTCATCAGTATCAATTGGGGGTCAGTGGAACAAGGCTAAGGCAGGGGACAGTTCACGTACTCAGGGACAGTCACAGCGGTCTCGGTCTGTACCTGTAGTTCCAGTATCTTCGGGGTCAGCCCGGGGAGTAATTTGTCACCACCATCAGCAGCCGAGGCATATCAAGCCTCATTGCCTACAGCTTCAGCCACATGCCAGTCAGTCACAGGCTTGTAAGCCTACAGCTTCGACAAAGGGAGTTCGTGAAGCTTGTCATTATTGCAAGCAACCAGGTCACTTCAGGAGAGAGTGTCCGAAATTGCAAGGCGGCACACAGAGTGGCATAGGTTCACAGGTCGTACCGGCACAATCAGCAGTTGTGCAGTCAGGTTTCAAGGTGCCTCGGGCACCACAGTCAGCAGCGCCGCCAGTTGGTTCTTATCTGGTTAGAGGCCCTACACCTACTGCTTTTGGACATCAGTTGGGCCACTAAGGCAGTTCACAGCAGTCTGGGGCTCAGGGATGAGCTTACGCACTGCCACAGGACGATACCTCTGCTGAGACTTCTACAGTTCGAGGTATCTTTCCAGTTTTCAGTTCTTGGGCTAGAGTTTTTGTTGACACAGGTACATTGCATTCATTCATATCTGCTTCATTTGCACATTCATTGGATCTGGAGGTCACGCAGCGGGATGGTTTCCTTTGTGTTGACACACCAGTTGGGGGTCTAGTGTTTTTGGACCGTGTCTATCAGGGTTGTGCTATTGAGATAGCTGGACGGACTTTAGAGTTCGATTTCGTTGTTTTCGACATGATAGGCTTTGACGTCATTCTCGGGATAGATTGGCTATCCTTCTTTCGTACATAATCGATTGCTTCCTCGGGAGGGTGACTGTTTGCACTCCCAAAGGAGATTGTTTTCACTTCGTGGGAGATCGGAGTGATTCCCACTTGACAATGATTTTCAGTATCGGTGACTGGAGTCGCCACAGGTCCTACTTGGCTAGCCTGTTAGCTGACGAGGATAGTAGCTCAGGCTGCGTTTACCCTGCAGTTGTTGTGGAGTTCTTGTATGTTTTTCCGGAGGAGTTGACGGAGCTTCCTCCTTTTCGGGAAGTTGTCTTTACCTTTGATGTCATTCTCGGTACTGCACCTATCTCCATGGCACCGTACCGCATGGCACCAGCAAAGCTTGATAAGCTGAAGGCTCAATTGGATGATTTAAAAGCTAAAGGCTTTATTCGTCCTAGTGCTTCACCCTAGGGAGCACCGGTTCTTTTTATAAAGAAGAATGATGGGTCTTTCAAACTCTGCATCGACTATCACAAGCTGAACCACGTCACAATCAAGAATAGGTATCCTTTGCCTAGGATTGATGACTTGTTAGCCACTTGTTTTTCAAAGATTGATTTAAGATCAGGTAATTATCAGTTGAGGGTTAAGGATGAGGATATATCCAAGACCGCTTTTCGTACACAATATGGCCATTATGAGTTTCTGGTGATGCCATTTGGTTTGACCAATGCTCCAGCAGCTTTTATGGACTTGATGAACCGCGTATTCAGTGACCATCTTGATCAATTCGTTGTGGTGTTCGTTGACGACATTCTAGTATACTCAGCTTCGGTGGAGGAGCATGAGTATCATTTAAGGGCAGTGTTATAGATCCTTAGGGATAATCGGTTGTATGCCAAGTTCGAGAAATGCGAATTTTAGCTACCGGAGGTGAAGTTCCTTGGACATGTTGTGTCAGGGGGCGAAGTTACAGTAGATCCGTTAAAGATTGAATCGGTGATGGATTGGGAACGTCCGAAGACAGTGTTTGAGATTCGAAGTTTTCTTGGCCTAACCGGCTATTACCGGAGATTTGTTCGGGATTTCTCTTGTCTAGCGGCACCTATGACTCAACTTACCCGTAAAGGGGTCAAGTTCATATGGAACGAGGCTTGTGAGTTTGCTTTTTAGGAGTTGAAGGTCAGGTTGACATCGGCTCCAATGTTGATCATTCCTGAACGTGGTTTGGGTTATGTGATCTTTTGTGATGCTTCGCAAGAAGGTTTAGGTTATGTCTTGATGCAGACAGAACTGGTGGTTGCTTATGGGTCTCGATAGTTGAAGACTCACGAGTTAAGCTATTCGACACATGATTTGGAGTTGGCAGCAGTTATTTTTGCCCTGAAGGGGTGGAGACACTATTTGTATGGAAAGAAGTTTAAAGTTTTCTCCGATCACAAGAGTCTTAAGTATCTCTTCTCTCAGAAGGATTTGAACTTGAGACAGCGCAAATGGGTTAAGTTCATGGAGCATTATGACTTTGAGTTACAATATCATCCGGGTAAGGCCAATGTAGTAGCTGACGCATTGAGTAGGAAGTTACGGGGGACTCTTGCTAGCATTTCCACTCACAGATGGAAGATGCTAGAAGAACTTGTAGACCTTGGTTTATAGTGTTATGAGGATGTTTCGCAGGCTATTTTGTTTAGTCTTGTGGCGCAACCGGCTCTTGTTAGCAGAGTTGTTGAGGCACAGTTGGAGGATGGGGAGATGAAGTCCATCCATGTTCGGATTTCCGGTGGTGAGAATGTAGAGGGTTGGACCTTACATTTAGACGGTGGTCTCAGGTACAAAGGGATGATGTTCGTTCCTTTGTCTTGTCATAAAGACGTTGTTCGGGATTTTCACCACTCTCGACTCACAGTTCATCCTGGTGGTACGAAGATGTATCATAATCTGCGACGACAGTTTTGGTGGCAGGGTATGAAACGGGATGTTTCACAGTTCGTGGCTTGATACCTTACTTGTCAGCAAGTGAAGGCAGAACATCAGAGACCGGCAAAATTATTGCAACCATTACCAGTAGCTAAGTGGAAATGGGAGCATATCACTATGGATTTCGTAATGGGACTTCCGAGGTCTCAGGCAGGGAATGATGCCGTTTGGGTTATAGTTGACAGGTTAACTAAGACGGCTCACTTCTTGCCCATGGCAGTGACAGATAGTGCAGAGAGACTGAGTGGACTGTATGTGAGGCAGATTGTCAGGCTTCACGGGGTTCCTGTATCCATTGTTTCGAATAGGGATCCACGGTTCACGTCTAATTTTTGGCAGAGTTTTCAGGAGGCTCTTGATACGAGGCTTCATTTTAGCACTGCATTCCATCCTCAGACCGACGGTCAGTCAGAGCGCACCATTCAGATATTAGAGGATATGTTACGGGCTTGTATCTTGGATTTTGGTGGTAGTTGGGAGGACTACTTGCCTTTGGTTGAGTTTGCCTACAATAATAGTTACCAAGCCAGTATTGGCATGGCACCTTTTGAAGCGTTGTATGGCAGGCCTTGCAGATCTCCAGTTTGTTGGACGGAGGTTTGTGATACCATTGTCTTGGGTCCCGACATTGTCATTGAGACTGCAGAAAAGATCAAGTTGATTCGGTAGCGGTTGGCTACTGCACAAAGCAGACAGAAGAGTTATGCTAACAGGAGGAGGCGATCCTTGTCTTTTGAGGTAGGAGACCATGTCTTTCTTAAGATTTCTTCTTGCAAGGGACTTCTGAGATTTCACCAGACTGGCAAGTTGTCTCCTAAATTCATGGGACCATTTGAGATATTAGAGCGCGTCGGTGAAGTTGCTTATCGTTTGGCTTTACCGCCAGACGTGGATAGGGTTCACGACGTCTTTCATGTTTCTATGCTGAGGAAGTACGAGCCGGATCCATCACATGTTTTACGATGGACAGATGTAGTTGTTGATGAGGATGTGACCTACGAGGAAGGTCCAGTCCAGATTCTTGATTTACGAGAGCAGGTCTTACAGACTAAGACCATTCCATTGGTTAAGGTCTTGTGGAGACACCACGGTGTCAAGGAGGCTACCTAGGAGCTTGAGCAGAAGGTTCGCTCTCGGTACCCCCATTTGTTCTCTCTTTCAGGTACGATACGATTTCGAGGACGAAATTCTTTTAAGGAGGGTAGGTTGTAATGACCCGGTCATTTCCTTTCTTTTCTCTTTTCGGTAAATTTTTTTTTTTTTTTGTCTTTTCCCTATTACGTCCTTTTGTCGTTTTTCATTTTTCCTTGCATAACCTGACTTTTTGTGTTAAGATTTGATTCCGGCTTTGCATACATCCATGATATTTCATTTTCATGAAATCTACATTTTCACTTTTGTAGAAAAGCATGTTAAATGTTTACTTTTCTTGTAAAGGGCATAAATGCACAACTTTTGGTAATTACTCTAAACTTGAGGGGATTTTATGTAATTAAATAAAGTAATTATTTTTCGTCTTGGGGACCATTTTGTAATTTAATGTGGAAGATATTTTAAAAAAAGACTTTTTTGCAATTTCCGGAAAATGTGACAAGTGTCACATTCATAAGGTGCCACTTGTTGATTTTGTGGTGAAACCACTTGGAAGCCTTGTTTGATGACACATGGAGGGTGGAGATTCACCCATTTGTTGGCCTAGGATTAGAGTACTTGTTGGTATGGATAGTTGACAAGTGTAGGCTCAATGTTAAGTCTTGAAAATTTACATAGGATGGTGACAAGTGTAGGCTTCATAATTGGTCTTACAATTGTGTATGTGTGAAAGGTAGTGCAAAAACATATAGTAAGTGGAGAATTCCACCATTTAGCTTAGGGTTTACACCTTTGTCTCAATTTCATCTCTTTTCTCTCAAGAACCCTAACTTAAGCCTCCATTGGAGAAAAGCTTGGTTAATAGCTTTCTTCTTCATTTTGGCCTCCTTCCACTCACCTTAGACCATTAAGCTTGGAATACATTATCTTTCTCTCACTCTCCTCTACAAAACCCTAGTTTGGTTTTTCATTTTAAGCTTGGTTGCTTTAGATTATAGAGATTCAATTCTCTATTGAGGTAGGGGTGGTTGTATGTTTATCCTCTTTGGGCTTTATATATATTGGAGTTTGATATATATTGATTACATGCCTTTTTAAATTCTTGTACTAGCATGTAAATAGAGATTTTATATACTTGACTTAGGATTTGTGAATTAAAGCATGTATATGACTATTAAATTGTGTAGGTAGGTTATTGTTTAATGATTTGCCTAATACTCGTGATTTCATTGAGGGTTTATTATGAATATCTTGAAATTGCACTTATGTTGTTAAGTAAATGGAGATTTCATTGAAAGCTTAGTATGAAAATCTTATGTGTGGCACTTATAATTACTTATAGGTAGATTACTATATTTCATGATTTGTAATTATGGCCTACGTTGATAGTAAATTGATATAACATGATGTGTAGTATCATTAACTTGCCACTTTAGACATGTAACCTTAAGACATGGGTTGCGTGGTTTTACCCTACTTGTGCTTGGTAGGTAGTTTCATGCATTGAGATTGCATAAATGTCATGAACTTGTTAATTTTTGGAAGCTTGTAAGGATATGAAATGTTGATGGCTAAGGCTTAGCTCTAGTACGGAGGGTAAGAATTCTCCTATGTCATAGTGCGCACTAGGTTGTACCTTGTGGGTCGTAATTATCCAAAATAACTTGTATGGACTTGTGGCCACATATCCTAGTCTTTCCATTATTTGATTTCGTATTACTTCCAAGTTGTAAATCATGGATTTCTTGTAGCTTGTGATTTGGTAACCTTAGTTATATTGTGGTTAGTGTACTTGTCTTAGATACTTGAATGCTACGTGCTCATCGTTTCAAACATTTGCATAGCTTGAGACGATCCCTTAGAGTACCATGGAAACATAGATGTTAGGTGGAATACACCCTTGTGATGGTCTATGTTTGGTTTACATTTACTTGAAACTATAGGGTATGCGCATGCACCACATCCTACAAGTAATTTAATTACTCACCTTAGTTGTTTTGGTTATTTTGCAGGTAAAGAAACTTTGTTTTGGGATGCATCACATCCTTAAGTTGCTTTGAAGTCTTAATGTAGTTTGTTGTATTTTTGAAAACATGCAAGTGTTAGCATGTAGAATCATTTTGGTGTAAAATGCTATTTTTGTTCTGAAATATGTAATGTGTACCTAAGTACACTTTTTGATACTTAAATAACATGTATGTGTTGAGGCCAAGGGCCAAACATGTTTAATTTAGCACTTGTAGTCGTTTGGTACCATCTTTTGCTTTAAGAATGTACTTAAACAAATTTTGGAGGTTTAACATGTGAGATTTTTGTAAATGATGTGCATGGGGCCATGAGCCGTTGTTTTACGTATAAATAATTTATATTAAGGTTATTTGCATGTCTACATATCCATATTTCATTAGAAATCAGTTTTAAACATTCAATTTTGGACCGAATCATCATGGATTTCGAAGTATAGGTTGAACCTTAACACCTTGCGCTTGCAGCAGACCTTACAACAGCTTTTCGAGGAGTTTTGGTCTGCCGAAACTCTATTTTGGTCGACCGATGGCCTCAAATCGGTCTATCAAACCAAATGAACAGTAAACCATGCCTTCAAAAAGTATTCTATCCAGTTCGGTCATCTGAACCTTTATTTCGGTCGACCAAAACTCCCCTCACGTGCCTGTCTTCCAGATTTTGTTCCAACACTGATGGTCTAACTTCGAAAGGCCATAAATTCTTCATTTCTAACCCAAATGGGGTGATTCTTGAGCCTAAACTTAAGGATTTTGAGTCAGGTTTCCAATGATTCTAATTTCATTCTTAAATTCAAATCAAAGTGGGAGTTATTAATGTTTTAGTGGGATAGTGTCAGTTTTTGCTTAAACCGGGAAAGGGCCTTTTGTGGGATTTTTGTCCAAAGTTCTTGGAACCTCTTGGAACATTGTGAAATGATTAGATTCGGTTGTATTAACCTTATTTGACTTGTTTCGAGTCAAATTTCCCCTCTCAATTGTAAATTGACCATTTTGCCCTTAATTGACAAATTTTGCCCATTTTGACTCTAGTTTCCTCTTTCGCTCTCCTCAAGTTCCATGACCTCAAGGAATGTCACACTTGTGTCTTAGAGATTATTTATATCTCAAAGGACTATGATTTTATCTTTTGCTTCCGCATTTTGGATCCGTTACTGGATTAACTTTTGGGTCATCACTGACGCCCCGGGTTAAAAAAACCTGGGTCGTTACATATCCAGAGATATTTGGGGATCACGCCCCACCCGCCCTACATCCTCAATCTAATCTCTCTACTTCTCTTTCATTTTTATCCATATTTGTGATATTAGACTGCTATTTTGATACCGTTATATTATATTTTTGAGGCTAGTCTATTGGCCCTATTCCTGTGATGTACTATATATACTATTTCCATTTTGTATATTATGCATGATATTTTTGGATGTCTGGATTTTATATTGATATATCTATTTGTGATTGACTCCATATATTATATACATCCCAGTGAGTTCAGTGAGAGGGTGCAGCCCGAATTTTTCAGGACCACCTTTTTCCACTCTCTTTACTTCAATTTCTTATCCCATTTACACTTACATGTCCACTGTGCACTGTTATTATCCCTTTTGTTATCTGATAAGTTTTATCCTAGTGCCATCTTTTCATGACCACAGTTAATCCCAAGTCTGGGGGGAGGGGCTATGCCACCTACTTCGGATACTTGTGTCCTGGCCATTCTTTGCTTAGCTACACTGGTATACTCTTTCCTTTGTTCTCTTTACACATTGAGGACATTGTGCCATTTAAGTTTGGGGGGGGGGGGTAATGGTGTTAATTGCAGTATTTGCTTTCAATTCAAAATTTTGAGCATGACTTGTGTATTTGAGGAATTTTCTATGATTGGTCCATAACTAGCTATGATTTTGATCTTTTGAGGACTATATTGCTTAAAATTTAAAAATTGCTTGACTTGAGAGTCCAATACTCCTTGTATGCCTTGTGGATGCTATTTAGGAGTAAATTTTTTGAAAGATTGATAACATGCTTGCACTTGTGGTCCACATCATCCTGATTTTGTGATTGTTTTGAGATTCACTCTAGAATTCTACATTATCACAAACGCACACTAGCATTCATTTGTGGGGTACAGGTTTTGTTGATTATTGAATTGGTTATATCCCAATTGAGCTAGTAGTGCATTGAAAGCTTTCATTCTTGATAAAGGTGGATAACAAACCCCTTTCATTGAGTAGCCGGGATTCTAGCCTCATCAAGCATTGAATTTCTCGCGCCGAAAGGTGGAGGGCTCAAACTCTAGGTTAATAATTGAACTTGTTTATCCAAAAAAAATAAAAAATAAAAAAAAAATAAAAAAATAAAAAAAAAAAGAGAAAAAGTTGCAAAAGCAATAAAAAAAGTGAGGACTTCTCCCAACAGGTGAGAAGTGGGAAATGATTAGATGGAGGTTGTTTTGATTTGTAGCCTAGTTGATTTGAGCTTATAAGTCCTTAGGGGTGTTTGAACGCCTAATGCCCTAAAGCCGTCTGGTTTGGGAGTCATTGATTTAACGCTCTACCTCATGAATCGCTAGAAAGCTTCATAGATCAACACGTTGTACTATACTTCCATCTTTGATCCTTAGGGATAAAAAAAAAAAAAAAAAATCGAGTGAAAAGAATAAGCGCACCTAGATGAATAAAGCTTTAATAGAGGGCCCACTCTTTGTCTTGATAATCAGTACTAGATTTGTGTGCTAGTTTGAGGGTAAGGATGTAACCATTTCTTTAGTTGGCTTAGACAACAACATATTTGATGCCGGTCCACTCAAAAAGGATTGTAGAGTTGTTTTGATTTGCATGATCATTTTCTTGATATGTGAAGTACTATATTTGTTTGCTTGATGTTTAGATATTGGGAGATTACTTGGAAATGGTTGAAAAATTGCATACTTGAGGTAGTTTTCTCCCAATACTTGTTTGCAATATTGGTGCCTCTTTAGTGAAAATGAGCTTAATGTTTGTGGGTATCATTTATGGAAACCCTAATGAGACTTCACTTGTCCACTAGGGGTAACCTAGGGGTTTAAAAGGCTTGTTGCATACACTAAATGCAATCGTGTTCCCTACAAAAGTGGCGTTATCCATTTATTGCTTTCTAGTTATAGTTGTTTAGTTGTTCATTTCATTCCTTTACCTTGTACTTCATTGCTAGGGACTAGCAATATTTAAGTTTGGCGGTGTGATGAGCACTGAAAAGTGCGCATTTAAACCCCTTAAGCGAGAAGTCCATTCATCTATCTTTATTTACCCGTTTTAGTACTTATTTGTGTTTTCGTTTATTTCAGGTTAATAATGTTAAAACAAGCTAAAAATGGTTTCTTAAGGCCTTTTTGGAGTCAAACTAAGTCTTAGTGAGAATTTGGAGCAAAAAGAGGCAGATTTGGAGTAAAAGGAGGTTGATGCTGAAAAATTGATGAGTGAGATTTATCAGGAAAGTTGGATAGATCGAACCAAGTTTGATCGATTGAAGAAAAAGTTGGATCGATTGAAAATGTGTTGGTAGCGAGCTATCTTATTCCCACTCACCCAAACTCCACCTACCACATAGTACGGGATTAGATATTTTTGGGGCTATATTTCTGACTTAATGGCTAAGAAAAGGACCTTCTATATAATGGGAATTGAACCATTTTTGTAAGGGAGTTTTTTATCATTTTATTTTTACATTGTAATTTTATTTTCTCTCTCTAGAAAAGTTAGAGATTAGGGTTAGAAGAGAAGAGGGAAGTGGAGGCTCATCTCAAGAACACATCTCTAGATCCACATACTCTCTCTCTTTAGAGCTTCAAAGAAGAAGAAGAAGAAGATGAAGAAGAAGATGGAGCCATGTTTGGAGCTTACTCTTGAGAGTTTCATGACCACATTTACCTCCTCCATGATTAGCTAGATCTATACTTAGGGCTTGGATGAGCCCTAAGTCTTGTATAATCTAAACCTTTATATTTCTATTTTTAGGGATTTATATATATTGTTCTGATTAGTGTTCTAGCCTTGTGAATTTAATGAATCTTAGTATATTTCTATGATTTTTATGGTTTAATTATTCCTATTAATTCTTTAGTTTATTTACATGTCCATGTGTGATTAAATTAGGAATTATTTCTTACATGATTCATATGGATTAATTCTTTCTATTGATTATCTATTTGATTACATGTTGTCTTATGTGTGATTATTTAGGAATTGATCTCTACACTAGATTCTCTATGTTGGTTACATGTCTATGTGTGATTAATTAAGGATTTAGTGATGGCTTAGTATGGGTTTTCATTAAATGGGTTTGTCAATTAATTTAATGAATTATTCTTATGCTTGATGGGTTGTTCTACAATTTAATTCATGTTTGTAGGTAGGTAGACAATCTATACTTGATTTGATATTCCATGGCTTATTATTGCAAATTCCATAATTCTCTAGATTGATATGTGCTACAATTGTGACTAGTTTGATGGGTTATGCTTAGAATTGATGGGTTGTGCTACACTTAGTTTATTTGTTGGTTAGGTAGACAATTCATGCATGAATTTGATGGGCCATGCTTAATATTGTAATTGGTAGTCGCATTTTGTTCACAACAATGTATTCCCCATTAATGGAAAGCAAGTGGTTAATTACATGAGCTTAGTGGTGATTTCAACACCCTAAGACCTCTCTTCATATCTCTTAAGTCCCTATCTCTCACTAGTTTACTTTAATTGAATTTTAATTTTCTTGCATCTTAGTTTAATCAACTATTCTCTATCTTTTGCAATCAATTGATACATTAGAGTCGAAGTTAAATTCCAACACGTATAATCTCTCTGGATGATCCCTACTCGCTATACTTCATTAGTTGTAGTAGTGGTTTTTATAAATGTAAATTTGACTAGAAAAGCTTCCGAAACCACATTCATATTTTGACCTTGCGAAGCGACCTCTCGCATTAAAAAGTCTCGTTTTCTAAATGCATTGGAGAGAGGCTCGTCAAAAATCCATTTTATCAAACGAGGCTTTGTTGCCTTCTTAGTCAAAAGATGCCTCAAAGCAGCATGGTCAGAATAGACAATGACTTTTGACCCTAAGAGATTGGACCGGAATTTATCAAGAGCATATACCACGGCAAGTAATTCATTCTCGGTAGTGGAGTAATTCAATTGAGTTCCCGAGAAGTCTTACTTGAATAGTATACAGCGCATAGAAGTTTTCCTACCCTTTGCCCCAAAACTACTCCCATGGCATAATCAGAGGCATCACACATGATTTCAAACAGTAATGACCAATTGGTAGGTTGCATAATAGGAGCAGATAACAATGAACTACAAAGTGTATGGAAAGCATCAAGGCATGCTTGATCAAAGACAAAAAGAGTGTCCTTGGCGAGAATATTGCACAAGGGTCTAGCAATTTTGCTAAAGTCTTTGATGAAACGGCGATAGAAGCCGGCATGACCTAAAAAGGAGCGATCCTCTCTCATCGTGGAAGGCGGAGGCAATTCAGAAATGAGCTCAACTTTTGCTTTATCCACCTCGATACCCCTTTTTGAGATGACATAACCTAAAATAATACCTTCTTGAACCATGAAATGGCTCTTTTCCTAACTAAGAATAAGGTTTGTTTCACGACATCTTTTAAGCACCAAAGATAGATTTTTAAGGCATGCATCAAATGAAGACCCAAAGATAGAAAAATCATCCATAAAGACCTCTAGATACTCTTCCACCATATCCGAGAAAATTGACATCATACGCCTTTGGAATGTTGCGGGAGCATTGCATAAACCAAAAGGCATCCGTCGATAAGCAAATGTACCAAAAAGACAAGTAAAGATGGTTTTCTCTTGGTCTAAAGGGTCTAGGGCTACTTGATTATAACCCAAATAGCCATCAAGAAAGCAATAATATTATTGCCTGGCCAATCTCTCTAGAATTTTATCAATGTATGGCAAAGGAAAGTGATCTTTTCTAGTGGCGGTATTTAATTTACGTTAATCAATGCATACACGCCATGAATTGGCGGTACGCTTAGAAATTGCCTCACCTTTTGAATTTTCAATCACCGAAATCCCCGATTTCTTGGGAATTACTTGAGTTGGACTTGCCCATTTGCTATCAGAGATTAGATAAATTATACTAGCATCCAAAAGTTTAACAACTTCATTTTTTACCACCTCTTTAATGTTTGGATTTAATCTCCTTTGAGCATCCCTAAAAGATTTTGCATCCTCTTCCATAAGTATGCAATACATATAAATAGAAGGGTCAATTCCCTTTAGATCTGCCACACTCCATCCAATAGCTTCCTTATTTTCTTTAAGCATATTTAAAAGATCATTCTCTTGGTCCTCTTCAAGGTTTAAAGAAATGATGACCGGTAGAGTCTCTTTTGGGCCCAAGAAGGCATACTTGAGATTGGAAGGAAGAGTTTTAAGCTCAAGAATGGGTGGAGAGACTAAAGATGGGACCGGTGGAGTACTAGAGAGTGGAGGAAGAGGTTTCTTTGGAGCTTTTTAAGGTGGAAAGTCCAAACTTGACATGGATTCCATTAAATCATTTACTTCATTCATTGATCCTTCATTATCAAACCCACAATTTTCATACATTTCAAGGAGACAAGATGTAAAAGGATCCCCAGAGAAAAGAGATGAAAGATTGTCCTCGGTTGGCTTTTTCATAATCATGGAAGAAATGGACTCCTCAACGACCTCATCCAAAACATCTATGAGACAACAGTCGTCTTTATTTATAGGATGTCGACTTGCATTGAAAACATTAAGCTTAACCATCATGTTGCCAAAAGAAATGTCCATAACCCCAGATCTACAATTGATAGTTGCATTTGTAGTGGCAAGAAATGGCCTTCCTAAGATGATTGGGACGTGGTTGGTAGGATTAGCAACCGGTTCAGTATCAAGAACCACAAAATCAACCGAGAAATAGAACTTGTCAACCTTAATGAGAATGTCCTTAACCATACCCCTAGGAGTTTTGATGGATCTATCGGCTAATTGAAACACCACTGAGGTTGGCTTCAATTTATTCAATCCTAGTTGGACATACATAGAGTAAGGAATCAAATTAACATTCGCCCCTAAGTCAAGAAGAGCTCTACGAACTTTATGGTTTCCAATCATACATGAGATGGTCGTAGCACTGGGATCTTTGAACTTAGGTGGAGTGTTATGTTGAATGATGGAACTCACTTGCTCCGTGAGGAACACTTTTTTAGGGCTTTATCCCTTATTCTTTCTCTTTTGTGTGCAAAGATCTTTTAAAATTTTTGCATAAGGTGGAATTTGCCTAATTGCATCCAAGAGAGGTAGATTTATGCTTACTTGCTTAAACACCTCCATCATGTCATGGATTTTTCCTTCTTGCCTCCCAAAAGGCGAAGTCTCTCTCAATGCATATGGAAATGGAGCTTTTGGCTCGTAAGATTTTGCAACTTGAGAAAATGATGAAGAAGATTGAAAATTTCTATTTGGAACATTTTCCTCTAAGGAAGTAGGAGTATGATTGGAATCGGGATGGGTGTCAACTTTTGGTTGCACTAGTTCACTAACTTCACTTGGTTTTTTAACCCTATTGTCAATTTGCTTATCACTTCTCAAAGTAGTAATGGCTTGCACTTGTTCTTAGGAAGGACACCCCGATGTAGAGTTTGCTTCCATAAAATATTGGGCTTTTGGGTTCCTTTCGGGTTAGCTAGGTAGCTTACCAATCTCTCTCGCATTCAATGCATTAGCTATCATCCCAATTTGGGATTCAAGCTTCGATATCGATTGAGAATGAGAATGCAACAAATTGGTGTTCATTTCCAAACTACCTAAAGCCACTAAAACCTTATTTTCAAATGTAGAATCGCTAGGGAGTGCATGAGAGTGATGAAAACCATTTTGAAATTCATAGACTTGAGGATGTGAAAATTGGTTCATTCTTTGATGATAGAAAGAAGATGAAACAAAATTTTGAGAACCTTCATTTCTTTTATAGGGAGAAACATATCGATTTTGAGAATTTCTAGCTTGAAAAAAACTTGAATTTTCATCCTACCTCGGGACATAAACATTTGAATAAGGGCAAGCAAATATAGCATTGACTTGTTCAAGGTGTTCATTAAACACATGTCCACGGGGACAATTGGAAGTAGAATGTAAAACACTAGAACATGTCATGCAAGGCTCACAAAAATGATAGGAGTGATGAAAATGAGATGATTTGATAACTGGTTTTTGACTCAATAAAAATTTATCAAGTTTTTGAGAAAGAGTTTTAACCTCGGCTACAATCTCCATTGGACTTTCAATTTGACACACTTTCAAATTTTCCTTCTTTTTATTAGAATTATGACCCAACCGAGAAGTGTGATATTGATGTAAAGAATTCTCACTCATTTTTTCAAAAAGATGCCAAACATTATCCTCATGTTTCCCAAAATATGAACCCCAACATGAAGAATTAACAATGTCCTTGTGAATGTCAGATAGGCTTTCATAGAAATATTGAACCACTTGCCATTTTGGAATACCATGGCGTGGGCATTTCCTTAGCAAGTTATTCAATCTTTCTCAAGCCTCATGTAAAATTTCTCCTTCCCCATGAGAAAATTCTCTAATTGCGGTTCTCATTGAATTGGTCAAACTTACGGGGTAAATTTTTTAAAAAAATTCATTTTGCATTTGTATCCTAGAAATTATTGAATTTACCCCCAAATTATTGAACCAATGTTTTGCCTTATTTTTAGGAGTGAAGGGGAAAATGAGTAGTCTAAGAACTTCTTCCAGGATATTCATGTACTTCACGGTGGAGCATATTTCAAGAAATTCATCAAGATGTTTATATGGTTCTTTATCATCTAAGCCATAGAAAATTGGACACATTTGAATGGTTTCGGGCTTAATTTCATATTGATTGGCCCCAAAATTAGGAAGCATAATGCAAGTTGGTGCATGGTATTCATGAAGATTATAATGAGCACGAAGAAGCATTGGAGGAATCGGAGCTTGAACTCCAGGAGGACATTGGTTGAAAGGAGGATGTTCCATGAAATTCGGGTCTAAATAACCAAGATAACCTTCTAGATTTTCCATTAGAATGATGAAAGGTTGGTTGAAACCACACAAAAATCAAGTAACATAACAATAAAATCAACAAAACAATCACTTCGCCCCAGTAACAAATCAATAATCCTCTACATACGATGATCCCATACTCCCATGTTTTGACCAATATGCAAAAAAAATTAAAATACCTCCACGCGAGCTCACGATCTATCTAAGAGAATAAAAACTTGCCTCCATGTGGGCTCACGATCTATCTAAGAAAATAAAAATTTGCCTCCACGCGGGCTCACGATTTAACTAGAGATTGAGTTTAGAAAAGCTCACAAAGGGTCCTTAAGCAACTTCAAATGATTTTTCAATTTTTTTCTTTGCTTTCCTTGCTTTGCAATTTTTATTTTATTTTTGAGCTTTTTATGCTCTTGCTTAGCTTCACTTGGCTTCTTTTGCTTCTCTTGCTTTTCAATTTCCCTTTGCTTCACTCTCTTGGCTCAATTCACCTAGCTAATCAAGAATAAACACAATAAGTAACTAAAGATAAAATAAAAATGAAAATAAAAAACAAGATCAAAAGAGTACTAATTCCAAATTAATTTCCAAATACGATGGTGCCAAATCCCCGGCAACGACACCAAAACTTGGTGTGTCGCTTGCCAAAGCAACCAAATTGCAAAAGTGTGGCCAAGTTTAAATTTATAAAATGTCACTACCACTTCTAACTAAAAATATAACTAGGGTGAGTAGGGATCGTCCCAAGGAATCGGAGGTGTATTTGTGATGGAAATTAATGTCGGATTAGTGGGACGAATGATCAAAGATTGATTGGTGGTTGATTACTAAACTATAATGCAATTAAAGATTAATACAAGTAAAAAGAGAACAATTTAGAAAATAGGGAAAAGATATAGGAGAAAGGTCTTGGGGCATAGAGTTATCACTAAGCTTCACTTCGTCAAACACTAGCAATTGTATATTAATGGGGAAATTTAAATTAAAACTTTGTATGTGTGTGTGACATCAATTGAAACTAAGCATGGATGGCAAATAAGTATAGATTGTCTAACCAATTTGAATGAATAGCACAACCTATCAAATGAGACCAAGATTTCATTCAATTAAACCACAACTAATGCACACACAAATATCTAGAGATGTACACTCTTTGCATTCAAACACTAGTAATTGTATATTAATGGGGAAATTTAAATTGTGTAATACCCTAATTTTAAAAGGATAGTCTTGGCATTTTAATTATTGTTTTATTGCATTTTTGTGTGATTATTTGCTTAATTATTTAATTATTTATTTGATTTAATTGTTTAATTATGTATTTAAATTGCATTATTTGATTAATTGTTTTATTTAATTGAATTAGTTGCTTAATTGTTTATTTAATGGTATTTTTATTTTATTTAATTGGAATAATTTAGTATTATTAATTTTAATGGGAAAGTAGGGTTTCATTCTTTTAGGAATCACGTTTTGGCCGACTAGGGTTTGGTTAGGGTTTCTGTCTCTAATTATAATTGGACCTAGGTTTTAGTATTGCCTATAAATATACTATTATATGTCTGCAAACGGGTTAGAAAATCCCTATGCATGTACCAGTGATATAGAGAGAAATAGAGAGGGAATTGTAAGAAAAACAAAGAGATTAAGGCTGGGGTTTCGGCTGTGGATTAAAGGATGGACCTACGAGGAGGGAAGGTTGAGAAGTAGGAGGTTGACAGTGAGCGAACGTCGTCGGAAAACTTAGGAAGAATGCGACGAGGTTTTTATTCAAAAATCTCACAGGCAAGTTCTATTCTGTCTCTCTCCCCTTGACCTGTGTTCTGTGCATACCTAGATGATCTCTAGGATTTTAATCAGATATTAACTGAATTTTACATGCTTAGTATATGTTAAATTGCTCGTCTATATATGTTTACTTTACTCTGGAATTGTTCTTGCAATGGGATTTCAGTGTTTGATCTTTGAGCATGTTAAATCGGTAATTATTTTTATGGTTGTTTTTAATGCAAACTGATTTAAATAAATGACTGGGATGATACTGGATATAAATTGGACTATTAAGATCAATATTTATAAAGAACAGAAGGGTTGGAAATGGCCAGAGATGAAGCAGATGAAGGGAAGAAGTTTAGAGCTCTTAAAGAGGGAGAGAGCCGGCTCCATGGAAGTGGGAGCGACTCCCTCTTGTGCAGAACCGACTCCCTCTTGTGCAAAGCCGGCTCTAGGTGATGGGGAGTCGGCTCCCTTCTTCATAGAGCCGGCTCCAAGGTCTAAGGAGCCGGCTCCATGTGTAATTGAGCCTGCTCTCAAGTTTTGAGAGTAGGCTCTTTTGTTTGATGCATTCTGGAGGTGTTTTGGGCACTGTTTGGATGAGTTTGGGCTTCCGAATTGTTGTGGGATTTTAAATGAGGGTTATAATAATTATTTCATGGTGTATTAAAACCCTAGGATGCATAATGTATATTTATACGTTAATAAAGTGAACGGTATGAAAGTTTAAATAATTGTGCATACCGTTAACGGATATAAGGGATTTAATTGCTTAACTTTATTTTAGCAATTTAACAGATTATAGCATGATTATAAACCTTGTTTTGGATGCATAATATGGTCATTTACTTATCAGACTTGATCTATGCTTATTTAGGATTCTAATTGCTGAAATAATAAACGTTATTCTGCAATTCCATGGATTATTGTTTTGGTTATTAATTACTGAACTATTAAACTATGTTCTGTCAATTATGTGGATTATTGTTGGATTTGAATTACTGAATTATTATATTAAATTCTGTCAATTATATGGATGTTATGGATTGTATGCACCAGTATGGGACGGTGGCATACTAGGGATGGTTTAGCTCAAAACGCTAAAACCTAATTTATTGGAATAAGGGAATGGATTGTAAAATATTGAATCCTACTTATATTTAAGTCAGATCAATTGAATAAAGTTGAGTGACTACTTGGATTAGTCGTTATTTGTGGTTAAGTCAGATCAACTGAATAAGTTGAGTGGTTAACCGGATTATAAATCTTATGTCAGATCAACAAATAATTGAATGACATACTCTAGTTTTGGATGGACTTTAAATATATGATTATGGTACCACGATATGAGCTTGAGTCTCAGAGTCGATGGTTAGGGCGCGTATATGCAATGGATGCATAGGTGGCTATGATAGGTTGAGGTGTACCCTGTTAGGCTTAGGTATTCATGCCCACTCAAGTGCGTTTTGCATGTTGCCTTCTATTCAGGTTGAGACCCCCTTTGTAGTTCAGTGAATGTCCCTTAGAGTGGATATATATATGTATGGACTAGATAGATATTGTTGAGATATCTAGGGTGTATTTGCGTATCGGGTCACTGTATGGATTGCAGTTAGAATAGAACTTCTCCGTGGGCCTGACCTACTCTAATATTTTTTCAGGTATCGGACGGTTCCAGTCTCAGGGCTTGTTCGGCTAAGCAGAGACGGTCATTCATTCTACCAACGACGTAGGATTTCATTCCATGTTTTAGATTTGGATTTTATCTTCAATTGATTACTTTTCAGTTGCGATTTTGTTGAGGGGTCCACTAGATGGATTCCCAAGTTGTACTCTTGGAGGTTTTGGAGAGTTAGATTATTTTAATCTTTAAGGTTTGAGGATTTTATATTAATTAATTCTTTCAGCTTTATTCTATTTCTTAAAGTCTTTTTGTATTCTGTGTTTGTTTATATATTAATTGTTTGATATTCCCTCGGGTTTGGGCTTGGGCCTGATCAACCCATGTCTCAGAGTCGATGGGTATCACAAATTGTAACTTTGTGTGTGTGTGTGACATCAATTGAAACTAAGCATGAATGGCAAATAAGTATAGAGTGTCTAACTAATTTTAATGAATAACACAACCTATCAAATAAGACCAAGATTTCATTCAATTAAACCACAATTAATGCACACACAAATATCTAGAGATATACACTCTTTGCATTCAAAAGTATGGAATGTCAAGAAACAAGAATGGATTGTTCACCTACCTAAGAAATTAAAGCATCTACACTACAACTAGGCTAGAGACATGAAATTAAACTAATTAAACTAGAGATGTGATACAGTCCATCAAGAAACAAGTGTGAACCATCAAATAAATCACAAAAGTGTTCCATTAAGCACCATGCCTTAACCATCACTAGATTAACATCATCAATACACATAGACATGTATCAAATTTATTAAATCTAGAGATCAAAATAAGAACATCAATTCTATCTTACATAGACATATGAGTAGAGCTAAATGATCAATTGAAAGCATTAATCCATACAAATCAAGTAGAAATCACAAGATCTATATTTATCCATGGTCAAAACATCTATTACAACTAAAATCCCCAAAAATACACAAAAGCTAGGTTGGAGAAGCAAGCCTAGAGGCTATCTCTAGCCCCAAGAGAAGGATTTAGCCACTCATTGTAGTGGTCATGGAACCCTCAAAGGCTAGCTTGAAGGTTGGCATCATCATCTTCATCCTTGCTATCTTCTTTAAAACCCTAATTCTAGAGAGAGAAACTATCTGTTTTATATTTGGTAATTATAATAATAATATCTACTACAATGATGTTTAATAAATCAATTGCACACTCCTTTGAGTAAGGACCAAGTCAGAATAATAGTCTCTGATTGGAGGAAATTCGCAGCTATGCATGGTAGGTAGAAATCGGCGCACTCGGGAATTAGACAGCTTACTGCCAGCAGGCATTTCGATCGATCGAATATTTTCGATCAATCAAACATTTAGCTTCGATCGATCGAAGCTGACGTGGCATCAAAAATATCTTCGGGCCTTATCCACTTTGCTGAGCTGGCACTGCCATCATTTCGATCAATTGAAGATCATTTCAATCAATCGGGACTTCCCTTCGATCGATCAAAGTTCCCCTGATGCAATTTTCTTGGCTTCTTTCCAACTTTGCTCATTAGCTCCAAAAATGGTCTAAATGGCTTTTGTTAGCCCGTTTGAACATTATTCACCTGAAATAGGCAATAACACAAATAAGTATCTAAGATATGAAAGTAAGATAGATGAATGGACTAAAATACCCTAGCTTAGGAGCTAAAATACATCACATTTGAGCATTCATCAACCATTGTCTCTCATCACCAGCACCAAAGGAGCATCCACGCGCCACCCTTGGAGGTAGGGAATGCAACAGGTCTTCAGTCAAACTATGTGTCTGACACTTCTGTCCAAGCTATTCCAACACACAAAGACTTTCTTTTATTACACCAAAATGGAAATACTTGGCTTCTACAAGGTCTGGACAATGCTCAACAACCCTTTCTTGGCTCTGATGGTCCTCGAGACACACATACCAGCTAGTCAAAAGTTGCTGCCACTGGTCATGACACAAGTACTGACAGGTACAAGATGAACCTTGAATTTTTCCCTCCTAATGCAAGGTCTAGGTCCTCCACTGTGGTTGATCTTCCTACAAATCTCGCTGAGGAAGGGGAGCAAGAATGGAAGGCCAGTATTGTAGGTTATTTTCTACAGAAGAAACTTCCACACACTCTTGTTAAAAAATAAGCTCAAAAACTATGGGGTTCAATAGGTTTTGAGGAATTAATTGGGAATGATAATGGCTTCTTCATTTTCAAGTTTTTCAATGAGGATAATTGCAACAATGTCCTTGTGAATGGGACATGGATGATGATGGAAAGACCAATTATTCTCAAAAAATGGGAAAAATGTATGGAATTTAAGAATAAGGCATGTAGTATCATACCTTTATGGGTAAAATTTTTTAATATCCCTTATGAGCATTAAACTACAAGGGGCTTAAGTCGTATCACTAGTGCAGTGGGGAAACCATAATTTGCAGATAAACAAACTGAAGCTTTAACTAGAATAAGTTATGCAAGGGTATGTATTAAAGTGGATGCTACTAAACCTCTTGTGGATAACTTTGAAATTAGGTTGGAAAGTGGTAAACTCATCACCATTGATGCAGAATACTAATGGATGCCTCAAGCTTGTGAGGTATGTAAGTGTTTTAGACACACAAATTCTAAGTGTAAACCACTTATTGGCACCACAGGTCCTAACCCTTTTGAGGGCACCACTGTTACTTCTAACTTTGAATGGAGGATTGTCCAGAAGAACAACAAGGTGGTTCCAACCACGTTTATTGAACACTATGCTCCTAATACTAGCATTGAAACTTGCTCAGAGCAGACACTTCCCCTTCATAATAATGTTAGGCCTGAACCCCCTTTGTTAACAAATAACCAATTTGCCACATTATATTCTGAAGTTGAACCTTCCACAACAGGTTGCTCTACTCCCATTGACACTGAAAATGATCCTGATAGCCACAACCATGATCAACACTCTGAAATTGAGCCTTCCACAATAGGCTGCCTTATTCCTATTGTCTATACAATTGCTACAGGTAGCCACAACCAAGATCAAGTGGGTTATATGCAGGATGATGATGTTAATTCTAGCACTAGAAAAGCTAAAGCTTCACATACTTCCTCTGACACTACCATGTCCTCTTCAAGTCATGGTAGTAAAATAGGTAATAGTGATAAAAAATGTATAAAGGATGATACAGGGAAGAAGAAGAAGAAGGGTGACATTACCCAAGAGATGCCTATTCTGGGCTTTCCAGGTCTTGTGGTCCAATCCACTCAATGATCAATACAGCAGTTTGGAATATCAGGGGTCTTAATTACCCTGAAAAACAAAGAGAAATAAGGAAGCTTATTTATGAATATAAGCTCCAGTTAGTGGCCATTGTGGAGAACAAAGTTTAAAAAGTCAATGTCAAATCAGTGCTGAGGAACATTGCCCCTTCATGGCAATTATTGCATAACTACAACCATTCCACTCTTGGGAGGATATGGATTCTTTTTTTACCAGAGGTTCATTAAAGTCCAGAAGCTTAGTGATAGTGCCTAAGCTATCCACTATTCTTGTGACGGCCCAAGTTTTTCAACTCGGTGCGTCTGTGATGAACCGAAAGTTAATCCGATGACGAATCCGAAATGCGGAAGCAAATGATAAACCAAGGTCTTAAGAGATAGGAATCACTCCTAAGACACAAATGTGACCTTTCATGAGATTACGGGACCTAAAGAGAGCAAAAGCGGAAACAAAGGTCAAAATGGACAAAATTCGTTATTTGAGGGGCAAAATGGTCAATTCACAACTAAAGAGAGAACCTTGACTCTAAATAAGTCAAACAAGGTGAAAAAAACCTAGTCTAATCATTTTAAGACATTCCAAGAGGTATTAAGAACATTGGCTAAGAATCCCACAAATTGCTCTTTCCCGGTTGAAGTGAAAACTGACACTACTTCACTAAAACATGAATCTCTCTTACTGTGTTTAGAATATGAGAATGGCATAGGTACCATTGGAATTATGACTCAAAATCCTTAAGTTTAGGCTCAAGAATCACCCCATTGGATAAGGAACGAAGAAGTTATGGCCTTCCGGAGTTGGACCATCAGTGCTGAATTGAAATCTGGAAGTGCTGGTGCATAGGGGTTATTTCGGTCGACCGACTTATAGTTTCGGTCAACCGAAACTGGTCACAAAAGGGATCGGTCAACCAACTTATAGTTTCGGTCGACTGGAACTCACAGAATGTTTTCTGAAGGCTGATTTTTACTGTTCATTTGGTCTTAAAAAGGGATCGGTCGATCAACTTAGAGTTTCGATCGACCGAAAATCCTCGAAACGTTGTTGAAAGCTCCTCCAAACATGTGAAATTGTAATGGAACCTATGGGATTCATTTTAGCCACATGCATAGATCAAAAATTGATTCATTTTAAGGAAGATTGAACATATGAACATGTCAATTACAAGAGTTTCATGTGGCAAACCTCCAAGATGGTTAAAATAAATATTTGAAGAAAAGTTTGATACCAAAAGAGTATAAGTACAAAAGTAATCATGCTTGGCCCTTGGCCTCCATACATACATGCTTATAATATCAAAAGTGAATACTTAAGTATCATTACATGTCAAGAAAGCTACATAAGCTTCTAAAGTACCATACACCCATGGTATACAAAATATGACATCAAAGTTAAGCATGTTAAACACTTGCATGTCAATATACAAAAATGCTTCAAATGACTCATAAGCCTCTAAGGATGATGAGCATCCAAGAACATAGTCTCTTTACCTAAAAAACAACCCAAACCACTAAGGTGAGTAATCAAGTTACTCGTAGGAAAAAGCATATGCGTATATCCTAAAGTTTCAATATCATTGCAAGATCAATATAGACGAATACAAGGGATCATTCCACTTAACGTCTATATTCAAGGTGTTTTAAGGGATCATCTTAAGCTAACTTAAATGAATCTAGCAACACAATATCAAAATGAATATACTTCACAACATCAAATCGCATGAAACTAAAATTACAAGTTACAACTTAAACATTGATTGTCAACTTGGAATTGAATGCGAAATCAAAAAGTGGAATCGTTGGACACCTAAGCTCGGAATTCTGCCGAGACCTCAACGGTTATTCTAGGCATTAACCCGCAGGGAAGACCACATTAAGTGCGCACTATCTCAATTGGGGTGAACTCATACTTCCCGCACTAGAGCCAAACTCTAGCTATGTCACTTGTAACCATGTCCCAAGAGAATCCAAAATACATCAAGTTCAAAACTTATACATAATATTAAGGCATATATACCACCTTCCATGCACAAGCATTTTGAAACCACACAAACCATGTCTTAGGGTTCCAAGTCTAGAATGACATGCTAAATGACAAGTCATCATCATGATATTATGTACAATACAATACCACCAACTTATCAATTTCAATCATGCCTCAACAATGAACTTTATACACTAAATATCAACATTTAAAGCAATAAGCTTTTATGATAATTACTATTTGTAATCCACAAGAATATAGAATTATTATCTCAACAAATATAGCAATTCAAGTCAATGGAAATTGCATAAAACATTAATAATTCCACAAGAATTCTATATCATCACTACATGTGAAAATACAAGAATTTAGTATATTACTAAATTATATAATCCTTCTACACATGGTTTATACATATCATACATGCTTAAATCAATAAATCCTAAGTCAAGATGTGAGCGTTTCCTATAATATGCAAGACTATCATATTAAAAGCATGTATACAATATATATTAAATCCTAAGGATTATAAAACACTTAAAATATAAACATACTACCACCCCTACCTCAATAGAGAATTGAATCTCTGTAATCCAAGCAACCAAGCTCAAAATGAAAAACAAGTTTAGGGTTATTGAAGAGTAGAGTGAGGGGAAGCTTTTGTGTTCCAAGGTTTTTGGTCTAAGGTGAGTGGAAGGAAGCCAAAAATGAAGTCAAAGCTATGAACCAAGCTTTTCTCCAATGGTGGCTAGGTTAGGGTTCTTGAAGAACATGTGAAATGAAAAAGATAAAGTGTGAAATGGTGAGTGGAAAGGCTAGAAATCCTCCACTCACTATGTGTTCTTACACTACCTCTCACACACACACAATGCAAGACTAAACCATGATCTTACACTTGTCACAAATCAATGACTTCTTCCTAGGCTTAATCCTAAGCCTACACTTGTCAACAATCAAAGCCAACATGTGTACCAATCCTAGGCTAACATGTGGGTGAACCTCCACCCTCCAAATGTCAAAAGATTACACATCAAAATCACTCGACCCCATTGCCAACAAGTGGCACCATGAGAATGTGGCACTTGTCACATTTTTCAAAAATTGTAAAAGGGTCCTTTTTCAAAATATCTTACAAATTAAATTGCAAAAAGGTCCCTAAGATGAAAATAATTACTTTATGTAATTACACAAAAATCCCAAAAATAATGAATAATTACACTAAAGTATACATCCACGCCCTTTATAAAAAAAGTAAGCAATTAACATGCTTTTCTGCAAAAGTAAAAATACAAATATCATGGAAATCAAATATCATAAATGCATGCAAAACCGAAATCAAATCCGAGCACAACAAGTGAGGTTATGCAAGGAAAAATGAAAAACGGAAAAAAGACGAAATAGGAAAAAAACAAAAAAAGAAAAAGACGAAAAAAGAAAATCGTCGAAAAGAAAAAGGAGGACAAAGACCGGGTCATTACAATTCTATCACCATAGATAGTGACCATACTAACTTTAATCTCTCTGTCATTTATGCCTTTAATAATGCAGATTACAGAAGAAGTTTGTGGAATGACATCTGTCAATTTGCTGCAGCTACTTCACAGACCCCATGGATTCATTTAGGTGACTTTAATGTCATTAGGCACCCTGCAGTGTGTTTTGGTGGTTCTCAAAGATGGACTCCTGCTATTAATGAGTTTAACACTTGCATTCACACCTTTGAGCTTAGTTATCTGAGGTATTGTGGAATACTCTTTACATGGACAAACAAAAGCCTAGGAATTGCCAATATCTCAGAAAAGCTTGATAAAGTCCAATCAAATGATAAATGGCTTACAACCTTTCCCCTTTCTGAATGTGAGTTCTTACCCCAAAGGATTTCTAATCACTCCCCAATGGTGGTTAAGTTTGGTAACCCTAATCCTAGAAGAAATATCCCTTTCAAATTCTTTAATTTCCTTGGTGATCACAGGGACTTCCTAACCACTACTAGTGTTATGTGGGGAGCTAATGTGAATGATCACACTATGTTCCAAGTGACTAGAAAACTCAAGCTTTTAAAACAACATCTCAAACTCTTAAACACTAAAGAGTTTAGTGAGATCTCTTCTAGAGTTATTGAAGTTAAGGAGGCCCTTCACCATTGTGAAATGACTCTTGACTCTTACCCCTCTGATGAACATCTAAGAACTAGAGAAAATGAGCTTCTTCAAGCTTATAATGATGCAACAGTTGCGGAGGAATCATTCTTTAGACAAAAATCCAGAATTAATTGGTTAAAGGAAGGGGATGGGAACACTACTTTGTTCATGAAAGCCTTCAACAACAGATGCAACAAGAAAAAGATTCTTAGCCTCCATTTAAATGATGGAACCACCACTAATGAACCTCAAGTGATCAAGGAGGAAGCCCTCAACTATTTTAACTCTATTTTTGGTGGAGAAACTAGCAATTATTTAGGTATGGATGCTCTAAAATCTGTGTACCACAAGACTATTCCTGATACTTTCATTGCTCAGCTTAGTGTCATTCCTTCTAATAAAGAGATCATGAAGTGTTTTTTCACCCTCAAAAACAATAAGTCTTCAGATCTGATGGGTATAATGCTTATTTTTATAAGAAGGCTTGGTCTGTTATTGGAGATGACACCACTAAGATTATGAAGGAAATCTTCTCAACTGGCCTTTCACTCAAGGAGATAAATGCTACTTATCATGCTCTCATTCCTAAAGTGCAAAATCCTAATTGCATGAGGGATTTTAAACCCATTGCCTGCTGCAATACCATTTACAAAGTCATCTCTAAGCTTTTGGCAAACAAACTCAAACTAGTCCTTCCTTGTTTTGTGGAGAAGTGCCAAACTACTTTCATTAAGGATAGAAGACTTGGGGACAGTGTTCTATTGAAAGGGTATCATTCTAGTTCCAACAATCCTAGATGTACTCTGAAACTTGATTTACAAAAGGCTTATGACATTGTGAATTGGTCTAGTCTGTTGGATACACTCCATATCCTCAACTTTCCACCAAATTTTGTTAATTGGGTTAAGGCTTGTATTACCTCTCCTGGGTTTTCAGTTTCTATTAATGGTGAGCTTCATGGATTCTTCAAGGGTACTAGAGGTTTGAGGCAAGGTGACCCTCTGTCCCCCTTCCTCTTTGTTATAGTTATAGATGTCCTCTCCTCTATTATACATCAAACTATTTACAATAATCCCCACTTCATTTACCACTGGAAATGCAAGAAAACCAAACTTTCTCATCTTATGTTTGCTGATGATCTCATGTTTTACTATCATGGTGATATTCAGTCCCTCTCTATCATAACTAAGTCAATTACTACCTTTTCAGAGTTGTCTAGACTTTTCCCTAACATATCAAAGAGCCTTTTATTTACTGCTAATGTACCTAAGAACACCCAACAACTCATGATTAATTTGTGTGATTTTGAGTTGGGAAACCTTCCTATTAAGTATCTTGGTATGCCTTTAAGTTCAAAAAGGCTCAATGTTAATGATTGCAGGATTCTAGTTGAAAGGGTTACAACTAGAATTATGATAAGTGCTTAAATGTTGCACATTTCAGCACCTAAGCTAGGGTATTTCAGTCTTTACATCTATCTTAATTTCATGTTTTAGTCCTAATTTATGTTTTTGTGTATTTCAGGGCAATAAAGTTAAAATGAGCTAAGAACGGTCCATTAAAGCCTTTTTGGAGTCAAGCAAAGATATTCAGAAAAAGTTCAGAAAATGACAAAAAGAGGTCGTAGCCCATTGCTCATATAGTGTGTTTATTCTTCGAAAGCGGTCAATCTCGAGCCTTTGATGATGTTCCCAAAGATGAAGAAGCAAACCAATTAGCCCGGAGCCAAAATGGAGCTAAATAAGGCTTAAAGAAAATTTCCAACTCTGGGGGGATCGATCCCCCAGAGTAGGGGATTGATCCCCCAGGACTTGGCAACATTACAGATTTTTTTTTTATTGTTTGGGCTTATTCTGTGAACTATTGGGATTTAATAAGGTTGTTACTTAAGGCCTAGTGAGCCATTATTAGGGTTAGTATTTATTTTATTTAGGTGAATATTGTTATTATTATGAAGTGATATATTCTGTATCGTATATTTTTTTTCTCTGGAAAAACACGGGAAAGAGGAGAAAAAGCAAGAACAGGCTAGGGTTTTAAGAAGAAGCTCAGAGATGATGAATCCAAGGATGGAGATTGTTCTGTCTTCAACTCCATCAACCATGAGTGGCTAATTCTCCTACTTATGGTTGGATAAACCCTAAGCATGTCACCTATTCTCTCTCTCTTTTCATACTTTTTGGGGATTTATTTATGTAATTGATGTATAGGCTTGAATAACATAATTTAATTCTTTCAATTGTTTATTCGTATTAATCTCATGTTGTCTTATGTGTTATTGATGAATAAACAAGCTATACACTTGAATTCCTTGTAAATTGATTCTTCTGATGTCTATACATGTGGTTAATTAGTTGTAATCGTGTTCAAATTGATGAAAAATTACTTCTATTTGATGGATGGCACTACATGTTTAGGTTAATTTATTGTCTAATTAGTTTTAAATTCATGTTTATTTAGTTTAATTTAAGATTAATTAATTTAATTGCAATTCAATTATTAGATAAGTAGACCATCCATACTTATGTTTGAATTCTATACTTTTTGTCACAATTGCATTATCTTCTAGATTAATGTAAGCTAGAATTGTAGGTGCATTGATAAGTAGACCATCCATACGTGTGGAGGCATTTATTTGTTTTAAGTGCATTGATATTATTGAGGAGTTTGGGAACATCGTATGTGGAGGTTGAAATTTTGAAATGTTGGTATGTTGACTTGTTCTAGTGCATGCATGGTCGTAGATCACTTAATCGTCCTCTTGCTCCTGTAAATCAAAATCTCGAAGTTTTTCTTCGGCATTTAAGAAGTAGTACTAGAGATAGTCATCTTAATCTTTCAAATTTTGATCTTCCATCACCTTTAATGGAAGACCCAATAGATCCAATTGAAGATCCTATTGTAGATCTTGGTCATGTGGATCATAATGGTGTGCACCACCTACCACAAGTTCATATTGTGGATCCTCAAGGTGTGCATCCACCCTTAGGAGTGCCACGACCAATCAATCCAGCGGTGCAACAACCTAATCTAGGGATGCCAAGGCCAAATGTTGTTCCCCCAATTGGTGAGCAACAACAACAATATGTTCAAATGGCATACCCTCAACAAGGTCAAATGGCATACAATCAGCAAGGTCAAATGCCATATCCTCCTCTCAATCCTCTCAATCCTCCAATGGTCCTTAGGGATCATTACACTCTAAATCAATATAATACACCCACTTGCATTCAATTGCCAAATTTCCGTGCTCATCATTATGAGATTAAGGCTTCCACCATTAACATGTGCCCCCTTTTCTATAGGTTGAGCAATGAAGAGCCTTATAAACATTTAGATGAGTTCTTGGAAGTTTGTTCTACCGTGAAAATCACGGATGTTCCAGAAGAAGTCCTTAAAATGAAGCTTTTCCCTTTCACCCTTCGGGAAAAAGCTAAATATTGGTTTAACAACTTACGGCAAAATACAATCACCTCTTGGGCACAATTGCAACAAGAGTTCCTAAAGAAGTATTACCCCGCAAGTCGAACCGATGCCATGAGAACTTCCATTCGTGAATTTAAACAACAAAAAGGAGAACCCCTTTATGAAGCATGGGAACATTTGAATGACTTGCTACGGAAGTGCCCATATCATGACATTCCTAAGTGGCAATTAGTTCAATGTTTCTTTTCAAGTTTATCCGATGCCAATAAGGGCATTGTTGATGCTTCTTGTGGCGGAAGCGACATAGAAAGAAATGAAGATGAAATTTGGCTTCTTTTCGAAAAAATGAGTGAAAACTCAATGCATAGATCTTCATCTTCTAAGGGTGGTCACTTAGCAAATATGGGAGGCAAGAAAGCTCTAAATCAAATAGACTCTTCCTTGGAAATTGCGGCCGAGGTCAAAAATCTTACTCAAAGATTTGATAAATTCCTTTTGAATCAAGGTCTGGTAATTCAATCTTATTCTCATCCTTCCAATGCAATGTGCATGACTTGTTCTAGTTACACTCACCATACTTCAAATTGCCCTCTTGGACAAGTCATACCAAGTGAGTCTCAAGAACAAGCAAATGCAGCTTTCATTCATCAAGGGAACAACCCTTATTCCAATACTTACAATCCGGGGTGGAAAAATCATCCTAACTTTGCATGGAGAAATCACGGACACGGTGCAAACCCTCCTCAAAATCAAGGTTATCAAGCAAAGTATGTTCCGCCACATCTCCAAAATCAAAATCAGAATTCTCAAGGTTACCGTCCTTCATTCTATCCTTAGAATGTGAATCAATACTCTCAACCTCAAGCATCAAATTCTCAATCCTATTCTCAACCTCAAGCATCAAATTCTCAATTTTACTCTAATCCAAATCAAGCGCCTCCTAAAAGTTCCGCTTTTGAGGACAAGGTCTTGCAAGCCTTAGGTGATCTTCGAAAAGATAATTAATTGTTTCATTCTCACTCTCAATCAATTGCAAAGCTTGAAGCTCAAATCGGGCAATTAGCTAATTCTTTAAATGTGAGAGAGAAAGGTAAGTTGCCTAGTCAAACTGAGACCAATCCTAAGGGGCAATTTATGGCACAAGCAAGTCCTTCATCGGAATTTTCTAGAAATGAGCAAGTTCAAGCTATTACTACCTTGAGGAGTGGTAGGAAAGTGGATAATAAGGTAGAGGTACCCAAAGAGGATAGTGAACTGAAGCAACCAAGTGGTAGCATCAGTCCCATTCCAAATCCTATTCCTATTTCCTTAGATGCTAGTGGTTCTTCATTATCATCTCCCCAATTAGAGAAGCCTTATGAGCCAAAAGCTCAATTTCCTCAAGCTTTGAGAGAGACTTCATCATTTGGGAGACAAGAAGGGAAAATTCATGATATGATGGAAGTGTTTAAACAAGTAAAAATCAATCTTCCTCTTTTAGATGCAATTAGGCAAATTCCACCATATGTGAAGTTCTTGAAGGACTTGTGCACACAAAAGAGGAAGAGTAAGGGAAGGGACCTTAAGAAAGTGTTTTTAACGGAACAAGTGAGTTCCATCATTCTGTCTAACACTCCTCTTAAGTTCAAGGATCCGAGTGCTCCGACCATTTCTTGTGTTATTGGAAACCAAGAGGTTCGTAGAGCTCTCCTTGATTTAGGTACAAGTATCAATCTCATTCCATACTCTGTTTACTTGCAGTTAGGATTAGGGGACTTGAAGCCAACATTGGTAGTAATCTAACTAGCCGATAGATCAATTAAGAAACCATGGGGAATTGTTGAGGATATTCTAATTAAGGTTGATAAATTTTATTTCCCGGTTGATTTTGTGGTACTAGATACTGAGCCAGTCCCTAATCTCACCAATCACATTCCAGTCATCCTAGGAAGGCCATTCCTTGCCACTGCCAATGCCACCATTAATTATAGATCCAGCATTATAGACATCTCTTTTGGCAACATGATGGTTAAACTTAATGTTTTCAATGCAAGTCAACATCCCACAGATGAAGACGAGTGTTTCCTAGTAGATGTCTTGGATGAAACCATAGAGGAGACTCTTCCCTCTATTCTCTCTAAGGACCCTCTTGAGGCGTACCTTTGTGAAATGTTTGAAAGTTGTAGTTTTGACACAGAAGGATCCATAAGTGAGGTGAATGCTTTGATGGACTCTGTGGCCACTTTGGATTACCCACTTTGGAAAAGCAAGAAAGAACCTCTTCCTTCACTCTCTAGTACTCCACCAGTTCCATCTCTCATCTCTCCTCCTATTCTTGAGCTTAAGCCCCTTCCATCAAATCTAAAATACGACTTCTTAGGCCTAAAAGAGACTTTTCCGGTCATCATTGCTTCCAATCTTGAAAATGACCGAGAGAATGATCTTTTGGAAGTTATTAAAGCTAACAAAGAAGCCATTGGATGGAGTGTGACTGACTTAAAAGGCATTGACCCTTTTATTTATATGCATCGCATACACATGGAAGAGGATGAAAAGCCATTTAGGGATGCTCAAAAGAGATTGAACCCAAATATGAAGGAAGTTGTCATGAAGGAGGTTGTGAAACTTCTAGATGCGGGAATCATTTATCCCATCTCTGATTCCAAGTGGGTTAGTCCAACTCAAGTGGTTCCCAAAAAGTTGGGAATCATAGTTATTGAAAATGCTAAGGGTGATCTCATCTCGAAACGCACCGCCACTTCATAGCGTGTTTGCATAGATTACTGAAAGCTGAATTCTGCCACTAAGAATGACCATTTTCCATTACCTTTCATTAACCAAATCTTGGAAAGATTAGCTGGGCAATAATATTATTGCTTCCTAGATGGTTATTCGGGGTACAATCAAGTGGCTCTAGATCCATTGGATCAAGAAAAGACCACCTTCACATGTCATTTCAGTACATTTGCTTATCGACGGATGCCTTTTTGATTGTGAATGCTCCTGCTACTTTCCAAAGGTGTATGATGTCAATTTTTTCGGACATGGTGGAGAAGTATTTAGAAGTCTTCATGGATGACTTCTCGGTTTTTGGATCCTCATTTGATTCGTGTCTCCAAAATCTCAAAAAAGTGCTTCAAAGATGTCGTGAGACTAATCTTGTGTTAAGTTGGGAAAAGAGCCATTTCATGGTTCAAGAAGGAATCGTGCTTGGACATGTCATCTCTAAAAGAGGAATAAAAGTAGATAGAGCGAATGTTGAGCTAATTTCTGAATTGTCTCCACCTACTATGGTGAGAGAAATCCGCTCCTTTCTAGGACATGCCGGTTTTTATCACCGGTTCATCAAAGACTTTAGCAAAATTGCTAGACCCTTGTGCAACCTTCTTGCCAAGGAGACTCCATTTGTCTTTGATGAAGCATGCCTAAATGCTTTTCATCAACTTCGCACTCTTCTATCATCCACTCCCATCATGCAACCTCAAAATTGGTCCTTACCATTTGAGATTATATGTGATGCTTCCGACTTTGCAATGGGTGCTGTTTTGGGGCAAAGGGTAGGTAAACTACCATATGTTATACACTATGCGAGTAAGACTTTCTCAGGTGCCCAATTGAACTATTCTACCACTGAGAAAGAATTATTTTCCGTAGTATATGCCCTTGATAAATTTCGGTCATATCTCTTAGGATCCAAGGTAATTGTGTTTTCCGATCATGCCGCTCTTAGGCATCTTTTAATGAGAAAGGAAACCAAACCTCGTTTGATAAGATGAATCCTACTTCTTCAAGAATTTGACTTTGAAATCAAGGATAAAAAGGGCTCCGACAATGTCGTTGCCGATCATCTGTCTAGATTAATGGTTGAATCTTCTCTAAATCTTGAAATTCATGAATCATTTTCGGATGAACAACTCTTTCAAATCTCAAATGGGACGTTGCCTTGGTTCGCCGACATTGTTAATTATCTTGTAACCGGCAAACTTCCCATTACTTGGTCAAAACAAGAAAAGGACCGATTCTTTGCTAACATCCGGAAATACTATTGGGAAGATCCTATTCTGTTTCATTATTGCCCGGATCAAATCATAAGAAAATGTGTACGGAAAGTGAAGTTCTGAGCGTCCTTGTGTTTTGTCACACACTTGCTTGTAGTGGGCATTTCAGTGGAAAAAAAAACCGCTTTGAAGGTTCTTCAAAGTGGGCTCCTCTGGCCCACTATCCACCGAGATGCCTATAACTTTTGCAAGGTGTGTGTTCGGTGCCAAAAGTTGGGATCAATGTCAAAGAGAGACATGATGCCCTTAACTTCAGTCTTCGTTGTTGAAATCTTCGATATATGGGGCATAGACTTTATGGGACCATTCCCAATGTCTTATGGCTTTCAATACATCCTCGTTGCCGTTGATTATGTTTCAAAATGGGTTGAGGCTTGTGCTACCAAAACGAATGACCACTCCATGGTAATTACATTTGTTAAATCAAATATCTTTGCTCGTTTTGGTATGCTAAGGGCTATGATAAGTGATGGAGGAAAACAATTCTGTAATCAATTCTTGAAGCAACTTTTCTTGAAATACTCCGTCACACATAAAGTGGCCACTCCCTACCATCCCCAAACAAGTGGGCAAGTCGAGGTGTCAAATAGGGAAATCAAGCATATTCTTGAGAAAACTGTCAATCCGACCCGAAAAGATTGGTCAAGGAAATTGAATGATGCTTTATGGGCTTACCGGACAGCTTACAAGACTCCAATAGGCATGTTTCCATATAAACTTGTTTATGGGAAGCCTTGTCATCTTTCGGTTGAGCTAGAACACAAAGCACTTTGGGCAATAAAAAGGCTCAACTTTGATCTTGATAAGGCTGGACAGGACCGTTTGTTCCAACTCAATGAGTTAGAGGAATTGAGAAATGATGCTTATGATAGTTCAAAAATCTACAAGGAAAAGACAAAAGCATTTCATGATAAACATATTGTGAAAAAGTCTTTTGAGGCCGGTCAAAAGGCTTGGTTATTCAACTCTAGGCTCAAATTCTTCTCTGGAAAGCTTTGAACTAAATGGGAAGGCCCTTATCAAATCATCTCCGTCTCACCTCATGGGGCGGTTAAACTTAAAAATCTAAAAGATGAAGGGGCTTTCAAAGTAAATGGTCAAAGGCTTAAACCATACATTGATGGACAAAATTTTCAAAGAAATATGGAATCTGCCCTCTTGGTAGATCCCATTTACTTTGAAGATTGAGAGCATCTCACGTCTTTTTAGCGACGTTAAATACTAGTTGTATCGAGTTTCTCCTTCGTTACATTTTAATTTCCATTTTATTATTATTTTATTTTATTTTATTTTATTTTATTTTTCCTTTTGTACATTTATGCATTTTTAAATTCAAAAAGAAAAAAAAAAAGTAAAAAAATAAAAATAAAAATAAAAATTTTGTAAATGGGTAATGTTGGTTGGTGTTTGATTTTATTTCTATTTTATTATTATTATTTTTATATATATTTCATGTTAGTTTTGCTTTATTCAAAAACATAAAAAAATTTAAAATTTTTTTTTAAAAAAAAGTACTAGTTACTATAGGTTGATAAGAGATTTTATTTTAATTTATTTATTATTTTTATTATTTATCTATTTTTCATTTTAGTGTATATATTTTTTTTAGTTTTGTTTTGTTTTTTTTTTAAAAAGAAAATTAAAAAAAAAAAAAAAAAACAAGAAAACAAAAAAAATAATCGATCCCCAAAATGGGTGGGAGATCGATCCTATTTTCTTGGCAGAGAGCAACAAAAAAATAGCCCAAGTGGATTGATCCCTCATTCATGTGGATTGATCCCCCATCCATGTGGATCGATCCCATTTTACTTGTATTTCCCCTTCTTTTTACACAGTGAAGAGGAATTTTTTTTTTTTTTTTGCCTAAAATTGTCGATCCCTATCAAAGAAGATCGATCGCCCCTTAGTTGAAACCTCTAAACCCAATTTCATCGTCCAACCCTCACGGTTCACTCTTCTCTTCCGCGGTGTGGCAGGCCTTCAATTCCGGCGGCTTTGCTTTCCTTTGTAAAACGCTGTTGGGTGCGATTACAAGGGTGGGGTTGCCGTTCTTGAAAAACAGCAGCGCCGACGGTTAAGTTCTTCTCCGATCGCATCTGGGTCGTCTTTCCGGCGTCGCATCTCTGTTCTTTCAACGACGTTGCAGCTGGGTTCTTCCGGCGAGCTTCCCAGCGATTCACGGCTGTTCGCGAATCGGCTGTTCTTTGGGCGATTTTGATTTGGCCGATGGTTTTTGAGTTTGTGAATCGCCATTTTCCTTCCGGCGATTTTTATTTGGTTTTCTCCAGCGATCGCGGCTGTTCGTCTTTCCGGCGTCGCGGCTGTTCGCTGTTCCTTCCGGCGATTCAGATCGCGGCTGCTTCTTCCAACGGCGATCAAGGCTAGTTCTTCTCCGGCCGCAATTTCCGACGATTTGGGTTATTCGCTTCTTGATTTCCGGCACCGGCTGGGTTCTTTTCCAGCGTCTTTGATTTATATTTCCAACGCCGGCGATTTTGATTTCCAGTGTTCCTGCTCAACGGCGATCGCGGCTGGTCTTTCCGGCAAGTTTGAGGGTCGCTGAGTTGGGTCGCCGAGTTTGGTTGCGAATTTCTGAATTGCCGGTTTGTTCAGCGATTCCGGCTGGCTTTATCTTTCCGGCGAGCTTCGTTATTCGCCGTTGTCCGGCGCTTTTGACTGGATTATTCTCCGGCGTTTTGGCTTCGCCATTCTCCCTTGCTTATATATATATATATATATATATATAAAAGGAAAAAGATAAAAATTAAATAATAAAAAAATATACATAAAAATAAAAAAATGACCTTGTACACTAGCATTCAATTTCTGGGGTAGATGCTTAGTTGATTATTGTCTTGATTTATCCCAATTGAGCTAGTATGCTTTGAAAGCTTTCATTCTTGATAAAATGACCTTGTAAAGAAAAGAAATAAAAGCACTTACCAAAGGTGAGGAATAAAAAATAAAAAAAAACTACATTCTTTAAACATGTCAACTGATTAAAAAGGAAGATAAGAAAAGAATGTAAGATGTATGATTAGTTTGAGTTCGTAGCCTAGCCATTCCGAGTCATTACGCCCTTAGGAGTGTCTTGACACTTAACGCCCTAAGACCATCTGGTTTGGGAGTCGTTGGCTCAACGCTTGTTACATGGGGTGATTAGAAAGCTTAAGGAACTTGGACATTGCACATAGTTAAAAAATAAAAAAAAATAAAAAAAATAAAAAAAATAAAAAAAGAAAGAAAGAATGTTTGATTGAATAACAAGGTTCATTCAATGTCTTGATGTCTGGTACTATATCTGTATGCTAGTTTGAGGGTAAGGCTATGCCATTACTTTGATTTGCTAGGATAGCAACACATTTTGATGCCTGTTCACTCAAAAATGATGATATAATTGATTCAATTTGCATAATTAATTAATTGATGTGTGGATGACCATTTTTGCTTACATGATGTTAAAATGTTGATAATAGCTTAGAAATGGCAGAAATTTGCATACTTGAGGTAGTCTACTTTCAACACTTGTTTAATATGTGTCATTACTTCTCAAGTAAAAAAGAGCTTTTGATGTTTGTGGGTACCATTTCTGGAAACCCTCACGAGACTTCACTCATCCACTAGGGGTAACCTAGGGGTTTAAAAAGCTTGTTGCATATGCTAAATGCAACCGTGATCCCTACGAAAGTGATGTTATCTTTATTTGCTTTATTAGTTCATAGTTGTATATATGTTTGTTTCATTTCCATGCTTTAGTTCATTACTAGGGACTAGCAATATCTAAGTTTGGGGGCGTGATAAGTGCTTAAATGTTGCACATTTCAGCACCTAAGCTAGGGTATTTTAGTCTTTGCATCTATCTTAATTTCATGTTTTAGTCCTAATTTATGTTTATGTGTATTTCAGGGCAATAAAGTTAAAATGAGCTAAAAACGGTCCATTAAAGCCTTTTTGGAGTCAAGCAAAGATATTCAGAAAAAGTTCAGAAAATGACAAAAAGAGGTCCTAGCCCATTGCTCGTATAGTGTGTTTATTCTTCGAAAGCGGTCAATCTCGGGCCTTTGATAATGTTCCCAAAGATGAAGACGCAAACCAATTAGCTCGGAACCAAAATGAAGCTAAATAAGGCTTAAAGGAAATTTCCAACTCTGGGGGGATCGATCCCCCAGGACTTAGCAACATTACAGATTTTTTTTTTATTGTTTGGGCTTATTTTGTGAACTATTGGGCTTTAATAGGGTTGTTACTTAAGGCCCAGCGAGCCATTAAATTAAGGTTAGTATTTATTTTATTTAGGTAATTATTATTATTATTATGAAGTGATATATTCTGTATCGTATATTTTTTTTCTCTCTGGAAAAACATGGGAAAGAGGAGAAAAAGCAAGAACAGGCTAGGGTTTTGAGAAGAAGCTCAGAGATGATGAATCCAAGGATGGAGATTGTTCTGTCTCAACTCCATCAACTATGAGTGGCTAATTCTCCTACTTAGGGTTGGATAAATCCTAAGCATGTAACCTATTCTCTCTCTCTTTTCATACTTTTTGGGGATTTATTTATGTAATTAATGTATTGGCTTGAATAATATGATTTAATTCTTTCAATTGTTTATTCGTATTAATCTCATGTTGTCTTATGTTTTATTGATGAATAAACAAGTTATACACTTGAATTCCTTGTAAATTGATTCTTGTGATGTCTATGCATGTGGTTAATTAGTTGTAATCGTGTTCAAATTGATAAAAAAATTACTTCTATTTGATGGATGGCACTACATGTTTAGGTTAATTTATTGTCTAATTAGTTTTAAATTCATGTTTATTTAGTTTAATTTAAGATTAATTAATTTAATTGCAATTCAATTATTAGATAAGTAGACCATCCATACTTATGTTTGAATTCTATACTTTTTGTTACAATTGCATTATCTTCTAGATTAATGTAAGCTAGAATTGTAACTTGAATTGATGGACCATTCTTTGGATTGGTGAATTGCACTACACTTAGTTTATTTGTCATTAGGTATGCAATTCAAGCTTGAAATTGATGCTTCATACTTTTCTTTGCAAGTATTAGCTACATTAGAATTACATTTAATTATTTTCCCAATTAGTTTAAAGTGAGTAAGTTAGAGAATGTGCTTAGTGGTGAATCATACACCCTAAGTCTCTTTCCAATCTTTTATACTCTACTCCTTATTTGCATTATTAAGTTTAAAATTAGTCTAATCACAAAACCAAACCTTTTTAACAATCACATAAGCACTAAAGTAGAATTCAATTCTGAAAAACCTATAATTGTTTAGATCTCTTGGGACGATCCCTGCTCACTTCATACTCCATAGTATAAGAATTTAGTGGTTTTATAAATTTTAAAATATGGTGCCCACTTGACATTATTTCTAAACCTAAAGTGTTGTGCATTATTTAGTGCACACCCTCGGTCCAACCAAATTACATGTTAGACAGCTAGATTCCTATCATATGCAGGAAGATTACAGCTTATAAAGTCCATCCTACTTAACATGATGGGGTTCTGGTGTGGCTTTACTGTCTTTCTAAAGATGGTGATGAATCAGTTCAACACTGTCTTTAGAAATTTTCTTTGGACAAGGGTCAACTTAAAAGCTTCAGGAGCTCAGGTTGCTTGGTTATATGTTTGCAAACCAAAAAGATTTTGGGGGAGTATGCATACTTCAATTAGCTGTTTTGAACTGGATCTCCTTGCTCAGACATATATGGAACTTGTTTAAAGACAGAGGCCAATCAATTTGGTTTGAATGGGCTTATGAGAACCTTATCAAAAATCGAAGTTTTTGGATCTTAAAGCCTCCACAGGTGTGCTCTTGGAACTGGAGGATGCTTCTCCACCTTAGAGGTTTGGCCAGACCTTTTATCAAGGATGTGGTTGGGGATGGGAAGGATGTTTTAATCTAGTATGATTATTGGATTCCATTAGGTCCCCTTGACACCAGGGTCGATCATAATCTCATTGCTTGTTCCCAATGGGAAGATTGGGCAAAGGTACAATGTTTCATTAGACATGATCAGTAGAGAATTCCACGGTTGTTCAGAGAAATCATTCCCTCCATTGGAAACCACAGAGTAGCTTCCTATATTGACTACAGGATCACATGACTCTATCACTTGGACCCTTTCCTCTACTAGCAGCTTTCACTTAGCTACCACTTACAGAGCTCTCATCTTTCCTTCCCCTTCCATCTTGTGGCACTCTGCTATCTAGTTTTCAAACCATATCCCACGGTATTCTTTCATTACCTGGGTTACTCTTAGTCACAGGCTCAAGACTAGGGACATCCCAACTCTGGCAAAGAAAATTGCTCCAAATTATTACTCTCTGTGCCTTGCTGCTGCCGAGAGTTACCACTACCTTTTCTTCAAGTGTAAATTTGCTTCGGAGGTTTGGATGTTCTTCCAACACCTCTGTGGGATTTATGTTGGGAATTCTAATTTATATGACATTACCAACTAGATTGTATCTATGTGGAAGGATGGAACTAAAGCTCTGAATACTTATATGTACAAGCTCTGCCTCACTACAACTGTCTACTTCATATGGAGAGAGAGGAATACGCGAAATGCCATGAATCAAGTGGCCTCCATTGCTTCGGTTACTAAGTTGATCTACACCGATGTAAGGAACCGTCTCATGTCCTGCAAGCTGCGCGATTCGAAAGCTGCGAGATCTATTACAGCTACGTGGAGTCTTCCTAGTTCAGTTTTTGGTGAGGGGCAATAATGTTGTTTTGCTCGTTACTACTACAACTGTGTTTATATAGTTGCAGTAGCAACAGGTTTTGTATTGCCTAGTTGGGCCATTTGTGGCTATCTGGGTTTGTTGCCTTCGAGCCTTGGGCTTTAGCCCGTCCTCTTGTATAGTTTTTTTCCTTTTAATGAAATTGAATTACCCAAAAAAAAAAAAGAAAAAAAAAAAAAGAGATATACATGGTGCTACGTCTATGGAGCTCATCGAACAAATTCCATTAAGAAAAATATGAAGAATTACAATGAAGAATTTTATCTCAATCTCTCTCAATTGCTTTCTCTTGTGTTGACACAAATTATAAGCAATCATACAACACGTATGATAATCCCCTCTTCAAGTCATCTCACAACCCTAAAATCTGATTAAGGTTGAACCACATCACCTTCTCGTTGAACCTCTTAGTGACTTGGGGTCGAGCTTTACCTTAGCATGGTCACTAATATGCGCATATGCAATACAACCAAAAACTTTCAACCATAAAAGATTTACCTCTTTGTCATTCCATACCTCTTCTGGTATTCAATGCTCCAAAGACATTGATGGTCCAGAATTAATTAGGTAGGCTATTGTATTGATTATTTCTACCCAAAACTGTTTGGGTAAACCTGAATGTATGTGCATGCTTCTGGCTCTCTCTGTCAATGTTCAGTTTATCTGTTTTGCCATCCCGTACGTTCTGTTGTGGGGTTCCTTGCACTGTCTTCTCTAATATGATCTCATTCATTTCTAAGTTTATATTAAGAGTCGTAATGATATATATATATATATACACACGTTATTGCACTACTTTCTCATAATAGTGTTTTTATTTTAAATGAAAAAATATCATTTAATGCCTTTAATTATAAAATAAAAAAAACAAATATCATTTAATACTTCGCTTGTCATACGTGTATAATGCCAATTTTTATTATATAAAAAAATAAATAAATAAATAACTTGAACACTTTAGAATATGTTCATATTATTTTCAAGATTACTTGGTAGATTTGTGTTATAAATGTTTGAAAGTGTTGATCCAAGTGTTTAAGAAATGTCGGTGAAGTGTCCGGAAGTGTAAGGTGTCTAAAATAATAAAAATTTATTTTTATTTACGAATACGTATATAAAAAAGTTTATATACGTGTTCAAAGAGTATCTAACGAGTATCGGTATCCTACACGGACACAACATGAGTACGATTCCTTAGTAAAAATATCCATGCTTCATAAGTTACATCTCATAGGAATATTTTATGGCAGTTACATTAATAAAATTGGTCAAAGCTTGAAAAAATACGAAATAAAGAAAAAAGATAAATTTGTCCATCAATTTCTATTATCAATGGATAGAAAAATCATTGATTTTAAGAGACTCGAAAGAAATATCATGTTGTTGTTATCCAAATACTGAGAAGAGTCCTGAAGCCACCAAAAACACTAGTATTACCGCTACATAAATATGCAAAAAATAAACTACAGAAAATAATTACAATTGTTATATATATCAATATGTGGGGTCCACAAGAAAGTAAGTCAATGATGACACAATGTTTGGCGTGAAAAGGAAGCTCAAATTCTATGGCTTATTATGTAAGTTTTCATCTTTGTGGCTTATCATGGAAGCCTCACTTTTTTCCTATAAAAGCCATGTATCTACTACTTCGCTGGATGTAACTTGAACAAGTATAATAAAGTTATTTTACTTTCTCTCTCTTATACTTTCTCTTTCTAAAGCTCTCACTCAATATTACTCTCTATATATATATATTTATCATACGTTATTAGCACGAGCTCTATCCATCTGAGATTTGAAGAAGAAGCTTTCTCTCCCTCTTTCTATCCCAACTATATATCTATTTTGTGGTATTAGTTTTGATAGATTGTTGGGTTGGTTTGCTTTATCGGATAAAATAATATTTCTGACTCCAAAGGGTAAGGAAATGTTAATTATGGATTATTATTCATAAAATAAATTTGTTCACTTAAATGATATATGTGCTTACACTATGGTCGGTTCTACCACCTTTATTATTTAATGATTTATGGGCCGGTTTTACCGCTTTTATTGTTTACTAATTTATTTACTATGGCTGGATTTACCACCTTTATTATTTAAATAATTTATATTATGTTATTATCTCATTTAATGTCATTTTATTTTATATACTATGCTAAATTATATTTTTATATTGTTGTCACATCTAGTTATTCTGAAAATGTCAAATTTGACAAAGCTGGAATTCGTGGCCCTGGATATTCCTGGCAAAAATTATTTATCATGGATTCTGGATGCTCAGATCCATTTGGATGCCATGGGCCTTGGAGACACAATTAAAGAAAAGAATGATGCATCATTGCAAGATAAAGCAAAGGCCATGATTTTTCTCCGGCGCCATATTAGTGAGGAATTGAAAAATGAATACCTCACTGAAAGAGATCCACTTTGTTTGTGGAACAATTTGAAAGACAAATATGATCATCAAAAAACAGTTATCCTCCCAAAGGCTAGGGCTGATTGGCTGCAACTAAGGTTGCAAGATTTCAAAACTGTGGCTTAATATAACTCTGCCCTATTCAAACTCAGCTCTACATTGAAATTATGTGGTGATACTGTTACTGATAAACTTCTGCTAGAAAAAACATTCACCACATTTCACGCCTCGAATGTACTCTTACAACAACAATATCGAGAGCGTAGATTTAAAAAATATTCAGAGCTGATATCATGTTTGCTTGTGGCAGAACAAAATAATGAACTTTTATTGAGAAACCACCAGTCCCGTCCAACTGGATCAACACCGATCCCAGAAACATATGTTGCCTCATCCCGTGGTCGTGGACGCGGACGTGAACGTGGTCGTGGTGGTAGAAATGAATATGGTCGTGGCAAAAATAACTACCACAATAATGAATATGGTCGTGGTAGAAATCATTCTTATTATCGTGAAGGATATCAATCCTCACATTTTCGCAGTCAGAGATCCACACCATATCCTCAAAGGAAAGATCATAATGAAATGAGACAAGTAAAAGGGAAGGATGTGGCTCAACCTTCCAAGGCTCATGATAATACTTGCTATCGGTGTGGCATGACAGGGCATTGGCAAAGTATTTGTCGTACACCGAAGCATCTGGCTGATCTGTATCAAGCCTCAATAAAAGAAAAGGGAAAACAAAAGGAAATGAATTTCCTTGATCATGATGAGCAAATTGACACCACAAATCTGGAAATGAATTTCATTAATCATGATGAGCCAGTTAACATCACCAATCTGGATGTATCAGATTTTTTTTATGATCGTGATGAAAGGATAGACTTCCTGATTGGTGATGGAAATGTCCACACCAGTTAATCTTATGTTTCTTTTTATGTACTGTCTACTATGCTTTTTGTTGTCCTTGTATTAAAGTTTTTATTTTCTAGTCTGTATTAAAGGTTTTTGTTATAAAAGTTTTTTTCTGATAAAGAAATTTGCATGAATAGGAATGGATCTGACTAGTTCCAAAATAAATGGTGAAGACATATGTCTTGCAGATAGTGGAACAACGCATACAATCCTTCGAGATCAAAAAATATTTTTCCCACTTAACTCTGACAGACGCTAGTGTCAGTACCATATCAGGTCCCACCGACTTGATTGAAGGCTTCGAACGAGCCAACATCATTTTACCACATGGAACTAGATTACAAATCAATGATGCCTTATATTCTACAAGATCTCGGAGAAATCTGCTGAGTTTTAAAGACTTGCGTCGTAATGGGTATCAAATTGAGACTGCAAATGAAAGAAATGTCGAATATCTCTACATTACTTCCATTACCTCAGGCAAGAAACTGATATTAGAAAAACTCTCTGTTTTCTCTTCTGGGTTATACTATACAACCATTAGAACAATTGAGTCAAATGTTGTGATCTATAAAAAATCTTGTGACCCAAAACTTTTTATACTTTGGCATGATCGACTTGGTCACCCAGGGAGTACAATGATGCGTCGAATTATTGAAAATTCACATGGTCACCCACTAAAGGATCAAAAAATCATCTTACCAAATAATCATCTACGCACCGCCTGCTCACAAGGTAAGTTGATTATCAGACCATCCCCATCAAAAGTCATTGTTGAGTCTCCTCCATTTTTACAACGAATTCATGGGGATATATGTGGGCTAATCCATCCACCATCTGGACCATTTCGTTATTTTATGGTCTTAATTGATGCATCAACACGATGGTCACATGTTTGTCTACTTTCTACTTGTAATATTGCATTTGCTAAACTTCTTGCTCAAATCATCAAATTACGGGCACACTTTCCTGAATACCCAATTAAGACAATCCGTCTTGATAAAGCCGCTGAATTTTCTTCTTAAGCTTTTGATGATTATTGCATGTCAGTTGGAATTTATGTTGAACATCCTGTTGCACACACTCATACTCAAAATGGTATGGCTGAATCTTTTATTTAAAGACTTCAGCTAATTGGTCGTCCTTTGCTTATGCGAACAAAATTACCTGTTTCTGCCTGGGGTCATGCCATATTACATGCTGCATCATTAGTTCGTATACGACCAACTGCTTATCATAAGTACTCACCATTACAACTTGTTTTTGGTCAACAACCAAATATCTCCCACATACGAGTTTTTGGTTGAACTGTATATGTTCCAATTGCACCACCCCAACGCACTAAAATGGGTCCTCTACGTAGACTTGGAATTTATGTTGGTTTTGATTCTCCATCTATTATTAGATATCTTGAACCCCTGACAGGTGATATCTTCAAAGCACGATTTGCTGACTGTCATTTTGATGAGACTGTTTTCCCACCATTAGGGGGAGAAAAGGTATAGCAGCAACGTGATCTTACTTGGAATGCCCTGAAATTGTCTCATTTTGATCCTCGTACAAACCAATGTGAACGAGAAGTTCAGAGGATCATTCACTTGCAAAATGTTGCAAATCAATTACCTGATGCATTTACTGATACAAAGAAAGTGATAAAATCACGTATACCAGCTGCAAATGTGCCACCACGAATTGCTGTCCCTGAGGGACCTTCTGTCAGTAATGCAGTAAATGCATCTAAAACACGCCTGAAGCGTGATAGACCAGTTGGTGCAAAAGATATTGTTTCTCGTAAGAGGAAATCACAAAGAAAAGTTGGCACTCCTAAAGAGGCCACAAAAAGAGCAACAGATATTATTGATCAATCTGAGATAATAGCCTTTGATAAGGCAGATGCTCTTGATGAGTCTCAGGTACCTAAAAATGATGAAATAATAAATATTGATGAGGCAAAAGCAACAGATGATGAAGTGGCCCTTGATGAGGCACATGCTCTTGATGAGGCAAAGGTACCTGAAAATGATGAGATCTCATTAAATTATGAAACGAGATAGAATAGAAATGAAATTGTTGTCGACAACATATTCTCATATCTTGTTGCTCTTGATATTGAAAATGAGGATCCAGAACCTCAAAACGTCAAAGAATGTCGACGAAGAAATGATTGGCCAAAATGGAAAGAAGCGATATAAGCAGAGCTAAATTCATTAGCTAAACGTGAAGTATTTGGACCAGTAGTCCAGACACCTGAGGGTTTAATCCTGTTGGGTACAAATGGGTGTTTGTACGAACGCTTTGGACTAGTAGTCCAGACACCTAAGGGTTTAATCCTGTTGGGTACAAATGGGTGTTTGTATGAACGCGTAATGAGAAAAATAAAATCGTGAGATATAAAGCCCGACTTGTAGCTCAAGGTTTCTCACAAAGACTTGGTATTGATTATGAGGAAACATATTCCCCTGTGATTGATGCAACTACTTTTAGATTCATAATACATTTAGCAGTCACAGAAAGATTGCATATGCATTTAATGGACGTGGTTACAGCATATTTATATGGATCACTATATAGTGATATTTATATGAAAATCCCAGAGGGATTTACAATGCCTGAAACAAAACCACGTAATATGCACTCAATAAAATTACAACGATCCTTATATGGATTGAAGCAATCTGGACGAATGTGGTATAATCGCCTTAGCGATTACTTACTCAAAGAAGGGTATGTGAACAGTCATATTTGTCCATGCATATTTATTAACAAATCAGAATCTGGTTTTGTTATTGTTGCAGTATATGTTGATGATCTGAACCTTGTGGGAACATTGGACGAGATCGAAAAGACAGCCACATATTTAAAGAAAGAATTTGAAATGAAAGATCTCAGAAAGACAAAATTCTGCCTTGGGCTGCAGGTTGAACATCTTTCGAACGGTATTCTCATCCATCAATCAACATATACAAAAAAGATTCTGAAACGTTTTCATATGGATAAAGCATATCCATTGAGCTCCCCAATGGTTGTCCGATCACTGGACATCAAAAAAGATCATTTTCGTCCTCATGAAGATGATGAAGAACTCCTTGGCCCTGAAGTGCCCTATCTCAGTGCGATTGGTGCTCTTTTGTATCTTGCAAATTGCACAAGACCTGATATAATTTTTCCAGTCAATTTATTAGCACGGTACAGTTCTGCACCAACTCGCAGACACTGGAATGGAATCAAACACATATTGCGATATCTTCGTGGCACAACTGATATGGGCTTGTTTTATTCGAAGGCACCAAAGTCTCCATTAGTTGGATATGCAGATGCCGGCTATCTTTCTGACCCACATAAAGCTTATTCATAAACAGGGTATGTGTTTACCTGTGGCGGCATAGCTATATCATGGCGATCAATGAAACAGACAATGATTGCCACTTCTTCAAATCATTCTGAGATACTCGCAATTCATGAGGCAAGTAGGGAATGCATTTAGTTGAGATCAATGATCCAGCATATTCAAACGACATGTGGTCTCTCATCAATAAAAGAAAGTCCAACAATATTATATGAAGATAATGCGGCATGCATTGCACAGATGAAAGAAGGGTATATTAAAAGTGACAGGACCAAGCACATCTCACCAAAATTCTTTTATGCACATGAACTGCAGAAAAAGGGTGATATTGATATTCAGAAGATACGTTCATGTGAAAATCTAGCAGATTTATTCACTAAAACGCTTCCAACTACAACATTCAAGAAGCTGGTGCATAACATTGGAATGCGTCAACTAAAGGATCTTTAAGGTTGATCTAATGAGGGGGAGCAATTCATCAAAGAGGTATTGGCATGCTGTACTCTTTTTCCTTCGTCCAGGTTTTGTCCCATTGGGTTTTCCTGGCAAGGTTTTAATGAGGCAGTTTTAAATCTATGCAATACCATGTTCAAATACATAAGAATACTGTACTCTTTTCTTTCGCTAGGGTTTTGTCCCACTGGGTTTTCCTTAGCAAGGTTTTAACGAGGCATATTCTTAGTGTAATATTATGGACCCAAAGGGGGAGTGTTATATATATCAATATGTGGGGTCCACAAGAAAGTAAGTCAATGATGACATAATGTTTGGCGTGAAAAGGAAGCTCAAATTCTATGGCTTATTATGTAAGTTTTCATCTTTGTGGCTTATCATGGAAGCCTCACTTTTTTCCTATAAAAGCCATGCATCTACTACTTCGCTAGATGTAACTTGAACAAGTATAATAAAGTTATTTTACTTTCTCTCTCTTATACTTTCTCTTTCTAAAGCTCTCACTCAATATTACTCTCTCTATATATATATTTATCATAACAATCATATGAGAATTCATTTATACGTCATTTTTTGCCAGTGTGTTGTAAAAGCGGTTGCATCAATGTATGTGCAGTTGAGAATCACTTACCTTGTATCTGCAGTGTATCAAGCCCAACATTTCGACCCAAAACAGTTTTACATTTGCAGCCCAGAAGAGATGCCCAAGGCTTCAACGGAAAGGAAGCAACAAAATGAAGAATTTGAAATTAACCTTTCAAAAAAAAAAGGAATATATATATATATATATATATAAGCATGACCCTCTAAGTATAGAACTCTAATCTGCAGTGCACATAATTATCAACTTATATAGAGAGAGAGAGGCTATTTAAATCCACATATAAAGGGGGACAAAATCCACATATGAAAGGTGACAAATATATTTGATGACATGAATATCTTAGTTTTATTCTCAATCTCTAATTATTAAATCAGTTTTATTTTTAATCTCAAATAATTAAATTAGCGATATATAGGTGTTAATATCATGTTTTTTTTTTTTTTTTTCCAAGTATCGAGCGATTTATCTTCAGTTTTGTTCACTTACTATTATTATTATTTTTACAAAGCAAAACGCTAAACAACAAAGTAAGAGTAGGCAAGAAGAGCATCTCACACGAGGAGGTACCAATTTTGATATATATTAATAATGGTTGTCAAAATTCTGATTTTGGGTTATAGAATCGCACGATTCTACAATTCAAAATTCAAAATCAATTCAAATCTTAGCAAAATCGTTTATTTGGTAGAATTGAGAGTAGAATCGTACGATTCTACAAAATTGGTTGTTTGGGCCTTTATTTTTGGGTTGGTTCCTTCTGGGCTACAAAATAAAAGAGGTCAGACCCAAGTATAGTATACAAAGTTAAATATTTATTCTATAAAATATAAATTATTTTTCATTAGTGGCAGAAAAAGAAATATATATATATATATATATATATATATATATATATATATGTATATATATCAATTATTTTTACCATGCAGGTCAATGTTCCATAATATATTTTTGTGTTTAATTATAAAAAATTAAAATGATCAATTGTCTTTCAAGGATGCATACTCATGGCTAATAGGTTTAGGCAAATTTTGGTTTCATGATCAATATTTTCATTTGACTAATTTTTTATTTTTTATTTTAAATGAAGGCTTATCATATATATTAAAAATTAAAAATAATTTAAAAGCTTAGAAAACTTGCCGGATATGCTAGCCACGGTATAATCTTGTAGTCTAAACTGATAATATAATAAGATCGAGTTAATATGTGGTTTATTAATTTTGTTATGCTAACTCTTGATTAATTTCATACTTGTGACTAATAAGGTCACATACGCCGTAACACTTGGATTGGTAGACAAAAAGTTTTATTTCTTCACTTTTCCAAAAAAAAAAAAAGGGAAATTGTATAGAGTTTAAAAATAAAATAAAAACATATTTCTTTTGATATGTAATTTTAGTTTCTAACTTTAGAGATAGATGAGTTAAGATTTGAAATTTGTGAACTCATGTTATTTTGAGCTATATTCTCTTTTATTTATATTCGGACTTTGGAATATTGTTAGGATTTGAGATTTGTGAACTCATAGATATGTAATATTGTGTGTTTTGACCTTATTTTTGTTATATTTTACCCATTTTATTGTTTTAAGAGTTAGTTTCAATTTTTTTTTTTTACAATTTGGTAGAATCTTACAATCTAGGATCCGATTCTACCATTCCAATTCTACAAAACCTAAAACAATTATGCATAGAATCCCGATTTCAACAACCTTGATATTAAGGGATGGATTGATATTTATAGTTGAGTCGGTTCCGTGTCACTAGAAACACCATTTTCATTCCATCGTTTTACAAATATCTCTGCCGAGCTTTCAAACACTTTTAAGTCTACAATCTTCTCCCTTTACCATACCCATACCCTTACCCTTTAGAGATAGATGAGTTAAGATTAGAGATTTGTGAACTCATATTATTTTGGGTTACATTCTCTCTTATTTATATTCGGACTTTGGAATATTGTTAGGATTTGAAATTTGTGAACTCATAGATATGTAATATTGTGCGTTTTGATCTTATTTTTGTTATATTTTACCCATCTTTTTGTTTTAAAAGTTAGTTTCAATTATTTTTTTACAATTTGATAGAATCTTACAATCCAAGATCCGATTTTACCATTCCAATTCTACGAAACCTAAAACAATTCTGCATAGAATTTCGATTTCAACAACCTTGATATTAATTAATATTAAGGGATGGATTGATATTTATAGTTGTCGGTTCCGTGTCACTATAAACACCCTTTTCATTCCATCGTTTTACAAATATCTCTGCCGAGCTTTCAAACACTTTTAAGTCTGCAATCTTCTCTCTTTACCGTACCCATACCCTTACCCTGTCGATCAGTTCTCTCAGTCTCAGCCTGCTTATCCCTTACCTCATCTCTTACCTCTCTCAGTTCTTAGCTTTCAAACGCTTATCTCTTACACCCATGGAGAATCTTCCCAACATCAAAGTCACTAAGATGACTCTGGAGCTAACGAGTGTTAACTCAGCGGCAGACATAAGTAAGAAGAAGGGGAACGCAGCCATAAAGCGCAAGGGGAGGAACATAACGGCAGGTCACAAGAGAAATTTGATAAGCAGCCTGCTGTTAGAACTTCAAAGACTTGTTCCCGTCCTGGCGGATTTATCCCAATGGATGAAACCGCCATCGTAGAACAAGCAAGTTAAGCAACTCACTATATGGGCTTTTTGAATGCTCAATTAATTCAGTACGTGAAGTTTGTCAATCCTTCGTTTAGTGGAACGGCCCAAGACATTGTTGACGGTGTCACGAGGAGAAGGAAAATGATGAGGAAATGATTAGATGATTGAAAGATAATTAGATTTAGTTAAGTCCTCCTTTGCAGTGTGCGATTTCTCTTCCTTATAATCTCTTTTATCTAATAAATTTTATTTATCTTACAAAAAAAAAAAAAAAAAAAAAAAAATTGCTATTGACTCCTTTCGGCTTGTTATCTATGTTGCAGTCTTAAAAGAATTAGTATATATATATATACATATATATGTGCGCATGTGTGTACACGAACCCTTCCATTAACAGATTGGCTTGCACTTTCTCGTCTTTAATCATCTATGTAACATCAAAAGATAATTAGGTTAGTGGGTTCATAAACTAATTATGAACCATATTAAGATAAAATAGCTACAACCATTTAACAAAAAATGTCTAATGGCAAGTAGGGTCGAACTACGCATTCAAGACGAGTTTCTATTTTCAAACAAGAGATTTAAAAACATTACGAGTTTCTATTTTCAAACAAGAGATTTAAAAACATTGATTTTGAGCTTTGTCACGAACTATGAAAATTAAATTATAACTCCAAAACATTAAACACTTAAATGAGAATAAAATTTATGAAAATAACTTGCATTAAATTAGAGAAAGCTTTAAGAAAAATTACATAAGTAAATAAACTCTTAATGAAAAATACAACTATTTCTAACTATCTATTCTCTATTTCCAACCTACACCTCCACCCTTTTGAATGATCCAGAGTCGGCTATTTATAGCCAAAATTGTGTGTGCACAATTGTTGCCTTCTTATCAGTATTAACTTCTCTGACTTCTTTCTTCCTTCACGCGACATCGTTACACCTTACTATGTCCACTGCCCACTTCTATATCAACCACTTCTATCTCTACTTCACATTTTCTTCCTTTCTTTGTTGACTTTTCTTTCCTTTATTTTCTTTTCTTTTCTTCTTTCTCTCTCCTCATTTCTCTTTCATCATCATTCACTTTTTCTTTGCTTTTCTTCTTTCTCTCTCCTCCTTTTTCAGCTTCTTCACGTGGCTTCCTTCTTTCTTCTTTCAAAATATAATATATATATATATATATATATTGTAGATGATGATGTGGCATGCTGACTAGGTGGAGGACCAAAAAGATAATGTTTCTTGTCTTTGGAAGGATTCGAACTTGGGAACTCATGAAAGACATTTGAACACAATTCCATCTCAGCTACAATGCTCCTTGTGTTTTCTTTTGCTTAGTAAAACATCTAACCTTCCGTGCTGAAACAACAGATTGTCATTTCTTCTCCATTTTTGCTTGCATTCTTCCCATTCATGTATCAACACCTACAAAACACAAAACAAGCATATAAGAATATTTAAATAATATAAAAGTCTAATTAAAAGCTTATTTTGGTGCATGAAATAATAGGTTTTATGTACTTATCAAACTACCCCCAAACAAGCTTTTGCTAGTCCTCTAGTAAAGAAAGGCAAAAATAGATAAATTCACAAAAAATATTACTTTTATTAACAAAAAGATGTGCCACTTTTGCAGGCTACTTTCGATTGGATTTACCATATGCAATAAGGCCTTAAACCACTAGGTTACCCCTAGTGGATGAGTTATAGCCTCGTAAGGGTTTCTAGTGAAGATACCCACAAACTTCCAAAGAATTTTCCTGCATATCTACAAAATGAAAAGTTTCAAAGATGAAAATATCAAGTTCTTTATATACAACAAGCTACTAAGGTGTTATAAAAACAAATATTTCAAGAAAGTTCACCCATAAACAACCTAGAAGTAGAGAGTGTGTGTGTGCGAAGTCGACAAAAAATCCATTTTCAAATTCAAGTGATGAAATTCCCAAGTCTTTAAAAAAACTATGTTTTGACTTCAAATCTCACGGTAAATATCTCTTTAAAAGAACATCTCTCGAAGATTTGGCTAATTGTATCTCTCAAATGTATGTGAGTAGGAACTCTGTTTCCAAAGTAAAATTAAGCTCACATACTAATTATTTGAAGGATTGATACATATTATAGAAGAGTTTCATGACAGGAATGTTGATCACTTTTGAGAGAATGTCGAGTTACCCACTATAACGTCTTCTTATTTACTATGCACTATCATACCTTTTCTAAAAACATTATTGAGCTCAATTTGTACATAAATGTTTCTGAGAATGAGGGGTCTTCTAAATACTTGAAAGGGATACTTTACTCTTCTTCTTTTACTTTTTCATATTTTTTTTTTTAAAGAGGATATGAATGACTTCTTGATCCCTTTTTCTTTCACATACAGTCATCTCTAACATTTCTCAGAAAAATAACAAGATTACAAAAGGTAATGAAGGTATGATAGTACATAGTAAACTAGAAGACTTATGTTTCTCTTAACTCGATGTGATTTCATTCTCGATGATCTACCAAGATAAAGGATTATAAGACTAACAACAAAATTTTATCGTGTTATCCAAGAAATTTGAGCCATCTTGTGACTCGGAGTTAGCGTAAAGCTCTCTAAAAAAAAATGAAAGGCACGAAAGCTCACATGGTTTTAAGTCTCCAGTAATAGATTTCTAGATTTTTGGGAAATTATTCACTTCTTTCTTTCAAGCTGCGACTTTGTGCAAAAATATTTCTACTTCTAAATTCTCATAGTGCAATGTCTATCGTTATATCACCTTAGTAACACGCTTAATCTCAATCTAGAATAATGACATCTCTTAACTTTCACAAAGTAGAAAAGCAGTATTTTTATTTACTTATTTTTTAGAATGAGATTTTCAAAAGAGGTGCATGTTTTAATAAATCTGTCCTACCCCAAACAAAATAAAACACTGTCCCTAGTGTTTGAAAAATAGAGCACTGAAAAGTGGTGAATGAAATAGACAATGCACCGCTGGAGATAAAAAGAAAAATTGGAACGAATTACCTCAATTGATTTGGTGCTTCTGAAGTACAATCCCTGCAGATAGTCATTACAAAAGGGAGACCAAGTGTTCTGAAATTATGACAAATTGTACCCCCAAACAAAATAAAAGCATAGCTAAAGAAATAGAAACAAAGAATTGGGTTGCCTCCCAAGAGCGCTAAGTTTAACGTCTTCAGCCAGACGCAAGGGGGGTAGTACCCCCGGAGAGATCAATCCGAATAGACAGGATTGATGAGGAGAATTTCCTCAATTTCATAAGACTCGAGCTCAAAGAAAGGCTTTAAGCGATGAGCATTAACTTTAAACAATTCCCCAGTCGTGGGATCTTGTACCTTAATTGCACCATGACTTGCAACATGTTTGACAAAGTATGGGCCAGACTAACGTGACCGTAACTTCCTGGGAAACAATTGAAGACGGGAGTTATACAAAAGAACCTTTTGTCTGGGGGAGAAATTCTTTCGAAGAATGTGCTTGTCATGTTCCAACTTTGTTTTGGCTTTATACATTTTGGAACTCTCATAGGCATCATTTCGAATTTCTTCCAACTCATCAAGCTGAAGTTTCCTATGTTCACTGGCTTTATCAGAGTCGAAATTCATGGCCTTAATGGCCCAATAAGCATGGTATTCTAGCTCTACAGGCAAATGACAGGCTTTGCCATAAACCAAATGGTATGGGGACATTCCTATATGGGTCTTGTAAGCAGTCCGGTATGCCCACAAAGCATCCTAAAGCCGGAGGGTCCAGTCTTTCCATGTAGGATTAACTGTTTTTTCCAGTATTTGCTTGATTTCCCTATTGGATACCTTAGCTTGACCATTAGTTTGTAGGTGATATGACAGGGCCACTTTGTGAGTGATACCATATTTGGACAATAAACTTCCAAAAACTTTATTGCAAAAATGTGAACCATTATCACTTATAATGGCTCAAGGTGTACCAAACCTAGGTAAAATTAAGTCTTTGAAGAAACGCACCACAACTATGGTCGGCTGTCTTGGTGGCTAAAGCTTCTACCCATTTGGACACATAATCAACAGCCAAAAGGATGTAAAGACATCCATATGAGGAAGGAAAAGGTCCCATAAAATCAATACCCCAAACAACAAAAATTTCAACAACTAGAACGGGTTATTGGGGCCATTCATTACGCTTGGTAATCTTACCTAACAATTGGCATCTATGACAAGCCAGACAGTAGGTGTGGGTATCCTTGAAAATGGTGGGCTAATAAAATCCCGACTGCAAGATTTTTGCAACGGTTCTTTTAGAGCTAAAGTGGCCACCACAGGCCTAATCATGACAAAAGGAAATGACAGACTCCTTATCTATCTCAGGGACACAGCTACGAATGATTTGATCAGGATAATATTGAACAAGTAAGGGTCGTCCTACAAATATTCCTTAACCTTAGCTAGGAATTTATCTCTCTCCTGTTTGGACCAAGTGGAAGGAATTTGACCTGTCATAATATAATTGACAATGTCAGCATACCATGGGGCATGAGTTATTGCAAATAATTGTTCATTCAGAAAAGCATCCAAGATTAGAATGTATTCAGTAATGGACTCAACAACAAGATGGGACAAATGATCGGCCACCACATTATCGGAGCCTTTCTTATCACGAATCTCAAGGTCAAACTCTTGAAGAAGTAGGATCCAACGGATCAACCAAGGTTTGGCATCTGCTTTGGACAAAAGATGTCTTAATGCAGCATGATCGGTATTATAAGTGCAAGAAAATATCACTCCTCATTTCTCTAATATCTTTTTCTACAATTCTTTTCTCCCCCTCCCCCCCCCCCCCCCCTTTTCTATATCTTCTATGCCTCTTTATAGGCAATTACAAGTGTTATAACTAACTTCTTGTGTTGGACTCTTAGTCTTCTGGCCTTCTTCCTTTTGGGCTTGACTCAATCCGGTGGATCTCCGGTGTTGGGCCTGTGGCATTAGTCTTCGAGCTTGGGCTTGAACTTGCTGCCCAACCCGATGCTCTTGTCTTGGGTCAAATCCGGCCCACTCTACCTTCGGTATCCTCAACTGCCCTCATAATTACTCCCTAATAAATTAGGGGGTAATTATTAATGGCTGCAAATCATGACTTTGATGGCTCAAGAAGATCTCTTGGGAAAAAGGCGATTGGACCTAGAAACGATGCCTTGAGATTCAAAAAACCCATCGCTTTCCTGACGCTTCGGCCTTCGGGCCCACTTTATCTTTATAAGCCTCAAGGATGCCCCCACATTCCTCTTTACCGTCTCCATCTTGCCTTGCTGTTAGACGAATCCTTGTTTGTCCCTTTCGAATCAAATCAAATCTTTTCCGGCGAACTCTTGTGAAAGCTCCTTTTCCAGTGATCTCACAGTGTTCTTTGAAGTTTCCAGTCTTCAAGGTTAGTTTCCCTTCTATTTCTTCTTTCTGGGGATTCGCTTTACTTTCCCAGAGTTCTTGTTTGCTTTCATCATGACAATCGACTTAGACATCCTTCGCATGAAACTTAATCTCCCTAGTGATGTTCAAATTAGAGTATGCCCCAAGGATGTAGACGTTAGAACTGGTACGGGTCTCCTTCCCGGTGAAGTTCTATTTTCCCATCTTCATCTTAACGCCATTAGGTTCCCTCTGCACCCCTTCTTCAACTTTGTTTTTAATATATTAGGGATTTCCCCTCTGCAGGTAAATCCAAATTTCCTTAGAATCATATCCGTTATGTTGCTTTTGACCCATGACAGAGGTCTGGATCTTGATCTCATAGATCTTCTCCTTTGTTACAAGGTTAGCAAAATCCGAACTGAGGAACCATTCTACCACTTTTACCCGTTTGACAAGAAGTCCATATGTAAGGACACAATCAAGTCTGTGAAGGGTTGGAAAAAGAACATAATAGGGGTTAGAGGGGCCTGGTCTTCCACGGCTGCAAAGGATTATCCAATCCCGAGCGCCTTTGGCGTGTGCTCTGTTTCTTCGTATAAGAAATACAAAACTCATAAGAATGATTGTCCCTGTGAAACTTGTATTCCTCGCTTTTGTACTTTCTTATGCCATTCCCTGGGCATTCCTTGTAATGACTTGAGTTATGGTGTTTGCAGGGATAGGGTTAATTACCTAAAGAAGTACGTTCTGAACAACATCCTTTCCTGCTCAGACCTCCTTACTTCAGATAACCTTTCTGCCCTTTCAGTCCTCGGCAACGCAATGAGTCAGCTCAGGATCCCATCCTTTGGTAGGAAGAAGGACCCCCCAAAGACCACTGATGCTTCTGTTGCTACCTCTTCTCCTGCCTCGGCATCTTCTTCTACCACTATCTTTGGTACTTCCCCTCCTATCAATCCGACCGTGGTAACTGCAAACCCGGTCATCAACGTTCTGCCTACCAATTCGAGCACAACTTCCTTAGTCAGCAACCCTCCGATCGCTGCCACTGTTGCTGCTGGTGAAAAGGAGAGAGGGAAGAGGCCTCTGCCTGAGGGTACATCTGATCCAGATGGTGTCCCTCTAAGTAGAAGGGTTTGCACCTTTGGGCTGAATGCGCTCTTGTCTCCACCAATCAGGCTCCCTCCTCCCTTTGGGTCTGTTACAGCCAATGCTTCTGCCTCTGTAATGGCGCCATGGAGTCCTCGGTTCGTCCGAGCGGATGGGACGAGCGTGAAACCGAGCGAAACAATGTTCAGGGATGGTCCTACTGCCATGGCATACTATAGGAATATGTGGACTCCCAAGGACATTGAAGTGGCCAGAGGCTTGTCTCAAAAGGAAGTGTTCAACCGCTTCCCCTTATCTACCATAGAGGTATCTGTTTTCCCCTTTAATCACCAAATATTTTCATAGTCTCTTCCCTTGATCCCTTCTGACCATGCACTTGATTTAACTAGTATTCATGCATATTTCTGCAGACCTTATTCGGTATGATAGCCATGCAAAAGCAAGTGGAGTTGGGGAATGCCAAGGCTCGTAAGTTTTCTGACGGCTTTAATGCGGCCAAGAAGGAGAATGAAATCATCAGAGCCAAAAATACCGAGCAGGTGGTTCAGCTTGACAAGGTTGAGAAAGAGAGAGATGCTCTGAAAAAGGAGGCAGACACTCTTCAGGATGAAAAGGACGCTCTGCAAATTGAGAAGAGTGTCTGGTACACTGAGCGTGACTTTCTTAAGGCTGAGAAAGGTGAACTTCAGCGCCTGCTTAGTGATGAGCAGACCGCCCAAATGGCTTTTGAGATGAGGGCCTTGGAAAAGCGTGACACCCTGCTTAACATTATTGGCAAAGTGTATGGCGGTATGATGGCTCTTCATGCACGCTTTTCCAGGGTAGGTGCCCATAGGTATGCACAGGGGTTCCGAGAGGGTTACACCGACCGCGTTCCTACTGAAAGCCAGATCGGTTTCACTCCGGATGAGGTTGACAAGGAGTTGGACATTGATCCTCCAGGAACCTATGTTGATCCAGACTCCACTCCTGCTGAGCATATTTTTGATGAGTGTCAGGAGATTGCTTCTTCCAGGGTCACTCTTACTCCCACCACTGATCAGCCCTTGGACGTGCCTCCTCTGTCCACCCTGGTCCCTTCTGCAACCACTGTCGAGGTTGAGACTCAACAGATCAACTTTATTATTCAGCTTGACTCTCCTCTTTGTGAAAATGGGGTGACCAATGGTGGCAAAGAGACAAGTCAGCTCAACTAGGAGGGTGATGGAACAGAGGCAGCCAGTTAGGGCTCTCCTGTTGCCATAATTTTTTTTTTTTTTTTTTTTTTGTATTCATGTCATCTATATACTTCATAGGCTGTAACCTCAAAAATTTCTATTATAAATGAGATGGAAAATTTTTGGCTGAACCTTGTTCCAATTTTTTTTTTTATTTTCTCATTGATTACACCTGCTCGTCAGTAACAATAATTAATTCCATATTCAGTTTCGGCAAGTTTTTGGCGTTCGGCTCATAGTGCCAACTGCCACCAACTTTCCAGAGTGGTTGGCGCTCGGCTAGAATGCCACTTGCCACTTTCACTCTTTATTTTTGGCAAGTTTTTGGTGTTCGGCTTATAGTGCCAGCTGCCACCAACTTTCCAGAGTGGTTGGTGCTCGGCTAGAATGCCACTTGCCACTGTCATTCTTTATTTTGGCAAGTTTTTGGCGTTCGGCTCATAGTGCCAGCTGCCACTAACTTTCCAGAGTGGTTGGCGCTTGGCTAGAATGCCACTTGCCACTATCACTCTTTATTTTTGGCAACTTTTTGGCGTTCGGCTCATAGTGCCAGCTGCCACTAACTTTCCAGAGTGGTTGGCGCTCGGCTAGAATGCCACTTGCCACTGTCACTCTTTATTTTGGCAAGTTTTTGGCATTCGGCTCATAGTGCCAGTTGCCACTAACTTTCCAGAGTGGTTGGCGCTCGACTAGAATGCCACTTGCCAGTGTCACTCTTTCTTTTTGCCAAGTTTTTGGCGTTCGACTCATAGTTCCAACTGCCACTAACTTTCTAGAGTGGTTGGCGCTCGGCTAGAATGCCATTTGCCACTGTCACCCTTTATTTTTGGCAAGTTTTTGGCGTTCGGCTCATAGTGCCAGCTGCCACTAACTTTCCAGAGTGGTTGGCGCTCGGCTAGAATACCACTTGCCACTGTCACTCTTTATTTTTGGCAAGTTTTTGGCGTTCGGCTCTTAGTACCAGTTGCCACTAACTCTTCAGATTTTCAAACATTCAATTTTTTCATAGGAAGACGGCTCTTTATAGATTTCAAAATTTTGTACATTTATGCGTACACAATTTGAGAATGAACAATGATAAAATTGGAACTCGATTTTCTATTGATAATACCTTTTCAGAGATGTAGCATTCCATGGCTTGTTGACTAGCCTTCCAGCCATGGTTTCTAAGGTGTAAGCTCCCTTTCCTAAGACTTCTACAACTCTATATGGGCCTTCCCAGGGTGCCACCATTTTCTTAACCATTCCTACCTTTTTCTTCAGAACCAGATCACCTGGTGTAAAGTCTCTGTGCTTTACCTTTTTGTTATGGCTATTCATAAGCGTCTGTTGGTAGGATGCGAGCCTTACTACCGCTGCATCTCTCTTTTCCTCCAACATATTGAGGTTAAACCTCAACATACTGTCGTTATGCTCTCAGCTCCATGCCAAGCTTCGGACAGTCGGAACCAAGTGTTCGATCGGTATAACTGCCTCGGTACCATACGCCATAGCGAATGGGCTTTCTCTGGTAGGTCGCCTTGGGGTCGTTCTATAAGCTCATAAGACGTTCGGTAGTTCATCTACCCATTTTCCTTTTTGATCTTCAAGCTTCTTCTTGATGCAAGCAAAGATTGTTCTATTCGTGATTTCTGCTTGTCCATTGGCCTGGGGGTGACTTACTGCCGCCAGCTTTTGATTAATTCCATATTCCTCCAACAACTCTCTTACTTACTTGCTATCAAGGTTGGTCCCATTATCCATGACGATTGACCTCAGAACACTAAAACGGCAAATAATATTACTCCAAACGAACCGTCTCACATGAGTCTGAGTCACGCTCGGGTACAGCTCTGCTTCCACCCACTTAGTAAAGTAATCTGTAGCCAACAGCATATATTTGTTTTGAGCTCTTGTAGTTGGTAGAGGACCAACCACATCCATCCCCCATTGTGCGAAAGGCTATGGTGTGGCCATTACGTGCAACTCCTCAGGTGGTTGGTGGATCAATGGTCTGTTCTTTGGCATTTGTCACACCTTCCAGTGAACTCTTCCGCATCTCTTGATATGTTCGGCCAGAAGTACCCCTGTGTCATTGCTTTGTGCGCTAAAGATCTTCCCCCAGAATGATTTCCACATACACCTTCATGAATAGCTCGCAGTATCTGCCGAGCCTCTACGGGGGTGACACATTTCAAGTATGGTCCAGAAAAAGATCTTTTGTACAACTGGTCATGCACTATGGCATACTTTGCAGCATTCAATTTGACCTTCCTAGCCTTTTCCCGTTGCTCGGGCAAAGTACTATCCCGAATGTAGGTTATAATCGGATCAATCCAACTCGGTTCATACGGTATGAGATTCACTTGCCAAGGATCGAAGCTTGTAGGCTCTTCGAAGATGGATGGCTGGCTCAGTATACCTATTAGAATCACCCTTGCTAATGTCTCCTCGGAACTCGAAGCACTACATGCTAACCGATCGGCCTCGTCGTTATGCTCTCTCGGCAGCCGGATGACTTCAATTTTCTCAAAACTTCTGGATGCACGCAGCACGATAGAACGATATGCTTCCATCGTTTCGTCCTTGGTTTCATACTCACCATTCACCTGACGGACAATCAACTGTGAGTCGCTAAAAGCGGTTAAGTTGCTGACCCTGAGCTCTTTGGCCAACTTGTCCATTGAGCAACGCCTCGTATTCTGCTTCATTATTAGTGGCTCGAAATTCAAGTCTGAGCGCTTGGCTCAAAGACGTGCCCTCTGGCATTTGCAATTTGATCCCAATACCTGCCCTCATCTGGTTGAAGGAGCCATCTACGTAGAGCTTCCATGGACATCTGCTAAGGTCTTCTGAATCGCACTTCTGAATTGCACTCCAACAAAAAATCAGCCACCACTTGCCCTTTGATAGTTGTTCTGGGCTCATACATTATGTCAAATGAGCTTAACTCTATGGCCTATTTCATCATTCTTCCCGAGAGGTCCAGCTTGTGCATGAGCACTTTGATTGGGAAAGTTGTCAGAACGACTATAGGATAGGACTCGAAATAATGCCACAGCTTTCTCTTGGCATTAACGAGCGAAAGTATTACCCGTTCGGTTTTCGAATATCTTCGTTCAGCTTCGGTCATCGTTTTACTGACATAAAAAATTGGGTACAGCACTTCTTCTTTGCAACGAATCAAAACGGCACTTGTTGCAATGTTAGATACCCCAAGATACAAAAATAGCTTCTCTCCTGGATCAAGAGTAAACAAGACGGGTGGATTTTGCATATACTCTTTTAATTGAGTCAGTGCTTGTCGCTGTTCATCCCCCCAGACCTATCTCCCATGGCTCCGTATTGTGTCGAAGAATGGCTTACAACGATCTGACAGCTTTGAGATAAACCGACTTAGCGCAACTATTCGACCCATGAGAGCTTGCAATTCTTTGATTGTCTTCGGTTCCACATTTGTGATCAGAGCTTCTGCCTGAGCTGGGCTAGCCTCTATTCTTCTGTGGTTAACTACGTGTCCTAGGAATTGGCCAGAACTCACGCCGAATGAACACTTGTTTGGATTAAGCCTCATTCCATATCTTCTTAGCACATCGAACATGTCTTGGAGATGTTTCAAATGATCAACTTTCTTCTTACTCTTTACCACCATGTCATCAATGTAAGCCTCCACAGTTTTTCCCATCTGATCTTCAAAAATCTTGCTAATCAGCCGCTAGTAGGTTGCTCCTGCATTCTTTAGTCCGAACGGCATGACTCTGTAGCAGTAAGTCCCTCGTTCGGTAACGAAAGAAGTTTTTTCTTCATTAGCGGGGCTCATGGGGATTTGATTGTAGCCTAAATAAGCATCTAGGAAGGTTAAACGCTCGTACCCCGTGGTAGCATCTACCATTTGGTCAATCTTTGGGAGCGAGAAGTTATCCTTCGGACAGGCTTTATTTAAATTGGTGAAGTTAATACACACTCACCATTTACCATTTTTCTTTGGCACAACGATGACATTTGAGAGCCAATCTGGGTACTGTACTTCCCTAATGAACGTTGCATCAAGTAACCTATCAACCTCTTCGACTATAATCTGATTGCGTTATGAAGCAAACCTTCTCTGCTTCTGCCTTACAGGTTTCATGGTCGGATTAACATTAAGGGAATGACAGGATACAGAAGGACTGATTCCAGGCATGTATAAGTGACTCCATGCGAACACATCAGCATTCCGAGACAAAAAATCAATTAGCTCCCGTTTTTCATCCTCGGCAAATCTTATTCCCACTCTGGTTGTTCACTCTGGCCTGTCATGGTGGATCTGCACATTAGCAAGAGGCTCTTCAGTTAAGTCCATAGGCTCCTCCTCCCTATTCTGTGTGGGTGGAGGTTCCTGTAATTGCTATTTCGAGCTTGCTGAGCGAATAGCTGTTTTTCCTTTCCCAGCGGATTTCATCGTCACAGAATAACACTTCTTAGCTGCAACTTGGTCCCCGTGAATGTCAATTACCTTATTTTCGTCAGGCCCTAAGCACCTCATTACCTGGTACAGACTTGAGGGAACACCCTGAACTCTATGAATCCATCCTCTGCCCATCAGAAGGTTGTAAGACGGGTGGATCTCAACTACCACAAAGCTCTCTATCAGAACCCTTTCTGTAGCTTGTACTGCAACTTCCACCATTCTGATGGGTTCAACCTGTTTTCCATCAAACCCTAACAAGGGATTTGTAGTGGGCTTAAGCCTCTCGGGTTTTATTTCGAGCCGATTGAATGTGTCCCTGGGTATAACATTTGCACTGCTCCCAGGATCAATCAGGACTCGTCGTACCAGGTATTCTGCTAGTGTCAAACTAACGACTAACGGATCCTCATGAGGAATTTGAACGCGTAACAGGTCGGTTCTGTCAAACTTGATCTGTGTTGATGCACTCTGTTGGTGCAGAGCGTTTACACTGCCTATCCTCCTCTTCATCTATGCCTGGCGAAGGCGTGTTCGAAACAGTTCATCTGACTCCTCAGTAGGCTCAGGCCGACCGTGAATTGCATTGATTATTCAAACTGGTTGCGTATTGTGGGAGTTCGACTTCTGATTCCTCTTCACTTGCTCTATCGGTCGGTTCTGTTCTGCCGCCAGGCCTTGAATATAACTTGTAAACTCCCCTCTGGCTATCAGTATCTCTACCTATCTCCTTAAGTTCTTGCACTCATTAATCTGATGGCTAAAGTCAGAATGGAATGCACAATGCTTAGACTGATCCCTCTGCTTGAGGGGCTGTCGGATTGGTAAAGGAGATCAGAACTTATCTTTATTTTCTTGGTACAGCCTTGCTAAGGTGACTTTCAATGGAGTAACCAGCTCTTCCTCCCTAGGCCTCTTTTCAGATTTCCAAGAGGTCTGACGCTGTGGCTGAACCTGCTTTTGTCTGATCTTTGCTTTGGTTTACTCTTCTGTTGATATGATGGATGTCTTCTGAGCGTTAGCTGCCTCTTCTTCTTCCAAGACCACAAATCTATCAGCTCTTTCATTAAGTTCATCCATAGTCTTCGGCGTATTCACTACCAAGCTTGTGTGGAATGGAGTGCCATGAGTCATGGCCAATTTAAACGCTTGAACCACCGTAGAAGGATGACATTCAATCACCATGCTCTTAGTAAGGTTAAACCTGGTAAGGAAAGCTTGGAGACTCTTGTCCTTATGCTGCTTCATTGTGAATAGGCTCGAAATGTCCTTTGCTGGATGTTTATTTCCATAATACTAGCTTATGAACCGGTTACACAAGCTTCGGAAACTATCTACTGAGCCCATCGGTAGGTTCTTGAACTAATTGAACGCTGGTCCAGCTAGACTTGTAGGGAAGCACTTGCACATCAAGGAATCATTCTCAGTGTTCAGAGCCATTTTCAACTGGATGTGATATACATGATCAATCAGATCGGTCGTCCCGTCGAACAAAATAAAAACTGGCATGAAAAATTTCCTCGGACTCGAAGCATTCAGAATTTCATCGGTGAACGACGAATCAACCGTTCGAGCTGCTGAACGGAGGGCTTCATTTTCCCTCTGGAACCCCGCGGTTGCTATCTGATCTACAGATCTCCTTTCTGAGCTTCGATAGTTGAGCGTCGCCATGGAAGACCGATAAGCCGGATCGAATGATCTTTCCTCCATAAACTCTTTGTGCCACGGCGGTATAGCTTTGTGGCGATCAAACTCCATTGCTTCGACTTGGCTGAGCATTTCTTGATGTGAATCGAAAGTCATGGCTTCGTTTTGCCTGATCTGTTCACGCCGTGGATCCACGTGAGTTGATCCTTCACGATCATCAACACGACGAGGATTTGGCGGCAAATCGTTTGGCCGGACCTCTTCGCGGTGAAGATCTGTCTGATTGTTCCCTACCTCCTCACCGTGATGCGCCGCATCAGTGCGTACAACTTCTTCTCCTGCCGAGAGCGGTCGCGGAATCACCGGAACTTCTTGACGCTGCATTTCAGTCCTTAGATCTGTATTCTCTCCCCTGAGAGCTTCGATCATGCTCATCAACTCATCAAGTTTCATCTACTGGACATTCTCTACCGTATTGGAGTTCTCACCCCCAATCATCATTCCAGAACAGAGCAAATACATGAATCACAAATTCTAAGTTAGATCTGAGTTCTGCTGACGCGAATCACGTCAGATCTGGACTCAAATTTTACGAGTTATGTTCTCCCTTCGATAGATTAGAGCTTTTCCGGCGTTTGAGCTTGTTGGATCGAGCCGCGATAGAGTGAATCACAGCTGCATAAACCTAACGCCAATTTCTCAAAATCAATCAAGAATCAAGAACTTCTCAAGAGCAAATCGCACTCTCTTAGATCTGGATTAAACCTCTAGAAATCAAGCTTCGTCGTCACCAATCAGTCTGAATCAACATGACGTTGATCAAATAAGAATCAACCTTCAACGATTCCCACAGATGGCGCCAATTTTAAGTGCAAGAAAATATCACTCCTCATTTCTCTAATATCTCTTTCTACAATTTTTCTCTCCCCCCCCCCCCCTTTCTATATCTTCTATGCCTACTTTTTGTTATAACTAACTTCTTGTGTTAGACTCTTAGTCTTCAGGCCTTCTTCCTTTTGGGCTTGACTCAATCCGGTGGATCTCCGGTGTTGGGCCTGTGGCATTAGTCTTCGAGCTTGGGCTTGAACTTGCTGCCCAACCCGATGCTCTTGTCTTGGGTCAGATCTGGTCCACTCTACCTTCGGTATCCTTAGGTATAGATGATGACCTTGGAACCGATCAAATAGGAGCGAAATTTGTCAAAAGAAAACACGATGGCTAACAACTCTTTCTCCGTGGTGGAGTAGTTGGTTTGGGCATCATTCAAGGTTTTGCTAGCATAATAGATGACATGTCGTGCTTTCTCAACCTTTTGACCTAAGAAAGCTCCTACTGCATAATCCGACGCATCACACATGATTTCAAAAGGTAAGTTCCAATCTGGCGAACGGATGATGGGTGCGGTGGTGAGAGCTGACTTTAATTGTTCAAAAGCAGAGTGACAGGGATTGGTAAACTCAAAGGGTATATCCTTCCCTAACAGATGGGTGAGAGGTCTTACTATCTTGCTAAAATCTTTAATGAAACGATGGCAAAAACCAGCATAACCTAAGAAAGCTCTAATATCCCGAACAGTTTTGGGAATGGGTAAACTCGAGATAAGGTCAACTTTGGATTGATCTACCTCAATTCCTGCAGCGAAGATATTATGACCGAGGATAATTCCTTTTCTAACCATGAAATGACACTTTTCCCAATTAAGAACCAAGTTAGTGTCACGATAACGCTGAAGAACAAGAGTAAGATGGTGAAGGTATTGCTCAAATGATGAACCAAAGACAGAGAAGTCATCCATGAAGATTTCAAGAAACTTTTCAACCATGTCACTGAAAGTACTCATCATACACCGCTGAAATGTAACAGGTGCATTGCATAAACCAAAAGGCATGCGACGATAAACAAATGTGCCAAATGGACAGGTGAAAGTGATTTTATCTTGGTCATCAACGTGGATAGGGATTTGATTATACCCAAAGTAACCATCTAAGAAGCAATAGAAGGATTGACCAGCTAATCTTTCTAACATTTGATCAATGAAAGGCAGAGGGAAATGATCCTTTCGAGTGACAGTATTGGGCTTTCGATAATCAATGTAAACTCGCCATCCAGTTTGGATACGAGTACAAACCAATTCATTATGGCTATTGGATACGACGGTGATGCCCGATTTTTTAGGGACAACATGAATGGGGCTTACCCACTGACTATCAGAAATGGGATAGATGATACCGGCATCAAGAAGTTTGATAATTTCAGCACGAACAACTTCATTTAAATTAGGGTTAAGTCTCCTTTGGGGCTGCCTATAGGTTTTTGCATCGTTATCTAAATGAATACGATGTTGAACCACTAAAGGACTAATGCCGCAAATATCATCAATGGACCACCCTATGGCTGCACGATTTTTCCTAAGAACCTTAAGAAGTTGGGTTTCCTGATTGGTAGTCAAGTCCAAAGCAATTACCACTGGAAAAGTGTCAGACTCACCTAGGTAGGAGTACTTTAAAGTCTCAAGTAGAGGCTTTAGTTCAACCTTGGGTGGCTTCTTCTTATTGTCGAGAGCAGTGGTAGCGGGAACAGATAATGGTTCAAACCTAATCTTCGGTGGTTCAAAGGTTGGAGTGGAATCGAGTAAAGCATTGACCTCACCAATGTAACTATCCACATCAACCTTATCACAAAAATGTGCTAGACACTATTGGAGTGGATACTCAAGGTAAGAGTTCTCAAAGGTGTAAGCAGCTAATGACTCAATGAGACAAATTTTTCAATGGAATCTGAGTCAGGGGGTTGCTTCATCAAATTAAATACATTGACTTCCAATTTCATGTTTCCAAAGGTTAAAGTCATACTACCATTTCGACAATTGATCACAGCATTAGGGGTAGCTAAGAATGGTCGACCTAAGATGATAGGAATTTGTGTACCTTGGGTAGGTTGGGTATCGAGAATAATGAAATCAACCGGGTAATAGAAATCAGCTATTTTCACTATCACATCTTCAATTATACCCCGTGGAATTTTGACAGAACGATCAGCTATTTGGATCCTATCATCAGTTTTTTTTAAATTATTCAAGCCTAACTCTAAATAAACTGAATATGGTAACAAATTCACACTAGCACCGAGATCCAACAAAGCATGTTCAGCAAACTTTTCTCCAATCCTACAAATGACAGTTGCACTCCCCGGGTCTTTATGTTTAACCACGGCTTGATTTTGTAGGAGAAAGAACAATTTTGGGCTATGACAGCTTCTTTTGGGATGTTGGTTTTCCTTTTGACTAAATCTTTGATGAACTTTGCATAAGAAGGAACTTGTTTAATAGCAGTGAGAAATGGAATATTGATCTGAAGATTTGAAAAATATCTAAGATCTCACTGTATTGTGACTCCTTCTTATTATTGACTAGTCAAGAAGGAAATGGGGTGGGGGGAACATAAGACTGAAGATGGATTGGATCAGATTTGGAACCTTGGTCCTCTTTGGTGCTGGCTGGGTCTGATACACTAGACTTGGATGGTGCATTTGTAGCTTGGGTGGGTAGCTCAACTTGATTATTGACTTTCTTCCCTGACCGAAGGGTTAAGATGGAGTTCACTTGATTATTTGATTGCTCAGTGGGAGGAGAAGTTCCAATGTGATTCACTTCTTTGCCTCTTGGATTAATTTCAGGTTGGCTAGGCAAGGTACCTTTTTGTCTTTCAGACAGTGCAGAAGTGAGTTGAGTCAACTGACTGTGGATAGATTGCTGAAATTGGAGTTGACTCTGAGTTAAAAGGTGTGATACCCCTCGGATCCGAGACACGGGTTTCTCAGGCCCAAGCCTAAACCCGAGGAAAATATCAGACAATTAATATTTTAAAACGAACACGGAATACAAAAATGAAATTTAAGAAATAAAATTTAAGATGAATGAAATCTAAAATATAATCCTTTAAAATTAAATACTTAAAATCCAAAACCTTCATTTGTTTAACAACTCGGGAATCCATCCAGTAGACCCCTAAATAAGAAAATCCCAGCTGAACTGCAAAATTAAAAGAAATCCATAACTAAGTCATGAAGAGAGATCCTATGTCTTCGGAAGAATGAGTGACCGTCTTTCCTCAGCACGAACAAGCTCAAGCCTGGAACTGACGTACACCTGAAAAATAGGAGTGGGTCAGGCTCACGAACAAGTTCTATCCTACTATAATTCAAGGAGAAACTCAATACGCATATACATTCTAACCAACTCAACAATAACTATATAATCCGCATATATATATATATATATATATATATATATATATATATATATATATATCCAAACTATGGACTCTCACTGTACTATGATACGGGTCTCAAGCTAAACAGAAGGCAACATGCAAAACGCACCTAAGTGGGCATGACTACCTAAGCCTAACAGGGTATACCTCAACCAACATAGCCAGCTATGCGTCCTACTGCATATACGCTCCCTAACCGTCGACTCTGAGACTCAAGCTTAAATCACGGTACCATAAAAATATATTTAAAATTCGTTCCTATCCATCCGTAAGAAATCCAGTTAGTCTTTCAGCGTAATCAGCCGTACAGACTAACATATAAGGAGGACTCTATTTATTATAATCCGTACCCTTATTCCAAAATAGGTAGGACTTAGCAATATGAGCTAATCCAAACCTAGTATGCCACCGTCCCATACCGATGCATACAATCCAACTATCCAGCAGTTGATAATACAGTCTATAAATGTAAATATCAATAGTTCCATAATTTCCACAATTGATAATAGAAATATTAAACAGAAGCGTCAACTATTTCATATTAAGCATGATAACATTTTGTATATTAACATGATTATTCAACACTATTCTGCAAAATCTAATAATTAATACTACAGGCCATACATGTAATCAATTAAATCAAAGTAAGCACGGAAGGATATATAATTTCACATGCTTAGTTTTATAATACTGGAACTAAGATTGAGCAATTTAAAATCCTTTCATTCCAGAAACAGTAACCTAATTTATTAAAATTATCTTCTGTGCAAATACAAACATCAAAACCAGTAGTTGTCTATAAATTCGCCTGCTTATTTGAGATTATTGAAGTATATTATCCGTAATATATCACAGAGAATTGCTATTCCAAGTTAAGCAAAATTTAAAATCCTTTACAACCAAGAACAGTAAACTAGCTTGTTTAAACACTGTTTACGGTTCAATTGTAAACTCCAATTGATTTATTTTTTTGTATCACCCTACTCTCTAAAAGTTTAACAAGACTTAGAACATCTCTAAACACTCTAATATAGCTTCTAACAGAATCTGAAAACTCCAAATTCCAAGCATCGTAGCCAAAACAGTCGCCGAAAAACGAAAAAAACTAAAACCCGACGAAAGAGCCTGCTCCCTCAAAGAGAGAGCCCGCTCTTTTAAGCTTGGATCTGGCTCTACTAAGCTTGGAGCCTACTCCAAGACCCCTAGAGCTTGCTCCATGATTCCATGGAGCTTGCTCTTTGTCCAGAAGAGCCTGCTCTTTCCAAAAATAAGCCGTCTTTCTTCCTATTCTTCATCGTTTTCAATTCCGACGAGTTTCTGATGAACTGACTTCGATTCCTATGGTTCTTAGAGGTTTAAATTAGGTTCCAACATGATCAAGAGGCATTTAAATTCTTTATTCAATCACTGTCATCCATCAAAACATAACTATGCAACAAAAAACTTAGAACGAAACAATTATTTATTCTTGAACACTCACTGTTAAAGTATTCAACTCTATAATCTAGATTAATTCTATTGTATTCCCATGTGTTCCAATTTAATTAAAACCCTATATACATCAATTTACATGCATTCAATTAAAGATTATACAAGAAAACCTCAAAACAAGTAGTACAAAATATTATGACTACGAGCAGTATTAAAACACAGAGACATGGAAACGTTGTTTAATTTTAAATCATTATTATCTTCCTGGACTGGTATTAGACATGCAAAGAACACGAGCCAAAGGAAAAGAGCTAGGATTAGAACTTGCCTTTGTTCAAAATCCCAACGTCGTCTTCTTAAGTTTCTCTGGCGAACTACCGTAATCCTCCTCTGTTCCTTCTTTACCTCCACTGTCGTGAATAGGGTTTTCTAAAACCCTAGGCAAAACTTAATACTTATATTTATAGGTTTATACAAAACCTAAGTTCAATCCAAACCCTACCATGAATCATAGTCGGCCCATAGAAAACCCTATTGAAAATCTACGTCGGCTAACAACCGTGACTTCTAAAAGAACCCTAATTAAACAATTGCAATAAACAAAACTAATTTAATTTAACATACCAGTTAATTCAAATAAAATAAATAATACACTCAATTTCATTTTCCACAAAAGCATACACCAATGGAAGAAAATAAGTAAACCAATACACAAATAAATAATAACAATTAAATAAAACAAATAAATAAATAAACAAATAAATAAATACTATAATTACCTCAACTAATTAACAATAACTAAAACAATAAAGCAAATGGCCAAATAAATTAATTAAAAATGAAATTAAACAATTAAATAAAATACCAGGACTATCCTTTTAAAATTAGGGGTATTACATTCTTCCCCCCTAATAAAAGGAATTCCATCCTCGGAATTTGCTCTGACCTTACTGCGAGCGAATGAGATCTTCCCGTACCCAAGTGGACTCAACCTCATTGTGATGACTCCACTGAACACGAACCAAGGAAATAACCTTATTTCGAAGGATTTGATTTCGACGGTCGACAAAACGACACGGTGACTCCAAATAAGTTGCATCCGGCTGCAACTCAATCTCCCTAACATCGATATGCTGATATCGATCCTCATCTCGCAGAAATTTCCACAACATGGAAACATGAAACACGTTGTGCACTCGATCCAAATTATCTAGAAGTGTCAACCGATAAGCTACAGCTCCAACTCAATCCGTAATCATAAACGGACCGACAAACCGTGGTGACAACTTCCCTTTCTTCCCAAAGCGCATTACTCCTTTCATAAGAGACACGTTGAGTAGAACCTGGTCTCCAACCTGAAACTCCAAAGCATGAGTACGACGATCGGCATAACTCTTTTGCCTACTCTGAGTAGTGCGCATGCGATCCCGAATAAGAGCAATATTCTTAAAAGTATCCTTAATGAACTCAGGACCCAAGAATCTGCTCTTACCAACCTCCCATCCAACAAACAGGCGATCAACACGGTCGACCATACAATGCCTCAAATGGTGCCATACCAATAGTCTTCTGGAAACTATTGTTATATGCAAACTCCACAAGTGGCAAGTAATCCTCCTAATGGCCCTTGAAATCAAGAACACGTGACCAAAGCATATCCTCCATGATCTGATTAACCCTCTTAGTCTGACCATCAGTTTGAGGATGATAAGCAATGCCAAGATATAACTCTGTACCTAAAGCCTATTGAAAACTCTTCCAAAATCTAGATATAAAGCTCGAATCCCTGTCCAATATGATAGATAACGGAATACCATGTAACTTTACAATCTCAGTAATGTAAAGTCTCGCCAACTGCTCCGATGTGAAGTCAGTGCGAATAGGCAAGAAATGAGCTGACTTAGTTAACCTATCTACAATGACCCAAATGGAATTGTGATCCTTGAAGGAATTAGGCAAATCCCTCCACAAAATCCATAGAAATGCTTTCATATTTCTACTCCAGTATAGGTAGTGGCTGTAGAGCTCCCAGCGGCCTCTGATGCTCAATCTTAACCATCTGACAAGTACTATATTGAGAAACAAAAAGAGCAATATCCCTCTCCCTCTTCATACCTGCCTACCAAAACTGCCGTTTCATATCCTGATACATTTTGTCCCCTCCAGGATGAACAGAAAACTCAGAGTGATGAGTTTCAGTCATCACCTCTTTCTTCAAATTGTCAACAGAAGGTACCACTAAACGTCCTTGTACCTCAAGCCTCCGTCAATCCCAATATAGTAAAATGGAACTTCCCAAAAGCTATCTCTGCAACTTTGTCAATACACTGCTGATCCGTGAGTTGTACTTGCAGAACCTTGCAAATGATAGAAGGTGTAACTACCATGCAAGCCATAAAAGCATCAGACAACTCATCCACCGTTTTCAAAGCATTCCACTCAGTAGTGAATAAGGCAGAAAGACTAGCATCAAGTCGGTGACTGAGTGCATCTGCCACCACATTCACTTTCCCTGTATGGTACTGTATTGAGAAATGATAATCTTTCACAAACTCTAACCATCTACGCTGTCTCATATTCAGCTCTCACTGAGTGAACAAATACTGCAAACTCTTGTGATCACTAAATAATCTGAAGGACTCACCCAATAGATAATGCCTCCAAATCCGTAAGGCAAAGATCACTGCTGCCAACTCCAAATCATGTGTTGGATAATTAAGCTCATGAGGCTTATGTTTCTGAGATCCATAAGAAATCGGTCACTCCTCCTGTATTAAAATACATCCAAGACCCTACAGAGAAGCATCTGTGTGGACCAGATAGTCTATCCCACTCTGTGGAGTAGCCAGAACCGGTGCAGAAGTCAACTTCCTTTTTAGCTCATCAAAAGCTCACTGGCAGTGTTCATCCCACACAAACTGCACACCCTTTTTAGTCAAATGAGTGAGTGATCCCGCTATCTTGGAGAACCCCAGGGTGAACCTCCTATACTATCACCGTCCCATACCGGGTTGATCAGGTACGAGCCCAAACCCGAGGGATATCGAACAATTAAAGTATTTTAAATCGAATACGGAATACAAAGTGAAATAAGAAATAAAATTAAATAGACCTTGAAATAAAATTATTCAAATCTGATAATTCAAAACTCTATAAGTTTACAACTCGGGAATCCATCCAGTGGACCCCTTATTAATATTCTCAATCCAAAACTAAAATGACTGAAATAAAGTCTAAAGCTAATATAGAGAAGATTCCTACGTAGTAGGAGGAATGAATATCTGTATCTGCTTTGCTCGTCCAAGCTCTAACCCTAGAACTGACGAACACCTGAAAAATAAAGGAATGAGTCAGGCCCACATGCAAGTCCTGATCTACTACAATCCAAACAGTAATCTGATACGCAGATACATCATAGGAAGACTCAACAATAACTAGAGTAGTCCATATATGTATATAGTACACACAATAGGATGCTCGCTAGTCCAGTAGGTCTGTCTCAGCCTGAATATAAGGCAACATGCAAATACGCACCCTAAGGTGGGCATGAGTACCTAGACCTACCAGGGAACAATACCTATGTCCAGTTATCCATCCTAGGTGATATACACACCCTAACCATGGTCCTGAGACTCGGGCTCACACCATGGCACATAAAATAAATATATAAAGTCCGTACTCCCAATACAAAATATCAGCCATCTATGTAGTGGTCTGATATATATAAACACTCTATCCTGAAACCGTAGTAAGTCTTTCAATTCACAATTGATATGACACATGTAGGTGATGGACTTAACCCTTATGGTTAATCCATACCTTAATCCAATTTGGGTAGGATTTAATGTTTTGAACTAATCCATTCCCAATATAGGTAGGTCTTAGTATTTTGAACTAAGCCATCCCTAATATGACACCGTCCCATACCGGTTCATATATATATCCATATAAGTAGGACTTAACCTTTTTATGGTTAATCCAACTCATTCCAAATTAGGTACGATTAGTGTTTTAACTAATTCATACCTACTATGTCACCGGTCCCACACCGGTACATACAATCCTCCAGTTAACACAGTTGACCATACCATATTAAATAGTCATTAACCACATTCCACAATATGCACAAGATAAATTTAATGCATATACATAATCAATAGGCATTCAGTACGGGCCTAAAATCCAATTCCAATAATGTAAAGTGCTACAATAAATTTAAGCATTCACATTCTCCATCATAGTCCAAGAATTGATACAATTAATAGAAATTTAAGTATCAACTACACCCAACTTAAGCATAGGAAAATTCAGTTAATTCCCTATACTTCAAATACTATAGAATTATGATTTATATATATATTTAAATCACACACAACAACTTTGCCAAGCTCAGGTATATAAACCTAGCAAATCATCCAATATAGTTCACAATTTGATACAGTTAATAGAAATTTGAGTATCAACTAAACCCAAGGTAAGCATAAGGAATTTTTACTTAATTCACAATACTTATAATACTATGGAAATATGATTTATTTTTATAATTAAATCATATACACAATCCTTGTTAAGTTTCAGTGCCAATAAAAATTATCCAACAGTGTGCAACCCCTAAGTTTTCTTAACTTATACAGTCCATCCTTTAATCCATTTTTGAGTTATTATTTAGGTCTATAACATCCCATACAACATTTAAAATAAGTTAGACGAAGTCCTAATGCACTGTACAGTCTAATTAACGCATAAAAAATCATACAGTATGCAATTTCTAGGAAAGAGAAGGCTCTAAAAAATTAGAGCCTGCTCTTTTATGGATTGAGCTGGCTCTATGACTCTAAGATCCTGCTCTAAATAGCCAAGAGCCTGCTATAAAAATATTAGAGCGGGCTCTTTCCATTTTTGGAGCCTGCTCTTGCTCCCTTGCATGCCGTTATCCATTCCAGCTTCATCTTTTTCAACTCCGGTGTTTTCCCAGACCCTCTGTGATGTTTTTAATCCTTGTTCTAGGTTCCATCTTAATCCTAGATACATGTTAAACCTCTAACATCCAACCATAGTATGTATTGAACACAATATTTGAAACCAACGATAATAGAAATTTAGTTTGCAATCTACCGCTTTTCCTTAGATTTATTTTGCTCCATTCCTATGCTCAATCATGGATTAATATTTCCCATAATATATTAAGCCTATTATAGTCCCAACACATCAAATAAATAGTTTATACGAAGTGTTAATCATCTGAACAGTCCAAACAATGACAAAATACCAACCTGTGTGCATTTGGGTGAGAGCAGGCTCCATACAAATTTAGAGCCTGCTCTTTTAATGTTAGAGCCGGCACCCTACCTTAGGGAGCCTTCTCTTTGCAGCATGGAGCCGACTCCATGCTCCTTGGAGCCGGCTCTTTGCATGAGAGAACTGGCTTTCTCATTTTGAGAGCCTGCTCTCCTCCTTTCCAGTGCTTTCTGCGGTTTTCTACTTCGTCTTCCTCGCATCCGGCGATACTCAGGCCTCTGTAAATCCTTTAATACTTATTCTAAGGTTAAATTAATGTTCCAGATTATCCCTAAATCATTGGTATACAACCACGACATGAATTGAACACACCGTTTAAAACAACGACAATAGAAGGTCCAATTAGAAATTTTAAACAATTTCAAAACAGATTAATTCAGGAAACTCAAACACTATTTTTAAAACTTGTTCTAGGGTTAAATTTTAGTCCCAGATTAATTACAAGTCATCAATACTCGTTCATGATCTCAACTTAATCAAAACTTAATGTAAACAACAAGAGGAACAAATTACAGAAACCATAGGTTCATGCACCAGTCAATTCAATGAGATCAAATAAATTTATATATGAATAGAAAACATGATATGACATTTATTTAAATCCATTTTAGCCTTTACTAAATTCCTGGAGTTTAACTAGGCATGCAGAGAATACGAATTAAAGGGAAAAAGAAGAACAGAGACTTGCCTCTGATTTCCGATTGGAAATCTAAAATTGTCGTCTCTAACAACTCCGGCAACATCAATTGTTGCTATCAACCTCTGCCGTTCTTAGTTAAATCCAGAACTCATCCTTGAATCCCTCCCTTAATCTCTTAAAGTTCTCTCTGTATTTTGTCTCACAAAACACACTCGGTTGCTCTCTGTATTCTATGTACGTGAATAGGGTTAACAAAACCCTTGGCATACCTATACTTATGTATTTATAGGTTTTAATTGAAACCCTAATTTAAATCCTAAACCGAACCCTAAAGTAAATCCTAAACCAATTATATGTCGGCTCCATTCCTAGACACGGCTCCAATCATAGACACGATGTAAAACATGAAACCCTAATTACCAAAACAGTGAATTCACATAAGCACGTAATTAATTAAACTTGAGAAATACATTTAAATTAATGAAAGAAACCAAAAAACAATTTAAGCAATTAATTAAAGAAAAAACAATTTAAAACCATTAATGAAATAAAAACACAATTAATTGAATTAAAAATAAAATAAATCAAATAAGTAAATAATTAATTAATTAATAAAAAATACAATAAATAATTAAATTAAATTCTAGGACTGTCCTTTTAAAATTAGGGGTATTATATTCTTCCCCCCTAACAAAAGGAATTCCGTCCTCGGAATTCGCTCTTACCTTCTTCCCATAATTCAGGAAACTGCGAGCGAATGACATCCTCCCGTTCCCAAGTGGACTCAGTCTCATTGTGATTACTCCACTGAACACGCACCAAAAGGATAACCTTGTTACGAAGGATTTGATCCCGACGGTCAACAATACGACACGGTGACTCCAAATAGGTTGCATCCGGCTGCAACTCAATTTCCCCAACATCAATACATTGATACCGATCCTCATCTCGGAGAAATTTCCGTAATATGAAAACATGGAACACATTGTGAATGCGATCTAAAGTATCCGGAAGTGCCAACCTACAAACAACAGCTCCAACGCGACCCGTAATCATGAATGGACCGACAAACCGCAGTGACAACTTCCCTTTCTTCCCAAAGCGCATAACCCTTTTTATAGGCGACACCTTGAGTAAAACCTGATCTCCAACCCTAAACTCCAAAGTACAAGTACGCCGATCAGCATAACTCTTCTGCCTACTCTGAGCAGTACGAATGCGATCCCTAATAAGAGCAAGCTTCACAAATCCATAGAAATGCCCTTCCATTTCCACTCTGGTATCGGTAATGGCCGTAGAGCTCTCGACGGCCTCTGATAATCAATCTTGACCATCTGACAAGTACTACACTGAGAGACAAATAAAGCAATATCCCTCTTCATACCTGCCCACCAAAACTGCCACAGCCAAGACCCTGCAACGAAGCATCCGTGTAAACAAGATACTCGATCCCGCTCTGTGGAGTAGCCAGAACCGGTGCAGAAGTCAACTTTCTTTTCAGCTCATCAAAAGCTCATTGACAGTGCTCATCCCACAAGAACTATACACCTTTTTTAGTCAGATGAGTGAGTGGTCCCGCTATCTTGGAAAACCCCTAGATGAACCTCCGATAATATCCCGCCAAACCGAGGAAACTTTGAATCTCGGTATGTGAAGTAGGTTGTCCCCACTCAACCATAGCTGAAACCTTGGCTGGATCTACTACTATTCCCCTTTTCTGACACCACGTGACCCAGAAACAAAGCAGAAAGACAACCCTAGAATCTCCAGAAATACATCCAAAAAAATCCCGCACAATTGGTATATAACCCAATGGTACAGTAATCCCTTCCTCCGTTTCCTCCTCCATAAGGTACAAGTAGTGCTAGCTTTTTAGAACGTGGCATAGCGACAACATATCCTGACCAGGTATGGTGAAAACAACAGACCTATCACAACCATTAACTTGGACATGGTAATGTGATAACCATTCAATCCCAAGTCATATCGTATAAGTGTACATGTCCAAAACCACTAGATTGGCTAGGAATCGGAGCCTGCAAATAGCCAGTGTCCCAACCAAACTATCCAAACCCAATGGTAAATACTCCGTAGAGCAAAGCACAAAGGGTACACAAAATACTCCAAAATCAACTCATAGTTAGAACGGCATTCTGTTTTGAGAATTCTTCCTTTAATATCCAATTTATCATATTGATTTACACAAGTTCTTTTATAAACTCCTTGGTAATCATTCCGTTTTAACACAACGAACCTATAAACAAAGCTTTGTGTGCTTGCTTAAAAATAAATCACTCTACTGTGACTTTCCGTTATTATCACATCATACACAATCCATTATAGTTTAAATAAATCATAGGTGTATAAATCCAACAATACCATCATAATCCACAACAAAGATAGCCAAAACCACGAGTTTACTTTATTAAAAAAACTTCTTTAAATCATAAACTGTCAAAAGAATAATCATAAAATATTCTTGAATATACTAGTGTGTGACAGTTAAACAGTACTACCCATTAAATAACACTCCCACTCCTACTAGTAATGAAAATTATATCACTCCTAGAAGAGCATTTATTCTTAAACCCCGGTAACCTCCATCTTGGACGCTCCGGTATCATCTCCATCCTGATCTTCTTCGGGGTCTTCCTCTCCACTTGGCTCAGCTTCGAGCACCACCGAAGCTGTGTTGGGTCCACAGTATGGTGGCCAATCCTGCACACAAGAAACCTTCCTTAACTTATACTCTGAGACAACACTGACTGGATACAAGTCCATGGTCTCCAGCTTTACCTTCTTGGTTGACCTTCGCAGAAGAATCGTCGTAGTAACCGTCCTCTTCTTCTGGTCCCTCTTTGCTTTCATCGCAGACTAGATCCTTCTCCCAGTGCCAAACATTATGAAATTTCAGAATAAGATTAACATCAGTACTTTCTAAACGAACCATAAAGGAATTCAACGAATCCTAAACTTAAGCTCTAATCAAGAGATAACGTTACGCAGAAGTCTTAATACGAAACACCCTAAAGACACTTGAACCAGGAGTGCTCTGATACCAACTGTGATACCCCTTGGATCCGAGACGCGGGTTGATCTGGTTCGAGCCCAAACCCGAGGCATATCAAACAATTAAAGTATTTTAAATCGAACACGGAATACAAAGTAAAATAAAAAATTAAATTAAATAGCTGGAAGAAACTAAATTAAAAAACCTTAAAATAAAATTATTCAAATCTGATAATCCAAAACTCCATAAGTTTACAACTTGGAAATCCATCCAGTGGACCACTTATTAATATTCTCAATCCAAAACTAAAATGACTGAACTAAAGTCTAAAACTAATATAAAGAAGATTCCTACGTAGTCAGAGGAATGAATATCTATATCTGCTCTGCTCGTCCAAGCTCTAACCCCGGAACTGACGAACACCTGAAAAATAAAGGAGTGGGTCAGGCCCACATGCAAGTCCTGATCTATTACAATCCAAACAGTAATCGGATACGCAGATACATCCTAGGAAGACTCAACAATATCTAGAGTAGTCCATATATGTATATAATACACACTATAGGACGCTCCCTAGTCCAGTAGGTCTGTCTCAGCCTGAATAGAAGGCAACATACAAATACGCACACTAAGGTGGGCATGAGTACCTAGACCTACCAGGGAACAACACCTATGTCCAATTATCCATCCTAAGTGATATACGCACCCTAACCATGGTCCTAAGACTTAAGCTCATACCATGGCATATAAAATAAATATATAAAGTCCGTACTCCCAATACAAAATATCAGCCATCCATGTAGTGGTCTAATATATGTAAACACTCCATCCTGAAACCGTAGTAAGTTTTTCAATTCATAATTGATATGACACATGTAGGTGATGGACTTAACCCTTATGGTTAATCCATACCTTAATCTAATTTGGGTAGGATTTAGTGTTTTGAACTAATCCATTCCCAATATAGGTAGGTCTTAGTATTTTGAACTAAGCCATCCCTAATATAACACCGTCCCATACCGGTTCATATATATATCCATATAAGTAGGACTTAACCTTTTTATGGTTAATCCAACTCATTCCAAATTAGGTACGATTAGTGTTTTAACTAATCCATACCTAGCATGTCACTTTCCCATACCGGTACATACAATCCTCCAGTTAACACAGTTGACCATACCATATTAAATAGTCATCAACCACATTCCACAATATGCACAAGATAAATTTAATTCATATACATAAATAATAGGCATTCAGTACGGGCCTAAAATCCAATTCCAATAATGTAAAGTGCTATAATAAATTTAAGCATTCACATTCTCCATCATAGTCCAAGAATTGATACAGTTAATAGAAATTTAAGTATCAACTACACCCAAGCTAAGCATAGGAAAATTCAGTTAATTCCCTATACTTCAAATACTACAAAATTATGATTTAGATATATATATTTAAATCACACACAACAACTTTGCCAAGCTCAGGTATATAAACCTAGCAAATCCTCCAATATAGTTCACGATTTGATACAGTTAATAGAAATTTGAGTATCAACTAAACCCAAGGTAAGCATAGGGAATTTTTACTTAATTCACAATACTTATAATACTATGGAAATATGATTTATTTTTATAATTAAATCATATACACAATCCTTGTTAAGTTTCAGTGCCAATAAAACTTGTCCAACAGTGTGCAACCCCTAAGTTTTCTTAACTTATACAGTCCATCCTTTAATTCATTTTTGAGTTCTTATTTTCCCATGTTATTATAGGTCTATAACATCCCATACAACATTTAAAATAAGTTAGACGAAGTCCTAATGCACTATACAGTCTAATTAATGCATAAAAAATCATACAGTATGCAATTTCTGGGAAAGAGAAGGCTCTAAAAAATTAGAGCCTGCTCTTTTCTAGATTGAGCTGGCTCTATGACTCTACGAGCCTGCTCTAAACAGCCAAGCGCCTGCTCTAAAACTATTAGAGCTGGCTCTTTCCATTTTTGGAGCCTACTCTTGCTACCTTGCATGCCGTTGTCCGTTCCAGCTTCATCTTTTTCAACTCCGGTGTTTTCCCAGACCCTCTGTGATGTTTTTAATCCTTGTTCTAGGTTCAATCTTAATCCTAGATACATCTTAAACCTCTAACATCCAACCATAGTATGTATTGAACACAATATTTGAAACCAACGACAATAAAAATTTAGTTTGCAATCTACCGCTTTTCCTTAGATTTATTTTGCTCCATTCCTATGCTCAATCATGGATTAATATTTCCTATATTATATTAAGCCTATTATAGTCCCAACACATCAAATAAACAGTTTATACGAAGTGTTAATCATCTGAACAGTCCAAACAATGCCAAAATACTAACCTGTGTGCGTTTGGGTAAGAACAGGCTCCATACAAATTTAGAGCCTGCTCTTTTAATGTTGGAGCCGGCTCCCTAACTTAGGGAGCCTGCTCTTTGCAGCATGGAGCCGGCTCCATGCTCCTTGGAGCTGGCTCTCTCATTTTGAGAGCCTGTTCTCCTCCTTTCCGGTGCGTTCTGCGGTTTTCTACTTCGTCTCCCTCGCATCCGACGATACTCAGGCCTCTGTAAATCCTTTAATACTTATTCTAAGGTTAAATTAATGTTCCAGATTATCCCTAAATCATTGGTATACAACCACGACATGAATTGAACACACCGTTTAAAACAACGACAACAGAAGGTCCAGTTAGAAATTTTTAAACAATTTCAAAACAGATTAATTCAGGGAACTCAAACACTATTTTTAATACTTGTTCTAGGGTTAAATTTTAGTCCCAGATTAATTACAAGTCATCAATACTTGTTCATGATCTCAACTTAATCAAAACTTAATGTAAACAACAAGAGGAACAAATTACAGAAACCACAGGTTCATGCACCAGTCAATTCAACGAGATCAAATAAATTCATATATGAATAGAAAACATGATATTACATTTATTTAACTCCATTTTAGCCTTTACTAAATTCCTGAAGTTTAACTAGGCATGCACAGAACACGAATTAAACGGAAAAAGAAGAACAAAGACTTGCCTCTGATTTCCGAATGGAAATCTAAAACTGTCGTCTCTAGCAACTCCGGAAGCATCAATTGTTGCTATCAACCTCTGCCGTTCTTAGTTAAATCCAGAACTCCTCCTTGAATCCCTTCCTTAATCTCTTAAGGTTCTCTCTATATTTTGTCTCATAAAACACACTTGGTTGCTCTCTGTATTCTATGTACGTGAATAGGGTTAACAAAACCCTTGGCAGACCTATACTTATGTATTTATAGGTTTTAATTGAAACCCTAATTTAAATCCTAAACCGAACCCTAAAGTAAATCCTAAACCAATTATATGTCGGCTCCATTCCTAGACACGGCTCCAATCCTAGATACGATGTAAAACATGAAACCCTAATTATCAAAACAGTGAATTCACATAAGCACGTAATTAATTAAACTTGAGAAATACATTTAAATTAATGAAACAAACCAAAATACAATTTAAGTAATTAATTAAAGAAAACACAATTTAAAACCATTAATGAAAGAAAAACACAATTAATTGAATTAAAAATAAAATAAATCAAATAAGCAAATAATTAATTAATTAATAAAAATACAATAAATAATTAAATTAAATTCTAGGACTGTCCTTTTAAATTAGGGGTATTACAAAATTCCTTGGCAATCATCCTATCCCAACACAATGTACTTACAAGTAAATATTTGTTTGCTTGTTTAAAAACCCCAATCACTCCAGTATGATAAAAATCAACTATCACAACATACACATCCCAATATAGTCTAATAAAACTACATACGTATATATCACAAAAATGCTATCACAAAACACAATGAAGATAGCAAAAATCGCTAGTTCACTTTATTAAGAACTTTTCCAAACCATAAATTGTCAAACAAATAATCGTATTATATTCTTTAACAAAATACTAGTGTACGTGATTAAATCCGTACTATACTCCTACTAATACCTCCTCCACTACTAGTAATTAAAAGTACTCTTAAAAGAGCAGTCATCCTTGAACTCCGGTGCCTTCCATCTTGGATGCTCCATTATCTCCTTCATCCTGATCTTCTTCAGGGTCTTCCTCTCTACTTGGCTCAGCTTTGAGTACCGCCGAAGTTGTGTTAGGTCCACAGTATGGTGGCCAGTCTCACACACCCGAAACCTTCCTTGCTTTGTACTCCGATCAATTCCTTAGTCTCCAACTGTAACGGCCTACTCCACCACATGGTATGATATTGTCCGCTTTGGGCTGAGCCCGTACGGTTTTGCTCTTGGGCTTCACCCCAAAAGGCCTCATACCAATTGGAGATGATGCACTTATATATCAGCACTTCACCTGCACTTCACCTTTCCTCTACCCAGGCAATGTGGGACTTGTGCACCCGTAGCTCGCCAGTGTGGTAGCCTGACAGTGTCTCTTGTACTCGCCCACTACACACCCGCACACAGGGTTATCACACCAACTCTGCCTTCTTGGTCGGCCTCCGTAAGGGAATCGTCGGAGTAACCTTCTTCTTCCTTGGGTCCTTCTTTGCTTTCATCGCGGACCACATCCTTTTCCTAGTGCCAAACATTCTGAAATTACAGAATAAACTTGACATCAGTACTTTCAAACGAACCGTAAAGGAATACGATGAATCCTAAACTTAAGCTCTATTCAAGAGAAAACGCTACACGGAAGTCTTAATACGAAACATCCTAGAGACACTTGAACTTGGAGTGCTCTGATACCAACTGTGATACCCCTCGGATCCGAGACACGAGTTGATCAGGCGCAGGCCCAAACCCGAGGGAAATATCAGACAATTAATATTTTAAAACAAACACGGAATACAAAAATGAAATTTAAGAAATAAAATTTAGGCTGAATGAAATCTAAAATATAATCCTTTAAAATTAAATACTTGAAATCCAAAACCTTCAATTGTTTAACAACTCGGGAATCCATCCAGTGGACCCCTAAATAAGAAAATCCCAACTGAACTGCAAAATTAAAAGAAATCCATAACTAAGTCATGAAGAGAGATCCTACGTCGTCGAAAGAATGAGTGACCGTCTCTCCTCAGCACGAACAAGCTCAAGCCTGGAACTGACATACACCTGAAAAATAGGAGTGGGTCAGGCCCACGAACAAGTTCTATCCTACTATAATTCAAGCAGAGACTCGATACGCATATACATTCTAACCAACTCAACAATAACTATATAATCCGTATATATATATATATATATCCAAACTATGGACTCTCACTAGACTATGATGCAGGTATCAACCTGAACAGAAGGCAACATGCAAAACGCACCTAAGTGGGCATGACTACCTAAGCCTAACAGGGTATACCTCAACCAACATAGCCAGCTATGCGTCCTACTGCATATACGCTCCCTAACCATCGACACTGAGACTCAAGCTCAAATCACGGTACCATAAAAATATATTTAAAATTCGTTCATATCCATCCGTAAGAAATCCAGTTAGTCGTTCAGCGTAATCAGCCGCACAGACTAACATTTAAGGAGGACTCTATTTATTATAATCCGTACCCTTATTCCAAAATAGGTAGGACTTAGCAATATGAGCTAATCCAAACCTAGTATGCCACCGTCCTATACCGATGCATACAATCCAACTATCCAGCAGTTGATAATACAGTCTATAAATGTAAATATCAACAGTTCCATAATTTCCACAATTGATAATAGAAATATTAAGCATAAGCGTCAACTGTTTCATATTAAGCATGATAACATTTTGTATATTAATAGGTTTATTCAACACTACTCCGCAAAATCTAACAATTGATACTACAGGCCATACATGTAATCAATTAAATCAAAGTAAGCACGGAAGGATATATAATTTCACATGCTTAGTTTTATAATACCGGAACTAAGATTGAGCAATTTAAAATCCTTTCATTCCAGAAACCGTAACCTAATTTATTAAAATTATCTTCTGTGCAAATACAAACATCAAAACCAGTAGTTGTCTATAAATTCGCCTGCTTATTTGAGATTATTGAAGTATATTATCCGTAATATATCACAGAGAATTGTTATTCCAAGTTAAGCAAAATTTAAAATCCTTTACAACCAAGAACAGTAAACTAGCTTGTTTAAACATTGTCTACGGTTCAAGTGTAAACTCCATTTGATTTATTTTTTTGTATCACCCTACTCTGTGAAAGTTTAACAAGACTTAGAACATCTCTAAACACTCTAATATAGCTTTTAACGGAATCTGAAAACTCTAAATTCCAAGCATCGTAGCCAAAACAGTCGCCAAAAAACCAAAAAAACTAGAACCTGACGAAAAAGCCTGCTCCCTCAAAGAGGGAGCCTGCTCTTTTAAGCTTGGAGCTGGCTCTACTAAGCTTGGAGCCTGCTCCAAGACCCCTAGAGCTTGCTCCATGATTCCATGGAGCTTGCTCTTTGTCCAGAAGAGCCTGCTCTTTCCAAAAATAAGCCGTCTTTCTTCCTATTCTTCATCGTTTTCAATTCCGACGAGTTTCTGATGAACTGACTTCCATTCCTATGGTTCTTAGAGGTTTAAATTAGGTTCCAACATGATCAAGAGACAATTAAATTCTTTATTCAATCACTGTCATCCATCAAAACACAACTATGCAACAAAAACTTAGAACGAAACAATTATTTATTCTTGAACACTCACTGTTAAAGCATTCAACTCTATAATCCAGATTAATTCTATTGTATTCCCATGTGTTCCAATTTAATTAAAACCCTATATACATCAATTTACATGCATTCAATTAAAGATTATACAAGAAAACCTCAAAACAAGCAGTACAAAATCTTATGACTAAGAGCAGTATTAAAACACAGAGACATGGAAACGTTGTTTAATTTTAAATCATTATTATCTTCCTGGACTTGTATTAGACATGCAAAGAACACGAGCCAAAGGAAAAGAGTTAGGATTAGAACTTGCCTTTGTTCAAAATCCCAACGTCGTCTTCTTAAGTTTCTCTGGCGAACTACCGTAATCCTCTTTTGTTCCTTCTCTGCCTCCACTGTCGTAAATAGGGTTTTCTAAAACGCTAGGCAAAACTTAATACTTATATTTATAGGTTTATACAAAACCTAAGTTCAATCCAAACCCTACCATGAATCCTAGTCGGCCCCATAGAAAACCCTATTGAAAATCTACATTTGCTAACAACCGTGACTTCTAAAAGAACCCTAATTAAACAATTGCAACAAACAAAACTAATTTAATTAAACATACCAGTTAATTCAAATAAAATAAATAATACACTCAATTTCATTTTCCACATAAGCATACACCAATGGAAGAAAATAAGTAAACCAATACACAAATAAATAATAACAAGTAAATAAAACAAATAAATAAATACTGCAATTACCTTAACTAATTAACAATAACTGAAACAATAAAGCAAATGGCCAAATAAATAAATTAAAAATGCAATTAAACAATTAAATAAAATACCAGGACTATCCTTTTAAAATTAGGGGTATTACAAAAGGTCAAAGTGACTCTCTAACTTTTGAATTCTTTAATCTGATTGCTTGTTAGATTGATCAAGATTAAGGGCAAGCATTTTCAGAGTGTCCTCATAATTGGTAGCACGGTGGTGCTGTGGGGTAGGAGCAACATAATTGCTCATTGGATCAATTGCAAGTTCTCTATTTTGATTGAACTGATTGTTCCTAGGAAAATATCCTGGAGGGACAAGAGGACCTTGAGGTTGTGCTGGCCTATTGGGATTACCTTGGAAACCGGGAGGACCACCTAAGTTTTGTGGAGGCAAATTTTGTCGCCACGAAAAATTTTGATGGTTTCTTGTATCGGGATGATAAGTCTGACTAAAGGAATTAGCCGTCGGTTTCCTATAGGTATTATAGGCACAAACTTGTGCATCTGAAGGTTCAGATGTATAGTAGATTGGACAAGCCTTAGTGGGATGAGATGAACTTGAACAGACATTGCATTTTACAGTTGCTGACATGAGAGCAAAGGTAGCAAATTTTTTATTCAAATCTTTGACTCCTTTCGCTAGACTTTGCATCACTAATTTGAATTTAGGTTCGGGTTTGATCTCAAAAGGATTGGAAGTTCTTTTGGAGGGATCATTCCTAGAGAATTCGTCATCACAAGGGTTCCAATTCCAACTTTGGGCATTCTCAGCAAGTTCTCCTAAGAAAGCATAAGCTTCTTCGGGAGTTTGGGATTTAAACTTTCCTTGGTGCATTGACTCAATCATGGTTCGATTAGTATGAGAAAGCTCTTTATAGAAAGAATGAACTAATTGTGCCTTCTCAAAGCCATGATGTGGGCATTTGAGAAGCAAATCATGAAAATGCTCGCAAGTTTGATGGAATTGTTCTTCATTTTTCCCTTTGAAAGTGCTTATGGCATCTCTCATTAACTCAGTTTTTTGCATTAGATAAAACTTGTTCATGAATTTTTTAACAAGTTCATCCTATGTTCTAATGGAGTTTGGAGGAAGAGAGTTGAACCATGAGGAAGCTTTATCATCTAAGGACAGGGGAAATAGACGCAATTTGACACCCATATCATCTAAATGCTGATTTTTGAAAGTGCTGCAAATGGTTAGGAACTTCCCCAAATGGACATAAAGTTGTTCACTTTCAAATCCATGGAATTTAGGCAACTTATTGATGATATGGGCTCTAATCTCAAATTGAGGCCCGACTGGAGGAAGAACAATACAATTGGGTTGATTGGCTGTGATAGGGGCAAAATAGTCGTTCAAAGTTCTAGGAGCAAGTGGGACAACCGGTTGTGCTGGTGGAACTAGTGGTACAAGTGGTGGATCCATTAGAGAATAATTGTTTTTAGAAGAAAGTAAGGATACTTTCTCCAAAACAAAGATTGAAGGATCACTGGAACAACAGATTAATCATTTGTTAACTCTTAACCAGTTGGGCATATAAAACGAACACCAAAGAGCACACGATTTTTTTTTTTTTTTTAAAGGGAAAGCCCTTGAGAATTAAATCCTAAAAATGGGCTAGACACTAAAGTGCACACACAAACCACATAAATATTTTTGGCTTTTTAATCTTGAGCTTAAATTCAAGGATGATGATTTTTTTTTTCTAAAGTAATTAAAGCTCCTATGAAAAAAAAAAAAACTCCTACTTTCTTCTAGAATAATTAGAGGCTTACCAACTAAGGCCTGCCAACAAGACAACCAAGGAAGTTTCCAGGAAGTGTGAGGAGGACGAGGCCTGCTTAATGACGGTATGCCCACACCTTTAGACAAAACTTTCCTTAGACATTGTCGAGTTAGAAGGTACTCACTAGAGTGACCAAAAATTAATTATGTCTAAGAGGATCCTATGAGCTATGTGAAAAACCCTATGGCCAACGTCTACTTGATTTTAAATTAAATTAAATTTGACTCGGGTTTGACAAATGTAAGGATTTAATGATTTGTAGGCCACGGAAAACGGGTGATGAAATCCCAACCGTATCTTGTTTGGGTTTTGCCCTTAAGTATTTCATGCAAATGCTAATTAAAATATGCACAAATAAAACAATCAATAAAATAAAAATAAAAAGGGAGCGAGTGTGTGACTTTTTTTTTTTTTTTTTAAGATAATGAAATACAAAAATAAAATAAAATAAAATAGAAGAAATTGTGAACCTAAGGTTACATCTAAGTTATTCTATCCTAAAATTTTCATGCAAAAGTTAATCACCTAAAAAAAAAAAAAAAACTACTATGTGTTCCTAATCTAAAAAAAAATGAAACCGTTAATAGAAGATTTGAGGTACTTACTTGGAAGACAAAACTATCGTTTGCCCCTTTTTTCCGCGTTCCAATGGAATATTCAAGCTTTTGAATGCTCCAAAATGAGTCCCCAATCCCAATCAACAAATTTAATTTTTTTTTTTTTTTTTTTTGAACTGGTTTACAACAAAACTTGTTTCATGCTGAAACTGTAGAACTGCTTTTAATGCTGGTCCAGTTCCTTACTCTGCTAGGACTATGTCCGTAGCCAAACAAACCAATTTCGGTCAATGATATATATATATATATATATATATATAGATATTTTTGCAGTCAAAACCCAGAACAAGAATTGACCCGAGATGGTGGCCAAAGAAAAAAATTCCAGCCACAACCCAAGATGAACAGCGGGCAATCGAATTCAGCAAGATTAGGCACCCACTGGCGATGACTCGAACTCGAAGAGGCAGAAGAGCTGTAGTGAACCGGTACGGGATTTGCGACAGAGAGCTACCGAAACGGCGACAATGAAATAATGGCACCGGCGAAAGAAGGGCGAGTGAAGAACAGCGAACCAAGGCGATTCTGATGTCAGCGAGATGATGGCACACGACAATGATGGAGTCCGGCAGTGATGATTGGGACAGCTGGTGTGCCGGTGGTCAAGAAGCAAGTCTGAACCGGCGAGGTTCGGACGGCACCCTCGGGGATAGACAGCGGCGAACGGCGGGCGGTGGTTGAACTGTGGCTCGGCCATGATAGGCACGGTGAGCTCGGAGGTGGAGACGGGCTGGTACAGCGGCGGCTCGAAATGGCAGTAAAACGGAATCGCCGTGAGCAAGAGAAGAACCCACCGGCGACGATGGAGAACGGGAACAGTGGTTGTGCAGTGGACTGCTGCGAGCAAGGAGAAGCCAAGCTTCTTGTTCTGTAAATGGATTTTGATTTTTTTTTTTTTTTTTTTTTTTTTTCACTGTATAACAACAGTTGGAAGATGATGCGTATGTGTATGTGAGTGTGTGTGTGTGTGTGTGTATATATATATATATAAGAATAAGAATTAACACAAGCACAAAACAGTAAGCAAAAATTTCCCTCTTTTTGGTTTTTTTAAATTTTTTTTTACTAAAACTGAGAGTTGAAGAAAAAAGAGAAGAACAAAAAACAATTTTTAAAAAAATAAATAAATAAAACGTAGGTGCCTAAGTGAGCAAAACAGAGACAAAAAAATTTTTAGTTTTATTTTATTTTTCGAAATAATTGCTTAAAAAAAATAAGCACCACAATTTTTTTTTTAATTGAAAAAAGAAAATAGAGTAACAAAAGAACCTAAGCCAAACAGCAAGCAAAGGCTTACTCCTCCGGTGTAGGAGCAAAACGAAATACAAAAAATAATAAATAAAATAAAATATAAAAACCCAAATTACCAAATAGAAAAGAGATAAAAGAACAAAAGATAGATTAGTCCAAAATTAAAATCTCAACTTTGAAGCGGCAACGGGCCATTTGATATGCGTGTATTTATGGATTTGTTATCGTCAAATATACTCCAAATCAAAATAAAATATCTACAACCATTTAGTTAAAAATATCTAATGGCAAGTAAGGTCGAACCACGCATTCAAGACGAGTTTCTATTTCGAACAAGAGATTTAAAAACATTGATTTTGAGCTTTGTCACGAACTATGAAAATGAAATTATAACTCCAAAACATTAAACACTTAAATGAGGATAAAACTTGTGAAAATAACTTGCATTAAATTAGAGAAAGCTTTAAGAAAAATTACACAAGCAAATAAACTCTTAATGAAAAATACAACTATTTTTAACTATCTATTCTCTATCTCCAACCTACACCTCCACCCTTTTGAATGCTCCAGAGTCGGCTATTTATAACCAAAATTGTGTATCCACAATTGTTGCCTTCTTATCAATATTAACTTCTCTGACTTCTTTCTTCCTTCAAGCCACATCGCTACACCTTACTCTGTCCACTGCCCACTTCTATATCTACTTCACATTTTCTTCCTTTCTTTGTTGACTTTTCTTTCCTTTATTTTCTTTTTTTTTTTCTTCTTTCTCTCTCCTCATTTCTCTCTCATCATCATTCTCTTTTTCTTTTCTTTTCTTTTCTTCTTTCGCTCTCCTCATTTCTCTCTCATCATCATTCTCTTTTTATTTTCTTTTCTTCTTTCTCTCTCCTCCTTTTCTAACTTCTTCACGTGGCTTCCTTCTTTCTTCTTTCAAAATATAATATATATATATATATATATATATATTTTGCAGATGATGATGTGGCATGCTGACTAAATGGAGGACCAAAAAGACAATGCTTCTTGTTTTTGGAAGGATTCGAGAACTTGGGAACTCATGAAAGACATTTGAACACAATTCCATCTCAGCTACAATGCTCCTTGTGTTTTCTTTTGCTTAGTAAAACATATAATCTTCCGTGCTGAAACAACAGATTATCATTTCTTCTCCATTTTTGCTTTCATTCTTCCTATTCATGTATTAACACCTACAAAACACAAAACAAACATATAAGAATATTTAAATAATATAAAAGTCTAATTAAAAGTTTATTTTGGTGCATGAAATAATATGTTTTGTGTACTTATCAAACATACACATAATACATTTGTAAACATAAAATTACTTAATCCCTATATATGTATAAGTTGATGAGGTGGTAAACGTGTAAACAGAAAACTCATATACGTGTAAGTTGATGAGATTGTAGAGGTATAGTGTTATAAAATGTGTTGAATTAAAATCATTGATTTTCTTCAATAAAAAAATATGAACTCTATACTTGAATCAAATCTAGCTCTGATACCACTGTTGGGGAAACGAAAGTTTTTAAAACTTTATGAGGATTTTTCAAAAAAAGATCTTGATTCTTGTGTACAGACAAGTTTTATGCATGAAGAATATGATGATCCATTCAATTTAGGGAAGAAAACTTACATCAAGGTTTGAGTGAACCTTAGATCTTTACTTTAAAGTGAATGTTCTCACTTATTGTAGATCTCTTTGCTAGATGCATTCTCCTTAGATCTTTATCTTCTTAGTAATGGTTTTGCCCAAGAATCACCCATAAACATTCATGAATGACCTTGAAGAGCTAAGCTTGTGGGAGTCTCCATTAGATGAAAACATTAACCCTAAAATTCTAGAGAGAGAAAATGTTTTCTTATATTCTAAAATTATTTTATAAAGCGTAACCTAAATTATACATGGACTCCATGTATATATAGGCAATATAAAAAATAATAATTAAAGACATTATATTTTTCTCATTCTCTAAAACTAACATGATATCTCAAATTTAATAGGTCTCCAATATCAAGTTGGGCTGAGTGGGAATCCTTTGGGCATATTATTTTCTTGGCTATAATGAATTAATAATTGGTCCGGTCCATAAACTCTACTAAAAGAAATTAATTTAACTCTAATTAAAAAATAAATAACATCTAAGTCAATGTTGCACTTTGACCCCTTATGTATAATTAGTTATCGGATAAATAAAGTCATCAATCCAACTACTTAATTAATATATTTATTGTGGTATCTTTGATTATTTTCGGCTTGATCACAATAAAACATTTGTTTGACAAAAATGATAATTTAAATAAATAAATATATAATAAATTATTTTGTCTAAAAACACACGAAAGCCTTCGAATTTACTTTGTGATTAACCATAATCAATAAAAAATAAATACAAGTAGTAATGATGCAAATATTGAAAATATAACCCTTTAACTATTAATTACATAATTACCCAAAGTGATGGTCTATGGATTCCGAAAAATTTCGCCAAACAAATCAAAGTAATTACTAATTAATAAAAGAGTTTATACTTCTCTCATGTTTAAGAGTCAAATGTCATGACAGTAATAGGGAGCAATTGCATTCGACGGCCCTCGCAATATATCTCAACCTAACGCGGATCCAGTTTAAGTCTTAGTTAATAATGAGTCCATCCATAATTACCGACTATAAATTATTTATGATTACTATTTATATTCATGTATTGATCGCTATCACATACATATATAAATCTCTCTTGTAATCAAGTGGACACTATCAATTCCATAATGAATCGAAATATAGTACATTAAATTCACCAATTGTATAAATCATAAATATTTCAGATATGTCAGGAACATATGTCACTTTAATCCAAATAGGAATTCGCTATGCCAGGGCATATAAATCCCAACAACAACATCAACATTTATTTGGCTAATGCAAACATAGATTAGAGCAACGGGTGAAAATTCTCCAACTGCTATCCTAACTGACCAAGACAATGCTATAAAAGCAGCTATTTCATGAATTTGGAAAGAGAAGGCTCTTTGGAAAAGAGAAGACTCTGGATTTTGAAAGAGAAGGCTCTACCCATCTAGAGGCGGCTCTAAGAAGTTTTGGAGCCTGCTCTTTTGTTTTTGGAGCCTACTCTACAAGTTTAAGAGCAGGCCCTCTCACGGGGAATATTTTCTAAACTTTCTGGGCATCGTTTGGATTGTTTTAATGATTCCTGAACTGTGTTGTGAGTGTACTGGAGTTTTTAAGTTAAATTTTAAGAGTTATTTAAATCTCTTATTGCATGGTTTATGCCCCTATGCTAAAGGATGGAATAGTATAAAAATATACAATGTAGCATACTGTGAACGGATGGAAGGAACTGGACTGCTTAATTTGATTATAGCATGAATATAAATCTTGTTTTAAATGCATGATAGGGTCATCTACTAATTAGTTTTGATCTATGCATGCTTTGGATGCTAATTGTAAAGTATTGACATTTTTTCTGCAATTACAGTTGGATTTCAATTGCTAGGATGTTAAACATCTTTCTGCAATTATTTGGATAACGGTTTGGATTGTAAATTACTTAACTATTATTTATGTGTGGTAATTTACATAGACGTGGAGGATTGTATGCACCGGTATGGGATGGTGGCATACTAAGGATGGCTTAGCTCAAAACGCTAAGACCTGACCTATCGGATAAAAGGAATGGATTGTAAAATATTGAATCCTATTTGTATTTAAGTCGATCAACTGGCTGAATTGAATGACTTCCTGGATTAGTTTCTTATAGTTAAGTCATATCAACTGAATAAGTTGAGTGACTAACCGAACTGTGTTTTGTATGTCACCTCAATGAATAATTGAATGACATACTCTGGATTTGGACGGACTTTAGATATATCGTTATGGTACCATGAGATGAGCTTGAGTCTCAGGCTCGTTGGTTAGGGTGCGTATATGCAGTGGATACGTAGCTGGCTATGGTAGGTTGAGGTGTGCCCTGTTAGGTCTAGGTACTCATGCCCACCTTTGGGTGCGTTTTCGAATGTTACCTTCTATTCAGGTTAAGACCCCCACTGTAGTCCAGTGAATGTCCCTTAGTGTGGATATATATATACTTATGGATTAGATAGATATTGTGAGGTATCTAGGGTGTATCTGCGTATCAGGTTACTGTATGGATTGCAGTTAGATTAGAACTTGTTCGTGGGCCTAACCCACTCTTTTATTCTTTTCAGGTACAGTACGGTTCCAGCCTTAGAGCTTGATCGTACTGTTCGAGGACAGTTTCCCATTTATCAGATTACGTAGTACTTCTCTCGATGTTTTAATTTAATTTACTTTCAGTTATTTCAGTTCAGTTGGGATTTTTAGGGGTCCACTGGATGGATTCTTGAGTTGTACTCTTGGAGGTTTTAGAGATTTGGATTCACTTTAATCATTGTCGTTTGGAGGATTTGTTATTGGATTTTTATTTAAACTGTATTCTATTTCTTATTTCATTTAATATTCTGTGTTCGCTTTAAAATACTTAAATTGTTTGATATTCCCCTCGGGTTTGGGCCTGGGCCTGATCAACCCGTGTCTCGGATCCGAGGGGTATCGCACTTATATATAATTTTTTATCATGTATTAATCTTTTGGGGTATGATTAGATTTAATTATGGGTGTAGATAAATTTTACTCTTTTGTAACTGAAAGGACTAATGGCACTAATATTATTAAATATTTTTCATGATTAGGGTTTTAAAAAATGAGATTACTCAAAATTTCAATATTTATTGCTAAAAAATTAAGAGCCATTAAAAAGTGGAAAACCAACATTTTAGCCTATAAACACGTGACTTGAAACAACTCTAAAAAGTGAAAAGTCAAATTCATTTAAAACACAACTGTAAAAAGAGAAAAAGTCAAATCTATTTAAAACACAACTATAAAAAGAGAGGAGTTAAATTCATTTAGAGCTATCTAATAGGAACTGTGACTGTGGATCCACAGTCGCAAGTGCGACTGTGTTTAACAATTCTCTTTTCTTTTTGCCAAGTTAAGAGAGAGAGAGGAAAAAAAAAAAAGTTTAAGCCAAAATCCATGTTATTGGAAAGGGCATGCAAGAAACAACTTGTGCTTGTTTCCACCCTCAAGCGTAGCTAAGTCTGGGATATAGGAGCTTTTAGGGCCAAATCAGCCTCTTTTAACTTTTAGGGTATGTTTGGTACGGTGGGTTTGAAGGGGGAGGATAACATTAGTAATGAGGGAAAGGGAAGAGAATGGAAGGATAATTTTAACCCCTTATCGTGTTTAGTTGGTTGGTGGCTCGATTGTCGCCGTCCTACACCACAAGCTTAGAGAGTATGCATTAAGGCAAGGGCCAAGTTTTACATTTATAAAAACCACTACTACCTTCACTAAAAATATAGTTAGGGTGAGTAGGGATCGTCCCAAGGGATTTGAGTCGAATTTGGTTGTGGAATCACTATTAGGGTTAGTATGTCGAATGATCAAACAAATAATTGGTTGGCTGATTAAACTAAAGAGCAAATTAAACTAAATAATGGAATGCAATAAAGAGTAAGTAAGAGGAGAGAGATCTTGGGGTTTAGAGGTCACCACCAAACAATACTTTTCTACACCCTTAACAAGTGACTAATGAGGGAAATGTGTGTTGCAATATTGATGTGTGTGTGTGTGTGTGTTGGTTGATTCAATTAGTAAGGGTGACCAATTAAGTATATATTGTCTAAGTAACATGTGAAAAGCACAATATATCTAACAATTAAGTATATATTATCTAAATAGCATGTGAAAAGCACAATATATCTAGCAAGTCATTAATCCTTTCATTAAGCTCACAAGCCAAATACACCACAAGGTTAGAGACATATGCTACTTGCATCCAAAAGTATGGAACATCAAACAACAAGTATGGATTGTCCTCCCATCTAACAACTATACTACCACTATACTACAGTTAAGCTAATGACATGAAATTAAACTAATTAAACTAAGGGAGAGGCACAATCCATCAAGAAATGAGCATGAACCATCTAGAAAATTACAAGGGCATTCCATTAAGCACAATGTTTTGACAATCTCTAGATCTATGGCATTAAGATACATAGACATGCATCAATAACACAAGAAATAAAGACAAACACATGAAAATCTATTCTAGCATACATAGACATATGGATAGAATGAAATGATCAATTGGAAGCATTAAACCACATAAACCATTGAATAAACAAGATCTATATATATAAAAGTGCCAAAACATGTATTACAACACTAATCCTTCAATAATACACAAAATCAAGATGTAGAAAGCATGCTTGAGGCTAACTCTAGCCCCAAGAGGATGTTTAGTCACTCATGGTAGTGCTTCTCCAACCCTCAAGGGCTAACTCCATGGAAGAGATTTGCTCTTTGGTTGATGAAGAGTCTCCAATGGTGTCTCTAACCTCCTCCTCCTCTAAGCTTCCTCTCCAAGAGTTCTTACAAGGTATGAGATAATATGATGTGATATGATGTAAAAAAGTAATCTTTATCCTTATATAAGTAGGTTAAAACGACACACAAAATGAGCTGGGGTCGTGCACAAAATATTCCCCAATGATTAGATAAAGGACAATTTTTTGTGAGTTGGAGATTTAACTTTTTCGTATTGGAGGAAATTCGATCGATCGAACCTTGGACTTGGATCAATCGAACATGGCTAAGATCTATCGAACTAAAGTTGGATCGATCCTCAATGGCGGCGCTTTTTGAATAAAAACAAATCTGAGATATTTTGAAGATATTTTTGGGAAAAGGACAAAAGTGGTTAGTAAGGTGGTATAACTAGATAAGATCAATCATTTGGATAAGGACAAGGTAGCTCGATCGATCGAAGAATGATGTTGGATCGATCGAACTTTTGAGATCTCTGAAAATGTCATCATGGCTCTGATCCATCTTGAAGTGCTGAGATCGATCATGTTGGATCGATCGAACTTTGATCTGAGATCGATCGAAGATGTTAATTTCCACATTTTTCTTCCTTTTACTTCCACTTGGCTCCTTTCTTTGATTCATCCCAGAATTACTTCATTTCTGCTCTTATTTGGCTGAGTTAGCTTATTTTTGAGATAAGTGCCTGAAAATAGAAATAATACAAAATCAATCTAAAACGGTAAAGCAAGATAGATAAAGACACTAGAATGCCTAAGCTTAAGGGGTTCAAAAACGCACTTTTCAGCGCTCATCACTGGTTAATGAAGAAAAAGAAAGGGAAGGATAATAATCATAGTTTGGGAAAAGAAAGGGAAAGAAAGGAAATTGAATTATTTTAATAAATTGACTATTATACCCCTTTATATTTTAAGAAATAAATAAATATATGTATATAGTCTCCTGTGCACAAGAAAAGAAAAGAAAAAAATTAGGGCAAATCATTTCAGCCTCCCCAATCTCGCCTCCATCTCTATTATATATATATATATATAGTCTACTATACCTGATGGGCCCACAAGAAAAGGAAAAAAAAAAAAAATTAGGGCAAATTTTTTCAACCTCCCCAATCTCGCCTCCATATCTATTCTCGTTCTCAACTCTGAACTTGCCCTCTCCCTCTCTATCTCTCTCTGCACTACAAGAATTAGAAGTTCAAAACCCAAACCCATATATTTCAGTTTATCTTTCTGTCTGCTAGAATCAAAAATTCAAAACCCGTATTGGTATATCATTTCAGATTGTTCAGAAAATCAAAACCCATATCTTTCAGTTTCCATCGCCACTGTTCCAGTTCGGGTTCGCCGTTCGCAAGCTTCAGCCGCTGGCCCACCATCTCTCATTCTCTCTGCAACTGCTAACTTGTATGTATATTGTTTTGAGGGTAAAATTGACATCACAAATATTACATCAGTCATTGCCTTTCCTTTCCTTCTATTTCCTCCCTTTTTGGGAGGATAAACAAATTACTGTACAAAGCTATACATAACCCTCCAAACCCTTCCCTCTTCTTTCCTTCCACCCATTCTACCCAAACACAATTTTTTAATCACCCTCCATCACCTTCTTTTTCCTTTCCTCTCATTTCCACTCTACCAAACTGAGCCTTAAGGTACTCATATGAGAATGGACTGAATGATGACATCCGAGTTGAGAATGGACATTTATCAGCTGTCACCCACCATTTAAATATCATTATTATTTAAGATAAGTAATCACTATTTATCAAAATAATAATAATTAAGATAAATAATCACACATATTATATGGAAACCCTCCACTCCCCTTTTAGGCTTTGCGGGGTGAGAGGTATAAACATTAGTCTATTTAATTATATTTTTAATACATAATCCACTGAATTTTCAGCATATAATCCACTGAATTTAAAATTGTGATATGCAGAATGAATTTTATGACCGAATGAGAGCCCAACAGCTCCCCATTCACTGTGATGTACATGTGGGGTAATAGGGAGTCATTTTAGTGATACGTTTCGACAACTTGATCATTTTTTTTTAATTTATTAAACAAAGTAAAATCTAGGCGATGTATGTTTAAGGTTGAGTATGGTTACTTTTTGAATTTCCTTTTTTCTCGGTAAAAAGGTTTCAGATATATATATATATATATTGGTGGCTAGAATAGTTTCTTTTTTATTTTGTTATTTAAATTAGTTTCATGAACAAGATCAAATATAAACTACTTTTTGAGCACGGATAAAGAGTTTCTCTCGAATTTCGAATTGAGTTTTCTTTTTATTTTGTTATTTAAAATAGTTTTCACGAACAATATGAAATATAAATACTTAAAAAAAAAAAAAAAAAAAAAAAAAAAAAAAAAAAAAAAAAAAAAAACTTCTCTTGAATTGAGTCCTTTTCTTACCCAAAAAAAGATGGTTTTACAAAAATTTAAGATGAATTTTAAAATTGTTTTCTAATTTGTCATAGGATAAAATTCACCAGACAATTTTATATTCACTACTTTTAGTTAATTATATGCTAAACAAATAAATACTAAATTAACCCTAAATATTATGATAGTACTTGTCTCCTAAGAAGAAACTTCTTTCTTTTGGGAGACTTAGTGCTTCGTTTGGTTGAAGGGCTGAAAAAATAGATGGAAGAGATAGGGGGAGGGATGGATGAGATATTATTAGGGAAGGGAGGGTGTCTTTCCCATTTTATGTTTGATTGAATGGAATGAATAGTAAAAAGGATGAATAAAGTGATACTATTTTCTTATTTGGTTAGAAGGAAGGGAAGGAGAGTTATTATATTATTTTTACCAATACACCCTTTTATATAAAATTATAAAAGGTACATATTTATTTTAAAATTTTTAAAAAGGTTAAAATTGTAAATTGTAAATTTATAGGTAGTTATGCATTTTTTCTCTCCTCTCTTCTCCCGCAAAATGAGCGAATAGAAAAACATAAAGGAAGGAGGGATGATCCATCCCTCCTTGTTTCCTCCCTCTCCTCCCTTCCTTCCAACCAAACACGAAAATATTTCTCCATCTCATCACTCCGACCAAACAACCTATTCTAATTTTATAAAGTTTTATATTACTTTGAAGTTTTGACCGGGCCAAATAAGGAAATTCGGGGTTGAAGGCAAATATTGTCCTTTACAATTTGGAAAATTTATCCCTCTTTTGACATTAAGATTGTGTAGTTTGGATTATGTTACAAAACCTTGACAGGGTGATGTTCAGTTCTGTTGAATGCCTTGGAGGTCAATGCCGTGAAACCAACTTCTTTAACATATCATTATTATGTATATACATATATATATCAATACAGAGTACCCGAATATAGTATTTGTAGAGTACCCTAATATAAATTCAAGAGACAAAAATATGAAATTTCATTAACATACCCTCATGTTTAATAAAGATATATAAACATTCTTTATTAAATATATATTTTTTTATTAGATGATGTTTACAAGAATAATATCTTATATTGTTTGATAATCTCTATTTTTTTTTAATTTTGGAGCATTGGAAAGGTGAAAAAAACTAAGGTGCTTAATTCTGAACTGATTAAAAGTGTGATGGATAGCGTAATTTGAAAATTACTTAAAATGTGATAAAATTTTAAATGACAGTGTCATCACTTATCACTGAACATTTAAAATTATCACTCTTAAAATTTTCAGTACTTTATTTTTTAATTTTATCAAATAGCAAAGTGTTATGGTAAAAAAAAACAAAAAAAAAAAAAAAAAAAAAAAAAAGAGGCAAAAATGCAAATAATAACAATGATATTTTATATTAGGGGCATTTGTTAAATGACAAATTATATAACTACTCATTGTAAATTTTTAAAGTATTTTATTTTGTTCTTAATAATCATGTTTTATTAAAGTTTGCCAAATTTTTGTTTATAAAATAATACCTTTTTTTTAAAAAAATATTTGGTTAAGGTAATAATTGTATATATCTATAAAAAAAGTAGAATCAAAGTACTCATTTTTTAAATAAATAAATAAATTTCTTTAAAAAAATAAAACAATTGCTGGAAAAAAAATAATTTTTTAACAATTTTTTTTATTTTATTATTATTTTTTTTATCATTTCTATTTTTAAATTGTATAACGTACCGTTTGCTCTTCTCGTAGAGTTTTAATTTCTTTTCCATATCAATATTTCATCTCTATTTATTTTGGTTGCATATTTTTTATTTTGCGAATTATATTCTCAATAAATATATCAAAACTAATATTATAAAGAAAAATTATATTACAATTAATTTATAAATTATTCAAATTTTGATTATAGTTTGGCTCCGCCCCGCTTAACCTCCCCAATCACTCCAGTATAAATGGGTGGGTATGCAACATTATTCAAGAATTTAAGTTTTTGAATAAATGGGCAAACGTCTACCCGTCACACTAGATGGCTACTTAGTGAAGTATACCGCAAACAGTAAATTATTGTTGATAAGGCGATTGAGAGACACGACCGTTAACGCGATAGTAGCTTATAAGAGTAGGTTTTATTAGGAGTGGCAAAATAGTTCATAACTCATCAATCCGATCATATTTACACAATTTTTAACAGATGTGGGTGAACCATATTAATTGACCATGTGACTTTTTTTTTAAATGGTAAAATAAATATGCACACTTTTTTTTTTCACGTCGGAACTCGAACCCCTCTCCTTCTCTTTAAAGATGAAGAGGTTATCCCATTGAAGCAAAAACCCTTTGATAATTGACCATGTGACTTGAGAATCCATTGAATGAGCCACATTCCAACCAAACATGGCGTACCATTGTTGGTAAGAAAATGAATCCATCCTTCAGTGTCCTCACATTATCTACTTCACCACCTTTACCATTATGTCCTTGCCAGCTGGTCAAAAAACATATCCTAGACAGATCGAGTGGCGGGAATTCTCGGAGCAGTTGTTCCATCAATACTTCAGAGTCACTAGTGTCCATCGCTTTTATTTAATTAGTACTTACCTTTTTAGAAATCTAATTTTTTTAAAATATAATTTTTAATATTTTTTATTAAAAAATTATTATACTTTACTAATTTTAATTTTTAATTTTATCTTAAATTAGGTGGATGCTTATTTATTAGCTTATTTAACTAGTTTTAAAGTAACTTTTTAATATAGGAAAGATCTTAACATAGAAGGAAAGAAAAAATAGCAAAATTTATAATTATTGTACCTTGAATTCAATCACTATTTATCTTATTGAGAGATTCTTTCTATTAAATCTTTAAATAATTAAAACTATAAATTACAAATTTTTACTATCAATTAATGATTTCTTTATAGTGAATAAAAACTTTAATTTATATAATTCATCAATAAGATAATTATATTTTGATTTGATATTTTTTAATTACATTAAATTTTAAAGACATACCCAATAATAATATAGAGTTGTTGAAAAACATAAAGGATATAGAATATATATATATATTGAAAAAGATTAGTATCCCACGATGCACAAGATATTATTTATATGAAGAATATCCTAGACCCAACCCACACGATGGCTTAATTGGCCATTGTCAATGTATCCTTCCCGTAGAGTTTTAATTTCTTTTCCTTATCAATCTCTCGTCGGTATTTATTTCGGTTGCAAAAATTTTTATTTTGTGAGTTATATATTCTCAATAAATATATCAAAATTAATATTATAAATAAAATTATATTACAATTAATTTATAAATTATTTAAATTTTGATTATAGATTGGCTCAGCCTCGCTTAACCTCCCCAATCACTCAACTCACAGCCGGAACATTTGCCTGTGGCCCTATATGTTTTCGCTTTACACATATTTACTGTCTTAAAAATTGGTGGGTCCCCCCGTATTCCACGTGGCAACAATTAATCAACTAATTCTAAACAGAATGTTGGATTATCACGTGTGCTACCTAAACAACTAATACACGTTTAAATTTTGATTATAATTTGTCTCCGCCCCGCTTCAACTCCCCTATCACTCAACTCGCAGCCGGAACATATGCCTGTGGCCCTATATGTTTTCGCTTTACACATATTTACTGTATTAAAAATTGGTGGGTCCCAGTATTCCACGTGGCAACAGTTAATCAACTAACTCTAAACAGAATGTTAGATTATCACGTGTGCTACCTATGCAACTAATAACACGTTCATAAACTCTAAGTTACAGCAATTTTTAACTGTTATGTATATTTTTTTTTTGTGTAAATTTATGTGCCATGATAAATTTATATAAAAATTTTGAATTATTTAATTTTTAATTCTAACGGTTATTTTATATTTTTTGTACAAAAATAAATCTCTCAATGACAATCAATTATGTGTCATACTAACATCCCACGTAATTTTTATAAACTTATTTAATATATAGTTAATTTTTTAATAGAACGAGAATGAGGGATGAGCAAAGAAATATGTTGATCTAGTAGTGTAAAATGATTGTGTATTTTACACATTGATGATGATATGACAATGTATCTTAACAGACTAGTGGAGATAGAAAAAATTTACACATCATAAGTGACAGTGTATATTTTACATAAAAGAGTATTTTAACAGACTCTCTAGCTCTTATATGCCGATTAAAAATAAATAATTAAGAAAAAATAAAAATAAAAATAAAAATAAATACTTAGTACGTAGAGTCCTATATATACTGCATATGCCACCTTAGCTTTAATGCACGATTCATTGCTTTTACAAGTTTGCAACGCTACTAACAAAAGAGAAAAAAACACATGGAGGTACAGAGAGTTCAAGCACTGGCCCATGGAGCCCTCCATGAGCTCCCTGAGCAGTTCATCCGGCCAGCCAACGAGCGGCCGGAGAACACCAAGGCCGTCGAGGGCATGACCGTGCCGGTGATCCCTTTATCTCTGCCGCACGATGTCCTCGTGGACGAAATATCGAAAGCATGCAGTGAGTGGGGATTTTTCCTCATCACGGATCACGGTGTGGCGTCGCAGTTGATCCAACGGCTGCGAGAGGTGGGAGAGGAGTTCTTTGAGCTCCCACAGAAGGAGAAAGAGAGCTATGCGAATGATCCTTCAAATGGGAAGTTTGATGGGTATGGAACAAAGATGACTCAGAACCTTGATGAAAAGGTTGAATGGGTTGACTATTTTTTTCATATCATGTACCCTCCCTCTAAAGTCAACCATGATGTATGGCCCAAGAATCCTCCTTCTTACCGGTATGTATATACATATATACATGCATATACATATTTATGATATATGGTGGCATGATAGCATTTCTTTGTTGTAGCACTAGAACTGATGGAATAAGATGCAGTTTGAGGTTATTTAATTGGTAAGTAGTTTGTTACAACTTACCATATTAAGATGCAGTAGTTTTATAGGTAACGAATGGCAGTTACAACTCACCATATTAACTAGTCATAACTGCTCTCTTTTTATTATTTATTTATTTATGAAATTGTTTTGACTTAGTTCCCCTCTTATCGCAGCAGCGGAAATATTGCCTAAATTTTTTTTTGTTCTCGGCGGCTGACTAGGGATGGTAACGGGACGGGTTTGGAGCGGGTTTCCCTAAATCCCGCCCCACCCTTTTTATTTTTTGTCAAGTCCATGCCCGCCCCGAGACCCTCGACGGGTTGGATTTTCATGTTCAACCCCGCTCCGTTGGGAAATACTGTGCCCTATGCCCGCCCCGCTAATAAATTTTTTTCTCCTATTTTTTGGAACTTAAGCTCCTGCTATTTGAATGTGGAAAGCTTGGGAATGGCACAACATAAATGAAATTATGTATCCCAACAAAAATAAAAAAAAATAACATGCACATAACATAATTCAGAGAACATAATAAATAAAAATAAAACTTTAATACAACCAAATCACAAGAAATTCTAAACTCCAATTTCCACCATAACCAAAATAAAAGCAAACTTAATATCAAGTTTATATATATATATATATATATATATATATATATAGTTATATGCTTAGCGGGGCGGGGCGGGGCGGGGCTCCTAGGATATGTATACTGAATTTGTATCCATTCCCGCGACGGGTACAAAATTTGTATCCATTCCCGCCCCAACGGTATAAAAAATGTTTCCATATCCGTTATTAACGGGGCGGGACGGGGCGGAGCTCCGGCGGGGCGGTAAAAATTGACATCCCTACGGCTGACATAGCGGTTGCCCAATATAATTTGAAGTGTTAGGCGAAAAAAATTTAAAAACGTGATATTTTAATATGTTAATAATATTTATTTAAACGAAACTTTTTGACGGTTGGACAACTTACAAATTCGATTATCATTATGAATTAAGTCAAAATACTTTTTTCTTTTTACTTATGTGTAATTTTTTTAATTAGGAAGAAGGGGAGGGGGAAAAAAATTAGATTAGGATAGAATTATGAATTTTGATAGAATATGGAATGAAAATTTTAAACTGAATCAAATTCTTTTCACCCACCATTAAATTGCTATGATTGGTTGGAGGAGTATATATAAGGAAATGAAGAAGTCTAATAATATACCATATTGTTAAATAATAATAATAATAATAATAATTTTAGGGGCCTTACTAATAACTACAATTAGTTGGAATCTAATACATATAAGAAAATAAAATTGTTATGAAGATAAAATAATAATTTTAGGGGCCTTAATAATACAAGGATATAAAAATGTTAAGAAGTCTAATAAAATAAGAAAACAATAATTTTAGGGCATTTCTATTGGATGGGTTGTCTAATATTATAAGGAAAATAAAAATATTAGGAAATTGAAATAATAATTTTAGGACCTTACTAATAAAAGGAAATAAAAATTTAAAAAAGTACAACACAATAATTAAACAATAATTTTAGACGCCTTCTTATTGGCTAGACCTTAGGCGACCGTCTAAGGCTCCAGCCAACACTAAGTGTAATTGGATGGCAAGACAGATCTTCGAGGTCTGGACTAACCGTATTCAGTATACCGAGTGTAGGTTTGAATCCCCTCCACTGCGCAAATCTGCTCCATAACTTAAATCTCACCCGGGACTGGTACGGGTGGGGATTCTCCAATTAGAAGACCTTCTTTTTTTTTTTGTTAAAAAAAAAAAAAAAAAGAAGGGAAAATTAAGTCAATTTCTGGTATAGATTTGGTTAGTAGGAAAATTTTCAAGAAAGTTGTAGAAAAATATTATTTTTTTTAGTTTGAATAACATGAAAAGGGCAAATAACATTATTTTGCTAACCAAAACTACCCTTATGAATTTAAATACTAAAAAAATAAATGAATTTGTGTTAGATAAATCCTTTATATTCAACTATTTATATTTATTTTTAGCAAAGAAATATATGATGAGTAATTAAAAATAATAATATTATTGTTTATAATTCATATCTAAATTGTTCTTATTTAAAAAAAAAAAAAAAACTCTCTCTAAGAAGAACGCGATTTTAATTAACCAGTTTATTTAATTTATTCCTAACATATTCATGTTCTTGTTGGAATTGTAACCCCCGAATTTTAAATAAATTCCTCAATTTACTCAAATCCAAATACATCAGTATTCACCCAATCAAAAAAAAAAATACTCTCTTTATTGATACAAAATTAATTTTCTCAAATAAATACAGTATCTTTAAATAAAATTATTCCTTTAATAAATACACAAACACCAACTCTTTTACTTAAGCCCGTAACTATGAATCCAACCGGAAAAGAGGGGGACGGGAGAAGTCTCGGTAGGAAAAACTATAACAAGTATTTTAAAAAGTTTTATGAAAAATTAATTTTACAGAAATATACATGTATTTTTAAATAAAATATATATATGTAATTTTAGTAAAATAACAATTTATAAAATATTTAAAACAAAATTATCCAAACAAGTATGAAAAACCCTACACTAAAAATGAATTATACCACCGGATCAAAAATTCCAACTATAGGCCCTCACTGTGTCTCGGCTCTGTCTCTCCCTCTCCTAAATTTCTATGTCTGCACATTTCTGGAAATTTGCACCGACACACGTCAACACACAGCTAATCACCAAATATCAAAATATCTAAAGTGGACCCGCCACCCATGCTTTCTAACTTTTCCTTTCTCTAATCTTTAACTTCTTCCTTCACGTGACACATATCTTTTCATTCCTTATACAAACGACAGAACTCACTCCAAACACAACAGATACAGCCCACGTGAACAGACCAAGTGTTTTTTTTTTTTTTTTGGATTGAACAGACCAAGTTCAAAGAAACTTTTGGCATTGTAATTCGTTGTGGGCCCGCCTATACCATCACCACTTTCACTTTCCTTCGTCATTTCCGCTGTCGGCTGTCCCTTTCATATCTCATCAGATTGCTAGGTATATTATATACTAAGTCTATATTAATAATTTATTATTTTATTTTTACATGTTTTAAATTATTTATTTTTTTAAAAAAGTATAATTATTCTTTTTTTAAAAAAAAATAAAATTTCAAACTTTATAACTATATTTTTTATATTAAAAAAAATAATTTAGTAATTTTAAAAAATATATATATTAATTAAATGCCTTCTTAAAAATTCTAATTTCTAAATATAAACTTCCATTATTAACGAAAAAAGTATATAATATATAAACACAAAAGTAATAAAACCAAATCAAATAAACTTTATGTGCAACCGGCCAATCACATTTATAAAACAATTAAATCTCTATTCTCCCTCAATTTCGCCACATGCTCATTCTCATCTCTATCTCCTCTTTCTTTCCCTCTTTACCACCTAATAACATATACAAAATGCATTTATATAATATCAAACCCAAATATCTCCTTTTGAGACTCCCACCAAAATCATTACAATTTTTCTCTCTTTCTCTAAGTCGGCAGGCAGCTCCATTTTTTGCTCCCTTTCATCTTACGTCAATATATATATATATATACATATATATATATATAGTCAATTGCAACGTAATCAAATCAACCCATTAAATAATTCAAATGGATAAATCTTCAAATTAAAATTAAATAATCACATATGACAACTAAAAGTCATAAAATAAATATAAATTAAAATTTTAAAAATCTGAATTGTAACAGGAATAATAAATATATCATTTTTAAGCCTTTAGGAGAATACTAAATGGCAACAATTATCATGCAAAAGTAACACATTCCATTCCATTGTTCATCCATAATTAACCCATCACCCTTATATATGTATATTTTATAACTGTAAACCACTTCAATGTTTTTTCTATTTTCTTTTTTTCGAAAAAATCATACTTGAAATATTAGAATGATACCACTCCAATTGTTATGTTATATAGAATATATGGTGATTTCAATCGTCCGCAACAAGCTGCTCACATATGTCCTGAAATATTAGGGGAAATTAAAAGTCATTATCATATATTTTTCGACCATCCCATTCTTATTCTATTTTCAGAACTAAAATTTCCATGTGTTTAATTATTTTGGAAAAGTTTTAATTTTTGTCTTCAGCTAAACTCGGATATCAAATTTCATCTTGGGTCCTCTATCATATAATCAAAATTTTAGCTTTCTATCTAATCAAACTTTTAAAAATATATAAATTTTTTTCATTAATTTTTTTTTTTTTTTTTCTATCTAATCAAGGGAACCTAAATAACTTGAGTTACATCTTCATTATTTACCATGAGCACGTGTCTGATGGAGGATTATGGAGCTCTTGATAACTCCGCCATCTTTATAAAAAAAAAAATAAAGAAATTGATTCTATACAAAGCACACCATTAGCCTTTAAATCACGTTTATCGAGTAATATTCAAAATTGAAAAATTTGTTGTTAAATTCTCTCCCATACCCCCATGAAATTAAACCTCAAGAGAACCAAATTCGATCTCAAATTTAATTTCTTTTAATTTATGAAAACAAAAGAATAATTGTATTTTATAAGTGACGACAAGGTATCATATCAGTAGTTCACCGTTGATATATATTTGGTCTTAGTTAATGGCTTACAACATGTTGAATTATATAACACACACAGAAGTGACAGAAAAATACAATGAAGAAATGCTGGGAGTAACAAATAAGCTGTTGGAACTGCTCTCAGAGGGATTGGATTTGGAAGAAAATGCTCTCAAGTCTTGCCTCTGTAGTGAAGAAATAGAACTGGAAATGAAAATCAACATGTACCCACCATGCCCACAACCTCACCTGGCTCTTGGAGTTGAACCTCACACTGACATGTCTGCGATCACAATACTTGTCCCGAACGACGTTCCGGGCCTTCAAGTTTGGAAGGATGGTAACTGGGTTGCTGTTCAATATCTGCAAAATGCACTCTTTGTCCATGTTGGTGATCAAATTGAGGCAAACAATACTCTCCTCCTGCTTAAGACAGAAAAAAACGTTCAGAAAAATTTAGCAAAAGAAAATAAACTAATACTTGGGAGTAAAAACGCACATATCAGAGGATTACCTTGCAGCCTCGTGTACCAAAGGTAATAACACGCTTGTAGCACATAACAAAGAAATAGAAATAAAATGTTGACCTTTGGTACCTGAGACTGCAAGGTAATGATATGTGCGTTTTTAGACCTTTGGTACCCGAGACTGCAAGGTAATGATATGTGCGTTTTTTAAAATAAAAACGCACATATCATTACCTTTTAAATAAAATGCACGCACGTACAGGAAGGTTTTTAAAAAGTAGTACTATATATAAAGCAACATCTTAATCTGCATTCAAACCTAACTTCATCAGTCACGAAATTCATACAAACTTTGGAAATATTTTTGCTTCAGGTACTGAGCAATGGGAAGTACAAGAGTGTTCTTCACAGGAGTTTGGTGAACAAGGAAAGGACACGCATGTCGTGGGCTGTGTTTTGTGCGCCTCCACAAGAAGCAATGATCGGACCTCTACCGGAGCTCGTGGATGACAAAAACCCAGCGAAATATTCAACCAAAACATATGCTGAGTACCGCTACCGCAAATTAAATAAGCTCCCACAATAGGAGCAGTTTCACAATATCCTCGTATGTTGGAATGGAATATTACTCTTGTCATTTGTTTCACAATTCAATAACTTGCTATTGATTTTGGTTGGCCTACGTGCGTGTTTGTTGCTTTAAGATTGTCCCAAGCTCTGCACATAGATCAGCTTTGTTGATTAAGTTCATTCTCGTTATAGTTTGATCGATCCTGTTAGCCCACTGTTCTTTCATAAGATCATTCTTATAATCTGTATCGAGCTTGAATCAATATATGGAACAATCTATGCCTTTTGTTTTCCATATGATTATGTTGGACAGAGGAATTTAATAACTTGCTATTGATTTTGGTTGGTCTTTGTGCATGTTTGTTGCTTCAAGATTGTCCCAAGCTCTGCAGCATGTCTTCACACAGACCAGCTTTGTTAATTAAGTTCATCCTTGTTACAGATTGATCGATCCTGTTAGTCCATTGTTCCTTCATAAGATCATTCTTATAATTTGTATTACACTTGAATCAAGTTATTCTTATAATCTGTATTACACTTGAATCAAGTTATGAAACAAGTCTTGAGGAGGCCCGAAGTGACATGGGCCGGATATGACCCGTGAACACGACATCCGGTCCGTGCAGATGGGTCAAGCCCATAGAGAGACACTACCATATGGGCCGAACGCGAATAGCCCATCAAAGATGACCAAAACTCACAGAGGAACGGGCCCAGATCTAGCAGTCCATTAATGCTTGTAAGTATCTATAAATAGGAGAAGTAATGGATAGAGGGAGGGGATTTTTCTGTTGAAGTGAAAGAGTTTTAGAGAGAGAAAGAAAAAACGAATTTCTTGCATCTTCAATTGGCGCCGTCTGTGGGAAGCGTTGAAGATTGATTGATCATTGATCAATATCGCGTGGATTCAGACCAATTCGTGGAAACAAAACTCGATCTTTGGGAGTTGGATCCAGATCTGAGCGATTGTGACCTACTCTGGAGGAATTTTAGTTCCTGTTGCTTTGGCGGAAGTGGCTTCAGATCTACGTAACAACGAGTTGTTCGATTGTGGCCGGATCTGACGGATTTAGAATTCGAACAATTCAGATCTCGTCAACCGTAAGCATAATTCGGAGAATTCGAAACCAGATCTGAAAAATTCGCACTCACGAAGCTCAGATCTACTCACGAACTTGAGATTAATGCCTTTACTCCGTTCAGGAATAATGATAGGTGAAAGCTCCAATCCGATGGAGACCGTCCAGCAAACGAAGCTTGAGGAGTTGATGAACTTGATCGAAGCTCTCAAAAAAGAGAATGCAGAATTGAAAGATGGAATGCAACATCAGCAAATACCCGCGGTTTCGCGTCCACTTTCGGCCGGTGAAGGAGGTGTTCAATCTAATATCGCACATCAAGGCGAGCAGGACGAGAACAATCAGTCAGCTCTCCACCGTGATGAAAGGAGGATGGACGATTTGCCGCCAAATGTTCGTCGAGTTGAGGATCACGAAGGATCGACTCACGTTGATCCGCGACATGAGCAGATCAGACAGAACGAAGCCATGACCTTCGATCTGCATCGGGAAAGGTTCAACCGAGAGGAAGTGATAGAGGTTGATCGCCGCCGAGTTGTGTCGCCTTGGCAAAGAGAGCTCATTGAGGAACGGTCGTTCGATCCGTCTTACCGGCCCTCCATGGCTACAATCACTCATCGCGGTTCGGAGAGCAGAACCATAGCTCACAGAGCTACCGCTGGGCTCCAGAGAGAGAATGAAGCACTCCGATCCGCGGCTCGGACGGTTGATTCACCATTCACTGACGAGATCCTGAATGCCCCGCATCCAAGGAAGTTTGCTATGCCAGTCTTTATTTTGTTTGACGGAACAACCGATCCGATCGATCATGTGTACCATATCCAGTTGAAGATGGCCCTGAATACGGAGAACGGTTCTTTAATGTGCAAATGTTATCCTACAAGCCTAGCTGGACCGGCGCTCAGCTGGTTCAAGAACTTGCCTAGGAGCTCCATTGATAGCTTCCGAAACCTGTGCGATCGGTTCATAAGCCAATACTATGGGAACAAGCGTCCGCCGAAGGACATCTCGAGCCTATTCACAATGAGACAGCACAAAGATGAACGTCTCCAGGCTTTTCTCACCAGGTTTAATCTCACTAAGAGTATGGTGATCGAATGCCACCCTTCTACAGCGGTTCAAGCCTTCAAGTTAGCCATGACACGTGGCACTCCGTTCCATACCAGTCTGGTAGTGAACACGCCGACGACTATGGATGAACTCAATGAAAGAGCCGATGGCTTTGTGCGCCTAGAAGAAGAGGAGGCAGCCAATGCTCGGACAGCGTCGGTCGTGTCGACCGAGGAAAAATCCAAGGCAAAGATCAGGCAGAAGCAGGCTCAGCCGCAACGTCAGACCTCCTGGAAGGTAGAAAAGAGGTCCAGGGAGGAAGAGCTGATTACTCCGCTGAAGGTCACTCTGGCGAGACTATATCAGGAGAACAAAGATAAGTTTCATCCACCACTGCCAATTAGGCAACCCCTCGAACAGAGGGATCAGACTAAACATTGTGCTTTCCATTCCGATTTCGGTCATCAGACTAACGAATGCAGGAATTTGAGAAGGCAAGTGGAGATGTTGATAGCTAGAGGGGAGTACGCGAGTTATGTTCAAGGCTCGGCGATAGAGCAGAATCGACCGATAGAGCAAGTAAAAAGGAGTCATAAACAAAGCTCCCACAATTCACAACCAGTTCGTATAATCAATGCTATCCACGGTCTACCCGAGCCCAGCGAAGACTCAGATGAGCTACTCCGAACGCGCCTACAGCAGGCGCAGATGAAGAAAAGGGTCAGCAGTGTGAATACTCTGCACCAACAGATCACATCGATACAGATAAAGTTCGATAAGATAGACCTGCAGCGTGTTCAAGTCCCCCATGAAGACCCGTTGGTAGTCAGCTTGACAGTGGCGGACTGCCTGGTGCACAGAGTTCTGATCAATCCCGGAAGTAGTGCGAATGTTATGCCGAGGGACACATTTGATCGGCTCGAGATTAAACCAGAGAGGCTCAAGCCCACTGGAAACCCCCTGTTAGGATTCGATGGCAAGAGGGTGGAGCCCGTCGGAATGGTGGAAGTAGAAGTTCAAGCTGCAGAACGAGCTCTTATGGAAACTTTTGTGGTTGTGGAGATTCACCCCTCGTACAATCTCCTGATGGGAAGAGGATGGATTCACAGAGTCCAAGGTGTACCCTCAACTCTGCATCAGGTCATGAGGTGCCTCGGACCCGATGAAAATAAGGTGATAGACATTCGTGGGGATCAGGTTGCAGCCAAAGAGTGTTATTCCGTCACACTGAAATATGCTGGGAAAGGGAAGGCGCCCGTCCGTTCGGCGAACCCAAGATAGCAATTACAAGAACCTCCGCCCAAGCAAAATAGGGTGGGGGAGTCAGTTGACTTGACCGAAGAGCCCCTTCTGGATGTGCAGATCGATCAGTCCAGGCCAGAGCGAACTACCAGAGTAGGAGTAAGACTGACCAAGGAAGAGCAGCAAGAGCTAATTGACTTCTTGTCTCACAATGCCGATGTATTTGCATGGAGTCACCTAGACATGCCTGGAATTAATCCCTCCGTATCCTGTCATTCCTTGAATGTCAATCCCAATTTCAAACCAGTAAAACAGAAGCAACGAAGATTTGCTCCAGAACGTAACCAAATCATAGCCGAGGAAGTTGATAGGCTGTTTGATGCGGGATTCATCAGAGAAGTGCACTACCCTGATTGGTTGTCCAACGTCGTTGTCGTGCAGAAGAAGAATGGGAAATGGCGAGTATGCATTGATTTCACCAATTTGAACAAAGCCTGTCCGAAGGATAGCTTCCCGCTGCCAAAGATTGATCAAATGGTGGATGCCACCACTGGGTATGAGCGTTTAACCTTTCTGGACGCTTATTCAGGTTATAATCAGATCCCTATGGACCCGGCAGATGAAGAAAAAACTTCTTTTGTAACCGAGCGAGGGACATACTGCTACAAAGTTATGCCTTTCGGACTAAAGAACGCGGGAGCAACTTATCAAAGACTTGTTAGCAAAATTTTCAAGGATCAAATAGGAAAGATTGTGGAAGCCTATATTGATGATATAATGGTAAAGAGTAAGAAGAAGGATGATCATCTGAAACATCTGCAAGATGTATTTGATGTACTGAGGCGATATGGGATGAGGCTCAATCCAACCAAGTGCTCGTTCGGTGTGAGTTCCGATCAGTTTTTGGGACACGTGGTCAACCGCAGAGGCATCGAAGTTAGCCCCGCTCAAGCAGAGGCTTTGATTAAGAATGCCGAGCCAAAGACGATCAGAGAGGTGCAAGCCCTCACAGGACGAATAACTGCATTAAGTCGATTCATTTCTAAGTTGTCAGATCGCTGCAAGCCGTTCTTTGACACGATCCGAAGTCATGGAAGACAGGTCTGGGGAGATGAGCAATGACAAGCATTGACCCATTTGAAGGAATATATGTAGAATCCACCAGTCCTGTCAGCCCCGGATCCAGAAGAAAAATTATTTCTATATCTTGGAGTATCTAGTGTTGCGACAAGTGCCGTTCTGATTCGTTGCAAGGAAATGGGTGCAACACCCGGTATTTTATGTTAGTAAAACAATGACCGAGGCAGAACGAAGATACTCGAAGGCCGAACGGGTGATACTTTCACTTGTAAACGCAAAAAGAAAGTTGAGGCATTATTTCGAGTCCCACCCTATAGCTGTTCTAACAACTTTTCCAATCAGAGTGCTTATGCACAAGCAAGAACTCTCGGGCAGAATGACAAACTGGGCCATAGAGTTAAGTTCATTTGACATAACGTATGAGCCGAGAACAGCTGTCAAAGGAAAAGCGGTAGCCGATTTCCTGCTAGAATGTGACTCTGAGGATACGGAAGAAGACCTTAGATGCGGCTCTTGGAAACTTTATGTGGATGGCTCCTCTAACCAGATGGGGGCAGGAATTGGGGTTAAATTGCAAACCCCAGAGGGTACTTCTTTGAGTCAAGCACTCAGACTTGAGTTCCGAGCCACCAATAATGAAGCGGAATACGAGGCGTTACTGAATGGGTTAAAGTTGGCCAGAGAGCTACAGGTCAGAAGTTTGACTGTTTATAGTGACTCACAGTTGATTGTTCGGCAGGTAAATGGTGAGTATGCGACCAAGGATGACACGATGGAGGCATATCGTTCTGCCGTTCTGCATAAAGCCAAGGACTTTACAAAGATTGAATTCATACAGTTACCGAGGGAACAGAACGCAGATACGGACCGGTTAGCATGTAGTGCTTCGAGTTCTGGCGAGACATTGGCGAGGGTGATTCCAATAGGAATATTGACCCAGCCATCTATTTTTGAAGAACCTTTGGACTCTGACCCTTGGCAAGTCAATGTCATACCGTATGAACCGAGTTGGATTGACCCCATCATCACTTATATTCGAGATGGCGTTTTGCCTATGCAAAGGGATGAAGCTAGGAAAATAAAAAAGAATGCTGCAAAATACGCCATCGTGCATAACCAGCTGTACAGAAGGTCCTACTCTGGCCCATACTTGAAGTGTGTCACCCCCACAGAGTCGCAGCAGGTGTTGCGAGCTATTCATGAAGGCGTATGTGGCAATCATTCTGGGGGAAGATAGTTAGCGCATAAAGCAATGACACAAGGGTATTTCTGGCTGAACATGTCAAGAGATACGGAGGAGTTCTCTCGAAGGTGCGATAAATGCCAACGATATGGACCATTGATCCACCAACCACCTGAGGAATTGCACGTAATGGCCTCGCCATGGCCTTTCGCGCAATGGGGGATGGATGTGGTCGGTCCTCTGCCAACGGCAAGAGCTCAGAACAAGTATGTGCTACTGGCCACGGATTACTTCACTAAGTGGGTGGAAGCAGAACCATATCCAAGCGTGACTCAGACTCATGTGAGACGATTTATTTGGAGCAATATTATCTGCCGTTTCGGCGTTCCAAGGTCAATAGTCATGGATAATGGCACGAACCTCGACAGCAAGCAAGTAAGAGAGCTGCTGGAGGAGTATGGAATTAATCAGAAGTTGGCTGCAGTAAGTCATCCCCAGGCCAATGGACAAGCAGAAATTACAAACAGAACAATTTTCGTCTGCATTAAGAAGAAACTGGAGGACCATAAAGGGAAGTGGTTGGATGAGCTCCCGAACGTCCTATGGGCTTACAGAACCACCCCAAGGCGGCTGACTGGGGAGAGCCCGTTTGCAATGGCGTATGGTACCGAGGCGGTTATACCGGTTGAGCACTTGGTCCCAACTATCAGAAGCTTAGCATGGAGCCGAAATCAGAACGACAGAATGTTAAGATTGAACCTCGATATGATAGACGAAAAGAGGGACGCTGCAGCAATAAGGTTAGCATCATACCAGCAAGTATTGGCGAATAGTCACAACAAAAGAGTGAAACACAGAGATTTTGCCCCTGGCGAGAAGGTTGGTCAGCAAGCCTTGGAATGCTACGTCTCTGAAGAGGTACTACCAATAAAAGCTAAGTTTCAGCTTTATTGGGTGTTGTTTGTTTTCAATCAAGTACGTATGAATGTGCAAATTCCTGAAATTTATAAAAATAGCTTTCCTTTTCAAAGGGTTTTAAAAAAATGAAAAGCCAAGTGGCAAGTGGCATTCTAGCCGAGCGCCAGGCACTTAAGCAAGATAAGTGGCAGCTGGCACTATAAGCCGAACGCCAGGCACTTGCTAAAAAATGAAAAGCCAAGTGGCAAGTGGCATTCTAGCCGAGCGCCAGACACTTAAGCAAGATAAGTGGCAGCTGGTACCATAAGCCGAACGCCAGGCACTTGCTAAAAAATGAAAAGCCAAGTGGCAAGTGGCATTCTAGCCGAGCGCCAGGCACTTAAGCAAGATAAGTGGCAGCTGGCACCATAAGCCGAACGCCAGGCACTTGCTAAAAAATGAAAAGCCAAGTAGCAAGTGGCATTCTAGCCGAGCGCCAGGCACTTAAGTAAGATAAGTGGCAGTTGGCACCATAAGCCAAACGCTAGGCACTTGCTAAAAAATGAAAAGCCAAGTGGCAAGTGGCATTTTAGCCGAGCGCCAGGCACTTAAGCAAGATAAGTGGCAGCTGGCACCATAAGCCGAACGCCAGGCACTTGCTAAAAAATGAAAAGCCAAGTGGCAAGTGGCATTCTAGCCGAGCGCCAGGCACTTAAGCAAGATAAGTGGCAGCTGGCACCATAAGCCGAACGCCAGGCACTTGCCAAAAACACGCACACGACAAAGTTAATATGAAAAAAATATTGAAAATGGGTTTGAACAGAGCGTAGCACAAAGAAAAAAGAGAAAAAAGAGTTTTGTCATCTCATTCATAATAAGCATTGGAGTTACAAAAAGTGAAGTATTCAAGTCACATAGTTACAAAAGAGTATGGAATCGAAGAGTCTGGAGGAGTCCTAGCTAGCTGCCTCAGTACCGACAGCCTCCTGGTTGTGCTGATCCGCCTCCTCGGTCCCGTCAGCCATCTCACCCTCACGAGGTGGGGAATCAAGATGAATAACAGAGTCATTCTGCTGGGGGCCAACGTCAGCAGTGACTATGGGAGATACCACAGTTGACGAATGAAGAGCAGTTAGAGGCTGAACGGTAGGAGGAGCTGTAGTGATCCTGGAGGAAGCAATCTCTTGACATTCATCAAATATGTGCTCGGCTTCGGTGGGTTCTGGGTCAACATAGACCCCTAGAGGATCAATCCCTAAATCCTTATCAATCTCATCCGGAGTTGAGCTGGTCTGTCCCTCAGCCGGAACTCGGTCGGAGAAACCATCTCGGAATCCCTGAGCATATCTAAAAGCTCCAACTCTTCAGAACCGAGCATGAAGAGCCACCATTCGACCATTCACTCTGCTGATGGTATCAATCAGAGCGTTGCGCTCGTCCAAAGCTCTTTTCTCAAAAGCCATCTGAGCAGACTGTTCATCAGCCAGAAGGCGCTGGAGCTCTGCCTTTTCATCTCTGATTGAATCACGTTCAGTCTGCAAGACATTCTTCTCAAGCTGGAGGGCATCCTTCTCATCCTGAAGAGAGTCGTTTTCCTTCTTCAGAACATCTCTTTCTTTTTCGGTTTCTTCAAGCCGAGCCAATATCTCGGTGTTCTTGCTGGCAAGAAGGTCGTTTTCCTTATTAGCCACATCCAGGCTATCAGAGAACTTACGGGCCCTGGCGTTCCCCATTTCCACCTGTTTCTGCATAGCCATCATACCGAACAAAGTCTGCATAGATATACATGAATACTGGGTAAACCGATAGCCTGGTCGGACGAAGGCAAGAGCAAATAGTATGAGAGGATTCATGAGTTAGAAAATAAAAGTCACCTCCATGGCAGATTGGGGAAAGCGGCTGAACACATCCTTTTGGGACAGACCCTTCGCCGCCTCAAGGTCTTTCGGAGTCCACATGCTCCTATAAATACGCCATGACGGTCTGGCCATCCTTCAACATGGTCTCGTTCGGCTTCATGAACGTCCCATCCGTTTGGATGTACCGAGGAGCCCATGGTGGTAAAACAGGAATAGAAGGAGAAGCAGAAGCAGAGGCACCAGCTGCAACAGGCCCGGAGGGGGCAGGAGCTCTGACTGGGCGATGCAAGAGAGCGCTCGGCCCAGAGACTCGGGTCCTTCTTACAAGAGGTTCCTCCTCAAGGTTGACTCCACCGTCAGGATGAGGCCTTTTGCCTCGTTCTTTGTCCCGAGCACCCCCAGCGGCAGCAGGGGTAGTAGTGATTTGTGGAGACGTGCTCGGGTTGGTAGTAGGGGTGCTGACAACAGGATCAATAGCCACCGTACTCGGGATGGTGTCAGAGATGGTGGCTGAAGAAGAGGCTGATGCAGGAGAGGAGGTTGCTCCAGCAGCAGAAGTGGCTGGGGGAGTATTTTTCCTCCTACCAAAGGAAGGAATCTGAAGCCTGCTCATGGTATAGCCAAGGGATGAGAGCGCTAGAAGGTTGTCTGAAGTGAGGAGGTCTGAGCAAGAAGGAATATCATTCAGAACGTATTTCTTCAAGTAATTACTCCTATCCCTGCAAACACTGTAGCTCAAGTCATCACAAGGTATGCCTAAGGAGCGACATAAGAAAGTACAAAAGCGAGGAACACATGTTTCGCAGGGACAATCGTTTTTATGAGATTTGAATTTCTTATATGAGAAGACAGAACAGACGCCAAAGGCGCTCGGGATTGGGTAATCCTCTGCAGCCGGCGAAGACCAGGCCTCACTAACACCCACAATGTTATCCCTCCAACCCTTTTCAGATTTGATTGTATCCGTACATATGGACATCTTGTCGATCGGGTAGAGGTGGTAGAATGGCTCGTCAGTTCGGATCTTACTGACCTTATAGCAAAGAAGAAGATCTATGAGGTCAAGGTCCAGACTTCTGTCACGAATCAACAGTAACATAACGGATATGATTCTAAAGAAATTGGGGTTTACCTGCAGGGGGGATATCCCCAGTCTATTGAAAACATAATTAAAGAAGGGATGCAGAGGGAACCTAACGACATTCAGTTGAAGGTTTGTAAATAAAACCTCGTCGGGAAGAAGGCCGGCACCGGTCATAATATTAACATCTTTAGGGCAAACCCTAACTTGGATGTTGTCAGGAAGTCTAAGTCTTATACGAAGAACATCTAGATCTACAACCATGGTGGAGGCGATTGAAGAATCTAAAAGGGTAAAAAGAAGTCTGCTGAAAGTAAAAAGGAACAAAACTAACCTCTGGGGTAGAAAGCAACAAAGAGCACTGCAAGATCGCTGGAAGAATGACTCTCGAAGAATTTCATCGGATGAAATTTAGCACTGTTCTAAAAAAATGAGCGAGAGATTTGATTGATGATGGAGACGGTAAAAAGGCATGAAGTGGCATTCTAGAGCCTTATAAAGGCGAAGTGGACCCGAGGGCCGAAGCGTCAGGGAGGCGAGAAATTTATCGAACCCCGGAACATTGATTCCGGATCAGACCGTCCGTTCCCCCATAAGGGTTTCTCGAGCCGTCAACATCATGATGAGACGCCTTTAATAATTACCCCCTTATTAAACAAAGAGTAATTTTGGGGGCAGTTGAGGAGGCCCGAAGTGACATGGGCCGGATATGACCCGCGAACACGACATCCGGTCCGTGCAGATGGGTCAAGCCCATAGAGAGACACTGCCATATGGGCCGAACGCGAATAGCCCATCAAAGATGACCAAAACTCACAGAGGAACGGACCCAGATCTAGCAGTCCATTAATGCTTGTAAGTATCTATAAATAGGAGAAGTAATGGATAGAGGGAGGGGATTTTTCTGTTGAAGTGAAAGAGTTCTAGAGAGAGAAAGAAAAAACGAATTTCTTGCATCTTCAAGTCTATATATACTTTTTTCTATAAAGAAATCGCCCAAGAAGGTAATGTCAAACAAATTTACAAGATTACTAGTAACAGAACAGTCAGCTATTTATTACTATTTAGCTAAATTTGCCCTACAATATGATGATGTATTCTGACCACAGTTCTTTGAAATACCACCTCCACTAGCTCAATCATGTGTATCTCATTTTTCCTTCATTCTGGTGCGTTTGCATTTGGATATGGCTCTAGCTAGTAGGTAAAGCAGAGTAGAGAAGAAGGATCCTCTTAACAATCCCAAGAAAATTATGCGAAAAGAGAGGGAGAGAGGGGTTTCACATATGGATCAGCTATCGACAGTTGCATAGTTCCAGCCATGACTGAATAAGAGTTCCTTTTAATGAACCAAGACAACTATGGAAGAAAAAAATAAAAAATAAAATTTTGATGCATGAGTAGTATAATAATAAATGAGCCAAAATTCTACATCTATATTCTCAAATCTCAATGACCCCCTCCTTCCCAGCAAAAATTTTTAAAAATAAATAATAATAAAAAAAGGAGAGGCTTGCATGAGTATAATAATAAAAAATGATAACTTCTACAAGAAGTCTGATCACATCTGCGCTATGTAACACGAACACGAATACGATACGATGCGGATATGTCAACACGTTAAATTACGGTATGGACATGACTATATTATAATATAATTTTTTTATTATTATACATCTATTCAGTAATAGTATTATAAAACTTTAATTTATTTATAATTTCTATACTAAGAGTAGTTACTCTGAAATGAATTAGAAAATGAAATTATATCATTATTGTAATAATCTTTATATCATATATAATATTATTTCACTTAATTCTACAATCTTCTCTCTTTACCACACCCATACCCTTACCCCCTTTGGATCAATCATCTCTTACCTCTCTCAGTTCTCATTTACCATACCCATACCCTTACCCTTATCCTGTCGATCAGTCATCTCCTACCTCTCTCAATTCTTATTAGTCATCTCTTACCTCTCTCAATTCTTATTTACCATACACATACCCTTACCTCTCTTCATTATAATCTCTTTTATCTAATAAAATTTATTTATCTTACAAAATATAATTACTACCGACTCCTTTCGCCTTGTTATCTATGTTGCTCAAAGTTTTGTTTCTTGTAAAATCTGTATGTGAGAGATTGGGTGTTTAACGACCACTAGTCTTAAAGAATTAGCATATATATATAAGGGCTAATTTCTAAAAACTCCCCTCTTGTTCATCGAAACTATCTACTAACCCCCTCAAGTATTAAAAAAAAACCCCTAATATAACAGAAACTATAAAATTGCCCCCATTCCGTCACAGAATCGTTAAGTTATTGTGAAATGTCAAGAATACCCTTAATACTATTTTAAAATGAAAATGTGAATTTTTAATTGGCAAATATACCCCCGTATGAAACGATGTAGTATTGTGTTGTTTATGCCTCTTTGTGAAACTACATCGTGTAGGGGTTGGGTTGTTTGCCCTAAATCGATTTTTATGCCTCCATCTATGTTCTGTGTTTGTGTGCGCACTGAGTGTTGAAGAAAGCAAGTGTAAGTCTTGATGAAAGCGACTATTGATGAAAGCAAGTGTTGATGAAATCGAGTGTCTGAGTGTTGATAAAATCAAGTGCCTGAGTGTTGATGAAATCCAGTGTCTGAATGTTGATGAAAGCCAGTGTCGAGTGTTTATGAAAGCGAGTGTTGTGTGTGTCTTTTTTCTGTAATCGCTCAGTGGTCGAAGATCTTGGTGGATTCCAACTGGTTCGTATCACTTTTGTTCGACACAATGGTGCTAGGTATGGACAAACTTTTACCTATTGTCGTTGCTTTGTAGTTAGGGTTTTATATTGTTTTCTTTTCAATGTGGGTCCTTAATGTTTGGTAGGTATAATTCGATGTTTGGTGGACAAACTTTTACCAATTTCATTGCTTTGTCGTTACTTTATAATAAAAATTAGGGTTTGTTTATAGGGCTGTGGTCCCAGTGATAAAAAATTAGGGTTTGTTTATTGTTCAAATAATTTTTTCATAATTTAAGGTTTAGGAATTTATTGTTGAAATTAATAGTAAATACTATATTTTTTTGGGAGGAATTCTTAGGGTTTTATAATCTTTCCTTTTCAATGTGGGTCCTTATTGTTGGGTGGGAGTATTGATATTAGGGTTTAATGATTTTGTAGTACTTAGAGTATTGTTGGTCCTAGTGATCATTAAATTAAGTAATATAGGGTGGTGGTCCCAGTGATGTTTGATAATACTTGTTTAAAATTACTGTAACTGTGTCAGAATTGTTTTTTAGTTATCTTATGTTTGGTATTGTTTTGTTGAAATTTATTGTTTTAGGTTTTAATCCTGCTTTTCAAAAGTTATACACACTGGAAATGCATTATGGTGGTCAGTTTGGTAGTACAGAATTAAGTCCATATGTTGGTGGGTCTGTTGAGATATATGAGGGTATAGACAGTGATCTCATGTAAATGATAGAACTTACATACATGATAGGTCTGCTTGGTTGTCCTACTACAACAAGTAAACTATTCTACAGGTCTTACATTGATGGGAGTTTAAAAGAGTTGAAGACTGACAGGGATGTCATTGACATGTTCGAACACAACCAAAGGTTCTCCCTAATTAAAATATATGTGGTGTCAATTATTGAAGAAGGAAATACAGAAGGTGAGAATAATGGAGATAGATCAGTAGAGGTGCGTGCAATAGCAACTGGAGATGATAGTCATTTTGATGTGCCTGAAATTGAAGATAAAAATGAAGATGACAGTGATTATTATATGCCTGAAAGTGAAAATGCAGATGACAGTGATTTTGATATGCCTGAAAGTGAAGATGACAGTGATGTTGATAGAAATAGAAATGAAATTGAGGACGAGGATGTGAATGGTAATGATATTGAAAATGTGATAGATGAGGACTTTTATGATAGATGAGGAGGTTGATGAAGTAAGAAATAATGAAGATGCAACTGAGGTGAATGAGGTTACAAATGATGAAGAATCTGAGATTGAATCTGATAAGGATAATGGCAGTTATCAAACTTCTGAATATACACTAAGTGAAGAGTTGATGAGTTTGGTATACTCAAGTGGTGAAGAATGTGAGGATGATGCCACAAGTGGCCCATCTTATCCAAATTTCAATGTTCATATAAACTTGGGGAAAAAAAAACTTCAAATAGGCATGAAGTTTGATTCTACAGCAAAATTTAGAGAAGCAGTAAGGGATGCAACTATAAAAGGCAAGTTTGACCTATCATTTGTGAAGAATGATGGAGATAGAGTCACAGTGGCTTGCAAGGCTAAATGTGGGTGGATGATTCATGCCTCTAAAAATGATGATGATAAATCATTCCAAATAAAGACATTCAATGATACTCATAATTGTACTGGTGTAAGGCACAATAATCAGCTAACATATAGTTATTTAGAAAAACATTATACTGAAAAGATTATGGTTGATCCAAATTGCTCATTGAAAGGTTTTGTGAAGACAGTTGAAAGTGAATTTAATGTTGAAGTGACAAAACAAAAGGTGGGTAGAGCAAAGAAGTTGACTTTACTAATGATTCAAGGTGATTATTCAAAGCAATTTGCAAGAGCTAGGGACTACTGTGCCTTAATCCTAGAAACAAATCCCAGGAGTGTTGCTAATGTAAGAACAATACCCTATAATGATGATGGATTCTTAGAGGGTTGTAGACCATTTATTGGTCTAGGTGGATGTTTTTTGAAATGACCCTATGAAGGACACTTATTGTGTGCTGTTGGTAGGGATGGCAACAATGGCTTTTATCCAATTGCAATTGGTTGTGTTGAGGCAGAATGCAAGGACTCTTGGGAATGGTTCTTGGATGAATTGATGGCTTTAGTTGGCAATTATCAGAATTACACATTTATCTCAGATCGACAGAAGGTATACATGTTTATCTTTCAATGTATATGGTCATTTACTATCTTACTTTAATGTTTTACATATTTATAATATTTTGTTCTCTTATTTCCAGGGTCTACTTGAGGTATTTGAGCATGTATGAGAATTTCAGGCAGAAATACAAAGGCAGAATTCTAAGAAACATATTCTGGAATGCATCCACAGCATACACATAATATGATTTTGTGTTACATATGCAAGAGATGAAGGAACTTAACAAGGATGCACATGACTGGTTAATAAAGATTCCCTTAAAGGTTTGGGCAAGGTCAGCATACACTACAAAGAGTAGGAATAGCCTATATGTAAATAATATGTGTGAGTCATTCAACAGCTACATTGGGAAGGAAAGGGACAAGCCTTTAATTTATATGTTTAAGAAGATTAGAAAACAACTGATGGTAAGGTATCAAAGCAATAGAGAGATGATGGATAAGGTTAATGGACTGTTGTGTCCAAAAATTAAAGAGAAATTGGATAAAATTTCTGAAGATGTCAGAAGACTGCGTGTGAGTTATGCAGGAAATGACAAGTATGAGGTGGAAAACATGACATGGAATGAAGCTGGGGTTAGTGATTATGTGAATCTTGTTACAAGAATTTGTTCATGTAAGTATTGGGATATAACTGGCATACCTTGCAAACATGCAGTGGCAGCAATTTTGGATAGGAGGTTTGATCTAGAGCGGTTTGTTCACCCTTCTTACTATAGAGAGACATATTTGAATTCTTATGGATATGTCATAACTCCAGTGTCTTTAAGGAATTTGAAAAGAGAAGTTGGTACTGCTCTAATATTGCCACCACCTCATAGGACTAGACCTGGAAGACCTAAAAAGATTAGGAAAAGAGGTCCAGATGAGAGTAAGTCAAAAGGTCCAGTGGTAAAGAGGTCAAAAATGAGATGCACTAAATGTCTTGTCTTGGGTCATAATGTAAGGGTGGAAGACCAAGAATAGTTAGAGGCACAGGTGGTGTAGGTGGTGGTAGAGATGAAACTGTTGCTGGTAGGAGTGGGAGGAATTCTACTATAGAAGGTGGGAGGTCTGCTAACAGAAGTGGTGGTAGAGGTGGTGTGAGAGTTAACAGAGGTGGTGTGAGAGTTAACAGAGTTGCTACTAGGGGTGGTGGTGGTGTTCACATAGGTGGTGATGTTCACATAGGTGGTGGTGGCAGACCTGCTAGAGGTGGTGGCAGTGGTGGCACAGCTGCTAGAGCTGGTGGCAGTGGTGGCACAGCTGGTAGAGGTGTTGGCAATACTGCTAGAGGTGGTGGCAGAGCTGGTAACAGACCTGTTGTACTTCATTCAGAGGTAAAAATTATATTTTTTTATTTCATATTTATTATACATTATAAACACATGTAGGTTGAAATTTTTTGCTTTATTTAATAGCCATTAACATCCACCCAACATTATGGTGTTGGTCTTGGTCTTGGTGGAAGAGCTATTGTTGGTCATTCAGAGGTATTATTATTCAACCTCTTATTATTTTATTTTACGTTACATTAAACAAAACTGAACTAACACATACTTTCCATCCATTGAATAGGCATCAACATCCACACAATATGAAATGGTTCATATGGACTTTCCTTCCACACTTAACACATAAGAATGATGGCATGTTCCACACTTAACACATAAGAATGATGGCATGTTGATGAAAGTGGTAGCAGCTTTTTTGTGCAGCTTTTTTGGTGGACAAATTAAAGAAATGGTTGACTGCATATTAGTATTTTCTAATGTTTTTAATGTAAAGCCAAGTAATGACAGTGGTGGGTTTATTTTGGACAGTGGTGGGTATTTTGTACTAGTGGTGTAATGTGGATGGTTTATTTTGGACAGTGGTGGTTTTTTTTTAATGTGTGGCTATTTTGGACAATGAATGTGTTAGTTTATTTGACAATGCATGGCAATGTAATGACAGTGGCTGTTTTTAATGTATGACTATTTTGGACTGTGAATGTGTTGGCTTTTTTGACAATGCATGGCAATGTAATGATAGTTAATGTTTTTAATGTATGGCTATTCTGGATAGTAAAGCTGTTGGTTTGAATATATGTATGCAACTTTACCTTAAATGCATTTTGACAAATTGTAACTTGTCAAATTGATTTTGTTCATGCAATTCGAAACACAAGGCTCAACACTTACAATTCTATAATTTAACTTCAACATACACTTTTATTCATGCACTTGACAATTCAGAAAGTACATTGCATACACACTTCACACGGCTTCAAAATATATTTTGCATACACAGCCTCATATTAAAACCAACCGACTACTTTCTTCCTAAAGCTATTATACATGCAGCAACACAAAACATAACAAATGCTACAACTAATTGCTTCAGAATTTTTTGGATTTGTTCCATACTTTTTCCTATTGCTTCCAAACGGAACTTCAGTTCTGCAATTTCACTAAACTTGCTTTCATCTGTTTCAGTATATGCTGGCATTGTACAAATCGGATCACACCATGCCCATAAAGAGCATTTTTTTGTACTAGAAGAATAGTATATCCTCCCTTTGTTGTTATACTCATCTGAACCTGTAACTCTCACTATAGCTGGATAGCCACAACCACATATTATGTTGTTATACCTGAGATCTTACCGATTAACAGATTGTGTGCTCGAAGAAGACATTTAGGTTCCCTGATCGTAGGTTAGGGCTTCGAATAGGGCACAGAGTGGCTACGATTTTGGGCTTCAAATAATCAATTAGGGACTTCAATACATCGATTAGGGCTTCGAATAGGGCACAGAGTGGCTACGATTTTGGAGAATTTATAAGATCAATTAGGGCTTATGATACTGCTGCTATGGAGAATCCTCAAACCACTTCAATCACAGACAAAAACAAGAGAAGACAAGAGCGAAGAGAGAATAGAGAAGAGAGAAGAGAGAAGAAGGCACTTAACGAAGAGATAAGAGAGAAGACGGCAAGTTAACGAAGAGAGAAGCAATAGCAACGAATGAGAGAAAAGATCTTCTATGGCGGCAATCCTCACTAACCAATGCAATGCAACGACAGAGAAGGAAAGAGATAAACAACGCATAACCGAGGGGGTGGGGTTAGATAACAAACCTGAAGGGTTTTTTCGTCATTTCTATACAATAAGGGTACTTTCGTCATTATATTGAGGTATCTGGTGCACGTGACGCTCACGTGATTAGAAGACGTTAGTTTTAGACAGTCAACTAACTGGGAGGGGGTTATATGATAGATTTTAAAATACTTTGAGGGGTTTTATGATAGTTTCCGTACTTGAGGGGGTTAGTAAATACTTTTTAAAAGCAAGAGAGGGGTTTTTAGAAATTAGCCCTATATATAAATATGCATATGTGTGTACACAAACTCTTTCATTGACAAATTAGCTTGCTATTTCTCGTCTTTAATCATTTATATAACTTCAAAAGATAATTAGGTTAGTGGGTTCTTAAACTATATCCAAAACTCTCTTTTGTAGTATGATGCTCCTTCAATACGAAAGGAGGGTTGGGTTGTGCAGGCGCGTAGGTATATTCTCTATGACATGAATAGAGTTGGCTTTAAATATAGGTTAGAGCATCTCCAATGCTCTTTCATTTTGAGCTCTCAAACTTATAATTTGAGAGATGGGTAAAAAAAGCTACTTCAATGGCCTTTCATTTGACCTCTCAAAATTTGAAAATCTCAAAATTTCTCTCAAATATAAGAGCTGCTTAATTTTTTTGGCAGCTCTCTAACACCAACCCCACAGACACACACACACACACACACACACACACACACACATAATTTCAACCCAAATTCATATATATATATATATATATATATATATAAGATTATAAAAAATTTCACCAAATAGGATTTAGTTTGCAAAACAAGAATTACAGATGTTGATTAGATGATTTAGGAAAAAAATTAAAACAAAACCCATACATACAATTTAGCAATTGCAGAGAGAGAGAGACCAAGCTTGAGAGTTGAGAGAGCGGCTGAAGCTTGCGAACGGCGAACCCAAACAGGAACAGCAGGCGATGTAAACTGAAAGATATGGGTTTTTGAGCAATCTGAAATGATATGCCGATATGGGTTTTGATCTTTTGATTCTTGCAGACAGATAGATAAACTGAAATATATAGGTTTTCAACTTCTGATTCTTATAGATTTTCTAGTTTGCAGTTGCAGAGAAGGAGAGATAGAGAGAAAGGGGGAGTTCAGAGTTGAGAACGAGAATAGATATGGAGGCGATTGGGGAGGCTGAAATGATTTGCCCTAAAAATATATATATTTTTAATAAAAATATACTCAAATATATAATATACATATATATATATATATATAATATATATGAATTTTCGAAAAAAAAAATTTATATAAAAAAAATTATATAACAATATAATCAAATATATAAATTTATACATATATATATATATATATATATATATATATTGGTCCTTTTTTGAGGTTTAATTTTAATTTCCTTTTGATGTCTACAACTTGACTTGGAATGTACCTAATATTAATATTACTGATGCAAATATGAATGGTGGGAATGGTAATTGAAAAAGAATGGTAGTTGTGTCAAAAAATGACATTTTGTATGAAATGCACAGTTGGAGCAGAATTGCTAAAATGTAGCATTTTGACACTGTAGCACCTGTCAAAATATAGATTTGGCAGCTGAAAATAACTTTTAGCATTGGAGATGCTCTTGTTAGGCTAAAAATTATTTGTTATAACGGTTGCAACGATGTTATATAAACATATCAGGATTGAGTAGGTTTGTGATTATTTTCATTACTAATCTGTAATTTTAATAAAAATTTAAAAGCTGTGGACCATTGGTGTATTTACATTTAGACCTATGGTATTTGTTAAAAATTTCAAAATGCCCCCTCTATCTCTCTCATTTTTGTAATATTTTTATATTTATCATTTTATTTGAAAACAAATTCTCTTCAATTTTTTTTTTTTTTTTTCTCCAATGGCTTCCCCACTCAAAAGAACTTCGGGTCCGTCACGGTTATTAGGGGACATGCCCCCTCCCAATTTATTGTTATTATTATTATATATTTTTGTTTATATGTCCCTTTAATAATAATGATTAATAGTTTGTCTGGAATTATTTTAAAAAATTGACTCCATATATATTTTATAAAAAAAACCTTATTTACGAGTCTTTTAATAATTGTTAACGTTGAATTTAAACAATTTACATGTGGACGGTTCAAAGTTCATTAATATCTTTTTATTCTTCTTTTAGAAAATTCAAATCAAGTGAAAATATATATATATAATTTCATTACAACGGTAATCCTTACTACAATTAATATATCAATGTTAGATTGAAAAATATATAAATATCAATTATTTTTTATGAATTTGAAAGAGAGAAATAAATGCTTAGCACTTGACAGTCTCATTTAATCGGCTTGCAACTTGTTTTTTTCTCTCTATTTGTTTTTTGTTTTTTCATATTAGTTTACTCATCTTATTTATTTAACTTTTTTTTTTTTTTTAATTAATTCTTTTAGGTTATATATTCCTCCTTATTTAGGTTATATTAAGAATATAAAAAATATATTACTTTGAAACTTTCAAAGTCAACCTCTAAGTTAGAGTGTCATCTTAATAGACATGCTATATTATTAATATATGTTAAGATATATTACAAAAATTATAATATTTTATATTTTTATGAATTTAATTATATAATGCTACTTTGTCCCCCCACCCATCGAGTATTTCTAGCTCAGCCCCTGATTTTGAAATCTTCATATTATATTTGTGTGCACATTATGGAGTATTGGAAAGAGGAATGGAAGATTATAGAACATTGGTGAGGTTGTAGAATATTGGTTGATGGGAGAGGATTTTAGAAGAATAGAAAACTTTGTAAATATATAAATATTTAAGTGAAGAGTTCTAGAAAAAATTTTAAACATTAAATGGTTATTATTTAAAATTAAATATTAGGCATTAAATGATTATTATTTGAAATAGTTTCATGTATAATAATGCATTTTATCCGTTTATGAATGAGGAAGATGTTTATATATAAAAAGAAGTCTCATTTATAACAACAAGCTCACACAATTAGTTTAAAGAGGAGGAAGGTGTTTATATATAAGTAGAAATCTCATTTTGAAGAGGAGAAAACAACCAATTATTAACAAGCTAGCGTGTGAGACAGTACCATACTAGTGAGTGAGTATGGTAGTAGTGTATTGGTACGTGTGAGCGTTAGTGTATTGTACTGACACTTATGTGTATATATATATATATATATAAGGCATACACGTAATACACGTGTAAACATAAAATCACTTGATCCCTATATATGTGTAAGTTGATGAGGTGGTAAACGTGTAAACAGAAAACTTATATAGGTGTAAGTTGATAAGAATGTAGAGGTACAGTGTTATAAAGTGTGTTAGATTAGAAAGTGAGATGGGTATAAACGAATTGAGACTATATTTATACTCATTTGTTATTATTAAAATTTAAACCCTAATAAAATAAAAATAAATAAATAAATGAATAGTTTGCAGACCAAAATAGTCTCCAAATATTTACCGGAAAAAAAAAAAAAAAAAAAAAAAAAACACTCAGTGTCGCAAGGATCAAATCAATCTAGGATAAATTCAACGACAATCTTATCTGAAGCCCTGAAAAACAAAAAAATTAAAATGAGAGGTGGTCAAACCATGTGAGACATTTCATTAAGGTCCCCGGCATCCTCCTATTGAGTTTTTTTATTCTTTTTGTTTTTTAACCCCCAAATGCACTGTCTGTACGTTATTTCTACACACATCATCTGTTTTAGATGAACAAAAACAAGCCTTTATTGCAAGGTGACAAATGCAAAAATTTTGATAATAATGCAAGTTTCATTTCCCTTTTATTATTAGTATTATTATTATTATTATTATTTTGTTGATAATAATGCAAGTTTCATCATCTGTTGTTCCCTTTTAGATGTCTAGCAACTACACTACAATAAAAATTATAAGAACTAAACTTAGTTTGATGTAGGGATTTTTTTGTAATTTTCTTTTAAGAAATAAAGGGGATGGAGTGGCGAGGATAATTGTGGAGCACTACCATCAACTCCCTATATTATAACCTCCCTAAAAAAAAAATTTCCTTATATTATTAAACCTCAATAGAGAGTTAACAGGGTTTAAAAGATCCTATCCTTTCTCACCTTCTCTGGTTTTCTTTTTTTTAATTTATTTTTGGCCCCAATTGTTTTTTAGGAGACTATATTTGAACGAACTCTACTTTTTTCCAATTGCACTCCATTTATCATTTTCTTTTAAAGAAATGACAAGGTCCTTGAATTCATTAATACACAATTCCTTAATTTATAATGTCATAACTATCCTTTATACAAACTTTAAATATATATTTTTTTTTACCTTCTTTACAATTTTTTTTTCCTTTCTTTTTGTTTTTTCCAGAAGTCCTCTCTAAGAAAATAATACTAATAATTTTATTTTTGACAGTCAAAAGCGATAATTTATTCCATAGTAATTTTTTTTTTTTTTGGGTACAATCGAAAGAGATATTTATTCAACAAAAATAACTTTTTTTCAATTATGTCAAAAGAGGTAACTTTATTTTTTGGTAATTTTTGATGGGTCATGTCAAAAGAAATAATTTATTCGATAAAAATAACATTTTTTTTTTTTTGGTCTAATTAAAAGAGATAAATAAAAAAAATAAAATAAAAAAAATTTAATCATCTTCCTTTTGTTCTTTTTATTTTTTTATTATTATTATTATTTTTGACAAAAGAGATAATTTTTCAAATGGTTACTTTTTATTTTTTTGATTAGGTCAAAAGAGGCAATTTATTCAACATAATAATATTTTATTTTATTTTGGTCCCATAAAAAAAATTATTCCAAAATTTATTTTATTTTATTTGTGTTGTCAAAAGATATTTAAAATATTAAAGATTAGATAAGGAGAAAATATGAAAGGACTGTTGTGTCATTTAAAAATTAATAATTATTTACTTGTAAAGTTAAGGTTATAATTGCCATTTTATTTAAAATTGTAGTGCAAATATTGAAAAGTGGAGTAGGAATATTGTCTCCCTTTTTTATCTTTATATATTATAACCTCTCTAAAAATATCATTTCCTTCTATTATTAGGCCTCAATCAATAGAGAAATTTAATAATAGCCCCAAAAAAATTCAATTAGACTTGATGATTTTAATTTTTCTAAAGATGAAAATTCTAGGAGCACCCCAATCGTTGTGTGTGTGTGTATGTATATATATATATATATTTGTAAATCTGAAGTTTCATAATAGATTTACACAAAAAAAATAATAATAAATAAATAAATAAATTTGGATTATTTATTTTAAAGTTGTTTTACACCTTTTGTTCCAATAACAATCAATCAGTATCGTGCCTGGATCCACATAATTTTTACAAACCTTCTTAGTATGGGGTTGATTCTGCTCTAAATAAGAATTAGCCAACTATCTTCTCAACCAAAACCGACTAAAAGAAAGGACACGTCCCAGAAGCTATGAACTGTCACCAAGGAGCGGAAAGGTCTTCTGTGTATGTGATAGCTTGGACTTCGTTCCTCTCCTTGCTTCTAATCCACTGGGAAACTAGCTTTCGCGCCGAAGAGACTCATGAGGAAAAGCCTAAGACATAGCTCGAATCCTCTCTGGTAGAAAGATTAGATGCTCTCGGGAGATAATGAGAAATATGCTGATGTGACTGTGTAAAAAGACTGTATAAAATACATAACAATTTTACATATATGTTTTAAAAATTTACACAATATATGTGGCAGTATATATTTTACACAAAAGACTACTTTAACATACTGCTGAAAATGCTCTAAACATTTTTTCCCTACATATATTATGTATGTTGCATTCAAAAGATTTGGATAAAGTATTTTATTTTTATTACAAGTTGTTTAATTCAAAGTATAGCACAAGCCAACTAAGGAATTAGAAACGAAAAAAAATTTAATGATTGATTTTTTGGCTTGCTTTGGCACTGTACACTCACAATTTTGTAATATACAAAAATTCTCAGCTCCCCTCTCAATCGTTGGGATCATGACACTTCTAAAGTTTATACATAATTTGAGATTTGATTATAACAGCTTTCTTTCTTCCTCTAGTTAATGCATTATCTTTTATTTTATAATATCATAATTATTATTTTTATCATAAATAAAATATTTTACTTTTTCCCTTCTTTGCTTGTTCTGTTATGTTCTTGCATCAATTAATCCTACATAACAAACTATGTCTTTTAATTTCTCTTTCTAGTCAAGTTCTCTTGCTAAGATGCTTTGTGTAGCTTTGACCAATGCTGTGGTTTAATTGTTTGAACCACTAACAGGAGCTTTTTTGATCGCAGAATATTAAGAAGGCACATGCAGTGATTCCTTCAATTCCCAAATACATGAGTTGATTCTAGGGATAATTCCAAAAAAATTGAGTTTTGTAGGTAGAACCGTAGAAGGTCAAAAGATAAGAGTCTGAGGATACAATAAGTGATATGGGCCGGTTATAGCTCGCTGGCATGGGATCGGGGCAAACAATTGAAGTATAGCCCATACAAAAGCACCACGGAATGGGCCGAGCTTGGAGGATCCACTTAAGAGGACCGAGCCCATTGGAAAGAAGGCCCAAAAGAGATAGACCAGCAGCACTGGTAGTTGCCTATAAAAGGGCAGTGAAAAGAATGAACTAGGGGATTTGATTTTTGATTATTGAAAATGTAATAAGATTCTATAAAAAGAAAGATAGAAAAATCTTTGCATCTTCAATTGGCGCCGTCTGTGGGAATGACGAAGAAGATCGATTCGAACTTGATCAATATCATGTTAATTCAAGCAAATTCGTGAGCACAAAGTTTGATTTCTGGAAGTTGAATCCAGATCAGTGAGATTGTAGTTTGTTCAGGGAAGATTCTTGCTTATTGTTGATTTTGAGGCATTTGCTTCAGAATTACGCAACTGTGATTTGTTCAAATTGCAGTTAGATCCGGTGAGTTCAAAGCTAGAAAAGCTCAGATCTAGCAAACGGTGACCACGATTCGGTGAAGTTGAGTCCAGATCTGATGGAATTCGCATCGGTGACGCTCAGATCTGGTTAGGAATTCGTAATTCATGCCTTTGCTTCGCTCCGGAATCATGATAGGGGGTGAGAACTCCAATACGGTAGAGAACGTCCAGCAGATGAAACTTGATGAGTTGATGAGCATGATCGAAGCTCTCCGGAGAGAGAATGCGGATCTAAGGACTGAAATGCAGAGTCAAGAAGTTCCGGTGAATCCGCGACCGCTCCCGGTAGGAGAAGAAGTTGCACGTACCGATGCGGCACGTCACGGCGAGGAGGTAGGGAACAATTAGACAGATCTTCACCGCGAGGAGGTCCGGCCAAACGATTTGCCGCCAAATCCTAGTCGCGTTGATGATCGTGAAGGATCAACTCATGTGGATCCACGGCGTGAACAGATCAGGCGAAACGAAGCCATGACTTTCGATCCACATCAAGAAACGCCCAGCCGAAGAGAAGCAATTGAGTTTGATCGTCACAAAGCTATACCGCCGTGGCACAAAGGGTTTGTTAAGGATAGATCATTCGATCCGACTTATCGGCCTTCCGTGGCGACGTTCGACTATCGTAGCTCAAAGAGGAGATCTGTAGATCAGAGAGCAATCACAGGGTTCCAGAGGGAAAATGAAGCCCTCCGTTCAGCAGCTCGAACAGTTGATTCACCGTTCACCAATGAAATTCTGAATGCTCCGAGTCCGAGAAAATTTTCCATGCCCATTTTCATCCTGTTCGACGGAACGACCGATCCGATTGATCATGTGTATCATATCCAGTTGAAAATAGCTCTGAACACTGAGAATGATTCATTGATGTGCAAATGGTTCCCTACAAGTCTAGCTGGACCAACGCTTAATTGGTTCAAGAACCTGCCGAGGGGCTCAGTGGATAGTTTCCTAAGCTTGTGCGATCGGCTCATAAGCCAATATTATGGAAATAAGCGTCCAGCAAAGGACATTTCGAGCCTATTCACAATGAAGCAGCATGAGGATGAGCGTCTCCAAGCTTTCCTGACCAAGTTTAACCTTACTAAGAGTATGGTGATTGAATGTCATCCTTCTACGGCAGTTCAAGCATTTATACTGGCCATGACTCGTGGCACTCCATTCCACACAAGTTCGGTAGTGAATACGCCGAAGACTATGGATGAACTTAATGAAAGAGCTGATGGATTTGTGCGCTTGGAAGAAGAAGAGGTGGCTAACGCTCGGAAGACATTTGTCATATCAACAGAGGAAAATACCAAAGCAAAGATCAGATAAAAGCAAGTTCAGCCACAGCGTCAGCCCTCGTGGAAATCTGAGAAGAGGCCCAGGGAGGAAGAGTTGGTTGCTCCATTGAAAGTTACCTTAGCAAGGCTGTACCAAGAAAAAAAAGATAAGTTCCGATCTCCTTTACCAATCAGACAGCCCCTCAAACAGAGGGATCAGTCTAAGCATTGTGCATTTCATTCTGACTTTGGCCATCAGACTAATGAATGCAGGAACTTAAGGAGACAGGTAGAGATGCTGATCGCCAGAGGGGAGTTCGCAAGTTATATTAAAGGTCCGGCGGTGGAACAGAACCGACCAATGGAGCACGTGAAGAGGAGTCAGAAGTTGAACTCTCACAATACGCAACCAGTTCGAATAATCAATGCAATTCACGACCAGCCTGAGCCTACTGAGGAGTCAGATAAAGTGCTTCGAACACGCCTTCGCCAGGCACAGATGAGGAGGAGGATACGCAGTGTAAACTCTCTGCACCAACAGAACGCATCAACACAAATAAAGTTTAATAGAACAGATTTATTGCGTGTTCAGATCCCTCATGAGGACCCGTTGGTTGTTAGTTTGACGGTAGCCGAATGTTTGGTACGCAGAGTTCTGGTTGATCCTGGAAGTAGTGCGAACGTCATGCCAAGGGACACATTTGATTGGCTTGAGATCAAGCCGGACCGGCTCAAATCCACTGGGAATCCTTTGCTAGGGTTTGATGGAAAATGAGTGGAGCCCATTGGTACGGTGGAGGTAGCAGTACACGCTACAGAAAGGGTTCTGATTGAGACCTTTGTGGTTGTCGAGATTCATCCCTCTTACAACCTTCTGATGGGCAGAGGATGGATCCACAGAGTTCAAGGTGTTCCTTCCACTCTGCATCAAGTAATGAGATGCCTGGGGCCAGACGGAACCAAGGTGATTGACATTCATGGGGACCAGGTTGCAGCTAAGGAATGTTATTCAGTAACGCTGAAGAATGCTGGAAAAGGGAAAGTTCCCATCTGTTCACCAAGCCCGAGATAGCAATTACAGGAACCTCGCTCCAAGCAGAGTGGGGAGGAGGAGGCAGTGGACTTGACCGAAGAATCCCTGGTTGAAGTGCAGATCGATCGGTTCCGACCGGAACGAACAACCAGAGTGGGGAAATGACTCGCCGTGGAGGAGAAACAGGAGTTAATTAATTTCTTGTCTCAAAACGCCGATGTATTTGCATTGAGCCACCTAGATATGCCTGGGATCGATCCTTCTGTATCCTGTCACTCCTTGAACGTTAATTCCAATGCAAGACCTGTAAAGCAGAAGCAGCGACGGTTTGCTCCCGAGCGCAACCGGATCATTGCCGAGGAGGTTGACAGACTGCTTGATGCGGGGTTTGTGAGAGAAATGTATTATCCTGACTGGTTGTCAAGCGTTGTTGTGGTGCAGAAGAAGAATGGGAAATGGCGAGTATGCATTGATTTCACCAATTTGAACAAAGCCTGTCCGAAGGATAGCTTTCCGCTGCCGAAAATTGATCAAATGATGGATGCTACTACTGGGTATGAGCGTTTAACCTTTTTAGATGCTTATTCAGGTTACAATTAGATCCCCATGGATTCTGCTGATGAAGAGAAAACTTCTTTCGTTACCGAACGCGGGACGTATTGCTACAAAGTCATGCCATTCAGACTGAAGAACGCCGGAGCAACTTACCAAAGACTTATTAGCAAAAATTTCAAGGGCCAAATAGGGAAGACCGAGGAAGCTTACATTGATGACATGGTGGTAAAAAGTAAGAAGAAAGTTGACCATCTAAAACATCTGCGAGACGTATTTGATGTGTTGAGGCAATATGGAATGAAGCTCAATCCAACAAAGTGCTCATTTGGTGTAAGTTCCAGCCAATTCCTGGGACATGTGGTTAATCACAGAAGCATAGAGGCAAGCCCTGCCCAAGCAGAAGCTCTGACTAAGAATGCCGAGTCGACGACAGTCAAAAAAGTGCAAACACTTACGGGACGGATCGCTGCACTGAGCCGGTTCATTTCCAAATTGTCAAATCGCTGCAAACCATTTTTTGACACAATACGAAGCCATGGCAGGCAAGTTTGGGGGGATGAACAGCGCCTAGCATTAACTGCTTTGAAAGAGTATATGTAGAACCTTCCGGTCCTGTCAGCTCCAGGACCAGGCGAAAAGCTATTTTTATATCTTGGAGTATCCAGCATCGCGACAAGTGGCGTTTTGATCCGCTGTGCAGAGGGGAAGCAATATCCAGTGTTCTATGTTAGCAAGACAATGACTGAGGCCGAACGACGTTATTGAAAGGCGGAGCGGATGATACTCTCGCTAGTGCATGCGAAAAGAAAGCTCAGGCATTATTATGAATCCCATCCTATCATCGTTCTAACCACTTTCCCTATCAGAATAATCCTGCACAAACCAGACCTCTCAGGAAGGATGACGAAGTGGGCCATAGAGTTAAGCTCATTTGATATCACATATGAACCCAGAATGGCAGTTAAAGGGCAAGCGGTGGCAGATTTTTTACTAGAGTGTGATTCAGAGGACATGGAGGAAGACCTTCGTGGTTGCTTGTGGAAACTCTTTGTCGATGGATCCTCAAATCAGATGGGTGCAGGCATTGGGATCAAACTACAAGCGCCAGAAGGTACGTCCTTAAATCAAGCGCTCTAGCTTGAATTCAGAGCTACCAACAATAAAGCGGAGTATGAAGCACTGCTGGCAGGACTTAAGCTTACCAAGGAGCTGAAGGTCAGGAATTTGACTGTTTTTAGTGACTCGCAATTAATTGTTCGGCAGGTGAATGGCGAGTATGAAACTAAAGATGAAACGATGGAAGTATATCATTCTGCTGTTATGCGGGAAGCCAAAAACTTTGAAAAAATTGAATTCATTCAAATACCAAGAGAGCATAACGAGGATGCCGATCGGTTAGCATGTAGTGCCTCGGGTTCTGGAGAAACATTGGCAAGGGTGATTCCAACAGGAATATTAAACCAGCCATCTATTTTTAAAGAACCTTCGGGCTCAAATCCTTGGCAAGTGAATGTTATTCCATATGAGCCAAGTTGGATTGATCCGATCATAACTTACATCCGGGATGGTACTCTGCCTGAACAAAGAGATGAGGTTAGGAAAATCAAATCGAATGCTGCAAAGTACGCCATAGTGCATAACCAGTTGTACAGAAGATCTTTTTCCGGGCCGTACTTAAAGTGCGTCACCCCCACAGAGGCTCGGCAGATACTGCGAGCTATTCATGAAGGTGTATGTGGAAACCATTCAGGAGGAAGGTCTTTAGCGCACAAAGTAATGACACAAGGGTACTTCTGGCCGAACATGTCGCGAGATGCGGAAGAATTATCTAGAAGGTGCGATAGGTGCCAAAGGTTCAGACCACTGATCCACCAACCACCTAAGGACTTGCACGTAATGGCCACACCATGGCCTTTCGCACAATGGGGGATGGATGTGGTTGGTCCTCTGCCAACTGCCAGAGCTCAGAATAAGTATATGCTGTTGGCTACAAATTACTTTACTAAGTGGGTGGAAACAGAGCCGTACCCGAGCGTGACTCAGACTCATGTGAGACGGTTCATTTGGAGTAATATTATTTGCCGTTTTGGTGTTCCGAGGTCAATCGTCATGGATAATGGGACCAACCTTGACAGCAAGCAAGTAAGAGAGTTGTTAAAGGAATATGGAGTTAATCAAAAGCTGGCGGCAGTAAGTCATCCCCAGGCTAATGGACAAGCAGAAATCACGAATAGAACAATCTTTGCTTGCATAAAAAAGAAGCTTGAAGATAAGAAAGGAAAATGGTTAGACGAACTGTCGAACATCTTGTGGGCTTATAGAACGACCCCAAGGCGACCGATCGAAGAAAGCCCATCCGCCTTGGCATATGGTACCGAGGCAGTTATACCGGTCAAACACTTGGTTCCGACTGTCCGAAGCTTGGCATGGAACCAAGAGCATAACGACAGTATGTTGAGGTTTAACCTCGATATGTTGGAGGAAAAAAGAGATGCAACGGCAGTAAGGCTTGCGTCCTACCAACAGACACTTATGAATAGCCATAACAAAAAGGTAAAGCACAGAGACTTTGCACAAGGTGATCTGGTTCTGAAGAAGAATGTAGGAATGGTTAAGAAAATGGTGGCAACTTGGGAAGGCCCATATAAAGTTGCAGAAGTCTTAGGGAATGGAGCTTACACTTTAGAAACCATGGCCGGAAGGCTGGTCAACAAGCCATGGAATGCTACGTCCCTGAAAAGGTATTATCAATAGAAAATCGAGTTCCAATTTTATCATTGATCATTCTTAAATTGTGTACGCACGAATGAATGAAATTTTGAAATCTATAAAGAGCTATCTTCTTATGAAAAAATTAAATGTTTAAAAATTAGCAATGAAAGTGGCAGCTGGCATTATGAGCCGAACGCCAAAAACTTGCCAAAAAATAAAAGAGTGAAAGTGGCAAGTGACATTCTAGTCAAGCGCCAACCACTCAGCAAAGTAAGTGGCAGCTGGCATTATGAGCCAAACGCCAAAAACTTGCCAAAAAAATAAAAGAGTAAAAGTGGCAAGTGGCATTCTAGCCGAGCGCCAACCACTCAGCAAAGTAAGTGGCAACTGGCACTATGAGCCGAACGCCAAAAACTTGCTAAAAAATAAAAGAATGAGAGTAGAAAATGGCATTCTAGCCGAGCGCCAACCGCTCAGCAAAGTAAGTGGCAACTGGCACCATGAGCCAAACGCCAGAAACTTGCGCAAAAAACTTTTGCTGGCCAAATACTGACATACAGAGAAGAACCAGATCAGATAGCATTGAATCACTAAATCAAAGGATTTATGGTAAGAGTTCAATCAAAAGTCGGCCATCTCATTAATGATAAAGCTTAAGAGTTACAAAAAATGATGAGGCATATAGATGGCAAAAATACAAAAGAAGGAAGGTCAATACATCAAAAAGGTTCTAACTATAAGCATTTGCCCCGTCAGCTTCTTGATGGTGCTGAACGCCCTCCTCATCATTGTTGGCGTTACCATCCTCACGGGGAGGAGAATCGAGCTGAATGACAGAATCATTCTGCTGAGTCCTATCCTCAATAGCATTAGAAGAATCATTCCGCCGAGGGTTATCTTCAGCAGCTGTGACAGATGGAGTCACAATGGACAGAGGAAGAACGTCCAAAGTCAGAGCGGTAGAAGGAGTAGGAGTGATCCGGGAAGAGGCAATCTCTTGGCACTCATCAAATATGCCCTCAGCAGGGGTGGAGTCTGGATCGGCATAAATACCCGGAGGATCAATCTCCAGCTCCCTGTCAACCTCATCAGGGGTAGAACCAGTCTGACCCTCACCCGGAACACGATAGGCATAATCTTCTCGGAACCCCTGAGTATATCTGAGGGCCCCAACTCTGGAAAACCGAGCGTGCAGAGCTAGCATACCACCATTTACCATACTAATGGTGTCGAGTAAAGCATTGCGCTCGTCCAAAGCCTTTTTCTCAAAAGCCATCCGAGTGGATTGCTCATCACTCAGAAGGCGTAGCAGTTCTTCCTTTTCAGCCTTAAAGGATTCTCGCTCGGTATGCCAAACGCTCTTCTCGAGCTGCAAAGCATTCCTCTCATCCTGAAGAGAGTCCTTCTCCTTCTTCAGGGAGTCCCTCTCCTTTTCAACTTTGCCAAGCTGAACCATCAACCCGGTCTTCTGGGCAGCCAAAGCATCGTTCTCCTTGTTAGCTGTACCAAGGCTGTCAGAGAGCGTGCGAACCTTGGCATTCACCAGCTCAACCTGCTTTTGCATAGCCATCATCCCGTACAGGGTCTGTAGAGATATACATGACAACTGGTTAAGCCGAGCAGATGGTTAGAAGAAATCAAGTGTAAAGACTGTATAATGATTCATTGACTAAGAGGCAGAAGTTACCTCCATGGCAGATAAGGGAAACCGGCTAAACACTTCCTTTTGAGACAGACCCTTGGCTACCTCAATGTCCTTAGGAGTCCACATGCTCCTGTAGTATGCCATAGTGGTCTGACCATCCTTGAACATGGTCTCGTTCGGCTTTACAGACGATTCGTCAGTTCGAATGAAACGAGGGTTCCATGGTGCCGTTCCTGAGGCAGAGGCATGCCCAGAAGGGGTAGGGGACCTAGTCAGAGGAGGCCTGGTTAGAGGATGCACGGACACATTCGGCCCAGAAGGCCTAACCCTCTGTGACAAAGGAACATCATCGAGGCTGAGGGCACTATCAGGCTGATGCCTTTTTCCTCTTGTCTTTTCCCGTGCAGAAGCAGTAGTAGAGCTGGGAAGGTTGTTGACAGAGGGGGTCACGTTCGGACTAGCGGTCGTTGTGTTGGAGATCGGGTCAATAGCCGTCACAATCGGATCAGTGGAAGGAGTGGTATCAGAAATGGTGGTGGAGGAAGATACTAAAGCTGGAGAAGAAGTTGCTGCAGGGGCAGCAACGGGCCTGGGGGCAGTTTTCCTCCTGCCAAAGGAAGGGATCTGGAGTTGACTCATTGTCTTGCCGAGGGCTGAGAGAGCAAGGAGGTTGTCTGAAGTGAGGAGGTCCGAGCAGGAGGGAATGTCGGTCAGAACGTACTGCTTCAGGTAGTTATCCCTATCCCTACACACACCGTAGCTCAAATAATCCTAAGGAATGCCTAAGGAACGGCATAAGAAAGTACAAAAACGAGGAATGCAAATCTCGCAAGGACAGTATTTTTTATAAGAAGAGACAGAGCACTCTCCAAAAGCGCTCGAGATAGGGAAATCCTCTGCAGCTAGAGAAAACCAGGCTCCCCTAACCCCAATTATATTTTTCCTCCAACCCTTCTCGGGTTTGAACTTATCTTTGCAGATGGACCTCTTCTCAATGGGGTAGAAGTGGTAAAACGGTTCATTAGTTCTGATTTTACTAACCTTGTAACAGAGGAGAAGATCTACGAGGTCCAGATATAGACCTCTGTCACGGATCAGAAGCAACATAACAGATAAAATCCTAATGAAATTTGGGTTTACTTGCAAAGGGGAAAGTTTCAATTTATTAAAAATGTAACAAAAAAAGGGATGCAAAGGGAACCAAAGGAGGTTAAGATGAAGGTGTGAAAACAGAACCTCGCCGGGAAGAAGGCCAGCACCGGTTCTAATATTCACCTCTTTAGGGCAATTTCTAATTTGTATATCGTCAGGAAGATGAAGTCTCATGCGAAGAACGTCTAGATCTACAGTCATTGTGAGAATGAATGAGGATTTTAAGGAAGAAAAAGAGGTCTTCAGAAAGAAAAAGGTAAATGAAACTAACCTCAGAGAGTGAGGACATCAAAGAGTACTGCAAGGTCGCTGGAAAAAAGAGCTTTTGTAAGAAATCGCCGGAGAAGATTCGAGCAACAAAAAAGTGAGATGGAGACGGTAAAGAGAATCGATGGAACATCTATAAGGCTTATAAAGACAAGGTGGGCCCGAGGGCCGAGGAGTCAGGAAAGCGAGGAGTTTTTTGAATCTCGAAGCGCCGACCCCCAAATCTAACCGTCCATTCTCCCATGCGATCTTCTCGAGCCGTCAGGTCATGATTAGCAGCCTCTAATAATTACCCCCTAATTAATAGGGAGTAATTATGGGGACAGTTGAGAATACAATAAGTGATATGGGCCGGTTATAGCTCGCTGGCATGGGATCGAGGCAAACAATTGAAGTATAGCCCATACAAAAGCACCACGGAATGGGCTGAGCTTGGAGGATCCACTGAAGAGGACCGAGCCCATTGGAAAGAAGGCCCAAAAGAGATAAACCAGCAGCACTTGTAATTGCCTATAAAAGGGCAGTGAAGAGAATGAACTAGGGGATTTGATTTTTGATTATTGAAAATGTAATAAGATTCTGTAAAAAGAAAGATAGAAAAATCTTTGCATCTTCAGAGTCAAACTTCAATTTTTCAAATAATGGAGTCTTATGAAAGGCTGACGTGGGCATAAGAATTTGTTATGAAATGATCCAACTACCCATTTAATTGATTTGTCATTTCTCTCTTTTATCACTTTAGGGATTGATGGCTCCCTTCCTCCCGTTGACATAGTCGAAGAAGAGAAAAATCAGCAAGGAAGTCGTGATGCCGAGGTGACTTCAAGCTCCGGCACACAAAAACCAACACATAAACCATCGACTCTGTCACGATTCCACGTTGAGTTCAGGCTCCGATGAAAATATGCTATTTCCGAAGACGACAAGAAATTTTGATCATGATGGGTACCAGAAAGCTAGACTTTCCCCCTCTATTAGAAATTTGAGCGAACCAAGAGGGACGTCTGCAAATAAGGACTGGCAAGAAGGGCAAAGACTTTATACTCAAAGAGGGATGATAGGCCAAAAGTCTCTCGAGTAAAGAGAAGGAACAAAGTCCACAAGAAGATGCTATCTCTAGATTATTGGATTAAGAAATCCTGGAGTCATAGAAGAGAATAAACAATTTAACAAATCAAATCTTCATATCTGTCTTCAAATTGAACTTCAGAAAGCCAACTCTATTCCTTACCGCACTCTTACTTACCTTTGGCTGTGTCAATGGCGAGGCAGAGGCATGCTAAAATGATGAAGAGAGAGAAAGGGCAGATTAATTCAATGGGTAGTTGGGTCATTTCGCAACAAATTTCCATGTTCACGTCAGCCTTTCATAAAACTCCATTTATTTGGAAAACTAAAGTTTGACTCAATCTTTTTTACCTTTTACCTCCAAAAATCCATTTTTTTTGGAATTATCCCATGATTCTAAAGCAAGCAATCATTGGAGTGGCTTCGCATGGTGGTGGCGGCTGCAGTGCCGGTGGTCCTACGAATTGGCAGTTATTGAAATTAAGAGACACAAGGAGAATTGAGAAAGGGTCAAGCAATGCGGGAGACCAAATAGGTTAAAGATCCGAGAGGGGGGAAACGAAAACATCTCAAAAGGCAGCTGTGGTATTTGAGATAAAATAATCAATTTATTTATAAAATCAGAAAATGTCAAATCTTTTAAAATTAGAGTGCGATTATAATAAAAGAGAGTTTGCACATTTGCAAAAAAATTTCTGAAGTATGGTGGTCCGAGTGGTAAAGGGCAGGCCATAAGTGCCCCCACCATATGCTCCCAAGTTCAAATCCCCTTCCCCTAACTCCCACTAATTCCTAACTCTCTAACCATTGCCAGGTTAAAAATAAATAAAAAAATTGCTTTGATCAACATACCATGAAGATGAGCACGTGCAAGTCCCAAACTAAAAATAAAAATAAAAAATAGGCTTCAGACAATTTCTAGAAGAAGGCTATGTCTCCATTTTCAATTTCTTCAAACATTTTAGAATTACTAAACAACTTATTTTGTTATATTTTTCTTTAAATAATTTAAGGTTAACAGACAATGTTCTTTGTTTTTCATTTTCAAAACAAGCTCAGCATTTCCGTGTTATCAAACAATATTTCAATTATTGATAAACAACAACCTAACATAAACACTACTTGCATTTAAGCTTAAATGATAAACAACAACCGAGAACAGTTAGCAAGCGGGCCTTAGAAGCGAACCTTCGCACAGCACCCGGCAAAAATAAATGAGCAATGGGCCCCGGCCAGTACACAGAACAACAATCTAGCGGACATGGTGAGAAATGAATTAGATTCCGTTGATTTGAAATTTGTGTGAAGCGCACAGAGGATATAAATTGGCATTCGAGTTTACAAGGTATCATCATCAAATAAGCCGAACACTTTCACACTCCTTGGCCGTAAGTGTTTTCAAGGATTCGAACCCCTGGTCCATATATCACACGACAACGATCATTGAATGAACTAACAAGCCGAGAGACCGCCTCCTTAAAGAACACTGATGCCATCTGTCATATAGAAAGCCATCAACTGAGTTAGAACTGCTTCAATCTGCTCTTCATCACAACAGAAAACTTCATGTTTGAAACTCTAAATCTTCTGGACTAAATTTCATTAGTAGTATTCATTAAACCTATGAAACTAGTAATCATGAAGTGTATACCTAAAATCTTGGTAGCTGGAATTAGGACATAAATCATTGAAGAAACACTTAAATTTTCCCCAATCTAGAAAGAGAAATGGTGCACTTCAAACAATTTTTTTCAACCCCTTTTCCCTCTCATTTCCGTCTATTTATAGACGGTTACAATCACTCATGGGCTGGACCTATCTTCTTTCCTTTTACTTGGGCCCAACTCCTTTCATCGCAATGTGGGCTTCCTTACTGACTTTCTGGACCTGGGCCCATTCAGCGAGGACTTACTTCGTCTTGGTTATCCCCACCTGACCCGTTCTTAGCAATATGAATCATACCAAGCCCGGGTCACTTTTGGTGTCTTCATCTGCCCTCATAATCTCTCCCTTAATTAATTAGGGTAAGATAATTGAAAAGACACAATCTTGGTCTGATGGCTCGGAGTGATGACATAGGGAATCGAACGGCTGGCACGAAGACCCAGACTCCGAGATCTGCTACGCCACTTTTACCTTAACCTTTCGAATTCTGTGTCGCCTCCATTTCTTCTCTTTAAAAACCATAATCCTCTCAATCCTTGTCTTCCTTTAACATATTCTACTTTTATCCTCCGTTGTTGTCTTCTCGAGTCTCTTCTGTCATCTTCCTGCATTTTCCGGCGAGTTTTTCCTTCGCGATTTGGCTCTTGTGCTGTTGCAGAGTACTTCACAAACTCCTTCCTCAAGGTCAGTTTTTTTTTTTTTAACTATTTTTTTTTTTTTTTTTGAAAGAAAAACATTCATTATCAAAAATTCCTCCCCTTCTCCATGGCTCCCCCTAATTTGAATGCCATTCATTCCAAAAATAGCATTCCCAATGACGTTTCTCTCAGGATCTACCCCACAAACCTGGATGGGAGCTCTGGTGAGGGTCTCCTTCCTGGGGAGATTTTATTCTCTGCTGTCCACTTAAACGTAATTAGGTTCCCCTTACATCCATTTTTCTGCTATATCTTCAACAAATTGGGGCTTTGCCCTCTGCAAGTTAACCCTAACTTCCTTAGGGTAATTTCAGTCCTTCTGCTCTTGAACCGTGACAGGGGTCTCAATCTTGACGTCATTGACCTCCTCCTCTGCTACCGAATTAACAAAATCAAACATAGTGAGAAGTACTATCATTTCTATCCTATTGAAAAACGATCGATCTGTACGAACAAGAACTCCTTTGAAAAAGGTTGGAGACAAAACTTGATTGGGGTCAATGGGAATTGGCGGACTCCGTTCGGCCAATCTTTCTCTATCCCCTCCACCTTTGGAGTATGCTCTATCTCTGGTTATAAAAAAACTGAAAACACATCCCACTGAATGCCACTATGAAAGTTGCCTTCCCTATTTTTGTACTTTTCTTCGTAAATGCCTTCAAATACCTCATGACGAACTGATTTATAGCGTTTGCAGGGCCAAGCTAGACATCTTACAAGAGAAAGTGCTGAACAACGTCCCTTCAGTTACAGACTTGCTCACTCCTGGCAACCTCTCTGACATCTCTCTCCTAGGATCTACAATGGAGAGCATTCAGATTTCATCTTTCAGCAGGAGGAGGCATTCTGCTCCCATCCCTTCTGCTGCACCTGTTACCATATCTTCCTCTACACCTGCTACCACATCATCCACCTCAGCTGTCTCAGCTCCAGAACAGGTCATAACTATTCCAGTTATAACTCAAGTCGCACATCATTCTGCTGACGGGCCTTCTGCATCCATCCCTGCTGAGACCCGTGTTGTGATCATTCTGCTGAGGCCCTTCCTGTTGCTCCCACCAATGTGCCTTCAAACATTCTGTCTGACACTTCTTTAAAGAGCACTCAGGATGCTGGGGGATCTCAGAACAATGGAGGGTCTCCTCCAGTTAAAGCTGGTATGTCAGAGAAAAGTCTGGGAAAAAGGCCAATGCCTGAGGGCGGTCATGATCAAAGCAACATCCCACTAGCTCGGAGGACCAGGATGGCTTCTTTCAGGATCACTGATCCCATGCCTCCACCTCAACTTTTCATTCCAAAGGGTGAATCTGCCAGAACCTCTGGTCTAGCACCATCCGTTCTTCTATGGCGCCCTCTGCTCAGCCGTAAAGAAGGCTCGACCATTGGCCCTACAGATTCTTTATACCAGGACCCCCTCACATCTTTTGCTTTCTACAAGGGTTTCTGGACTCCCAATGATCTTGAAATCCAGAACAAGATGACCTTTGGTGAGATGTACCGGCAGTTCCCAACAGCTACCGTTGAGGTAACTTTTCTTCTTATTAAGATACGTCTCTTTTCTATTTTAACTATTTAGTGGCTGAACTGACCAGAACCTCCCTTCCTCTGTGCAGACTCTATTTAGAATGTTCACCTTTCAGAAGACCATTGAGGTTCTGAACAAGAAGCTCAAGTCTCTCTCTGTTGGCCTTAAAAGATCCATTGAAGCGGAGAACCGGCTTGAGGCCAAAAACGCTGAGCTTGTGTCTAAGCTGAACGAGTCAGAGAAAGAAACTACCGCCTTGAAAACTGAGAAAGACGTTCTGGCAAATGAGAGGGACACCCTGAAAGCTGAACGGGAGGCCCTTAAGGCTGAATAGGACTCTCTTCAGGATGAAGTTGATGTCCTGAAAACTGAGAAGAACGTCGCCCTGACTGAAAGGGACTCACTGAGGGCTGAGAAAGGAGACCTTCAGCGTACACTTATTGCTGAACGGTTGACCCATGCCAACTCAAAGGAAAAGCTTTTAAATGAACGCTCTTCTTTGCTGAATATGATTGGCAAAGTTGAGGGTGGCATGAGAGCTCTCCTTGCCCGCTTCACTAGAATCAGTGCTCTCAGATATGCTGAAGGGTATAGAGACAGCTTTATTGACCGTTCTCCCCCTGAGGGTGAATCTAGCTCTTGTGCTGGTCTGGATGAGCTGGACGCCTCTTTAAACATCCATCCACCAAGCAACTACCAAAATCCACCCTACGACCCTGCTGAGAATATCATTATTGAATGCAGAGAGGTTGCAGCCTCAAGGGTTGTTCCACCCTTCCATCCTTTGACGTTCCTCCTATTACTACTATCATCCCCTCCACATCAGTTGCCTCTGACAGACTCGTGCTAACTGAGGGGGTGATTCATCTTGACTCTCCCTCCAAGGATGATGGTACAGCTAAAAACGGAGGGGCCACAATGGGCCAGAGGGCAATGATAGGGGAAACAATAAGTCATAGCTTGGAGAAGATCGTGCCAACTAGCACTCTGCAATCTCTTGCAACAGTTTTTTTTTTTTGAATGTATCTTCATGTATCCTCAGAACATCAAGCCATGTACCTCAAGATTGTTTTGTAATGAAGGAACTGGGAATGATAATACCTATTTTTGGCAAAACTTCCATTCTTCAATTCTAGATGATATAATAACTTGATACCTAACTTTTTCTTTAATTTCAAGTTTCAATTTTCAAATTTCAATTTTTAAATTTCACTTTTCATAAGTGTTTGGTGTTCGGCTTGTAGTGCCAGCTGCCACTTACTTTGCTAAGTGCCCGGCGCTCGGCTAGAATGCCACTTGCCACTCGGCATATGTTTTTTATTTTTGAACAAGTGTTTGGCGTTCGGCTTGTAGTGCCAGTTGCCAGTTGCCACTTGCTCTGCTATGTGTCTGGCGCTCAGCTAGAATGTCCCTTGCCACTTGGCATATATTTATTTTTATGCAAGAGTTTGGCGTTCGGCTCGTAGTGTCAGTTGCCACTTGCTCTGCTATATGCCTGGCACTCGGCTAGAATGCCACTTGCCACTCGGTATATGTTTATTTTTGAGTAAGTGTTTGGCGTTCAGCTTGTAGTGCCAGCTGCCACTTACTTTGCTAAGTGTCTGGCGCTCGGCTAGAATGCCTCTTGCCACTTGGCATATATTTATTTTTATGCAAGAATTTGGTGTTCGGCTCGTAATGTCAGTTGCCACTTGCTCTGCTATGTGTCTGGCGCTCGGCTAGAATGCCCCTTGCCATTTGGCGTATATTTATTTTTATGCAAGAGCTTGGCGTTCGGCCCGTAATGCCAGTTGCCACTTGCTCTGCTATGTGGAATACCAATTAATTTTAAGCAAAATAAACTTTTTTTCATAGAACTTGAGAATTTCATACACTTGCAAGTATGCAAGTCAAAACGAGCATACTGTTCGGAATTAAATTCTACTTCTATTAGTAGTACATTTTCAAAGACGTGGCATTCCATGGTTTACTGACCAACCTCCCTGCCATGGTCTCTAGGACGTATGCCCACTTCCCTATGACTTCTGCAACCTTGTATGGACCTTCCCATGACGAAAACATCTTTTTGACTATCCCCACCTTCCTTTTCAGAACCAGATCGCCAAGGGCGAAATCTCTGTGCTTCACCTTCTTGTTATGGCTATTTACGAGCGTCTGCTGATAAGAAGCAAGCCTTATTGCAGCTGCGTCCCTTTCCTCCTCCAGCAGATCAAGATTAAACCTTAACATTCTATCATTCTGCTTTTGATTCCATGCCAAGCTTCTAACGATTGGAACTAAGTGCTCGATTGGTATCACTGCCTCGGTGCCATACGTCATAGCGAATGGGCTCTCCCGGGTCGGCCGTCTTGGGGTTGTTCTGTAAGCCCACAAGACGTTCGGAAGCTCGTCTAACCATTTTCCTTTTTCATCTTCAAGCTTCTTCTTGATGCAAGCAAATATTGTCCTGTTCGTGATCTCAGCTTGACCATTAGCATGGGGATGGCTGACTGCTGCCAACTTTTGATTAATTCCATATTCTTCCAGTAGCTCCTTCACTTGCTTGCTATCGAGATTGGTCCCATTGTCCATAACGATCAACCTTGGTATGCCAAAGCGACAGATAATATTATTCCAGATGAAGCGTCTTACTTGAGTTTGGGTAACACTGGGGTACGGCTCTGCCTCTACCCACTTGGGGAAGTAATCTGTTGCTAGCAGAACGTACTTGTTCTGCGATCTTGCGGTCGGCAGAGGGCCAACCACATTCATCCCCCATTGCGTGAAAGGCCATGGCGTGGCCATTACGTACAAGTCTTCAGGTGGTTGGTGGATCAATGGTCTGAACCTTTGGCATTTATCGCATCTTCTAGAGAATTCTTCTGCATCCCATGCCATGTTTGGCCAAAAGTACCCTTGTGTCATTGCTTTGTGTGCCAAAGATCTTCCTCCCGAATGATTTCCGCATACACCTTCATGAATGGTTCACATGATCTGTCTAGCCTCTGTTGGGGTAACACACTTCAAGTATGGACTCGAAAAGGACTGTCTGTACAACTGATCACACACAATAGCATACTTCGCGGCATTGGACCTGATTTTTCTTACTTCATCTTTTTGTTCGGGCAGCACACCATCACGTACGAAAGCCATGATGGGATCAATCCAGCTCGGCTCATATAGTATAACATTAACTTGCTGAGCGCCCGGATCGGGCAATTCATCAAAAATGGACGGCTAGATCAACACGTCAACCGGGATGACCCTAGCCAGTGTTTCTTCAGAACTGGATGCACTACAAGCCAAGCAATCGGTATCTTCATTATACTCCCTCGGCAACTGAATGAACTTAATCTAATCGAAGTCTTTTGCCTCACGCAGAACTGCGGTTCGGTATGCTTCCATAGTCTTATCTTTGGTTCCGTATTCTCCAGTTACTTGCCGAACGATTAGCTGTGAATCGCTATAAGCAATTAGATTCTTGATCTTCAGCTCTTTAGCCAACTGCAGCCCAGCTAACAATGCCTCGTATTCAGCCTCGTTGTTGGTTGCTTTGAACTCAAGTTTGATCGCTTGGCTCAGCGTGGTGCCCTCTGGTGTTTGCAATTTGATTCCAATTCTTGCCCCCTATTTGATTTGAAGAGCCATCAACAAAGAGCTTCCATAAGGAACAACTATAATCTTCCTCCAAGTCTTCAACATCACATTCAAGTAGGAAATCAGCCACCGCTTGACCTTTGATTGCCGTTCTGTGTTCATATCAAATGAGCTCAACTCAATGGCCCATTTTGTCATTCTTCCTGATAGGTCTGGCTTGTGCAAGATCATCCTTATAGGAAAAGTAGTTAAGACGACAATTGGATGGGATTCGAAATAATGCCTGCGCTTCCTTTTCGCGTTGACCAACGACAAGATCATCCGTTCGGCCTTTGAGTACCTTCTTTCTGGCTCAGCCATTGTTTTGCTGACATAAAACACTAGGAATTGCTTTCCGTCTTTACAACGGATCAGAACGGCACATGTTACGATGCTGGATACCCTAAGGTACACAAAAAGCTTTTCATTTAGCTCGGGAGCAGATAGAACCGGAGGGTTTCGCATGTAATCTTTCAGGTTGGTCAATGCCTATCGTCGTTCATCCCCCCAGGCTTGTCTTCCATGGCCTCATATCGTGTCAAAAAACAGTTTACAACGGTATGAGAGCTTAGAAATGAATCGGCTCAGTGCAGCTATTCGACCTGTGAGTGCTTGCAGTTCTTTAATTGTCTTTGGTTCTGCATTTCTGATCAAAGCTTCCACCTGGGCTGGGCTAGCCTCAATTCCTCTATGATTGACCACATGTCCCAAGAATTGGCCAGAGCTTACGCCGAATGAGCATTTGGTTGGATTAAGCTTCATTCCGTACTTCCTCAACACACCGAACACATCCTGTAAGTGCTCCAAGTGATCATCCTTCTTCTTACTCTTTACCACCATATCATCAATGTAAGCCTCCACAGTTCTCCCCATTTAAGTTTTGAAAATCTTGCTGATTAGCCTCTGATAAGTAGCTTCAACATTCTTTAATCCGAACGGCATGACTTTGTAGCAGTAGGTCCCACGTTCGGTAACAAAAGAAGTTTTCTCTTCATCAATCGGGTCCATAGGGATCTGATTATAACCTAAATAAGCATCTAGGAAGGTTAATCGCTCGTACCCAGTAGTGGCATCCACCATTTGATCAATCCTTGGCAATTGGAAGCTGTCATTTGGGCAAGCTTTGTTCAGATTAGTAAAGTCAATACATACTCTCCATTTCCCATTCTTTTTCTGCACAACAACGACATTGGAGAGCCAGGCCGGGTATTGAACCTCTCTAATGAATCCAGCCTCGAGCAACCGATCAATCTCCTCAGCTATGATTCGATTGCGTTCTGGAGCAAATCTTCTCTGCTTCTGCTTCACAAGCTTTGCGTTCGGATCTACATTGAGGGAATGACAGGACAAAGAATGACTAATTCCTGGCATGTCTGAATGGCTCCACGCGAACACATCTGCATTCTGAGTCAAGAAATCAATCAACCCTTGTTTCTCCTCTTCAACAAGTCTGGATCCCACCCTCGTTGTTCGGTCCGACTTCTTATGGTCGATCTGCACATCAAGAAGAGGTTCTGCGGTCAGAACTGGCGGCTCCTCCTCCCCACTTTTGTTGGGTGGAGATTCCTGCATTCATTAGTCTGGTGTCCAAAGTCACTATGGAAAGCACAATGTTTAGATTGATCCCTCTGTTCAAGAGGTTGTCTGATTGGTAAGGGAAAGCGAAACTTATCTTTATTCTCTTGATACAACCTTGCCAGGGTAACTCTAAGTGGAGTAGCCAACTCCTCCTCTCTAGGCCTTTTCTCTGCCTTCCAGGAGGTCTAGCGTTGTGGCTGAGCTTGTTTTTGCCAAATCTTGGCTTTGGACTTCTCTTCTGTTGAAATAATTGATGTCTTCCTTGCATTAGCTGCCTCTTCTTCTTCCAAACGCACAAAACCATCAACTCTCTCGTTCAGCTCGTCCATGGTCTTCGGCGTATTCACCACTAGGCTTGTGTGGAACGGTGTCCCTCGGTTCATTGCAAGTTTAAACGCTTGGACCGCTGTAAACGGATGACATTCCATTACCATGCTTTTGACAAGGTTAAACCGGGTGAGGAAAGCTTGGAGTCGTTCATCTTCGTGCTGCTTCATTGTAAAAAGGCTTGAAACATCCTTGGCTGGGCGTTTATTCCCATAGTACTGGCTTATGAACTTGTCACACAAGTCCTGGAAACTAGCAATTGAGCCTTGAGCCAGATTCTTAAACCAATTGAGGGCTGGCCCAGCCAAACTTGTAGGAAAGCATTTGTACATCAAAGGATCATTGTTAGTATTCAAAGCCATTTTCAACTGAATGTGGTCGATGTGGTCGATCGGGTTGGTTATTCCATCAAACAGAATGAAGATCGGCATGGAAAACTTCTTCGGATTTGGAGCGTTTAGGATTTCATCAGTGAACGGAGATGCAACCGTCCTTGCTGATGAGCGCAGTGCTTCGTTCTTACTTGAAAACTGTGATGGAACTCCATGATCGGCAGATCTCCTTTCTGAACTGTAGTAATCAAATGTTGCCATTGAAGGTCGATAGGGTGGATCAAACGATCTGTCCTCTGCAAACTCACTTTGCCATGATGCAGCCCTATGATCGTACACCGGCGCTTCCTCTCGCATGATCCGTTCGCGGTGCGGATCCAAATGAATAGATCCCTCTCGATCCTCTACTTAACGGACATTTGGAGGTAGATCGCCTACTAAAACTTCAGCACGATGAGGATCCACGCGATTGACACCTTCTGGATCACCTTGATGAATAGCATTGAACAGTAAGACTCCCTCTACAACCGGAGGTGGCCTCGGAATAGTAGGAGCTTCACGACGCTCCATTCCAGCTCGCAATTCTGCATTTTCTTTTCTCAGGGCTTCGATCATGTTCATCAACTCATCGAGCTTCGACTGCTGGCCATTCTCCAAGGGATTTGAACTCTCTTCTCCGATCATCATTCCTGATCGGAGCAAAGTCATTAACCGCGGATTTCTTGATCAGATCTGAGCTTTGCTAATGCAAACGCACCAGATCTGGACTCAAACTTGTTGAATTCTGTTCGTTACTGGCCGGATTTGAATTACTTCAGCTACGAGCTTGCCGAATGCGGCAATCTCAACAACTCGCAACTGCGCAGCTCGCCGGAACAAGCACAGATCAGATCTGCGTAAATCGGACGCCAACCTCTCGAAATCAACTGGAACCGAGATTCATCAAGACAGATCACAATTCCATCAATCTTGATTCAGCTTTCAGAGATCAAGCGCCTTCTTCGCAAAGTGCTCTGAATCGAATCGATTTGGATCAACACCAATCAATCCTCGTCGTTCTTCCCACAGACAGCGCCAATTGAAGAAACGCATAAATTTTCCCCAATCTAGAAAGAGAAATGGTGCACTTCAAACAATTTTTTCCAACCCCTTTTCCCTCTCATTTTCGTCTATTTATAGACGGTTACAATCACTCATGGGCTGGACCTATCTTCTTTCCTTTTGCTTGGGCCCAACTCCTTTCATCACAATGTGGGCTTCCTTACTGACTTCCTGGACCTGGGCCCATTCAGCGAGGACTTGCTCCATCTTGGTTGCCCCCACCCGACCCGTTCTTAGCAATATGAATCATACCAAGCCCGGGTCACTTTTGGTGTCTTCAATCATGAACACGATCCATGTTTAACACAGCTACAATATGTTTAGCTCTTGCCATAACAATAAACCGAGAGATAAAAACACACCACAGTTCAGCAATTAGGGAAATAATAATAATAATAATAATAATAATAATAATCCTTCAACCCATATGAGATTACAATTTGAAATAATCCACAAATTCCTGAAGCAAAACCTAAAGCAATTAGTATGAGGCTTCAACAATTACCAAAATGAACGCTTGCCAAAATCAAGTTCATTAAAAAAGTGAAATGTGAATAAGTAGTACTCAGGTCAGTATACGCTGACAAGTAACAACTACTATATATATTTCAGGAAATCTATGCATCTCATTCTTGGACCTGATAATCATTCACTAATGGAATAGCTATAAACAAAGAACTCATTCAACCAGAAGGGCCAGTGGTTGTACACGTAAAGCAGTTTAAACCTGACCCATTATAACCATATGATAACCCACATCCAAACAATGGCACGGCGAGACAAGGGACAGACATGATTCACTAGTCAAATATTGAGTCTTGCTTAAAATGAACCCGTTCATGGCTCTTCAATGTTTGTTAAAATAATGGTGATCTCTTTAACTCACTTTCACGTGGAGTCTAGGTGTGTGAAACCATGCGAGCTAAAACTTGATACCATCATGTGAAATAATAGACTATAGAGCTCCATGCAAACCATTGGGGCACACATTAGATTTCTGAGCCCCATCCAAGACAGTTTCAACCAATAACCTGCATCAACTATTGTTTTCACATCTCCTTATGGTGAAACCAAGACCAAGACACATTCCTCCCAAAGGAATACCATTATTATAGCAGTTAAAGAACTGAGAATTGGAAACTGTATAAGGTACATGATTTTTTAAAAAAAAAAATTGATTCAACCGGACACACACACAAACATATGTTGGTTCGAAGATTCAATTGAATTAAATTTAGTAAAATATCTAGTTCTAAAAAAGGAAGAAAATGGTCAAAATACTGCATCCTGTGGAACTGGCAGAGGGTGGTGAATGCACGATGGTGCCATATCTCTTGGAGATGCAATGGCAGCAGCAGCCTGCTGAGGTAGTGGAGGAATTGATGGATAGGGTGATAACAGCAGCAGTATGGAAGTGTTCACAAGTGAAGGCAAAATGGTGCCTTGTATAGGCATGTCTTACATGGCCATCACTCTCTTCCCCATATGGGTTGGCTGCAAATGGAAGCGTTCATAAAGATGTCCCTTGGCTTATGTTACCTGGACTTTGGTAAGTGTATCGGGTGCGGTGATATCTATCCAAAAGTTGTATAGGGACGTACTACACATTTAGATACATTATATGTTTTATTATAGCTTAATGTTTATTGTTGTTTTAGATAGGCATCTTTTGTTCTCCTTTGGGAGAACTCCCCTCTTGAGAGCTGTTAATGAAGTCTTCTTACTTATCAAAAAAAAAAAAATACTCAATTATTACTCTAATTACATGTGATGTAATAAAACAAAAGGGTTTCCATCTCTCTCATAGACAGGAAACTCATCTCTACTATTTAATCTGATTTTTTTCTTCTTCTTCAACCATGCCATGTGAAGGATTGGGCTGTCTGATTTAGGTTTGTATGTGGAACACGTATCTTGTACCCATACCCATGTTGTGTTGTGTCGATATGGGTACATGAAGGAAAGTAGGAGAGTGCATGTAAGGAATCCCTTGGCAACTAATAAGAGTGGACCACTTGAACACAACCTCTTTCATTGAGGATGGCTTTTCAACTCTTTCTAAAGATAAATCGTTGCAAATTCATTTCATTAAGTTTCTTTGGGTAAACTTTTACGAAGGACTGCTTATTACTTCTACTTATTTTCAGAAACTGTAAATCATATGAACTAGTCTTTAGACAATTATGCTCTTCAAAATTTACCACATAAACTTAACATTGTGTTCATTCCAAAGATTGAGTAATTAAACTTCTTCATCAATTCTCTATTCATGAAGCAATGGTAGCAACAAGTTAGCTATTATTCTGAAGTTTACAAAGCTACAAAAATGCATAACAAAATTGGCCAGAGAGACCATCACCTGTCGATAAGGTGGTGACTGGAACTTGAAATCCACCAAGAAAAAAAGGCTGCAAGTTCCTGGAACAGGCCCCGGATTGAATTCCCAAACGTTTGTCAAACAGTCAAAAAGGTTACTATCTGATACAGTTGTCTGGAAGAGAAACAGAAGAGTAAGATAAACAGCATCATCAGTAAAGACATGTTTGGCACTAACTAGAAAATTAAAAAGTAAAAAAAAAAAAAAAAAATTATTAATGCCGATGTCAACATGCATAAAAACACTTTTAGAGATCAAAACAATTGATGTTAACACGTAAAGAAACTTTCATTCCAATATACCACTAAAGACTCAAAGAAGATGAAGTATGAAAACTACAAAAATTACATGCGCTTGCACAAATGACAAATACAAAAAAGTAATAATAATATATTATATACCATTGGACAAATGAAGAGGGGAAAGGATAAAGACGTCAAAAATCCATCTATATAGAAGAGAGAATGTATAGATTACTATGTACCAACTGAACCAATGACTATTCATAATTCCATAAATTGAATCATTTCCATACCAGTTCCAACGCATAGAGAAACCTTGCATTATTTTTTTTTTTTTTGGGGTGGGGTGGAGGGATTGACGAACATTACCTATTACAATTGAATATCCAGTTTGTCATTTGAAATAGAAATTTTTGATGTATTTCTTTTCTGGATGCTTAGTGCCCATCTTTCCATGTCCTCTCTTGCTTCCCAAATCTTGCTTTCAGTTTCCCAGTCCCATATTTCCTTCATTATAGAATCCATACTTCCTTTCTGCTGCATAGACATTCCAATTCCCAAAGTAACAAATTAATCATCTTTGTATTACAAAATTTTATGTAATCAAGCAAGTGGAAAGTAAATCTTTGCCATAAACCACCCCTCCCCATTCAAGTAGAGACAGAAAAAGATAACTCCAAAAACTTAACTAAAAGTCATAACAATGTGATTGAAGTAAATATACTATTTGCCAACCAAAATATATACAGAAAATATAATAATTCGAATTGTAAAACTGACTTGTTATATAATATTCAATTCTCCGCATTTATGAAGAATCCTTGGAAAATATATATATAAAGCAAAAGTGCGAAAAACCTCCTTGAACTATCACTGAATTGCAACATACCCCCCTGGACTATTTTTTGTTGGAGGTCAGCCCCTCAACTATCAAAAGGTTGCATCTTCACCCCCTTGAACTATCACTGAATTGCAAGATACCCCCTTGGAATGGTTTTGGAGCTCTCTCTATCACTGTCTCTGATCTGGTTTTCTCATGTGGATGAAAATTTGGGTGTGTTCAATAATGGATAGGGAATATGAAGATTGAAGCAAACAGGCAGCAGATGGGTGGAAGGAGGGGGGTATAATGGAAATATGCAAGGGCAATTTAGGCATTAATTCAAAAAGCTTCAGCACGTGACCCTCTAACTGCCGGAAAGTGTATTCCGGTGACCCGAAAGGGGTCAAGATGCAACTTTTTGATACTTGAGGGGTTGACCTGCAACAAAATAGTCCAGGGGGGTATATTGCAATTCAGTGACAGTTTGGGGGGGTGGGGTTTGCACTTTTGCCTATATAAAATGATCTTTTTAGAGTCATATTATAATTATGCATGAATACAATGGAAACTCATTCAGATGGACATCCAATGAAAATTGAATAGCTAGAAATAAAGGTCGAAGTGTCCATGTCGGACATGGACACACTTGTCTGAAATGGCCCGACATGAGTCCCAGATGCCAAAAAATGTGTCTGAATATTCTTTTTTTTGGACATGTTGTGAAAACGTCATGGACACATTACGAACATGATGTAAAAATGTCATGGACACGCCACGGACACATTATGGACATGCCGATACACCACGAACACCTTTAGATATATTTCAAAAAAAAGACCGAGTTAAAATATATAAAAGGAATTTTTTTAAAAGTTTCAATAATATGCAAGTCAAAACATATAAAATAACAAGGTTTTTAAATGAAATTTATCAAGAAATTATATTTACTTGATCTTTTTATGGTTATTACTTGTTTGATATTGTAAAAGATCACAAAGAGAAAATGGAAAGGTTCTTGTTCTCTTTCAGAACCAAGCTTCAAACTTGCTACAATGGATCATCGAAGCTTGACTGCCGGCAAGCCTTCTTCTTCTTCTTCAGAGTATCCTCTTTATCTATCTTTTTCCTTTCTTCTTCTGCAAATTCTCTCTTTTATTATCAACAAACCACTATTTTTTAGTTGATGTCAAGTTAGTTGCCTCTTGGCCAAGGGTGGAGTTGGAACTGAAGTTACAACCGAGGGCAGAACGGTAATCTTCAAGCGAAGGGTAAAATGGTAATTTGACATGCATTTTTTTTTTTTTATCCTGGCCAACAGGGGGGGGGGGGGACTCGAACACGGGTACACCCGCTCGGGGAGCTGGGCGGTCTACCAACTAGGCCACAGGGTAATGCCCATTTGACATGCATATTTGAACGCACCAAAATTAAGGTTCATGCATTTATCATCGAGGGTTTCATAGATTTTTATGATTTGATACATTAAATCCTTTTTTATATGCATAAAAAGTGTTTTTGGAAACTTCAATTGTTTAAAAATCCAATTTGCAAAAGGATAGGGGATCGAGGGATCAATCAAAGCTTTCTAGACACATGTCAAATGATCGACATGTTAACTCGGTTAATTGACCTATCTGGAAAAGCAATTTCCTTTTCAAAATTAAAATTCTAAAACCCTAATCCTTTTACTTCTCTGTATTGTCTATAAATACTCAACTATTTCAGAGAAAAATTATACACAGAATATACAATAGAGAGCAATATGAGTGCATATACCTCTTTGGTTTTCATTCATCAATCATATTGCATACTAGATTGGTGAGTGATCATGTATGAGCTATATCCAGTTCAACACAATTCAATCTACTCGTCAGATATTGGTTTGGGACTAGCCTAGAGACTAAAGTACATGAGAAGAAGCAGATTGCATGAGGAGCAAAATTTATTGACTGAGAAAACTGTGACTGGAGACTCTGCGTGTGAGTTCGGTGAATCAGTTTGTGGCAAGAGGTAACTAGGGGTTATGAGATATTGAATTATTATCGTTTGGAGTTTCTACATAAAAATTTGTGTCCATTATGCTCTTTATTTTTACTACTTTCATATTTATATGTTTGACGGTTACATGATTACTGCATGATGCATTGAGTAGTTTTATGATTATCATTATAATTTATTCTTTAAATTATTAATAATTTAGTTAACCTGCAGTCCTTTGATGAAAGTTTGACATTAAACATAATTAATATGCCTTTCAAGTAATGCACAAACTTTATTTTAGGTGAATTGAAGTGGCCTTGGGGGTTTCTAACAGTGGGTCCTTATATATTTTTGTGAAGCACTATAGTAGGACAAGGCAAAAGAAAATGTAACCTTTTAAGCCTACAACCCATTTGAATACTCATATTGACATAATAATATGAAATAATATCAAATATTGTTAATTTTCTCATTTTCTTTTTGTAACTTTACTAATACAGTATAATAAGCATAATATCTTTGTAATGTCAAGGTCCAATTGGTTGATCTGACAATTGAACCAGTGACCCATTGACCGGGTTACTTCCCCAGGTTAAAGTCATAACATGTGTATATATACATTATACAAACATTTAAGTCCATAACACTTGCTAACATGAGATATAGGAAGAAAACTTTAACTGACCTCCCTAAAGGAAGACATCAAAGGCAACAATCCATCCACATAATCTGCCTGATCGGCATGCAAATGAACAGATTGTTTCACAACCATAAGTGCTGTCTCGATATCAAGAAAACCAACTTCCACCATTCTTTTCAGTACTCTAACTTGGTATTTCTTCCCTCTGAAAGATGTGAGAGGTTAACCCTTTAGAACTAAATCCATGAACTTAATACTGGATAAGGTTCCAAGCAATATATGACTATACAACTTTAGGAACAATAGAAAGAACTTTAAAAATCCAAAGGAAATTTGAGTACAAGAATTCCAACAATAATTACAAACCTGCCGGGGTCCCTGAGTGGCGATCGGAGCTCTGGTGCTGGTATAATCCCGGCAAGCATTGCACACTCCCCCAAACTGAGAATGGTTGGATGCTTCCGGAAATAAAAATATGATGCCAATTCAATGCCATAAATACCATGTCCCCAGTATATCTGTAACATATCATTATCTCTGTCATTCACCAAAGAAAAAAGCACTCAACGTGTGCCAGGATTGTAAGAAACATCTCCATAAATAATTGTAACAGGAGCCATAAATGTTGGCAGAGTAACAATTCAGTGACTTCTATAAAAGAATTCCTTGACGCAATTTTAAACGCCCTAGTCCAATGACAGAAGAATTATAGTGAACTTTTCACTGCATGCGCCCACAAAGTGACAATTTGTTTACTTAAATAAACAAAAAAAAATCAGGTAACAAGAGGACCAATAACTTAAATGTTTGAGACAAGATTGTAAAAATGAATAGTAGATTGCGAGTTATTCAAGTTCAGCCAGTTTACAGTTGGTTCAAGCTAAGAACACAGACAAGCCAAGCTCAATCATAACTTTGAGCCTATGAATTATGGATACGGACACGATACGATATGGATACAATGATACGACAAATTTTTACAAAATAGGATACGGATATGCAAGGACACGACAAAATATATATTTTTATAATCGTAGATATGTATATAAATCAATCTAAATTATACATAACATGGAATGGAGTGATAAGAAATGATTTTAAGAAATAAAATCTGGTAGGAGATATGGCTTATGATAGGAAAGAGTGGAAAAAGAGAATCTATGTGGTCGACCCCGTTTATATGGGATAAGGCGAGGATGATGATGATGATGATGATATATATTTATACATAAAAAAAATTAAAAAAAAAAATTATGATGAACAAACAAAATAAGTTGAGAGTTATATTGCATGTATAAATTTTGGACTAAATCATGATATATATATATATATATATATATCTCAATACTTCATTTTTGAATAAATTTTAAACTTTATTTAACTTATGATATTAGTGTTGGAAAAGTTACATTTTAATGTTCAAAACTTGTTAAATATGTGTCTTGAAGTATTTGAGAAGCATCGGATACTTGGTCGAAGTATCTGAGAAGCATCATATTCGTGTTAGAAATTAAAAATATATATTTTAAAATTATGGATACATTTAGGAAGTATCAGACACATATCCGTGAGTATCAGAGGAGTATCGGTATCTGACACAGACACGATACGAGTACGGCACACCAGTAGAAGTATCGGTGCTTCCTAGCTTTGAGCTCATGAGCACAACATGAGTAACATAAGAAATTGCTCTGTCAGGTTTGCTTAGAATGGCTTCACATGCAAAGATTCGATCTTCCATGATATTTCTGTATTTGGTTTCAAGAGAGGCCAAACCCCTTTTGCACTTTATATGTATATATTTTTTTTGAAAGTTTTTTGCACTTTATATTGTCAAAGCATTGACAATATATAATATGAGGTAATTAAATCTACTGGTAAGGGATCTTCATCTACTGATCCATACTCAAGCTTAGAAATAAAAAGAAAATGAATCATAACTACCCTAAAGACGTAACAGTGACCTATACTATTCTTGAAAAGTCGTCCATAAAAGCCTTCCTGTATTGGCATTGTTAGTAAGCGTCTCTAATTTATCCATATGATTCAGGACCTATTTGGATTTTGGTAAGAGAGTACATGAATCAGTGGACCCTAACACATCACCTTAAAGGAAGGAAGAAAATGTAATACATAAATCCGTTTCTGAAAACCCTTAGGTCCCTTCTCCATAAACATGATATAAATGAAGTTGTGGAATTATAGGTAGAAAGAGGAGAATTCATAACCAATATGGTTATGGAAATAAGACTGTTGTGGTTAGTTTGATCAAAGTGTTGGTTACCTCATTTATTTCAAACATTAACGGCCATGTCAGTTTTCTTGTCAAGTACTTTCCAAATTTCCAATGGAGATAGTTGACAAGATGTCAAATAGTTTATTGTACAGTTTTAGTTGAGAAATCATGCCAGAGAAGGCAAACAAATTTTGGATGTTTATGGGCCCATCAACTTTGCTTATTTCCTAAGGAGATTGATGAACGAATGATGAATTTCTCTAATTTCTATATGGAATGTCAAGGCATGGCAGGGCAAGCTAGAGTTGCTCCCGTTGCTGTCAAAGTTTCCGCAACTAGGCAGAAAGTTGAATTGAGCTCAACCGCAGTAGCCAAACTAAACCCATATAACCAAATAATCAAATAACGAAGTTACTTTGGTATAGCCAAACCAAACCATATAAGTAAATAATCAAAGAAATAGGTTACATCCCTAATGTTCACCCCTTGACCTCTTTCATTTTTTCCGCCTCTGCGTTTTATTCATAACCTATATACATTTCAATTTCTCCAAGATTTGAGTTTATGCGACCATATGCCTATAATGGAAATGATTATCCATGAATAACAACAACCAGTTTCAAGATTATCACATGTATAGCATACATCAAATATTACTTGAAGGTGAGGGACAAGTTTGTAAATGAAAAGAAAACGTAAAAACAAATATGTTATCCTAAGAAAAGAAAACAATGTCTAAAAGAGTTGAAGATATATTCAAAGCCCTGCCCATTTCTCATCAGCCATCCTTTTCTCTTTTCCTTTTTTAAACATTGAAGGGCTAGTGAATAATATATATCATTCACTGATATATATATATTCTGTACTAATTGCATCCGGAATCTCCTCGGAAATGGCTGACATGTGTGGTAACTGGTGGTAACACATTAAAGAATGCATTTTAAACTGAAAAGTTGATAATAACACAATTTCTTCTGTAAATTTTAACAAAAGAAAAAGGGAAAGGGGATACATCAATCTCCTTTAGTCACTAAAAGAGTAATATTACAAAACTACCTTGCAATAAATTGAAAATACACTGGACCTTACTCAAATAGGAGCTCAAGATTCTCAATTTTGAAATTGTCCTCTCCAATGCTAGAGCCAAAACCATCTCAACAATTTTCCTCGAGAATGTACGTTCATTTTTCAATAAAGTGTTCTTGACAAGCTGCCATGTGGAATCAAGAGCGTTAAAAAACAGAAATAAATGGGATTGATTGAATTATAAAGTACTAAAATCAATTCTAAGAATAATGAGAATTTTTATACTAGTGTTAAATTAATTTCAAAAACTATAAACTATTTCCAGAATTCAAAAGTAATACACTTCAATCCCTACAAGCCTGATGTCATGTACCTATGGTTTAAGGAACAAAAATAGAGTCACTAGAGTATGACGGACTAAGGAAATAATTGCTATATTATTAAGCAGGGAAGCATACGATCACAATATACAGAAAGTAACTGAAGCAGTCTCACCTAGCAAAGTTATAAATAGCAGCTTTCAGTATTACACAAAAATTTATGAGTAATATTCCACCCTTAAGATCTATAAATATTTCCCAGAAAATAGAAAAAACGAGGATACATTCCACGCTTAATATTTTAGTTAGTCAGGCAATCCCTAGGAAGTGTGAAAGAAAAAAGGAGTATCAATAACTCTGACAGGAAAAGAGAAAAATTCATGTGTAATTCACCTCCGAAGTGCGAAAGAAAAGCCTCTATATTCCCCATCTCTTATTCTCTATCCTTTAAATTAGGAGGCCCCGGTCTTCATCCATCTTATGTAGGCATTGATTGGAGTTGGCAAATTTCGGTGTCAAAACATGTGAATCAAGTTGTAGTTTTATGCTTGTTTTGAGTCTTGATTTCGGAAGCTAAACGTCAAGTGTTCGATATGAACTCGATACCTATCGATTGGATTTGGACATCACATAGAACAGGTAAATGAGTGTGTACTTTTGTTTTACAAAATTGGGTTGATTGAAGTTCTGAAAAATTGTGTTAAAATCACTCAGGACCCTCCGGTTGGAATTTTGCCCAACCAGTTCAACCATGTTTAGAAGTTTAAAATTATTTTCTATCCCAACAGGTTGTACTTGATTCTGGAACGAAAACTGTTTTTCCAGAATGCTTCTCAACTGGTTGGGATTTTTGCCCAACCAGTTCTATTGGACAGAAATTCACCAACCGGTGGAGGTGTTAAAACCTATTTTCTGATTGGTTTTGAACTCCTTTTTCAACCCAAATACAAAATATGAACTAAATTTTTTATAAACTTCTTTTTCACCAGTTTTAAGGACTCTTTTGTATGTAAACTCATGTCTTAGCTAACATAAATAGACACCAATAGAGACACTATTGTCAGAGCGTAGAGTGAGTTTTGAGAGGATTGATTTTTCTGAGTTTGTTTTTTTATGTTTCGAGAGGTTGTGAGTGTTTTAATGTGGTGTTCATCATATCTGATTGATGGTATTGTGACTTATCTACGATTTATCTAGTTCAATTAGATCAGCAGGTTTTCCCTGCATCTTCGCGCTCGTGAGTGAAAGGAAGCAAAATCAATCACTAGGAAGGGGACAAATTGCTCGTGGAGTGATCATGTTCTTCCAGCAACAAGATCGTAGGAGTAAGGTTGGAGTCTGCCATAGCAGTATAGCATCAGAGGCAGTAACTGCAAGCCTGTAATCACCAGTTGATACAGTGCTTAAAGCAATGTCCCAACAACCAAGTGTTGTCTGGTTATGATTGTATCTGTTGGTTTAAGGAAGCTCCCCCAAAAAGTCTCAGTCTGCAGTTGTGCAGATAACAGAACCCTAACGGTGGAGTTGACCAGTTGATATTGCCATCTTGATGGGGGATACTACTGCCTCTGGCAGTTAGACTCATATTTCATGAACCGGAAATGGATGCGTCATGGTTTTCATATCAAGTGAAGGTGTTGGATGGCTCATGAATAAGACACAAGTAGAAGTTAGCTTGTTGTGCAAGTATTGAATATGGCAGCTTTGGGTGTCCATTGTTATGGCCGGTATGGTAATATGAAGAAGGAATCAATGAACACTATTTGTGGCTTTGAGGCTCGTAGAATAACGTTGTCCTTAAGGTGTTATTTGCCCCACTCAATGTGAGTTTGCTACCGGGCACAAGAAAACACCTCCATAATACAAGAAAAACACTGGAAAGAGTTGAAACTAATTTCTGAATCAAGCACTCTATTTATACAGTACAAATGGATGCAGTCCTAATGAGTCCCTAAGTCACACAATCCTTCGCAACGGGTGTCGCTCTCAAGCTCCGAGCACGCTCCCGCTCTCAAATTCGTTCTCGCTCCTGCTCCCGCTTTATGTGACTTAGCTAATGACACTATTTGAATATACGTGACTGTTCAATTAACAGATGTAACCATTAATCCAAAAGCTAACTTTTAAAGAGTTGAAACTACTTTTCTCAAATGCCACTATTTTGAACAATTATTTCTGATAGAATTATAAATATATCTCTCTTTTAAATTACAATCCATCCAACGTCCGCTACAGGAAAATAACAAACTGCATGTGCTGCAGCTGTCAAATGCTTGGAGACCCAAAGCAGTAGAGTTCAGTTATATGAACTCCGACAAATAACAAAGACTTAATATAGGGTAAAGATGACGGAAAGCACATAAATGGTTCTGATGAATAGGATATTGATGAGGGTGGAATCTGTCTGCCCTGGCTCTCTCCAGATTTTTTTTTCAACTTTTGCTGCAGAGGTTCACATTGACCACCATACTCTCTCTCTCTCTCCAGCGATTTGAGACAGATTAATGGTGCAAGTAGAGGTGGGTTTACATTTGGTGCTAAAATCAGCTAGGGATGTAGTATCTAGAACAAAGGATGTGTTTATTTAATCGAAGAAGATTGAACTACCATCCACAAATACAATTCTTTTATATAATATTCTCATTGAACAAATTGATTACCATTAATTATATATTCGCACAATCACTATCCTAACCATAGAGGATAGAGCACGAGATTTGACTGTTGTGAGCAAGAATAACAAGGACTTAATATAAAGTAAAGATGAAGGAAAGAACGGAAATGGTTCTGATGAATAGGTATCGATGAGGGTAGAATCCTTCTGCCCTGGCTCTCTCCAGATTTTTTTTTCCCAACTTCTGCTGCTGAGGTTGACAGTGACCACCGTATTCTCTCTCTACAGCGATTTCAGACAGTTCAATGGTGCAAGTAGAGGTGGGTTTACATTTGGTGATAAGATCACATAGGGATGTAATATATAGAACTAAGGATGTGTTTATTTAACCGAAGAAGATTGAACTACCGAGCACAAATACAATACTTTTATATAGCATTCGCACAATCACCGTCCTACCCATTTCAAATAAAGAAAAAAGAGACCACCCACTACTCAAAAGAAAGTTAATAAACAATCATAATAAACAGACCGACTCTGAAGAGGCAAAACATCAAACATTGGCTGTGCATGGACAAAAACGTACCTGTTGGGTTATAGTGCTACCACCTCCAAGAGCCGAAAAGGACAACACAGCCCGGCCAATGCCAACTGGGTCGATCCCAAAATGCCGAAAGAACCGCCGGTCTTCGTAGGCAACAACAGCTCGCCACAAATGCGACGGGTAATGGCTAAACTTGGCCTCAGACTCTTCGGAGAACGCAATGAGTTGATGCCATCGGTGAGTGAAATCGGGGACGATGACATCCGAGGCGATCCTGAGGCAGAGAAGAGAGAGAGAGAATATGAAGAGAATGAGTGTCTCGAGACTGAACAGGATTCTTAATGGATTTTGGGAAGATCTGTGTGGATGGACTGAGTGGACTCGGCCACATCCTGAGTTATTAAAAGACAGAAATTGGGGTTTGAAGAGAGAGAAAGAGAAACTGAGAGATGGAGTTGGGTTTGTGGTGAAGGGAATTGAGGAGTGGTTGATTTTGCATGAAAGCGTTGGGTTGTTTCTTGGTATCAGACTACGAGCAATCAGGGAGGTCATTTTTCATGGACGGTGTGTGTAATGTGTGTCTCACTTCTTCAACTTAATTTAGTTCTGTAACGATCTGCACAGGATTATTTATGTTTTATGATATAGTACCAACATTTTTTGCCCTCAATTTTTCATATTTTGTCATGTCCATATGTGTTTTGTGTGGGGTCCACACATTGGAAATGGCAGCGAGCTTATATGGGAAGCTCACGAATTGAATGCCTATAAATAGGCATCAGAAGTATGAAATGGTGTGTATAGGCATCAGATGTATGAAATGGTGTGTGCAATATGGTGTGCACAATTCAATTACCTCTCTCTGTTATACTTGTAATACTTTCTCCATTCTCTTACTAAATCATATATATTTATTACACATTATTAGCACGAAGTATATCCATCTGAGATTTAAAGGAGAAGTTTTTTCTCTCTCTTTCTATCTCAATTATATATCTATTTTGTAATACTAGTTTTGATAGATTATTGGGTTGGTTTGCTTTATCGAAAAAAATAATATTTCTGACTTCAAAGGTTATTCGTGGCCTTGGATATTTCTGACAAAAATTATTTATCTTGAATTCTGGATGCTCAGATCCATTTAGATGCCATGGACCTTAGAAACACAACTAAAAAAGAAAATGATGCATTATTATAAGATAAAGCGAAGGCTATGATTTTCCTTCGGCGCCATATTAGTGAGGAGCTAAAACTGAATATCTCACTGAAAGAGATCCACTGTGTTTGTGGAACAATTTGAAAGAAAGATATGATCATCAAAAAACAGTTATCCTCCCAAAGGCTGGGGCTGATTGGCAGCAATTGCGGTTGCAAGATTTTAAAACTGTGGCTAAATATAACTCTGCCCTATTTAAAATCAGCTCTACATTGAAATTATGTGGTGATACCATTACTGATGAACTTTTGTTGGAAAAAACATTCACTACATTTCACGCCTCGAATGTGCTCTTACAACAACAATATCGAGAGCGTAGATTTAAAAAATATTCAGAGCTGATATCATGTTTACTTGTGGTAGAACAAAATAATGAGCTTTTATTAAAAAACCACCGGTCTCGTCCAACTAGATCGACACCGATCCCTGAAACATATGTTGCCTCATCCCGTGGTCGTGGTCGTGGTCGTGGACGTGGACGTGGACGTGATGGTAGAAATGGCTATAATAATGAATATGGTCGTGGTAAAAATAACTACCACAATAATGAATATGGTCGTGGTAGAAATCATTCTTATTACTTTGAAGGATATCAATCTTCACATTTTCGCAATCAAAGATCCACACCATATCCCCAAAAGAGGAATTATAACGAAATGAGACAAGTACAAGGGAAGGATGTGGCTCAACCTCCCAAGGCACATGATAATACTTGTTATCGGTGTGGCATGGCAGGGCATTGGCAAAGCATTTGTCATACACCTAAGCATCTGGCTGAACTTTACCAAGCCTCAATGAAAGAAAAGGGGAAACAAAAGGAAATGAATTTTATCGATCATGATGAGGCAGTTGACATCACAAATCTAGAAATGAATTTCATTAATCATGATGAGCCAATTGACATCACAAATCTGGATGTATCAGTTTTTTTAAGGACCATGATGGAAAGATAGACTTCCTAATTGGTGATGGAAATGTCCACACCAATTAATCCTATTTTCTTTTCATGTTCTGTCTATTATGCTTTTGTTTTCCTTGTATTAAAGTTTTTATCTTCTAGTTTGTATTAAAATTTCTTTTATTATAAATGTTTCTTTTCTGATAAAGAAATTTGCATGAATAGGAATGGATCTGACTAGTTCCAAAATAAATGGTGAAGACATATGTCTTGCAGATAGTGGAACAACACATACAATCCTTCGAGATCAAAAATATTTTTCTCACCTAACTCTGACAGACGCTAGTGTCAGTACAATATCAAATCCCACTGACTTGATTGAAGGTTCCAGACGAGCCAATATCATTTTACCACATGGAACAAGATTACAAATCAATAATGCCTTATATTCTACAAGATCTCAGAGAAATCTGTTGAGTTTAAAAGACTTGCGTCGTAATGGTATTATATTGAGACCGCAAATGAAAGAAATGTGGAATATCTCCACCTTACTTCCATTACCTCATGCAAGAAGCAGATATTAGAAAAACTCCATGTTTTCTCTTCTGGGTTATACTATACAACCATTAGGATAATTGAGTCCAATGTTGTGATACATAAAAAATCTTGTGACCCAAAACTTTTTATGCTTTGGCATGATCCACTTGGTCACTCGGGAAGTACAATGATGCGTCGAATTATTGAAAATTCACATGGACACCCACTAAAGGATCAAAAAATCATCTTACCAAATAATCATCTATGCACCACCTGCTCGCAAGGTAAGTTGATTATCAGACCATCCCCTTCAAAAGTCATTGTTGAAGCTCCCCCATTTTTATAATGAATTCACGGAGATATATGTAGGCCAATTCATCCACCTTGTGGACCATTTCGCTATTTTATGGTTTTAATTGATGTCTCAACACGATGGTCACATATTTGTTTGCTTTCTACTCGTAATGTTGCATTTGCTAGACTTCTTACTCAAATCATCAAATTACGGGCACATTTTCCTGATTACCTAATTAAGACAATCTGTCTTGATAATGCCACTAAATTTTCTTCTCAAGCTTTTGATGATTATTGCATGTCAGTTTGAATTAATGTTGAACATCCTATTGCACACACTCATACTCAAAATGGTATGGCTAAATCTTTTATTAAAAGATTTCAGTTAATTGATCGTTCTTTGCTTATGCGAACAAAATTACCTGTTTCTACCTGGGGTCATGCCATATTACATGCTGCATCATTAGTTCGTATACGACCAACTGCTTATCATGAGTACTCACCATTGCAACTTGTTTTTGGTCAACAACTAAATATATCTCACACACGAGTTTTTGGTTGTGCTGTATATGTTCCAATTGCACCACCCCAACGCACTGAAATGGGTCCTCAACGTAGACTTGGATTTTATGTTGGTTTTGATTCTCCATCTATTATTAGATATCTTGAACCCCTGACAAGTGATGTCTTTAAAGCACAATTTGCTGACTGTCATTTTGATGAAACTATTTTCCCACCATTAGGGGGAGAAAAGGCACAGCAGCAACGTGATCTTACTTGGAATGCCTTGGAATTGTCTCATTTTGATCCTCATACAAATCAATGTGAACGAGAAGTTCAGAGGATCATTCACTTGCAAAATGTTGCAAATCAATTACCTGATGCATTTACTGATACAAAGAAAGTAATAAAATCACATATACCAGCTGCAAATGCTCCGGCATGAATTGCTGTCCCTGAGGGATCTTCTGTCAGTAATGCAGCAAATGCATCTAAAACACGCCTGAAGCGTGGTAAACCAGTTGGTGCAAAAGATATTGTTCCTCGAAAGAGGAAATTACAAAGAAAAGCTAGCACTTTTGAAGAGGCCACAAAAGGAGCAACAGATGTTGTTGATCAATTTGAGATAATAGCTTTTGATAAGGTTGAGGCTCTTGATGAGTCTTAGGTACCTAAAAATGATGAAATGATAAATATTAATGAGGCAAAGGCAACAGATGATGATGCGGCCCTTGATGAGGCACATGCTCTTGATGAGACAAAAGTACCTGAAAATGATGAGATCTCACTAAATTATGAAATGAGATGGAATAGAAATGAAATTATTGTCGACAACATATTCTCATATGCCATTGCTCTTGATATTGATAATGAGGATCCGGAACCTCAAAACGTCGAAGAATGTTGACGAAAAAATGATTGGCCAAAATGGAAAGAAGCAATACAAACAGAGCTAAATTCATTAGCTAAACGTGAAGTATTTGGACCAGCAGTCCAGACACCTGAGGGTGTTAATCCTGTTGGGTACAAATGGGTGTTTGTACGAAAGCGTAATGAGAAAAATGAAATCGTGAGATACAAAGCTCGACTGGTAGCTCAAGGTTTCTCACAAAAACCTGATATTGATTATGAGGAAACATACTCCTCTGTGATAGATGCACCCACATTTAGATTCATAATACATTTGGCAGTCACAGAAAGATTGCATATGCATCTAATGGATGTGGTTACAACATATTTATATGGATCACCAGATAGTAATATTTATATAAAAATCCCAGAAGGATTTAAAATGCCTGAAACAAAACCACGTAATATATACTCGATAAAATTACAGCGATCCTTATATGGATTGAAGCAATCTGGACGAATGTGGTACAATCGCCTTAGCACAATAAATCTCACAACACTTTCATTATCCCATTATTATGATTCACTATTCATCCATCCCAAACACTCCACACTCAATCACCACCATCCATTCCACATATACATACATATATACACATACTCACACACTCTCTCTCTCTATAATCTCAACTATATACATGTGTATTTTTGTTGTCTTTTGGTTTTCTTTCAAAAAGGTGTGTGTATATAACCGTACCATTGGTTTGATCTTCTTTATCGTTTTGACAGTTAGCCAACCTACTATTTAATCCTGATCGTTCATTTATTTAGTTATGTTAAAATATTAATTCTTACCCTACTTTTACGTCCCCTCTTTCTCTCTCTCTTTTAAAAAACCCTAAAACCTTCTTCTTCCATTTTCTCTCTCCTGGCTCCCTCTCTTGTCTCAACCATCTATACAAACCCCTTTCAACTCTTTCCATCTTCTTCTATTTTCTCTCTCCGACCGACTCCCTCTCTTGTCTCAAGAAATATTTATTGTCTATGCAAAACCCTTAAAACTCACTCTTTCAATCTACTTTCTAAAACATTAAATGGCGTTACATATAACAATTCCAAATGGATAGATACCATTTGACCATGGAGATCTGAGAGCCAACCAGTTTAGTGGTGACACTATCTACTTTCATGATAATGTTGTCTATGAACTAACTGATAAGAACGATTTTGCCCCCATATTTCAACTTCACACTCTGAAACTTGGTAACTGGGTTTTGTTGGAAGAGTCGCTTCTAAAACTGAATCGGGTTTATGAAGGCTACAATCTGGTGACAACCACCCAGCGAGTGAAGACAGTAATACGGTAAGTATTTTGTTATTATTGTTTAATATTTTTTTATAAAACTTTATGAATCATACATATTCTTGAAATTATTATTTTTTTTCTTTTGCGCTGGTTTTGGGTAAGGTATCAATTTTTAATACTGTAATATGGTAAGTATGTTGTTTTAATATTATTTTATTTATTTATTTATTTTTATTATTATTTTTAATTTTTTAATATATATAATCTAGGACAACCCGGTTTCTGATTAGGGATTTGACCCAAAATGTGATTCAACTTCACAAGCGAGAGTTGATTACTTCTACCGCTTGGCACATAGACTTTGATATTTTTATGGTAAAAGATCATCCAGTGTTGACTGTTCCAGTGGAAAACTTTTATGCTCCAAACAAATCATATATTAGGCATCAATACTTTCAACAAGATTTTTGTCGTCTTGGCCAGGTGGTTAGATATATTTTTTGGAAAGCTGGTCTAAATGTGACAATAGATTTCGAGCATTTCATTTGCTTGCTTGAGAACCCAGCTGAAGAGTAAGACTTTTTGTTTTGTGTTCTTTAAAATTTATTTAAGTTAGATCTCGAAAAAATATCCAAAACAAAAAAAAAATTCGTTCAAAACGGACCACCGATGCCAAAGTTATAGCCGTTTGAAGTTTGCCTTTGAAAAAAATAAATAAAATAAAATATTTCATACCAGTTGCAGGCAAGGGCGAACCATTGCCCTGGGGATTCCAGTAGCAGGTCCGGGCGAATAATCGCTTGACCATAGGCTTAAATGTGACAGTCGCTCCCTTGGCGACCTGCGACGGAGCAGGACAACAGCTCAACAGCTACTGTCGCCCACTTGGCGACGCAACAGCAGCCAGTAGCGCCGGCGAATGTTTTTTTTTGGTTATTGTCTTTTAATCTTGGATCATTAATTCTACTCAATGTTTAGGTGGGGAGAAATGTTAAGAGTCAGTAAGGGGAAATATTTCGCAACTTTAATTCTCGTCTTCATTCATGGAAAATATTTTGTAGTAAATAAATGGTTATTTGTGACATGACACGAAATACTTTCGTCACAAATGACTTTTTTCTTTGAAATTTTGCGTAGCTAAAATCCTCTTTTGTTGTAGTGCTAATTAGTTTCAAAACAAGCCCAAACATCTATCTTCCTCATCGATCTGTGGTCTGTTGCCCTAATTCACTAACTGTCCTTCTTCCTCGTTGATTTGTGGTGTTCCTCAATCCTTTAATGTCACTGTGTAATGCATCTTCGTATTTGCCTATATTTGTATACATCATTTAATTTTGGCATGGGGTGCGTGTGCATCTGTCTCTGTATATATACACGCACATATATATACTGATGTGTTGTACTATTTTTTTACACAGACAATGAGTTCCACGGGTGAATCATCTTTCATTATTCGAAGGGGTCCTTTTATGAATTATTTATTTATATGGTGGGTTCTAAAAGACGAAGATGATGTTCGAACAGGTTGGATTGGTCGTGTGGCTTCATCAGGAATTCTCGTTACTCTTGTCATTTCTCCGTAAGTTTTGGAAATGGCGAAGTATTCCACGATACAGAGTTGATTGCATTTGTGGGCATTTTTTATTACAAACTTGGTCTTGTTTGGGTTGTCTGTAGTAGTTTTAATTGTTTCCATTGTTCTTAAGTGAAAACTGTGATGGGTGCTGTTGAAAAAAGAGTTCCACTTTGTTTTGTTGTGAGTTATTTGAAGGAGTTCTATTTTGTTTTGGTTATTAAACTATAATGGAAATGCAATTTGGAAACTTAGTTTTAATGCAATGGTTTTAGTAATGTTTTGGAAACTTAGTTTTAGCAGAGTTTTTGAATTCCGCAATATTAGTTTTTGAATTTGTTTTTGTTTTGGTTATTTGTTACACATCATGGGAGTAATTAATTTACAAAAACTGATCATGTGAACCAACATGCGTAAAACTCAACAATTTACAAAAACTGATCAAGTGAACCTGTTGGTCCTTGAAATCCATTGTGTTTGCTCTTTTAAGGTCAAATCCATGTGTTTCAAGGCTGCTAGGATATTTGTTCACTATTCCTACTGTGCTAAGTACTTTATATTATCTCATAGAGGTAGTTTAGTCATTTACCATCTTAAGACACTCTTTTATAAAGCTTAAGGATGGTACATTGTGTTCAGTCTGCTTTCTAAAACATTAAATGGCGTTACATATAACAATTCCGAACGGATGGATACCATTTGACTGGAGATCTGAGAGCCTACCAGTTTAGTGATGACACTATCTACTTTCATAATAATGTTGTCTATGAACTAACTAATAAGAACTATTTTGCCTCCATATTTCAACTTCACACGCTGAAACTTGGTAACTAGGTTTTGCTAGAAGAGTCGCTTCTAAAACCGAATTGGGTTTATGCAGGCTATAATCTGGTGACAGCCACCCAGCGAGTGAAGACTGTAATACGGTATGTATTTTGTTATTATTGTTTAATATTTTTTTATAAAACTTTTTGAATCATACATATTCTTGAGATTTTTTTTTTTTTTTTTGCACTGGTTTTGGGTAAGGTATTAATTTTTAATACTGTAATATGATAAGTATTTTGTTCTAATATTTTTTATAAAACTTTATGAATCATACATATTCTTGAGAATTTTTTTATTTTTTTATTTTATTTTTATAATTTTATTTTTGCGCTGGTTTTCGATAAGGTATCAAATTTTTTTTTTTTTTTTGATTTATGTTCAACTTTAAATTATTTACTTATGAGAATCTATACTGTCTATTATTTGCTTTATGTGCAATTTTTAGATTATTTGGTTCATTCATGTTTTGTATTCGGATCCGAATCTCCTAGGATTTTTTAATCATTTTTAATTTATTATTTTATTTATTTATTATTAGTATTATTATTATTATTATTTTAATATGTATAATCTAGGACAACCCGGTTTCTGATTAGGGATTTGACCCAAAATGTGATTCAACTTCACCTGCGAGAGTTGATTACTTCTGCCGCTAAGGACATAGACTCTGATATTTTTATGGTAACAGATCATCCAGTGCTGACCGTTCAGGTGGAAAACTTTTGTGCTCCACACAAATCATATATCAGGCATCAATACTTTCAACAAGATTTTTGTCGTCTTGGCCAAGTGGTTAGACATATTTTTTGGAATAGATTTCGAGCATTTCATTTACTTGCTTGAGAACCCAGCTGAAGAGTAAGGCTTTTTGTTTTGTGTCCTTTAAAATTTATTTAAGTTAGTTTTGATTTATTTTAAAGTATTAATATTTTTTGTTTTTTAATTTTTAGGGAAAAAGAGATTCTGCTACCAAATCATGTATCCTTGTTGAGCTCTGTGTAAAAGACTAATTTTATAATGAGATGCCATTGTGACTTTTGGGTTGAGCATAACTATGAAGAAATCCAAACTCAAATATGGGATCATATCGAGTATTATTATCCAAACTGGTGGCAAATTATTCCAATAGGTTTAGTTTTCGAAAATGCATTGTTTTATTCTAGGTACAGTGATAATATTCCCGGCCCCAGTATACCATAGCAACAACCCAATGTGCAAAATCGCAGGACCAGAGATCAGTATATGAGGAATATTGCACAAGATGGTAATGGGTTGGTTCATTTTCGAAGGGATTTGAGGTGGCACTTGACAGATTATGAAACCGAAATGCAGAGCAATGATAGATGTTTTCCAAATGAACTAGATAATTACATACCCTTGACCGTTAATATTTTTGATGACTGGGTAAACAGTCTCTTTCCTGGGGTGGTCTCAGTCTTGCAGATGGCTTTAAGAAGTTGTGATGTGAGAGTAACACTACAGGACTAGTGTATCATATTAGGCATTTTGACAAATTTTATAGATTTGGGCTTTCGCCCTTTAAGTCGTGAAATTATGGTAGTTTGCTTTTTTTATGTTAGGATCTTTGGAATACCTAGTGTAATTTGACAAGTTACATATATATTGTAGGGTAAAGTACCCCTCAACTATGTTGTTTGATTGCACTTTACTTAATCTAATCTAATGACGGACCGATCAATTTTTTACCCATACCTTGCATGTTAGACATAATATTTATTTAAATGTCCATATATCCCTTATCAAATGTAGAAGACCCATGGTGCCCTTTAAAGAGGCTGGAACCAAATTGCATACTCCTAATTGGCTTTGATTTTTTGATAATTACGTTAATATCTTTTTTGACTAATCTTTAAAGTATATATGTATTGTCTTAATATCTTATTAAGGATTGTTTCATGTTCCGTTTTTTCGAATTACTGACTCTTTATTTGATTATTGTCTTTTAATCTTGGATCATTAACTCTACTCAATGTTTAAGTGGGGAGAAATGTTAAGAGTCAGTGAGGGGAAATATTTCTCAACGTTAATTCTCGACTTCATTCACGGAAAATATTTCGTAGTAAATAAATGGTTATTTGTGATATGACACGAAATACTTTCGTCACAAATGACCTTTTTCTTTGAAATTTTGCGTAGCTAAAAGCCTCTTTTGTTGTAGTGCCAATTAGTTTCAAAACTAGCTCAAACAACTATCTTCCTCATCGATCTGTGGTCTGTTGCCCTAATTCACTCATTGTCCTTCTTCCTCGTCGATTTGTGGTGCTCCTCAATCCTGTGCGTCTGTCTCTGTATATATACACACACACATATATACTGATGTGTTGTACTATTTTTTTACACAGACAATGAATTCCACGAGTGAATCATCCTTCATTATTCGAAGGTGTCCTTTTAAGAATTATTTATCTATATGGTGGGTTCCAAAAGACGAAGATGATGTTCGAACATGTCGGATTGGTCGTGTGGCTCCATCAGGAATTCTTGTTGCTCTTGTCATTTCTCCGTAAGTTTTGGAAATGGCAGAGTATTCCTCGATTGAGAGTTGATTGCATTTGTGGGCATTTTTTATTACAAACCTGGTCTTGTTTGGGTTGTCTGTAGTAGTTTTAATTGTTTCCATTGTTCTTAAGTGAAAACTGTGATGGGTGCTATTGAAAAAAGAGTTCCACTGTGTTTTGCTGTGAGTTATTTGAAGGAGTTCAATTTTGTTTTGGTTATTAAACTATAATGGAAATGCAATTTGGAAACTTAATTTTAATGCAATGGTTTTAGTAATGTTTTGGAAACTTAGTTTTAGCAGAGTTTTTGAATTACGCAATATTTGTTTTTGAATTTGTTTTTGTTTTGGTTATTTGTTACACATCATGGGAGTAATTAATTTACTAAAAATGATCAAGTGAACCAACATTCGCAAAACTCAGAAATTTACAAAAATTGATCAAGTGAACCTGTTGGTCCTTGAAGTCCATTATGTTTGCTCTTTTAAGGTCAAATCCATGTGTTTCAAGGCTGCTAAGATGTTTGTTCACTATTCCTACTGTGCTAAGTGCTTTATATTATCTCATAGGGGTAGTTTAGTCATTTACCATCTTATTACACCCTTTCATAAAGCTTAAGGAAGGTACATTGTGTTCAATCTGCTTTCTAAAACTTTAAATGGCATTACATATAACAATTCCGAACGGATGGATGCCATTTGACAGGAGATCTAAGAGCTAACCAGTTTAGTGGTGACACTATCTACTTTCATGATAATGCTGTCTATGAACTAACTAAAAAGAATTATTTTGCCTCCATATTTCAACTTCACATGCTGAAACTTGGTAACTGGGTTTTGTTGGAAGAGTCGCTTCTAAAACCGAATTGGGTTTATGCCGGCTACAATCTGGTGACAGCCACCCAGCGAGTGAAGACTGTAATACGGTATGTATTTTGTTATTATTGTTTAATATTTTTTTAGAAAACTTTTTGAATCATACATATTCTTAAGATTATTATTTTTTTCATTTGCGTTGGTTTTGGGTAAGGTATCAATTTTTAATACTGTAATATGGTAAGTATTTTGTTTTAATATTTTTTATAAAATTTTATGAATCATACATATTCTTGAGATTATTTGTTTTGTTTTGTTTTGTTTTGTTTTGTTTTTTTTTTTTTTTTGTATGGTTTATGTTCAACTTTAAATTATTTACTTATGAGAATCTATACAGTCTATTATTTGCTTTATGTGCTATTTTTAGATTATTTGGTTCATTCATGTTCTGTATTCGGATCCGAATCTCCTAGAATTTTTTAATCATTTTTAATTTATTATTTTATTTATTTATTATTAGTATTATTATTATTTTTTTAATATATATAATCTAAGACAACCCGGTTTCTGATTAATGATTTGACCCAAAATGTGATTCAACTTCACTTGCGAGAGTTGATTACTTCTGCCGCTTGGGACATAGACTCTGATATTTTTATGGGAAAAGATCATCCAGTGCTGAGTGTTCTGGTGGAAAACTTTTGTGCTCCACACAAATCATATATCAGGCATCAATACTTTCAACAAGATTTTTGTGGTCTTGGCGAAGTGGTTAGACATATTTTTTGGAAAGCTGGTCTATATGTGACAATAGATTTCGAGCATTTCATTTACTTGCTTGAGAACCCAGCTGAAGAGTAAGGCTTTTCGTTTTGTGTTCTTTAAAATTTATTTAAGTTAGTTTTGATTTATTTTAAAGTATTAATATTTTTTGTTTTTTACTTTTTAGGGAAAAAGAGATTCTGCTACCAAATCATGTATCCTTGTTGAGCTCTGTGTAAAAGGCTGATTTTATAATGAGATGCCATTGTGACTTTTGGCTTGAGCATAACTATGAAGAAATCCAAACTCGAATATGGGATCATATCGAGTATTATTATCCAAACTTGTGGCAAATTACTCCAATAGGTTTAGTTTTCAAAAATGCATTGTTTTATTCTAGGTATCGTGATAATATTCCTGGCCCCAGTATACCATGGCAACAACCCAATGTGCAAAACTGCAGGCCCTGAGATTAGTATATGAGGAATATTGCACAAGATGGTAATGGGTTGGTTCATTTTCTAAGGGATTTGAGGTGGAACTTGACATAATATGAAACCGAAATGCAGAACAATGATAGACGTTTTCCAAATGAACTGGATAATTAAATACCCTTGACCGTTAATATTTTTGATGACTGGGTGAACAGTCTCTTTCCTGGGGTGGTCTCAGTCTTGCAGATGGCTTTAAGAAATTGTGATGTGAGAGTAACACTACATGACTAGTGTCTCATTTTAGGTATTTTGACAGATTTTATAGATTTGGGCTTCTGCCCTTTAAGTCGTGAAATTATGGTGGTTTGCTTTTTTTATGTTAGGATCTTTGGAATGCCTAGTGTAATTTGACAAGTTAGATATATATTGTAGGGTAAAATGCGCCTCAACTATGTTGTTTGATTGCATTTTACTCAATCTAATCTAATGACGGACCGATCAATTTTTTACCCATACCTTGCATGTTAGACACAATATTTATTTAAATGACCATATAACCCTTATCAAATGTAGAAGACCCATGGTGCCCTTTAAAGAGGTTGGACCCAATTTGCATACTCCTGATTAGCTTTGATTTTCTGATAATTAGGTTAATATCTTTTATGACTAATCTTTAAAGTATATATGTATTGTCTTAATATCTTATTAAGGATTGTTTCATGTTCCATTTTTTTGAAGTACTTACTCTTTATTTTATTATTGTCTTTTAATCTTGGATCATTAACTCTACTCAATGTTTAACTGAGGAGAAATGTTAAGAGTCAGTGAGGGAAAATTTTTCTCAACTTTAATTCTCGACTTCATTCACGAAAAATATTTCATAGTAAATAAATCGTTATTTGCAACATGACACGAAATACTTTGGTCACAAATTATCTTTTTCTTTGAAATTTTGCGTAGCTAAAAGCCTCTTTTGTTGTAGTGCCAATTAGTTTCAAAACAAGCCCAAACGTCTATCTTCCTCATCGATCTGTGGTCTGTTGCCCTAATTCACTCATTGTCCTTCTTCCTCGTCGATTTGTGGTGCTTCTCAATCCTTTAATGTCACTGTGTAACGCATCTTTGTATTTGCCTATATTTGTATACATCATTTAATTTAGCCATGGGGTGTGTGTGTGTCTGTCTCTGTATATATATACACACATATATATACAGATGTGTTGTACTATTTTTTTACATAGACAATGAGTTCCACGGGTGAATCATCTTTCATTATTCAAAGGGGTCCTTTTAAGAATTATTTATCTATATGGTGGGTTCCAAAAGACAAAGATGATGTTCGAACATGTCGGATTGGTCGTGTGGCTCTATCAGGAATTCTTGTTGCTCTTGTCATTTCTCCGTAAGTTTTGGATATGGCAGAGTATTCCTCGATGGAGAGTTGATTGCATTTGTGGGCATTTTTTTATTGCAAACCTGGTCTTATTTGGGTTGTCTGTAGTAGTTTTAATTGTTTCCATTGTTCTTAAGTGAAAATTGTGATGGGTGCTGTTGAAAAAAGAGTTCCACTTTGTTTTGTTGTGAGTTATTTGAAGGAGTTCTATTTTGTTTTGGTTATTAAACTATAATGGAAATGCAATTTGGAAACTTAGTTTTAATGCAATGGCTTTAGTAATGTTTTGGAAACTTAGTTTTAGCAGAGTTTTTGAGTTACGCAATATTTGTTTTTGTTTTGGTTATTTGTTACACATCATGGGGGCAATTAATTTACCAAAACTGATCAAGTGAACCAACATGCGCAAAACTTAGCAATTTACAAAAACTGATCAAGTGAACCTACCGGTCCTTGAAGTCCATTGTGTTTACTCTTTTAAGGTCAAATCCATGTGGTTAAGGCTGCTAAGATGTTTGTTCACTATTCCTACTTTGCTAAGTGCTTTATATTATCTCATTGGGGTAGTTTAGTCATTTACCATCTTATGACACCCTTTCATAAAGCTTAAGGACGGTACATTGTGTTCAATCTACTTTCTAAAACATTAAATGGCGTTACATATAACAATTCCGAACGAATGGGATGCCATTTGACTAGAGATCTGAGAGCCAACCAGTTTAGTGGTGACACTATCTACTTTGATGATAATGCTGTCTATGAACTAACTAATAAGAACTATTTTGCCTCCATATTTCAACCTCACATGCTGAAACTTGGTAACTGGGTTTTGCTGGAAGAGTTGCTTCTAAAACGGAATTGGGTTTATGCAGGCTACAATCTGGTGACAACCACCCAGCGAGTGAATAATACGGTATGTATTTTGTTATTATTGTTTAATATTTTTTTATAAAACTTTTTGAATCATACATATTCTTGAGATTATTAATTTTTTCTTTTGCGCTGGTTTTGGGTAAGGTATCAATTTTTAATACTGTAATATAGTAATTATTTTGTTTTAATATTTTTTATAAAACTTTATGAATCATACATATTCTTGAGATTTTTTTTTTTTTTTTTTTTTTTCTTTTGCTCTGGTTTTAGATAAGGTATCAAATTTGTTATTTTTGTTATTTTTATTATTTATGTTCAACTTTAAATTGCTTACTTATGAGAATCTATACTGTCTATTATTTGCTTTATGTGCTATTTTTAGATTATTTGGTTCATTCATGTTGTGTATTCAGATCTGAATCTCCTAGGATTTTTTAATCGTTTTTAATTTATTATTTTATTTATTTATTATTAGTATTATTATTACTTTTTTAATATGTATAATCTAAGACAACCCGGTTTCTGATTAGGGATTTGACCCAAAATGTGATTCAACTTCACTTGCGAGAGTTGATTACTTCTGCCGCTTGGGACATAGACTCTGATATTTTTTGCTAAAAGATCATCCAGTGCTGATTGTTCCGATGGAAAACTTTTGTGCTCCACACAAATCATATATCAGGCATCAATACTTTCAACAAGATTTTGTCGTCTTGGCCAAGTGGTTAGACATATTTTTTGGAAAGCTGGTCTATATGTGACAATAGATTTCGAGGATTTCATTTACTTGCTTAAGAACCTAGCTGAAGAGTAAGGCTTTTGTTTTGTGTTCTTTAAAATTTATTTAAGTTAGTTTTGATTTATTTTAAAGTATTAATATTTTTTGTTTTTTAATTTTTAGGGAAAGAGAGATTCTGCTACCAAATCATATATCCTTGTTGAGCTCTGTGTAAAAGGCAGATTTTATAATGAGATGCCATTGTGACTTTTGGCTTGGGCATAACTATGAAGAAATTCAAACTCAAATATGGGATCATATCGAGTATTGTTATCCAAACTAGTGGCAAATTATTCCAATAGGTTTAGTTTTCGAAAATGCATTGTTTTATTATAGGTATCGTGATAATATTCCCGGCCCCAGTATACCATGGCAACAACCCAATGTGCAAAACTGCAGGACCAGATATCAGTATATGAGGAATATTGCACAAGATGGTAATGGGTTGGTTAATTTTCTAAGGGATTTGAGGTGGCACTTGACAGATTATGAAACCGAAATGCAGAGCAATGATAGACGTTTTTCAAATGAACTGTATAATTACATATCCATGACCATTAATATTTTTGATGACTGGGTGAACAGTCTTTTTCCTGGGGTGGTCTTAGTCTTGCAAATGGCTTTAAGAAGTTGTCATGTGAGAGTAACACTACACGACTAGTGTATCATTTTAGGTATTTTGACAAATTTTATAGATTTGGGCTTCTGCCTTTAACTCTGATGGTTTGCTTTTTTATGTTAGGATATTTGGAATGCCTAGTGTAATTTGACAAGTTAGATATATATTGTAGGGTAAAGTGCGCCTCAACTATGTTGTTTGATTGCACTTTACTCAATCTAATCTAATAACGGACCGATTAATTTTTTACTCATACCTTGCATGTTAGACACAATATTTATTTAAATGACCATATATCCCTGATCAAATGTAGAAGACCCATGGTGCCCTTCAGAGAGGTTGGACCCAATTTGCATACTCCAGATTGGCTTTGATTTTCTGATAATTAGGTTAATATCTTTTTTGACTAATCTTTAAAGTATATATGTATTGTCTTAATATCTTATTAAGGATTGTTTCATGTTCCATTTTTTTGAAGTACTTACTCTTTATTTGATTACTGTCTTTTAATCTTGGATCATTAACTCTACTCAATGTTTAAGTGGGGAGAAATTTTAAGAGTCAGTGAGGGGAAATATTTCTCAACTTTAATTCTCGACTTCATTCACGGAAAATATTACGTAGTAAATAAATGGTTATTTGTGACATGACACAAAATACTTTCGTCATAAATGACCTTTTTCTTTGCAATTTTGCGTAGCTAAAAGCCTCTTTTGTTGTAGTGTCAATTAGTTTCAAAACAAGCCCAAACATCTATCTTCCTCATCGATCTGTGGTCTGTTGCCATAATTCACTCATTGTCCTTCTTCCTCGTCGATTTGTGGTGCTCCCCAATCCTTTAATGTCACTGTGTAACGCATCTTTGTTTTTACCTATATTTGTATACATCATTTAATTTTGCCATGGGGTGTGTGTGTGTCTGTCTCTGTATATATACACACACATATATATATTGAGGTGTTGTACTATTTTTATACACAGACAATGAGTTCCACGGGTGAATCATCTTTCATTATTCGAATGGGTCCTTTTAAGAATTATTTATCTATATGGTGGGTTCCAAAAGACGAAGATGATGTTCGAACATGTCAGATTGGTCATGTGGCTCCATCAGGAATTCTTGTTGCTCTTGTCATTTCTCCGTAAGTTTTGGATATGGCAGAGTATTCCTCGATGGAGAGTTGATTGCATTTGTGTGCATTTTTTATTGCAAACCTGGTCTTGTTTGAGTTGTCTGTAGTAGTTTTAATTGTTTCCATTGTTCTTAAGTGAAAACTGTGATGGATGCTGTTGAAAAAAGAGTTCCACTGTGTTTTGTTGTGAGTTATTTAAAGGAGTTCTATTTTGTTTTGGTTATTAAATTATAATGGAAATGCAATTTGGAAACTTAATTTTAATGCAATGGTTTTAGTAATGTTTTGGAAACTTAGTTTTAGTAGAGTTTTTGAATTACGCAATATTTGTTTTTGAATTTGTTCGTGTTTTGGTTATTTGTTACACATCATGGGAGTAATTAATTTACCAAAAATGATCAAGTGAACCAACATGCGCAAAACTCGGCAATTTACAAAAACTGATCAAGTGAACCTGTTGGTCCTTGAAGTCCACTGTGTTTGCTCTTTTAAGGTCAAATCCATGTGTTTCTAGGCTGCTAAGATGTTTGTTCATCATTCCTACTGTGCTAAGTGCTTTATATTATCTCATAGGGGTAGTTTAGTCATTTACCGTCTTATGACACCCTTTCATAAAGCTTAAGGATGGTACATTGTGTTCAATCTACTTTCTAAAATATTAAATGGCGTTACATATAACAATTCCGAACGGATGGATGCCATTTGACAGCAGATCTAAGAGCCAACCAGTTTAGTGGTGACACTATCTACTTTCATGATAATGCTGTCTATGAACTTACTAATAAGAACTATTTTGCCTCCATATTTCAACTTCACACGCAGAAACTTGGTAACTGGGTTTTGTTGGAAGAGTCGCTTCTAAAATCGAATTGGGTTTATGCAGGCTACAATCTGGTGGCAGCCACCTAGAAAGTGAAGACTGTAATACGGTATCTATTTTGTTATTATTGTTTAATATTTTTTTTATAAAACTTTTTGAATCATACATATTCTTGAGATTATTATTTTTTTCTTTTGCGTTGGTTTTGGGTAAGGTATCAATTTTTAATACTGTAATATGGTAAGTATTTTGTTTTAATATTTTTTATAAAACTTTATGAATCATACATATTCTTGAGATTATTTTTTTTTTTTTCTGTTTTTTTTTTTTTTTTTTTTTTTTTTGTATGGTTTATGTTCAACTTTAAATTATTTACTTATGAGAATCTGTACTGTCTATTATTTGCTTTATGTGCAATTTTTAGATTATTTGGTTCATTCATGTTCTCTATTCGGATCCGAATCTCCTAGAATTTTTTAATCATTTTTAATTTATTATTTTATTTATTTATTATTAGTATTATTATTATTTTTTTAATATTTATAATCTAAGACAACCCGGTTTCTGATTAGGGATTTGACCCAAAATGTGATTCAACTTCACTTACGAGAGTTGATTACTTCTGCCGCTTGGGACATAGACTCTGATATTTGTATGGTAAAAGATCATCCAGTGCTGAGTGTTCTGGTGGAAAACTTTTGTGCTCCACACAAATCATATATCAGGCATCAATACTTTAAACAAGATTTTTGTCGTCTTGGCGAAGTGGTTAGACATATTTTTTGGAAAGCTGGTCTATATGTGACAATAGATTTCGAGCATTTCATTTACTTGCTTGAGAACCCAGCTGAAGAGTAAGGCTTTTTGTTTTGTATTCTTTAAAATTTATTTAAGTTAGTTTTGATTTATTTTAAAAGTATTAATATTTTTTGTTTTTTACTTTTTAGGAAAAAAGAGATTCTACTACCAAATCATGTATCCTTGTTGAGCTTTGTGTAAAAGGCTGATTTTATAATGAGATGCCATTGTGACTTTTGGCTTGAGCATAACTATGAAGAAATCCAAACTCAAATATGGGATCATATCGAGTATTATTATCCAAACTTATGGCAAATTATTCCAATAGGTTTCGTTTTCAAAAATGCATTGTTTTATTCTAGGTATCGTGATAATATTCCCGGCCCCAGTATACCATGGCAACAGCCCAATGTGCAAAACTGCAGGACCAGAGATCAGTATATGAGGAATATTGCACAAGATGGTAATGGGTTGGTTAATTTTCTAAGGGATTTGAGGTGGCACTTGACAGATTATGAAACCGAAATGCAGAGCAGTGATAGACGTTTTCCAAATGAACTGGATAATTACATAGTCTCAGTCTTGCAGATGGCTTTAAGAAGTTGTGATGTGAGAGTAACACTACAGGACTAGTGTATCATATTAGGCATTTTGATAGATTTTATAGATTTGGGCTTCTGCCCTTTAAGTCGTGAAATTATGGTGGTTTGCTTTTTTTATGTTAGGATCTTTGGAATACCTAGTGTAATTTGACAAGTTATATATATATTGTAGGGTAAAGTGCCCCTCAACTATGTTATTTGATTGCACTTTACTCAATCTAATCTAATGACGGACCGATCAATTTTTTACCCATACCTTGCATGTTAGACACAATATTTATTTAAATGACCATATATCCCTTATCAAATGTAGAAGACCCATGGTGCCCTTTAAAGAGGTTGGAACCAACTTACATACTCCTGATTGGCTTTGATTTTCTGATAATTAAGTTAATATCTTTTTTGACTAATTTTTAAAATATATATATATATTGTCTTAATATCTTATTAAGGATTGTTTCATGTTCCGTTTTTTTGAAGTACTTACTCTTTATTTGATTACTGTCTTTTAATCTTGGATCATTAACACTACTCAATGTTTAAGTTGGGAGAAATGTTAAGAGTCAGTGAAGGGAAATATTTCTCAACGTTAATTCTCGACTTCATTTACGGAAAATATTTCGTAGTAAATGAATGGTTATTTGTGACATGACACGAAATATTTTTGTCACAAATGACCTTTTTCTTTGAAATTTTGCGTAGCTAAAAGTCTCTTTTGTTGTAGTGTCAATTAGTTTCAAAACAAACCCAAACATCTATCTTCCTTATCGATCTGTGGTCTATTACCCTAATTCACTCATTGTCGTTCTTCCTCGTCGATTTATGGTGCTCCTCAATCCTTTAATGTCACTGTGTAACGTATCTTTGTATTTGTTTATATTTGTATACATCATTTAATTTTGCCATGGGGTGTGTGTGTGTAATACCCCTGATTTTAAAAGGATAGTCTCGGTATTTTTTAAAAATTATTTTAATTGCATTTAATTATTTAGTTGATTTCTTGGCTAATTGTTTACTTGTTTAATTGATTTAATTATTTGTTAAATGTGTTAATTGATTTAATTGTTTAAATGAAATTGTGTGATGATGTGTATTTATTTAGGAATTTAATTATTTTATTTTATTTTTATTTTCATATTTTTAAGGAATTGGATATGAATAGTAGTAATGGACCAACCAATTGGGCTCCATGGACTACTTGGATAAGGGTTTAATGGGGACGGATAATTACCTATGTATATGTATATTTAATAAATATATATATATATATATATATATATATATATATAAGGAAAGTCATATATATTTATATATTACATATAAAAAGGATTACACATAGATTATACGTACCATATATTTTAGTTACCTTTTTGGTATTTAAATTTTATTTTATTTTTATTATTAGTTTAGCTTGGATTGGAAAAATGATTAGGGTTATTTTATTTGCCTATAAATATATAATTATAGGGTTGTGAAAGAGGTTAGAAATATATTACGTACTATATTTTAGAGAGAGAAAGAAGGAAGAGGAAGGAAGAGAAAAGGAAGAAGGAGGCTAGGGTTTTATCTAATCCCTAAAGGCAAGTTTTAATCTTTCTCTTCTCCTTTGATTCGTACCCTATGCATGCTAGATTAATTCTAGGTTCTTAAATAAATTAATTGAATCTAATTACATGGATCTATTTGAAAATTTCAGTTCATGTGTTTTAATAATAGGTTTGTAATGAATTTTAATATTGACAAATCGATGCATATGTTTGAGTTATGGTTTCCATTATGTGTTTATGTAGTGTTTAAATTTTTGTTCACATAATGTTCGTATGTATCAGTCTGTGTGTGATAGATAGAAAAATCAAAATTGGTAACTCATCATAAGGTACGCACGCCGAACGAGGAAGGAAACATGTGGTATATCAGTTTTGTTTCATTGTAATTTAAATCTCATTGTTTCATAAGACTACACGCCACACGAGGGGAAGAAAAACAAAACATTACAAAGTGATATGAATCATGTATCAGTTTGTTGTTTTCTTTAAATTGAAGTTTCATTGTTTTCATAAGGTTCACACGCTGCACAAGGAGGAAACAAGCAACAATTACAATCTGATATGCTATATGGGTTAGAAATAAATCTTGTACATGAAAAGAAAATAATAATAATAATAATAATAATACTTAGTTATGCATTAAATATTTTTTTTAAATGTTATTTTGATTAATATTAGAATGTTAATTAGTATTTATTATTTTTGAATGATGGATCTGAATTAAATATCTATTTAATTTAAGTACATTATCCTTGAATTGGAATGCATGATTTAAGTTTACATGCTATGTATGGAATTTTATTAATTTTAAAAGGATAAATTAATTAAATATTGTTGGATTAAATTATTTTAATCAATTGTTTAGATTTAAATTAATTTAATAAGAACATTGAGATGTACAATTTAGTCGAGATGCATGTTAATTTGTTGTGATGTAAATTAAATGCATGCTAATTAGAATTGATATTTTTGCTTAAGTAAATGCAAAGGATGTATATAAGATTTATATCATATTTATTTGGATTATTAAATGTAAATATTATTTACATTATCCTTGAATTGGAAACTTTTATTTGGTTGTGATATGGATTAATGCACCATTATGGGATGGGGGCATATTAGGGACGGATTAACTTAAGAGTTAAGTCCTACCTATTTTTAATAAGGGAACGGATTAACCACAGTGTTAAGTCCTACTTATTCGTGTCAGGTCAACGAAATAGTTGGATGACATATTATTGAAATAATAATTGGATAGTTTATTTGGATGGTTGGATATGATGGATTTTACATATAGAATTATATGCCATGATATGAGCTTGAGTCTCAGGATCAGTGGTTAGGGTGCGTATATTGCCAGGGATGTGTAGCTAGATATAGTGTGGTTGTGTACCCTGGTAGGTCTAGGTACTCATGCCCACTATATGTGCGTTTTGCATGTTGCCTACTATTAAGGTTGAGACAACTCTATAGTCTAGTGAGGTTCCTTTAGTGTGTATATATATCTATATATGGACTATTTAGTTATTGTTGAATTAATTAGGATGTGTACGTGTATCGGGTCTCTGTTTGGGATGTAGTAGATTAGAACTTGTATGTGGGCCTGACCCACCATTATTTTTCAGGTGTTCGTCAGTTCCAGTCTTAGAGATTGTTCGTGCTGAGCAGAGACAGCCATTCATTCTTCCGACTCTATGTAGAACTCTTCTTCATTAGTAACTTATTATTTTTATTTCGATTCAGTTATTTCAATTAGGATATTATTAGGGGTCCACAGTATGGATTCCCGAGTTGTAGTTTAATTAATTACTGGTATCAGAAGATTGGAGGATTTTATTATGGGATTTTAATCATTATTTATTTGAGGATTTTTAAATAAGGATTTATTATTTAGTTTTCCTTTCAGCTTATCTATTTATTTTTAATTCATCTTGTATTCCAATGCTTGTTTAAATATTAATTGTTTGATATCCCTCAGATCTGTGCTCGGACTTGATCACCCGTGGCTCTAGAATCGAGGGGTATCACAGTGTGCGTCTGTCTCTGTATATACACACACACATATATATACTGATGTGTTGTACTATTTTTTTACACAGACAATGAGTTCCACGGGTGAATCATCTTTCATTATTCGAAGGGGTCTTTTTAAGAATTATTTATCTATATGGTGGGTTCCAAAAGACGAAGATGATGTTCGAACATGTCGGATTGGTCGTGTGGCTCCATCAGGAATTCTTTTTGCTCTTGTCATTTCTCCGTAAGTTTTGGAAATGGCAGAGTATTCCTCGATGGAGAGTTGATTGCATTGGTGGACATTTTTTATTGAAAACTTGGTCTTGTTTGGGTTGCCTGTAGTAGTTTTAATTGTTTCCATTGTTCTTAAGTGAAAACTGTGATGGGTGCTGTTGAAAAAATAGTTCCACTTTGTTTTGTTGTGAGTTATTATTAGTTTTATTATTACTTTTTTAATATGTATAATCTAAGACAACCCGGTTTCTGATTAGGGATTTGACCCAAAATGTGATTCAACTTCACTTGCGAGAGTTGATTGCTTCTGCCGCTTGGGACATAGACTCTGATATTTTTATGGTAAAAGATCATCCAGTGCTGACTGTTCCGGTGGAAAACTTTTGTACTCCACACAAATCATATATCAGGCATCAATACTTTTAACAAGATTTTTGTCGTCTTGGCCAACTGGTTAAACATATTTTTTGGAAAGCTGGTCTATATGTGACAATAGATTTCGAGCATTTCATTTACTTGCTTGAGAACCTAGCTAAAGAGAAAGGATTTTTGTTTTGTGTTCTTTAAAATTTATTTAAGTTAGTTTTGATTTATTTTAAAGTATTAATATATTTTTTTAAATTTTTAGGGAAAAAGAGATTCTGCTACCAAATCATGTATCCTTGTTGAGCTCTGTGTAAAAGGCTGATTTTATAATGAGATGCCATTGTGACTTTTGGTATGAGCATAACTATGAAGAAATCCAAACTCAAATATGGGATCATATCGAGTATTATTATCCAAACTGGTGGCAAATTATTCCAATAGGTTTAGTTTTCGAAAATGCATTGTTTTATTCTAGGTATCGTGATAATATTCCCAGCCCCAATATACCATAGCAACAGCCCAATGTGCAAAACCACAGGACCAGATATCAGTATATGAGGAATATTGCACAAGATGGTAATGGGTTGGTTCATTTTCTAAGGGATTTGAGGTGGCACTTTACAGATTATGAAACCGAAATGCAGAGCAATGATAGACGTTGTAATGATCCGGTCATTTTCATTCCTTTCCTTCTTTCTTAAATTTTACGGATGAATTTTTTTCTTTGAAATTTCTTTTCTGGGTTCGATTTCTTGTCACTTAGTGTCGTCTCGAGTGCTCGGACATGGTTTCTGAGAATTTTTTCTTGGGATTGACAACTTCCTTTAAGGACCGAGTCATTTTCACATTTTTCAGTTTTCGTCAGTATTCACTTTTGTCTTTTCTCGGTTTCCATTTTTCCTTGCCCTCACTTTTTGTGCTCGGATTTGATTCCGGCTTTACATGCATCCATGTTATTTAATTTCAAAAATAACTACATTTTTACTTTTGTAGAAAAACATATTAATTGTTTAATTTTCTTGTAAAGGGCATAAATGCATTACTTTTGGTAATTATTCTAAACTTAAGGGGTTTTGTGTAATTAAATAAAGTAAATATTTTTTGTCTTAGGGGCCATTTTGTAATTTAATTTGGAAGATATTTTTAAAAAGGACCTTTTTGCAATTTTTCAAAAATGTAACAAGTGTCACTTTCCTATGGTGCCACTTGTAGGCATTTGGGTGGAAAGACTTGGAACCATAATCTATTGACACATGGAGGGTGGAGATTCATTTACTTGTTGGCCTAGGATTGGATCACTTGTTGGCTTGGATGGTTGACAAGTGTAGGTCTAGGATTAAACCTAGAAGGGAACCTTAGGATGATGACAAGTGTAGGTCTCACATTTAGTCTTACAAATTGTTTTTGGGCCACTTTGGGATTATGGTTTTAAAGAAGGGTTTTTGTACAATTGATCAAACTAGTGTGTGTTGACCATGGTGTAAGACCATATAGTGAGTGGAGGATTTCTATTTCCTCCACTCACATTCTCTCACACTTGGCTTCATCATTTCCCTCTCATGTAAAGAAAACCTTAGCCTCCATGGAAGAAACTTGAAGCCTTAAGCTTTGACCTTCATTTTTGGCTACCTTCCACTCACCCTAGACCTTTAAGCTTGGAACACTTTAGATTCCTCTCACTCTCCTCTACAAAACCCTTGTTTGGTTTTTCATTTTTAAGCTCGGTTGCCTTGGATTCAAGAGGAACAATCCTCTTGTGAGGTAGGGGGTGTTATCATTTATCTTCCAAGTAATTTAATTGTTCTTATAGTGATATCCAAGTTATATGCATATCTTGTATTGAAATAAGAAATAAATGACTAATTGTAACTTGTATGAAATTCACTTTAGACTTGATAAATGGCATGACCATGACTTGATCTTTGTTATGTATTAATTTGACATAATTTAAATAAGCTTTTAAATCTAGAGGATTAATTGATTTATGTTGGTTTAAATTCAAATTAATTATACCATGCTTGTAATTCATTGGTGACTTGATATAAAGCATGGCCATGAATTACTCTATGTCATATATTAAATTAGAATCATTTGGACAATTCTTAAAATCTAGAGAAATTACTTAGTTGGTCTACTTAATTTCTACCATGTTAAACTAATGATTTAGTCATGTAATCCATGGAACTCATTATGTTTTATCACATATCTTGACTTGTTGCTCTACTTGTTGATTTTGGAAACTTGGGATATTATCAAGAACATGACTAGGCTAGGACTTGGTTCTAGTACGGGGGATTATCCCTCTACAACTATAGTGCGCACTAGGGGAAGGTACCCATGGGTTAATAGCCCTAAAGTGATCTCAAGAGTACGGTTTTAATCCGGGCAATATCCAAGTATCCACTTTGGCTTGATTTCGCATTTAAATTCGAAGTTGATAACTTTGTGAATTTACATCTCATTGTGCTATGTTGAAAGTTCTAATGTTACTTTGATAACATGAATTAAATTGTATTGAATTGCAAACTTGGTACAAAGATAAACCCATGCATTCCCTATGAGTAAACTTGTTTACTCACCCCTAAGTTACTGGGTGTTTTTTAGGTAAAGAAGCCATAATGTGGGATGCACAACAATCTTAGACTTACTAGACTACTTGGAGTATTTTTTTGCTATGTTAGAATATGCACATGTTAGCATATCTTGTTCCATTTTGCATACTATGTCAAAAACTTGTATTTATTGTTCAAGTCATGTAATGTGCACTTAAGTGCACCTTTTGATACTCTATGGATGTATTTGTAATGAGGCCAAGGGCCAAGAACAATTATATGACAAGTATGTTAGCCTAACTTCATTGTTTGTCTATGGAAATTATGGGATTAATGCATTGAAGGGTTTTATTTTGCATATGACATGCCATGAGGCCATAGGCCATTGCAACACATCTATTTTATCACATTACATATACTTGCATGCTCACTTTGGCAAACAACACCATCCTTGATGAAACAAAAACTCTAAGTAGCATTTTTAGGAAGTTTTAGCCTATTCTGTTCCAGGGGCATTTCGGGTATTTTATAATGCATTTTTTTAATTTTTCCTTACAATTCACGTAGAAAACTCAATTTTGAGGGGGGTTTCTTCTTTGTGTTTTTCCAAAAAATACCATCTTGGCCCTCAAAAATCTATTTTTTTCCGAAAAATTATTGCTGCCAGGTTTTTGCCGATTTTAGTGCAAATGTACTTGGTACTATCCATCAACTTTTTTTTGAAAAGTGTGATGACCGATCCGAAACTTCCGGGGGTCTTGTGGGTGTATTTTAAGATTGAATTTTCAATTTAGGCAATTTAAAAACGTTCTGAAGCCCCATTTCCTTTCTTTGGGCAGTAGCTTGAAAAGATTTTCAACTTCTAGACCTGATTTTCTTGAGGGTATTTTGGGCATTTCACAATGCATTTTTTTGGTTTCCGTTCACGAGGTCGGGTAGAAAACTTAATTTTAGGGAGGTTTCTTCTTTGAGTTTTTCCAAAAAAGTTCGTTTAGATACCCATTTTTACTCTCAGTTGCAGTAGTAGTGGGTTGACGGCACTATAGCTGTCACGGCCTTCGTTGGGCCGCCACGACGTCGATTTTGTTTTTAACCTTTCTCTCTCATCCGGACTCCAAATCAAGTGAATTTTTTTAAAAATTGATTAATTTTTCATTGTCTATCCAATGGTATGCTCAGTTGCACCCAAATATTTTTGGATAATTACCAGTTTACCCTTTTAGCTTTATTGCTCGTTTTTCTTTATTTTGTCGTTTTTCCTTCGTCCGGACTCCAAATCATGCGATTCTTGAGTCCATCTCGATTAGTTTTTCGTTGTCTTTCCAGCGGTGTGCTTGGTAATACCAGAATCTATATATTTTTGGAAATGACCATTTTGACCTTGCGACTATTTTTGTCATATTTCCGATACTTTGCTTCCGCATTCGGACCCATCAATGGGTCAGCACAGGACGCACTAGGTTTAAAAATCCAGGGTCGTCACAGACGTTTTCCAAATGAACTGGATAATTACATACCCTTGATCGTTAATATTTTTTATGACTGGGTGAACAGTCTCTTTCCTGGGGTGGTCTCGGTCTTGCAGATGGCTTTAAGAAGTTGTGATGTGAGAGTAACACTACATGACTAGTGTATCATTTTAGGTATTTTGACAGATTTTATAGATTTGGGCTTCTGCCCTTTAAGTCGTGAAATTATGGTGGTTTGCTTTTTTATGTTAGGATCTTTGGAATGCCTAGTGTAATTTGACAAGTTAGATATATATTGTAAGGTAAAGTGCGCCTCAACTATGTTGTTTGATTGCACTTTACTTAATCTAATCTAATGACGGACCGATCAATTTTTTACCCATACCTTGCATGTTAGACACAATATTTATTTAAATGACCATATATCCCTTATCAACTGTAGAAGACCTATGGTGCCCTTCAAAGAGGTTGGACCCAATTTGCATACTCCTGATTGGCTTTGATTCTCTGATAATTAGTTTAATATCTTTTTTGACTAATCTTTAAAGTATATATGTATTGTCTTAATATCTTATGAAGGATTGTTTTATGTTCCATTTTTTTGAAGTACTTACTCTTTATTTGATTACTGTCTTTTAATCTTGGATCATTAACTCTACTCAATGTTTAAGTGGGGAGAAATGTTAAGAGTTAGTGAGGGGAAATATTTCTCAACTTTAATTCTCGACTTCATTCACGGAAAATATTTCGTAGTAAATAAATGGTTATTTATGACATGACACGAAATACTTTTGTCACAAATGACCTTTTTCTTTAAAATTTTGCGTAGCTAAAAGCCTCTTTTGTTGTAGTGCCAATTAGTTTCAAAACATGCCCAAACATCTATCTTCCTCATCGATCTGTGATCTGTTACCCTAATTCACTCATTGTCCTTCTTCCTCGTCGATTTGTGGTGCTTCCCAATCATTTAATGTCACTGTGTAACGCATCTTTGTATTTGCCAATATTTGTGTACATCATTTAATTTTGCCATGAGGTGTGTGTGCGTTTGTCTCTGTATATACACACACACATATATATACTGATGTGTTGTACTATTTTTTTTATATAGACAATGAGTTCCACGGGTGAATCATCTTTCATTATTCGAAGGGGTCCTTTTAAGAATTATTTATCTATATGGTGGGTTCGAAAAGACGAAGATGATGTTCGAACATGTCGGATTGGTCATGTAGCTCCATCAGGAATTCTTGTTGCTCTTGCCATTTCTCCGTAAGTTTTGGAAATGGCAGAGTATTCCTCGATGGAGAGTTGACTGCATTTGTGGGCATTTTTTTATTGCAAACCTGGTCTTGTTTGGGTTGTTTGTAGTAGTTTTAATTGTTTCCATTGTTCTTAAGTGAAAATTGTGATGGGTGCTGTTGAAAAAAGAGTTCCACTTTGTTTTGTTGTGAGTTATTTGAAGGAGTTCTATTTTGTTTTGGTTATTAAACTATAATGGAAATGCAATTTGGAAACTTAGTTTTAATGCAATGGTTTTAGTAATGTTTTGGAAACTTAGTTTTAGTAGAGTTTTTGAATTACGCAATATTTGTTTTTGAATTTGTTTTTGTTTTGGTTATTTGTTACACATCATGGGAGCAATTAATTTACCAAAACTGATCAAGTGAACCAACATGCGCAAAACTCAGCAATTTACAAAAACTGATCAAGTGAACCTGTTGGTCCTTGAAACCCATTGTATTTGCTCTTTTAAGGTCAAATCCATGTGTTTCAAGGCTGCTAAGATGTTTGTTCACTATTCCTACTGTGCTAAGTGCTTTATATTATCTTATAGGGGTAGTTTAGTCATTTACCATCTTATGACACCCTTTCATAAAGCTTAAGGATGGTACATTGTGTTCAATTTGCTTTCTAAAACATTAAATGGCGTTACATATAACAATTCCGAACGGATGGATGCCATTTGACTGGAGATCTGAGAGCCAACCAATTTAGTGGTGACACTATCTACTTTCATGATAATGCTATCTATGAACTAACTAATAAGAACTATTTTGCCTCCATATTTCAACTTCACACGCTGAAACTTGGTAACTGGGTTTTGTTGGAAGAGTCGCTTCTAAAACCGAATTGGGTTTATGCAGGCTACAATCTGGTGACAGCCACCCAGCAAGTGAAAACTGTAATACGGTATGTATTTTGTTATTATTGTTTAATATTTTTTTATAAAACTTTTTGAATCATACATATTCTTGAGATTATTATTTTTTTCTTTTGCGCTGGTTTTGGGTAAGGTATCAATTTTTAATACTATAATATGGTAAGTATTTTGTTTTAATATTTTTTATAAAACTTTATGAATCATATATATTCTTGAGATTATTTGTTTTTATTTTTTATTTTTTATTTATGTTCAACTTTAAATTATTTACTTATGAGAATCTATACTGTCTATTATTTGCTTTATGTGCTATTTTTAGATTATTTGATTCATTCATGTTGTGTATTCGGATCCGAATCTCCTAGGATTTTTTAATCATTTTTAATTTATTATTTTATTTATTTATTATTAGTAATAGTATTACTTTTTTAATATGTATAATCTAAGACAACCCGGTTTCTAATTAGGGATTTGACCCAAAATGTGATTCAACTTCACTTGCGAGAGTTGATTATTTCTGCCGCTTGGGACATAGACTCTGATATTTTTATGGTGAAAGATCATCCGTGCTGACTGTTCCGGTGGAAAACTTTTGTGCTCCACACAAATCAGGGTGTTGTGCGGGTTCGAGTGGGGAAAAATGTTACAATTAAGTAGGACTTGTCCCGCATCGGATTTGGATGGGGTTGAAGTGTGTATAAATGGATGGGTATGCAGCACTACTCAACAGTTTGACCTCTTGAATAAATGAGTAAGCGCCACCCGTTACACTTACCCACTTAAACCAACCTATTGGCATGCTATAATATATAAGTGTATTTTAATTTGTTTTGTTTGCTTAAATATAATTGGGCGAATTGCAAAAAAAAACCTCGACTGTTAACTAGTTGCGAAAAATCCTCCTTATGAATATTTTTGACAAAAAAACTCCCTCAACTATCCCAAATTGGTGTTTTTAACTGATGTCCATTTAAGTGATTGTCGGAGGGAATTTTTCGGTCGAAATTACCCCTTAACAGATTATTCTTTAACAATTTTGTCTCAAAAAGTTACTTTGGGGTATTTCGTGCTCTTGAAGAAATTAAAAAAATTAAAAATAAAAATAAAAACCAGATTTGAAAAAGATTTTATGTTGTTTTTTAGTTACCTGCTTTAGTCCACTTACCTTGCAGCAGCATAATTCAATTAAGGAAAAGAAATTCGACAAGGAAACATGGTAAGTTATTAATTATTTTTCCTTGAAATAATTAACTGTTATAATGGCGGTTAAAGATCAAGTGCAATGAAGGAGTTCTTGAGCTGTTTTTTCCATCTTCTATTCTAAGGCCATGGATTTTCCCTCTCTTGTGTGGATGTACTCAATCTTATTTTTTTAATTATACCTAGTTTAAATATGATTTTATTGGCTTTCCAATTTTTTGTTTAACTGAGAGATAGAAATAAATAAATAAATTGTCTGAACAATAATCTGTTAAGGAGTAATTTTGTGTGAAACTTTTCTTCAGACAATCACTTAAATATACATCCGTTAAAAACACCCTCTTGAAATAGTTGAGGGGGATTTTTTGCCAAAAATATTCATAAAGGGTTTTTTTTTGCAACTGGCTAATAGCCAAGTGAGGTTTTTTGCAATTCACCTGATATAATAATGACACACTTAAAGAGATAAAGAAAATTTTGTATTTAAAAAAACAAAAATTTATATATTTTCTAATAATATAAATAAATATAACGATATAATAGATATTGAAAATGGAAAAAAAAATAATTAAAAAATGCATATAAAAAATGAAAATGAAGAGTTGCTAAATCTTAACGTCTCTCATCATTAATTTATTCTTTAACATATCTCATAGTTATACGACAAACAACAAATACAGAAATTGTGTTATGCGAAATAACACTTGGATAATTAGTATAAGTTTCGAGAAGGAAGAGTATGAAATGCAAAAGTAGAAAAGTATTCATATCCTAGTTTTCTTTTTTTTTTTAACTAGTACGGATACACCCTCTCTTTCGAATTTTAAGCCTGATACTAATTTTCTGAGGCATTAGAATTAAATAACTTATCCACTTAAATCAACCCCTTGATTAATTTGTATATTAAATTACCGCAAATGAAAGGAAGATATGAATTCACAATTCAAATTTATATGTTTTTTTTTAACTCATTACTATTGGTATAATATAATTGCTGTATCTTAATTTGTTTTGTTTGCTTAAATATAATAATGACACACTTAAAGAGAGAGAAAATTTTGTATTAATTTTTTTATAAAAAAATGTTTAGATATAGAAAAAAAGGTAAAGTTTTATAATAATATAAATAAATATAAAGATATAATAGATATTGAAAATGAAAAAAAAAATTAAAAAATACATATAAAAAATGAAAATGAAAATGAAGAGTTTTTAAATCTTAACATCTCTCATCATTAATTTATTCTTTAACATCTCTCATAGTTAATTTGGTTCATCAAATTAGATTCCATTAAACTTTAACTCAACATTTAATGAAAAACTATTTAATAAAAAATAAAAAAAGAAAAATAAACTTTTGATATATATAAATATATATATATATGTCTTACTTATACGTGGTGCCCCAATCACGAAAATTCTCAATTTGCATTAATAACAGAGAAATGAGGAGCTTTTAAGTAGAAAAAAAACATGAGTGTGTGTTGGGGGTACGACATAGAGAAACAGGCTGGCATAAATATATCAACAAAGATCTGCAGTTGTTACAACAAAAAAAAAAAAAAAAAAAAAGGCTGGCGGATACGCAAAACATGCAAAATGTAGAACTTAAAAGCAATCAATTGCTTTGCATTCAAGTCTATATAAACAAGTTACGTACGTCCTCTCTCACACCCACACAAATTTTACCTTAGCTTTCACACACACTTTAGTTCCTTGTACGTAACTCCCATTAATCAACACTTCTATATATATATATATAGAATTCTTGGGTATGTTTGTAGATGCATTGTGGTTTTTGGTTCAAGAATATTTAGTTGATTTCAAAACTAGAGTTGTTAAAAGTTCCAGGTATTTATTTATATATATATATCTTTTCTATCCTTTTGATAGACTTTGGATAATTACAGGGATGATCTAATTAAGACACATTAATTCCTATATATATGTGTATGTGTGTGCTTCTCTCTGTACATATATATGAATGTTATTCAAACACAAAATAATTCTTAATATATATATATATACACGAATTTTTTGGGTATGTATTTATATGATCAAACACTAGCTAGATTACATTTTCTTTCTTCCTTTTTTTTTCTTTTTCGCTTTTTGGTAGATAAATCACCAGCATGTTCTGGGTTAAGGCGTTAAGCCCAATATAGGCATGCTATGTGTGCCCCTCTAGTAATAATTTTTTTTGTAACTCCATATTCCCAATGTGTAATATTAAGTACTAAGCCAAGAAATTGGGATAGTATTGTTATTATATATATATATAAATTATGAAAAAAAATAAAATTATATATATATATATATATATATATTTATTTAATCAACCAAATGCCAAAAAAATATTTGAACCTTAAAGCAGCTGTATGACCTCTGGTCCATCCACGAAGAAGAGGAGATGGGGTTGGAGTTATGGTGTAGATAAAAAGTGTGTGTGAGTAAAAAGTGTGTGTGAGTGTATTTCTTCCCGATAAAATAAAAAATAAAAGTAAAAAAAAGTGTATGAAACATTACCACTACCTGTCTACACAGAGAACCTTAATATTGTCACATGATAAATGAATATGCCTAATACAAACTCTTTATGTAATGTTTCAAAAGTCACATTTCATCCATGCATGTATAGCCTCCTTGATCTTTGAACTATTCTGTTCTCTTACACTAATATATATATATATATATATACACACACATGTATGTAGGCTCACAGAGAGAAGTGAGAAAGATGAAGCTAGTCTTGGCAACATTCCTGCTCATAGCTCTTGTCGCGAGCTCATCTTTCGCTGAGACTGCAATGGAAGGGTCAAGCTTCTGCGACTCCAAGTGTGCGGTGAGGTGCTCGAAAGCAGGACGGCAGGACCGGTGCTTGAAGTACTGTGGGATCTGCTGCGAGAAGTGCAACTGTGTACCCTCTGGGACTTATGGAAACAAGGATGAGTGCCCTTGCTATAGGGACATGAAGAACTCTAAGGGCCAGCCAAAGTGCCCTTAGACCTAGTGTGGGTTTCTTTGTGATTGATTTCTGCACTTAGTGGATGTTAAGGGAGAAATTAATAAAAAAGGGTCCTTTGCCCTTTTGCTTTCTAATTCATGAATGTTATAATTTATATGGTTCAACTTCACTATAATATTTATATTATAATTGTAATTCAAAGTTCCGACTTATAATTTGAATCTGACTTTATTTGCAAATGCATGTGCTGTGGACTCAGTGAATTTTATTATATAGTAATGATAAAGAGGCCGAACTCGAGAGAGATGGGAAAAAGACGGTTTTTTCTCCATTAATATATTTAAATAATGTGTATATAAAATGTAGAAATTAAATTGTAAAGTGCATGTGGTACAACACTACATGAAGTACTCTACTAAATTATGAAATATAAATTGAAGGCTTAATAGTGCTCTCTTGCTCATAGCGCACCTTATGCATCACATGCCAAGGAATATTGCCGAGGTGGGCCAACCAAATCATGTTTTGAAAATTTAACCAAAAAAAAAAAAAAAAAAATCATGTTTTGAAAAATTGAACTTCACACATCAACATGTTCAATTTCTTGTTACAAGGAATTTAGTATGTTAAATATATATATATATATATATATATATATATATATATATATATATATATATTGAAGATGCAAGAAATTCCTCCTCCCTTTCTCTCTCTAGAATTCTTACATTTCAACCAAAAAAAATATCTCCCCTCCTCTATCCATTACTTCTCCTATTTATAGATATTTACAAATGTTGATGGGCTACTGGATCTAGGCCCATTCCTCTATGAGTTCTGGTCATCTTTGATGGGCTATTCGTGTTTGGCCCATATGGCAGTGTCTTTCTATGGGCCTGACCCATCTGTACGGACCGGATGTCGCGTTTGTAAGTCATATCCGACCCATGTCACTTCGGGCCTCCTCAACTGCCCCCATAATTACCCCTTGTTTAATAAGGGGGTAATTATTGAAGGCGTCTCATCATGACGTTGACGGCTCGAGAAACCCACATGGGGGAACGGACGGTCAGATCCAGAATCAATGTTCCGGGGCTCGATGAATTTCTCGCCTTCCTGACGCTTTGGCCCTCGGGTCCCCCTCGCCTTTATAAGGCTCTAGAATACCACTTCATGCCTTTTTACCGTCTTCATCATCAGTCAAATCTCTCGTTCATCTTTTTAGAACAGTGCTAAATTTCTTCCGGTGAAATCCTTCAAGAGTCATTCTTCCAGCGGTCTTGCAGTGCTCTTTGTTGCTTTCTACCTCAGAGGTTAGTTTTGTTCTTTTTTACTTTCGGCAGGCTTCTTTTTACCCTTTTAGATCCTTCAATCACTTCCACCATGGTTGTAGATCTAGATGTTCTTCGTATGAGACTTGGACTTCCTGACAACATCCAAGTTAGGGTTTGCCCTAAGGATGTTAATATTATGACCAGTGCCGGCCTTCTTCCCGGCGAAGTTTTATTTTCAAACCTTCAACTGAATGTCGTTAGGTTCCCTCTGCACCCCTTCTTTAATTATGTCTTTAATAGACTGGGGATATCCCCCCTGCAGGTAAACCCCAATTTCTTTAGAATCATATCCGTTATGCTACTGTTGATTCGTGACAGAAGTCTGGACCTTGACCTCATAGATCTTCTTCTGTGTTATAAGGTCAGTAAGATCCGAACTAACGAGCCATTCTACCACCTCTACCCGATCGACAAGATGTCCATATGCACAGATACAATCAAATCTGAAAAGGGTTGGAGGGATAACATTGTGGGCATCAGTGGGGCCTGGTCTTCGCCGGCTGCAGAGGATTACCCAATCCCGAGCGCCTTTGGCGTCTGTTCTGTTTCCTCATATAAGAAATTCAAATCTCATAAAAACGATTGTCCCTGCGAAACATGCGTTCCTCGCTTTTGTACTTTCTTATGTCACTTCTTAGGCATACCTTGTGATGACTTGAGCTACAGTGTTTGCAGGGATAGGAGTAATTACTTGAAGAAATACGTTCTGAACGATATTCTTTCTTGCTCAGACCTCCTCACTTCAGACAACCTTCTAGCGCTCTCATCCCTCGGCTATACCATGAGCAGGCTTCAGATTCCATCCTTTGGTAGGAGGAAAAATACTCCTCCAGCCACTTCTGCTGCTGGAGCAACCTCCTCTCCTGCATCAGCCTCTTCCTCAGCCACCATCTCTGACACCATCCCGAGTACGGTGGCTATTAATCCTGTTGTCAGCACCCCTGCTACCAACCCGAGCGCATCTCCACAAGTCACTACTGCCCCTGCTACCGCTGGGGGCGCTCGGGACAAAGAACGAGGCAAAAGGCCTCATCCTGACGGTGGAGTCGACCCTGAGGAGGAACCTCTTATAAGAAGGACCCGAGTCTCTGGGCCGAGTGCTCTCTTGCATCACCCAGTCAGAGCTCCTGCCCCCTCCGGGCCTGTTGCAGCTGGTGCCTCTACTTCTGCTTCAGCTTCTCCTTCTCTTCCCGTTTTACCACCATGGGCTCCTCGGTACACCCAAACGGATGGGACGTTCATGAAGCCGAACGAGACCATGTTAAAGGATGGCCAGACCGCCATGGCGTATTATAGGAGCATGTGGACTCCGAAAGACCTTGAGGTCGCGAAAGGTCTATCCCAAAAGGATGTGTTCAGCCGCTTTCCCCAATATGCCATGGAGGTGACTTTTATTTTCTAACTCATGAATCCTCTCATACTATTTGGTCTTGCCTTCGTCCGACCAGACTATCGGTTTAACCATTATTAATGTATATCTATGCAGACTTTATTCGGTATGATGGCCATGCAGAAGCAGGTGGAAATAGGGAACGCCAGGGCCCGTAAGTTCTCCGACAGCCTGGAGGTGGCCAATAAGGAAAACCGAACAAGAAAGAGATGTCTTGAAGAAGGAAAACGACTCTCTTCAGGATGAGAAGGATGCCCTCCAGCTTGAGAAGAGTGTCTGGCAGACTGAACGTGATTCAATCAGAGACGAAAAGGCAGAGCTCCAGCGCCTTCTGGCAGATGAACAGTCTGCTCGGATGGCTTTTGAGAAAAGAGCTCTGGACGAGCGCAATGCTCTGATTGATACCATCAGCAGAGTGAACGGTGGAATGCTGGCTCTTCATGCTCGGTTCTCAAGAGTCGGAGCTCTTAGATATGCTCAGGGATTCCGAGAAGGTTTCTCTGATCGAGTTCCGGCTGAGGGACAGACCAGCTCAACTCCAGATGAGGTTGATAAGGATTTAGGGATTGATCCTCTAGGGGTCTATGTTGACCCAGAACCCACCGAAGCGGAGCACATATTTGATGAATGTCAGGATATTGCTTCCTCTAGGATCACTACAGCTCCTCCTACCGTTCCTCATTCGTTAACTGTGGTATCTCCTATAGTCACTGCTGACGTTAGCCCCCAGCAGAATGACTCTGTTATTCATCTTGATTCCCCACCTCGTGAGGATGAGATGGCTGACGGGACCGAGGAGGCGGATCGGCACAACCAGGAGGCTGTCGGTACTGGGGCAGCTAGCTAGGACTCCTCCAGACTCTTCGATTCCATACTTTTTTGTAACAATGTGACTTGAGTACTTCATTTTTTGTAACTCCAATGCTTATCATGAATGAGATGACAGAACTCTTTTTTCTCTTTTTTCTTTGTGTTACGCTCTGTTTAAACCCATTTTCAATATATATATACTTTTTTTTTTATATTAACTTTGTCGTGTGCGTGTTTATAGCAAGTGCCTGGCGTTCGGCTTATGGTGCCAGCTGCCACTTATCTTGCTTAAGTGCCTGGCGCTCGGCTAGAATGCCACTTGCCACTTGGCTCTTTATTTTTTAGCAAGTGCCTGGCGTTCGGCTTGTGGTGCCAGCTGCCACTTATCTTGCTTAAGTGCCTGGCGCTCGGCTAGAATGCCACTTGCCACTTGGCTTTTTATTTTATAGCAAGTGCCTGGCGTTCGGCTTATAGTGCCAGCTGCCACTTATCTTACTTAAGTGCCTGGCGCTCGGCTAGAATGCCACTTGCCACTTGGCTTTTTATTTTTTAGCAAGTGCCTGGCGTTCGGCTTATAGTGCCAGCTGCCACTTATCTTGCTTAAGTGCCTGGCGCTCGGCTAGAATGCCACTTGCCACTTGGCTTTTTATTTTTTAGCAAGTGCCTGGCGTTCGGCTTGTGGTGCCAGCTGCCACTTATCTTGCTTAAGTGCCTGGCGCTGCTAGAATGCCAGTTGCCACTTGGCTTTTTATTTTTTAGCAAGTGCCTGGCGTTCGGCTTATAGTGCCAGCTGCCACTTATCTTGCTTAAGTGCCTGGCGCTCGGCTAGAATGGCACTTGCCACTTGGCTTTTTATTTTTTATTTTTATTTTTTAAAAACCCATTGAAAAAGAAAGTTACTTTTATAAATTTCAGGAATTTGCACATTCATACGTACTTGATTGACAACAAATAACACCCAATAAAGCCGAAACTTAGCTTTTATTGGTAGTACCTCTTCAGAGACGTGGCATTCCAGGGCTTGCTGACCAACCTTCCCGCCATGGTCTCTAACGTATATGCTCCCTTCCCTATGACTTCTGCAATTCTGTATGGGCCTTCCCATGGTGGCATCATTTTTTTGACTATCCCCACCTTTCTTTTCAGAACCAGATCGCCAGGGGCAAAATCTCTGTGTTTTACTCTTTTATTGTGACTATTCGCCAATACTTACTGGTATGATGCTAACCTTATTGCTGCCGCGTCCCTCTTTTCGTCTATCATATCGAGGTTCAATCTTAACATTCTGTCGTTCTGATCTCGACTCCATGCTAAGCTTCTGATAGTTGGGACCAAGTACTCAACCGGTATAACCGCCTCGGTACCATATGCCATTGCAAACGGGCTCTCCCCAGTCGGCCGCCTTGGGGTGGTCCTGTAAGCCCATAGGACGTTCGGGAGCTCATCCAACCACTTCCCTTTATGGTCCTCCAGCTTCTTCTTAATGCAGGCGAAAATTGTTCTGTTTGTGATTTCTGCTTGTCCATTGGCCTGAGGATGACTTACTGCAGCCAACTTCTGATTAATTCCATACTCCTCCAGCAGCTCTCTTACTTGCTTGCTGTCGAGGTTCGTGCCATTATCTATGACTATTGACCTTGGAACGCCGAAACGGCAGATAATATTGCTCCAAATAAATCGTCTCACATGAGTCTGAGTCACGCTTGGATATGGTTCTGCTTCCACCCACTTAGTGAAGTAATCCGTGGCTAGTAGCACATACTTGTTCTGAGCTCTTACCGTTGGCAGAGGACCGACCACATCCATCCCCCATTGCGCGAAAGGCCATGGTGAGGCCATTACGTGTAATTCCTCAGGTGGTTGGTGGATCAATGGTCCATATCGTTGACATTTATCGCACCTTCGAGAGAACTCTTCCGCATCTCTTGATATGTTCGGCCAGAAATACCCTTGTGTCATTACTTTATGCGCTAACGATCTTCCCCCAGAATGATTGCCACATACGCCTTCATGAATAGCTCGCAACACCTGCTGCGACTCTGCGGGGGTGACACACTTCAAGTATGGGCCAGAGTAGGACCTTCTGTACAGCCGGTTATGCACGATGGCGTATTTTGCAGCATTCTTTTTTATTTTCCTAGCTTCATCCCTTTGCATAGGCAAAACGCCATCTCGAATATAAGTGATGATGGGGTCAATCCAACTCGGTTCATACGGTATGACATTGACTTGCCAAGGGTCAGAGTCCAAAGGTTCTTCGAAAATAGATGGCTGGGTCAATATTCCTATTGGAATCACCCTCGCCAATGTTTCACCAGAACTCGACGCACTACATGCTAACCGGTCCGCATCTGCGTTCTGTTCCCTCGGTAACTGTATGAATTCAATCTTTGCAAAGTCCTTGGCTTTATGCAGAACGGCAGAACGATATGCCTCCATCGTGTCATCCTTGGTCGCGTACTCACCATTTACCTGCCGAACAATCAACTGTGAGTCACTATAAACAGTCAAACTTCTGACCTGTAGCTCTCTGGCCAACTTTAACCCATTCAGCAACGCCTCGTATTCCGCTTCATTATTGGTGGCTCCGAACTCAAGTCTGAGTGCTTGACTCAAAGAAGTACCCTCTGGGGTTTACAGTTTAACCCCAATTCCAGCCCCCATCTGGTTAGAGGAGCCATCCACATAAAGCTTCCAAGAGCCGCACCTAAGGTCTTCTTCCGTATCCTCAGAGTCACATTCTAGCAGGAAATCGGCTACCGCTTGTCCTTTGACAGTTGTTCTCGGCTCATATGTTATGTCAAATGAACTTAACTCTATGGCCCACTTTGTCATTCTGCCCGAGAGTTCTGGCTTGTGCATAAGCACTCTGATTGGAAAAGTTGTTAGAACAGCTATAGGGTGGGATTCGAAATAATGCCTCAACTTTCTTTTTGCGTTTACAAGTGCAAGTATCACCCGTTCGGCCTTCGAGTATCTTCGTTCTGCCTCGGTCATTGTCTTACTGACATAAAATACCGGGTGTTGCACCCCTTCCTTACAACGAATCAGAACGGCACTTGTCGCAACACCAGATACTCCAAGATAAAAAAATAACTTTTCTTTTGGATCCGGGACTGACAGGACTGGTGGATTCTGCATATATTCCTTCAAATGGGTCAGTGCTTGTTGTTGCTCATCTCCCCAGACCTGTCTTCCATGACTCCGAATCGTGTCAAAGAACGGCTTGCAACGGTCTGACAACTTAGAAATGAATCGACTTAATGCAGCTATTCGTCCTGTGAGGGCTTGCACCTCTCTGATCGTCTTTGGCTCGGCATTCTTAATCAAAGCCTCTGCTTGAGCGGGGCTAACTTCGATGCCTCTGCGGTTGACCACGTGTCCCAAAAACTGACCGGAACTCACACCGAACGAGCACTTGGTTGGATTGAGCCTCATCCCATATCGCCTCAGCACATCAAATACATCTTGCAGATGTTTCAGATGATCATCCTTCTTCCTACTCTTTACCACCATATCATCAATATAGGCTTCCACAATCTTTCCTATTTGATCCTTGAAAATTTTGCTAACAAGTCTTTGATAAGTTGCTCCCGCGTTCTTTAGTCCGAAAGGCATAGCTTTGTAGCAGTATGTCCCTCGCTCGGTTACAAAAGAAGTTTTTTCTTCATCCGCCGAGTCCATAGGGATCTGATTATAACCTGAATAAGCGTCCAGAAAGCTCAAACGCTCGTACCCGGTGGTGGCATCCACCATTTGATCAATCTTTGGCAGCAGAAAGCTATCCTTCGGACAGGCTTTGTTCAAATTGGTGAAATCAATGCATACTCGCCATTTCCCATTCTTCTTCTGCATGACAACGACGTTGGACAACCAATCAGGGTAGTGTACTTCTCTGATAAATCCCGCATCAAGCAGCCTATCAACTTCCTCGGCCATGATTTGGTTGCTTTCTGGAACAAATCTTCGTTGCTTCTATTTTACTGGTTTGAAATTGGGATTGACATTCAAGGAATGACAGGATACGGAGGGATTAATTCCAGGCATGTCTAGGTGACTCCATGCAAATACATCGGCATTGTGAGACAAGAAGTCAACTAGCTCTTGCTGCTCTTCCTTGGTCAATCTTATTCCTACTCTGGTAGTTCGCTCTGGCCTGGACTGATCGATCTGCACATCCAGAAGGGGCTCTTCGGTCAAATCAACTGACTCCTCCACCCTGTTCTGCTTGGGCGGAGGTTCCTGTAATTGCTATCTGGGGCTTGCCGATCGGACGGGCGCCTTCCCTTTCCCAGCATACTTTAGTGTGACGGAATAACACTTTTTGGCTGCAACCTGATCCCCACGAATGTCTATCACCTTATTTCCATAGGGTCCGAGGCACCTTATGACCTGATGCAAAGTTGAGGGCACACCTTGGACTCTGTGAATCCATCCTCTTCCCATCAGGAGATTGTACGAGGGGTGAATCTCTACAACCACAAAAGTTTCCATAAGAGCTCGTTCTGCAGCTTGAACTTCTACTTCCACCATTCCGACGGGCTCCACCCTCTTGCCATCGAATCCTAACAGGGGATTTCCAGTGGGCTTGAGCCTCTCTGGTTTAATCTCGAGCCGATCAAATGTGTCCCTCGGCATGACATTCGCACTGCTCCCGGGATCGATCAGAACTCTGCGCACCAGGCAATCCGCCACTGTCAAACTGACTACCAACGGGTCTTCATGGGGGACTTAAACACGCTGCAGGTCTGTCCTGTCGAACTTTATCTGTATCGATGTGATCTGCTGGTGTAGAGTATTCACACTGCTGACCCTTTTCTTCATCTGCGCCTACCGTATGTGCGCTCGGAGTAGCTCATCTGAATCTTCGCTGGGCTCGGGTCGACCGTGGATAGCATTGATTATACGAACTGGTTGTGAATTGTGAGAGCTTTGTTTATGACTCCTTTTTATTTGTTCCATCGGTCAATTCTGCTCTGTCGCCGAGCCTTGAACATAACTCGCGAACTCCCCTCTAGCTATCAACATCTCCACTTGCCTTCTCAAATTCCTGCATTCGTTAGTCTAATGACCGAAATAGAAATGGAAAGCACAGTGTTTAGTCTGATCCCTCTGTTCGAGGGGTTGCCTAATTGGCAGTGGTGGATGAAACTTATCTTTGTTCTCCTGATATAGCCTCGCCAGAGTGATCAGCTCTTCCTCCCTAGACCTCTTTTCTGCCTTCCAGGAGGTCTGACGCTGCGGCTGAGCCTGCTTCTGCCTGATCTTTGCCTTGGACTTTTCCTCGGTCGACACGAGCGACGCTGTCCGAGCATTGGCTGCCTCCTCTTCTTCTAGGCGCACAAAGTCGTCGGCTCTTTCATTGAGTTCATCCATAGTCGTCGGCGTGTTCACTACCAGACTGGTATGGAAAGGAGTGCCACGTGTCATGGCTAACTTGAAGGCTTGAACCGCTGTAGAAGGGTGGCATTCGATCACCATACTCTTAGTGAGATTAAACCTGGTGAGAAAAGCCTGGAGACGTTCATCTTTGTGCTGTCTCATTGTGAATAGGCTTGAGATGTCCTTCGGCGGACGCTTGTTCCCATAGTACTGGCTTATGAACCGATCGCACAGGTCTCGGAAGCTACCAATGGAGCTCCTAGGCAAGTTCTTGAACCAGCTGAGCGCCGGTCCAGCTAGGCTTGTAGGGAAACATTTGCACATTAAAGCGTCGTTTTCCGTATTCAGGGCCATCTTCAACTGGATATGGTACACATGATCGATCGGATCGGTTGTTCCGTCAAACAGAATAAAGACTGGCATAGCAAATTTCCTTGGATGCGGGGCATTCAGGATCTCGTCAGTGAATGGTGAATCAACCATCCGAGCCGCGGATCGGAGTGCTTCATTCTCTCTTTTGCGCCCAGTGGTAGCTCTGTGAGCTACGGTTCTGCTCTCCGAACCGCGATGAGTGATTGTAGCCATGGAGGGCCGGTAGGACGGATCGAACGACCGTTCCTCTATGAGCTCTCTTTGCCAAGGCGACGCAACTTGGCGGCGATCAACCTCTATCACTTCCTCTCGGTTGAACCTTTCCCGACGCGGATAGAAGGTCATGGCTTCGTTCTGTCTGATCTGCTCACGTTGCGGATCAACGCGAGTCGATCCTTTGTGATCCTCAACTTGACGAGCATTTGGCGGCAAATCATCCATCCTCCTTTCATCACGGTGGAGAGCTGACTGATTGTTCTCGTCCTGCTCGCCTTGATGCGCGATATTAGATTGAACACCTCCTTCACCGGCCGGAAGTGGACGCGAAACCGCGGGTATTTGCTGATGTTGCATTCCAGCTTTCAATTCTGCATTCTCTTTTTTGAGAGCCTCGATCAAGTTCATCAACTCCTCAAGCTTCATTTGCTGGACAGCCTCCATCGGATTGGAGCTTTCACCTATCATTATTCCTGAACGGAGTAAAGGCATTAATCTCAAGTTCGTGAGTAGATCCGAGCTTCGTGAGTGGGAATTTTTCAGATCTGGTTTCGAATTCTCCGAATTATGCTCACGGTTGACGAGATCTGAATTGTCCGAATTCTAAATCCGTCAGATCCTGCCACAATCGAACAACTCATTGTTGCGTAGATTTGAAGCCACTTTTGCCAAAACAACAGGAACTAAAATTCCTCCAGAGTAGGTCACAATCGCTCAGATCTGGATCCAACTTCAATTCCCACAGACGGCGCCAATTGAAGATGCAAGAAATTCCTCCTCCCTTTCTCTCTCTAGAATTCTTACATTTCAACCAAAAAAAATATCTCCCCTCCTCTATCCATTACTTCTCCTATTTATAGATATTTACAAATGTTGATGGGCTGTTGGATCTAGGCCCATTCCTCTATGAGTTCTGGTCATCTTTGATGGGCTATTCGTATTCGGCCCATATGGCAGTGTCTTTCTATGGGTCTGACCCATCTGTACGGACCGGATGTCGCGTTTGTAAGTCATATCCGGCCCATGTCACTTCGGGCCTCCTCATATATATATTTTAAACAAAAAATATAGAAATACAATTACGCAAAAAATTAACTAAATTTTTTTTTCTAATTTCAAGCTCTAATTTCACGCCGCCGGACATAGTTTAAATCTACTTTCTCTCACTCCAATTCTCCTTATTAGTGAATGCAAGATATCGACATTTTAATATATATATATATATATATATATATATATATATATGTTCGTGTACACTTTCTTTTTTTTTTTTTTTTTGTTTCCCCGGAAAATATATTGTGTGCATTTTTGTGTTGACTATAAACTCAATAATATTTTTGGCATCAACAACTATTATCACTAAAATAGTGTCCTATGAAGGTGTTTTTTGTAAATGCAACAAATGGGAGAGGCTTGATAATGCATGGAACTATGCTCTTGGATGTCCAAAAATATTAACGAATGGCCCATAAGCAGTTGTACTTTTATTTGTGGAAGTTTGAAGAAAGAAAAAATTAAAGTTGGTCACATGCCATCTTAATTATATGATAAAGTTCCTTAATTATTTCTCGGTAGATGATGACTCTTTTTGTTCAAATGTTATTGAAAAATATGTATGTTAAATAGTACTCATTTTGTTCGTTTGAAGATTTGAACCTTAACAATCTACTTTAAAAAATAAAAAAAATATTACTGAGCCATAAGATTCTTGAATGTGAGTAAGTTACCGTGCTCTTGGGGCACAATCGACTTAAAAAAAAAAAAACAAATATCCATTTTCGAAAACCAAGTTCTCGTCTATTTATTCACTTACTTATATATATATATATATATATATATATATAGTATTTTATATGAATAATGATGAAATACAAGTCCATTAAAAAAGGACGGACCAACTCAATCACAACCATACATTTTCGTGAGTTGAAATATCTTTTTTCTTTTCATGTAACCAAGCCATACAAGTCAATAAATTTTATAAGAGGAGTAGGTATACTCATATGGAGTTGACGTGATTCCATATTACCCTCCATTTTTGTTTATAACGAAAATGACCTAATTACCCTCCAAAAATGGAAACATTTTTTTATAATTATTGAGTATTATTGGATGAAAATTGTGTGATTTTCTTTTCTAAAAAAATAAAAAGAAATGTAGTAAAAAAATATAAATGTGAAATTGAATACCATTTTTATTACACCTACACTGATTTATATTGTTATACAAATGCCTATATTATGCAATATGCACACACTATACACGTCCCTTCCATTTTTAGGATTTGATAATTATTTTTAAAAATAATCAATACCAAAACAAGAAGATAATCAAAATTTCAAGTAAAAATATTTATCTAATATTTTAATATTTTCGGTGTCAATCATTATAAAATATAAATTATTTTATTATGGAACCCATTGAAAAATTAGCACAAATGCATCAAAAAAAAATAAAATAAAATAAAAAATAAAACACACAATTCTCAATCAACATTTTCGGAAGTAGGAAATTCAAATAAGGCCATTTAAAAATTAAAAAAATTAGTCATTACTTAGTGCAAGTGAGATAGAAATATTACATGTTTGTCAAAAAAATATTTTATTAGTATAGAACAATTCTGAATCAACATTACCAAAAATGTTGATTCAGAATTGGTCTATACTAATACAAAACATAAATCATTTATCGATAGATCCCTGCTTAAATTTAAAAACTTTTCAAAAAGAAAGCATTAGGCATAGCATGCACCGAATTTATTCGAATAGTAAGTACAGAAAATAACTTGCAGTGCAAATACAATTCAGACGAGCCAAACACACAATTCCCCGGCGCACTCTCAAGGTCCATAAGTCATGTGGTAACTTCTCCCACTGTAACGATGTAATCAGATCGAGTGGGCTCTGCTCCACCCAATGTAACAACACGTGTCACAAGATCCATTGACCTGTGATATAGGCGACGTTTTTTAGGGTGATTTAATTAAGTTCCTCAAAGTCACACAGATCACACTACTTTTATACTATTACCCACACCAAATATGCGTGATTGTGTTTGTGTATATTATATATATATAAAAGAGAACAGAGAGGGCAAAAAGTAAAGGGGGAAGACAAAGGAATCAATAGTCGGCGCCATTGTCCTCGCCGACCAATAATAACGTCCCTTTCACTCCCACCATTACCCCCAACCACACCCCCTCTCTCTCTCTCTAAAACTTTCTCTCTCTAAAATTTTATATACATAAAACCCTATCTACATCCGCCCCTGTTCCATCCGATTCTTTTCTTCTCCCTCCCTTCATCGGTTTCTTCCGTGAATATTTTTTTAACTGATCGGAAGATGTCCGACTCTTAAATATTAGCTTAGCTTAGCATTAGGGTTTCTTTTTTTTTTTTTCTTTTTTTTCCCCCTAGGGTTTTCGTATTTTAATTTTCTCTATCTTGTTTAATTAATTTGTTGCTTTTGTTTGATTTTGAGTTCATCGTTTTGATAATTTTGGTGAATTATGAGAGGGGGTGTTGTTGATCAGTCTCCTAATGGTAAGATCGATGATGTTGAAAAGGATAAGAAAAAGAAGCGTCGACCAAATCGACGACCCAAGCAGAATTCCTCTGTTCCAGGTATTTTTACACATACTATATATGTATATATTTGGTGTTCTGAGTATATATTTGTTTTTTGATTTGTGTGAACTTGTTTCTTTGAATTTTTTGGGTGACGAGTTAATTGGGTTTGGATGTAAAAAAAAGAGTCTTGAGATAGTGGTTTGGGGATTACGATTTCCACATAAAGTCTCCACCTTTTGCTGCGTTCACTGTTGGTGTATTTTATTATTCTTGTGTGTAAATTGGGTTGTTTTTGGGTTTATTTTGTTGTTCGTGTGTGTAAATTGGGTTATTCCGTGAACAATATTACACATATGGAGATTTAATTTAGACCATCAAAAGACTTTTTGTGTGTGTTGGTGGAAACCATCACAATTGTTGCTCTGTTTGGTAGCTGACAAACTGAAAGGAAGTAGAAATTAAGTTGAATTATGCGTTACATAGATTGTCCAAATGTAAAATAAAAAGCTCATCTTAGATATAGCTTTATATATATATATATATATATATATATATATATATATGTATATTTAGTTGAATTGAGGTCCTTATGGTCCTATGAAGCCTGAATAACTGTGTAGCTATTTGCAAATCTTTGCTTCCAAACAGAAAGTGAATATATATATATGATGTATCACGTTATTTACTATAACATGCTGTAGTCGTTGTAATGGCGCATTTTGCTTCTTTTGTTTGCTTTGTTAAGGGTTTGCTCCCCTTTGAGCTCCTTTGTTAATATATATTTACTTATCAAAAAAAAAAAAAAAAATGTATGTATGTATGTACAGTATATATGTGTGTGTGTGTGTGTGTGTGTGGAGGGCAATTGAGGGTGGGTGAATAATGCTTTGATTGATACTGTGAAACTATGTGGGCAAAAAAAGAAAGAAGAAAATAGATTTATGTTCTCATTTGGATGTTGGAAAGTAAGAACACCTGTGTAATTGACTTATATTTCTTATTCTCTTTGAGTTGAGATTTTGAGGAAACCAAAATAACATGGTGAGTAATTATCAATCCCAAGCTGTAGAAAAGATGAACTGCCAGAATAACTGAAGAAATCAATTTTTGCCGGCCCTACCTCCTTTTAAATAAATTGCATTATTCTTCTCAGCATTAGTGTGATTGAAAAAGTGAAAATAAGGAGTATGTATTATACATATTTCCTTATTTTTTTCCTTAACCTTTTTTTATTATATTAGAAGTGCTTATTTTATCAAGGAATATGGATTATACATATTTCCCTCTTTTTTCCTTACCTTCTTTTATTATATTTGAAGTGCTTATCTTATGACTGTTGTGATTTATGGTTATCTGAGTTTATGCCCCTTGCTCCCTCCCTCCTTTGTGCTAGTGTCAGCACTAAGATTATCAATGTAAGATCTCATGTTCTAAAAATTTTTCTTGGAACAGCTTGTAGTTCGGTGAATGAAATACGAGGGAAAGGATCAGAATTCTTGGGAAGTGGTAGCCCATCAAATCATGTCTTGGGAAATGGTAACCCATCAAATCATGTAATCTTGAGTGAGCGTCAACCTCCAGAAGTATCTAATGTTGCTTTCCATTCTTTGCCAACGATGCATATAAATGAGCAAGCAACTTCACAGGAGGGAGGAAATATGCAAAATCAGCAAATGTTTCCATCTGATGTTGGTGAAAGGACGTTTTCAAAATCATGTCCTGTGCCCATCAATTGTGGAGAGTCAATGGTGTCATATGTAAACAAGGATTTTCTTTTGTCTCAGCAGATCTGTCATGTTCAGAGAAAATGTTTTGATTCCCACTGGTCAGTGGAAGCTGTTAATGAAGCATTAGAGGTCCGTTCTATAATGTGTTTCAAGTTAGTTTGATAATGTGTTTTGTGATGCAGTGAAATACTTGTTCTAAGATCATATAATAATGATATTATGGGTAAGGAAAAAGGCTGTAAGCATGTTTGCTTTTACCTTTGCAGAAAGGCGATGTTTTTAAAGCGTTGTTTCATGTGAATGCACACAACAGACTTGAGGTCCGTTGAGATTCTTTTCCCATATTCTTCCTTTTCTAGGATTCTTCTTTTTATGTTTTAAGATTGTTATTTTTTGAGCTAAAAAATACCTGTGCATTCCCATGTGTTGTTAGGCCTACTGCAAAATTGATGGAGTGCCTGTTGATGTTCTCATTAGTGGGATTGCTGCTCAAAATAGAGCTGTAAGTCGGGTTATCTTTTCCTGCTTTACTTCTCTGTATTGAAATGCTACCTTGCCTTCAATTTTCTGTACGTTATGCATTTTATAAACAAAAAACTACACAACTCAGCTTAACTGCATTTAATATATGTTTGTTTTTCCCTGAATGTGTTGATATTATAAAAAAGAAGTATTACAATACAGACATCTAATATATTTATTTTCAATTTCCACATACACTTTATGAAGTAGATCATTGATGTTGTGAATATTTTGTTCTGTTCATAGCCGGAAGTTGATTGTACGCCATCTTGGTATGTATCAAAACTTGGACTTGGAGGGAGTTAGGCTTTTCTTAACAAATGTAGATACCCTAACTCTGAATTTCTTTTGTTCAGAACTCTTACAAAATGTAGTGATATGTTTGCAGATCCATAGAGATCTAAATAACGGAACTATGAAATATATTTACCTACAAATTGTTTTAATATTAACTTCAGACAAGAGATTAATGCTAGAGATGATTAAATTTTCGTAAATATACGAAACGATTTTGAAACTTATCATTGGAATGGAATACTAATAGTGATATTAAGACCTAAAATTAGATCTTGTATTTTTGTTGATTTGGAAACCAGATCTCTGTTTTTAATAGTGTCTCATTAGCTTCTTAATTGAGAAAATGACTGAAATGGAACTTAAAAAGTCTTATCCGTTGCAGCCCATTGGGGCCTCTTAATGGATCACCACAGCAGCATAATGTGTCATTCCACCCCTAAACCTTTGTAACAGTCGTTGCATGTGTGAATTTCAACATGACTGCTATGTTGATCCATAGTTGTCACGTATGTGATTTCCAGCCTGGTGCTATGTACCATAATAGAACATATATATTACTGCATATTTTAGGTTGGGTCTACATTAGCAAGTTAGTTGGAATTTTACAGTTTAGGGACATCTGTTTTGCCTTACCTTTTTTATGAATTGAGGTATAAAAGGCAAAGAAACAGAAGCAGTTGGTGGTCTCTTCACCTGAACTGCACTGTTTTGTGCTTCTTGCTTTTAATTAGGTGTGCTTCAAGCATACTTATTTAAATACATATGCGTGTATACTTGTTAACAGGTATATATAGAGGTCCAGTTATGATTAACAAACTTCTTTTTCATAGGTGGATGGAGATATTGTTGCGATTAAAGTTGATCCTTTGTCGTCCTGGACAAAGATGAAAGGATCAAATGGGCCTTCTAACAATTCTGCCTTGATGGATGATAATAATTTGGTCCCTGAAGTCACTGAATCAGTTGGTAATGGCGACAAAGGGAAAGGTGTATTACATGTAGATATTAAGAGTAATACTTGCTTGCTTCCAGAGAAGGGATTTTATTTTGAGAATGGTAGTTTTTCTGGTGAGAGTGTTAATCCAGAACTAATAGGACCAGTAGGTTGTAATTATGTTAATGGACATTACCCTTCTGCACCAGATATGTCACGGACAGGTGGTTCCAGTGAACGGAATGAAATTGCAAGTCTAGTGGGAAAGTTTTGTGCATTGGTAAGTTCTTTCCCGTCAAAGAGACCAACAGGCAGAGTTGTGGCCATTGTCGAAAGGTCCACTCGTCGGGATGCTGTTGTTGGTTTTCTTAATGCTAAGCAGTGTGTTTCTAGTAGGGAAGGTTACAGAAAAGATGGTAAGAAGAAGAAGAATTCATTGGTTTCTCCCAACCATGACTACATCATGTTGACACCAACTAACCCAAAGTTCCCCAAAATGATGGTCTTTGTGAGAGACCTGCCTGACAGCATCAAGAAAAAATTGGATGATTGTGATGCAACTGTTGAAATGGAACTCGTAGCTGCACAAATTGATGATTGGGGGGAAGATAACTGTTTCCCGCAAGCTCACATTTTGCATATTTTTGGAAGAGGTGGAGAAATAGGACCACAGATTGCTGCAATTTTATTTGAAAATGCAATCATTTCTTCTGAATTTTCTTCCAAATCACTTTCATGCCTTCCACATCTTCCCTGGGAGGTACCACAGGGGGAATTTCAGAGTAGAAGAGATCTTAGGAATTTGTGCATATTTACTATTGACCCCCCTTCTGCCAGGGATCTTGATGATGCATTATCAGTTGAAAGGTTGTCCAATGGAATTTTCAGAGTTGGTGTCCACATTGCTGATGCATCATATTTTGTTCTACCAGACACTGCTTTAGACATAGAAGCTCAAGTTCGATCTACGAGTATCTACATGCTGCAGCGTAAATTGCCTATGTTGCCGTCACTGCTTTCGGAGAATATAGCTTCACTTAATCCTGGAGTAGACAGGCTTGCGTTTTCAATATTTTGGGATATCAATAGTTCTGGGGAGATTCTAGATCGTTGGATTGGCCGTACTGTTATACGATCATGTTGCAAGTTCTCATATGATAATGCTCAGGACATTATCGATGGGTTAGTTGATGTGGGGAGCTTTAATAGCTTAGGAAATACATGCCCCCAATTGTATGGCAATTTTGAATGGTCTGATTTATTTAGATCTGTTAAGAGCCTTCAAGAAATTTCCCAAAAATTGAAAGAGAACAGGTTTAAGGATGGCGCCCTGTCACTGGAAAGCTCTAAAGTGTTTTTCTTATTTGATGAAGAAGGAATTCCGTATGATAGTATGCTTTCTGGACGCAAGGACTCGGAATATATGGTTGAGGAGTTTATGCTTTTGGCTAATAGGACCGCTGCGGAAGTAATATATAGAGCTTATCCTGATAGTGCATTATTGAGGAGACATCCCGAGCCTAACTTGCGGAAGCTTAGAGAGTTGGAAACTTTTTGTGGCAAACATGGTTTAGAATTGGACACTTCTTCTTCTGGACAGCTTCATCATTCAATAGAGCGGATTAGGGAAAAGCTCAAGAATGACTCAGTGTTATTTAACATTCTTCTGTCATATGCCACAAAACCAATGCAATTGGCAACATACTTCTGTAGTGGAGAGCTAAAAGACAGTGAAAACAATTGTGGTCATTATGCTCTTGCTGTTCCTTTCTATACTCATTTTACTTCAACACTTCGTAGGTATCCTGATATCTTAGTACATCGGACACTGGTTGCGGCAATAGAAGCTGAAGAGCTGTATCTGAAGCACAAAAGAACCTTTCTAAAATTGAACAAAGGAGAGGAAAACACAAGAAGATGCTTCACTGGCATTTGTTTCGATAAAGATGCTGCAGAGTCGGATGAAGGCCAGGAAGCATTGTCTGCTGCAGCATCAAAATACAGAGTTCCATGCACAGAAATACTTGCAGATGTTGCTGCTTATTGCAATGAGAGGAAGCTGGCTGGTAGGCATGCCAAGGATGCTAGTGATAAGCTATACATGTGGGCTTTGCTGAAGAAAAAAAAGGTATGTTCTCCCTTAGTCCTACTGCCTAATTTGCAGTTTATTACTCTTATGATAGTATTTTGCAATTTTGCCATTGTAATTCCAACAAAATGCAATTGAGGGTAGATTCTAATATCTTTGCGAGACCCTAACTACAGACTTTTCCTGCACTAGTTTCTCCTCTTCCTACTTTCAATTTTTTATATGTCCATCCACCAGTTCTAATGTTTTTCATGACATCTATTTAGCTATGTGACTTAATATTTTATACTGTAATTGGCAATTGCTTAATAGTTTCTTCTTGAATTATTCTTCCTCACACTTGCTGCAAGAGATATGAAGCCATTTTTTAGCCACCCCAACAACCCAAACACACCCCCCCCTCTCCCTGCTTGCAGGGCCCAAAACAGACAATATATGCATTTTCCCAATAGAATCCTTCATCATGGACATTCTGTTCAACTTGAGAGAATGTTTTCCCAACTACTTGTGGTCAGTTACATAAATGTTGATTTGCTATATCTAATGCCAGTCTTCATTTTTATTATTTTTTTATTTTTTATTTTTTATTTTTGATTAGTAATGCCAGAGTCTTCGTTACTCATGCTTTGGTATCTTTCTCAACCAAGCTATTATAACTATCTCAGCCCCCTGTTATTTGGTTATCCCCTTCCCTAGCATTACCCTTAACAATGAAACACTAAATATTTGAAAATTCCATGAACTCTTTTTTGAGAGTTCAATTGTGGATACGCCTTTGTTGCTTGTGGATTTGTCCAGGTTTTTCTTTAGTTAATTTTCATGTGCACAAAAAAACAATTTTTTATTTTGTTTTATTTATTTTTAGTGGAAGGGTGGGGAAGAGGAAATTGAAGCTAAAATTATTCACATTAAGTCATTCATTTTTTCTTTTTTAGGATGAGAAACACTATATTAAAATAAAGGTTCCAAAGAGGTTCACAAGTTGTCCTTGAAGAAAGAAGCTGTCTGAGAGAAAATAAAAATATGATGCAACTCAATCGTGTAGGTAAAACATGCTTCACAGAACTCACTCTACCTAGTATAGGAAGTTAGCCTCCTGATTTACTAATGGAAACAAGAGCTTTTCTATTCATTTATTGGTGCGCCCAAGAAAAAATGGATTGAAGTGCTGTTTGATAACCAAATTCAGCACTTAATTCTAAACAGATTAAGTGCATTTGATAATGCAATTTACCACTTAAAAGGGGGTAAACTTTTATATGACAATGGCATCACTTATCATGGACTGCTGAACGCCTAAATCCAAAAAACTATCAAAAAAATTCTCAACTTGCAATTACCATTTAAAAATCCAGCATTTAAAATTCAGCTCTTGAAATATTCAGTTTTATCCAACAGGACCTGAGTTTCCCTAATCAATTCATGTTCTTTGATGTCTTTGATAATCTTGCTCGAACTTCCCTTTTCTTCGTCCAAGCGTGCACTCTCTCTCTCTTTCTGTATATATATATATATGTATGTATGTATGTATTTCAAGACATCTATGCCATATAAGGTTCTGCTATGATCTCTAAAGAAGCCATATGTGTGAAAAGTAGTGTAGATTGGTAAGTTGTTCCCTATGAAGGCTGATGGTCTCAGGTACTGTGTAGCAGCAACAATAGATTCATGTGATCTTTCAGGGTCAAGTTATTAACATAATTGTAAAGGAGCAATGAGATGAGGCTATTTGTAGTTTGAATATGTCGATACGATACTTTAGCAGTGTCACTAAAGGTGAAGGTTGGATGACTAAGGAACTTGATAGGTGAGATCGAAAAGTGAGAGAGATGCATTTGGGTGCTAATATGTGCTCTTCCAAGTGTAACCTTCGATCTGTTTGAGCAGTATCGTAAGACCCTGCAAACAAAACAAGATCGATTTCTAGATTAGTTGGAGGCACCATAGCATAGAAGAAAAATGAAGTGGAAGCTTTCATAACCGTGCTATCGGGCAAGGTAACATTACTATTTTTGAGATGTGAAAATAGTTCATGTGAGGGCTGTGGATAGATTGAAGACTATGGTGGATTATTGGACATAGAATGGTTATGGACTCGGTAAAATTAACTAGAATACCTTGGAGTTGGAGCATAGACTTTTACTCAAGTGGTGGATGGATGTCATTTGCTGCATGTAGTAGTCCAACTAATTGGGGGTCAGTTTAGTTAGAGACGGGAACTGATTAAAAAGTCAGATCAGTGTGGATGAAGTTGTATGAAGTAGTTTGACAGATTTACAAGTGAAATGCAAAATGAGGTTAAGAATTATACTGTTTTGCCAAACTGCAAACTGCAAACCAGATGAGGTGCATGCTTGGGTAAGCTAACCTTTGTCTTTGGTAGATAAGGTATCATCAGTAGGCTTAATTGGAAGTTGGTTAGTATAAGGAATAGTTTAGGCTGGATGTTTGCAATGCGATAAAGTTGGGTTGTCAACACAAGTTCAGGTTAAGCTTGTTGATTTGGCTAGGCTTATTTGGGCCTGTGCTGCTCCCTATTGCAAGCTCACCTTACATTGAGCGATTTTCTCTATCCATATATATATGTGTGTATGTATCTGTATCTGTATATGATATGTTGAATGTTTTCTTAGTATTACTTATTGTATTTACTCATCAAAAAAAAAAAAAAAAAAAAAACCTTACATTAGTATCATAAATCACGTAAAATAAAATCTCAGATTTGGATTTATCAAACTATTATAACATTTATTAGTATATTTGGAAAAAACTATAATAGTGAACATAAAATGGTTGTCTTTATTCCTAAGGTAAAAATATGATCAAAGTGAATGCGCGAAATTAGAAGAACAAACATAATCAAACACGAATCATGTGAATAGGCTTGGAAGATTGCAATAAGACAAGATATTTTTAGAACTAGATTGAAAGGAGAGGATTATAAGATAGACTTGCCTTGAAGAGAGGTACCTTTTTTTTTCATTTGTGAATTGAGACAAGAAAATTTTAGACTTTGCCATGAAATAGAAAAGCTAACAAAAAATTATAGTAGGTTAAAAGATTGAGATTATTGTAGAAATTTTCTTGTAGGGCAGAAGTGGTAGCTGTGTGTGCGCGCAAGCGTGAGCGTGTTAGAGAGAGAGAGAGATCTTTCTTAGCAAGATTTTTTGTAAGACTATTGAAAGCTGAATTATCTTATCTGCATCCTATATACTTCCGGTCCTGTTAGTGCACGGCCTGCGCTTAGTTCAAAGGCCAGAACCCCAGTGAACATAAAACGGTTGTCTTTATTCCTAAGGTAAAAATATGATCAAAGTGGATGCGCGAAATTAGAAGAACAAACATAATCAAACAAGAATCATGTGACGAGGCTTGGAAGATTGCAATAAGACAAGATATTTTTAGAACTAGATTGAAAGGAGAGGATTATAAGATAGACTTGCCTTGAAGAGAGGTACTTCTTTTTTTTTTTCATTTGTGAATTGAAACAAGAAAATTTTAGATTTTGCCATGAAATAGAAAAGCTAACAAAAAATTATAGTAGGTTAAAAGATTGAGATTATTGTAGAAATTTTCTTGTAGGGCAGAAGTGGTAGCTCTGTGTGTTCAAGCGTGAGCGTGTAGAGAGAGAGAGATCTTTCTTCGCAAGATTTTTTGTAAGACTATTTTTTTTGATAAGTAAGATTTTTTGTAAGACTATTGAAAGCTGAATTATCTTATCTGCATCCTATATACTTCCGGTCCTGTTAGTGCACGGCCTGCGCTTAGTTCAAAGGCCAGAATCCCTATTTGGGCTCGAAAATGTTCCCAAACCTTTTGTCCATCCCTCTTGGTTGAAGCTCCAAAATTTACTTCAACCGTATTCCTATCTCTTGGTCTATGAATAACCAATGCCATGAAGCCTCTTCATTTGTCTAAAACTTATTGGGGTGTGGTAGGTTGGAAGAGTGGGAAGGACAGATTAAAAGAAAAAGAGGATGGATGGATGGAGTTTTTACTGGCTTGTAAGAAGAAAATGAAGAGGGGAAGAGGAGCAAAGCTCTCCCGCCCTAGCTTGCCATATTTTACCATCCAAAGTGTAGGTGGAGAGGGCAAGGAAAGGGAAGGCTTGTTCTTTATGTTTTTGCCCTGCAAACTACACTCCCGTTAGTATTGTTGGTGTAATGGTAATGACTAGCAACACCTCTTCCCTTCCTCATTCTTTTTTTTTTTTGCTTTAACCATAGAAACTAGATAAAAGGAGGGATGAGTAGCTTGCTTAACATAGGGATGCCTTTTCATCCCTCTTTCCTTTTATTTTAAACCAATTTTCCATCTTTCTTTCCAAGTGGGGCATGACTCCTAGTTTGAATGACGGTGTGGTTAATTTATTAACAAGTTGGGTCTTGGAAATATATCTTCTGGGGTCTAGTTTCAGAAAGAATAGAACTGATCTAGAGGTTAAGTCTGTCATGGAAGTGCTCAAATGTTGTGATAAAGGCATGATGGTAGAATTGACAATTCAAGATGTTTTCTGATGTTTAAATTAGTTTCCTGCTATATATGATTTATTTTGGGTTATTTTGCATTTCCTGACTGGTTCTTTATTTGCTCTTGTGCAGAATTTTTTATCGGAAGCTAGAGTATTGGGCTTAGGCCCAAGATTCATGACCATATATATTCACAAGCTAGCTGTGAGTAGCTTCTAACCTCCTCTTTGATTGTTACTATTGCTTTCTTTTTGGTCACTATTTGCTCCTAAATTTTACTTGACGTGTATACTGCTTTTATGCTTCTAGATTGAGCGGCGCATCTATTATGATGAAGTTGAAGACCTGAGGGTTGAATGGCTTGATGCTACATCCACATTGGTGCTCAGTTTATCTACAAATAAACGCATTCATTGGAGAAGTAGCCCAGGCAAATGGAGGACAGTTGAAGAGGTTGCATTGGTTACAAATCCTTTGGAGTTGAAGCTGGCATTGGATTTGTCTGGAGACAGTAGGGAGGGTGGTGCATCAGAAGTGGAAGTGGATACTGGTGCATCATATGGGAATCCAGCACGAAGCTTAGATGTTATTGAAATTGAACCTGCTGTTTTCCCCCTTACTGTGCATCTACTTTCAACAATCCCCGTCGTGCTTTTTGCAGTTGGTGGGGATGATGGGCCCCTTGATATAGGGGCAAGGCTGTTCATGAGCTCATACCTCTGTACTTGAACTCATATTCAGGTATTTGGAGTTATGAAGGCATGTTAATAGCTAGTGACAGATTTGTGAAGATGATGGAACAGGGTTCTATTTGGGAGGACAAGCCCAGTTGTAGATAGGAGGGTATTGTATAGCTAAAAATAGTTGGGACAAGGAAAAGCCTATGGTTAAGATTTGTGATACTTTTACAAAGTATGTTTGATACTGGATTTACGTTTTGTTGGAGTTGTAGATAAGGAAGGGGATTTGCCGTGGCCGACACTTAGTGGCTGTTTTTATCAAAAGCTGCTTGTTGGAAAATCGGCTCTTGTTTTTGTTTTCGGCCATCCCCATCCAGTATAACTCAGTTGACCGTGCCTGTACCTGTATCTGGTTCTTCAATGTTGATGACATCGGAAGCTAATTCGTGTTATGTTTCAAGTTATTAGCTTTGTTGGACTGCAACCCAAATATTTTTTGATTTTGGGTTTACTGGTCTAGTTATAATTTTGTAACTCGACTCAACAAAGCCTATTTTTTTTTTTGTTTTCTTTCTTTCTTCTTTTCACTATATAGTCGACTTTAATTCTGTATGCTTCTAAAAGCAGTACTTGTGGCTGACAGAAGTGGGCGACCTTTGGCAGTCATTTTTTTAGTTGAATAAAATGATATCATCTGTTCTTGACATGGATTTTAGTTGGTATAGTATTTTTAGGTTGTTGCCTGATACTTGTGTTATTTGGACCTCTCTGGTTTAGGTGAATTATTTTAATGCAACGGCCACCAAGTCAAACGTTGATGAGGAAGGTGATGCCAGTTCTGATGCCTTGGTCAATTTCTGGTCTCCGGGTGCAGATGGGAGGCTGGTACCATATGGAGAACGTTAACGTCGATTCTCCTTTAGATGTCACTGCTGCGTGGGAAGAAAGTCCGGATTGGTTGATAATTGATGCAGGTACAGATTGGGAAAGTGGCAAGTTTGAAATGGTCAGTTTAGAAACAATGCTTCTTTTGTTCACAGGATTCATGTAGCAGATGTCAAATAGTTAGGAAAAGACATTGGTTGTGGTAGTGGTGGTGTTGGTTGTTATCTTACGACGAATGTCTGGATCATTCCTTCCATTCTCCTATAGGTAAAATATGTTATTGATGATGTCTAGGACTAAAACGTCCCTATATATATTCGTAATATGTTTGTGTTTGTGTGAGCGTCAAGTCCTTGAGGTACACCTCATTTCCTTTGCCTAATCAGGAGTTGAATTCAAGACCTTCACTTTCTGAAACGGACCCCCTGGAGGTTCCGTTCCGAAAGATTCCTGGAAGAGGAAGATAGCAACTGTATCTGGTAAGCAATTGTGGACATTATAATAGGTGAAAAGGGACAAAGTAAAGCTACATGCATCAGATACATAGGGTACAATAAAAGGCATAATGATCACTTTAAGCTATTAGTTGCTGAAGTTGCTTCAAAGTAAACCCTCAGTCATTTATTATATGGTCGAGTATTTTATGGACCATCAAGATATGAAGCAACATTGTGAATGAAATTCCCTCTTAAAATTAACTCCATGAAAGAAAGGATTCCAATTCCCGGGAAAGAAATTCACAAACTGATTGGCTTTTCGATAACTACAAGTTGAGAACAAACAGAGTTACAACGCAAGCACATAAATCAAGACTCGGTTCCCGTCTCTGGCAAAGCACCATCAGCAGCAGAATTTTGAGCTTCTAAAAGCTGCTTTTGGCGTTCCGCATGTTCTCTTTCACAAGCGCTAATCCCCAAGATTATATCGAGCATTGTACCGGTTGTGCCGAAGAACACGAGAGGCGCCAAAGATTTCCGCTTGATACCAACTGGAATCGCGAGCAAAGCACCAGCTACAGAGAATACCCATGTGCCCAACGCGCTGCAAACATTCTAAATTTATTAAGTTCATATCACACAAAGGTTCTGTATGAATGAAGACACATGGATTCCTTACTATGTCAAAAACACAATTCATATAACGACAAAATTGCAACCTCTTTTGTGTCTCCTTGAAAAAAAAAATTATCTCAAAATAAAGCAGAAACCAATAAATGAACAAAGCATCTTTACCAAAATAGCAAACCAAAAAAAAAAAAAAAAAACTTGGCATCTTTTATGCCAGCTACCAATTTTAGCAGCTTATGTACTCTTCTTGCCAAATACCAAGAAGCAGTTCATAACATACAATCCCACACACTGATATGAAAATAGATTGCTGTGAACACAAAGGTGAAAAAGAATAAATTCTGATAATTCCCTTCTCATATATCATATGTTAGTTTACAGGCCTATATATATAGAAGTGTATTACAAATTCTATCTAAGGAAAAGATATATACATATCATAATTTTTTTAAAAAGTTAACTATCTAATTATGGATAATTCCTAAAAATCCTCCCTAACTAATTTCCTAACAATTCAGCCTAAATCTTTCCACACTCCCCCTTAAGCTGGCTTGAAAAAATATCTTGCATTCCCAGCTTGCATGTAAGATTGTCAAATTTCCCCTTCGGTAATCCTTTAGTGAGGATATCTGCTACCTGCTCTCCTGTATGAATATAGGGCATACATATCACTCCTCCTCCAAATTTCTCCTTGATAAAATATCGATCAACTTCCACGTGCTTAGTCCTATCATGTTGGACAGGATTCTGAGCTATGTTGATTGCAGCTTTATTATCACAATAAAGCTTCATAGACATTGGACTTGAGATTTTAAGATTTTCAAGTAATCTTTTCAGCCACAAAAGTTCACAAATTCCATGAGCAACTGCTCTGAACTCAGCTTCTGCACTCCTTTGCTACAACGGTTTGCTTCTTGCTCTTCCAAGTTACCAAGTTTCCAACAACATAAGTACAGTAACCTGAAGTAGACATTCTATTCGTCACACTACTTGCCCAATCAGCATCAGTATAGGCTTCAATCCTTAGATGGCCGTGGTTTTCAAACAACAAACCTCTTCCAGGTGATCCCTTTAGGTATTTGAGAATCCTTAGACTGGCCGAGTGTGTGAAAGATAAATGAGTACATAAATTGACTCACAACACTCACTGCAAAGGCAATATCTAGCCGAGTGTGTGAAAGATAAATGAGACTTCCAGCCAGCCTTTGGAATTGCTCTCGATTCACCACTTTTTCTGCACTTGCTGCCTGCAACTTTAAATTGGGCTCCATAGGTGTTTCCACCGGTTTGCAGCCAAGTAAACCTGTTTCCATGAGTAAATCCAACACATACTTCCTTTGAGAGACAAATATTCCTCTCTTGGATCTGGCAAATTCCATTCCTAGAAAGTATTTCAAAGCTCCAAGATTTTTTTCTCTCAAATTCCTTTGCAAGAAAAGACTTCAAATCCTCCAATTCTCTTTTATTATCTCCGGTCAAGATTATGTCATCCATATAAACAATAAGTATGGCTATCTTACCATCACTTGAATGTTTGTAGAACAGAGTGTGATCAGCCTGACTTTGATGATATCCATGACCCTTGATAGCTTTAGTGAATCGATCAAGCCATGCTCTGGGTGATTGTTTCAAACCATATAGTGATTTCTTCAATTTACACACCTTTCCAGCTCCATAATCATTTTCAAATCCTGGTGGTAGATTCATAAACACTTCTTCCTCTAGCTCACCATTTAAGAATGCATTATTTACATCTAACTGCTGCAATGGCCAACTCAAGCTTGCAGCAAGAGACAACAGCACCTGTATGGAATTTACCTTTGCCACCAGGGCAAAGGTTTCCTGGTAATCTATTCCATATGTTTGGGTGAAGCCTTTAGCTACGAGTCTCGCCCTGTATCTCTCAATATTAACATCAGCCTTATATTTGATCGTGAACACCCATTTGCAGCCTACGGTTTTCTTTTCCCTTGGCAACTCAACAATCTCCCAAGTTTTGTTCTTATCAAGAGCCCTCATCCCTTCCATAACTGCTGCCTTCCACTCAATATGATTCAAGGCCTCATGTATAGTTCTAGGAATTGAAACAATAAAGAGATTAGTGGTAAAAGCTCTATAATTTGGAGACAATCTATGGTAGGACACATATTTAGCAATATGATGCATGGTACAAGAGTGAGTACCCTTTCTAAGTGCAATAGGAATATCAAGGTCATGAGAAAGACTCTCTTCATTGCTGGTTTCAGGAATTAAAGATAGATTAGAGACAGAAATACCTATTTTATACAAGTTGCCTTTATTCGGAGAATTTTCTTGGCAGGTAGTAGGTTGGTGCTCTTTATTTTGATCCTTCTTTCTTCGAGAGTAAACACAGAGCCTAGATTGAGGTTGGATTTGAAGTGGTTCTCCCCCTGAAGTGTAGTCTATAATGTTTGACTCAATAGGCTTCGGAGAGGTTGAAATAGTGGGTTCAGTTGGTAAGGTATAGTTTGGAGAAATGCTCGGCAATGATAAAGAGCCCAATACTTCCCAAAAATGGTCTTCCCTCTCATTACTCTTCCACTGAAGAGTATTTTTGGTGAAATAGGGTTGAGTCTAAAAAAAAAGGTCACATCCATACTCGTAAAGAATTTTTTAGAGGTGAGGTTATAACATTTATACCCTTTCTGTTTAGGAGTACCCAACAAACATGCACTTTTCAGCCCTAGGATCAAGTTTTGAACGGTCCCGTGTATGAACATATACAAAAACAGTGCATCCAAACACTTTAAGAGGTAATGAGGTGAAGATCCTAATATGGGGAAAAAATGACAAGAAGCTGTTTAGGGGCGTCTCAAATTTTAACACCCTAGTTGGCATTCTGTTGATCAAGTATGAAGCTGTAAGAACAGCCTCACCCCATAGATATTTAGGAACCCCCACAGTGAACATTATTGCCCTAGCAACCTCAAGTAAATGACGGTTTTTTCTCTCAGCTATCCCGTTTTGCTGTGGGGTATCAAAGCAAATGGACTGATGGAAATTACCATTTTCTTTCAAAAAAATCACCAAGAATAAAGTTAAAGAATTCTTTTCCGTTGTCGGTTCTAAATACTTGAATCCGGGTTTGAAACTGGTTTTCAGTCATGGCATAGAACTCTTTAAACACTCTCGCAGCCTCAGATTTTTCTCTCAAAAGATATACCCAACACAATCTAGTATGGTTATCAATGAAAGTGATGAATCACCTAGTTCCAGTCACATTAGTAACCCGAGAAGGCCCCCACACATCACTATGAATCAAATAAAATGGATTGGATGCTAATGCTTGATATAAATGAGAAGGATAAGAAACACGATAATGCTTTGATAATTGACAAAATTAACATTGAAATAATAAAGGATTCAAATTTTTGAACATGGATGGAAACAAATGTTTTAAGAGAAACTGGGATGGCCTAACCTATAGTGCCATAACATTTTTGACTTTTAATAGAAATAGAAATATCACTACTACTTGCAGCTTGAGCTTGTCCACTCTTGAAGATTTCATTATCAAAATAATATAGTCCATCAACCATCCTAGCACTGCCAATCATCTTCCTCGAATATAGGTCCTGAAATTCAGAGTGAGACTCAAGAAATTTGACAACACAGTTACATTCTTTGGTGAGTTTACTAACTGATAAAAAGATTGCATGAAAGGTTAGGCACATGGAGGACAGATTTTAAAACAAGGTTTTCTGAGACAACTATAGAACCTTTTCCTACAACTAGGGACAAACTACCATTAGCAATACGAATTTTTAAGTGACCAGAATTTGGAATATAAGTACTAAACAAATGTGATAAACTAGTCATGTGATCAGAAGCACCAGAATCAATGATCCAAGGTGCCGGATTTAAAGAACTAGTGAGAGCACTTAAAGAGCTACCTTTTTGGGCAAGAGAACCTGAGGAGACACTTGAAACTTGAGTTTGGTTCAACAGTTTGGAGAGATGATCAAGCTGCTCCTTACTGAATGGAGATGTCTCGGTTTCGATAGTAGCCTGCATTCCACGCCCATTCTTGTCTCCAAATCTGCCTACCTTCCAATTTGCTGGTTTTCCATGTAGTTTCCAGCATGTTTCTAGCGTGTGCCTTGGTTTGTTACAGAAATCACACCAGATCTTGGTTTTCTCTTCAATCTTCCGCTATGGGTGATTTGTTTGTTTTGGATTAACTGCAGCTGCTGCCATTTCTGTGGTTGTTACATTAAGTGCAGAGTTCTCACTATGAGTGCTAGAAGATTTCTTCCCATCATCACCAACCTGCGGCTTTCTTTCCTCCTAACTTCCGAGTAGACTTCTTTAGTGGTAGGCAGTGGCTCTTTGCCTAGAATACGTCCTCTCACTTCGTCTAACTCAGCATTGAGTCCAGCCAAAAATGCAAAAACACGGTCCTTCTCAACTGTTTTCTTGAACACACTATCACATGCACACTTCCATTCAAAATCATAAAAGAGGTCAAGTTCTTGCCACAAACCTTGTAATATGTTGTAATACTTTGTAACAGTTTGATCTCCTTGTCTTGTTTCTCAGATCCTTGTTTTAATTTCATAGACTTGTGCGGAATTGCCTAAGTCTGAGTATGTCTCACTCACTGCGTCCCATAATTCTTTGGCAGTGGAGAGATACATAAATGTTTGGCATATGGTGGATCATCTTCCTTTGGGGCCTGTTTTGCACCAGTTAAATAACCAATCTTCCCCCGCCCTCAGACGAACAACTTTACGGATTATAGAAAATTCTATCCATTTAGCAGATGAGTAGTAATTTAGAGGGGATTGGGTTGTCACTTGAACCAAATGAAGTGATATGGGATTTCCAAGCATTTGAAGAATCGACCGAAACTTCCGCAGTGGAGATTCCAGACATCGCGGATTTAACCAAAGAAATTGTCCAGAAACAACGAAGAGAAATAGAAGAATAAGTCTTCTATAATTCTGGTATAAACAACCAGAATTAACGATGAATATTTGCTGATTTTATCGGATAATCAGCAGAACAACGGAGTAATTTACCGTCCTAGTGAGGGCGGCTCTGATACCATGAACACAAAGGTGAAAAAGAATAAATTCTAATATTCTCTTTTCATATATCATATGTTAGTTTACAGGCATTACATGTATAGAAGTGTATTACAAATTCTATCTAAGGAAAAGATATATATAGATCATAATTTTAAAAAAAGAAAAAAGTCAACTATCTAACTCTGGATAATTCCTAAAAATCCTCCCTAACTAATTTCCTAACAATTTAGCCTAGATCTTTCCACATGTTGTAATGCCTAAAAAGGGAGGTAAAATAAACTTCTTGAAAATGGGATTTCGAACATCATATGTCATATACCTGAAATGGGAAGAGCATGCTTCTAGTAGCTTAGTATGTAATGACCCTGTCATTTCCCTTCCCTTCTTTTTCCCCGTTTTTACGGATTTTCTTTTTCCGTTAATGTTTCTTTTCTGAGTTCGGGTTTTGTTCCCTTCGGTTCGTCTTAAGTGCTCGGGAATAGTTTCCGACACTCTTTCTTTTGGAGATTAGTATCATCCTTGTGATGACGGTGTCATCTTCTTTCCATTTGCGGCGTCTTTTTTTTCCCTTTATTTGTACTTATTTGTTTATCGTATCTTTTTGCGTAACCTTAGAATTTGTGTTCGGATTTGACTTCTGACTTTATGTGCGTTCTCTCCATTTGATTTCCATGAAATGGGTATATTTACTTTTGTAGAAAAGCATGCTACAGGTTTACTTTTCCCGTAGGGGCATGGTTGCATAGTTTCTTCGGAAACATTTTCTTTTCTTGGGGTGTTTTTCGTAATTATCTTTTTGGATATTTTTGTCTTAGGGACCATTTTGCAATTTATTTTGTGAGATATTTAGAGGAGGGGCCTTTTTGCAATTTGTATTTAGAGGAGGCACCTTTTACAATTTATATTTTGGAAGATGGACTTATTTTGCAATTTCCTAAAGTGTGTGTGTGAGAGAGGTAATGCTAGCACACATAGTGCTTTAGATAGTGGAGAATCTCTATATTTTCCACTATCTCCTTATCTTCTTCATCTCTTTCTCTCTAACCTCTCTCTTGCCTCCATTGTAGAACACTTTGACCTAGACCTTACACCTTGATTTTGAGCCCTTTCCACTCACCTTTGAGCTTAAGTCTTGGAAGACAAAAGCTTCCCCTCACCCTTCCCTACAACACCCTTGCTCGGTTTTCCGATTTGAGTCCGTTTGCTTTGGATTCTAGAGCTCTCTACTCTAGTGAGGTAGGGGATGTCCTATGTTTATACCCTTAGTGTTTTAAGGTTTAATTTGAGGTTTAATATATGTTGTATGCATGCTTACACTTCTAGAATTGCATATAGGTTGCTTTAATATATGATGAACTTAGGGTTTCATGTTGAGTTTAGCTTGTATACAACCTATATATTGTGTATGTGTTGTTTCATTTGAAGTAATCTAGAATCTAGAGACCTTCATGTATTGTAATTACATGAATTTAGTGATTTCCATGTATATAGATTACTTGATTTATGTATAAAGCATGCCTACGAATTGTTGAATATTCAATACCATGTTGATGTTGAAATGAGAACTTGGAAGCTTACTTTACATTAGCATTAATTAGTTTTCTACATTAGCAATATGAAGTTAGTTTATGTGTGTTCAAATTTAGGCTTGGTCGTGTGGCTTCGGTGAAGTATACATTTATTTTGCAATATGAACTTGTAGAGATGTAGTTTTGTGTGTGAATCATGGTGTGAGTGCCACGACGGCTTTAGGAGCATAGTGGTCATTATTCCATTCATGAGTTCATTTGATTGTAAGTTGTGTATGCACAGCATACATAAAAAGTTTGAAGGATGGACGCCATCCGAAGTTGAAAATAGTGGACATCGCATCTAGTGGGTGGAAGGTCCCATGGAACATTGGCCAATGGGGTGTGGAAGTGCACCAATCTCGTTTTCGTGTCCGGAATTTGATTCCGGCATCATTTTTCGTTACTTTGTGTCATAGAGTCACATGTGTGAGTTGCATCATAGTGGAGTCTATGTGGTGGTTATTTGGTAGCTGTTGGAGTGCTGTATACTTTGTTATCCTACTAGCTTTGTGGTAGTTATTATGACAAGTATATGCTTTGGTTTTGATTCGTTTTCATTTACAGGTTGACATTGCCCATTTGAAATTGTAACTTGTTGAAGTCAGTTATGGTGAATGGGTTTTAACATGTTTCAATTGTAGCTTTAGGGTATCCTTTAGTTTCCTCTTTGAACATAGACATTAGTATGTTCCGTTTGGATTCAGTCTATATTAAACTTGCAAATCTGTTAAAACTTTAGGTTATACGCATATATTTTTCCTATGAGTAATGCAAGTTACTCACCCCCGCTGATTGCGATTTTTCAGGCAAGAAGAAGTTGTTTTGAGATACACAACATCCCTAGGTTGGCTTGGTTATTTTGGAGTATTTTGTGTAATTTACAGTGCATGCAAGTGTTAGCATGCCAAACTTTTCCCTTTTAGATTGTAATGCATAGCTAGGTTTTAATACGTCGTTTTTACTTTGGAACATGTAATGTGTACCTAAGTGTACTCTTTCGAACTCTTTTTATATGTATGATGTGTGGCCAAAGCCAAACACCTTTTCATTTTCATTTATGTACTTTGATTCCGTATTTTACTTTTGAAAGCAATTTTACGAATATTAGAGGTTTGACAGGTGATATTTTGCATTTGGCGTATTTTGAGACCGCGGGCATTGCAACACGTCTTAAAATGCATATTACGTTTGCGTGCATGTTCACTTTTGCACACAACATCACATTTGATGAAATGGATGTTCTTTGGATTCAACATTTTTATGTTTTTGCAAAATCTGATCTTAAGGGCATTTTGGGAATTTCATTTGAAAAATAAGCTTCGGCCTTGACATGGTCACTTAGAAAATGTGATTTTAGAAGGGGTCACTTCATAACATTTTTCCAAAAAATGTGTCTTGGTCTCGAAAACCCCACGTAAATTCCAATTTTCTGGTTTAAGCATTTTTTTGAAATTAGAACATGGTATCATTCATCGACTTTTTTTTGAAAATCGTGTCGACCGTTCCGGAACTTCCAGAGGTCTTGTAGGTGTATTTTAAGGTTTCATATTCAATTTAGACATTTTAAAAATCACCCGAACCCCCATTTTCAGTCCATGAGCAATAACTTTGAAAGTTGGCGGGCGCCCGCCAATTTTGGCGACCGCCCGCCATTGTTGGCTTGCGGTCGCCGCAGCCTCCTTGGCGGCTGCCCCCTTCCTATGCTGGCCTCTTAGCTGCCTTTTTTGGCAATATATCCCTTTTGCCCGAACTCCGAATCAAGTGATTCTTGAGTCAAACTTCATTGATTTTTCGTCGTCTTTCCAATTTTGTGCACGGTAGCACCCATTCCTATGTGAAATGACTATTTTTCTCTTGGTTCGTTTCTCGTCAGGTCTTAAAATCCTAGCTTCCGCATTTGTTTTCTTTTGGCCTCGTAGCTTCTCAGGAGGTTACTTTGATGTCTTAGAGGTGATATTCATCTCTAGAGACTCCGTTCTTCATTTCGTTTCCGCATTCGGGATCCACTATCGGATCAACTTTCGGGTCATCACAAGACGCACCGGGTTTGTAAAACCAGGGCCGTCACATAGTACTACTGCTATTCATGCTAAATATCAAGAGAGAAGCTTATGGGCATTCAATTTGACAAAATGTCACCTAAAAATGGATGATATTGGAACAACACATCCAAATGCATGCAATATGCCACTCACATTGTTAGGTAGTGAAGAAAAATTTAGATTGATATGGTAATTGATCTGAAATGGAATAAAGGAACTCGCAAACATTTGGCGATCTCAGATGTGTCGATATCAATGGTGACTCATTGAACCTCCACGCTCTTTAGCATGAGATTTTGAGTCTTGCGTGTCTACCATTTCACAAGCATCTTGAAAGTGAATCATATTCCATGAATATGATATCTAGAATACAAGGAACTAAAAGATAGAACACAAGAACCACTGAGTGGAGAACTCTTCACTAAGCTTGTATTATTTTCTGCTTTAGAACAATTATTATAGTTCCTTTTTATAGAAGAAAGGACTCCTTAACTCCTTACATAACTAAGCCTTCATAGTTCTAGTTAATCTAGTAAGACCTAAACTGGCTTTACAGTATGAACCATTATGGGCATCGACCTAATTTTTAGGTATAAAAGGCATAGAAAAGGTCTATTAGACTGACTTTCGTAACCCTCCAAACAAATAGTATTAAGCAGTAGGAAAGTTTTGACTTTTCGCTTTTACAGCAATATTGAAGGTCATTCCAACCTTGAATAAACTTAGCTCCACATGTCGTTGTAGACACTCCATGAGAGCTTTCAAGTGGAGCAAAAATTGCATTAATCATGAATTGAGGACCCCTTTATAAAATCACCTTTGCAATCGTATAGACACATAAATAATAAAGGGTAATCACCACTGTCAGATTAAGGTTCTTAAAATTTGGTCAACCTCCCCTGAGGTTTGCACAGAAATTCATATTGCCCCCAGCAGAAAGTCACCAATAGGTTCTTTAATGGCCAATAGGTCCGTTAAAGAATTTGTTATAAAATCCCAAAATGCTCCTATCCTTTCAGAAGAGCAAGGGAGGGATTCAAATAGTTTCTATTGTAAGACTGATTTCTAATAATGAAAAATATCGATATTTTGTTCGCAACACACGTTCTCTCTGGTCTAAATCTATGAAATACAACTAATTATGTAAGAACAGAACTACTTGATCCTGATTCATAATGAGCTATGACTATGCCATGGCCGACAATCCTGACCTAAGCTTCCCCCCTCCAATAAAAAAAAAAAAAAAAAAAAAAAAAGGAAAAAATTGGTTCAATTACATTGTTATTTGCCTTAAAATAGAGTTAAAGGAAGGCAAAAAACTTCAACACCATTTTTATCCTATATCTGCAGTGAACCACTTTTCAGATAAGTTTCACCCAGCCTATACTGCTACTAAAAACTAATATGAATTAAAAAAAATCACAAGTGCCCTTCCAAACTTTTGGAATTCAATGTCAACCCAAAGTTTCACTCTAAATAGTATGAATTGTACTCCACATGGTTACCATGTCAAACCCATAGGTCTAAGTGATATCCACTACAATTTCTGCTGCCAAAACCAATACAGAGCTGATCTACAGAAAATTATAAAAAGTGAAAAAAAAAAAAAAAAAAAAAAGGAACTCCTTTCAAATTGATGTTATAATTTAAACATGAAGGTGAAAAGGATCTGTTCATATTTATCGAATATCTACCACAACTTCTCCAAATTTTTACACAAATATCAAATTATAATTCACCTATTCAAACGAACTTAATTGCAATTGATTAAACAAAGATGAATAACTCTTCAATATGCCAATATGGGCAACTTATCAAAAAAAAAAATATGCCAATATGGGCAAATATTCCTGTATTGTTAATGAGAAACTTAAGATGTACCAAGACTACAAAGAAAATTCTTATTACCAACTTTTACCATCTTTACCTAACAAGCATTTCTAGATCCCTACTTCTGAATTCTTTCTTCCAATTGAAAAGAAAGTTTCATTATCCGCTCTTAGTAACTCTAGAATCCCAAGCTTGTCAATCAGATCCAATGTATCAAACACATAGACGCACAAAACCAACCAAAAAAACTATGGTATGTAGAAATATTTTAAAGTCAGACTTCTAATAAGGAGCATAGCAAACAAGTCATGTCATAATAGAAAATTACAATAGTCTCATACAAAAAATAGAATAAAAAATTTGCAGCATCACCACAGATGTGATCACAATGATTTCTTGACAATAGAAATTACGAATTTAATAACCATCAGTGATATATTCAAGTTGTATGCAAGAAAAAAATTATCTGAACAATATGCAAAAATCAATTCTTAAGTACAAACAATTCAATTAAAAGTAGTTGAAGTAACGGTAAAAAAATGTTAATATTGATTTAATGTTTGAGAAAGAAGGAGACCTCAATTCAGAGTCAAATACAATAGAGAGAGAGAGAGAGATGACAAAATGTAGGGAGTAGAAAAAAATATATAATTATTATTTTTTTTTAAATGAGAGAGAGCAGAGAGATAACTTAAAAATAAATTACAAGACGTAGGTAGGAGAAGAGAACATGTAATTAATTATTTTAGTGGAGAGAGAGAAGAGATATAACTTCAAGAGTAAAGAGTTTGTAAATTATTTCAGCTTGCCTAAGTATGCTCCCAACTGCCAGGGAAGAAATTTCCAAACATATTCTATCTCTGTGTCTCTCTTTTCTCGTCTTCCACCCATAAATCAAAAAACCAGAAGTTGAATGAAGTAAAGAAAATTCATTCTCTGGTCCCATACCAAATAGGATGTAGAAGTTCTATAGAAATGAAAAAATTATTTCAAATGTGAGGATTCATAGATATACCAAATTTTTAATTGACATCACACATTTTTATTCTACTTTCAGATAATTTAAACAAAACTACAAGTATAAGAGTATTTTTCTATATCAATCACATTACTTACAGTTTACAAACTTCTTATATAAACATGATCTATTTGATCAAGAGATGATCAATAAAAAAAGGTTAAGGAAAGAGAGAGAGAGAGAGGAAAAAAAAAAAAAACTAACTTGGAAACTGAGCAGTCCTCAAGATGCTTGACAGTCTCTTTCTCTGCCATATCTCTAATCAGCTATCTGCTTTGTACAAAAAAGGGCAGACCTGTTTGATCCTTTTGTAAGTTTAGCATAGATTTCAAACATTTGCCATATATATATACATATACAATGCAAGGATTGGAATATCCAAAAGAACATGACATCATAGCATTCTGGGTATAGAACTTTGTTCAAAGGAGATGTTTTTTTTTTAATATATACATACATACATACATACATACATATATATATATATATATATATATATATATATATATATATGTTCTATAAATTTGAAATTTTCATCAAAAATGCACATGACAAGTGTAATTATAAATCTATAAAATCCTAGAAATTATACAACAAACCCTATAACCGAAAGCAATTAATCATCAAAAACACCCTACAAGAAGAGAGCAGTCGAAATTACAATGAAATTCCATTAACTATAATTGAAAGTGGAAGAATTTTTTAGAACTTATCAGAAGAGGACAATGATGCTAATGATAACAGTAGTGTACATCTATAACGATAAGACATATATTATATAAATCTATATAGAAATAGAAAAAATTCTTGGCATAAGAAATGGTAATGGTTAAAGAACTTACTGAAGCTCAAAATACAGAAGACGATCGCCCCGATAGTGAAGAGAGAGAGAGAGCGAGAGGAGAGTTGGGGGTTGCAAGAAATGCTGGGGAGAACTGGAGAAGTGGGAATTAGGAGCAGCAGTGTTGTTATTGACCCGATTAGAGTGGGCATAGATCCGATCCTGATTGATAAATGATATGGCCGGAGCAAATATGGGCATCTGTTCTAAATTTTTTTTAAAAAAAACACAGAATGGAATGAACCCGTTTTTAACCGGGTCTCATCTGAACTTATTTGAAAATTTCTCTCTCCTAACTCGTTGTTTAGGGCCAAAATCAACAAAAACATATATATATATATAAATTACAATAAAATGACAGAGAAATTGGTACCTCAGAAAGGTTGCAGCTTTAAGAGGTTGTTGCTCTGTTGCTCTGTTGCTCTTCAACTCTCTCAGGGCGTTCGATTGTGTTTAATCTTCAATCAATTTGCTGAATTTGTATCTTTTACTCATTTTTAAAAATATACTACTTGTCACAAAGATTAATTTTCGTGGGTTTTACAATGGAGTTCGGGTAGTGGAGATTTCAAATGGGTTCTACCCGGTTAACCCAGCCTTCCATTCAAGGTAAATGGATCCTCTACCACGAGAAATTATTGTCTGGGGAGCTTTCAGTTTTAAAATCCCTTCCACTGCAAAGGCTTTGAAAAATGTATTTTGATAAAAAAATTTTAAAACAAAAAAGTTGTTTGGTGGGTAAAATTTTTGAAGCTATGTTAACTATTAAGATAATTTAATTTGAAAATTATATCCTTAATAAATCATGACTAGCAAAGAGTTGAATTGGAATATAGAAGGGAAGAAGGAAAAAAAAAAAAAAAAATCATAATTAAAGTGATAGAGTGAAATTGCCAATGTTGAGGGTGAAATTCACACGGTTCGATACGACACCGTTTTCCTACAAAGAAAAAAGTAGAAGATTGATGAATCTTAACGGCACCAGTGTGGTGCCTGCCAAGAGCTCTCCAAGGATAAGTCAATCACCAGAAGTCTAAAAAAAAGGCAGGGATTTAATAATAGTTTTTTGTCATACCTTTATTGACGGGTAGGATTTCATTCTTACAGTCGCTCTCCCTCAGTTCATTTGCGAGATCCGAAGGAGATCCGCTTATGCGAGATCTGATGAGATCCGTTTGTTGCCAGATTTGTTGGGGATATGATTTAACCCTTTTGACTTCCTTAAATTGTGCCAAGGTTATCTTTACCCTGTTGAACCACGTCATATTTCATTATTCATAAAAGTCGAAGAGGTCTAGCGGCTGGTCAATAGTTAGTTGCCTTTATCCTTCAGTTAAGTAGGTCATGTTTATTTTTGGCTATCAATGCAGAAACGATTAATTGGTATAGTGATGATCTAGGTATACAAATTTAACCCAACCCAATCTACAAGATAGAAATTTTTTTTTTTTTTTTTCCCTTGACTACATGATAGAAGATGAAAAAAAAAAATTTGAAAGAGAGAGATGACAATAAAATTATCCCATTTTTATTCTTATTTATAACTATAAATCACTTTAACAGGGCAGCCTTCAAAAAAGAAAGAAAAAAATTATATATATATATATATATATATATATATATATATATTGTGTATATATATATGGAGACAGAAAGAAAAGTTATTTGAAATTCTACATATGTTTGAATTTTAGATGAGAATTCATAAATCTTGGAATTATTGAGACTTTCAAGTCAAATAGGAATCAATAATAAATTTTCCTGAATTATTTTTTTATTTTTTGGATAGAGAACCAACAAAGAAGATGATACAGAAAGAAAAAGATAAAAATTTACAATGAAATTCAGAAATGGAAATAGGTTAAATAATGGACAATATAGGATTTTTATATTTATTACTTAAAAAAGTGTGTAACTTGCGGGAAGTCGATCAGGAAGCATGTTTTATTAGCTTTGGTACAAAAAACCTAGCCAAACAGGCCCTAAATGGGTTCGAATCATTGACATTTGGTGGGTCAGTTAAATCTGAACTTTTAAATTGAGAAAATAATTTCATAAAAATATATTAATATATTATTACAAAGAAAACATTAACTTTTATTAGATTAATCTATCAAAAGTCAAATGAACCAAGAACATATAATAATTTCTCATCTCCGAATATAGTTTCTAGTTTAAATTCCTTGTTAAATAAAATAACTTTTGAGATGTGTGAAAAATCAAATCAATTATTTAATTCATTTTAAAAAAAATTCCTCAAAACTCAAAACTCAAAACCATTCTCACCTCTTTGGAGCATTATTTTTATTTTTTAATTTTAGGATCACATGTTAGTCTTTTATTATAATCCCGACTACTTAGTAAAAAGGGTTTGTTATCCACTTTTATTAAGAATGGAAACTTTCAATGCACTATTAGCTCAATTGAGATATAACCAAATCAAGGCCACATCTAACATGAGAAGAAAGTTTATCCTAGGCAGGAGGAAAGTATTGTATAATTTGATATATTTAATATTTTTATTTAATTTTATAGACTAAAAATTTGTTTAAGTGATTGATGTGGTTTTCTTCACGTCAGATTCGGCTGTATCATTAGTTGAAGAAAAATGATTTTTACAGTGAATAGTTTTATAAACAAAAGGCAAAATGCTTCGACATCCTTTTAGATTTCATTTTATTGCTGTCATATTAAGCTTCAGCCAAAATTACTATAACACCCCATTGAGGTTGATTAAATTTGCTCAGATATCCCTTTTTTTAAATTGATAAAATAAAATCCCTAAATTACCCGTTTGAAATACATTTTCAACCTTAATGTATTAGACCCTTATACCGCTCATTGTACCAAGTCTCTTTACTCTCTCTCTAACCTCTACCTCCCCATGGGTCACGAAACTTTTGAAAAGTTCACCTTGTTTTAACGTCGACCAACCTGCGGCGAGCTTCAGAGTGTGCAAACAACGCTCAAGCCGCATGTAATTCCTGTGAACAACGAGACCCTTTTTCGTGACCATACTGTGAACACCGAGACCTGCATTCAACGCCGGCGAACAAACAGTTTCCGACGAAGCTCCAAAAAGCATTGATAGTCCGCGCTACCAGTGTCAGAGCACCGACGAGCTCAGTCCAGTCCGGTTAGCCCTGTTACTTAATTAATCCGATCAACGTAGTGCTTCATCAACAGCGTGACTGCATGCTTCAATCCAATGAGCCTCGGTCTTGTGTGATTCAGTCCTGAAACGGCAAACTTTCAATTTTAATGGAGACCTTCCTAACACCACCTACGATCAATAAACTTGTGTGAAGTTTCAAATCACAAAAAAGATGAGGAATTATGAAAATCTATAAACACAACAAAAGAATTCCTGCTCAGGCATTTACAAGAAAAATGTACACAAAACCCCATAACACAAGTATGCTGACTAAATAAATGGAATGAAACTAGATTTGATAGCCACCGGAAGGTTAACAAGCACATTGACTGCGTCACCCCAACATTTAGCTTTATAGCAGTATTTGAGGATAAGTATCTCTTTCTTCATTAGTGAAAGGGATCTTCGAGAAAGATTTTTGACCAATTCTGTAGAATTGGGCATATGATGGAAGTCCAGCGAACTGTCCGGTGACCTCCATTGATTCCGGCGTGCTGACGGCATAACCACCATCACAGTTGTGTATTCCGGCCTGCCAACATGACCACCATCATTGCCCCTTCGTCCTCTAGTTTTTTTTTTTTTTTTTAAACAGAAATACAGTTAATAGTGAATTCAGAGAGAGGGAATGAGTGAGATTGAGTATAAAGTAATATTGTCATTTTATTTTGGGATAATTTCACTTACAAGCGTAATTACAGGAAGTATCCCAAACGTTTTAAATATTACAATAACCTCCCTCTGATGTGACTGAGGTCAGTTCCGATAGAAACCCAATGTTAAATGACTAAACTACCCTCTATTATTAAATTAATTTCATTAATTAAAAAAACCTTTAACAAAGTACCCATTCTACCCCTACTTGAAAAAAATGGTGACGCAAAGGGGAAAAAAAAAAAAAACGAACCAGGAACAAAATTTTCATTTTTCCCAGACCTGATCCCATCCATATGAGCCTTCAATCTAAGACCTGAACAACACAATTGTTGAATCCATTAGTCTGCCTACTTATTTATCTGTACTCTGAAACCCCAACACTTCCTCCATTTTCGTCACGACGGACCACCTCTGCACCACCATAGCCACTGCCGATACCATCACATCTCACCTCATACACTTCTATCACCATAAAACGCATATATAGTTTTATACATATATGGTAAGTGTGTGTGTATATATATGTATATATATATATATATATATATATATATATATATATATATGTATATGCAATCTCAACAAAGGGAATCGGATTTAGACGAGCAGAGATTACGGTGGTGCAAGTAACAACATTCCGATGAAGCATTTCATCAAACAACACATGTGCGTCATTCGAGAGTTAGACAAACATAAGATTGAATAACAGAACTAAAAAACGAAGCTTGTCGCAGTCCTCACCAACAAGTTACCGCCGCCACTGGTTCAACGACAGCGTCCACTGATAGTCGGTATCGCTGTTGAGATCATGCATCGCCGCCGCCGTTTCAGTTCTCTTCATCACCGGATCAGAGGTGTCTTGCGTTACCGGGCTCACTCTCTCTTTCTACATCCATTATGCTCACTGACCGTAGATCAGTCCTCCATTGCCGCCGCCGTTTCGTTCCTCGCTGCTTGCTCGCCGTCGAGACCTCACGCCGGTAAGCATCGATAAGTCGTTTCGTCCTTTTTGTTTGCCATTCAAACCTCGCTGCCGCCGCGTCACTGACATCCTTGCTCGCCGTCAACTGAGCACATCGTTGCTCATCGCCGGTGGGTTATTCATAGCTCGCTAACTTGGGTGATTATCCCATCAGCGACGGTCCAGACGTGGATCCAAGAGATTAAATGACTGTGATTGTAGCCCTCGACGAAGACCGTTGATCTGAAATTGGCGATGGAGAGGGGAGCGAATTCCAAACAATCTTTCGGCGAGGTAGTGCGGGTGATCAAGCGCACCATACACTAGTGGGACGATGGACCATGGAACCACCATTCAAGGTCAGTCAAAGTTTAGAGAGAGAGAGAGAGGAATCAGAGAGAGTACAACTTTTTTCCCCTTATTATTAGGTTAATTCGTAATTTTCATTTAAAAATGAGGGTATAAATGTCTTTGCAATCTTTGTAAGGGTAAATGTGATATTTCACCTTTAAAAAGGATGATATCAGCAAAAAACGATCCTTGACTGGCGTTGACTGCCACCAGAAGGGGTAAAGTGTTATGCCGGAGTAAACCTTGAGGGAGGTTATTGTAATATTTGAAACGTTAGGGGTACCGCCTGTAATTACGCCTAACCTCAGGGGAGGTAAGTGAAATTATCCCTTTTATTTTTTATATATTGGGTAAAATACAGTCACACCCCCTGAAGTTTAGTAAAAGGACACTCAGAGGAAACAATGACAGCCCAAGTTTTTCAACCCGGTGCGTCAGTGATGAACTGAAAGTTGATCAGATAACGGATCCGAATGCGAAAACAAAAGATAAAACCAAAGTCTATAGAGATAAAAATCATCTACAAGACACCAATGTGACCTTCTATGAAGTCACGGAACTCAAAGAAAGCAAAAGCGGAAACAAAGGTCAAAACGGACAAAATCTATCAACCAGGGGCCAAATGGTCAATTCACAAATAAAGAGATAAACTTGACTTTAAACAAGTCAAAGAAGGTAAAAACAACCTGACCTAGTCATTTTACAACATTCCAAGATATTCCAAGAATATTGGCCAAGAATTCCACGAAACGCCCATTCCCAGTTTAAGCAAAAACTGACACTACCTCACTAAAATATGAATAAGTCCTACTGTGTTTTGAATCTAAGAATGACATTGGTACCATTGGAAAGCTGACTCAAAATTCATGAATTTAGGCTTAAGAATCACCCCATTTGGATTAAAAATGAAGGAGATATGAACGTTTGAAGTCAAAACATCAGTGCTGAATCAAAACTGAAGAAGTAGTTGAATGAAGGCTATTTCGGTCGACCGAAATAGAGTTTCGGACGACCGAACTGGGCAAAAACTCTTCTAAAAACATATTTTTGGGCAAAAACTCTTCTAAAATAGAGTTTCGGAATACCGAAATAAGCCATCGGTCGATCGAACCAACATTTCGGACGACCGAAATGGCTTGAAAAGCTGCTGGAAGACCTATTAAATGCCAAAAATATTAAGGCTTAACCTAAGCCTCAAATCCCAACATGAAATTGGTTCAAAAATGAAGGTTTTAAGCTATGTAAGCATGCCAACAAGTGTACTTTAAATATTTAAGTGTGTTACAATGACACATGGCCTCATTACATAACATTTACTCCAAATCATATGCTAAACCTCAAAGTTAGAAAGAAATACATTTCAAAGACAAAACTTAAAATTTAATTGCATACACTTGTACTTTAAAGTTTGTGGCCCTTGACCTCATGTCATACATATCAAATACATTGTAAAGAGGGTACTTATGTACACTTTACATGTTTAGAATCAATTATACACATTTTGACATATAAGGCTACAAATGGCATTTCAAGCCAACCTTCACAAAATGGAACTCTCAAGTCCACTAATCGCCCAAGCATAATAAGAATCTCAACCTTGATTCATGTACCTGAAAAATGTCCCCACTACGTGGGTGAATAACATAAAGCTACTCGTAGAAAATGAGCATACTTCGACCTAACATTTTACAATTTTGTCACCTTAAGGTGAAACATGTTAAAGAGGCTCATGCCACCTAACATCTATGTCAAAGTGAGACTCAGGGAGTATCATAAACTACCCTAGATCATATATAGCATAAATCATGTCATTCATGTAATTTCAATAACATAGAAGCATGTTATACAAGGCAACAAACATAGATTTTCAAAATTATCAACTTGAAATCTAAAAGGCGAAAACAACTAAAGTAGATCATGCCACCTAACGTCTATGTTCCAAATGAATCTATAGGATCATTCCTAAGCTACATTTGAACATATAGCATAGATGTACTTGATAACATCAAAGTTCGCAATGATTCATCAAAATCATAAAACATAAATATATTTAACAACATTAAAAAACATGCGATGATTCCTTACAAATCATAATGCATATATGTACTTAACAACATTAAATCCTGCGATGATTAATTAAAATCACAAAACATGGATGTACTTAACAACATCAAAATTTACAATTATTTATTAAAATCATAAGACATAGATGTATTTAACAATATCAAAACCTGCAATGATTCATTAGAAATCATAATGCCTGAATGTACTTAACAACATTAAATCGCCAATAACCAAAACCACAAGTCACAATTAAACATGATTGTCAACTTGGAATTAAATGCGAAAACAAATAATGGGAGACTTGGATATCAAATCCTGGATAAAGCCAAGACCTATGGTTATTCCGGGCATTCACCCGCTGGGAATAGTACCCTAAGTGCGCACTATAAATGGGGAGAACTCATATCTCCCGCACTAGAGCCAAACTCTTGCCATGTCTCTGTAACGATGTCTCAAATAACTCCAAAATAGATAAGTCAATAACTTATATACGAAGTATATATAAAGCACGAAAACCACCTTCCATGCACAAATAGGTTGAAACCACACAGCTCATGCTCTAAATCCACAACTAATATAGGATGATAAATGTCGAATCTTCAGAGCGCAATTCGTTACGTGCTATAAAAACGTCACATGTCGAATCTTAAGTGTGCGATTCGTTACACGCTATAACAATATAATTCAATACTGAAAGTATAACTTATAAATCCATTACAAGTCTAAAATCATGCTTCAAACATACTACCAATATTAAACACATGATTAAATCTTTAACGTAATAGAAACGGAAATTAATTACATAACCTAATTAATTTCTTTAAGTTTCAAGTATCGATTTAATGATACCTAATTAACACATGTTATACAGCATAGCATAGTCATTACATATACCACATGAAAAACTTAATTAGGTTATTAAAACAATATGATGGAATTTAATTAAATCATGATAATTAAATTCCTAGATTCTAAAACAACAACAAATAGTCCCATTAAATATATTTTAATTAATTCTTTTAATTAAAAACTCTAGAATTTCATACTCATCCAAATGCTCTCAAATTAAAGTATGTTAAACAACATGCCATAACTTAATTTAAAAACATATTATAAGTTAATTTCATGCAAGGTACGACCATGAGAATTAAACTTTTACCTAAGATAATTATTAAATAAAAATTTCAATTCTTATTCAAATAATTCCAATTTAATATATGTTAATAAACATATCAAGTCCAAACTTTCTCGCATGCCACAATTTAATTCTAAGTTATACATCATCATGAGAATTAAATCCTAACCATAGAAATTAATTAAATTAAATTCTAGGACTTAAACCAAAGTAGGCATATAAGTTGTATAATCATGAGAAACACTCTATATAACACATACAAAATTCTAAAACATCCCCTACCTCAATTTGAGATGAAATCTCAAATCCACACCGAAATAAAATGGCTCCAAATCCGACGAAACTTTTAGGTTTTGTCGGGGACAACACGGTGAACAAGAATCCCAAGGAAGCCCTATCTAAATCATAACTTGACCTCAAACCTGAACTCAAGAAATGGTCAAAAATGGATTCTAATAAGGGGGAAAGGTAGAGCACGTCAAGGCAAACACAAAACGCTAAGGCACTACACCTTTTTACTAAAAGGAAAGTGGCTGGAAAATGAAGAAGAAGGGTGGCAGCCCCTTGGTTGCCATGGCTGCCGGCCAAGAGAGAGGAGAGAGAGAGAAAAATCTGATTTTTCCTCTTAAGACCTCCTATTTATAGAAAAACCCTAAAAGTGTCTCGAACGGGTCCGGAAAAGTGAAATTTGAGTAAACGCACTCAAACGACAAAACTCCGTAAACGAAAAAGAATCAAAATGAGAAAATATGAATAAAGGAAGAAACGGTATCGAAAACTGAGTCGTGAATAGAGGGATATGCCCAAACAAGTTTGGCAGCAACCAAGGTCAAAAACCCTGAAACTGGAGAAAAACCACCCGAATGAAATTCTAAGAGTACACGACTCGACGAAAAGTGAAAATGAATCCCGTACGAGAATCAAGGCTCAAAACGAGACATTTAACAATAACTTTCATTAATTGCACAATGACTCCTCCAAAAAGTGAAAACTGTACTAATGACCCAGAATGAAAATATCTTTTAAAAAATATTTTCTTAGAAACCCCTGAAATAAAATATCTTCAAAAGATATTTACGAAAAATACCCCAAGAAAAGGAAATGTTTCTGAAGAACTATGCATCCATACCTCTATGGACACCGGGAGCAACCAGAGTACTTTACTGCAAAAGTAAAAATACGTATTTCGTGGAAATCACTTAGAATAAAGATATGCGAAGTCAAAAACCAACTCCGAACACAAAAAGTGAGGTTATGCCAACAAACGGAGAAAAGACAAAATAGGGAAATGGACGAAAAGTGAATAGTGTCTGAAAAATGAAAATGTTGAAATGATGCGGTTCTCAAAGGAAGTTGTCAATTCAAAGAAAAGAGTCTCGAAAATCATTTCAGAGTACTCAAGACGATACTAAGTGACAATAAATCGAACTCAGAAAGGAAAAGAACAATGAAAAAAAAAAAAAAAAAAAAACATCCGTGAAAATCTGAGGAAAAGGAAAGGAAGGAAAATGACCGAGTCATTATAGAAACTTACCTGTTTTTTGGACAAAGACACCCCCTAAAGGTTCAAAAATGGGCAAAGACACCCCTTTACATGAAAAATTGACTAAATTACCCTTTGACAGTTTAGGAGACTTTTTTTAACTTTACAATTTAATAAATTTGACCAATCTACCCTCATGAACAATTTATGCATTAAAAAAATAATTAAAAAAAAAAAACCTTTATATTGTTCACTTTCTTTTTTCTTTTTCTTTTTTTAATAAATATCCCAACTTCTAAAAAATACAGACGTCTAAAACGATTTTTTGATCCAATACATATATTTCAAATAAATTATATTTTGTTATTACTTCTTTTCTTTTTCTTTTTTATTTTTAAATTAAGATACTTAATTCTTTCATCTAAAAAAAATTAAAGCAATCTCTTGTCCTTAAAAAAAAAAAAAAAATATGGTAACAGTATAACTTTATGCATCTTAAATTATATATCAAATATTATGCATTTTCCAACATAAAGAAAAATAAGTACCGGTATAACTTTATGCATGCCTTTGTTTTTTTTTTCCTCCCTTTGTTTTATTATTATTTTTTTCCCCTTTTATGTTGGGAAATGCATAATATTTTATATACTTCGTATAATTTAAGATGCATAAAGTTATACTGGTACCATATTTTTTATTTTTAAGGAAAAGAGATTGGTTTAATTTTTTTAGATGAAAGAATTAAGCATCTTAATTTAAAAATAAAAAAGAATAAGAAAAGAAGTAATAATAAAATATAATTTATTTGAAATATATGTATTGAATAAAAAAATCATTTTAGACGTTTACATTTTTAAGAAGTTAGGATATTTATAAAGTAAATAACCCCAAATTTTTTTTATTTTTTTTATTTATTCTTTTTATACATAAATTGTTCATGAGGGCAGATTGGTCCAATTTATTAAATTGTAAAGTTAAAAAGTCTCCTAAACGGTCAAAGGATAATTTGGTCAATTTATCATATAAAGGGGTGTCTTTGTCCAAAAAAAAAGTAAATTTCCTCTGAGTGTCCTTTTATCAAACTTCAGTGGGTGTGCTTGTATTTTACCCTTATATATTTAGGCCATCTGCAGCGCTATAGCCAAAGCCCAATTTTCGCAAGCGTGAAGGGCCTTTGGGCGTGCAATAGTATGGCTAAATTGGTGGGGCCCAATTTTGCTCGCGGGCCGGCTCGCGGTATTCAACGAGCCGCCCACGATCTTGAATTTTTTTTTTTTTTTTGTTTTTTCTACGCCAAAACGGCGCCGTTTGGAACAAAGCTTTTTTGTTTTTTTCTCCTGCTACTGTACAGTGCGCCAACAGTGCCTTAAGGCACTGTTTGGCAGGATTTTTTTTTAATTAAAAAACCTTTTTTTTTTTTTTGTTTTAGTTTTTTCCCTTAATTTTTTTTTTTTAATTTTTTTGCTTTAAATTTTAAATGTGTAGGCCAAATAGTGTATTTGGCCGTTAAGACACTGTTTCTATAGTACCAAACAGTGCCTTAACGGCTATAATTTAAAAAAAAAAAAAATTAAAATTAAAATTTTCCTTTTTTTTTCTTTATTATTATTATTTTTTTGTTTTTTTTGTTTTTTTCCCTTAAAATTTGGTTTTATTTTAAAAAAATTTTGCTTTAAATTTTAAATGTGTAGGCCAAATAGTGTATTTGGCCGTTAAGGCACTGTTTCTACACTACCAAACAGTGCCTTAACGTCTATATTTTTAAAAAAAGTTTTAACATTCAAAATTTTTAACTTTATTCAAAATAAAAATAAAAATAAAATACTTATTTTCTTATTCCAATCTTAAAAAACCATTACATAAAAAAAATACTAATACACGAAATGTCATAACATCTTAATATAAAACAAAATGCAACATAAATTAAACATCTTCATCAGCATAGCGGTTCCACAAATTTTCCATCAAATCATTCCTCAACCGCGTATTTGTCTCTCTATTACGAATCTGAAGTTGGCGAGAGGATATGTGTGTCGCTAAAACATATGGGCATTGACTTAAAATGGGAATCGGGATTGTATCCTCCGGTAGCGGAGTCCATCTTCCAATATTTGCGTGACGCTTATCTTTAATGATCATATTATGAAGGATGATGCACGTTTTCATTATGAGGCGCAAGTCATCTTTCTCCCAGTAACGCACTGGTCTTTGCGTTATTACCCACTTGATTTGCAATACTCCAAAAGCCCGTTCCACATCTTTCTTTGCTGCTTCTTGTCACTGAGCAAATAATTTTTCTTTTGTAGTGGTTGGATGCGGGATGGTCTGCATCAAAGTTGGCCACTTAGGATATATACCATCAGACAGGTAATACTCCATTCTATAGTGATGTCCATTCACTACATAATTAACCGGAGGTAATTGGCCATTGACGATACCATTGAATATCGAGGAATGATCCAACACATTTATATCATTGTGTGAACCTGGCATTCCGAAGAATGCATGCCAGATCCACAAATCTTGTGAGGCAACTGCTTCCAATATGAGAGTTTTCTTGCCAGATCGTCCCCTATGTGTGCCTTGCCACTCCACTGGGCAATTCTTCTACTCCCAGTACATACCGTCGATAGAACCAAGCATACCCGGAAATCCTCTCTGCTCCCCTTCTTCAAGCAGCAGTGCTATGTCAGCTTTGTTGGGTGGACGCATATACTCCTTTGCATACACAACAACAATAGCATTACAAAATGCCTTAAAGCATTTAATGGCAGTGCTTTCACCGATTTTAATATACTTATCATAGTGATTGGCTGCACAACCATATGCGAGTATACGAATAACAGTTGTCATATTCTGTATAGAAGACAACCCCAAACGACCAGTCGCATCTTTTTTTTGGACAAAGTAGTCATCATAAGTTTTGACATTATTAAGGATATGAAGAAAAAGTTCTCATCACATCCTAAATCGCCTGTGAAAGTACTCCGGTGGATATGTGCAATTATCGTTGAAGTAGTCTTTCATTAGCTGATAGTGGCTTCCCTTTCGGTCACGATAAATGTACCGCTTCCTTTTACGGACTGGAAATACTTGCTCAACTATCTCTGGCCTCACTGAATTCATAATCTCATAGAATTCGTCTTAATCTTGTTAAATCAACGCCCCAAAAGGATCATCTTCTGAAGAGGACGACGAGGAAGATGAAGAATTAGAGTAAACTAAAGGAAAAACTTGTGATGACGAAGCCATTTGAATTTCGAAATTGCAAAAAGATAGATGATGATATTTTGCTACAATGGTGAGAGATGAATATAGTGATGATTTTCAGATGAGCAAATGAGTTTCAATTTATAAGATGAAAAATATAACCGTTGCAAATATAGCCGTTAAAAATATAACCGTTACAAATATAGTCGTTTAGGAAAAGTTAATTTTTTTTTTAATTTATTATTATTATTATTATTATTTTTTGGCAGTGAAAATTCGGAGAGCCTGATGGAGTACATGTTTTTGGAAAGCGAAAACTGCTGACGTGGCTTTTGGAATTGCTGATGTGGCTATTGGAAAAGCTGATGTGGCGTTTTTAGATAGTTAAAATCCGGAGAGACCGGTGCAAATGGCCTTAGTTAAGTTTGTAGTTAAATAAAGTTAAGGGTATTGTAATAAAACTATATTTTTAATACATTTTGAGAGAGGTGAGAATAATTTTGGTTGAAGTTTAATATGAGAGTAATAAATTCAAACCTTATAAATAAACTACATTGATTAAAAATTATTCATTAGACAATTAGTATTAGTCGAAATAAAAACAATATAAAGTATTAAGAGAAAAACAACATATATATATATATATATATATATAATATTAGATTTAGAGAGAGGAGAGAGAAAGGGGGAAAGATGAGAGGTGTGGGAGGTCCGCTGCTGTGCATTGGCGATCTGCTGAGCGATGTGGGAGAAAGAGACGGTGGAGACCAACCCAACGTCGAAACCTCATTTTCACCATCTTCTTCTTCGGCACCCATCAATTCGAATCTCAATCTTCAACCCTCTGATCTCACCAAACTCTTCCAGGTTAAATATTTCACTGCACTTTCCTATTAATCTCCGCTTCAATATGTTCATTATCATTTTCAATCCTTTTGTTAATAATCATTTATGGTCTTTAAGTTTCTTCGTATTTTTTTTACCCCAATTGAAAAGTGTATAAATACCCCCTTTTCAGAACATTCTTAATTTTTGAATATCTAAAATCCAATTATTAACCTGAATAAGCATAGAGTTGTTTGTAAATTCATGGACTAAACATATATATATATACACACACACACACAGACACGCATTGATGTATGTAGCTATATATGAATGTATACAAGTGTGTGTGTTTCGGTAAGCTTTAAAGAGTGTATGTTACCTCAAAAAGCAAAGGGCATTCTCAAAAACAATTGAGCTACTAAATTCAAAATCTACTGTAATCCAAAATTTTAGCAGTTCTTTCTTTACTGGCGAAAGCAAATTTTTTTTTTCCTAAATGGTGAAAGCAAATTTTGATTCTGGGGAAACAAGGCCTTGATTGGTTTTGTTTTCTGTTTTCCTGTTCTTAGAGAATTGGAAAACATAAAACAGTTCAAAAGTTCGTTCATTTGATAATTGTCTGAAAATTGTTTCTGAAAACCTAGTTAAATAAGGGCAAGAATGATCTTTTAATTCTCTGGAAACTGTTCTGAGAACCGAATCAAATGAGCCCTAAATTTCCCCAAATTCGGTGAAATTGGAATAATCCAGGAATCTTTTGAAAAGTATATCCAGGAAATACAGAGATACAAGGAAATTCAGAAAAAAAATTTAGGACATATGGTTGACATGGTTCACTCACAAAGGGCCTACATTCATTAACAACTGCAACTCTTTTATATTTTAGTTTAAGCAACTGCAAAGAAATATGATATGATATGATATGATAGTCCACATTGATACTAGGGGAAGAGGAAGACCAACGTTAACGGTAGAGTTAGTAAAGAAAGGTATGATATCATGTGGATTGACTGAGGTTATGCAATTATATAGAGTGGAATGGAAAAATAGGATTCATGTTGCGGATCCCAAGTAATTTGGAAAAGGATTGGTTTTTGACGTTGCTGCTGCTTAACAAACTGCAACTAGTAGTTTAAATTTTACGATTCAAGGGAGTTACAAAATATGTTAAAACATGCATATACATAATCCTTTTGTATAGTTTTTACCCTCATCAGATCATCACACTCAAACAATGAATGTCAATGAGGCTTCAATGGTAAGGATGGGTATATAGATTATGCTTGATCCCTTTTGTGAGTATTAGCTAATATCATTTGCACTAGGCCCAAGTTTATAAATTTTGATTTACATATCATTTGCACTAAGCCCAAATTTATAAAACTTGATTTACACTTTAGGTGTATATGATAATGAAATCACTTTAGTACTTGTCAATAATTAATTGTTACTTGTTGATAATTAATCAGTACCTCTAGAATTACTGGATCTCAAATTTCACTCCAAAGAGATCCATTTTCTTGATGAATTAATGAGATTGTAACTACTCATATTTCAGTTCGTTAAACATTTTTTTTAAAAATAATTGTTCCTCTAATAATGTTAGAATTGATACTTTCTGCATAGAAATTGAAGGATTTTGACGTTTTACTAGAATGAAAATTTCTTCCCTTCTCCTTTTCAGTTCTTCCTAGTATTTTTGCATGTGTAAGTAACGGTATAGCTTGTAATCTAAATATTTTCTTGTAATTTCAATTTTGTAATAATAGTAATTATTATTTTTTCTAATCACTCTGAGCATGTTACAATTGCATCTTTCTTTAGGAAAACTATGACCAGTTGAATGAAGCGCTTGCTGGTACGGACCACTCATGGACAGCTCTAATGCTGAAGGTAAGGGTTATCTGTTTGAAAGATACCAATGTTATTGTGGACATTCTGCCTATTAATAATTCATTTGTAGGACATGCTCTGAAACAATATATGTCGACTCTGGTGGTTATTTGTAAATGTGTCCACCTTTTGGTTTTATAAAATTTTAGAAGTGATGGGAAAGCAAATGTCCATAGATTCTTTTCTATTATAATCATCAGACACATCTAAGCTCATTCTAATGATAATAATAACATTCCTGAAACTTGTAAAACTTTGTCTACCAATAGGAACATATTTCAGTTATTTTAACAGTTTTCATTTTCCACTGCCCCGTTTTCTGAAAACCCAGCTTTGTAAAGCTCTCGAAACTGCAAAGAAGTTGGTCCAGTCTACCAACTCTCATGTTGGCATGCTGTCGGAGAAGGTTGGGGAGCTGGAGAGAATTATCAAGAGGGCAGATTCTGCCGTTGCGGCAGCCAAAGGCATCCACAACTCTCTAAACCGAGAAGGACCTCTTATCACTCAAAATATTCAACAGTCCAGGCCTGATCAATGACAAGGTTTGGAAAAACGAATATTGACATATTTTATTCTAAACAGGTGGTGCAAAATATTGACCGGTGAGTGTCTTGTTGAATAAAAGCTCGAAAATGATTTGGAGAAAGAGAAATAAGGAGCATTAAAGGTTCATTATCTTGCCCCCCTTGGTCTTAGAATAACTTCATTTTCCTTGTTGGAGTTTGCAGTAGTTTAGACATAGGAAATGTGCTAGTACTGGATTCAGGATGGAGTTTTCCACTATAGCATTTGTGTGAGTTCAGAATGTATGCATATCTTGAAACTGAGTTTGGTGTTAATATATTCTTGATTTGTGCAAATGAAACTGAGTTTGGAAGAGCAGGTTATCTCTTTACATTTGAAGCACCGATTGAGGATTTTCTTGAACATTTTGAATAAATAGTATAGTGGTGATAGAGAATCCGAAAGACGGACAAATCTGACTATATTTATGTGAGTGGGGATGATGTCATCATGTATTTATAAATCCACCTTTCGGACTAGTAATCATTTTTCGAAAAGGCATTGCAACTTTTTGCCTTGTTTTCTCTCTCCTCCATCTTTGTCTCCTCTGGCTCATCTTCACCACCATTATAGTTCAACTCTTCATTCTCACTTCAGAATCTCAGTCCAAGTCCTCAAAGGCTCAATCAGACCACCAATCATCCTACCCTTCTTGACCCTAACATATGCTTCAAGTGAGTAGATTCCAATATCTATTCATGCATGCATATACACAAACAATAATGCATAGAGTTTCTTCCTTCTTTATTTGATTTACAAGTGTACAAATTTTTGGGATATGATTTTAAAGATGCGACTCTAAAAAGGGTGACGCTATTGATCCACACGTATATTTTAGATTAGGGTTTGATATTGCTCGATCAATTGGAACATAAAAAAATATATTTTTTCAACCTCTACCAAAAGTTTTGCTAATTCACTGAACTATCGAGACGTCTATTCTTTGGTACAGGAGAGTTATTGATTACTCAAATATTTTATTTTATTTTATTTATTTATTTATTTTTCAATAAAGGTATTCTTGTCTTACAATCACCACCAATCACCAAATAAAACAGTTAATTGCTTTCTTTTCTTTCCCTATCTCACTATAACATCGAGAAGACTTCCAATTACCTCTTCCTTTCTTTTCCTTCCTTGCTTATCCAAACACCCCCACAAGGTTAATACTATTCTCTTTTTAGTTTCTCACAATACAAGACATTCATATTTGGTTCTCAGGTCATTATCATTTGTCCTTTTCCATGAAGATTATGTTAAATCTTAATAAAGATAGGGGGGCAAAAGAAAAAGTGGTTCACGCTCCCACATATAAAGTCTAACGTCACATAGACGCATACTACAGTAGTTAACAATAATATGCCATTATGATGTCAACAATTGTAGTCAATTGCAGTACTTCAATAATAACCCATTATTTTGGTGAAAGCCAACAATCGTAGACAATTACTTCAATAAAGTTGAAAACTACCTGCAATATATTAGAAGTGCACTTAATTCTTAGTTGCAAGTTTTTAATGTCCAAGATTGGGTTTTGTCATGATTCTCAGGTGGTCTAATTGTGCTGGCTCATGACTTGAGACATTGTACATGTTTGGGAGGCTTTTCAGTTTCAAGTGAACGTGTTTTTCATCTCACGCAATGATGGGAAATATTTAACACTTTCCGTACGTGTGGCTTACCGATTGAAATAGTATAGTGAATATATTATATTATATAATTTTTATTTATTATTTACTATTTATTATTTATTTTTATTTTTATTTTTGGCCTGGCAACAGAAGCCCTACGGTATTTACAATAAGCAAGACCACAAACACAACCAAAAGAAACCACTGATTAACCACAGCACCACAACAAAAGCAACAAAATCCACAAATTTACAGAGAGGACCAAACACACAAAAGACACTGGACAAAGCAAACCACCATAGGAGTAAACCATGGGACCCAGTGTAATAATTCCCATACTGCAACAACAGCCACACAAAGAAGGAAGTAAATTCCAGAAGCAAGTCCCATACGGCAACGCCACAGACACGTAACCATAGATCAAACCATATGATGGACAAGCACGTGGCATTAGAAAGATTGAAATTTTGTGGACCCAGCCTTGTGTCGTCCTCACATAGGTCAAGGGTTGCACAACCACCAATCAAACCAGCCGCTGGCGAACTACCAATAGGAAGAGCCACGTTTGGAACAGCAAAACACCACAGAGAATGAAAAACAGCATAAAACCTATGCACCAAAGGATGCCCAGCTACACAATATGTTCTGGCAACAACGATCCACGACCCAGAGTTAATGGCGGCTGGAGGAGAGGCAGCACGAAGCAAAGCAAGAGAAAGGAGCAGCTAACCTGCTTTATAAACACGTCCAATGCACAACAACCTAAAACGTGAAAGAAACTCTGGCACGCAGGACCAAGAAAACAATGCACCACAAGAACCGAAAAAACGCGACCCAAAAAGTGAACCCGCCGACAGATAAGCAGTAGCACGAGCCACCTCGACCCCAAAACCCTTGGGCATTGACGAAATCTGACATTGACAAACAAAAGTAGAACAAACAGAGAAGCCAGAAAAAACAACCAAATACCTGGATCAAAAGGGAAAGACAAGGGAGAGCGGCCAAGACCCTAGTCATCTTTCAAAACACACAAACAAGAAACCCGTAGAAGCCAAAAGACTCGCGGAGCCAACTAGCCACCTAAAAGATGTCCGGACCTGAGTATGGAGGCCATCCCATAGAAACACCACTTTGGAGAGACGAGAACACGAGGAAGGAACCAACACCAAAGAAACCCAAACAGCACAACCCTGACTAGTAGAGAGACGCCGACGGGGAGGAGAAACAACCCTGGTTCACCTAGAGAACTAAAAGAGGAAAGATGAAGAAAAAAACCTAGAAACACTGGGAAGAGGAAAGATGATGAAATAAAACTCGAACGAGGTCGAGAACCTCTACACAGAGGGGAACCTCTACATTATATTATTTAATTTTAGGGTAGTGATTTTGGCGCTCCAAATAAATACTTTGGTGATCCATCCTCATTTCAACTATAACAAAATGACAGTAAAATATTTTCATAAGACATGTAATTAAAGTGGTCTCTCTCATTCCTTCATTGCCAACAACTGCAGCACATCTTCTTGAATCCTTCACCGATTTCTATCTTATCCCTACAATCTTGTCACCCCTTCCCCCTTTCAAAGCTTCAATTTACAGGAGTCTGAAAATATTAAGGTCTATTAAATTTGATTCTTCTCTCCTCTGTCCATTCTCCTATATCTATTTCATTTATAATCAATTCCATCACGATGTTACTAAATGTCATTCACATCAAGCTTCGAATTACAAATCGCGTGAAATTCGCAGGGCAAGTTATGTTCCTTTAATAAGGTAATTGTGATGACAGGTGATTGTAGAGTGCAAATATCACTTCCTTAATTTTAAGTTATTCCATAAGCTATCTCTAAACTCTCTAGGACATGCATTTCACAATTCACACAAAATTTTCACTAATCATACCCGAATGTTAAATTGTAATTGATTGATGTGAACGCAGGCTGCATGGTAGTCGTACTTAACTATTTGTGTGTTAACACTATATTTACAGGGGATGACTTGCTTATTCTTGGTTATGAGCGAATGGCGTGTTTTTTAAATGAATTAAAGAAGAAAATGTTTGACTATAAAATTTTAATTTTCATAAATATTGGAAAATGTTTCATTATAAAATTTTAATTTTCATAAATGATTTCATATTTTATTTTAGTTATGAGTTTGAAATATGGGACGAAATTAAAATTGAGAGATAGGGTGGCACCATTTCCAAACTGAAATCAGGAGAGATTTGACACTGGTGCCGGTTGTTAACATAATCTAGCGAACAGAGTTATGCTATTCAATATTTAAAAAATTGAATTTTGAGCGTCTTATAAATTTTTTTTATTGATTGTCAATCAACCATCCGGTGTTTATTATTATTACACTAAATGGATGGTGAGAATCAATTAACATACGGTGGATGGAATATGGACTCTAAAACTTCAAACAGCTTTTTATTTTTTATTTTTTATTTTTTATTTTTAAATAAATAAATAAAAGTTCTTTTACACATTACTTTTAAAATAACTAATTAAATAAATAAAAATAAATAAGAATAGGGAAATGGGAAATGGAAAATGCTAATCCTTGGGTGTAGTATGGACTTAAGAATTAGAAATTTAACTAATAAAAAAAAAAAAAAAAAAAGAAATTTGACCCCCATTTTTTTTATTTTTTTAACACATGCCAAATTTGCTAATCAACAAACAATAAGTTTTTTTTAGTTAAATAACAAACAATAAGTTATCCCTTACTAAATTCACAATTTCATTTCGTTTAAATCATGTTGTATTAAGTAAGTGAAAAAACAAAAAACTTAAGCTTAACCTCCATTTACTACTGCTTGTCGTTCATAACCCCTCAAGTATATATATATATATATGGGCATAAAACACCATATATATATATATATCTATATAAATTTTGCACCATACCTCTTGCCATTACATTATCTGTCAATTAAAAATAAAACTAAAACTAAAATGACGATATTACCCATATGTACAGAACAAGAAGTATCTAAGGAATGTCAATAATATATCAATGATGAGGATATACCAAATTGCATGTGTCGTTATCATTGTTTTTTATTTTTTAATTTTAATTGTCAAAAGTTCAAGTCATTACAGTGTTATTTTTCAAAACCTAAATATTTCGGAAATTTAGTATTGTATAATGGATATATTGAAGAAATATAAATAATATTAAGGGTGATAAATTACGACACAACAACATAATACGAACACGACACGAGTTAAAAAAAACTTAGGTTTGGTATAAACGGGTTTGGGTCATAAAATGGTCAACACGATTAATCCGTTTGCTTAACCGTGTTGGGTTAGGATTGAGGGGTTCAACTCGTGTAACCTGTTTATGACTCATTTAACTCAACATGTTAAATCCTAAATGTGACCTATTTAATACGTTACCTGTTTAAACCCAATTACTATGGATAGTTAAGTCATTTTAATATAAACCTTGTCTATGCCTTATGATTTTTCTTTTTATTTTGAATATTTGGGTTAATTATGATAATTTTTTTTTTCTATTATTTAATATTTGATTAAATATTAAACGTCTCATTTTGATAAACAGGTCATTAAACGGGTTAACACGTTTACCTGTTTAATAAACGGGTTAACCCGTTTACCTGGGTTAATGTTGAGGATTCTTAATATGATTATCAAATAGGTTGAATTTGAATTTACTTATTTAATATAATACCCTTATACAAACACGATACGAACACTAACAACGAATTGGTACCCCTAAGAAATATACTTCTTTTACGCAAGAGGAATATTATAATTTTATCTTCTTATTAATAGCTTATATAATAAGGGAGTTAGGTGCAATCTCTCTCTTTTATTTATTTATGTATTTTTTATTTTTTATTTATTTTTCTGTAAATTTGATAAAATAAAATCACATAATAAACTGTTATCATCTGAAGAAAATACCAAAACAAAAAAAGAAAAAAAAGAGAAAGTCAATTCTCTTAAATTGAGTAAAATATAACGATTTAATATCACAGTAACTTAAACGGTGCAATCTCTCTCTTTTATTTATTTTATTTATTTTTTATTTTTTATTTTTTTTGTAAATTTGATAAAATAAAATCACATAATAAACTGTTATCATCTGAAGAAAATACCAAAACAAAAAAAGAAAAAAGAAGAGAAAGTCAATTCTCTTAAATTGAGTAAAATATAATGATTTAATATTACAGTAACTTAAACAGTTAAACGAATAGTTAATACCTTGATGTTTAACTAACCTAAGAAAATCTTCATCATACATTGCATTATCATTAAAGCTTTTATTTGTAGACTTTGAAAAATAATCATTCAAATACTTCTTCACAAGAATCACAATCAACATAATTAAGAAACTAATAAGTTTATCAAACCAACTCTAAAACTTGTGCATTCAAGAATTAATTTATTCAATCATCATCATAATATATATCTTGTTGGAAAAATATATGCTTAATGTGACTTTTAAGATATAACAACCCTTATACTAATATGTCATGAGATAATTAACAATATGCTAATAAATCATTAATTAAATATGCAACTCTATATTTAATTAAATATGCAAAATAAAGCAATAAAATAATAATAATATACAATGAATGAACCTGGACCGAGGCTAGTATTGGATACTATGTCTTTAAGACAGATTCGCCCCGATATGGTGCTAACGGACTCAGTGGCGTCTATCTCCAAGGATACAACGGTTTACATCCACCAGTAGCAGCACTACAAACTCGTGGATATGACGAACCTTCTCCGTGTAATACTCTTTCTGACTAAAAAATGCATCTATATACTATATAAATGCTGAATTGGGTGTAATCCGAACCAAATGGTTCGGACCAATCTTAATATGGCTCGATGAAATTGGATTAGGTTCGAAGTGGCTCGAACTAGTTTGAACCCACTTGGGTTGGGTTCTAGTCTAGAGAGGGAGATAGAAGAAAATGAAAAAATGAATTAATTGCAAATGATCCAAAGGGGGGTATTTATAGAAACAGAAATGCCTTTTCGAATGGAGTGCGTCTTTTCATCATTGGACACAACCATTGCAATAGGTTGCAATGGTTCACATGGTGTCTATTCACCACTAGACACATCCATTCCAATAGGTTGCAATGGTTCACATGGTGTCTGTTCACCAATAGACACATCCATTCTAATAGGTTGCAATGGTTCACATGGTATCTGTTTACCAATAGACACATCCATTCCAATAGGTTGCAATGTGCCTTTTCGAGTGGGTGCAACTATGTGTTATGATGGTTCGGAAAAAAGGTGTAACCCTTTGGAGAAAACTAAAAGTGGTTTTTTAATTTAAAAGGTGTAACCTTTTAGAAAAAACTAAAATATGGTTTTTTAATTTAAAAGGTGTAACCTTTTAGAAAAACTAAAAAGTAGTTTTTTTAATTCAAAAAACCAACCACCCAAAAACTCCACTCATTTGTGAAACCCATTTAAATAAGCCCAGCCCAAAATTAGGCCCAATCCAAAATTCCAAAAAAGAATAATCTGGACTTTACAATTAGGCTCAAGCCCAAGCCCAAATCCTAAACTCAGCTTATTTAAATTTCAATTTTTTTTAACATTTTTTCCATGTGGGACAAACACTTCCCACATTTTGCATACCCATTTAGGCTTATCAAAACACTACACTTTGGAGCTAATTTCTCATTCATCCGGAAATGGATTTCAGAAAGTAAATATACCATTTTCATCTCCTTGCGGAGAGAAACGCGCTTGTATAGAGATCCGTAAAAAATTATTAACGGAATCTATTTCAAATCTCATCCAAAGTTTATGTTTTTAATGCCCCCGTTTCCAACATATCTTTCTTTGTTTATGTAGTTTGCCATGTATATACTTTAGTTCTCACACGGTGAACGACAAGATAGGTAAATTTTATACATAATTCAACTGTGCATTCCCATGTGTAGTTAGGCCTACTGCAAAATTGATGGAGTGCCTGTTGATGCTCTCATTAGTGGGATTGCTGCTCAAAATAGAGCTGTAAGTCGGGTTATCTTTTCCTGCTTTGCTTCTCTGTATTGAAATGCTACCTTGCCTTCAATTTTCTGTACATTACGCATTTTATGAACAAAAAACTACACAACTCAGCTTAACTGCATTTAATATATATTTGTTTTTCCCTGAATTTGTTGATATTATTAAAAAGAAATATTACAATACAGACATCTAATATATTTATTTTCAATTTCCACATACACTTTATGAAGTAGATCATTGATGTTGTGAATATTTTGTTGTGTCCATAGCCGGAAGTTGATTGTAAGCCATCTTGGTATGTATCAAAACTTGGACTTGGAGGGAGTTAGGCTTTTCTTCACAATGCAGATACTCAACTCTGAATTTCTTTTGTTCAGAACTCTTACAAAATGTAGTAATATGCTTGCAGATCCATAGAGATTTAAATAACGGAACTATGAAATATATTTACCAACAAATTTTTTAAATATTAACTTCAGACAAAATTAATGTTAAAGATGATTAAATTTTCGTAAATATACGAAACAATTTTGAAACTTATCATTAGAATGGAATAGTATTAAGACCTAAAATTAGATCTTGTATTTTTGTTGAATTGGAAACCAGATCTCTGTTTTTAATAGTGTCTCATTAGCTTCTTAATTGAGAAAATGACTGAAATGGAATTTAAAAAGTCGCATCCGTTGCAGCCCATTGGGGCCTCTTAATGGATCACCACAGCATCATAATGTGTCATTCCACCCTTAAACCTTTGTAACAGTCATTGCATGTGTGAATTTCAACATGCCTACTATGTTGATCCATAGTTGTCACGTATGTGAGTTACCGGCCGGGTGCTATGTACCATAATAGAACATATATATTACTGCATATTTTAGGTTGGGTCTACATTGGCAAGTTAGCTGGAATTTTACATTTTAGGGACATCTGTTTTGCCTTACCTTTTTTTTTTTAATGAATTGAGGTATAAAAGGCAAAGAAACAGAAGCAGTTGGTGGTTTCTTCACCTGAACTGCACTTGTTTGTGCTTCTTTCTTTTAATTAGGTGTGCTTCAAGCATGCTTATTTAAATACATATGCATGTATACATGTTAACAGGTATATATAGAGGTCCAGTTATGATTAACAAACTTCTTTTTCATAGGTGGATGGAGATATTGTTGCGATTAAAGTTGATCCTTGGTCGTCCTGGACAAAGATGAAAGGATCAAATGGGCCTTCTAACAATTCTGCCCTGATGGATGATTATAATTTGGTCCCTGAAGTCACTGAATCGGTTGGTAATGGCGACAAAGGGAAAGGTGTATTACATGTAGATATTAAGAGTAATAATTGCTTGCTTCCAGAGAAGGGATTTTATTTTGAGAATGGTAGTTTTTCTGGTGAGAGTGTTAATATAGAACTAATAGGACCAGTAGGTTGTAATTATGTTAATGGACATTGCCCTTCTGCACCAGATATGTCACGGACAGGTGGTTCCAGTGAACGGAATGAAATTGCAAGTCTAGTGGAAAAGTTTTGTGCATTGGTAAGTTCTTTCCCGTCAAAGAGACCAACAGGCAGAGTTGTGGCCATTGTCGAAAGATCCACTTGTCGGGATGCTGTTGTTGGTTTTCTTAATGTTAAGCAGTGTGTTTCTAGTAGGGAAGGTTACAGAAAAGATGGTAAGAAGAAGAAGAATTCATTGGTTTCTCCCAACCATGACTACATCATGTTGACACCAACTAACCCAAAGTTCCCCAAAATGATGGTCTTTGTGAGAGACCTTCCTGACAGAATCAAGAAAAAATTGGATGATTGTGATGCAACTGTTAAAATGGAACTCGTAGCTGCACAAATTGATGATTGGGGGGAAGATAACTGTTTCCCGCAAGCTCACATTTTGCATATTTTTGGAAGAGGTGGAGAAATAGGACCACAGATTGCTGCAATTTTATTTGAAAATGCAATCATTTCTTCTGAATTTTCTTCCGAATAACTTTCATGCCTTCCACATCTTCCCTGGGAGGTACCACGGGGAATTTCAAAGTAGAAGAGATCTTAGGAATTTGTGCATATTTACCGACCCTTCTTCTGCCAGGGATCTCGATGATGCATTATCAGTTGAAAGGTTGTGCAATTGAATTTTCAGAGTTGGTGTCCACATTGCTGATGCATCATATTTTGTTCTACCAGACAATGCTTTAGACATAGAAGCTCAAGTTCGATCTACGAGTATCTACATGCTGCAGCGTAAATTGCCTATGTTACCATCACTATTTTCGGAGAATATAGCTTCACTTATCCTGGAGTAGACAGGCTTGCGTTTTCAATATTTTGGGATATCAATAGTTCTAGGGAGATTCTCGATCGTTGGTGTGGAGGGAAAAATCCCCCTCCAATAAGAGTTATCCATGTAACCACAATAGAGAGTTGCATTTTTAATCTTTTGATGGGTTGTAGAAGCCTAGCCCTGTTCAAGCCCAAGTAAAGGCACAATTAGCCCAAGGTCGCCAATGTTGACCTTCCAGCCCGTTAACGAGATCAGTCGGTCCAAGTTGTGTTTGGCCCAAACTCATTAAAGATGGAACCAGTCATGCTAATCAAAGGATCTTACATAGAAGGAAAGTTTTATATAAGAAAAGTCTGGCATAGAAAGAGTTATGAAAAGGAAAGAACTCTATCTGTAAACAATGATGTATATGGAATGAATTGGAGAACAAGGCAAGTCCTATCATAATTCCACCACCTTATTATATATAAATAGAGGCTTAGACCTCCAATAAAGATCATCGAGCAATATACTCTTTTCTCTAAGTACTTCTTGTTAATTATTATTTTATCTTGAGTGAGTTGTATTATTTCTTTAATTCCTTTTGTGAAGAGAAATTTTGCACCTACACTTTGGCGCTGTCTATGGGAATCGTATAGAAATATACTCCCATGAGTGATCCAAATCTTTTATGCTATTACGATCAGGAATGTCAATCGAAGGATCCACAGCAGCCGCTAATCAATAGATGGAGTTAATGCAAAAGATGCGAGAAGAGTTCTTGCAACAATTCGAGATGCTTCGTCAAGCGAACGAGGCCAGCACGGCTCAGATTACGTTGCTCCAGCAAAGGAACGATTCCCTCTAAGCAACTATCGCCCAGATAGCACCGCAACCACCACCAGGTGATATAGTAGCACCTCCCCCCAACCGCAACATTCCTCCTGTTAACAAACCTCATGCCAATGAGGTTTGGCCTAACGAGGTTCAGCAGGAGCAGAGGATGAGAACCGAGGTGGTTACTTTGGGCAATCAACCTCATTGCACGCAGGACGAACAGGCCGAATCCAGCCGTAAGCTTATTGTATGGTTTAATGGCGTTCCGAATGGCGCTAGCGCCTATGAGGCATTTGATGAGAAAAAGCTTCTAAGGATTCAGACGCTCGCCAAGATAGCCAGAGAGCATAAGAACTATCTGGTGAAGACTTCGTTCACCGACCATATATACTATACTGACAGACCAAAGAAATTCACTATGCCTTCCTTGACTTAGTTTGATGGCACAGGAGATCCTTCCCGTCATCTCGATCACTACTCACATAAGATGGCTTTAGACAATCACAATGATGCATTCATGTGTAAAGTCTTCCTAACTAGTCTAACGGGAGCCGCACTGGAATGGTTTAAGAATAGGCCACACAAGTCCATTCCAAACTACGAAACTTTGTGCGCCATGTTCCTAGCACAATATTTCGGAAACAAGAAGCAAAAGAAGACCATCACTAGTCTCTTCAGTATAAGACAAAAAAGAGGAGAATCGTTACAAGATTTCCTATCTAGGTTTAATATGGAAGCCACAGAGATAGAAGATTGTCATCCTGAGACTGCTATAGAGACATTTAAGATTGGTATGATCCAAGGTACCAAGTTCCATACCTCCCTGGTCAAATATTCCCCTCCAGATATGCAAACCCTTAACGCTAGAGCACAAATTTACATTCGACTTGAGGAGAATGTAGCCCACCGAGCACAACATGCTACCCTTGTTACGGTGGAGAATAAGCCTTAGGAAAAAGCTTCAAAAAGTTAAAGGAGTCAGTATGCCTCAGCACCAATCGCCCAGATACCTGAGAAGAGACAAAGGACCGAGGAGAAGTTTACACTGCTTCGAACCACATTAGCTCAGTATTCTAAGAGAACAAAACACGATTTATAGCCCCTCAACCAATGAAGTAACCCTTGGAGCAAAGGGATAAAAGCAAACATTGTGCCTACCATAGAGACTATGGGCATACTACCAACGATTGTAGATTCCTAAGGCGACAGGTAGAAAATATGAAAACCAGAGGAGATCTGGCAGATTACCTAGCACCAAAAGAGCTAACAAGGCCGAGGGAAGTCAATCCTCGGAAAGTAGAAGGAAATCAAGTGAAGGTCATCCATGCGATACATGGGAAGTCAGAAGAAGACCAGGAGTTAGAAGAGGTGTACCGTTCTAGGCTGAGAGCAACCCATAAGTTAAGAAAGTTGTCCTCAGTAAACACTATTGCTTCGGGCAGTATTAGTGTTGGGTTCAGAGATGGAGATTTATCCAGAGTTCAGCTTTCTTATGAAGATTCACTTGTTATCAGTCTTCTGGTAGCAAATTACACGATCAAAAGAGTTTTAGTAGCCCAGGTAGTAGTGTCAATATTATAACAAAGGTAGTCTTTGAACAATTGGAGATCCCATCATCATCAATTCGGCCAACCTCCAGTCCTTTGTTGGGGTTCGATAGGACAAAGGTAAATCCTATTGCGGCAATCGATTTATTAGTCACTGCGTAAAGAGGACACTGAAGGAAAACTTTATTCTGACAGAAATTCATCCTTCCAATAATCTCATCATGGGAAGAGGTTGGATCCACCGAATGAATGGAGTCCTATCTACTATTCATCAGGTGATGCGATGCTTATCTCTAGACGGAAAAGAAGTTATTAATCTTTGGGGAGATCAAGTTACTGCAAAAGAATGTTATATGCTGACTGCGAATGAGGCAAAGAAGGGGATTAAGCAATCCAAACCAGATGTAATTCCCAAAAATAATTCCAAATAGCAATTACAGAGTCCTCTGCCCAAGTACTTGGAAGTAGAGTAAGAAGCTGAAGCTACAAAACCCACCGAGGAATCTCTCGAGGCCATCAAAGTTATCCTCGGCGATCCCTAGAAAATCACTTACATGGGCTCTTCCCCCATAGCCAAAGAGAAGGAAGTGTTAGTTAATGTCATCCGAAGGAATGCAGACACATTCGCCTAGATCCATTCGGACATGCCAGGAATCAACCCTTCGATCTCATGTCATAGTCTAAGGGTGCATCCTTCATTCAGGCCGGTCAAACAAAGACACAAAGGGTTCACTCCTAAAAGAAATAAAATCATTACTGAAAAAGTAGACAAGATGCTTCAAGCCAACTTCATCCATGAAGTGCATTACCCCCAATGGCTCTCGAATGTAGTGGTGGTTCAAAAGAAGAATGGAAAGTGGAAAGTTTGTTTAGATTTTACCAATCTCAATAAGGCTTGTCCCAAGGATAATTTTTCACTACCAAAGATAGATCAGATGGTTGATGCTACTACAGGATATGAGAGACTTACGTTCCTCAATGCGTATTCTGGGTACAATCAGATTTCTATTAATCCAAAGGATGAAGAGAAAACATCCTTCATTACAGAGAAGGGAACTTACTATTATAAAGTCATGCCCTTTAGACTTAAGAACGCTAGGGCAACTTACCAGAGACTTGTTAACAAGATCTTCGATGAGATGCTGGGAAAAACAATCGAGGCTTATATCGACGACATGGTAGTTAAGAGTGTGAAGAAGGAAGATCATCCCAAACACCTCTAAGAAGTCTTTGACACTCTAAGAAAGTATAATATGATGTTAAATCCTTCTAAGTGTTCCTTTGTGGTCTCTTCAGGACAATTCCTTACTCACATAGTCAACAAAAGGGGAATAGAAGTAAGCCCAGCTCAGGCTTAGGTTCTCATACAGAATCAGGAGCCAAAAACTCAAAGGGAAGTACATGTTCTAACCAGCCGAATCGCATCTCTCAACCACTTCATATCTCGGTTATCCGATAAGTGTAAACCATTCTTTGATGCTATAAGGTCAAAGAATAAAGATATATGAGGACCTCATCAACAGGAAGCTTTTAGTCAACTAAAGTTTTACATAGCTGAACCCTCAATTCTGTCTGCTCCAAAGCCTGGCGAAACCCTTATCATGGATCTAGCAATCTCCAGTATAGCCACAATTGCCATACTGATCAGATAAGAATGAAAGAATCAATACCCAGTCTTTTACACAAGTAAGATGATGACAGATGCTTAAACACAGTATAACAAAGTAGAGAAGATCATACTAGCCTTAGTATATGCAAAAGGAAAGCTTAGGCATTATTTTGAGTCTTATTGCATTGTGGTCCTTTCCAATTACCCTATGCAAGCTATTCCTTCCAAGCCAGATCTATCTGGAAGAATTATCAAATGGGCAATCGAACTTAGCTCATTCGATATAGCTTATGAGCCAAAGGTGTGACACAAAGGACAAGCATTAGCCGATTTCCTCCTTGAGTATGAAGATAGGCTCGAAGAGCTAGAATTTCCCGAACCACAATGGGAGCTTCGGGTAGATGGTTCCTTGAACCTAACCAGTGCCGGACCTGGAATCATTATTATAACCCCTGAAGGCACCAAGCTACGACAGTCAATCCACTTGAATTTCCCTGCCACTAACAATGAAGCAGAGTATGAGGCCTTGCTCGCCGGACTTTGGTTGGCAAACTAGCTCCAGGTAAAGTGTCTAAAGGTTTTTAGTGACTCCTAACTTGTTGTTAATTAGGTCACAGGAAAGTATTTGCCCAAAGAAGAAAGAATGAAAGCATACAAGGAGGCTGTAGAGATTGCTAAATGAAAGCATAAAAGGTGGCTATAGAAATTGCTACGCGTCGGTTCGATCAAATCGAATTCCACCAAGTCCCTCGAGAGGAGAACTCTGAAGCAGATCAACTAGCCATAGTGGTATCTTCCTTAGACGAAGATTTGGTCCAGATAGTGCCAATCGACATCATGGACGAACCTAGCATGAGTCCTCAACAGCAGATAATGGTGATCCTAGACATTCCACGAGAACCATGTTGGATAGACCCATTAGAAGCTTACCTCAAGCATGAAACCCTTCTGAACCAGAAAGTTGAGGTAAGGAAAGTAAGGTTCGCCGCAGCCAAATACTCTATTATTAATAACCAACTGTATAAAAAATCATTCTCAGGTCCTTACCTGAGCTACTTAAGCCCCACTGAGGGTATCGCAATATTAAAGCAAATTCATGACGGAGATTGTGGCAATCACTCCGACGGAAAATCCTTCGCACATAAGGTCTTAACTCAAGGCTACTTCACTTGACTCGGAACGTCAAGGAATATGCCAGGAGATGAGACAAGTGCTAGCAACACGGCCCAATGAAGTATGTGATACCCTTCGATTTTAGAGCCACGGGTGATCAAGTCCGAGCACAGATCTGAGGGTTATCAGATAATTAATATGTAAACAAGTAAGAGTACAAAAGAATTAAAAATAAAATGATACACTGAACATAATTCTAAATATAAAAATTCTCCAAAAACTAATAAATTAATATAATTTAATCTTTCCAATCCGTACAACTCGGGAATCCATCCAGTGGACCCCTAATAATCCCAAATGAAAATAAATTACAGAATCATCACCCAAACTATAATATAAAATAAAGTCCTGCGTAGTCGGAAGAGTGAGTGACTGTATCTGCCCCATCACGATTAAGCTCTAAGCCTGGTACTAACGAATACCTAAAAAATAAGAGTGGGTCAGGCCCACATACAAGTTCTATCCTACTACAATCCATACATAAACTCGATACGCAGATATATCCTAGACAGCCCAGCAATAACTAAAATAGTCCATAAATATATAGATACACACTATAGGATGCTCACTAGCCTATAATGTAGTTCAGCCTGAGTAACAAGTAACATGTAAATCACACTTTCCAGCGGCCATGTACCTAGACCTACTAGGGAACATCAGTTATATCTAGTTACTCAACCTTTGCTATATATGCACCCTAACCATGATCCTGAGACTCAAGCTCATATCACAGTATCATATGTATATATATAAATCTTTTATAATACCGAAAAGTAAAACAACCATCCGTTATGTCGTTCAGCTGTTTTAGTTGACAAGACATACATCCATGTAGGATTTAACTATTTTAGTTAATCCATTCCGTATGTATGAACAGGTAGGACTTAGCATTTTGATCTAATCCGTCCCTAATATGCCACCGTCCCATACCGGTGCATATAATGTATATGATCCATAAATGATGCACACTCAAATGAACATCAAGTATATCCAGAAACCAACATAATAGAAATCAGATATAGATAAGATCTTATCATGCATCCAATATATGATTATAATCATAGAACCTCCATTTAAATTGCTAAGTAATAATAAACAACTCAAACTATCCATATCCGCATAATTTACAGAAGAGAAATTAAAACAGTTTATCAATTATCATCCATAGCATGGTATAATGATTATCAGAATTATAACCTGAGCACATTATACTAGAATTCCTAAACAACTATTTCATACTTGTTCGTTTAAATTACTAAAACAAAGATTAGTAATTAAATTCTCCTCAATCCTTGACGGCATGTAAATTAATATTTAAATCCCATGACGTCCATGTAATCCCCAATTATAAAACCTGTGTATGCTATAATGACACTCAGAAATCTAAACTGCACATTATATAAAACCCCAACAGTGTTTTATACTAATCCATTTAAATTGATTAAAACACAATCAGCGAGGGAAATTTCCTCAACTCCTGATAACACGCAATTTAGTACCTAAAGTTCATGATGTCTACAACCACATCCTAAACCAACCTTTCTGGCCTTCATTAAATTATAAATATCATCTATATAACATCCCAAAAATAATTTAACACCAGTCCATTTAAGTTGTTAAAACAAACTAGCAATTTAAACCTTCATCCTTCCTTGACAGCATGCCTATTAGATATTTATGTTCCATGATGCCCCTTAGGATTAGCACCCTAGCATAAACCAACCATTTAAAGGTTTTAATAGGTTAATTTTTAAACATTTAAAACCCCCTTTACTTTCCAGTATTTTCATTTAAGCCCCTGTAATTAGAAAAAAATCAAAAAACACCCCGTAGGGGTATTTTGGCAAGGGAGCTGACTCCCCCATCATGGGAGCCAGCTCTCAAGCTTCCAGAGCTGACACTCCCTTATGGAGAGCCGGCTCTCTCATCGTAGGAGCCGGCTCCCTCTATTAGGGAGCCGGCTCTCTCCCTGAGAGCCCCTCTTTGCTTTGTCAGTTTGCCTTCTGTGCTTCCGGCGAAGTTTACCGTCCCTGTCCAAAATCTTTTTAACATTCCTAAGGTTCAATTTAAGTTTTATAGCCCTAGAAACTCCTCACATTCCAGTAAGATTTAATTGACAAAAGCTTAAACGAAAAAAAATAGTTTATCCAAGCAAACCGATATCAGTTAATTAAACATACGAACAGTTTAGAGTCTGATAACTTGCATCAAATTTTTGTTTTAAAGTTGAATTAATTCTTAGAGACCATATAGAATTCACAGAACACAAATTTAGAGGAAGGAGATAGAATGAAACTTGCCTTTAGGTTTCAGTTTGAAACCTTTCAACATCGTCTCTAAGTTCCGACAACCCCGAAGACTTTCCCTTCCTCCTCTGTTCACTGTTCTCTTCCTCTGTTGCTTCTTGACTCAACCCATGAGCAACTCCCTTAATTAATCTCTCAAGACCCTCTCTGTTTATCTCTCAAAATACCCTAGTAGACGTATAATGTTCTATATATATAGGCTGCTATTTAACCTACCTTTAATTCCAACTAAATTATAAGTTGGCTAATTAATCCTCATAAAAGAAAACTCTAAACCTAAAATATATACATGACCATATAAATTATATACCAATTAAGTCATACAAGCCACTTAGATAACACATGTTAATTAACACCAATTAATCAGATAACTAAATAACAATTCAACAATTAATTTAAAACAAATAAACAACAAACTAATTAAACACATAGCCAGACAGTCACATTTAAATGCACATAAAACAAAAATCAATTAAATGGCACATAATACAAATAATTAAATTTCAGTTATATCCTTTTAAGAATTAGGGGTATTACAAAGCATCATCCTGCTGAAGATTTACATGCAATGGCAAATCCATGGCCATTCGCATAATGGGGGATTGATATGGTCAAACCTTTACCCGAAGCTGTGGAGCAGAAGGAATACATGTTACTAGCCATGGATTACTTCATAAAGTGGGTAAAGGCAGAGGCTTACTCAAGCGTAACCATGAGCAAATAAAGATTTTTTTATAGAACAATATAATCTGCTGATTCGGAGTGCCGAAGATGATTATGATGGACAGCGATAAGAACTTGGACAACAGAAGCACAAAAAAATTCTTCGCTGAATATAGAATTAGGCAGAAGTTGGCCGCGGTTAGTCATCTACAAGGAAATGGGCAGGCTGAAATAACTAACTGAACCATCTTCAACTGTCTGAAGAAAAAGTTGGAGCAGTTCAAGTCAAAGTGGTACGAGAATTTGCCAAAGTACTTTGGGCATTCCGAACCACCCCACGATGGCCAATGGGGGAAAGCCCCTTTGCAATGGCCTATGGGTCCGAAGCTGTCATCTACACGGAGTCAGCAATCCCAACTCTTCGGACACATTTGTTACTCGAAGGAAATAATGATCAACAGCTCGAACATAGCCTTGACCTTTTGGAGGAAAATAGAGATGTTGCAGCAATTAGGCTCGCTTTATACCAACAGCAGTTGCGTAACAGTTACAACAAGCGAGTCAGGTTCAGAAACTTTGTAGTAGGCAATTGGGTGTTGAAGTAAGAAAAGGCACATGTGAAAAAATTACAACCCAATTGGACTGGACCCTACATAGTTACTGAAGTGGTAGGTGATGAGCGCTGAATATTGCATATTCGAGCCCTTAAATATATGTATGTTAAGGCCTAAAGTGATACTTCTATCCATTGTTAGACTGATTTATGTTTAATGTGTGTTTTTAGATACTTTTCCAGAGAAACGGTTAAAACTGAGATTTTATGATGAAAAGACTGATATCGAAACTTATAGAGTCGTTGCCGGTCATACAGAGTAAGCCGAGAGCTTAAATGGTGAAGTTTGGAGGAATTCAAGACCCAAAGCTCGAGCCCAAGTCTTAAGGCTCAAGCCCTACAAGCCAAAGAAGAAAAGTCAACAAGGCATTAAAGCTCGAGCCTTGCACCTTTAGGCTCAAGCCTTGACAAAGGGGTGCTTGAACCTGACCATAGGGTGCTCGAGCTTTAGCCCTTAAACTCGAGCACAAGGCGTCGGAATTTGAAGAGTTGATTTATTAGAAAACCAAGCTCCTAGGAACCTCGTGCATGACCTCAAGGATTGAGCACCATCACCAAAAGCACGAGCCTTGAGTACCTAAAGCTCGAGCCCGGTATCTAGTGCTCGAGCCTATGAAGCCTAGATCGAGCAATGTTAAAAGAGATGAAGCCCGAGAATATTCTAAGTGTTAAAGAAAAAGATGCTTCAGAAAATAATTGAAGAAATTTGGCTAAGTGTCAAAGTGAAGATCGAGCACCAAACCTTGGAACTCAACCATCAATCCAGAGAAGCTTGAGCTTTGTTCCCTAAGCTCGAGCCTGAACCTTAAAGCTCGAGCCTTTGTTCCTGAAGCTCGAACCTTCCATGACATGTCAGATTAAAGTACAGGATTCCTCTCTTTACAAGTCGTATATCTTCCCAGATGGGCCAAAAGACCTAAAAGCCCACCAAGCCTTTAATTTCTTCTATAAAAGGAGGCATAATCCTTGATAGAAGAGGTCCATTTTTCTCGTGTTATTTTAGAAGGCTAATACTATGGTGGCGGTTTTTTGGGTTTCCACAACCTTAGAAGGTGAAGATCCTGAGAAAAGAAGTGTTGTCCATGACGATGGAGGCAACTCCAACACATATGATATTCTACATAGTCATGAGTAGCTAATTCCTCTCTTAGGGCACTGATGTAACCTAATATGGTATTATGGTTTGATTGTTCTTAACTCTGGGATTATTTTTATGTATATTATGTTTTGATTATATGACTATGAGCAATTGAGACAACTCAATTGGTTTTCATGCTTTAAATAGATTACAAACTTTTATTACCTTGTCTTAGATATAATTATTTGTTCTCTATTCTCAACCTATCTTATTGGACGGTATCTGGCTGAGCCCTGCCGGCCATGAGAATAAAGGTCATATAATGGTATTCCAACATTTTTTTTATAAAAGGATGTTTTCATAGTCTATGATTAGGAAAGAATGATTATTTGCAAAGTAGTTAAAATAGGTAGGTGGATAGTCCATGCTAACCGCAGATAAGTTATAGGTAACTGAATTTTATAAAATATCTTTTTTTAAAACCCGAATTAAACGAATGTTACTGAGTTCAATTCATTTAAAAGCATAATTTGTTAAATCCCCAGAGTTGAAACAATTAACCATAGTATGATGATTGTGGTGAAGTCAAAGCCCTAATATCTCTCTCTGATTACTTAGTTTCACATTTTGTTTTAATTTTAGTTTATTTTTAATCGTGACAACCAAGCAAACTTTTCAATCAGTTACCTGTAAACCATTAGGACTAAATTAAAGACTGAATACTAATCTCATCTCCCTGTGGGTTCGACATCCTCTTTATAGTGCTATCCTACACGGAATCGTGTTATTGCGAGTGGTAAAATTAGACACAACAGTAGGAAAAGGAGCTTACCGGCTAGCCGAAGCCGATGGGTGAGTAATCGTGCGCCCATGGAATGCCATACACCTTAAAAGGTATTATCATTAAGAAATTTAGATTTTCTTTCTATATTTCATTATGCAAATAAGGCTGCCTATGTCCCATTTAATAAACTTACTTATTACATCTTATGTTGAAAGTATGTGATGACCCAAGTGATAGAGAGCAAGAAATTTCTTATCTTTACATCATAAGATTTCTTATTGACTATGTTCTCTCAACATCCACGGTCTTCACTACACTTACAAATGGCCAATCTTCATGAGTGCGTTGATATTTGTGGTTGCTTTTTATACACACATATTGACACTCGTGGCTACTTTTTATTCGCTGAGGGATACTATGTCACTTGCATATTCTTTGTCTTTTTCTTTCTTTTCGTAAGAGGGGGCAAGACTAGTACCCTAATAGGTGTAATCATATAAGCAATTGCAAAGGGGACCCACTGGATATTGGTGTGGCCCACGAGCTCTTATCAAGCCCCATGTCCAGAGGGCACTCTTTGCAATTATTCACCCCATTTTTTACAAAAAGCCCAATATTTGGCCCAAAATTCATACCCATTTTTATCCCACATTGAATAGAAATAAAAAGTGGGGATGGTTAATATAACCAAATTTTACTGCAAGTAAATGTCAAGGAAGGGGTGTCCGTGAAATAAAGGACCCAACCAAATGCTTGGGAATCTGGCCAAGTCACTGTCACTTTTTTCCTTGGCCTTCTCTCACTTTTGAATCCTCGGACCCACGAGTTCGATGATGATGAGCGCTGAAAAGTGCGCATTTAAACCCCTTAAGCTTAGGTATTCTAGGACCTTTATTTATCTTACTTTCTTGTTTTAGACTAATTTCGTGTTATTGTTCTTTTTAGGTACTTATCCCCAAAATAAGTTAACTCAGCCAAATAAGAGCTTAAAAGAAGCTAACTTAAGCTAGATGGAAGAAAAGAGCAAAGTGGAAGCAGAATGAAGCAAAGTGTGAAATCAGCAAGTTCGATCGATCACAACATTTCTTCGATTGATCGAAGAAGCATCGATTTAGACTCTCCAAGATGGATCCAAGCTCTTTTGTCCTTATCCAAAGATCCCACAAAGTTCGATTGATCCACGCATTCTTAGATCGATCGAAAAGATTCTATCTTATCCTGTTGTACTACACCACCTACCACTTTTGTCTTTTTCCCAAAATATCTCATATTGTCTTTATCCAAAAAGGCGCCGCCATGGGAGGATTGATCCAGCCAAAGTTTAATAGATCTCAGCCAAGTTCGATCGATCTCAGCATAGGTTCGATCGATCTCAGCATGATCGAACCCTCTCAAGTGCGAATTAAATCAATTTCCAGCCCATTAAAAGTTGTCTCATGGTGTAATCATTAGACGAGCCCTTGTGTACGAGCCTAGACTATTGGGTGTGACATTTGAGATACTTATAACATTTGATATCATTCTTAGAGAGGAAGAAAAGAGAAGAGGAGGCTAGAGACACATTCTTGGGAAGTCTTCCATCTACATCAAGAAGAAGAGCATTTCTACCATGGAGATAGCCTTTGAGGGTTGGAGGACACCATCCATGAGTGGCTAGACATCCTCTTGGGGCTAGAGTCTTATTTAACTAGGTTTTCAGAAACAATTTTCAGACAATTATCAAATGAACGAACTCTTGAACTGTTTTGTGTTTTCCAATTCTCTAAGAACAGGAAAACAGAAAACAAAACCAATCAAAGCCTTGTTTCCCCAGAATCAAAATTTGCTTTCACCATTTAGGAAAAAAAAAAAAATTGCTTTCGCCAGTAAAGAAAGAACTGCTAAAATTTTGGATTACAGTAGATTTTGAATTTAGTAGCTCAATTGTTTTTGTGAATGCCCTTTGCTTTTTAAAGTAACATACACTCTTTAAAGCTTACCGAAACACACACACTTGTATACATTCATATATAGCTACATACATCAATGCGCGTCTGTGTGTATGTGTGTGTGTGTGTTTAGTCCATGAATTTACAAACAACTCTATGCTTATTCTGGGTTATAATTGGATTTTAGATATTCGAAAATTAAGAATGTTCTGAAAAGGGGGTATTTATACACGTTTCAATTGGGGTAGAAAATAGGAAGAAATTTAAAGACCATAAATGATTATTAACAAAAGGATTGAAAAAGATAATGAACATATTGAAGCGGAGATTAATCGGAAAGTGCAGTGAAATATTTAACCTGGAAGAGTTTGGTGAAATCAGAGGGTTGAAGACTGAGATTCGAATTGATGGGTGGTGAAAATGAGGTTTCGACGTTGGGTTGGTCTCCGCCGTCTCTTTCTCCCACATCGCTCAGCAGATCGCCAATGCACAGCAGCGGACCTCCCACTCCTCTCATCTTTACCCCCTCCCTCTCCTCTCTCTCTAAATTTAATATGTATATATATATATATATATATATATATATATATATATATATATATTGTTTTTCTCTTAATATTTTTATACTGCATTGTTTTTATGTTTTTATTTCGACTAATGATACAGCAACCGAATCTGACGTGGAGAAAGCCACTTCAATCACTAGAGCATTTCCAACAATTGTCTATATTATTTTTGAATTATTTTATTTAGACAATACTTAGATTGTTATTAGTATGAATTTACACCATACTAATTATTAATGTCAACTATAATGAGCACATTTTATTTTGATGATCAAATAATATATGATAATCAAATCATTATCTCTGATTTGATAAGTGAATATTTACCCACCATCTTTGATTTGACAATTAAAGAAGACATATTCATTTATTATTAGTTCATATCAATAGTCAGTATATCATTTTTTATTTGGTAATTAAAGATGTCATGTTCATTTATTATTAGTCCACATCAATAGTTGGTATATGTTGTAAATTTATTTTTAAATAGAGCGGTTATTTTATACCTTCTGTATAAAAATATATCCCACAATAATAATTAACCATGTGTCAAGACCCACAAAACTTTTATAAACTTACTTAATATAGGGTTGATTCTTTAATTAAATTAAAAAAGATAGGGAGAAAGGAAATATGTTGATGTGGTTGTGTAAAAATACACAACAATTTTACATATTGATGACGTGACAGTGTATCTTAACAGATTGCTAAAAATAAAAATTATACATCGTGTGTGGCAGCGTATATTTTATACAAAATAATATTTTAACATAATGCTCTTAAACCTTACGCTGGAAAACAACCGTTCATCTATTTAGAAGGTCTACTTTAACCTCAAAAACTCTTCTCAGCTACATTTTAAACCCTTGCATTTTTTCTATCTAAAATTCTGGTGGAATCTCTTTTCGGTCTCTGTCTAATCTCTGCATGGAATCTCCTCTATCGCTGTTCACCGTCACCATCTCTTTGTTCTCTGTCGTCCCACCCCTCCACTCTACTGCCATCATCCCTTTGCTTCACATCTCTCTCTACAAAGAATGTACCTTCAAATTTTTTTCCTCTCCATGACATAGACCAATTGATCCATCAAAATCTTTCTCCATGACATTCATTTTCCAATGTCTTCTTTCTTCAAAGAAAACCCAAGTCAACAGGTTCCATGAATCCATGGCATGTACCAATAGATTTTCCTTCACAAAACCCTGAATGAAGTTTAGAGATTAGTTCATATATATGACACTTACAAAATTAAAAAGTGAGTGAGAATATGAGATAGAAGAGAGAAGAAGAATTGGGATTTCTTTGCTGGATTTGATATGTAACTTTTTTTTTTTTTTTTTTTTTTTTTTTTTTTTTTTTTTTTTTTTTTTCGGGCTAGTTGTTAAATTAAATATTGGATCTATCATTACGGAGGGCAATTGTATATACATGATTACTGTATTAATTAGACAATGGATTTGTGAATGATATATATATACATATATATAATTGTTGAAGATTGGATTAAACTTTAGTGGTGAAGAATTAGATGCCAAAGAAAAAGTACGTAAGCTTAAGGTTATTTTAAAGAGTCTGACGTGGACTAACCAAGTTAAGTTCAGCGCCTCATTTGTGATAAAGTTTGTATCATTATTCTTTGGGTAAAGTGCAAAAAACCCCCCTCAAGTATGGACGTTTTGCAAATAACCCCCCTAAACTACAAAAAACCCCCTTTAAACTATCATTTTGTTGCAATTAAGGACAATAGTAACTTATCCGGTCAACATCCCTTACCGAAAATATTAAATGACATATATACCCTCAAATAAAACGACGTAGTTTCATTAAAATTTCATATGTCTTCATTTTACTCGATGACATGGCAGATTGTAATCTGAAGAGCCAATTACAAATCAACACTTCAGGAATCCACATCAAAGCTTACACACAGAGCACCGAAATAAGAATAAATTGTTATTCCTTTTGTTTGACTGATAAAACCCTCAAATATATTGAATTGATTGTCATAGGACTGAGGCTTTTGTGTCTCTGTGATAAGCCAGATTGTTGGATTCGACGAAGAGGGTTGTGGTAGCTTGGAGTTTGTCGTTGAATCAGTCGAAGATCACTGGAATTGGAACCAAACTGTGATACCCCTCGATTCTAGAGCCACGGGTGATCAAGTCCGAGTACAGATCCAAGGGATACCAAACAATTAATATGTAAACAAGCAAGAATAAAAACTGAATTAAGAATAAAATAATAATGCGCTGAAAGAAAACTAAAATGAAAATCCTCGAACCTTAACTAATAAATTAATATAATTTAAATCCGTACAACTCGGGAATCCACCTAGTGGACCCCTAATTCAAAATCTTTAAATAAATTTACAGAATTAAAATTCAAAACCAAAAAAGAAAGGAAATCATATGTAACCAGAAGAGTGAGTGTCTGTATCTGCATCAACACGATCAAATTTTAAGTTTGGAACTAGCGAATACCTGAAAAATAGGAGTGGGTCAAGCCCACATGCAAGTTCCAATCTAATACAATTCGTACATAAACCCGATACGCAAATACATCCTAGATAGCTCGATAATATCTACAATAATCCATATATATATATATATATACACTATAGGATGTTCACTAGCCTATAACATAGTTCAGCCTGGGTAGAAGGTGACATATAAAACACGCTTTTCAGCGGCCATGTACCTAGACCTACCAGGGAACATTAGCTAAATCTAGCTACTCAACCTTTGCAATATATGCACCCTAACCGTGATCAAGAGACTCAAGCTCGTATCACAGTACCATAAATATATATATAAATTCATTCCTAATGCAGAAAGATAAAACAAACATCCGTTATGTCGTTCAAATGTTTTAGTTGACAGGACATGTATCCATGTAGGAGTTAACTATTTTAGTTAATCTATTCCGTATGTATGAAGGGGTAGGACTTAACTTTTTGATCTAATCCATCCCTGATATGTCACCGTCCCATACTGGTACATATAATGCAAATGATCGACAAATGATGCACATTCATTAGAACATCAAACATATCCAGAAACCAACATAATAGAAATCAGATATTATTAAGATCCTATCATGCATCCAGTATATGATTATAATCATAAATCCTTCTTTTAAATTGTTAAAGTAATGATAAACAATTTAAATTATCCAATTCCATACAATTGATCGAACATAAATTTTAACAGTTTATCAATTAATATCCATAGCATAATATAATAACAAATAGAGTTATAACTATGCACATTATACTAGACTGCCACAAATACCTCCATACTAGTCCAGTTCGTTTGCTAAAACAAAACTAGTAATCACAACCTACACCATCCTTGACAGCATGCCAAGTAATGCTTAAATTACATAACGTCCCTTTAATCCTCACTATAAGTCATGTGTCTAACATAACGACACTCAGAAATCGATACGGAGTACATCTTATGAAACCCCAAAAGTATTCTCATACAAGTCCATTTAGTTCGCTAAAATAAAGCTAGCAACTAAAACTCCTATAACTCCTGTCGGCATGCAATCTATCAGTTAGAATTACATGATGACCCTAACCATAGCACAAACAACCTTCTCGGAACTGAAACATATCATTTATATCATTGGTATAAAATCCTAACACTTACCTTTATAGCAGTTCATTTAATTTGCTAGTCAACTAACGATTCCAGTTCTCCTTCCTACTTGACAGTATTGAACATTCATATTTTAAAATTTATGTTGTCCATTCCCATGACCTGAATCAATACATCCTAGGTCTTAAACTTGCTCTGTACATCATTTAAGAACCCCCATGAAACTCCAGAATTACCCTTTCTGCCCCTGAAGTATCAAAAAATTACCAGAAATACCCCCGGAGGGGTTTCTGTTCAAAGGAGCCGGCTCCCCCCCATGGGAGCCGGCTGTTCATCTTCCAAAGCCGGCTCTCCCTCATGGAGAGCCGGCTCTACCTTCTTGGGAGCTGGCTCCCTCACTTAGGGAGCCGGCTCTCTTCACCTGAGAGCTGTCTCTGCTCCATTGCTTCGTCTCTACTTCGTCCGGTTGCCATCTGTGCTTCCGGCGAAGTCCAGTGTTCTATCCCAAACCTTGTAGCATTCTTAGAGTTCTATTTATGTTCCTAAATTTCTAGAAACCCTTCATAAACCTTTGTGATTTAATTGACCCAAAACTTGCGACATACCAAAACAGTTTATACAAGAACCATAGTTTCAGTTAACAAAACAAACGAATAATTTAGGGTCAGATAACATGCATCAATATTCCATTTTAATGTTTAATTTACATCCAAACCATCTCAGAAACTCCTCACATTCCTTTATAAATTAATTTACAGGAGTTTAATACATAACCCAATAGTTTATGCAAGGAAAGCAAACTTTAGGTATTTATACGATAATCAGTTTACAGTCTGGCAAACATGCATCAAACATCAATTTTAAAATTGAATTAATTCCAGGAGACTATATAGAATGCACAGAACACAAGTTTATAGGAAATGAATAGACTGAAACTTGCCTCACGATTCCGATTTGAAACCTCAAGCGTCATCTCTAAGTTTCAGAATTCTCCAAGTCTATTTCCCCTCTGCTCTGCTCACAGTTCCCTTCCTCTATTTCTTCTTGGTTCCATCCAGAAGCAACCCCTCTGTTCTTCCTCCAGTCTTCCTCCTTTAGCCTTACAGAAAATCACCTAAGACCTTCTCTATTTCTCTCAAGGCCAGTCTAGAGCCTCTGTTTTCCTTCTCATAAATGTTACGTGAGTTGGATTGTTCCCAACCCTAGCAGACTTAAAAGAATATATATATAGACGTCCCAAACCCTAATCTGCGTAACTTTATATCTACCGGGTTTAATTTAAAACCTAATATAAGTCTGCGTCCATACTATATAAAAAAAATAAAACCCTAATCCTATATCATATACAAGACCAAATAAAACAATTAATTTAGACAACTAAACAATTAAAACTAAACAATTACTTTAAAACAAATAAACAAGTAATTTAGAATCAAAAACAAATACACAATTAATTTAAAATAAAGAAACAATTAAACAATTACGCAAATGAGCACATAAATCACATAATGAAATAAAAATGTAATAAAATCAAATTTAAATTCCCATTGTATCCTTTTGATTTAAAATAAAGAAACAATTAAACAATTACGAAAATGAGCACATAAATCACATAATGAAATAAAAATGCAATAAAATCAAATTTAAATTCCCATTGTATCATTTTGAAAACTAGGGGTATTACATTCTTCCCCCCTAACAAAAGGAATTCCGTCCTCGGAATTCACGAACCTCTGAACTAATGACCTTGCAAAATTCATTTCCGTTTTTATGTGGCACAGCCTCTTGAGATGAGCCCCACCAAATTCCAACATGTCTAACCATATACTAAGTGTCTATATATAAGCAATAGCATAAATGTACAACTCCTAGGTCGTATCGATCAATGATCCAATCTTACCCAAGAGTTAGCAAAGGGTAACCATCCTTGTTCCTCCAAGTTGCATAGAACAGACGCATAAAATTCCCATGCATCCAACGCTAGCTATTTAGTAACGCTAAACAAGAGGCTACAGCCTGTAATGACCCGGTCATTTTTCTTCCTTTTCTTTTTCTCAGATTTTAACGGATATTTTTATTTATTTATTTATTTATTTATTTTTATTTTTATTTTTTCCGTTGTCTTTTTCTTTTTGGATTCGGTTTTTCATTACTTGATGTCGTCTCGAGTGCTCTGGAATGATTTCCGAGACACTTTTCCTTGGATTGACAACTTCCTTTGGGGATTGTGTCATTTTCATATTTTATTTTTCCGAACACTACTCACATTTTCTCTTTTTCTCGTTTATCTTTTTTCCTTGCACAACCTCACTTTTTGTGCTCGGATTTGATTCCAGTTTTGCATGTGTTCATGATATTTGATTTCCATGATAGTGGTATTTTTACTTTTCTAGAAAAGTATGTTGATTACTTACTTCTTTCATAAAGGGGCATTAATGCATACTTTAGTGTAATTATTCTTAACTTGTGGGGTTTTAGTGTAATTAAATAAAGTAATTATTTTTCATCTTGGGGACCATTGTGTAATTAAATTTGGAAGATATTTTTAAAAATGACCTTTTTGTAATTTTTGAAAAGTGTGACAAGTGTCACACTCTTATTGGTCCACTTGTTGACATTTATGTGGAAACACTTTAATGCATTGGATGATGACCTTTGGAGGGTGAGGATTCACCCACTTGTTGGCTTAGGATTGATGCAGTTGTTGGCTTGGATGGTTGACAAGTGCAGGTGTGGGATTAAGCCTAGAAAGGAGCCATAGATTGGTGACAAGTGTAGGTTCATAATTTAGTCTTGCAAATATCTTTGGGCCACTTTGGGATTATGGTTTTAAAGGAGGGTTTTTGTGCAATTGACCATAGATGTATATGTTGACCATGGTGTAAGAGCACATAGTGAGTGGAGGATTTCTATTTTCTCCACTCAAACTTAACCACATTATTTCATTCTCTTCCTTACAAGAAAACCCTAGCCTCCATGGATGGAGCTTGAAGCCTTAGGCATTGACCTTGATCTTTGAGGCCCTTCCACTTACTTTAGACCATAAAGTTTGGAATACTTTTTGTTCCCCTCATCCTCCTCTTCAAAACCCTTGAAGGATCTAGCCTAACTCCTAGTTTTGCTTTGGTATCTAGAGATTCAATTCTCTAGTGAGGTATTGATCTATTATTTTGAAGTATTTTTATGTCATTATTGAGTGTTTTACATGCATGGAAGAGAAGGACTTGTATTTTACCCTTAAACTGTTTTAACTTAAAATTAATCTTGTCAAATTAAATATAGAATATGAAAATATACTCAATTAGCTTTCACTTAGTTTTGGTTTCATGTAATTTGGATTTAAAATGAATTAGTTATGAATTTTTGAAGTTGCAAGCTAGTTGCTGGAAATTTGAAACTTTTCCTTTTTGGTCCGGAAATGAATTTTTATATGGAGCTGTGGTATTTCAATTGCCTTGAAATTTTTACTGGAACTTTCGCCATAGGTTTTACACTAGGCAGAATTTTTTCACGATTTTAGAGCATTTTTAATTTTTTTTAAAAATCCGAAACTATCTGCTGTCCATATTTTTATTGCAGCTGGAAAACATATTTTTAGATGATTTATTTCACTGACCTTTTAACATTGGATCATGGCTTAAATTTTCAATTTTACACTCTCATATGTTTACTTCCAAAATAAATTAGGTTTTCCTAAGTTGGATGTCAAATGAATTTTTCATAAATTTTCAAAGTTGGAAGCTAGAAGCTGAAAATGTGTTTTCTGGACAGAATTTGTTTCAAAGTTGTGGGTCAAAACTGTTTTAATTGGGAAAATATTTTGTTAAGCTAAATTTATATTATCAAATTACAGTGTTTAAACTTTCATTGGGCTTTAGATTCATTCAATTTGGGTTATAATTGATTTTTTTTTATGAATTTTACGAGTTGAAGGTAGCAAGCTGAAAAATCTGTTTTGCGGACCGAAAATTTGGGGCTATTTCATTTCGGTGGTAATTGAGATTTTCACTCCAATTGAGGTAGGGAATGTTTTAGGATTATTTGTGTGTTATATTGTGTGTTTGCCATGATTATACAACATATATGTATGCCTTATATCAAATCTTGAAAGTTAGTAATTTTTATTTCTTTGTTAAAGATTTAAAATTTATGATGATGTATAACTTTGATTTGAATTGTAACATGTTAGAAAATTATACTTAGATATGTTGGTTAACATATATTAAATTTGATTAAGAATTACAACTTTTATTTAATATTTATCTTTAATAAAAGTTTAAGTCATATGGTTGTATCAAGTATTAAATCAAGTTGTAATGTGGTATTTAAATAGGCCTTGGCATGTTCTCTAACATAGATTAAATTGAGGGCATTTGGAATTGTTTAAAAATCTAGAGGAAATTAATTAATTAGCTAGATTAATTTTGTTTTTAGTGTTTTAATCACTTAAATTATCATTTGATATTATATATATGATGACCATGACATGTCTTTCAATATATATTAAATTGAGGTTATTTGGATTAACTTGGAATTTAGAGAATTTAACTATTTATATTTAATTAAATTCTACTTTATTACTCCATGGATTTAATTGCATTTTGGAAGTTGTTTCTATATTTTAAATCATGGATTTGGATTTGATGTATGTTCACTTGATTACTTTTGAGCATTGGATAACATAGTTGTTACTTTTATATTCATGAGAATATGTTTTTCCTTATTGAATATATTGTTGCTATGTGTAAGGAATTGCACACTTTGTATTTGACATCTTACATGCCATAGTAGTTGTGAATTTTGAGCATGTACTGTATAAGTTTCCAAAATTTGGATTGTGCTTGGTAAATAGTTGATATCTTGTATATACATGTTGATATATATATACGTTGTTGCACAATTTGTTAATTTTGGAAACTTGGGGATGTCATTGTTTGGTTACGGTTAGGACTTGGTTCTAGTATGGGGGATTGTCCCTCTATATAGTCTAGTGCACACATAAGGAGGTTACCCATAGGCTAGTAACCCTAAAGCAACTATGTTGTCGTTCTGATTCGGCGTGACGTCTGAGTATCCACTTTGGTTGATTTCGTATTTCATTTCAAGTTGATAACTAGATGATATCGTAACTTGTTGTTCCTTATTTGATTTCCTATTTTGAGCTTAAGATGTAGCTTTGTGAAAGCATACTTCATGCGTTGTATTGAAAGTTCTATTGTTGGTTAAATTGCATCGATATCATAATTTGTGTTTTGATGTTCAAATGTAGTTTAGGAATGACCTTATAGATTCATTTTGAACATAGACGTTAGGTGGCATGACTCACACTTGTTGTTCTCGTATTTTGGATTTCAAGTTGAAGACTTTGAAAATCTATATCTTGTTGCCTTGTATAACATGTTTCCATGTTGTTTGAATTGCATGAACAATGTGATTATGATATAAATGATCTAGGTAGCTTAGGATGCTCCCTGGGTCTCATCTTGACATAGACGTTAGGTGGCATGAGCCCCTTTAACATGTTTCACCATAAGGTGATAAAATTGTAAAATGCTAGGTTGATGTATGCTTATCTCCTACGAGTAGCTTTATGTTACTCACCCCTACGATATTGGGGCATATTTCAGGTACAGGACTCAGGATTCGAAGATTCCATTGCTCCTTGGATGGCTTACAGTTTCTAAGTTTCTATTTTATGCAAGTGTTAGCATAAGATGCCTCTTTGTAGCCCTATATGTTTAAACTTGTATTCGTTGATTCGTATATGTAAAGTGTACGTAAGTACACTCTTTTCAATGTATTTAACATGTATAAGATGAGGCCGGAGGCCAATGACATGTATCTCATTTTCTATGCACTTTTGTTTTCAAAGTTTATTATGAAAATATTGGAAAATGTTAAGTCATTGCTTCATAACTTTCGCATCAGGTGTTGGAATTTCATATCTTTTCTGCCCGGACTCAGAATCAGACGATTCTTGAGTCTAATTTTGTTCATTTTTTGTTGTCTTTCCAATGGTGTGCACGGTGGCACCCTTTTCAGTGAGAAATGACCATTTTGCCCTTAGTTCATCTCTTTTCGGGTTAGGCATTCTTGCTTCATTTGCTTGGCTCATTTGAGTTCCGTGGCTTCACAGAGAGTCATATTGGGGCCTTAGGGATGACGTACATCTCTTGAGGTCATTTGGCTTCTTTCGCTTCCGCATTTCGGGTCCGTTGTCAGATCAACTTTCGGTTTATCACTAACGCACCGGGTTGAGAGATCCGGGTCGTTACAGGTGGTATCAGAGCTCCTAGGTTTGAATACCTTGGACGATGGGTTTTGGGTGCATATCATGCTTATGTTGCCATGCTCTATGCGTTTATATGCTTCATGATAACATGTTTTGGTTTGATAACATGTTTATGTGCTTACGTGCTACATGTGGTATGCCGTTTGTTTAGCATGATTTAATTATTCTGTAAAGAGCATGACATGTGATGTATTCTAGATCAGATTTGTATATGCATAACTGTGTTGTATATTTGGCATGACACGAGATTGGTCAATGAGGCTCGAGTTGAGGTTGGTGGTGATTGTAGTCACGGTTGTATTGTAGTTTAGGTTGTTATTGACCTAGAGTTGGTTTTGAGGTAGGTGGAGAGACACCTTTTGTTTAGGCCCTCGTGGGGTGAGCCATTAAGCACAACCGTAGTACTGGATTTGTTGATTTTAGGCCATGGTTAGGTTTTAGACCTTTTGGGATCCTTGGTTGTTTTGGAAGGTTCTTCTGAGATTGCAATTTTCGTGGGCGAGTACGTTGTGGGCGGGTGCATGGCACTGTCATGCTACCGTAATCAGCGTTGGGTTTTGTTCCGACGGGTGTAGTCCTTTTGATCGATAATGATGATGGTTGTTTTAGGGATCAGTCTTAGTGATCGATTTGGTTGTCTGATTGTATGGCTAGAGTTACCATTTTCTTTGACTTCTCCTTGTGCGATGACGCTTTTGGGGTCAAGTCGATTGATCGATGGTTCGGGTAGAGAGAGCATTGCATTGTTAGTGTCACTTGTAGTGTCACCCTTAGATTCAGAGATGGATTGTAAGAGTCTTACCATTGTGGTAAGGGCTCACCTTTGTTTTGAGACAGGTTGTTGTTGCATTGGTTTTTGGAGTCAGTGTATGGCTAGGACTGGTCCTTCCTTTTTACCTAGGCACTCTAGGACACGATGTCCATAGGGTTCATTGTTGCATCACTTTTATTTTTTGCAGTTTCATTTACTACCATGTTAGTAGTTTGATTTATGATATTGTGATGCATGAGTAGGTGGAGGTCTATCCACGTTTGCCTTCTTGTTGTGTGGTAATTGCATGCCTTTCTTATATGCTTCGAGATGCCATGTTGTTACTGCGCTTTAATGACATGCTTTTGTGTTTATGTAGAGACGTGCAACATGTGCTTTTGATTTTCATCTATGTAAGTAGATTTTCTTTCTGGTAGTTGCATTCCTTGTCATATGCATGACTTTCAGGTTTGGTTTTCCCATTCGTTTCCCTTGGTCGCACGTAGTCTGTATGCGGGTTTCCACAATGGTTTTATGCTGGTTCGTATTAGGGACTTCACAAGGAGTGAGTCTCTTCCCTCCATTGCGTTGTGCACTATTTTGGGGTTGGTTGGTCCATGAGGATGATTGTTGTTGTCTTGAGTCCTTGGTGAGGATTTGATAGACTTTGGTCGACTTACTTCCATGTAGGGGGTGAAGTCGTTGATTTTGTTGTCTTTCATTTCAGAGATGGAGTTGTGGTGTTGTCCTTTTTAGGACTGGTGGTCCCCTTTCTTTCGTGTCTTCCTTTGGGGAGTTCTTGCCGTGGTTATTGACGGTTATGGTGCTCAAGTGAGTTGATTGGTGTGAGATCATTTTATGGAGACTTATGTCCATATCTTTAAGGATTGTTTGATTCGTGAGGTGAGCTCGATGCTCTTTTAAGAATGTTTTTTCGAGACTTGTTCCAGTTTTAGAGGCCTGGATGTGGTTGACTCTTAGGAGGAGTTTTGGAGGATCGTTGTTGGATATAGCTTTCTTGTGGAGTTTTCTCGTCCTAGTTATGACTAAGCACGACCTTGAGGAATTGTAGTTCCAGTGGTTGTTTATAGATGGATCGAAATTGAGGAATTTTGATTTAGCTTGGTATTGTCAAGTACGATTTTGGGAGACTCATTCTATGACCTTGGTTGTCAAGATTTTGATGTGTGTGCCACTTTGTGGACTTGTATTTCGAGGATCTAGTTATCCGTGATAGGGATTTTGATCCGATGTTTGATTACGGTGAGTAGTCTTATAGTTGATCTATTTTAGGATGATATCTAGGATTTTGGAGATGCTGTTTTGCTTGTCAGACTTTGGATTCGTAATTAATGTTGTTGATAGTAGTGTTTTGAGACGTTAAAATGGTTAGTCTTTTTGTATTGAGGATTTAATGCCTTAAGCGTAGCGGTACCTATGGCATCATTGTCAGAGTTTTGGGATTGGCCAGGATGGTCTAGCCGGACATCTTTGGACCATATCTCAACTCTTACAAAATGTTGGTTTCCGTAGTGCTTTTGGTAATGATCATTTTTGACATTGAAGTCATTTATATCGAGAGGTTTCATGGGTAGACCTAGTGGGGGCAGGTTATGAATTGGTGCCTTATACTGTCATGCTACCATATAAGTTGTGTGCTGTGGGCGGGTGCTAGTTGCCGTCGGTGCTACCTTACTGATCAGTAAGTGTGGGCGGACACTAGGAATTGTCATTGCTACCACACATTTGAGTACGTCGTGGGCGGATTCTAGTCGCTATTCGTACTGCCATATCGTCTTTGTTTAGTACTTTGATTTGATTCATAGATATCTTGAAGTTCTGTTGGTGGTTGTTTTTGGTTCCTTATAATGGTTCGTTAAGAGGGGTGCTTTCGATTGTTGTCTTCCGTTCCCTCGTCTGGCCTTAAGTCCTGTGTATGAGTTTTAACTTGTGGTGTGGCCATGTGATCACTTTTCTTTTGAGGGGTTGTCCTGTCGTGAGCACGTGGGTGCGAATGACATGGGGTTGTACGTTGTCTTCAGTTTTGGGATTGCTTTCGTAACATGTTGTGAGGGATACTTAGAGATGTACTCCGTAGTTATCCTAGTTTCGCCTTTTTGTTTTGTTGGGGCTAGATTTTGGGGACGAAATCCCTTTAAGGTGGGAAGGTTGTAATGACCCGGTCATTTTTCTTCCTTTTCTTTTTCTTAGATTTTAACGGATATATTTTTTTTTTTTCCGTTGTCTTTTCCTTTTTGGGTTTGGTTTTTCATCACTTGATGTCATCTCGAGTGCTCTGGAATGATTTCCGAGACTCTTTTCCTTGGATTGACAACTTCCTTTGGGGATTGTGTCATTTCCATAATTTATTTTTCTGAACACTACTCACATTTTCTCTTTTTCTCGTTTATCTTTTTTCCTTGCACAACCTCACTTTTTGTGCTCGGATTTGATTACAGTTTTGCATGTATTCATGATATTTGATTTCCATGATAGTGGTATTTTTACTTTTCTAGAAAAGTATGTTGATTACTTACTTCTTTCATAAAGGGGCATTAATGCATACTTTAGTGTAATTATTCTTAACTTGTGGGGTTTTAGTGTAATTAAATAAAGTAATTATTTTTCATCTTGGGGACCATTGTGTAATTAAATTTGGAAGATATTTTTAAAAATGACCTTTTTGTAATTTTTGAAAAGTGTGACAAGTGTCACACTCTCATTGGTCCACTTGTTGACATTTATGTGGAAACACTTTAATGCATTGGATGATGACATTTGGAGGGTGAAGATTCACCCACTTGTTGGCTTAGGATTGGTGCACTTGTTGGCTTGGATGGTTGACAAGTGTAGGTGTGGGATTAAGCCTAGAAAGGAGCCATGGATTGGTGACAAGTGTAGGTTCACAATTTAGTCTTGCAAATATCTTTGGGCCACTTTGGGATTATGGTTTTAAAGGAGGGTTTTTGTGCAATTGACCATAGATGTATGTGTTGACCATGGTGTAAGAGCACATAGTGAGTGGAGGATTTCTATTTCCTCCACTCACACTTAACCACATTATTTCATTCTCTTCCTTACAAGAAAACCCTAGCCTCCATGGATGGAGCTTGAAGCCTTAGGCATTGACCTTGATCTTTGAGGCCCTTCCACTTACTTTAGACCATAAAGCTTGGAATACTTGTTGTTCCCCACATCCTCCTCTTCAAAACCCTTGAAGGATCTAGCCTAACTCCTAGTTTTGCTTTGGTATCTAGAGATTCAATTCTCTAGTAAGGTATTGATCTATTATTTTGAAGTATTTTTATGTCATTATTGAGTGTTTTACGTGCATGGAAGAGAAGGACTTGTATTTTGCCCTTAAATTGTTATAACTTGAAATTAATCTTGTCAAATTAAATATAGAATATGAAAATATACTCAATTAGCTTTCATTTAGTTTTGGTTTCATGTAATTTGGATTTAAAATGAATTAGTTATGAATTTTTGAAGTTGCAAGCTAGTTGCTGGAAATTTGAAACTTTTCCTTTTTGGTCTGGAAATGAATTTTTTTATGGAGCTATGATATTTCAATTACCTTGAAATTTTTTCTGGAACTTTCGCCATGGGTTTTACACTAGGAAGAATTTTTTCATGATTTTAGAGCATTTCTAATTTTTTTTAAAAATCCGAAACTATCTGCTGTCCATGTTTTTATTGCAGCTAGAGAATATATTTTTAGATGATTTATTTTACTGACCTTTTGACATTGGATCATGGCTTAAATTTCTAGTTTTACACTTTCATATGTTTACTTCCAAAATAAATTAGGTTTTCCCAAGTTGGATGTCAAATGAATTTTTAATGAATTTTCAAAGTTGGAAGTTATAGGCTGAAGATGTGTTTTCTGGACAGAATTTGTTTCAAAGTTGTGGGTCAAAACTGTTTCAATTGGGAAAATATTTTGTTAAACTAAATTTATATTATCAAATTACAGTGTTTAAACTTTCATTGGGCTTTAGATTCATTCAATTTGGGTTAGAATTGAATTTTTTATGAATTTTACAAGTTGAAGGTAGCAAGCTGAAAAATCTATTTTGCGGACCAAAAATTTGGAGCGATTTAATTTCGGTGGTAATTGGGATTTTCATTCCAATTGAGGTAGGAAATGTTTTAGGATTATTTGTGTGTTGTATTGTGTGTTTGCCATGATTATACAACATATATGTATGCCTTATATCAAATTTAGAAAGTTAGTAATTTTTATTTCTTTGTATAAGATTTAAAATTTATGATGATGTATAACTTTGATTTGAATTGTAACATACTAGGAAATTATGCTTAGATATATTGGTTAACATATATTAAATTTGAATCATTTGATTAAGAATTACAACTTTTATTTAATATTTATCTTTAGTGAAAGTTTAATTCACATGGTTGTATCAAGTATTAAATCAAGTTGTAATGTGGTATTTAAATAGGCCTTGGCATGTTCTCTAACAGAGATTAAACTGAGGGCATTTGGAATTGTTTAAAAATCTAGAGGAAATTAATTAATTAGCTTGATTAATTTTGTTTTAAGTGTTTTAATCACTTAACTTGTCACTTGATATTATATATATGTTGACCATGACATGTCTTTCAATATATATTAAATTGAGGTTATTTGGATTAACTTGAAATTTAGAGAATTTAACTATTTATGTTTAATTAAATTCTACTTTATTACTCCATGGATTTAATTGCATTTTGGAAGTTGTTTCTATATTTAAATCATGGATTTGGAGTTGATGTACGTTCACTTGATTAGTTTTGAGCATTGGATAATATAGTTGTTACTTTTATATTCATGAGAATATGTTTCTCCTTATTGAATATATTGTTGCTATGTGTAAGGAATTGCACACTTTGTATTTGACATCTTACATGCCATAGTAGTTGTGAATTTTGAGCATGTACTGTATAAGTTCCAAAATTTGGATTGTGCTTGGTAAATAGTTGATATCTTGTATATACATGTTGATATATATACGTTGTTGCACAATTTGTTGATTTTGGAAACTTGGGGATGTCATTGTTTGGTTACGGTTAGGACTTGGTTCTAGTATGGGGGATTGTCCCTCTATATAGTCTAGTGCACACATAAGGAGGTTACCCATAGGCTAGTAACCCTAAAGTAACTATGTTGTCGGTCTGATCCGGCGTGACATCCGAGTATCTACTTTGTTTGATTTCGTATTTCATTTCAAGTTGATAACTAGATGATATTGTAACTTGTTGTTCCTTATTTGATTTTCTATTTTGAGCTTAAGATGTAGCTTCGTGAAAGCATGCTTCATGCGTTGTATTGGAAGTTCCATTGTTGGTTAAATTGTATCGATATCATAGATAGTGTTTTGATGTTCAAATGTAGTTTAGGAATAACCTTATAGATTTATTTTGAATATAGACGTTAGGTGGCATGACCCACACTTGTTGTTTTCGTATTTTGGATTTCAAGTTGAAGACTTTGAGAATCTATATCTTGTTGCCTTGTATAATATGTTTCCATTTTATTTGAATTGCATGAACAATGTGATTATTATATAAATGATCTAGGTAACTTAGGATGCTCCCTGGGTCTCATCTTGACATAGACGTTAGGTGGCATGAGCCCCTTTAACATGCTTCACCATAAGGTGATAAAATTGTAAAATGCTAGGTCGATGCATACTCATCTCCTACGAGTAGCTTTATGTTACTCACCCCTACGATACTGGGGCATATTTCAGGTACAGGACTCAAGATTTGAAGATTCCATTGCTCCTTGAATGGCTTACAGTTTTTAAGTTTCTATTTTATGCAAGTGTTAGCATAAGATGCCTGTTTGTAGCCCTATTTGTTTAAACTTGTATTCGTTGATTCGTATATGTAAAGTATACGTAAGTGCACTCTTTTCAATGTATTTAACATGTATGATATGAGGCCGGAGGCCAATGACATGTATCTCGTTTTCTATGCACTTTTGTTTTCAAAGTTTATTACGAAAATATTGGAAAATGTTAAGTCATTGCTTCATAACTTTCGCATCGGGTGTTGGAATTTCATATCTTTTCTGCTCGGACTCAGAATCAGACGATTCTTGAGTCTAATTTTGTTCATTTTTCGTTGTTCTTCCAATGGTGTGCACGGTGGCACCCTTTTCAGTAAGAAATGATCATTTTGCCCTTAGTTCATCTCTTTTCGGGTTAGGCATTCTTGCTTCATTTGCTTGGCTCATTTGAGTTCTGTGGATTTATGGAGAGTCATTTTGGGGCCTTAGGGATGACGTACATCTCTTGAGGTCATTTGGCTTCTTTTGCTTCCGCATTTCGGGTCCGTTGTCGTGTCAACTTCCGGTTCATCACTAACGCACCAAGTTGAGAGATCCGTGTCATTACACAGCCTAAATCGAGAAACAACATCCTGGAAAAGTCAGTGTAGTACATAAAACTGACCTTCCTCCAAAACATTGTTTCCAATACGAAAGTCCTCCCAACAACGATTTCCTGATAGAAAACTCTCATGTACGAATTCAACTATCTACAAAATCCGACTGCCGCCTCCAAACCGTGCATAACCATTACCAAAAGAGAGTATTGATCTCCAATGTACCTTTACTAAAAACAAGGTCTTATTGTATAACCTTGCTTCCATGCCTGACCAACCCGGGCGAGATCTGTACAACATACTATCCAAAATTCCAAACATTGTCGCACTAACCTCCTTGTGCCGACAATAGCACAGATAATATGGAAAAGCTAAGTACCGCTTTCAATTATCCGTGCCATCTGAAGACATATATCCTAAGCATATTTGCCATAATCAAAACTTATATCCCAATTAAATTTTCCATCTAGAGATGCGAAGCATAGTTGTTGCTCCCACACCTTCAAAAACTCCGTTGACATAGCAGTGTCTAACTCTTATAAAAGATAACCACATACTACAACTCCATTAGCAGCGCAACGTAGAACTGACACAACACGTCAAACAAACCAGACTAACAATAATGTCCACAATCGAACTTGCTCGATCCACGACTCTTAATCCATATGGAATTAAAATTCCAAACAATGGTGGTACTGTCTACTAACTATCCACCTCCTGATGAGTCCTACTTCCTTGTTGAGATAGGGAGTGGCTAAAACCTCCAATGATATCCAAGTATCAACTTTCCACCTTGTTAACAGGTGACACTTGGAGACAGTGATATACTTGTCCCTATCCGTACCGGCTCACCAAAACGAACCTTGCATGTTGTGTTGTAACTCCTATCCATTTGACTGCACCGTAAAAGTTATGAATTTTACATCTCAGTCACTCTGACCTTCCTAGAATCAGAAAGACAACTACCAATCCTCCTTCAATACCCTAAACTCATCTGAGTAAGATACGACCCCCTGTGGGGTCAGCCCAAATATTCTAAGTTGACCACTTTTATTTCCTTTGTAATAGTAAGTGTTATTATTTCCACATGATAAACCACAACAGATTGTGCAATAACCACCAAATGTTTAATTACCATATCTGTTGATAAGATCATCCTCCTCCCTGTTACTTTCACCAGACGAAGCTTAGTGCAAAGTGTGAATCACCACATATATCCATCTAAGCCGTCTCGTGATCCGTGCTTCGTAAGAACTGATATCTTACTAGTTCCAAAATAGACAAAGTGAAGCTGATTTAATTTTATCAGTCAACGATATCCCAACCAGAATCCCGACCCTTGTGTAAAATTAGTAATCTCTCATCTAGATCCGTGGAAACTACTCTGTCAGTCCCGTTCTAGCATGAAAAGTGGCCGTAAGGATCTAATGATCTCTGATGGTCCATCTAGATTATTTACCAGATATCAGACTTTGAGACAGATATTAGATGATCGGTCTCATCTTCAGTCTTTAACATCTTACTTTTCAAACACAAGTAAGTGTCTATTAGATATCCCGTCTAACTGCAACCGCATATGGAAATTTTTTCATCCTCCAAATAGTCAAAAATTTCCAAGCAACAACTACTTGTTGCGAACGGTAACGTAAAAAAATTTCCATATTATTTGTGCAAATGAGTGACTCTGCCTCCTCCTTGATATGCAACTCCAGCACCTCCTCCAAATGACACTTCCTGATGAAAATAAAATTCTTGATTAAGAATTGACTGGTGACTAGTAAATCCATCTACTATCCTCAGTCGATGTCATTCCAACAAGTACTTAAACCAGTACCAAAATCCTCCTACTGACTTGGGAACACCTGTTTAAAATTTTCCCTAGAAGATATTCAGCAAAGCCAGTTCCTTCGATAAACCAGTATGACGTTACAGCTTATCAAATGAATCTATTTCATTGGACTTAAACTGCTGGTTTTTTTATCCCATCCTGAACACATACTATAACCACGCATGTCTAGGTTCATTAGATTGGCTAAAGTTAGATACACTTACCAAATTATATGGTCACATGCCAAAAATCCTAGCGTAATTAACGTTATTCCTTTAAAACGGTAGTTAACTGATCACTTACTTGTGTCCCAAACTAAACCGTATTCCCAATCCTAAATACTTGATGAAAAAGAAACACATAAAGCACACATAATAAAACACAATAAACCCCTACGTAAAACATCGTTCCTCCTAGCAAAGAAAATTTCTTTTAGAAATCAACTTTACCCGACTGGTTCACAATCTCCTTTCTACAGTTTCGGAGGTAATCATCCAACCTCGAAATATAGCTCAAAACAAACTCCATTTGCCTCAGCAAATGCCAAAGGCTTAACCTTCATCCTCCTTATACACGAATTGCAAACCGTCTAATGTAGCTGTATAAAGCAACTTAGATCATCAAAACCTAATCCCCATACTCCCCGGGCATGCTATATAATCTTTGCTTTGTTCTGAGAAGAACTCCATCTGATTCCTAAACCCCCAAAGAGTTCCCTTTATCTATCTCGTTTAAAGGTAATATACAAGGTTAACTATCCACCTCAACTCTATGAGTATCGTTCACTATACTATTAGCAAACAAGATCACTTTCATGTGATCCTTGCTTTTCAACATTCAATACCCTCTTTCTTGGGTATGTTAAAATCTCCTCCACTAGAATCCTCTTTAGACTCCTATTCCTCGGTTGTCTCCTTTATGAGAACAATTGAAATCGTGTTAGTCCCTTTATACGGTGACCTAAAATACACTCCTTTATCCCTCATTGGCTTATACTTCAAAAAGTAGTGCCAACCGGAACTAAACCTTCAATCCCAAGTTCTGCTTCTGAAAGAGAACTTGATAATGTACTCCTCTACTTCTTCGGTCTGATTTGCTGTCACCGTGGACCCCATCCTCCTCCTAATGTCAACCATCCCATAATTATGAAACATAATTGACATCAGCTGCTCCTTCTAACGAACCGTAAAAGAGTACAACGAATTCTCAAATGGCTCTAAGTTGTAAGAGACGCAACGCGGAAGACTTCTAATGAAAGACACTCCTAAGGACACTAGAACTTGGAGTGCTCTGATACCAACTATCATACCCCTCGATTCTAGAGCCACGGGTGATCAAGTTCGAGCACAGATCCAAGGGATACCAAACAATTAATATGTAAACAAGCAAGAATAAAAACTGAATTAAGAATAAAATAATAATGCGCTGAAAGAAAACTAAAATGAAAATCCTCGAACCTTAAATAATAAATTAATATAATTTAAATCCGTATAACTCGGGAATCCACCTAGTAAACCCCTTATTCAAAATCTTTAAATAAATTTACAGAATTAAAATCCAAAACCAAAATAGAAAGGAAATCCTATGTAACTGGAAGAGTGAGTGTCTGTATCTGCATCAACATGATCAAACTCTAAGCCTGGTACTGGCGAATACTTGAAAAATAGGAATGGGTCAGGCCCACATGCAAGTTCCAATATACTACAATCCATACATAAACCCGATACACAGATACATCCTAGATAGCTCGGCAATATCTACAATAGTCTATATACACACTATAGGATGTTCACTAGCCTATAACATAGTTCAGCCTGGGTAGAAGGTGACATATAAAACACGCTTTTCAGCGGTTATGTAATGACCCGGTCATTTTCTTCCTTTTCCCTTTTTTCTCAAATTTTGCGAATAAATTTTTTCCGTTGTCTTTTTTTTTTTTTGTTTTTTGTGGATGGTTTTTCGTCGTTTAGTGTCATCTCGAGTGCTCAGAATTAGTTTCTGAGACTCTTTCATGTGAATTGACAACTTTCTTTGAGGACCGAGTCATTTTCGCATTTTTCGTTTTTGGACACTATGCGCTTTTTCGTCTTTTCCCTATTTTGTCATTTTCCTTATTTCGTCTCATCTCCGTTTGTCAGTTTTTGACACAACCTTACTTCTTGTGTTTGGAGTTGGTTTTTGACTTTACGTATCCTTATCGTGTGTGGTTTCCAGAAAATATGTATCTTTATTTTTGCAAGAAAGTACTCTGGTTGCTCGCGGTGCCCATAGGGGCATGGATGTATAAATCTTTGGAATTAATTTTATTTCTTGGGTTGTTTTTCATAAATATCTTTTGAAGATATTTTATTTCAGGGGCATCTAAGAAAATATCTTTTGGAAGATATTTTCACTCTGGGGCAGTTTCGCAGTTAACCCTTTTTGTAGGGGCCATTGTGCAATTAACGAAAGTTATTGCAAAATGTCTCATCTGGAGCCTGGATCCTCATACGGGATTCATTTTCACTTTTTATTGACTTGTAAATTCATAGAATTCCGTTCTGGTCGTTTTCCTCCAGTTTCAGAGTTTCTAGACCCGGTTGCCGCCGAACTTGTTCGGGGTATAACTTTCTACTCGGGACTCGGTTTTCGATGTTGTTTCTTCCTTTATTCATATTTTTCTCATTTAGAATCTTTTTCATTCATGGAGTTTTTCTGTTTGAGCGTGTTTGCTCAAAATCCACTTTTCTAGACCTAGCGGGGCCCTTTCGGGGCCCTTTCGGGGCACTTTTTGTGATTTACTATAAATAGGTGCCTTAAAGAAGAAAAATCAGATTTTCTTCTTCTTCCTCCTCTCTTTACATGACCAAAGGCAGCCATGGATGCTCATGGAGCTGCCATCTTCTCTCTCCTCCTTTAACCTACTTTTCCTAAGTGAAGGTCCTTTGGCCTTTGCATTTGTTGCTCGCCTCGTCGTGCTCTACCATTACCCCTTAATAGAAACCATTTCTGACCAAATTTTGAGTTTGGGATTTAGGCCAAGTTTGGATTTTCATGGGGCTTCTTGGAGATTCATATAGATTGTATTGTCCCCGATAAAACCTAGGAGTTTCGGCGGATTCGGAGCTGTTTGGTTTTGATGGCTTTTGAGATTTTCATCTCAAATTGAGGTAGGGGGTGTCTTAGGATTATATTTATGTTGTATTGATGATTATATATGCTTATACAACTTGTATGCATGTTTTGTATAAATCGTAGAATTTAATTTTAATTAATTTCTTTGTAAAGGATTTAATGCTCAAGGATATGTATGACTTGGAATTGAATTGTAACATGCTAGAAAATTATGCTTGGATATGTTGGTTAACATATATTAAATTTGGCTCATTTGATTAAGAATTACAACTTTTATTTAATATTTATCTTTAGTGAAAGTTTAATTCACATGATCATAACAAGCATGAAATCAAGTTGTAATGTGATATTTAGATAGGCCTTGGCATATTCTCTAACATATCTTAAATTGAGAGCATTTGGAATTGTTTAAAAATCTAGAGGAAATTAATTAATTAGCTTAATTAATTTTGTTTTAAGTGTTTTAATCACTTAATTGGTCATTTGGAGTTATATATGTGATGACCATGACATATCCTTCAACATATATTAATTTGGAGTTATTTGGAATTAATTTAGAATCTAGAGAATTTGATTATTTTTGCTTAATTAAATTCTATATATTTGCTCCATGGATTTTATTACATTTTGGAAGTATTTCTATGTTTAAATCATGGACTTGGACTTGTTGTATGTTCACTTGGTTATATTTTGAGAATTGGATAACATAGTTGTTATATTAATATTTATGAGAATGTGTTTTCCTTAATGAATATGTTGTTGCCTTATGTAAGAAATTGCATTCTTTGTATTGGACATTTTTCATGCCATAGTAGTTGTGGACTTTGTGCATGTATTGTATATATTTCCAAATTTGGTTGTGCTTAGTAGATAGTTGATATCTTGTATATACATGTTGATATATATGTTGTTGCATAACTTGTTGATTTTGGAAACTTGGGGATGCCATTATTTGGCTACGGCTAGGACTTGGTTCTAGTACTGGGGATTGTCCCTCTATATAGTCTAGTGCGCACATAGGGAGGTTACCCATAGGCTAGTAACCCTAAAGTAACTATGGTGTCGGTCTGATCCGGCGTGGCGTCCAAGTATCCACTTTGGTTGATTTCGCATTTCGTTTCAAATTGATAACTATATGATGTTATAACTTATTGTTTCTTATTTGATTCTCCATATTTTGTTGCAGGATGTTAACTTTGTGAAATCATGCTTTATGCGTTGTATTAGAAGTTCCAATGTTGGTTAAAGTGTATTGATATCATGATTCGTGTTTTGATGTTCAAATATGGCTTATGAATGATCCTACAAATTCATTTGGAACATAGACGTTAGGTGGCATGACCCATTTTGGTAACTCTTGTGTTTTAGATTTCGAGTTCATAACTTTGAAAATCTATGTCTTGTTGCTTTGTATAACACGCTTCCATGTTGCTTGAATTGCATGAATGATGTGTTTTATGCTAGAAATGATCTTAGGTAGCTTAGGATGCTCTCCGAGTCACACATTGACGTAGACGTTAGGTGGCATGAGCCCTTTAACATGTTTCACCATAAGGTGATAATTTGTAAAACGCTAGGTCGATGCATGCTCACTTTCTATGAGTAGCATTATGTTACTCACCCCTATGATACTGGGGCATATTTTAGGTACAAGAATCAAAGTTGAGGTCTTTCTTATGCTTGGATGGTTTGTGGACTTGGAGACTTCCATTTTTGTGAAGGTTAGCTCGGAATGCCAATTGTAGTCTTATATGTCAACATGTGTACATTTGATTCCATATATGTAATGTGTACATGAGTATACTCTTTACAATATATTTGACATGTATGAGATGAGGCTGGAGGCCAATGACATGTAATTTGTATCCTATGTAATCTTTGACTTCATGGAATATTATGAAAGTATTGAAAAACATTGAGTTTTTGCTTCACCATGTTTGCATTGGGTGTGGGAATTCCATTTTGATTCTACCATCAGCATTCATTCACCATGTATGAAGTGTGGCTAAGGGCCAAACAGCATTTTGAAACCATCTCATGATTTTAAATTCCAAGTTTTCGTTTCAAACTTCATTTTTGGCATTTTGGCCGTTGGGGGGGTCATATTTTGCATCAGCCATATTTTTGGGCCATGGACCATTGTAGCACATCTTACTAGGTAAGTTATGTTTGCGTACATGGTCGTTTCCGGGCAAAGCTTATTCTTTGGTGAAATGAGCCTCCTACGGGCTCATTTTACACTTTTGTTGCATATTCTGACCTGAGGGTATTTTGGGATTTCCTTTGGGAAATAAATTCCATTCTCCACATGATTGAATAGAAAAAGTGATTTTAGGGGGGTTTCTTCTTTGTGTTTTTCTAGAAAATGTCGTCTTGACATCGGAAATCGATCCCGAAGTTCAGCTTCTGTTTTTTCCATTTAGCAGCTTTTTGGACCCTCTGGACCAGTTTTCTTGGGATGGTATTTTGGGCATTTCACAGTGCTGTTTTTTCCATTTTCCTTGACAGTCATGTAGAAAACTCGATTTTGAGGGGGGTTTCTTCTTTGTGTTTTTCCAGAAAATGTCATCTAGGCCCTCAAATTTCCATTTTTTTCCCGAAAAACCCCTGCTGCCAGGGTTTCTTGCTACCCATTATGCCGCCTTCACATCTAAACGGTTACGAGGGGTTTCGTAACCGGTTAGATGAGTGTGGGCAGTGTATTTCTCATGATTTTTGGCCTCCTAACCGGTTAGGAAGGTCTCCTAACCGGTTAGATGATCTAGGGTTTGCACTTTTTGATCGTTTTGCCCCTTCTTTTTCCGTAAGCCATATCTTTTTCATCCGAACTCCGAATCAAGCGATTTTTAAGTCTATGTTCATTGATTTTTCATTGTCTTTCCAATGGTGTGCTCGGTGGCACCAACTTTTAAGCTGGAAATGATGATTTTTCCCTTAGGTTCAATCTTGTTTGTTTTTGAAATGTTGCTTCCCTATTTGATTCCTTTGGGTTCCGTGACCTCATAGAGTGTCACATTGGTGTATTAGAGATGCGTGGTATCTCTAGAGACCGTTATCTTGTCTTTTGCTTCCACATTTTGGATCCATTTTTGGGTCATCTTTTGGTTCATCACTGATGCACCGGGTTGAAAATCCTTCGGTTCAACATTCAAAACCCTCTTTCTTGGGTATGTTGAAATCTCCTCCACTAGAATCCTCTTTAGACTCCTATTCCTCAATTGTCTCCTTTATGAGAACAACTGAAATCGTGTTAGTCCCTTTATACGGTGACCTAAAACACACTCTTATATCCCTCCTTGGCTTATACTTCGAAAAGTAGTGCCAACCGGAACTAAACCTTCAATCCGAAGTTCTGCTTCTGATAGAGAACTCGATAATGTACTCCTCTACTTCTTCGGTCTGATTTGCTGTCGCCGTGGACCCCATCCTCCTCCTAATGTCAACCATTCCATAATTATGAAACATAATTGACATCAGCTGCTCCTTCTAACGAACCGTAAAAGAGTACAACGAATCCTCGAATGGCTCTAAGTTGTAAGAGACGCAACGCGGAAGACTTCTAACGAAAGACACTCCTAAGGACACTAGAACCTGGAGTGCTCTGATACCAACAGTCATACCCCTCGATTCTAGAGCCACAAGTGATCAAGTCCGAGCACAGATCTAAGGGATACCAAACAATTAATATGTAAACATGCAAGAATAAAAACTGAATTAAGCAAAAAATAATAATGCGCTGAAAGAAAACTAAAATGAAAATCCTCGAACCTTAAATAATAAATTAGTATAACTTAAATCCGTACAACTCGGGAATCCACCTAGTGAACCCCTAATTCAAAATCTTTAAATATATTTACAGAATTAAAATCCAAAACCAAAATAGAAAGGAAATCCTATGTAACCGGAAGAGTGAGTGTCTGTATCTGCAACAACAGGATCAAACTCTAAGCCTGGTACTGGCGAATACCGAAAAAATAGGAGTGGGTCAGACCTACATGCAAGTTCCAATCTACTACAATCCATACATAAACCTGATACACAGATACATCCTAGATAGCTCGGCAATATCTACAATAGTCCATATACATATATATACACACTATAGGATGTTCACTAGCCTATAACATAGTTCAGCCTGGGTAGAAGGTGACATATAAAACACACTTTTCAGCGGCCAAGTACTTAGACCTACCAGGGAACATTAGTTATATCTAGCTACTCAACCTTTGCAATATACACATCCTAACCGTGATCAGGAGACTCAAGCTTGTATCACGGTACCATAAATATATATATAAATTCATTCCTAATGCAGAAAGATAAAACAAGCATTCGTAATACTGGTACATAACATGTATCCATGTAGGAGTTAACTATTTTAGTTAATCCATTCCGTATGTATGAAGGTGTAGGACTTAGCTTTTTGATCTAATCTATCCCTGATATGTCACCGTCCCATAATGGTACATATAATGCAAATGATCCATAAATGATGCACATTCATTAGAATATCAAACATATCCAGAAACCATCATAATAGAAATCAGATATTATTAAGATCCTATCATACATCCAGTATATGATTATAATCATAAATCATTCCTTTAAATTGTTAAAGTAATGATAAACAATTTAAATTATCCAATTTCATACAATTGATCGAACATAAATTTTAACAGTTCATTAATTAACATCCATAGCATAATATAATGACAAATAGAGATATAACTGTGCACATTATACTAGACTACTAAAAATACCTCCATACTAGTCCAGTTCGTTTGCTAAAACAAAACTAGTAATCACAACCTACACCATCCTTGACAGCATGCCAAGTAGTGCTTAAATTACATGACGTCCCTTTAATCCTCACTATAGGTCATGTGTCTGACATAACGACACTCAGAAATCTACACGGAGTACATCTTATGAAACCCTAAAAGTATTCTCATACAAGTCCATTTAGTTCGCTAAAATAAAGCTAGCAACTAAAACTCCTATAACTCCTGTCGGCATGCAGCCTATCAGTTAGAATTACATGACGACCCTAACCATAGTACAAACAACCTTCTTGGAACTAAAACATGTCATTTATATCATTGGTATAAAATCCTAACACTTACCTTTATAGCAGTTCATTTAATTTGCTAGCGAACCATTGATTCCCGTTCTCCTTCCTTCTTGATAGTATTGAACATTCATATTTTAAAATTTATGTTGTCCATTCCCATGACCTGAATCAATACATCCTTGGTCTTAAACATGCTCTGTATACCATTTAAGAACCCCCATGAAACTCCAAAATTACCCATTTTGCCCCTGAAGTATCGAAAAATTACCAGAAATACCCCCGAAGGGGTTTCTGTTCAAAGGAGCCGGCTCCCCCCCATGGGAGATGGCACTTCATCTTCCAGAGCCGGCTCTACCTCATGGAGAGCCGGCTCAACCTTCTTGGGAGCCGGCTCCCTTACTTAGGGAGCCGGCTCTCTTCCCCTGAGAGTCGTCTCTGCTCCATTGCTTCGTCTCTACTTCGTCCGGTTGCCGCCTGTGCTTCCGTCGAAGTCCAGTGCTTTATCCCAAACCTTGTAGCATTCTTAGAGTTCTATTTATGTTCCTTAATTCCTAGAAACCCTTCATAAACCTTTGTGATTTAATTGACCCAAAACTTACGGCATACTAAAACAGTTTATACAAGAACCATAGTTTCAGTTAGCAAAACAAACGAACAATTTAGGATCAGATAATATGCATTAATATCCCATTTTAAAGTTTAATTTACTTCCAAACCATCCCAGAAACTCCTCACATTCCTTTATAAATTAATTTATAAGAGTTTAATACATAACCCAACAGTTTATGCAAGGAAAGCAAACTTCAGGTTTTTATACGATAATCAGTTTACAGTCCAGCAAACATGCATCAAAGATCAGTTTTAAAAATTGAATTAATTCCTGGAGACTATATAGAATGCATAGAACACAAGTTTATAGGAAAGGAATAGACTGAAACTTGCCTCACGATTCTGGTTTGAAACCTTAAGCGTTGTCTCTAAGTTTCAGAATTCTCCAAGTCTGTTTCCTCTCTGCTTTGCTCACAGTTCCCTTCCTCTATTGCTTCTTAGTTCCATCCAGAAGCAACCTCTCTGTTCTTCCTCCAGTCTTCCTCCTTTAGCCTCACAGAAAATCACCCGAGACCCTCTCTGTTTCTCTCAAGGCCAGTCTAGAGCCTCTGTTTTCCTTCTGACAAATATTACGTGAGTAAGACTGTTCCCAGCCCTAGCAGACTTAAAAGAAAATATATATAGACGTCCCAAACCCTAATCTGCGTAACTCTATATCTACTGGGTTTAATTTAAAACCTAATATAAGTCTGCGTCCATACTATATAAAAAAAATAAAACCCTAATCCTATATCATATACAAGACCAAATAAAACAATTAATTTAGACAACTAAACAATTAAAATTAAACAATTACTTTAAAACAAATAAACAAGTAATTTAGAATAAAAAACAAATACACAATTAATTTAAAATAAAGAAACAATTAAAAAATTACGCAAATGAGCACATAAATCACATAATGAAATAAAAATGCAATAAAATCAAATTTAAATTCCCATTGTATCCTTTTGATTTAAAATAAAGAAACAACTAAACAATTACGCAAATGAGTACATAAATCACATAATGAAATAAAAATGTAATAAAATCAAATTTAAATTCCCATTGTATCCTTTTGAAAACTAGGGGTATTACATTCTTCCCCCTAACAAAAGGAATTCCGTCCTCGGAATTCATGAAACTCTGAACTAATGACCTTGCAAAATTCATTTATGTTTTTATGTGGCACAGCCTCTTGAGATGAGCCCTACCAAATTCCAACATGTCTAACCATATACTAAGTGTCTCTATATAAGCAATAACATAAATGTACAACTTCTAGGTTGTATCGATCAACGATCCAATCTTACCCAATAGTTAGCAAAGGGTAACCATCCTTGTTCCTCTAAGTTGCATAGAACAGACGCATAAAATTCCCATGCATCCGGCGCTAGCTATTTAGTAACGCTAAATAATAGGTTGCAGCCTAAATCGAGAAACAACATCCTGGAGAAGTCAGTGAAATACATAAAACTGACCTTCCTCCAAAACATTGTTTCCAATACAAAAGTCCTCCCAACAACCATTTCCTGATAGAAGACTCTTATGTACGAGTTCAACTATCTACAAAATCTGATTGCCGCCTCCAAATCGTGCGCAATCATTACCAAAAGAGAGTTTTGATCTCCAATGTACCCTTACTAAAAACAAGGTCTTATTGTATAACGTTGCTTCCATGCTTGACCAACCCGGGCGAGATCTGTACAACATACTATCCAATTCCAAACATTGTCGCACTAACCTCCTTGTGCCGACAATAGCACAGATAATACGGAAAAGCTAAGTACCGCTTTTAATTATCCGTGCCATCCGAAGATATATACCCTAAGCATATTTGCCATGATCAAAATTTATATCCCAATCAAATTTTCCATCTAGAGATGCGAAGCATAGTTGTTGCTCCCACACCTTTAAAAACTCCGTTGACATAGCAGTGTCTAACTCTTATAAAAGATAACCACATACTACAACTCCATTAGCAGTGCAATGTAGAACTGACATAACACGTTAAACAAACCCGACTAACAATAATGTCCACAATCGAACTTTCTTGATCCACGACTCTTAATCCATATGGAATTAAAATTCCAACCAATGGCTGTACTGTCTACTAACCATCCACCTCCTGATGAGTCCTACTTCCCTGTTGAGATAGGGAATGGCTAAAACCTCCAATGATATCCAAGTATCAACTTTCCACCTTGTTAACAGGTGACACTTGAAGACAGTGATATACTTGTCCCTATCCGTACCGGCTCACCAAAACAAACCTGGCATGTCGTGTTGTAACTCCTATCCATTTGATTGCACCGTAAAAGTTATGAATTTTGCATCTCAGTCACTCTGACCTTCCTAGAATCAGAAAGACAACTACCAATCCTCCTTCAGTACCCTAAACTCATCTGAGTAAGATACGACCCCCTGTGGGGTCAGCCCAAATATTCTAAGTTGACCACTTCTATTTCCTTTGTAATAGCAAGTGTTATTATTCCCACATGCTAAACCATAACGGATTACGCAATAACCACCGAAGGTTTAATTACCGTATCGGTTGATAAGATCATGCTCTTCCCTGTTACTTTCACCAGACAAAACTTAATGCAAAGTGTGAATCATCACATATATCCATCTAAGCCGTCTCTTGATCTGTGCTATTCGTAAGAACTGATATCTTACTAGTTCCAAAATAGACAAAGTGAAGCTGATTTAATTTTACCAGTCAACGATATCCCAACTAGAATCTCGACCCTTGTGTAGAATCAGTAATCTCTCATCTAGATCCGTGGAAACTACTTTGTCAGTCCCGCTCTAGCATGAGAAGTGTCAGCAAGGATCTAATGATCTCTAACAGTCCATCTAGATTATTTACCAGATATCAGACTTTGAGACAGATATTAGATGTTCGGTCTCATCTTCAAGTCTTTGACATCTTACTTTTCTAACACAAGTAAGTGTCTATTAGATATCCCGTCTGACTGCAACCGCATATGGAAAATTTTTCATCCTCCAATAGTCAACAATTTTCGAGCAACAACTACTTGTTGCGAATGGTAACCTAAAAAAATTTCCATATTATTTGTGCAAATGAGTGACTCTGCCTCTTCCTTAATATGCAACTCCAGCACCTCTTCCAAATGACACTTCCTGATGAAAATAAAATTCTTAATTAAGAATTGACTGATGACTAGTAAATCCGTCTACTATTCTCAGTCGGGGTCATTCTAACAAGTACTTAAACCAGTACCAAAATCCTCCTACACACTTGGGAACACTTGTTTAAAATTTTCCCTAGAAGATATTCAGCCAAGCTAGTTCCTCCGAAAAACCAGCATGACGTTACAGCTTATCAAATGAATCTATATCATTTGACTCAAACTGCTGGTTTTCTTATCCCATCCTGAACACATATTATAACCACGCATGTCTAGGTTCATTAGATTGGCTAAAGCTAGATATACTTACCAAATCCTATGATCACATGCCTAAAATCCTAGCGTAATTAACGTTATTCCTCCAAAACGGTAGTTAACTGATCACTCATTTTTGTCCCCAGCTAAACCGTATTCCCAATCCTAAATACTTGACGAAAAAGAAACACATAAAGCACACATAATAAAACACAATAAACCCCTACGTAAAACATCGTTCCTCCTAGCAAAGAAAATTTCTTTTAGAAATCAACTTTACCCGATTGGTTCACAATCTCTTTTCTACAGTTTCGGAGGTAATCATCCAACCTCGAAACATAGCTCAAAACAAACTCCATTTGCCTAAGCAAATGCCTAAGGCTTAACGTTCATCCTCCTTATACACGAAATGCAAACCGTCTAATGTAGCTGTATAAAGCAACTTAGATCGTCAAAACCTAATCCCCATACTTCCCGGAACGTGCTATATAATCTTTGCTTCGTTTTGAGAAGAACTCCATCCGATTCCTAAACCCCTGAAGAGTTCCCTTTATCTACCTCGTTTAAAGGTAATATACAAGGTTAACTATCCACCTCAACTCTATGAGTATCGTTCACTATACTATTAGCGAACAAGATCACTTTCACGTGATCCTTGATTTTTAACATTCAATGCCCTCTTTCTTGGGTATGTTGAAATCTCCTCCACTAGAATCCTCTTTAGACTCCTATTCCTCGGTTGTCTCCTTTATGAGAACAACCGAAATCGTTTTAGTCCCTTTATATGGTGACCTAAAACACACTCCTATATCCCTCCTTGGCTTATACTTTGAAAAGTTGTGCCAACCGGAACTAAACCTTCAATCCGAAGTTCTGCTTCTGATAGAGAACTCGATAATGTACTCCTCTACTTCTTCTGTCTGATTTGCTGTCGCCGTGGACCCCATCCTCCTCCTAATGTCAACCATTCCATAATTATGAAACATAATTGACATCAGCTGCTCCTTCTAATGAACCGTAAAAGAGTACAACGAATCCTCGAATGGCTCTAAGTTGTAAGAGACGCAATGCGGAAGACTTCTAAGGAAAGACACTCCTAAGGACACTAAAACCTGGAGTGCTCTAATACCAACTGGTATACCCCTTGATTCTAGAGCCACAGGTGATCAAGTCCGAGCACAGATCTAAGGGATACCGAACAATTAATATGTAAGCAAGAAAGAATAAAAACTGAATTAAGAATAAAATAATTATGTGCTAAAAGAAAACTAAAATGAAAATCCTTGAACCTTAAATAATAAATTCATATAATTTAAATCCGTACAACTCGGAAATCCACCTAGTGGACCCCTAATTCAAAATCTTTAAATAAATTTGCAGAATTAAAATCCAAAACCAAAACAGAAAGGAAATCCTATGTAACCGGAAGAGTGAGTGTCTGTATCTACATCAACACGATCAAACTCTAAGCCTGGTACTGGCGAATACCTGAAAAATAGGAGTGGGTTAGGCCCACATGCAAGTTCCAATTTACTACAATCCATACATAAACCCGATACACAGATACATCCTAGATAGCTTGGCAATATCTGCAATAGTCTATATACATATATATACACACTATAGGATGTTCATTAGTGTATAACATAGTTCAGCCTGGGTAGATGGTGGCATATAAAACACGTTTTTCAGTGGCCAAGTACCTAGACCTACTAGGGAACATTAGCTATATCTAGCTACTCAACCTTTCCAATAAACGCACCCTAACCGTGATCAGGAGACTCAAGCTCGTATTACGGTACCATAAATATATATATAAATTTATTTCTAATGCAGAAAGATAAAACAAACATCCGTTATGTCGTTCAACTATTTTAGTTGACAGGATATGTATCCATGTAGGAGTTAACTATTTTAGTTAATCTATTCCGTATGTATGAAGGTGTAGGACTTAGCCTTTTGATCTAATGCATCCCATATATGTCACCGTCCTATACCGGTACATATAATGCAAATGATCCACAAATGATGCACATTCATTAGAACATCAAACATATCTAGAAACCAGCATAATAGAAATCAGATATTATTAAGATCCTATCATGCATCCAGTATATGATTATAATCATAAATCATTTCTTTAAATTGTTAAAGTAATGATAAACAATTTAAATTATCCAATTCCATACAATTGATCGAACATAAATTTTAACAGTTCATCAATTAACATCTATAGCACAATATAATGACAAATAGAGTTATAACTGTACACATTATACTAGACTGCCAAAAAACCTCCATACTAGTCCAGTTCATTTGCTAAAACAAAACTAGTAATCACAACATACACCATCCTTGACAGTATGCCAAGTAATGCTTAAATTACATGACGTCCCTTTAATCCTCACTATAGGTCATGTGTCTGACATAACGACACTCAGAAATCTACATGGAGTACATCTTATGAAACCCCAAAAGTATTCTCATACAAGTCCATTTAGTTCGCTAAAATAAAGCTAGCAACTAAAACTCTTATAACTCCTGTCGGCATGCAACCTATCAATTAGAATTACATGACGACCCTAACCATAGCACGAATAACCTTCTTGGAACTAAAACATGTCATTTATATCATTGGTATAAAATCCTAACACTTACCTTTAAAGCAGTTCATTTAATTTGCTAGCCAACCAACGATTCCAGTTCTCCTTCTTTCTTGACAGTATTGAACATTCATATTTTAAAATTTATGTTGTCCATTCCCATGACCTGAATTAATACATCCTAGGTCTTAAACATGCTCTGTACACCATTTAAGAACCCCCATGAAACTCCAGAATTACCCTTTCTGCCCCTGAAGTATCTAAAATTACCAAAAATACCCCCGGAGGGGTTTCTGTTCAAAGGAGCTGGCTCCCCCCCATAGGAGCCGGCTCTTCATTTTCCAGAGCCAGCTCTCCCTCATGGAGAGCCGGCTCTACCTTCTTGGGAGCCGGCTCCCTCACTTAGGGAGCCGGCTCTCTTCCCCTGAGAGCTGTCTCTGCTCCATTGCTTCGTCTCTACTTCGTCCGGTTGCCGTCTATGCTTCCGGCGAAGTCCAGTGTTCTATCCCAAACCTTGTAGCATTCTTAGAGTTCTATTTATGTTCCTAAATTCCTAGAAACCCTTCATAAACCTTTGTGATTTAATTGACCCAAAACTTACGGCATACCAAAACAGTTTATACAAGAACCATAGTTTTAGTTAACAAAACAAACGAACAATTTAGGGTCGGATACCATGCATCAATATTCCATTTTAAAGTTTAATTTACATCCAAACCATCCCAGAAACTCCTCATATTCCTTTATGAATTCATTTACAAGAGTTTAATACATAACCCAACAGTTTATGCAAGGAAAACAGACTTCAGGTATTTATACGATAATCAGTTTATAGTCCGGCAAACATGCATCAAACATCAGTTTTAAAAATTGAAATAATTCCTGGAGACTATGTAGAATGCACAGAACACAAGTTTATAGGAAAGGAATAGATTGAAACTTGCCTTACGATTCTGGTTTGAAACCTTAAGCGTCGTCTCTAAGTTTCAGAATTCTCCAAGTCTGTTTCCTTTCTGCTTTGCTCACAGTTCCCTTTCTCTATTGCTTCTTGGTTCCATCCAGAAGCAACCCCTCTGTTCTTCCTCCAGTCTTCCTCCTTTAGCCTCACAGAAAATCACCCGAGACCCTCTCTGTTTCTCTCAAGGCCAGTCTAGAGCCTCTATTTTCCATCTCATAAATATTACGTGAGTAGGATTGTTCCCAACCCTAGCAGACTTAAAAGAAAATATATATAGACGTCCCAAACCCTAATCTGCGTAACTCTATATCTACCGGGTTTAATTTAAAACCTGATATAAGTCTGCGTTCGTACTATATAAAAATAAATAAAACCCTAATCCTATATCATATACAAGACCAAATAAAACAATTAATTTAGACAACTAAACAATTAAAATTAAACAATTACTTTAAAACAAATAAACAAGTAATTTAGAATAAAAAAACAAATACACAATTAATTTAAAATAAAGAAACAATTAAACAATTACGCAAATGAGCACATAAATCACATAATGAAATAAAAATGCAATAAAATCAAATTTAAATTCCCATTGTATCCTTTTGATTTAAAATAAAGAAACAGTTAAACAATTACGCAAATGAGCACATAAATCACATAATGAAATAAAAATGCAATAAAATCAAATTTAAATTCCCATTGTATCCTTTTGAAAACTATGGGTATTACACAAACTGAACCATAACTCACCCAAACTGGAACAAAAACTCATCGGAACTGTGTAGAGATGAAGTTCATTGGTTTCATATGGTTTGAAAGCTCGTTAGTTCAAGGATGTCTGGAATTTTAATTCAATTTGATTTTTCGAGCTTTGTTTTGATTTTAGATTTCAATTGTTGTTGTTATTTAGTTTAATTTCAGTTGGGAGAGAGTTTGGGTTTGCAGTAGATCCGTGGATGAAGCTTTGATTGCATGTTATGTTCATCAAGTTGTGTTCACTTGGTTTCAACACTCAACTGTGTTTCATTTTTTTCTTTGGGTAAATGATTAATTGAAATTCCTATATTGCATGTTCGATGAAATCGAGGTGATTGTGGTTTTCAGTTTCATTTGGAAGTGTGTGGAGGTCAACTTTATTTCAATTCGTTCAAGCTTTGTGCCTTTTTCAATTTATTTTCAACTCCATTTGTGTCACAAAATTCTGGGTTTTTGAAATTTTGTTTCATTGAATTTTAGTTTTTTTTTTTTTTTTTTTAAATTCCAATTATGCTGGTCTTCATCTGGATTTGATTGAATTTATCTGGGATTGGTATTTTTGTTTTGTATAGCTTCTGGTAGTGGTTTCTGTGAAATATTTGGGTTTGATTTTAACAGCAACGAGATCTATTTTCTTCGAGTTCCCCAGTATCAGTAATCCAAGAAAGAGCAAATCTTTGGCCTTGTCCTCTCCCTTCATCTTCACATGGCAATGGAATACCAAAAAAAATACACCAATACTTATATATATATATATATATATATATGTAAACGCCTTGCCGGAATCGTGATCGCGAGACAGAGATGAGAGATGAAATATACACACCTTGCCGAAATGAGACAGAGATGAGAGAAAAACAGAGATGAGAGAGATGAAATAAACACACCTTACCAGAATCGTGATCGAGAGACAGAGATGAAATCCATATATATATATATACATACACACACACACACAAAAATACAAGGTAAATAGATTTGGGGAATAGAAGGACAGAGATGAGAGAGAGAGAGAGGGGGGGGGGGGGACATATCTAGAGAGAGATATGAAATCCACATATATATATATATATATATATATATATATGTATAGACACATACAAATTAGGGTAATGGATTTGGGTAGTAAGGGCTTTTTGGTATTTTTGTATGACAAGGGTGAAATGGGCATTTAGAAAAAAAGTGCCTTACACGCGCCTTATGACGGCCAAAAATTTTCTGCCGGTCACTGAAGTGGGTAAATTGCAACTAAGTACAATAGTTCAGGGGGTTAATTGCATTTTTTTTTTTTAGTTTAGGGGGGTTTACTGCATTTTGGCTCATAGTTGAGGGGGGTTTTTTGCACTTTACCCTTATTCTTTTATTTCGGCTTGTGATAATTGTGCTACAGTAACTTCCTCTAGCACAATAACCCTAGGTCATACCCAAAAAAATTAATGTCAAGTTTGCCCCCTTTCTGCCTACCTGAAATTTCTTTGCCCTTCACCTTCTCTACCACGCTTTCTCTCTCTCTCTCTCTCTCTCTTCTCCTCTTGACTGAACAATACTCCATCCCTTCATCAACACTCTTTCACATTCCTTACATTATTGAAACTTTTCTCCGAAGATTCTTTATTTTTTCTTTTCACTTCAAGACTTTCAAGCTTATCAAATCATCAACATCACATCTATGTCATTCTTAGTTTCCTGAAAATTTATGTATTGTGTTGGATTTGTTTGTTGGTTTATACTATTTTGGAAAAGTTAAAGTATTTATAGACTCTCTTAAATGGCACAGTCGTTGGTGGAGGAGGAATTCAGGGGAACTTAATGGAGTGTTCAATGAGGTTCAAAGGATAAATTAATTTGCTATTCCGCTTAGTCTCCATCTTGATTCATCTTGGTTTCTTTAATTTTATTTTTAATCCCAATTTGATTTCTTAATATTCCTTTATACTCACACATTAATTTGTTGCAATAAATAAATTTAGGGGTTAAACGCAAAAAATCTCCCGTTTATGCAAAAATAGTCCCTACTTTTTAAAAATATGCATTTTAGTTCATAAAATTAAAAAAAAGTGCAAATAAACTCCTCTGATCACCTTTTGACAAAAAATAAATTTGAAAATATGATTTTACCTTTTTTGTTCCCATTTTGCCTCTAAGTTCCTAACACAAAATGTACATAAACCCCCTGCCCCTAACCCATTTCCCAAACATGCCTTCTAATTAATATTTAAAAGCCTGTTGCCATTGTTATTCTTTGTAGAATGATTCACTGAAAACCAGTAATTTTTTTTTTTTGGTTCACTAAAAAACCCTAGCCACCATAGTTTTGAAGCTTACCAACAAGCAAATATATTACACGCCTTTGTTGTTGTTGTAGTTGTTGATGTCGAACAATGCAACCCTCATCATTGCATCTTTTAATTTTATTATGTTCTTATTGAATGTAGATCTGAATGTGGTTGGATCCTTTGATCTATGTAGTACTATATTGTAGTACAAATGAATGGATTCTGAGTAGTAGTAACTTTTCCTCTTTCTAAGTTTAATTTTTTTTTTTTTATTAATGTAATTTTATTTATTTAATTTGTATTTTTTTTGCTATGTTTGGATTAAGTGGATAAGTAAGAAAGAAAAGAAAGAGGGCACTAGTGAGGAGAGGAAACAAAAACAAAGAAAGTAAGAAAGTGCAAGGGGAAATGCTCTGTTGGTTTTTTGAGAAAACGCTGGAAATGCAAACAAATCGGATAATGCAAGGCGGTCATTTAACTTACTCTTGTTTTTTTTGAAGAAATTATTGAAGTTAAATGAAAGAAAATCAACGAAATAAGATTCAATGAAATAGTATTATCTTGAGTAGGGAGCCGGCTCCTTGTAGAAAAGAGGCGGCTCCCATTGTTAGGGAACCGGCACTTTGTTGAAATTTATTTTTTTTAAGTTACGGCGATGGTTTTTGCTACTATAGTTGAGTTATGAGTTCCAGATTCAATTAGGAACTACTATGGGAGGTTTTAAATAACTTACAGGGACAAATCTTAAATCCAGTATGCATAAAAAAAACTTGTTATTGCTAAGGATTTTAAACAATATAAGAGTTTAACAAAATTGTATATTGATACTGGATATGGTTATATAAATTGCTTAGCTTTACTATAGCAATTTTCTGTAAATGATAATACGGTGGGAAGGAATGTAATTGTAGCATATTATGATCATGTATATTACATATTTGAATTAGGCTCATTGGGGATGAATTGATGGTTAAATGTATTCTTACTTAAATTCATCAATTATTGGATTTTGCGGAGTAGGATCAAGTAAGCATGATAATTTACATAATTCTATTATGCTTTTTATGGAACAATTGATGTTTACATTTATTATTTGGATTATCAATTGTTGGATTTATGGATTTTATGCACCGGAATGGGACGATGGCATACTAGGGATAGTTTAGCTCAAAACGCTAAGTCCTACCTACTCTGGAATAAGGGAATGGATTATAAAATTAAATCCTACTTATATTTAAGTCAGATCAATTGAATAAGTTGAGTGACTAGCTTGATTATTTGTTACTTGTTTTTAAGTCAGATCAATTGAATAAGTTGAGTGACTGATTGGATTATTTGTTACTTGTATTTTATGTCAGATTAATGAACAATTGAATGACATACTTTGGTTTTGGATTGATTTTAAATATATGATTATGGTACCATGATATGAGCTCGAGTCTTAGAATCGATGGTTAGGGAGCGTATATGCATTGGGATGCATAGCTGGTTATGATGGTTGAGGTGTACCCTGTTATGTTTAAGTACTCATGCATACTTCAAGTGCATTTTGCATGTTGCCTTCTATTCAGGTTGAGGCCCCCCTGTAGTCCAGTGAGGTTCCTTTAGTGTGGATATATATATGTACGGACTATATAGTTATTGTTGAGTTGTTTAGGATGTATATGCGTATCGGGTCTCTGTTTGGATAGTAGTAGTATAGAATTTGCTCGTGGCCTAACTCACTATCATTTTTCAGGTGTTCGTTAGTTCCAGGCGTAGAGCTTGTTCGTGCTGAGTAGAGACTGTCACTCACTCTTCCGACGATATAGGATTCCTCTTCATAGTTTAGCTTTACATTTTACTTCAGCTGTTTACATTTCGGTTTGGGTTTTTTTTTAGGGGTCCACTAGATGGATTTTGTAACGACCTTGGATTTTTCAACCCAGTGTCTCCTGTGATGACCCGAACCGGATCCAGAAATGCAGAAGCAGAAGAAACCAAATGGCCTCAAGAGATGTACATCATCCCTAAGGCATCAAGATGACTCTCCATGAAGCCATGGAACTTAATGAAAACAAGTGCGGAAGCAACGGTTCACAAACGGATAAGAATAAACCAAAGGGTAAAATGGTCATTTCACATTGAAATGGGTACCACCGTGCACACCATTAGAAAGACAATGAAAAATGAACAAGGTCAGACATAAGAATCGCCTGATTCTGAGTCCGGACGGAAAAGATATGAATTTGAAACAAAGTGGCCTTCGCCGTTTAAGAGTTACCACGAACCTATCTCGCTAAAACTGGAATAACTCATACAATAAGTGGAGTTCTGAAGAGTGGTTGGTACCATTGGAAAGCTAACCTAGAGCTCTTAAACCTAGAATTAAGAATGACCAAATTTGGATTAAAAACAAATAAGATATGATCTCCCAAAGTTGGAACAACAAAGTTGTCTAAGAAAACTGGAAGGAGAAAGTTCTAGGAAGGATCGGTCGACCGACGGTAAGGGTTAGCCGCCCGAAACTCAATTATCAGCCGACTGAACCCCAATGTTTAGTCGGCCGAAACGCCATTTTGGCTACTGGAATGGGTCTCGAGCGTTGTCAGCCGACCGATGATGCTCCATCAGCCGACCGACGCCTCTGCTGCTGCTATAGAAAGCTGCTGCAATGGTGGAAATGGTGCTTGGGCCAATCCTAGAGTTCTACATACATTCTACATGATCCAAACAAGTTTGAAAACACTTTCTAGGCCCGTTCAAACATCTAAAATAAGCCAAAACAAGAAAGAGCTCAAATGACAACCCTATGGATAAATTTTTTCATGAAAATTCATAAAATTGCCCAAAAATAGGTCAAAAGTTGAAACTTAAGAGTTTTGTGAAATGTAGACATGCACGTAAACGTAAAAAGACATTTAAGACGTGTTCCAAGGATCCGCGGCTTCAAAATGTCCAAAATGCAAAATATGACCTCTCAACGGCCAAAAATGGAATAAATGGAACCACAATATAAAACCTAGATTGAAATGGTGTTTGGCCCATGGCCACACCTCATACATGATCATAGAAACCCTATGAAAAAGAAAGAATGGAATTCCCACACCCGATGCAAAAGTTATGAGGCAAAGACTTGTGAATTTTCAATATTTTCATAGTAACTTTGAAAATACAAGTGCATAGAATACATGTTACATGTCATTGGCCTTCGGCCTCATCTTATACATGTTGACTACAATGGAAAGGGTGTACTTATGTACACATTACATATATGGAATCAAAGAATACAAGTTTTATACAAAAAGGCTATGAAATGGTATTTCATGCTAACATTTGCATGAAATATAAACTGAAAAGCTATTAGCCATCCCAATGAACAAAAATCACAAACCATGTCTTCATACCTGATCAAAACCCCCAGTAACTTCGGGGTGAGTAAACAAGTTTACTCGTAGAGAATGAGTATGCATCGACTCGATTTCTTTAGAGATTTTTAGGACTAACATGATATAGTTCAAAAGGGATCATGCCACCTAACGTCTATGTCAGGATGAGACTCAGGGAGCATCCTAAGCTACTCATGCAATTGAAATAAGATACATGACATACAAGTATACCGGTTACAAGTGTACTAAATGAAGATGAAAGCATGCGAGATAAGTATACAAAACACAGGTATACTAATAAGATTGGAAACACACAAGGCAAGTATACAAGACACGAGTATGCTAAATGGAATCTAGATGCAAGAACTAAGTGCATAATTTTCAAGTATACCAAATGAGGTCTAAATACACGAAATAAGCATAATGTGTATGCAAATTAAACAAGGTAGGAAATACTCCATGAAACACGACAAGGTTCTTAGATCTTTAAGAGATAACACTTAAAATCTAAGAGCTTAGAGATTTTTGCATGTTAATATAAATCATTACTCGTGGTCCATGCCACCTAGAGTCTAAGTCAAGTTGCCCATGATAGTATGAAGTAACATGAAACAAGACAACTAAGAAATTTAACAAGATTGAAACAATTCAATTAGCACGATAAGGACAAGGTGTGAAATCAGGATTAAGGCATAGTATCAATGCAATTAAACAAGGTTGGAACATTACATATAACACGAAAAGAGTTTTAAATCTTCAAGGAATAGCAATTTGAAATTTAAAGAGTGAAATCAACCAATGTGGATACTTGGATATCACCCGGATTAAAACCGTACTCATGGGATCACTTTAGGGCTACTAACCCATGGGTACTTTCCCCTAGTGCGTACTATAAAAAACCAGAATCTTGGGATCACTTTAGGGCTACTAACCCATGGGTACCTTCCCCAAGTACGCACTATAGTGTAGAGGGACATTCCCCCGTACTAGGACCAAGTCCTAGCCATATCAATTTTGATTGATATCACCAAGTTTCCAAAATCAACAAGATGTGCAAGTCGAGATAGCATTAAGACACAAGTAATGCATTGAACACGTTTCATGCACAACCAAGATTTTAGAAATATACAAGTCATGCCTTAAGTTCTCAACTAACATGGCATGTGAAATGTCAAGAAATCATAGTATGCATCTACATAGACTATAAACTAGGATATATGTCACATAGAATTCATCGATGCAAAAATACCACAAGTATAAGATTAATGATTTAATTATTTACTAAGCAATACGTGGATAATTAAATCAGTCCAAGACAATTGTGCTAGTTCATTAAGTACATTAATGAAACCAAGATACACGGGGTTTAGTTACATGATGAAAAGCTAAAAGGTCCATGGATTACAAGTTACAACTAAGTGAACTAAGTTCCATACAAGAAAAATAAGTAAGTGTAAGTCTTAAACTTATCGGATTATTCTCAATTTAATATATGTGAAGGAACATGTCAAGGAAGTCATGAATACCAAGATAGTGACTTAAACATGCTCATGGAACCATTGAATGGATTTTAAATAATTCTTTTAATTAAAATCTCTAGATTTTGAAAGTCATCCAAATGATCTCAAACTAATGTATGTTATGCAACATGTCAAGACTTGATTTAAAAACACAATATAAGTACATTCCATGCAAGATACGGCCATGAGTATTAAACTTTAATACAGGAAAAATAATAAATGAAAGGTTTCAAAACCTAACCAAATATTTTGGATTAAATATATGTGAAACTACATGGCATGCAAATCAAGATTATCAAGTCGGAAATCCAATGAGATGAATAGTGCACTTGGAGCAATTTAATTAATCTAATTAATTAAATATTACTACATTTCAAAACACTTCCAATTATTCTCAAATTCACCTATGTTGAAGAGCATGCTAGGGCCTAATATAATATGCTAACACATATAGATTTCAAGTTAGTTAAGGCCACATGATTTAATATTTTGTTCAAGATAAATATTAAATAAAATCTTCGTTACTTGTCCAAATGATCTAGATTTAATATATGTCAATCAATATATCAAGGGGTAATATTCTATCATGTCATATGTTTAAACAAAGTTATGGACAACCGGAAAAATTAAATCCTTCACAAGAAAAATAAATAATAAAATCTCTAGATTTTGTTATTCAAGCATGTAATCAAGTTGTATAAGCATCACAAGCATGTAATATAACAAGAAAGAAAATTATAACACCCCCTACCTCAATTTGAGATGAAAACCTCAAATCTCCACCGAAAAAAAAGTGTTCCGAATCCGCCGAAACTCCTAGGTTTTGTCAGGGACAACACGATCTAGATGAATCCCCAAGAAGGCCCATGAAAATCACAACTTGACTTCAAACTCAAACTCAAGAAATGGTCAGAAATGAATTCTAATAAGGGGGAAAGATAGAACATGTTGAGGGGAACGATAAATGTTAAGGTTGAAGAGTTTTCACTTAGGAAATCAGGTGGAGGATAAGGAGAAAGGGTGGCAGCCCAAGGAGATCCCATGGCTGCCGGCCAAAGAGGGAGGAAGATGAAGTGAAAAGTGATTTTTCACTTTAAGTCATCCTATTTATAGTAAGTCTCAAAAAGTGCCCCGAAAGGGCCCTGCCGGGTCCGAAAAAGTGAAATTTGGGAAAATGCGCTCAAACGGCAAAACTCCATGAACAAAAAAGATTCAAACTGAGAAAATATGAACAACAGAAGAAACGGTGTCAAAAATTGAATCCCGAGCAGATAGTTATGCCCCGAACAAGTTCAGCGGCAACCGAGTTCAGAAACTCTGAAATTGGAGAAAAACGACCAGAAGGAATTCCAAGAGTCCATGACTTGATGAAATGTGAAAATGAATCCCGTACGAGGATCCAGGCTCCAGACAAGGTATTTTGTAATAACTTTCGTTAATTGCACAATGGCCTCCACAAAAAGGGTTAACTGCGAAACTGCCACAGAATGAAAATATCTTCCAAAAGATATTTTCTTAGATACCCCTAAAATAAAATATCTTCTAAAGATATTTATGAAAAACACCCCAAGAAATGTAAAAAATTCTGAAAAATTGTGCATCCATACCCTTATGGACACCGGGAGCAACTAGAGTACTTTTTTGCAAAAGTAAAGATACGTATTTCGAGAAAACCACTCAAGATGAAGACACGTGAAGTCAAAAACTAACTCTGAGCATGAAAAGGGAGGTTGTGCCAAAAATTGGCAAACGGAGATAAGACAGAATAGAGAAAAAGACGAAATAGCGCATAGTGTCAAAAAAGTGAAAATGCAAAAATAACTCAGTTCTCAAAGAAAGTTGTCAATCCATGGAAAAGAGTCTCAGAAACCATTTCTGAGGACTCGTGAAGACACTATGTGACAAGAAACAAAGCTCAAAAAAGAAAATTAAATGGAAAAAATTTATCCGTAAAATTTCAGGAAAAAGGAAAGGAAGGCAAATGACCAGGTCATTACAGATTTCTGAGTTGTTTACATATCAGAGGATTTGGGATTATTAGATTTTAATTATTTAATTTTTGAGGATTATATCTTAGATTTCTTTCAGCCTTTATTATTTATTTCTTAATTCTTTTTGTAATATGTATTCATTTAAATATTAATTATTTGGTATCCCTCGGATCTGTACTCGGACTTGATTACTCGTGACTTTAGAATCGAGGGGTATCACAGAAAGACTTAGAACAGGCAGTGAATTTGGCTATCCCTTTGGCTGTTGATCCGCCGGAGGGGGGAAGTGGGTTAGTGACTCGACTTATGTTATTGGAGTGAATAACCTTGAAGAGGAATAGGTGAGGGAGAAAGGTTTGGAGGTGGGTTCTTTGTTGGGTGTTTCTTTCGAGGGTTGGGTGAATGAGGCGAAGTGTTTGTTTAATGATGTTCTCAATTCTCATTTAAAGGAAAAGGTGGGTGGTAAGGAAAGGTTGCTGGAGGGGATAGGGGAGATGGGAGATGGTGTTACAAAGTCCCAATGATTTTATCACTTATGAAAGGAGAAATAGGGTTCCAGGTTAGGAGAGAGAGGTAGTGGAAGGAGGGTAGGGTTTGCTTATTCAGGTGTTTCCCTATGAAGTTACAAATTCTTTCATGGAATGTCCGGGGTCTTAATGACCCGGTTAGAAGAAAAGTGGTGAAGTCGGTCATTCACAAAGGTAGGGGTCATATGGTGTGTCTTCAAGAGACCAAGCTTGCTTCGATGTCTGATAGGATTGTGAGAAGTCTTTGGGGTGGGAGATTTGTGGAGTGGATTGCTTTAGATGCTTATGGCTCCTCGAGGGGCATCTTGATCATGTAGGATACTAGATGGGTGTCTAAAGTGGATGCTCAGGTTGAGTGATTCTCTGTTTCATATGTTTTGCTTTAGTGGAGGATGGTGTTTATTGGGTCTTTTTTGGAGTTTATGGTCCTACGGAGGACAATGAGCGCTACTTGCTTTGGAAAGAGTTGGGGGAGATTAGAAGTAGATGGTTTTTGCCTTGGTGTGCTGGAGGGGATTTTAATGTTGTTCGCTCTCTGTTCGAGAGGTCAACGGGAGGTAGATGGACGTCTGATATGGAGGCCTTTTCGGAGTTTATTAATGAGTTTAGGCTAGTCGATTTGCCTTTGGTTGGAGGCCCCGTTTACTTGATAGTGGCCGCTCTCCCCCTACTCTTTCTCGGCTTGACAGATTCCTTGTGTCGGGGGAGTAGGAGGAGAGGTTCTCTGATGTTGTTCAGGCTACTTTGGCTCATCCTATCTCTGACCATGTTCCGTGATGTTGGATTATGGTGGGTTGCGCAATAGACGTTCTCCATTTAGATTTGAGAATATGTGGCTGAGGGCTGAGGGTTTTCTGGAGAGGGACCGACTTTGGTGGGAGGGGTATGGTGTGGTTGGCACTCCTAGTCGTGTGCTTGTAGGTAGTTTATGGCTTTTAAAGGAGAATCTTAAGACTTGGAATAAAGAGGTCTTCGAGAATTTGGAATGGAGAAAAAATCGGGTTCTTAGTGAGATTACTGCTATTAACCAGATGGAGGGTCAAAGGGATTTGGTGGACTCTTTGAAGGTTAGGAGGGTGGAGTGTTAGACGGAGTTTGCTGAGATTGTAATTATGGAGGAGATCTCGTGGAGACAAAAATCTACAGCCTTGTAGCTTAAGGAGGGGGATAGAAGCACAAAAAATTTCCATAGATTGGCCAAGGCCCATAGAAAGTGCAATCATATAGGGAGGATTCAGGTTAAAGGGGATATTTTTTGTAAGGAAAAGGAGATCTGCAAGGGCGTTTCAGAGTTTTTTGAGAAGTTGTTCACAGAGATTATTGTGTGGAGACCTTTGCTTGAAGGGATTCAATTTGATTCTATTTTTAGTGAGGAGTGCTTGGGTTTGGAGTTGCTTTTTTCTGAGGAGGAAGTTCTGATTGCTTTTAAGAGTTGCAATCGGGATAAAGCCCCAGGTCCAGATGGGTTTGCAATAAGGTTTCTTCTAGAGTGCTAGGAAGTGGTTAAAGGGGAGGTGATGGGCACTTTTCATGCTTTCCATTCTCGGGAATCTTTTAAGAAGAGCTTGAATGCCACATTCATTGTTCTCATTCCGAAAAAGGAGGAGGCGTTAAATGTTAGGGATTTTTGCCCTATTAGTTTGGTGGGGTGTATCTACAAGTTGATTGCCAAGATGCTTGCTTCAAGGTTAAGGAAAGTTATGAATGGTATCATTTCGGACTCTCAAAATGCTTTTGTGGGAGGTCGTCAGATTTTGGATTTAGTTCTTATTGCTAGTGAGTGTGTGGATTCCAAGTTGCGTAGTGGGGTCCTGGGAGTTCTTTGTAAGTTGGACATTGAGAAGACGCATGATTATATGAGTTGGAGCGTATTTCTTTACCTGATGGAGAGGATGGGGTTTGGTGATAGGTGGAGGAAATGGATACACTTTTGTATTTCTAGTGCTCGCTTTTCGATTCTTGTGAATGGTGCTCCTACGGGTTTTTTCTCTAGCTCGAGGGGCTTGAGACAGGGGGATCCTCTCTCCCTTTTTTTGTTTCTGTTTGTGATGGAGGCCCTTAGTAGATTGATGAGAAGGGCTATCGAGTTGGGTCTTTTAAGAGGCTTTCAGGTGGGCAGGGATGCTGTTTCCCAGTTAGAGATCTCTCATTTGATATTTGCTAATGACACTTTAGTTCTTTGTAATGCGAATGTGTCCCAGATTAGATATCTGAGATGTGTTTTGATTTGGTTCTAAGTTGTCTCCGGCCTTAAGATGAATGTTGGGAAGAGTGTTTTGGTGCCGGTTAAGGAGGTCCCTGAGATAGAGGCTTTTGCTGACATTCTTAGTTGCCGTACGAGTTCCTTTCCCATTTCTTACTTAGGTTTGCCTTTGGGAGCTCCTTCGAGGTGTGTGGGGGTTTGAGATCCAGTGGTGGATAGGTTTGAGAGGAGGCTGGCGGATGGAAGAAATAGTATCTTTCCAAGGTAGGTATGGTCACTCTGATTTAGAACACTTTCTCATGCCTTCCCATTTATTTTATCTCTTTTTTTCAGATTCCCTCTTCAGTTGTGAAGAGTATTGAGAGGCTGTAGCGTAACTTTCTGAGAGGGGAGGGGTAGAGGTAAAGAGTTTAAGTTTCATTTGGTGCCCTGGGAGCAAGTTTGCAGGCAATTTGGAATGGTGGGTTGGGTCTTCGTAGATTGGTGCCTTTTAATAAGGCCCTCTTTGGGAAATGGTTGTGGAGGTTTGGTGTGGAAAGACACTGGCTTTGGAGGAGGGTTGTGGCTTATCGATTTGGGGAGATAAGAGGAGGATGGTGTTTTCTGGAAGTGAGGGGTACTCCGGGGGTGGGGGTTTGGAATTTTATTCGGAAGGGATGGGATGACTTTTCCAAACACATTTAGTTTTGACTCAGGGATGGTATGAGGATTGGTTTTTGGGAGGATGTTTGGTGTGAGGATGTTCCTCTCGCTCTCGCTTTTCCTCAACTTTATAGGATTGCTTCAGATAGGCAAGCCATGGTGGTTAACTGTTATCACCTTGATAGTGGGAAACTGGTGTGGGAAGTTTGATTCGGGCGTTTGTTTCAGGATTGGGAGATCGAGGAGGCCATTCATTTCTTGGAGTTGTTGTATCGCCAGAGGGTTGTGGTGGAGGATACGGATTGTTGGTTTTGGGATGCTAACTCTCAAGGCCATTTTGAGATGAGGTCTTTCTTTAGGTGTCTCTTGATTGATCTTAGAGTTCGTTTTCCTTGGAAGTCTATTTGGCGCTCTAACACTCCTCTCAAGGTGGCTTTCTTTGTATGGACCTCGGTTCTGAGAAGGATCTTAACCCAAGATAACTTAAGAAGGAGAAATCAGGTGGTGGTCAATCGTTGTTATATGTGTCTTCGTAATGACGAAACAGTGGATCACCTTCTCATTCATTGCTCTATAGCAATAGAGTGTTGGGATTTGATGATTGGCTTATTTGGGTTTTTTTGGGTTATGCCTGGCTCCCCTAAAGGATTGATTGAGGCATGGAAAGGTTACCCTGTGGGGGCTCACATTCAGGATGCGTGGAAGGCTACGCTGCTATGTGTGTGGTGGTGTATTTGGCTTGAAAGGAATAGAAGATATTTTGAAAGGAAGGCAATGTCAATTTTGGTGCTTAAATTCTCGATTCTTTCCACTCTTTTTTGTTAGGTTTCAAGAAGAGATCATAGATCTTTGAAAGAGATTGTAGATTTTTTGGCCACCTTAAAGGCTTGAGGCTCTTTATGGTATTTTGTATTTCTCTTGGGTTTCGCTCCCCTTTTCAGTGTTTTTATAAAATTTTATTTATTAAAAAAAAGGGTACTCGCTCTTGTACCATGCATCATATTGCTAAATATGAGTCCTACCAAAGATTGTCTCCAAATTCTAGAGTTTTTACCACTAATCTCTCTAGTGTTTCAATTCCTAACAAGAGGCTTTGAATCATACTGAGTGGAAGGCAACAATTATGGAAGACATGAGGGCTCTTGATAAGAACAAAACTTGGGAGATTGTTGAGTTGCCAAGGGAAAAGAAAACCGTAGGCTACAAATGGGTGTTCACGATCAAATATAAGGCTGATGGTAATATTGAGAGATACAAGGTGAGACTTGTAGCTTAAGGCTTCACCTAAACATATGGAATAGATTACTAGGAAACCTTTGCCCCGGTGGCAAAAGTAAAATTCCATATGGGTGATGTTATCTCTTGCTGCAAGCTTGAGTTGGCCATTACAGCAGTTAGATGTAAAGAATGCATTCTTAAATGGTGAGCTATAGGATGAATCTACCACTAGGAAAATGATTATGGAGCTAAAAAGGTGTGTAAATTAAAGAAATCACTATATGGTTTGAAACAATCACCCATAGCATGGTTTAATCAATTCACTAAAGCTATCAAGGGTCATGGATATCATCAAAGTTAGGCTGATCACACTCTGTTCTACAAACATTTAAGTGATGGTAAGATAGCCATACTTACTGTTTATGTGGATGACATAATCTTGACCGAAGATAATAAAAGAGAATTGGAGGATTTGAAGTCTTTTCTTGCAAAGGAATTTGAGGTAAAAGATCTTAGAGCTTTGAAATACTTCCTAGGAATGGAATTTGCTAGATCCAAGAGAGGGATATTTGTCTCTCAAAGGAAGTGTGTGTTGGATTTACTTATGGAAACAGGTTTACTCCGCTGCAAACCGGTGGAAACACCTATGGAGCCCAATTTAAAGTTACAAGCAGCAAGTGCAGAAAAAGTGGTGGACCGAGAGCAATTCCAAAGGCTGGTTGGAAGTCTTATTCATCTTTCACACACTCGGCCAGATATTGCCTTTGCAGTGAGTGTAGTGAGTCAATTTATGCACTCACTAGGAGAAGAACACTTTGAGGTAGTCTACCGGATTCTCAAATACCTAAAGGGATCACCTAGAAGAGGTTTATTGTTTGAAAACCATGGCCATCTAAGGATTGAAGCCTATACTGATGCTGATTGAGCAGGAAGTGTGACAGATAGAAGGTCTACTTCAGGTTACTGTACTTATATTGGTGGTTGGAGGAGCAAGAAGCAAACCGTTGTAGCAAGGAGTAGTGCAAAAGCTGAGTTCAGAGCAGTTGCTCATGGAATTTGTGAACTTTTGTGGCTGAAAAGATTACTTGAAGATCTTAAAATCTTAAGACCAATGCCTATGAAGCTTTACCGTGATAATAAAGTTGTAATCAACGTAGCTCACAATCCCGTCCAACATGATAGGACTAAGCATGTGGAAGTTGATCGACATTTTATTAAAGGAGAAATTAGAACGTGGAGTGATATGTATGCCCTATATTCATATAGGAGAACAAGTAGCAGATATCCTTACTAAAGGATTACTGAAGGGGAAATTTGACAATCTTACATGTAAGCTGGGAATGCAAGATATTTTTTCGAGCCAGCTTGAAGGGAAGTGTGGAAAGATCTGGGCTGAATTGTTAGAAAATTAGTTAGGGTGGATTTTTAGGAATTATCCATAATTAGATTGTTGACTTTTTTTAAAAATTATGATCTGTATATATCTTTTCCTTGGAATTTATAATACACTTCTATATATATAGGTCTGTAAACTAACATATGATATATGAAAAGAGAATTATCAGAATTTATTCTTTTTCATGTTTGTGTTCACAGCAATCTATTTTCATATTGGTGTGTGGGATTGTATGTTATGAACTGCTTTTTGGTATTTGGCAAGAAGAGTTCATAAGCTGCTAAAATTGGTAGCTGGCATAAAAGATTCCAAGTTCTATTTCTTTTTTTTTTTTTTTTTTTTTGTTGGTTTACTATTTTAGTAAAGGTGTTTTGTTTATTTATGGGATTCTGCTTGATTTTGAGATAATTTGTTTTAAGGAGACACAAAAGAGGTTGCAATTTTGTTGTAATATGAATTGTGTTTTTGTGGTTGGCCCGCTACCGACCACTAGATCATAGAATAAGTACGTTCTGCTTGCAACAGACTACTTTAGTAAATGGGTGGAGGCAGAACCATATCCCAGCATGACTCAGACTCAAGTGAGGTGCAATTTAGAATAATATCATCTGTAGGTTTGGTGTGCCGAGGTTGATTGTTATGGAAAATGGGACTAATCTTGATAGTAAGCAAGTGAGGGAATTGTTGAAAGAATATGAAATTAACCAAAAGCTAGTAGCGGTTAGCCATCCACAGGCAAATGGTCAAGCTGAGATCACGAACAGAACAATCTTTGCTTGAGTAAAGAAGAAGCTTGAAGAAGAAAAAGGGAAGTGGTTGGATGAGCTCCCGAACGTCCTATGAGCTTATAGAACAACTCCAAGATGACCTACCGGAGAAAGCCCATTCGCTATGGCGTATGGTACTGAGGCAATAATACCAGTCGAGCATTTAGTTCCAACTATTCGGAGCCTAACATGGAATCAAGAACAGAATAATAACATGTTGAAATTCAACCTTGATTTATTAGAAGAAAAGAGAGACGAAGCAGCAGTAAGGCTTGCATCTTATTAGCAAACTCTCATGAATAGTCATAACAAAAATGTGAGGCATAGAGATTTTGTACCAGGCGATCTGGTTCTAAAGAAGAGGGTGGGAGTTGTCAAGAAAATGATGTCACCATGGGAAGGTCCGTACAGAGTTGTGGAAGTCATTGGAAAGGGGGCATACGTCCTGGAGACCATGGCAGGAAGATTGGTCAATAAACCGTGGAATGCCATATCTCTTAAAAGGTACTACCAGTAGAAGTTGAATTCAATTCTGAATAGTGTTTGTTTTGAATTGAATGCTTGCGAATGTATAAAATTCCCCAGAATCTATGAAAGAAGTTTATTTTGTTTAAAAAATTGATTAGCACCTTTCTTACTTAGCCAAGTGGCAAGTGGCATTCTAGTCGAGCGCCAGGCACTTAGCGAAGTAAGAGGCAACTGGCACTATGAGCCGAATGCCAAACACTTGTTAAAAATAAAAATAAAAAGAGTCAAGTGGCAAGTGACATTGTAGCCGAACGCAAGGCACTTAGCGAAGTAAGTGGCAACTGGCACTATGAGCCGAACACCAAACACTTGCTAAAAATAAAAAATAAAAAAAGAGACAAGCGGCAAGTGGCATTCAAGCCGAGCGCCAGGCACTTAGCGAAGTAAGTGGCAACTGGCACTATAAGCCGAACGCCAAACACTTGCTAAAAATAAAAAGAGTCAAGTGATAAGTGGCATTCTAGCCGAGCGCCAGGCACTTAGTGAAGTAAGTGGCAACTGGCATTATGAGTCGACCGCCAAACATTTGCTAAAAATAAAAAAGAGCCAAGTGGCAAGTGGCATTCTAGCCGAGCGCCAAGCACTTAGCGAAGTAAGTGACAATGGGCACTATGAGCCAAATGCCAAACACTTACTAAAAAAAAAAAAAAAAAGGAGCCAAGTGGCAAGTGGTATTCTAGTTGAGCGCCATGCACTTAGCGAAGTAAGTGGCAACTGGCACTATGAGATGAACGTCAAACACTTGCACAAAAAACTGAAAATGAAAAGTGAAAGTGTTAAATGGCCTTCTAGCCGAGCGCCAAATATTTAGTAATGTAAGTGGCAAGTGGTATTATGAGCCGAACGCCAAACATTTAGCAATGTAAGTGGCAAGTGACACTATGAGCCGAACGCCAAACACTTGGGTAAAATAGGAAAAATGAAAGTGGCAAGTGGCATTGTAACCGAGTGCCAAATACTTGTTTAACTAATAAAATCAATTGGTGGGATGATTAATAAGCACCAGATGCATCTAAAAGGAGAAACAATTAAGAATTGGAGCAAAAGCTGGTCAAAAGTCAGTCATTCCATTCATAACAAATTTTGAATTACAAGAAGTGAAGTGCCCTGATGAAATGAATACAATGCAAGAAATTGGCACGCCTATGGGGTCTTAACTAGCCCCATCTACTCCCTCGGACTCTTGACCATGCTCAGTATTCTCCTCACCATCATTAGTCACAGCATCTCTTTGAGCAGAGGGATTAAGTTGGATCACCATCTCATTCTGTTGAGCTCCACCCTTAGCGACAGATGCCAGGGGAACCATGTTGGAGAGAGGAGGAATGTCTAGAGGCTGAGTAGGAAGAGGAGTAGGAATAACTCCGGAAGAAGCAATCTCCTAACATTCGTTAAAGATATATTCAGTAGGAGTGGGATCTGGGTCAGCATAAATTCCTGGGGGATTGATCTCCAATTCCTTGTCAACATCATCTGGACCGGCACAGGAACTGGTTTGACCCTCAGCAGGAAGACAGCCATTGTAACCCTCTCGGTACCCCTTAGCATACCTGAGGGCCCCGATCCGGGAGAAGCGACCATGCAAAGCCATCACTCCACCATTAACCTTGCCAATGATGCCGAGCAAGGCATTGCGCTCATCCAGAGCTCTCTTCTTAAAAGCCAGCCGATCGGTCTATTTGTTTACCAGCAAGCGCTGGAGATTTTCCTTTTTAGCCCTTAAGGCATCCCGTTCGGTCTACAGGATGTTCTTTTAGAGTTGGAGAGCTTCCTTCTCGTCTTAAAGAGAGTCTGCATCCCTCTTCAGAACTTCCATCTCTTTCTCAACATTGTTGAGCTTCACCATCAGCTCAGCGTTTTTGGTGCTTATAATCTTATTCTCTTTGTTTGCCGCATCAAGTATGGTAGCGGCCTTGCGTGCTTTAGCATTGGATGCCTCGACATGCTTCTGCATCGTCATCATTCCAAACAAGGTCTGCAAAGCAATGCATGAATACTAATTGAGGCGAGCGGATGTTCAAAGCAATTAAGGTATGAAGATTCACTTAGTTCTACCAAATGAGAGATTGAACGTCTCTTTTTGCGATAGAGATTTAACCACTTCAATGTCTTTGGGGGACCACATGTTCTTGTAATAGGCCATAGCGGTCGGACCTTCCTTGAACATGGTTTCATTTGACTTCACAATCGATCCATCCGCTCCGATGAATTGGGTAGTCCATGTAATCACTTCAGCGGGGGAGGCAGTGACTGTGCTGGACCCAGAAGGAGCAGTTGTTGTGTTTTTGGGGAGGTATGAGCACGCTCAGCCCAAAAGTTGGAATCCTCCTTGTCAGAGGAACATCATCAAAATTGGATCTACTGTCAGGCTGAGGCCTTTTTCCTCGCTCCTTGTCCTGGACGGATACCATAATGGCAGAGGGATTTCTGACTTGAGGAGCGACGTTCTGGTTGGCCAGTGAGGCAGTGACGATCGAATTAGCAGTCACTACGTTCGGAGTGGTGCTGGAGGTAGTGGCGGAAGAGGATGCTGAAGTTGGAGAAGAAGCAGCTGCAGAAGTAGCAACAACCCTGGACGGATCCTTCCTCCTACTGAAGGAAGGGATTCGGAGTTGACTTATGGTATGGCCGATGAGTGAAATGTCACTGAGATTTTCAGACACCAGGAATTCCAAGCAGGAAGGAACGCTGCTCAGAACGTAGTCCTTCAGGTGATTGATCCGGTCCCTGCAAACGCTGTAACTGAGTTCATTATGAGGAATACCTAAACAATCACAAAAAAAAGTGCAGAAGTGAGGGGTGCAAGTTTCACAAGGGCAATCTAACGTGTGATTCTTGTATTTCTGATATGAAGTGACCGAGCATTCACCAAAAGCGCTCGGGATGGGATAATCCCTCGCAGCCGGAGCAGACCAAGCCCCCCAAACCCCAACTATGTTTTCCGTCCATCATTTCTCAGAGTCTAGCTTGTCCATACAGATGGATCTCTTTTCTTAAGGGTAGAAATGGTAAGACAAGTCGTTCAGCCTGATTTTGCTAACTTTGTAGTAGAGGAGGAGATCTATAATGTCAAGATGTAAACTTCTGTCACGGTTCAGGAGCAGCAGAATGGACAGAATTCTAAGAAAGTTGGGGTTTACTTGAAGAGGGGAAAACCCCAATTTATTGAAAACGTAACTGAAGAAAGGGTGCAGAGGAAATCTAATGACGTTTAAGTGAAGGAGGGAAAACAAGATCTCGTCGGGAATAAGGCCGGCACCGGTCCTAATATTCACATTTCTGGGACATTCCCTAATAAAAATGTTGCTGGGAAGATGAAGCTTCATACGAAGAACATCTAAATCGATGGGCATGGTGACAACGAACAAGAAACCCTAAGGAAGTATCAGAAGTTTCTAAAAGTGAAAAGGAAGCAAGACTAACCTTAAGGGATTGAAGACTGCAAAGAACGTTGCAAGATCGCTGAAAATAGAGAATCTGTTGCAGGAATTCGCCGGGGAAAGTTTGACTCGCTTGGAAAAGATGAGCAATGACTTGATTAACCGGGAGAAGTGATAGAGATGGTAAAGAAGGTTGATGGTACACCAAGAGGGTTTATATAGGGAAAGTGGACCCAAAAGCTGAGACGTCAGGAAACTGAAGAGTTTTTTTAATTTCAAAACATCGATTCCAGAGCCAACCGTCCACTCCCCCACACGATCGTCTTGAGCCGCCAAGCCATGATTAGTGGCCATAAATAATCACATCCTAATTAATTAGGGAGTAATCATAGGGGCAGTTGAGGACGCCAAATACGGCGTGGGTTGGATATGATCCATAGGAGGAGCAATGGGCCGAATAATTGGCCATGGTCCGAACCAAACCCTCACTAGACGGGCCCAAAATTAAAGAAACAGCGAAGGACCCATTAAATGAAATGAGGCCCATAACTTGAGAAGCCCATGAGGGAGCTCAGCTCAGTGAGTTAGGTAGGAAGCTTCTAGAAAGCATGTAACAGTCTATAAATAGGCTGAAAATAGGGGGAAAAAGGGGTTGAACAATCTTTGAAGAGTAGAGTTACTCTTTCCAAATTGAGAATGAGAATTTCTAACATCTTCAGTTTTTGACATAGTAAGGAATCCATGTTTCTTCATTCATACAGAACCTTCTCTGTAGCTGGTGCTTTGCTAGCTATTCCAGTTGCGATCAAGCGGAAATCTTTGGCGCCTCTCGTTTCTTCAGCACAACCGATTCAATGCTCGATATAATCTTTGGGATTAGCGCTTGTGAAAGAGAATATGCGGAATACCAAAAGCAGATTTTAGAAGCTCAAAATTCTGCTGCTGATGGTGCTTTGACAGAGATGGGAGCCAAGTCTTGATTTATGTGCTTGTGTTGTAACTCTGTTTGTTCTCAACTCGATGTTATCGAAAAGCCAATCAGTTTGTGAATTTCTTTCCCGGGAATTGGAATCCTTTCTTTCATGGAGTTAAATTTAAGAGGGAATTTCATTCATGATGTTGCTTCATATCTTGATGGTCCATAAAATACTCAACCAGATAATAAATGACTGAGGGTTTACTTTGAAGCAACTTCAGCAACTAATAGCTTAAAGTGATCATTATGCCTTTTATTGTACCCTATGTACCTGATGCATGTAGCTTTACTTTGTCCCTTTTCACCTATTATAATGTCCACAATTGCTTACCAGATACAGTTGCCATCTTCCTCTTCCAGGAATCTTTCAGAACAGAACCTCCAGGGGGTCCGTTTCAGAAGGTGAAGGTCTTGAATTCAACTCCTGATTAGGCAAAGGTAATGAGGTGTACCTCAAGGACTTGACGCGCACACAAACACAAACATATTACGAATATATATAGAGGCGTTTTAGTCCTAGATATCATCAACAACATATTTTACCTATAGGGGAATGGAAAGAATGATCCAGACATTCGTCGTAAGATAACAACCACCACCACCACAACCAATGCCTTTTCCAAACTATTTGAAATCTGCTACATGAATCCTATGAACAAAAGAAGCATTGTTTCTAAACTGACCATTTCAAACTTGCCACTATCCCAATCTGTACCTGCATCAATTGTAAACCGTTCCGGACTTTCTTCCCACGCAGCAGTAACATCTAAAGCAGAATCAACCAAACTCCCGACGTTTACGTTCTCCATATGATACCAGCCTCTCTCCTGCACCCGGAGAGCAGAAATTGACCAAGGGAGCAGAACTGGCATCACCTTCCTCAGCAACGTTTTGACTTGGTGGCTTTTGCATTAAAATAATTCACCTGAACCAGAGAGGTCCCGAATAACACAAATATCAGGAAACAACCTAGCTGTATTACAAGTCATTAGAAGATAAAGGCTTCTAATGATCAGGATATGCTGATTGGTCATATACATCAGAACATTTCTGATACTGCACGGCTACAAGATTAAGAAGAAATACTTATACCAACTAAAATCCATGTCAAGAACAGAAGATATCATTTTATTCAACCAAAAAATGACTGCCAAAGGTCGCCCAGTTCTGTCAGCCATAAGCCCATAAGTACTGCTTTTAGAAGCAAACAGAATTAAAGTCGACTATGTAGTGAAAAAAAAAGAAAAAAAAGAAAAAAAACAGAAGAGGCTTCGTTGAGTCGAGTTACAAAATTATAACTAGACCAGTAAACCCAAAATCAAAAAATATTTGGGTTGCAGTCCAACAAAGCTATAACTTGAAACATAACACGAATTAGCTTCCGATGTCATCAACATTGAAGAACATCTGAGCATGGTGCTGGATTCCCACATGATACACCAGTATCCACTTCCACTTCTGATGCCAGCTTCAACTCCAAAGGATTTGTACCCAATGCAACCTCTTCAACTGTCCTCCATTTGCCTGGGCTACTTCTCCAATGAATGCATTTATTTGTAGATAAACTGAGCACCAATGTGGATGTAGCATCAAGCCATTCAACCCTCAGGTCTTCAACTTCATCATAATAGATGCGCCGCTCAATCTAGAAGCATGCACCTCATCTGGTTTGCCGTTTGGCAAAACAGTATAATTCTTAACATCATTTTGCATTCACTTGTAAATCTGTCAAACTACTTCATACAACTTCATCCACACTGATCTGACATTTTAATCAGTTCCCGTCTCTAACTAAACTGACCCCCAATTAGTTGGACTACTACATGCAGCAAATGACATCCATCCACCACTTGAGTAAAAGTCTATGCTCCGACTCCAAGGTATTCTAGCTAATTTTACCAAGTCCATAACCATTCTATGTCCAATAATCCACCATAGTCTTCAATCTATCCACAGACCCTCACATGAACTATTTTCACATCTCAAAAATAGTAATGTTACCTTGCCCGATACCACGGTTGTGAAAGCTTCCATTTCATTTTTCTTCTACGCTATGGTGCCTCCAACTAATCTAGAAATCGATCTTGTCTTGTTTGCAGGGACTTACAATACTGCTCAAACAGATCGAAGTTTACACTTGGAAGAGCACATATTAGCACACAAATGCATCTCTCTCACTTTTCTATCTCACCTATCAAGTTCCTTAGTCATCCAACCTTCACCTTTAGTGACATTGCTGAAGTATCGTATCGATGTATTCAAACTACAAATAGCCTCATCTCATTGCTCCTTTACAATTATGTTAATGACTTGACCCTGAAAGATCACATGAATCTATTGTTGCTGCTACACAGTACCTGAGATCATCAGCCTTCATAGGGAACAACTTACCAATCTACACTACTATTCACACATGCTTCTTTTAGAGGTCATAGCAGAACCTTATATGGCATAGATGTCTTGAAATAAATACATACATATATATATGTATATATATGTATATATATATAGAAAGAGATAGAGAGTGCACGGTTGGACGAAGAAAAGGGAAGTTAGAGCAAGATTATCAAAGACATATCAAAGAACATGAATTGATTAGGGAAACTCGAGTCCTGTTGGATAAAACTGAATATTTCAAGAGCTGAATTTTAAATGCTGGATTTTGAAATGGTAATTGCAAGTTGAGATTTTTTTTGATAGTTTTTTGGATTTAATCGTTCAACAGTCCATGATAAGTGATGCTATTGTCATATAAAAGTTTACCCCCTTCTAAGTGGTAAATTGCATTATCAAATGCACTTAATCTGTTTAGAATAAAGTGCTGCATTTGGTTATCAAACAGCACTTCAATCCATTTTTTCTTGGGCGCACCAATAAATGAATAGAAAAGCTCTTGTTTCCATTAGTAAATTAGGAGGCTAACTTACTATACTTGGTAGAGTGAGTTCTATGAAGCATGTTTTACCTACACGATTGAGTTGCATCATATTTTTATTTTCTCTCAGACAGCTTCTTTCTTCAAGGACAACTTGTGAACCTCTTTGGAACCTTTATTTTAATATAGAGTTTCTCATCCTAAAAAAGAAAAAATGAATGACTTAATGTGAATAATTTTAGCTTCAATTTCCTCTTCCCCACCCTTCCACTAAAAATAAATAAAACAATATAAAAAATTGCTTTTTTGTGCACATGAAAATTAACTGAACAAAAACCCAGACAAATCCACAAGCAACAAAGGCGTATCCACAATTGAACTCTCAAAAAAGAGTTCATGTAATTTTCAAAGATTTAGTGATTCATTGTTAAGGGTAATGCTAGGGAATGGGATAACCAAATTGTTGGGATTTATACGCCTTGGCATAATAAATCCCTATTTGGATTATAGTGATATATGTTCCTGACATATTTGAAATATTTATGATTTATATAATTGGTGAATTCAATATATTATTTTATTTATTTATTATGGAATTAATAGTGTCCACTTGATTACAAGAGATATTTATATATGTATGTGATGGCGATCAATACATGAATATGAATAGTAATAATAAATTATTCATAGTCGGTAATTATGGATGGACTCATTATTAATTAAGACTTGAACTGGATCCGCGTTAGATTGAGATATATTGCGAGAGCCGTCGTATGCAATTGCTCCCTATCATTGTCATAGCATTTGACTCTTAAGCATGAGAGAAGTATAGACTCTTTTATTAATTAGTAATTACTTTGATTTGTTCGGCGGATTCTTCGGAATCCTTAGACCGGCACTTTGGGTAATTATATAATAAATAGTTAGAGGGTTATATTTTCAATATTTGCATCATTGCTACTTATATTTATTTTGTATTGATTATGGTTGATCACAAAGTAAATTCAAAAGCATTTGTGTGTTTTTTTTAGACAAAATGATTTTCTATATATTTATTTATTTAAATTATTATTTTTGTCAAACAAATGTTTTATTGTGATCAAGCCGGAAATAATCAAAGGTACCAAAATAAATATATTAATTAAGTAGTCGGATTGATGTCTTTATTTATCCGATAACTAATTATGCATAGAGGAGTCAAAGTGCAACATTGACTTAGAGGTTATTTATTATTTAATTGGAGTTCAATTAATTTCTTTTAGTGGAGTAGAAATTAATTTCTGAATTCATTTAATTTTGTCCATGGACCAAGCCGATTATTAATTCATTATAGCCAAGAAAATAATAAGCCCAAATGATTCTCACCCATAACTCAACTTGATATTGGAGTCCTATTAGCATTGAGATATTTGAATTAGAGATTGAGAATGATTTATTATTTACTTTCCTTATCTTTATTTTGCCTATATATATATATGGGTTCATCTATATTTTAGGTGTGACTTTTTTAAGGACAAGGAATATACCTTCTGTCTCTAGTTTTTAGGGTTTGCTTTCTAAGGAGGCTCCCACAAGCTTAGTTTTCCAAGGTCATTCATGGAGGCTTATGAGTGATTCCTAAAGACAAGATCATTACCAAGAAGATGGAGATTCAAGGAGAAGGCATCTAGTTAGGGGATTTACAATAAGTGAGAACATTCACTTTCGAGGAAAGATTTAAAGGTTTACTCAAACCTTTGATGGAAGTATTTAATATACTAATTGAATGATACATCATATTTTATTTTTGCATAAAACTGATCTCTATGTAATGAATCAAGATTTATGTATGAAAATCCCTCAAAAAGTTTTTAAAACTTTCATTTCCCCAACATAAATAACGGGGGGCAAAGATAGTTATAATAGCTTGGTTAAGAGAGATACCAAAGCATGCAGTAACGAAGACTCTAGCATTACTTATCAAAAATAAAAAATAAAAAAAATAAAAAAAAATAAAAATGAAAACTCTGGCATTAGATATAACAAAACAACATTTATGCAACTGACCACAAGTAGTTGGGAAAACATTCTTTCAAGTTGAACAGAATGTCCATAATGAAGGATTTTATTAGGAAAATGCATATATTGTCCGTTTTGGCCCTGCTTGATGGATGGAGGGAGGGAGGGGGGCAGGGGCTAAAAAATGGCTTCATATCTCTTGCAGCAAGTGTGAAGAAGAATAATTCAAGAAGAAACTATTAAGCAATCGCCAATTACGGTATAACTAAATAGATGTCATGAAAAACATTAGAACTGGCGCACGGACATATAAAATATTGAAAGTAGGAAGAGGAGAAACTAGTGCAGGAAAAGTCCGTAGTTAAGGTCTCGCAAAGATACTAGAATCTACCCTCAATTGCATTTTGATGGAATTACAATGGCAAAATTGTAAAATACAATCATAAGATAGTAATAAACTGCAAATTAGCCAGGACTAAGGGAGAACATACCTTTTTTTTTTCTTCAGCAAAGCCCACATGTATAGCTTATTACTAGCTTGGCATGCTTACCAGCCAGCTTCCTCTCATTACAATAAGCAGCAACATCTGCAAGTATTTCTGTGCATGGAACTCTGCATTTTGATATTACAACAGACAATGCTTCCTGGCCTTCATCCGACTCCGTAGCATCGATCTTTATCGAAACGAAAGCTAGTAAAGCATCTTCTTGTGTTTTCTTCTTCTTTGTTTAATTTTAGAAAGGTTCTTTTGCGCTTCAGATATAGCTCTTCAGCTTCTATTGCCGCAACCAGTATCAATATACTAAGATATCCGGATACCTACGAAGTGGTGAAGTAAAATGAGTATAGAAAGGAACAGCAAGAGCATAATGACCACAATTGTTTTCACTGCCTTTCAGCTCTCCACTACAGAAGTATGTTGCCAATTGCATAGGTTTTGTGACATATGACATAAGAATGTTAAATAACACTGAGTCATTCTTGAGCTTTTCCCTAATTCGCTCTATTGAATGATGAAGCTGTCCAGAAGAAGAAGTGTCCAATTCTAAACCATGTTTGCCACAAAAAGTTTCCAACTCTCTAAGCTTCCGCGCGTTAGGCTCGGGATATCTCCTCAATAATGCACTATCAGGATAAGCTCTATATATTACTTCCGCAGCGGTCCTATTAGCCAAAAGCATAAACTCCTCAACCATATATTCCGAGTCCTTGCGTCCAGAAAGCATACTATCATATGGAATTCCATCTTCATCAAATAAGAAAAACACTTTAGAGCTTTCCAGTGTCTGGGCACCATCCTTAAACTTGTTCTCTTTCAATTTTTGGGAAATTTCTTGAAGGCTTTAATAGATCTAAATAAATTAAACCATTCAAAATTGCTATACAATTGGGGGCATGTATTTCCTAAACTATTAAAGCTCCCCACATCAACTAACCAATCAATAATGTCCTGAGCACTATCATATGAGAACTTGCAATATGATCGTATAACAGTACGGCCAATCTAACTGTAGGTGCAAAATTTCTCTTCACAAAAGGAATTTTAAAGAAATAATACAACTCACTCAGGATAAAATAATAATTAACAAGAAGTACTTAGAGAAAAGAGTATATTGCTCGATAATCTTTATTAGAGGTCTAAGCCTCTATTTATATACAACAAGGTGGTGGAATTATGGTAGGACCCGCCTTGCTTGTCCTCCAATTCATTCCATATACAACATTCTTTACCGATAGAGTTCTTTCCTTTTCATAATTCTTTCTATGCTAGACTTTTCTTATATAGAACTTTCCTTCTATGTACGATCCTTTGATTAACAGGACTGGTTCCATTTTTAATGAGTTTGGGCCGAATACAACTTGGACCGGCTGATCTCGTTAATGGGCTGGGAGGTCAACATTGGTGACCTTGGGCTGATTGTGCCTTTACTTGGGCTTGAATAGGGTTGGGCTTCTACAACCTATCGAAAGATTAAAAATGCAACTCTCTATTGTGGTTACATGGATGACTTTTATTGGAGGGGAATTTTTCCCTCCACACTTTGCCCCCATTTCCCTCTTTAATTAGACTATGACTCCTAATTAAAAGGAAATTGAAGTTGCACAGTTGCCAATTTTACAAAAAGATGTTCAAGAAGTGTCCATTGCGATTCTGACCAAAGAGCTTCCCCAAAACTTACTTTTGCCCTCGCTGCTTTCATTGCACTCACTACATTCTTTGTTTCGTCGTAACACCAGGTTAGTTCCCCACCTATTTCTTTAATTTCATACCATGAGCACCTCACCCACTCATGACCATATAGAGATTGTAGACTCTGAGTCCACGCCCTCGTCTTCCCCTAATCTTATTAGGGTTCCTCCTCCTAGGGTTTCTAACCTTCCTGAATCCAAAAACGATTCGACCGTGTGAATGGGTGATTCTCTACCCCAAGCAGAAGTATCCACTTCTGGCGGATCAAATAGTATTTTCTCAAAAAAGGAGAGAAAAATGATCCTATCTGTCCAGCGTATTAGGTTCACCATTGAATCTGTAATTGAGGAATTTGAAATCCCTGAGGGGGTGGAAATTGCTGAATCCCCTAAGAAAGCTAATTTCACTTCAGGTGAAGGGGTCGAGGAGAATGAGTTACTTTTTTCGGTTGGGCATCTTCATGCTCTTTGTTTTCCTCTTCACCCTTTCTATCATTTAGTTTTTAATAGGTTAGGCATTGCCCCTCTTCAAGTCAACCCAAACTTTCTTCGAATAGTCTCGGCTCTTATTGTTCGCTGAAGGCTAGAGAGTCTTAACTTAACTCTCGCTGACCTATTGATTAATTACACTCTCTCTAGACATGGGACCGAGCCTGGCCCTTTTTATTTTACTTCGTCTTTTCAACAAAGGATATGTACGGACCTCCCTTCCTCCGAGAAGAAGTGGAAAGAGAGAATGATTATTGTTAGGGGGAACTGGTCTTCGTTTCAGTCACATAAACTCCCCATTCCTCACAAATTTGAGAAGTTAGGTATAGAATATTTTCCCTCCTTTCACAAAAAGTGCTATGGTTGCTTCCTATGTTAAGTTTTTCTCTTTCATCACACTTACGAATTTCTTGGTATTTTTTCAGCAACATTCCCTTCCTCTGCAGCTAAGAAAAGACTTGTTTTTCTTGAAGAACAAGTTTAGAGTGATCCCCTTTCTGTTGAGGACTTGATCTCTTCATCCAATCCAAGGAAATTGCCTCCAGTGCTGCAGCTGCTGATCTTATGGATTTGGCGCTCCCTTCCTTTAACAGCTTCCCTCTGACTGACAAGGAGAAGAAAAGAGTTGAAGTTCTTAAGAGGAATACAATTGAGGATCAACCCCTCGCAGTAATCCGTTTTACTGAATAGGAGAAGGAGGTTGAAGAACCTCCTCTGAAAAAGAAAAAACAAAACCCTCCTTCAACAAGCAAGGGCAAGGGTGTCAATCCCTTCAAAAGCAAAGGAAAGAAGGCTGATGAAGCTTACCCTAAAGAATAGGTTACGTTTTACTAGAGGTTGGAGAACCTTGGAGGCCCACTTTCTCCAGAGTTGATAAGACGGTTCTTTATTCTAGAGATTCTGTAGTCACTGACCCCTCTGCTGCTTTGGCAGTAGCTCGAGGGATATGTCTACCTAAAGATGAGAAAATTATTGGCAACATGGGGCTGGACCAGCTGCTTCCTTCGGCCCTCGTTCGTTCTATGGAGGTTTGTACTTTCCCTTTTCTTTGATATTCACTTAAATTTCCCTCTTTACACTATTTATATTATTGTTGATTGTGCAGAACATGTACCACACCATGGCCCTGTGTGCCACTGCTAAAGCTCAGTTAATTTTCATCTAGAAAATGGAGAAGGAACTAGATGCTTCTGAGAAAAAACTCTCCCATGTGCTCTCAGATGTGAAGATGGCTTATGATGCCAGAGATGTATACAAGAGTCGACTTGCATTTGCTGAGGCTAAGGTGAATGAGCTAGAGGCTGAGAACCTTCGGTGGAGGGATGCGGTGAATACTTACACAAATGTTGGAAAACAGATGTAGGAGCGCTACTCATCCTTGGTGCGCATATCAAGTGTGAGGGCCTTCCGGTTCGGTTTTAACCAAGGCTCAGACGATAAATTGAAGGACCCAGATGCTTTTGACGTGGATATGGAGGTGTCCTTCCCTTACGCTGAGGGTCCGAAGGCCAAAAAAGCTAAGATTTTGTTCGCTGAGATGGTGAAGTCTCATCAAGGGGTCCTCCTGCTTCGAGTTCCTCAGTTCCATCAGCCTCAAACCCTTCAACCCCTCCAAGCGCAGCTTCCAACCTAAATGTAGCTGATGCTTTTGATTCTGCTCCTTTTGACCCAAAAAAGAAGTAGAGCTGTGTAATATTTATTTTGAAATAATGCATTTCTTACTCATGGGCTGTAATTGTTAAACTCATTTTGGGACAATTTGCATACCCTTAAATGGTTTTGAGTTGCATATAATTACTGAGTAGTTTTTTCATGCCTTTGAGAGAAATTCACCATCTGGGGACTTCGTAGCCCTTGCGGTCCAAAGCAAAAAACAAGAAGGATTATAAAAAGGGAATTCCTATGACAGTTCGGTCACTATCTGAGGATTGTTTTACCATCTAGTGATCTAACCATCAAGGGAACCCTTCTTGCTATTGATTTATATGGAGTGGGTATATCAATACTCGGTTTTTTCTTATACTATTTTGATATGGGATAGGTTACTTGATTGACTTAGTAATTGCTTTGACTAAATACATTAAGTTTGAGAATAGAATGTCAGGGAAAATATCAATGTCCACTTAGGTTTTGGCTGGTTTATCTGGTTTTTAACCCATTTACTTGTACTCAGATTCCTAATGTCTGAAGCGTAAGGTTTCTTGTCTGAGAGGAATTTTCCGATGTCTTCGGACTCTTGAGATCCAAGGTACGTGTTTAACTGGTATCTTCAGACTCCTAAGGTTCGGAGTGTGTGTCTCCTCGGCTTCTACATGCACCTTAGAGGAATTTTATTGATGTCCTCGGACTCTTGAGGTCCGAGGCTTGTGATTCCTTGGCTGTGCGCATTAGAGGAATTTAATTTTATTGATGTCCTCAGACTCTTAAGGTCCGAGGCTTATGATTCCTTGGCTGTGTGCCTTAGAGGAATTTTATTGATATCCTCGGACTCTTGAGGTCCGACGCTTGTGATTCCTTGGCTGTACGCCTTAGAGGAATTTTATTGATGTCCTTAGACTCTTGAGGTCTGAGGCTTATGATTCCTTGGTTGTGTGCATTAAAGGAGTTCAGTAGTGTGATACCACTCGATTCTAGAGCTATAAGTGATCAAGTTCGAGTACAGATCCGAGGGATACCAAAAAATTAATATTTAAATGAACACAGAATACAAAAGAATTGAAATGAATAAATAATAAAGCTGAAAGAATTCTAAATTTAAAAAAAAAAAAAAAAAAAAAAACCCTTAAAAGTTATAAAATCCAATACTGTCAAAACCTCTAATGTTTGATACAACTCGGGAATCCACCTAGTGGACCCTTAATAAAATCCCCACTGAAAATTAAACAACTTAAATAAAATCTAAAGCTAAACCATGAAGAGAAATCCTACGTCGTCAGAAGAATGAGTGATTGTCTCTGCTCAGCACGAACAAGCTCTAAGCCCGAAACTGACGAACACCTGAAAAATGATAGTGGGTCAGGCCCACAAGCAAGTTCTATACTACTACAATCCAAACAGAGACCCGATACGCATGTAGATCCTAAACAACTCAATAATAGCTATATAGTCTGTACATATATATATCCACACTAAGGGACTCTAACTGGACTACAAAGGGGGTCTCAACCTAAATAGAGGCAACATGCAAAACGCACCTGAAGTGGGCATGTGTACCTAAGCCTAACAGGGTACACCATTACCTATCATAGCCAGTTATGCATCCCAATGCATATGCGCTCCCTAACCATTGATCCTGAGACTCAAGCTCAAATCGTGGTACCATAATCATATACATAAAAATCTTATTATATCCATCCATAAGAAATCCAGTTAGTTATTCAACTTGTTCAGCTGATCTGACTTAAAAATAAGTAGGATTTTATTTTTTAATCCATTCCCTTATTCCAGAATAGGTAGGACTTAGCGTTTTGAGCTAATCCATCCCTAATATGCCACCGTCCCATTCCGGTGCATAAAATCTATACATTCAATAGTTGATAATACAAATAATAAATATAAATATTAACTAATCCATAATAAGCATAATAAGAATATGTAAATTAACATGCTTGTCTTATACCACTAATACATGATTCACCAATAATTTATAATGCAGAGAATACGTGTAGCCATCCTTTAATCCATGACAAACATAATAGTAATAATAAATAAATTAATATGCTTACCTGATACCACTGATACATGATTAAGTTGTATAACTTATTCACAAAAAACTGCTAAAATAAGGTTAAGCAATTTAAAATCCTCGACCTCCAACAACAGTAAACTATTTTATTTAAAAATTATATACTGTTCAAGTTATAAACATTAGTTGGTTTATTGTGCATTAACAAGCCCTGTGGAGTTTCAGTTTGATCTTAGATATCAATTAAACTTCTCACATACAACCCTAATTACATCAGGAATAACAAAAACCAACCCAGAAATCCAAAATTTGCCAAAAATGCAACAAAAGGGGGAAGAGCCACCTCCCCCACTAGGGGAGCCGCCTCCCCCTTGAGTGGAGCCGGCTCTCCCTTAAGGAGAGCCGCCTCCTTGCTAGTCGAGCTGGCTCCCCCTTGTGGGGAGCCGTCTCCCCTCAAAAGGGAGCCTGCTCTCCTCTTGTTTTCCTTCTCTGTGTCCTCTCCGGCGACTTCCCGATTCTCTATCCTCCATTGCTAAGGTCTCTACTGGTCAATACTAAGTCCCAGTGTGTTTTAGACATAATTAAATTCATTATGCATCAATTAACATCAATTAAAACAAGTATTTACGCAGTTAAACTCAAAATCAAGCAAATACCAATTCATTTAAACACATACTGTTTTAATGAAATCTATCATGCATAAACAATTAGTTTTACGTTTATTTATTCTTGGAATTGCTTTAGGCATGTAAAGAACACAGGTCAAAGGGAAGGAGATAGATATAAAACTTGCCTTTAGGTTTCAGTTTGAAACCTTGCACCGTCGTCTCTGATTTTTCGGACGACTTCCAACTACCGTCAACCTCCTACTACTCTAGTTCGAACACTCAAGCAAGCGTTAATCACCTCTCCTTAGTTCAGTCTTTGTCCCTAGCCAAACCCTAATTCTCCTCACTCAATTTCCTCTCAAGCCTCTTTGTATACATGAACTCTCTGTATACGTGAATAGAGTCTATGTTTTTAAACCCTAAGCAGACTTAATACGATATATTTATAGGTGTATAGGAAAACCTAATTCTAATTAACTGAGAAGACGCAAAGGCTAAAAAAAAAGAGAATAACAAATAAACTAACTATATGTATAAGTCGGCGATTTCATAAAAATATAAAACCCTAAACTACATTATACATATATAATGATAAATGACACTAATTTAATCATTTGTAATAATTAATAATTAAATTAACCCTTATACACAGATATACTCCTATATATATATATGTAGAACCATCCATAGGTATAACTGGACCCATTTAAGCCCCCATCCAAATTATCCATATGACCAAAACCATTGGTCCATTACTACTATCCAAGCCCAACCTCTTGAAATACAATAAAAAAATTAAACATTTGCTTTCAATTAAACAATTACGTCAAGTTAAACAATTAATTCAATTACATATAAGCATACAACTCAATTAAAACAAATAAATCACTTAGACAATTAACCAATTAAACAAATACCAAATAAGTAAATAATGAAAAATAAAAATGCAATAAAAACATAAACTACATACTGAGACTATCCTTTTAAAATTAGGGGTATTAAAAGTAGTATTTTTGGACTCTTGGGGTTCGCAACATGTAATATCCTCAGCTTCATGCCTTAAGGGAACTTTGTTAATATCATCTGATGGTGGCCGCTTGTATATGCCAAAATAATGTAGTGAATGTGCAGTTCAAGAAAAACATTTTGGGTCAAGTTTAAATTTATAAAAACCACTACTACCACTACTACTAACGTAGCAAGGGTCAGTAGGGATCGTCCCAGAGGATTAGAGGTGCACTAGTAATGGAAACAATGCTTAGGGTTAGTAGGTCGAGTGATCAAAGGTAGATTGTTTGGTTGATTAAACTACAATTAAGACTAAACAAGCTCAATATAAAATAAGTAATTAAAGGATAGAGAAAACAAGAGAGAGAGGTCTTGGGACTTAGAGGTCACCACTAAGTTTCACCTTTCTATACATTCAATTCATAATTAATGAGGGGGGAAACATTGTTGCAACAATAGTGTGTGTGTGTGGTTGTTTCAACAAGCATGGATGACTAATTAAGTATATATTGTCTAAACAACACAATGAATAGCACAATATATCAAACTAAGCCGTTAATCCTTCCTTTAAGCTCACAATCCAAACACATCACATCATTAGAGAAATATACTACTTGCATTCATAAGTATGGAATATCAAACAATAAGCATGGATTGTCCTCCCATTTAACAACTAAGGTAACTACACTATATTTAAGCTAATGACATGAAAATTAAACTAATTAAACTAAGGAATAGGCACAATTCATCAAGAAATGAGTATGAACCATCAAACAAACCACAAGAGCATTCTATTAAGCACTATGTCCTGACAAGCTCTAGATCTATAGCATCAACACACATAGACATGCATCAACAACACAAGAGCTAGAGATAAACACATGAACATCTATTGTAGCATACATAGACATATGGATAGAGTGAAATGATCAATTGGAAGAATTAAACCACTTAAATTATTGAATAAACAAGATCTATGTGTATAAAAATGTCAAAACATGTATTACAACACAAATCCCCTCAAAAATACATAAATCAAGGTAAAGACGGCATGCTTAGGGTTAGGGCTAATTTCGAAGAATGATCTTTTAATTCTCTGGAAACTGTTTTGAGAACCAAATCAAATGAGCCCTAAATCTCCCCAAATTCGGTGAAATCGGAATAATCCATGAATCTTTTGAAAAGTATATCCAGGAAATACAGAGATATAAGGAAATTCAGAAAAAAAATTTAGGACATATGGTTGACATGGTTCACTCACAACGGACCTACATTCATTAACAACTGCAACTCTTTTATATTTTAGTTTTAGCAACTGCAAAGAAATATGATATGATATGATATGATAGTCCGCATTGATACTAGGGGAAGAGGAAGCTAACGGTAGAGTTAGTAAAGAAAGGTATGATATTATGTGGATTGATTGAGGTTATGACATTATATAGAGTGGAATGGAAAAATTGTATTCATGTTGCGGATCCCAAGTAATTTGGTAAAGGATTGGTTGTTGTCGTTGCTGCTGCTTAACAAACTGCAACTAGTAGTTTAAATTTTACAATTCAAGGCAGTTACAAAATATGTGAAAACATGCATATACATAATCCTTTTGTATAGTTTTTACCCTCATCAGATCATCACACTCAAACAATGAATGTCAATGAGGCTTCAATGGTAAGGATGGGTATATAGATTATGCTTGATCCCTTTTGTGAGTATTAGCTAATATCATTTGCACTAAGCCCAAGTTTATAAATTTTGATTTACATATCATTTGCACTAAGCGCAAATTTATAAAACTTGATTTACACTTTAGGTGTATATGATAATGAAATCACTTTAGTACTTTTCAATAATTAATTGTTACTTGTTGATAATTAATTAGTACCGCTAGAATTACTGGATCTCAAATTTCACTCCAAAGAGATCCATTTTCTGGATGAATTAATGAGATTGTAACTACTCATATTTCAGTTCGTTAAACATTTTTTTTTTTTTTTTTTATTTATAATTGTTCCTCTAATAATGTTAGAATTGATACTTTCTGCGTAGAAATTGAAGGATTTTGACATTTTACTAGAATGAAAATTTCTTCCCTTCTCCTTTTCAGTTCTTCCTAGTATTTTTGCATGTATAAGTAACGGTGTAGCTTGTAATCTAAATATTTTCTTGTAATTTCAATTTTGTAATAATAGTAATTATTATTTTTTCTAATCACTCTGAGCATGTTACAATTGCATCTTTCTTTAGGAAAACTATGACCAGTTGAATGAAGCGCTTGCTGGTACGGACCACTCATGGACAGCTCTAATGCTGAAGGTAAGGTTTATCTGTTTGAATGATACCAATATTATTGTGGACATTCTGCCTATTAATAATTCATTTGTAGGACATACTCTGAAACAATATATGTCGACTCTGGTGGTTATTTGTAAATGTGTCCACCTTTTGGTTTTATAAAATTTTAGAAGTGATGGGAAAGCAAATGTCCATAGATTCTTTTCTATTATAATCATCAGACACATCTAAGCTCATTCTAATGATAATAATAACATTCCTGAAACTTGTAAAACTTTGTCTACCTAAAGGAATATATTTCAGTTATTTTAACAGTTTTCATTTTCCACTGCCCCGTTTTCTGAAAACCCAGCTTTGCAATGCTCTCGAAACTGCAAACAAGTTGGTCCAGTCTACCAACTCTCATGTTGGCATGCTGTCGGAGAAGGTTAGGGAGCTGGAGAGAATTATCAATAGGGCAGATTCTGCCGTTGCAGCAGCCAAAGGCATCCACAACTCTCCAAAATATTCAACTGTCCAGGCCTGATCAATGACAAGGTTTGGAAAAACGAATATTGACATCTTTTATTTTCAACAGGTAGTGCAAAATATTGACCGAGAGTGTCTTGTTGAATAAGAGTTCGAAAATGATTTGGAGAAAGAGAAATAAGGAGCATTAAAAGTTCATTATCTTGTGCCCCTTGGTCTTAGAATAACTTCATTTTCCTTGTTGGAGTTTGCAGTAGTTTAGACATAGGAAATGTGCTAGTACGGGATTCAGGATGGAGTTTTCCACTATAGCATTTCTGTGAGTTCAGAATGTATGCATATCTTGAAACTGAGTTTGGTTGTAATATATTCTTGATTTGTGCAAATGAAACTGAGTTTGGAAGAGCAGGTTATCTCTTTACATTTGAAGCACTGATTCTGGATTTTCTTGAACATTTTGAATAAATAGTATAGCGGTGATAGAGAATCCGAAAGACGGACAAATCTGGCTATATTTATGTGAGTGGGGATGATGTCATCATGTGTTTATAAATCTGCCTTTCGGACTAGTAATCATTTTTCTAGGAGGCATTGCAACTTCTTGCCTTGTTTTCTCTCTCCTCCATCTTTCTCTCTGGCTCATCTTCACAACCATTATTGTTCAACTCTTCATTCTTACTTCAGAATCTCAGTCCAAAGTCCTCAAAGGCTCAATCAGACCACCGATGATCTACCCCTGACCCTAACATGTGCTTCAAGTTCGCCCACTATCTATTTATGCATGCATATACACAAAAATAATGCATAGAGTGCCCCTGGGGGCTTGGATGAGTTGGTAAGGTGAAGGCTTTGCTATCACTGGCCAGGGTTGGATCCTTCCCACCTCCTTTGATGAGTTGGTAAGGTGAGGACCTTGGCTATCACTGGTCAGGGTTCGAGCCTTCCCACCTCCTTTATTATTCTCGACTTACCTTGCTGCTTACAATATAGGGTCAGCGTCGGCAGTCGGAGGTTTACCTAATAGCTACAAGTCCAAAGGGCGGGTGGTTGCGAGGGTTTCCACATCATAAAAAAAAATAATAATGTGTACAAATTTTTGGAATATGATTTTAAAGAAGTGACTCTAAAAGGGGTGACACTATTGATCCACACGTATATTTTAGATTAGGGTCAATATTGCTTGATCAATTGGAACCTAAAAAAATAAATTTGTTCAACCTCGAACAAAAGTTTTGCCAAAATTGGGAGATGTTGAACTAAATATTAGTAATTAATATACTAATAATATGGGGCTCCACTCATTTGACACATAGGCGGCCACATAGATTTGGTTAAAGGAATAGGTTTGGTCCAAACAGCACTGCTCTTTGGCACAGGAGAGTTATTGATTACTCATTTTTTGATGGTTTTTTTTTTTTTTTTTTCAATAAAGGGATTCTTGTTTTACCATCAGCACCAATCACCAAATAAAACAGTTAATTGCTTTCATTTCTCTCCTTATCTCACTAAACCTCGTTCTTGGTTATCTCACTAAACCTCTTTCTTGCTTATTCCCCCCACCCACAAGGTTAACACTATTCTCTTATTAGTTTCTCACAATACAAGACATTCCAATGTGGTTCTCATGTTATAATCATTTGTCCTTTTCCATGGAGATTATGTTATAAAGTCTAACATCACATAGACACATACGAGTTAACATTGGTTTATAATATCAACAATTGAAGTCAATTGGAGTACTTCAATAATAAGCCATTATTTTGGTGAAAGCCAACAATTGTCGACAATTACTTCAATAAAGTTGAAAACTACCTCCAATATTATTAATAAACCACCAATTTACTAGAAGTGCACTTAATTCTTAGCATGTTTTTAATGTCCAAGATTGGGTTTTGTCATGATTCTCAGGTGCACCTCAAAGCATGCTATATTGTTGAGAATTGAATGTAAGTATGAAATTTTATATTTGACATGTCATTGGAAGGCATGAAGCATTAATGCATGGCATTGGGCAAGAAATTGGTAAAATAATTTGAAAAGAAATAAAATTTGTTTTGGGAAAAGATTTTGAAAAGTAGTTTGCGAAAACCCGGGCACCTAGGAGCTACTTAGTGGTCCATGATGTTAATGTGACCTAGAGGAAACTAGGGAGGGACCCTAGAGTGGTTGAGCTAACTAGGACCCAAATGACACCCTAGAGCTGCCTTGTGGTCAGGGATAGTTAGCTAATCCTTCTCTCGTGGCGCCATAGAGCTGCTATGGATCGGGTTGTATTAACGGTTTGGAATGGAAAAACGGAAATGTTTTGAAAACGGAGAGCGACATTGGTATATCATTGCTTTCCATTGACATGGCATGGTTTATATATAGTTTGGTGGTTGTTGTTGTTGTTGTTATTGTTATTGTTGTTATATTTCTTTCCAAAATAGTATGCTCCCATTCTCTTGTCGTCTATGCTTTGTTTGGATTCACAGGGTCATTAAGAGGTGTATCTTAGGCACCTCCTACTAAACGGTTGTGCTCACTCCTTATATTATTATTTTCAGAACACGGGAAAGAAGTGATAAATGACAATCCCCCACAAGCTTAGTTGGATTAAAGGACTATTTTTTATTGTTCCTGTATTTGGAACTCTATTTTGTAAAGCTTTAGCATAACATGTATAATCTTGTGTAATATCCCTAGTTTTCAAAAGGATATAAAAGGGATTTAATTTTTATTTTATTGTATTTTAGGTGCTTACGTGGCTATGTGTTTATGTGGCTTGATGTTATATGGTTTATTTAAATTAATTGTTTAATTGTAAGCACTTAAGTATTTTATTTAAATTAATTGTTGTATGAAATTATTTGTTAAAAGCTGATGTTTTTATTTAAATGTAATTTTTATTTGCTAGATTAAATGTGTATTTTATTTTTTTTTCTTAGTTTAAAATGGTGGTTTGGATAGTAGTAATGGACCAATAATTAGGTTGCATAAACTACTTCAATGGGAGTTGATTATGGGTATGGATATTTACCCATATATGGATGGTTGTTTATATATAATTGGGTATATACGTTGATGAGCGCTGAAAAGTGTGCATTTAAACCCCTTAAGCTTGAGTATTCTAAGACCTTTATCTATCTTATTTTCTCGTTTTAGATTAATTTCGTGTTATTGTTTTTTTTAGGTGCTTATCCCAAAAATAAGTTAACTCAGCCAAATAAGAGCCTAAAAGAAGTTAACTCCAGCTGGATGAAAGAAAGGAGCAAAGTGGAAGCACAATTGAGCAAGTGGTGGAAGTTCAGCAAAGTTCGATCGATCACAGAATCTCTTCGATCGATCTGACATAGATTGATCTCTGCACTCCAAGATGGATTCAAGCTCTTTTGTCCTTATCTAAAGATTTCATCTTATCCTGTTGTACTACCCCACCTACCACTTTTGTCTATTTCCCAAAATATCTCAAAAATATCTCAGATTTGTCTTTATCCAAAAAGGCGCCGCCATAGGAGGATCGATCTAACCAAAGTTTGATAGATCTTAGCCAAGTTCGATCGATCTCAGCACAGGCTTGATCGATCGAACCTCCTTAAGTCCGAAAAAAATAAAGTTCTAGCTTATTAAAAGTTAGCTCAAGGTGCAATCAATTCAAGGGCCATAGTGCACGAGTCCAGACCATGGGGGGTGACATATGAGCCTCCTATATAAGGATTTTGAGCCACTTTTACCACTGGGGGAGGGGGGGGGGATCCAAGAATACAATAGAGATCATATCATCTATCTTTGAGAGGAGGCTAGAGACTAGAGAGTTTTTACACATTCTTGGGAGTTCTTCCATTCTTCTAGGGTTTCCATCAAGAAGGAGGTCATGCCTACCATGGAGATAGCCCTTGAAGGTTGGATGACTACTTCAATGAGTGGTTAGACATCTACTTGGGGCTAGAGTAGCCCCTTAGTTTGCTTCCTAGACCTAGTGCTTTGTGTATTTTTAGGGATTTACTTGTAACAAATGTTTTGATCTTGGATTTGTATATATATATCTTGTGGTTTCTACTTGATGTGTATGGATTAATCCTTCTAATTGATTATTTATTTCTAATCATATGTCTATGTATGCTAGAATGGTTGATTCATGTGCTTTTCTTTAGATTCAATAGAATTTATGCATGTCTATGTGTATGGATGAAGTTAATCTAGAGATGATCAAAACATAGTACTTAATTAAACACTCTTGCAATTTATTTGATGGTTCACACTTGTTTCTTGATGGATTATGCCACACCTTTAGCTTATTTAGTTTAATTTCCATGTCTTTAGTGTAGATGTAGTGTAGTTGCTTTAGATTCTTAGATAGGTGGACAATCTATTCTTGTTCCTTGGTATTCCATACTTCAAAGAGTATATGTTTCTAGATAGTTGTGTGTGCATAAATTGTGGTTTCATTGAATGGATTATGGTCTCATTTGATAGGTTGTGCTTTCCATTTGAATTGGCTAGACAATCTATACTTATTTGCTATCCATGTTTAGTTTCAATTAATGTCACACACACACACCCACAAGTTACAATTCAATTTCAACATTAATATACAATTGCTAGTATCTAGTGAAGTCAAGCTTAATGGTGAGCTCTAGTACCCGAAGTCCTCTCCTCTGTATCTTTTATCTTCTATATTGTCATATCTTGTTTGCTTTAATTATAATTGCATTGTAGTTTAATAAACCAAACCAACCATCTTTTGATCACTCGACCTACTAACCCTATACATTGTTTCCATTGCTAGAGCACCCACAATCCCTTGGGACGATCCCTACTCACCCTAGCTATATTTTTAGTTAGCGGTAGTAGTGGCATTTATAAATTTAAAACTTAGCCACGCTAAATTGCACTCAAATTTGGTTGCACCGCGACGAGCACACCATACGTATATAAGGATAGAGTATTATTATTATTATTAATTATTTATTATTAATACTAATAATAGTAGTTTAGGTTAGTAGGTTACATATATATATGTATTTATAAATTATGTATATATTTAATTATCACGACATTATATTATATGTAAATATATTTTAGTTTTCTTTCCGTCGGACTTGGATTTCAATTAGGACTAGGGTTGTATTATGTTTAAATTATAAATATGTATGATGGTCTGCAATAAGGTTGGTAAACCCTTATAGTAGCAGAGAGAGGGACAGGAGAATACAGAGAGTTTTAGAGAGAAACTAAGAGAGGGGGAATTAGGGTTTTGGCCAAGAACAAGGGCTGAACCAAGGAGAGGTTATTGAAGCTTGTTCGTGCGTTGAACCAAGGGCAACAGTGGAGTTGAAAACAGTCAGGGATTACTGAAAAAATCTAGGAAGACGACGTTGAGATTTTAATCCGAAATCTCAAGGTAAGTTCTATCTTGTACTCCTTCCCTTAAACTTGTGTTCTGTGCATGTCTAGATAATCTCCAGGACTTAATCGGACATTAAAATTGATCTTGTATGCTTATTAATTCAAAGTTTTAACTATATTATGTGCTGTTAATTGAAATTGATTTATTGTATCAATCGCTTCATATTTTGTGCTTTAAATATTTTAGTGATGCATACTGGGGCTTAGATGAATATCTAAATAAATTCGGGACATAGATTGAACTCCTAGGAACCTAAACAAAGAGTTACACGGGTGTTTTAACATTGCCGAAGATGAAGAAGATGAAGGGGTTCCGCATACGGCTCTCTGGGATAGAGAGAGCCGGCTCTCCAAAGGAGGGAGCTGGCTCCAGGAGAGAGAGCTCTGGCTCTCCATGAGGGAGAGCCAGCTCCACAAGGAGTAGAGCCGGCTCCCCATGGGGGAGAGCCGGCTCCACAAAAAGGAGAGCTGGCTCCCTCTTTAGGGGAGGCGGTTCCCTTGCTGAAATACACCAGTAGGTGTATTTTTAGAATTTTTTGAAACTTTAGGGGTTAAAATGGAATTCTGGACTTTAATAACGAGTTTTAAATGATTTAAATCAACATGTTAAAATCCCAGATTTGTTAATATATGCTATTATGCTAAAATATTTGACATCATGAAATTTAAATACTTATTTGCATGCTATCAATGGAAATGGAAGATTTACTTGCTTGTTGTGATTCAAGTTAAATGGATTAGTATGATTATACTTTTGTATAATTCAATATAATGTGCTCAGTTTACTATCTGATTTTCATTATATCATTCTTTGGATTTTAATTGATAAACTACATATTTCTGTTTTATCAATTATATGGATTTTGTGGAGTATATGCACTGGTATGGGACGGTGGCATATTAGGAATGGACTAGATCAAAACGCTAAGTCTTACCTATTCCGGAATAAGGGAATGGATTAACTACAATGTTAAATCCTACTTATATTCATGTCGGATTAACGGAACAGTTGGATAACACATTTGATGTTTATTTTATGTTCTGGATTAGGATGGATTATATTTATATATATATAGTTATGAGCCATGATATGAGCTTGAGTCTCAGGATCATGGTTAGGGTGCGTATATCGGCTAAGATGGATAACTGGATATAGTAGACATCTGGATGCCCTAGTAGGTCTAGGTATACATGTCCACTTTATGTGGATTTACATGTTACCTTCTATTCAGGTTAAGACAGACCTATGGACTAATAAGCATTCTATAGTTTGTATTTATATATATATGGACTATTTAGCTATTGTTATGTTGTTTAGGATGTATCTACGTATCGAGTCTTTGTTTGGATTGTAGTAGAGTAGAACTTGTTCGTAGGCCTGATCCAGTATTATTTTTCAGGTATCAGACGGTTCCAGTCTTAGAGCTTGTTTGTGCTGAGTAGAGACAGTCACTCACTCTTCTAACTATGTAGGACTATTATTTATGTTTTAGTTTTGGATTCCTTTTTAGTTCTGTTTATTGTTCAGTTGGGATTTTCTAGGGGTCCACATAGTATGGATTCCCGAGTTGTATTATAAATTGGAGGATTACTTATATTAGAGGAATTTATTAATGGAAGTTTATTCTGAGGAATTATTGGATTATCATTTTAGGTTCTTTTTAGTATTTTATTTATTCTTATTGATCATATTTGTATTCTGTGTTCGATTATTGCCGATCTGTTTTTTATATCCTCGGGTATTCGGGCGTGGGCCTAGCCAACCTGCTTATTTTCATGTGTTGTATTCTGTGTTCGTTTATTACCATTTGTTTTGATATCCTTGGGTACTCGGGCGTGGAGTGTCTTTAGGAGTGTCTTTCGTTATGTGACTTTCGCATTGCGTCTCTTAAAACTTAAAGCCATATTAGGATTCGTTGTACTCTATCTACGGTTCGTTAGGATGAGCTGATGTCAATTATATTCTATAGTCACAGAATGGTTGGCACTAGGAAGATGATAGGTCCAAGGCGAAGGCGATAAAGACCCAAAGGAGTAAGGGAGTATGTTATCAATTTCGTTGTTAGAAGGCAGAAGTAGGAATCGAAGGTTTAGTTCTAGTTGGTGCTACTTTAAGGTATAATCTAAGGAAGGATTTAGGTATATGTGATATGTCACCGCATATCGGGGCCAACACGACTTCAGTTGATCTCAAAAAGGAGATAAGCGAGGAGTAAGAGTCCGAAGAGGATCCATTAGTAGGAGTCCAAAGAGGATCCTAATGGAGGAGATTTCAACGTATCCAAGAAAGAGGGTACTAAATCTTGAACAGAAATGATAGCGCGAGGGTGATTTTATTTGCTAGCAGTATAGTAAATGATATTAGTAGAATTGATGTTGATCAATCTACATATAGTTAAACTTTCTAATCATCTCTGAAAGAGATATATAAGAAATACTCTTCAGGAGTTTAGGGATTTGATGGAGTTCTTATTAGAACAAAATGTATGATTTTGTATTACATATAGAAGAGCATGGGGATTATGTTGTGACGTTCTATTTTCTTTATAAAGCCACATTAGACGGTTTGCATTTCGCATATGAGGAGGATGAAGGTTAAGCACTTGGTATTTGCTTAGGCAAACGAATGTTGTTTTTAAGCTATGTTTAAAGGATATGTTTTAAGGTTGGATGATTACCTACGAAACTATAAAAAGAAAATTTTGTGAACTAATTTTGCAAGTTGATTTCAGAGGAGGTTTTCTTTGCTTGAAAGGACGATATCTTAAGTAGGATTATATTTTGTTTTATATGTGTTTGTCATACATGTTTTATTTTCGTTAACTATTCAGGATTTTGGTATGTGGTTTAGTTAGGGACACAAGTATTCTTATACCATGGAGTATTAACGCTATATTACGCTAGGATTGTGAGCATGAGGTCATAGGATTTAAGAAATACACATAATTCTAGCCAATCTATTGGACCTGGACATGCGTCATTATGGTATGTTGTTTGGAATAGGATAGTTAAACCATCACTATTAGTCAAATAATCTAGTACAATTAGTTTGATATACTTTACGCTAGGTCTGGATTCGTATCATATTACAACGCCATGATAATGGTGATTGTTAAAAATTCAGTATTCATGAGGTTATGATAAATAAAGACCACTGTAACGCTATGATGGTTTATCAGAGGTGTCGGAGCTGCAGAACATCTTCTTGGAAATTCCAGAAGTTGTTACCAAGACAGAAGGAGGATTTCGTACTGGTTTAGGTACCTATTAGAATGATGCCATGTAGGGATAGCTGACTGAATAAATCTTCATTAGTCTATTTTTAATCAAGAATTTATTCACAAGGGCATGCCATTAGGAGGAGTTGCCGGTGTTGCACATGGAGAAGGAAACTAAGTCTTTTCACTTGCATAAATAATATAGAGAAATTCTATTTTATTTTATTTTATTTTTTTTTAAGTCATAGTTCGCAACAAATAGTTGTTGCTAGGAAATTGATGACTTATTTGAAGGATGAAAAGGTCTCATTTTTTTTTTTTTTTTTTTTTTTTTTTTTTTTGAGTTTGGACAAAAATAATCAGACACTTACTTTTGTTAAAGAAACAAGGTGTGTTAAAGACATGAAGGTGAGACCGAACACCTATATAAGGAAAAGGTGCACGTTGTATGTGGAAAAGTTATAGCTAGTTGATTTTTGGTAATAAAATTACCAATTGATTTTCTTTATTAGTAAGTTTATCACAGATCAGCAGTGTATGGATTCAGTTGCAAAGTTGGCTTTTACAGATGCTCCAATTTAAATAATGGGTGTAGACGAAAGTTGGTGGTACTAGACTAACGGTACTTTTTGTAGACAAATTAGAAAGAGGATACAAGGACTGAGGTTCACAACACTTGGTTCTTTATTCATCCAGGTGGAAATATGATGCTACACAATATGGAGCAAATGTTTGGAGGACAAGCTAGAGGAGGGACAAAGTGATTTTGTCTCCAATTCTAATATTTATTAGATAATCAAGATAGACCATCTGAGATCACTAGATCCTTGTAGCCATTTCCTATACTGAAGTGGAAATGACAGCATTTTTTATGGATTTAGTTGAGGAATTGCTGATTTTACACAGGGGTTAGGATTTTGGTTGGGATAATGGTTGACTGATACATTAAATTAGCTTCATTTTGTCTATTTTGAACTGGAAAGATCTCAGTTTATACGAATAGAATGGATTACGAGATGGCTTAGATGGATAGAAGTGGTGTGACGACCCTGGTTTTTAAGCCAGTGCGTCCTATGATGAACTAAAGGTTGATCCAATAACAGATCCAGATGTGAAAGCAAAAAATAAGACAACGGTCTCTTAAAGCACAACATACATCTAAGACACTTTGATGACCTTCCATGAGATTGTGGAACTCAATGAGAACTGACGCTTCAAAAAAAATCAACGTTTCGGTTTCAAATCAAGGCTGCAAGGGCACTTGATAAGAGGTAAAATGGTCTTTTCAAACAAAACTGGGTGCAATTGAGCATACCATTGGATAGACAAGAAAAAGTTAATAAACGTAGAATAAAAAATCACTTGATTTGGAGTCCGGATGAAGAAGATATGAAACGTCAAAATTTTAAAAAAACCAACTTTTGGGTTTCAAATAAGTGCGGCAAGGGTACTTGACAAGGGGTAAAATGGCCTTTTCAGATAGAATTGAATGCAACCGTATATATCGTTGGATAGACAAGCAAAAAATTAATAAAGTTAGACTCAAAAATCACTTGATTTGGAGTCTGGATGAAGAATATATGAAATGTCAAAATTTTAAAAAAACTAACTTTCTGGGTTTCAAGTATGTGTAGGGCTTGCACAAATTTTCGGAATTCAAATAGGGTTTTGAGGGTTTAAATGGCATTTTTTAGAAAAAATTTGTGAAGAAACCCCCCCCCCCCCCTAAATCATATTTTCTACATGACCATGTTAAGAGAAGTTTTTATTTTTCAAGTGAAATACCCGAAATGCCCCTTAGATCTGAACCTTTTTCAGAAAAACCTGAAACGCAACAGGTTTTCGGATCTGCGAGTTGTTTTCGGCATCAAAATGATTTTTTTTGTAAAAACACAAAGAAGAAATCCCCTCCAAAATCATGTTTTCTACCCACCAACATGGAAGAAAATGAAAAAAAAAATAATTTAAAATACCCAGAATGCCCCTAGATCAGAAAAGGGCAAGAGAGTTAAAAAACTGCTAGAAGCATAACAGAAACTGAACTTTGCACGGGATTTCCGGTATCAAGACGACATTTTTTGGAAATACATGAAGAAGAAACCCCCCCCCCCCCCCCCCTTTCCCCCAAAAATCATGTTTTCTAAGTCACCATGTCAAGGCTGGAGTTTATTTCCTAAAGGAAAACCCCAGAATGCCCTTAAATCGGATTATGCAAGAAAATTGTAAAATAAGTCCATAGGAGGCTCAAATCACAAAGGAAAGGGTTTTTCTTGAAAATGATCACGCACATAGACGTAATTTACTTATTAGGATGTGCTACAATGACCCACGACGTAAAAATAGCGCCGATGCAAAATATGACCCCCCGACGGCCAAAATGGCTAAAATAAACTATAAATGGAAAATTTAAAAACCAAAATTAACAAATGATCTCAAATTACCGTTTGGCCCTTGGCCACACTTCATACATGATTAATGAGACCTTTGAAAGAATAAAAATAAAATTCCCACATCCGATGCAAACATGGCGAAGCAATGACTTGCCATTTTTATTTTTATTTTTTTCATAATATTTCATGAAGTCAAAAGTTACATAGGATATGAAATAATTGTCCATGACCTCTGGCCTCATTTCATACATGTCAAATACATTACAAAAGGTGTACTTAAGTACACATTGCATATATAGAATCAAGGATACAAGTTTTGACATATAAAGCTATAAAATGACATTTCATACTAACATTTGCATGAATTGAAAACTTCAAGTCTACAAACCATCCCAAGCATAATGTGAATCTCAAATCTTGATTCCTGTACCTTAAAAATGTCCCGGGTAATTTTGGGGTGACTAACATAAAGCTACTCATAGGAGATGAGCATGCAAAGACCTAACTTTTTACAATATTATCACCTTAAGGTGAAACATATTAAAGGGGTTCATGCCACCTAATGTCTATGTTAAAGTGAGACTTAGGGATCATCCTAAGTTACATAAGCAGTTAAAAAGAGATACACAACATGCAAGCATACCATTTACAAGTGTACTAAACAAAGATGAAAACATACGAGGTAAGTATACAAAACACAGGTATACTAAACGGAATCGGAAACACACAAAGCAAGTATATGAGACACGAGTATACTAAATGGAATCTAGATACAAGAAACAAGTGCACAGTTTCAAGTATGCTAAATGGGATCTAAATACACGAAGTGAGCATAATGTCTATGAAATTTAACACGGTAGGAAATACTCCATATAACACGACAAGGTTCCTAGATCTTCAAAAGATACACTCGAAATCTAAGGGTTTAAAGATTTTGTATGTTGATATAAATCATTATATGTAGTCCATGCCACCTAGAATCTAAGTCGAGTTACATGTATATGATCATTCCTAAGTCACGATAGCATAAAGTAACATGAAACAAGATAACTAAGAAAATTAACAAGATAAGAACATTCCATATAACACAAAAAGTTTTAAATTTTCAAGGAATGCAACACTTGAAATTTAAATAGTGAAATCCAAGATGAAGCATAAAGTCTATGAAATTAAACAAGGTTGGAATACTCCATATAACACAAAAATGTTTTAAATCTTCAAGGAATACAACACTTGAAATTTAAGAGTGAAATCAAAGATGAAACATAAAATCTATGCAATGAAACAAGGTTGGAATACTCTATAAAACATGAAAAGGTTCTTAAATCTTCAAGGAATAACACTTGAAATTTAAGGAGTGAAATCAAACAATGTGGATACTTGGATATCGTCCAGATTAAAACCGTACTCTCAAGATCACTTTAGGGCTACTAACCCATGGGTACCTTCCTCTAGTGCGCATTATAATGTAGGGAGCTCTTTATCTCCCTTGCTAGAACCAAGTCCTAGCCATGTCAAGTCTTGATTGATATCACCGAGTTTCTAAAATCAATAAGTTGTGCAAGTCAAGATAGTATCAAGATACAAGTAATACATTAAACCACATTCCATGCATAACCAAGATTTTGGAACACATAAGTCATGCCCTAAGTCTTCAACTATAATGGCATGTAAAAGGTTAAGAAATCATAGTATGCATCTACATAGATTACAAACTAGGATATATATCACATAGAATCTATTGATGTAAATATACCACTAGTATAAAACATATGATTTAATTATTTGTCTAGCCATACATGAATAATTAAATCACTCCAAGACAATTGCGCAAGTTCATTAACTAAATTAGTGAAACCAAGATACAACAAGTCATGATGCATGATAAAAAGACAAAAGTCCCATGAAATACAAGTCTAATTCATTAGAACACTAAGTAGAAATTAATTAACCTAATTAATTAATTTCTCTAGAAATCAAAGCTGTCCAAAAATTCTTAAAATAATATATGTGAATGTCCATTCCATGGTGATTGCAAATATCACATCAGTTTCACAGAGTAAGCAAGATATAAACATGTGGAATTTAATTAACATAAAAATAATTAAATTACTAATTTTCAATAGTTGCCCAAAAATTCTCAAAATAATATATGTGTATGTCCATACCATGGTGATTGCAAATATCACATCAAATTTTACAAGGTGAGCAAGATATAAACATGTAGAATTTAATTAGCATAAAAATAATTAAATTACTAATTTTCAATAGTTGCCCAAAAATTCTCAAAATAATATATGTGAATGACCATTCCATTGTGATTGCAAATATCACATCAATTTTATAAGGTGAGTAAGATATAAACATGTGGAATTTAATTAACATAAAAATAATTAAATTACTAATTTTTAATAGTTGCCCAAAAATTCTCAAAATAATATATGTGAATGTCCATTCCATGGTGATTGCAAATATCACATCAATTTTACAAAGTGAGTAAGATATAATCATGTGGAATTTAATGAACATAAAAATAATTAAATTACTAATTTTCAAAAGTTGTCCAAAAATCTTCAAAATAATATAAAGCAAGGGTTATACCAAGATCATCACATATTTCATGTCAAAAGTAAGTTACATGCAAGCTAGAATATATTATTAATTTCTCAAATTAATAAATAAACATGCATATAACTTATACTTCACTACAAAAGTGATTAAGCCACTTAGATAATAAACATAATACATCCCCTACCTCACTAGAGAAATGTATCTCTATAATCCAAGGCTAGGAAGCTCCAAATGATTCACCCTTCAAGGGTTATGTAAAGGAGGATGAGGGGAACAAAAAGTATTCCCAAGGTTAAGGCTAGAAATGAGTGGAAGGCTTCCAAAAATCAAGAAGTAAGCCTAGGTAATCAAGTTTCCATCAATGGTGGCTAGGGTTCTGGTGTGGAAGACAAATGAAATAAGATGTGATAAAATGTGAGTGGAGGAAATAGAAATCATCCACTCACTATGTGGTCTTACACCAAAGTCAACACACACAAGAATGGTTAATTACATAAAAACCCCCTCTTTAATGTAAAAATTTCAAAGTGGCCCAAAAATATTTGCAAGTAGGTCCCTTCTCTAAATATCTTGCAAACTTAATTGCAAAATGGTTCTTAAGAAAAAAAATAATTACTTTAAGTAATTACACAAGTAACCCCAAAAATAAGAAAGTTTCCAAAGAAAGTGTGCATCCACACCCCTAAGAAAGAAAGTGCACTAATGCCATGTTTTTCTAGGAAAGTAAAAATACACGTTTCTAAGAAATCATATATCATGAGTGCATGCAAAAGTGGAAGCAAAATCGAACACGACAAGTGAGGTTATGCGAAAGAAAATGCTAACCGAAAAAGAAATAATTAAATAAATAAATAAAATAATAATAATAAAAAAATAAAGTGTGGAAAAAGGTGAGGAGATGACACGGCCCTCACGAAACAACACAAGACATCCATAAGGAAAAGTGTTGAGATCATTCCCGAGCACTCAAAATGACACGAAAGGCTAAAACCTGAACTTTGCAAAGAAACTTTAACGGAAAAAAAATATTCCAAAAAAGTGGAGAAAAGGAAAGGAAGGAAAGTGACCGGGTCATTACAAATAGTAATTCACACTTTGCATTAAGTTTTGTCTGGTGGAAGTAATAGGGAAGTGGATACTCTTAACAACCAATATGGTAATTAAACCTTCGGGTAGTTATTGAGAAATCAGTTGAATTTATAGCATGTGTAATAATAACACTTGTTATTACTATGGTTATTAAGAAGGTCAATTTAGAATATTTGAGCTGACCCTGGAGGAGGTAGTACCTTACTCAGATAGAGCCCAGTGTACTAAAAGAGGATTAGTAGTTTGTATAAATGATGTTAGGGAGGTCAGAGTGACTAAGATGTAAAATTCAAAATTTTACAATGCACTCAAAAGTTTATAAGTTATATCATGACATCCAATGTTAGTTTTGGTGAGCCGGTATGAATAGGGACATGTACATAACTGTCTCTAAATGTAACACTTGTTAGAATGGTGAAAAATTGATAATCGGATATCATTGGAGATTTTTGCCACTTCCTATATCAAAATAGGAGTAGGACTAATTAGGAGTGGATGGTTGGTAGAAATTATCAACAATGATTGGAATTTTAATTCCATATGGATTAAGAGTGGTGGATTGAGTAAGTTTGCTTGTGGGCATTAATTCTAGTAGTTTTCACTTTAGAGCTTCGTATCAATTCTACATTACGTGGTGATGGCGTTATAGTATGTGGTTATCCATTATAGTAGATAAAAAGTGCTATGTTAAAGGAATTTTCTAAAGATGTTAGAGCAGCAGCTTTGCTTCATATCTCTAGACGGGAGATTTGATCGAGAAATTATATTTGATCATGGAGTTTATGCTTGGGATATATATCATAGGTTTTCATAGATAATTAAAAGTGTTTACTTCGCTTTTTGGAGTTTTTTGTCTGTCATATTGTTGGCACAAGGAGGTTAGTGACAACGTTTGAGGTTTTGTTTATAGTGCAGACCTCTCACCTGTTGGTTTTAAATGGAATTAAGGGTTGTATAATCAGACCTTGACTTCATTTAAAGATACATTAGAGAGAGATACTCTCTTTTGTAATGGATTGCGCGCGGTTTGGAGGCGGCAGTAGGATTTTGTAAATAGTTGAACTCGTGCACTAGAGTTTTCTATTAGGAAACGGTTGATTGGGATGTCTTCCAAATAGGAAGAAATGTGTGCTTTGGAGGAAGGTCAGTTTTTACATATTAAATTGACTTTTTACGGATTGTGTTTATCAATTGAGGCGGTAGCCTATAAATTAACATTACTAAAATGTTCGCATTGGGTGCATAGAAGTTTTACGAATCTATACTATGGAACTTGGAGGAATATGGATGTATACCCTGGTATAAATATTGGGTAAGGATGAATTGTTGTTAAATACAACCTACGTGTAGTATAATTTTTTGTGTTTCTTAAATATAGGAACTATAAATTTTTTATGAGGATTTAGAATTCAGTGGAGCCCATATAAAGAGGCAAAGTCCACAATGGAATGGAAATGAATTTTAACAAAAATAATTCAGAATTTCGTAAATTCCGAGGATGGAATCCTTTTGTTAGAGGGGAAAAATGTAATACCCCTAGTTTTCAAAAGGATGTAAAAGGGATTTAATTTTTATTTTATTGTATTTTAGGTGCTTACGTGGCTATGTGTTTATGTGGCTTCATGTCATATGGTTTATTTAAATTAATTGTTTAATTGTAAGTATGTACTTAAGTGTTTTATTTAAATTAATTATTGTATGAAATTATTTGTTAAAAGCTAATATGTTTATTTAAATGTAATTTTTATTTGTTAGATTAAATATGTATTTTATTTTTTTTCTTCGTTTAAAAGGACGGTTTGGATAGTAGTAATAGACCAATAATTAGGTCGCATGGACTACTTGAATGGGAGTTGATTATGGGTACGGATATTTACCCATATATGGATGGTTGTTTATATATAATTGGGTATATACGTATATAAGGATAGAGTATTATTATTATTAATAATTATTTATTATTAATACTAATAATAGTAGTTTAGGTTAGTAGGTTATATAAATATATATATATATTTGTAAATTATGTATCTATTTAATTATTACAACAGTATATTATATGTAAATATATTTTAGTTTTCTTTTCGTCGAACTTGGATTTCAATTAGGACTAGGGTTGGATTCTGTTTAAACTATAAATATATATGATGGTCTGCAATAGGGTTGGTAAACCTTTATAGCAGCAGAGAGAGGGACGGGAGAATACAGAGAGGTTTAGAGAGAAATTGAGAGAGGGGGAATTAGGGTTTTGGCCAAGAACAAAGGCTGAACCAAGGAGAGGTTATTGAAGCTTGCTCGTGGGTTGAACCAAGGGCAACAGTGGAGTTGAAAACAGTGAGGGATTGCCCAAAAAATCTAAGAAGATGACGTTGAGATTTTAATTTAAATCTCAAAGACAAGTTCTATCTTTTACTCCTTTCCTTAGACTTGTGTTCTGTGCATGCCTATATAATCTCCAAGACTCAATCGGACATTAAAATTGATTGTGTATGTTTATTAATTCAAAGCTTTAACTATATTATGTGCTGCTAATTGAAATTGATTTATTGTATCAATCACTTCATATTATGCATTTTAAATGTTTTAATGATGCATATTGGGGTTTAGATGAATTTTTGAATAAATTCGGGACATAGATTGAACTCCTAGGAACCTAAACAAAGAGTTACAGTGGTGTTTTAACGTCGCCGGAGGTGAAGAAGATGAAGGGGTTCAGCATACAACTCTCTGGGATAGAGAGAGCCGGCTCTCCAAAGGAGGGAGCCGGCTCCAGGAAAGAGAAAGATGGCTCTCCATGGGGGAGAGTCGGCTCCACAAGAGGGAGAGCCCGCTCCCTCTTTAGGGGAGGTGGTTCCCTTGCTGAAATACACCAGTAGGTGTATTTTTGGAATTTTTGGAAACTTCAGGGCTAAAATGGAATTATGGACTTTAATGTGGGGTTTTAAATGATTTAAATCAACATGTTAAAATCCTAAATTTGTTAGTATATGCTATTACACTAAAATATTTGACATCATAAAATTTAAATACTTATTTGCATGTTGTCAATGGAAGTGGAAGATTTAATTACTTGTTGTGATTCTAGCAAGTTAAATGGATTAGTATGATTATACTCTTGTATAATTCAATATAATGTACTCAGTTTACTATTTGATTTTCATTATATCATTCTTTGAATTTTAATTAATGAACTACATATTTTTGTTTTATCAATTATATGGATTTTGGAGATTGTATGCACCGGTATGGGATGGTGACACATTAGGGATGGACTAGATCAAAACGCTAAGTCCTACCTATTCTGCAATAAGGGAATGGATTAACTATAATATTAAATCCTACTTATATTCATGTCAGATCAACAGAATAGTTGGATGACACATTGGATGTTTATTTTATGTTCTGGAATAGGATGGATTATATTTATATATATATATAATTATGAGCCATGATATGAGCTTGAGTCTCAGGATCATGGTTAGGGTGCGTATATCGCCTAGAATGGATAACTGGATATAGTAGACATTTGAGTGCCCTGGTAGGTCTAGGTATACATGCCCACTTTATGTGCGATTTGATTGTTACCTTCTATTCAGGTTGAGATAAGACCTATGGACTAGTGAGCGTCCTATAGTGTGAATTTATACATATATGGACTATTTAGCTATTGTTGAGTTGTTTAGGATGTATCTGCGTATCGGGTCTTTATTTGGATTGTAGTAGAGTAGAACTTGTTCGTGGGCCTGACCCACTATTATTTTTCAGATATCGGACGGTTCCAGTCTTAGAACTTATTTGTGCTGAGTAGAGATAGTCACTCACTCTTCTGACTATGTAGGACTATTATTTATGTTTTAGTTTTGGATTCCTTTTTAGTTCTGTTTGTTGTTCAGTTGTGATTTTCTAGGGGTCCACATAGTATGGATTCCCGAGTTGTATTATAAATTAAAAGATTACTTGTATCAGAGGAATTTATTAATGGATGTTTATTTTGAGGAATTATTAGATTATCATTTTAGGTTCTTTTCAACATTTTATTTATTCTTATTGCCTTATTGCCGATCTGTTTTTGATATCCTCGGGTATTCAGATGTGGGCCTGGCCAACCCGCATTAAAAAATTCAGGGGTATCACACCTTGTGACTTCTGGCCTTATATTTATAATTGTTACCCAAGAATTGACTCCAGAGGGAGGGTGAATAAAGCCAATGGCCAATTTTCGCAATTTATTGATTTACAATTTCTAATAAAAAACTTAAGCAATTATGCAATAATGAAAGTAAACAATTAATAGCATAATTGTAAAAGAGATAAGGGAAGAGCAATTGCAAACAACGACTTGGCGATTTTAGTGAGATTCGAAAACTCCTATGCCTCGGTTCAAGACTCCTCTTGAGACTTCTAAATCCACTAGTGCACCTCCTTACGGGTGGTGTGCAAACATTTACAAGAAGCAACTAGTTGCTTCACCTTGCTAAGAGAACAACCATCCTTTAGTCTTCCTATGGGTCACACTAAACCGGTGGTCAAACCAACCCTTACAATAGATAGTAACAGGAACAATGAACTACAATAATTCTCTTAAAGATAGAAGTACAATTTCCAGCTCATAACTAGAGTATTGATAAATATAAGTGAAGCTTAAACTCTATGAATGATATGGACGAGAGAAGATGATATAAATGAAAAACAAAAGCTCTAATGAAGTCAATAGAATCTCTCAAGTGTAAAATAGAGCAAAAGCTCTTTGAGGATTTGAACTAGAGCAAAAGCCCTTTGAATCCTTAGTTGAATCTCTCAAAATAAATATAAGAATGAAATGAGAGAGATGAAGATAAAATGAGAACAAAAGCTCTCTAATGTATTATGTTGTCTCTCAAAATGATATGTCATAATTACTCAGACATCCCTCACTCTATTTATAGAGTTTGTAAGCTCAAAAGAGTTATTAGAGGTGGACAGCACAAAGTACAAAACAAAAGAGCCGTTAGATTTGAATTTGCTAGAAGGAGCAGGTTTTGTCTTTGAAGGGAGGTTATTCCCTTAGCTATGAGAGTCGGCTCTCCATCCCATGGAGTCGGTCCCTTACTGCTTGTGACGGCCCAAGTTTTTTAAGCAAGTGCATCCTGTGATGAACTAAAATTTGACTCGATAACGGATCCGAAATGTGGAAGCAAAAGCATAAATGAGGTCTTTAGGGATATACAACATCTCTAGGATGCCAAGACCTTCCATGAGGCCATGGAACTCCATGAGAACCGACGCAAAAAAAAAAAAAAAAAAAAAAAAAAAAAGAAGATAAAGAAAAAAAGAAAAAGAAAGAAGTCCTCAGGGGTAAGATGGTCCTTTAACTTGGAAAAAACGTCTCAGGAAATGTACATCATTCTCAAGACACATTAGTGACTTCCCACGAAGTCACGGAATCCAAAAGAAAGCAAGTGGAAGCAATATAAAAAGGAAAACTGGACTAGTTTAGACCCAAGGGAAAATTGATAATTTTCCAGAAATATCCAAGTGTAATTGAGTACACCAATGGATAAATAACAAAAAAATAATTAAGTTAGACTCGAAAATCACTCGATTTGGAATCCGGATGAAAAAGTTATGGCATAACGACGAAAAATGAGCAATTAAAGCCCTAAGGGCAAACTGGTAATTTTTTAGAAAGATCCAAGTGCAACCGAGCACATCGTTGGATAGATGACGAAAAAATAATAAAGTTCAAAAAAAAAAAAAAAAAAAATCACTTGAATCGGAGTCCGGACGAAGGAGAAAAGCCTAAAAGAAGAATCGACGTCGCGGCCGCCTGACGAGGGGGCCATGACAGCCCCCATGCACGCGCGAGGAGCATGCCACAAGCATGGCTGAGGCATGGCATGCCATCCTGACGTCCAATGTTTACAGCGGCCATTTTGTTAGCTTTTTGTTGTTCAATGGCCGTTTCGGACCCCTAAATGAATTTTTTTGCAAAAACACAAACAAAAAACCCCCCTCAAAATCAAGTTTTCTACCTGACCATGTTGAAATAAAAATTTTAACCGTGCTGTGAAATGCCCAGAATGCCCTTGGATAAAATTAGGCCAAAAGTGATTAAAAACACAACTTTGCACCAAGTGCTCATTTGACCCTAAATGCATTTTTAGGCTAAAACGATTATGCACGCAAATGTATTTAGTGATTTTGAGTGCACGAGAATGGTCCGTGGCTCCCAAAAATGGCCGATGCAAAATACGACCTATCCGAACCTATAAATACCTAAAATGAACTTTAAAATGAAAATTTGAAACTTGAAATTACAAAATGAGATCAAATGACCGTTTGGCCCTTGGTCACACTTCATGCATAAATAAAGAGACCATATGGAAGTGTAAAAGTCCACTTCCCACCACCTATATAAATGTAGTGATGCTAATGTGTGTCATTTTTTCTATTTTTCCATAAATAAAGCTTGAAAGTAAAAGTGCTTAGAACACAAGATAAATATCATTAGCCCATGGGCTCATCTTATACATGTCAAATACATCATAAAAGGTATACTTACGTACACATTACATATTTAGAACCAAATATATAAGTTTTGACATATAAAGCTACAAATAGCATTTCATGCTAACGTTTACATGAATCATGAACTTCAAATCTACAAATCATCCAAGCATAATGTGGATCTCCAAATCTTGATTCCTGTACCTAAAAAATGTCCCCACTACATGGGTGAGTAACATAAATCTACTTGTAAGAGATGAGCATGCAAAGACCTAACGTTTTACAAACTTATTAAGTTAATATAAATTATTTCATACGGTCATGCCACCTAGCGTCTATGTCAAAGGTGAGACTCACGGAGCATCCTAAGCTATCTTAGATCATTTCTAGCATAAATCATATTATTCATGCAATTAAACAATATAGAAACATACTATACAAAGTAACAAGATATAGATTCTCAAAATTATTAACTTAGAATCTAATATACGAAATCAACTAAAGTGGTTCAAGCCACCTAGCGTCTATGTTCCAAAGCAAACTAAGGAATCATCTCAATTACACAAGTTATTGAAGTGATAAATCCAAAGTAAACAAGTATACAAACAATAGTATACAAAACCGTAAGAAGACTTTATGCATCAATTCACAAATGACAAATAAGTTGTGAATAATAACTTAGAATTTAATACAAAATCAAATGATGGAAAAACTTGGATATCAAATCGGATCAGACCAACAACTATAGCTATTTCGGGTTACTAGCCCACTAGGAACTACCATAGTGTGTCCATGTGGGAAGAGCTAATCTTCCGCCCTAGAGCCATACTCTAGTCTTATCGAACAAACGATATCTCGTGTTTCCAAAATAAATAAAATGGGTTACAAAGTATATATCATAATATATATATATATATATAAGGTAATAAACTAACTACCATGCACAAACCAATTTTAGAAACACACAATACATGCTCTAAGTCCATAACTACTATGGCATGACAAATGTCGAATCTTCAGAGTGCGATTCGTTACAAGCTATAATAACATCATATGTCGAATCTTCAGTGTACGATTTGTTACACGCTATGACAATATTATTCAATATGCAAAACCAAGATTTAAACATACAATCAACATCAAATACATGATTAAATCATTAATGCAATAGAAATGAAAATTAGTTAATCAAACTAATTAATTTCTCTAGGTTTTAAATCTCATCCAAATAATCCCTAATTAACATATGTTAAACAACATAGCATGGTCACTACATATATCAACTCAAAAACTTAATTAGGTCATTGGAACAATAAAGTAGAATTTAATTAAATCATGATAATTAAATCTCTAGATTCTAAAGCAACTCCAAATGGTCCCAAATTAATACATGCTAGTAAACAAATCCTAGTCATTACAAATATTAAGTTAAAAATTTAACCAAGCCAATGAAACCATTAATTAGATTTTAATTAATTCATTTAATTAAAATATTTAGATTTTTAAACTCACCAAAATGTTCTCAAATTAAAGTATGTTAAAGAATATGTCAAGACTTAATTTAATAGCATATCCCAAGTTACTTCCATGCAAGATACGACCATGAGTATTAAACATTCATACAAGAAAATAATTAAATAAAAATTTCAAAACCTATTCAAATATTCTCAATTTAATCTATATGAAAGAACATAGCATGTTCATCAATAATATCAAGTTAAAAATCCATTCAAGTGAATAGAACACTTAAAATAAAATTAATTAGTCTAATTAATTAATTTTCTCCATATTTTTAAACAACTTCAAATGTCCTCAAATTAATATAGGTTAAAGAACATATCAAGACTTATTTTAATATCACATTACAAGTAGATTTCATGCTAGTTACAACCATGTGAATTAAATTTTCATAAAAGAAAATTATTAAATAAAAGCTGTAATACTTATTCAAATACTCCCAATTTAATATATGTTAATGAACATATCAAGGCCTAATTTAATAGCATGCCACAATTTAATTCTAACCTATATGCATCCATGTGAATTAAATCTTATACAAAGAAATAATTAAATTAAATTTCTAGATTTAATACAAAGGCATGCAATCAAGTTGTATATGCTTAAAAAACAATCAATGCAACTATAATATAATCCTAAGACATTTCCTACCCCCATTTGAGATGAAATCTCAAATCCCATCGAGAGGAAACCACTCCAAATCCGACGATACTCCAAGGTTATACTGGGGACTACAAGGGAAGCAACAATCACCTTTGAGGCACCATGAAAATCCAAACCTGAACTAAAAAATGGTCAAAAATGAATTCTAACAAGGGGGAAAGGATCGCATCACCAAGGCCTATGATAAACACTAAGGCACTACGGCATTTTACACAAGGGAAGAAGGTGAAAAAGAAGAAAAGAAGGTGGCAGCCCTTTGGGCTGCCATAGCTGCCGGCCAGGAGGAGAAGAAGATGAAGAAATTAGATTTTTCATTTTAAGACCCCCTATTTACATAAAAACCCTAAAAGTGCCCTGAACGGGTCTCGCCGGGTCCAGAAAAATGGAATTTGTGCAGACGCATTCAAATGGTAAAGCACCATGAACAAAAAAAAAACTGAAATGAAAAAAAATGAACAACAGAAGAAAAGGGGTCGAAAACCGAGTCCCGTGTAGGAAGATATGCCCCGAACAAGTTCGGCGACAACCGGGGCCGAAATCCCTAAAAATGGAGAAATCGATCGGGAGTAAATTCTAAGAGTATACGAGTCTACAAAATGTGAAAATGAATCCCGTATGAGGATCCAGGCTTAAAATAAGGCACTTTGCAATAACTTTCGTTAATTATATAATGGCCCCTCCAAGAAAGGGTAGCTGCAAACTACCCAGAAAAAAAATATCTTCTAAAAGTATTTTCTTAAAAACTCCTGAAATAAAATATCTTCAAAAGAAATTTATAAAAAAACACCCCAAGAAAGAAGAATATTTCAGAAGAAACTTTGGATCCATGCCTCTATGGATATCAGGAGCAACCAGAGTACTTTCTTACAAAAGTAGAGATACATATTTCGTGGAAACCACTTAGAATGAAAGTACATGAAATCAGAAATCAACTCCAAGCACGAAAAGTGAGGTTGTACCAAAAAAGTGACAAACGGGAAAAAAGACGAAAAGTAAATAGTGTCAAAAAATGAAAATGTGAAAATGACACAGTCCTTTAAGGAAGTTGTCAATCCAAATAAAAGAGTCTCGGAAACCATTTCTAAGCACTCAAGATGACACCAAATGACGAGAAACCGAATTCGGAAAAGAAAATTCAATGAAAAAAATTTATCCATAAAATTTAAGAAAAAAGAAAGGAAGGAAAATAACTGGGTCATTACAACCTACCATCCTTAAAGAAATTTCGTCCTCAAAATTAGGAACACCCGAGGAGAACCGAATTGAGACTAAATGCAAGGTTAAACTAAAGGATAGATCATAAAGTGCTAAAGGACAACTCTAAAAGCCTCAAGACCATCCGAAGAACGTGTAACTAAGAATTGAGAGACAACTCCCCGAACGAATCGGCATATTAACTTAATGTCAATAACTGAAAGAATCCGAAGACAACGAAACGTCGAATCAAAACAAATGGTAAGAAAGACATGGCAGTTCGAAGAGCGACCAGAACCCGCCTACGATGAACTCAAATGTGTGGTAGTAATGACTGCGTCTAGTGCCCACCTACACTTACTCGTCAGTAAGGTATCATCGACGGCAACTAGTATTTGCCCACAACACACAACTATGTACGGTAGCATGATAGTATAAGGCACTAGTTCATAACATGCCCTCAACAGGTCAACCCGGAAAAACTTTTTGATACAAATGACATCAATGTCACTGCAGACACTGCCAAAAGCATAGTGGGAACCATACATCTGTGAGAGTTGAAATACGGTCCAAAATCGTCCTGCAGAACTATTTGTCCAATCCTAAAACTTTGACAACAATGCCCTAGGCACCACCACGCTCAAAGCCACAAATCCTCAACGCTGGAGAAACTAACGACTCCTACATCTGAAAATGCTATAACAATAATACCAGTCATGAATCCATAGCTTGACAAGTCTGTGCCCTCAAGCTAATGGATCGAAACCCACAAAATTAAAAGATACTATCCTAAAGCAGACCTATCCTAAGGTCACGAATGGAAACAAAATGTTGGATCAAAATCCCTATCATGGACAACTAAATCCTCAAAATAGAAGTCTACTACATAGCTCACTCATAACAATCCCAATAACCAAGGTCACAAAACCCCAATATAAGTGCACGAAAGATGAAATAGTATAAACTAGATACTCATATAGTACATACTCACAAAATTAAATTACAAAAATCAAATACTACCTTAGTACTAAGCACGCAGTACACATAAGGTAAATCAAATAAGCCACCTATCATATAGGGGTCAAATAAATAATGACAAGCTATACACCACAAATGGTAGTAATATGCTGAACAGATATAGTATATGAAAATGTATCATCTATATCCTCATACAAACTATCACATAGTCATATATCCTAAACATGTTTCTAAGGCATGCCCGAAAGGGGATCATACAAATGGAAAGTTCACAAAGTCAAAAGAAAAGGATGAATGCCTCTCAAAAGACACCTCGTAGAAAATGTACAACAGAACCTGGATAAGTCTAATCTCTCACTATGAGGAAAGGAATCATCCCCCAAACGACCACTAGGGTCCACGAAACATAGGGTTAGCAAGTCCTTCTCAAGACCAGTTCATACCCAGATGGAATCCCAATACCACACGAAATAAGACAAAAGTGTAATGGATAGCTCCAATGCTAATCGTTACGAGACATTGACAAGAAGAACACCCCTCAAGGTGCCAGTGAGTTCTATGGGGACTCTAAAGGATTCAACCGAAACCCTAACATAATGCCACAAGTCTCCAAAGATAAGAGAGAGTAATTAATTGCACCAATGTAATTAATTACATGAAACTGCTCACATCCCAACAGTAGCTCGTAATAGCTATCTAAAGCAACTCTAGAAGGGTCCTAGGTCAACACACCAATCCAAATCCCAAAAATACTGCCCTAAGAAGGCAAAACACGAGAACCTTGCCCTGAGGCTCATAAAGCAACTTCCCAATTCCCAAAGGAATGATTTGAGTCAGCCCTGACTCATCGTCTTATGATACTAGAAATAAAGTCCTTAATGACATCATCATATCAAGGTCACCACAAAACCCCAAGAGATGATACCAACATCTCGGATGCCCCATGACCATGTTATGAAGCTACAAAAAAAGAACGGGACGAAACAGCGCCTCCACGGCCCGCGTCTCATTCCACTAGATGGAGACAACAACTCTATGGTCACTTGAGCCCTAACGAGAAGACTCTCCGCGAGTCAAGACCGTAACGCTATATGCGTGAAAAGGAGACAAGATCAATAATAACACGAGTTATTATGATCGAATGCAACTCACCCTATGGGAATGTATGCATTATACCGTAACGTTAAGACAAATTGGGTAAGCTTCTAAACAATTTGTCAAATAAGCACGTAGATAGGTTATCAAACCAAACATGTTATCAAATAGCATATAAATACAAATAACATAGCAACAAAAATGTGATATGTACCCAAAACCTGTCGTCCCAAGGTATTCAAACCTAAGAGCTCTAATACCACCTGTGACAGCCCTGGTTATTCAAGCCAGTGCGTCCTGTGATGAACCAAAGTTTGACTAGATAACGGATCTGAAATGTGGAAGCGAAAACATAAATGAGGTCTCTATGGATATATAACATCCCTAGGATGCCAAAGTGACCTTCCATGAGGCCACGAAACTCCACGAGAATTGACGCAAAAAAAAAAAAAAAAAAAAAAAGAAGTCCCCAAGGAAAGATGGTCCTTTAACATGGAAATAACATCTCAAGAAATGTACATCATTCCCAAGACACATCCATGACTTCCCACGAAGTCACAGAATCTAAAAGAAAGCAAGTGGAAGCAATATAAAAAGGAAAACCAGACTAGTTTAGCCCCAAGGGCAAACTAATAATTTTTTAGAAATATTCAAGTGTAATCGAGTACACCAATGGATAGACAAAAAAAAATAATCAAGTTAGACACAAAAATTGCTTGATTCAGAATCCGGACGAAGAAGTTATGGCCTAACGACGAAAAAAGAGCAATTAAAGCCCTGGGGGAAAACTAGTAATTTTTTAGAAAGATCCAAGTGCAACTGAGTACACCGTTGGATAGAAAACGAAAAGATAATAAAGTTCAAAAAAAAAATCACTTAAATCGGAGTCCTGACAAGGGAGAAAAGCCCAAAAGAAGAATCAACGTCGCAGCGGCCTAACGAGGGGGCCATGACAACCCCATGCGCGCGTGGCTGAGGCAGGGCATGCCATCCTGATGTCCAATGTTGACAATAGCCATTTTGATAGCTTTTTGCTGTTCAATGGCCGTTTTGGACCCTTAGATGAATTTTTTTGTAAAAACACAAATAAGAAGCCCCTCAAAATCAAATTTTCTAACCGACCATGTCAAAAGAAAATTTTAAAACGCGCTATGAAATGCCTAGAATGCCCTTGGATCGGATTAGGCTAAAAACGATTAAAAAGACAACTTTGCACCAAGTGCTCATTTGACCCGAAATGCATTTCTAGGCTAAAATGATTATGCATGCAAACGTATTTAGTGACTTTGAGCACGCGAGAATGGTCCGCGGCTCCCAAAACTAGCCGAGGCAAAATACAACCTATCCGAACCTAAAAATGCCTAAAATGAACTTTAAAATGAAAATTTGAAACTTGAAATTACAAAATGAGATCAAATGACCGTTTGGCCCTTGGCCACACTTCATGCATAAATAAAGAGACCCTATAGAAGTGAAATAGGCCACTTCCCACCACCTATGCAAATGTAGTGATGCTAATGCGTGCCATTTTTTTCTAGTTTTCCACAAATAAAGCTTGAAAGTAAAACTGCTTAGAACACAAGATAAATATCATTGGCCCATGGTCTCATCTCATACATGTCAAATATATTATAAAAGGTGTACTTATGTACACATTACATATTTAAAACCAAATATATTAGGGATAGACTAGATCAAAACGCTAAGTCTTACCTATTCTAGAATAAGGAAATGGATTAACTACAATGTTAAATTCTACTTATATTCAGGTCAGATCAACAGAATAGTTGGATGACATATTGGATGTTTATTTTATGTTCTGGATTAGGATGGATTATATTTATATATAAATATATTTATGAGCCATGATATGAGCTTAAGTCTCAAGATCATGGTTAGGGTGCGTATATCGCCTAGGATGGATAACTAGACATAGTAGACATCTGGGTGTCCTGGTAGGTCTAGGTATACATGCCCACTTTATGTGCGATTTGCTTGTTACCTTCTATTCAGGTTGAGACAGACTTATGGACTAGTGAGCGTCCTATAGTATGTATTTCTACATATATAGACTATTTAGCTATTGTTGAGTTGTCTATGATGTATCTATGTATCGGGTCTTTGTTTAGATTGTAATAGAGTAGAACTCTTTCGTGAGTTTGGCCCACTATTATTTTTCAGGTATTAGACATTTCTAGTCTTAGAGCTTATTCGTGCTAAGAAGAGATAGTCACTCACTCTTCCGACTATGTAGGACTATTATTTATGCTTTAGTTTTGGATTCCTTTTTAGTTCTATTTATTATTCAGTTGGGATTTTCTAGGGGTCCACATAGTATGGATTCCCGAGTTGTGTTATAAATTAGAGGATTACTTGTATTAGAGGAATTTATTAATAGAAGTTTATTCTGAGGAATTATTGGATTATTATTTTAGGTTCTTTTTGGCATTTTATTTATTCTTATTGATCATATTTGTATTCTGTGTTTGATTATTGCCGATTTATTTTTTTTATTCTCGGGTATTCGGGCGTGGGCCTAGCCAACTCGCATTCAGAAATCTAGGGGTATCACATTAACTACAAAGAAAAGAAAGAAATAAACAACTATACAACTATAAACTAGAAAGCAATGAAAGGATAACACCACTTTCGTAGGGAACACGATTGCATTTAGCATATGTAACAAGCCTTTTAAATCCCTAGGTTACCCCTAGTGGACGAGTGAAGTCTTGTGAGGGTTTCCAAAAATGATACCCACAAACATTAAGCTCTTTCCCACTAAAGAGGCACCAATATTCCAAACAAGAATTGGGAGAAAACTACCTCAAGTATGCAATTTTTCAACCATCTCTAAGCAACTCTCCATAATTTCAACAACATGCAAGCAATATGGTCCTCTACACATCAAGCAAGATGATCGTGCAAATCAAAACAACTCTAGAATCATTTTTAAGTGAGCTGGCCACAAATATGTTACTATCTTAGCCAACTAATAAAATGGTCACAATTGGCCTTAAGCTAGCACATAAATCTATTGACCATAAGGATTCCATCCAAGGCCAAGCTATGTGTTTTGATGATAACAAACCATTAATGGTGTTTGAGGACTAATGTTCACATTGAATGTTATAGATGATTTACATTCAAAGTAAAACCTCAATGAAGATCATAAAGATCATTAAAAGTATTCCATTATTCAAGATCATATCATGGAAAGCAATGGATACAAAAAGAACATGAAGTTATAATGACCGTGTTATTTTCCTTCCTTTCCTTTTTTTTGAAATTTTAGGGATAAATTTTTTTCATTGAATTTTCTTTTCTGAGTTTGGTTACTCAACACTTAGTGTCATCTCAAGTGCTTAGAAATAGTTTCTGAGACTCTTTCCTTTGAATTGACAACTTCCTTTAAGGACCGAGTCATTTTCACATTTTCAATTTTTGGACATTATTCACTTTTTGTCTTTTTCCCGTTTGTCACTTTGTTGGCACAACCTCACTTTTAATGTTCGGAGTTGAGTTTTGACTTCATGAGTTTTCATTTCAGTTGATTTCCTCAAAACGCGTAACTTTACTTTTGGAGAAAAGCTTGCCGGTTGTTTCTTTCTCCCGTAGGAGCGTCGATCAAAGGATTCTTCAGAAACATCGATATTTCTTGGGGTGTTTTATCCCTTTTTGTAGGGGCCATTGTGCAATTAATAAAAGTTATTGCAAAATGCCTTATTTTGAGCTTAGATCCTTGTATGGGATTCATTTTCACTTTTTGTTGAGTCGTGTACTCTTAGAATTTTCTCACGGTTGTTTTTCCCAGTTTTAGGGTTTTCAGCCCCGGTTGCCGCCGAACTTGTTCGGGTCAAATCTTTTTACACAAGACTCAGTTTTTGATGTCGTTTCTTTCATTATTCATTTTTTTTTATTTCGATTTTTTTTTGTTCATGGTGTTTTACCATTTAAGCGTGTCTGCGCAAATTTCACTTTTCCGGACCCGATAGGGCCTTTTCGGGACACTTTTAGGGTTTGATTATAAATTGGGGATTATAAAATTAAAAACATTTCATCCTCTTCTTCTCACACTGTTACAGATTAGCCATAGTAGCCCAAGGGGGCCGCCACCCTTATTCTCTCAAGTTAACCTTCTTCCCCTTTGTAAAATGCCGTAGTACCTTAGTGTTTATTGTAGGCCTTGGCGAAGCGCTCCTTTCCCCCTTATTAGAAGCTGATTCCAACCATTTTTAAGTTCAAGTTTTGAGTTTGGGTTTGGATTTTCATGGTGCCTCAAGGGTTAAAGTTGCTTCCCTCGTAGTCCTCAACATAACCTAAAAGTATCATCAAATTCGGAGCGATTTCCTTCCGGTGGTGATTTGAGATTTCATCTCAAAGTGAGGTAGAGGATGTCTTAGGTTTACATAATTGTTGTGTTGATTGATTTATAAGCTTATACAGCTTGTATGCATTCCTAGATATTTTATCTAGAATTTAATTTAATTATTTTCTTTGTATAAGATTTAATTCTCAGGGTTGTATATAGCTTGAAGTTAAATTGTGGCATGCTATTAAATTAAGCCTTGATATGTTCATTAACATATATTAAATTGGGATAATTTAAATAAGTATTGCAACTTTTGTTTAATCTTTCACTTGTATGAAAATTTAATTCACATGGGTGTAGCTAGCATGGAATCAACTTGTAATATAATATTAAATTTGGCCTTAGTATATTCTTTAACATACATGAATTTGAGAATATTTGGAATTATTTTAAAATCTAGATAAAATTAATTAATTAGGTTAATTAATTTTATTTTAAGTGTTCTACTCACTTAATTGAATTTTTAACTTGATATTGTTGATGAACTTGGCATGTTCTACCATATACATTAATTCGAGAATAATTGAACAGGTTTTGAGACTTTTATATAATTATTTTCTTTGTATGAAATTTAATTCACATGGTTGCACCTAGCTTGGAATGAACTTACAATGTGATATTAAATTAGCTCTTAATATGTTCATTAACATACATGAAAATGAGAATATTTGAATGAGTGTGGGAAAGTTTATTTAATTATTTTCTTGTATGAAGTTTAATTTACCTAGTTGTAATTTAGATAGAAATAACTTGTAATGTGATATTAAATTAGGCCTTACCATGACCATTGGCTTATATTAATTTTAGAATATTTGTAGTTACTTTGTAATCTTGAGAATTTAATTAAATTAAATAATTAAATTCCATTATATGCTTCCATTGAGGTAGTTAGGTATTGAAGTTGTTCTCATGCTTAACTTGTAAAATTAGAACTTGTTGTATGATTACATTATAGTATTCCATGAGTAGAAGTTATAGTTTAACTTGCTTATATGCACATTATATATTTGTCATATCGTATGTTATTGTAGATTGAAGACATAGGACGAATATTGTGTGTTTTACTTGACTTGTTTGTGCATGGTAGTTGATTAATATATTGTGTATATGTATTATACCTTGATGCACAACTTATTAATTTTAGGAAAGCACATGGACATTGAATATGTTACGGCTAGGGCATGGCTCTAGTACGGGGGATGAGAGCTCTCCTATAACATATAGTGCGCACTGGGTGGTTTCCCATGGGCTAGTAACCCAAAAACACCAATATACAATTTTATTCCGGGTTTAGTGTGCACTAGGTAGCACCTTGAGGGCTAATAACTCGAGATCACTTGCTTGGTCATTGAGACTGTATGTCCTTGTCTTTCTGCCACTACTTGATTTCATATTCAATTCCAAGTTGTTTAATATGGATTGATTTATAGCTTGCGATGTGGTGTTTGACATTTTAGTTAGGTGTAATATACATGTGCTTAGCATACTTGCATGCCTTGCTTTTTAATACAAGTTAATAGCACTAAATTATCATAACTTGTTGTCTCCATATTTTAAATTTCAAGTTGTTAACTTTGATAATCTATGCTTTGATGCGTTGTATTAAAAGTTCTAATGTGTGTTAAAATTGCATTGAAATTGTAATTTGTGTTTTAATTGTTCAATGTAGCCTAGGATGATTCCTTAGACTCATTTGGAACATAGACGTTAGGTGACATGTACCGTTTCGATTGTCTTACGCATTTTAGGTTCCAAGTTGATAACTTTGAATACCTATGTCTTGTTGTGTTGCATTATATGCTCCTATATTGTTAAATTGCATGAATGATGCAGTTTATACTATAAATGCTCTAAGGTGGCTTAGGATGCTCCCTGAGTCTTACCTTTGATATAGACACTAGGTGGCATGACCGTTGATGAGCACTGAAAAGTGCGCATTTAAACCCGTTAAGCTTAAGCATTCTAGTACCTTTATCTATCTTACTTTGCCGTTTTAGACTTATTACCTGTTATTTATATTTTTAGGCACTAATCCCAAAATTGAGCTAACCCAGCCAAATAAGAGCTTAATTGAAGCAATCCTGAGATAAACCAAAGGAGGGAGCAAAGTGGAGAAAGAAAGGAGCAAAAAGGAATCAAGTTGTGCAGCTGAAAAGTTCGATCAATCCAACTTAGAGTTCGATCGATCGAACATCTATGATCGATCACAGTACTTCTCGATAGATCCAACCTTGGCCTTTGCTGAAATTCCGAGTTCGATCGATCGAACATCACCTTCGATCGATCGAACCCTATTTTGTCCTATTCAAATGATTGATCTTATCCACAGCTGTACGCCTACCAACCACTTTTGTCTTTTCCCCATAAATATCTTGAAAATATCCCAGCCTTGTCATTATCCGGAGGAGTCAGACCACTTCGATCGATCCAAGATGCAGTTCGATTGATCGAACCCATTTTCGATCGATCCAAGTTAAGGTTCGATCGATCGAACTTCCTCCAGCGAGAAAAAGTTAAAGTCCAGCTCATTTATTCCGTCCTTCATCCAATCATTGGAGAATATGCCTTGCACGACCACAGCTCATCATGGGGTGTATTTGACCTACCTATATAAGGAATATGATACACTTTTTGAGAAAGTCTCTTGTCACACATTGAAAATCATCTTGGAGGCTATTCTTGGAGAGGAAGAAAGGAGGAAGCTAGAGCAACCTTTGAAGGAGACCTTCATCATTAAGGAGCAGATTTTCACCATGGATTTAGCCCTTGAGGGTTGGAGCTTCATCATCATGAGTGGCTAGACATCCTTTTGGGGCTAGAGTTAGCCCCAAACATGCTTTCTTTACCTAATCTTGTGTAATTTTGAGGGATTTGTGTTGTAATGCATATTTTGACTCTTGAACTGATGAAAATCTTGATTATTCATTGAGTTCTATGGATTAATGCTTCTAATTGATCATTTTCTCTATCTATATGTCTATGTATGCTAGAGTAGATGCTCACCTCTAGATTTAATGTTATTGATGCATGTCTATGTGTATTAATGCCTATAAATCTTGAGATTGTCAAAATATGAAGTTCTTAATGTAATGCTCTTGTTATGTCTCTAGATGGTTCATACTTATTCCTTGATGGATTGTGCTTCTCTTTTAAGTAGTGTAGTGTTAGTTGGGGAAACAATTCATGCTTGTTCTTTGATGTTCCATGCTTTTGAATGCAAGAAACATATGCTCTAATATTGTGGTGTAATGGAATTTTGAGCTTAATGAAGGATTAATGACTAGTTATGATATGTCGTATCTTTCACATGTGTTTAGACAATTTATTCCTCTCCCAATAGATATTTTGTACCTCTCACATGATGTTTAGATAATGCATGTTTAACTAAATCATCCTTATGGATTGCTTGGACTATGAGCTTAATGAAAGGTTCAATGACTTGAATTGTTATATTGTTATCTTCACATGATGTTTAGACAATATATTCCTCTACCAATAAATGTATTATGGCCTCACACATGTTGATTGAGACAATTTACACTTGTTGAGTCACCCTTACCAATTGAATGTCTTTTATACACACAACATTGTTGCAACACATTCATTTCCCTCATTAGTCACTTGATTATGGTTTGGAATAGTATTGTTTGGTGGTGATCTCTACACCCCAAGACCTTTCCTTCTTACTTACTCTTTATCTTATTGCATTGCTTTATTATAGTTTAGCTCATTTAGTATAATCAACCAACCAATCAATTGTATGATCACTCGACCTACTAACCCTAATTACCATAGTTTCACAATTCGATACACCATCAAATCCCTTGGGACGATCCCTGTTCGCCCTATCTATATTTTATATAGAGAAAGGTAGTAGTGGCTTTCTATAAATGTAAAACTTGGCCACCTCCTAAATTCACAACTCTTCAAGCTTGACTTGGTATCGCGACCCTTGTAAAGGCCATCGGTCAGTTTTTGGCGCCACTGCCGGGGATTTTAAATTGGCAACGTCGAATTGTGAAATTCAATTAGGATTAGTACTCTTTTGATCGTATCTTTACTTTCTTTTTATTTCCTGTTTTTTTTTTTTTTTTTTGATTACTCATTATTATTTGTTCAATTAGGTACTTGACTACAAGGAAGGCGAACTTTGGAACTTAAAGCAATCATTGGAGCTTAAAAGCTAAATTTGGAGTTGAAGTGCTAAAGGACCGTTGTGAGCAATTCTTGGAACTCTTGTATTTTAATTGTTTCACTTCTTTGTATGCGTGTGATAGCCCTTGTTGAGGCTCATTTTATTGCTAAATTTTTGTCCAAGCATAGGCCCTTGTTGAGGCCAATTTTTTTCTTGCATTTGGGTTTTAATTGTGAATGGAGGAATTGTTTGATCCAAGTTTGGGGGGGAATTACATCCCTTCACTTTATGCTCCTCCATCACATTTTAATCCTTATGAGATTGAGTCCAATTCATTTCATGCATCATCTTATTATGGACTTGATCACTCATTTAATCCTTCTTATGACTATTGCCCTCCACCACCATTTTATGATGAATCAATTCCACCACCTTCTAAGTACTCACCCTGATTTGAAGAAAAAGTGTTAGCTTTACTTGATGTGCATATTTCACACACTTCACTTATTAATTCTCATTCTCAAACTTTAGCCAACTTAGAAGCTCAAGTTGAGCAAATTACAAATACTCTTTCTCATCAAGAGGGGGAGGAAGAGGCAAATGAAAAAATGGCAAGAACTTCAATGTATATAGATGAGGATGATGAGAGTGAGGAGAATGAAACAAGTGAGCTAATGCCTAGCACTCTATCTTATATAGAGGAGGAAGTGGCAAGTGAGTTAGTGGCTAATCCAATAGAACATAACATGATTAATGAGGACTTTCCTTGTTTTGATTATGATTTTATCTCAGAGATGGCTACTCTAGAGAGTGAGGAGATGTTGACCACACTTGAGGTAGGAGAGAAGGAGGAGGAATTTGTTGAAGAGGGCCTTCCTTCTATTATCTCTAATGACCCTCTTGAGGAGTGTCTTTTGGAAATGTATAAAAATTGTAGTTTTGACTTTAAAAGCTCTAAAAATGAAATAAACTCTCTAATGGACTCCTTAGCTTACTTAGAAGGTGAGGAAATGGTAATTTATGAGGAGGAGAAGAGGGATGAAGAGAGGGTGTTTCTTATTAATCCAAATGAGTCTTTGAAAGAGAATGCCTCACCAATTATCAATATGGATGATCATTTGAATGTGTGTCAAGAACATAACAAAGAGGTAAGCCTAACCATGATTGATTTTGTTTTCAAGACCGTGGATGAAAGGAACAATATCATCTCTTTTATTTCTTTTCAAGTCATTCTTTTGGAGGATGATTTCATTGTCATAAGTGGGACATTAAATGAGAAAAGTGAAAAGAGGGTCAATAAGGATGTTTCATATCCAGTTTTTGATTCGTTTGATTAATGAGTTGACCTAACGTCTTGCTAGAGACGTTAAACACTAGAATTTGTAGAGTTTCCCAGCTCTATTCCTCCCTCATTTCTTTTTATTTTTCATTCTTGTGTACATTCTTCCATCTATTTTTCAAATTTCCATTCTTGTTACCATCATTGGGGCTTAGCATAGGATTTTCTGCACTTTTAGTTCAAAATTAGGCATTTGGTGCCAGTTCGATCGATCACAAGATCACCTTCGATCGATCGAATTGTTCTTCGATCGATCCAACTATGGATTCGATCGATCGAACTCCACTTGAGTCCCAACACTTAGAAAAAATTTTGAGCTTTCATCAATTTTGAAAGTGCATGCTCTTGGGATCTCCAGGATTTTCACTGTTCGATCGATCCAACTACAATTTCGATCGATCAAAGAACATTCGATCGATCCAACTTTATAGTTCGATCGATCTCGAGCTTCAACACTTAGAAAAATTTTGGACATGTTTCAATTCTGAAAATGCATGCTCTCGGGATCTCCAAAATTTTACATGTTCGATCGATCGAATTTCATCTCGGATCGATCACAGCTATGTTCGATCGATCGAACTTCATCTTCGATCGATCACAACTTTGCCCCTTTGACCTTTTCACTTTTTGACTTTTTCCTATTTCTATTTTTATTTTATTTTATTTTTATTTTTATTTTATTTTATTTCATTTAGTTACCTCTCTCTCTTGACTAAAAAAAAAAAATCAAATCCCAAAAACATTTTTCTTTTATTTTATTTTATTTCCTTTTATCTTATTTCCAAAAATCCAAAAATATTTTGTTTAACTTTAATTTTTAATTCTTCTAACTTATCAAAAAAAAAAAAAAAATCTTTGCATTCCTTATTTTCTTATATTTTTATTTACTTGCCTTTTTATTTTTATTTGTGTACATATTTGTTTTGTCTAAAAAAATAAAAAATAAAAAAAATGAGACGATTTTTCAAAGAAGCATTCCGTCTTACTAGAGACGTTAAACTTAGCACCCATTTTGCATATTTCTTACATTTTTCATTTTTCTTTGCATGTTTTCACATATATATTAAAAAAAAAAAAAAAATGAATGAAAAACAAAAAGTAAGAAAATTTTGTATATACTTGCGTTGTACATATTCTTTCCATTTTTTTTTGCATTGTACATGTTCCTTTTCATTTCTTGCATTGCACATATTGTTTTTCATGTCTTACATTGAATATATTCTTTCATTACATTTTGCCTTATTTATTTTTCTTTTTGTATTTTGTTTATGTATTTTATTCTTTGTTTTTCTTACATTTTGTATATACTTGCTTTCATTAAATGAAAAATATAAAAAGATCACCATTGTGCCCTTATGTGCGATGCATACTTTATGATTTATTTTGGGTTTAATCTCATATCTCTTACATCTTGTGTTATATTGCTTTAGAATGCATGATTTGATTATTCCTAACCCATTTGATATTTGATGTGAGTTTGCTAGCGTGGTTATTCAAGTAGGTTGTTGATTCTAAGTTTGGGGGAGACGTCTTTCGAATTGGATCATGACTGGGCTTCATGTCTACACCACCACGGTATACTCTTTCCACTTTTTTTCCATTGTTCTCATTGCACATTGAGGACAATGTGCGGTTTAAGTTTGGGGGTAAGGTGTCTTGTTGCATTCTACTTAAGATTTGAGCTTTAAATGCATGATTGAGATTTGAGATTGATGTTAGCTATGATTTTGATCTTTTGAGGACTATATTGCTTAAAATTTAAAAATTGCTTGACTTGAGAGTCCAATACTCCTTGTATGCCTTGAGGATGCCATTTAGGATTAAATTTTTCAAAAGATTGATATCTTGCTTGCATTTGTGGTCCACATTATCCTGAATTTGTGATTGTTTTGAGATTCATTCTAAGATTCTACACTAGCACCGGTGCACACTAGCATTCATTTGTGGGGTACATGCTTTGTTGATTATTGAATTGGTTATATCCCAATTGGGCTAGTAGTGCATTGAAAGCTTTCATTCTTGATAAAGGTGGAGAACAACCCCTTTTCATTGAGTAGCCGGGATTCTTGCCTCATTAAGCAGTGAAATTCTCGCGCCGAAAGGTGGAGGGCCCAAACTCTAGGTTAATAATTGATTAAAAAAAAAAAAGAAAAAAGAAGAAGTTGCAAAAAGCAATAAAAGTGAGGACTTCTCCCAAAAGGCGAGAAGTGGGAAATGATTAGATGGTTGTTGTCTTGATTTGTAGCCTAGTTGATTTGAGTTTGTAAGTCCATTAGGGTGTCTTAACACCTAATGCCCTAAAGCCATCTGGTTTGGGAGTCATTGACCTAAAGCTCGCTACATGAATCTTCTAGAAAGCTTAAGAGATCAACACATTGCACAATATTTCCATCTTTGATCCTCAATAAAAAAATAAAAAAAAAAAAAGAAGAAAGAAAGAAAAAAGAAGAAGAAAATGAGTGAAAAGAATAAGCGCACCTAGAACAATAAAGCTTTAATAAAAGGTCCACTCTCTTATCTTGATGATCGGTACTAGATTTGTGTGCTAGTTTGAGGGTAAGGATGTGATTACTTCTCTAGTTGGCTAAGATAGCAACACACTTGATGCCGGACCTCTCATATGGATTCTAGACTTGTTTCGATTTTCATGATCATTTTCTTGATATGTGGAGGACCATACTTGCTTGCTTGATATTGAAATTTTGGGAGATTGCTTAGAAACGGTTGAAAAATTGCATACTTGAGGTAGTTTTCTCCCAATGCTTGTTTGCAATATTGGTGCCTCTTTTGAAAGAATGAGCTTAATGTTTGTGGGTACCATTTCTGGAAACCCTCACGAGACTTTACTCGTCCACTAGGGGTAACCTAGGGGTTTAAAAGGCTTGTTGCATATGCTAAATGCAATCGTGTTCCCTACGAAAATGGTGTTATCATTTTACTTGCCTTCCAGTTTATACTTGTATAGTTGTTTATTTCATTCCTTTACTTCTTAGTTCATTGCTAGGGACTAGCAATATTTAAGTTTAGGGGTGTGATGAGCACTGAAAAGTGCGCATTTAAACCCGTTAAGCTTAAGCATTCTAGTACCTTTATCTATCTTACTTTGCCGTTTTAGACCTATTACGTGTTATTTATATTTTCAGGCACTAATCCCAAAATTGAGCTAACTCAGCCAAATAAGAGCTTAATTGAAGCAATCCTGAGATAAACCAAAGGAGGGAGCAAAGTGGAGAAAGAAAGGAGCAAAAAGGAATCAAGTTGTGCAGTTGAAAAGTTCGATCGATCCAACTTAGAGTTTGATCGATCGAACATCTATGATCGATCACAGTAATTCTCGATAGATCCAACCTTGGCCTTTGCTGAAATTCTAAGTTTGATCAATCGAACATTACCTTCGATCGATTGAACCCTATTTTGTCCTATTCAAATGATTGATCTTATCCACAGCTGTACGCCTACCAACCACTTTTGTCTTTTTCCCCATAAATATCTTGAAAATATCCCAGCCTTGTCATTATTCGGAGGAGTCAGACCACTTTGATCGATCTAAGATGCAGTTCGATCGATCGAACCCATTTTCGATCGATCCAAGTTAAGGTTCGATCGATCGAACTTCCTCCAGCGAGAAAAAGTTAAAGTCCAGCTCATTTATTCCGTCCTTCATCTAATCATTGGAGAATATGCCTTACACGACCACAGCTCATCATGGGGTGTATTTGACCTACCTATATAAGGAATATGATACACTTTTTGAGAGAGTCTCTTGTCACACATTGAAAATCATCTTGGAGGCTATGCTTGGAGAGGAAGAAGGGAAGAAGCTAGAGCAACCTTTGGAGGAGATCTTCAGCATCAAGGAGCAGATTTTCACCATGGATTTAGCCCTTGAGGGTTGGAGCTTCATCATCATGAGTGGCTAGACATCCTTTTGGGGCTAGAGTTAGCCCCAAACATGCTTTCTTTACCTAATCTTGTGTAATTTTGAGGGATTTGTGTTGTAATCCATATTTTGACTCTTGAACTTATGAAGATCTTGATTATTCATTGAGTTCTATGGATTAATGCTTCTAATTGATCATTTTCTCTATCTATATGTCTATGTATGCTAGAGTAGATGCTCACCTCTAGATTTAATGTTATTGATGCATGTCTATGTGTATTAATGCCTATAAATCTTGAGATTGTCAAAATATGAAGTTCTTAATGTAATGCTCTTGTTATGTCTCTAGATGGTTCATACTTATTCCTTGATGGATTGTGCTTCTCTTTTAAGTAGTGTAGTGTTAGTTGGGGAAACAATTCATGCTTGTTCTTTGATGTTCCATGCTTTTGAATGCAAGAAGCATATGCTCTAATATTGTGGTGTAATGGAATTTTGAGCTTAATGAAGGATTAATGACTAGTTATGATATGTCGTATCTTTCACATGTGTTTAGACAATTTATTCCTCTCCCAATAGATATTTTGTACCTCTCACATGATGTTTAGATAATGCATGTTTAACTAAATCATCTTTATGGATTGCTTGGACTATGAGCTTAATGAAAGGTTCAATGACTTGAATTGTTATTTTGTTATCTTCACATGATGTTTAGACAATATATTCCTCTACCAATAAATGTATTGTGGCCTCACACATGTTGATTGAGACAATTTGCACTTGTTGAGTCACCCTTACCAATTGAATGTCTTTTACACACACAACATTGTTGCAACACATTCATTTCCCTCATTAGTCACTTGATTATGGTTTGGAATAGTATTGTTTGGTGGTGATCTCTACACCCCAAGACCTTTCCTTCTTACTTACTCTTTATCTTATTGCATTGCTTTATTATAGTTTAGCTCATTTAGTATAATTAACTAACCAATCAATTGTGTGATCACTCGACCTACTAACCCTAATTACCATAGTTTCACAATTCGATACACCATCAAATCCCTTGGGACGATCCCTACTCGCCCTATCTATATTTTATATAGAGAAAGGTAGTAGTGGCTTTCTATAAATGTAAAACTTGGCCACCTCCTAAATTCACAACTCTTCAAGCTTGACTTGGTATCGCGACCCTTGTAAAGGACCGGTCAACCGTATGAATGAATTTGTACCAACTCAATAAGTTTATAAAACGTTAGGTTTACGCATGCTCGTCTCCTACAAGTAGCATTATTTACTAACCCGCGTAGTGGGGACATTTTTCAGGTACAGTAATCAAAATTCGAGATTCACATTATGCTTGGGATGATTTGTAGATTTGAAGTTCATGATTCATGCAAATGTTAACATGAAATCCTATTTGTAGTTTTGTATAACAAAAATTGTATATTTGATCCTAAATATGTAATGTGTGTATAAGTACACATTTCATGATATATTTGACATATATGAGATAAGGCAATAGGCTATGGACGTTTATTTTGTATTATAAGTAGTTTTACTTTCATGCCTATTTTATTGAAAAATAGGAAAATGTCACGCTTTAATGTCACTATATTTGCATGGGTGGTGGAAAGTGGGTTTTAACACTTCTATAAGGTCTCTTAAATCATGCATGACGTGTGGCCAAGGGCCAAACGGTCATTTGAAACTATTTTGTCATTTTGAGTTTCAAATTTCTCTTTTAAAGCCATTTTAGGCAAAATTTGAGGTTTAATAGGTGATATTTTGTATTTAGCACCCATTGAGGTCGTAGGCCATTAGAACGCATGTAAATATGTATATTACGTTTGCGTAAATACTCACCTTGCACAAAATATCACATTTGCATGAAATGGATTCTTGTTGGTCTCAAGTTTTCCATTTAAAGCATTTTCTTTACATTTTGAGGTTCGGATAGGTCGTATTTTGTATCGGGCATTTTTGGGAGCCGTGGACCATTCCCGCACGCTTAAAATCACTATTTATGTTTACGTGCATAATCGTTTTAGCACAAAACACCATTTAGAATTAAATGAACACTTGGTGCCAAGTTATTTACCTTTTTTCTTCTTCTTCATTTTTTTTTTTTTTTTTTTTTTTGACCTAAACTGATTTAAGGGTATTTTGAGAATTTTTTTTGAAAAAATAAATTTCGGCCTTGACATGGTCACATAGAAAAAATGATTCTAGGGGAGGTTTCTTCATAACATTTTTCCAGAAAATGTCGTCTCAGTCTTGAAACCCCGTGTCAAATCTGATTTTCTATACGCATATGCTTTTTTTTATAAAAAAAAAAGTCCGTTATAAGGGCATTTTGGGGATTTCACGTTAAAAATAAAATTTTCTTTCGGCATGGTTATCTTGGAAAAATTATTTTGAGGGGAGTTTCTTCTTCGTATTTTTCTAAAAAACGTCGTTTAGTGCTTCAAAACGGCACACGAATTTCAACATTTTGCCCAGGTCCCTATTCACTGCTGTCAAAACACTGTTCATTACTGTTAAAAGACTATTCATGGTCGCGGCGACGTCAAAATTTTGTTTTGACTTTTCTCTTCCATCCGGACTCCGAATCAAGTGATTTTTGAGTCTAACTTCATTAATTTTTCGCTGTCTTTCCAATGGTGTGCTCAGTGGCACCTAGATCTTGCTAAAAATTACTATTTTGCCCTTGGGGCTTGTAATGACCCGGTCTTTTTCCTCCTTTTCCATTTTCGGCGATTTTCTTTTTTCGTCTTTTTCCTATTTTGTCTTTTCTCTATTTCGTCTTTTTTCCTTTCGTTTTTCCTTGCATAACCTCACTTGTTGTACTCGGATTTGATTCCAGTTTTGCATGCATTCATGGTAATTGATTTCCATGACATTAGCATTTTTACTTTTCTTGAAAAGAATGCTAGATTAGTATTTTTCTTTTAAAGGGCATGAATGCATACTTTAGTGTAATTATTTATAACTTTTGGGGTTTTAGTATAATTATGTAAAATAATTATTTTTTGTTTTGGGGACCTTTTTGCAATTTATTTTGGAAGATATTTTGAAAAAGGACCATTTTGTAATTTTTGGAAAGTGTGACAAGTGTCACACTCTCATGGAGCCATTTGTTGGCATTTAGGTGAAGAGACTTGGCATCATGACTTCTTGACGTTTGGAGGGTGGACATTCACCTACATGTTGGTCTAGGATTGGTGCACTTGTTAGCTTAGATTGTTAACAAGTGTAGGCTTAAGATTAAGCCTAGGAAGGAGCATGGATTAGTGACAAGTGTAGGTTCACCATTTAATCATGCATTGTGTGTGTGTGAGAGATAGTGCAAGAACAAATAGTGAGTGGAGAATTTCTAGCCCTTCCACTCACCATTTTACACTTTTCCTTCTTCATTTCATTATCTCTCAAGAACCCTAGCAAAGACTCCATTAGAGGAAAGCTTAGTATAGAACTTTGACTTCACATTTGGCACTCTTCCACTCGCCCTATACCTTTAACCTTGGGAGAGAAATGATTCCTCTCACTCTCCTCTTCAAGAATCCTAAGCTTGTTTTCTATTTTGTGCTTGGTAGCTTGTTTTCCATTTCATTCATATATAATTGGCATATGGAGTTTTTACTAAAGAATGAGTTAGTTCAAGCTTATTTAAGAAGAGGAATAGAGGTAAATAAAACAAAGGTCAAGCTTATTTCTGAATTGCCTCCACCTTCAACGGTGAGAAAGGTTCGCTCCTTTCTAGGTCATGCTGGCTTTTACCACCGTTTTATCAAAGACTTTAGCAAAATTGCTCAACCCTTGTGCAATCTTCTTGCCAAGGAAACTCCTTTCGTCTTTGACCAAGCATGCCTAGACGCTTTTCATAAATTACATGAATTATTATCATTTGCTCCTATCATGCAACCTCCGAATTGGTCATTGCCATTTGAAATCATGTGTGATGCTTCTGATTATGCCATGGGGGCAGTTTTGGGACAAAGAGTGGGTAAGCTTCCTTGTGCCATATACTATGCAAGTAAAACTTTCTCGGGAGTTCAATTAAATTACTTGCCATAGTATATGCTCTTGATAAATTTCGTTCCTATCTCTTAGGGTCCAAAGTAATCGTTTATTTTGATCATGCCGCCTTGAGGCATCTATTGATAAAAAGGGAAACAAAACCTAGGCTAATTAGATGGATTTTGCTTCTTCAGGAATTCGATTTTGAAATCAAGGACAAGAAAGGCACCGAAAATGTGGTTGCCGATCATCTTTCTAGGTTATCGATAGAACCTTTCCCAAGTCTACCAATCTGTGACTCTTTTCCAGATGAACAACTCTTTCAAATTTCTAATGGAAAAATGCCTTGGTTTACCGACATTGTGAATTATTTGGCAGTAGGCAAGCTACCAACTTCTTAGTCGAAAAACGAAAAGAATCGTTTCTTTGCCAACATACGGAATTACTATTGGGAAGACCTTGTCTTATACCGATATTGTCAAGATCAAATTATGAGAAGATGCATTCCAGAGAGTGAAATTCCAAGTGTCCTAGTGTTTTGTCACACTCTTGCATGTGGTGGGCATTTTAGTGTAAAGAAGACTGCCTTAAAGGTTCTTCAAAGTGGGCTCTTTTGGTCCACTATTCATAGAGTTGCCTACAATTTTTGCAAATCATGTGAGAGATGTCAAAAGATGGGAACAATGTCTAGAAGAGATATGATGCCCTTAACTAATATACTTGTTGTTGAGATCTTTGATATATGGGGCATTGATTTTATGGGTCCATTTCTTATGTCCTATGGTTTTCAATACATTCTTCTTGCCATTGATTATGTTTCCAAGTGGGTGGAAGCATGTGCTACCAAAACAAATGACCACTCCATGGTCATTCAATTCATCAAATCCAATATCTTTGCTCGTTTTGGTAGGCCAAGGGCTATAATAAGTGATGGAGGAAAACATTTTTGCAATCAATTCTTAAGGCACTTATTTCTTAAGTACTCCGTTACTCATAAGGTAGCCACTCCCTACCATCCTCAAACAAGCGGGCAAGTTGAAGTGTCTAACTGGGAAATTAAGCATATTCTTGAGAAAACGGTTAACACCACCCGGAAGGATTGGTCAAGAAAGCTAAATGATACTTTGTAGGCTTATCAGACAGCATACAAGACTCCTATTGACATGTCTCCTTATAGACTTGTATATGGAAAACCTTGCCATCTTTCGGTTGAGCTAGAGCATAAAGCCTTATGGGTAGTTAAAAAGCTCAATTTTGACCTTAATAAAGCCGGAGAGAATAGGTTACTTCAATTGAGTGAGTTAGAAGAGTTGAGACACAATGCTTATGATAATGCTAAAATCTACAAAGAACGAACCAAACCCTTTCATGATAAGCATATTGTGACAAAGTCTTTGGAACCCGGTCAAAAAGCTTGGTTTTTCAACTCTAGACTGAAACTCTTTCCTGGGAAATTGAGAACCAAATGGGAGGGTCCTTATGAAATCATCTCTGTTGCACCTCATGGAGCGATTGAAATCAAAAACTTGAAGAAGGGCAACATTTTCAAAGTTAATAGTCAAAGATTGAAACCTTACATAGAGGGTCAAGTCTTTCAAAGACATTTTAAAGCTACACATCTAGTTGACCCGGTGTATGAGCACATAGAAGATTGCATTAACAAGGAACCAAGAGCTCCTTTTGAGCTTAAACCAACAAGTTCTTCAAAGAACCATTTGTTGGGAAAAGTTCAAAGAACCATTCATCACCCCAATAAGGAGGGGACGCATAACAAGATCTTTGATCCGGGCTAAAAGAGCCCAACGTCTTGCTAGAGACGTTAAAGACTAGCAAAGGCATTCGTACGGTGTCAAAACCCTATTCCTCCCTCATTTTTATCTTTCATTTCATTTCATGCAAAATCTAGATACTTGTTTTTGGTCCTCATATGCATTGAAAGGAACTTTGGTGAGGATTGCATGAGCTTTCATGTCATTATTGAGCATTCTGCATAGTTCAATCGATCTCAAACCTGAGTTCGATCGATCGAACTCCACTCTGATCCAACACTTAGAAAATTTTTTGACCTGCAAAAGCTTGCATCCAAATCACCTCTCTATCCCATTGTTCAAACTAACTCTTAGATCGATCAAGAGACCTTCGATTGATCTAACTTCCAAGTTCGATCGATCTCATGATTCAACACTTAGAAAAAATTTGAACCTGCATCCACCTGCATATTTTTGTTCTCTGTCTAATCGATTGAAACATTCCAAGATCGATCTGAAGTTCTTTGATCGATCCAACTTCCAAGTTCGATCGATCTTTAAGTTCCAACACTTAGCCAAAATTTTGAACCAAAAACCTGCTTATTTTTGCTCTCTGTCTAATTGATCAAACTCTTTTTCTGATCGATCTCAATTCTCCATTCATTGTTTGACTTTTCAAATTTCAAAAATCCTAAAATATTTTCATTTTTATTTTCTTGTTTATTAAAAAAAAAAAAATCATTCCAAGTTCGATCGATCTGAGATTCTAGTTCAATCGATCGAACTCATGTGCGACAGTTTTTTTTAATAGAGGATAAGATTCCATTCTCCCCCATTTCCAAACCCTATTTCCTATGCCGCCGTAACCTCACCCATCTCCTCCATCTCCGGCGAGATCTCCATAGTGAACCAGGTGTCGATCTCTCCCTCTTCTTGGATCTTCTTCCTCTTCCTATTTCATCTCTCCTCTCTTTGCTTCAAGGTAAGATCCGAGACCCCATTATTGATTTCACACCTCGATTTGTTAAGAGTATGCTTTAAGTGTTTGATTCGTTCCACTATTCATGATTATTGTTGGCCATGGATGAAGTTTTAAGCTTTTCATGTCTATATGTCCATTTTCGTCTTTATGCCATATCCATTGTAATGAGTTGCTTTGATTTTTGGGAGTGTGAGCCATTCTAGGTGATTATGATTGATGATTGTTATGTTGATGGACCCACGAACATGTTCATGTGGGTCCCGTGCTCCCACAGTCACAAATCTGTGACTTCTCGTTTTTCACAGAACACAGTTCGATCGATTGAACTTGTGCCCCAGATCGATCGAAGTTGTGAAATTGATCTCACTTATTTTTGATAGATCCAACTTTTGTGAGATCGATCTCACTTATTTTTGATCGATCCAACTTTCGTGATCGATCTCACTTCTTTTTCTAATCGATCGAATTTCACAGATCTCATACACACACTTCATTCATCTTATATTCACTTCATGATATCATATCTATGCCCAATGCCTATGATATTCCACATTGGATGCATTTCATACTTATATTGCTTAGCATACTTCACATCCTATCACTTGCATAGATTTATGTCATACATGTTTTGTCTATCCTATTTGACAAACATGTTTCTATTGTGCCTTTAATTCATTATTCTAGCACTTAATTCCATTGCAAGATTTCCTTTTTGCAGACCATGACTAAGAATGATTAACTCGAAAAATTATTAAAAAAATTAAGGATAAAATTATCTTTTCAAACATTTTTAATGGTGTCATTAACAAAAAAGGCTTTTGGGATATGAGTGATAGTAATTTTCGAAAGATACTTTTATGTGATATTTGGCCAAACCTGAAGGGGTCTTAGTAAAATTAACCACCCAGGCAAAAAAAAAAAAGGGACGGGCTAAAATTACCTACACTAACATATTTTTATTTTTTTTAATTATTATTATTTTTTTTCATATATTTTGGGTGGGCTCGAATTGGATCCACCTCTGATTTCACATATAAAACAAGTCACATATGTTACCCTAATTGATCAAGTGCTAAAGCCCACCAAAATGAAGCCTAAGCACACCAATGGAGAGAGGAGGACAAGAGGAACAATTTTCCTCTTTAGAGCTTCAACAAAATCACACCTTGAAGGGAAACTCGAAAATTTGAAGTGACTAAATGGGGCTGCAATTGGTATCAATGGAAAGCTATTGACAAATGGAGAGTTTTTTCCTTCTATGGCTTGGTCAAAATTGAGTTTTAATGGTATTTTCCATGGAGAAAGAAGGAAGAAAATGGAGCTGGTTTAGTACGAAAGAAGAGGGGATTATGCAGAATGGGACTGAATTTTTGTCCCCATGTGGTCAAAGATGCTTGACCTAATAAATGACTAAAATACTATTCCAAGCCCACTAAACTATAATAAAGCTACAACCATGCAAATTTCCTGATGTACCGTCACATATACAACAAACAATATATAAAAAATTTAATTGAGTCCAGAAAATATTTTCAGGACACGCAAATTCGGGAGTGGGACCAGCTCGAACCTCCTAGCCTGAAAATCTGAAAAATGGCAAAATAACTCAAAATGCATTTTTAAGAGTTCTAAACTCAAAAAATGCTCAAAATCATTCTCGGAACCCTTGTGGCACACTAACCTGTGCGTGACACATCAAATGAGGTGAGAAAATAAAATAATTTAAAAAATGCTAAAAAAATAAAAAATTGTGAAACATCACACCCTACAATTAAAAAATTCCTAAAATCCAACTAAAATAAAATAAGGGTTTTGTCTTTATTAGGGGTTAAACTATGCATAAAGTTCTTTTTTTATTATATTTGACTATTATTTTATTTATTTTACCATTATTTAATTTATTTTGCTATCTATATGGTATTTACTATTTATTGGTTCAGAGAAATCAGGCATATAAGTTAATATGTGGTGCAAGGGATCAAATTATTCAATTTGATTAAGGACATGTACTTAGGGCTACAACTTGGACAGGCCCAACTCAAATTTACCCGAGCCTAGCCCGAAATTTTAAGGGCTTGTACAATAATTTTTTGTTTTTGGTCCGAACCTGGGCTATGCGAAGACTTTATATGCCTGGGGGCCACTTGCCCTCCCTCTATTTTGTTAGCATATGCGAAGGCCTTGACTTGCATATATATGGTTTAAGGTTTAAAAAAGACACTAAAACTTAAGTCAAGTCTAGAACTTGAGAGCAAATGAAATTAAGCGTTGAAAAGTGCGCATTTAAACCCCTTAAGCTTAGGCATTCTAGGACCTTTATCTATCTTATTTTCCCGCCTTAGACTAATTTCATGTTATCGCCCTTTTCAAGCACTTGTCCAAAAAATAAGCTAATTCAGCCAAATAAGAGCATTAAAGAAGCTAACTCAAGCTGGATGGAAGAAATGAGCAAAGTGGAAGCAAAGTGTGGAAAAACACCATCTTCGATTGATCTTAACATTCCTTCGATCAATCAAAGAAAGATTAATCTAGACATTTCAAGATAGATCCAATCCCTTGTCCTTATCCAAAAGATCTCACCATTTTCGATTGATCCAACCTTCTTTTGATCAATCGAAATTATTCGATCTTATCCTCACATACCACTCCACCTACCACTCTTGTCTCTTTCCCAAAATATCTCAAAGATTTGTTTTTATTCAAAAAGGCGCCGCCAAGGATGATCGATCTCTGCAGCATTCGATGGATCTCACCTAAGTCTTTTAATGAGCTGGACTCTGTTTTAATTCAGACTTAAGGAGGTTCGATTAATCTCACCACAGTTCGATTGATCGAACCTCCTCAAGTCTGAATTAAAACAGAGTCCAGATCATTAAAAGTTGGCTCATAGTGCAATTATTGTAAGGGCCCTAGTGTACGAATCCAAACCATTGGGTGTGACACTTGAGCCTCCTATATAAAGATTTTGAGCATCTTTTACATCATATATCATATTATTAATTCACATCTCATATCTTGGAGAAGAGGCTAGAGACTAGAGAATTTTTACACATCTTTAGGAGTTCTTCCATTCTTCTAGGGTTTCCATTAAAAAGGAGGTCATTCCTACCATGGAGATAGCCCTTGAGGGTTGGATGACTACTTCAATGAGTGGCTAGACATCTACTTGGGGCTAGAGTAGCCCCTAAGTTTGCTTCCTAGACCAAGTGCTTTGTATATTTTTAGGGATTCACTTGTAATAAATGTTTTGATCTTGGATTTATATATATATCTTGTGGTTTCTACTTGATGTGTATGGATTAATGCTTTCAATTGATTATCTATTTCTAATCATATGTCTATGTATGCTAGAATGGATGATTCATGTGCTTTTCTTTAGATTTAATGGAATTTATGCATGTCTATATGTATGGATGAAGTTAATCTAGAGATGATCAAAACATAGTGCTTAATTGAACACTCTTACAATTTATTTGATGGTTCACACTTGTTTCTTGACGGATTGTGCCACACCTTTAACTTACTTAGTTTAATTTCCATGTCTTTAGTGTAGATGTAGTGCAGTTGCTTTAGATTCATAGATAGGTGGACAATCTATTCTTGCTCCTTGGTGTTCCATACTTATGAATACAAAGAGTGTATATTTCTGGATAGTTGTGTGTACATAAATTGTGATTTCATTGAATGGATTTTGGTCTCATTTGATAGGTTGTACTTTCCATTTGAATTGGTTAGACAATCTATAATTATTTTTCATCCATGCTTAGTTTCAATTAATGTTACACACACTCATAAATTACAATTCAATTTCCCCATTGATATATAATTGCTAGTGTCTAGTGAAGTCAAATTTAGTGGTGAGCTCTAGTACCCCAAGTCCTCTCCTCTATATCTTTTTCCTACTTTTTAAATTGTTACTTTTGCTTACTTTAATTTCAATTGCATCACAGTTTAATCAACCCAAACAATCTACCTTTGATCACTCGACCTACTAACCCTATATATTGTTTCCATTGCTAGTGCACTCACAATTCCTTGGGACGATCCCTATTCACCCTAACTATATTTTTAGTTAGAGGTAGTAGTGGCATTTATAAATTTAAAACTTGGCCACACTATTTTACACAAATTTGGTTGTACCCCATACAACGAATGTAATACCCCTGATTTTCAAAAGGATAAAATGGGAATTTTTCTTTGATTTCTGGTGCATTTTGATTTGGTTATGTGACCTATGTGTTTATTTGCATAATTGTCTAATTGTGTATTTGCTTCAATTAATTGTTTCATTGTAATTGTTTATGTGTTTTGAATGATTTATTTAATTATAATTATTTATTTGCTTAACTTTATTTATTTGTTTTAAGTGTAATTATTCAATTATTTATTTAATTGTAATTACAGATGTGCTTTACAGTGGACTAATTGTTTAGTCATTTGTTTATTACAGTGTTTGCGTAATAATTAAGTTTAGGGTTTTATTTTATGTAATTAAGTTAGCCGACTTATAATTAGGCTGGAATTAGGATTAGGGTTTTACAAGAGCTTATATATATATAAGTTATATGTCTGCAAGGGTTTTAGGAACCTTTTTCCCGTAACTGGAAGTAGAGAGAAAACAGAGAGGGTTTGAGGGGAAGACACAAAGGGAAACTAGGAAAACTAATTAGGCTTTCAGCTATGGACTAAAGGTGTACGAAGGAGGAAGGAAGAGGTTGATTCTGAGATAGAACTGGAGCAGTAGGAGGGTTACCGGTGGTCGGCTATCGTCGGAGAATTTAGAGACGACGTTGAAAAGTTTCAAACCGGAACCTAAAGGCAAGTTTCATTATGTCTTCTTCCTATAAACTTGTGTTCTGTGCATTCTTTATAGTCTCCAGGAATTAATTCAACTTTTAAAATGGATATTTGATGCATGTTTTATCAGACTTTAAACTATTGTAAGCTTCGTTTTACTGCAAACTGTTTTGTGCATAAACTGTTCCGTTTCTATTTAAAATTTTTTCAAATAGTTTGTGTGGGAATTTAAGGAGTTTCTGGAGCTAGTGGGTCTTAGATTGAACCCTAAGAGCTTTAAAAACAAATGGAACAGAGGGTTGAACCTCGCCGGAAGTGAGGAAGACAAATGAACAAAGCGGAAGAGGCTTTCAGGAAGAGAGCCGGCTCCATTCCCATGATGAGAGAGCAGGCTCTCTATGAGGGAAAGCCGGCTCTGAAGGTATGAGAGCCGGCTCTCATGAAGGGAGAGCCGGCTCCCCTTGCTGGAACACCTCGGGGTGTTTATTTTAAGGTTTTTTTTTTATGACAGGGGGCTAGAGTGTAATTTCTGGAAAGTGAAGGGGGGTTTTCAATGTTTAAAACTAACCTGTTAAAACCTTAAAATAGTTAGTAAAAGCCAGTGTGCTAATCTTAAGGGGACATCATGAAATATAAAAATATTTTAGGCATGCTGTCAAGGAAGGAGGAAGAATTAAATTGCTAGGTTATTTTAGCAACTTAAACGGACTGGTATGAAATTTCCTATGGAATGTTATATAATTGAAATATATAATTTAAAGAAGACCAGAAAGGTTGGTTTAGGATGTGGTTATAGACATTATGAACTTTAGATACTAAGTTGCATGTTGTCAGGAGTTGTAGCAATTTTGGTTGCTAGTTTTGTTTTAGCAAACTAAAAGGACTAGTATGTGAATACTTTTGGGGATTCATATAAGGTACTCAGTTTAGACTTTTGAGTGTCATTATAATAGGCACATGATTCATAGTGCATGTGTCCAATGGACGTCATGAAATTTAAATATTAATTGGCAGGTTGTCAAGGATTGTGTAGGTTTTAATTGTTAGCTTTATTCTAGCAAACGAACTGGAATAAAATGAGAATATTTTTGGAATTTCATATAATGTGCTTGGTGTATACTTCTGATTATCATTATATTGTGCTATGGATGTTAATTGATGAACTGTTATAACTTATGTTCGATCAATTATATGGATGTGGATAATTTAAATTGTTTATCATTACTTTAACAGTTTAAAAGGAGGATTTATGATTATAATCATATACTGGATGCATAATAGAATCTTGCATATATCTAACTTCTATTATGTCTGTTTTTGGATATACTTGATGTTCATTTGAGTGTGCATCATTTATAGATCATATGCATTATATGCACCGGTATGGGACAATGGCATATCGGAAATGGATTAGATCAAAAAACTAAGTCCTACCTCTTTATACATACGGAATGGATTAACTAAAACAGTTAAATCTTACATAGATGCATGTCCTGTCAACTAAAACAATTGAACAACATAACGGATGGTTGTTTTATTTTTCTGTACTAGGAAGGATATATATATATATATATATTTATGTTACCATGATATGAGCATGAGTCTCCTGATTACGGTTAGGGTGCGTATATTGCCTTGGATGGATAACTAAACCTAATGACATTTCCTGGTAGGTCTAGGTGTGCATGACTATGCTACATGCCTTTTACGTGTTACCTCCTACTCAGGTGTGATGACTATAGGTTAGTGAGCGCCCTATAGTGTGTATATATATCTATATGGACTATTTTAGATATTGCCAAGCTATCTAGGATGTATCTGCATTTCGGGTTTATGTATAGATTGTAGTAGGATGGAGCTTGCATGTGGGCTTGACCCACTCTTATTTTCAAGTGATCATCAGTACCAGGCTTAGAGCTTGATCGTGATAATACAGATATAGATACTCACTCTTCCGACTACATAGGATTTTCTTTCTTATTTTAGTTTTGGATTTTGTTTCTGTAAATTTATTTATCGTTTGGAATTATTAGGGGTCCACTGGATGGATTTCCGAGTTGTACGGATTTGAAGGTTTAAATTTTACTAAACTTTTAATTTTGGAGGTTTTTACATTTAGAATTCTTTTCAGCTTAGTATTTTATTCTCTTTTAATTCTTTTGTAATCTGCTTGTTTACATATTAATTGTTTGGTATCCCTCGGATCTATGCTCGGACTTGATCACCCATGACTCTTGAATCGAGGGGTATCATAACGAACCAGTACGATAATTATTGAAACCGGTAATGATAGATTCATTGAGAATGGTGAAATCAGTAGAAGTGATAAAAATAAGAATTTGATTATTCCAGAAGTTAGGGTACAAATATCTTTACCCATAACTTATAAGGAAATAATTGTTCCTTCAGTTGTTAAACTGTAGAATAACGAAGAACAATTAAATGATCAACAACTTCATAATGAGATTGTCACCAATGAATAGATTGTAGAAGAATCATATGGAATAACATTAAGACGATCTCAAAGAGAAAGGAAATCTGCTATTCCGAATGACTATGTGATATATCTGCAAGAATCTGATTTTGATATATAGTGAGATATATATAGATCCGGTTACATATTCACAAGCCATTAACAGTAATAATTTTACTAAATGAATTAGTGCCATGAATGAAGAGATTATAAAGAAACCTTCTCTCTAGTATCTAAGAAGGAATCTTTTAAAATGTCATGGCATTAGTAGCTTATTATGATTTAGAGTTACATCAAATGGATGTGAATACAATTTTTATGAATGGGAGTTTATAAGAGGAAGTCCATTGGTGTGTCGCCGCACCACAAGCTTAAGAGTGTGCATTAAGGCAAGGGCTAAGTTTTAGAAGCCACTACTACCTTCACTAAAAATATAGTTAAGGTGAGTAGGGATCGTCCTAAGAGATTGGAGTCGAATTTGGTTGTGGAATCGCTATTAGGGTTAGTAGGTCGAGTGATCAAACAAATGGTTGGTTGGTTGATTAAACTAGATAACAAATTAAACTAAATAATTGAATGCAACAAAGAGTAAGTAAGAGAGAGAGAAAAAAATCTTGGGGTTTAGAGATCACCACCAAGCAATGCTTTTCTACACCCTTTAACTAGTGACTAATGAGGGAAATGTGTGTTGCAATATTGATGTGTGTGTGTGTTTGGTTAATTCAATTAGCAAGGGTGACCAATTAAGCATACATTGTCTAATCAACATGTGAAAAACACAATATATCTAGCAATTAAGTATATATTTTCTAAATAGCATGTGAAAAGCACAATATATTTAGCAAGTCATTAATCCTTTCATTAAGCTCACAAGTGAAACACACTACAAGGTTAGAGACATATGCTACTTGCATTCAAAAGTATGGAACATCAAACAACAAGTATGGATTATCTTCCTATATAACAACTATGCTACCACTACACTACAATTAAGCTAATGACGTGAAATTAAACTAATTAAGCTAAGGGAGAGGCACAATTCATTAAAAAATGAGCATGGATCATCTAGAAAATCACAAGAGCATTCTTTTAAGCACAATGTTTTGACAATCTCTAGATCTAAGGCATTAATACACATAGACATGCATCAATAACACAAGAAATAGAGACAAACACATGAACATCTATTCTAGCATACATAGACATATAGATAGAATGAAATGATCAATTGGAAGCATTAAACCACATAAATTATTGAATAAACAAGATCTATATATATAAAAGTGCCAAAACATGTATTACAACACTAATCCCTCAATAATACACAAAATCAAGATGTAGGGGCTAACTCTAACCCCAAGAGGATGTCTAGCCACTCATGGTAGTGCTTCTCCAACCCTCAAGGGCTAAGTCCATGGTAGAGATTTGCTCCTTGGTTGATGAAGAGTCTCCAATGGTGTCTCTAGCCTCCTCCTCCTCTAAGCTTGCTTTCCAAGAGATGAGATGATATGGTATGATGTCAGCAATCATTATCCTTATATAGGTAGGTCAAATGACACCCAAAATGAGCTGGGGTCGTGCACACAATATTCCCCAATGATTGGATAATGGACAGCTTTCAATGAGCTGGAAATTTAACTTTTTCACACTGGAGGAAGTTCGATCGATCGAACCTTGGACTTGGATCGATCGAACATGGCTGAGATCCATCGAACTTAGGTTGGATCGATCCTCACTGGTGGCGCTTTTTGGATAAAGACAACTCTAAGATATTTTGAAGATATTTTTGGGAAAAGGACAAAAGTGGTTGGTAGGGTGGTATAACTAGATAAGATCAATCATTTGGATAAGGACAAAGCAGTTCGATCGATCGAAGAATGATATTGGATTGATCGAACTTTCGAGATCTCTGAAAATGTCATCATGGCTCTGATCCATCTTGAAGTGCTGAGATCGATCATGTTGGATCGATCGAACTTTGATCTGAGATCGATCGAAGATGTTAATTTCCACATTTTTCTTCCTTTTGCTTCCACTTGGCTCTTTTCTTTTATTTATCCCAAAATTGCTTCATTTCTGCTCTTATTTGGGTGAATTAGCTTATTTTCAGGATAAGTGCCTGAAAATAGAAATAATATGAAATCAATCTAAAACGGTAAAGTAAGATAGATAAAGGTATTAGAATGCTTAAGCTGAAGGGGTTTAAATACGCACTTTTCAGCGCTCATCACACCCCAAAACTTAAATATTGCTAGTCCCTAGCAATGAACTACGAAGTAAGGAAATGAAATGAACAACTATACAAGTATGAATCTAGAAAACAATAAATGGATAACGCCACTTTCGTAGGGAACACGATTGCACTTAGCATATGCAATAAGCCTTTTAAACCCCTAGGTTACCCCTAGTGGACGAGTGAAGTCTCGTGAGGGTTTCCAGAAATAGTACCCACAAACATTAAGCTCATTCTTTTAAAAGAGGTACCAATATGGCAAACAAGCATTGGGAAAAAAAACTACCTCAAGTATGTAATGTTTCAAACATTTTCGAGCAATCTCCAAAATTTCAACATCAAGCAAGCAAGTATGGTCATCCACACTTTAAGAAAATGATCATGCAAATCAAAACAACTCTAAAATCCTTTTTGAGTGGACCGGCATCAAATGTGTTGCTATCTTAGCCAACTAAAGAATTAATCATATCCTTACCCTCAGACTAGCACACAAATCTAGTACCGATCATCAAGACAAAAAGTAGACCTTTTATTAAACCTTTATTGTTCTAGGTGCGCTTATTCTTTTCACTCAATATTTTATTTTTTTATTTTTTTATTTTTATTATTTTTTTTAGGATCAAAGATGGAAGCATTGTGCAATGTGTTGATCTATTAAGCTTTCTAGTGATTCATGAGGTTGAGCGTTAGATCAATGACTCCCAAACCAGACAGCTTTAGGGCATTAGGCGTTCAAACACCCCTACGGACTTACAAGCTCAAATCAACTAGGCTACAAATCAAAACAGCCTCTATCTAATCATTTCCCACTTTTCACCTTTTGGGAGAAGTCCTCACTTTTTATTACTTTTGCAACTTTTTTATTTTTTATTTTTTTATATTCAATTATTAACCTAGAGTTTGGGCCCTCCACCTTTCGGCGCGAGAAGTTCAGTGCTTGATGAGGCTACAATCCCGGCTACTTAGTGAAAAGGGGTTGTTATCCACCTTTATCAAGAATGAAAGCTTTCAATGCACTACTAGCCCAATTGGGATATAACCAATTCAATAATCAACAAAGCATGTACCCTACAAATGAATGCTAGTGTGCGCCTGTGCTAGTGTAGAATCCTAGAGTGAATCTCAAAATAATCACAAAATCAAGATGATGTGGACCACAAGTGCAAGCAAGATATTAATCTTTCAAAAAAATTACTCTTAAATGGCTTCCACAAGGCATACAAGGAGTATTGGACTCTCAAGTCAAGAAATTTTTAAATTTTAAGCAATATAGTCCTCAAAAGATCAGAATCATAGCTAGATATGGACCAATCATAGAAAATCTCTCAAATACACAAGTCATGCTCAAAATCATAGAAAATCTCTCAAATACACAAGTCATACTCAAAATTTTAAAGTTAAAAGCTAACACTGTAGAGTATACCCCCAAACTTAAACGGCACAATGTCCTCAATGTGTAAAGAGAACAAAAGGAAAGAGTATACCGGTGCAATGAAGGCAAAGAATGATCGGGACTAAAGTATCCAAATTGGGTGGCATGGCCCCCCTAAACTTGGGATTAACTGTGGTCCTGAAATTTGGCACTCGGATAAACTCGTCAGATAACAAAAAGAGATAATCAGTGCATAGTGGACATGCAAGTGTAAATGAAATAAAGCAATGAGAGAGGTATAAGGGTGGTCCTGAAAATCAGGTAGCACTCTCTCACTGAAGTCACTGTGATGTACCTGATGGAGTCAAACATACAGAGATAAGAATATAATACATGACATCCATAACAAAAGCATATATAAAGAAAATAAAGTATAGAGTACATCAAAAGATCAAAGCCGACAGACCAGCTGCAAATATAATATACAGTGATAAAAATGAAGTATAGAGCACAGAGGTGGAGTATAAAAAGATAGAAGAACTGGAAATCTTAGGTGGAGGAGGCAGGTCGGGCAGGGCGAGCTCCTCAGATATCGCGAGATAAGTCTTGGAGTGCAGTTATGACATCCGTGCGGAATGTAGCAAAATCAGCTCGGTGGGCTACAACATCAGCTCGAATGGCAGCAGTATCAGCTCGGATAGCAACCACTGCATCCTCAAGAGCCTGAAGACGCTCTCCAAAGCCGGGGGTCTGACTAGGAGCCTCAGGTATGGATAAATCATAAGAAAGCTCCTGAGTTTGCTCCTTCTCATGTACTGACGACCTGGCTGGAGAGTGCTGCTCTGCGTCATCTGCAGGTCGCTCCAAATCAATGTCTTTATGCTCGGCAGCTGGACCTACTGGTACATAGTTCGCTGCGGGATCTGCTGCTGCTGCCTGAGTTGCTGCCTTTGCCTCCTCTGCAGCCACTACTGCATGGTCCTGCAGTCTAGTAATGATGGCATTGTAGCTCTTGTCCCAGTTCTTCTTCAAGAAGTGACAGAAACCTCTCTCAGGGTGCTTCCGAGGATGAAAAAGGTAGCGCTGGTCAATCAAAATCTGGGTGATGAGGTGGCCAAAAGGGAGAGGCTTAGCCCTTCCGGGCTTCTCCTTGCTGATATACTCGTCAAATAGCTTCCTCATCACGCTCCAAATAAGCGCGGGGATAGATACCCAGTGGCCTGTGTAGAATGCGTAGAGGGCTGTCAAATAGTCTCCTCACTGCTAGATCTTGTGCCTGGCCATATATATATTCCGAAAAAGAATGGAATCGAAGAACCATAGGTCATCTGGAAGGAATGTGCGGGTGGCAAAAGTCTCGCCATCGGCATGGTGACCTGTAAGAAATACTGCCATGTCGGCATAAGAAGGCCTGTATAGCCTCGGATATAGCTCCTGTAGCTCCAGAGGGCATCTGTGTGGACAATGGCATGAACGGGCTAGAGAGTCCATAGTAATCGTGATCTGATGGCCATCTACGGTAGTGACCAGCTCTGCTGTTATATGCGGGGACGGTCGGAGGTTTTGGAAGAACATCCGTACCAGCCGCGGGTACACTAACTCTGTAACTGGGGCAAGAATAGCGGCAAGGCCCCTCTGAATAATGTTATGGTAAGCTAATCGGGTCAGTGGCCGCGGATTGGTGCCGCACCACCGCGTCAAGCTTAGGAATGTGCATTTAGGCGAGGGTCAAGAGTTTTACATTTATAGAAGCCACTACTACCTTTCACTAAAAATATAGCTAGGGCGAGTAGGGATCGTCCCAAGGGTCTGTGAGGATCGAGCAAAGTCGTGGAATTGTTATTAGGGCTAGTAGGTCGAGTGATCAAACAATTGGTTGGTTGGTTGGTTAATTAAAGAGCAACTAGATTAAACTAAGTAATAGTAAAGAAAATGCAATTAAGAGTAAGTAAGAGAGAGAGAGAGATCCTGGGGTTTAGAGATCACCACCAAGCAATACATTTCTATATCATTGACAAGTGATTAATGAGGCCAAATGGTGTGTTACAATATTGGTGTGTGTGTGTTTGGTTGATTCAACAAGCAAGGATGACTAGTTAAACATGTATTGTCTAAACATCATGTGAGAGGCACAGTATATCTAAGCAATGAAGCATATATTGTCTAAACATGTGAAAGGCACAATAAATCAAAACAAGTCATTAATCCTTTTATTAAACTCATAACCCAAATACAACACAAGGATAGAGACATATGCTAATTGCATTCAAAAGCTTGGATCATCAAACAACAAGCATAGATTGTCCTCCCATTTAACACTACAGTACAACTACACTACATCTACACTACTAGCAAGAAAATAAACTAAGGGAGAGGCACAATCCATCAAGAGATAAGCATGAACCATCAAGAGAATCATAAAAGCATTTCTTTAAGTACTATGTTTTGACAATCTCCAAATCAATAGCATCAATACACATAAACATGCATCAATAACACAAAATCTAGAGACAAGCACATGAACATCTATTCTAGCATACATAGACATATGGATAGAATGAAATGATCAATTGGAAGCATTAAACCACATAAATCATTGAATTAACAAGATCTATATAAATTAAAGTGTCAAAACATCAATTACAACACTAATCCCTCAATAATACACAAGATTAAGTTATAGAAAGCATGCTTGGGGCTAACTCTAGCCCCAAGAGGATGTCTAGCCACTTATGGTGATGTTGCTCCAACCCTCAAGGGCTAACTCCATGGTTGAAATCTGCTCCTTGTTGATGAAGAACTCCAATGGTGTCTCTAGCCTCCTCCTCCTTTAAGCTTACTCTCCAAGAGATGATATGAAAATAATGTTTTCTTCTTTTCTTTTTCTTTTTTGGTAAAAAACAATCCTTATCCTTATATAGGTAAGTCAAAATGATACCCAAAATGAGCTGGAGTCGTGCACACAATATTCCCTAATGATTGGATAAAGGACAACTTTCAATGAGGTGGAATTTTAACTTTTTCGCACTGGAGGAAGTTCGATCGATCGAACCTTAGACTTGGATTGATCGAACTGGCTGAGATCTATCGAACTTAGGCTGGATCGATCCAATTGGCTAAGATTTTTGGAAAAAGACAAATCCGAGATATTTTTAGGGGATATTTATGTGAAAAGGACAAAAGTGGTTAGTGGGTGGTACAGCTGTGGATAGGATCAATCATTTGAATAAGGACAAAAGTGTTCGATCGATCGAAGGATGGTGTTGGATCGATCGAACTTTTGGAACTTTATGCTTTTGGGTCAAAGCTTGGATCTATCTTGAAGTACTGAGATAGATCATTATTCGATCGATTGAACCTTGAACTTGGATCGATCGAACTTTGCTGCCTGTCACCTTTGGCTTCATTTGCTTCCCTCCTTCTCCACTTTGCTCCTTTCTTTGTTTAATCCCAGAATTACTTCAATTAAGCTTTTATTTGGCTGAGTTAGCTTATTTTCGGGATAAGTGCCTGAAAATGGAAATAATACGAAATCAATCTAAAACGGTAAAGTAAGATAGATAAAGGTACTAGAATGCCTAAGCTTAAGGGGTTTAAATACGCACTTTTCAGCACTCATCACACCCCCAAACTTAAATATTGCTAGTCCCTAGCAATGAACTAGAAAGTAAAGGAATGAAATAAATAACTATACAAGTATGAACTAGAAAACAATAAATGGATAACGCCACTTTCGTAGGGAACACGATTGCACTTAGTACATGCAACAAGCCTTTTAAACCCCTAGATTACCCCTAGTGGATGAGTGAAGTCTCATGAGGGTTTCCAAAAATGGTACCCATAAACATTAAGCTCATTCTTTCAAAAGGGGCACCAATATTGCAAACAAGCATTTGGAGAAAATTACCTCAAATATGCAATTTTTCAAACATTTCCAAGCAATCTCTCAAAATTTCAACATCAAACAAGCAAATATGGTCATCCACACTTCAAGAAAATGATCATGCAAATCAAAACAACTCTAGAATCCTTTTTGAGTGGTCCGGCATCAATGTGTTGCTATCTTAGCCAACTAAAGAATTAATCACATCCTTACCCTCAAACTAGCACACAAATCTAGTACCGATCATCAAGACAAAAGTGGACCTTTTATTAAAGCTTTATTGTTCTAGGTGCACTAATTCTTTTCACTCGATTTATATATATATATATATATATATATATATATATATATAGGATCAAAGATGGAAGTATAGTGCAATGTGTTGATCTATTAAGCTTTCTAGCGATTCATGAGGTCGAGCGTTAGGTCAATGACTCCCAAACCAGATGGCTTTAGGGCATTAAGCATTCAAATACCCCTACGGACTTACAAGCTCAAATCAACTAGGCTACAAATGAAGACAACAACCATCTAATCATTTCCAACTTCTCACCTTTTGGGAGAAGTCCTCACTTTTTTTATTGCTTTTGCTTTTTTTTTTTTTTTTGACAAGTTCAATTATTAACCTAGAGTTTGGGCCCTCCACCTTTCGGCGCGAGAAGTTCAGTGCTTGATGAGGCTAGAATCCCGGCTACTTAGCGAAAAGGGGTTGTTATCCACCTTTATCAAGAATGAAAGCTTTCAATGCACTACTAGCTCAATTGGGATATAACCAATTCAATAATTAACAAAGCATGTACCCCACAAATGAATGCTAGTGTGCGCCGGTGCTAGTGTAGAAGACTAGAGTGAATCTCAAAATAATCACAAAATCATGATGATGTGGACCACAAATGCAAGCTTGATATCAATTTTTCAAAAAACATACTCCTAAATGGCATTCATAAGGCATACAAGGAATATTGGACTCTCAAGTCAAGAAATTTTTAAATTTTAAGCAAAATAGTCCTCAAAAGATCAAAATCATAGCTAGATATGAACCAATCATAGAAATAAATACACAAGTCATGCTCAAATTTTGAATTTAAAACTAACATTGTAAAGCACCAGTCCCCCCAAACTTAAATGGCACAATGTCCTCAATGTGTAAAGAGAACAAATGAAAGAATATACCAGTGCAACTAAGCAAGAATGATCGGGACTGAAGTATCCAAAGTGGGTGGCATGGCCCCCCCAAACTTGGGATGAACTGTGGTCCTGAAAATTGGCACTTGGATAAACTTATCTGATAACAAAATGGGATAATTAGTGCATAGTGGACATGCAAGAATAAATGGGATAAACAGATAAAGAAATGAGAGAGGTATAAGGGTGGTCCTGGAAATTGGGTAGCACTCTCTCACTGAAGTCACTGTGATGCACCTGATGGAGTCAAACATACAGATATGAGAATACAATCATATGACATCCATAGCAAAAATAGATATATATAAAACGGATAAAGTGCAGGTATAACAAAAATATCAAAGCCGACAGACCGACTGTAAAAATAATAATGTATAGTGACAATAGTAAAGTATCAAAAGGAGAGAGGGATCATAAGATAGAAAGGACTGGGAGCTCATGAGGATGAGGTAAGACGGGCAGGTCTGGCTCCGTGGATGTCTTTGGATAACTCTCTGAACATGGTTGCGACATTCGTGCGGAAGGCAGCAAAATCAGCTCTGTGGGCTGTGAGGTCAGCTCGGATGGAAACAACAGCATGCTCAAGCGTCTGCAGACGTACTCCAAAGCCGGGGGTCATATCTGGAGTCTCAGGCATAGATGAATCAAAAGAAAGCTCCTGAGTCTACTCTTGCTTATGAATGGGCGACCTGGCTGGAGAGTCCTGCTCTACATCATCTGCAGGGCGCTCTAAGTCTATGTCTAAGTGCTCGGTAGCTGGATCGACTGGTGCGTCATCCGCTGCGGGATATGCTGTTGCTGCCTCTGTCGGTGCCTCTGCCTCTGCCTGGGCCTGGGCCTGTGCCTCCTCTAGCTCCAACTCCGCTGAAGCCAGTACCGCGTGGTCCTGCAACTTGGTAATAATGAAGCGGTAGATCTTGTTCCAGTCCTTCCTGAGGAAGTGACATGAACCTCTCTCGGGGTGCTCCCGAGGATGGATGGGGTAGCACTGGTCAATGAGGATCTGGGTGATGAGGTGGCTGAAAGGAAGAGACTTAGTCCGTCCGGGTGTCTCCTTGCTGATGTACTCGTCATACAGCTTCCTTATCACGCTCCAGATGAGCGCGGGAATGGACACCTAGTGCCCAGTGTAGAAAAAGTAAAGGGCTATCAGATAATTGCCCCTCATTTGAATCTTGTGCCCCGCCATGTATATGTTCCGGTAAAGAACGGAATCAGTAAACCAAAGGTCGTCGGGAAGAAATGTCCGGGTGGCGAAGGTCTCGCCACTGGCATGGTGACCTGTGAGGAAAACTGCCATATCGGCATATGAAAGCCTGAATAGCCTTGGATATGTGTCCTGAAGCTCTGGGGGACATCTGTGTGGACAGTGGCAAGAGCGGGCTAAAGTGTCCACTGTAATGGTGATCGGGTGGCCATCGATAAAAGTGACCATCTCGGTTGTGGTACGCGGCGATGGTCGGAGGTTCTGGTAGAACAACCAAACCAGCCGTGGGTAGGCTGGCTCTGTAACGGGGGCAAGAATAGCGGTTAGGCCCCTCTGAATAATATCCTGGTAGGCGGATCGGGTCAGCACCGATCGAGAGAAGAAGGCCGTGTCAAACTCGGACTCATGGTCAAGCGTTATGTGGGTATATCGAGGCGTGGGCCTATCACGCCCCAGATGAGCTGGCTAAGCAGGCTGAGCTGGCTGAGGTGGTATATGTGAATGCTCAGCTCCAGTCTGTGGTGGAGATGGTGATGGAGTGAAAGCCGGATGAGCCGCAGAAGTGGATGGTATGTGGTCATCCTCAGGCTCATGAGATAGTGACTGAGGCGGGGTAGCCTGTGCTGGCTCCCGCTGTGCATAAGAGAGCTCTGCTGGCTCCTCTGTCCGTGGCCTAGTATGTCGGGTGGGCCCGTGTTGCCTGTTAGCAACGGTCTTCCTCTTTACCATGGCCTGCAAAAAGAAAAAGAAAAACTTGCAATGGGAGTTAGTGCCAGAATAAGAAATTTTAAAGCATGAAACAGAATCATATATGTCAAGTAAAATAGACAAAACAAATATGACATGAACCTATGCAAGTGGTAGAATATGAAACATGCTAAACAATGTAAGTATGAAATGCATCTAATGTGGAATATCATAGGCATTGGGCATAGATATGATAGCATGAACATAAGATATGATGAATGAAGTGTGTGAGTGAGATCGGTGAAGTTCGATCGATCATAAAAAGAAGTGAGATGGATCACAAAAGTTAGATCGATCGAAAATAAGTGAGATTGATCTCACTACTTCGATCGATCGAAGACATGAGTTCGATTGATCTCTCAAGATTGATCGGAGATACTAGTTCGATCGATTGAACTGTGCGACGTTGAAAACTCAAAGGTCACAGATCTGTGACTTTGGAAGCATGGGCCCCACACGAACGTGTTCGTGGGCCCAACAACACATCAAATCAACAAATCCATCACAAATCAAGGCCCAAACTCCAACAAATGTAAACAAATCTCAAAATATCTACAAAACATACACACGTATATACACATATATATATAATGCTTTGAAGGCTCATCAATGGCGGATTCATCCATCTAAGCAACCTAAATCGAATATGTAAATCATTGAATCATCAAATCGAATATCAAATCTCAAAGTGGATTTCGGTTCTTACCTTGAACGAGTGAGAGAAGTGGATGCGAAGAAGGAAAGATGGAATCCGAGATGAGAGAGAGATGTGAAGCTTGGAAACTCGCCGGAAAGCTTCGCTAGAGATGGTGAAGTGGTTGGACAATGACGGCGACGAAGAAAGGTTAGGGTTTTGAGGATGAGGGAGAGTTAGATCGATCTTTGTAATCGATCTTGCAAACCCTCGGTTCTATTTTTAAAAACGTTCCCGACAGAGTTCGATCGATCAAAACTCAACTGTGATCGATTGAACTTTGATGAACTCTCTTCAAAGTTTTTTTTTTGATTTTTGAAATTTTTGAAAATTGCAAAATGAAAATTGAAAATTGGGATTAAAATTAAAAATTGGAAAATAAAATAAAATATTTTTGATGTTTTTTTTTTTAGGTAAATTAAATTAAATTAACACTAATAATTAAAATAGAATATTTTTGAAATTTTGAAAACTTTTTGAAAAATAAAATAAAATAAAATGAAATACAAATACAAATATTTTTGGATTTTTGGAAATTTGAAAAGTCAAAACAAAGTCAAAATAATGAAATGAAGATTGAGATCGATCGAAACAAGAGTTCGATCGATCAGACAGAGAGCAAAAATATGCAGGTTTTTGGTTCAGAAAATTGGCTAAGTATTGGAACATGAGATCAATCGAACTGGAAAGTTGGATCGATCGAAAAACTTTTAGATCGATCTTGGAATGTTTCGAACGATCTGACAGAGAGCTGAAATATGCAGGTTGATGCAGGCTCAAAATTTTTCTAAGTGTTGAATCATGAGATCGATCGAACTTGGAAGTTGGATCGATCAAAGGTCTCTTGATCGATCTTGGAGTTGGTTCAAACGATGGGACAGAGAGGTGATTTGGATGCAGGTTTCTGCAGGTAAAAAAATTTTCTAAGTGTTGGATGCAGAATGGAGTTCAATCGATCGAACTCAAGTATGAGATCGATCGAACTATGCAGAATGCTCAATAATGACATGAAAGCTTATGTAATCCTCACCAACGTTCCTTGAAATGCATATGAACCAAAAATAAGTATCTAGACTTCGCAAGAAATGAAATGAAAGATAGAAATAGGGGAGGAATAGGGTTGTGACACCCTACAAATGCTTTTGCTAGTCTTTAACGTCTCTAGCAAGACATTGGGCTCTTTTAGCTCAGATCAAATAAATCCCAGAGTCAAAACAATCAAACCATAATACTAGATTGGGTTACATTAGTGCCCTAAGAGAGGAATTAGCTACTCATGACGAGGTCGGATGTCATCTATGTTGGAGTGGTCTCCATCGTCACAGACGACACTTCTCTTCTCAGGATCTTCACTTTCTAAGGTTGTGGAAACCCTAAAAGCCACCACAGTATCAGCCTTCTGAATAACACGGCAAAAGGACTTAGTATTTTGGACCCTTCTATCAATGCTTGAGCTTTCTTTTATAGAAGAAAATAAGGATTTTGTGGGCTTTTAGGTCTTCTGGCCCATCTGGAATGAGATACGGCTTGAAACAGAAGCAATCTTGTAACTTAATCTGACATGTCATGGAAGGCTCGAGCTTTAGGAGCAAAGGCTCGAGCTTTAAGGTTCAAGGCTCGAGCTTTAGGAACAAGGCTTGAGCTTTTCTGGATTGATGCTTGAGCTTCAAAAATGGTGCTCGATCTTTACTTTAACACTTAGCCAAATTTCTTCAATTACTTTTCAAAGCATCTTTTTCTTCAACACTTAGAATATTCTTGGTATTGAAATCTTTTTAACATTGCTCGATCAAAGCTTCATGGGCTCGAGCACTAGGTACCATGCTCGAGCATTTCGTTCTCAAGGCTCGAGCTTCAATGGATGGTGCTCGATCCTTGAGTTAAGGCACGAGGTCTGGGAGCTTGGAAATTAAATCTTTAAATTTCGACGCCTTGTGCTTGAGCTTAAGGGTCAAGGCTTGAGCACCCTATGGTCAGGCTCGAGCACCCTTTGTTCAAGCTCGAGCCTAAAGGTACAAGGCTGGAGCATTAATGCCTTGTTTGATTTTTGTCTTCTTTGACTTGTAAGGCTCGAGCCTTATGACTTAGGCTTGAGCTTTAGACTCTGAATTCTTCTAAACTTCACTATTTAAGCTCTCGGCTTGCTCTGGATGATCGACAATGACTCTGTAAGCTTCAATATCATCATCAAGTCCCGGTTTTAACCATTTTTTTGGGAAAGTACCTACAAACATACATTAATCATAAATCAATCTAAAATAGGATAGATATATCACTTTAGGCTGCAACATATATCTATTTAGGGGCTCGAATATGCAAATATTCAACGCTCATCAATGAACCTAAGGTTTCATATTGGTATTGCTTGTATATAACCTATATCTTGTGTTTGTGTTGTTTCATTATGAAGTAATCTAAAATCTAGTGATTTTCAAGTATGGAGGTTACTTAATTCTAGTGATATTCATGTATAGAGATTACTTGATTTTTGTATATCTTATAATGCATCCCCTCTTTGTTGGGGTGATAGATGCTTTGAACTCCTTCCAACAAATGGTTCTTTGAAGAACTTGTTGGATTAAGCTCAAAAGAAATCTTTGGTCCTTTGTCTATGCAATTACAACCTTTGGGCTTCCATGCCCTTTCAAAGCAAGAGTTTGAAACAAGACTTTTAGAATGCAAGGCTGAAGATGATCCTTTGGAAGTTTTGGTTTTACACAAAAGCTCATTTCCTTGGCATTGAAGATCATGACATTCATCTACAACATTAACCTGTCCTTCATATTTGTCAAATGAATTGGGTGTGGGATTAAAGATATTCAACTTCACCTTTATATGGCCAAATGAGATCTTCATTATCCCCGTCTGACAATTGATGTTGGCATTAGCGGTTGCCAAGAAAGGACAGCCAAGGATAACGGGAATTTGGCTCTTAGGATTGGGAACCGGTTCCGTGTCTATGACAACGAAATCAACCGGGAAGAAGAATTTGTCAATCTTTATCAAAACATCCTCAATTATACCCCTAGGCTTCTTAATGGATCGGTTGGCAAGTTGCAAAACTACCGACGTCAATTTCAATTCACCTAGGCCTAATTTGACATAAACCGAGTATGGAAGAAGGTTAACACTTGCTCCTAAGTCAAGAAGCGCCCGATTAATGATATGATCACCAATAATGCATGATGTAGTGGGTGAACCGGGGTCCTTAAACTTTGAAAGAGTGTTATGTTGCAAAATTGAGCTTACTTGCTCGATCAAAACCACTTTTCTTGGTGCTTGGCTCTTGTTCTTCTGCTTTTGGGTGCACAAGTCTTTCAAGAATTTGGCATAAGCCGGAATTTGCCTAATTGCATCCAATAGTGGAAGATTAACTTTCACTTGCCTAAACATTTCCATGATTTCATTGGTTTTTGCCTTTTGCTTGTCTTTTGAAATGGATCCTTTTAAGGCATCCGGAAATGGAACCTTTGGTTCAAACACTTTTTCAAAATTTTCTTTTGAACTCTCTTCAACACAAGAAGTTTTCAAATCATTTTTCAACAAAACCTTTTCAACATTATTTTTCAAAACTTCTTTTTCAAACACATCTTTCAAGACTTTCTCATTTACAAGGTCATATATATGCAATGAAGGAGGAATGGGATGTGAAACGGGATGGGTGACAACTTGAGGTTGCACCGGTTCACTCTCTTCATTGGACATTCCAACTTGATTGTCCACAATCCTACCACTCCGTAAGGTAGTCACCGCATTAACATATTTAATGGTGTGGCCTTCCGATGAGGAATGGGTTTCCACAACACATTGTTGCTTAAGTGGGGCATTTATAGGCATATTTCCCTTCTCTCTTGCATTGAGAGTGCTTGCTATTTGCCCTACTTGGGTTTATAGCTTCGTAATCGATTGAGAGTGAGAATGAAGTAATTGAGTGTTAGCCTCTAAAGTGCCCAAAGCATTCAAAACCTTCTCTTCAAAGGCAGAACCTCTAGTATTACCTTGGGAATAAGATTGGTTGGGAAAATGAGAATTAGCAAATTAATTCCCTTGTGATTGATGGGGTCTATAACCTTGGGATCCTTGGTTTTAAAGTGGAGGTGGAATGTACTTCCCTTGAAAATCGCCTTAGGAAAGGTTTGAGCCATCTCCTTGGTTTTTCCAAGAGAAATTTGGATGATTCCTCCAACTTAGATTATAATGAGTACCATAAGGATTATTCCTTTAGTTCACAAAAGCCGCATTGACTTGTTCATTAGGTTCACTTTGCACTTGTCCGTGAAGATAATGAGAAGTAGCATAAAGAACATTAGAACAAGTTATACATGTTTCATTTGATGCACGATGAGAATGGTTAGAGAAGGAAGATACTTAGTTCGCCGAGTTTTGGTTAATAAAAAATTAATCAAACCTTTGAGATAAAGACTTCATTTCGGCGGCTATTTCATTTGAATGGTCGACTTGATGTAAGCCAACACTCTTCCTACCTTGTGAATTTTTACCATTGTTGGATGATAGTGTTCTACGCAAAGAATTTTCACTCATGCTCTCATAGAGACGTCACACGTCATCCTCATGCCTATAAATGTATGAGCCACCCATGGAAGCATCAACCATGCCCTTATAGTTGTCCGATAAGCTCTCAAAGAAGTATTAAACTAATTGTCATTTGGGCATGTCATGATGTGGACACTTCCTAAGTAATTCATTGAAGCGTTCACATGCCTCATGAAACGTTTCTCCATCCCCATGTGAAAATTCTCGAATTAAGGTTCTCATGGCATTGGTCTTAGAAACCGGATAGTACTTCTTCAAGAACTCTTGTTGCATTTCTGCCCAAGAAGTGATTGAAAAAGGCCTAAGATTGTTAAACCAATACTTTGCCTTGTCTTTTAAGGTGAATGGAAAAAGTTTGAGTCTTAAAACCTCTTCCGGCATGTCCGTATATTTTACGATGGAACATACTTCAAGAAACTCATCCAAATGCTTGTAAGGTTCTTCACTTGGAAGTTCATGATAGTTAGGAAGCATTTGAATGGTTTGTGGCTTAATTTCGTAATGATGTGCTCTGAATAGAGGCAATTGGATGCATGTAGGTGCATTATACTCTTTAGGCACATAATGGTCTCTTAAAGTAAAAGGTGGATTAGCTACTTGAGGTTCAATATGAACACCTTGGTTTTGAATTCCTTGATTGTTGATGGGAGGTTGTGGAGCATACATTGGCCTTGGCATTCCATATGGAACTTGGCCTTGTTGTTGTGGTGGTTGGTGAATGAATGGCTTAGGCATGCCTAATGATACTTGTATGTTCTCATTGTGCACATTGTGATGAAGGATACCTTATTGGTCTATGTGACCAATGTCCTCAACATGATTGTCATTATGGTCATCCATTGATAGATTGGCTCTATTTGAACTTCCTTTCCCCCTAGGATTTCTAATAATAGATTCAAGATGCAAATCAAGAGGGACAAAAGTTGGTCTCAATGAACGACGTACATGCATGCACAATGCAAAACACAACAAACACAAAGAATGACAAACACTATGCCTTCACAACAATGCAATTAGACTTTTTCTATAAACATTTAATTCATACTCCCATGCTTTAACAACAATGATGCAAGACAATTGAAAATATGCCTCCACGCGGGCCGACGATTTAACTAAGGGATTGAGTAAAGAAAGTCTCACAAAGGTCCTTTAGCATTTCAACTCCAAATTTAAAGCTTAGCTTAGAAATTTTAGAATTTTTAGCTTTTTGCTTTCTTTGCTTGCTTAAATTAAGTGCTCAATGGCTCCTTTGCTTACTTCCTCTCCAATAATGCACCTAGTCAAGTAATCAACACAATAAGTAACTAACAAGAAAAATAGAAGTAAAGTAAAGACACGATCAAAAGAATACTAATCCTAATCAATTCCACAAATCCGACATTGCCTAATCTAATCAATCAATCCCCTGCAACAGCGGCAAAAACTGGCCGCGGATTCGTGCCGCACCATTGCGTCAAGCTTGGGAGTGTGCATTTAGGCGAGGGCTAAGAGTTTTACATTTATAGAAGCCACTATTACCTTTCACTAAAAATATAGCTAGGGTGAGTAGGGATCGTCCCAAGGGACTGTGAGGATCGAGCAATGTCGTGGAATTGTTATTAGGGCTAGTAGGTCCAGTGATCAAACAATTGGTTGGTTGGTTGGTTGATTAAAGAGCAACTAGATTAAACTAAGTAATAGTAAAGAAAATGCAATTAAGAGTAAGTAAGAGAGAGAGAGATCTTGGGGTTTAGAGATCACCACCAAGTAATGCATTTCTATATCATTGACAAGTGATTAATGAGGGCAAATGGTGCGTTGCAATATTGGTGTGTGTGTGTGTTTGGTTGATTCAACAAGCAAGGATGACTAGTTAAGCATGTATTATCTAAACATCATATGAGAGGCACAATATATCTAAGCAATGAAGCATATACTGTCTAAACAACATGTGAAAGGCACAATAAATCAAAACAAGTCATTAATCCTTTCATTAGGCTCACAATCCAAATACAACACAAGATTAGAGACATATGCTAATAGCATTTAAAAGCTTGGATCATCAAACAACAAGCATAGATTGTCCTGCCATTTAACACTACAATACAACTACACTACATCTACACTATTAGCATGAAAATAAACTAAGGGAGAGGCACAATCCATCAAGAGATAAGTATGAACCATCAAGAGAATCACAAAAGCATTTCTTTAAGCACTATGTTTTGATAATCTCCAAATCAATAGCATCAATACACATAGACATGCATCAATAATACAAAATCTAGAGACAAGCACATGAATATCTATTCTAGCATACATAGACATATGGATAGAATGAAATGATCAATTGGAAGCATTAAACCACATAAATCATTGAATAAACAAGATCTATATAAATCAAAGTGTCAAAACATCAATTACAACACTAATCCCTCAATAATACACAAGATTAAGATATAGAAAGCATGCTTGGGGCTAACTCTAGCCCCAATAGGATGTCTAGCCACTCATGGTGATGTTGCTCCAACCCCCAAGGGCTAACTCCATGGTTGAAATCTACTCCTTGTTGATGAAGAACTCCAATGGTATCTCTAGCCTCCTCCTCCTCTAAGCTTGCTCTCCAAGAGATGATATGAAAATAATGTTTTCTTCTTTTCTTTTCTTTTCTTTTTTAGTAAAAAGCAATCCTTATCCTTATATAGGTAGGTCGAAATGACACCCAAAATGAGCTGGGGTCGTGCACACAATATTCCCTAATGATTGGATAAAGGACAACTTTCAATGAGGTGGAATTTTAACTTTTTCTCACTGGAGGAAGTTCGATCGATCGAACCTTAGACTTGGATTGATCGAACTGGCTGAGATCTATCGAACTTAAGCTGGATCGATCCAACTGGCTGAGCTTTTTGGAAAAAGACAAATCCGAGATATTTTTAGGGGATATTTATGTGAAAAAGATAAAAGTGGTTAGTGGATAGTATAGCTGTAGGATCAATCATTTGAATGAGGACAAAAGTGTTCGATCGATTGAAGGATGGTGTTAGATCGATCAACTTTTGGAACTTTATGCTTTTGGGTCAAGGCTTGGATCTATCTTAAAGTGCTGAGATCCATCGTTGTTCGATCGATCGAACCTTGAACTTAGATTGATCGAACTTTGCTGCTTGTCACCTTTGGCTTCATTTGCTTCCTTCTTTCTCCACTTTGCTCCTTTCTTTGTTTAATCCCAGAATTGCTTCAATTAAGCTCTTATTTAACCGAGTTAGCTTATTTTCGGGACAAGTGCCTGAAAATGGAAATAATACGAAATCAATCTAAAACGGTAAAGTAAGATAGATAAAGGTACTAGAATGCCTAAGCTTAAGGGGTTTAAATACGCACTTTTCAGTGCTCATCAGTCAGCACTGATCTAGAGAAGAAATCTATGTCGAACACCGACTCATGGTCCACTGCCATATGCACATATCTAAGCGCGGGCCTATCACGCTCTCGAGCTGGCTGAGCTGGCTGGCGTAGTGGAGATGGTACTGGTGAATGCTTAGCTCTAGCATGTGATGGAGATGGTGATGGTGTAAACGCAGGCTGAGCTGAGCTGCAGAGGTGGATAGAATATGATCATCCTCAGCCTCATAAGCAAATGACTAAGGTGAAGTAGGCTGTAAGGGCTCCTCATGTGTATGAAAGGGCTCTGCTGGTCCTCTATCCTCGGTCGAATATGTCTCTGAAGCCCGTGTTGCCTCTTGGCAACAGTCTTGCGCTTAGTCATAGCCTGAAAAATAATTTAAAAACTTGCAAGGGGAGTTAGTGCCAGAATTAAGAATTAAAAGCACAAAATAGAAACATGCATGTCAAATAAGATAGACAAAACATATATAACATGTATCTATGTAAGTGACAGGGTATGAAACATGCTAAACAGTGTAAGTATGAAATGCATCCAATGTGGAATATCACAGACATTGGGCATATATGAGATAGCATGAATAAATTACATAATGAATGAAGTGTGTGTGTGAGATCTGTGAAGTTCGATCGATCATAAAAAGGTTTGAGATCGATCTCAAAACTTTGATCGATTTGAGGTATGAGTTCGATCGATCTCTCAAGATCGATCTGAGATTGAAGTTCGATCAATCGAACTGTGCAAAGGTAAAAACTCAAAGGTCACAGATCTGTGACTTTAGAAGCTCGGGGGCCACATAAACAAGGTTGTGGGCACATCAACACAACAATCCAATCAATTCTACTCACTTAGCATGGCCCATACTCCCATAATCAATTCAAAATTCAAAATATATAATCATATATACACATATATATACACATATATATAAACATGCTTCAAGCTCATCAATGGTGGATTTCATCATCATTCATCCTAGATCTAGCATGTAGGCAACATATATTGTCAAATTGAAGCTTGAAAGGACAAAGTATGGTTCGGATCTCACCTCTAGTCACGAGAGAAGATGAGAGAAAGATGGTGATGCAAATCTAAGAGGAGAGAGAGAAAATCAAAGGTTGGAACTCCCTGGAGGTTTGCCGGAGAAGACGATGACGATGGGGCACAGTGGTGACGGGAAGGATGAGGGACAAGGGTTTGGAGGGTTGGATCAATTTAATGATCAATCTTGAGACCCTCCAGGTCTATTTTTAAAAACATTTCCCGATTAGTTCGATTTATCGAATTGAGATTTCAGATCGATCGAACTTTGATGATCTCTCCTCAAAGTATTTTTGGGACTTTTTGAAATTTTTGAAAAATTAAAACTAAAATTAAAAATTAAAAATTAAAATTGAAAAATAGAAAATATTTTTGGATTTTTGAAAATTAAAATAAAATAAAATATTTTTGGATTTTTGAAAATTAAAAAGTCAAATAAAGTCAAACAAGGGTCAAAATAGAGAGGTGAAGAACTGAGATCGATCTGAACAAAATGTTCGATCGATCAGACAGAGGGCAAAAATATGCAGGTTTTTGGTTCAAAAATTTGGCTAAATGTTGGAACTTGAAGATCGATCGAACTTTGAAGTTGGATCAATCGAAGAACTTCAGATCGATCTTGGAATGTTTTCGATCGATGAGACAGAGAGGTGAAATATGTAGGTGGATGCAGGCTCAAAAATTTTCTAAGTGTTGGATCATGAGATCGATCGAAATTTGAAGTTGGATCGATCAAAGGTCTCGAACGATAGGACAGAGAGGTGATTTGGATGCAGGTGGATGCAGGTGGAAAATTTTTCTAAGTGTTGGATATAGGTGGAAGTTCGATCGATCAAACTCTCATTTGAGATCGATCGAACTTGTGCAAAATGCTCAATCACAACATAAAATTTCATACAATCCTAATCACAGTTCCTATCAATGCATATGAACCAAAAATAAGTATCTAGACTTCGCAAGAAATGAAATTTAAGATAGAAATAAGGGAGGAATAGGGTTTTGACACCCTACGAAATGTCGTTGCTAGTCTCCAACGTCTCTAACAAGACGTTGGACTCTTTTAGCCCGGATCAAAGATCTTGTAATGCATCCCCTCTTTGTTGGGGTGATAAATGCTTTGAACTCCACCCAACAAATGGTTCTTTGAAGAACTTGTTGGATTAAGCTCAAAAGAAACTTTTGTTCCCTTGTCAATGCAAGAACAATCTTTGGGCTTCCATGCCCTTTCAAAGCAAGAATTTGAAACAACATTTTTAGAATGCAAGATTGAAGATGATTCCTTTGAAGTTTTGGCCTTACACAAAAACTCATTTCCTTGACATTAAAGTTCATGACGTTTGTCTACAACATTAACCTCTCCTTCATATTTGTCAAATGAATTGGGTGTGGGATTAAAGATATTCAACTTCACCTTCATGCGGCCAAATGAGATCTTCATTATCCCCGTCCTACAATTGATGTTGGCATTAGCGGTTGCTAAGAAAGGACGGCCAAGGATAACGGGAATTTGGCTCTAAGGATTGGGGACCGGTTCCGTGTCAATGACAACGAAATCAACGGGGAAGAAGAATATGTCAATCTTTATCAAAACATCTTCAATTATACCCCTAGGCTTCTCAATGGATCGGTCGGCAATTTGTAAAACTACCGATGTCGATTTCAATTCACCTAGGCCCAATTTGACATAAACCGAGTATGGAAGAAGGTTAACACTTGCTCCTAAGTCAAGAAACGCCCAATTAATGATATGATCACCAATAATGCATGAAGTAGTAGGTGAACCGGGGTCCTTAAACTTTGGCAAAGTGTTATGTTGCAAAATTGAGCTTACTTGCTCGGTCAAAACCACTTTTCTTGGTGCTTGGCTCTTGTTCTTCCGCTTTTGAGTGCACAAGTTTTTCAAGAATTTGGCATAAGCCGGAATTTGCTTGATTGCATCCAAAAGTGGAAGATTGACTTTCACTTGCCTAAATATTTCCATGATTTCATTGGTTTTTGCCTTTTGCTTGTCTTTTAAAATGGATCATTTAAGGCATTCGGAAATGGAACTTTTTGTTCAAACACTTTTTCAAAATTTTTCTTTGAAGTCTCTTCAAAACAAGAAGTTTTCAAATCATTTTGTTTCAAATCATTTTTCAACAAAACCTTTTCAAATTCATTTTTTAGCAAATCTTTCTTCAAATCATTTTCAAAATCATTCTTTAAATCACATTTTGAAGTTTTCTCATTCACAAGATCATGTATATGCAATGAAGGAGGAATGGGATGTGAAACGGGATGGGTGATAACTTGAGGTTGCACTGGTTCACTCTCTTCATTGGACATTTCAACTTGATTGTCCACAATCCTACCACTCCGTAAAGTAGTCACCGCATTAACATGTTCAATGGTGTGGCCTTCCGATGAGGAATGGGTTTCCACAGCACATTGTTGCTTAGGTGGGGCATTTATAGGCATATTTCCCTTCTCTCTTGCATTGAGAGTTCTTGCTATTTGCCCTACTTGGGTTTCTAGCTTTGCAATCGATTGAGAGTGAGATTGAAGCAATTGAGTGTTAGCCTCTAAAGTGCCCAAAACATTCAAAACCTTCTCTTCAAAGGCGGGACTTCTAGTATTACCTTGGGAATAAGATTGGTTGGGAAAATGAGAATTAGCAAATTGATTCCCTTGTGATTGATGGGGTCTATAACCTTGGGATCCTTGGTTTTAAAGTGGAGGTGAAATGTACTTCCCTTGAAAACCGCCTTGGGAAAGGTTTGAGTCATCTCCTTGGTTTTTCCAAGAGAAATTCGGATGATTCCTCCAACTTGGATTATAATGTGTACCATAAGGATTGTTCCTTTGGTTCACAAAAGCCGCATTGACTTGTTCATTAGGTTCACTTTGCACTTGTCTGTGAGGACAATGAGAAGTAGAATGAAAAACACTAGAACAAGTCATACATGTTTCATTTGATGCACGATGAGAATGGTTAGGGAAGGAAGATACTTGGTTCGCCGAGTTTTAGTTAATCAAGAATTGATCAAACCTTTGAGATAAGGACTTCATTTCGGCGGCTATTTCATTTGAATGGTCGACTTGATGTAAGCCAACACTCTTCCTACCTTGTGAATTTCTACCATTCTTGGATGATAATGTTATATGCAAAGAATTTTCACTCATGCTCTCATAAAAACGCCACACGTCATCCTCATGCCTATCAATGTATGAGCCACCTATGGAAGCATCAACCATGCCTTTGTAATTGTTCGATAAGCTCTCAAAGAAATATTGAACTAATTGCCATTTGGGCATGTCATGATGTGGACACTTCTTAAGCAATTCATTGAAGCGTTCCCATACCTCATGAAACGTTTCTCCATTCCCATGTGAAAATTCTCGAATTAAGGTTCTCATGGCACTGGTCTTAGAAACCGGATAGTACTTCTTCAAGAACTCTTGTTGCATTTCTGCCCAAGAAGTGATTGAAAAAGGCCTAAGATTGTTAAACCAATACTTTGCCTTCTCTTTTAAGTTGAATGGAAAAAAGTTTGAGTCTTAAAACCTCTTCCGGCATGTCCGTATATTTTACGGTGGAACATATTTCAAGAAACTCATCCAAATGCTTGTAAAGTTCTTCACTTGGAAGTCCATGATAGTTAGGAAGCATTTGAATGGTTTGTGACTTAATTCATAGTGATGTGCTCTAAATGGTGGCAATTGAATGCATATGGGTGCATTGTATTCATTAGGCACATAGTGATCTCTTAAAGCAAGTGGAGGATTAGCAATTTGAGGTGCAACATGGGCACCTTGATTTTGATTTCCTTGAATGATGGGAGGTTGCGGAGCATACATTGGCCTTGGCATTCCAAATGGAACTTGGCTTTGATGTTGTTGTGGTTGGTAAATGAATGGCCTAGGCATGCCTAATGGTGCTTAAATGTTCTCATGATACACATTTGGATGAAGGATACCTTGTTGGTCTATGTGACCAAGGTCCTCTACATTCTCTTCATTATGGCCTTCCATTGATGTAATGGATCGGGTAGAACTAGAACTTCCTCTTCCTCTATGATTTCTAATAACGGATTCAAGATGCAAATCAAGAGGGATAAGAGTTGATCTTACTGATCGACGACTGTGCATGCACAATGTGAAAACACATAAATACAATGAATGAACAAACACTTCAACTTCACAACAATTTCAATGAAACTTCCTCCACAAACACTTAATCCATACTCCTATGCTTTAACAACAATGATGCAAAGAACAATTAAGATACAAGCCTCCACGCGGGCTCACGATTTATCTAAGAAATTAAAAATAAGCCTCCACGGGGGCTGACAATTTAACTAAGGGATTGAGTAAGAAAAAGCTCACAAAGGTCCTTTAGCACTTCAATTCCAAATTTATAGCTTGGCTTAGCAAATTTTTTTAAAATTTTTAGCATTTTTCCTTGCTTGCTTAGCTCTTTTGCTTGGATGCTCCTTTGCTTGGCTCCTAGCTCAATGCTCCTTGTCAAAGATGAACAAACACAATAAGTAATTAAAAAAATTAAAAACAAAGTAAAGACACGATCAAAAGAGTACTAATTCCTAATTGATCCCACAAATACGACGTTGCCTAATTCCCAGAAACGGCGCCAAAAACTATGGTGTGTCGCCGCACCACAAGCTTAAGAGTGTGCATTAAGGCGAGGGTCAAGTTTTACATTTATAGAAGCCACTACTACCTTCACTAAAAATATAGTTAGGGTGAGTAGGGATCATCCCAAGGGATTGGAGTCGAATTTGGTTGTGGAATCACTATTAGGGTTAATAGGTCGAGTGATCAAACAAATGGTTGGTTGGTTGATTAAACTAGAGAACAAATTAAACTAAATAATTGAATGCAACAAAGAGTAAGTAAGAGAGTGAGAGAAATCTTTGGGTTTAGAGATCACCACCAAACAATGTTTTTCTACACCCTTAACTAGTGACTAATGAGGAAAATGTGTGTTGCAATATTGATGTGTGTATGTGTTTGGTTGATTCAATTAGTAAGGATAACCAATTAAGCATACATTGTCTAATCAACATGTGAAAAGCATAATATATCTAGCAATTAAGTATATATTGTCTAAATAGCATGTGAAAAGCACAATATATCTAGCAAGTCATTTATCCTTTGATTAAGCTCACAAGTCAAACACACCACAAGGTTAGATACATATGCTACTTGCATTAAAAAGTATAGAATATCAAACAACAAGCATGGATTGTCCTCCTATCTAACAACTATGCTACCACTATACTACAATTAAGCTAATGACATGAAATTAAACTAATTAAGCTAAGGGAGAGGCACAATCCATCAAGAAATGAGCATGGACCATCTAGAAAATCACAAGAGCATTCTTTTAAGCATAATGTTTTGACAATCTCTAGATCTAAGGCATTAATACACATAGACATGCATCAATAGCACAAGAAATAGAGACAAACACACGAACATTTATTCTAGCATACATAGACATATGGATAGAATGAAATGATCAATTGGAAGCATTAAACCACATAAATCATTGAATAAACAAGATCTATAATATATAAGTGCGAAAACATATATTACAACACTAATCCCTCAATAATACACAAAATCAAGATGTAGAAAGCATGCTTGGGGCTAACTCTAGCCCCAAGAGGATGTCTAGCCACTCATGGTAGTGCTTCTCCAACCCTCAAGGGCTAACTCCATGATAAAGATTTGCTCCTTGGTTGACGAAAAGTCTCCAATGGTGTCTCTAGCCTCCTTCTCCTCTAAGCTTGCTCTCTAAGAGATAAGATGATATGGTATAATGTCCTCCTTGTAAAAAGCAATCCTTATCCTTATATAGGTAGGTCAAATGACACCCAAAATGAGCTGGGGTCATGCACACAATATTCCCCAATGATTGGGTAAAGAACAACTTTCAATGAGCTGGAAATTTAACTTTTTCGCACTGGAGGAAGTTCGATCAATTGAACCTTGGACTTGGATCGATCAAACATGGCTGAGATCTATCAAACTTAGGCTGGATCGATCCTCACTGGTGGTGCTTTTTGGATAAAGACAAATCCGAGATATTTTGAAGATATTTTTGGGAAAAGGACAAAAGTGGTTGGTAGGGTGGTACAATTAGATAAGATCAATCATTTGGATAAGGATAAAACAGTTCGATCGATCAAAGAATGATGTTGGATCGATCGAACTTTTGAGATCTCTGAAAATGTCATTATGGCTCTGATCCATCTTAAAGTGCTGAGATCGATCATGTTGGATCGATCGAACTTTGATCTGAGATCGATCAAAGATGTTGATTTCCACATTTTTCTTCCTTTTGCTTCCACTTGGCTCCTTTCTTTGATTTATCCCAGAATTGCTTCATTTCTGCTCTTATTTGGCTGAGTTAGCTTATTTTTGGGATAAGTGCCTGAAAATGGAAATAACACGAAATTAATCTAAAACGATAAAGTAAGATAGATAAAGGTACTAGAATGCTTAAACTTAAGGGGTTTAATTACGCACTTTTCAGCGCTCATCATCCATATAGAACAACCTGAAGGCTTCACATTAGAGAGTAAAGAATTCATAATCTGTAAACTTAAGATGTCAATATATGGATTTAAACAAACTTCCTAACAATGGTATATTAAGTTTAATGATACCATTATTTCTTTTGGTTTTAAAGAAAACATTGTTGATCAATTGATGATATAATTGTTTAATGATGCCATTATATCTTTTGGCTAGAAGGTTAGTGGGAGCAAGTTTATATTTCTGATTCTATTTATTAACGATATTTTATTTGCTAGTAGTGATCTTAGTTCATTATATGAAACTAAAAATTATCTCTAAGAACTTTGAAATAAAAGATATAGATGAGGCATCCTATGTGATAGTAATAGAAATATTTCATAATAGATCGCATGAATTTTTAGCATTGTCTCAGAAAGTATATATTGAAAGAGTTCTAGAAAGATTTGGTATGGAACATTATTCAACTAGTATTGTTCCATGCATAAAAGGGGATAAATTCTGCCTAATGTAATCCTAAAGAATGAGTTAGCTAGAAGGTAAAGAAACGAAAAATATTCTTTATGCATATATTGTGAAGTTTGATGTATATACAAGTTGGTAGGGGATAAAAGATTATATGCTCCCACTTAGGAAGACATTTTCTAATAGGTTATTGGTTCCTTTTGGCTGGAGGAACAATATTATGAAAAAGTGTAAAATAATTTATTATTACTTTGTGTGACGGCCCAAGTTTTTCAACTCGGTGTGTCAGTGATGAACCGAAAGATGACCCGATAACGGATCCAAAATGCAGAAGCAAAGGACAAACAATGGTCTCTAGAGATACAACATGACTCTAAGACACCAATGTGACCCTCAACGAGGTCACGGAACCCAAAGGAATCAAATGCGGAAGCAACGTTTTCAAAAAATGAACAAGAATGAACCTAGGGGCAAAAACATAATTTCTAGCTTAAAAGTGGGTGCCACCGAGCACACCATTGGAGAGACAACAAAAAATTAATGAACTTAGACTCAAAAATCACTTGATTCGGATTCCGGATGAAGAAGATATGGCTAATGGAAGAAGAAGGGGCAAAACGGTCAAAAAGGTGACAACGAAGAACATCTAACCAGTTAGGAGACCTTCCTATCCGGTTAGGAGGCCAAAAATCACGACATATACACTGCCCACACTCATCTAACCGGTTACAAAACCCCTCGTAACGGTTTAGATGTGAAGGCGGCAGAATGGGCAGTAAGAAACCCTAGCAGCAGGGGTTTTTCCGGAAAAAATGGAAATTTGAGGGCCTAGATGACATTTTCTGAAAAAACACAAAGAAGAAACCCCCCTCAAAATTGAGTTTTCTACATAATTTGTAAGAAAATTTGAAAAATACGCACTGTAAAATGCCCAAAATGCCCCTCCATGAAATCTGGTCATGGAGGTCCAAAAAGCTGCTAAATTTAAAAACCGAGAACTGAACTTCGGAAATGGTTTCCGATGCCAAGACGACATTTTCCGGAAAAACACAAAGAAGAAACTCCCTCGAAAATCACATTTTCTAAGTGACCATGTGAAGAACGGAATTTATTTCCCAAAGAAAATTCCCAAAATACCTTTAGGTCAGAATATGCAACAAAGATGCAAAATGAGTCCGTAGGAAGCTCAAATCACCAAAGAAGAAGCTTTGCCGGGAAACGACCATGCACGCAAACGTAACTTACCTAATAAGATGTGCTACAATGGTCCATGGCTCAAAAATATGGCCGATACAAAATATGACCCCCCAACGGCTAAAATGCCAAAAACGAAGTTTGGAACGAAATCTTGGAATTTAAAATCATGAAATGGTTTCAAAATGCCGTTTGGCCCTTGGCCACACTTCATACATGGTGAATGAATGCTAATGGAAGAATCAAAATGAAATTCCCACACCCAATGCAAGCATGGTGAAGCAAAAACTCAATATTTTTCAATACTTTCATAATATTCCATGAAGTAAAAAATTACATAGAATACAACTAGATATAGATTCTCAAAGTTATCAACTTGAAATCTAAATGCTAAATCAACTAAATATAGCAATTTAGTATGGATGTACTTAACAACATCAAATTGCCAATAGCCAAAACCACAGTCACAATATAAACATGATTGATAACTTGGAATTGAATACGAAAACAAATAGTGGAAGACTTGGACATCAGTCGGATGAGACCGATACAGGGCTAATTTGGAGCTACTAACCCCCAGGTAGCCTACCCAACGCGCGAACTTTTCTGGGCTAATTTGGAGCTACTAACCCCCAAGCAGCCTACCCAACACGCAAACTTTTGACTTAGAGGACTCTTATCCCCTTACTAAAGCCAAACCCTAGCCATCATGCAATGTCCCAAGTGGTTCTAAAATAAATAGATAAGTTTACAACTTATATACGTATTGAATAGTACACGAAACTACCTTCATGCACAAGTAGGTTGAAACCACACAACACATGCTCTAAATCCACAATTACTATAGGATAACAATGTCGAATCTTCAGAGCGCGATTCGTTACGCGCTATAATAACATCACATGTCGAATCTTCATAGCGCAATTCGTTACGCACTATAACAATATAATCCAATATTGAAACATAACTCATAAATCCATTATAAGTCAAAAGTTATGCTTTAAACATACTATCAATGTCAAATACATGAGTTAATCAATAATACAATAGAAACAGAATTTAATCAATAAACTAATTAAATTCCCTAGGTTTCAAATCTCAATCAAATGGCCTCTAATTAATACATGATAAACAATATAGCATGGTCATTACATACACCACATCAAAACTCGATTAGGCCATAAGAACAATAAAGTAGAATTTAATTAAATCATGATAATCAAATCCCTAACTTCTAAAATAACATCAAATGGTTCCAAATTGACATATGCTAGAACATAAATCATAGTTATCACAAATATCAAGTTAAACACTTAATCAGGCCAATGGAACCCTTAATTAGATTTTAATTAATCATTTTAATTAAAATCTCTAGATTTTCATACTTGTCCAAATGCTCTCAAATTAAAGTATGTTAAACAACATGCCAAGACATAATTTAAAAGCATATCACAAGTCAATTTTATGCTAGGTACGGCCATGGGATTTAATTTTTCACAAAAGATAAATCTTAAATAAAATATGCAATTCTTATTCAATTAATCCCAATTTAATATATATTAACAAACATATTAAAACATGATTTTCTAGCATGCCACAATTCCATTCTAAGTTATACACATCCTTGTGAATTAAATTCCAAACAAAGAAATAATTAATACTAATTTTCTAGAATCGATACAAGGCATGCAATTAAGTTGTATAATCATGTTAAACACTCAATACAACGCACACAAAAGCCTAGAACATCCCCTACCTTAATTTAAGATGAAAATCTCAAAAGCCACCAAATGGAAACCGCTCCGAATCCGACGAAACTTCTAGGTTTTGTCGGGGACTACACCGTGAACATAACCCCCAAGGAAGCCCCATCAAAATCACAACTTGACTTCAAACCCAAACTCAAATAATGGTCAAAAATGGGTCTTAATAAGGGTGAAAGAAGCGCGTAGTCAACACGAACACTAAACGCAAAGGCCCTTCTATGTTCTGACGAAGGAATGAAGATCAAAAGAGGAGAGAGAAGGTGGCAGCCTCCCTTGGGCTTCCATGGAAGCTTCAGGTCGTGCAAGAGAGTGGGGAAGATGAAAAAATAAAATATCTTACCCCCCTTTTATAGAAATCTCAAAAAGTGCCCCGAACAGGCCCCGCCGAGTCCGAAAAAGTGAAATTTGAGCAGACGCGCTCAAATGACAAAACTCTATGAATAAAAAAGATTCAAAATGATAAAATATGAACAACGGAAGAAACGGAGTCAAAAACCGAGTTCCGAGCAGACAGTTATGCCCCAAACAAGTTTAGTGCTAACCGGGCTAAAAACCCTGAAACTAGAAAATAATGACCAGAAGGAATTTCTAAGAGTACACGACTCAAAGAAAAGTGAAAATGAATCCCGTACGAGGATCCAGGCTCAAAACAAGGCATTTAGTAATAACTTTCATTAGCACAATGGCCCCTCTAAAAAGTGAAAACTGCACTAATGGCCCAAAATGAAAATATCTTCCAAAAATATTTTCTTAAAAACCCCTGAAATAAAATATCTTCAAAAGATATTTACGAAAAACACCCCAAGAAAAGAAAATAATTTCAAAGAACTTTGCATCCATACCCCTCTGGACACCGGGAGCAACCAGAGTACTTTCTTGCAAAAGTAAAGATACGTATTTCGTGGAAACCACTCAAGATGGAGATACATGAAGTCAAAAACCAACTTCGAACACAAGAAGTGTGGTTACGCCAACAAAGTGTCAAACGAGGAAAAGACAAAATAGGGAAAAGGACGAAATAGGGAAAAGGACAAAAAGTGAATAGTGTCGAAAAACAAAAAATGTGGAAATGACTCGGTCCTCAAAGAAAGTTGTCAATCCACAGAAAAGAGTCTCAGAAATCACTCCAGAGCACTCGAGACGACACTAAGCGAAGAGGAACTAAACTCAGAAAGGAAAGACAACGGAAAAAATATATATATATCCGTGAAAATTCGGGTCATTACACTTTGTCTATTATGAATTTTTAATTTGTAACTTGATTTAAGACTATAATTTATTGTTGCAGAATTTATTTCAGGATATGAAGTCATAGGTACCATTTTTTCAAATTGCTAAAAATTTATGCTACAATTATTGATCTTCTTATATAAAAAATGATAGGTATTATAAAGTTGAAATACTTTATCATTAAAGAAGATGTTTAGAAATAACGAATGTCTATCAAACATATAAGCACATAACTTATGATTACAATCCATTAACGAATGAATTACCACCTAAGACATTTATGGAACATGTTGAAAAAATGGATCTTGAATGTAGTCAATGTTGATTATTTTTTAATTGTGGAATGCTTAATAGTGCTTATATATATTTGACATTTTGTGCTCATTAAATGTGTTTCTGATATTTCTTATTAATTAATGTACATGTACGTATTGCTTTAATAAGTGGTAATAGGAATAGTCTTAGAAAAGACATTATTGTTAGATCATTATTGATACTTTTCATTTATAGACTATGTTGAATAGGTTACTACTGTTGTGGTACATGGAAGGGACTGTGGCATTTAGTGATATATAACCGCCATTACTCGCATTGGTAATTTTTTTACCATGGTATTTATGATGACCAACTTAAGGACTTAATCTGATTTATAGTGCAAACTAATGACTATTTTACTAAACCACTACAGAAGTTATCATATGGGCCAAGTGGGAGAATGTAAGATTATTTAGTAATTGTGTGGCTCAAATGATTTGGACATGTGATATATTTCATTAATTAGTAGTTAAGTAAATAAATATCAGATTAATATTATATTATTTGGTCAACTTATTAAATTACCTTTTTTGGTAATTAATTATTGGAGAAGTGTTTTCCTATTTATTCCTTACTTTGATGGAAAGTGGAATTAAAGTTACTAAAAGGAAAACTGGTCCTCTTTCTGCCTTTATAAAAGTGCATATTCCCATCAGTTATATACGCTAATGAAAATAACACGTATAATATTTATGTGTGCAAAAGGCCAAGAGAGATAAATCGGTTTTCACGCTTTGGCTATTATAGTTTAGCATGTTGTTCGTTCCACATAAAGGATCTAGACGTTTGCCTTGATCTCTACGAGTTTTACAATTACAGATCGAGGTATTTATATCTAACTATTTATTTATGCATTATAGATATGTGAAAATCATGAAGTTCTAAGATTTGGGATTCATGTTTATTTGTGATTAATGCTTAACACGAATTAATTAAAATTTACATTTTAGTCTAAGGTCATAAGTTGTTTGATGTCCAAATTTTATTCGCTGTTATGTCCTAGTCCCAAGAAATTCACTGCATTTCAATTTGTGCTATATTATACATGTACGTTGATTTTTTCGATTTGAAAGAGTTATTCAAAATTTTTGTGTAACCTACTAATGAATAGAAAGTAAATATATATACACTTAGTACATGCATTACATAATGGAACTATATACATTTTATCACTCGTATTATAATTTAGAAAGGGGTTGGTATAAAAAAAATTAGTTTTTTTATTATTTTAATTATAAATTTGACATGATTTTAGTTACTATGATTTTACAAGGAATTTTAAAAGCAACTATGTCTTAAGTTAGGTCACTAACTATAAATAACATTGTGCCACTAAAAAATAGATAATTCAATTCCAACCTTAACCGTATTTTATATAATTAATAAGTAGTTACTAAAATATAAGAGTTATTTTTAATATATATATATATATACTGAGTTACTTGAATTATTAAAAATTTTGCTCAAATTCCACCTAAAATAAATTCAGACTCTAAGCTGCATTTGGTCTGCAGGAATGAAATGAAATGCAAGTGTTAATGGAATGAGAATGGGAATGGAATGGAATGATTGTTCTCATTCTATTGTTTGGTTGTAAATATGAAATATGTTGAAATGGAATGATAATAACAATTCTAGTGTTTGATTTGACCTATTTAAAATTTAGAATGAAATAAATTTCAAATTGAGTTTTCCAAAATATCCCTCTTACTGACAAATAAATTAAATTAAGAAAATGGCATTCTTCTATAATTTTTGAAAAATAAATAGTGGTGGTGGTAGATGGTGGTGACGATGATATTGGAGATGGAAAGAGGTAGTGATGTAGGTGGTAGTGGTAGAAGGAGATAGCGATGTAGGTGGCGGTGGTGGAATCTAATGGAGGTGACTGTGGTGGTGATGGAAGGCACTGGAGGTGGCGGTGGTGGAAGGTGGTGGTGATCGAAAGGCGATGGTGGTGGTGGTTGCGATAAAGGAAGGCAGTAACGGTGGTGGTGGTGGAAAGCGGTGGGCGATGGTGAAAGGTGGTTGTGGTGGAAGGTAGTGGTGGTTTTTAAACTTGAAACATGAGGATTTTTTGGAAAGTTAATTTAAAAAAAAAAATTACTTGGGAATAGAATTGTCATTCCATAGGTTTAGTTATAAAATGAATTTTCATTATCAGAAATGGTCATTTCCACTTTAAATTGCATATCAAACAAAGGAATGGTTGAAATGGGCATTTCATTCTATTATAATCCATTCCATTCATGCACACCAAACGTAGCATAAATGTTTAAACTCAAATTAAATCTCATTATCTCAACTACCTTGTCTATGATCGTAAATTCTTCAGAGCTAGTTTAATAATTGGTTTTTGCTTTTAATTAATTTTGTTTTCTTTTTTAGTAAGTTAATTAATTGACTTTCTTAAAAGCTCGTGGTAACCTTTATATATATATATATATATATATATATATATATATACACACGTATGTATGTATGTATGTATGTATATGTACGTATGTATGCACACACACTAGTGTTTGCTTTGTGGACATTTCTTTGAGGGAAATAGGCAATGGGCTGACAAGAAACAAGAGGGACGGAGGACTGTTTGGGGGTGTTTTTGCTTAGGTGATGTTTGTCAACTACTGGGGTTGTTAGGTTGATGAAAAACTTAATTGTTTCGTTACATGACATGGTATTATTAATTTATTATATTTATTTATATGACATAATATAATTGATTGATAGTACAAATAATAATATTAAAAGTGTAGAAATTTTTTTCTCCTTTGTGTTGGTGTTTTAATTAAATGAAACAAGACAATTAATTATTAGTAATCCTCCTCATCTCGTTTACTTCCTTCCTTCCATTTCAGAAATGATAGATAGCTAAAACACTATTAAAATGGTTAGACTATGCAAGTGGAACCTTTATATATAGCAAGTTACTAAATCAAGACGAATCCATTTATTAATTTATATTATATATATATATAAATGCAGAGTCTACTCCAATAAAAATGTCATCTGAATTCGACAGAATAACAACTGATTTGATCTGGTCTAGGCCTAACAGCATATGATCCTCACCCCTAGGGGCGCCAGCAGAGTTGGTGGGAGGGGAACCTCTAAGTGCTAGAAGATTGTATCTACTATCTAGTATTTGGGTGTGGTTCAATTCTCTTCCAACAAGTTTCTGACTTAATTGTTACTCTCATTGTGTGGGGTCAAAATTTACCCGATAATAAGTTCAAAGGGTGAGTAGTTGCATGGTTTCCACTGTCATTTAAAAATAAAAAAAAATAAAAAACATATCATCCTCGTTGGCTTATATATATCCCTAGCTAGCTGATTTTTGGTTGTTTGTTTGTGAAGTGTTCAAGTATAAAAGTATCTATAATTGGATTATTTTAATTTCCTCTCAAGTACTACGTACCTACTAAGATACTAGTATATGTTCTTCGTCTCCAGCTCTTCCAAGTCTTGGCATATACTAATTAACAAAATGGGCAAAGACAATTTAAGCTGAGAGGTATAATATTCTGATAGAAATGTGTATGTAATTTAATTAATAAATGCAACAAACAAGTATAGTACAACTGTACAAGCAAGTCGTCTGCTCACTTCTGCTATCTATTTGTAAATCAAGTTAGAGAAATGAAGATGTTGATGCATTACGTACCCTTCAAAAAAAACAAAAAAAAACATTGAAGAAGAAGTTGATGCATGAGAGACTTGGAACTGGTCTTTACCAAACAGTTAAAAAAAATTAGAACTGATCCAACTGACATTATATAATATCACATACATACATACACACACACACACACATATATATATAGTCGCTTCTTCACAATGCTTGCAGTGGATCTCCTTTTCTGGGAAGCACAGAATCTAGCTAGGAAAAGCTAGCAATGGGGCTATCGTATGTACTTTTTGGTTGTTTAGCTCTTGCCCTGCTGCTGGTTCAAGGACAAGATCAATCAGGTTTCTCTCTCTCTCTCTCTCCTCTCTCTCTCTATTGTATATATAGCCAGATACCATTGGTATATAAGGACTACAAAAGGTGAGTTGGGCATTTTGAAAATCCTACTGGTTGAAGGGGTTATTAATCAATTTAATTTGTAGAATTCAGGGTAAAAAGATCATAAAAATAATAAAATATCACATAACCACCTCTTTATGAGAAATTTTAATGGAAAAATGACTTTAAGGGGGTAATTGCAATAATTGAATAAATTTAAAATGTTTTTAACGAATTCATAATTCAAGGGATTTCTTTTTTCCCTCAAATTTAAGTAATTGTATAGATATAAAGAAGGAAAATGTTTTTAATTAAGACTCGTTTGTTTGGATGTAAAATATTTTTTTAATTTTTGGTGTTTGTTGTCGTAAAATATTTACGAAGAAAAGTATATTTAAATTTAATAAAAATAATTTATCCATCAATTTTCTGTAAATTATTTTACATGCTCCATTCGATGGACTTAACCTCAATTTCGACGTAGACGTTTGTTAAATATCGAAAAAATAAAAATAAAATAAAATTTTATTTAAAAAAATATATTTTAAAAAAAATATATTTTACGTCGAAACAAATAAAGCTTAAGGCCAAACATTTTAACCTAAATGTTTACTCAAAGATTGTTGATTAGTTAGATATGTAAAATATACATAAAATATAAGGAAATGATATTTATACTTTTTTATATCTTGCTAATAAATCAATCAACAATTTCAATTGAAATCCTAAAGTCCTTCTACCTAAAAAAAATAATAATAATAAATAAATAAAACACTATTTTATCAATATCCGTAAGAAGGTTGTTTGATACGTTATATTACTTGAAATTTTAAAATCAATGAAAGAAGGATAAACTACAATGATCTCTCTTAATGTTTGGTTTAATTATAATTAAATCTGAAATATATCATTTTTCAGCAACGTGCCGAGATTTGTCATTTTTTGCAAAGACCTCCTCTCCGGACAAAATTCAAACATCAACTAAGGGTAAAAGACCATATTATCCTTATACTGACATGGAATAAAAAAATAAAAATAAAAATAAAAAATAAAAAATAAAAAATCATGCTTAAATGGACCAAACTATCCCATGTTTTGTTTCATAATATTAAATTAATACCTTTAAAAACAAGAGCAACCTCCACTCCACTGGTAGCTGCCATCACTGGCAAACAAACCCACATAAAAACTAAACCCACAATCAGATACCCCATGTCTCCTGGTAGCCATTCCTTCACAATACAAATTCACAAAATGTCAATACAAAACCGAACCCCAGAAAAAAAAAACAAAATAGCATATCTACATGCTCATGAGACTACCTCTCAAACTGTCAACAAGCCTACAAACAGCAAACTAGTCTTCTTTCCTCGTAACTTTTTCTCATTAGCCGTATATACATTTATATTCAGTATTGTATCAATGTAATGATATATTGCATTCATTTTTAGGGTTTGATTTTGATTAATTTTGAGAACAAATATTGATTTTGTACATATCAATCAATATGGATAGATTTAAGGTTTGATTGATCAATCTTGGGAGTTTTTGCTTGATTTTGCCGGTGAACCACCACCACCCACCCATCTTTATTTCTCTTTGATTCCCGCTCCTGTTCCGGCGAAGAAAAGCCCCAAATCGAGCCTTTTTCCTCATGGGTTTGCATCTACGACCATGGGCAACGGCACTAACACCATCACAACCAACAAAAACAAACAGCAACAACGCATCAAGCCCCAACAATCGCTCAATAAGATTATAAGGCCATTCATGGCCAACACCCATGACCCATCAACCAACTGTTGTAACTTCCTTTTGGTTAGTTAAACAAAAAGATTTTATTTTAGAAAAATGATAGGTCTTATTCTGAAATATCTTTCAAACTCTTATTATGAAAGATTTTACTTATTCTAAAAGATTTTATTTTAGAAAAATGATAGTCCAAAATACTTTTCAAACTCTTATTCTGAAATACTAAAATACTCGTATAATTTTATAAGAATTTTGGAACTTATTTTGATTCAATTCTTACATGACATGAACACATCATCGCTCTTACCATTTTTTTTTTCTTTCTTTCTAAAACGACATTTCTTTCTCTCTTCAATTAGATTGGGTTCCATTCCTCTATCCTCATCGTCTCTCTTTCTTCCCTCTCGTTTGGTTTTAATAACTTTTATGAACAACATAATAACAAATAAAAAATAATTAAGAAGTAAAAAATAATTAAGAAGTATAGTTGAACAATATTTTTTTTATTAAAATCACACAAAATAATAATAATGTTATTATAATATCTGTTGCTGCTTGTATAGTTGTGTAGGCTTTTGTTATTGGCTTCTTCCTAAAGTTTCTCTCTCTCTCTCTCTCTCTCTCTCTCTCTATATATATATATATATATATATATATTTTTTTTTTTTTCTCCTTAAACATTTTTTTTATTACTCTTTTGGGTAAGTCAACGGATTGCCTACTGCTACTGCCGGCACACGGTCCTAACATGGGATTAGTTGGGGCCGCTCTCCTCATTGGACTTTTTATATTTTTATTTTATATCTTATTATTTATAAAATTTATAAAAATATTCTTATTAAAATTACAATTTACTCTTATTAAATTATTATTTTTTTTCGTATTTTATATTTTAAATTTTTTAAAATTTATGAAGATGTCTTTACTAAAATTACAATTCATCTTCACAGATTTTTTTTTTCCCTGCATTTTTTACTTTAAACTTTTAAAAGTTTATGAAGAAAACTCTCTTAATATATATATATATATTTTTTTTTTTCTTCTTAAACTTTTTTTTTTTTTTACTCTTTTGGTAAGTCAACAGATTGCCTACTACTACTGCTGGCGGGCACGAACCTAACATGGGATCATTGGGGGCCGCTGCCCTCATTGGACCTTTTATATTTTTATTTTATATCTTATTATTTATAAAATTTATAAAGATGTTTTTCTTGAAATTACAATTCACTACCATTAAATTGTTTTCCTTTTATATTTTAAATTTTTAAAAATTTGTGAAGATGTCCTTATTAAAATTATAATTCAACTTTACAGATTTTTTTTTTTTTTTTTCCTGCATTTTATACTTCAAACTTTTAAAAATTTACAAAAAAAACTATTAACATTACAAAAATTGACTTATCATATAAGTTTACCCCCACAAATAAAAAACATCCCTCACAAGATTTTCTGAGACTACTGTTATGCTCCATGATTAGCAACTATGTTTTTACGGTTGTTATGTTTTTACGGTTGTATCATGATATTTTGGGTAACTTCTTTTCTAATTCCAAATTTATAAGCTCCGTTTGCTTTGAAGTTCCAAAAATATTTACAGTATTTTTCAGCTATTCGGGTGCATATTACGGTAAAATAATTTTCACTAATTGTCTGAAAATGACATACGGATCCAATTTCACTTAAGTTATGTCATTTTTCCAAGCTTAAAATCGATCGATTTTGTAAAGTATCTCGAAACCGAAGCTAGTGGGAGTGAGAGATCCTGTGAAGAGTGCTTGCTTATTGATGGTGGATTTTGAGATTTTGGTAACAATGGGTATGGTTTGTTATGGGGTTTGGGTGTTCATTGTTCTTGCTTACTCATGATTGGTGAATTTTGAGGGCATTGGAATTGACTACTATTTGTTTGATAAAATGTCAAACTGAATTTTTTTTAACTGTCTGCGAATAGATTTTGCATTTGTTACAGTTCTAGACTTGGATTTGAAATAAACAAACCTTCAAGTGGTCTTTCTTACATCTAACAAAACAAGACAACTCTAGACTACCAAAGGACGCAACTTAGTGATATTTTCTCACCTTCTAAACTTTAGAAAATTGTGAGTGTAAAGTTGGTATGTGAGTTTCACTAACTCTCTCCCTAATCGTTTGCGCAACTGTTCATAGCACTGCTCTTTTTCCAAATTAAGTCGAACAAATCTCTTGCAGGATTCATAAGCATAGATTGTGGGATGCGCGAAGCTTTGAGCTACACCGACACGGCAACAGAACTACATTTTAGTTCAGATGCAAACTTTGTGGAGACTGGTTTGAGCATGCCCATATCATCTGAATTTTTTAGTGACTCAGGCGGACAACAGTTTCTGAATGTTAGAAGCTTTCCTGAAGGAACCAGAAACTGTTATACACTAAGACCTCAAGGAGGGAGAGGTAATAAATATTTGATAAGAGCGTGGTTCTTGTATGGAAATTATGATGATCAAAATCAGCCACCAATTTTCGATCTGCACATTGGAGTTAATTTCTGGAAAACAGTGACAATCGACGATTCAACCTCTACTTGGAGGAAGGAGATCATACATGTTCCCACTGAAGATTATATAAATGTTTGTCTTGTAAACACAGGCCATGGAACACCTTTCATCTCAGCATTGGAGTTAAGGCCTTTGAATAATTCTATGTATGAAACAAAAAATAATGTACCACTAGAATTCTGGTTGCGTCAAGATTTGGGTTCAACAAGAGATGACTATGTCAGTGAAAATATCAGGTTGGTCTTTCCTATCTGAATTTACAAATTAACTAGCTAGGAAGAATCAATTAAGTTTCTCTTTCATTTGAATTTCTGTAGTACTTGATATATTTATATATATGCTCACGAGTCATGCCTGTGGTGCTAATGTCTCTCAGATACAGAGATGATGTTTATGATCGCGTGTGGAGGCCCTATAGCTTAAGCTACACAAAGTTAAGTACCCCAACATCGGATTCAATAGTTGAATCAGATGGTCTGTACCAGCCACCATCTAAAGTCATGACCTCTGCCATCACACCAAATGTTAGCAGCGATTCCTTATACTATTCATGGGAACCTGACAGTACCACAGACCAACTTTATATCTACTTATACTTTGCGGAAGTTCAAGTGTTGCAAGAAAACCAAACCAGAGAATTCAACATTTACTTGAATGGGAAACAATGGTATAAAAAACCTGTTTCCCCAGTTTATTTATCATCAACTACGATAAACAGCACATCACCTATGAGTTATCCAAATTATGAGCTTTCAATCAATAAAACCAGTCATTCAAATCTCCCTCCCATCATCAATGCCATCGAGATTTATGTTGTAAAACAGTTTCTATACTCACAAACAGATGACAAAGATGGTAACTATGTTCTTTCCAATTACCTTTAATGTTTCTTCGTTCTTCCTCATGTTCTAATTAACTCTCTCATATGCTTGAAATATTAGTTGCTGCTATGATGAGCATAAAGTCGATCTATAATGTGACAAGAAACTGGCAAGGAGATCCATGTGCCCCTCAAGATTACGTGTGGGTTGGCCTCAATTGTAGCTACAATGGTTTCGATTCCCCTAGGATCATATCCTTGTATGTTTATGGCCTCAAATTACCAGTGCATATATGTAACTTTTCTTGATTTTGTCACTAATCATTTCTTGATTAAATTATTCAACTTGGAATTAGGAACTTGTCCTCAGGTGGATTGACAGGGGAGATAGTTCCTTACATATCCATCTCACGATGATACAATTTTTGTAAGTATGTTAGTCTCTTGTAGCAAATACTAGTTAACATGTCAGGCTTGTTAATAAATAAATTAATGAATTTTTATTTATTTGGTTATAGAAAGAATAAATAAAAGTGTTTTTCTTTTTGTTTTCTCATAATTAATGATAATCCAAGTTTTACTTTTGTTTCTTTCAGGGATTTGTCAAACAATAACTTAAGTGGAGAAGTGCCTAATTTTCTCTCTCAGTTGGCTTCCCTGAAAGTCCTGTAAGTTACATAGATCTTATAATCAGATTGCAAGTCTGTTGGCATGTAAAAAAACGGGGATCATGTTCACTCTTCTTCTGCAGAAACTTGAAGGGAAACAACTTCACAGGTTCACTTCCAGCAGATCTGGTTGCAAGGTCGAAGAATGGATCATTGTCATTGAGGTTCTCTCTTTTCTCAAAATCTATCAACCTGAATCACCAAGATTAATTTCCAAAGAAGAAGCATAAATTCATATTTTATTTTTTCCTCCATATACCATATATAGGTCAATTTAATTTGTTTTCAGAGGAAAACAAATTTTAAGAGGAAAAGTTAATTATTAAGAATTTGTTTGGTTTGATCCTCTGAAAAAAGTTTTCAAGAACTCAAATGGCAATTTTTTTTTTTAGAGAACTCCAAAAGATTATTCTCCAAGGTTGGATCCTTTTTACTCTTATAAATACTGTTAGTGAAACGAATATTTGAACTATTTTCTGTTTTAATTTCAGTACTATGAAAAATTAAAAACCAAGCTGACTCCATCTCTGCAGCTGCTTTTTAAATAGCTACAGCTATGATAGATTAAGAAATGATTAATTCGCATTTGTGGACTCCTTGTCTAACATTTTTCATCATAAATAGTATCGAAGAAATTGAAGGTGAAAACACAAATCCATGTCAGTCTATTCCATGCAAAAATAAAAAAAAGAGCATGGTTGTTCCAGTAGTGGCATCCGCTGCCGCACTGTGTTTGCTACTAATAACTGCAATAATGGCTACTTAGTGGATCATTAAAAGAAGAAAACGAGGTATGAGAATCATTTTCCTTATAGTAAATATCTACTAGTCTTAGAGCATGATATCCAATTTTTTGTAACAAAAATCTGCTCAATTGAATTTTATTTGGACTCAGTAGTGAGGAAGGTGGATGCAGAAATAACCCTAGAAGATAGGTCCTTTGAGGAGAAGAATAGATCGTTAACATACTCAGAGGTTTTGAGTATTACCAATAATTTCAAGAGGGTTGTTGGTAAAGGAGGATTTGGAACAGTTTACCATGGCTACTTAGGTAACTCTCAGGTTGCTGTTAAGATGCTCTCTCCGTCCTCAGTTCAAGGGCACAAAGAATTCCTAGCTGAGGTAACTTGCGTAACTCCAACACTAGCTTTCTAAACCATCACCCTTGGAGGATGATATCCACAGAAGTACCTTTGTGTGAAATATAAAAAAATAAACTCACAGAAAAACGAATATTTGTAGCAAGAAATGCCAACTAATTTTTTTTGAGCTCATCAATGTTTATGTATGTTGAACTAAATGTGGCTTTCTATTGCAGGCTGACCTTCTTAGTTGTGTTCGTCATAAGAACTTAACTTCACTTGTTGGCTACTGCAAAGAAGGCACCAACATCGGAATCATCTATGACTACATGGTTAATGGAAACTTAAGACGGCATCTCATAGGTATACATGTCTATTTATTTGTGTATTTTTTTCCTGAAAGTTCAAATAAACACGCAGACACCCACAATAAAACTATGCATCCTTCTGATACCAAATTTTTACAAGAAGTATAAAATTTTCTCCTTTGAAATGTCATTGGACAATTTTCTTGTGTTGAACTTCCTCTTTAAATTGATATATAATTCATTGTTGCAGATAGTAATTCAACTTTTTTGAATTGGGAAGAGAGGCTCCGAATAGCAACTGATGCGGCACAAGGTCAGTAAGGAGATTGCAGTAGTACTGTACATTTTTTCCCTTAACTTCACATATATGTTATTTATTTTAGCTGTAATTGCAAAGCTATTACTTATGTGGACATTCAATTGAAGGGCTGGAGTATCTGCATCATGGTTGTAAGCCACCAATAATCCACAGAGATATAAAGACTACCAATATCTTGTTGAATGAAAATTTCCAAGCCAAGCTTTCTGATTTTGGTTTGTCCAGAGTTTTTCCTGCCGAAGGTGGAACTAATGTATCAACGAGTGTCACTGGCACTCCTGGCTACCTTGACCCTGAGTAAGTATTTTTCTTTTTTTAGTACGTAGAATTTGTCTTTACTTCTACTTGATTTCTCAAAACTAGCTCTTAATTATATAAAAAAAAACTGGACTTTTATAGATTAGAGATATTTTTAGCTAGGCACAAGAATTGTCATGAACTATACTCGTGGCTCACAAGTTTCAATAATTCATCCAAAATTAGAGTATTTTCCAACAGCATACCAATTCATAGTGCTTTTGAAAACATTTTCTTGAATAAGTTGATCACAAGCTTAGAAAAAATAAATGATTACCGACTAAACAATGGGTTCAAATTAGAAAACGTTATTTTTGTTAGTATATGGTGATGGATTTTATATAAATGTTTTGCATGCGTGGACTTGCAGGTATTGCACATCAAGTAGGTTAAATGATAAAAGTGATGTTTATAGCTTCGGGATTGTTCTCATGGAGATTATTACAAGTCGGCCACCAATATCAGAAGGCCATCGCAATATTCACATAATCCAATGGGTTAGTTCTAAGCTTGCAAATGGGGATATTAAAAGTATTGTTGATCCCAGATTGCAGGGAGATTTCGAGGTTAATTCTGTTTGGAAAGCTGTAGAATTAGCAATGTCTTGCGTATCTCGCAATTCCACCCGAAGACCAAACATGAATTTTGTTGTGACGGAATTAAGGGACTGCTTGGCAATAGAGATAACTCGTCACGGGATAGAATCAGAAAATTCAATTGTACCTTTGCATCTAGAGAGTGAAATGGGTCGTCCAATGATGCGATAACTCCTCAAATTATTTAGTGTTGCGTGTTTTGGGTATGGGTGTGTGTTTTTCTTTCTCATGAAATTCGTATCTTATCCCCGTTCTTTTCTTTTTTATAAGTGGTAAATGGATCATGTGGTTGTGTATGGACCTCTCTCTCTATATATTTATGTATATATCAGAAAATTATATCAAAATTTGAAAATTGGTTTTTGTTATCAACTGATGTGAGAGAGTCATTGCGAATTGGTGTGCCCGCTCTAAGTTCGGAGGTAGACAAGGGAACACCGAATTTGTGGCTTTTACAGGGGAACTGAAATCAAAATTGTGCTCAAGGACCTTCCTCAAAAAGCAAGAGAGATTCCAAAAAGATGGGGAGACAAAGGGACTTCCTAATTGTTACTTGAAAAAATTATTAATATTGAAAGCTTTAAACAAATTATGTAGGGTTGAAACTAGCTTTCATCTCCATCTGGTTGGATGTAAAATATTTTATAAAAATTATTTTTTTATTTTTTGGTGTTTGGTTATCGTAAAATATTTATGAAGAAAAAATATTTTGAAATTTAATAAAAATAAGAAGAATGCTAAGGATAGTTGCTAAGGCGACTGCTCATTTACTATTCTTATTGGTTAGTAAAATTGTAATTAATGAAGACATTAATTACAAGTTTTTAACTTTTTATGGAAAGTTAAAACTATTTTTTTTTTGGACAAAACAGCCCTTTTAAGCCTTTCATCCATATCCTCATTTCTCTTTTCTCACTTGATGACGTTTACATATATAGTGTATTTATGCATATATATATATATATGAGAGTATATTTAGTTCTTCCTCACAGTCATCCAATGCTTCCCCCAGCTTTCCTAATATTACATTAGGATGTAAAGATAGTTGTTGTAATCCTACTAAGTCACTTAATGTTCTCACCAAAAATGATGAACAAGAACATCTACTTATTGATTTAATCAATAAAGTTGATGACCCTGAGTTTAAAACTTTGTATCTTAAAAAACTTAGGGTATTATTAGGTAACTCAGAACCTGAACCCTAACCGTTAGTAAACCTAATTTTAGTCTATATAAAACTTTAGAAAGATTTAATAATAAGCCTAAAGAAGTCACTATTCAAGATCTCCAAACAGAGATTAACATCATAAAAACTGAAATTAAAAATCTTAAGTTAGAAAACCAAGTCATGAAAAATGATATTCAGGAATTAAACACAAATCTTACCTTTTCCTTCAAAGGAAAAGAATCATCTAATGAAGAAGCCTCAGAACATTCCAACAATTCAAAATCTTCTAAAAAATTCCAAACTTTAAATCATATATCATTTCAGAAATGGTATACTAAAGTTACCCTTATCATCAACAAAGATTTCAAGCTTGAAGTCGTTGCTTTGATTGATACAGGAGCAGATCTTAATTGCATTCAGGAAGGTCTCATACCCACAAAATACTATGAGAAAACCTCTGAAAGGCTAAGTTCAGCTAATAGAAGTAAAATGGACATAAAATACAAGTTATCTAAAGCCCATATTTGCCAAAACAACGTATGTTTTAAGACATCATTTGTCTTGATCAAAAATATGACTAATAAGTTAATCTTAGGAGTTCCATTTATTTACCTACTTTATCCCTTTACAACTAATAATGAAGGCTTAGTCACTCGACCCTTCGGTCAAGAGGTTCAATTTAAATTCCTAAGTCCTCCTTCTCGAAAAGAATTAAAATCAGTTATTGATTCTTCAGTAACAAAGTCAAAAAATTTATTGCAGAGCAAGACTCAACAATTGAATTTCTTAAAAGAAGAAGTCAATTATAAACAAATTGATGATCAGTTAGCTGATCCAGTGCTCCAACAAAAAATTCAAGATTTCGAACAACAAATAAAAAATCAGGTTAGCTCTGATCTACCAACTGTCTTCTGGCATAGAAAAAGACATTCAGTTAAGTTACCTTACATCAAAGGCTTTAGGCGAAGACACATTCCTACTAAAGCAAGACCAATTCAGATGAGTCTAGAAGTAATGGAATTTTGTAAAAAAGAAATTAATGATCTTTTACATAAAAAGATCATTAGAAAAAGTAAGTCAGCCTGGTCCTGCCCAGCCTTCTATGTTCAGAAAAACTCTGAACTAGAAAGGGGAGTTCCTCGTTTAGTCATAAACTACAAACCACTTAATAAGGTTTTAGAGTGGATTAGGTACCCTATTCCTAATAAGAAAGACCTTATTAGCGGCCTTAGTCAGGCAGTCATCTTTTCTAAATTTGATATGAAATCAGGATTTTGGCAAATCCGTTTAAGAAAAAAGGATAGATATAAAACTGCCTTCACCACCCCCTTTGGCATCAGAGCCAAAGGGAAGCGCACATTAACTTAACACAGATAAAGCTATTGAAATAAAGAAAGCTATTAAAATAAATAAGACGGTGTATAACCGACCAAGATATATATAATATATAATAAACGAAAGTAAATGTAACTGAAATCAAACTTATATTAATACAACTGAGAATAACTGAAAGTAACTTACAAATTACTGATAGTAGTCTGACAAATACAGCATACTAGTATAGAATTACACTCAGAAAAGATAAATAAAACTGAACAGAAGATTACAATTTGAAACTGAGAAAATGTTATGAAGCCTGAAATCTCTCGAATGAAGCCTACAATGCAATGGGACTGAGCATTGCTTTTATAACCGGGCTTCTGCACTATTGGAGGATGCTTCAGCGTGAATGTTGGCTTTTGAAAAGTGACTTTTGCTTTTGACTGTAGATGAATAGTAACTTTTACTATAGATGAATAGTATCTTGTTGGGGTATTGTAGAAACAGTAATTCTGCCGACAGTTACTGTAGAAATAATAACTTTGACTGGTTACGTAGCATTCTAAAAAACTTTAGAAAAACCCCCTACTTCCTTGTTTTACATTGAGCCACACCTTAGTCACATTAAAGATTCACTTGAATTGGCCCGCTCCTATTTTTAAAGTAACCTTCACTATGCCCCAGGCCATCCTTCTAAAACTTTTCGGTTTTATAGAAATATCCTGTACAATACTGACTCTATCACAGTCAAAACAACTTATGATAAGAATGATTCTTCCAAAGTTATTTACTATTCCCTGTACATTCAACGGATAATCTCCATGAATGAATGAGACAATCACCCTTACCTACCTTAACCCTTACCTGATCATAATATTCAGTTTACATATTATGATTATAAGACAGCCTGGTCCTCTATTCTATTATACCAAAATGAGTCATTTACTCATTCCTGGTTCATAAATTTTGACAGTCATTTCAACAGTCAAATTCCTACCTGGTTTTTGAGATGGTGGACTCTTCATGGAGCTATTCCAGAAATCCTCCCCCTCTCCCTTGCAGATCAAGTCAAATACTTTCACACTGTTCATAAAGTTAATAAACATAGTTCCCAATTTCCAGTCCTCTTGTTATTTTGTAGTAAATACAAAGTCCCATGGATATTTAAATGGCAATATGATATCCAAGACAATATCGTCATCCGTCGCCACTATGTTAAATGGTGGGATACTTTCAAATTTAATAGGATTATTGGATATGTCAACGATGATTATCCCAAACAATCCTCCACTCAAGTTACTTCCCAAACACAAGTCACTCTTCAAACAAAGCAAGTCATTCAACAGAAACAGCCTTCCCCTACTGGTTCTACTGTTTCTACCAAGTCACGGAAGCATACTTCCAAGTCAGAACTAGACGAGCTCAGGCAGATGGCAGCCTCACTGACTGATCGCATACAAGAATTGTCTAAAGATGAAGAAGAGGCAGCTGATACTTCCTTTGCTACTGAATCAAGTCATCCAGTAGTTAATTTATATGACGATTCTGTATTCCAAGATAGTCAGGATCCATATCAAAACCCATTTTAATTAACGATTGATATGGAAGAAAAAGTCACTATTTGGTCAAAGTTACTATTTGCTACAGTAAAAGTCAAGAATACTACGTAACCGGTCAAAGTCTCTATTTCTACAGTAACTGTCGGCAGAATTACTGTTTCTACAGTACCCCGACAAGATACTATTCATCTATAATAAAAGTTACTAATCATCTACAGTCAAAAGCAAAAGTCACTTTTCAAAAGCCAAGATTCGTACTGAAGTATCCTCCAATAGTGCAGAAGCCCGGTTATAAAAGCAATGATCAGTCCCATTGCATTTCAGGCTTCATTCAAGAGATTTCAGGCTTCATTCGAGATATTTCAGGCTTCATAACATTTTCTCAGTTTCAAATTGTAATCTTCTGTTCAGTTTTATTAATCTTTTCTGAGTGTAATTTTATACCAGTATGCTGTATTTGTCAGACTACTATCAGTAATTTATAAGTTACTTTCAGTCATTCTCAGTTATATTAATATAAGTTTGATTTCAATTACATTTACTTCTGTTTATTATATATTATATATATCTTGGTCGGTTATATACCGCCTTATTTATTTTAATAGCTTTATCTGTGTTAAGTTAATGTGCGCTTCCCCCTTTGAAGTTAATGTGCGCTTCCCCCTTTGGTATCAGAGCCATTTAGTGGTTGATTGAGTAATCTATTTTGTTTCTTTACTCTATCTTCTCTTGATTTTATTGATTCTGTTCTAACATTCTATTCATTGTTTCTCACTTTGTACTTCTATTTCCTTTCTTGTGAGTCCATATCCAAACAGTAAGTCCTAAATTCAAACAGTAAGTCCCTAAGAGAGGACCTGAGCAGTGCGGCATGAGCGGATGAGCGCGTGGATAAGATATAGATATCACTGAGAGAGAACCATGAAAATAGTTTGTTTCAACCAGTCAACCCATCAAGAATAGTGAGAGTTAAGTAACCATGAATAGGTTAATTAGATCATCCTCTTCTGTAAGCTCTAGATCCAGAGCTAGTACTAGTCTTCCTCTAGTTCCAAACATAATTAATGAAGAAGATTACCGAGTTGAAGATGTTAATTTAGATTTTAGTGATTGGAATATCCCTAGGATCCTAACCCGTGAAATCTACAAAACTAGTTTTCTTAAGTCAACTTTCCTTAGTGATTATGTAGTCAAAACTGTAGAGCAAATTTACTCTCTATCTAAAGAACATGAAAAATGTCAGTTATTCACAGCTCAAGCAATTAAAAGTCACAAAGATCGTGGTGATAACTTCATTCACATAGGTCTTGTTCAAGTGGCAGTCAACCCATTCACCAATACTGGTCTTAATGCCTCAGTTCTCTTAGCCCTTCGTGATGCTAGATTTCTAGATTATAATGATAGTCTTCTAGGAATAGTTGAAACCAATCTTTGTAATGGTCCAGTTCATTTTAACTGTTATCCTGATCTCACCCTTAGTCTTACTGACCCTCACCTTCTAAAGGCCTTAACTCTTAATGTTAAAACTTCAGGTTATAAAATGCTTCCAGGATCACAACCTTTAGGTCTGATCTATAGATTCTATTACAAAACCAGAAAAACTAATCTTAATGTTAAAGCCCTTAAGAAACATATCAAAGGTCATACACTACTCATTGAAAGTATCACTCCAGATGCTAATATTCAACTTAAGAAAACCATAGCCTGGAATGACATTTCCTTACCCAATGAATGGTTTCTCGAAAATGAGAATCATCCAGTTAAAATACAAAATGATGTTGGAAATCTTGATAGAATATAGGAATTTATTGACGGAACAGTCAGAATAAGCTTTGATGAACAACGTCTTCTATCTCGTTCACGTCCTTCCACTTCTTGTAGTAGATCTGATGCACATCTACTAGAGAAAGAAAGTGAAATTCCTTTTCTAGAAAGAAAAAATTCTAGATTTCATCATCTCCAACCAACAGATACAAAATTAAAAGGTATTCAAATTGAAGAACAGGTTACTCATCCTTGTTATGTTACTCCAAAAGCTAAATCTACACCTACCTCTCCTACACCATCTGATCTCATTGCAGAATACAATGCAATCAATCCTCAGTTAACTACTATTAGTAAACCTTTTAAGTATAATCTTTCAAAATTACATGATGAATACTCATCCCCCAGTAACAAAGGAAAGCGTAGATCTTTTCGCAAAACCCATACTAAAAAAGAACAAAACAAAATTCTCCGTCATTGGCAAAAGTTCATGATCGAACATCAACTAGAAATTAAATTTTTTGATTATCTGGAAAACTATTATAGTCAAGTCAATGTCCTCACCAAAGTTAATTGGAAAACTTCTGATACAACCACAGTTTCCTCTTCCCATCCTCCTTTAGAAATTATATGGGAACTGAAATTACTGCTTCTCCCCTAAAAGCCAGTACCACAGCGATGCTAATACTAGAAAAATAATTGAACAAAATAATTTTACTAATTAGTACCTACATACCCTTGGTACCCAATTAGACAAAATTGAGCTCTCACTGGCTCAACCTCCAAAACCTCCAGTCAAGCCTCCTATTACCCCTCCTATGGAGACACCCATCATTTCCATGCCCACACACAGAAAGGGTCTTCCCCCAGCTTTGCCAGATCCTTCTGTTGTTCACCAAATTGAAGCTATTCTAAAATCCCTTGAAAAAGGTAAATCTAAAGCCAAAGATGAAAAAGATGAAAAAATCCTCACTGTCATTAATAATACTGACAGTTCTGATAGTTCCTCTTCGGATAATTCTAATTACCCCTCTGACATTCAAAAAATTGAAAATGCTTTCTCCAATTTGGAACTCAATCGGATTACTAACAAAAGAGTCAATCCCACTAGCCTTACCAAAAATTGGTATCCCAGACCAACACCTCCAGACCTCCAATTTGAAGAAAAGAATATTCAAAATCAATTCTCTATTTCTTCAGATAAACTCTATGAATGGAATATAAACGGCTTATCTGAACAAGAGATTCTTAATAAACTTAGTCATATATCTATGGTAGCCAATAATTATGTCACTACCCATAACCTAAGTCAACCAAAAATTGTTGATCTACTTACTTCGGGATTCTCAAGAATGTTAAAATCCTGGTGGAAAAAATCTCACTGAAGATTCTTGAACCCAAATAAGAAATGTTGTTCAACAAGATGATAATGGTCTTCCCATTTTTGATGAAGCCATAGGCCGTGGAATCCCTGATGGAGTTAACACATTGGTATATACTATAGTTGACCATTTCATTGGTACTCCAAGTAACATCGCCTCCAGAATACATGACCAACTTACCAATCTCACTTGTCCAACCATGAGTGATTTTAGGTGGTATAAAGATGTATTCTTGTCTAGAGTTATGCTTAGAGATGATAGTAATAAACCATTTTGGAAAGAAAATTTCATTAATAGTTTACCCAATCTCTTTGCCCACAAAATTAGAGACACTCTTAGTAAAGCCACATGTAATATTGATTATGATAACCTCACTTATGGCAATATCATCAGCTTAATCCAAAAGGAAGGATTAAGGATGTGTATTGACATGAAAATCAGTAACCAGTTACAAGATGATAGAAAGAGAGTTAAATATGAAATGGGAACCTTTTGTGAACAATATGGTCTTCCCCCTATAGCTCCCTCAAGACAAAACCCCAAACCTCAAAAGAAAAGTTCCAAAGGTTATCGTAGATATTACGGAAAACCCGCATTCTCCAAAAATGAATGTTACTCTCAAAAGTCTAAACATATGAAGAGATCTAGCAGTAAAAAGATTTCTAAGAAAAAAGATACCACAAATACCACAGATGTTAGCAAAGTTAAATGTTATAAATGTGGTCGGTTAGGTCACTTTGCAAAGGATTGTTATGCAAAAAAGAAAATCAATCAGTTACAAATTCCTAATGAAATTAAAGACTCTATTTATCATATACTCCAGTTAAGAGATACTGAGGATAGTAGTAGTGACCCTGAAGTTAGTTCTTTCTCACAGTCATCCGATGTTTCCCACAGCTATCCTAATATTACATTAGGATGTAAAGATAGTTATTGTAATCCTACTAAGTCACTTAATGTTCTCACCAAAAATGATGAACAAGAACATCTACTTATTGATTTAATCAGTAAAGTTGATGACCCTGAGTTAAAAACTTTGTATCTTAAAAAACTTAAGATATTATTAGGTAACTCAAAACCTGAACCCCAAACCGTTAGTAAACTAATTTTAGTCTATATAAAACTTTAGAAAGATTTAATAATAAGCCTAAAGAAGTCACTATTCAAGATCTCCAAACAGAGATTAACATCATAAAAACTGAAATTAAAAATCTTAAGTTAAAAAACCAAGTCATGAAAAATGATATTCAGGAATTAAACACAAATCCTGCCTTTTCCTTCAAAAGAAAAGAATCATCTAATGAAGAAGCCTCTGAACATTCCAACAATTCAGAATCTTCTAAAAAACTCCAAACTTTAAATCATATATCATTTCAGAAATGGTATGCTAAAGTTACCCTTATCATCAACAAAGATTTCAAGCTTAAAGTCGTTGCTTTGATCGATACAGAAGCAGATCTTAATTGCATTCAGGAAGGTCTCACACTCACTAAATACTATGAGAAAACCTCTGAAAGGCTAAGTTCAGCTAATGGAAGTAAAATGGACATAAAATATAAGTTATCTAAAGCCCATATTTGCTAAAACAACGTATGTTTTAAGACATCATTTGTCTTGGTCAAAAATATGACTGATAAGTTAATCTTAGGAGTTCCATTTGTTTACCTACTTTATCCCTTTACGACTAATAATGAAGGCTTAGTCACTCGACCCTTCGGTCAAGAGGTTCAATTTAAATTCCTAAGTCCTCTTTCTCGAAAAGAATTAAAATCAGTTATTGATTCTTCAGTAACAAAGTCAACAGATTTATTGCAGAGCAAGACTCAACAATTGAATTTCCTAAAAGAAGAAATCAATTATAAACGTATTGATGATCAGTTAGCTGATCCAGCGCTCCAACAAAAAATTCAAGATTTCGAACAACAAATAAAAAATCAGGTTTGCTCTGATCTACCAACTGCCTTCTGGCATAGAAAAAGACATTCAGTTAAGTTACCTTACATCAAAGGCTTTAAGCGAAGACACATTCCTACTAAAGCAAGACCAATTCAGATGAGTTCAGAAGTAATGGAATTTTGTAAAAAAGACATTAATGATCTTTTACATAAAAAGATCATTAGAAAAAGTAAGTCAGCCTGGTCCTGCCTAGCCTTCTATGTTCAGAAAAACTCTGAAATAGAAAGAGGAGTTCCTCATTTAGTCATAAACTACAGACCACTTAATAAGGTTTTAGAGTGTATTAGGTACCCTATTCCTAATAAGAAAGACCTTATTAGCCGCCTTAGTCAAGCAGTCATTTTTACTAAATTTGATATGAAATCAGGATTTTGGTAAATCCGTTTAAGAAAAAAGGATAGATATAAAACTGCCTTCACCACCCCCTTTGGTCATTATGAGTGGAAAGTTATGCCCTTTGGATTGAAAAATGCCCCTAGTGAATTCCAAAATATCATGAATGACATCTTCAATCCTTACAGTCATTTCTCTATTGTCTATATTGATGATATCCTCCTATTTTCAAAGTCACTTGACGAGCATTGGAAACATTTAAAAACGTTTCTTGCTATTATCCGGAAAAATGGTCTTGTAGTCTCTGCTTCTAAAATCAAGTTATTTCAAACAAAAATCCGTTTTCTTGGTTATCATATTCACCAAGGACAAATTCATCCTATTGATCGCTCAATCCAATTTGCTGATAAATTCCCAGATGAAATCCTTGATAAGTCATAACTCCAGAGGTTCTTAGGATCCTTCAATTACATTGCTAATTTCTACAAAGATCTTCGCAAGCAATGTAAACCACTATTCGAGCGCCTTCAAAGTAATCCTCCTCCATGGACTTTGGTTCATACTAACATAGTCAAGTCTATCAAGCAGTATGTTAAGACATTGCCTTATCTTGGCATTCCTACTACTGATTCTTTAAAAATCATTGAAACTGATGCCTCTGACATTGGTTATGGTGGCATCCTCAAACAACGGATCAGTCCAAATGCACCTGAACAATTTGTTCGATTCCATTCTGGTGTTTGGACAAAAGCACAGAGTAACTACAGTACTATTAAAAAAGAAATTTTATCTATCATTTTATGTATTAGTAAGTTTCAAGATGATATTTTAAATCAAAAGTTTTTAGTCAGAGTTGATTGTCAAAGTGCAAAATATGTTTTAGAAAAAGATGTTCAAAATATTACTTCTAAACAAATTTTTGCCTGGTGGCAAGCTATATTAAGTATATTTGATTTTGATATATGATGAGCACCGAAAAGTGCGCATTTAAACCCGTTAAGCTTAAGCATTCTAGTACCTTTATCTATCTTACTTTGCCGTTTTAGACTTATTACGTGTTATTTATATTTTCAGGCACTAATCCCAAAATTGAGCTAACTCAGCCAAATAAGAGCTTAATTGAAGCAATCCTGAGATAAACCAAAGGAGGGAGCAAAGTGGAGAAAGAAAGGAGCAAAAAGGAATCAAAGTTGTGCAGCTAAAAAGTTCGATCGATCCAACTTAGAGTTCGATCGATCGAACATCTATGATCGATCACAGTACTTCTCGATAGATCCAACCTTGGCCTTTGCTGAAATTCCAAGTTCGATCGATCCAACATCACCTTCGATCGATCGAACCCTATTTTGTCCTATTCAAATGATTGATCTTATCCACAGCTGTACGCCTACCAACCACTTTTGTCCTTTTCCCCATAAATATCTTCGAAATATCTCAGCCTTGTCCTTATCCGGAGGAGTCAGACCACTTCGATCGATCCAAGATGCAGTTCGATCGATCGAACCCATCTTCGATCGATCCAAGTTAAGGTTCGATCGATCGAACTTCCTCCAGCGAGAAAAAGTTAAAGTCCAGCTCATTTATTCCGTCCTTCATCCAATCATTGGAGAATATGCCTTGCACGACCACAGCTCATCATAGGGTGTATTTGACCTACCTATATAAGGAATATGATACACTTTTTGGAGGGGGTCTAGAGTCTCTTGTCACACATTGAAAATCATCTTGGAGGCTCTTCTTGGAGAGGAGGAAGGAGGGAAGCTAGAGCACCATTGGAGGAGATCTTCACCAACAAGGAGCAGCCATGGAGTTAGCCCTCGAGGGTTGGATCATCACTACCATGAGTGGTTAGACATCTTCTTGGGGCTAGAGTTAGCCCCAAGCATGCTTTCTATACTCTAATCTTGTGTATTATTGAGGGATTAGTGTTGTATGATACATCTTGATATTCATGTATATATAAATCTTGATTATTTCATGGTTTGTATGGTTTAATGCTTCCAATTGACTATTCTATTCTACCCATATGTCTATGTATGCTAGAGTAGGATATTCATGTGCTTATCTCTAGATTTAGTGTTTTTGATGCATGTCTATGTGTATTGATGCTATAGATCTAGAGATTATCAAGATGATATGCTTAATGAATGCTATTTTGGTTCATTTGATGGTTTATGCCTATTCTTGATGGTTTGTGCCTCTCCCCTAGTCTAGGTAGCTTTATTTTCATGGTAGTAGTGTAGATTTAGTGTAGTGGTAGTGTAATGTTAGATGGGAGGACAATCTACTCTTGATATTTGATGTTCCATGCTTATGAGTCCAAATGGCATATTCCTCTAATATTGTGTTGCATGTGGATTATGAGCTTAATGAAGGATTAATGACTTGTTTTGATCTATTGTGCTATCCCCATGTTGTCTAGACAATATATGCTCTATTGTTTAGATATATTGTGCTCTTCACATGATGTTTAGACAATACTTGCTTGATTTGTCATCCTTGCCAATTGAATCAACCTAATGCACACACACACTTATCATATTGCAACACATTACCCTCAATTGATCACTTGTTAGTAGTATAGAAAAGTATTGCTTGGTGGTGATCTCTACACCCCAAGACCTCTCTCTCTCTTGTTTACCTCATATTATTTTATTTAGTTGAATTCAATTTAGCTTAATCAACCAACCAACCAATTGTGTGATCACTCGACCTACTAACCCTAATTACCATAGTTTCACAATTCGATACACCATCAAATCCCTTGGGACGATCCCTACTCGCCCTATCTATATTTTATATAGAGAAAGGTAGTAGTGGCTTTCTATAAATGTAAAACTTGGCCACCTCCTAAATTCACACACAACTCTTCAAGCTTGACTTGGTATCGCGACCCTTGTAAAAGAGGACCCGGTCAATATAGAATATATAAAAGGCAGAAACAATTCCATTCCAGACTTTTTTACAAGGGAATTCTTGCAGAAATCTGATGGCGAACCAGCAGCCTCCCCTGAGGCCTCAACTAGTTAAACCTTTTGATATTTGCTTGGGCAAAGCTCTAGTTACCCAATCCCAGTCACAATCCTCTTCGGCATTAGCAGTCACCAATGATAAGCGCCGAATACTGTATATTCAAGCGCCCTAAATTGCATTAGTTAAGTCCGTTGTTTGTTTAATTCTGTAGATTATCTTCATTTGTGTGTTTTTATGCATTTTCAGGTTTAATTGCAAAAAGGGAGCAAAAATAAGCCCTTGTGGATTTTTGATCAACAATGTGCTCAAAAGCTGAATTTCAGTCAACAGTGCAACTCAATTTTGATTGCCACTTTTGACCCAGAAATCTCAAGATCTGGACTTCCAGTATAAAATGGTATATTTAGAGCTCTGAATTATCTTTCTAAATCTTCAAACGGTTTGTCATTCGGAGCTCGTAGCAGAGAGTTATGGCCTTGTTACCAGAGGTGAGCAGAACTGCCTGGCAGCAATGAAATTCTGCCTTGATCTTCATTTTCGACCAACCATCCTTGAGAATTGGATCTCTACCAAAACATGAAGTATTTAAAGCTCTGAATTAGCTTTCCAAATCTTCAAACGGTTCATCATTCGGAGTTTGGAGCGCAAAGTTATGGCTGTTTAACCAAAGTAAGTCTGGGCGGAGCAAGTGAAGCATGGAGCTTTTTGCACTAAATTCGAGTGCTCGAGGCCTTGCTTCGAGTGCTTGAATTTTGGGCAGATTGTTGTTCGGGAATAGCCCATTTCAGCCACTTGCACTTTACATTTACCAATTTTGGATTTCCCTATTGATGAGGTGGTTGAGGATGTCTTTTGGGGGAGAGAGAGAGGCCTTATCTATAAAAGAGAAGAGAAGGGAGGCTACACAATGGAAAAAAGTTTCATTCTAGCAAGATTGAGGAGAGAGAAGAGAGCAAGGAGGGTGTGTTCTTGAAGCAAAAGGAAGGGAGCTCAAAAATGGCTTATTCTTCCAAGCTTCCTTCTTCCATTTTTGTATCCATGGATAACTAAACCTCCATCTAGGGAGGTGATAAAGCTCTCTCTTGTAAGCATGCTTTAATTTCATCTAATTTGGGGAATGATTCATGTACATGGTAGTTTCATGATTTAGAACACTTACACTTGTTGTAATGGATTTCAATGCCTATAAATGATCATGTTGAGTTCATTATCTTGTCTTAGATTTTATCCTCTCATGATTATATAACTTGCATCTTCATAGTGAGGATGGAAATGAAATTATGAAATGGGTTTAAAGGCATGTTGTATGAGAAATTTGTTAATCCATAGCTTAAGGCTTCATTTTGATGGATTAATCTTGTATCTTGACTTCATGTGCTATTACCATAGTGATTGAGGGGTTTGATGGTCCCTAGCTTAGTGAGCATGTTATGGCTACACCCTAATCTAGGTAGTTCTAGCATGTGGCTCTTTGACGGATTATACTTAAATCTTGATCCTATGATTTTCTTGAGGATAATGTAGCAATCTAGTATTGCTACATATCATTGCCATGTAGTGAAATTGTTTCCCAAGTTAATAGAAATTTAGTATGTTTATAGGATTGGTGGTGAATTCACTTCCCTAGACCTCCTTTTCTAGACTTCTTCCTCTTAAATTCCTTACATTTATTTCTTTAAGCACATTTCAATTCTAGTGACTAAGTGACAAACCAACAAAACTCTATATACCCCCTCATCATTCTAAAAGTAATCTAGACTCTTAGGTTGTCATAGACTAGCGCAGTCCCAGTGGTTCGACTTACCCGACCAATAGCCCTATTTTACAATGATTCGTGCTATTGTGAAGGTTGATGTTAATTGACCAACCGATCAATTTTTGGCGCCGTTGCTGGGGACTACAAACGGTTTAGCGACCAAAGTTCTAGGTTTAGTTTTAGTTTGATTGTGAATATTATGTCTTGTGAATACTCCTTGTGTATTTTTGATCATCTTCGTGTTTGTGAGATTCTAGGGACTCGAAACTCGCCGTGGGAACGCTAGCAAATTGTAAGTCTAAAGGCCCCCAGGCAAGTCTCGTGACTTCTAGTTTCGCATTGTGAATATTGTGTATATGTTTAATTTAGCTTGTGAAGCCCTTGTCGAGGCTATTTTTGTTTTACTATATTGCAAAGCATCAGTCCTTGTCGTGGCCATTTATTTCCTATCTTGTTGATAATTGAGGAGAAAGGGATCATTGTATGTGGAGTTGATGATAAAGAATTGTTGTGTTGATTATGTTGTGTGTTGTTGATGTTTAAGTCCTAGATGGAGGGTAGTTATCTTCCAACTCAATTCTACACACCACATGAGTTTTGTGCATTTTGCTCTAGTCATACACATCATACAAGAGAATGTCTTCCAACGAGACAATTCTCGGACTTCTATCTAGAGCAACCAAATGAAAATTTCTTTGAACCGGGTAGTGATCCATACTTCAATAGTTATAACTCGGGTTGGGGAGACCAACAAAACTTCTTGTGGCATGACATAGGAAATTCAACGCCACAATCTCATATGCAACCGTTTCAACCCAATGATCATTCTTTCCCGCCCTCTTCTCCTTGTCCACCGTCTTCATTAGATGAATTTATTGCTGCCAATGAACAAATGATGGAGTCTTTCCACAAGCAAATGATGGAGTCCAATAAGCAAATGTTGGATGACATTGTTGGCATGCAATCCACTACTCATTCTCATTCCCAATCTAGAGTAGAGTTAGATGACCAAATAGCTCAAATTCAACAAATGGTTGATGCTCTAAATCATGAAAATGAAGAAGAATTTTCCATTGAACTCGTGGCCAATCTAAAAGAAAATTCTATGAATGATGAGATTACTCCTAGTAACTTTCATCATGAGAATGATCAAGTGTTCATCACATATGAAAATGATGAAATGGTGGTTGAAGATCAAGTTGTTACCACGCATCAAAATGAAGTAATTGTGGTTCAAAATAAGGAAAATAATGATGATGAGATTGTATCCTATAAAAATCCAGCACAGCCCCTACATAATCCCTTGCTTGATGCACCTCCTTTAATGGAGGATCCTCTAAAAACATGCTTAGCTCATTTTAATTATGCGGATTTTGATGTTGCCAATTCCATTTGAGAGGTGAATTATTTGCTTGATATTCCTCCACCTATTCATTCTCTTCCTTGGGCAACATCAAATGTATCACTCTCTTGGGAGCTTGCATCTCATCCCATTCCCTCACTTGCGTTGTCTCAAGTTGTTGAGCCCGAACCGCCGGATAAGTGTGAGGAGGATGTTGAAATTTTAAAGGATAAGTTGTCGAGCATTCCCGTGCTCAATATAACCCTTCAAAGCCTTTGCTAGGTGCACTCTCACCTACTCCATCTTCCTATAATCCAAATCAGCCCCATAGTCCAAAGTTCTTCATTGAGGATGAAGAGTGGATTGAGGTCTTTCCATTACCTCTTTCCAACTTTTGTCTTCAAGCTCTTTTCCTTCCGCTTCCAAAAGAACTTTCTTACTTAGGGAAGCTTGAATCTCTAGAGAGACATGGTATAGGGTAAGGAGGACTAACTTGATCTCGGTGTGTCTAGCTATCGAGATTTTTGAGGATTAGTACCTGCTCTAACTTCGTCTAGCTATCGACATTAAATTTAGCAACTCAAGGGAAGCAATTCTTTCAATTTCCAAGCTTCCTTCTCTTTGAAATTGTTCGTGCCTTGCAAAATTTTCTGGGAAACGGTTTAGAAAAGCCAAAAATTTGATTTTTCTTAGAACTTCTCAACTCTAATTTTCATTCCCGGAAATTTCCATCGCTTCCTAGCAATTTCACTGGATCTTGGGAATGCTACTCATGTGCATAATGTCTCATTTGTAATACATTCTTGAAAATTTTCGCAAAATCATCCATGCATTGAAATTCTTGCACTGTTTAAAATTTTTCCATGCATTTGCAATGTTTGAAAATTTTTCAAAATTCCCCATGCATTGTCCCATGCAAAATTTCAATTTCTTTGCATGCATGCAAAGCTTCAAAAATCCATCCATGCATTAGATTGGAATAATGTGCAAAGTTTTAAAATTTTCCATGCATGGCTTGAATTGAAGCTGCTGCTTGCAATGATTTTTCAATGCATGGGAATGACATGAAAAATTTTCGATGCATGGAATGGCATGCAAAGTTTTCAAATATTTTTCCAACTGCCATGCAAAGCTTTAAAAATATTTCCATGCATGGGAATGGCATGCCAAGTTTAAAAATTTTCCATCCATGCATTGGAATGGAATGAATTTGCAAAGTTCAAAATTCATCCATACATTGGAAATGTGTTACATTTTGAAAAATTTTCCAATTATATTCATGCATTAGCAAGATGTTGCAAAGTTTGACACATTTGTTTCAGCAATTGCATCCATTCAAAATGCTCACTGGGCCAAGATTCTAGTGCTCGAATGATCTAACCAAAATTCCATAAGCTACTACCCATTTTGGAGCACTCTAAATTCCATTTGGATTGCTCCAAATGTCTTCACCATCAATCCCAAGCTCACTGCCCATTTTTGGAGCACTCTAGCTTCCATTTGGATTGCTCCAAATTACCACACCAACTTGCCGAAGTCACTGCCTTCATTTCGAGCAATCTAGCTCCATTTTAGAGTGCTCCAATTGTGAACCAATCTTGCATGCACCACTGCCCAATTTTAGAGCGCTCTAAATTCCATTTGGATTGCTCCAAATTTCAGCCCAACAACCCGAGCCTACTGTCCTAATTTCAAGCACTCGAAGACTAAATTTCGAGTGCTCGACATCTAACACACCTCTTAGCCAATCTCTCTGCCCCATGCTTGAGCACTCCAGCTCCCATTTGGAGTGCTCGAGCCCAACTCAAACCATCAACCACTCCACAACCATGCCTGCCACTTCTCAAAACCAACTATCTCTCTCTCTCCACACCACCCAACACACACATCTCGGCATCCATCCTAAACCCATCACACACTCTTGGCCACTTTCATGCATAACCTACATCCCTCTCAACTAACCATGCTCTTCTCTCTCTCTCAACCCCACCTGCTGCACACCCCAAGCCAACTTCTTTCCTTTCACTCACAGCAACCAACTCCGTGCAACCAACTAACCTCCAACCCAATGACCATACAAACCCACGCAACCCACTTCAAACCAAACAACCCACACCTTCTCACAACCAAACCACCACCTCTTCAAGCCGAGCACCACCCTCCAACTCATGCTCACCACAACCCAAACCAACAACCTTCCCAATCTCGACATCTCTGCAGACACCCCACCAACCTTCCCAATCTCGGCTTCTCTCTCTTCAACTTCAACCCTACCATGCATGAACCACCTTAAACCATCCTCCACGACCACACCTACTGCAATATACAACCTCACCTCGCAGCCACACCATGCAAATCTCATCACTCGGCAACCCCTCACCCAAGCAAACCCCAAACACCCACCATCCCTCTATCCTCACCACTCTCTAACACCAACGAACCACCACACCAACTCACCATCACCCCCATCAACCACCAACCAACCTCACTATCCATCATCCCCACCATCCATCCCTCACTCACTGCCACCATTTCGAGTGCTCGAAGTGAAGCTTCGAGCACTCGAAACCACCTAATCCCTCTTTTAAACCCCCACACTCCCATTTCGAGGGCTCGCCGCTGCCATCACAACACCACCATGCATGAGCCACCTGAATCCACCTCCCAAACCCACCCTCTCGGAATCTACAAACCAACCCATCCATGCAACCCCACTCACAACCCTCTCTCTCTCAGCACTTACAAGCCCTGCATCCATCTTACAACCCCTCTACAAACCAACCCAACCAACAACAACCACTGCCTTCACTTCGAGTGCTCGAAGTAAAGCTTCGAGCACTCGCTGCAACCTCTACTTCACTCACAACACCATCATCTCTCGGCTTCCCATGCATCAACCCAACCCCACCAAAAACCAACCAACCTCTTCCTCTCGGCAAACTCCCCACCACCTCCTCACATAAACCCACTTCCCATTCCCCACCTCTTGGCAACCTCAACTCAACCCAACCCAACCCTTCCCTCGGCCCTCATCACCTCACCACCCTAACCAAACTACAACACCCCCCACAACGAACCTAAACCCCACCCATCACCACCAAGACACCCCATCTCTAGGCATCTCCAATAACATTCAAATGCCATCAACCTCACAACCCCCTACTCTCGGCATCCTCCCTCACCAGCCCTCTCTCTCTCCACAACCCAACCATCCAACCAACCTCACCAAACTTCCTCATCCAAACCACCACTTTACCACCTCCAAGTCACAACCATCCAACCCCAACACACATCCAACCCTCATCTCTCTATCTCGGCAAACCACCAACCTCCTCTCTCTCTTTAAACCCTCATACATGCCATTCAAAAAAAAAAAAAAAAAAAAACCAAAAACAAAAAAAAAAATAAATAAATAATAATAATAATAAATAAATAATAAATAAATAAATAAATTTGTTGTGCTTATTTTGAGGAGTGTGGGATTGACAATTTTGGAGGGTTGATTATGATTGTTGATGTTACTCTAGGCTAGAGAGTATTTTTGTCTACAAATTTTTGGGTTTTCATACACCATGCATTGTCTTTGCCTCTAATTTTTGTCTTGCACACCACCTGTTCGACAAAATTCCTGAGCCAACTTCATCTCTCTAAATTCCCCACTTTTGGCCCTATTTTGTTATCTATTTTAAACTTGTGGCTAATGTCTGCATTTGTGTTTTGTTTGGATTTTTATCTTGCACTAAAATTCAGGTTAGTGTTTTTATTTCTGTTTTGGTTTTTCTTACGAGCCTATGTTTTTACCTGTGTACAGTAGTTATGTTTCGATAGGTCTTCATGTCCAAGTTTGGGGGACGCCATTGCGCACTCACATGGCTGCACATCTACGTCATTGTCACTTCACTTGGTATTATTGTTCTTTTCCCCCCTTTGCTCTTATTTTGGTATGCTTGTCTTCACACATTGAGGACACTGTGTTATTCAAGTTTGGGGGTGCATTTATACATTTTTGGTTTTGCATTTTTGCTAAGCAATGATAGTATAACTTGACACTAGTTGGAGATGAAGCATATGTTTAATACCTTGTGTATAGAAGCAATTGACATTTTTGAAAATAAAGAAAAATTTGAGTTGAAATGATCATGTGGATTCAAATCAGTCTATATAAATGTCTCAATTATATTCTCGCTGGATTTAACACTCTTTTAAGCTTCACAATGCACAGATGCCCATTGGAAACTTAACTGTGAGGCATGCAACTTGATTGACCTTGACCTTGGCCTAGTTAATTTGATTTGATGAACCTGATAGATGAATATCTTTGGCATGATTTAAGTTGTCTAAAAAAAAAAAAAAAACTGAGAAAGAAAGAAAAAAAAAATGACCAGTTGACGTTCGTAGCCTTTCCAACTCGAGCTATTAAGCCCTAGGAGTGTCTCTACACTTAGCACCCTAAAGCCGTCTGGTTTGGGAGTTGTTGGCCTAACACTTGCTACAAGGGTTGGTTAGAAAGCTTAAAGGACTTAAACATTGCACAGTCATTCAAAAAAATTGTAATAAGCATGGTTCGTTGGAGTTCGTAGCCTTTCCAACTTGAGCTATTAAGCCCTAGGAGTGTCTCTACACTTAACACCCTAAAGCCATCTGGTTTGGGAGTTGTTGGCCTAACGCTTGCTACATAGGTTGGTTAGAAAGCTTAAGGGACTTCAGCATTGCACAACCATTCTATGTTTCGCTTATGAGTTACAATAAATTGTCAACAAGCAACAAAAGTTGTCTTGTAAATAAAATCATGTCTTAGGGACCTCATTTAAAGGAGAATTCAATGATTTGAAAACTTGTGCTTGGAAATTGGAAAAGAAAGTAAAAGCCGCATGTTGAGAATCCAATCCACTTTCACTAAAGTTAGAGTTGATTTCCATTTAAGAGATGACAATTGAGTTATTTATATGGACTATGATGTTGATACATGCATGTTGAAATGTGTTTGGTATCAATGCTTCATATATGCAAAGTAGTCTTCCCAATGACCCCATCTCCAGCTCTTTTTCTGTTTCAAGTTATTTTTGAGCTATGTATATATCTCATTTTACCATGGATGATATTTTTGTAGTAGCATGCCCATGGTTGTCTTTTCATTAAGTTTTTCATTGTAGTTTTGCTAAGGGACTAGCAAAATGTAAGTTTGGGGGTGTGATAAGCGTCGAATACTGTATATTCAAGCGCCCTAAATTGCATTAGTTAAGTCCGTTGTTTGTTTAATTCTGTAGATTATCTTCATTTGTGTGTTTTTATGCATTTTCAGGTTTAATTGCAAAAAGGGAGCAAAAATAAGCCCTTGTGGATTTTTGATCAACAATGTGCTCAAAAGCTGAATTTCAGGCAGCAGTGGAACTCAATTTTGATTGCCACTTTTGACCCAGAAATCTCGAGATCTGGACTTCCAGTATTGAATGGCATATTTAGAGCTCTGAATTATCTTTCTAAATCTTCAAACGGTTTGTCATTCAGAGCTCGGAGCAGAGAGTTATGGCCTTGTTACCAAAGGTGCGCAGAACTGCCTGGTAGCAATGAAATTCTTCCTTGATCTTCATTTTCAACCAACCATCCTTGAGAATTGGATCTCCACCAAAACATGAAGTATTTAAAGCTCTAAATTAGCTTTCCAAATCTTCAAACAGTTCATCATTCGGAGTTTTGAGTGCAAAGTTATGGCTATTTAACCAAAGTAGGTCTGGGCGGAGCAAGTGAAGCATGGAGCTTTTTGCACTAAATTCGAGTGCTCGAGGCCTTGCTTCGAGTGCTCGAATTTTGGGCAGATTGTTGTTCGGGAATAGCCCATTTCAGCCACTTGCACTCTACATTTACCAACTTTGGATTTCCCTATTGATGAGGTGGTTGAGGATGTCTTTTGGGGGAGAGAGAGAGGCCTTATCTATAAAAGAGAAGAGAAGGGAGGCCACACAATGGAAAAAAGCTTCATTCTAGCAAGATAGAGGAGAGAGAAGAGAGCAAGGAGGGTGTGTTCTTGAAGCAAAAGGAAGGGAGCTCAAAAATGGCTTATTCTTCCAAGCTTCCTTCTTCCATTTTTGTATCCATGGATAACTAAACCTCCATCTAGGGAGGTGATAAAGCTCTCTCTTGTAAGCATGCTTTAATTTCATCTAATTTGGGGAATGATTCATGTACATGGTAGTTTCATGATTTAGAGCACTTACACTTGTTGTAATGGATTTCAATGCCTATAAATGATCATCTTGAGTTCATTATCTTGTCTTAGATTTTATCCTCTCATGATTATATAACTTGCATCTTCATAGTGAGGATGGAAATGAAATTGTGAAATGGGTTTAAAGGCATGTTGTATGAGAAATTTGTTAATCCATAGCTTAAGACTTCCTTTTGATGGATTAATCTTATATCTTGACTTCATGTGCTATTACCATAGTGATTGAGGGGTTTGATGGTCCCTAGCTTAGTGAGCATGTTATGGCTACACCCTAATCTAGGTAGTTATAGCATGTGGCTCTTTGACGGATTATACTTAAATCTTGATCCTATGACTTTCTTGAGGATAATGTAGCAATCTAGTATTGCTACATATCATTGCCATGTAGTGAAATTGTTTCCCAAGTTAATAGAAATTTAGTATGTTTATAGGATTGGTGGTGAATTCACTTCCCTAGACCTCCTTTTCTAGACTTCTTCCTCTTAAATTCCTTGCATTTATTTCTTTAAGCACATTTCAATTCTAGTGACTAAGTGACAAACCAACAAAACTCTATATACCCCCTCATCATTCTAAAAGTAATCTAGACTCTTAGGTTGTCATAGACTAGCGCAGTCCCAGTGGTTCGACTTACCTGACCAATAGCCCTATTTTACAATGATTCGTGCTATTGCGAATGTTGATGTTAATTGACCAACTGATCAACCAACATATTCCAACCTCTTGTTTTCCCATCAACTTTCAAGTCAGCCCTAGTTAATCCAACACCAAATCCTTTCCAAGTCCAACCCCGAGTTCAAAAACAGTCCCAAATCCAACAATTTACTACTAAAAAAAGCACCCAATCCATATATTGAAAAACCCCCTACTTCCTTGTTTTGCATTGAGCCACACCTTAGTCACATTAAAAATCCACTTGAATTGGCCCGCTCCTATTTTCCAAGTAACCTTCACTATGCCCCAGGCCATCCTTCTAAAACTCTTCGGTTTTACAGAGATATCCTGTACCATACTGACTCTATCATAGTCAAAACAACTTACGATAAGAATGAGTCTTCCAAAGTTATTTACCATTCCCTGTACATTCGACGGATAATCTCCATGAATGAATGGGGCAGTGACCTTTACCTGATCATAATATTTAGTTTACATATTATGATTATATGACAGCCTGGTCCTCTGTTCTACTATACCAAAATGAGTCATTTACTCATTCCTGGTTCATAAATTTTGACAGTCATTTCAACAGTTAAATTCCTACCTGGTTTCTGAGATGGTGGACTCTTCATGGAGCTATTCCAGAAATCCTCCCCCTCTCCCTTGCAGATCAAGTCAAAATAAAGTCTTAGTAAAGACTAAGTACTTGTCATAAAAGAAAATAAATAAAACTAAGACTAAGTACTTGTCATAAAAGAAAATAAATAAAACTAAGGTTTTAAGCATTTATCAAACAAGCAAAAGATTTAGACTTATAACACACATAACATTAGTCACATTTGATTTGCTACACAGTCATTCCACATGTTAATTGCAATGGTGTCCCTTATATGTTCTCCTTTAACAATATCCCTTGGAGTTCGATCATCACCTGCATCTTCATCTTCAACTTGAACTTCAACTTGGTTTAAGAGCTCCCGATCTACTTCATCAATATGTCTTTCAACAGGATCAACGCCCATTAAATAATTATACAGAATGCAACATGTAAGGATAATCTCTATTTGTGTTTCGATCGAGTAAGTGGGCTCAGTTGTGCTTCCTATAATTGGAAATCGTTTCTTTAATTCACCAAATGCTCTCTCGATCGCATTACGTAACGACGCATGTCGTAAGTCAAACAATTCCCGAGGATTTTCAGGTCGACGTGAAGCAAATTCTTTCAAGTGATATCGAACACCTCTATAAGGCGTGATAAGTCCACCTCGTAGCATATATCCACCATCAACAAGATAATATTTACCTATTAAAAATAAAAGTTGTTATCATTGAATAACTATAAATTAGAAAATAATATTTTATAAATTTTATATAGAAATTACCTTTAGGAATTCTCAACTTATCCTTTTTTTCAAATGCATTCTTAATTACTCTCGAGTCTGATGCAGTCCCTTCCCATCCAGGAAAGACATGTGAATCTCAAGTCAAATGAATAAGCAGCCAACACATTTGTGGTTGGAAAATTCTTTCGACCATGATATCTTGGAGCGTCTTCAGTAGGTACTCTCACACGAACATGTGTTCCATTAATCGCACCTACACAATTCTGATATAAATTTATTTTATAAATTTTTTATATCAACATATGTATAAAAATTTTAAAATAAAATGATCTATTTACCTTGAAGTATGGATAAAACCTACTATTGCTAAGTATCTCCGTAGGGACTTCTAAACCATCAGGCTGTCGGAGAAATTTTTCTTCTAACGAGATTATTGACCACTATGGAAATGGCGACTTGTAGTCTCACCGGAGCAACGAAAAAAAAACTGAATCGTGCGATTCCTCACATTGTGTGATAATATGTGAAGAAATTTTGCAACTTGTTCTTCAACTGATGCATTTTTTGTTGCCTTAAGACCAGCATCCCTTTTAAGAATCTCACATAAATTTTGGCAAGCCTCTGGTCCCATTCGAGTTATATCACAACATCTTTGATTTGTCCTAAGTTGGTTCATAAGTTCATTTCGTACCATTTCTCTTTCAAAACTTGATTGTCTAGTGAGTCGATTAACATAGTTTCTCCTTTGAAACTTTTTTCGTAAAAGCCAATACACAACCAAACAAATAACTTGAGTTGCAGCCAAACGCCTTCTTTGTTCCCACAAAAACCATTCATTTGTTGCCATATTATTACGCCTCTCCATCTACCATTTCAAAACTTATTGTCACCCTCAAAATTCAATAAGTGTAGATTAATAAAATAAGAGTATAAGACACACTCAACAAATATATGACGTTCTGATAATATATATATATATAAGAATGCCCACCCAAACATAACCTATGATAATTATGTAATACTTATGATTAGACATAAACCAATTGATTATGTTGGTATTGCAACGAAAATCTAGTTGCAATATTTCAAATAATGACCATAATAAGACATAATTAGGACTGTATCAACGACATTCTCATTATGGCATGCAGGATTTATAATATTTCATGTCCATAATAGCCCATTACAACTTGATGACAGCCTCACCAGGGCGTGAAATAAAAACTTAATATTTTTTCCTTTGTCTATTTTCTGGCCTAACAGATAAGATAAATATTCTGATACAAATTTATATCAAATCTAGAGCTTAAAAAATTTAAGATATGCACCTCCATTTTCAATTAAAAATAAATAAAATTGACATTAAAATAAAACTCCAAGACTTTGAACAATATAAAACTCCATTTTCAATTAAGATGGTGTATTCTTTTGACCTTCTCGATATCTGTGGAACACAAGAAAAAGAGACAAGGGTCGCATATAACGTACCAAAAAACAAAAAAAGGTTGGACACAGTGCATCAGCAGAAGAGAAACAAAAAATTCTATGCATGAACATGGAAAATTTTGTGGAAAACAAGATACAAGAGGAATGCTCAAATCGGTGACAGTAGAGAAAACAGAATATGCATTTTTTTTCTTCTCAAGTTTCCTAGTTGCTTTTAAACCTTTTTTCTTGAATCCCTCATGAAATATGAACAAAACTTTGCAAGGACTAAATTTCCCTTTTTTTTTTCTTTTTTCCTTTTTTTCTTAATAAGCAAAAGAATTAGAGTTTTGCTGCAAAGAAAACAACCCTTAATATCTAGATGATACCTCATTGGCTATAAAATTGGGCAGAAGTGTTATTTTTTAAAATTAAATTAGTGGGTTTTTTTTTTTAATAAGTAAAATATATTCAAAAGGCACTGGACTGCATATTTGTGGGGTTATTACAGTTTGCCATGTGAGTTCTCCCCCCCTACGGCAGTGGATTATCAAGTGTGTGTTTTTTTTTCCTTTCTAAATTCACATTAACTATAACAAAAAGATAAAAGAGAGAAACCCACAAAATTACAAAGTTCACAAGAAAACCATCGACATAATTAAAGATAATCGTACAAATTTTTTCCGTAGAATATAAAATTAAATCTCCAATTGTATACTGACAAATCTTAAGGAAAAAATAATAATAATAAAAGAGGAAAACTTAGATCGATTCAAGAAACACACGTGAAAATCGAATACTCCAAGAAGATGATGAAATCAGATGAATTTTCGAAAGGCTTGCGTAACTCCAAAGGCGCTATTTGTAAACCCTAGATTTTTTAATGAATTTAACCGTTATAAACCTTTCCCTTCTCTCTCTCCTATATACTTCCTCCTCCAGCACCAAGACCACAATGTGAACCCACTTCCCCTTCTCTCTCTCCCATACGTGAACCCACTTCTCCCTTTTCTCTCTCCTATTTCTTCTTATAGCAGTGAATTTTGGCGCCTTTGTTCCCGCGCTGAATACATGCCTTCCTTTGTTCCCGCGCTGAATACATGCCCTAATATCAAGTGCAATTTTGAGGGTAAAATAGGCAAGACAAATATTATATGATCCATTGCCTTCCCTTTCCTTCCTTATCCTCCCATTTTTGGAAGGTTAACAAATTGCTATACATTGTTATAAATAACCCTCCAAACCCTTCCCTCTCCTTCCCTTTCCCTCCACTCACTTTACCCAAACACAATTTTTTTATAACTTTCCATCACCTTCCCTTCCCTTTCCCTTTAAACCCACTCTACCAAACTGAGCCTTAGGGACGATGTACATCTCTAGTGACCATCTTGTTTCTTTCGCTTCCGCATTTCGGATCTGTTATCGGGTCATCCTTTCGGTTCATCACTAACACACTGGGTTGAAAAACTTGGGTCGTCACACATTAGAACACATAGAACATCATTAATCAATTATAATCATCAAAAGCCTTAGATTCAAGGTCCAGGGATCAATTTCGAAAAGCTCTCTTTATTTTCTCTCTCTATGGTTTACTCTCAAGTTGGAGAAGAAGATGATGCTGAGCTTGGAGATGGCAATTGAAGCCTTCAAGATGACATCCATCCTCTCTATGGCTAGCTAAATCCTCACTTAGGGCTTGGATAAGCCCTAAGCATGTGTAATTGTATATCATGTCTTTAGTTTTTGGGGATTTCTAAGTTGTCTAAGTTTTCTTAGCCTTGTGGATTCATACTTGGCTATACCAAGCATTGTATTACTGAATTCTTCTAATTAATCTTCAAATTGACTATATGTAGTCTTATATGTAATTGATGATTGATTGATCTCTACATTGAGTACCTTTTGTAATTGTATTCAATGATAGCCATACATTATTTACATTGGATATACTTGTTCTTGATTTGATGAATTATGCTTAGTCTTGATAGATTGTGCTACACCATTAGAGTAATTGTAGTTAGGTAGACAATTCATGCTTGAGTTTGATATTCATGCTTATTCATTGCAATTGTAATATTTGTTTGTACTTGTAGGCACATCCTCATTATATAACTTATTTTCCCCATTAATTGAAGGCATTTGGTGCAATTACTTTGGCTTAGTGGTGAAGTCCATGCCCTAAGTCCCTCTCACTCTTACTTTAATCCAATTTAGTTTTCCTATAATCTCATTTATATCTCTAATTAACTTAATTACATAATGGGTTACGTGCAAAAAAAATCCCTGATATATAGGGTTTGTGCATAACTAGTCCCTACTTTTTGAAAATATGCATATTAGTCCATAAAATTTTAAAAAAAATGTGCAAATAAGTCTTCTGACCATTTTTTTACAAAAAGTAAACTTGAAAACCCTATTTACCCTTTTGATTTCCAATTTGCCCCTCACCCATATGTGCATATAAGCCCCATGTACCCATTTCGCTCCCCTCTCTCTCTCTCTCTCTCTCTCTCTCTATCTATTTTCTTTCTTTCCTTTCTTTATTTCTTTATTTCTCCATATCTGCTTCCATATTATGTTCTTGTTAGCCTAAAATTCTATCACGAAGACATTCTAGCTAAGAGCTCACTCTATCTCAATTGTTTTTGTGAATCAGTGGATGGATTTTAGTTCCTGAACACAGCAAGTAGGAGCATGCATCTAAACACCATCCTTCCCAACTTTAGAAATTTGAATCCTAAACTAAATCCAGGTTCATTTTCATCAGATGAACACTAGGTAAAGATATATCATTCACATACACAGTATAACATCTCCTACAAGATTCTTTTCAACGATTTTGGATTATGAGAAAAACGAATGGCAAATCACTTTTATGAGGAGGAAATAGCACCGAATGATTGAAAAAATATGTAATATCATCTTATACAGGAAGTTAAATCCCATAAGGGCCAGTATCATTACATGACATATTAACATAAGTACACACTAGCATAATGAGCTCCATGTTCGTAAAGCTAGTCAGGCATTCGGCTTGAGAATGGCACCCCTGATGATAAGTCCTCCTTTCCAATGTCCTCCATGTTCGTAAAGATTAAAACACACTTTTCTATTTTCTCCCTCTTCAGCCAAGAAGTTGCCTACCTTGAGCTTTATTTACTATCCTCTGGGCTTCTCGAAAAGGCTTACTCGGCGCTCCTGAATTTTTCCATTTGGGAGGGACATTCCAAGTGTGATTGGGATTTCCCATCCAAATGCCCCTTTATGGGTAAAGGCTAACAAAAGCATAAAATTGAAAAATACAAAGAAAAATTGAAACAATCAAACCATCCACGCTGACAGATGGAGTGTCCCAAACCAAACCAAACCAACAAATCTACAAACCCATCACCCACATACAAAGAAAAATAACCCCATAATAGTCAACCCATTATCACCTCTAGCAGTCCAAACAAAGCTTTTTTTTTTTCCAAATCTTCAAACCCGTCAACAGTGGACAGCTCAATTATGGCGGCGTCCGATTCCAAAGATTCATGCAGAAGAAGTAGGCATAGCTGTCGAGAGAGGACAGGTTGCAACAACAATAATATCCAGAGCTTCACTTCGTAAAAAAATTGAGGTTGATTTCGCGATTAATTTGGTTCGACTCACCAAATCAGATCCCAGACTCAACGGCGGTTGTCACCGGTGAGGTCGTGGGATGATCGGCGAATTCAGTGCCAGAGAAGGAGAACAAACTGAAGGAGTAGAGAGAGAAAGTGTGCACTGTACATAGAAGGGGGTGTTTGGCACAAAAATGGTTAAGTGTGTTTTATATAGTAGAGGAATGTTTGGTTTTGGTTTTAATTATATTCAGGTTTAGGTTATCCCAATTTTATATAATTTGAAGTTTATTTTATCCTTGTCCCAAACAAACACAATTTTACACAAATTTGGACAAAATAGTCATTTTACATGGCTTATATTTATAGTTATTAATTTATTCAACTGAAGTGAGGGTATTATTGTCATTTTACACCACACAGGGACCTATTTGCACCAAATTAATAGTATAGGAGGGTTTTTTACCACATAGGGACCGTTTTTCACTATATCAATAATAGAGGGGGTTTTTGCACTTAAACCTTACATAATTAGTCTAAACAAACCAATTATCATCTTTTCAATCTCACGCAATTAGTACTTTATTTTGGTCACGTTAGCCATGTACTTTATTTTGGTCACGTTAGCCATGTAGACTATTATATAGTTTTTAGTTTTTGCATTTTGGACTCAAATTTTGGATTGGGTTTGGATCTTCTGAGTTAATGCACCCGATCATCAGATGTGGGGCGTTACATTCTCTCTTGAAATCGAGTCAATGACGTAGTGGTATAGCATGTGAAGAAAATATCAACCAAAAAAAAAAAAAGAAATTTGTGATTTTAATAGCCTAAAAGCAATAAATGAATTGGCAAATAACTCCAATCATCTTGATTTTTCTCTAAATTAATTTATGTTTGAAAATGCAGTAGTTAAAAAATTTGCAATCCAAATGAGTATAGCTCTGTAATGTTTGCAATCCAAAGGAAAGTTTATGTGATTACAGCAAAGCTCATAAAAATGTAAGCAAATATTTTATTCAAAAACAATGGGGGGAAGGAATTCTAATTCCTAGTTTTATCTTGATTCCAATTCCCTCAAATCTAAATAACATTTTTTCAAGGAATTAGTTACTCCAAATCATATGTGTACACACACATAGAGAGAGAAAGAGAGATAAAGTAATGGCGATGGAGACGGGAAGAAAAAAGAGTTTGGGGAACTCCTCTATTTTCCTACCCATTTTTTTAATTGCAATTCTTTTACTCACCCTTCTCCTGTTAGGCGCGTCCCAGAGGATCGAAAAGGAAGTCAATTCCATTGAAGCACAACAAACCCTTGATTCATTTAAGAGAGATCATAGATTTTGAATTCAACACCGGGTTTGGGTTTATGTTCGATTTGGATCTAAACCCGTTTTACACTGACCCGTTCATTGAATGGCACATGAGAACACCATTGGAGGTCTAAAATCGTTGCATGGTCTGATTTTTGGTTGTGCACATGATAAAAATAAACAGATAACAAAACGGAATAAAATAAAAAAGAAAATAAAGAATGTGTGTGTGTGTGTGTGTGTGTGTGTGTTTTTTTACGTATACTATTCTTCGTGAGTCCCATGAGTGGTGTGACTGTGTGGTACATTATATATATGCTTGAGTTTGTGCATGGAATGGGTATTATGCGCATGTGGAAAATACATATGAGTGCATATGTATTTTTGTTTTTTTCCCCCTGGCAAACACGAGAGACTACATATTATTACTTACAACCAAAAGTACAAGCAGGCAGAGCAAAAATAAATACTCCACATTACAAGAAACCCATAACTGAACGCACAATGGAAGAGGAGTCTAAGATTCACATCCACTTGAGGCAGAAAACTAGTGTAACAGGTGGACGCTTGCCTATTTACCCAAAAGCTCGATTTATTAGGTAGTATTGCATACCCACCCATTTATACCCAATCACTTTCTCATCCGATTCTGATGTGGGACAAATGACCTTTGTTACATTCTCCCCCACCCAAACTCGCAACGCCCCCGTTGTGATTCGGGCCACCCTGCCTACCCGGGATGCTATCCCGAACGCCTTCCGGGCCGGGTACTTGGCGTGACACCGGATCAAGGATTGGGTCTGGCTCTGATACTAACTGTAACGGGTGGGCGCTTGCCCATTTACCCAAAAGCTCGAACTATTTGGTAGTGCTGCATACCCACCCATTTATACCCAATCACTTTCTCATTCGATTCCGATATGGGACAAATGACCCTTGTTATAACTAGCCAGTGGGCGTAGGCAAACAGGAGCAAAAACATAATGGCCCAATAAAGACTGAAAGCCCACAGGAGCATGAACATGGATTGGACTTAAGGCCCAGCCAAACAAACCCATGTAAGGGGAGGCCCACCCACAAGAACCAAAAGCTTCGCCCAGACCCATCTCTGCCCACTTAGCGTGAACCAAACGCCAACAGAACGACTTCATCAGGATGCAATAATTGGAAAACACCACTGTCATCGGAAAACACCATAAGCAGAGGACACCGTGAGAGCGAGACAGCATCCCCAACGACCAAAACGGCAAGGATTGATAATTATCCCACAAAGGGAGTTAAGAAGTAATTTCATGGCCTAAAGAAATCCAGTAAGGAGGAAGGGTTTCTTAAAGGAATTATTTAGAGGGCTCCCAATAGTGAACGCATCATGGCCATGAACAAGCAGCAAAGAGACCATTAAATGGCAGATCGGATGAACCTCGTCCTCGTCGAGGCTGAAATTGACGGTGCCGTCGTGATTGCAGCAGGGATTTCGCAGCCACACCACGACCTAACACAAGATATGAGAATACCCTAGGAAATCAAAAGCGCAGGCATCAACCCACCATAGGAAAAGCAACATCAAAACCCACCCAAGCCCCATAAATCAACCGGTGGATCCTCATCGCCAACCACTGATGGACCCAAGGAAACCCAATCTAACACCGAGACTAAACAAACACCAACACAACACATATATAAAAGTAGAACTAAAAAAGAAACAACTAACAAAATACCGGGATCAAAAGGAAAGATCGACATAAAAGAGCCATTCTTTTAGCCACCGACCAAAACACGCGCTCCAACAATCCATCGGAGATAGGAAGCCATCCTAGCGAACCACCCACAGAAACAAGTGACTTGAGATTGCAAGGAAACCATCCTCGTGTACCGCAACATTGGAGCAAAACCCTAACTCTGATGAACAGAGAGATTGCTACTTAAGGATATATTTTTTTTGAGTGCATATGTATTATTAGAGTGTATTATTTGCATAATAGGGAAAGGAACCGAAAGTGGGCCTTCTTGTTATCAAAATGAAGATGAGTTTGCCTTACTTGGCCTAAAGCATCTATGTGTGTATTTTTCTCTAGTAGTGAAGGAAATAAGTAGAAGATGTAAATGGGTTCTTCTAATGTTTTGTTTGTTTGGACGTCAAAATATTTTTCAGAAAATATTTTTTTTATTTTTTTGATATTTGATTGTTGTAAAATATTTATGAAGAAAAAAAATATTAAAATTTAACAAAAATAACTTATTTATCAATTTTTGAAAAGTTATTTTACATGCCTCGCCCGATGGATTCGACCTCAACCTCGATGTAGACCTTTGTCCAACACCGACAAAGTAAAAATAAAAAAATATTTTACCTAAAAAAAATATATTTTTTCAAAAAGAATATTTTACGTGGAAACAAACTGAGCCTAAATAGCTGATAGAGTGGGAAAGAATGTTGAGAGTTCATTGTGTATGTGCATTTGCAGATACATGAAGGAAAGAAAGACGAAGCCTTCACCCTAGGAAAATGCCTTTCATCTCTTTTCACTTTCGAAGACGACTCGACGACAAGTTAGTCGCAAGCTTGGAGAGTGTATTTTGTCCTTTAAGTTGTGACCTTTTTCGTCATTTTGTAAAATCATATTTTTTTAAAATATATATATTTAAAATACTTATATAACGGTAATTTGAACAAAGTCTAACTTTAATGTGTCAGGGCTTATTTGCACAATTTGTTTACTCTAGTTTGTACACATAAAGTGTGTGATACATACGGTAAGCATATAGTAAAATGATATTTTCTCTACTTGACTTGAAAAAGAATAATGATTTAATATCAGAGCAATATCTTAAACCCATGGTAAATACTTCGTTTTAACTCTCCGTCCATAAGAAAAATCTTAATCATTCATTACATTGTCATTAAAACTTTTATTAGTTGATCATCCCAAATGGACAATACTTGGGTCCTTTCTTCCAAGAATAAAGTTCATCCTCAGCTAATGTGGCACAATACAATTTAGACATGTCTTTAAAAAATTTAAAAATAATCAATATTCATTTTCTCGTAAATCTATTGGGTATGGAGATTTATGGGGAGAAGAGAGGGGGGAAGGCAGAGAATAGAGTCTTGCTAAAAGAGAGATTCTAAAATTTTCAAGTAGGAAAAAAAAAAATTGGGTTAGATTTAACGCATAAGAAGTTGGATAATAACCATTATTAAAAAATTTAAAAATTTGAACATGTGTCTAAATTATATATAAATATTTGAAAAAATTTAGACATGTGTCTATATTGTATTAGGTTACATCAACTCGATGGATAAAATTCAACCTAATTCAAATAATCATCCAAATACTTTTCACAATCAACATAATTAAGAAACCAATAAGTTTATCAACCAACCCTAAATCTTATACGTTCAATGTATTAATTCTTTCTTCTTCATCATCATCATAAAATCTTTGCTTATATAAGATTGTTGAACATTTTAAGCTTCAACCTTTTCCTTTTCTTTTTCTTTATTCATGTAGTTTGCCATGTACTTGAATTCTTCTCACACGAAGAACAACAAGAATGATTCAATATATCTGAAATATCTATACAGAGAGTCTAGATCTCTTGCTCACAAGATAATTTATCTACGTGTTTTTATATTAATAGAAGTTTCCATTAGAAAAATTCAACATTATTTTAATCAAAATATCAAATCTGTTCATTCGAATCATTCCTTCATCAATACATATACTCATATTTTAAAGTGTTACTTTTTCAAAAAGACAAAATATGACCGTTAGAACGGTTCATATAGAAAGTATAGATTAATTTTCTTATTTTACGATGAGTAAGAGATCACAACTTTGAGTAAGAAAATTTATTCACATTTTGTAAATAGACCACTAAATTAAATCTAACGGTGCACTTACAAACCCACTAAATTATTTCCTTTTACTTAAAACCACTGTTAGTCTATTTTAGTTTTCAAACCTAAGAGTCCTAATACCACCTATTTTAATAATTAAGGCAATTACCAAAATTGCAAAATTCTTTACACGACTCTTTTTCACAAAAATATGTAATTTAGGAAGAAAAATAAAATCAGCTCTCTTTCACTATCCTTGCTCACAGGTCTCTCACAAAGCCTATGATTTACTTGGAGATTTTTTGGAATAAAAATCTGTACCAACTGAATTTAGGAAGAAACAAAAATAAAAATAAAAAATAAAAATCCAGCCATGATTGTCATAGGTCACTCTCTCAAACATTCTACTATTTTCAAGTCATGATGGTCTTACTCACAAGTCTCTCTCAATCAAAGAAATTCTTGATCTCTTCTTCCAAATTTGTTTTGTTATGAAAAATTACTACCGCTCAACCTCCTTTGTGGATGTTTATCTATCACTAATTCAATACATTGACTCTCACTCTTGTTGATTTTTTTTTCCCTAAATTCGATTGGCTCAAATTTTGGTGAAAAGAGTTGAGTAAAGAATTTTGATAGTTTTGGTAATTGCCTTAATTCGATTGGCACAAATTTTGGTGAAAAGAGTTTAAAGAATTTTGATAGTTTTGGTAATTGCCTTAATTATTAAAATAAGTGGTATTAGGATTCTTAAATTTGGAAACTAAAACTTGGCTGAGAGTGGTTTTGAATTAAAAAAAAAAGAAGAAAAAGAAGAAGTAAGGTTAGAATTCGACCGATTGATTTAATTTAATAACCTAGGTACAAAGTGTGGATAAATTTTCTTATTCACCTATAAACAGACTCTTGTACATCTGTCATATTTTATCTTTTCGAAAAAATAGCACTTTAAAATATATGGAGTAAATGTATCGAGGAAGGAATGAACCGATTTGATACTTTGACTAAAATAATGTTGAATCTTTCTAATGGAAACTTTTATTAGTATAATATATATATATATATATTATATTTCCTAATTTGTTCAAAACACGACTTGAATATTATGGGTACCATATAAATAGTCACTAAAGCCACGTTTTTTAACTAAATATCTCAAAAGGATAGGAAGAAATAAAATACTCCCGAACTTTTTATGTGCATATGCATTTATTACATGCACTGCAAAGGGAATTACCAACTAAAGAGAATCATAATACTAAGAAATAGACAAATAACCATATATAATTTGTTTGTTTATTATTAGTATTTATTTTGAATCAGTTGTAGATTACAATCTTTTTTGTGCTTCCATGGCCATGAAAAATTATAAATAAATAAATTATTATTATTTTTTAATTTTTTTCTTAAAATGTGTATAGGTTTCACAACATATTCTCTATTTAAGTTAGGTATACGATTTGAAAGCAAGATTTTAAAGATTTATTTTTAGAATTTCTATCAACTTCGTTGTATCCCTAAAAATAATAAACAAGTAAATGAGAAGACGCTATCATTGAACTTTTTATGAAGTATTCATGCTATAACTTTGTCTATCACAAATATTATATATGTATAGAGAGAGAGAGAGACTGTGGACCAGGTAATAGAAGGCACCTAAAAATGGTCCTAACTTCTAATGAGGATTATGAGGGTGACCATACCTTCTAGTTCCTCTTGTACTTTAGACTTTACTATTCAATTTACATTAAAAAGGAAAAAAAGAATAAAAAACAAAAACAAAACAAAAAACACAAGAAATTTTGTTATGGGGTGCAATTACTTGGACATACATATATTTTTCACGAGTTTGGACAACTATTTTTAAAAGTTAGATTAGGTTTGACTTAAAAATTTTCATTCTAAACTTTTTCTCTACGGATTTTAACCAAACAAAATTAAAACTTTATTAATTTTTTTGAAAGGTAGAAAAATAATAAATAAATAATTAGAACTTGTATGTGCAAACAAATAGTGTAAAGTTTCTTGTCAAATTTTTTTTTTTTTTTTTTTTGGTAAGGTAAAGGTTTCTTGTCTAACAAAACCGAATTGTTGTGAAAAGATAAATTTAATTAAAAAAAAAAACCCTAGTTTCCAACTGCCACAACCCAAACCTTTTGATCATCAGATCAGATGGAGTAAAAATTCGGAGAGGATGGGACCCATAGTATTGATTTCACCAAACATGTAATAAAGATTAACGGTGTGGGTAGAATCATGTAGTTCACAATAATAACCCTGTGATACACAGTAACTTCTCGTTATTCCCGGACTCGATGGCACGTGCTGGCCAGCAATAGTAAAGGTCAAAAAGGCCAAATTCAGATCCAACGGTCAGATGTGTCTGGCAATACCGGGAACTCCGAAAGAACCAATCCAACGGCTACTCTTTCATCTTCGTATCCCACCGTCCGATCTCTATCCAACGGTCCAAATTAAACCCAAGTGGCTCCTCCCCATATCAAGATAAATAAACAAAACCCGGTCCACTTCCTCATCTCTCTCTCTCTCTCTCTCTCCATCTCCGCAAGTCTCTTTTTCTCTCTCTCTCTCTCTCTCTGTTTAGTTTGTTGCTGCTAACCTGCGCAGACGCCACTGCTTATCGTGCGCCGCCTAAGATGACGCCGGCGACAGCCTACATGATAAGAATATCAAGATACAGGAGAGACCACTGAGAAGATCAGACGGTCTCAGGAGTGAGGGATTTGAGGGGGGACCCACTTACAATGGACGGTCAGAAGAGCCAGGCGAAGCTGACGAGGACCCAATCTTCACTTCTCCGGTCGTCTCCGACCTTCCGGTCATCAATCCAAAGCCTCTCTTCCGTGAACGAGATCGCGCCCGAGCAAGAAGACATAGAAGAACAGAAACCCCACAAGCCCGGTTCAGCACCGGTTCGACCCGGTTCGAACCGTTTCGTCCCGGTTCTGGTCGTATCCTCCCTCTCCTTCTACATCCTGTTCGTGTGTTTCAACAGAGAAGACATACCCAGTTCAGAAAATCTCCTATTAGTGCTGATTTTCGTCGCGGTGGTGCTCTTTTTCGCGGGAAGAAACAAGGGTTTCATCTGTCAAAGCTTCACATTTTTCAAACAATTGAGCGACGAGTACACCAAGAGACTTGGGTTGTCAAGAAGTAGCTCGAAACCGGTCCAATGGTTTATTGGTGAATCGACTGTGGACAAGAAAGACCGAAAGGATCGAAAAGAGAAGCGAATTATACGAGAAGGTGTTGAATTTTGCAACGGTGATTTCTATGAAGGAGAGTTTCACAAGGGGAGGTGTAATGGGAGTGGAGTGTATCACTACTTTGTGAATGGGAGGTATGAGGGTGATTGGATTGATGGAAAATATGATGGATTTGGAATAGAAAGTTGGGCCAGAGGTAGCCGATTTCGCGGCCAATACCGGCAAGGTTTGAGGCATGGTTATGGTGTTTATAGGTTCTACACAGGGGATACATATGCAGGGGAGTGGTGTAATGGGCAGAGTCATGGTGTTGGAATGCAGACTTGCTCAGATGGGAGCTGCTATGTTGGCGAATTCAAATGTGGTGTCAAGCATGGCCTTGGATGCTACCATTTTAGGTGAATTCTTGAACTTCAATTGAGTTTCGAATTTTGAAATTTGAATCTTTAATTTCTGGATTGTGGATGCTTAATAGTTAATAGAACAGTGGAAACTTTTGTTACTGTTTTTTTTTTTTTTTTTTTGGGGTGAATTGTTAGTTTATAAGGATCAATCTTTGTTGGTTTATGATTTGGTGCTAATTCTTGAATGTAATAAGTTTTGTATATTTCTGTAATGTTTAGATGAATGGAACTATGTGAACTATGTGTTTTCAAAGTGATTTAGTATTCTTGGTAATGATTAGGATTTTCATGGTTTGACTATTTTCTTGATTGTTTGTTTGTGATGTTTTGGGCCTGAGTATTAAATTCTCATTATATTGTGGTAAATTGAATTGGGTAAGTGAAACTTAATGTTGCTGTGTTTTTAATTGTTGCAGCTGTTATATTTGGGGAATAGTTTCCTTGAATTTGGTCTCTTAGATTTTTTATGCACTTGTGTCATCCGAAATACAGTTGGATTCAGTACTGAACTCATTTGGTCCCTGGATGATGTTACTTTTAAGTCGAAAAAATAATTCAAAAATGAAGAAATTGATTGGTTGGTCAGTTTTTTAATGCTTGCACAAATGTTTTTTTGGTTCTGTTTCTAGATCTAGATGCTTAAATGATTAAATGTGATTGGACTGAATGTAATATGACCTTGATGACTGTTATGTAGAAATGGAGATCGATATGCGGGGGAGTATTTCGGAGACAAAATCCATGGATTTGGTGTTTACCACTTTGCTAATGGCCACTGCTACACGGGGTCGTGGCATGAAGGCCGGAAGCAAGGCTATGGCATGTATACTTTCCGAAACGGAGATACAAGATGTGGTGAATGGGACTGTGGCAATCTCAGCGCAGCCCTACCCCCACTAACCGACGTAGTCCTCCGTGCAGTTCAGGTACATTAATGGCCTTAAAACCTCATTCAATTACCTCACCTTACTTAGTACTGGGCCATGACTTCAGGAATCAGGACCCGAGCAGATTCTCATTTCGCTCTATTCTTTTCTTTTCTTACCTTTTTTTCTCTGTGTCATTTGCAGGCTGCTAGAAAAGCAGCAGAGAATGCAATTCACCTTCGCCGGTTGGATGAACAAGTGAGTAAGGCGGTCGTGGCTGCCAACAGAGCTGCAACTGCTGCTAGAGTTGCTGCTGTCAAAGCAGTTCAAAACAGAATGGATGGCAAATTTTGCGATACTGATGTTTAAGAGACCACCGATTTGTTTGTAAGTGTAAATTTTCTAGTTCATTATGTATTATGAAGATGAATCCACCCTGATAAGCAAAAAGCTCATCGGAGGTTGAGAGAGCTTACGTTCTCGAGGCGTGGTTGGCCTCACTGTAACATGTACATAAATCATGTATATCAATGCAAGATGAATTTTGGGAGTTTTTTTTGGCCTTCTTATCTGTCCTGACCACTTGGAATGGAGTGTGTGTTTTTTTGGTGGGGTTGAACCATGAAGCTACATTATTGTGTTTTGCCCTGCAATAATTTTGGTCACTGGCTTGATCCCAGCTTGTCTCTTGCATCATCATAGTCATCTTCTATAACTAAAGTACCTAGAGCCTTATCCCCAATGTTAGAGCCTTATCTAAAGTGTTTGGCATTGGTTGGTTTCACCTTCAAAAGAAACATAACATTTTGTTCCAAACAAAGAAAAAGAATGTTTAGGACAAAATCTTGCAGAATTTTCACTTGGTGATCCAATGAAACATCAAATGAGTTAGTGGCAAAATCCCATTATGGAATTACTTTCCAAAAGCTGTAGGAATCTTGTTCTTCTCGAAAATTAACCATGAAATCGTTTGAGCATAAAATTTTATGAATTTGGATGTTCTAGTGCAAAGCAAAAGTGTGGAGATCACCCCATAGCGAATGTGGACCCCACAGGCAGAGTGGACAGAGTACCACCCCACGGGCAGAGTGGACCCGACTATGTGAGTGATCTCCAACCCCCCGCGCGACTAGGTGGACCCGACTCCATGGGTACAGTGGACCCGACTCTGTGGGTGATCTCCACCTTCCGGATTCGAAATCGAATTCTCATTCCATACCATAGCATAACGTGATTACACTCACGCACATGGAACTTTTTTACTTTATGGTTTTAGATGCAGATCTTGTTTTTGCTCAACCTTGTCTGTCCAAAGAGCATCCTGAGTGATTTATGCCCATGCCCATGTCACAGACATGTTGACATGAACAAACGTGAAGGATGATTGCACAACTTGCTGATTTCTCTAACACAACCCAACACATAGTCAGCAGAGTGTGTGTGTGTGTGTATACAAACCACATGTAGATCAAAGTAAAACCAAGAACTAATTAGTGTAAGTTTAAACATTGTTGCCAGTATTTGATTAAACTAGTATAAGGAGGACAAAGGAGGCATGTGCTTTTCTGGATCAGGTAAAGATAATGTGGGGTTGTCATTATTCTGATAGTGAAGAACATGGTGTGGTGGTGGTGGTGGGGTTTTGGGTGAAAAAAACTGAATCATTTCATGCATGGTTCTTCCACAATCTCTGTTTCAACTAAATTTTAAAAAGATAAAAATAAGAGCACCTTTTCTCTTTCTCTTTTTGAATATTCAAATCTCTGTAGATTCTTGTTGTTGCTTCCATTTACTCTGTTGCTAGCTAGATTAATTAATACACAATCTCTCTCTCTCTATATATATGTATATATATATGTATATTTAACTTCCAACTACTCCCACATGCATTTAACAAAGGAAGGAAGGATCGTTAACTGAGATTTTTTGGGGTTGTGTGATTTGATGGTTTCTGCAATTAGCAATCCTTTGACTAATCCTGGAAGATGGGTTTGGTTTGAAAAACCAACAGCTAGATTAGAATATACCTAAGCCATGACTGAGCTCTGTTCTCAAACATATAGAGTATGTTTTCAGCAAGATGGGTGTGACTATTTAGAAATGCTATTCTAAATATATTTATTTATTTGCCATTATTATTAGTAATAGTTGAGATGGTATGATGTCCAAAAGAGTAGATTGAGTGTTCAAGTTCCTAAGACAATATTGAGTTGGGTGTGAGATTGCTTGAACATTTGAATATGTGTGTGTGTGTATATATATTACTTGACATTTGAATTTATGTATATATATATATATATATGTATGTGTCAATGTGACTATTAGGACAAGGGTCGCAAGCGAAAAATACTCATATGATATGCATATATAGTGTATAATTCCCTATACATTTTGAAAAAAAATTAACATATAATTTTTGAGCAAACAAAGACCTGAATGCTGAAAAGACTAAAGTGTCTATCTTCTTCTTCTTCTTCTTCTTTGTTTATTTTTTTAGGCATTGTTGAAAGAGAAAAAGGGTATTTTTGAAATTTTATATCTTAAAAATGTCATGTACATTGCAAATGACTAAACTTGTAACCAAACAGTGACTTCAAGCTATTCTTTGATTTTTTTTTCAGACTTAACGCGCTTATATACCAAAAAAAAAAAAAAATACTTTAGGAATGATATTTACTCAAAATTTAAATATTAGAGGTGTTTTTCTCACTTTGTCTTGAGGACAATGGACATAACTAGAGTGTTTAAAAAATCATTAAAATCGATAAATCGATACAAATCAAATCAATCATTGATTTGTTTAAATAAGAAAACGTTAGTTTATAATTCTAATTTCAAATTTTTGTTTTGAATGAAACCAAACGTATGCACCCTAGACAACCTCTTGTAACATTAAAATATTTTTCCCTAAAATTATTGTTGTTTCTTATACAAAATCTTGTAACATGTCCCTACCATTACTATAATTAAATATCCGTTTTAGTTATTATAATTGGCACATTGTGATTAAAATATGCTAGTCTTCTACTTTTAGTTACCTTGGGAAGAGATCAATCTTGGACAACTTTAAAAAGGTACTTGGAATTAATTATTCATAGGGTTTTATTCCATCTCTCTTGATCTCTGATCTGGTCAAATTACTTGTAGGAATCCCCATGTATGTTTGTCCAAGAATTAAGATACAATGTAAATAGAAAAAATTTCAATGGCCAAAAATCACTAAATGGCTTGTACTTCTTAACAAAGTAAAAAACCTTTAAGAACTCTTGTAATTGAAACACATTTTAATTTATGAAAGCCTAATCATTGTGTGTGTTCGTAGAATTCTTTTGCGTATGTTCATTACTAATTTACTTTTTAATTTATAATATAATATGTATAGAGCTCATAGCTAATGGTGAGTGGACACCTCCTACTAAGCGTATGGGAATGCAACTTTTAGAAGTTCATTTACTGCGCTGGATAAATTTTTGAATAAATTACATTGAGTTGGAGAAAAATTTCATTACACCGGTGATACTACATTATGTGTCATTAATCAATAATATCACGTCATATAAGAAAAAGTGTTTTATTTTAGTGGATTTTATTACGACATGACAATGTTTAATAAGTCGGTAATACTATGTCATCACTACAACTGGCTTAAGTTTTTCTCCTCCTATTGATTGTTAAAGTAATAAGGGCATCTCCCCTAATTTTAAAAATATCACTACATCTCTTATTGTTCTGGTGTGAATAACAATGACCTCCTTGTCATAAAATGATGCCACGTTTGAAATTTACTTAAAATTCAATTTTGTCCATATTTTGAAATGGTAAATAATAATAAAACCGATGCGTATAATTGTTATTTGACAACTTTAAGTCAAAGTCAACATTGACAGGGGAGGACAACGTTATTTTTTAAAGCATAAGGGAGGTCCTTGTTATTAAGACATTAAACATGGAAGATCAGTGTAATTTATCCTTAAAAATTTATAATACTGCTTTAAGATAATTAATTTTGTAAAATTATCTACCGTTGAAGAACCTTACACTGGATTGTAAAATTATCTACCGTTGAAGAACCTTACAGTGGACTCACCTCACAAACTCGTAACATCTCTAATTAAGTTTCTATATTTAGAGTTGTTTTTATGTAAAAGAATTTCTTGTTAAGCAAGTAATCCTTACAAATATATACCTAGGTTTTGGGTTGAGACTCATGAGATTGAGAGAGATGTAATCTCATGAGGGAATTGATAGGTGGAGGTAGTATGTGGATTGATTGAAGAGGAAAAACACCGACGACAATGGTAGTAAGAAGATAAGCTTGTGGAGTGATATATGGTAAAAATATATGTACGTGACAGTGGTATTCTGTTATTGTAATATATGTCTGAATCATAGTGAAATTTTTTCTCATCTATAGGCGTAATTCTGAATTTTAATGAACCAGGTATATTTTATCCGTATTGCTTTGTTTGCCTTTCTTTGATTCTCTACATTCGTGCTTTCGCTACCCCCAATAATATCAATTTTTTTATTTGAAGTTTTTAGGGATCTCTGTTTCATTTTTCAAAATTTAAATTTTATAAATTGGTGGGAAGAGACATGTTATTATATATGCTTTCATATGATTCCTTATTTTAAACTGTCCTTATCCATGTCATGAGAATTGTTGTTACTTTTGTTCTTATTATATGAATTTGCATTGGGATGCTAAATCAGCTAATCTTTTGTTTTGAAGGGGTCAATGAATCAAACCATTAGGTCATTTTGAAAATTCTTAGGCAAAAGTAACTTCAATAATGGCAGATAAATAATTGGTGCCTGAATTTACAATGAAGATTGTTTAATGACCATTAAATTGATGCCAAAAACTGTTCCTATATAGATATAAAGCTGATAGCAATTGTTACATAATAAACAAAAATAAAGGCCTAACAGTAGCCTTTACAGCCAAGAAGATCAGGACTTCGTCAATTCATTTGATGCATACATTATTGTTCTTATGTTTAAAAACTTAGCATTCCATAAAGATTATTAGGGGTTGTAAAATTTGACAAGATTCATCAATACAATACGAGTTAAATAGATTTAGATTGACCTAAAATGAGTTCGGATTATAAATGGGTCGACATGATTAACCCGTTTAGTTAATCGTGTCGTATTTGGGTCGAAGGATTCAACCCGTTTAATAAACAGGTCAGGTTAGTATTGAGAGTTCCTGACACGATTATTAAATGGATCGTATTTAGGTTGAACTGTTTAGTATAATTCCCTTAAGTTGACATCACACGATTACGATCCGTGAACATGAATTGTCACCTCGACAAATATCGAATAATGATACTTGTACTAAAGAGTTAGGCAAAATTGTTAGATCTATTAAATTTGATTGATTAATGCATGCCAAATATAAGAAAGTGAGACCCTTCACTTTCTTATCTGATGCATTAATGACCAATCACATATAATAGGCCTAACAATACTGTTAACTCATTGGTGCAAGTATCATTACTTGCACCAATAATCTCTCTTAACTAAAAATTATAGGTTAAAGCGAAAAAATACCCCTTTGAACTATTATATTTTTACAAATAATCTCTCTTAACTAAAAATTATCCGTTTGAACTATTGATTTGTTGCAATTAAAAATAAATTCATTGCAAAAATTTATTTTACACTTTCTTATTAAATTTGTCATTTCTTATTAAATTATTTTTATTATCTTTTCTTTTATCTAAATAATAATTGTATCATTTCTCTTAACTTTATTGTTAGTATCAATTTATCATTAAAAAAGAAAAAAAAAAAATTGTTACTACCACTTTCTAAAATGATTGACTGCTTATTAAAACTTTATTATTTATAATAAAACTTATTATACTCAGTTTAAACTTTTTTTACAATAGACAAATACCTTCTTTTTTATAGATGCAAAATTAATAAATTACTTAAATAAAAAATACCTTATTTTTCATATAATATATTCATGAAAATTTAAGAAATTAATTAAATTGTTTTAAAATTTTCTACTTAAGATTTTTATTTAAACAATTATTTTTAAAATTAAAGGTAAATTTATGCAAATTTAATGGAAAATATGCCATCAAATTAGTATGATTTTTTTTTCATAATTTAATTTAATAAAAAATAGCATTATGATTATTTAATGAAAATGATATATAGTCTAAGTAGGGGTATTTTGCAATAAAATGTGGTAATTGAGGCGGTATTATGCACAAAATATACTTCAAATGGAATTTTTTTTTTTTATTTTTTTTTTTTTTCACTTTATGATTGTATTGTGACTTGTGAAAGGGATGCCTCACTGTTATTGTAAATGCTTTCAAATGGATAATAAAATCTATCTCATTTACCATATATATATATATATATATAAATAAATCAATTTGAGATCACTAAGTTGTATAAGAATGCAATAACTGAAATTAAAGGATGCCATAGCAGTGGAGTTATATTGGTGATTGTGGGCCTTGTGGCGAAGAATGTGTTTACAGTATAAGGATAAAAAAAAGTTATGCTTATACATGTTTGGAAATAGATTTTATTTTTGACATTTAACTAGGTTTCAAATTTGAACAAAAGTTTTAACATTATACCAAATCATAACAGTTAAAGTTTAAGATCAATGGCGGTAGCCTAGTGGAACTTTCTCACCTCAAAATAAAGAGAGTTTTTTCTTTTCGGTGTTTGTTTATTGTTCTCTTCTCTCTTTGCATGAGAATATTGCTCAGCTTACTAATCTTATGAGGTAGCACAAGTGTTATTTTCATTATTTTGAGAGGATTATCTCACCAAAAATTGGGGGGGGGGGGGGGGGGGGGGGGGGGGAAGAAAAGAAAAATAGAAAAAACAATTGTTTTCTCAAATTTAAGGACATTTACTTTGTATAAATAATCAATAATAAATGTTACCATGAATGAAAAAACTCATTATGTATAGATTGATGTCCACCACACGAACAAGCTCAATTTTAATAATAAAGCTATTAAGAGATCCTTCTCATTAGATGAATTATGACCCCTACTTGTTGATTGTTAGATTGAGAGATTAATTTAAAAATAAAAAATCATTTGATTTTTGACAATTTTTTGAAAAAAAAAACGTTTGAACACAAAATGTTCATAATTTTTGACATGAGAAAACCTACTTGATAGTTTCAGTTATTCGAATATTAAATATCTAACCATAGTCATTCATATAGAGTATGAATGAGAGCGAAAATACACGTCGAGCGTAAAACAAAAATATATTTAGAACGTGATAATGATACCTATTGAAAAGAATTACTGTACTAACATTTTTTTATTTGATTTTAAATTTGTCAGTCCAAAGACACCCAAAACTGACTTTTTCAAATGTAACAACTCAAAAAGAAAAGTTGAATCCCTCCCAAGTCCAAGCATAGATGTCACATTAAAGTTTGTGATGCTATGATGTGTTGATTCAATAGCTATCAATCCTTTTTTAATTTAATTATTTTTTTGTTAGTAATTATTATTAAGTAACCTAACCCGGTCATATTTATTGACTTGTATGCAAAGGTCGGTCTAATAAAAAGTAAAGATTGGTTAATGGGGTCACAGATATATATAGCTTTCCTAGCTTTTCCCACCAAAATCATTTAAAGTTACTAGAGAATTTGAGTAATGCATCATCATCATAACTTCCATTGACTTTTAAAAAGAGTTGTACACAATTGGGGGGTCTCTCAACTGACAGTCGTCACCTAGTGTGTGGACTATTGCCTCCCATTTGATTTTATGTGGTATTTAAGAAATTAAAACACTAAAGTCAGTTTGGGTGGTTCATTCCATAAATATTTTTGTTATTTGGGTCAATTAAAGTGTGACATAATAAAACGGTATAATTATTAAACAAGTAAGATAGCACGACACGATTCAATCATTTTTAAGACTTATAAAACACGACATGATTTGATAAGACAAGATTAATTAATATTCATTACTATTTAAATCAAATCTTGTTCGATTATTATATGAGTTCTACTTAATGCTAAATGTAACCGCGCTTCTCAACTTACCGTCTGTCTTCCATTTGATTTTATGTGGTATTTAAGAAATTAAAAAGCTAAAGTCAATTTGAGTGGTTCATTTATTCATGTTTTGTTTATGTTACAAATATTTTGTTATATGAACGGCAGCATAAATTTTTTTTGATGTTCAGTAATCTTGGCACAAAAATGATTCGAATTATTTATTAAATAATTTCAAACTTGACACACACGACCTAACCAGACAAGACACGTTTAGTTAATATAAATTATTATTTGGATTAAATCTAACACAAACACTACATATTTAAATAAACAAATCGTTCTACCACGGACATAGTATGCTTACTCAAATACCGAATCAAAAATTGGATTCCCGATAAAAAGATATGGTCTACCCAATGCTAAATGCATAGACGCATATATTAAAGGATTGCTTTAGTGCATTGTAGATTCTCATCAAAGAGACAAATCCTAAGACAAAGATGATGAGAAACTCAACGCCACTCTTGTAAAATTTATGAAGAATGTCGACTAATCCGTAGGCGGGGACGAATTATAATAATTTGTTGTTTAGTATTTTCATACGTTAAATGGATGTAATCGGATTATAAACATATTGGCATGAAATGCATAACCTAGGGATATAATTGAGTACATGGCTAAAGAGTAATAATCACTTTCACTTGAATAAAATCAAATAAACAAGCTCTTGAAGAATTTAATAATGATCATTATGCTCTAGCCTCTAGATATGTTCAGATTACATGAACACTGACTTGCATGACAAGGATTAATGTCTTTCCGTCTCTTTTGCACCATTCAACCACCAAGTGAGGATCTTGATTTAGATCCATAATTAGCCCAGGGGAAATAAAAAGGAGTGAAGGGAGCTGAACTCAACCTCATGATTATCCAAAAGATGTAATTAAATTTAGTGTATAATAATACTAAACTATATATAAAAATTATAAAACAAACAAACAACTTTTCAGAGTACAATAATAAACAATATATAAAACAAACAAACAACTTTCAAGTTTTCTAGTGGAAGAAACATAATGAGTATACATACAATGTGCAGGTTTAGTGACAGAAATCACCTCTCTCTCTCTCTCTCTCTCTCTCTCTCACACACACACACACACACACATCTGCTCAGGCTCTATGCAACTTAAATGTATTTCTGCTCCATTTTGTTCACATAAAGTCACTTTAGGACCACAAATGAGCCTGAGTCATCAATCATGGACAACTTGTGCTTGACTCATTAGAAGGCTCATTCGTGTGCCGAGTTAAACAAACTGAACTCGAACAATTACAGGCTCAAATCAAGCTGACGCGTTACAACATAGCCTAATGGGTATTTCTGTAATTTAAAAAGTTTCATACCCATGTCAGAGGGTTCTATTATCTGATCATCATGAACATCTGCTTGGATTTGTCCTTCGTACTGGCATGGAAGCCTTCCGTATACACTGTGTTGAACAATGTCTGCAACAAAGAGATCTACTCATTGCTGAAAGTATTAAGAAATCATTTAAATTAATCAGCTGAGAGAAGATTGAAAATGAAAATGAAGCCGTTAATCAAAATGCAATATATTGAATCACTAACCTGTCTAGCATAACAATCATAAGGTAAATGCTTTGATTAAATGGAGGACAGTGAAATTTGAAATGGTGAATCAACACAGAACAATCACATCTATCAGGTTATATTGAAGTGAAAATGTACACCAGAGCGGACCCTAACTTGGGCAACATGATCATTGTCCTTTTATTCTGATAAGCCACATGACAAAGGTATATATCTAATACGCAATAAGACATTTTTGTAACAGTTGCACCCACTTGATGGGCTATTTTTGGCAGCAGAGGTATTATGCTTCGGAAGTTTCAATAATTTGGCTGGATTGGCGGCAACAAACACCATAAAAAGATAATGGAGATTAATAGTTACCAGTTGATAATTTGATGTCTAGGAATACTTTCAAACCAAAAAAGGGAATGGACAACTCATGGATATTCTTCACAAGTAAACGGGGATTGGGTATCCAAGGGTTACAACTATGTAGTATCCCCGGTCAATCAACATCTCATTGGAGCGTTTGGCGTCAGTCTTGCAACAGAAAACTGATCAGGATAGCAATGCAATAAGACACTTTGGTGAAATGATAGAAAACGATAAAAGTCTATGTCACTGGACAGAAACAGGGCCAGTACACGTCCTGCTGCTCCTGCATCCAACTCCTAAAATTAGAGACGGCTTTTAACATATGAGAATGGTCATAGAACATAGCAGCAGTCTCACTTTTCCTGTGATACCAAATGGTACCAAAGTAGCTGTTCATGCTAGTGTCCTATCCCCCCACCAAAAAGATTAAATCAAGGTTTGGAGGCTTCAAGCTTTTCCTTCCCTCTTTATCTCCCATCCAAAGGCACTTTCCACTTCCATTAAAGAAGCATGTACTTGGGTCACAGAAGTTTCAATAATTTGGCTGGATTGGTGGCAACAAACACCATAAAAAGAGAATGGTGATTAATAGTTGCCAGTCAATATTTTGATGTCTAGGAATACTTTCAAACCAAAAAAGGGAATGGACAACTCATGGATATTCTTCGAAAGTAAACCAGGATTGGTATCTGAGGGTTACAACTATGTAGTATCCCCGGTCAATCAACATCTCATTGGAGCGTTTGGCGTCTATCTAATTCGCAATAAGACATTTATGTAGTAACAGTTGTACCTACTTGATGGGCTATTTTTGGCAGCAGAGGTATTATGCTTCGGTAGACTTGTGTCACAGAAGTTTCAATAATTTGGCTGGATTGGTGGCAACAAATACCATAAAATGATAATGGTGATTAATAGTTGCCAGTCAATAATTTGATGTCTAGGAATACTTTCAAACCAAAAAAGGGAATGGACAACTCATGGATATTCTTCGAAAGTAAACCAGGATTGGGTATCCGAGGGTTACAACTATGTAGTATCCCCGGTCAATCAACATCTCACTGGAGCGTTTGGTGTCAGTCTTGCAACAAAAAACTGATCAGGATAGCAATGCAGCAGGGCATTTAGGTGAACTGATAGAACACGACAAGTCATGTCACTGGACAGAAACAGGCCCAGTACACGTTCTGCATCTAACTCCCAAAATTAGAGACAACTTTTAACTATATGAGAATGGGTTATAGAACATAGCAGCAGCCTCAGTTTTACTGTGATACCAAATGGTACCAAAGTAGCTGTTCATGCTAGTGTCCTATCCCCCCACCAAAAAGATTAAATTAAGGTTTGGAGGCTTCAAGCTTTTCCTTCCCTCTTTATCTCCAATCCAAAGGCACTTCCCACTTCCATTAAAGAAGCATGTACTTGCTTCATTTCTAGTGACAAAAAACTATAACTATAGATTCTAGTGAAGGATGAGCAGAAATCCTCCATTCCATTACAGAATTAAGCTTGCAGAGATAGTTGATTGTAATGACCAAGGTGATGGTCCTCATAGAAATTGGATTGCAAAAACAGGATATTTCTTTGAGATAGAACTGGAAATTAATAAAGACTACGATTTCACCTTCACTGTCAAAGTCTGAATCAACAATATCAGTTGACACAGAACTGTAAGGATGAAGGTGAGAACCTTCAAAATGGCTAAAGATTTTGATTACAATCCCTTCAAACTTGAAGTAGAAGATCAAAATCAGCCCCGTATATTCTGTTCTAAGAACCTAGATCTGCTATACTAGTCATTGTCAATGGTAATTAATCCTTAAGGATCAACACATTTCCCTCAAGGTCAACAATATTACCACTATTTAGAGCTCAAAAAATCTCCAATCACGTGAGCCATGACCATCTTATCGTCCACAACAATTTGAATTAACCACTCAAATCAAACCCCAGGACAAACCAAAACATGAAAATGTGGTTGTCATTTGATCAAAAGCCCCACCAGATCCACACAGAATTTAAAGGTTTTGGGCTCACAGCCTCACACCCTCATTTCATCGTGTAACTGGGACTGCAAAGGAGCCACTTGCTAGCACCTTGAACTTGTTGTTTTAGCACCTCATTTCAGCCCCTTTACTGGAGATATGAGCCTAGCTCGACAAAGCTCCTTGTTTAAACAAGCCGAGCTTGAACTTTCGATGGCTCAGCTAGTGAGTCTTGTGACATGCTGTCCCTACAGTATGAGTTATGTTTAACATGTGATGAAAGTATATTGAGTTTACACAAGTCGAAATCTAAGTGATTTGAGCTAAAGTACGTGGGGAAGTGGGCTAAAATTTTAATTAATCAAAAGTGGCCTTTTCAACCTCAAACTACATAATATCACATCAAAAATTGTTTTCAAACCCATTACATACTAATCATTCTCTTCCTTTTCTTGTGAACCTATCGCAGTAATTGTTTTTCCACATGTTAATGTCCTTCACTTTCATTCTTCACCAATGCATCTAAGTGAAAGATTGTTATTATCACCTTTCTTTTTCTTCCTTGGTTCTTGTTCTCGTGATTTGAACCAAAACTATAATGGTTTTATTTTGTTCCCTTTTTGGATCTGGTTTACCACAAATTAATTCCTCTATTGTTTTCCACAAATTGATGGTTCACTCGCGTCACTGATGGCAATGCTGTTTAGTGTTATGCATCTCTGAGTTACTCCACGGATAAAATTGATTGCCATTACTTGGAAGCCTGTGTTATCTAAAGCAGTAAGGTTCAAGAGCCATAGCTTCAATGTACCAGGAAACTGTGTCATGATTTCACTCATATCCATGTAAAAGGATTACATGAAGGCTGTTACCATTATCTTTAGTGCTAAATCTGACAGGTGAAAAGGGTAAGTTAACAAACTGTGAAGTGAATTTTTAAAAATGGAGAAACCTAAATTTCCTGAGATAATTTTATCAGCATGTATATGTGAAGAGTTGTATCATCTTTTCAAAAAGGAAATAGAAAAAAAAAAAAAAAAAATGATGTATTTGTGGTATGTTGATGCAGGAGAGCAATGCTTAAAAGTGATTTAAGTCCCTAACCACCTCACCTGCATCTTCTTCTATTTCCTGATGACTACTTTATCTCAAAGAACTTTCAAATAGCTTAAGCTAAAATGTTGGAATTGGGCTGTCAAATGATTCTCAAAAGCCAAAAAATTTGTACTTGGAAGATTGAGGTAGGAATAAAAAATCAGAATCCATCAATTTGAGAGTCCAGTATACAGATTCCGTGAATAGGGCTTCAATCAACTGCTACTTGGAACATACATGGTCTAGTAAACAATAAATATGTGTTAGGTATATTTTATTTAATCCCATCTACTACAAATTTAATAAACGAATCTTAACATGGGTCGCGAACGACAAACACCCCTATGGTATGCAAATAGGGTATATAAACCCTATAGGTTCTTTTTTTTTTGATAAGTAGTCTATTAGGTAACAAATGGGAAAGAAATCACCTTCACCATTTTTGATAATTCGAGAAGAGCATCCCTATAGGTTCTTAAAAGTCCCTAATCTTTATTTTTGGTGCGAATAAGGTCTTGTTGTCAGTGGAGCAATTAAAAGAATAAAGTGCCCTTATGTATTTGAAAAAAAAAAAAAAAAGGTGACAGACAAAATACATGTAAAATGACCAAAGCACCCTAACCAAAAACGAAATGGTGTGTTTAAATGTAAAATGGTATAAGGGCATTTTGGGGAGACCAAAAGGGTAGTTTAGGGAATTTGTTACTTAATATAGGCAAGTGCAACGCACATGACTACTTAAATGTGGTTTTTCTGACATTTTATACGAATTAAGCCCTTATTTGCCAATTTTTTTAAAACTTAACGGACTTGTATACCCAAAATAAAGCTTAGGGGTGTTATTTGCCCAAATTTTAAACATTAGGGGTGTTTTTGTCACTTTACCCGTGGAAAAATTATACAATTGATCAACTGATCAAAACCCTATAAATATTAAGGGAGATTGATAAATATAAAATTAACAGAACTTAAAGTCAAGGAAAGAACTCACGACAAAAGACAAGGCATGCAGATTGCATTGTCCTAAAGGAAGAGTGTCCTCCCTATCATGCAGCTACAACCGCATTAGTAGTCCAACAAGATACAACACTCAAAACTCGCACCAACTCACCTCTAGGGGCACGTCCGCCGGGAGAAAATAAACAAAGTCTAAGATGCCCACGAAAAATATATAAAATATGATGTCAAAGTATATGTTGAGAGTAACACAGAGAAGTATGGAGAAAAGAGAAGACTTTGCAAAGAAAGAGAGGTTGATCGTGAAATAGAGAGAGAGAGAGAGAGAGAGACTTTGAATAAATGTAAGTTAAATGCCCAATATTGCTCTGCCTTTTATAAAGTATGGTCTCTCAATGATTAAAACACAATAAACATGTGGGCTAAATTTATGGCAATAAAATGGTCATCAAATTTATAAGGAAATCTTTCCAATTACAAAATTTGAATGAAAAATAAAATTGGACCAAAGAGTAAAGAATAAATATGGACCAAAGAAGAAAATAATCAAATTGGGCCAAAGTGGGTTGGACCAAAGGTTTTGAAACCTTTTACTCAACAATATGTGTGACTACCCAATCAACTTCAGATATGTTGAAAGAAACCAGACTAAATTTCCTCCACAAGACATACAATCATTAATCTAAATTACTATTGTTGAGTAAAATATTTCAAAATCATTACCCCCACCCACTTTGACCCAATTTGACTTCTGGTCACTTTCGTTTTCATTATTTTGTAATCCCCAAGGTAAGATACCTTATAACTTCACAGCTACAAGTCATTTCTGTGCAAAGTAACGAATCTCGGCGTGAACCGCGCCAAGGAACAGGAACGGAAGAGCAAGCCCCAATCACGGATGCAATCACATGATGGGATGGACCAAAGGTTTTTGAAACCTTTTACTTTTTGAGACAGCCATTAAATGGTTTCAAAACATTTAGCCCAACCCGCTATGGCCAAATTTGATTCTTATATTCTTTATCCCACATTTATTCTTTGCTCTTTGGTCCAATTTACTCATTTTTTGTTCCTATGGAAACTTGAACTCTCAACCTTCTACTTTGGAAGGTGAGGAAGTACCAACATGCTACAGCCCCTGATTCTTTTGTTATAAATTTAATGGCCCTTTTATTTTCAGAAATTTAGCCCACATGTTTATTGTGTTTTTTGAACTATAAGAGACCTTACAACTCTATAATAAGGTAGAGAAAAATTAGAGATTTTATTTACACATATTCAGATGCCTCTCTCTGTCTTCTATGATCGATTTCTCTCTCCAATCTTTTGCACGCTCTACCCTTTAATATACTTTTCACTCTTATTATTCCCAACCAATATTTCATACCATAATTTTATATATATAATTTTTTGGGGGATCTTTCAGTACCTTCAGACTTGGTTTATTTTCTCTATACAAAAGTGCTCCTTGAGGGGGGTTGTTGTGAGGTTGGGTGTTGTATATTGGAGGACTAGTGATCCAGTTGTACTTGCATTATGCTAGGACACTCTTTTGCCAGGACAACGCAATATGCATGACTCACCTTTTGTCAGGCCAGTTCTTTCCTTGACTTTAAGTTTTTGTTAATTTTATGCTCATCTCTCTTTATTGAACATTTTAGGGTTAGTAGTTCTATCGCATAATTTTTCTACTCAATTCTTGTAGAATTATATGATTTATTATAATTTAATTTGTCGTAGAAGAGATTAAAATACACCCAGCACTTATTTCACCTACAGCTCTGTAGGTGGCATTGTCTTCCTTGCACATAATTGGATGACACACTTAAAGGTTAACTTCAAAGTTGTCCTCTCTCAGCCGAAACATTACCGATGAAATTACGTGGGTCCTTTCAGCTATTTACAGCAACAACAACACTCAAGGTAGGAAGACTTGGTCCACATCCAAACTTCAAGGTGAGCCCTTCAATTTTTCCAGGAGTATGGAAAAATATTTTAATTTACCAAATCCTCCAAGGAATTAACGGTAGATATAACTCAAAACATGAGATGTTTTAAGGAAAACCAGTCCATTAAAATTCCTTGTTGACATCGTCATTTTGTGTATGGCATAGACTCATTGTGAAGCTCCTGAAGTTCTACAACTTTTTCTTTTTGATAACAGAGGGTGTCCCCACCCCTTTAAGAGCAAGACTAATCCCCTCAGATATCCACAATCCCTCCAAATCACAGGTATCACTATCAGGTAAGTCCAATGTAGTTGAACATAAGACACCCCTGAACCAAAGGCTCATGCTAACTCAGCTAGTCGGCTACCCCATGGAGCTTAATAAAGCTTTATTACTTACAACTCATTGTGCCCAAACTTGGTAGTACATGAGTTGCAGACAGCTTACCTCTGGCTCATATGCATTCGGAAAAGAAAAAAAAAAAAAAAAATACAAAATTTCAGCATTATTACAAACAAAGGTTTTCCTCTTGATAGCTTGAAAAACCAGGTAATCTTATATTCCAGCTATCTAATTACACCTCCAGAATCTTGTAAACTGCTTAGCTGTATCAGAAGCCAAATATTAAATTAAAAAATAGTCATGTCTCTTATTGCTGCCTCGGCTTATATACTTGCAGTGCTCTTGTGCTTGTGACACTAAACTTAAATAACTCTTCTTTACCGGAGTACTCATCATCTTAATTGCACATGACTAAACCATTTTAGATGACTTCTCCATATTTTAATCACAACTAATAATTAGTAATAGATTCTCATTCATCCGTCTTTCTATTTATTCCTAAATCCAACAATATGACAAACTTCGAAATAAATCTCAATTTTAGCTTCAGGTGCATATACCATATACTTCATAATTAAATGAAAATTAGAAATAATACAAGAAAGCAGAAATATTTTGCCCTTTTTTTTTTTTTTTTTTTTATTCTTCTTTTCCTTTAACCCCTTTGGGCAGTTGCAAAGGAAGCAAAGATAGCAGTTTTAATTGTTCAATTAGGATAGACTGACTATACCTAGGAAAACAGAAGGGCAGAGAGAAACTAAGTGTAATGGATACCTGAAGTATTTCTGCCAAAGCTTCCTGGGTAGCCATTCTCAAAGCTACTCTACCCAAGCCAAGCCTCCAAGAACAGCTGCTCAGCTTCAAGGCCCACAGATATCACCCAATAGAATGAAGGAAACTAGAAACAATGCATAAACTAAAAACCAATAATATGACCATATATAAATGAGTCCAGCGGCATCTGTAAATTCAAAGTTGAGCTTTGAACCAATGAAGTGATAAGAATTAGGAAAACATATAGACCTTTAAGATCTACCTTTGTATTCACCAGAGCAGAAACAATATAAAACCTATGTTATTTATCTGCACAAAAAAGCAAGTGCAAGTACTATCACAGATATAGGGGAATTAAAAGGACATTTAAATTTATTGCAAGGGTAAAGCTAGAAGATTTCTTTCCTAGTCTTGCAAAATCATAGCTTCAAGAATGAAGCTTTAATCAATGCACCTTTCATCTGTCCACAGATTCTGCTTGATTGAAAAGAGACAGAGTTGTGTCAAAAAATAAATTGATTCCAACAGAATAAAATATATGCAGAACAATTTGTATTCAACAAGATGCGGTGCTATTCCAACAAAAGCAAGTGGTTTCTACTTACAAGTATTAGAAATTTCAACAATTTATAAAACTACACACAATATTACTTTTCAAGGTAATGACAGAATTGCACATAACTTGATCTGATTTCAAGGCAGATCCAACTTATGGCCTTGCATAATTAAGTTAAGTTTTATGTATGTGCTGTTGCAGAGACACGAAAGATTTTGTGATGATGCATACCCAAATTCTTTTGCAACTTTAAATGATTTTGGTGGGAGAAGCTCAGGAAAGCTATATATCTGTAATTTATTTATAACTTACAAGATGTAGTATAAATGCAGATAAGCACTATGCCAATATAAGTCTATTGACCTAAAATACCAAAATAAAAAACAAAGTTGACCAGTATAACTAAGTTGACACTTAACTTACTTTTAGAAAGTAACTAAACCAAAAACAAAAACAAAAAATTACGGACTCTAATTTTGATTCATGAATATGCCATTTTAACATCCATTGACTTTAAAAAAAGTTGCCACGATGAGATCTCTCAGCTGACAGTCACCACCTAGTGTGTGGACTATTATTTTAAGAGACCAATCTCGTCATTTGATTTATGTAGTATTTAAGAAGCATTTTCAGGATTGGGAGATTGAGGAAGCCTGGGGTTTTTTGGAGTTGCTGTACCACAGGGAGATTGTGGGTGGTCTCTCTGATTCATGGGTGTGGGTTCCTTCTTACCAGGGCCGCTTTAATGTTTGATCTCGTTACAGGTGTCTTACAGATACCCCCAGGGGATCCCTTCCCATGGAAGGTCATTTGGCGCTCTAAAGCCCCTCTCAAAGTGGCTTTCTTTGCGTGGACATCTGTGTTGAGAAAGATCTTGACTAAGGATAACTCAAGCAGAAGGAGAGAAGTTGTGGTCTGTATATGTAAGAGATGAAGAAACGGTTGTCCACCTTCTTTTGCATTGCCAATGGCTCGGGGCTGTTGGGTTTTGTTGTTGAGTTTGTTTGGGGTTCAGTGGGTTATGCCCAGGTCCTCCATAAATTTAGTTGAGGCTTGGAGAGGTTGTATAGTGGGGGCCCAAGCTCGTGATTTCTGGCAGGTTGAGCCTTTATGCTCCTGGTGGTGTTTATGGCTTGATAGAAATAGGAGATCCTTCGAAGGAAAGGAGACTCCTATCAGGGCATTGAAGTTCTCTATTATTAGCACTCTTTTTTGTTGGGTTCTAGAGAGAAATTGTAAAACCATGGAGGAGATAGTTGATTATTATTATTATTATTATTATTATTTCAGAGTTTAGAGGCCTATTAGGCCTTGTGTATCTTCTGAGTGATGTGTTCTCCATTTGAACACTTCGTTTATGCAATCTTTACTTATAGAAAACTTAGTATTTAAGAAATTAAGAGACTACTCTCATTATTTTGGGCGGCAGTTCATTTTGTTGCATTATACTATGACATGAATAACTGGTTATATGGATAAATACAAACACGACACAATTATTATTCATGTCACTACATGATTATTAAACATATAACATAATATAACTCACACAACGTGTTTAATAAACAATTCAAGACCTGACAAGGCAAGACACGTTTAATTAAAATTCATTGCTATTAGAATCAAATCTAACATGAACACGATACATTTAGTTAACCAGGTCATTCTAACCCAAACATGATATTTTTACTCTGACATGTCTAGCTAAACGAGTCTATTCAGATTATAAACGGATTGGTGGATCAAACACAAACATGACAAGTTTAATTAGCATGTTAATTCGTGTCATCATAATTACAACTCAAACACGAATAAGCTACAGTCGTAGGAAGCACGGATGCGGATACAGGATACGAGTATAGGCAATAAAAATAAATAAATTACTCCCTCCGTCCCATATTAGATGTCATCTTTGGTATTATAAGTTTTTAAGGGGACATGCAATTAATGCATTGTCCCCCTTTAAAATTACTAAGTTATCATTTTTATGTTTAATTATGCATATTACCAAGTGAGATTTTTGAAAATTTAAAGGGTAATTATGGAAAGATAAATATATTTTGCTTTGACTTTTCAAATTGGACAACAAATTTGAGACATCCATAGAAGGGAAAATGGACTACTAATATGGGACAAAGGGAGTATATTTTTATATATACAAAAAAAAATTAATTTTGGCCATTTTTTTATAAATTACAAATCTAAATGCAATCGTTACTATGTTATAAACTTTTTACTAAATTGTGATATATATATATATATCAAAACTTATTTTTAAAAAATCAAAATTTTTATTAACAATTATATTATGATATTATTGTAGGAAAAGTTACATTTTAATGTTCAAAACTTGTTAGAAATGTACTCTGAATTATCTGAGAAGGATCGGATATGTGGTCGAAGTGTCTGAGAAGTATCGGATAAGTGGTGAAAGTATCTGAGAAGTATCAGATACATGTTAAAAATAAATAAATAAATTGAGAAGTAATAATTGATTAGAAAAGCATTCAAAAGGGGAACGCATCCCTAATACAAAAAACGAAAGTTGAACCTAAGGACCTATAGAGTCCAAAAGATTAACTAAGTCGTCAGTAGAGGAGCAAGTGCTTCCTTTCACATAACAAAAAATAGAGAGAAGAATATGGAGTTTCAAGGTCGCCAAAGGCAATTCCTTTCCTTCGAAAATTCTGTTAATCCTCTCTTTCCATATGCACCACCAAACACAGTGTGGAACTATCCTCTAATAATCGCAAGCTTGGCTTCTCACTTGGCATCCTCTCTACGCGTTAATCAGTCCTTTGGAAGACTGAATCATTACCCAATGCAAATATGCCGAAGATGAGGTTCCAACAATCGTGCACTACAGGACAGTGCATAAGAATGTGATCCACAGACTCACTATCTTGTTTGCATAAATAACAACAATTAACGATAGTGTTACCTCTCTTCCTCAAGTTGTCCAACGTCAAGATCTTACCCCAGACGGCAGTCCAAATAAAGAATGATACTTTAAGTGGAGCCTTGGAGCGCCATATAGTTTTCCGTGGGAAAACAGGACCAACGAAGTTGGAAAGGCATAGGAACATAGACCGAACACCAAATCTTCCATGGAAGGAAGGAACCCACAAAATGTCATCAATACCTCTGCCAACATTCCACGTAATCCCACTGCTATCAAGCCGATAACAGTCAGCTACGCATCGTCGGCTATGTAACAACCCGAACCTATAGATCTGAATCGCTAACCGAGTCCTTACCCGAACCCAAGGTCATCTAAGGGTACCCTTGCCATTTCGAGTTACAAGACACCTTCAACACATCACAACAACCCATAACATACATTATAGCACCTTAACATAGCTAGGAGTGGCCTTGGAAGTGGCACAACAACGGTAAGAAAGGCTCATCATTTCGGTTGTCCAAAGTGATACTTCGGTCGTCCGAAATGCACATTTCGGCCGACCAAAGTAGACCCACTGGTCGACCGGTTGTGGCCCTGAAATTTACTTGGCTACTGGATTTGATCCGAAAAGCAACCAGTCGACCGAAATGCCCATTTCGGTCGGCCGGAATGACCCTGTGAGGTGGGAAATGCTGTAACTGAGCTGTTATGAACTTAAATGAAAAATGGTCTCAATAGAGACCTTGAAACTGGTCCAAAAACCTATCTCAACCCACTGCAAAATGGTGTACTGCATCCCATTCATTCAAAATACGAAGATTACATAACTTTTACATAGTTCCAAAGTCATTTACATGAAAATAAACATTTATACATCAAGTGGTTCAGATTTTTCATATTACAAAACCACAAACTGAAAGGTATACAAAATGATTACAGAGTTCTACAAAAAATACATGGCATATGCTTCCATACAAAAGATAACTAGTTACGATTTCCAATCCAATCTAAGCTTGAGGTGGATTATCATTCGCCACCTCCTTCTCGTATCCTGAAATTGTTGAAAATAAGGGGTGAGCGTAAAGCTCAGTAGAAGCCACCTAAGGCATTAGTTTTGAACTTCCTTAAGCCAAATAACATATAATGGGATTGAAAAGATGTCGGGATCATACAATGGGAATTCATACACCATAAACAACTTAGCAAGAAACAATCTTAACACTTGACACAATCCCACCAAATGATATACTTGAAATGAAATATGGTGCATCCGTCCCAAATCTGGTCTATACCGACCCAGCCCACACTTTTAGAAATCCGTTAACTGACTTTATCGAGGCGAGATTGATAACTATCCCCGGTTCTGATTTTGCCAAAGCCTGGCAACCGTTAAAGGGCCTAGTATCAACTTTTTCACGCCCTACACTGGGCACACTCCCTCTAGGTCAAGTTAGCCCCGTACTCGCGAAATCCGGTTCGTTTTTTATTCCTTTCAAAATCTCCCCCCCCCCCCCCCCCCCCCCCCGCGCGCAGGCGCCGGGCGGGCCATGATATGCAATGCACAAAAAATACAACCACTAATTTTCAACATGGTAATTTCCATACAACAAACATGGCAAGGCATTGCATGATGACATTTAATGACAATCTGGACATTCCACAACATTTATTACACCATTTACACATACAAGATAATCAAGATAACAAATCTCAAGTTATAAACCACAACTTTAAATGTAAAAGAAAAGAAGCTGAAATTTGCTCAAATAAAATTCAAAACTTGGGCATTAGGAAAACCCCTACCTTATTGAAGAGCAAATACACACAAAGCTTCAAAACAGCCCCAAGAACCCCAACTTCGAAAATGTCAAAGTGCTTCAATTTGAAATCAACCTTGATCAAGATGTAGTCCTCAACAAGCTTATCAACTTTGCCTTCAATGGCAAAGTTGAAATCTCAATGTAAAATGATGAATTTTAAGCTTAAAGTGTGTTATAGTGAGAGAAAGTGAAGTTTCCAGAAAGAGAGAGAGAGAGCTACGATTTCTGTGAAATGAAAAATGGGCCAAGACAATGTATGTGATCATATAATAAAGTTAGTGTTTTGTGGGGTCCATGCAAATAACAAATATCTTTCCTTTTTAATAATAACACATACATACACATTAACCAAATAACAATCATAAAATAAACATGTCATCATGTAAAATACATTAATTTAATAATGAATGAGATGCAATGGACCCAAAATAAAATTCCCGTACTCAACAATTCCGGTAATGGGTCCCATGTGGGACCTTCCAGCCCGAAGAACGGAAAAATGCCGAAATGGCAACCAGTGCATTTCCAAGAGTCCTAAACTCAAGGAAATGTCCCACCCAACTCTCAGACATACCTGGCACACCTCCACGGTGTCCGGTACGCAAAACGAGAAAAGACGAAAATGCCCTCGCAAAAAAATCAGAAATTCTGGAAAAATGAAAAATGGTTGAAAACAAGAACATTACAGGCTATACTATAAAGTCTAGGAAAAGAGTAAGACGACAATTGATCTCCACATCATAAATCCTCCCAAAAGCAGACTCGCCTACCATCGCGAACCTTGAATCTAATATGGGAAAAGAAGATATCCCAACCCTTCCGAATGAATTTCCACACGCCAACGCCCCCTCGCACCGCAATAGAGACTGGACGGGAGGACCAACCACCGCTCTCCTCCCCAAAATGACACGAAACAATCCTTCTCCACTGGCGATGTCGTTCCTTACCGACTCTTCACAACCACTTTCCTAAAAGAGCTCTGTTAAATGGAACCAGCTTTCAGATACCTAGGCCGCCTAGCTTCAAGGGCTTGCAAACTTGCTCCCATTTAACGAGATGACACTTGAACTCCTCTCCCCTTCCACCCCAGAGAAAGTCACATGTTAAAAATAAAAATAAAAATAAAGCATTTTAAGATTATGGAAACATTTAGGAAGTATGAGACACATATCCGTAAGTATCAGAGGAGTATTGGTATACGATACGGACATGATACGGGTACGTCACCCTTGTAGAAGTATCTGGGCTTCTTAGAGCTAAACCCAAACATGTCGTGTCTAAGTATTGACGCCTCAACTTGCCATGCATCTGTGATCCTAATTTTTAAATTTAAATAAAAGATTGATTTAAGCAATAAAAAAATATACAAAAAATTTATTAAATTGGTTAAAAGTTTTTAATCATCGAATTTTTATATTCTTTTTCCAAATCCTTAAGTTCATCTCTACAAATCTTTTTCCAACTCAATTCAACTCATCTAATAAATATCATATATGAAGATAATGTTACAAGGTTCGTAGGTGGTGTATTAGTGGGTTAACAGGTGGTCGCTTCTTGATTGCCGTTGCCGCCCAATCAACAGATCCCCCCTTTCTGGAGCATGAAGATATTTGCTTTGTACAAATAATGTCAAAAAGTTTAAGTACATACTAGAGTAACAAAAATCAACACTGTCTTTAGAAGCAAATGAAACGACATATATCATTTTACTTCTACGTAAACACATAATTTAGGAGTCATAGACTCATCAATAAATATTCGGACTGACAAGTGTGGATATACAAGCTCAAATTGCAAAGTAACCACTTTGTTACTAGCATAGGAAATACAAACACTAGGTGATGACCGGAGGACATAATTGAGTACATGCTAATGCGTAATCACTGGAAGAATTTTTATCACTTTCACTTAATAAAATGATTAAAATCATATAAGCTAGCTCTTGAAGGAATTATTAATTATCATTATACTCTAGAGATATAGCATATCATTTTGAATAGGGGTTCAGATTACATGAGCACTGACTTGAATGACAATGATAAATGTCTATTTGTCTCTTTAGCACCATTCAACCATCAAGTGAGGATCTTAATTTAGATCCATAATTACCACAGGGGAAAGAAAAGCAGTGAAGAAGCCGAACCCTCATGATTATTCAAAGGATCAAAGATGTAATTAAATTTAGAGTATAATATTAAACAATATATATAAAACAAACAAACAACTTTTCAGTTTTCTGGCGTAATTAATTGTTTGATTGCTCCTTCTATATTTCTCTATCATTCACTCTCTCTCCCTTTACATATATATCTAGTTATATACACACACCAAGGTCTCTCAAATATGGAACTTCAATTTGTAGGTGACAATTGTGTAGCGTCATTCTTCTAGTCCACAAAATATAATAGTTCTTTCTTACCTTTAAAGTAAAGGGAAAGAATGGTTCAGATTTTTTTTTTTTTTTTTTGATAAATAAAAATTCTTGGTTGGTACTCACACACACATGCCTCCACCGAGGCTCGAGCCCCTGACCTTTCTTTGGGAAGTAGGGGCCTGGTACTGCTTGGCCACTGGCCGTTGGTAATGGTTCGGATTTTTATTATAATAGGCATCTCATCATAAAGAGAATTTATCTTTATAGCATAATCATGTAAAATCTCTCTACAACAAGATATATCAATCCTCATCTGTCAATAAAAGACTTCAAAATGTACAACACAGATGGCACATATGCAATTGGAGGAATAATTGACTCGGAGAATGGTTCTGGTATTATTAAAAATGAGAGTTTTGAGTTAAAATTGACCTTGTTTAAGGTACCTACCGTACCTTGGAAGTCAAGAGAATGTTTTGATATATAAAGTTAGAAACTTTGAAAGAAAAAGAGAGTTTTCAATTAAAAATGACTTATTCAAGGAACCTTTAAAGTCAAGGCAGTGTTTTAATGTATAAAGTTAGAATTGGAACGATACAGAGAAAATTAGCATGGCCTGCGCATGGATGACACGCACAAATCGAGAAATGGTCCAAATTTTTACTAATCAAAAAAAAAATTCAAAACCATTCTTTCCCTCTACTTTAAAGGCAAGAAAGAACTATGAGTGAATAATAGAGAAATACTAAAGAATTTGTCCTCCCTTTTTTACCTTGTTTTATTTATAACAAAAATTTTTAAGTATTTGTTTTTTTAATATGGGAAACATATCTTTTTACCATCTAGAGATTTTAGCATTTCATTTATGCTCGGATTTTTTTGTTCATTGTCTAATTCATGCAACCATCCAATACTATTATGGAGCTCTTTCAATATAGCAAAGAGAAAACAACTTTAATTTTGGGTGTTGATTATCAATCCATGTATGAACTTAAAATTTTCTTGAGGGTTCTGTGGATATAGTTTAACGAATATGGTATTATCCATTCTTGTGAGAAATAATGACGGTATACAGTGTATCCATCTGATTTATTTATGATGCTAGGGTTTGGAAACTTATCAGGAAAATTTTTGTAAATTTTGGGAAGCCATAGAGAAGCAACACACTAAATTCATATATGCTAGAGAAGAAAACAGACGGCAAACTAATTATTAAAAGAGAAGTAATAGATTATTATAATTACAATGAAGAAGAAAAAAAATTCAATATTGAAATTGGGGTGGAAAACTATTTCATGTTAACTTAGAGGAGGCATACATCGTCACTTAATAATTATTTGGAGTTTCTAATGAACAAAGACTAAGCACTAAGAGGAGTTTCAATCAAACAAAGAAAACCAGATCAAATTCAACTGTAACATGTTGTGACATAGAAAAGTTCATGAATTATCATATTAAGAACGAAAGAGGTATAAGAACCTATCCAGAAAATCTACATACATAATAAGAAAGAAAAACAAAAAGAAAAAAATGAGAGAGAAAAACCTGCAGATTGCAAGCAACTGATCCTTGGAATAACCCAATTTCTCTCTCTCTCTCTCTAAGAATTGAAGAGTGAGGAAGGCAAAATCGAAATGCGGGGACAGCCGAATAAGTTGCTTGTCAGTCTCACAGACCCTGTGGGCCTTCGAGGACATGCAGTAGATCTAGGGTGTGCCCGAATTGGTATGCCAAACCAATCAAAACGCACACAACTTGTCCACAATTTTTATATGTTGGTGGTTGGGGCGGATTAGGCGGGATGAGGTATAGATTGAGTCCAACTCATTTTATAAAATATTGAACCAAGTCTGACCCTAATTCTATTTTTAACTCTTATTTCTCAACTCGAGCTCAACCCACTATTCTACTATTAAACTCGGATTTATAATTCAAACATAGATTTTATGCTAGAAAGTCGAGTTAATTCGGGTTACCTATATGGTCAATCTTCACAGTAGAAAAATTAATGTGATCTTGAATTAATTTTCAATTAAATCACCCTTCAATAATAAAAAAATTATAAACCTATTGCAAATTTTTAATAAATTATTCTTTAAAAATTAATTATCTTAAATGTTAACATACAATAACTTAAAATTTAACGAATGAAAAAAAATATTGATCATAATTTGAATATTATATATAATGCATTTTAAATAAAAAATAATAATATTAGAATTTGAGTTAGGGTTGGTCTCGGGTTTCTAACACTTCAACCTAAGCACAACCCTAGTTAAGATCGTGTTGAGATTTTTCAATCCAAATCCAAACCTAATTGTAAAAATGATTCCAACCCAAGTTGCACCCATAGTTGGTGGGATATCGGGCATATCAATGATATGGTATGCAGAGTACATCATCTCAAGGACATAACTCACCTTATTTTTGGGCTCGCGGTCCAGATTGCGGAATTTGAAAATCTGGAGGCTTAACAATGCGGACCAATTTTTTTTTAACAGCCTACTTCATTTAAATCAAGCAACGGCTCTAAGGGCATGTTTGGCCCACACTATTGTCCAAAAAAAGGTTTTTGGCACCCTTTTTTTGTCTACACTTTACTGAAAATAAATAGTCGTTAAGCATTGTTTGGCTAACACAAATAGTGCAAAAAAATAGCTTTTAGTCGAGAAAAAGCCAACAAAAATGTTTGATTTCACTTTCTTCTTTGTTTTCCCCTTTTTTGCACGAGACTGAGAATAGAGTCGATAAGGCACTGTTTTATAATCCTTAGGATATTTATATTTTTAATCCATAAAATGGATATTGTATTGTTTAATTTTTATTTATTTTTAATCATGGGGCATTTCTTGAGTATGAGTTATACCTATGAAAGAAGAATAATTTGTTTATCAGATTTGGTTGTGTTTTTCAACTATGTATGTGCCTCGTAATAAAATAGGTAGGTTAAGAGTTTCCCTTAAATCGAGAGGACTTAAACGGCCTAGGCCTAATGAGGGGGTGTTCATGGTCCTAAGGTGAGAGCCCCTAAAACCGAAGGATGGGGAAGGCAGTTCCAAGGGGAAGGTCCTTAGAGACGCGTGAGGGTACACAATGTTGGTTTGAAAACATTATTATTGTCTACAGAATTTGCTAACTTAGATGAACTATTTGTTGTGGTTTTGTGGAGTCTGATCACGTGTTGATTACGTAAAGGATTTGGGAGGTTCAAATTTGTCGATTTGGTTCCTACGTTGGCTACTGGCACATTTGAATCGGTTTAATGTGTTTGAACTGGTTCAACTGAAGTGGTAAATTTGAACATTGGCTACTGCCAAAGTTGAACAAGTTCAAGGCACTTGAACCGGTTCAAGTGAGGTAGTGAGTTGTAACACGTTTGGGCAACAAAGTTGAATCGGTTCAAGTGAGCTAAACCGGTTCAACTCCCTTGGGAACGTACGTGATTTAACTTCCTTATTGGTTTTGGACTTTACAAAAGGTAAGTTCTTGTAGGACAAGTTATGTTCCATTGTCTAGGACTATATATATTAACCTTCTTCATATTTTAAGGTTATGAGATAACTTGAAGAAAGGATTATCATACGTGTTGTATAATTGATTAATTTGTGCCAACACAAAAAAAGAGCAATTAAGAAAGATTGAAGAAAATTCTCCATTGTAATTCTTCATCTTTTTCATAATAGAATTTGTTCGGTGCGCACCATGAACGTAGCCCTAAGATTTAGGTGAACTTTATATATCTTATGTTCTTGTGTATGATTATTTTTTTATTCTTCGTGATTACTTGTGTTTATTGCTCGAACAACATTGTTTTTTGCATTTTTGCCATAACAACTGGTATCAGAGCATTCGGTTAATTTTGTAGCAACTGTAACAACTGGTATCGGGGCATTTGGTTGAGAACCTAGGGCATAGAAGGTGTTTAACGAAATTCTAAAAGTCTTTCGATCAAACATGTCCGTTCGAGTGGGAGTAATGACCTCAGAAGATAAGACAACCATATCCATGATCGAGAAGTTCAATGGCACAAACATCAATTTCTGGAAGATGCAAATTGAAGACCTCTTGTTTTAGAAGAATCTGTACCAACCTTTAGGAGAGAAACTAGGTAAAATAAAGGATGCATAATGGGAATTACTTGATACTAAGGCTCTTGGCACCATCAGATTAACGTTGTCAAAGTTAGTTACCTTTAATATCAAGAACGAGAAGACGACGAAGTCTCTCATGGCAGGGCTTTCTAGTATGTATAAACAGCTGTCTAGAGCAAACAAGGTGCACTTGATCAAGAAGTTGTTCAACATGAAGAAGGTCGAAGGTGGTAGATTCAACGATCATCTAAATGCGTTCAACGAGATAGTTGGCTAATTAGAGTCTATTGAAATTGACTTCAAAGACGAGGTTCAAGCATTGCTAATTCTAGGGCAGTTACCTGAGAGTTGGAATGGCACAGTTACAACGTTCAATAGCTCTACAGGGAATACCAGTTACAATGTTTAATAGCTATTTGGAGTGGCAAAGTCTTGTTATTTAATTCTATATAGCATGTATAGGTAAGTAACAACTCATGGTGTCTATGTGCGCGCGCACATACATAATCTGTGTTGATTTATTATTTATGATTTTTTTTTTTAGGTTATAAAAACAACAAATTTGCATAAGGAATGCAATAATATTGTAGTCTAAGGTCTTTAAAAATATATATATATTGTAGTCTAAGGTAAGGGTGACACTTGGGTGGGTCAAGGGGTTAACACAAGTCAAAGTCAACGTTTTAACACTTTAACCCGCATCAAATTCAAGTATAGAGAAACCCATCACGTCCCATCCCACGCTATACTGTACATCCCAAATTTTAATAATCTATTAACAAATTAATATTAAAAGATAATAAAATGTTAGGTTCACTTGCCTAAACCGTTCAAAGGTGTGACAAAAGTGTAATATGAGCTTATATCAATAATATGATCTCATATGATGAATACGATTGATGATATTATAAATAATCTAATTTTAGAATGATGATATTATAAATAATCTAATTTTAAATATAAAAGTTATAAACTATTTTTATATTTCGACTTTTTGGGGGTTTTTTGGGTTGTTCAGGTTACTAAAACCTTTGTCTAAATTTCGTCGAAAATAAATTTGGACTCTAAAATTTAAACCTAATCCCATCCCCCGGTCTCAAATACCTTATCCATTCCTATAAAATTTTTGGGAATCGAATTACTCGGGTTAGTCCCACCCCTAATATGAGGTGAAAACATAGTTTGTGCTTAGGCTAATAATGAAGCAACTTAATATAGAGCTTTATTGAATCTTAATGAAACAATCAATTTGTGATCAACTAAGTTTAACCAAATTATGCTCTGAATGACGATCAATGTACACTTGAAAGTTAGTGCATTTTTCATATAAGGAAAAAGTTGATTTGCTTTGTTTAGCAATACTTCTTTTTAATGTCTTAAAGCTATGTTTGCTCTCTTTGTGATTGTTTGATAGCTCCTTCTATATTTCTCTATCATTCACTCATACATTCATACATACACGTACACCAAGGTCTCTATGCATTAGCTTAGGATAATCGACTGCCCAAAGTAATTTTCATATAGTTCACCATCACCATTGAATTTATAGTTCTATCTCGATAAAATCGTATATCTGCCACTTCTTCTTCTTCTTACTCTGCTTTGTCTCAACAGTTGGAACCAACAACAAGAGGCTGCGGTAAGAACAAGAAGAAGGCAGAAACATAATTGGAGGAATAATTGATTCGATCGATGATGGTTGTATTCTTTTGGTGATCTCTACGTTGCTCGGGTTTCTTTGTTTCTGATATTTGACAATTTAAAATTTTGAGTGATGAAGTAGCTATTTGGTTATGTAAAGCTAAAATTTGATCTTAATTAGTTTTATATCAACACTGCAGGTAATGACGACTAATGGAATTATCAACAGGTAGCCGGTGCACAGAGGAGTGAATAATCTAGTGAGGCAGAAGAAGAAAGAGAGAGATTGGACCATCAGAATTCTAGGTTGTATAGAAATGTGAAAAACTATGCTTAAATGATTTTCATTTTTAGACTTTGTTTTCTTTTCTTGTTATATACGTATGCTGCAAAGACATATACACTATTATATCGAATTAAGTGAGATTCACTTGTTATATTATTTTACAAACAAATGTATGTCATATTCTTCTCGAGCCTGTATTTATACAATATATATATATATATATATACACAATTGTTTAAATATTAACTAATCTTCTCAATTCTTTAGCTATAGTTTCCCTTCTACAAATGCTGATTCTGCTGCAATTGTGTGTGTTTGACTTCAAATTATGGTTTTGCCTTGGTGGAGGCTTAGCCAATTGAAAAAGTTTATTGGTTTTTTTTTTTAATTAAAAATTTTTAAATTATTATTTTTAGACGTAGTGTTTTTCTATGTTAACTTGTTTCTAGTTTGAACTGACTGTTTGGCTTGGTTTTGTTGATCACTAGGTATGCCTCTTTGATTTCGTAACTTATTTGTTTTTTTATTCAATATCAAGCTTGACTAGCCAAAAAAAGAAATTAAAAAAAATAAAAAATTTGTGGTTCGATTTTGTTATGATTTAAAGAGCAAAAATTCAAAATGAGTTATCTGAACTGCAGAATGGTTCCATATATGTTGTTGGCAAGTTTACGTCTAGTCCATGGACTCGTTTAGCATTTGTTTTGTTCAGAATAAGGGGAAAAAATGGCAAACCTTGCAAGAATGAATAATGGGTGGATAAGATAGTAATTTCACAAGTTAGTCCTGAAAATATATATAAATGGGTTATAAAGTTAAAGTGGTGCCTCACAATATCTGAACCTGAAATGTATGATCCATTGTTATCATGCTAAGGATGGATTTTTCCATTGCTATTATGCTAAGGATGGGTGTTTTTTTGTTTTCATTTTTTTTTTAAATGAATTATAAAACCTAAAAAGTAATAAATAATAAAGACGTTGGACCTACCACCCCCACCTTCCATATAATAATAGAACCAGATTTTCCAAAAGGAAATGCAGAGATAAGCTGGTAGAAATATGCTGAATGCACTAATGCTTCACGATAGCATCACCTCTCACAATATATATATATATATATATATATATATATATATATATATATATATATATCAATAAAAAGATAGTGAAAGAAAGAGTATATATATGTGTCAAGAAGAGAGTGAAAGAGAAAGTATATACGTGTCAAGAGAGTGTGAGATAAATAGAGAAAGGTCGTCATTTTTAACCTGAAAATGTTTGATGAAAGAGTAAGCTCAAAGATTAAAAAGAATATATATATATATATATATATATATATATATATATATATATATTATAGTGTAATGTTATATCTCGAATTTGGTGTACATCGAGTTGAGTTGTGATTCGTTTACGACTCGACGACCTATTTGTTGGAGTTGCTACACAATCAGCTGAATGCTTTGATACCAGTTTTTTGTGGCGGAAACATAACATAAACAAAGTTGTTCGAGGAATAATCAAGCAATTACGAAGAATAAAAAAAAAAACACACACACACACGCAAGAATACAAAAGATGCATGGTTCACCCAAATCTTAGGGCTACATCCATGAAGCGCACCGAACAAATTCACTATGAAAAAGATGAAGAATTATAATGGAGAATTTTCTCTCAATCTTTCTTAATTGTTCTCTCTTGTGTTGGCACAGATTAATTAATCATACAATACGTATGATGTTCCTCTCTTTTTTCGTCGCACCCTAAAATAATTGATATATATAGTCCCAAACAATGGAACACAACTTCTCCTACAAAACTTGCCTTTTGTAGAGTCCAAAACCAATAAGGAAGTTAAATCACGTAGGTTCCCAGGAGAGTTGAACCGATTCAGCCTACTTTAACCTGTTCAACGTTGGCAATAGCTAAAGTTAACGACACACTTGAACCGGTTCAAGTGCCCTGAACCGATTCAAATTTGGTAGTAGCCAAAGTCCAAATTAACCATTTCAGTTGAACCGGTTTAAACACACTAAACTGGTTCAAACGTGCCAGTAGCCAACATAGAAATAATTAACTTCCCCAAATCTTTCACGTAATTAACATATGATCAGACTCCACAAAACCATAACAATATCCCACTTGGAGGCTTATCCCTGTAAACCTATTCCATCTTCTTCTCATGCATGTCCCATGCATGTTGGTGAGCTTATCTCTGTCTTCAAGGTAGAAAACTGACTGAAGTTGCGCAGCTTCAGTTTTTCCACAGTCACTGTCTTGCTCAACATGTTAGCCAGATTCTCGGTGCCAAGTATTTTCTGAAGTGTCAACACCCCTTCCAATAAAGATCTGATGAAGTGATACCGAAGTCCTATATGCTTGGTCCTTTAATGAAATGTTGAATTTTTCACTAGATGTATCGCATTCTGACTATCATTGTGCAATACATTCTTCACCTGTTCAAATCCCAACTCTATCAACAAACCTTGTAACCAAATCATCTCCTTGCTGGCCTATGTCATCGCCACATATTCTGCCTCTGTATTAGATAACGCTACAATCCTCTGTATTTGCGAAACCCAACTAACTGCAGTTGTACCTACTATGAATACATACTTAGTAGTACTTTTTCTGTGGTCCACCTCACTAGCAAAGTCTGAATCTACATAACTATGTAACTTCACCTCACCCCTTCTGAAACATAGGCATCTGTTTGTGGCACTCCGTAGATATCTTAATCTCTACTTCACTGCTTCCCAGTGTAGCTTGCCTGGATCCTTCATAAACTTGCTTACTGCTCCTACTGCATACACAATGTCTGGTCTCGTACACACCATGACATACATCAAACTTCTAATGGCTGAGGCATATGAAATTTTATCCATGAAGTTTTTCTCATCCTATGTCTTCGAACACTGATCTTGAGATAATCGAAAATGACTAGCTAAGGGAGTACTCATCGCCTTAGCATTATTTATGTTGAACCTCTTCAGAACCTGTTCAACGTACGAGCAATTGCAAGGTACCTTTCTGCTTATCTTTGCTAATCCTCATCTTAAGAATCTGTTTCGCTACACCAAGATCCTTCATCTCGAATTCACTAGATAACTGCTTCTTCAATTTACTGATTTCTTCAAAATCGGAACCTGCCACTAACATGTCATCAACATAAAGTAGAAGAATAATGAAACTGGACTTAAACCTCTTGAAGAAGCAATAATGGTCAGCGTTGCCCTTGTTGTAGCCATGTCACTCCATAAACACATTAAACTTCTTATACCACTGCCTCGGGGCTTGTTTCAAACCATACAAGATTTTCTTCAAGTTGCACATTAGTTTTTCTTTCCATTTCACTGAAAAATCCTTCGTGTGTGTAATGACCCGAACCCGTGGGTCCTAACCGTTAACCGGGTCCTTACCCGAACTCGATGTTACCTAAGTCATTCCCTTCATTTCTAATGTCGAAATACCATTTTTGGGTTAAAATTAAGCTTCACAACGACTGAATACCAATTCCCAAAGCTCAGGATAGATTACACTAGAGAAAAGAACAAAGTGAATAGAGCAAATGTACTTCGGTCGACCGAAGTGGGGCTTCAATTGGCCGAAGCTGTGATACCCCCTAATTTCGGAACACGGGTTGATCAAGTCGGTGCACAAAACCAAGGGATATCCAAAAAATTAAAGTATTTAAACAAGCACACAAACAATCAATCATCGTATATAATCACGGAATATAAATTAATACAAACAAGACAATTAAATCATAACACTCAATTAACAAAAACAAATCATTTAAAAATAAAAATAAAAGCGATTAATCCCAAATAAATCAAACAAATCATTTTAAATAAAAATAAAAATCATTAATCCCAATAAATAATACCTTTAAAATACAGGGGTATTATATTTTTCCCCCCTAACAAAAGGAATTCCGTCTTCGGAATTCACGAATCCAAGATATGAAACTCTGGTTATTTACTCTAAATTTTCATTCTTCCTTTATCCGTGTGGAATTAATCCATCCACACCTACTTATAATTAGTAGACATTTCTCATAATTTATTAAGACTATGCTAAGCTAATCCATACTTGTTGCATTTATTTGCAACCTAACCTTACCAATTTACACATATGACGCGAAATATATAACATCGCCAATAACAGGCTATTGCCTAATCGAACAAAATATGAATAATCCACGTAATGAGGTAATAACCTCCTCTTTATTACTAAACCATGTTAGACCAATCACGAAAAATGCTTTAGATAATAACTCGCTTCTCATTTTCAAACTCTAATTTTGGAACACGGGTTGATCAAGTCCGTGCACAAAACCAAGGGATATCAAAACAATTAAAGTATTTAAATAAGCACATAAACAATCAATCATCATACATAATCACGGAATATAAATTAATACAAACAAGATAATTAAATCATAACACTCAATTAACAAAAACAAATCATTTAAAAATAAAAATAAAAGCAATTAATCCCAAATAAATCATTTTAAATAAAAATAAAAATCATTAATCCCAATAAATAATACCTTTAAAATATAGTGGTATTACAGAAGCAAACTCCACTGTATCGGTCGATCGAAGCAAGCATTTCAGTCAGCCGGCTATGGACTTAATAGTAGCCAAAGCTACTGGACGAACTGGTTGGCCGAAGTGGGCAATTCGGCCGGCCGAAATAGCTCTGTGAGCTGGTCCTGCTACTTAAAGTGGTAGAAATCTGAAAATGAATGGAGGCCTATGGAAACTTTGCAATCTGCTTCAAACTTGTTCTATAAACTCTTCAGATGGCAAAACTACATAATATGGTCATGATTATCAACATTTTGATATGATACAACATCAACAAGTCCATTCATATAAGAAGAAATGCTTAGTCTTTACAATTTGTTCAAATTTACATTAAAATAGAGCCGAGGCTTATAGTTGAATTTTCAAGGCCATACAAGCTAGCTTAAATACATTCCAAATTGAAGCTTTCACAAAAAGGATGGCTCAAAGATACAAAAGATAACACAATGGACTTCTAGCACCCCATCAAGCTTGTGGTGGATTGTCATCCACCACCTCCTTGCCATGACCTGAAAAATGTTAAATATAAGGGGTGAACAAATTGCTCAGTAGGTGGTGCCTAAGGCACACCTCTTGTGACCCCGTGAATCCAAATAATGAATAGAACAATAGGGAACGGGATCATGCTATGCCGGGAGAAATACAACATCAATTTCAAGTCCAAATGAGCAATGTGGTGCTATGAAATGCAATGCCATGCTATGTCACTCCCCATCTTCAAAACCATACATCACTTTTCAAACTGTTAATATAACCCGTCCTTCGGTGACTCCTTAGCGACACGAGAGAATGATTGGCTACTGTCCCTATCCCTTGGTACCTCCGCGGCGTCATTTGGGGCCCAGATAGCTCAACCATGCTAGGGTGTTCTCCCTAGTTTTCTCTAGGTTACATTAACGCCACAGATCCTTGGTACCTCCGCAGCGTTCGGGTTTTTCTCAAAAACCTTTTAATCAAAACTTTCCCCAAAGTCCCTTTTTCTTTCATTTCAAAATCAACTTCCCCTTTTTATACCTAATAATATGCATGATTATCTCATGTCTTTCAATGCTATGATAATAAAGAACTTCATAAATTCATAAAAAAAATTAACGTGTATTCATAAAGCACATAGACATATAAAAATCAACAATTAAGTATATTTTTCGCACAAATCAACTTATACACATAGTCATAATCTTTATACACAACAAATAAATCATTTTAGAGGCAATCAATACAAATTAAACATGTTTGATAATAAATGATGAAGAGAAATTCATAAAAATACAAGAAGTTTGTGGATTAAGAACCCCTACCTCTCTTGGATGCAAAAACCCGTAAATCGGTCCAAAATTTTGAAATTCTTGGGGAGGTCAAAAGCTGAAATTGCTTATATAGACTTAAAGATCTCACTGGGCTCTTCAATTTGCCGCTAACGGCACCCAAAAATTCCAAGAAATGAGGAAGTAATCAAAGATTGAAACTTTGATGGAGAAAAGAAAGAAAAACACTAAAGGAATTAGAGGGAGATAGTGTTTTATGGGGAGAGAGAAAGAATGAGGTCAAATTGGCCTCTTGGCCACAAATAAAAGTTAGTGGTAGGTCCCACCACTTAAAATTATCTTTTTTATTTAATTTTCTACCACAATTTATACATATATGCATCCAACCGTATAAAATAGCACACAACCACATTAAATATGCACAAAATAACTATGCATGAAATGTAATGAACCCACAACACAACACCTATACACAACGATTCCGGTAGCGGGTCCCACCGGGGATCGTCCGGTCCGAAAAACAGATAAATACAAAAATGGCAAATCTCACATTTCAAAGAGTCCTGAACTCAATGGAATGCCCCAACCAACTTTCTTACACACCTGGCACACTCCACGGTGTCCGGTTTGAAAAATGGGAAAAGACGAAAATGCTCTTATAACAACAAAAATTCCGGAAAATGGAAAATGGTGAAAAATGGAAACATTACAGGTTGTTCCATCTAAATCTCCTCCTCTAGGTCACCATAGAGGAAAGTAGTTTTGATATCTAACTGCTCAAGATGTAACCCCTTTGCTGTAACAATGCTAAGAACTAAGCGAATGGTACTCAGTTTTATGACCGGGGAAAAATGTCTGTGCAATCAATCCCTTGCTTTTGCTGAAAGCCTTTGACCACCAATCTCGCCTTGTATCTCTGGGAACCATCATGTTCCTATTTTATCCTATACACCCATTTGTTGTGAAAAGTTTTCTTCTCCATGGACAACTTGGCTAGTTCCCATGTTTTGTTAACAATAAGGGACTTCGTCTCATCTTCCATTGCAAGCTCCCACTTGCTAGTGTCGTCAACCTAATATACTTCATCATAACATTTAGGCTCACCATCATCTGTAAGCAACATCTAATCCATAAATTCCTGATTTGAAACAGGAGGATGCGTGGACTTTCTAAATGTATGTGTAGGAGTTGGAATACACAGTGAACTATGCTCTGTGAGTTCTAGCCAAGAACCCTCATTTATCTGCTCTGCAACAATGCTCTCTGGTTTATCATTCAACTTAACAAACTCAGGCTTACTCTATACAGGACTAGTTGACTGTGTTTCATCTCTATCCTTATTCATCACCTTCTCGTTGAAAACCACATTTCTATTTAAGATTATTTTCTTGTTCTAATTATTCCAGAGTTGATACCCAACGAAGATGCATTTTAATGAATTGGAGTCGAGTTTTCCCCTAACATAGTCACTCATATGCGCATATGCAATACAACCGAAAACTTTAAACCACGAAAGATTTACCTCTTTGCCACTCCATATCTCTTCCGGTATTCTATGCTCCAAAGGTACCGATAGTCCACGATTAATTAGGTAGGCTACTGTATTAACTGTTTCTGCCCAAAACTATTTGGGTATGATGAGCACTGAAAAGTGCACATTTAAACCCGTTAAGCTTAAGCATTCTAGTACCTTTATCTATCTTACTTTGCCGTTTTAGACTTATTACGTGTTATTTATATTTTCAGGCACTAATCCCAAAATTGAGCTAACTCAGCCAAATAAAAGCTTAATTGAAGCAATCTTGAGATAAACCAAAGGAGGGAGCAAAGTGGAGAAAGAAAGAAGCAAAAAGGAATCAAGTTGTGCAGCTGAAAAGTTCGATCGAACGAACATCTATGATCGATCACAGTACTTCTCGATAAATCCAACCTTGGCCTTTGCTGAAATTCCAAGTTCGATCGATCGAACATCACCTTCGATCGATCGAACCCTATTTTGTCCTATTCAAATGATTGATCTTATCCACAGCTGTACGCCTACTAACCACTTTTGTCTTTTTCCCCATAAATATCTTGAAAATATCTCAGCCTTGTCCTTATCCGGAGGAGTCAGACCACTTCGATCGATCTAAGATGCAGTTCGATCGATCGAACCCATTTTCGATCGATCCAAGTTAAGGTTCGATCGATCGAACTTCCTCCAGCGAGAAAAAGTTAAAGTCCAGCTCATTTATTCCATCCTTTATCCAATCATTGGAGAATATGCCTTGCACGACCACAGCTCATCATGGGGTGTATTTGACCTACCTATATAAGGAATATGATACACTTTTTGGGGAGAGTCTCTCGTCACATATTGAAAATCATCTTGGAGGCTATTCTTGGAGAGGAAGAAGGGAGGAAGCTAGAGCACCATTGGAGGAGATCTTCACCAACATGGAGCAACCATGGAGTTAGCCCTTGAGGGTTGGATCATCACTACCATGAGTGGCTAGACATCCTCTTGGGGCTAGAGTTAGCCCCAAGCATGCTTTCTATACTCTAATCTTGTGTATTATTGAGGGATTAGTGTTGTATGATACATCTTGATATTCATGTATATATAAATCTTGATTATTTCATAGTTTGTATGGTTTAATGCTTCCAATTGACTATTCTATTCTATCCATATGTCTATGTATACTAGAGTAGGATATTCATGTGCTTATCTCTAGATTTAGTATTTTTGATGCATGTCTATGTGTATTGATGCTATAGATCTAGAGATTATCAAGATGATATGCTTAATGGAATGCTCTTGTTATGTCTTTTGATGGTTCATACTTATTCCTTGATGGATTGTACCTCTCCTTTAGTTTATTTTCATGCTAGTAGTGTAGTTGTAGTATAGTGTTAGATGGGGGAGACAATTCATGCTTGTTCTTTGATGTTCCATGCTTTTGAATGCAAGAAGCATATGCTCTAATATTGTGTTGTATGTGGATTTTGAGCTTAATGAAGGATTAATGACTAGTTATGATATGTTGTATCTTTCACATGTGTTTAGACAATTTATTCCTCTCATAATAGATATTTTGTACCTCTCACATGATGTTTAGATAATGCATGTTTAACTAAGTCATCCTTATAGATTGCTTGGACTATGAGCTTAATGAAAGGTTCAATGACTTGAATTGTTATTTTGTTATCTTCACATGATGTTTAGACAATATATTCCTCTACCAATAGATGTATTGTGGCCTCACACATGTTGATTGAGACAATTTGCACTTGTTGAGTCACCCTTACCAATTGAATGTCTTTTACACACACAACATTGTTGCAACACATTCATTTCCCTCATTAGTCACTTGATTATGGTTTGGAAAAGTATTGCTTGGTGGTGATCTCTATAGCCCAAGACCTCTCTCTCTCTTGTTTACTTCATATTATTTTATTTAGTTGAATTCATTTTAGCTTAATCAACCAACCCAACTCTCTTTTGCAATCATTTGGTACGCTAGAGTCGAAGTTGAAATTCCAACACGTATAATCCCTTGGGACGATCCCTACTCACTCTTGCTACGTTAGTAGTGGTGTTGGTAGTGGTTTTTATAAATTTAAATTTGACATAAAAGGCTTTTCTTGAACCACACATTCACTACATTCAGTTTGGCGTATTGGAACGGCCGTCGTCAGATTTTGGCGCCGTTGCCGGGGATTAACGGTTTTGTTGGAATTAAACTAGATAATAGTGTTCATTAGATTGCTTCTATTTTTATTTTATTTTCCATTGTATATTCTTTTCTCTTGATTCTCATTATTATTTGTTCAATTAGGTACTTTACTACAAGGAAGGCGAACTTTGGAACTTAAAGCAATCATTGGAGCTTAAAAGCTAAATTTGGAGTTGAAGTGCTAAAGGATCGTTGTGAGCAATTCTTGGAACTCTTGTATTTTAATTGTTTCACTTCTTTGTATGCGTGTGATAGCCCTTGTTGAGGCCAATTTTTTCTTGCATTTGGGTTTTAATTGTGAATGGAGGAATTGTTTGATCCAAGTTTGGGGGGGAATTACATCCCTTCACCTTATGCTCCTCCATCACATTTTAATCCTTATGAGATTGAGTCCAATTCATTTCATGCATCATCTTATTATGGACTTGATCACTCATTTAATCATTCTTATGACTATTGGCCTCCACCACCATTTTATGATGAATCAATTCCACCACCTTCTAAGTACTCACCCGGATTTGAAGAAAAAGTGTTAGCTTTACTTGATGTGCATATTTCACACACTTCACTTATTAATTCTCATTCTCAAACTTTAGCCAACTTAGAAGCTCAAGTTGAGCAAATTGCAAGTACTCTTTCTCATCAAGAGGAGGAAGAAGAGGCAAATGAAAAAATGGCAAGAACTTCAATGTATATAGATGAGGATGATGAGAGTGAGGAGAATGAAACAAGTGAGCTAATGCCTAGCACTCTATCTTGTATAGAGGAGGAAGTGGTAAGTGAGTTAGTGGCTAATCCAATAGAACATAACATGATTAATGAGGACTTTCCTTGTTTTGATTATGATTTTATCTCGGAGATGGCTACTCTAGAGAGTGAGGAGATGTTGACCACACTTGAGGTAGGAGAGAAGAGGAGGAACTTGTTGAAGAGGGCCTTCCTTCTATTATCTCTAATGACCCTCTTGAGGAGTGTCTTTTGGAAATGTATAAAAATTGTGGTTTTGACTTTAAAAGCTCTAAAAATGAAATAAACTCTCTAATGAACTCCTTAGCTTACTTAGAAGGTGGGGAAATGGTAATTTATGAGGAGGAGAAGAGGGATGAAGAGAGGGTGTTTCTTATTAATACAAATGAGTCTTTGAAAGACAATGCCTCACCAATTATCAATATAGATGATCATTTGAATGTGTTTCAAGAACACAACAAAGAGGCAAGCCTAACCATGATTGATTTTGTTTTCAAGACCGTGGATGAAAGGAACAATATCATCTCTTTTATTTCTTTTCAAGTCATTCTTTTGGAGGATGGTTTTATTGTCATAAGTGGGACATTAAATGAGAAAAGTGAAAAGAGGGTCAATAAGGATGTTTCATATCTAGTTTTTGATTCATTTGATTAGTGAGTTGACCTAACGTCTTGCTAGAGACGTTAAACACTAGTATTCGTAGAGTTTCACAACTCTATTCCTCCCTCATTTCTTTTTATTTTTTATTCTTGTGTACATTCTTCCATCTATTTTTCAAATTTTCATTCTTGTTACCATCATTGGGGCTTATCATAGGATTTTCTGCACTTTCAGTTCAAAATTAGGCATTTGGTGCCAGTTCGATCGATCACAAGAGCACCTTCGATCGATTGAATTGTTCTTCGATCGATCCAACTATGGATTCGATCGATCGAACTCCACTTGAGTCCTAACACTTAGAAAAAAATTTGAGCTTTCATCAATTTTGAAAGTGCATGCTCTCGGGATCTCCAAATTTTCAAAAGTTCGATCGATCGTAAACCATTTTGATCGATCGAACTACCTTTCGATCGATCCAACATGTGGTTCGATCGATCATGAGTCCCAACACTTAGAAAATTTTTGGACATATTTCAATTCTGAAAATGCATACTCTCGGGATCTCCAAAATTTTACATGTTCGATCGATCGAATTTCATCTCGGATCGATCACAGCTATGTTCGATCGATCGAACTTCATCTTCGATCGATCACAACTTTGCCCCTTTGACCCTTTCACTTTTTGACTTTTTTCTATTTCTATTTTTATTTTATTTTATTTATTTTATTTTATTTTATTTCATTTAGTTACCTCTCTCTCAGTGTTCTAAAAAAAAAAAAAAAAAAAGAAGTTTTTGGAAATTTGTTAAAAACACAAAAATATTTTTGTTAATTTTATTTTATTTTCAAAAATTCCAAAAAGATTTTTATTTTATTTTCATTTTTACTTTTATTTCCAAGCTTTATTTTTATTTTTATTTCAAATATTTAAAATTAAAAAAAAAAAAATCAAATCTCAAAAACATTTTTCTTTTATTTTATTTTATTTCCTTTTATCTTATTTCCAAAAATCCAAAAATATTTTGTTTAACTTTAATTTTTAATTTCGAAAAAAAAAAAAAAATTTGCATTCTTTATTTCCTTACATTTTTACTTCTTGCATTTTTATTTTTATTTTTATTCACTTGTCTTTTTATTTTTGTTTGTGTACATATTTGTTTTGTCTAAAATAATAATAATAATAATAAAAAGACGGTTTTTCAAAGAAGCATTCCGTCTTGCTAGAGACGTTAAACTAGCACCCATTTAGCATATTTCATACATTTTTCATTTTCTTTGCATGTTTTCACATATATATTAAAAAAAAAAAAAAAAGGAAAAATAAAAAGTAAGAAAATTTTGTATATACTTGCATTGTACATATTCTTTCCATTTTTTTTTGCATTGTACATGTTCCTTTTCATTTCTTGCATTGCACATATTGTTTTTCATTTCTTACATTGAACATATTCTTTCATTACATTTTGCCTTATTTAATTTTCTTTTTATATTTTGTTCATACATTTTATTCTTTGTTTTTCTTGCATTTTGTATATACTTGCTTTCATTAAATGAAAAATATAAAAAGATTCATCATTGTGCCCTTATGTGTAGTCATGCATACTTTATGCTTTAGTTAGGGCTTGATCTTATATCTCTCTTGCATCATGTGTTACATTGCCTTAGAATGCTTGATTTGATTATTCTTATCCCATTTGATATTTGATGTGAGTTTGCTAGCGTGGTTATTCAAGTAGGTTGTTGATTCCAAGTTTGGGGGAGACGTCTTTCGAATTGGATCATGACCGGGCTTCATGTCTACACCACCATGGTATACTCTTTCCACTTTTTTCCATTGTTCTCATTGCACACTGAGGACAATGTGCGGTTTAAGTTTGGGGGTAAGGTGTCTTGTTGCATTCTACTTAAGATTTGAGCTTTAAATGCATGATTGAGATTTGAGATTGATGTTAGCTATAATTTTGATTTTTTGAGGACTATATTGCTTAAAATTTAAAAATTGCTTGACTTGAGAGTCCAATACTCCTTGTATGCCTTGAGGATGCCATTTAGGAGTAAATTTTTCAAAAGATTGATATCTTGCTTGCACTTATGGTCCACATAATCTTGATTTTGTGATTGTTTTGAGATTCATTCTAGGATTCTACACTAGCACCGGCGCACGCTAGCATTCAATTGTGGGGTACATGCTTTGTTGATTATTGAATTGGTTATATCCCAATTGAGCTAGTAGTGCATTGAAAGCTTTCATTCTTGACAAAGGTGGATAACAATCCCTTTTCATTGAGTAGTCGGGATTCTTGCCTCATTAAGCAGTGAACTTCTCGCGCCGAAAGGTGGAGGGCCCAAACTCTAGGTTAATAATTGAAAAAAAAAAAAAAAAAAAAAAAAGTTGCAAAAAACAATAAAAGTGAGGACTTCTCCCAGAAGGCGAGAAGTGGGAAATGATTAGATGGTTGTTGTCTTGATTTGTAGCCTAGTTGATTTGAGTTTGTAAGTCCGTTGGGGTGTCTTAACACCTAATGCCCTAAAGCCATCTGGTTTGGGAGTCATTGACCTAAAGCTCGCTACATGAATCTTCTAGAAAGCTTAAGAGATCAACACATTGCACAATATTTCCATCTTTGATCCTCAATAAAACAAAAAAAAAAAAAAAAAAAAAAAAGGAAAAAAAGAAGAAGAAAAAGAGTGAAAAGAATAAGCGCACCTAGAACAATAAAGCTTTAATAAAAGGTCCACTCTCTTATCTTGATGATCGGTACTAGATTTGTGTGCTAGTTTAAGGGTAAGGATGTGATTACTTCTCTAGTTGGCTAAGATAGCAACACACTTGATGCCGGACCTCTCACATGGATTTTAGACTTGTTTCGATTTTCATGATCATTTTCTTGATATGTGGAGGACCATACTTGCTTGCTTGATATTGAAATTTTGGGAGATTGCTTAGAAACGGTTGAAAAATTGCATACTTGAGGTAGTTTTCTCCCAATGCTTGTTTGCAATATTGGTGCCTCTTTTGAAAGAATGAGCTTAATGTTTGTGGGTACCATTTCTGGAAACCCTCACGAGACTTTACCCGTCCACTAGGGGTAACCTAGGGGTTTAAAAGGCTTGTTGCATATGCTAAATGCAATCGTGTTCCCTACGAAAATGGTGTTATCATTTTACTTGCTTTCCAGTTTATACTTGTATAGTTGTTTATTTCATTCCTTTACTTCTTAGTTCATTGCTAGGGACTAGCAATATTTAAGTTTGGGGGTGTGATGAGCACTGAAAAGTGCGCATTTAAACCCGTTAAGCTTAAGCATTCTAGTACCTTTATCTATCTTACTTTGCCGTTTTAGACTTATTACGTGTTATTTATATTTTCAGGCACTAATCCCAAAATTAAGCTAACTCAGCCAAATAAAAGCTTAATTGAAGCAATCCTGAGATAAACCAAAGGAGGGAGCAAAGTGGAGAAAGAAAGGAGCAAAAAGGAATCAAGTTGTGCAGCTGAAAAGTTCGATCGATCCAACTTAGAGTTCGATCGATCGAACATCTATGATCGATCACAGTACTTCTCGATAGATCCAACCTTGGCCTTTGCTGAAATTCCAAGTTTGATCGATCGAACATCATCTATGATCAATCGAACCCTATTTTGTCCTATTCAAATGATTGATCTTATCCACAGCTGTACGCCTACCAACCACTTTTGTCTTTTTCCCCATAAATATCTTGAAAATATCCCAGCCTTGTCATTATCCGGAGGAGTCAGACCACTTCGATTGATCCAAGATGCAGTTCGATCGATCGAACCCATTTTCGATCGATCCAAGTTAAGGTTCGATCGATCGAACTTCTTCCAGCGAGAAAAAGTTAAAGTCCAGCTCATTTATTCCGTCCTTCATCCAATGATTGGAGAATATGCCTTGCACGACCACAGCTCATCATGGGGTGTATTTGACCTACCTATATGAGGAATATGATACACTTTTTGGGGGGAGTCTCTAGAGTCTCTTATCACACATTGAAAATCATCTTGGAGGCTATTCTTGGAGAGAAGAAGGGAGGAAGCTAGAGCACCATTGGAGGAGATCTTCACCAACAAGGAGCAGCCATGGAGTTAGCCCTTGAGGGTTGGATCATCACTACTATGAGTGGCTAGACATCCTCTTGGGGCTAGAGTTAGCCCCAAGCATGCTTTTTATACTCTAATCTTGTGTATTATTGAGGGATTAGTGTTGTATGATACATCTTGATATTCATGTATATATAAATCTTGATTATTTCATGGTTTGTATGGTTTGCTGCTTCCAATTGACTATTCTATTCTATCCATATGTCTATGTATGCTAGAGTAGGATATTCATGTGCTTATCTCTAGATTTAGTGTTTTTGATGCATGTCTATGTGTATTGATGTTATAGATCTAGAGATTATCAAGATGATATGCTTAATAGAATGCTCTTGTTATGTCTTTTGATGGTTCATACTTATTCCTTGATGGATTGTACCTCTCCCTTAGTTTATTTTCATGCTAGTAGTGTAGTTGTAGTGTAGTGTTAGATAGGGGAGACAATTCATGCTTGTTCTTTGATGTTCCATGCTTTTGAATGCAAGAAGCATATGCTCTAATATTGTGGTGTAATGGAATTTTGAGCTTAATGAAGGATTAATGACTAGTTATCATATGTTGTATCTTTCACATGTGTTTAGACAATTTATTCCTCTCCCAATAGATATTTTGTACCTCTCACATGATGTTTAGATAATGCATGTTTAACTAAGTCATCCTTATGGATTGCTTGGACAATGAGCTTAATGAAAGGTTCAATGACTTGAATTGTTATTTTGTTATCTTCACATGATGTTTAGACAATATATTCCTCTACCAATAGATGTATTGTGGCCTCACACATGTTGATTGAGACAATTTGCACTTGTTGATTCACCCTTACCAATTGAATGTCTTTTACACACACAACATTGTTGCAACACATTCATTTCCCTCATTAGTCACTTGATTATGGTTTGGAATAGTATTGTTTGGTGGTGATCTCTACACCCCAAGACCTTTCTTTCTTACTTACTCTTTATTTTATTACATTTTAATTAATTCTTTTCTAGAAGTAATCGACGAACCCAACTCTCTTTTGCAATCATTTGGTACGCTAGAGTCGAAGTTGAAATTCCAACACGTATAATCCCTTGGGACGATCCCTACTCACTCTTGCTACGTTAGTAGTGGTGTTGGTAGTGGTTTTTATAAATTTAAATTTGACATAAAAGGCTTTTCTTGAACTACACATTCACTACATTTAGTTTGGCGTATTGGAACGGCCGTCGTCACTCACCAAGAGTCAATTGTCCACAACACGCTCCTGTAGCCATCCAAAATGAGGATCACCCCTCGACAAACCAGTCTCTAAAACAAACTCTTACAACCCATGAACTGAATCACATCAAATAGTTAATCACCCAACATTGGTATGGCTCCAGTCAATGCCTACGCCATCCTAGACTTACAGAGTCCAACAAAACACCTCAACAATCAGAACCACCACACTTTTCGTGGATCGTACTAGAATACCCAGAAAATACGTCTACCATCGATAAACTACACCAGTGATTCTAGCAACCTCTATCACACTTATCATAAACTGGTTCGAAAAGAACCACCGTACCAAACTGTAACTCATGTCACAAACACCAATTTCCTAAGGTCATACCTTTCTCCCTTGAAACCCTCACCCACACACTTGACTTCCACGGTCACAGGAACCCACGTGCGAACATAAGAAACTCATACGTCTCACCCTGGACGTCGTGCCGTGCCATACGCAATCATTCGAAAGTCATACCCTTAGCACTACGCCCCAAAAACAACGAAAAACTAAAGCAACCATGTACCGAATAGCTCGATTCACAAGTTAAAGACCTACGCCATTCGTTCGATAAAAACCGACACCCAAACAACCTTGGAGCAACCTAGCTCTTCGTCTACTTAGGTTAAAACTCACACAACTAGCTATGCCGCGACAAGTACTCTACTATACTAGCAACCATCCCATGCTCGACCACATACTTTTATACATACATACTTATGTATATAATAACCGAAACATATACCTTGACACAATCGTGTCCTATCCCATCAATTTAAACAACGAGTCCATTAAATCATTATGTAAAATATAAATAAATAAACATCCTGTTCATCATTGTCATTTTTTTTTCCTTCACAATTTACATGTTTTCAATTATTTACACATTTCATCATCATTGCAATATAACACACATTTTAGCAATTAAACACGTAATGCCCTTTTAAAACCGTAAACATGTAAGCAAGTAAGAAGTAGGCATGCTTCTCAGATAACAAACACTTTAATACATAAACAATGCAATCTACAATCCACCTTCCATAACACCCTAGGTAGGCCTCTACCCGTCGTCCTACTAGTTTTCGAACCTGGCTCTGATACCAATTTTGTCACGACCCAAAAATTCTCATAAAATGCTCTAATACCATTTAGTCCAAATATCATTGTTACAGTCCAAAAAATATGGTTAAGATCAAAAGTCCACGTCTTACAATGTTTAGACAACTTATATTAAAGTTACAGTTCATGAATATAATCACAATAACAAGAGTTCATAAGTCTTTATACCGAATATAACAAACTAAGGTTTTACAAAAAAAAAAAAATAAAAAAAAAAATGATGGGACTTAAATACAAAAATAGCAAAATGATCCTGTAATCCAAATTAGGCTTGTGGTGGAACGTCACCCGCCACTTCTTTCCCATGTCCTAAAAAATGTTAAATAATAGGGTGAGCATAAAGCTCAGTAGGTAGTGCCTAAGACACACCTCTTATGACCCCGTGAATCCAAGCAATACATAAAAATAAAGGAAACAGGATCATGCTATACCAAGGAAGAATATAATATAATTTCAAGGCTAAAACCAAATAATGTTGTGCCATAAAATGCAATGCCGTGCTATGTCGCTCCCCATTTTAAAATCACTTCCATTCATCACTTTTCAAACTATTAATGTAACCCGTCCCTCGGTACCCTGTGGCGACACGAGAGAAGGATTGACCACTGTCCCTGACCCTTAGTAGCCCCGAGGCGTCATTTAGGGCCCAGAAAGCTCAACCACGCTAAGGGTTTTCCCTAGTTCCTTCTAGGTTACATTAAAACCACGGACCCTTAGTACCCTTTTGGCGTCCGGGTTTTCACAAAAAAATCTTTTATCAAATCTTTTTCTCAAAAATCATTTTCTTTCTTTTTTAAATCATTTTTTCATTTCTTCCTAATGCTTATGCATGAATGCATCATACCATTTCATGCCATGTCAATTCTCATAATCATACATTTAATTCAAGTCCAAACCACTTAGTATGCTTTATAAGAATTTCTAAAAACAATATAGCATGCTTACATTCATCAATAATCAAGCATAGAAAACATTTAGAACATGAAATTAATTTATACAAGCATACAATTTTAACTAAACACATAGCTACATACTTCATTTACAATAATCTAATCATTTTAGAGGAAAGTCTCTTGTCACATATTGAAAATCATCTTGGAGGCTATTCTTGGAAAGGAAGAAGGGAGGAAGCTAGAGCACCATTGGAGGAGATCTTCACCAACAAGGAGCAGCCATGGAGTTAGCCCTTGAGGGTTGGATCATCACTACCATGAGTGGCTAGACATCCTCTTGGGGCTAGAGTTAGCCCCAAGCATGCTTTCTATACTCTAATCTTGTGTATTATTGAGGGATTAGTGTTGTATGATACATCTTGATATTCATGTATATATAAATCTGGATTATTTCATGATTTGTATGGTTTAATGCTTCCAATTGACTATTCTATTCTATCCATATGTCTATGTATGCTAGAGTAGGATATTCATGTGCTTATCTCTAGATTTAGTGTTTTTGATGCATGTCTATGTGTATTGATGCTATAGATCTAGAGATTATCAAGATGATATGCTTAATGGAATGCTCTTGTTATGTCTTTTGATGGTTCATACTTATTCCTTGATGGATTGTACCTCTCCCTTAATTTATTTTCATGCTAGTAGTGTAGTTGTAGTGTAGTGTTAGATGGGGAAGACAATTCATGCTTGTTCTTTGATGTTCTATGCTTTTGAATGCAAGAAGCATATGCTCTAATATTGTGTTGTATGTGGATTTTGAGCTTAATGAAGGATTAATAACTAGTTAATATATGTTGTATCTTTCACATGTGTTTAGACAATTTATTCCTCTCCCAATAGATATTTTGTACCTCTCACATGATGTTTAGATAATGCATGTTTAACTAAGTCATCCTTATGGATTGCTTGGACTATGAGCTTAATGAAAGGTTCAATGACTTGAATTGTTATTTTGTTATCTTCACATGATGTTTAGACAATATATTCCTCTACCAATAGATGTATTGTGGCCTCACACATGTTGATTGAGACAATTTGCACTTGTTGAGTCACCCTTACCAATTGAATGTCTTTTACACACACAACATTGTTGCAACACATTCATTTCCCTCATTAGTTACTTGATTATGGTTTGGAAAAGTATTGCTTGGTGGTGATCTCTACACCCCAAGACCTCTCTCTCTCTTGTTTACTTCATATTATTTTATTTAGTTGAATTCATTTTAGCTTAATCAACCAACCCAACTCTCTTTTGCAATCATTTGGTACGCTAGAGTCGAAGTTGAAATTCCAACACGTATAATCCCTTGGGACGATCCCTACTCACTCTTGCTACGTTAGTAGTGGTGTTGGTAGTGATTTTTATAAATTTAAATTTGACATAAAAGGCTTTTCTTGAACCACACATTCACTACATTCAGTTTGGCGTATTGGAACGGCCGTCGTTAGGGTACATCTGAATATATGTGCATACTTTTGGCTCTCTTTGTCAATATTCGGTTCATCCGTTCTACTACCCCTGTTGTGGGGTTCCTTACACAGTCTTCTCTAATTTGATCCCATACTCAAAACAGAACTTCTTGAAGCCGGTGTCTTAATACTTACCACCATTTTCTGACCTCAACCCCTTGATCTTCAAATCCATCCCATTCTCCACCATGGCCTTCCACTTCTTCAATACATCAAATACCTCAGATTTGTGCTAAAAAAAAACCCATACCTTCCTCGTGTGGTCATTAATGAAAGTCACGAAATAGGATTTTGCGCCAATGGGTGAGAAAGTGGTTGGCCCCTAGACATCTTTGTGAACTAGCTCAAGTTTTTCCTTTCTGAGATCTCTGCCACTCTTCTTGAAACTGACCATCTTTTGTTTGCCCATCACGTAACTCTCACAGAAGTCAATATCAATTGCTCGTATGCCTGGTAGTTTCCCCCTTGGAATGCATAAGTTTGATCCCCCTTTCACTTATGTGATCTAGCCTCTGGTGTCAAAGGTTGTGGTCCTCTCTGTTTTCTGCAACTGCTATAGATCCATAAGCACTAGTAGTCATGTAGAGAGTACCAGAATTCTCACCACGTGCAATGGTTATAGTGTCTCTAGAAACTTTCCATGAGTCTTCATTAAAGGTTGTAATAAATCCTTCCTCTGATAATTATCCCACTGAAATCAGATTCTTCCTCAAGTTAGTTGTAAGGCTGATCATCACCAAGATACACCTTGCCAAGGTTACCCGGTTCACAGCTATTAAATAGCTCTTTGCTTGAGCTTCCATGAAACGATGCAATGGAATCTAAAACCCATGACTCCTCATTGCTCTCCAAATAGTAAATCAACGCATCATCTGATTCTTCTAAGACAACTTTTGCTTTAGTTTTTCTTTCAGTTCCTTTTTTTGGAAGTCTGCAATCAACACGGTAATGTCCCTTCTTGCCACAATTCCAACACCCAACGTCACTGAGATCTGTGGAATTTCTGGAATGTTGAAACTATGCCTTTCCATTCCTTGACTTAGATCTGCCTCTGTTTCCATTAATGTTGCCCTTCTTCTTGTTTGAACCATTGCCTCTACTTTTAACATTCAATGCTGAACCACTGGTGAAAACTCCTGCTATTTGCCTTCTGATTTCTTTAGTTAATCATGCTCACAACTTCATCAAACTTCAACTTGGTTTTCCCTGCAGAGCTACTGATCGCTGTAACTGTGCCACTCCAACTCTCGGGTAACTGCCCTAGAATTAACAGTGCTCGGACCTCTTCTTTGAAGTCGATATCAACAAACTCTAATTGCCCAACAATCTCATTGAACGCATTTAAATGTTCATTGAATTTACCACCTTCGACCATCTTCATGTTGAACAATTTCTTGATCAAGTGTACCTTATTCACTGCAGATGATTGTTCATACATACTAGAAAGGTCTACTATGACAGACTTCATCGTCTTTTCGTTCTTGATATTAAAGGCGACTGACTTTGACAATGATAAGCACTGAAAAGTGCGCATTTAAATCCCTTAAGCTTGATCATTCTAGAACCTTATCCTATCTTATTTTCCCGTTTTAGTCTAATTTCATATTATTTCCCTTTTCAGGCACTTATCCCCAAAAAAAATCAATTCAGCTGAATTAGAGCATAAAAGATGCAATCTAAAGCTTAGTGGAAGAAAGGAGCAAAGTGGAAGCAAAGAGGTGGAAAATAGTAATCTTCGATCGATCAATCTCACAGTGATCATTCCAACCATGCCAAGAAAGATCAAGCCTCTTGTCCTTATCCTTAGGAAAATTCCATCTTCGATCGATCCAACATTACTTCAATTAATTGGACTTCTTTGATCTTATCCCCACCTATCACTTTTGTCATTTTCCTAAAATATTTCAAAAATATCTCAGATTTGTCATTATTCCAAAAAGGTGCCGCCATAGTTCGATCGATCTGACCACTCTTGTGATCGATCGAACCTCCTCAAGTGCAAGAAAAAAATAGAGTTCTAGCCAATTAAAAGGTGTGCTCGTGGTGCAATCATTTGGAGGTCCTAGTGCACGAGGTCTGACCATTGGGTGTGACACTTGAGCTACCTTTATAAGGATTTTGGGCCATTTTATACATATACAATCGTAGAGAAAGGAACCATATACACAAGAGAGGTTAGAGGAGTCTAGAGATTAGAGAGACACACACCATTTGGGAGTTCTTCCACTCATCTAAGGAGAAGAAGATCATTCCAACCATAAAGATGGCCTTTGAGGGTTGGATGACTACATCAATGAGTGGCTAAACCATTCTCTTGGGGCTAGAGATAGCCCTAAACATGCCTCCTAGACTTTGATGCTTTATATTTTGAGGGGATTTGTGTTGTAATTTTTATCTTGATATCTTGTTTCTACAATGATTTGTGTAGTCTAATACTTTAAATTGATCATTTCATTCTATTCATATGTCTATGTATGCTAGAATAGATGTTCATGTGTTTATCTCTAGGTTTTGTGACATTGATGCATGTCTATGTGTGTTGATGTTATGAATCTAGTGATGGTTAATGCATGGTGCTTTAATGGAATACTCTTGTGGTTTGTTTGATGGTTCATACTCACTTCTTGATGGATTGTACCTCTTCCTTAGTTTAATTAGTTTAATTTTCATGTCCCTAGCTTAGTTGTAGTGTAGTTGACTTATTTTTTAAGATGGGATGATAATCCATGCTTGTTGTTTGATGTTCCATACTTATGAATGCAAGTAGTATATTTCTCTAATTTGATGATGTGTATTGATCATGGACTTAAAGGAAGGAATAATGGCTTAACTTGATATATTGTACTATTCACTAGTTTGGCTAGACAATGTATGTTTATTTAGTCATCCATGCTTGTTGATTCAATTAATGACACACTAGTATTGCAACACATAATCCCCCTCATTCACTGCACATTGAGTGTCTAGAAAGGTGATGTTTGGTGATGACTTCTAAGTCCCAAGGCCCTTCTCTTATATTCTCTACATTTTACTCTATTTCAATTGTTTTACCTTGCATCCATTTGATTGACATTGTTGTTAATTAACCAATTAAAACATCATTGATCATTCAACCTACTAATCCAACATTGATTTCCAAGCTAAATACACTCCATTTCCCTTTGGACGATCCTTACTCACCCTAACTATATTTATAGTTAGAAGTGGTAGTGGCATTCTATAAATTTAAACTTGGCCACACTATACCTCGTTTTGCAACTAGTGCTAGGCTCGCACCAAGTTTTGGCGCCATTGCCGGGGATTTGGCACCGTCGTATTTTGGAAATTAATTAAGAATTAGTATTCTTTTTATCTTGTCTTTATTTTTATTTTACTTTGGTTACTTATTATATTTGTTTTTTATTGGCTAGGTGAATTGAGCCAAGGGAAGTGAAGCAAAGGGAAATGCAAAAGCAAAGTGCCAAGCTAAGCTAAGCAAAAGTGCACAAATATAAAAATTGCAAAGCAAAGCAAAAATTGAAATTAATTTGAAGTAGCTTAAGGACCCTTTGTGAGCTTTTCTAACTCTCTCCTTAGTTAAATCGTCACCCTGTGTGGAGGTAAGTCTTTATTTTCTTAGATAGATTGTGAGCTTGCGTGAAGGCAATTTATTTTTCTTGCATATTGTTTAAAGCATGGGAGTATGGGATCATTCTTTGTGGAGGTTTGTTGATTGATTTGTTGCGAAGGCGAAGTGTTTGCTAATTGCTTAGTTTTAGTTGTTTTGTTTGTGCATGCATGGTCGTAGATCATTAAATCCTACTCTTGTCCCACTTAATTTTCATCTTGAATCAGTTGTTCGCAATCCTAGGGGAAGGGGTAAGTCTAGTGATTCCATTTCATCAATGGAAGACATCAATGAGGACCATATGGAGGACCTTGGTCACATCAACCAACAAGGTATCCTTCACCCTAATGTGCATCATGACAACGTTCAAGTACTATTAGGCATGCCAAGACCATTCATTCCACCACAACAACAAGGCCATGTTCTATTGGGAATGCCTTGGCCAATTTTTGCTCCACAACCTCCCATTGCTCAAGCTAATCATGGTGCTTATGTAGCACCACCTGTTATGAATCCTCCTATTGCTTTGAGTGACCATTAGGTGCCAAATGAATATAATGCACCTACATGCATTCGATTGCCCCCATTTAGAGCACATCACTATGAATTTAAACTGCAAATTATTCAAATGCTTCACAACTATCATGGACTTCCAAGTGAAGAACCTTACAAACATTTGGATGAGTTTCTTGAAGTGTATTCCACCATGAAATACACGGACATGCTGGAAGAGGTTTTGAGATTAAAATTTTTTCCTTTCACCCTTAAAGATAAGACAAAATATTAGTTCAACAATCTTAGGCCTTTTTTGATAACTTCTTAGGTAGAAATGTAACAAGAGTTCTTGAAAAAGTACTATCCGATTTCAAAGACCAATGCAATGAGAACCTCAATTCGAGAATTTTCTCAAAGGGATGAGGAATTGTTTCACGAGGCATGGGAGCGCTTTAATGATTTACTTAGGAAGTGTCCACATCACGACATTCCTAAATGGTAATTACACGACATTCCTAAATGGCAATTAGTGCAATTTTTCTTCGAAAGTTTGTTTGATAATTTTAAAGGAATGGTAGATGCTTCCATGGGTGGTTCATATCTTGATAGGCATGAGGATGATGTATGGCGTCTTCACGAGAGCATGAGTAAGAATTCAATGCATCGATCTTTGTCTTCAAAAAATGGTAGAAATCTAAGTGGAAGGAAGAATGTCGGCTTATATCAAGTTGACAATTCCAATGACATAGCCGTCAAAGTCAAGTTTTTATCTCAAAGGTTTGATCAATTTTTGATCAACCAAAATTCAGTAAATCAAGTTCCTTCCTCCCCTAATCATTCTCATCACAATTCCAATGAATCTTGCATGACTTGTTCTAGTGTTTTACATTCTACTTCCAATTGTCCCCATGGACATATGTAAACTGAGAACCATGAACAAGTAAAGGCTGCATTTGTCAACCAAGGGAATAATCCCTATGGCACACATTACAATCCTGGGTGGAGGAACCATCCAAACTTCTCTTGGAAAAGCCAAGGGGAAGGCTCAAACCCCCCCAAAGGTGGTTTTCAAGGCAAATATGTTCCACCCCTAATGCAAAGCCAAGGTTCCTAAGGTTATAAATCATTTTTTCAATCGTCACATGGAAACTAATTTTCTAACTCTCATTTTCCTAATCAATCATCTTATTCTCAAGGAAATTCTAGGAGTCCAGCTTTTGAGGAAAAAGTGTTGACTGCTTTGGGTACGTTGGAGGCAAACACCTAATTACTTCATTTTCATTCTTAATCCATTGCGAAGCTAGAAACCCAAGTTGGGCAAATAGCTAGTACCTTAAATGCTAGGGAAAAGGGGAAGATGTTTTTGAATCCACCTCTCAAGCAATAATTTATTGTGGAGACCAATTCTTCATCGGAAGGTCACACAATTGAGCATGTCAATACGGTGACAACCTTGAGAAGTGGAAAAATTGTTGACAACCAGGTTGGTGAATCAAATGAAGAGAGTGAACCGGTGCGACCGAAAGTTGACACCCGTCCCGTCTTACATCCTATTCCTCCTTCATTGCATGTGCATGATCATTTTGTTGAGAATGATTTAAAAAATTCTTATGTTAAAAATGTTTTGAAAAAGGATTTTGAAAAGGTTTTTGAGCCAAAGGCTCCATTCCCGGATGCCTTAAAAGGATCAAATTCATTTGAAAAACAACAAGGCAAAGTGAATGAAATCATTGAAATGTTTCTGCAAGTGAAGATTAATCTTCCTCTCTTGGATGCAATTAGACATATTCCGACGTACGCCAAATTCTTGAAAAATCTTTGCACACAAAAGAGGAAGAACATGAGCCAAGCACCAAAGAAAGTTGTCTTAACCAAGTAAGTGAGCTCAATATTGCAACATAACACTCTTCCAAAATTCAAAGACCCTGGTTCACCTACTACCTTTTGCATCATTGGTGACCATGTCAGTAACCGGGCTCTTCTTGATTTACGAGCAAGTGTGAACCTTCTTCCATACTCAGTGTATATTTAATTGGGCTTAGGAGATTTAAAACCGATGTCGGTGGTTTTGCAACTAGCCCTCGATCCATCAAAAAGCCCCGGGGTATTATTGAGGATGTGTTGATTAAAATTGATAAATTCTTCTTCTCGGTCGATTTCGTAGTCATAGACACGGAACCAGTTGCAAATCCCAAGAGCCAAATTTCGGTTATCCTTGGCCGTCCCTTCTTGGCAACCGCTAATGCTAACATAAATTGTAGGACGAGGATAATGAAAATTTTATTTGGGCATATGAAAGTGAAGTTGAACATATTCAATCCAACCCCCAATTCTTTGGACAAACATGAAGAGGTTTGTGTTATTGAAAAATGCATTGAAAATGAATGTGAAAAATTTAAGTGTTTGATTGATGTTGAACATTCCCATTGTTTGCTTTCCAAAAAGACTTTAAAGAAAAATGTTTTCAAACCAAGTGTTAAAAAGGTATAGAGGCCCAAAAATTGCTTTAATCAAAGACCATCAATCTCCTTTGAATCAAATCCAATGAGTTCTCTAGGGAACAATTTGTTGGGTAGGGTTCAAAGTGTTTTTCACCCTACTAAGGAGGGGATGCACAACAAGATTTTTGATCCAGGCTAAAAGAGCCCAACGTCTTGCTAGAGACGTTAAACACTAGTGATTCGTAGGGTTTTTAACCCTATTCCTCCCTCATTTCTATTTTACCTTTTTTTTTTTTTTTTCTTGCGTCATCTAGATATATTTTGGGATCATACACATTGTTTACGACTTTGATAGGGAATGCATGTGTTATCATTTTCGAATTAGACATTTAGTGTCTGTTCGATCGATCTGAGAAGAGGTTCGATTGATTGAACAATCATCCCTGCATATTCCCATCTTCCTGTCCCATCCTGCGAAAATTTCTGCATATTTCATCACTCTGTGTATCATGTGAACTTTCTTGTTGTTCGATCTGAGTATTCCTAGATCGATCTAGCTTTCCTTCAGATCGATCTGTGTCCCATACTTAGAAATTTTTTTTAAACCATGAAAAATCATCTCTCTGTGTATCGTTCGAAGATCTCTACAGGTTTTCACCTGTTTGATCGATCGAGTTCCGATCGATCAACCTTTGATCGATCTTTGCGCCCCATTTGACTGTGACTTTTTGAATTTCATATTTTAATTAAAAAATTTACAAAAATATTTTTCAGTTTCTAAAATATTTCAAAAATATTTTTCAATTTCTCTAAAATATTTCAAAAATATTTTTCAATTTCTCAAATATTTCAAAAATCCAAAAAGATTTTTCATTTTCAAAAATTAAAAAAAAAAAAATAAATAAAAAATTTTCAAAAATATTTTGTCGTTTTGTGGGTTCGATCGATCTGAGCACCTTCATGATCCATCTGTATTCGATCGATCTGATCACCCAAGTGATCGATCGAACAGGTCGGGAACAGTTTTTTAAAAATGACCCAAGGGTCACTTATATCAATTTCAACATCGATCCAAAGCCCCTTTCTTTTCTCCCAGCGTCTTCTTCATCTTCCCCATTTTCGGCGACCCTCCGGTGACATCCCACAAGCCCCAAATCTCTATCTCCGATCTCCTCTCATCTCATCTTTCTCGGTCCACTTCTCTCACTCTCTTTGTGGTAAGTTTTTAAATTTCGTTTTCAATTTTCGAGCTTAATCTAGTAATTTCCATGTTCTCTAAAGTAGATCTAGAGCTTCCTATGATTTGTTGTTGCCATTTTTGAGTTTTTAAGCACATGTATATATATTGATGAGCGTTGAAAAGTACACTTTTAAACCCCTTAAGTTTGAGTATTCTAGGACCTTTATCTATCTTATTTTCCCGTTTTAGTACTTATTTGTGTTTTTGTCTATTTCAGGTCAATAATATTAAAATAGGCTAAAAATGGTTTCTTAAGGCCTTTTTGGAGTCAAAATAAGTCTTGGTGAGGATCCGGAGCAAAAGGAGGCTGATTTGGAGCAAAAAGAGGCTAATCCTGAAAAGCTGCCAAGTGAGATCGATCATGAGATCAATCGCAGAAAGTGAGATCGATCAAAGTTGGATCGATCGAAAATCAAAGTTGGATCGATCGAACTTTTCTTTGATTGATCAAACTTTTTCTCTGATCAATCGAACTTTTGCTGGCAGCGAGTTGTCTTATTCCCGTGCGCGCCCAAAAGTCCACCTACCACATAGTACGGGATTAGATATTTTTGGAGCTATATTCCTGACTTAGTGACTAAGAAAAGGACTTTCTATATAAAGGGAAGTGACCCATTTTGTAAAGAAGCTTTTTATCTTTTTATTTTTTACATTGTATTTTTTTATTTCTCTCTCTAGAAAAGCTAGAGATTAGGGTTAGAAGAAAAGAGGGAAGTGGAGGCACATCTGAAGATCCATCTCTAGACTACACTCTCTCTCCATCTCTAGAGCTTCAAAGAAGAAGAAGAAGAAGAAGATGGAGCCATATTTGGAGCTTAATTCCATGACCACATCCACCTCCTCCATGACTGGCTAGATCTACACTTAGGGCTTGGATGAGTCCTAAGTCTTGTGTAATCTAAACCCTTGTATTTCTATTTTTGGGGATTTATATATATTGTTGTGATTAGTGTTCTATCCTTGTGAATTTCATGAATCTTAGTATATTTCTATGATTTCTATGGTTTAATTCTTCCTATTAATTCTCTAGTTTATTTACATGTCTATGTGTGATTAAATTAGAAATTATTTCTTACATGATTCATATGAATTAATTCTTTCTATTGATTCTCTATTTGATTACATGTTGTCTTATGTGTGATTATTTGGGAATTAATCTCTACACTAGTTTTTCTATATTAATTGCATGTCTATGTATGGTTGATTGAAAATCTAGTGATGGTTAAGCATGGGTTTTCATTGAATAGGTTTGTCAATTAATTTGATGGTTTATACTTATGCTTGATGGGTTGTTCTACAATTTAATTCATGCTTGTAGGTAGGTATTATTGCAAATTCCATGATTCTTTAGATTGATGTGTGCTACAATTGTTGCTACTTAGACGGGTCATGCTTAAAATTGATGGGTTGTGCTACACTTAGTTTAGGTAGACAATTCATACATAAATTAGATGGTCCATGCTTAATATTACAATTGGTTGTCGCATTTTGTTCACAACAATGTATTCCCCATTAATGAAAAGCAAATGGTTAATTACACGAGCTTAGTGGTGATTCCAACACCCTAAGTCCTCTCTTCATATCTCTTAAATCCCTATCTCTAATTAGTTTTATTTCACTTTCATTTTAATTAATTGCTTTCTAGAGTAATCAACCAATCTCTATCTTTTGCAATCTTGTGATACGCTAGAGTTGAAGTTAAATTCCAACACGTATAATCCCTTGGGACGATCCCTACTCACTCTTGCTACGTTAGTAGTAGTGGTGGTAGTGGTTTTTATAAATTTAAACTTGACCTAAAAGCTTTTCTTGAATCGCACATTTACTACATTATTTTGGCGTATATCAAGCGGCCTCGTCAAATTTTGGCGCCGTTGCCGGGGATTAAGCAACGTCGTATTTGTGGAATCAATTGGGAATTAGTACTCTTTTGATCGTGTCTTTACTTTGTTTTTATTTTCTTTAGATTACTTATTGTGTTTGTTCATCTTTGACAAGGAGCATTGAGCTAGTAGGCAAGCAAAGAAGCTAAGCAAGCAAGGAGAAGAGCTAAAAAATTTTAATTTTTTTTTTTTTGCTAAGCTAAGCTTTCAATTTGGAGTTGAAGTGCTAAAGGACCTTTGTGAGACTTTCTTACTCAATCCCTTAGTTAAATCGTCGGCCCGCGTGGAGGCTTGTTTTTAATTTCTTAGATACATCATGAGCTCGTGTGGAGGCAATTTGTTTTTCTTTGCATTGTTATCAAAGCATGGGAGTATGGGATCATTATATGTGGAGGAAGTTTGTTGATTATTGATTTGTTGCAAATGAGGAGTGCTTGCTTGTTTTGTTGTGATTTGTGTGTCATTTGTAGTCTTGTATATACCTTGTCCTATCATACATTCTAGGCATTCACATGGAAAATCTAGAGGGTAATCTTGGATACTTAGGCCCACACTTCATGCAAAACCTACCTCTTAATCAACATGACCCCGGAGTTCAAGCTCCAATTCCTCCAATGGTCCTTCGTGATCATTATAATCTTCATGCATACCATGCACCTACTTGCATTGTGTTGCCTAATTTTGAGGCTAATCAATATGAAATCAAGCCCGAGACCATTCAAATGTGTCCACTCTTTTATGGCTTGGATGAAGAGGAACCATATAGGCATCTTAATGAATTTCTTGAACTATGGTCCACCGTGAGGTACATGAATGTCCCGGAGGAAGTTCTTAAATTACTCCTCTTCTCTTTCATACTTAAAAATAAAGCAAAGCATTGGTTCAACACTTTAGGGGTAAATTCAATAACATCTTGGGCACAAATGCAAAATGAGTTTTTAAAAAAATTTTACCCCGTAAGTTTGACCAATGTAATGTGTGCTTCAATTAGAGAATTTTCTTAAAGGGAAGGAGAGTTGTTGCATGAGGCTTGGGAGAGATTGAATGACTTGCTAAGAAAGTATCCACATCATGGTATTCCAAAATGGCAAGTTGTCCAATACTTCTATGAAAGCCTATTCGACATGCAAAAGGACATAGTTGATACCTCATGTGGAGGTTCATACTTTGGAAAACATAAAGATGACATTTGGCACCTTTTTTAAAAAATGAGTGAAAACTCTTTGCACAAATATTACACTTCTCAGCTTGATCATGGTTTTACTAAAAAGGAGAAAAGTGTAACAGTGTGTCAAATTGAAAATTCAAGGGAAATTGTAGCCGAGGTTAAAACTCTTTCTCAAAAACTTGATCAATTCTTGTTGAATCAAAAACCAGCTATCAATGTATCTCCTTTTCATCATACAACTCATCTTTGTGAGCCTTGCATGACATGTTCAAGTGTTTTGCATACTACTTTCAATTGTCCCCATGGACATGTTGTTAATGAACACTTTGAACAAGTTAATACCACATTTGCTCACCCTTATTCAAAAGCATATGTTCCATTGTGGAATGAAAGCCCTTATCAAGCTAAAAATCTTTAAAGAAAATACATTCCACCTCATAAAAGAAATGGAGGTTCTCAAGGGTTCGTCTCTTCTTCTTTCCATTATCAAAGAATGAATGACTTCTCACATCCTCAAATGTATAATTCCCAAGTTGGCTTTCATTATCTTCAAGCACTTTCTAGTAATTCTACATTTGAAGACAAGGTTTTGATGGCCTTGGGTAGCTTAGAAAAGGATACCAACTTGTTGCATTCCCACTCTCAATCTATATCAAAGATTGAATCCCAAATTGGGACCATATGTAATGATCCAGTCATTTCCTTCCTTTTCTTTTTCCTTAGAATTTTACGGATGAATTTTTTTCGTTGAAATTCCTTTTCTAAGTTCGGTTTCTCGTCGTTTAGTGTCGTCTCGAGTGCTCAGAAATGGTTTATGAGAATCTTTCCTTTGGATTGACAACTTCCTTTGAGGACCGAGTCATTTCCACATTTTTCATTTTTTTTACACTATTCACTTTTCGTCTTTTTCCCTATTTTGTCTTTTCCCAGTTTGTCACTTTGTTGACAAAACCTCACTCCTTGTGTTTGGAGTTAGTTTTTGACTTCACGTATCTTCATTCTAAGTGGTTTCCACGAAATACGTATCTTTACTTTTGCAAGAAAGTACTCTAGTTGCTCCCAGTGTCTATAGGGGCATGGATGCAAAGTTCTTTGGAATTATTTTCTTTTCTTGGGGTGTTTTTCGTAAATATGTTTTGAAGATATTTTATTTCAGGGGTTTTTAAGAAAATATTTTTGGAAGATATTTTCATTCTAGGTCATAAGTGCAGTTTTCACTTTTTGGAAGGGCCATTGTGCAATTAATGAAAGTTTTTGTAAAAATACCTCGTTTTGAGCCTGGATTCTCGTATGAGATTCATTTTCACTTTTCGTCGAGTCGTGTGCTCATAGAATTCCGTTCTGGTCATTTTTCTCCAGTTTTAGAGTTTCTGACCCCGGTTGCCACCGAACTTGTTCGGGCATAACTTTCTGCTCGGGACTCGGTTTCTAACGCCATTTCTTCTGTTGTTCATATTTTCTCATTTGAAATCTTTTTTGTTCACAGAGTTTTGCCGTTTGAGCGCATCTGCTCAAATTTCACTTTTCTGGACCCGGCGGGACCCGTTCGGGGCACTTTTTTAGATTTTCTATAAATAGGGGGACTTAAAGTCAAAAAGTAATCTTCTCCCCTCTCCATGCACAACTTAAATCTTCCATGTCAGCCCAAGGGGGGCTGCCACCCTTCTCATCTCATTTAAACCTTCTTCCCTTTGTTATAAAGTCATAGTGCATTCGCGTTTTGTGTTTGTCTTGACTACACGCTTCTTTCACCCTTATTAGAACCCATTTTTGGCCAAATTTTGAGTTCGGGTTTGAAGTCAAGTAGTGATTTTGATGGGGCTTCTTTGTGGGTTCATGTAGATTGTGTTGTCCCCGACAAAACCCTTCAGTATCGTCGGATTCAGAGCACTTTTTTTTCGGTGGGCTTTTGAGATTTTTATCTCAAATTAAGGTAGGGGGTGTTTTAGGGTTATATTAAGGTTGTATTGATTGTTATATGAGCATATACAACTTGTGAGCATGCCTTGTTCATGTTATAGAATTTAATTTAATTATTTTCTTTGTTTAAGATTTAATTCTCATGATGCTGGGTAACTTAGAATTAAATTGTGGCATGCTAGAAATTTAGGCATTGGTATGGTGGTTGATATATATTAAATTGAGATTATTTGAATAAGAATTGCAAATTTTATTTAATATTTATCTTTTGTGAAAGTTTAATTCACCTAGTTGTATCAAGCATGGAATCATTTTGTAATGTGATATTAAAGTAGGCCTTGGTGAGTTCTTTAACATATATTAAATTGAGGATATTTATATATGTTTGAAAATCTAGAGAAAATTAATTAATTAGCTTAATTAATTTTATTTTTAAGTGTTGTAGTCACTTAAATTGATGTTGGGTATAATATATGTAAAGACTATGCTATGTCCTTTAACATAATTAATTTGAGTTTATTTGGGATTAATATGAAATCTAGAAACTTTTCATGTTAGGCTGAAAATCCCTTTTAATGTAGTGAAATTAATTACCTTGTGAGCATATTACTAATTGGATGTAGAATTAGTACTTGGGGCCTTTTAAAATGGTAATTGGACTTAGCATGATATAAAATATCATTGACTTGTAAAGCTTGTTTAAATATATCTTGTGTAGGTATATAACTTGTTAGAATATTACAATTGTTTACCTTGAAAGCTTGTTACTAAATTGAAGCTTATTTAGTACTTGTGGCTTAGGATGGTAATGTGATTCAATTGTTGTAAAATATTCTTGCTTTGTGTATAATTGCATATTGGAGACTTGACATGTCATATGCTATTTAGACCTGAATCCTAGGACATGGTTTGTGTGGATTCAACCTTATTTGTGCATGGAAGATGGTTTTATGCATTATTGATTTCAATATAAGTTTGGTCTAACTTATTGATTTTGGTATAAGTTTTGAACTTATTGATTTTGGGAAGCTTGTAAGGACATATTTCACGTGATGGCTAAGGTTTGGTTCTAGTACGGAGAGAAGATTCTTCTAAGTCATAAGTGCACACTAGGTAGTACCTTGTGGGTCGTAATTGCCCGGAATAACTTATGCATGTGCGCACTAGGTGGTACCTTGTGGGTCGTAATTACCCGAAAATACTTACTTGGTCTAGCGACCTTATGTCCTAGTCTTTCCACTATTTAATTTCGTATTTAATTTCAAGTTGTTAATCATGGATTACTTGTAGCTTGAGAATAGATGCTTGCTTTGGATATTTGAATCCTACTTAGCATACTTGAACTTGTATACTTGCTCCGTGAGTTTAAATTTCATTTAGTATGCTTGTGTTATGTATACTTGTTTTAGGCGTATCTCTTTTAGCTTAGTATACTTGTGTTCGTATACTTGATTTATGAGATTTCCATATAAAATGTATACTTATGTACATATGCTTAGACATTGCATGTCTTGTCTTAATATGATTTAGTATACTCGGAAATGTATGCTTGTATGTCGTGTATCATATTTTAATACGATTTAGTGTACTTGAGCATGTATACTTGTATGTCGTTATTCATTTCAATTGCATGAGTAGCTTAGGATGATCCCTGAGTCTCATTTTGATATAGACGTTAGGTGGCATGAGCCCTTTTAATATGTTTTATCTTAAGGTGATATAATTGTAGAATGCTAGGTCGATGTATGCTCATCTTCCTCAAGTAGCTTTATATTACTCACCCACGTAGTGGGGACATTTTTCAGGTACCGGGATCAAGATTTGAGATTCAAATCATGCTTGGATGATTTGTAGACTTGAAGTTCTCATTTCATGTAAATGTTGGCTTGAAATGCCGTTTATAGCTTTATATGTCAAAATGTGTAAATTTGATTCTATTTTTGTAATGTGTACATAAGTACACTCTTTACAATGTATTTGACATGTATGAGATGAGGCCATAGGCCAATGACATCTAATTTGTATCATATGTAATTTTTGATTTCATGAAATATTATGAAAATATTGAAAAATGCTACGTCATTGCTTCATAACTTTTGCATCGGGTGTGGTAATTTCATTTTTATTCTTTCATAGGGTCTTATAAATCATGTTTGAAGTATGGCTAAGGGCCAAACGGTAATTTGAAATCATTTGATAATTTTGGTTTTCAAATTTCCCTTTTCTTGTTCATTTTTACCTTTCTGCCCGTTGGGGGGTCGGATTTTGCATCAGCGGTATTTTTAGGCCATGGATCATTGTACCGCGTCCTAATAAATAAGTTACGTCTGCGTGCATGGTCGTTTTGAAGAAAAACCCTTTCTTTTGTGATTTGAGCCTCCTATGGACTCATTTCACATTTTTCTTGCATAATCCGGTTTAAGGGCATTTTGGAATTTTTTTTCGGGAAATAAATTTCGGCCTTGATATGGTCACTTAGAAAACGTGATTTTAGGGGGGGTTTCTTCTTTGTGTTTTTCCAGAAAATGTCGCGTTGGTGCCAAAAATCTCATGCAAAGTTCAGCTTTCTGTTATGCATATAGCAGCTTTTTAATTCTCTTGCCCTTTTCTGATCTAGAGGCATTCTGGGTACTTCATAGTGTATTTTTTTTGTTTTCTTCTGCTTTTTGGGTAGAAAACATGATTTTAGGGGGGGTTTCTTCTTTGTGTTTTTACAAAAAAAATTGTTTTAATGCCGAAAACAACTCGCAGATCTGGAAACCTGGTGCGTTCCAGGTTTTTCCGGAAAAAAATGCTGATCTAAAGGGCATTTCGGGTATTTCACTTGTAAAATAAAATCTTCTCTTGACATGGCCATGTAGAAAACATGATTTTGGAGGGGGGGGGGGGGGGGGAGGGGTTTGTTCACAACTTTTTGCCAAAAAATGTGGTTTAAGCCCTCAAAACCACATTTCAAGTCCAAAAATCGGTGCAGGTCCTGCCCAAATTTGAACCTAGAAAGTTGGTTTTTTTGAAACTTTAAGACTTCATATCTTCTTCATCCCAACTCCAAATCAAGTGATTTTTGAGTCTAAATTTATTAGTTTTTTCTGGTCTATAAAACGGTATACACGGTTGCATCCAATTCTATCTTAAAAGACCATTTTACCCCTGTCAAATACCCTTGCCATACTGATTTTAAACCCAAAAGTTGATTTTTTTTAAAACTTTGACGTTTCATATCTTCTTCATCTGGACTCCGAATCAAGTGATTCTTGAGTCTAGATTCATTAATGTTTCCTATTCTATCTAATGGAATGATCAATTGCATCTATTTTTATCTAAAAAGACCATTTTACCCCTTATAAAGTACCCTTGCCGCACTGATTTTTAACCCGGAAAGTTTGATTTTTATGAGACTTTGGAGCTTCATATCTCCTTCGTCCGGACTCCGAATCATGTGATTCTTAAGTCTATCTTGATTATTTTTTCGTTGTACTTCCAGCGGTGTGCTCGGTAGCATCCGAGTCCATAGTTTTCAGAAATAACTATTTTGCCCATGGGGGCTTATTTGTCATATTTTTGATCTTTACTTCCGCATCAGTTCTCATTAAGTTCCACGACCTCATGGAAGGTCACTTTGACTTCTTAGAGTCTTGTTTTCTATTTTCGCTTCCGTATTTCAGATCCGTTATCGGGTCAAACTATGGTTCATCATAAGACACACTGGGTTAAAAAATCCAGGGTCGTTATACCATAGCTAATGCATTGAATGCAAGAGAAATTAGGAAATTACCTACTCAACCCTAGAGGAATCCAAATGCCCAATTTAGTGTGGAAGCAAACCCTACATCGGGGTATTCTTCCCAAGCTCAAGCGCAAGCCATCACCACCTTGAGAAGTGGTAAGCAAGTGGACAATAGGGTTGAACTACCAAAGGAAGATAGTGAATCGGTGCAACCTAAAGTTGTCACCCATCCAATTCCCAATTCCACTCTTACTCCTTTGAATGAAAATGTTCCTAACCAGAATTCTCAATCTTCTCCATCATCCTCTCAAATTGCAAAGTCTTGTGAGCCAAAAGCTCCATTCCCTTATACTTTAAAAGAAACTTCGCCTTATGGGAGGCAAGAAGGGAAAACACATGACATGATGGAAGTTTTTAAGCAATTCAATATCAATCTTCCTCTTTTGGATGCTATTAAGCAAATTCCACCTTATGCAAAATTCTTGAAAGATCTTTGCACACAAAAGAGGAAGAGCAAGGGACCAAGCCCTAAAAAAGTGTTCTTCGCGGAGCAAGTGAGTTCCATTCTTCAACAAAACACTCCGCTTAAGTTCAAAGATCCCGGTGCTCCGACTATTTCTTATGTAATTGGAACCCATGAAATTTGTAGAGCTCTTCTTGACTTAGGTGCAAGTGTCAATTTGATTCCTTACTCCGTATATGTCCAATTAGGGTTGAATGAATTGAAGCCAACCTCGGTGGTGCTTCAAATGGCCGATAGATCCGTCAAAACACCTAGGGACATGGTTGAGGACATTCTTATCAAGGTGGATAAATTCTACTTTCTGGTTGATTTCGTAGTTCTTGATACCGAACCGGTTGCTAATCCCTCCAACCATATCCCAATCATCTTAGGAAGATTATTCCTTGCCACCGCAAATGCAACAATTAATTGTAGATCCGGGATAATGGACCTCTTTTTTGGCAATATGATGATCAAACTTAATGTTTTCCATGCAAGTCGACATCCCATGGATGAAGATGAGTGTTGCCTTGTAGATGTGTTAGATGAGGTTGTTGAGGAATTGATTCCAACGATAGTAATGAAACAACCAATTGAGGACAGTCTTTTATCTCTTTTATCCGATGATCCTCTAGCTTTTTGTCTTCTTGAAATGTATGGAAGTTGTGGATTTGATGATGAAAATTCAATGAATGAAGTAAGCAATCTTATGGAATCTGTTGCAAGCTTAGATTTTTCATCTTGGAAAACTCCAATAGAACATCTTCCTCCACTCTCTAGCACTCCACCGGTCTCATCTTTAGTCTCTCCACCAATTCTTGAGCTTAAAACTCTACCTTCCAATCTTAAGTATGCATTCTTAGGACCAAAAGAGACTCTTCCGGTTATCATTTCTTCAAGTCTTGAAAAAGATTAAGAAGATGCTCTCTTAAGTGTGCTTAAAGAAAATAAGGAAGCCATAGGATGGAGTGTGGCGGATCTTAAGGGAATTGACCCTTCTATTTGTATGCATCGCATACTTATGGAAGATGATACAAAACCCTTTAGTGATGTCCAAAGGAGACTTAATCCAAACATGAAGGAGGTAGTTAAGAAGGAAGTTGTCAAACTCTTGGATGCCGGAATCATTTACCCAATCTCCGATAGCAAATGGGTGAGTCCAACTCAAGTAGTTCCCAAAAAATCGGGGATTACGGTGGTTGAGAATGCAAAGGGTGAGGAAATCTCTAAGCGTACCGCGTACCGCCAATTCATGGCGTGTATGCATTGATTACTGCAAATTAAATGCCGCCACTAGAAAGGATGACTTCCCTTTGCCATTCATTGATCAAATTCTAGAGAGATTGGCCAGACAACAATATTATTGCTTCCTTGATGGCTATTTGGGGGTACAATCAAGTAGCCCTCGACCCACTAGACCAAGAGAAAACCACATTTACATGTCCATTCGGCACATTTGCTTATAGACGGATGCCTTTTGGTTTGTACAATGCACCCGCCACATTCCAAAGGTGTATGATGTCAATTTTCTCGGATATGGTGGAAGAGTATCTTGAGGTTTTCATGGATGATTTTTTTGTTTTTGGGTCTTCATTTAGTGCATGCCTCAAAAATTTAGATCAAGTGCTTAAAAGATGTCGTGAAACTAACCTTGTACTTAGCTGAGAAAAGAGCCATTTCATGGTTTAAGAGGGTATTGTGTTGGGTCACGTTATCTCAAGGAGAGGAATAGAGGTAGATAAAACGAAAGTCGAGCTTATTTCTGAATTGCCTCCACCTTCAACGGTGAGAGAGGTTCACTTCTTTCTAGGTCATGCTAGTTTTTACCGCCATTTTATCAAAGACTTTAGCAAAATTGCTTGACCCTTGTGCAATCTTCTCGCAAATTGCGTGAATTATTATCATCTGCTCCTATCATGCAACCTCCCAATTGGTCATTGCCATTTGAAATCATGTGTGATGCTTCTGATTATGCCATGGGGGCAATTTTGGGATAAAGAGTGGGTAAGCTTCCTTGTGCCATATATTATGCAAGTAAAACTTTCTCGGGAGCTCAATTGAATTACTCCACTACTGAGAAAGAATTACTTGCCGTAGTATATGCTCTTGATAAATTTCGTTCCTATCTCTTAGGGTCCAAGGTTGTTGTTTATTCTGATCATGCCGCCTTGAGGCATTTATTGACAAAAAGGGAAACAAAACCTAGGCTAATTAGATGGATTTTGCTTCTTCAGGAATTCGATTTTGAAATCAAGGACAAGAAAGGCACCAAAAATGTGGTTGCCGATCATCTTTCTAGATTATCGATAGAGCCTTTCCCTAGTCTACCAATTTGTGACTCTTTTCCGGATGAACAACTCTTTTAAATTTCTAATGGAAAAATGCCTTGGTTTGCCAACATTGTGAATTATTTGGTAGTAGGCAAGCTACCAACTTCTTGGTCGAAGAATAAAAAGAATCGTTTCTTTGCCAACATCCGGAATTACTATTGGGAAGACCCTGTCTTATACCGATATTGTCCGGATCAAATTGTGAGAAGATGCATTCCGGAGAGTGAAATTCAAAGCGTCCTAGTGTTTTGTCACACTCTTGCATATGGTGGGCATTTTAGTACAAAGAATACTACCTTGAAGGTTCTTCAAAGTGGGCTCTTTTGGCCCACTATTCATAGAGATGCCTACAATTTTTGCAAATCATGTGAGAGATGTCAAAAGATAGGGACAATGTCTAGAAGAGATATGATGCCCTTGACCAATATACTTGTTGTTGAGATCTTTGATATATGGGGCATTGATTTTATGGATCCATTTCCTACGTCCTATGGTTTTCAATACATTCTTCTTGCCGTTGATTATGTTTCCAAGTGGGTGGAAGCATGTGCTACCAAAACAAATGACCACTCTGTGGTCATTCAATTAATCAAATCCAATATCTTTGCTCGTTTTGGTATACCAAGGGCTATAATAAGTGATGGAGGAAAACATTTTTGTAATCAATTCTTGAGGCACTTATTTCTTAAGTACTCCGTCACTCATAAGGTAGCCACTCCCTACCATCCTCAAACAAGCGGGCAAGTTGAAGTGTCTAACTGGGAAATTAAGCATATTCTTGAGAAAATGGTTAACCCACCTAGAAGGATTGGTCAAGAAAACTAAATGATGCTTTGTTGGCTTATCGAACGGCATACAAGACTCCCATTGGCATGTCTCCTTATAGACTTGTATATGGAAAGCCTTGCCATCTTCCGATTGAGCTAGAGCATAAAGCCTTATGGGCAGTTAAAAAGCTAAATTTTGACCTTGATAAAGCCGGAGAGAATAGGCTACTTCAATTGAATGAGTTAGAAGAGTTGAGACACAATGCTTATGATAATGCCAAAATCTACAAAGAACGAACCAAAGCCTTTCATGAAAAGCATATTGTGAAAAAGTCTTTGGCACCCGGTCAAAAAGCTTGGCTTTTCAACTCTAGACTGAAACTCTTTCCTAGGAAATTGAGAACCAAATGGGGGTGTCCTTATGAAATCGTCTCTGTTGCACCTCATGGGGTGGTTGAAATCAAAAACTTGAAGAAGGGGAACATTTTCAAAGTTAATGGACAAAGGTTGAAACCTTACATCGAGGGTCAAGTCTTTCAAAGACATTTGGAAGTTGCACATCTAGTTAACCCGGTGTATGAACACATAGAAGATTGCATTGACAAGGAACCAAAAGCTCCTTTTGAGCTTAATCCAACAAGTTCTTCAAAGAACCATTTGTTGGGAGAAGTTCAAAGCATCTATCACCCCAACAAGGAGGGGATGCATTACAAGATCTTTGATCCGGGCTAAAAGAGTCCAATGTCTTGCTAGAGTCGTTAAAAACTAGCAAAAGCATTCGTAGGGTGTCAAAACCCTATTCCTCCCCCATTTCTATCTTAAATTTCATTTCTTGCGAAGTCTAGATACTTGTTTCTGGTTCATATGCATTGATATGAACTTTGGTGAAGATTGTATGAGCTTTCATGTCATTATTGAGCATTCTGCATAGTTCGATCGATCTTAAACCTGAGTTCGATCGATCGAACTCCATTCTGTATCCAACTCTTAGAAAAAATTTCGACCTACACAAACCTGCATCCAAATCACCTCTCTGTCCCATCATTCGAACTAATTCTTAGATCGATCAAGAGACATTCGATCGATCCAACTTCCAAGTTCGATCGATCTTATGATTCAACACTTAGAAAAATTTTGAGCTTGCATCAACCTACATATTTCAGCTCTCTATCTCATCGATCGAAACATTTCAAGATCGATTTGAACTTCTTCGATCGATCTAACTTCAAAGTTCGCTCGGTCTCTAAGTTCCAACATTTAGCCAATTTTCTGAACCAAGAACCTGCATATTTTTGCTCTCTGTCTGATCGATCGGAACCGTCTGATCGATCGAACTCTTGTTCCGATCGATCTCAGTTCTCCATTTCATTGTTTGACTTTGTTTTGACTTTTTCAATTTTCAAAAATCCAAAAATATTTTTTATTTTATTTTATTCACATTTTTGTTTGTCTATTTAATGAAAAAAAAAAAAAATTGGAGAGATCATTCAAAGTTCGATCGATCTGTGATTCTAGTTCGATCGATTGAACTTATGAGCGACAATTTTTAAATAGAGGATAAGATCTCATTCTCCCTCATTTCCAAACCCTAGTTCCTACGCCGCCATAACCTCACCCATTTCCTCCATCTCCGGCGAGATCTCTAGAGTGAACCAGGTGTCGCTCTTTCCCTCTTCTCGGATCTTCTTCCTCTTCACATTTCATCTCTCCTCTCTTTGATTCAAGGTAAGATCCGAGACCCCATTATTGATTTCACACCTTGATTTGTTAAGAGTATGCTTTAAGTATTTGATCCATTCTAATATTCATAATGATTGTTGGCCATGGATGAAGTTTTAAGCTTTTCATGTATATCTGTCCATTTTCGTCTTTTTGCCATATACATTGTAATGAGTTACTTTGATTTTTGGGAGTGTGAGCCATTCTAGGTGATTGGAATTGATGATTGTTGTGTTGATGGGCCCACGAACATGTTCGTGTAGGTCCCGTGCTTCCACAGTCACAGATCTGTGACTTCTCGTTTTTCACAGAACACAGTTCGATCGATTGAACTTGGTCTCAGATCGATCAAAGTTGTGAGATCAATCTCACTTATTTTTTATCGATCCAACTTTTGTGATCGATCTCACTTCTTTTTCTAATCGATCAAATTTCACAAATCTCACACACACACTTCATTCTTTATATCTTGTGTTCATGCTATCTTATATATGCCCAATGCCTGTGATATTCCACATTAGATGCATTTTATACTTATATTGCTTAGCATGCTTCACATCCTATCACTTGCATAGATTCATGTCATCTATGTTTTGTCTATCTTATTTGACAAACATGTTTCTATTGTGCCTTCAATTCATTATTCTAGCACTAACTCCCATTGCAAGATTTCCTTTTTGCAGACCATGACTAAGAATGACAGTTCTTCTATTTCAGCCACACCTGAGGCTCATGATCAGATATATCGCTTAGAGGAGCACCTTTAGAGTTTGGAGGATATGCTGGTTGCCATTAGAGCTGACATTGCTCATCTCCGTACGTAGATCTTGACTGCCATTGATGACTTAGCCAGGGAGATCCGCGGAGTTCCCTCTGCCTGAGACTCCCAATCTCTTTATCTTTTTATGCTCTTTATCTATGTTGTATGTCTATTACACTTGTGCTACTATTATTTTTGCAGCCGGGTCTATCGGCTTTCACACTGGATGTATTGCACTTTATTGTAGTTTTTTTCTATGATGGATGTCGTATGCTTTTATTGATACATCTGTCCTTTTAACTCCATCAGGTGCATCACAATGATTTCAGTGAGAGAGTGCTACCCGATTTTCAGGACCACCCTTATACCTCTCTCATTTCTTTATTTGTTTATCCCATTTACACATGCATGTCCACTGTGCACTACTTATCCCATTTTGTTATCTGATTAGTTTATCCAAGTGCCAATTTTCAGGACCACAGTTCATTCCAAGTTTTTTTTTTTGGGGGGGGGGGGGGGGGATGCCACCCACTTTGGATACTTCAGTCATGATCATTATATGCCTTAGTTGCACTGGTATACTCTTTCCTTTGTTCTCTTGCACATTGAGGACATTGTGACAGTTAAGTTTGGGGGGAATGGTGCTTTACAGTGTTAGTTTTAATTTCAAAATTTTGAGCATGACTTGTGTATGTGAGGGATATATCTATGATTGGTCCATATCTAGCTATGATTTTGATATTTGGAGGACGATATTGCTTAAAATTTAAAAATTGTTTGACTTGAGAGTCCAATACCCCTTTTATGCCTTGTGGAAGGAGTAAATTTTTCGAAAGATTGATATCCTGCTTGCACTTGTGGTCCACATCATCTTGATTTTATGATTGCTTTGAGATTCATTCTAGGATTCTACACTAACACAGGCGCATACTAGCATTCATTTGTGGGGTACATGCTTTGTTGATTATTGAATTGGTTATATCCCAATTGAGCTAGTAGTGCATTGAAAGCTTTTATTCTTGATAAAGGTGGATAACAACCCCTTTTTCACTAAGTAGCCGGGATTCTAGCCTCATCAAGCACTGAACTTCTCTGCCGAAAGGTGGAGGGCCCAAACTCTAGGTTAATAATTGAACTTGTTTTTTTTTTTTTTTTTTGAAAAAAAAAAAAAAAAAAAGCAAGAAAAAGTGAGGACTTCTCCCAAAAGGTGAGAAGTGGGAAATGATTATATGAAGGTTGTCTTGATTTGTAGCCTAGTTGATTTGAGCTTGTAAGTCCATAGGGGTATTTGAATGCCTAATGCCCTAAAGCCATCTGGTTTGGGAGTCATTGACCTAACGCTCGACCTCATGAATCGCTAGAAAGCTTAAGAGATCAACATATTGCACTATGCTTCCATCTTTGATCCTATTAATAATAATAATAATAATAATAAAATAATAATAAAAAATATAAAAAAAATCGAGTAAAAAGAATAAGCGCACCTAGAACAATAAAGCTTTAATAAAAGGTCCACTTTTTATCTTGATGATCGGTACTAAATTTGTGTGCTAGTTTGAGAGTAAGGATGTGATTAATTCTTTAGTTGACTAAAATAACAACATATTTGATACCGATCCACTTAAAAGGATTCTAGAGTTGTTTTGATTTGCATAATCATTATCTTGATGTGTGGAGGACCATAATTGCTTGCTTGATGTTGAGATTTTGGGAGATTGCTTGGAAAGGGTTAAAAAATTGCATACTTGAGATAGTTTTCTCCCAATGCTTGTTTGCAATATTGGTGCCTCTTTTGAAAGAATGAGCTTAATGTTTGTGGGTATCATTTCTAGAAACCCTCACGAGACTTCACTCGTCCACTAGGGGTAACCTAGGGGTTTAAAAGGCTTGTTGCATGTGCTAAGTACAATCGTGTTCCCTACGAAAGTGGCGTTATCCATTTATTGCTTTTTAGTTATAGTTGTTTAGTTGTTCATTTCATTTCTTTACTTCGTAGTTCATTGCTAGGGACTAGCAATATTTAAGTTTGGGGGTGTGATGAGCGCTGCAAAGTACACTTTTAAACCCCTTAAGCTTGAGTATTCTAGGACCTTTATCTATCTTATTTTCCCGTTTTAGTACTTATTTATGTTTTTGTCTATTTCAGGTCAATAATGTTAAAATGGGCTAAAAATTGTTTCTTAAGGCCTTTTTGGAGTCAAAACAAGTCTTAGTGAGGATCCGGAGCAAAAGGAGGCTGATTTGGAGCAAAAAGAGGCTGATCCTGAAAAGCTGCCAAGTGAGATCGATCATGAGATTGATCGCAGAAAGTGAGATCGATCAAAGTTGGATCGATCGGAAATCGAAGTTGGATCGATCGAACTTTTCTCTGATCGATTGAACTTTTTTTCAGATCGATCGAACTTTTGCTGGCAGCGAGCTGTCTTATTCCCGTGCGCGCCCAAAAGTCCACCTACCACATAGTACGGGATTAGATATTTTTGGAGCTATATTCCTGACTTAGTGACTAAGAAAATGACCTTCCATATAAAGGGAAGTACCCATTTTGTAAAGAATCTTTTTATCTTTTTATTTTTTACATTGTATTTTTTATTTCTCTCTTTAGAAAAGTTAGAGATTAGAGTTAGAAGAAAAGAGGGAAGTGGAGGCACATCTAAAGATCCATCTCTAGACCATTTTCTCTCTCCATCTCTAGAGCTTCAAAGAAGAAGAAGAAGAAGAAGATTGAGCCATATTTGGAGCTTGATTCCATGACCACATCCACCTCCTCCATGATTGGCTAGATCTATACTTAGGGCTTGGATGAGCCCTAAGTCTTGTGTAATCTAAACCCTTGTATTTCTATTTTTGGGGATTTATATATATTGTTGTGATTAGTATTCTAGCCTTGTGAATTTCATGAATCTTGGTATATTTCTATGGTTTAATTCTTCCTATTAATTCTCTAGTTTATTTACATGTCTACGTGTGATTAAATTAGAAATTATTTCTTACATGATTCATATGGATTAATTCTTTCTATTGATTCTCTATTTGATTACATGTTGTCTTATGTGTAATTATTTGGGAATTAATCTCTACACTAGTTTTTCTATATTAATTGCATGTCTATGTGTGGTTGATTGAAAATCTAGTGATGGCTAAGCATGGGTTTTCATTGAATGGGTTTATTAATTAATTTGATAGTTTATACTTATACTTGATGGGTTGTTCTACAATTTAATTCATGCTTGTAGGTAGGTAGACTATCTATGCTTGCTTAGATATTCCATGGCTTATTATTGTAAATTCCATGATTCTCTAGATTGATGTGTATTACAATTGTTGCTACTTAGATGGGTCATGCTTAAAATTGATGGGTTGTGCTACACTTAGTTTAGGTAGATAATTCATACATAAATTAGATGGTCCATGCTTAATATTGCAATTGGTAGTCGCATTTTGTTCACAACAATGTATTCCCTATTAATGGAAAGCAATTGGTTAATTACACGAACTTAGTGGTGATTCCAACACCCTAAGTCCTCTCTTCATATCTCTTAAATCCCTATCTCTAATTAGTTTTATTTCACTTTCATTTTAATTAATTGCTTTATAGAGTAATCAACCAATCTTTATCTTTTGCAATCTTATGATACGCTAGAGTTGAAGTTAAATTCCAACACGTATAATCCCTTGGGACGATCCCTACTCACTCTTGCTACGTTAGTAGTAGTGGTTTTTATAAATTTAAACTTGACCTAAAAGGCTTTTCTTGAACCGCACATTCACTGCATTATTTTGGCGTATATTAAGCGGCCTCGTCATATATATATATATATATTTTTGTATATATTTTGTTTCCGAATTTGATTTCAGGGGTCACGTGCTGATTTAAGTGACTATTCTTGCTTTGTTGAGGTGTATAGGGGCCCACGAGAATATTCGGATGCCCCCGTGTTGTCCACGTCATAGATCCGTGACTATTCATGTTTTTCCACAGGTTCGATCGATCACACTAGTGCCCTGATCTATCAGAGCACGATTGATCTCAATCATGTCAGGATCGATCCAACTTGGATCGATCCCATCTTTCTCATGAACGATCAAATTTCACTTTTTTGCATATAGAGCTCATATATCCTCTTTTGTGTTCCATGCTATGTCATTTATGCCCAATGCCTGTGTTTTCCACATTGGTTGCATTCTGCTCTGTTATATCTAGTATGTTTCACTTTATTGGAATAGTCACTGTCTATACTTGGTTGCATTATCACTTGCATAGATTCATGTAATTTATTCTGAGTTGTCTATCTTAACTTGACAAACATGTATCTATCTGTGTGCTTTCAATTCTGTATCTCATACACTATTTCCTGTTACTGAAGACAATTGTAAGTGTTTCTTTCTTTTTTGCAGACCATGGTTCGAGTCAAGACCACTCCCGCCGGATATATGAGCATAGGGTGCGGTAGCGGGTACAAGAGCCTGAGGAGCCAGCTCCCACTCAGTTTGAGCGTTCTTCCTCTTCTGCATCCACATCCTCATCTTCTTTATCGGCTGAGGAGGTCCAGCAGGCATTACCCCAATCACCTATTCCACCACCGGCACAGCCCGGCATGGTCCGAGACAGAGTGGACAACAGATATTCGTGCCTTACAGTGGCTCATGAGTCCATCTTTGATGATACTTTCTTCTCCCGGTCAATTCTGACCAAGGAAGCTTACGATGAGATTTAACGGCGCAACATCTCTACCATCCTGGCCTCGGTGGCCAATCAGGTTTACCCACGGCTCATCCGATTGTTCTACCAGAACCTTTGACCTGCCCCGAGTAACCTGGCGGAGTTACAGATAACCATTAATAGCCATCCCATCCGCATTATAGTTGCGACATTGGCCACAGCCTCTCAGTGCCCATATCTGCCTTCCCGGTGTTGATTACCTTATTTTTCGGAGGCCATCTGACGCAGATATGGCCGCAACTCTAAATGGCCCTACCAGTGCTGGCGAGAAATTTGCCACCAGAACTCACTTGCCCGACAACCTATGGTTCTTTGATTTGGTTTTGTACCGAAATATATTTATGGTGGGGCACAAAATTCAGAGGCGATTAGATTTTCTTGCAGCTTTATATGCCTTCTACACAGGCCACTAGTTCTCTATCCCGGCACTCTATTGGAGTGTTATGATGAAGCTCTATACGGACTACATCAGTAAGACCAAGCCCAGGCAACCCAAGTTCATCCCCTTCGTGCAGTTGATTACTCAGATCCTCCGGGACCATCACTATCCTTTCCATCCACAAGAGCATCCTGAGACATGGGCTTGCCACTATGGCAAAAAGGACTGGAATAAGAGCTACATTGCTCTTATCAAGAGTCTAGAGGATGAGGCCATCTTGGCAGCCGACGAGGCTAAGTTGGTAGAGATAGAGGAGGTAGAGGCGGCAGCAGATGATCCAGCAGATGCACCGGCGGCTGCGGGTGCACATATGGACATTAACCTGGAGCAGAAGCCTCTAGAGGAGTCACCACATCACTCTCCAACGGGGTCACCACTTTATTCCCAGGAGCAGAGCCAGGCTGAGTATCAGTTCTCTGATCCTGCCATTCCTAACACTCCAGCTCAGACACCCGGCTTAGGGGAGCATATACAGACCTTGGAGGATGCGGTAGTCTCTCTCCGAGTTGATGTGGCCTCTCTCAGCACCGACGTAACTACTCTCCGTGCTGATGTACTGACTGCACTATAGGGCATTTCCAAAGATATTCGGGGTTCATGCCCCGCTCGACCAACCTCCTCTGCTTGATCTCTTTTTCTTTATTATCATATATATCCACAATTTTTGACTGTTACTTTGATAATGTTACTATATTTTTGTGGCCAATCTGTTGGCCCGATACTGTGATGTACTCTATACTATTTCTATTCTATTATCTATGCATGCTATTTTTGGATGTTAGAGTATATATTGATATATTTATTTGTGATTGACTCCATTATCAAGCACATCCCAGTGACTTCAGTGAGAGAGTGTTGCCTAAAATTTTTAGGACCACCCTTATTCCTTTCTCTTTATTTCATTTATTATCCCATTCGCACTAGCATGCCCACTGCGCACCATTATTATTCCATTTGTTATCTGATAGGTTTTATCCCAGTGCCATCTTTTTAGGACCACAGTTAATCCCAAGTTTGGGGGGGTTATACCACCCACTTCGGATACTTGTATCCTGACCATTCTTTACCATAGCTGCTTTGGTATACTCTTTCCTCTTTCTATTGTTCTCTTTACACATTGAGGACACTGTGCCATTTAACTTTGGGGGTAATGTGTGTTCTTTGCTTGCAATTCAATTCAAAATTTTGAGCATAACTTGTGTATTTGAGGGATTTTCTATGATTGGTCCATGACTAGCTATGATTTTGATCTTTTGAGGACTATATTGCTTAAAATTTAAAAATTACTTGACTTGAGAGTCCAATACTCCTTGTATGCCTTGTGGATGCCATTTAGGAGTAAATTTTTTGAAAGATTGATATCTTGCTTGCACTTGTGGTCCACATCATCCTGATTTTGTGATTGTTTTGAGATTCACTCTAGGATTCTACACTAACACAAGCGCACACTATCATTCATTTGTGGGGTATATGCTTTGCTAATTATTGAATTGGTTATATTCCAATTAAGCTAGTAGTGCATTGAAAGCTTTTATTCTTGATAAAGGTGTATAACAAACCCTTTTTATTGAGTAGCCGGGATTCTAGCCTCATCAAGCACTGAATTTCTCGCGTCAAAAGGTGGAGGGCCCAAACTCTAGGTTAATAATTGAATGTTTAAAAAGAAAAGAAAAAAAAAAAAAAAAGTTCAAAAGCAAATAAAAAAATGAGGACTTCTCCCAAAAGGTGAGAAGTGGGAAATGATTAGATGGAGGTTGTTTTGATTTGTAACCTAGTTGATTTGAGCTTGTAAGTCATTAAGGGTGTTTAAACACCTAATGCCCTAAAGCCGTCCAGTTTGAGAGTCATTGACCTAACGCTCGACCTCATGGATCGCTAGAAAGCTTAATAGATCAACACATTACACTATGCTTCCATCTTTGATCCTTAGGATTAGAAAAAAAAAAAAAATCAAGTGAAAAGAATAAGCCCATCTAGAATAATAAAGCTTTAATAAAAGGTCTACTCTTTGTCTTGATAATCGGTATTAGATTTGTGTATTAGTTTGAGGGTAAGGATGTGATCATTTCTTTATTTGGCTTAGATAGCAACATATTTGATGCCGGTTCACTCAAAAAGGATTCTAGAGTTGTTTTGATTTGCATGATTATTTTCTTAATGTGTGGAGGACCATACTGCTTGCTTGATGTTGAGATTTTGGGAAATTGCTTGGAAATGGTTGAAAAATTACATACAAGAGGTAGTTTTCTCCCAATGCTTGTTTGGAATATTGGTGCCTCTTTTGTGAGAATGAGCTTAATGTTTGTGGGTATCATTTCTGGAAACCCTCACGAGATTTCACTCGTCCACTAGGGGTAACCTAGAGGTTTAAAAGGCTTGTTGCATTCGCTAAATGCAATCGTGTTCCCTACAAAAGTGGCGTTATCCATTTATTGTTTTCTAGTTCATAGTTGTATAGTTGTTTATTTCATTTCTTTACTTCGTAGTTCATTGCTAGGGACTAGCAATATTTAAGTTTCGGGGGTGATAAGCGCTGAAAAGTGCGCATTTAAACCCCTTAAGCTTGATCATTCTAGGACTTTATCCTATCTTATTTTCCCGTTTTAGTCTAATTTCATATTATTTCCCTTTTAGTCACTTATCTCTAAAATAAGTCAATTCAACTGAATTAGAGCATAAAAGATGCAATCTCAAGCTTAGTGGAAGAAAGGAGCAAAGTGGAAGCAAAAAGGTGAAAAACAGCAATCTTCGATCGATTAGACCAAGCTTAGATCGATCTCGCAATGATCGTTCCAACCATACCAAAATGGATCGAGCCTTTTGTCCTTATCCTCAGAAAAATTCCATCTTCGATCGATCCAACATTACTTCGATCGATCGGACTTCTTTAATCTCAATCCCACCTACCACTTTTGTCCTTTTTCCCAAAATATCCAAAAAATATCTCAGATTTGTCATTATTCCAAAAAGGCGCCGCCATAGTTCGATCGATCTGACCACCCTTGTAATTGATCGAACCTCCTCAAGTGCAAGAAAAATAGAGTTCCAGCCAATTAAAAGGTGTGCTCATGGTGTAATCATTTGGAGGTCCTAGTGCACGAGGTCTGACCATTGGGTGTGACACTTGAGCTACCTATATAAGGATTTTGGACCATTTTATACATATACAATCTTAGAGAAAAAAACCATATACACAAGAGAGGTTGGAGGAGTCTAGAGATTAGAGCGACACACACCATTTGGGAGTTCTTCCACTCATCTAGGGTTTCCATCAAGGAAAAGAAAATCATTCCTACTATGGAGATTGCCCTTGAGGGTTGGATGACTACATCAATGAGTGGCTAAACCATTCTCTTGGGGCTAGAGATAGCCCTAAGCATGCCTCCTAGACTTTGATACTTTGTATTTTGAGGGGATTTGTGTTGTAATTCTTGTTTTGACATTTGATTTATATATGAATCTTGTTTCTACAATGATTTGTGTAGTCTAATACTTCCAATTAATCATTTCATTTTATTCATATGTCTATGTATACTAGAATAGATGTTCATGTGTTTATCTCTAGGTTTTGTGACATTGATGCATGTCTATGTGTGTTGATGCTATGAATCTAGTGATGGTTAAGGCATGGTGCTTTAATGGAATACTCTTGTGGTTTGTTTGATGGTTCATACTCATTTCTTAATGGATTGTGCCTTTTCCTTAGTTTAATTAGTTTAATTTTCATGTCCCTAGTTTAGTTGTAGTATAGTTGCCTTACTTTCTTAGATGGGAGGATAATCCATGCTTCTTGTTTGACATTCCATACTTTTGAATGCAAGTAGTATATTTCTCTAATTTGATGATGTGTATTGATTGTGAACTTAAAGAAAGGAATAATGGCTTAACTTGATATGTTGTGCTATTCACTAGTTTGGCTAGACAATGTATGCTTATTTAGTCATACATGCTTGTTGATTCAATTAATGACACACACTAGTATTACAATACATAATCCCCCTCATTCATTGCACATTGAGTGTCTAGGAATGTGATGTTTGGTGGTGACCTCTAAGTCCCAAGACCCTTCTCTTATATTCTCTACATTTTATTCTACTTCAATTGCTTTACCTTGCATCAATTTGATTAACATTATAGTTAATTAACCAATCAAAACATCTTTAATCATTTGACCTACTAATCCAACATTGATTTCCAAGCTAAATACACTCCATTTCCCTTAGGACGATCCCTACTCACCCTACCTATATTTATAGTTATAAGTGGTAGTGGCATTCTATAAATTTAAACTTGGCCACACTACACCTTTTTCTGCAACTAGTGCTAGGCTCGCACCAGACAACGTCAATCTGACGATGTCAAGAGCCTTCCTATCAAGTAATTCTCATTCTGTATCCTTTGTTTCCTTTGTCTTCTCTCCCAAAGGTTGATACAGATTTTTCTGAAAGGACTTCAATTTGCATCTTCTAGAAACCGAAGTTTATGCTATCAAACTTCTCGATCATGGATATGATTGTCTTATCTTCTGATGCCCTTACTCCCACTCGAATAGGCAGATCTGATTAAAAGACTTTCAAAATTTCATCGAACACCTTCCGTGCCTTAGGTTCTCAACCAAAGGCTCTGATACAAGTTGTTGGAGTTGCTACACAATCAACTGGATACTTTGATACCAATTGTTGTGGTAAAAATAAAAAAAATAAACAACGTTGTTCGAGGAATAATCAAGCAATCATGAAGAATAAAAAAAACACATACACACAAGAACACAAGATATACATGGTTCACCCAAATCTTAGGGCTACATCTATAGAGCGCATCGAACAAATTCATTATGAAAAAGATAAAGAATTACAATGGAGAATGTTCTCTCAATCTCTCTTAATTGCTCTCTTTTGTGTTGGCACAAATTAATCAATCATACAACACGTATGATGATCATTTCTTTTTTCTTCACACCCTAAAATCTTATTAGAGTTGATATATATAGTCCCAAACAATGGAACACAACTTGTCCTACAAGAACTTACCTTTTGTAAAGTCCAAAACCAATAAGGAAGTTAAATCACGTAGGTTCCCAGGAGAGTTGAACCAGTTCAGCCTACTTAAACCAGTTCAACGTTGGCGAGCCAAAGTCGACGTTACACTTGAACCGATTCAAGTGCCCAGAACCGGTTCAACTTTGGCGGTAGTCAAAGTCCAAATTAACCAGTTGAACTGGTTCAGTGTGTTTGAACATGTTTAAACGTGCCAGTAGCCAACATAGAATCCTTCATGTAATCAACACATGATCAGACTCCACAAAACCACGACACTGTTAAAGGGAAAAAAAAAATTATCAGTTTTTAATTGTGAATCATGGACCCTAATTAATATTATCTTGTAACCAAAATATAAAGGGGTCTAGGATTTGGAGTGAGACATTGAAAGACACTGTAAATTGTAGAAAAGAGAGTGAAAAAGATAGTTAGGGTTTGGAGGCTAAAACTTTTAGTCTCCTGATTTTCGCATAGTAAAAAATTTCGTTGAATCTTCACTGTGGATGTAGGTTTTGCTGAACGACGCTAAATCTTTTTGTTCTTCACGTATCGTATACATTGTCCCCTTTTAAAACTACCATCTTGCCCCTTTTAGTTTAAATAAGTACAGTTATTAAGTTTGACATTTTTTTAAAACACAAAGGACAATGATAAAAAGATGACAATTGTTTGCAATGACTTTTCTAGGAAGACAACTAATATGGGAGCTTTAAAAATGGAATAGTGGACAACTAATATGAGACTAGATAATAATTAATACAGAGGAGAAGGTCACAATCAATTTCACACTCAACATGTAAATGATTTATGGTGTTTATGTATTTATTCATTTAAGAGGATTAAGGTCACCCAATACACAATTTTGCCTGAAATGCGCAACAATTTCTCTAGTCACAAGTAAATCATTTAACCCCATCACCGTCTGGTGTGTGTCATTGTGTGTATATATAAAGAGAGAGAGGTTGTTCATTGTCAATCGCCCCAAAAGGATTACCTGCTATACCATACAGAAAATGCAACAGAGATAGCAGCAGCTGCTTATATATGAAAGAGTGAAGGAGAATTCAACTTTATAGAGAATAGAGAGAAAGTCGTCAAAGATATATAAGGAATGAAGAGAGAGAATGTATAGAGGGAGAAATTTGGGAGAGAGAGGAAAGAGCTAACTGTGTATTTTTGTAGGTTTCCTTGCAGAGTTTGGCAAAAGGTCTCTCGAAGAATTCAAATGGGGAATTGAGTATAGAAGTTAATGTTAACGACTATTTGAATGTTCATATTGGGCTTGAACTTTGCTGCTTTGGGCTGGGTTTAATTTAACATCCCTCTTATTTTGGCCTTATTGGCCAATTCCTAAGTCCACTATGGACCCCACAATACAGTTTATATACATTTATTATTATTATTATTACTATGTAGTATTATTATTTGAATGATAAAGCAAACACACGCACCTCTTTACTAACGTTCGAATTTGAACTCCTCCCCTCCTCTTTAAGAATAGGGAGATTATACTGCTAGATCAAAAATCCTTTGGTAGTTTATCTACATTTATATAAGTAGTGTTTGGGAACGTTCTAATATTAGAAGCCCTTTGTAGAAAATGCATTTTTTAAAGGAAATTATTAGAAGGAATTTTGAAAAGAAAAGATGTTTGGTGACCCAAATTTGTGAGGTTCTATGAATATTTATCAATGTTTGGCTGTAAATGTGCTCCAGGACCGGGAGTGCGCTTGTGATTACATGGTGTTATAGCAATGGGATGACGGTTAGGGATGGGAATGCCATCCCATCCCCATTTAGAATAACTACTTTCATTCCTAACATTAAATCGGGCAGGTGAGACGGAACAGGAACGGGAGGGACGGACGGTTTTTATATAATATTTTCGTAGTTATAATATGAATCTAACAAAAGTAAATAATAAAATAAATTTTTAATTATGAGAAAAAATAATTAAAAATTTATTTTATACGGATAAAAATAAGATTCAACTTCTCAACTGAAACTCAAGACTAAAATAATTGTTTACATAGAGTTCTCAAATAAGAATAATATAAAAAAAAAATATTTAGTGATTGGAATAGAATAAACTAAGATTTGCTTAAGATATACCTTATATTATTAAATATAAAATAAAGTTTAAAGGCAAAATTGTAATTTATCACTATAAACTAGGCGTGGTGTAGCGAGGCGGGATGGCTGGAGCCTTAGGCGACCTAGGTCGCCTAAGGCCCCACCCAATAGGAAGGTTCCAATTTTTTTTATTTTTTAGTACCTTATATATTATAATCTCTCTACAAAATTTATTTTCTTGTATTATTAAACCTCACTGAATATAGAGATTTATTAGTATGCTAAAAGATTTATACCTCTTCTCACTTACTTTTTTTTGGAACCAAATTTTTTTATCTTGTTATATATTATAACCTCAGTAAAAATCTTAATTCCTTATATTATTAAACCTCAAGAGATGAATTTAATAGTGGGTTTATAAGATTCTATCATTTCTCACCTCCTTTTTTTTAATCACTCGTACAATACAACACTTGCATTTTCTTCTATTATTAGGCATCAACCAATAGAGAGATTTAATCTGTCACAAAAAAACATATAGAGAGAGATCTAATAATGAGCCCCAAAAGATTTATATCCTTGTCTCACATTTTTTGTCTCTCTTTCTTCTCCTTATTCTTGAAATTTTTCCAAAGATGAAAACTCTAGGCATTTTTTCGCTACATATAATGTTGCCCCGTGTATTCAAAAGATTTAAATAGATTGTTTTGTTTTTGCAAGTTATTTAATTCAAAGTATAACGCAAGCCAATTAGGGAATTAAAGATTGAAAAACCTTAACGCTGTGTTTAAAATTCATAAAACAACTAATGACCATATTACTAACAAACACATGGCCGGGTAAATTCTATTAAAAGATCACTTTATTAATTATTTTTTTTTGCCTAAAGTCTCAAATTATATTGAGTCACCCCTGCGGGACAGGGTGACCTTTCCCTATCCCCACCTCATAACCATGCAAGTTTTTAATTCTAACCCATCACTGCCCTAAAACCATTTAACTACCACCATAACCATTCTAAAAGGGGTAGGGTGGGGCGAATACCCGACGGAGTGAGGTATTTTGCCATCCCATCGAGCGTGCAAGGACTATTAAGAATGAAATCAAGCTAGCTTCGCCTGCCTTTGACTCCGGACTCATCGATTTTACTTCTGGTCGCAACTGATAAGAAGAAAGGTCACACGCTGCTCCCACAACATCCGTGATATCTATGAATCCTAAAAATTTAAGTTATATCAGTATTTGATCATAATCATGAATTTAAGTTGACAAGTGTAGGGGCGGAGCTAGGATTTTATTTCAGAGGGGGCAAATGCACTTGTTAATTTTATTTTTATTTTTTTAATAAATATGACAATATAATTTTTTTTAATGAAAAAGGCAAATAAGAAAAAAATAGTTGTAAAATAATATACTAAATAAATACCGTAAAAAAAAATATAGTTACAAATATAAGAATCAAAATATTAATTAATGATATTTTAATTAGATACAATCACAAATGTCATCGAAAAAATAAATAAGTTTAAAAAAAAAAGAAAAATACAAAGAAATTTTTTGAAAAAAGAAACAAAAATTAGAAAAGGAAAAATATATTGTATATTTGAAGAAGGGATGTAAGTAATTTTTTTTTTTTTTCAAAAGGAAATTAAAAGAATTTTTGAAAATTTGAGGGGACACTATTTAAAATTACCATATAAGTATATATATATACCAAAAATATGCATATATATATATAGTAGGTTGGAGCAAAGTGAGGGGGGGCACCTGCCCCTCTAGGCCTTAATTGACTCCGCCCTGGACAAGTGTAGATCTATTAATGCAATTATTTGCTTTATGTAACCAAAAAAAAAAAAAAATAGCATGCATGGTGCAAAGAGTTGTCATGCTACCCAAGAACACTAATACATTTTAGGCCATATAATTGATTGATTCCATAAGATAATTGTTGCATAGAATATAAACAAGAACAAGTTATTAATATAGAGAACTCTACAAATATAGTAGTCACGTCTTGTAGCATCTGCAATTTACATGCAGGTCTCAAGTCCATGCATCATTACACAGTACATATGGACAGGGACAAAAAAATCCAATGTAGGCCATCAATCTGAGTAAAGCACGTTTAAGGTCCATATATTCAAAGTGGGCCTTGTTATATAACACTAGTATTAATGCCAGAGTTGGTAACATGACCCACAGAATTGGCCTTGAAAGGACTACATACAATGTGAAGGAACAACAGGGCATGGAAACCATGTACTCCTTACGCATTGAACAAGATGACAGGACAGTTCATGTGGAGAATTCGGAATCAAGTAGTCGTTCAAATAATACCTCACTGTGCTTAGGGAGCTTCCAGTACCTCCTAAATTCCTAATTAGTAAAAAAAAATAAAAAATTTTGAATAAAAAAGGAAACAAAGGAAAAGTGGGGAGAGAGTGCGTTTGTGTGGTATTTGATTATCAAATCCATCTCTATTTTATTTTGTGCTTTTTTATTTTAGTTCTTTTTTATGCAAAGCAATATGTGATGGGATTTTGATGTTGGCGAAAGTTATGAAAGTTTAAAGATAAACAATTTCAGTAAAAATCTGAAGTTGTATTAATAATTGAATAGATAATTTTGCTTTCTGCATCACATGTATTTAAAATAATTAAAAATAAAACTTAAATCATAAATAAGTATAAAAACTAACATTAAAAATAAACTTAAAAATAAATTTTTTCTAAAAATTCTGAAAAAATAGAATAAAAAATCTAATAATAATAAATAAATAAAACTACTAAATACAAAAATTGAGATCATTCCGTTTCTGTTTAGGCCTCAAACAAAAATATCGAAACAGTCAACAAGTTCGTTGGGTCTTTTCTAGTCTAAAAATTATCCTTGTGGGTAAAAAATGAACTCTTCGGCATGCTTGTTTGGCCCTTGACAGTCCAAATGGGTCATATAAGTTTCGACAATCAATTCTACATCAAATTTGAACACTTGTATCTACACTATAAAGGGTTATCCCAGTCAAGGGCAAAGCCATAATTTCAATTCAGGAAGCACATTGTCCCAAAAAAGAAGAATAATTTTAAGAAGTAAAAGAAAAAAAAAAAAATAGAAAAGAAGAATAAAAACTAGAGCACAGTTTGTTTGTTTGTTTGTTTTTTTTTTTAACAAGGCAAAAAATATTAGAAGTTAGATTAGTAGATGCAAAGAGCCGAAATCAGACACTCCAAAATTCACCAGAGGCACTATCCCACTAGACTATCGAAGAAGGCAAATTTAACTTTTTTAAAACAAAATTAAAGGAATTAAAAGAGGAAAAAGGGCGGTACAGAGAGAATTTTAGAAATTAATAGGTTTTTTTTTTTTTGGGGGGTGGTGGGGGGCTCCACCTCTAATCCCAGTGCTTAATTACAATAGAATAATCTTATCGTTGTATCAAGGCGGTTCCCACTTGTCCCTATACCATGATGTATTTAAAACGGATTTAAAAAAAAAAAAAAAAAAAAAAAAAAAACCGTAAATAGTTGAGTAGCATAGCAATTAGGAGTACAAACTTTCAAAAATGATCATTGGACGTGTCTTAATTTGGATAGAATTAAGAAATTTTTTTGAGTGACACTATTAAACACAAATAATTTTTCATCACATGATAACTTGTGATTATTATGAAGGGGACAGTTGGATAGAGTCATCGAGTAATATATTTCATAATTACAAAGAGTCAATGTGTTTAATTTGGTAGGTTTGCTTAATTATTAAAAAAGTGAAGTCACCATCCTCTCCTTTTATGCTGTTGAAGTAGTTTATGATCATTGAATCATATTTGAACTGTAAAATGAGGGATAACTAATTGATTCAACCTTGTCATCAATAATAACCAAATCTACATATTAACTATCTATATATCATGCCCCCTGTTTGTAAGTTAACAAATTACCAAAAAAAAAAATATAGAAAAATTTCTTCAGAAAAAATTCACACATCCATTGCATCCACTTATGTTTACAAGAACTTAAACCTTCACTTATAACTTTAAAAAATTGAAAAGATACCACCAAATTATAACTCTTATGAATTTAAATTAATGGATTACCAATTAGGAGAGTGAGTTGTATTTCTTTCATGCTAAATAAATATGTTTAATTAGATTGCTTCCATTGAATATTTGGAAAGGCATCAATTAACCCCCCCAAAAAAAAAAAAACAATAATGTGAAAAGAGGAGGAAAATAGAGAAAAGGAAAAGCAAGCAAGAGATTATACATAATTAATTTGAAGGACACCGTAGAATATAAACCAAGGGACATTGAAGGAATTGGAATTTCCCCCCTTCTTATTACATTGAAAGGCATGAATATGACATTGCATGTGACACACTTTGCAGAAATTATACATACTTTGAATATATAGAAATTCACCTACCTGATAATATAAAAGAGTCCAAAAAAATGTCTCTCTCTATGTGAATTCCTTCTGCTAACTCACATATATATATATATATATATATATATATATATATATATAAAATTAAATTTTGTCACTGTCAGTAGTGTCTTCAAGCAATAAACCAAAGACCACCCGATGAATAAAAACAAGAAGAAGAAAAAAAAAAAAAAAGGGGGAAATTAATGGATAATTTGAATCCATCAGCAGAAGCTCCACAGCCTAATATCACCTTCTTCATAGAAATCTTCGATCATTGCCGGATCGAAAAATGCCCCATTGATCATATCAGTGTATTTTGGCGAATCAAAGTTGTACCATGGTGTGATCATAGGCATCGGCAACTCATCGGCTCCATAAGGCACAGTGTAGGCCCCAAAAGATGGCACCAATGAGGCATCATCCTCGGTGTGATCAGACGATGAGAATGATGACGACGGCGAGGATATTGAGGAGGAGGAAGAGGGAGGAGGTGGTGATGGTGGGTTGGTGACATTATTGGCTGCAGCTGCAGCCACCTTTTGGATGGACTTAGGTGACATGATGGTGTGATGATGAGGGTGAGGATCATCAAGGTGGTGTGAGGAGGAGGTGATAGGGAAGTTGAGATTGGCTGAGGAGCCTTTAAGGCACAAGAGTGCAGCATCATAGGCTCTAGCAGCTGCCTCAGGGGTTGAGTAAGAGCCCAACCATATTCTTGTTTTTTGGTTTGGTGCTCTTATCTCAGACACCCATGACCCCCAACTTCTCATCCTCACTCCCTTGTACTTCTTCTTTGATGATGATGATGTTGATGATGATGGTGATGGCATTGCTTTGGATGGCTCAGATTGGATCTTGTTTTGATCAGCACTGATCTTCACCATTGCTTAATTTGATAGCTAGCTAGCTAGCTAGTCTCTAGTGATAGAGTCTCTCTCTCTCTGTCTCTGTGTGTGTGTGTTTTGTCTTGAATTTGTTTCTTCTTCTCTTGTATGTGAAGAAGGAATGAGGTGGGAAGTGATTGTGAAGGAGATGAGATTGATATATATAGAGATGGGGTTCAGCACATCTCCCTAGTCAAGGACACACAGTAAGTAAAGGTTCTACATGTCACATAAAATGGATGACAGATAATTTACAACTTTTAAATGTGACAGAATATGTTTAAACATCCTTGCTTTTCCAAAATGACTATTTTGCCCTTCATTTTTAATTGTACGATAATTTTTTATTTATTATTATTTTTTTTTAACGTAGTATTACAAATAATTGACTGATTCTAAGTTTACCTCAATGAATGCTATTTATTCAACTTGAAACAATTTTGAATGATAATAAAAGAAGGAACAAAAGAAAAGAGAGAAATTTAATAGTCTCGTAGATAACCATAAATGCATACATGACCTTTTCTACTAGAAAGTTAATTAATTAATTAATATATGGCCTAGAACAGCTCAATGGGGTGATTTTTTCCGAAGTGGCCATCGAGGAAAGGCAGTGACTATGGTCTGGAAACCATATGCATGAAAGAAGTCACTGACCAGCCAGGAAAGCTCTCTGAAGTCTGATCAATAAACTAAATGCTTGTTCTAGAGTTTTTTGACTTGCTTAACAAGTCACTCCTGGTCACAAATGAAAGTGACTTCTCTGAAATAAAATAATATTAATAGGGGCCAATTGAGACTTTTGGCCACATGGGTTTTTGTTAAAAAATGTATTGTAACATTTCTTATATGGAAATTTATTTTGGGTAATCATATCTTTGTACTATATATTCTATTCATACAATAATGTGTTTTTAGTAGGAGAGAAACATAGGATTCTATTAGAGGCAGCTTCCTGGATTTGCAGGTGAGAATAGAGAAAATATAGCTTTGGTTGTATCATGTGAGTTAAAAACACACACAAAAAAAAAGAAAAAAAAAAAGAAATTAAGAATACTTAACACGCGCAATAAAACAGTAACATTTGCCTTTGCGAACAACAGCTAATGCTTCTCTGTCTTGCAGCTCTAAAACCGCGTCAGGGGCCTCCCGCAATGTCTCTCTCTCTCTATATAGATATTAATATATGATGTATCAACTATAAACTATATCTATATATCAAGGTAGGTATATATACAGGGATGAAATTAAATTCAGATTTGCTACACAACCGTTTGATGGCTAACCTTAAGTTTGCATGACTTGACTTTTGCACTTTTTTTCTTTTTTTCTTTTTTCTCTCTCTAAAAAGAACTAGTAAAAGATTTTGAGGGATTCAATGGGATTCTCATTTGGTACGGAACAACAAAAAATCAACTACTTTTTTTTGCACTTTCCGAAATGCCAGCACACTTGACATTGCCTCTTTTGGGTCAAAGCTAGCACTCGATCGTTCTTGCTTAAGGAAGGTCATTTGCTTTAATTATCAAATACGGAGTAACAAATAGTTGGTGTTTTGTTAAGTTGTTTAATGGCTTTTGGAATTTGGACCGTGATTGTATACAAGGTTATATAGCATCCCAGCTTAGGAGAGAAATACCAATGCCCGGGAATCACACACTATTTGATTTTTTTTTGTTTTTTTTTGTTTTTTTTAAAAGCTAATTGCAATACGTGAATTACTGACAATGTTGTATGACCTAGAGGGGTGAATATGTCTTTTTGATTGATTTTGTAATTGATTAATTACCTGCAATAACTAAAAATTAAAATTTACCAATTGAAAAGAACATACCAGACACCAGTTTTTTTTACGTGAAAACCCCCAGGAAGCCCATCTACTGTGTCAAATCAAAGTTACAAATTCTAACTCGGGCTCACACTGACTACACTATACCAAGAACTAGTTGTTAAATATTGTTGGAGTTGCTCTGCACAATCAACCGGATCCTCTAATACTAGTTGTTGTGGCGAAAACGCAAAATAAACAACGTTGTTCGAGAAATAAACACAATAATCACGAAGAATTAAAAAAAAAAAATCAATCATACAATATGTATGATGATCCTCTCTTTTTTCTTCTCACTTTTTTCCACACCTTAAATTCTGATTAGAGTTCATATATAGAGAGTCTCAAAGTTGTCCTACAAGAACTTGCATTTTGTAGAGTCCAAAACCAATAAGGAATCAAAAACATATCAGGAAACTGAAGTTACCAAATAACAGACTTCACAAAACCACAACAATCTCCCACTTGGAGGCTGGAGTACTTGTAAACCCATTCCATCTTTTTCTCATGCATGTCCCATGTATGTCGGTGCGATTATTTCTATCTTCAAGTTAGAAAACCGACTGAAACTGGGCACAGCTTTAGTTTTTCCATGGTCACTGTCTTGGTCAACATGTCAGCTAGATTCTTGATACCAAGTATTTTCTCAAGTGTCAACACCTCATCTTCTAACAAAGATCTGATGAAGTGATACCAAAGTCCTATATATATGCTTGGTCCTTGAATGAAATGCTTAATTCTTTGCCAGATGTATCACAATTTGACTATCACTGTGCAAAACATTCTTCACTTGTTCGAATCCCAACTCTGTCAACAAACTTTGTAACTAAATCATTTCCTTGCTGGCCTCTGTCATCGCCACATACTCTACCTCTATAGTAGATAATGCTACAATCTTCTGTATTTGTGAAATCCAACTAACTGCAATTGTACCCACCGTGAACACATACCTGGTAGCACTTCTTCTATGGTCCACCTCACCAGCAAAATCTGAATCTACATAACCATGTAACTTCACCTCGCCCCTTTTGAAACGTAAACATCTGTCTATGGTTCCCCTTAGATATCTCAATATCTATTTCACTGCTTCCCAATGTAGCTTGCCCGGATTCTTAATGAACCTGTTTACTGCTCCTATTACATATGCAATGTCTGGTCTTGTACACACTATGGCGTACATTAAACTTCAAATGGCTGAGGCATATGGAATTTTAGTCATGAAGTTTTTCTCATCTTCTGTCTTCGGACACTAATCATAAGATAATCGGACATGACTAGCTAAGAGAGTACTCACCACTTTAGTATTATTCATGTTGAACCTCTTCAAAACCCGTTCAACGTACTCAGCCTAAGACAACTGCAAAGTACTTTTCTGCTTGTCTCTGCTAATCCTCATCCTAAGAATTTGCTTTACTGCACCAAAATCTTTCATCTCGAATTCATTAGACAACTGCTTCTTTAATTTGCTGATTTCTTTAAACTTAGAACCTGCCACTAACATGTCATCAACATAAAGTAAAAGGATAATGAAACTTGACTTGAACATCTTGAAGTAGCAGCAATGGTCAGCGTTGCACTTGTTGTAGCCATGTCGCTTCATAAAACCATCAAACTTCTTGTACCCCTACCTCGGGGCTTGCTTTAAACCATACAAACTTTTCTTCAACTTGCACACTAGTTTCTCTTTCCCTTTGATTGAGAAACCCTCCGATTGTTGCATGTAAATCTCATCCTTTAGGTCACTATGGAGGAAAATAGTTTTGACATCTAACTGCTCAAGGTGCAACCCCTCAGTTGAAACAATGCTAAGAACTGAACAAATGGTACTCGGTTTCACAATCAGAGAAAAAAATGTATAAGTAGTCAATGTCTTGCTTCTGCTCAAAGCCTTTGACCACTAGTCTCACCTTGTATCTCTAGGAACCATTGTGTTCCTCTTTTACCTTGTACATCCATTTGTTATGAAGAGCTTTCTTACCCATGGGCAACTTGGCTAGTTCCCATGTTTTGTTGGAGATAAGGGATTTCATTTCATCTTCCATTGCAATCTCCCACTTACTAGCATCTTCAACCTAACATACTTGATGATGGAATTCATACTCACCATTATCTGTGAGCAACATATAATCCATATACCGTCGATTCGGTACATGAGGACGCGTGGACCTTTTGGGTGTAGGCTTAGGAGTTGGAATCCGTGGTGAACTATGCTCTATGAGTTCTGGCCAAGAACCCTTATCTGTCTGCTCCGCAACAATACTCTCTAGCTCATTATCCAACTCAACACACTCAGGCTTACTCTATATAGGACTAGTCAAGCTTGAAGCTCAAGTTAATCAAATTGCAAGTACTTTTTCTTGTCAGGATTAATAAAGACTTTCCTTGTTTTGATAATGATTTTATCCCGGACATTGCTATTTTAGAGAGTGAGGAGACGGTGACCACTATAGAGGTAGAAGAGGAGGAGGAGGAACTTGTTGAAGAAAGTCTTCCTTCTATTATCCCCAAAGACCCTCTTGAGACATGCCTTTTTAAAATGTATAAAAATTGTGGTTTTGACCTTGAAAGTTCCAAAAATGAAGTGAACTCTCTTATGGACTCCTTAGCTAACTTGTTAAGTGAGGAGATAGTGATTATTGAGGAAGAGAAAATGGATGAAGAGAGTGCAATTCATATTAATCCAATTGAGTCTTTGAAAGACTTTTCCTTGCCAAGTGCAAGGTCACTCATTATTGACTTTATTTTCAAGGCCGTGGATGAAAAGAAACAAATTGTGTCTTTCATAATTTCTTTTCAAGTCATTCTTCTGAAAGATGATTTCATTGTCGCAAGTGAGGCATCAAATGAGAAAATGGAAAAATGATCAATAAGGATGTTTCATATCCAATTTTTGATTCTTTTGATTAGTGAGTTGACCCGACGTCTTACTAGAGACGTTAAATACTAGCATTTGTAGAGTTTTCAACTTTATTCCTCTCCCGAATTCTATGAAATGGGAGAGGAATATTTTTCACTTCTTGCGGCATCTAGATATGTTCCATTGAGCTTCATTGAAGATGTCATGCATGTTAGGCATTTTAAAAAAAAAATTTCCAAAATTTTTTTCTCGATCGATCGACGTTTATTCCAATCGATCGAAAATGATCTCAATTGATTGAAAATAATATCGATCGATCGGAATTACGTCAAAATTTTTTGTTCCTAAGGCATTATTCTACAAGCTTTTCGATCAATCGTGAAAAATCTCGATCGATTGTTGAAAATTTCGATCAAAAAATAAATAAATAAACATATTGTTTCTTTTTCTTTTATTGTGCATACAGTTTTTTTTCCAATTTCTTTATTTTTCTTTTTCATTTTGATTATACATTTTTGCATTTTGTCTATACATGCATTCATAAAATGAAAAACATAAAAACTTTTCAGCATTTTGCCCTTTTGTGTAGTCATGCATACTTTAGGATTTATCTTGGGCTTGATCTCATATCTCTCTTTTATCTTGTGCCATATTGCCTTAGAATGCTTGATTTGTTTATTCTTATCTCATTTGATATTTGATGTGTGTTTGCTAGTGTGGTTATTCAAGTAGGTTGTTGATTCTAAGTTTGGGGATGCACTAATTCCCAATGGATTTACCAGGCTTCATCGTCTTTGCCACCACGGTATACTCTTTCCATCTTTTCCATTGTTCTCATTGCACATTGAGGACAATGTGCAGTTTAAGTTTGAGGGTAAGATGACTTTGTTGCATTCTATTAAAGTTTGAGCTTTAATTGAATAATATTAAATAATATTATTAATATTATTCTTAGTTTAAAATAATAAAATAATATTATACAATTAATAATAAAATAATATTATACAATTAAAATAATATTATTATATTATAAAATAATAATTAATATTATACAATTAATATAATATTATTATATTATAAAATAATAATTGTATAATAAAATAATATTATACAATTAATAATAGTTTAAAAAATAAAATAATATTATGATCGATTTAAAAAAACTATGGTAGAGTTTGGGCCCTCCACCTTTCAGCGCGATAAATTCAATGCTTGATGAGGCTGCTACTTAGTGAAAAGGGTTTGTTATCCATCTTTGTCAAGAATGAAAGCTTTCAAAGTACTACTAGCTCAATTGAGATATAACCAAATCAATAATCACTAAAGCATGTACCCCACAAATGAATGCTAGTATGCGTCTGTGCTAGTGTAGAATCCTAGAGTGAATTTCAAAACAATCACAAAATCAAGATGATGTGGATCACAAATGCAAGCAAGATATCAATCTTTCAAAAAATTTACTCCTAAATGGTATCCACAAGGCATACAAGGAGTATTTGACTCTCAAGTCAAACAATTTTTAAATTCTAAGTATCATGATCCTCAAAAGATCAAAATCATCACTAACAAGGATTTCACATCTCAATCATGCAATTAAAACTCAAACTTTAAATAGAATGTAACAAAGTCACTTGGGGTCGAGCTTTCCCCTAGCATGGTCACTAATAAGGGCATATGCAATACAACCAAAAACTTCAAACCATGAATAATTTACCTCTTTGCCACTCCATATCTCTTCAGTATTTGATGCTCCAAAGGCACCGATGGTCCATAATTAATTAGGCAAGATGCTGTATTGACTGCTTCTGCCCAAAACTATTTAAGTAGACCCAAATGTATGCACATACTAACTCTCTCTGTCAATATTCGGTTCATCTATTCTGCCACCCCATTCTGTTGTGGGGTTCCTTGCACAGTCCTTCTAATCTGATCTCATTATCAAAACAAAACTTCTTCAACACGGTGTCTTCATACTCACCACCATTGTCTGACATCAACCTCTTGATCTTCAAACCTGTCTCATTCTCCACCATGCCTTCCAATTCTTGAACACATCAAATACCTCAGATTTGTGCTTCAAAAAATAAACTCATACCTTCCTAGTGTGATTATCAATGAAAGTCGCGAAGTAGGATTTTCCACCAATGGATAAGACAGTGGCTAGCCCCTAGACATCTATGTGAACTAGCTCAAGTTTCTCCTTTTTGAGATCTCTGCCACTGTTCATGAAACTAACCCACTTCTGCTTGCCTATTACGCAACTCTCACAGAAGTCAATATCAATTACCTGTATGCCTGGTAGTTTCCCCTTTTAGTGTATAATCTTGAGCCCCTTTTCACTTATGTGACATAGTCTCTAGTGCCAAAGGTTGTGATCTTTTCTATTTTTTGCAACTGCTATAGACCCACAAGCACTAGTAGTTGTGTAGAGAGTTCCAGATTTCCTATCACGTGCAATGGTCATAGGGCCTCTAGAAACTTTGTACACGTCTCCATTGAAAGTTGTAACAAAACCTTCCTCTAACAATTGTCCCACCGAAATTAGATTTTTCCTCAAGTCGGGGATGTGTCTCACATTCTTCAACTTCCAAGCTGACCCATTCAACTTGATTTGCACTTCACCCTTGCTAACGACGCTGCAAGGCTGATCATTACCAAGATACACCTTACCAAGGTTACCCGGTTCATAGCTATTAAATAGCTCTTTGCTTAAGGTGTCATGAAATGATGCGCTGGAATCTAAAACCCATAACTCCGCCTTGCTCTCCAAAGAGCATATCAATGCATTATCTGATTCTTCTGAGACAACATTTGCTTCACTTTTTCTTTCGGTTCCCTTCTTTGGAAGTCTGTAATCAACACGGTAATGTCCCTTCTTTCCATAATTCTAACACTCAATGCCACTGAGATTTGTAGAATTCTTAGAATTTTGAGACTGTGTCCTTCCATTCCTTGACTTGAATCTACCTCTATTTCTATTACCGTTGCCCTTCTTTTTGTTTAAACCTTTGCCTCTGCTTTCAACATTCAATGCTGAACCACTAGTGGAATTTCCCGTTGTTTGCCTTCTAATATTTTTAGTCAGAATTATACTCACAACTTCATCAAACTTCAACTTGGCCTTTCCTGTAAAGCAACTGATCGCTGTAACTATGTCACTCCAACTCTTGGGTAACTGCCCTAGAATTAGCAGTGCTTAGACCTTGTCTTTGAAGTCGATATCAATAGAGTCTAATTGCCCAACTATCTCATTGAACGCATTTAGATGTTCGTTGAACTTACCATCTTCATGTTGAACAACTTCATGATCAAGTGCACCTTGTTTGTAGCAGAAGGTTGTTCATACATACTAGAAAGGGCTGCCATGAGAAACTTCGTCGTCTTTTTGTTTTTGATGTTGAAGGTGACTGAATTTAACAACATCAATCTGACGGTGCCAAGAGCCTTCCTATTAAGTAATTCCCATTCTACATCCTTTGTATCCTCTGGCTTCTCTCCCAAAGGGTGATAAGGATTTTTCTGAAACAATATGTCTTCTATTTGCATCTTCCAGAAACCAAAGTTTGTGCCATTGAACTTCTCGATAATAGATGTGGATGTCTTATCTTCTGATGCCATTACTCCCACTCGAACGGACAGATCTGATCAAAAGACTTTTAGCCATTTCGTCAAACACTTTCTGTGCCCTAGGTTCTCAACTAAAGGTTCCGATACCAATTGTTAGAGTTGCTCTGCACAATCAACCGGATCCTATGATACCAGTTGTTGTGGCAGAAATGCAAAATAAATAATGATGTTCAAGGAATAAACACAAGCAATCACGAAGAATAAAAAAAAAAATCAATCACACGCAAGAACACAAAATATACATGGTTCACCTAAGTCTCAGGGCTACATCCATGGAGCGCACCGAATAAATTCTACTATGAAAACTATGAAGAATTACAATGGAGAATTTTCTCTCAATCTCTCTCAATTGGTTTATCTTGTGTTAGCACAAATTAATCAATCATACAACACGTATGATGATCCTTCCTTTATTCTTCTCACTTTTCTCTACACCCTAAAATCTGATTGGAGTTCATATATATAGAGTCCCAAACTTGTCCTACAAGAACTTGTCTTTTGTAGAGTCCAAACCAATAAGGAATAAAAAAATAAATAAGGAAATTGAAGTTACCAAATAATAGACTCCACAAAACATCCCAAACTCACTCCTGGGACACCTAGCCCAGTTGTTGCACACTCCTGGCTAACTTCTTCTTGTCCTTGTTGGAGACATTAGGCTAACTCTTCAATCCTTGCATACAAGTTTTTAGAAGAACACAATCGCATCGCAAACAATATTTGTCCCTTTTGTAGTAATTGATTCCCCTTCTTTTCAAGAGTACGAAGAATTAAGAAATAAAATCTACTAATCTGAGCAAACTGAGTAAACTGATATTATCTCTGAAAATCCTTCGATAAGATAAAGAGTATCACCCTAGCTATAAAACACTCACGTGTATGTGTGTGCTCTAAAAAAATATAAAAATATATTTTTCTATTTAAATCTCTCTTAAAGATCCAGTAATGGTGTAAAATAAAATTTTAAATCCCCCCCCCCCCCCCCTAAAAGTCTTACTATGGCTAGAGTTCAGAGAGGTTTAAGTACTCAAGAGACTCCTCAAAATAGTTAAGAAAAAGGCTTTTAAAAACATTGTAGGACATCTCAATAAGTTTGGTGTTAAAAGGAAATAAAATCTTACCAAAACATAAAATCCCGCAATTATCAGAGGAAGTCATAAATACGACTAGATAGACCGGTCGTCAAAAGAGGGATTGGTCGGACTTTTCAATATTCAAATTTTTCGATTTAAAACAAATTTTCCTAAGTCCTAACCACCAAACTTGAAACACCAAGTGTCCTCACTTACAAATTCAATGGTATTGAGGCATTCCCAATTCAACTCCAAAGATCGAAACTCAAGATAACAAAAATTACCACTCAATCAATAAGTTTTAACTATGAAATTCACCAATATAAAATTAAGTATCTCACACAATATAAATGAATATTAAACCTTAATTAAGAAATACATATAAGGACATGAGGTACCGCATGATACACCAAGTGTCCTCACTTTCAGATTTTTGGGTATTGAGGCACTCCCTATTCAGCCCCAAAGATCGAAAAGTCTAGATAAACAAAAAATTACAACTATATCAATAAGTTTTGACTATGAAATTCGCCAACATAAAATTAAATATCTCACACAAAAGAAATGAATTTTAAACCTTAAGAAATACAAATAAGGACATGGGGTGATACGGAGAAGATGATGATGTAGACATACATTAAAGATAATAATGTAATATATTACTGTATATAAATAATATTTTTTTACTCATTTGATCCATATAGTCATAATGGAATCATTAATTTGAAACTTAGGGTTAAATTTTTATTGTTTTTGTTTTTCAAAATTTTATTTTATTTTTTAATTAAATCATAATATATTTTAAATTGCATTGAATTCCATTCTTCTAAGAAAATTAATTACAAAATTGAATCGCTGTGTCTTAAAATTGTCCCTATCATGCTCATAAATGCCATGCCCCCACCCTTGCATATTCAACTAGAATTTTTTTTTCAAATCCTATACATTTCTAGCCATGTCCGATGACACATGTTCCATGCATGTTCGTGTGTCCAAGCAGTGGCGAAGCCACATTGGGACCAATGGAGGCAATTGCACTGGAATTTCTTTTTCTTTGTATTTTTTACACATAAGTTTTGATAATTCTAAAAGTGTCCTCACTGAACTTATAATATATTCATAAAAAACCTTAAGAAAAACTTGCAAAAGTCAACATGATACCTCATTTTTTTACTCATTTGTCCAACAAAATTTTCAGAATTTAGAAAGAAAAAAAAACTCGTGTTTAAGAATTAAAATTTTAAAAAACTTCTTTGCTATTGAATTTATATTATTTATATTATATATACACAAATCTTAATAATTACAATTATTGTCCAGTGAGCTCCTAAAAATATCACAAAACACCTTAAGAAAAACTTTCAAAATTCACAAAGACCTGTCATTTTCTAACTCATTTTCCAAACAAAAATTTCAAAATTCAGAAAAGACCCATGCCTTTTCTCGTCTCGCATGTTTGCAAATTTTTAGGAATATTCAAAATTTAGAAAGAAAAAAAAAAAAAAAAAAAAAAAACCCGTTGTTGCTATTTATTATTTTGGTTCAAAATTTATTATCATATTATATTATGTTTGGTGTGTAAGAATGGAATGGAATGCAAGTGGGAATAGAATGAGAAAGTGAATGGAATGGAGTAGCCTTTCTAGCTCATTCTGTTGTTTGGTTGCAAATATGAAATATACAGGAATGTAATGATAATAATTACTCTAGTGTTTGGTTGAACCAATTTAAAATTTAGAATGAAATGAATTTAGATTGAATTCACCAAAATACATATCTTAGTAATAAATAAATTAAATAACATTCTTCTATAATTTTTTTAAAATAAATGGTGGTGGTGCTGGATGGCGGTGAAGAATGTGATAGAGGATGAAAGCGGTAGTGGTGTAGGTGGTAGTGTTGGAAGGTGGCGGCAGCGGTAGTAGCGGACGACAGTGGTGTTGGTGGAAGAAGGTGATAGAAGGTATAGGTGATGATATATAGGAAGGCAATGGTAGGGATAGTGGTATGGTGGTGGTGGAATAAGGTTGTGGTGGAGGTGGTGGTGGTGGAATAAGGTTGTGGTGGAGGTGGTGGTGGTGGAAAGTAATGGAGGTGACGGTTGTGGTGGTGGTGGAAGGCAATGGACGCGATAACGGTGGTAGAAAGGGGTGGCAGTGGAAGGCAGTGAAGGTAAAAGCGATGTGGTGGTGGTGGTGGTGGTGGAAGGTGACAATAGTGTAGGTGGTAATAGTGGAAGGTGGTGGTAGTCATAACGGAAGTGATAGTGGTGGTGGTAATGGTGACCGTGGTAGAAGTTGGTAGTGGAAGACAGTGGAGCCGGCGATAGTGTGGTGGCTGAAGGCAGCAACAATGGTGGCGGTGGCAATGACGACGGTGAAAGGCAATAGAGGTGGCGGTGGTATTTGAACTTAGAATAGGAGGGTTTTTTGGAAACTTGATTATCTATTTATTTATTTGGGAATAGAATGACCATTACGTATATATGTTTAGTTGTGGAATGGATTTTCATTCCAATGGAATAGTTATTCCCACTTTAGAGTGCATACCAAACAAATGGAATGAATATTCCATTCCAACACATCAAATGCAACATTATTGTTAATGTCTGTGCCCACTGAACTAAAATTATGGCTTCGCCACTGCATCCAAGTATCCAATACTTGAAAGAGTATGAATAAATGAAAACTAGTCCGAAAGTATTTGACCATTTTATGTCGGTAGAAGATGACATCATTATGACGTCATTAAATATGATGACATTCTTTATTCATAAATATTTAATAAGGTGTGTTCCATTCTCGAACTCATCATTACTCAAAGAGTATAAGGAGGATCTTTCTTTTTTTTTTTTTTTTTTTTTTTTTTGTCTCGTTAAAATTTTCTTTCTCAACTAGTCCATTCATTATCAATAATTGTTGTGTCATTACAGTAATTCAATCATTTTTGCTATAGCAATATATAGATATGCTTAGAGCAAGTCCAATGGTCCAAATTCCAGCAATTTTGGGCCAAATTCTGCAATTGGACTCCTCCAATAGACTCGCCAGAAATTGGGCCCCACCCATTGGGTCGGGGAATGGATAGCTAAAAGTAGCGACCCCTTTGGCGATTCGCGGGCCTACATAAGTTTTCTTTTATTTTTTTAATTCTAGCCCAAACAATGTTTTAGCCCAGAACACTGTTCCTTAGGGCATGTTTGCTTGAAAAAAAAAAAGGGGAAAAAAACAGAATTTTGGCTTCTTTTTGTCTCTTTTTTTTTTTTTACTTTTTTTTTTCTTCAAAATAATTGAACTAAAGAGCCGTTAAGGCACTGTTTGGTTGACCCAAACAGTGCCTTAAAGGCTTTTTTGGGCAAAAAAAGTTAAAAAAAATAGAGAAAAGTGTTTTTTTTTTTTAAAAAAAAAAAAAATTACTTTTTAAAATATTCGCCAAACAGTGCCTAAAACGGCTATATATATTGGCACAAAAACCTATTTTTTGAATTTTTTAAAAATAATTATATATATTTATTTATTAAAAAAAAAACTTTTCATTGTTTATTTCAAATATGATTTTTTTTATTAAAAAAAAAAAATGTCATTGTTTTCACTATGAATTAATAAATCAAATGATATTAATCAAGATTTCATACATATTGGCTAAATAATTTAATCAACAAACAATTTAATTATTTATTTCAAAATAAAACATTACACAATAAATATTCCATTACATAAACTTCATAACAATTTAAAAATAAAATAATCCAACATAAATTAAACACGTGTTTCACTAAAGCGGTTCCACAAATTTTGCAATTAAATCTTTCCTCAACCGCGTATTTGTCTCTTTGTTGCGAATTTGGACTTGGCGAGAGTAAATGTGTGCCGCTAAGACTGATGGATTTTGAATTAAAGTGGGCATCGAGATTGTCTCCTCCGGTGGCGGAGTCCATCTTCCAACATTGGCATGGCGCTCGTTTTCAATGATCATATTGTGAAGGATGATACACGTTTTCATTATAAGGCACAAGTCCCTTTAATCGCAAAAACGCACTAGTCGTTACGTTATTGCCCACTTACTCTACAAGACCCCAAAAGCTCATTCCATATCTTTCCTACAGGCCTCCTGTCTCTGAGCAAAAAGTTTTTCTTTTGCTGTAGTTGGGTGCGGGATAGTCCGTATCAAAGTTGCCCACTTAGGGCATATACCATTAGATTGGTAATACCCCATTGTATGGTAATGTCCATTCATAACGAAATTAACCTAAGGAATTTGGCCAGTAACGATACTGTCGAATACCAGATAATGATCCAACACATTAATATTATTGTGTGAACTAGGCATTCCAAAGAATGCATGCTAGATCCACAAATCTTTTGAGGCAACTGCCTCCAATATGAGTGTTGGCATATGAGAGTGTCCTTTATGCGTGCCATGCCACGCCACCAGACAATTCTTCCACTCCCAGTGCATACAGTCGATAGAACCAAACATACCCGGGAATCCTCTCTCCTCTCGTTCTTGAAGTAATCGTGTTATGTTGGCTTCGTTGGGTGGGCGCATGTACTCTTCCCCATACACACCAATAACAACCTTATAAAGTGTCATCAGGGCTTCAATAGCGGTGCTCTCGCCGATTTTAATATACTCGTCACAATGATCGATTGCACAACCATATGCGAGTATACGTATTGTAGTTGTCATCTTTTGTATAGAAGACAACCCCAAACGACATGTTGCATCCCTTTTTTGGATGAAGTAGTCGTCATTAGCTTTAACATCATTTAGGATATGAAGAAATAGTTCTCGTTGCATCCTGAATCGTCTATGAAAGTATTCCGGTAGATATGTGCAATTCTTGTCAAAGCAGTCTTTCATTAGTTGACGGTGGCTTCCCTCTCGATCACGATGAATGTACTGCCTCTTACGCGGTTTAAAAACTTGCTCTACTATCTCTGGGTTCACTGAATTCAAAATTTCACAAAAGGCGTCTTGATTACGTTGAATCATCAAGTCAATAACGTTATCTGATGAAGATGATGATAAAGAAGATGAAGAATTAGAGCCTGACAAAGGAAAAAATCGTGATGAGGAAGCTATTGGAATTTTGAGATTGAAAGAGATGTGAATTGATATTTTGCTAAAATAAGTTGAGATGAATGTAATAATGATGAGATGAACTAATGGTTGTTTATATAACATGAAAAATATAACCGTTATAAATATAGCCGTTAGAAATATAGCCGTTAGGAAAAATTTTAAAAATAAATTTTATTTTAAAATTTTAAAATATTAATATTTTTGGAGAACGAAAATGCACCATTGGAGTACACGCGATAGCTAAAATTTGGAGACTCTAAAATACTGACGTGGCTATAGGAAATGCTTATGTGGCTATTGAAAAATGCTGATGTGGCAAATTCGGAGAGCCTAATTTTAGAAAGTCTATTGGAGATGCTTTTAGTATACCATATTGAGTTAGCTTCGTGGTGTTCTATTATGTTACCATCTTCAGTTGTAGAAATCCCTTTAGTTTGACCTTCAAATTTTGAATTTAGCGAACTAGGTATGACCTAAAAATAATAATAATAATAATAAATAAATAAAATAAAATAAAATAAATCTTAGCTTTGTGGTGTTCTATTATGTTACCATCTTCAGTTGTAGAAATCCCTGTAGTTTGACCTTCAAATTTTGAATTTAGCCAACTAGGTATGACCTAAAAAAAAAAAAAATAATAATAATAAATAAAATAAAATAAAAATAAAAATAATCTTAGAGAGAAATGTTTGTTTATAAATGTGTGGGTTAAGTGCAAAAAAAACCCCTGAACTATGGGAAAATCTGCAACTAACCCCTTGAACTACCAAAAATGCAAAAAACCCCTGAACCATGTAAAAAAATTACAGATCACCCCATCCAGCCAAGGTCCGGTGAGAATTAGCCATTAAATTTGGTTGAATTTTTTTAAAAGACCACAATGCCCTTAGAAACATGAAAGGACAAGAGTGCCCTTAATTTCTAACCTTTGACTCCAATATCTAAACATGGCTTTAACGGCAACCATAGTGATGCACGAGAATGTCGACGAGCTCATGAGGATGCCTAATAAGGCAGCAAAGAGGGCTTACGATGAGCTCGAAACGGCGGGGAAGTAAGGATTCAACGGTGAGCGCACGTGACTCAAAATGAACGTCACCGACGGTTCTGTGATTGGGCTACAATACTTGGCGGGATGGAATGGCGGTGCTTGCAGCGGTTCTGAAATTAACAGGTATAAGCGTAGAGAGAGGGAACGAGCGATCATCAGATGGCTTTAATTGTGATACCCCTCGGATCCGAGACACGGGTTGATCAGGCCCAAGCCTAAACCCGAGGGATATCAAACAATTAATATGTAATCGAACACAGAATACAAGATAAAATAAGAATTAAAAATAATAAGCTGAAAGAATGTTAATTGAAAATCCTTAAAATAATATAATTATTTAACATCCGTTAAATCCAAACCCCATAGGTTTACAACTTGGGAATCCATCCATTGGACCCCTTATTAAAGATTCTCAAACCGGAACTGAAAATAATAGAAATAAAGACCAAAGCTAACATAAAGGAGATTCCTACATAGTCGGAGGAATGAATATCCGTATCTGCTCTGCACGTCCAAGCTCTAACCCTGAAACTGACGAACACCTGAAAAATAAAGAAGTGGGTCAGGCCCACATGCAAGTCCTGATCTACTACAATCCAAACAGTAATCCGATACGCAGATACATCCTAGGAAGACTCAACAATAACTAGATTAGTCCATATAAGTATATAGTACACACTATAGGACGCTCGCTAGTCCAGTAGGTATGTCTCAGCCTGAATAGAAGGCAACATGCAAATACGCACCCTAAGGTGGGCATGAGTACCTAGACCTACCAGGGAACAACACCTATGTCCAATTATCCATCCTAGGCGATATACGCGCCCTAACCATGGTCATGAGACTCAAGCTCATTCCACGGCACCATATAATATATATAAAGTCCGTACTCCTCCTAATACAGTATACCATCCATCTGTGTAGTGGTCTGATATATGTATAACAAATCCATCCTGAAATCCTAGTAGGTCATTCAATTCACAACTGATATGACACATGTAGATGATGGACTTAACCCTTATGATTAATCCATACCTTGATCCAAATTAGGTAGGACTTAATGTTGGAATTAGTCCATACCTAGTATGTCACCGTCCCATACCGGTACATACCATCCTCCAGTTAACAGAGTTGATAAAACAATACCAGATAGTCATCAACCCAACTCCCAAATTATGCACAAACCAAATTAATCCATAATTATAAAACTTAGGCATTCAGTCCAGGCCTAGAAATTATATTCCAACCATTAAATTTTTTATTTATAAAACATAGCATTTATAGCATGCATCAAATTCACTAATTGATAAAATTAACTGAACTTGTTATATCAATTACTTCCAACCAAACATAGATAATTCCAAGAATTTTACTATGCTTATAAAACTGTCTAAACATAATTAAAACAGTAATAAATAAAAATCCCAATTCCAGTCTGTTAAATAACAAAACAAAAGCATACAATTTATTTCTCCAAACAGTGCCATAACTGGTGCAATTTATATCCAGTTTAAATCATCAGTTAATTCCATCCATATCTACATCGAATTATACTACTATATGCTTAAACCATAATAAAAATATAACTAGTAGTTTAAGATTATACAGAGAAATCAAAATTTCAAAAATAATAGACAAAAGAAAATTAATTCTTCAATCATCCTCATACGGTTCTCTGTTTAAACTAAAGTTAATTCCATCCTCAATACCTACTTGTAACCATGCTTCCCAACATTTTTATAAGTCTTTGGCAATGATTTACACTCTCCAGTAGCTTTTAAATGATTTTAGAAAACCAATTTTCAACCCAAACGGACCTTAAAATCAACATTCTGGGCAATTAAAGAGGGAGCAGGCTCTAGAAAAAAGTTGAGCCTGCTCTTCCCATCTAGAGCCGGCTCTAGACTTACTAGAGCCTGCTCTAGTGCACCAAGAGCCGGCTCCTCCTCTTTGGGAGCCGGCTCTAAGGGTTTTGGAAGCCTCTTCTTCCTCCCTTAGCAGCCTTCTGTCCGTTTAAACTTCGTCTTCTCCGATTCCTGTAAGTACTAGTTCTCTGTAGTAATTTTATTACATGTTTTTAAGGTCTATTCCAATTCCAGATTGATTATAAAACAAGGGTATACAATGATATTTAATCAAAACTTGAATTGAAAAACAAACTGTTACTCAATGGAGCAAGGTTACAAAGTTTCAGTTTTTATTTCTATCTTGTTAAAACAACCAAGAACAGGTTTATTCCATGAATTGAAACATTAATTAACATGCATAAAGGTTATAATTAAGCCTTATTTTAATTCCTGGAGTCTTCCTAAACACGCACAGAACACAGATTAAAGAGATAGAGAAGAACAAGACTTGCCTTGAGTTTCAGACTTTGAAACTCTAAACCTCCGTCTCTGAATTGTCCGTCAACGTCGTCGACTACTGTCTTACTCCTTCGACGCTCTTGGTTCAACCCAGAAAACACCCCGTCCAACCTTCCTTGAACCTCTCTGTATAATACTCAAGTTCCGTCTCTGTTTCTCTGCTTTCACAACTCTCTGTATCACTGTATACGGGAATAGAGTTTTATGTATTTTTCCTCAAACTCTAAACCCACATAAGGTCATATATATAGGCGTAATAGTCCAACCCTAATCCTTGTATAATTTGAGCCCTAATGCAACACTTAGTTGGCCCAAGAATAACCTAAATTATAACCTATGTCGACTAATACGTGAATATACAGAAAACACAATCCTACTTTAAACCAATTTAATTAAATAAACCTCATTATCAATTAAGTCAAATAAAACATCATAAAACAATTTAATAAAAAAATAATAATAATTTAATCAATTAATTCAACTAATCACACATAATCAAATAAAATACAGTTAAATAATAAAATTAACAATTTAATAAAAGAAAACAAAATAATTTAATCAATTAATTCAATTAATCACACATAAGCAAATAAAATGCAGTTAAATAATAAAATTAAAAAAAAATCCAGGAATATCCTTTTAAACTAGGGGTATTACATTCTTCCCCCCTAACAAAAGGAATTCCGTCATCGGAATTCGCTCTTACCTTCTTCCAATATTTCAGGAAACTGCGAGCGAATGACATCCTCCCGTTCCCAAGTGGACTCAGCCTCATTGTGATGACTCCACTGCACCCGAACCAAAGGGATAACCTTATTGCGAAGGATTTGATCCCGACGGTCAACAATACGACATGGTGGCTCCAAATAAGTTGCATCCGGCTGCAACTCAATCTCTCCAACATCGATATGCTGATATCGATCCTCATCTCGCAGAAATTTCCGCAACATGGACACATGGAATACGTTGTGTACGCGGTCCAAATTATCCGGCAGTGCCAACCGATAAACAACAGCTCCAACTCGATCCGTAATCATGAATGGACCGACAAACCGCGGAGACAACTTCCCTTTCTTCCTAAAGCGCATAACACCCTTCATAGGAGATACTTTGAAAAGAACCTGATCCCCAACCCGAAACTCCAAAGCACGAGTGCGACGATCAGCATAGCTCTTCTGCCTACTTTGAGCAGTACGCATGCGATCTCGAATAAGAGTAATCTTTTCAGAAGTATCCTTAAGGAACTCAGGACCTAAGAATCGATTCTCTCCAACCTCCATCCAACAAACAGGTGATCGACACGGTCGACCGTATAATGCCTCAAAAGGTGCCATCCCAATAGTCTTCTGGAAACTATTGTTATAAGCAAACTCCACAAGTGGCAAATATTCCTCCTAGTGGCCCTTGAAATCCAGAACACACGACCGAAGCATATCTTCCATAATCTGATTCACCCTCTCAGTCTGTCCGTCAGTCTAAGGATGATAAGCAGTACTAAGGTGTAACTCTGTACCTAAAGCTTGCTGAAAACTCTTCCAAAATCCAGATACAAAGCTTGAATCCCTGTCCGATATAATAGACAATGGAATGCCATGTAACTTCACAATCTCTGAAATGTAAAGCCTCGCCAACTGCTCCGAAGTGTAGTCAGTGCAAATAGGTAAGAAATGAGCTGACTTGGTCAACCTATCCACAATGACCCATACGGAATTATGCCCCTTGAAAGAATTTGGCAACCCTTCCACAAAATCCATAGATATGCTCTCCCATTTCCACTCCGGAATTGGTAGTGACTGTAGAGCTCCTGGTGGCCTCTGATGATCAATCTTAACCATCTGACAAGTACTACACTGAGAAACAAAAAGAGCAATGTCCCTCTTCATACCTGCCCACCAAAACTGCCGTTTCATATCCTGATACATCTTATCGCCTCCTAGATGAACAGATAACTCAGAGTGGTAAGTCTCAGTCATCACATCCTTCCTCAAATTATTAGCAGAAGGTACCGCTAACCGTCCCTTATACCTTAAACCTCCATCAGCCCCAACATAGTAGAATGGAACCTCTCCGGAAGCTATCTCTGTGACCTTGTCGACACACTGCTGATCAGTGAGTTGTGCTTGTAAAACCTTGCGAATGATGGAAGGTGTAACCACCATGTAAGCCATAAAAGCATCCGATAACTCATCCACACTCTTCAAAACATTCCACTCAGTAGTGAATAGAGCAGAAAGACTACCAACAGGTCGGCGACTGAGTGCATCCGCCACCACATTCCCTTTCCCTGGATGGTACTGTATAGAAAAATGATAGTCTTTTACAAACTCCAACCATCTGCGCTGTCTCATATTTAGCTCCCGCTGAGTGAACAAGTACTGCAGACTCTTGTGATCACTGAATAATCTGAAGGACTCACCCAACAGATAATGCCTCCAAATACGCAAGGCAAAGACCATTGCTGCCAACTCCAAATCATGTGTTGGATAATTAAGCTCATAAGGCTTAAGTTTCCGAAATCCATAAGAAATCGGTCGCTCCTCCTGCATCATTACACATCCAAGACCCTACAACGAAGCATCCGTGTAAATAAGATACTCTATCCCGCTCTGCGGAATAGCCAGAACCGGTGCAGAAGTCAGCTTCCTTTTCAGCTCATCAAAAGCTCGATGACAGTGTTCATCCCACACGAACTGTACACCCTTCTTAGTCAGATGAGTGAGTGGTCCTGCTATCTTGGAGAACCCCTAGATGAATCTCCTGTAATATCCTGCCAGACCGAGAAAACTCCGAATCTCAGTAGGTGATGTAGGCTGTCCCCACTCAACCACTGCTGAAACCTTGGCTGGATCCACTGCTATCCCCTTTTCTGGCACCACGTGACCTAGAAATTTCACCTCCCACTGCCAAAATTCACACTTCTCGAACTTGGCATATAACTGGTGCTCACGAAGCGTCTGCAAGACTATGCGAAGATGTCTAGCATGATCGTCCTCCGACCGAGAATAGATCAAGATGTCATCAATAAAGACAATAACAAACTGATCCAAATAAGCCCAGAAGACTCTATTCATTAAGTCCATGAATACTGCAGGTGCATTAGTCGTCCCAAACGGCATAACACGAAACTCATAAGAACCATATCTCGTGAGAAATGCTGTCTTAGGAACATCCTACTCCCTAACCCTCAGCTGATGATACCCAGAACGCAGATCAATCTTGGAGAAGTATGTGGCTCCCCTTAACTGATCAAACAAGTCATCAATCCTAGGTAAAGGATACTTGTTACGAATCGTAACCTTGTTCAACTCCCTGTAATCTATACACAGACGAAGCGAACCATCCTTCTTCTTCACAAATAGAACTGGTGCTCCCCAAGGTGATGTACTCCTACGAATAAAACCCTGGCTGAGTAACTGCTAAATCTGATCCCTCAGCTCTCTCATCTCTATCGGTGCCATCCTATAGGGTGCCTTAGCAATAGGCGCAGTGCCTGGAGCTAAGTCTATCACAAAATCAATCTCTCGACTAGGTGGCAACCCTGGAATCTCCCAAAATACATCTGGGAAATCCTGTACAATCGGTATGTTATCCAATGGCACAGTAATCCCCTCCTCATTTTCCTCCTCCATATGGAACAAATAGTACTAGCTTTTTAGAACATGGCATAGCGACAACATATCCTGACCAGGTATGGTGAAAACAACAGACCTATCACAACCATTAACTTGGACATGGTAGTGTGATAACTAATCCATCCCAAATAACATCGTATAAATGTACATGTCCAAAACCACTAGATTGGCTAGGAATTCGAGCCTGCAAATAGCCAGTGTCCTAACCAAATTATCCAAACCCAATGCTAAATACTCCGTAGAGCAAAGCACAAAGGGTACACAAAATACTTCAAAATCAACTCATAGTTAGAGCGGCACTCTATTTTGAGAATTCCTCCTTTAATATCCAATTTATCATATTGATTTACACAAGTTCTTTTACAAATTCCTTGGTAATCATTCCGTTCTAACACAACGAACCTATAAACAAAGCTTTGTGTGCTTGCTCAAAAATAAATCACTCTTCTGTGACTTTCCGTTATTATCACATCATATACAATCCACTATAGTTTAAATAAACTATAGGTGAATAAATCCAACAAGACCATTATAATCCACAACAGAGATAGCCAAAACCACTAGTTTACTTTATTAAAAAAAACTTCTTTAAATCATAAACTGTCAAAAGAATAATCATAAAATATTCTTGAACATACTAGTGTATGACAGTTAAACAGTACTACTCATTAAATAATACTCCCACTCCTACTAGGAATGAAAAAATCATATCACTCCTAGAAGAGCATTTATTCTTGAACCCCGGTAACCTCCATCTAGGACACTCCGGTATCATCTCCATCCTGATCTTCTTCGGGGTCTTCCTCTCTACTTGGCTTAGCCTCGAGCACCACTGAAGTTGCGTTAGGTCCACAGTATGGTGCCCAGTCCCGCACGCAAGAAACTTTCCTTGACTTGTACTCCGATGCAACGCCTATTGGAATCAACTCCCTGGTCTCCAATCCCGTCTTCTTGGTCTGCCTTCGTAGGGGAATCACCGGAATAACCTTCCTCGACCTTGGGCCCTTCTTTGCTTCCATCGTGGCCCTCATCTTCTTCCTAGTGCCAAACATTCTGCAATTACAGAATACACTTGACATTAGTACTTTCTAAATGAACCGTAAAGGAATTCAACGAATCCTAATCCTAAAGCTCTAAACAAGAGAAAACGCTACGCGGAAGTCTTATACGATAGAATCCTAGAGACATTTGAACCTAGAGTGCTCTGATACCAACTGTGATACCCCTCGGATCTAAGACACAGGTTGATCAGGCCTAGGCCCAAACCCGAGGGATATCAAACAATTAATATGTAATCGAACACAGAATACAAGATAAAATAAGAATTAAAAATAATAAGCTGAAAGAATGTTAATTGAAAATCCTTAAAATAATATAATTATTTAACATCCGTTAAATCCAAACCCCATAGGTTTACAACTTGGGAATCCATCCATTGGACCCCTTATTAAAGATTCTCAAACCGGAACTGAAAATAATAGAAATAAAGACCAAAGCTAACATAAAGGAGATTCCTACATAGTCGGAGGAATGAATATCCGTATCTGCTCTGCACGTCCAAGCTCTAACCCTGAAACTGACGAACACCTGAAAAATAAAGAAGTGGGTCAGGCCCACATGCAAGTCCTGATCTACTACAATCCAAACAGTAATCCGATACGCAGATACATCCTAGGAAGACTCAACAATAACTAGATTAGTCCATATAAGTATATAGTACACACTATAGGACGCTCGCTAGTCCAGTAGGTATGTCTCAGCCTGAATAGAAGGCAACATGCAAATACGCACCCTAAGGTGGGCATGAGTACCTAGACCTACCAGGGAACAACACCTATGTCCAATTATCCATCCTAGGCGATATACGCGCCCTAACCATGGTCATGAGACTCAAGCTCATTCCACGGCACCATATAATATATATAAAGTCCGTACTCCTCCTAATACAGTATACCATCCATCTGTGTAGTGGTCTGATATATGTATAACAAATCCATCCTGAAATCCTAGTAGGTCATTCAATTCACAACTGATATGACACATGTAGATGATGGACTTAACCCTTATGATTAATCCATACCTTGATCCAAATTAGGTAGGACTTAATGTTGGAATTAGTCCATACCTAGTATGTCACCGTCCCATACCGGTACATACCATCCTCCAGTTAACAGAGTTGATAAAACAATACCAGATAGTCATCAACCCAACTCCCAAATTATGCACAAACCAAATTAATCCATAATTATAAAACTTAGGCATTCAGTCCAGGCCTAGAAATTATATTCCAACCATTAAATTTTTTATTTATAAAACATAGCATTTATAGCATGCATCAAATTCACTAATTGATAAAATTAACTGAACTTGTTATATCAATTACTTCCAACCAAACATAGATAATTCCAAGAATTTTACTATGCTTATAAAACTGTCTAAACATAATTAAAACAGTAATAAATAAAAATCCCAATTCCAGTCTGTTAAATAACAAAACAAAAGCATACAATTTATTTCTCCAAACAGTGCCATAACTGGTGCAATTTATATCCAGTTTAAATCATCAGTTAATTCCATCCATATCTACATCGAATTATACTACTATATGCTTAAACCATAATAAAAATATAACTAGTAGTTTAAGATTATACAGAGAAATCAAAATTTCAAAAATAATAGACAAAAGAAAATTAATTCTTCAATCATCCTCATACGGTTCTCTGTTTAAACTAAAGTTAATTCCATCCTCAATACCTACTTGTAACCATGCTTCCCAACATTTTTATAAGTCTTTGGCAATGATTTACACTCTCCAGTAGCTTTTAAATGATTTTAGAAAACCAATTTTCAACCCAAACGGACCTTAAAATCAACATTCTGGGCAATTAAAGAGGGAGCAGGCTCTAGAAAAAAGTTGAGCCTGCTCTTCCCATCTAGAGCCGGCTCTAGACTTACTAGAGCCTGCTCTAGTGCACCAAGAGCCGGCTCCTCCTCTTTGGGAGCCGGCTCTAAGGGTTTTGGAAGCCTCTTCTTCCTCCCTTAGCAGCCTTCTGTCCGTTTAAACTTCGTCTTCTCCGATTCCTGTAAGTACTAGTTCTCTGTAGTAATTTTATTACATGTTTTTAAGGTCTATTCCAATTCCAGATTGATTATAAAACAAGGGTATACAATGATATTTAATCAAAACTTGAATTGAAAAACAAACTGTTACTCAATGGAGCAAGGTTACAAAGTTTCAGTTTTTATTTCTATCTTGTTAAAACAACCAAGAACAGGTTTATTCCATGAATTGAAACATTAATTAACATGCATAAAGGTTATAATTAAGCCTTATTTTAATTCCTGGAGTCTTCCTAAACACGCACAGAACACAGATTAAAGAGATAGAGAAGAACAAGACTTGCCTTGAGTTTCAGACTTTGAAACTCTAAACCTCCGTCTCTGAATTGTCCGTCAACGTCGTCGACTACTGTCTTACTCCTTCGACGCTCTTGGTTCAACCCAGAAAACACCCCGTCCAACCTTCCTTGAACCTCTCTGTATAATACTCAAGTTCCGTCTCTGTTTCTCTGCTTTCACAACTCTCTGTATCACTGTATACGGGAATAGAGTTTTATGTATTTTTCCTCAAACTCTAAACCCACATAAGGTCATATATATAGGCGTAATAGTCCAACCCTAATCCTTGTATAATTTGAGCCCTAATGCAACACTTAGTTGGCCCAAGAATAACCTAAATTATAACCTATGTCGACTAATACGTGAATATACAGAAAACACAATCCTACTTTAAACCAATTTAATTAAATAAACCCCTTTATCAATTAAGACAAATAAAACATCATAAAACAATTTAATAAAAGAAAACAAAATAATTTAATCAATTAATTCAACTAATCACACATAATCAAATAAAATGCAGTTAAATAATAAAATTAAAAAAAAAAACCCAGGAATATCCTTTTAAACTAGGGGTATTACATTAATTGCCCTTCGCCTCAGCCATGAACACCGATGATGGTGAAGAGGCTGTTGGTGCTTGACGGGCAACAACAGTAGAAAACGTGATCAAGAATGGCGGTGGAGCAAGGGAAGATCAGTGCCGAACTGGGTTTGCCATTTTTCGGTCTAGCAAGCGGTGAGGATTAGTGGTGAGCACGGATTCTCAATTTAAAGTTGTTGATGCGGAGGTCTCGATAGGAGGAAAATTCTCTACGTTGATGGTGGTGGTGAGCTGGCCGCTGGGCGATTCCAGTCATCCTCTCCCTTTCCGGCAACTCCATTCCGATCGCTCCAACTCCGATTATATCAAAGACGAGTCATTCTTTCCTCTAAACATTCTGGAATCGAGTGAGGAACGGTACCATGCTACCCTAGGACAACAATCAGATCCGTTTTCTAGTAAATATTGTGATATATATATATATATATATATATATATATATATATGTTTATATAAATAGATAGATAGAGAATAGGAGAGAGAAAACAAGTTTTGTTTTAAATTGGGGCATTTTTTGTCATTTATTTTCATCCAGAATCTAAACCATCTTGACTTTAGTTCACAGTCACAATCTTGATTACTGATGCTGTTCCGACACGGTGCAAGGCCACAATGGAATCTCCCACTTTGCAGAGTCCTTTGGTCTTGGCATGTTGTAAAGCAAACTCAAGCGCTTCCTCTGTGGACTCGGCATGCGAAGCCCTGGCAGATCCTGCAGACAGAACTGGAACCAACCCTCTAAAAATAACGTCGATGTATCTCCGGTAACTTAGAATTGGGCTTTATATATATATATATATATATATATATATATATATATATATATTTATTTATTTTATTAAGGGCTCTTTTGTAATTTCATCATACTTTATTTGGTAGGTTGTTGCTTTCCCATTGGTTGGTGAAATTCAATTTGCCACGTCAGCAATTTAAGTCACATTATTTTAAACTGTGTCCTTTTTTAATAAAGGCAAATTTGTCTTTTTTTCTTTTTCAATGGCCTGAGAGGGTAAATTGCAAAAAAATTAAAGTTCAGGGGGATTTCTTGTAGATCCGAAAGATTAGTTGCAAAATTCTCAAGAAATTTTTTTACACTTAACCCTAAATGAATAGTGTACATATAGATGAACGTGTATATCTTGAGAATCATGTCGTCTAATCCGTACAAGGCCCCTCTCCCTCCTCTCTCTTTCCTCCAGGATATACGTGTATATCACTTTCCAAATTAAGAATTATTCTTCAATAAAAAAGAAAGAGAAAAAAAAAAAATTAAAGAAAGAGGAGGGGATTAAATAAATAGTATAATATGTATTTTGTTAATTAGTCTATCAGGCCAGTGGTTGACAGTACGATTCTTGTCAAATGTGATGGTTATTGTTTAATGAATAGTTCACATGTTTAGGTCACACTCGAATTTATTTCTTTATTTCGAATTTGTCAGAAATCCTGGAATGTAAGGACGACTTGGTTTCGTGGAAGTTTGAAGGAAATTTCATTCATATATATATATATATATATAATATGTGTGCGTATTTTTCACTTAATAATTAATGCTCCACAGATAGAACCACACTGGGTGAGCAATTGCAGCAACTCCTTTATAGATCTTAAATGCATGCTGGAATGTTGTTCTTGACCAGTTCATTAGGAGATTTAGATAAGAAGGAAGTAAATATGTTCAATATATATATATATATATATATATATATATTTTTTTTTTTTTCTTTTCTAGCTTGTCAATTTGTTATTAGATTCAGTGAAACGTACTGTATTATATCATTTATCCAAGCGTGTCACTTTGTTATTGGATTTAGTGAAAAAAAAATTTTATTACATTATTTACTCAATACTCTTTTGAGATGAACGGGAAAAAATTAGTTATAAATTCTAACAAATAAATTATATTTAGAAATAATTTCCCCATTTTTTAAAAGAAGGAAAGGGTTCGAGTCCGAATGTGGGCAAGAAAAAAAATGTATGTGTTTGTGCTTTCTGCACCAAAAAATAAATAAACTCATTACGAGGGTTGAATTTATCAAAGTACATGGTGCTTTATAAATTAATTGTAATGTAACTTTCTTTATAATCTTATTCTAATTAATATATATATTGAGAAAAATAAACCTAAATTAGTTATGAAAAAGATAGAAAGAAAGAAAAAAAAAAAAAAAAAAAAAAAGGAAAAAAAAAAAAAAAACACAGACAAGTGGAGGCGATTAAGTTACAAGTAAAAAGATGTTGTAAATAAAAAATATTGTTCAAGAATTAAATTTTATTCAACAACTGCATTAATTTTTAAAACAAAATTTGATTACTTTGGAGAGAGATGTGTTATTAATGGATTGATGAAAGATTAAGATAAAAAAATTGTAACATTTTAAATAAACAAAATTTAATCCAACACATGCAATTAGTAGGAACAAAATAGAGAGAAATGTTTTACTAATTTACAAAAAAGAGTAGTTATAGAATTTGTCATCTAACAAGTGAGCTAAAAATTAATAGCACGCATGATAATATTATTGTTGGCATTCCTGTCATCTTAGTCTCACAATATTTTTGTTTTTTCTACTTTTCACGAAAATTACTAATAAGGAAGGTTCATGTATTTTAATTTAAGATGAAAAAACAGTAGTGTATTTTTTCTTTTTCTTTTCTTCCTTCATTGCGTAATGGATATGTATACATGCGTATATGTAAATATAAATAAAATAATGATAAATGATAAAAAAAGAATAACACTGACACCCTGACTCACTCACATATGTGGTGTGTTATGATGGGACACCATATATACGAGTGAGTAAGGGGTCGATGTTGGGGGGTGTCTCATGATTCATTAACGTAAGAATTATCAACAATAAACTTATATTTATTTGATAAGATTTGTGTTTTCAAAACTAAGTGAAATATATCCGAATTGTAAAATGTAGAATGTATGAATTTCTTTTGTCAGGTTTCGTGATTAATTTTCTTCATATTTGTGACATACCTACCCGCTCACAGGGTCATCACAATCCACCCCCCTTGGAAGCCCGACGTCCCTGTCAGCACACTTCTAGTGTAGTAGCCTCTCTCACCCGCTCACAAGGTCATCACAATCCACCCCCCTTGGAGGCCCGACGTCCCTGTCAGCACACTTCTGGCAGAGTCAAGCTCTGATACCATTTGTAACGACCTACTCCACCACATGGTATGATATTGTCCGCTTTGGACCTGAGCCCACACGGTTTTACTTTTTGGATTTTACTCCAAAAGGCCTCATACCAATTGGAGTGACATACCTACATATAAGCACTTCACCTTTCCCTTTCCCAGGCGATGTGGGATTGTACATCCGTAACTCGTCAGTGTGGTAGCCTGTCAGTGTCTCGCATCCGCTCACGGCACATCCGTCCACAGGGTCATCACAATATTATACTTGTTTTATACTGTGTTACATCAATGTGTTTTTAACTGTTATTGGGCTTACTTTGTCTATTTGGGCTAAGGCCCACGCTGTACAACATATATACTGTACAATTTGATGAAAAACAATGAACAAATTGCTTAGCTAGTTCAATCTTAACTTACATAATAATAAGAGAGCTGATATTGGCACTGCACAATAATACTTTGGCGCTCTACTTTTGTTTTCTAAATGAAATTACAATTTCGTGCTCTCCACTTTTATTTTCTAAATGAAATTACAATTTCGTGACATCTTCCATTTTTGGAAGGGATGTGTATCATTAGTGAGATCTTCCATTTTTGAAGAGAAAGAAGGAGAGAAAGGATGTGAGGGGACATGAGAGAAGTGGAATAAATCTACATGCAAGAATTCTAACTTTTGGCACCAAGAATCTACCCTAAAGAATGGAAAGAGTCTCACTTTAATAGGGGAAGACAATTATGGTATTAAAAATGGTAATAACCAAACTTGTGTGATGAGGGTTAATTTGTAATTTCATTTAGAGAGAGAATGAAAGTGGAGCTCCATAGTGCTATTGTAGAGGGCCAATATTAGCTCTCAATAATAATAATAATAATAATAATCAACGGGCCAGTAGTCTAACGGTATCGACCTTTTATCTTTAAAGGGAGATCAGGGATTCAAATCTCAGAAGAGACATGTCTTGTGAGTACCAACTAGGAATAATAATAATAATAATAATAAATGCTTAGCTAGTTATTTGCTTGATGATTGATTAGCCTTAATATTAACACACTTTCTTCATTTTAATTTTTTTGCAATGCTTGAAGATTGAAAATTTTAAGACCAATAAACAATACATGTATAAGACAACTAATAAGTATGTTCATATGGGTTCACGTGATATCAATTATCATCTTCTCAATACGTTGAATACACGTTCATCACATTACCTACATATACAAATTATATACATATATAATTTGTATACATGTAAATATATATATATATATATATATATATATATATATATATAATTTGTATATACATAATTAATCTTCAAACTGTTCATGCAACGCGCGAGTTAATCCATTTATTACTTTGTTCTTGAGTCCCCATTGAAGGGTCTCGTTTTTACAAATTAATTAGCAGCTTGTGTGTGTGTCTATATATATATATATATATATATTTCATTTTTCTGCTGTACCACGTATATAATTATTAGTACACAGCATTGCTAATAACCATCTATATTCTAAAAGTTTTAGCTATTTGAGAATTAAAAATATATGAATTAAATATTTGATCCAACAAATTTAAGCTATTATTAGATTCAACAAACATGAATATATACGAAGCTACATGTTTCATCTCTCTTATCCCTTAATATATACTCATTTTATTTAGTAGACTTCATTCTCTATTTATATTTTTCAGTGCATTTATGGATGAAGATAGCATATATATATATATATATAATGTGTACTGGTACCTTCCGTACCTAGCTAGCATATTAATGGAAGCGATATTGTAATAATGTAGTAGTCTGCATTAAATTAAAAGTGTCGAAGCCAGCTAGAGAGAGCTCATAATGGAATGACATAATATTGTTAATTTGTTTCATCAATGTGAACGAGATATATATTGGATGAGATATATAGGATGGGCGGGCTTTGAATCTTCTTGAACTATGTTGGAGGATGAAGAGGCAACATCCATGTGGGTAACGCTCTAAGAACCATCCAATCCCCATTTTATATATTTGTGTGTGTGTGTGACTGTGTGTGTGTGTGTGTGTATATATATATATATATATATAGAGAGAGAGAGAGAGAGAGAGAGAGACAGATTCAGGAAAAGGTTCATGTATCAATAACCATATCCATAGTACGTAATGGCATACGTGCCATCATGGTAGCTTATGTGAAGAAACAATATATAATCTTAGGAGACGAACTTGTTGACTGATGAGAGGTAGCTTGTTATATTTTACAACAATTAAGAATAATAAACTTCCGGGAAAAAAAAAAAAAAAAAGAATAATTATAATAATAATATTTCAATTATAATGTGCTTGGTGCTATCATTTTTCTTAAAGAATATATATACATAACATTTTCAAAAATCATATTGCCTATGTATATATATATATATATATGTGTGAGGTGTGTGTTTGTGTGTGTATAATATTAGTAAAAATCGCGTGGATGGCACATTATTAGAAGTTGGTCATATAAATGTTTTTATTTTTTATTTTTTTAAGGATAAATGTTGTATTAAAAGAAGAAGAACATATATGGTATTCAAAGGGGATACCCCAAAACAGAAAAGCTAATCAACAAAAATCCTTGGGCTAAACATGGATTAGTTTATAATCCATCACACAATTCAGCCCAAGTCAGAAGCCCAAAACATTTAATTTTGTAGTTTTCCTTGGATGGCTAATCGTAGGCAATCGGAGTGCTTGGGTTTTTTTTTTTTTTTTTTGGTTAAACTTAGAATGCCATGTATGTGTAGTTTTATTGCTTAATGATACATCCAAAACTAAAAATTGTTTTAGTAGGTCGGAAAATAGACTAAAGATGATACACAATGCAGAGCGACCCCTCACAGTTGAATTATAAAATCATAAGTAACCTTTTAACTCCATTGGCTGAACATATTAGGCAAACACAAAGATAGGTAGCCCTAATTACCAAAACCAACTAAGAGATATGAAGCACCTCCCTCATCCTTATAACTAAAAGATCAACACACTCCATAAGTCATCTAACGAAAGGTCAAAACTTAAGTTACACAATTTTTCTAAATGGGTATCGCTCTTACACTTTGCACGCGTTCTTGCTCCCATTTTCCCTTTGTGTGACTTAGATTTTGTCACTTTTACACTGCCTTATAAAAAACAATATTATGTATAAATAGAAATATATATTTTATATGTTTAGTTATATATCCAAATAAGATATACAAATTACTAGTAAATTAAATGAAATCTCAAAGAATCCCACGATTTAATATTTTTTGGTTTCAACCCTGCGACATAGAAGGAATAGGAGAAGGCCTAATAGAAACTTTCGCACTCGCTCTGGCTCCCACACCCACTCCGTGTGACTTAGGCCCTAACACAAGAACCACAATGATGCGAGGACATAGAAATTGTGATTATAAAGAGATGAAATTCTAGTCCAGGAAGAGACCACACTTTTTTTCGCCAAAATATTAAGCAAGTTGTTTAAATAAAAGATAGTTAAAAGAGTATACAAAAAAGGCCTTTGGCAATTACAACTTAGTTTCCTGGTGACTCAAGCTCAAAAAGGACTAAACCCTAACCCAACCTAAGGACAAGCTTGGCCCAGAAGAGACCACACTTGATTTATTGAATGGTCCCATCAGATCGCTAGTTCTTACTTCTGAATATCAATTTTCCTACGGGTTAATTTTAGTGACACCCCATCAGATTTGGACAAATATTACTTTAAAACATCTTTTTAAAATTACTATCACTTAGGTCCAATTTTACTTTTCCGTCACTGAAACTGTTAAAAATTTGAAAAAAACAATTTTACCCTTAATTTTTTATTATTTTTTATTTAAAAATATGAGCACCCTACAATAACTATTTTACCCTCAATATTTAAACCCAAAAGTCAAAACTCTATATCTCTCTCACCCCAGTGAAAACATGAGCGTCCTGTATTCATATATACAACAATTATATATATATATATATATATATATATATATATACACACACACGCACACAGATTTATATATTAAGTAAGTCATAGCTGATTTAAAGAAGAAAAAAAAATGTAAACTCATGGGAAATTCCCAGAAGGTTAAAAAGAAAAAAAAAAAAGAAAAAAAGAAAAAAAAAAAAAAGCAACAGAGTGGTTACTGTTTGGATGGATCGATGCCCGCAACTTGTCGGGGACTTTTCACTAGATCGGATCGAGGACGATCCCTTTTGCACTTACATGCGCTGGTGGTGAAGGAGTAGATGTCGGCGAAGGTGAGAAGCCCGTGAGGCCTCGGCACCTGCTAACTGGCATACATATACATACATATATATATATATATACAGGCAAGGGCAGAGCCAGGATTCTATGGCAAGGGGGGCCGAAACTATTAGCAATATTACCATCTAATATACGACTATTTTAAGCCAAAAACTTTCTATTATAAATAACGTTCATACAAAAATATATCTAGTCAAACTTTAGCCAATTTGTTTACAAAAACAAAAAAATTGGCTATATCTAGTCAAATATGACATAGATATGAACAACAATAAACCAAACATACCAAATATCTACTACAAAAGCTGAGCTCAACGATGTTTCAAAGAACAAAAATCATCTATTATCGAATCTGAACTAAAAGTCCCAGCAATTTCTTCTTCAATATTGATACTTAAGTAATCTGCAAGAAACTCATCCTCCATCTTATTGCGAAGTTTGGTTTTGACATTTTTCATAGTTGAAAATGCCCTTTCTGTAGTTGCCGTGGAAACTGGAAGAGTTAAGACAAGACGAATCAATCTATCAATCAAATAATACACATCTGATTTCTTTGTTTCCACTAATCCTCTACATAGTTCAGAAATTGTTGTCATGTTTTGGAAATGTGGATGGTGAGGTACTTCAATCTGATAATGTTGCAATTGAAATCTCAACATAATCCTCTCTTGGTCTGTGAAAGCTTAAGGATAACAATTATTTGCAAGCTTGCAAATGTCATCAATTTTAAATAGCTTGTAACCATCTCTAGGATCCAAAGCAGAACTTAGGACAATTAGTTCCACTACCTTTTCGCTAAATCTGTTATTCAACTCCTGCAATTGTGAATCAATTGTGCCATTGAATATATCAATCCGATAGTGGTGCTCAAGTAAAATATTTTCTTGTGGGTGACGTGGTCGACCTTTACCTTTTGTATAAGGAGCACTCATATCAGGCACATCTATGTTATGACGCTCACAAAATGATTTAACAACCCCAAGTAGGTTGTTCCATTCATCTTCTCTTAATTTTAGAATGATGTTTTTAGTAGTCAAAACCAAATGCATAGCATTTAGGATGTCTTGAGATTTTTGTTGCAAAGCTTCACAAAGGATATTACTTGCTCCCATAATATCTTTCACCAAATGCAAAATAAACATAAACTCAAATGATGTAATAATATCAAAAGCAGAATCGGCATCCCCCCGTTGGAAGCAAGTGGATTCATCTTTAATAGTGCTTCGAAGAACTGAACATGTAAGACCAAACAACCTGATTAAGCTACAAACGGAATCAAAATGAGAGCTCCAACGAGTATCCCCAGGTCGTTGCAAGGAACCAATCTGATTAGCTCCTCTACTAGTCTCAATTTCATCAAGAGCTATCAAATGGGCAATTTCAGCAGCTTGAGTAAATTGTAATTCATCATTTCGTTTGCAAGAAGCTCCAATGATATTGATAATGAAGTTCAACTTTGAAAAGAATTGATGGACAGGGATAACTTCTCTGGATGATGCAACTAATGCTAGTTGTAGTCGGTGAGCCAAACAATGCACATAATATGCATAAGGGCAATCATTAAGAAATAATGCTTGCAAGCCATTCCATGCTCCGCGCATATTGCTAGTACCATTATAACCTTGCCCTCGAAGATCCTGAACACTAAGATTATAATGAGAGAGAACTGTAGAAAGTGCATTTTTCAAAGTCAATGAAGTTGTATCTTTAACTTGCACAATATCAAAGAAACGCTTTTGTAAAAAATCATCTCTGTCAACAAATCTTAGAACAAGAGCCATTTGTTCTCTCTTAGATTCATCACGTGCTTCATCAACAAGAATACAAAACTTGGCATCTCCAATATCTTCACGAATCTTACTTCTCACTTTTCCAGCAAGAACATGTAAAATTTCCTTTTGAATTTGTGGTGAGGTATACTTGGCATTTTTTGGAGCATTTTCTAGAACAAGTTTAGCAACGTCATCATTATATGTTGCCAAAATCTTTACCATTTCAATGAAATTGCCCCTATTTCTTGATTCGGGGCATTCATCATGCCCTCTAAAAGCATAAGCTTGAAATGTAAGCCACCGAACCGCATTAACTGAAGTTTTCAGTCTCAATCGGTTATTTGAAATTTGTTCTAAAGTTTGTTTTTCCATCACTTTATCAATATGACAAGGTTGATACATTAAATCTTTGCACGATCTCTCGGCAATGTTGTGAGGTGAACAAGGACCTTCTCCAATATGATTTAAGAAAACACAATTCTTTCTAGTGTTAATTTTCTTCCAATTTCAAAATCCTTCAAGGGTGAATGCATTGGTTTCGGGATGCCCTGTTGGTTTCTTTCCAAAAAGAAAGCAAGGTAAACAAAATGCAGCATCCTTTGTAGGAGAATACTCTAACCAAGAACAAAATAATTTGAACCAAGATGATTGAAACCGACAGAGATGTTTTGCCGATCCAGAACGGGGATACTCTGAAAGAATAATTTGATATGATTTCGCATTGATATAAGCTCGACGAATTTCATCTTGTTGGCCAATAGGATATTCCCATATTTGACGACGCAATCTCAGATCACGTTCTAAAATGGCAGAATCAACCTGTGTATGTTCAACTCGAGGATATTTTGGAGGATGTGGGTTCTCAAGAACTCGAGGATATTTTGGAGGATGTGGGTTCTTAAGAACTGAAGCATCAAGATTACAAGAGGAAGGTACATCATCATTTGATTTATCGATGTTTTTTCTTTTTAAAGAACATGTCAATAGTTTTTGGTGGCTTGCCCATTGTATAACACTATACCTAGGCCTACGCTTCCAAAGTAACCAATTGACCTGAAAATTAATTTAACAATGAGTTATTTGAAGAATATTTTTATCAAACTTTCCTAACAAACACAAGAGTGATTTAATCTAAAATTTAAATCACTTTTAATTAAACAAATAAAATTTTAATTTATAAACAAAAAAATATAATTAATAGTCAAGCAAAAACTGAAACACAATATGTGTAATATTATAATCACATTATTACTATCAATCTTTCATTATTTTCAATTATCAATTAATAGTATAATTATATAAAGAGAAAAATTCAGAATTGGTACCTCTAATTCAGCAGTACTTTACACTAATATTCTCCAACCACCAATATATGAGTAAGTGTGTAAGACTCCAATTGAACCAATCCTTCCAAGTTTCCAACTACAAAATTAAGTAAGCACTACAACATTAGAATAAATGTTGATTTTTTTGAAAAAAAAAATACATGTATGGAATTCAAGACTGTAACTTATTTTTTACTCATATTTGATTTCAAGAGTCCAAGATTTTATGATTATGCAATCAAATTGATGAACCATGATAGACTTAAGTCACTTGATTATTTATAGTTCATAGTATTAGAATTTTAGAAACACTGCAAAAATTGAAGTATTTGGGGAAATTGGAAAGTATAATTTGAAAAATGACAAAATGAAATTTTGTTTAATAATTTTAATTGATTGTTGATTTTACATTGTTACATAACTAATAATTTATACTACCTATAGAAATAATGCATAGAAGAGTATTTGAAAAAAAATATAATTAGGGTTTTCAATAATAAAAAATGCTAAAAAGATTAAAGTTAAAACAAAAATAGAAGGGAAATTAGTAACTTACATATTCTGATTCAGTTACTTCAATTGATCTGTGGATAAATCGTTGATGGATCAAAGATTCAAGATGAGTTGCAAACTTGCCGCCACTGCCCTTTTTTTTTTTTTTTTTTTTTTCTCTTTCTCCTTTTGTTCTCTACTTTTCGTGGTCTCTCAGTTTCACTCTTTGTATTTGTTTTGGGAAAGTAAAAAGATGTTTTACTTTTATCTTTCCATTATAAAAATATAAAAATGATACTTATTATTTGATTCCCGATGCTACATCAATCATCAGCATCTTATATATAATATATATATCATATATGTATATTATATTTGTTAAGTCAACTTTTTTCTTTTTTTGGATGGGACCGTGGGGGGGCCAAACATAAAATTACCTTTGCTATTTTTTTTCAAAACTGTATTCAGCATATACTAAAAAAAAAATTTCTATTTTTGGGGGGGGCCATGGCCCCCTCCGGCCCCCCCTCAGCTCCGCCCCTGTATACAGGCGGATGCAAAGTACGTAATTGTTGAAGATTAGTGTAATAATTCCATGGAAGTAGATGACTCGGTCGGTGAGTAGATTGCGAGTCCAAGCTCGTCTTGTATTTTCTTCTCTTATTCAGGTATGCACATGGGTGGATTTTGGTGAGAGAAACCAAGGCCAGCGATTCTGGAATGAATTTGGAATTCTCAATTCTATTTCCATCCCGTCCTCATCTATCCAATTTCACAATTCCAGCAGTTTGAAGACCATATTGATAGGTATGTATTAATGGGGTATAGGAATTTTGCAACTGTATGCAGGGGCGGAGCCAGGATTTTATTTCAGAGGGGGCAAATGCACTTGTTAATTTTTTTTTTTTTTAATAAATATGACAATATAATTTTTTTTTAATGAAAAAGGCAAATAAGAAAAAAATAGTTGTAAAATAATATACTAAATAAATACCGTAAAAAAAAAATATAGTTACAAATATAAGAATCAAAATATTAATTAATGATATTTTAATTAGATACAATCACAAATGTCATCGATAAAATAAATAAGTTTAAAAAAAAATAGAAAAATACAAAGAAATTTTTTGAAAAAAGAAACAAAAATTAGAAAAGGAAAAATATATTGTATATTTGAAGAAGGGATGTAAGTAATTTTTTTTTTTTTCAAAAGGAAATTAAAAGAATTTTTGAAAATTTGAGGGGGGGCACTATTTAAAATTACCATATAAGTATATATATATATATACCAAAAATATGCACCTATGTATAGTAGGTTGGAGCAAAGTGAGGGAGGGCACGTGCCCCCTCTAGGCCTTAATTGGCTCCGCCCCTAACTGTATGTGAGATTTAATAAGGAGTGTTGGCGAGGTTCCAAGAAGGATTTTGTAGAACAAGAAATTAAGCCGAGGTTTTTTTTTTTTTTCGGGCTCGCTTGTTTTTGTAAGACATCAAAACATGCTCAAGTTGAGTGTGATAAAGCTATTCCTGAGCTTTTTTGGGGTGGATTGCAAAAATTTTTCGCTTGTATCATCTTTTTCATGAACAACAAAATTGCTTATGAATTATGATAAAGAGAGGGTAGGTGCTTGTAACTGATTTTAACACAGATTTTTTTTTCTTCTTTTGTAATATTATTGAACTGATATATATCATTTTAATAGCTTGTCATTGAATTTAGATGTCAAAATAACTTGAGAGATTTGAGATTTCAAAACCCATGCTTCTTGGGGTGTTTTGGATTATACGCAGAAGAGGGAGAAAGGGACATTAGCTCAACATATTTCACCGGTTCAATGAGGGCATAAATGTCATTTTATACATTAAAAATTCTTTAATAAGTCAACACAAAATTAAAAGAGTAATAATGCCATTTTACATGTCAAAAGTGTTTTGACACTCTTGAAAAGTGACGTTTTGAGTATGAGTGAAAGACGGAATAAACATTTTGGGCTTTAGTGATAGTAATTTTCGAAAGATTTTTAAAGTAATATTTGGCCAAACGTGAAGTGGTATCACTGAAATTAACTTTTTTTCTACACTGAAAATAAATATTATAGGAGAAGAGGCAGGATCAAAGTGATGCTTGAGTTACTGTAATGGCACAGTAGTGGTTATTATATACAACTAGTGGTAACTTTAGACATTATGTACATAGTACCCTAATTCTTTATTTTATTTTATTTTATTTTAAATAACGTACTTACAAATTTTGTTCTTGAGGGAATTGAAAGTTTCAACTTTCTACTTTGAAATAATTTGTGGTAGCCCATATTATTAGATTGCATGCCTTTAATGATACATTATTTTCCATTTATACAATATGCTTAGTTGTTATACTTGTTTAATGTAATGGATCATTGTACTGTTGAAATTGTCATATGAGAGGTGAAAGTAAAAATGTGATCGGTCCACTGATCAGTTGTTAAGTCCTCTCGTTTGGTCGGAGGTTGTGAGTAGGGGTTTTGATTCCTTTCTCTAGTCCATTTTTTTTTTTAACTATCTATCCCTCTGTTTGTAAGTCAACAAATTACCAAAAAAATATATATGAAAAAAATTCTTCACACAAAGTTCACACATCCATTGCATCCATTTGTGTTTACAAGAAATTAATTAAATTCAGACTTGCTACGCAACCGTTTTGATGGCTAACGCACTTCTCTCTCTCTCTCTCTCTAAAAAGAACTAGTAAAAGATTTTGAGGTACTCAATGGGATTCTCATTTGGTACGGTACAACCAAAAATCAACTAATTTTTTTTTGCACTTTTCGAAAAGCCAGCACACTTGACATTGCCTTTTTTTGGGTCAAAGCTAGCACTCCATCGTTCTTCCTTAGGAAGGTCATTTGCTTTAAATATCAAATAACAAATAGTTGGTGTTTTGTAAAGTTGTTTAATGGCTTTTGGAACTTGGACAGTGACTGTATACAAGGTTTTATAGCATCCCATCTTAGGAGATAAAATAACAATGCACGGGAATCACACACTATATATATATTTTTTTTTTTTTTTTTTTTTTTTTTTTTTAAAGCTAATTGCAATACGTGACTTCATGACAATGTTGTATGACCTAGAGGGGTGAATATGTCTTTTTGCTTGATTTTGTGATTGATTAATTACCTGCAATAATTAACAATTAAAAATTTACCAATTGGAAAGAACACACCAGAAACCAATTTTTTTACATGAAAACCCTCAAGAAAAACCACAGAGACTATGAAACCTATCTACTATGTCAAAACAAAGTTACAAATTCTACAAATTTTGACTCAGGCTCACACCGACTACACTATATCAAGAACTAACTGTTAAACATCCCAAACTCACTCCTGGGACACCTGGCCAGTTGTTGCAGACTCCTGACTAACTTCTTCTTTTCGTTGTTGGAGACACTAGGCTAACTCTTCAATCCTTGCATAGAAGAACGTACACAATCGCATCACAAACAATATTTGTCCCTTTTGTAAATTGATTCTCCTTCCTTTCAAGAGTACAAAGGATTAAGAAATAAAATTTACTGCTCTAATTGAACTGAGTAAACTGATATTATCTCTAAAAATCCTTCGATAAGATAAAGAGTATCACCCTAGCTATAAAACACTCACGTGTATGTGTGTGCTCTAAAAAAAATATAAAAATATATTTTTCTATTTAAATCTCTTGAAGATCCAGCAATGGTGCCCCCCCCGAAGATCCAGGTGTAAAATAAATTTTAAACCCCCCCCCCCCCCCCCCCCCCCCCCCCAACTATGGCTAGAGTTCAGAGTGGTTTAAGTACTCAAGAGACTCCTCAAAATAGTTAAGAAAAAGGGTTCTAAAAACATTGTAGGACATCTCAATAAGTTTGGTGTTAAAAGGAAATGAAATCTTAACAAAACATAAAATCCCACAATTATTAGAGGAAGACACAACTGCGACTAGATGGACCGATTGTCAAAAGTTAGACTCAGACTTCTCAATATTTGAATTTTTCGATTTAAACCATAATTTTTTTTTTTTTTTTTTTTTGGTTAAATGGTAAGCTTTATAAAGAAGTAAAATCAGAATGTACAGAGTAGGAGACCCCTTGGAGCAAACAACCAAAACAGGCTCACACAGGGAAAACAAACAAACAAATGGCCAAGGCCAAGCTTTCCAAATACAATAGCGTTGTCAGGAAAACATATTAATATCCCCTATTCTATCTTTCAAGTGAAGTACTTATGCAAATGAGGTTGCACACGAAGTGTGATTCCCTGCAAAGACATCCCTGCATGAAAAGCTGCAGTAGATCCTCATGTTCACCCAAAATTCTGAGCTCAGCTCCTCATTTCAGCTTCAATGACGAAAGCTTAGCTCGAATACAACTCTTGATGAGACAAATGATATGTTGTGGCGTTGCAGCTTTATTCCTAAATGCCCTAGCATTCCTTTCAAGCCGTATGAAGTAGACTGTAGCATTGAAAAACAACTTGTGAATATTGAACTGTCTTGATCTCCATGTATTAGAGCACCAATAAACTAACTCTTCCCAACTCTTTGGCTCCACATAGAATCCTGTAACATGTTGAATGAACCTCCAAATATATGCACTGAAACGACAATTGAAGAAAAGATGATCCAATGACTGATGAGTACTGAAAAGTGTGTATTTAAACCCCTTAAGCTCGAGTATTCTAGGACCTTTATCTATCTTATTTTCCCGTTTTAGACTAATTTCATGTTATTGCCCTTTTTAGGTGCTTATCCCCAAAATAAGTCAATTCAGCTAAATTAGAGCATAAAAGAAGCAATCTCAAGCTAAATGGAAGAAAGGAGCAAAATTGAAGCAAAGTGGATCGATCTCACAGTGATCGATCCAGCCTTTCGATTGATCGAACTTCTTTGATCTTATCTCCACCTACTACTTTTGTCTCTTTCCCAAACTATCCCAAAAACATCTCAGATTTGTCTTATTCCAAAAAGGCGCTGCCAAGGTTTGATCAATCTGGCCATACTTTGATCGATCTGAATATACTTCGATCGATCTCATCAGAATTTGATCGATTGAACTTCCTTAAGTTCAAAATAAAATAGAGTTCAGCTCATTAAAAGATGGCTCATGGTGCAATCATTGAAGGGGCCCTACTGCACGAAACCTGACTATTGGGTGTAACATTGGAGCTACCTATATAAGGATTTTGAGCCATTTTTACAATATATCATCATTATCATATAAAAATACAATAGAGGAGTGAGCCTAAAGATTAGAAAGATACACACCATTTGGGAGTTCTTCCATTCATCTAGGGTTTCCATCAAGGAGAAGAAGATCAATCCTACCATGGAGATGGCCCTTGAGAGTTAGATGACTACACTCATTTCTTGATGGATTGTACCTCTTCCTTAGTTTAATTAGTTTAATTTTCATGTCTCTAGTTTAGTTGTAGTGTAGTTGCCTTATTTTCCTAGATGGGAGGACAATCCATGCTTGTTGTTTGATGTTCCATGCTTATGAATGGAAGTAGTATAATTCTCTAGCTTGTTAATGTGTTTTGATTGTAAGCTTAAAGAAAGGAATAATGGCTTAGTTTGATATATTGTGCTATTCATTAGGTTGTCTAGACAATGTATGCTTAATTAGTCATCCATGCTTGTTGATTCAATCAATCACACATGTTAGTATTGCAACATATTTTTCCCCTCATTCATTACGCATTGAGTATCTCGAAAGGTGATGTTTAGTGGTGACCTCTAAATCCCAAGATCCTTCTCTCTTGTTCTCTACCCTTTATTTACTTTAATTACTTTGTATTTAATTTGTTTACATTATAGTTTAATTAACCAATCAAACCACCTTTTGATCACTCGACATACTAGTTCGACCTTGTTTCCATATCAACATTGCTCCCAATTTCCTTAGGATGATCCCTGCTCACCCTAGCTATATTAGTAGTTAGATGTAGTAGTGACACTTTATAAATTCAAACTTAGCCACTCTTTAACACATTTTAACTTGTTGGTTCACAACGACACCAAGTTTTGGCGCCGTTGCAAGGGATTGATTTGGCAACGTCGTGTTTTGGAAACAATTAGAAATTAGTACTCTTTTGATTGTGTCTTTACTTTATTTTATTTTGATTACTTATTGTGTTTGTTCTTGATTGGCTAGGTGCATTGAGCAAAGGAATTGAAGTAAAGGAGAATTGAAAAGCAAGGAGCTAAGCTAAGAATAAAAAAGGCAAAATTCTAAAAAATTGCAAAGCATAGCAAAACTTGAAAACTTGAAACCTAAATTGAAGTTGCTTAAGGACCCTTTGTGAGCTTAAGGACCCGTGTGGTGGCAAGTTCTTAAATTCTTAGATAGATCGTGAGCCTGCGTGGAGGCAATTTAATTTTTCTTGCATATTGTTTAAAGCATGGGAGTATGGGATCAATGTATGTGGATGATGTTTGTTGATTGATTTGTTGTGGAGGTGAAGTGATTGCTACTTACTTTTTGCGTGTTTTTGTTTTATTTGTGCATGCATGGCCGTAGATCATTAAATCTTACTCTTGTCCCACTTAATTTGAATCTTGAATCCATTGTTCATAATTCTAAGGGAAGGGGTAATTCTAGTCATTCCATTTCATCAATAGAAGCCATCAATGATGACCATGTAGAGGACCTTGGTCACATAAAACAACAAGGTATCTTCCACCCTAATGTGCATCATGATAACATTCAAGTACCTTTGGGCATGCCAAGACCTTTCATCCCACCACAACAACAAGGCCAAGTTCCATTGGGAATGCCTAGGCCAATTTTTGCTCCACAACCTCCCATCATTCAAGGCAATCGAGGTGCTTATGTTGTACCACCAATTATGAATCCTCCTATTGCTTTAAGAGATCATGTGCCAAATGAATATAATGCACCCACATGCATTCAATTGCCCCCATTTAGAGCACATCACTATGAAATTAAACCGCAAACTATTCAAATGCTTCCTAACTATCATGAACTTCCAAGTGAAGAACCTTATAAGCATTTGGATGAGTTTCTTGAAGTATGCTCCACCGTGAAATACACGGACATGCCGGAAGAGGTTTTGAGACTCAAACTTTTTCCCTTTACCTTTAAAGACAAGGCAAAATATTGGTTCAACAATCTTAGGCCTTTTTCGATAACTTCTTGGGCGAAAATACAACAAGAGTTCTTGAAAAAGTACTATCCAGTATCAAAGACCAATGCTATGAGAACTTTCATTCATGAATTTTCTCAAGGGGATGGAGAATTGTTTCATGAGGCATAGGAAAGATTTAATGACTTGCTTAGGAAATGTCCACATCATGACACTCCTAAGTAAAAATTAGTCCAATACTTCTTTGAAAGTTTACCAGATAATCAAAAAGGAATGGTAAACGTATCCATAGGTGGTTCTTATCTTGATAAACATGAAAATGATGTTTTGTGACGGCCCTGGATTTCTGAACCCAATGTGTCCGGCAATTACTCAAAGATGATCGGTTAATGGATTCGAAATGCGGAAGCAAAAAATAAAACCAAGGTCTCTAGAGATGTACGTCATCCCTAAGACACAAAAGTGACTTCTCAAGGAGCCCCAAGACTCAACGGAAACAAAAAGCAAACTAGGATTTTAAAACTTTACAAGAAATGGACCAAGGAAAAAATGGTCATTTCATAGAGAAATGGATGCTACTAAGCATACCATTGGAAAGAAAACGAAAAATTAATGAAGTTAGACTCAAGAATCACCTGATTCGGGGTCCGGATGGAAAAGATATGAAAATAAGAACAAAACGGCATTCTCCGAATTAGAGATACCATGACCCTATCTCACTAAAACAGCAATAACTCTCACTATGGTTGGAGTTTTGATGCATAGTTGGTATCATTGGAAAGCTAACTTCAAGATCTTGAATTTAAACTCAAGAACGACCTAATTTGGATTAGAAATAAAGGATTTATGGTTCTCTGAAGTTGCTACAACAAAGCTATCCAAAAAAATCAAAAGAGGAAGGTTCTAAGGAGGATCAGCTGGCCGAACCCCAATCATTAGCTGGCCGAACCCCAATCATCAGCCAGCTGAAATGATGATTTTTCTAAAATGGCTACTGGAATTGGTCTCGAACAGTCATCAGCCGATCGATGAACCTGGTAGCAGTAGAAAAAGCTGCTGCAATCCATGGGGAAGGTGCTTGGCTCAATCCTAAAGCTATGCATGCTTCCCATTTAATTCGGACAAGTTTCAAAACATTCCCTAGCCTCATGTAAGTATCTAAAACATGCTAAATCAAAATGAAGCTCTAAATGAGACCCCAATGCATGAATTTTGCTTAAATTTTCATAAATCACCCTAAAATAGTTCCAAAGTCTTAATATAAGAGTTTTGAGATATGTGAACATGCACGCAAATGTAAAATGATAAAGTAGACGTGCAACAATGGTCTACGGCCTCATTACAATCCGTTCACAAATTTCGACCTACCAAACCTCCATTTTCACAAGTAGTCTACAATGGCAATGCTTGAGTTTTAAAAACACATTTGTAAACTTTAGAGTTAATGGCCCTTGGCCTCATGTCATATATATAAAATAAGCAAAAAAAGGTGTACTTAGGTACACATTACATATTTCTAGGCAAAAATAACATTTTACAACTAAAGATGCTACATGCTAACACTTGCATGTTTTCCAAAATACATCAAAATACTTCAAGGTATCAAGGCAACTTAGGGATGTGATGCATCCCAAAACAAAGTTTCTTTACCTGCAAAATAACCCAAACAACTAGGGTGAATAATCAAATTACTCGTAGGATGTGGTGCATGCGCATACCCTATAGTTTCAAGTATAATGTGAACCAAACATAGACCATCACAAGGGTGCATTCCACCTAACGTCTATGTTTCCATGGATCATCTCAAGTATACAAATGTTTGAAATGATAAACACATAGCATCCAAGTATACATAAACAAGTACACTAACCGCATTTAAACTAAGATTACCAAATCACAAGCTATAAGAAATCCATGATTTATAACTTGAAAAGTAATGCGAAATCAAATAATGGAAAGACTAGGATATGTGGCCATGAGACCATATAAGTTATTTCGGGTAATTACGACCCATAAGGTACAACCTAATGCGCACTATGACTTAGGAGAATTCTTATCCTCCGTACTAGAGCCAAACCCTAGCCATCAAACATTTCATATCCTTACAAGCTTTCGAAAATCAACAAGTCCATGACATTTATATAATCTCAATGCATGAAGCTACCTACCAAACACAAGTAGGGTGAAACCACACAAACCATACCCTAAGGTTACATGTCTAAAGTGGCAAGCTAATGATACTACACATTACACTAAAGCAATTTACTATCAATGAAGGCCACAATTGCTAATCATGTAATATAGTAATTTACCTACAAGTAATTACAAGTGTCACATATAAGATTTTCATACTAAGCTTTCAATGAAATCTACATTACTTAACAATATAAGTGCAATTTCAAGATATTCATAATAAACCCTCAATGAAATCACAAGTATTAGGCAAATCATTAGACAATAATCTACCTATACAATTTAATAGTCATATACATGCTTTAAATCTACAAATTCTAAGTCAAGCATATCAAATACCTATTTATATGCAAATACAAGAATTTAAAAGGCATGCAATCAGTATATATTAAGCTCCAATATATATAAGACCCATAGAGGAAAAACATACAACCACCCCTACCTCAGTAGAGAATTGAATCTCTATAATCCAAAGCAACCAAGCTTAAAATGGTAAACCAAACTAGGGTTTTATAGAGGAGAGTGAGAGGAAGCAAAAATATTCCAAGCTTATGGGTCTAAGGTGAGTGGATGGAGGCCAAAATGAAGCTTAAAGCTCTAAACTAAGCTTTGCTTCAATGGTGGCTAGGTTAGGGTTTGAGAGGAAAGAGACAAAATGAAATAAAAATACAAACCCTAAACTAAATGTGGTGGGATTCTCCACTCACTATATGCTCTTGCACTACCTCACACACACACACAATGCTAGACGAAATTAGGTGCCTACACTTGTCAACTATCTAAGCCAACAAGTATTCCAATCCTAGGCCAACAAGTGGGTGAATCTCCACCCTCCATGTGTTACAAGATTATGCTTTCTAGTCTTTCCACCCCAATGCCAACAAGTGGCACCATAGGAGTGTGACACTTATCACACTTTTCAAAAATTGTAAAAAGGTCCTTTTCCAAAATATCTTCCAAATTAAATTGTAAAATGGTCCCTAAGACGAAAAATAATTACTTTACATAATTACACTAAAACCCCAAAAGTCAAGAATATTTCTAAGAAGTTATGCATCCATGCCCTTTACAAGAAAAGTAAACATCTAGCATGTTTTTCTACAAAAGTAAAAATATAGATATCATGAAAACTAAAAAAAAATGGATGTATGCAAAGCCGGAATCAAATCCGAGTACAAAAAGTGAGGTTATGCAACGAAAATGATAAACAGAAAAAGACGAAATAGGGAAAAAGATGAAACATGAAAAAGATGAAAATGGAAAGAAAAGAAAAATGCCGAAAAAGGAAAGGAGGGAAAAGACCGGGTCATTACATGTTTTGCAATTGTATGAAAGTATGAGTGAAAATTCTATGCATCTATCTTTGTCATAAAAAAATGGTAGAATTCTAGGTGGAAGGAAGAATGTCGGCTTATATCAAGTTGACAATTCAAATGGCATAGCCATCGAGGTGAAATCCTTCACTCAAAGGTTCGATAAATTTTTGATCAACCATAATTCAGTGAATCAAGTGTCTTCCTCCCCTAATCATGTTTATCATTCATCTAATGAATCGTGCATGACTTGTTCTAGTGTCTTACATTCTACTTCCAATTGTCCACATAGACATGTGCAAAGTGAGCATCATGAATAAGTTAATGCTGCATTTGTTAACAAGTTCTTTTGGAAAAGCCAAGGGAAAGGCTCAAACCCTTGGATGTAATCAACTTGTTCATGATGCCAGAATTTGTTAACAAATGCAGCATTAACTTGTTAAGAATTTGGCATAAGCCAGAACAAGTTAATGCTGCACCTTGGATGCCAGAATTTGTTTGATTACATCCAGGAGAAACCATCCAAACTTCTTTTGGAAAAGCCAAGGGGAAGGCTCAAACCCTCCCCAAGGTGGTTTTCAAGGCAAGTATGTTCCACCCCCAATGCAAAGCCAAGGTTCCCAAGGTTATAAATCATTTTTTCAATCACATGGAAATCAATTCTCAAACTCTCATTTTCATAATCAATCGTCTTACTCTCAAGGAAATTCTAAGAGTCCTGCTTTTGAGGAAAAAATGTTGACTGCTTTGGGTACTATAGAGGCAAACACTCAATTACTTCATTCCCATTCTCAATCCATTGTTAAGCTAGAAACCCAAGTTAGGCAAATAGCTAGTACCTTGAATGCTAGAGAGAAAGGGAAGATGCCTCTAAATGCCCCACCAAAGCAACAATTTATTGTGAAAACCAATTCTTCCTCGGAAGGTCACACAATTGAGCATGTCAATACGGTGACAACCTTGAGAAGTGGAAAAATTGTTGACAATCAAGTTGGTGTTTCCAATGAAGAGAGTGAACCGGTGCATCCAAAAGTTGACACCTGTCCCGTTTCACATTCTATTCCTCCTTCATTGCATGTGCATGATCATCTTATTGAGAAAGTGGTGAAAAATGATTTGAACAATGGTTTGAAAAATTATTGTGTTAAAGATGTTGTGAAGAAAGATTTTGAAAAGGTTTTTAAGCCAAAGGTTCCATTTCCGGATGCCTTGAAAAGATCCATCTCTATTGAAAAACAAAAGACCAAAGTGAATGAAATCATTGAAGTGTTTAGGCAGGTGAAGATTAATCTTCCGCTCTTAGATGTAATCAAACAAATTATGGCTTATGCCAAATTCTTGAAAGATCTTTGCACTCAAAAGAGGAAGAGCAAAAGCTAAGTACCAAAGAAAGTGGTCTTGACCGAGCAAGTACGCTCTATTTTGCAACAGAACACTCTCCCAAAATTCAAAGACCCCGATTCACCTACTACTTCTTGTGTCATTGGTGACCATGTTATTAATCGGGCTCTTTTTGATTTAGGAGCAAGTGTTAACCTTCTTCCTTACTCAGTATATGTTAAATTGGGCTTAGGAAACTTGAAACCAACGTCGGTAGTTTTGTAACTTACCGACCGATCCATCAAAAAGCCCCGGGGTATTATTGAGGATGTATTGATCAAGATTGATAAGTTCTTCTTCACGGTTGATTTCGTTGTCATTGACATAGAACCGGTTCCAAATCCCAAAAGCCAAATTCCCGTTATCTTTTGGCCGTCCTTTCTTAGCAACCGCAAATGCCAACATAAATTGTAGGACGGGGATAATGAAAATCTCATTTGGCCACATGAAAGTGAAGTTGAACATTTTTAATCCAACCCCGAGTTCAATAGACAAACATGAAGAAGTGTGTGTTACGGAAAAGTGTCTTGAAAATGAACTTGAAAAACATGAGTCTTTGCTTGTCAATGGAGTTTCCAAAAAGACTCCAAGGAAGAATGTTGTTTTGAAAACAAGTGTTGAAAGGGCATGGAAGCCCAATAATTGCTTTGACAAAGGACCGACAATCTCCTTTGAGTCAAATCCAACAAGTTCTCTAGGAAACAATTTGTTGGGTGGGATTCAAAGTGCTTTTCACCCCGTTAAGGAGGGGATGCACAACAAGATTTTTGATCCGAGCTAAAAGAGCCCAACATCTTGCTAGAGACGTTAAACACTAGTGTTTTGTAGGGTTTACAACCCTATTCCTCCCTCATTTCTATTTTACCTTTCATTTCTTGCGAAGTCTAGATATATTCTGGGTTCATACACATTGCTAGGGACTTTGATTGAGAATGCATGCACTGTCATTTTCAAATTAAGCATTGTTCGATCAATTTTAAAAGAGGTTTGATCGATCGAACATCATCTCTGCATCCAATCATCTCTCTATCCCATCGTGCGTAAATTTCCTGCATATTTCAGCTCTATGTATCGTGCGAACTTTATATTTGATCGACCTGAGTGTTCTAAGATCGATTTAGATTTTCCTCAGATCGATCTGTGCCCCATACTTAGAAAAATTTTGAAACCATGAAAAATCACCTCTTTGTGTGATCATTCGAATATGTCTGCAGGTTTTTCACCTGTTGGATCGATCGAGCTTCGATCAATCTATGTTCGATCAATCTGGGTGCTCCTGTTGACCTTTGACTTCTTTTTGAATTTAAATTTATTTTAAAAAAAAAATCCAAAAACATTTTTTCGAAATTTGTTTTATTTTACAAAAATTCAAAAATATTTTTAATTCACCTTTTAATTTTAAAATATAAAAATATATATATAAATAAATATATATATATATATAAAATAATTTTCAAAAATACTTTGTCGTTGTGTGGGTTCGATCGATCTGAGTTCCTTCATGATCGATCGAAGTTCGATCGATCTGATTCCCAAGTGATCGATCGAACAGGTCGAAATCAGTTTTTAAAAATATGACCTAAGGGTCATTTGGATCGATTTCACCATCGATCTCAGACCCTCCTTCTCTCTCACCACTATTTCACCATCTTCCCCACCTCCAGCGAGCTTTCGGCAACATTCTAGAAGCTTCAAATCTCTCTTTCGCCCCAGATCCAATCTCATCTCTCTCGGTCCACTCCTCTCCCTCGATTTTGGTAAGTTTTAACTCTTATTTCTTTCCATTTTCTAATTCATCTAGATATTTAGATGTTTCCATGTTTAGATCTACACTCTCCATGTTGATTGTTGCCATTTTTGCCATCTTTGAAGCATGTGTATTTATTTATGTATATATATGTATATATTTTGTTCCGATTTTGATATAGGGAGTCACGTGCCTATTTAAGTGACCAATATTGACGTGTTGAGGTGTAGTGGAGCCTATGAGCTTGCTCGAGTGCCCCCCATGTTGTCCACGTCACAGATCTGTAACTGTTCGTGTTTTTTTACAGAGTTCGATCAATCACACTCTTTCTCTAATCGATCAAAGCTCGATCAATCTTATCCATGTCCTGATCTATCCAACTTAGATCGATCTCATCTTTTTTCTGATTGATCAAACTTTATTATCTTGCATATCATCTTTTGTGTTTCATGCTATCTAATTTTTGCCCAATGCTTGTGTTTTCCACATTGGATGCATTCCATACTTATCATGTTCAGCATGTTGCACTATATTTGAACATTCGATGTCTATACCTGGCTGCATTATCACTTGCATAGATTCATGAAATTTATTCTACGTTGTCTATCTTAACATGACAAACATGTTTCTATTTGTTATGATTCAATTCTATATATCATACCTGTTACTATGACGACCCTAGATTTTTTAACCCAGTGTGTCTTGTGATGACCCGAAGCGGATCCAAAATGCGGAAGCAAAATGAAACCAAGTCTTTAGAGATGTACATCATCCCTAAGACACAAGAATGGCCCTTCAAGGAATTTTGAGACTCAGCGGAAGCAAAATGAAGACAAGGGTATACCAAAAGAAGGACCAAGGGTAAAATGGTCATTTTACCCTAAGAGGAAGGAATTTGAATCCCAACAAGTCAAATGAGATCAAAACATCCAAAAACATCCTTTGATAACTTCACATGAAGTCTCAAGGCCAACGGAAATGAAATCCCAGAAGAACCCTATCCCGGTTCGAACCAAATCCGACACCCTCTCATTGAAATGAGGATAACATGAGCTAGGAAAGGAATATGAAACTTAAATTCATACCATTGGAAAACTTATTTTGATGCGGTCAATTTAGACTTAAGAACGGACCAATTCGGAGTTAAAACGAAGAAGTTACATCAGTTTGAAGTTAGAAGTCCAAAACTGAAAACTTTGGAAGACTTGAACCAGTTCAACATTCTTGAACCGGTTCAACATTGATAGTACGCCCAAGCTGAACCAAAATGACACCTTGAACCGGTTTAACTACTTTTGAACCAGTTCAACTTGAACAAAACCCCCAAAATGCAGCAGAAACAGTGTTTTAACAGAAAAATAAGTTTACGACACGGTTTTCGAGGTCAAGATGACATTTTTCGGAAAAATATCGTGAAGAAACTCCCCCTAAAATCACATTTTCTATGTGACTGAGTCAAAAACAGAATTTATTTCCCAAAAAAAATTCCCAAAATACCCTTAAGCTGAATTTTTAAACAAAAAGGTGAAATAAGTCCATAGGAGGCTCAAAACACAAACGAAAGAGTTTTCATGAAAACGATCATTCACGCAAATGTAAATGATGATTTTGAGTGTGTGGGAATGGTCTAAGGCTCCTGAAAATGGCCGAGTCAAAATTTGCCCCCCGACGGCCAAAAAAGCGAAAATGAACTTAAAATGGAAACTTTGAAAACCAAAATCAACAAATGACTTCAAATGACCATTTGGCCCTTGCCCACACTTTGTACATGATTAATGAGACCCTATGAAAGAAAAGATTAGAATTTCCACACCCAATGCAAACATGGTGAAACTATTACTTAGCATTTTTCAATATTTTCATAATATTTCATGAAATCATAAGTCTCATAGCATGCAAAATACATGACACTGGCTTCCGGCCTGTGCACTCATGTACACACTACATATATGGAATCAAATATACACATTTTGACAAATAAGGTTACAAATGGCATTCCAAGCCAACCTTCACAAAGATGGAAACCTCCAAGTCCACAAACCATCCAAGCATAATGAGAGTCTCAACTTTAATTCATGTACATGAAAAATGTCCCCACAACGTGGGTGAGTAACATAAAGCTACTCGTAGGAGATGAGCATGCATCGACCTAACTTTTTACAATTTTATCACCTTAAGGTGAAACATGTTAAAGGGGCTCATGCCACCAAATGTCTATGTCAAAATGTGACCCAGGGAGCATCCTAAGCTACCTAAGATCATTTCTAGCACAAATCACATCATTCGTGCAATTCAAGTAACATGGGAGCATGCTATACAAAGCAACAAGATGTAGATTCTCAAGGTCACTAACTTGAAATCTAAAATGCTAAAACAATTATAGTGGATCATGCCACCTAAGTCTATGTTCCAAATGAATCTATAGGATCATTCCAAAGTCACATTTGAACAACAAAGCACAAATCACAATATCTATGCAATTAACCAACATAGAAGCATGCTACACAAGTATCAAGATATAGATTCTCAAGGTTACCATCTTGAAATCTAAAATACAATAACAACTAAATATAACAATTTAGTACAATTAGAATTTCAAATACCACGCATCAAGACATAGATTCTCTAAGTTATCAACTTGAAATCTAAAAGTGTGAAAAGAACTAAATATAACAATTTAATATGGATGTACTTAACAACATCAATCGCCAATCGCCAAAACCACAAGTCACAATTAAATATGATTGTCAACTTGGAATTGAATTCAAAATCAAATAGTGGAAGAATTGCACATCACGTCTCGGATTTCCGCTGAGAACTAAATAGTTATTCTGGGCATTAACCCGCTGGGAAGACCACCCTAGTGCCCACTATCTCAATTGGGGAGAACTCATACCTCCCGTACTAGAGCCAAACTCTAACCATGTCACTTGTAACAATGTCCCAAGACTCCAAAATAATCAAATAAGTTCACAACTTATACGTAATTTATATAATGCACGAAAACCACCATCCATGCACAAGTAGGTTGAAAACACACAATCCATGCCTTAGAATTTCAATTCTAAAATGGCATATATAATGTCAATTACAAAGTGTGCAATTCATTACACATGGCATCAATATATTCCATAAAGAAAACATGTTCTCATAAATATAAATATAACAATAAAGTTGTCCAATGCTTAAAACACAACAAAGTGAATACATAACAAGTTCAAATCCATGATTTGAATATAGAAACAACTTCTAAAATACCAATAGATCCATGGAACCATTAGATAGAATTTAATTAAACAAGATAATCAAATTCTCTAGATTTCAAATCAAATTTGAATAACCTCAAATTAATATATGTTAAACAACATAGCATGCTCTTTACATATATCAAATCAAAAGTGTCAAATGAGCAAGATAGTATCATATAGAATTTAATTAATTTAAATTAATCAAATATCTAGATTTCAAAAGTTATTCAAATGATCCCTAATTAACAGATATCAAGCACCAAATCATGGTCATACCATATATCAAGTTTAAAATGGAATACAAGTAAAATACAATTTACTAGAATTTAAATCAAATTAAATCCATTTAATCTCTAGATTTGAAAATTCATCTAAATCATCTCAAATTAATATATATCAAAGATCAACTCATGGCAATGCCATTTACCAAGTCTAAAATGACTTATATGCAAGATATGATAAATCACTAATTTCTCAAATTAACAAAAAACATGCATACAACTTATAAAAGCATCAATAGCATGCAAGAAACAAAAATATAACCCTATAACATCCCTTACCTCACTAGAGAAAAGTCTCTCTAGAATCCAAGGCAAATTAACACAAAATGACAAACCCTTCTAGGGTTATGTAGAGGAGGATGAGGGGAACAAAAGTGTTCCAAGCTTCAAGGTCTAAGGTGAGTGGAAGGCCATCAAAAATCAAGGTCAAGGCCTAAGGTTTCACGCTCCATCCATAAAGGCTAGGGTTTTATTTACAAGAAAGGGAAGAGATAGAAATTAAATGTGAAAGAATGTGAGTGGATGAAATAGATATCCTCTACTCACTATGTGGTCTTACACCAAGGTCAACACACACAAGTTTTGGTTAATTGCACAAAAACCCTTCTTTAACAACATAATCTCAAAGTGGCCCAAAAACAATTGCAAGACTTAATTTGGAGCATACACTTGTCACTCATCCAAAGCTCCATCCCAGGCTTAATCTCAAGCCTACACTTGTCAACCATCCAAGCTAACAAGTGCACCAATCCTAAGCCAACAAGTGGTTGAATCTCCACCCTCCATATGTCATCATCCAAGGCATCAAAGTGTTTCGACACAAATGTCAACAAGTGGACCAATGAGAGTGTGACACTTGTCATACTTTTCAAAAATTACAAAAAGGTCCTTTTTGAAAATATCTTCCAAATTAAATTACAAAATGGTCCCTAAGACGAAAAATAATTACTTTACAGTAATTACACAAATGACCCAAAAAAAAAAGAGAAATTACAAAGAAGTGTGCATCCACACTCCTAAGAAAGAAAGACCACAACTAGCATGTTTTTCTACAAAAGTAAAAATACACATAGCATGGAATCTAAATATCGTGGATGCATGCAAAACCGGAATCAAATCCGAACACGAAAAATGAGGTTATTCCAACAAAGTGACAACCGAGAAAAAGACGAAAAGTGAATAGTGTCACAAAAGTGAAAACGTGAACATGACTCGGTCCTCAAAGGAAGTCGTCAAACCAAAGGAAAGAGTATCGGAAACCATTCCCGAGCAGTCAAGATGACACTAAGTGACGAGAAACCGAACCCAAAAAAGAAAGATCAACGAGAAAATATATATATATATATATCTGTAAAATTCAGAGGAAAGGAAAAGAAGGAAAATGACCGAGTCATTACAATCTTCCCACCTTAAAGGGATTTCATCCCCGAAATCCAGCCCCAACAAAACAAAAGGCAAAACCAGGGTAACTACGGAGTACATCTCTGAGTATCCCACACAACATGCTACAAAAGCAATCCCAAAACTAAAAGACAAAGTACAAACCAATGTCATTTGCACCCATGTGCTCACGACAGGACAACCTCTCAAAAGGAAAGTGATCGTGCGGCCACACAACAAGTTAGAACACACACACAGAAACTAAGGTCAGACGAGGGAACGGAAGACAACAATCGAAAGCATCCCTCCTGAAGAACCACCATAAGGAACCAAAAACAACCACCAAAAGAACTCCAAGATATCCACGTATCAAGTTAGGGTACAGAAAAAAGATGACATGGCAGTACAAATAGTGACCAGAACCCGCCCACGACATACTCAAATGTGTGGTAGCAATGACAGTACCTAGCGCCCGCCCACACTTACTCGTCAGAAAGGTAGCATCGACGGCAACTAGCACTCACCCACAACACAACTTTGTACGGTAGCATGATAGTATAAGGCACTAATTCATAACCTACCCCCCACTAGGTCTGCCCATGAAACCTCTCGATACCAATGACATCAATCTTGCAAAACAATCATGGCCAAAAGCAATATAGGAACCAGGCATCTGTGAGAGTTGGAATATGGTCTAAAGACGTTCCAGACCATCCTGGCCAATCCCAAACTCTGACAATAATGTCATAGGCACCATTATGCTTAAGGCCTCAAATCCTCAATACAGCAACACCAACATCTCTAACGTCTCAAAATACTACTACCAATAACATCAATCAAGAATCCAAAGCCTGAAAAGCAAATCGAAACCTCCAGAAATCAAAACGAACCTTATTACAAGACATTTCATCGAAAGTCCTTTATATCTCCCTAAAACAAATCAACTATAAGATCACACCGTAATCAAACATCAAATCCACATCCCTATCATGGATAACTAAATTCTCGAAATTCAAGTCCACCAAGTGGCACACACATCAAAATCCTGACAACTAAGGTCACAAAATGAATCTCTCAAAACTGTGCTTGGCATCACCAAGCTAAATCAAAATTCCTCAATTTCTATCGATTCATAAACAACCACTGGAACTACAATTCCTCAAAACTATGCCTAGTCATAACTAGGATGAGAATACTCCACAAACAAGCCAGATCCAACAACGATCCTTCAAAACTCCTCATAAGAGTCAACCACATCAAGGTCATCAAAATGGAAACAAGTCTCCAAAGACATCCTGAAATATCCTCAAACTCACACAACGAGTCAACCAAATCCTCAATCAAATGGATACAAGTCCCCGAAAATGATCTCACACCAATTAACTCACTCTGAGCACCACAACTCCGTCAACAACCACAGCAAAAACTCCCCAAGGGAAGACACGAAAGAAAGGAAAACACCAGTCCTAAGAAGAACAACACCATGAATCTATCTCTGAAATGAAAGACAACAAGGTCAAAGACTTCACCCCCTACATGGAAGTAAGCCGACCAAAATCAACCAAATCCTCACTAAGGACTCAAAACAACAATGGTGATCCTCACGGACCAACCAACCCCAAAACTGTGCACAATACAATGAAGAGAAGAGGCTCACTCCTTGTGAAATCCCTTACTCGAACCAAGAAAGAAAATGAACCCTATTCTCCCACAAATGTCAACACGACACATAGGAAAATGAAGCAAAAAGGGAGCAAAAAGGGAAAATGAAACATGAAAGTCATGCAAATAACAAGGAAATGCAACTACCATGAAGGTAAATCTACTCACATAAATGAAATCAAGGGTACATGTAGCACATCTCCACGTAAGCACAAAAGCATGTCATTAAAACACAGTAACAACATGGCATCTCTAAGCATATAGAGAAGGCATACTAATGCCACACAACAAGAAGACAAATGTGGATACACTTCCACCTACTCATGCATCACAATATCATACATCATACTACTAACATGGTAGTAAACGAAACTGTAGAAAATAAAAATGACGCAACAATGAACCCTATAGACATCTTGTCCTATAGTGTCTAGGTAAAAGGAAGACCAGTCCTAGCCACAAACTGACTCCAAAAACCAATGCGACAACAACCTATCTCGAAACAATCGTGAGCCCTTACCACAATGGTGAGACTCTAACAATCCATCTCCGATCTAAGGGTGACACTACAAATGACACTAACAATGCAATGCTCTCACTAACCCGAAACATCAATCAATCGACTTGATCCCAAAAGCGTCATCACACAAAAAGAACTCAAATGAAATGGCTACTCTAGCCATACAATAGAATAATCAAATCAATCTCCAAAATCATCCCCAAAATGACCACCAATCACCGTCTCAACACCAGATGCACAAACCAAAACTTACATCATCGCCAACCCAAAAGGATAATGCCTATCGGAACACAAACCAACACTGATTCCATCCGAACTGCGCTCGTAGCTAGCCAGTACGGTAGCATGTCAGTGCCATGCACCCGCCCACAAACTTACCCGCCCTCAGAGGAACCACCCTGAACAACCAAGGATCCTAAGAGGTCCACACCCTCATCATGGCCCAAAACCAATAAATCCACAAACGATCCAAAAGCTTTAATTAAGGCTACGCTTAATGACTCAACTCATAAGAGCCCAAACAAAAGGAGACCTTCCACCTATCCAAAGCCAACGTTAGGCCAACAACGACTTAAACTACCGTAAAACCATGTGCACAATCACCAACAACCTCAAAGAAGAGTGCCTAAACAAAATCAGACACACCAACCATCACACTAAGTGCAAACTCACCAAACAACTCAACCTCAAGTCAAACATCCTATGACTAATCCCAAGTCCGGTCAAATATGCAAAACAATCATGCATATACAAATCTAATCTAGCATATATCATATGTCATGCTCTTTCCAATAGAATCAAAACAGGCTAAACAGATAGCATACCATATATTGCACATAAGCACATAAACATGTTATCATGAAACATATAAACACATAAAGTATGGCAACATTAGCATGATATGCACCCAAAACCCGTCGTCCAAGGTATCCAAACCTAGGAGCTCTGATACCATCTGTGACGACCCTGGATTTTTTAACCCAATGTGTCCTGTGATGACCCGAAGCGGATCCAAAATGCGGAAGCAAAACGAAACCAAGTCCTTAGATATGTACATCATCCCTAAGACACAAGAATGGCCTTTCAAGGAATTTCGAGACTCAGCGGAAGCAAAATAAAGACAAGGGTATCAAAACCCTACTATAAGAATGACCGAGGGTAAAATGGTCATTTTACCCTAAAAGGAAGGAATTTGAATCCCAACAAGTCAAATGAGATCAAAACATCCAAAAACATCAGTTGGTAACTTCATATAAAGTCTCAAGGCCAACGGAAATGAAATCCCAGAAGAACCCTATCCCGGTTCGAACCAAATCCGACACCCTCTCACTAAAACAAGGATATCAAGAGCTAGGAAAGGAATCTGAAACTTAAATTCATACCATTGGAAAGCTTATTTCAACGCGGTCAGTTTAGACTCAAGAACAGACCAATTCGGAGTTTAAACAAGGAAGTTACATCAATTTGAAGTTGTAAATCCAAAACTAAAAACTCTGGAAGACTTGAACCGGTTCAACATTCTTGAACCAGTTCAACATTGGCAGTACGCCCAAGCTGAACCAAAATGACACCTTAAACCGGTTCAACTTGAACAGAACACCCAAAATGCAGCAGAAACAGTGTTTTAGCAGAAAAATGAGTTTGCGACACGGTTTTTGAGGTCAAGATGACATTTTTCGGAAAAATGTCGTGAAGAAACTCCCCCTAAAATCACATTTTCTATGTGACAAAGTCAAGAACGGAATTTATTTCCCAAAAAAATTCCCAAAATACCCTTAAGCTGAATTTTTAAACAAAAAGGTGAAATAAGTCCATAGGAGGCTCAAAACACAAACGAAAGAGTTTTTCATGAAAACGATTATTCACGCAAATGTAAACGATGATTTTGAGCGCTCAGGAATGGTCCGCGGCTCCCGAAAATGGCCGAGTCAAAATCCAATCCTCGACGGCCAAAAAGGCGAAAATGAACTTAAAATGGAAACTTTGAAAACCAAAATCAACAAATGACTTCAAATGACCATTTGGCCCTTGGCCACACTTCGTACATGATTAATGAGACCCTATGAAAGAAAAAATTAGAATTCCCACACCCGATGCAAGCATGGTGAAACTATTACTTGGCATTTTTTAACATTTTCATAATATTTCATGAAATCATAAGTCTCATAACATACAAAATACATGACATTGGCCTCCGGCCTCATCTTATACATGTTGAATACATTGTAAGGAGTGCACTCATGTACACACTACATATATGGAATCAAATGTACACATTTTGGCAAAAAAGGTTACAAATGGCATTCCAAGCCAACCTTCGCAAAGATGGAAACCTCCAAGTCCACAAACCATCCAAGCATAATGAGAGTCTCAACTTTAATTCCTGTACCTGAAAAATGTCCCCACAATGTGGGTGAGTAATATAAAGCTACTCGTAAGAGATGAGCATGCATCGACCTAACTTTTTACAATTTTATCACCTTAAGGTGAAACATGTTAAAGGGGCTCATGCCACCTAACATCTATATCAAAATGTGACCCAGGGAGCATCCAAAACTACCTAAGATCATTTCTAGCACAAATCACATCATTCGTGCAATTCAAGTAATATGGGAGCATGCTATACAAAGCAACAAGATGTAGATTCTCAGAGTCACTAACTTGAAATCTAAAATGCTAAAATAATTATAGCGGATCATGCCACCTAAGTCTATGTTCCAAATGAATCTATAGGATCATTCCAAAGTCACATTTGAACAACAAAGCACAAATCACAATATCTACGTAATTAACCAACATAGAAGCATGCTACACAAGTATCAAGATATAGATTCTCAAGGTTACCATATTGAAATCTAAATGCAATAACAACTAAATATAACAATTTAGTACAATTAGAATTTCAAATACCACACATCAAGACATAGATTCTCTAAGTTATCAACTTGAAACTAAAAGTGTAAAAACAACTAAACATAACAATTTATTATGTATGTACTTAACAACATCAATCGCCAATAGCCAAAACCACAAGTCACAATTAAACATGATTGTCAACTTGGAATTGAATGTGAAATCAAATATTGGAAGAATTGCACATCACGTCTCGGATTTCCGTCGAGAACTAAATGGTTATTCCGGGCATTAACCCGCTGAGAAGACCACCCTAGTGCGCACTCTCTCAATTGGGGAGAACTCATACATCCCGCACTAGAGCCAAACTCTAGCCATGTCACTTGTAACAATGTCCCAAGACTCCAAAATAATCAAATAAGTTCACAACTTATACGTAATTTATATAATGCACGAAAACCACCTTCCATGCACAAGTAGGTTGAAAACACACAATCCATGCCTTAGAGTTTTAATTCTAAAATGGCATATATAATGTCAATTACAAAGTGTGCAATTTATTACACACGGCATCAATATATTCCATAAAGAAAACATGTTCTCATGAATATAAATATAACAACAAAGTTGTACAATGCTCAAAACACAACAAAATGAATACATAACAAGTTCAAGTCCATGATTTGAATATAGAAACAACTTCTAAAATACCAATAGATCCATGGAGCCATTAGATAGAATTTAATTAAACAAGATAATCAAATTCTCTAGATTTCAAATCAAATTTGAATAACCTCAAATTAATATATGTTAAACAACATAGCATGCTCATTACATATATCAAATCAAAAGTGTCAAATGAGCAAGATAACATCATATAGAATTTAATTAATTTAAATTAATCAAATCTCTAGATTTCAAAAGTTATTCAAATGATCTCTAATTAACATATATCAAGCACAAAATCATGGTCATACCATATCTCAAGTCTAAAATGGAATACAAGTAAAATACAATTTACTAGAATTTAAATCAAATTAAATCCATTTAATCTCTAGATTTGAAAATTCATCTAAATCATCCCAAATTAATATATATCAAAGATCAACTCATGGCCATGCCATTTACAAAGTCTAAAATGAGTTATATGCAAGATATGATAAATCACTAATTTCTTAAATGAACAAAAGACATGCATACAACTTATAAAAGCATCAATAGCATGCAAGAAATAAAAATATAACCCTATAACATCCACTACCTCACTAAAGAAGAGTCTCTCTAGAGTCCAAGGCAAATCAACACAAAATGGCAAACCCTTCTAGGGTTATGTAGAAGAGGATGAGGGGAACAAAAAGCGTTCCAAGCTTCAAGGTCGAAGGTGAATGGAAGGCCATCAAAAATCAAAGTCAAGGCCTATGGTTTCAAGCTCCATCCATGGAGGCTAGGGTTTTCTTTACAAGAGAGAGAAGAGATAGAAATTTAGTGTGAAAGAATGTGAGTGGAGGAAATAGAAATCCTCTACTTACTATGTGGTCTTACACCAAGGTCAACACACACAAGTTTTGGTCAATTGCACAAAAACCCTTCTTTAACAACATAATCTCAAAGTGGCCCAAAAATAATTGCAAGACTTAATTTGGAGCATACACTTGTCACTCATCCAAGGCTCCATCCTAGGCTTAATCTCAAGCCTGCACTTGTCAACCATCCAAGCCAACAAGTGCACCAATCCTAAGCCAACAAGTTGTTAAATCTCCACCTTCCACATGTCATCTTCTAAGGCATCAAAGTGTTTCTACACAAATGTCAACAAGTGGACCAATGAGAGTATGACACTTGACACACTTTTTGAAAATTGCAAAAAGGTCATTTTTGAAAATATCTTCCAAATTAAATTGCAAAATGGTCCCTAAGACGAAAATAATTACTTTACAGTAATTGCACAAATGACCCCAAAAGAAAGAGAAATTACAAAGAAGTGTGCATCCACACCCCTAAGAAAGAAAGACCACAACTAGCATGCTTTTCTACAAAAGTAAAAATACACATAACATGGAATCTAAATATCGTGGATGCATACAAAACTGGAATCAAATCCGAACACGAAAAATGAGGTTATTCCAACAAAGTGACAACCGAGAAAAAGACGAAAAGTGAATAATGTCACAAAAGTGAAAACGTGAAAATGACTCAGTCCTCAATGGAAGTCGTCAAACCAAAGAAAAGAGTATCGAAAACCATTCCCGAGCACTCAAGATGACACTAAGTGACGAGAAGCCGAACCCAAAAAAGAAAGATCAACGAGGAAAAAAATATATATCCGTAAAAATCAGAGGAAAGGAAAGGAAGGAAAATGACCAGGTCATTACAGTTACTGACTACAATTGCAAGTGTTTTCTTTCTTTTGTAGGCCGTGGCTCGAGTCAAGACTATTGCCCGCTGGCAGTATCACCGCCGAGTGAGACCATGTATAGAGGAGCCTGAGGAGCTAGCCCTAGCTCAGTCCGAGCGCCGCCTCTTCTACATCCGTATCCGCATCTTCTTAATCGGCAGATGAGGCTAAGCATATACCACCTCCTTCACCACCACTGGCACAGCCCAGCCTGGTTTGAGACAGACCTATCAGGAGATATTGATGCTTTTTAGTGGCGCATGAGTTTATCTTTGACACTGCTTTCTTCTTCCGGTCGATTCTGACCAGGGCAGCATATGATGAGATTGAGCGAGTGCGGCATTTCAGCTATTCTTGCCCCGGTAGCTTACCCGGTTTACCCGCAGCTCATTCAGTTATTCTACTAGAACCTCCAGCCAGCCCCGAGTAATCTATCAGAGTTGCAAACCATTATTGATGGCCATCTCATCCGTATCACAGTTGAGACATTGGCCACATCATCTCAGTGCCCACACGTCTGCCCTTCCGACCTTGATTATCCTATTCTCAGGAGGCATCTGACGCAGGCATGGCCGTTGCCCTGACTGATCCTTACAGTGATGGCGAGACATTTCCACCCGGACTTATTTGCCCGATGATTTATGGTTCTTCAACTCAGTCTTGTACTGAAATGTATTTATGACGGGCTATAAGATCCAACGGCGTTCAGATTTTTTTGTTGCCCTCTATGCCTTCTATACAGGCAATTGGTTTCCTGTTCCTGCACTCTTCAGGAGTGTTATGATGAGACTTTACTCAAGCTACATCAGCAAGGCCAAGCCCGGGAGTGCCACCTTCCTTTCCTTCGCACATCTTATTACCCAGATCCTCCGCGACCAGCATTATCCTTTTCACTCGGTAGAGTATCCTGAGCCAGGGGCTTGCCGTTATGGTAAAAATGACCAACGCTCTTACTCGGAGTCTAGAGGATGAGGCCGCCTTAGCAGCTGAGGAGACTAAGGAGGTAGAGTTGGTAGAGATAGAAGAGGCAAAAGCAGCAGGAATAGTATCAGCAGATGATCCAGTAGACCCACCGGTGGCTACGGACGCATATATGGAGATTGACTTGGAGCAGCAGCCTCCAGAGGAGTCACCACATCACTCTCCGACAGGGTCACCAGTACATTCTCAGGAGCAGAGTCAGGATATACCTCAGTTTCATAATCCAGTCATCCCTGACGCTCCAGTTCAGACACCTAGCCTAGGAGAGCATATCCAAACCTTGGAGGATGCGGTTATCTATCTTCGGGCAGATGTGGCCTCCCTTAGCACTGATGTGACTACTCTCCGTGCGGACGACCTGACTGCGCTACAAGACTTATTCAGATATATTTGGGGATCACTGTAATACGCCTAATTTTAAAAGGATAGTCTCGGCATTTTAATTAATTATTTTATTGCATTTTTCTTTGCTTATTTGTTTATTTGCCTATGTGTTAATTGATTTTATTTAATTAAATTCTTTAATTAATTTTTTTTATTTAATTGAGTTATGTGTTTTACTTATTTGTTTTTCATTAATGTATGCTTATGTGGAAATTTAATTGTTTGTTTTCATTAAGTGTTTAATTAGGGTTTTGTATTTGTTTAGGTAGTCACGTTTGGTATAGCCAACTTGGTTATAGACTTAGTTGTTTTTCTTTCTCCTTCTCTTAATATAATTCGTATTAGGGTTTGTGTTTTCCTAAGCCTATAAATATAACCATATACGTCTGTCTAGGGTTGGAAAATCCTATTCACATACATTGAAACTTGAGAAAAAACAGAGAGAGACTTGAGAGAAAACCAGGGAGGCTCAAGGAGGAAGGAAGGGATTGTTCCTGGATTGAACCAAGAGCAATGGAGGTGTTGAACGGCAGTCTGGGAATTTGTCAGAAAACTCAGATACGGTGGTTTAAGGTTTCAAAACTGAAATCGAAGGCAAGTTCATATTCTAACACCTTCCCTTAAACCTGTGTTCTGTGCATGCCTAGGTAGTCTCTAGTTTAAATTGATGTTAAAATATATCTTTTAAGCATATTTGAACTGAGCTTAACTGCGTTGAATTAAACTGTTTTATGGTAGATTGATATTCTTAATTAAATCTTGTTGTCGTTGATTATAAACTTGTGTCTAATTCATGTTGTTGATGCATGATAATTACTTATAATTAATCTGGGACAGATATTGAACCCTACGAATATTAATATAAACAGTATAGAGGGTTCGAACGTCGCCGAAGGCGAAGAAGATGAACAAAATAGAAGTTACAGCTCTCAAGAAGACAGAGCTGGCTCTCTAAAGGAAGGAACCAGCTCCCTTATGGACAGAGCCAGCTCCCACGTGGAGGGAGTTGGCTCCCAACACCATAGAGCCAACTCCCATATGTGGGGAGCCAGCACCATGAAGACAGAGCTGGCTCTCGAAGGTTGAGAGCCTGCTCTCGCGTTGGAACTTTCAAAAAGTGTGTTCTTAAGTTCTGTTTGGCCATCCGAAGTATACCTAAGTTGTTTAAGTTGTTCTAAATGATTTAAATAACTGTTATAGACATATAAAACTACTTGGAAGCATTATTACATTAAGGTGTTAAGGAATGGAACAACATGAAGTTAAAGAGAAAGCCTCCATGTTGAATATCAATTAGTTGATTTAATTGCTTACTGAAATTTAGCAATTCTTCTATACATGATTTCATAGCGTTTAATCATGTCTTAGCAGTGTTATAAGTGTAGTTGATTATCTGAAAATGATTATGCTTAGATTGGATTAATTGATGTTTAATTAATTGTAAATTGCATCAATTATTGGACTGTTTGGAAGATTTAAATGCTTAGTCTTAATTTAGCAATTTAAAAGACTGGAACATGATTTTTAAAACTTGTATGGACTGCATAATATGGTCATATACATATTAGACTTTATTAATGCTTATTTTGGAGTGTGGTTGATGATTAAATTTATCATTTACTGCATCGATCATTTGATTTGTGAACTGTATGCACCGGTATGGGACAGTGGCATACTAGGGATGGATTAGTTTAAAACACTAAGTCCTACCTATTCTGGATTGAGGTATGGATTAAATATAAAAGTTAAGTCCTACTTAAATTGATGATTAAATTTATCATTTACTGCATTAATTATCTGATTTGTGAATTGTATGTACCGGTATGGGACGGTGGCATACTATGGACGGATTAGTTTAAAATACTAGGTCCTACCTATTCTGAACTAAGAAATGGATTAACTATAAAAGTTAAGTCCTACTTAGATATATGTCAGGTCAATAAACAGTTGAATGACATACCTTGTTTAGATGGAATTTATATATTTGATTATGGTGCCATGATATGAGCTTGAGTCTTAGAATCATGGTTAGGATGCATATATCGCCTAAGATGGATAACTAGACATAGTTGTTGTTCCCAGGTAGGTCTAGGTACACATGCCTACGTTATGTGCGATTTACGTGTTATCTCTACGCAGGCTGAGACAGACCTTTGGGCTAGTGAGCGTCCTATAGTGTGTACTTATACATATATGGACTACTTTAGTTAATGCTGAAATATCTAGGATGTATCTGCATATCGAGTCTCTGCATGAATTGTAGTAGAGTTGAACTTGCTAGTAGGCCTGACCCACTCTTATATTTTTCTGTTGTTCGTCAGTTTCAGGCGTAGAGCTTGATCGTGCTAAGCAGAGACAGTCACTCACTCCTCTAACTACGTAGGATTTCCTTTCATGTTTTAGTTTTGGATTATATTTCTGGACTTTACTTTATTTTGGGATTTTATTAGGAGTCCACTAGATGGATTCCCGAGTTATACGCATTAAAGGTTTTGGAAAGTTGGATTATATTATAACTTTTGAGGATTTAATAATTATAATTCTTTTCAGCCTTTAATTTATTTCTTAATTCTTTTTGTATTCCTGCTTATTTACATATTAATTGTCTGGTATCCCTCGGATCTGTGCTCGGACTTGATCACCCGTGGCTCTAGAATTGAGGGGTATCACAGTTGGTATCAGAGCATTCTAGGTTCAAGTGTCTCTTGGATTCTATCGTATAAGACTTTCGCGTAGCGTATTATCTTGTTTAGAGCTTAAGTTTATGATTCGTTGTATTCCTTTAGGGTTCGCTTAGAACGTACTGATGTCAAGTTTATTCTATAATTTCAGAATGTTTGGCACTTAGAAAATGATGTGGTCCGCGATGAAAGCAAAGAAGGACCAAAAGAGGAAAAAGATTACTCCGACGATTCCCCTGCAAAGGTGGATCAAGAAGGCAGCATTGGAGATTAAGGAATTGTTTCCAATAGACGTTGTTTCGGAGTATAAGCCAAGGAAGATTTTTGGTGTGCGAGATTAGCCACCATGCTGTGGACCCAACACAACTTCGGTGGTGCTCAAAGCTGAGCCAAGTGGAGAGGAGCACCTCGAAGAAGATCCGGATGAAGGAGATACCGGAGCATCCAAGATGGAGGGTACCGGAGTTCAAGAATGAATGCTCTTTTAAGTGTAATATGATTTTCATTACTAGTAAGAGTTGTAGTATTATTTAAAGAATAGTACTGTTTAAATTGCATACACTAGACGATTATTCTTTTGGAAGTGTATGATTTAAAGAAGTTCTTAATGAAGTGAACTAGTGGTTTTGGCCATCTCTATTGTGTTTTGTGATAACATTTTAGTGATTTATTCATAAATGGTTTTATTAAACTATTTTGGAAAGTGATTGTTGCAATAATAAAGGGTTATCTCAGTGGAGAGATAATTTGGATAAGCAACTAAATCTTTACTTATAGGGACGTTGTGTTGAGATGGGATGATTACCAATGAGTTTATACAAGAAACTTATAGGAATCAATTCTGTAAGATGGATTATAGAGAAGACAAGTTAGCACTTTCCAGGGTAGTTGGTATACTTGTGGAGAGCTTGGATACACTTCCAGGCAGAGTCCTAAAGCAGGACTGGGACAGGGACAACATGTGCAGCAGGGACAGAGGGCACCGGTACCCTTACCCGCTCCACTGGTCCACGGATTCAGGTACAGACATATCCGGCTTTACTAACACCGCCACAGCCTCAGGGACAGGCACCGCAGTAGTTGCATTATAGCAGGGTGTACAACCCCATGCCACAGGATGTTCAGGCAGCTTAGGTTGTTGAGGGTATGTTTTTTATTCATAGTTCACAGGGTCATGTTTTATTTAATATGGATGCTACACACTCATTTGTATCTAAAGCTTTTGTTGTTTTATCTGGGATGACGACGCAAGTATGCGATAGACCTTAGGGTATTTCTACACCTTTCGGCAATACTGCCATTTTACATAAGAGTAATGGGCCTGTAACACTAGATATTGGTATACTTAGATTTCTAGCCAATCTATTAGTCCTGGACATGCACACTTACGATATGATACTTGGGATGGATTGGTTATCTCACTACCATGCCCAAGTTAATTGTTATGATAGGTCTATTGTTTTTACCATACCTAGTCAAGATATGTACGTCGTCGCTATGCCACGTTCTAACGAGGTCATTAACACTTATTTGTTCCATTTAAAGGAGGAAACGGAAAAGGAGATTACTGTGTCATTGGATAGCATACCGATTGTAGAGGAATTTTTGGATGTTTTTCAAGAGATTCCAGGATTGCCACCTAGTCGAGCAATAGATTTTGTGATTGACTTAGCTCCAGGCACTACGTCTATTGCTAGGGCACCATACAGGATGGCACCAGTGGAGATGCGAGAGCTGAGGGATCAGATTCAGTAATTACTTAGCCAGGGTTTTATTCGTAGGAGTACTTCACCCTGGGGAGCACCAGTTTTGTTTGTGAAGAAGAAGGATGGTTTGCTTCGCATATGTATAGATTACAGGGAGTTAAACAAGGTTATATACGTAATAAGTATCATTTGCCCATAATTGATGATCTTTTTGATCAATTAAAGGGACCTACGTACTTCTCTAAGAATGATCTGCGTTCTTGATATCATCAACTTTAGGTTAGGGAGCAGAATGTTCCAAGGATAGCGTTTCTCACTAGATATGGATCTTATGAGTTTCGTGTCATGCCGTTCGGGCTGACTAATGCACCAACAATCTTCATGGATTTAATGAATAGAGTCTTTAGGGCTTACTTAGATCAATTTGTCATCATCTTCATAGATGATATTTTGATTTATTCTAAGTTGGAGGACGATCATGCCAGACATCTTCACATAGTGTTGCAGACGCTTCGTGAACACCAGTTATATTCTAAGTTTGAGAAATGTAAATTTTGGCAGCAGGAAGTGAAGTTTCTGGGTCACGTGGTGTCAGAAATGGGAATAGCGGTAGATCAAGCCAAAGTTTCAGCAGTGGTTGAGTGAGGACAACCTACTTCACCTACCGAGATTCGGACTTTCCTCGGCTTGGCAGGATATTATCGTAGGTTCATCCAGGGGTTCTCCAAGATAGCGGGACCACTCATTCATTTGACTAAGAAAGGTGTATGGTTCGTATAGGATGAACACTGTCAGAAAGCTTTTGATGAGCTCAAAAGTAAGTTGACTTCTGCGCCGGTTCTGTCTACTCCACAGAGCGGGATTGAGTATCTTGTCTACACAAATGCTTCTTTGCAAGGTCTTAGATGTGTTTTGATGCAGGAGGAGCGACCGATTTCATATAGATCTCGAAAGCTTAAGCCTCATGAGCTTAATTATCCAATGTATGACTTGGAGTTGGCAACTGTGGTCTTTGCCTTACGCATTTTAAGGTATTATCTATTGGGAGAGTCTTTCAGATTATTTAGTGATCACAAGAGTCTGCAGTATTTGTTCACTCAGCGGGAGCTGAATATGAGACAGCGCCAATGGTTAGAGTTTGTGAAAGACTATCATTTCTCTATACAGTACCATCCAGAGAAAGCGAATGTAGTGGCAGATGCACTCAGTCGTCGACCCTATGCGAGTTTTTATGCTCTATTCACCACTGAGTGGAATGCTTTGAAGACAGCTGATGAGTTATTTGATGTTTTTATGGCTTGCATGGTAGTTACACCCTCTATCATTCACAAAGTCTTAAAGGCACAACTCACGGATCAGCAGTGCATTAACAAAGTTGCAAAGATGGCTTTTGGAGAAGTTCCATTCTACTATGTTGGGACTGATGGAGGTTTGAGATACAAAGGGCGTTTATAGTACCTTCTACTGACGATTTGAGGAAGGATGTGATGACAGAGACTCACTATTCTGAGTTTTCTGTTCATCTAGGAGGAGACAAGATGTATCAGGATATGAAACGGCAATTTTGGTGGGCAAGTATGAAAAAGGACATTGCTATTTTTGTCTCTCGGTGTAGTACTTGTCAGATGGTCAAGATTGATCATCAGCGGCCGCTAGGAACTCCACAGCCACTACCGATACCGGAGTGGAAATAGGAGAGCATTTCTATAGATTTTGTGGAGGGATTGCCAAATTCTATTAAGGATCACAATTCCATTTGGGTCATCATTGATATTCACACTGACTTCACTTTGGAACAGTTGGCGAGACTTTACATTACAGAGATTGTGAAGTTACATGGCATTCCATTGTCTATTATATCGGACAGGGATTTGAGCTTTGTGTCTGGATTTTGGAAGAGTTTTCAGTAGGCTTTGGGTACAGAGTTGCATCTTAGCACCGTTTATCATCCTCAGACTGATGGACAGATGGAAAGGGTTGATCAGATCATGGAGGATATGCTTCATTCATGTGTTCTTGACTTCAAGGGCCACTGGGAGGATTATTTGCCACTAGTAAAGTTTGCATATAATAATAGGTTCTAAAAGACTATTGGAATGGCACCGTTTGAGGCATTGTACGGCCGACCATGTCGATCTCCTATTTGTTGGATGAAGGTTGGAGCGAGCAGATTTTTGGGTCCTGAATACATTAAGGATACTTCTGAAAAGATTGCTCTTATTAGGGATCGCATGCATACTGCCCAGAGTAGGCAGAAGAGTTACGCCGATCATCGTACTCGTGCTTTGGGGTTTCAGGTTGGGGATTAGTTTATACTCAAAATGTCTCCTATGAAAGGAGTAATGCGCTTTAGGAAGAAAGGGAAGTTGTCACCACGGTTTGTCGGTTCATTCATGATTACGGATCGATTTGGCGCTGTAGCTTAGCGGTTGGCACTTCCAGATAATTTGGATCGCGTGCACAATGTGTTTCATGTTTCCAAGTTGCGAAAATTTCTGCGAGATAAGGATAGGTATCAGCATATCGATGTTGGGGAGATTGAGTTGCAGCCGGATGCAATATATTTGGAGCCACCGTGTCGTATTATCGACTGTCGGGATCAAATTCTTCGTAATAAGGTTATCCCTTTAGTGCGCGTTCAGTGGAGTCACCACAATGAGGCTGAGTCTACTTGGGAACGGGAGCATGTTATTCACTTACAGTTTCCTGAAATAATGAAAGAAGGTAAAAGCGAATTCGAGGACGGAATTCCTTTTGTTAGAGGGGAATAATGTAATACCCCTAATTTTAAAAGGATAGTCTCGGCATTTTAATTATTTGTTTTATTGTATTTTTCTTTGCTTATTTGTTTATTTGCCTATGTGTTAATTGTTTTTATTTAATTAAATTCTTTGATTAATTTTTTTTATTTTAATTGAGTTATGTGTTTTAATAATTTGTTTTTTATTAATGTATGCTTATATGGAAATTTAATTGTTTGTTTTCGTTAAGTGTTTAATTAGGGTTTTGTATTTGTTTAGGTAGTCACATTTGGTATAGCCAACTTGGTTATAGACTTAGTTGTTTTTCTTTCTCCTTCTCTTAATATAATTCGTATTAGGGTTTGTGTTTTCCTAAGCCTATAAATATAACCATATACGTCTGTCTAGGGTTGGAAAATCCTATTCACATACATTGAAACTTGAGAGGATAACAGAGAGAAACTTGAGAGAAAACCAAGGAGGCTCAAGGAGGGAGGAAGGGATTGCTTCTGGATTGAACCAAGGGCAATGGAGGTGTTAAATGGTAGTCTAGGAATTTGTCAGAAAACTCAAAAATAGTGGTTTTAGGTTTCAAAACTGAAACCGAAGGCAAGTTCCTATTCTAACTCCTTCCCTTAGACCTGTGTTTTGTGCATGCCTAGGTAGTCTCTAGTTTAAATTGATGTTAAAATATATCTTTTAAGCATGTTTGAACTGAGCTTAACTGCGTTGAATTAAACTGTTTTATGGTTGATTGATATTCTTAATTAAATCTTGTTGTCGTTGATTATAAACTTGTGTCTAATTCATGTTGTTGATGCATGATAATTTCTTATAATTGATCTGGGACAGAGATTGAACCCTAAGAATATTAATATAAACAGTACAGAGGGTTTGAACTTCGCCGGAGGCGAAGAAGATGAACAAAATAGAAGTTACGATTCTCAATGACAGAGAGCTGGCTCTCTAAAGGAGGGAGCCGGCTCCCTCATGGATAGAGCCGGCTCCCACATGGAGGGAGCCAGCTCCCAACAACATAGAGCCGGCTCCCATGGGGAGCCGGCACCCATGAAGACAGAGCTGGCTCTCGAAGGTTGAGAACCTGCTCTCGCGCGCTGGAACTTTCAGAAAGTGTGTTTTTAAGTTCTGTTTGGCCATCCGGAGTATACCTAAGTTGTTTAAGTTGTTCTAAATGATTTAAATAACTGTTATGGACATATAAAACTACTTGGAAGCATTATTACATTAAGGTGTTAAGGAATGGAACAACATAAAGTTAAAGAGAAAGCCTACATGTTAAATATCAATTAGTTGATTTAATTGCTTACTGAAATTTAGCAATTCTTCTATACATGATTTAATAGCGTTTAATCATGTCTCGGTAGTGTTATAAGTGTAGTTGATTATCTGAAAATGATTATGCTTAGATTGGATTAATTGATGTTTTAATTAATTGTAAATTGCATCAATTATTGGACTGTTTGGAGGATTTAAATGCTTAGTCTTAATCTAGCAATTTAAAGGACTAGAAAATGATTTTTAAAACTTGTACGGGATGTATAATATGGTCATATAAATATTAGACTTTATTAATGCTTATTTTGGAATATGGTTAATGATTAAATTTATCATTTACTGCATCGATCATTTGATTTGTGAACTGTATGCACCGGTATGGGATAGTGGCATACTAGGGATGGATTAGTTTAATACATTAAGTCTTACCTATTCTGAATTAAGGTATGGATTAATTATAAAAGTTAAGTCCTACTTAAATTGATGATTAATTTTATCATTTAATAAATCAATTATCTGATTTGTGAATTGTATGTACCGGTATGGGACGGTGGCATACTAGGGACGGATTAGTTCAAAATACTAAGTCCTACCTATTCTGAACTAAGAAATGGATTAACTATAAAAGTTAAATCCTACTTAGATATATGTCAGGTCAATAAACAGTTGAATGACATACCTTAAATAGATGAATTATATATATATGATTATGGTGCCGTGAAATGAGCTTGAGTCTCAGGATTATGGTTAGGGTGCGTATATCGCCTAAGATGGATAACTGGACATAGTTGTTGTTCCCTGGTAGGTCTAGGTACACATGGCCACGTTATGTACGATTTGCGTGTTATCTCTACGCAGGCTGAGACAGACCTATGGGCTAGTGAGCGTCCTATAGTGTGTACTTATGCATATATGGACTACTTTAGTTAATGCTGAGATATTTAGGATGTATCTGCGTATCAGGTCTCTGCATAGATTGTAGTAGAGTAGAACTTACTAGTGGGCCTAACCACTCTTATATTTTTTAGGTGTTTGTCAGTTCCAGGCGTAGAGCTTGATCGTACTGAGCAGAGACAGTCACTCACTCCTCCGACTACGTAGGATTTCCTTTCATGTTTTAGTTTTGGATTATACTTTCGGACTTTACTTTATTTTGGGATTTTATTAGGGGTCCACTAAATGGATTCCCGAGTTGTTCGTATTGAAGGTTTTGGAAAGTTGGATTATATAATAATTAGAATTCTTTTCAGCCTTTAATTTATTTCTTAATTCTTTTTGTATTCTTGCTTGTTTATATATTAATTGTCTGGTATCCCTCGGATCTGTGCTCGGACTTGATCACCCGTGGCTCTAGAATCGAGGGGTATCACAATCACGCCCTACCAGACCGCCTTCATCTGCCTGACCTCTCTCTCTCTCTTTATCATTTTATATATTTGTGATATTTTACTGTTCCTTTGATACTGTTATTATATTTGTGCGGCTAGTCTATTGGCCCAATACTATGTTGTACCGTACACTGTTTTTATTATCTTTATTTTATGCATGATATTTTTGGATGTCAGGTTATTAAATTGATATATTCATCTGTGATTGACTCCATTATCAAGTACATCCCAGTGACTTCAGTGAGGGAGTGCTACCCAAAAATTTTCAGGACCATCCTTATTCCTCTCTCTTTAGTTCATTTAGTATCCCACTTACACTTACATGCCCACTGTGTACTGCTATTATCCCCTTTGTTATCTGATCACCTTTTATTCATGTGCCATCTTTTCAGGACCACAGTCAATCCCAAGTTTGGGGGGGTTATACCACCCACTTCGGATACTTGTGCCACGGCCATTCTTTGCCATAGCTGCACTCGTATACTCTTTCCTTCTGTTCTCTTTGCACATTGAGGATACTGTGCCATTTAAGTTTAGGGGTAATAGGTGTTCTTTGCAGTGTTTGTTTTCAATTCAAAATTTTGAGCATGACTTGTGCATTTGAGGCATTTTGATCTTTTGAGGATTATATTGTTTAAAATTTAAAATTTGCTTGACTTGATAGTCCAATACTCCTTGTATGCCTTGTGGATGCCATTTAGGAGTAAATTTTTCGAAAAATTGATATCTTGCTTGCACTTGTGGTCCACATCATCATAATTTTGTGATTGTTTTGAGATTCACTCTAGGATTTTACACTAGCACAGGCGCACACTAGCATTCATTTATGGGGTACATGCTTTGTTGATTATTGAATTGGTTATATCCCTATCCCAATTGGGCTAATAGTGCATTGAAAGCTTTCATCTTGATAAAAGTGGATAACAAACCCTTTTCATTGAGTAGCCGGAATTTTAGCCTCATCAAGCATTGAATTTCTCGCGCTGAAAGGTGAAGGACCTAAACTCTAGGTTAATAATTGAACTTTAAAAAAAAAAAAAAAAAAAAAAAAAAAAAAAAAAAAAAACAAAAGAAATTGCAAAAGTAATAAAAAAGTGAGGACTTCTCCCAAAAGGTGAGAAGTGGGAAATGATTAGATGGAGGTTATCTTGTTTTGTAGCCTAGTTAATTTGAGTTTGTAAGTCCTTAGGGGTGTTTAAACACCTAATGCCCTAAAGCCGTCCGGTTTGGGAGTCATTGACCTAACGTTCGACCTCATGGATCGCTAGAAAGCTTAATAGATTAACATATTGCACCATGCTTTTATCTTTGATCCTTAGGATAGTTTTAAAAAAAAAAAAATCGAGGGAAAAGAATAAGCGCACCTAGATCAATAAAGCTTTAATAAAAGGTCCACTCTTTGTTTTGATGACCGGGATTAGATTTGTGTGCTAGTTTGAGGGTAAGGATGTGATCATTTCTTTAATTGGCTTAGATAGCAACATATTTGATGCCGATCCACTCAAAAAGGATTCTAGAGTTATTTTGATTTGCATAATTATTTTTTTGATGTGTGGAGGACCAAACTTGTTTGCTTGATGTTGAGATTTTGGGAGATTGCTTGGAAATGGTTGAAAATTTGCATACTTGAAGTAGTTTTCTCCCAACGCTTGTTTGCAATATTGGTGCCTCTTTTGTGAGAATGAGCTTAATGTTTATGGGTATCATTTTTGGGAACCCTCACGAGACTTCACTCGTCCACTAAGGGTAACCTAAGGGGTTTAAAAGGCTTGTTGGATATCCTAAATGCAATCATGTTCCCTACGAATGTGGCGTTATCCATTTATTGCTTTCTAGATTCATTGTTGTATAATTGTTCATTTCATTCTTTTACTTTGTAGTTCATTGGTAGGGACTAGCAATATTTAAGTTTGGGGGTGTGATGAGCACTGAAAAGTGCGTATTTAAACCCCTTAAGCTCGAGTATTCTAGAACCTTTATCTATTTTATTTTCCCATTTTAAACTAATTTCATGTTATTACCCTTTTCAGGCGCTTATCCCCAAAATAAGTCAATTCAGCCAAATTAGAGCATAAAAGAAGCAATCTCAAGCTAAATGGAAGAAAGGAGCAAAATAGAAGCAAAGTGGTGGAAAATAGCAAGCTTCGATCGATCAGACAAATTTTTGATCGATCTTACAATGATCGATCCAGCCTTGCCAAGATGGATCAAACCCCTTGTCCTTATCCTCAAGAATTTTTATTATCGATCGATCCAATTTTCCTTTCGATCGATCGAACTTCTTTGATCTTATCCCCACCTACCACTTCTATCTCTTTCCCAAAATATCCCAAAAATATCTCAGATTTGTCTTATTCCAAAAAGGCGCCGCCAAGGTTTAATCGATCTGCCATACTTTGATCGATCTGAACATTCGATCAATCTCATCAGAATTTGATCGATCGAACCTCCTCAAGTTCGAAATAAAATAGAGTCCAGCTCATTAAAAGATGTCTTGTGGTGCAATCATTGAAGGGGCCTAGTGCATAAAACCTAACCATTGGGTGTGACATTGGAGCTACCTATATAAGGATTTTGGGCCATTTTTACAATATATCATCATACAACAATACAATAGAAGAGAGACCCTAGAGATTAGAGAGATACACACCATTTGGGAGTTCTTCCGTTCATTTAGGGTTTCCATCAAAGAAAAGAAGATTATTCCTACCATAGAGATGGCCCTTGTGGATGACTACATCAATGAGTGGCTAAACATCTTCTTGGGGCTAGAGTTAGCCCTAAGCATGCTTTCTAGATCTTGATGTTTTGTATTTTGAGGGGATTTATGTTGTAATTCTTGTCTTGACATTTGATTTATATATGAATCTTGTTACTACAAGGATTTATGTTGTTTAATACTTCCAATTGATCATTTCATTCTATTCATATGTCTATATATGCTAGAATAGATGTTCATGTATTTATCTCTAGGTTTTGTGATATTGATGCATGTCTATGTGTGTTGATGCTATGAATCTAGAGATTGTCAAAGCATAGTTCTTTAATGGAATACTCTTGTGACTTGTTTGATGGTTCATACTCATTTCTTGATGAATTGTACCTTTTCCTTAGTTTAATTCATGTCCCTAGTTTAGTTGTAGTGTAGTTGCCTTATTTTCCTAGATGAGAGGACAATCCATACTTGTTGTTTGATGTTCTATGCTTATGAATGCAAGTAGTATAATTCTCTAGCTTGTTAATGTGTTTTGATTGTGAACTTAAAGGAAGGAATAATGGCTTAATTTGATATATTGTGTTATTCATTAGGTTGTCTAGACAATATATGCTTAATTTGTCATCCATACTTGTTGATTCAATCAATCACACATATTAGTATTGCAACATATATTTCCCCTCATTTATTACACATTGAGTATCTAGAAAGATGATGTTTAGTAGTGACCTCTAAATCCCAAGATCACTCTCTCTTGTTCTCTACCCTTTATTTACTTTAATTGCTTTGTATTGAATTTATTTACATTGTAGTTTAATTAACCAATCAAACCACCTTTTGATCACTCGACCTACTAGTCCAACCTTGTTTCCATATCAACATTGCTCCCAATCCCTTGGGACGATCCCTACTCACCCTAACTATATTAGTAGTTAAAGGTAGTAGTGACACTTTATAAATCAAACTTAGCCACTGTTTAACACATTTTAACTTGTTGGTTCACGATGACACCAATGACTCCGTAGCAGAAAGGCAAAGATAACATGCATTTGTGTAGTGTTTCTTCCTCATTGGCTTAGAATCCAATATAAATAATCTGCCCCTACATGCAAGCCAGGTAACACAACTATGCTTTGGTATGTTAATCCTATACCAAAATAGGTGAGGCCAAGTGAATAAAATTGATGGTGGAGATAGGTATTTGATTGTATGTGAGAGGGAAAACTGTTTAGTAGGAAATGGTAACCAAACAATCCCATCATTCTCTGAAGAAGGTGTGGGAATGTCATATAATTGGGATGTGTACTCATTGGATTGGAAGAATTGTAGATGCTGTAAAGCAGGTGGAACTACCCACTGATTAGTGGAAATTAGGCTATTAACTTTAATACTTGAATTAAGTTGAAGAATTTCCATATCAGTTAGGTAAAGTTGATCACATAAGGGACCATTTGGAAGCCAATAATCCAGCCACAAACTGGTGCCAATGCCATTCCCAATTCTATGCTTAATGAGCCCCCTTGCCATCCCCCTCAGCTCCAGTATCTTTTCCAAAACCCTAAACTTAAGGCAGAAGGTTTAACATTCCAAATGGATTTAGTCTTGATTAGGTATCTCCTAGTCCATGCAACCCAAAGAGTATTATTTCTTAAGTCATAACCACCAAACTTGAAACACCAAGTGTCCTCACTTACAAATTCAATGGTATTGAGGCATTCCCAATTCAACTCCAAAAATCGAAACTCAAGATATCAAAAATTACAGCTCAATCAAAAAGTTTTAACTATGAAATTCACAAACATAAAATTAAGTATCTCACATAATAGAAATGAATATTAAACCTTAATTAAGAAATACAGATAAGGACATGAGGTACCCCATGATACACCAAGTGTCCTCACTTTCAGATACATGCAAAACATAAACAAAATAAACAAAACATAAACAAAATACCACAATAACATTCAAAAAGATATTACTAGTTATGAAACAAAATAAATTCACAATATATAACATTCAAGATCCATAAAATCTCCAGTTTTCTAAACAAAAACTAAAACCATCTGGCAGCACAAAAAATGGTTCTAAACAAAAACTAAAACCATCTGGCAGCACAAAAAATGGTTCTATCCTCGTCAAGATTAGTCATTCTGTAGGTGGTTGTGGTGGTGCTTGCCGGTGGTGTTGATAGTGCCACCATGTTGGTGGTGGCTGCTGATATTACCACCTTGTTGGTGGTGGTTGCTGAAAATGAGAGTCTGGTGGAGGTGGCGATGGCTGTTGATACCAGTTTGGTGTGGTTCGCTACTGTTCGAAATCTGATAGAGACTGCTGTTGATATTGGAGGAACCATGGTAGCGGTTGTTGCTGGTACTACTTAAGCATCTTCTCAAATTTATCCATCTTTTTCGCCAATTGTACATTTAGTTCCTCTGCAATGACAAATGATAACTGATATTGATCGTAAGCACTTTTTAACTGAAAGCAATCTACTTTAAGGAAACATTTTGAATACTTTACATATATTCAAGATCTGATATTAGAAACTAGAAACAAAAATGTCATTTTCTCAACATTTCATCATTCTCCTCTCTCAAAGAAATTCATAATACAAACCAGACCTTTAAATTTATAAAATATCTCACTTGCACAACAAAAAGGGCAGCACAGTTTTTTCTACAAACAGGTGGGTTTGCAAACTTCACCCTCTCTGCATTATAAATCTTATATGATGTAAATATATAACAAATCTTCATATATAGTAATAACATGAACGAAACAAATGAACATATAATAGAGCTATTAGATTGCTGTTCAGAGTGAGTAGTCACAAATCATTTTCCTTTTCCTTTTACATTTCGTTTCCACAAGTCATTATTTTAATTAATTAATCATTTTCTAAGTGCAAAAAACTCAGATTTAAAAATAAAATAAAAAATAAAATTGTTAAATGAGATACAAGACAGGTTCATATTAATCAAATATAGAGGAATGAGGATAAACTTATAAAAATTATACCTGCATAAAAACTTTTTTAACTTTTTATTATTATTATTATTTATCTTTGGTATTTACAAGAAGAAGTTAATTTTGGCACGTTGAAATATTATATATTGTGCGCTAGCTGCAGAAGTTGCACGTAGCGTATATATATAGAGGATGCACACATTGTTAGTAATGAGTATGGCATAAAGAATGAGAGAGATGAATTGAGTGAGATAAATGATACATTTAAAAGGTCAGCACAGCTTCTTCAACAAACAGGTGGGTTTGCAAACTCACCCTCTCAGCATTATAAATCTTTTATGATGTAAATATACAACAAATTCTCATATATAGTAATAACATGAACGAAACAAATGAACATATAATATAGCTCTTAGATTGCTTGTTAAGAGTGAGTAGTCCCAAAGAAATGAAAAAAACGGGGTTTAGTGAGAGAGGCATGTATATTCCCAAATCTAGGAGATACAACTTGAATTTGGCACTGCTTATTATTTCTTAGGTTTAAGGGATTTCATGGGCATTTTTATTCTTTTGACTTGAGATTTGGGGCTTAATAAGTTTTTCTTTTTTTAATTAACAAATTAAAACTAAATGTTGAGTTGATAAAAATATGCCCTTTTATCTTCACACAACAAAATTCACTTTCAAGTTGAAAATAAAATAAAAAATGAGGTGGTAATAGTTTTATATATATAAAAGGATCTTGACAATCGGGTTTTGTTGTCACAGATGTATTAAATATTAATTAAAGCATTTTAAAAAAATGAGAGACTGTATTTTGTATTTATTATCGGACAAAAATTAAAATTATTGGACTTTATTCATTGGAGTTGTTACAAAAAACCGATTGAACATTATAGTGTACTCAATTACTCATATAAAAGATGAAGGCCTTCCAAAATTGAGACCAAAATCAAAGCATAAATTCTCTCTCTCACACGCATATAAACAAATATCACACATAAAATCAAATTTAGTAGTCCCCAAGTAGCCGAATGGAACACTGGTACTACCTGCAGTGCCTAACCTGATCTGAAAGGAAAATTACTTGTTCCTTCTGGATAGAATGTGATCCCTATATTGCTAGCTTTTTCGAATCTCAGCCTATGATTGAGTATAGATATGAACTGAAATATTACTACAAAATATTGAATCCAAAATATTGAATGAGTAGTCTGAAACCTTGAAAAGTATTTTGAAAATCTTTTTCTCGTCAAACTACTAAAATGTTAAAAAAATATATATCTTATCCTTTCTTTTTTTACAATTTTTATCTAACGAAATAGAGTAAGTGGATTTTTTAACTCAACTTTTCACATGAACACAACTTTTAACTTCTCTCAACGTGAACCTTCTTTGTCACATGGCCCCAACATTTCAAATTATTCTCATTATATTTTTTTATTTTTTAAACATGAAATGTAATGAATGAAAACCACACTTAATCAGCAATAATTCCTCACCTCCATTTGTGCACAAAAAATCAAGAATGGTCACTTGAAGGCATGTGACTCTCTATAAACCGCAAAAATATTATGAGATCCAAATTTCATAATCCAACATGCTAGCTTATAGTTAACTTACAAAATTCCTCTTATAGCTTTCTTGTATGCCCATCCACCTAATTCCTTAAAATGTGTGTCCTTGTACAAGTGAATAGCAGGATCCTCATCCCTTTCACCATCCTCATCTTCTTGGCTTTGCCTTTCTTTGAGTTTGACCTGCAGTACAAAGTAATAGTGACTATTAGACAAATATATGATTTTGAACGTAGAATATAAAATAAAAAAATTTATAATTATTGTTTCATATATTACGTACATAAACATTGTAACGTCTAACGAAGGACATCGATCCAAAATAATGTGAAACCTCATTCTTGGAATGGATTTCTTTATTTTTTTCACTTATTTCCTAGGTAGTAAGTCAAACAATATTACAAATTAGGAAACCCAAATAGCTAGTAAATAAAGTTATTATATTAAATGATTTCAAGTAAATAGTAAAAAATAAGTAGTTAAGAAATTGAACCTGAAATTCTGGTGACATCCATGTATCACACAACTTTTGCCAACAGCATGACCAATACCATAGTAAGGATGGCGGCATGCATTCTCAATCGGAAGATGCTCCTCAAAATGACACTTCAATTTACATCTATATTTCCTCAACACGCTGGAAATTCCCTTTAATAATTGGACTACATGCCCTTTAATAATGAAAATACATCTTCATTAATCATCGACTAAATTTCAGGTGAATCACTATTTAGATGAATTTGTTAAATTTAGAAGTTCTTTCCAAACAAACACCTATGAACTTTATAATATTTTCACCTCCTAGAATCTCTATGTCCTGATATTGACAACAGTGGGACAATCGACTATGGTGAATTTCTTGCTGCTACCTTGCACATGAATAAGGTAGCCAAACGGCCCAAAAAGTTCTAAATCAGAAAATACATCCACAATAATGTTGAACTAAATTACAGAAAATTGCATTTATGCTCCACAGTTATGAGAGCTAAGTTTGTCCACAATAATCATGAATTAAATTCAGCATCAGATCCACCACATACAGGTAGTTAGTTTGTCAATGGCCTATTCATATGATTAAAAAAAAAAAAAAAAAAAAAAAAAACAGAAAATTCGTCCACAATAATGATAAACTACTGTTGGCACCAAAACTTGGCAGCCACTTCAGCAGCGACGTGGACCAATGGGAAGTCGATAAGGGTTGAGCATGTCCAAGAATGGATCGGCCAGTTTGAAGATATTAGGAGCAAATATAGAAAGATATATTTCAGCCACCTAATGATATGGCAGTTGCTGAAATATAGCAACTCACATTTGACTTTTTTTCAAAATGGGATGTTAACAGAAAAGGAAAAGGCTAGAGTTTGGATGAAACTCAATAACTAAATTCCTATAAAATAGGAAGTTTAGTTTGATGAAAGAAGGAAAGCTTTGAAGACATGGCGCTAAAGGATGGGCCACTTGGGATAGAACACGGCTGCCAAGTTTATAAAAGGAAGTTGCTAGAACTTAGCAACTTTTCAGCAACTTTCTAGCAACGTTTTAGCAATATCTCGGCAACTTACATGTGATTAAATCGAGGAAGGTTGTTTTTTACAGAGATTTCCTACTAAAACAAAACAAGAAAGGAAGCAGAATAACAATAGGATTTGACTAAGTTCAAATTGTGAAGAAAAGAATCAAAGAAGGAGAGATTTTCTAGCAATAACTTAGGAGAATAAGTTGAGATAGAACTTCTATAAATAGAAGTATTGTATTCCTATTCCAATGGTCCAGCACCACCACAAAACATGCATTTCAACTAAAAATGTTTTCAATTGACTCTACGTCATTTTTTTTTCCTATCAGTTTCTTTATTTCAATTTAATGGCAATTGATTAGATCATTGTCAACTATTTCAATTCAGCCATTTACTTTCTTTCAATTTCAATTATGCCAATTTAAATTACGCAATTTTAGTTAGGCTTTTAATTCAATGGCAATTGATTAAATTCTTGCCATTGAATCGTAGTGACAATTGATTAAATTCTTGTCATTACTTGGCTGATGGCAATTGATTAAATTCTTGCTATCACGTTTCAGTGGCGATCGATTAAATTCTTGCCATTGTGTTTGGCTGATGGCGATTGATTAAGTTCTTGCCATCACGTTCGGCCGGCGATCGATTAAGTTCTTGCCGCCTGTCTTCACTCGGCCATTCCACCCATTCAAACATTCATCAGTCGTTGCATTTCTTTAGACACTCTAAAAAGTCCTTGCTACAAACAAGGCATAAAAGAACCTTGCTGGGAGTTCTTACTAGTCTCTCTCCCACACAATTGCCTGAGAGTCAGCCATCGGAAAAAGGGATAGGCTGGTGTTCAATTACATATTTTGGGTATTTTGTATAAATACTCTGGCACGCCCGCGAAGAGTCCATCGACCGGCGTAAGGAACAAAAACCGCTCGAACACGTTTTGGCACGCCCGGTGGGACTACTACTAGAGTGTTATAAAAGAGGCAAATATGCCGCGGCTCACAAAAAATTCTAAGGCCGTGGCTACTGATGAAGATTTGGAGGAAGGCGATCAGCCAGTATAGGCTGAGAACTCTGCAGCAGGTCCTACTGATGAGTTAGCCGTTCTTCAAGCACAGGTTAGCTCCTTGGTAGATGCAATGAGAACTTGCATGAAAATATGTCCCAACTCTCAGCCTTTATTTTGAACAAGCCGACTCAAGCTAGCAGCTCCAACAATCAGGAATCGGCTTCTCAGCCAAATCTATCCCAATCTGCTCGGCCAGAGAGGGCCATTGAAACATCACAGCCATGGCCGCCAATAGTGACACTCCAACCAGGTACAACATCAAGTCAGCCGGTTCATACGCTACTCACCTGGGCAGAAAGCTATCCTCAGCCTACGTTGGCAGGTTCTAATCAGCCACCAGTAGTAGGTTCGCAGCCACAGGTAATTCTACCAAACCCTCCTCGGATGCCTTTGAACTCGGGGGGCAATCAGATCAGGTGGAGGCCACCGAACCCACTGTATACTCATGTGCCGCCACAGGTAGGGCTCGGGGGGCAGAATATGGCTAATCAGCCACATGATTGGCCGATTTGCTATCAACCAGCGGCTAATCAGCCGCCAATTTTTAATCAGGTACCACCAATATTCAATCAGCAACCTCAAGTCATGTTAGATAGAAGACAATTAGCTGATTTACTCACAGAAGAATATGGCCTGGAACTTAGAGGTGCCGGCCGACCAATTTATAGAACTCCTTATCCAGAAGTGGTAGACCAAGTTGAGTTCCCTAGAGGATATAAAGTCCCTGACTTTGTAACCTTTAGTGGAGAGGGGAATCAATCGACCGTGGAACACATTGGCCGATTCACGGTTCAATGTGGAGAGGCCAGTGTTAGCCCGTGGTTGAAATTGAGACTTTTTCCTAACTCTTTGACAGGGGCAGCTTTTTCATGGTATATTCGTCTACATCCTAACTCTGTTTCTAATTGGCCACAGATGGAGGAATTATTCCACAATCAGTTCTACCGTACGGAGACAGAACCTACTCTGGCTGATTTATCCAGGCTAAGTCAATTGCCTAGTGAATCGGTCGAGACATTTATTGCAAGATTTAGGAGAGCAAGATTAAGATGTCGTGTACCTCTTCCAGAACAGGAGTACATTCGTTTGGCTTTGAACGGCCTTGATTTTGAACTTCGGAAGAGGTTTGAAGGAGTTCCATTTCGTGACATGTATGACCTGGCCGAGAAAGCTACCAGGTATGAGTTGGTTCTTAAAGAGGAGAAAGAACGAAAAAATTCCTCTAAAGGTACGTACTATAGGGACCCCAACTATGAAGTTTATTCAACTGATGTGGTTGAAGAGGAAGATTTTGAAGCTAATTTAGCCGAAGTCATTCTAAAGAAACCTTATGTATGTGACGCTTTAACAAAACCAAATGTATCCACCAGTGGTACTCAGCCATCGACTTCATCGGCCAGGAAGGGTACGGCTGATACTGGTAAGGTTTATACGTTTGATCTGGCCAAAACAGAACAAATTTTTGATCATTTGTTGGCCGACAAACAAATCGTTTTGCCAAAAGGACACAATATACCATCGACCAATGATTTAAAAGGAAGAGAGTTCTGCAAATTTCATAATTCATGGAATCATACTACTAACAATTGTTATGTATTTAGAAATGTATTGCAGAAATCTATCGATGAAGGTGTATTGAAATTCCCTGAAAAGAAGCCAGATGTAATGGGGGTCGATGGCGATCCATTTCCTAATATTGTCAGTACCAATGTAATCAGCCTGGCAACTGAAAAAGCCGCTGATAATGGTAGACAGGAAAGATTACCAAAAGTTCTTGGTAGTTCATCGGCCAGTAATGATGAGCAGAAAGTTAAGGACTTGGAAATTCAGTTAAGAGAAGCTCAAATTGCCCTCATCAACCATGGTTGTTGTCCAAATTGCAAAGGCCGAAGGAATGACTCAGACAAGAGGGGCTATTTCCAATCAACCAGAAAGCGCAGTGTCCATGAAAGGTTAGGCCATCAGCCTAGACAGAATCACGAAGAAATCAATCGATCAATATTTAGAGAAAATGGGCCAAGGGCAGTAAGAATCATTCGGTCATCGGTGGCCGATAGAGTCCTGCCAGAACAACATTTTTATCCTAGTTTCAAAAGGAAACCAACAATTCAGTCAGAAATATGGGTTCAAAAAGGAGAAGAATCTAGCCGTGTAAGAACGGTTAGACCTCCTTTGGTTGACCATGGCAGATGGACTCAAGTAAGTCACCCAAAGTTTCCTAAGCAGCCTCCTACACGTACCCAAAAAAGGAGGATGCAAAGGAAAAATGCAGAACTCAAAAGGAAAGAAGACAAGATCGACCATGATCAACTAGAAAGGAAAAATGAACCAGTGGTGGCTGAAGACATGGAGGTCGCTACATCCTTTAAGAATAAGGCATGCTTTTATGAAGAAAAAGATGATCAGCCAGACCAGGATCCAAAGCATGCGGCCAAGTACAGAATTCGTTTTGGTTCTCTCCCGGATGAGGTAAATTGTAACATGGTATTTGTTTTGCCTTCTGTGTTTGAAGCAAGGATAGAACCAACGATGAACAGGGATGTTGAGTCAGCCAAGCAGAAAGAAAAGGCTGAATCTTCAGAAATTAAGAACGATTCGACAATTTCATCGGCCGGGATAGGATTGATCTCTCAGGATCAGCCATCTGAGGCCGATAAAATTATTTTTGAAAAACCACCTTTGTCCATGACACAGCAGTTGAGGCCGTTGTATGTTAAAGTATGGGTTGAGGGTCAGCCAATCAATAGGGTTTTGGTTGACAATGGTTCGGTGGTGAATGTTATTCCATCAACTACTTTGAAGAAATTGGGTAAAACCATGGATGATGTAGTTCCAACCGACGTAGCCATCAGTGGTTTTAATGGAGGATCTAGTAACACTAAAGGTATTCTACCTTTGGAAATTACTATTGGCGGTAAGACATCCTTTACGGCTTTCTTTATCATTGATTCAACCGCGGCCTATAATCTCCTTTTAGGCCGAGATTGGATTCATCCTAACATGTGCATCCCATCAACCTTGCATCAAATGTTGATTTTTTGGGACGGAAATGAGGTAAAAATTGTTGAGGCCGATAACAAACCCTTTATAGCTAGGGTGTATTCGGCTGAGGCTGCACTTTATGATGAAACTGTTGTACCTATCAAATTTGTTGGCATTAACAGGATGGGACGACCAGCAGCGGCAACAATGAAGAAGAATTTAATTAATGCTGATATTAAAGAATTATTGTCAGAAGCAGCTCGGCCGAAAATTGATATTTTCAGGTCGACCATCAAGGACATTGAAGATGTTACTGATGGATCACAAAACCAATGAAGAAAAGAAGTGGCAAGCTTTCAGGGCCGCTTGCATCAGACTGAAAGCATATCTGGCTGAGAAGAGACTGGCCAGAGAAGAACAACTATATGAAAAGGTATCGGCCAGCACGGCCGATATAATTGAAGAAGGTTTCGAAAAGCTGGATGCAATCCAACTTGAAGATTTGGAGTCAGCCCCTTCCAGGATGGAAGATAATAAAGCAGAGGTGCAAGATACTTTATTGGAAATAAATGTTGGTACTAAAAAAGATAATCGGCCATTATTTGTTAGTGCTTTGCTTGAGCCTAAATTCCAGGCCGATTTGATTAAATTATTAAATGAATATAAGGATTGCTTTGCTTGGAGTTATGAAGAGATGCCTGGCCTGTCTAGAAAATTGGTAGAACATAGATTACCGATCAAGAAAGATTTTCAGCCATATAAACAACCACCAAGAAGGATGTCTTCGGAGGTAATGCTCAAAATTAAAGAAGAAATTGAAAGACTTCTTAAGGCAGGATTTATTCGAACAGTTAGGTATGTTGAATGGTTGTCTAATGTTGTTCCTGTAATGAAAAAGAACGGCAAACTTAGAGTTTGTGTGGATTTTCGCAATTTAAATAATGCCACTCCAAAAGATGAATATCCAATGCCTGTGGCCGATCAACTTATTGATTCGGCCGCTAAGCATGAAATATTGTCTTTTATGGACGGCCATTCAGGTTATAATCAAATCTATTTAGCCGAGGAAGATGTTCATAAAACGGCTTTTAGATGTCCTGGGTCAATTGGTACTTTTGAGTGGATTGTGATGCCATTTGGCCTAAAAAATGCCGGGGCTACTTATCAAAGGGCAATGAATTCTATCTTTCATGATATGATTGGCCGATTCATGGAAATTTATATAGATGATGTAGTTGTGAAATCATCGGCCAAGAGACAGCATTTGGAACACTTGAAAAGGGCCTTTGAAAGGATGAGGATTCACAAATTGAAAATGAACCCATTGAAGTGCGCATTTGGAGTTTCAGCCGGGAATTTCTTGGGGTTCTTGGTACATAAACGAGGTATTGAAGTTGATCAGAACAAGGTCAAAGCTATTATAAATGCTAGGGCCCCAGCCAACAAAAAACAAGTGCAAAGGTTCCTCGGCCAGGTAGGTTTTCTTAGAAGATTTATTTCTAACCATGCTGGCCGAGTGCATGTCTTTTCGACTTTAGTGAAATTAAAGTCACATGAGAAATTTCATTGGGACGAGTCCCATCAGAAGGCCTTTGAAAAAATAAAAGAGTATTTGGCAAACCCCCCGGTTGTAATGCCTCCAAGAAAGAAGTGGCCGTTAAAGCTTTATTTATCGGCCGCAGAAGAATCAATTGGTAGTATGCTCGCACAAGACAATGAACATGGAAAGGAGCAGGCTGTATACTACCTGAGTAGAATACTGACTGATGTAGAATGCAGATATTCCTCAATTGAGAAACTTTGTTTATCTTTGTACTATTCGGCCATGAAGTTGAGAGTATACATGCGGCCTGTTGATGTTTACATTCTTTGTCAGACTAACGTGATCAAGTATATGCTATCAAGGCCATTGATTACTGGCCGAATAGGTAAGTGGGCTTTGGCTTTGATGGAATTCAATTTTATCTACATCTCACAAAAATCAGTAAAAGGAAGGGTTCTGGCTGATTTTTTGGCCGATCATCCTTCAACTGATATTGATCCATGGGTTTATGATGAATTGGAGTCATCAGCTATATTCTTAACTCCTTGGATCTTGATGTTTGATGGATCAAGCACGGCTGATGGAGCAGGAGCAGGTATTGTTATTATTTCGCCAGCTGGCAGAAAGGCTTCATTCTCTTTCTTTTTAGATTTTAAATGTTCAAATAACCAGGCCGAATATGAAGCACTTATAATCGGCCTAGAGATTTTAATTGAAATGGCTGTTAGAGATGTAAAGATTTTGGGAGATTCAAACTTAGTCCTTAGCCAAATTTCTGAAGATTTTAAGTGCCTAAGTTGGCAATTAAGGCCGTTTCATTCTCTGGCCACTTCATTAATCAATCAATTTGATAATGTTCAACTTAAGTTCTGGCCGAGAGGGCAGAATAAGGAGGCCAATAGCATGGCTCAAGCAGCCTCTGGAATAAGAGTACCAGCCGGAATAGAAGATCAGTTGATAAAGATAACACGAAGATATTTGCCATCGGCCGAATTGAGAAATACTATGTTTGATACTTGGACAATTGATGTAGAAGATTTGGCCTACGATGACTGGAGGATACCATTTATAATGTTCCTTCAAAATCCAAACATCAAGGCTGATAGAAGTATTAAAAGAAAAGCGATCAACTTTGTGCTTCTAGATGGGGATCTATACAGAAAAGGGTTAGAAGATGGGCTCTTACTACAATGCATAAGCAAGGAGGAATCACTTCAGGTTATGGCCGAGGTACATGAGGGCAGCTGTGGGGCTCACCAAGCTGGGATTAAAATGAGATGGCTGATTCGCAGGTATGGATATTATTGGCCGAGAATGAGGAAAGATTGCATAGATTACTCAAAAGGTTGTCAAGCTTGTCAAAGACACGGGCCGATTCAGAATGTACCAGCAAAAGAATTACAGCCAATAATCAAACTTTGGCCATTCAGAGGTTGGGGCCTTGACCTTATTGGTAAAATTAATCCACCATCAAGCGAAGGCCATCACTGGGTGATTGTTGCCACAGATTATTTTACTAAATGGGTTGAGGCCAAGGCTTGCAAAGCGGTTGATCAGCAATTAGTGATTAATTTCATGGAGCAAAACATCATCCACAGATTTGGGATTCCAGAAACACTTGTTTCAGACAATGCAACAGTATTTAGAGCAACTGATGTACTACAATTCGGCCACAACATGAATATTCATATGTCAGCCTCTACGCCATACTATGCTCAAGCAAATGGCCAGGCCGAATCTTCAAACAAAATTCTAATTGAGATCATTGAAAAAATGATCAAAGATAAGCCAAGAAGGTGGCATGAGACTTTGTCTGAAGCTTTATGGGCCTATAGGAACTCAAAAAGAACAGGCACAGGAGTTACACCATACATGTTAACTTATGGTCATGATGCTGTTCTGCCTATGGAGATGAAGGTTAAATCAGCCAGAATTGCTTTTTCAAAATAATCTAACTCCAGCTGATTATACTCAAGCAATGTTGGTAGAATTGGAAGATTTGGATGAATTTAGAAGGGATGCCTTGGATCATATCATAGCTCACAAGAAGAAAGTGATGAGGATCTACAACAAGAGGGTAAAACCTAAGTCTTTTGCTGAAGAAGATTTGGTTTGGAAAGTTGTTTTGCCAGTGGGTAAAGTCGATAGGAAATATGGGAAGTGGTCCCAAAAATGGGAAGGGCCATACTTGGTCCATCAAGTCTTAAGTGGAGGAGCATATAGGCTGAAGTATTTCAGTGGTCGATTACATGACTATCCCATTAATGGCAAGTACCTTAAAAGGTACGTACCGACAATCTTTGAAAGGGAAAATTAGTGTTAGCCAGTACTTATGGCTGACCATGTGTACCTTTATGTAATAAAAATCGGCCTATTTTTCTAGGCTGATTTGGCTATTTTAATAAATTTTTTCTCGCTAAAATGTTGATGCTTGTTTGGAGTAACAAAAGAGGCCATTTATTCATTGAAGTGTAAAAGATTACATCATTTAAAGATCATACACTAAGATGGCCACAAAAGGAAGCTAATAAAAAAAAAAAAAAAATTCATATGTTTGCAAATTTTTCCTTGAAATCGGCCCAAATAACTAAGGACCGATTGAAGGCCACCATGGCCTGCCTCTTTGACTCTTCCAATTGAGGTAATTCTCCACGAAGATTTGCATGCTCGTGAGCAAGGTCTTGAGCTTCAAACTGCAATGTGGCAGCTTCAGCAGACAAGATGGCCTTACGAGCATGGATCTGGTCGATCTCTTTCTGAAGGACATGTTCTCTTTCCTCAAGGCCGATGAACTCTGTATTCACTCTTTCAAAGGAGGAAGCTTGAATTAACAATTGGTTAGCAAGGGTATCCTTCCTGTTTTTACTCTGGTTGAATTGGTTGATTGCTTCATTGGCTTGGAAAATATCATCGGTCAAAGTTGGTAGCTGGCCTTTAAAGGTAGCAATAGTGGCTTGAAGATCAACCGGAAAGTCTGGGTACTGGCTGAGTGTAGAAAGCACTGCTGTGAGTTCACTTTCAAAATTAGGAAGATCAGCAGCATCCCTTTTCAAGATCTCAAGTAAAGATTTTTTGGTCTCTTCTAAGGATTGTATAGGGATATTGGTTGAAGTGACTGGGGTGGCTCCAGAAGATTCACTTTCTTTCTCTTCGGTCACTGAAGCCACCACATCCTTAAAAAAATTGCTCAAAGCCAATAGGGATGAAGCAGGAACTTTTTGTGGAGGAAGTAAAGGAATAAATTGAGTTTTCTCATACACAACCTGACAAAATGAGGAAAGATTAGATCTTAAGTTTTTTTTTTTTTTGGGAACATGAGATAGTCAATACCTTAGATGATTCGGCTATATCTGTTATTAAGAGTGGTTGATGACTGGTTTCTAGAGGAGGAAATTCTGGCTGAACCGCTGTGCTATCTCCCTGGGATGAAGTTTTAGCAGGAGTGACTTGAACATTGAAGGGCACCTCAATGGGATCATGAAAATCCTTCAGAGGGCTGAAATTTCTAACTGGGCTATAGACCAAGTCAAGAAGAGGAGATTGCTACAAAAGAGAAGAAATTAAGGATCATATTAATTGAAAAGTTTGGAAATTTCAAGTATAGTTATCTTTACCTCTTTTTCATCTGAGGAATGATCAGAAGGAGTGTCAGTCACATTAATTACGGGATCATCGGCCACGTCTTCTGTAGGATGAAGGCTTTCTAGATTTTCTTCCACTTCCTGTTTCTTACGTTTGCTCAATCTTGTTCTTTTTAAAGTGCCATGAGCAGTTGATTTCTTTCTTTTCCCCTGGAGATGGAAGCTTTATTAAAGTTTGTTTCGGCCAATAATAGTTGTGGCCGAGAATTAGAAGTCAATATCGGCCAAGAATTTTAATAATTGGGCCGATATGATTGTTTTCGTATGTTAATAGATAAAAACTTTTACCTTTGGAGGAACTGGAGGAACATTAGGGATGATGATTGATTCAGTTGTTGTAGGCTGAGGAGGTTGGCTTGAGGAAATTTCATCATCTTGGGGCTCAACGTTTTCTAGATTAGGCGAGGCTGATAAAGTTCCACTGTCTGAATCTGCAAGAAAAAAAAAAGGGGGGGGTAAGAGAAATTCAATTAAAAGTTTATATATATATATATATATATATATATATATATATATGCAAGTAAAGGAAGATTGTACCCTTGAGGAGGCTGACAGTGGCTTTGGCCTTGGCTTTTCTCTCTTTATTGGTCCTTGTTGGAGCATCTGTTGGCTGAGAGAAAGGGAGTTTCTTGGCCGTTTGTTTTTTATCTTTGGGAGGATCTTTTTGAGGCATCTTCTTTGGGGTAACAGCCCGGGAAATTACGAATGCCCCTTCAAAGGCCACAGATATGAACTTGAAAGATTCCAATATTTTAACAACAAGGGACTGGCTATCAGCCGTCCTTGTAGAAGTAATGTAAGAAGACCACCATTGATCAAAACTAGAATCTGAGGCTGGGTTTTTGATGAAGGGTTAGAATTGGAACCCGGCTTGCAGATTTGAGAACCGGGAGGATACGTTCTTTACATAGGAGTCATCTGGAAATAACACACGCCTATGGAAGTTTTTGTTGAAAGAGAAATAAGGGGGCATGGGGATCATTTGAGTCAGACCAAATTGCCTAGCAAGTTGGTTTGGATTGTAGAACTCAACTCCAACTTTTGAGTTTACTGTGCCTAGAGGGCCAATGTTGAAGTGAAGGTCTCTTGGAAGTAAGAAACTAGCCCACATGGCCGAATGCTTATCAGCTGATTTTTTGGTAGACACTCCTTGAGGAGGAGTCAGCCATCGAGGAGCTTGTGAGCAATAAGAAAATGGAAGAAATTGGCTGATAGTCCTCTGTTCACAACCGGAGTAAAAGAAATTGAAGCAATCTCCAAATGAATGGGATTTAGGTACGGCTGATGCGTAACTTACAGAAAGTAATGGGTCATTGACCGAAGGCCTTACCACAGGTCCGAGTTCAGGAAAGTACACTTGAAGCCAAATTTTAAATAACCAGAGGGGACCACCATAGCGTCCGAAGTTGGAGGTAAGCAAGTCATAAATCCCTCTATATAAATGAGAAAGCACCAAGGGGGCAAGAGCAAGGTGTTTACCTCTTGAAAGAGCAACGGCCACATGAATGAAATCCTTTGTGACTTGAAAGGCCGGTACGCATAGAAGAAACTTGTTCAGCCACGCCAACAAGAAGGCAATATGCTCAGCATCATTCACAGGGACGCGAGGATCCATGGTGGAAGTTAAGTATTTGCCATAACAGGATTCAGATGACTTGGTTCCAGTTTGCTTTGAAGGGAAGATGAAAGGAGAATCCTCTTCTACCAATAAGGTACTTACATCAATCCCAAAGGGTTTGAGGCCGGTTAGATAGCACACGTCTTGAATGGTTGGAGCCATCATGCCACACTTCAAGTGTAAGGAGTTGGTGGTGGTCGACCAATTAAACATGGCTGCTATCATCAAGGCCCTGTCTTGGGCGATGTTAGTTTTACTTAGCTGAATGGCATCATATATGCCACAATCCTTCCATACTTCTCCCTTTACAGCTCCAACCCGGTCGACCCAATTGATCCAAGCATCATTTGGAATATGCCATGTTCTAAAATGAAAGTGTGGCAAACTGCCATTTTCATTAGGAGGGAAGGTTTGAAGGAATGGAAGAACGTCGGCCGAAGGATAAAAAGTTGAGATTGATGAAGGAGCTTCGTCAAGGAAAGCAGGACCTAAGCCTTTGAAGTCAGTACGAAGATCGATAAGGGTATTGAGACAGTATTTGTAAGGAGATAGAGTTTTTAGGGATTTTTCTATGATGTTGCCATGGGTTGAAGGATCGGAAGGTTGAGGGATAGAGGTGGAATCAGTTGATTTAGTTTTCTTAGGAGCCATAGAAGACTTCAGGAATGATTTTGCCGAGAAAGAAGTTTCAGAGATAGAAAGTTTAAGGGAAGAAGAATGATTTTAGGGATTAGAGGACATCAAGCTAAATACTTGTTGGATGTAAGAGCGGATTAGTGTAGTCGCCGCTTTAATTGGGAAAGATAACCATTAAAGCAGGTGGTTGGGAAAAGGATTTATTACTAAAATTTGAATTACAATTTTAGGCCGATTCAAATTCCAAACGCTTCGTATCATAAGTGATAAAAGCCTTTGAAATTCAGGGGGCATTTGTTGGCACCAAAACTTGGCAGCCACTTCAGCAGCGACGTGGACCAATGGGAAGTCGATAAGGGTTGAGCATGTCCAAGAATGGATCAGCCAGTTTGAAGATATTAGGAGCAAATATAGAAAGATATATTTCAGCCACCTAATGATATGGCAGTTGCTGAAATATAGCAACTCACATTTGACTTTTTTCAAAATGGGATGTTAACAGAAAAGGAAAAGGCTAGAGTTTGGATGAAACTCAATAACTAAATTCCTATAAAATAGGAAGTTTAGTTTGATGAAAAAAGGAAAGCTTTGAAGACATGGCCCTAAAGGATGGGCCACTTGGGATAGAACACGGCTGCCAAGTTTATAAAAGGAAGTTGCTAGAACTTAGCAACTTTTCAGCAACTTTCTAGCAACGTTTTAGCAATATCTCGGCAACTTACATGTGATTAAATCGAGGAAGGTTGTTTTTTACAGAGATTTCCTACTAAAACAAAACAAGAAAGGAAGCAGAATAATAATAGGATTTGACTAAGTTCAAATTGTGAAGAAAAGAATCAAAGAAGGAGAGATTTTCTAGCAATAACTTAGGAGAATAAGTTGAGATAGAACTTCTATAAATAGAAGTATTGTATTCCTATTCCAATGGTCCAGCACCACCACAAAACATGCATTTCAACTAAAAATGTTTACAATTGACTCTACGTCATTTTTTTTTCCTATCAGTTTCTTTATTTCAATTTAATGGCAATTGATTAGATCATTGTCAACTATTTCAATTCAGCCATTTACTTTCTTTCAATTTCAATTATGCCAATTTAAATTACGCAATTTTAGTTAGGCTTTTAATTCAATGGCAATTGATTAAATTCTTGCCATTGAATCGTAGTGACAATTGATTAAATTCTTGTCATTACTTGACTGATGGCAATTGATTAAATTCTTGCTATCACGTTTCAGTGGCGATCGATTAAATTCTTGCCATTGTGTTTGGCTGATGGCGATTGATTAAGTTCTTGCCATCACGTTCGGCCGGCGATCGATTAAGTTCTTGCCGCCTGTCTTCACTCGGCCATTCCACCCATTCAAACATTCATCAGCCGTTGCATTTCTTTAGACACTCTAAAAAGTCCTTGCTACAAACAAGGCATAAAAGAACCTTGCTGGGAGTTCTTACTAGTCTCTCTCCCACACAATTGCCTGAGAGTCAGCCATCGGAAAAAGGGATAGGCTGGTGTTCAATTACATATTTTGGGTATTTTGTACAAATATTCTGGCACGCCCGCGAAGAGTCCATCGACCGGCGTAAGGAACAAAAACTGCGCGAACAACTACATTACAGAAAATTGCATTTATGCTCCACACTTACATGAACTAAAATTACAGAAAATTGACCATCAGATCCACTATATATAGGTTCTTATTCCCTTTAGTAATGCCTATCTAATGTTGTGACTAACACTTTTGATTTAACTTGATCACCAAAAAATTTCTTGACATCAACCAATTGCTACATTCCTTCTAGTTCTTCTGCGAAAAAGGGATTGTAGAAATTACTGTAATTAGATTCGCAGATGCCCACAGGTGCAAATCCCAACCCCATTATAAGAGCAAATCAATATTCAGATTTATCCCACTGTTCAAACAAACCAAAGCAAAAAATCAGACAGCACTACTAACATCATAAAAAAGACGAGAAAGTTGGTACATTCTTTAGAATATCGTTACTAAATATTAATGAAAGAAATATACAACCGCAATACAAAGTCAATTTATGTTAGGCAGACATGACTAATTGTTTAAGTGTAGATACACGTAAGTGTCGGTTTTATCAAATTCCCAAACAAAGGAGACAAAAGCATGGCTAAATATCCATATATTTAGTTTTTATTATTCTCACTTAGGAAGACAAGGTGTATCATGCAACACAAAGCGATAGAATAATAAATCATGTCTTTCTAAGTGATAGAATAATAAACACTAAATAAAAGCGGCTTTTGATTGGAGATTTAATGAACTTTTCATATTACCAAGCGTACCCCTCATGTTTCAAAGTAAAAAAATAAAATTCTAGTTCCTATAACATTGATTGTCATCTTCTCTTTTCCAAACCCTCCCGCTGCAACTTCCATTAACCATCGTACATCTCTCGTTCAGTGATTTAAGTTATCTCATTTAACACTGAAAACAATACTTTCTCTCAGTATGTGCATGAATATACTTTGTAACTATATATTGACATACATATATATATATACACACACATATATACAATCATAAAAGAGCATTGTTTCAATAAAATTATATGTACTCATTAGATTAGGGATGTCAATTTTTACCGCCCCACCCCGCCGAGAACACTTTTTATATCGTTGGGACGGGTATGGATACAAATTTTGTACTCGTCGCGGGTCACGGGGCGGATAAGGATTCAATATACATATCCTAGGGGCCCCGCCCCGCCCCGCCCCGCCCCGCTAAGCATATATATATATATATATATATATATATATATATATAATATTAATAACTTATTTTAGCGACTTACCCAGTTACCCATATCTTACAATCTTAATTTGGGATGTAAATTTGGTATTAAATTTGTTCTTGTTTTGGTTATGGTAGAAGTTGGAACTTAGAACGTCTTGTGATTTGGTTGTATTAAATTTTTATTTTTGTTTATTATGTTCTCTGAATTATGCTATGTGCATGTTCTTTTTTAATTTTTGTTGGGATGCATAATTTCATTTATGTTGTGCCATTCCCAGGCTTTCCACATTTAAATAGCAGGAGCTTAAGTTCCAAAAAATGAGAGAAAAAAATTTTTTAGCGGGGCGGGCACAGGGGCACAGTATTTCCCAACGGGACGGGGCTGGACATGAAAATCCAACCTGTCGCAGGTCTCGGGGCAGGCATGGACTTAACAAAAATTAAAAGGGGCGGAGCAGGATTTAGGAAAACCCGTTCCAAACCTGCCCCGTTGCCATCCCTACATTAGATCACTAGATTAGAAAGACGCACATACAGAGTATCCTTCTATTTCCCCCATCTCACTCTATTTCCTCTCTTTCTAGAATGTTAATTATTTCTAATTTTTTGTAGTTAGCAGAAACTTTTGGTTGAATCTATTGTAAACTTTATAAATCTCAACAATCAACATCTATGATGGATTTTTTTTGTTGTCAATTTAACAATAAAATTTGTTCTCTCTGAGACCATTGTTCGTTTCTCATCTGAAAAGATTTTAAAATACTTTGTAGTGAGATAAACAAACCCTATTTTTGTATAATTGCCAATCAGTTGTTTTATTTTATTCAATAAAATTAATCCTTTTGTTGTAATCATTTTGGAGAACGGCAATTGATTATTGTGATTATGTCAATTTATTCCTGAAAGAATGCACATATAAATATATATGTATTAAATCCAGATTTTATATATATATATATATATATTACCTTTCAAGAAAGGCCAGCAGCCCAATCTCTCTGCTGCAATAATATTAGACGAAGGCAAAATAATAATTTGAGGTTTTCAAGAGTTGTAAAAGATGTTTTTGGTAAACAGTTAAAATAGCTCTTTTAGCATTTAAAGCTCTTTTATATTATGATTTCAAACACTGGTGTAAAAGTTAAATGAAAGTACTAGCTTCCACTTTTCTTTTTCTTTCACGTAAAAGCAAAAACAAAGGCTATGCCAAAGGAGCCCAAAAAGTATTCCACATGAAGACTTCATGATTAAAGAACTTCATAGGCATTTTAACATAGTTAATCTAAATTACGGGATATGTTTGTGGGTCTTTTAGAACCAGACACGTCATAAGTGCAAGGCGCGTCTAACATGAGTCTTCGTGGATTTAGATAAGATTATGCAACATAGAAGACAATGAAATTTTTTATGATTGAATCTGTCAGAAGATTGAAGTATCCCAACAAAATTAACGAGTGCCCAAGCTTTTGTAGTCACAAGCTAAACTTGCTAGTCATAAAGGAAAATAAAAAAGATGAGAATGAAGGCAGCAAGGAGGAACAAGTCAAACTCGTTATATCTTAAACCTGTATTTCCCACAGCGATTCAGACTCAGACCACAAGTCGACTCCAGATTTGTAATTTACCTCTTCGATTGTTAGGTCTTTTGCAATTTTGAAACCCTACAACATGTACTTGCATAAAAAAAAACTATGGTGAGGATCATTAAACCGAAATGGATTATATGAATGTCAAATCGAAGATGGGGGTTCTTTGAAAATCGAAGAAAAAAGCATAATCCCTAAATTTTAAAAAAATAAAAATGTTGTACCTTAAGATTAAGAGTGGCTGTCGGAACGATTGGATCATTCGGCTATTGCTGGTGGAAGAGGGTGGAAGAGCCTCTGTCTTCTGCGACGGTGGAAGAGGGTGGAAAAGCCTCTATCTCCTGCCACGGTGGAAGAGGGTGGAAGAGGCGTGAGGGTTGGAGGCGGATTGAGAACTGAAGACTATTGGGTCTGAAGATCGACTTTAAGTATATGGTTGGGTTTTCAAAAAATAAAGTTTTAGGGACAGCTTTTAAGACTGTGCCTAAAAAAGAAGGTTTTAGGGATAGTTTTTAAGATGGTCTTTAAAGGATTGTCACTAAAATTCATATTTCTTGTAGTTAATTTTTATTGTTTTTGTTTTTTAAATTTTTATTTTATTTTTTAATTAAATCATAATATATTTTAAATTGCATTGAATTTTATTCTTCTAAGAAAATTAATCACAAAATTGTATCGTTGTGTCTTAAAATTATCCCTATCATATTTGTATATGCCATGCCCCCACCCTTGCATATTCAACTAGAATTTTTTTTTTCAAATCCAATACATCTCTAGCCATGTCTCCGACGACACACATTCCGCGGAGCCACATTGGGACCAATGGGGGCAATTGCACTGGAATTTCTTTTTCTTTGTATTTTTTACACATAAGTTTTGATAATTCTAAAAGTGTCCTCACTGAACTTTTAAAATATTCATAAAAGACCTTAAAAAAAACTTACAAAAGTCAACATGATACCCCAATTTTTTACTCATTTGTTGAACAAGATTTTTATATATCATTCAGAAAAAAAAATAATAATAATAATAAAAAACTCATGCTTAAGAATTAAAATTCAAAGAAGACTTCTTTGCTATTAAATTTCTGTTATTTGTATTTTCTATACACAAATCTTAATAATTACAAATATTGCCCAGTGAGCTCCTAAAAATATCACAAAACACCTTAAGAAAAACTTCCAAAATTCACAGACCTCTCATTTTCTAACTCATTTTCCAACCAAAAATTTCAAAATTCATAAAAGACCCATGTCTTTTCTCCTCTCGCATGGCCGCAAAATCTTAGGAATCAAAATTTAGAAAAAAAAAAAAAAAAAAAAAAAAAACAAAAAAAAACAAAAAAAAAACCGTTGTAGCTATTTATTATTTTGGTTCAAAATTTCTTATCATATCATGTTGTATTTGGTGTACAAGAATGGAATGCAATGCAAGTAAGAATGGAATGAGAAAGTGAATGGAATGGAATGGTCTTTCTAGCTCATTCTAGTGTTTGGTTGCAAATATGAAATGTGTAGGAATGTAATGATAATAATCACTCTAGTGTTTGGTTGGACCAATTTAAAATTTAGAACGAAATAAATTTAGATTGAATTATCCAAAATACCCGTCTTAGTAACAAATAAATTAAATTAACAAATTAAATAACATTCCTCTATAATTTTTTTAAAAGAAATGGTGGTAGTGCTAGATGGCGGTGAAAAAGGTGATGGGGGTGGAAAGCGGTAGTGGTGTATGTGGTAGTGGTGTAGGTAGTAGTGTTGAAAAGCGACGGCAGTGGTGGCAGATGATAGTGGTGTTGGTGGAAGGCGGTGGTGGAAACAGTGGTGGAAGGTGTTAGTGGGATAGGCGATGATATATAGGAAGGCAATGGCAGGGACAGTGGTATGGTGGTGGTGGAATGAGATAATGGTGGAGGTGGTGGTGGTGGAAGGTAATGGGGTGACGGTTGTGGTGGTAGTGGAAGGCAGTGGAGGTGAATTTTTTACTCATTTGTCCAACAAGATTTTTATATATCATTTAGAAGAAAAAATAAAAATAATAATAATAATAATAATAAACTCATGCTTAAGAATTAAAATTCAAAGAAGACTTATTTGCTATTGAATTTCTATTATTTGTATTTTCTATACACAAATCTTAATAATTACAAATATTGCCCAGTGAGTTCCTAAAAATATCACAAAACACCTTAAGAAAAACTTCCAAAATTCACAAACCTCTCATTTTCTAACTCATTTTCCAAACAAAAATTTCAAAATTCATAAAAGACCCATGCCTTTTCTCCTCTCGCATGGCCGCAAAATCTTAGGAATCAAAATTTAGAAAAAAAAAAACGATTGTAGCTATTTATTATTTTGGTTCAAAATTTCTTATCATATTATGTTGTATTTGGTGTACAAGAATGGAATGCAATGCAAGAAAGAATGGAATGAGAAAGTAAATGGAATGGAATGGTCTTTCTAGCTCATTCTATTGTTTGGTTGCAAATATGAAATGTGTAGGAATGTAATGATAATAATCACTCTAGTGTTTGGTTGGACCAATTTAAAATTTAGAACGAAATAAATTTAGATTGAATTATCCAAAATACCCGTCTTAGTAACAAATAAATTAAATTAACAAATTAAATAACATTCCTCTATAATTTTTTAAAAGAAATGGTGGTAGTGCTAGATGGCGGTGAAGAAGGTGATGGGGGTGGAAAACGGTAGTGGTGTATGTGGTAGTGGTGTAGGTGGTAGTATTGGAAGGCGACGGCGGTGGTGGCAGACGACAGTGGTGTTGGTGGAAGGCGGTGGTGGAAGGTGTCAGTGGGATAGGCGATGATATATAGGAAGGCAGTGGCAGGGACAGTGGTATGGTGGTGGTGGTGGAATGAGATAATGGTGGAGGTGGTGGTGGTGGAAGGTAATGGGGTGACGGTTGTGGTGGTAGTGGAAGGCAGTGGAGGTGATAGTTGTGGTAGAAGGTGGTGGTGGTGGTGGAAGGTAGTGGAGGCGGCAGCGGTGTGGTAACGGTGGTGGAAGGTGACAGTGGTGTAGGTGGTGATGGTGGAAGGTGGGGGTGGTGATGACGGCAATGGCAATGGTGGCGGTAATGGTGACGGTTGTGGAAGGTAATGAAGGTTACGCGTGGTCAAAAGTGGTGAAAGGTAGTGGCAGTGGTGGAAGTTGGTAGTAGTGGCGGTGGTAGAAGCTAGGCAGGGGAGGCGGCGGCGATGTGGTGGCTGAAGGCAGCTACAATGGTGGCAGTGGCAGTGACGATGGTGAAAGGCAATGGAGGTGGCGATGGCAGTGGTGAAAGGCGGCGGCGGTTGTGGTGGTGGTGGCAGTGGCAGCGGTGATGGTGGAAGGCGATGGCGGCGGTGGTGGTATTTGGACTTTAAACATGAGGGTTTTTTGAAAACTTGATTTTTTTTTTTTTTTTTTTCGGGAATAGAATGGTCATTACATACCAGAAATAGATTTTCATTCCAATGGAATGGTTATTCCCACTTTAGATTGCATACCAAACAAAGGAATTGTTAGAATGGGTATTTCATTCCATCACACCAAACGCATCATTATTGTTAATGTACGTGCCCGCTGAACTAAAATTATGGCTTCGCCACTGTGTCCATGTATCCAATACTGCAAGACAATATATGAAAGAGTATGAATAAATGATAAGTAGTTCGAAAGTATTTGACTATTTTATGTCAGCAGAAGATTACATCATTATGATGTCATTAAATATGATTTATTCATATAAATTTAGTAGGATGTGTTTCACTGTCGAACTCTTCACTCTCGAATTCTAAATCATTACTCAAAGAGTATAAGAAGGGTATTTTATTTCTGGTTAAAATTTTCTTTCTCAACTAGTCCATACATTATCAAGAATTGTTGTATCATTACAGTAATTCAATCATTTTTGCTATAGCAATATATAGATATGCTTAATATACCATATTGAGTTAGTTTTGTGGTGGTGTCCTATTCCATTTTCAATTGTTGAAATCCCTCTATTTTGACCTTAAAATTTTGAATTTTCAATTGCTGAAATCCCTCTAGTTTGACCTTCAAATTTTGAATTTAGCCAACTAGGTATGACCCAAAAATAATAATAATAATAATAATAATAATAATAATAATAATAATCTTAGAGAGAAACGTTTGTTTATAAATGTGTAGTGTGTACATATAGCTGCATTTTCCGATGAACATGTGTAACTTGAGAATCATGTCGTCTAATCCGTACAAGGTCCCTCTCCCTCCTCCCTCTTTTCCTCCTGGATATACGTATAATATAAGAGAAAGAGAAAAAAGAAAAAAATAATAATAATAAAGAAAGAGGAGGGTAATTAAATAAATAGTATAATATGTATTTTGTTAATTAGTCTATCAGGCGAGTGGTTGACAGTACGATTCTTGTCAAATGTGAAAATGGTTGTTATTGTTTAATGAGTAGTCACATGCTTAGGTCACGCTAGAATTTATTTTTTCATTTCCAATTTGTCAGAAATCCTGGAATGCATGGACGACTTTGTTTCGTGGAAGTTTGAAGGAAATTTCATTCATAAATAGTAGGGGTGACAAATTTTTGTTATTATTTATTACTCTTTCTGTTTTTTTTTTTTTAAAATATCCTATTTATGAAAACGTAATTTATAAATGTGTGAGTTAGGATTCTCTAAACAGAACATTTTTCTAAAATAGAGGGATTATTTAATAAAATATTAAATATTTCATTTTAATAAAGAGATTATTAAATAAGTTAACACGTTTATTCGTTTATTAAATAGGTTGGGTTGGTGTTGAAAATTTTTGACACGATTATTAAATGAATCGGATTTGAACTTACTTATTTAGTATTACCGTTATATCGATATGATACAGTTATGATCTACGAATACGAATTGTCACCATACTAAATAAATAAATATATATATATATATATATATATATATATATATATATATATACTATTTGCATATTTTTCACTTAATAATTAATGGTCCACGGATAGAACCGCACTGGGTGAGCCATTGCACTAACTCCTCTATAAATCGTAAATGCATGCTGAACTGTTGTCTTGACCAGTTCTTTAGTAGATTGAGACAAGGAGGAAGTAAATATGTTAATTTTATTATTATTATTATTATTATTTTTTTTTTTTCTAGCGTGTCAACTTGTTGAGTATTAGATTCAGTGAAAAGTTCTGTATTATATAATTTATCCAAGCGTGTCACTTTGTCATTGGATTTAGTGAAAAAAAAAAATTTATTACATTATTTACTCAATACTTTGTCATGACTAAGGCTGCACAGTTCGATTCGGTAATCGATTACAATGGTTTCTTAAAAATGAAACTGAAATTGGAACCATGTGTATATGAAACCGAACCAAACCGAATCGGTATTCACGGTTCTGTTTTACGGAACTATTGACTAAGGAAGATGAGACGTGTTACACTGTTGCTGACTTCAAGATATACAAATCTCTTTTAAGAATGTTGACAGAAGATAAGCCTCCATGAGCAAATAAGATAATATCATCATGAGTATAATATGTTGGTATTAGTCTTCATAAAACTTGGTTGATATAAAAAATCAGTACACAAAAATAATATTTTAGTATATTATCATATTATGGCAAGATTTGGACCGTTAAAAAATAAAAAATAAAATAAATAAAGAAAACATGATACTTTATTTAATATAATATAAATACCAAAATATATTTTAGATGCATACTGTTCTGGTAAATTGCATTCTCTCTATTTTTAGAGGTTCCATTTGTCTTGACAGTATAGTACTATACTTACTAATTACTATACTGACAGTATACAATTAAATATAAATATATAATATAATCAAATATAATATATATATATATATATATATAAAGTTTCGGTTCGGTTCCCACGGGCTTGGAATCGGAATCAAAACCGGTTTCCATTCCACGGTTCTTTTGTGCACTCCTAGTCATGACTCATGAGATAGTATAGATGAAGGGAAAAAAAATTAGTTATAGTAAATCCTAACAAATAAACTATATTTACAAATAACTTCTCCATCCTCAAAGATAAGGGAAGGTTCGAATCCCAAAAAAACAAAAAATAAAAAATAAACAGATTGGGGGGAGTAAACGGATAAAAAAAAAAACCCAGAGAAGTGGAAGCAATTAAGTTACAAGTAAAAAGATGTTGTAAATAAAAAATATAGTTCAAGAATTAAATTTTATTCAACAACTGCTTTAATTTTTAAAACAAATTTGATTACTTTGGAGAGAGAGATGTTATTATTACTTTGATGAAAGATTAAGATAAAAAATTGTAACATTTTAAATAAACAAAATTTAATCGAACATAATTACTAGGAACAAAATAGAAATAAATGTTTTACTAATTTACAAAAGGAGTAGTTATAGAATTTGTCATCTAACAAGTATGCATTATAATATTATTGTTGTTGGCATTCTTGTCATCTTGGTCTCACAATATTTTTGTTTTTTATACTATTTAGGAAAATGACTAATAAGAAAGGTTCATGTATTTTAATTTAACATGAAAAAACAGTAATGTATTTTTTTTTTATTTTCTTCCTTCATTGCGTTATGGACACTTATACATGTGTATGGGTAAATGTAAATGAAATAATAATAAATGATAAAAAGGTAACATTGAAACCCTGACTCTCTCACATGAGTGGCCGATTCCATACAATGTTGTGATGGGGACACCACATATGTGAGCGAGTAGGGGGTGATGTTAGGTGGTGTATCATGAAACTTTTATTTATTTGATAAGATTTGTGCTTTCAAAACTAAGCTAAATATATCCAAATTGAAAGTTTATTTGTACTACTTGAGACTTGAGTGAGTTACAAGAGTAAGTTTTTTGTTCTCTTTGTTGATAGATAATTTTTATAAATTATGAAAATATTCATCTAAAGAACAGTAAAATGTAGAATGTATGAATTTCTTTTATCAGGTTTCTTAACTAATTTTCGTCATATTATACTTGTTTTTTTTTAACTGTTATTGGGTTTATTTTGTCTATTTGGGCTAAGGCCCATGCTGTACCCGGTCTTACATATATAGTGTACAATTTGGTGAAAACCAATGAACAAATTGCTTAAGCTAGTTCAATCTTAACTTCCATAATAATAAAAGAGTGGCGCTCTGCAATAATACTCTTGTGCTCCACTTTTATTCTATAAATGAAATTACAAATGAACTCTTACATCACATAAGTTTATGTTTTTATCATTTTTAATACCATAATTGTCCTTCCCTATTAAATGAGTCTCTTCCTATTCTTTTTATTTTTTCTCCTTATATTTAAGGATAACCCTTCCTAATACACGAATTGTAATCAACTCAAAAATACATTTTCTAAAGAAGAAAAGAAAAGTAGAACAAAAGAGTAAAAATTAACATTATAGTATACATTAGAAGGGTTGGCTGATTCATAGTATATTTATATATATATGTATATCATGTATCATACTAGGATATATGTATATATTTTATTTTATTTTTCTTCCTCTTAGAAGCAGACTTGGGTTCCTTTTAGGATTAGGGCATAATTTATATATGCCTATATATATACAATTATAGTCTGCTAAGGGTTAAAACCCTATTCACATATATAACTTAGAGGTAAAAAGAACGGAGAGTTTGAGAGGCAACCGTGAGAAGAGAAAAAGAGATTTTGGCCAAGGGTCCAATGGTGAACTCTAGGAGGAAGAACGAGAGGTTGTTCGGGGGTTTAGGACTGAGCAGTAGAGGGTTCAACAGCAACCACGGTCGTCGGAAAAATCGGAGGAAGAAGGGGTTAAGGTTTCAATTCGAAGTCTTAGAGGCAAGTTATTCTCCTACTATCTCCCTTAGATTTGTGTTTTATACATGCTTAGGACAATTCCAGGATTAATCAGAAATTATTTTGATCATGTATGTACGCCTAATTAGATTAAAACAGTGAGTATATTTGTAAATTGATACCTCATTGATCTTGATTAATCTTTCATGAAAACTTGTTTTAATTAAATGTTAATGATGCATAATGATTATACATAATTATTTGGGATTGTCTGGGACTTTGTACAGAGGGTTAGAACCATTAACAGAGGCCATCGGAGCAGCTGAAAGTCGCCGGAGACGGAGAAAAAGGAGCAAAGCAGGGAGAGAGCCGGCTCTGAGGTGAAGGGAGGCGGCTCCCTTAGTGAGGAAGTCGGCTCCATGAAGGAAGGAGGCGGCTCCCTTGCTGGAGATGAGGTTTTTGACGTGTTTTTGGGACTTTTGGATACTGTTTTGGGTTTTGAGATGTTCTAGGACTATGTAGATTTAATTGGGTGTTTTAATGTCTACAATGATCACGTTAAATACTTAGAATGCATAATTTATATTCATAAATTTGGAACAATATGGAAATCTTAATTGAATTTGCATATTATTGATGAGGGATTTAATTGCGTAATTATTATTGTAGCAATTTAAATTGATATTATATGATTTTGATCATGTATCAGTAGTATAATGTGCTCAGTTAATTATCTGATTTTGTTATACTTATCTCTGGAGTAATTGATGTTTTATTTATTTCATCAATTATTGGATTGTATGGATTGATGCACCAGTATGGGACGGTGGCATTTTAGGGACGGATTAACTTATTAGTTAAGTCATACCTACCTGTGTTAATAGGGACAGATTAACTAAAATATTAAGTCCTACCTATCCTGATGTAGTAACTTTTTAATAGTATTCTCTCTAGTGTCTACCTTTTCATCATTTGCAATTGACGCAAATTTTCATTCATGTGGCGGATTGTTGGAAACAGGGCATACAAAACAAAAACTTTGGAGTACATTCCGTTAAGAGTTTTTTGCGAATCTATAGACGAACGCATTCCTCTTCGCAAGGAGATGAACTTGGTATATTTGCTTTCTCAAATCCATTTCCGGTTGAATGAGAAATTAACTTCAAAGTGAGGTGGTTGATAAGCCTAAATGGGTATGCAAAATATGGAAAGTACTTATCCCACATGGAAAAAATGATAAAACCAATTGGAGTTTAAATAAGCTAAGTTTGGGCTTGGGCTTGGTGTAATACTTCTATATTTTAAAGAAATTATTTATAGTGATTAATTATTTTTATTTCATTTAAAAATGATTTGTTTGATTTAATTGGGTTTAATTGATTTTATTTTATTTTTATATGATTTGTTTTTATTTAATTGAGCACTTAGATTGATTGTTTTATTTTAATTAAATTATACTTCGTGATTGATATGATGATTGTTGTGTGTGTGTTTGATTATTGATTGAATTATTGATATATTGATTTTATTGGTATGGTGTGACTTGGTTGTAATTTCTTATTTTGTTTATGTGATTCATGTAATTAGTTATTTTAATTTAAGTGTTTATTTAATTATTTAATTTATTTAAATTAATTGGATTTGGGCTTAAGGGAAGTTAGACCAAAGGATGTGGTCTTGGGCTTGTATGAAGCTTTGTTGGGTTAATTAATAAAGGCTCATGGTTATGTGATTTTTTAAATGATTATTTTTGTATAATTATAAATATATATTTAATTATATATAAATATAATTATTTAATAAGTGTTATGGAAGGATATATATATAGGTATATACGATTTAATTAACTAACGATTAATTATGGAAAGTATATATATATAATATAATAAATGTATAAATATATTATTTAAAGATTATTATTTTATTTGGTAGTCATAGTAGGATTAGGATTTGAAATTTAATGTGTATAAATATACACATAAGACTTTAGGATTAAAAGTTTACACGTTAGAAAAATAAGAGAGGCAGAGAGACAGAAGAGGAGAATGCTAATAAGGAGTAGGCCAGATCTAAGAAAGAAGACGTCGGGATTGGAAGAGACAATCAAGGCTTGAAGCGTCAGTTTCGTTTCGAAACCTTCAGGCGAGTTCTTCTCTAAATTTCCTCTTAAAACTCACAAAGATTTCACCTTGAGTATCAATGTTTAGATTAACTTTATTTGCTTTAAATTATGGTTAAATCGGATTAATCAAAAGAATGATTTATTATATTTTATTTTTAAAAATTTTGGATTTTAAATTGTTAGATATATGTATTGTATTTATTTAAAATCAACTTATATGCTTGATCTTTGACCGAAAAGGGTTATTTAGGGTTTATAGACTTTCTGGGATTTTTCTAAAATTTTCTTGAATTTTCTGGAATTGTTTGATAATTACTGAAATATTTTTAGAATTTATTTGTATTAATGTTTGGGCAATTATAAAATTTATTACACAGGTGGGGATGTTGCTGTGAATCAGTGCAACAAAAGGACTTGGATTTGGTGCGGCCTGGTGCGCAGCACTTCGGTGCATCTCAAATCAGGACCATAGGATGGTCCTGATAACCAGTGAAAGTTTCGATGTGTTGTAGCGCATGGGGAGATGGTACACCACTGATCTGGACTATGGGTGAAATGGATGGATGTTGGATTGATCCAGTACATCGCGGCGTATGGAGACATGGTGCGCGCATGCCTCTGGACCGTAGATAGGGTCTAGTCAACATAGGAATGATCCAGTGTGGCGAAACTCAATAAAACATGGAGTACCAACCAACCAGAGGACGCCACGTCAGCCAGAGGAGTAATTAAGCGTGTGAGCGCGTGTGTGGGTGCGTGAAGACACGTGGCTTCTTGTGGAGGCACGTACAATGGGTCTAGGTGCATGTGGTGGCACGTGGGGGCGCGTGCAGAGGTGTTTGAGGTCTCGGGAAGTTGCTGTGGAGTCCGTTGATGTCCCATAATTGATTTCAAACTTGTTAATATTGAAATCAATTAGTAGAAGAGGCATTTTAGGTATTTAAGGGCTGTAAGATGCTACTAAGTTATTTAGTTGCATTTATTTGCATAATATAATTAATTAATGATTTATTACAAAAGGAAGTGTACATACATATATATATATATATAAAATTATATATGGTTTATTTAACTTGTGATTAGTATGGTAGGAAGTATTTATATATATATATATTATATATGTGTATATATGGTTTATTTAACTTGTGATTAGTATGGTAGGAAGTATATATATATATTATGAAAGGTATTATACATACATATATATATATATATGTGTGTGTGTGTGTGTGTGTGTGTGTGTGTGTGTGTGTTTATGTATATATTATTTAAGATGATTAATATTATTAGTCTTATTTGGTATAACTGGATAGGCTGGTTATGAAATTAATTGTATGCATATGATATGCATGGAATGCCTAAGTATGAGTTGTTTTGTTGATAAGTTAATTTGCCTATGTATGAATTGTTTGGTTAATAAATTAACTTTTAAAATCTGGTACATGCTTGAATTGTAGGCATGGATGAGTTGGCAAAAGTGTAAATATATTGCCTAAGTATTTGTATGAATAAAATACATACATAGGAAGCATGGATGAATTATTAGTTTAAAAGTATAAATAAAATACATACATAGGAAGCATGGATGAGTTGCTAGTTTAAAAATATAAATATATATACTTGTCGAGTCATGGTTGAATTGCCAATGTATAAATAAATATAGTTGTAAAAGTATGGTTGAATTGCCAATGAATAAATAAATATACTTGTGTAGGCATGATTGAATTGCTAATGTATAAATAAATATACTTAAATGAGATGGTTGAATTGCCAATATATAAATAAAGATATTTTTAATGGCATGGTTGATTTGCCAAAGCGTAATTTAATTGCTATATGTTAGATGATTAAAATTTTATCCATGGTTATTGTATGTATAAGTTGGATTACGATTAGATATTCTTATATTAGAATAATCTAGTACTTATACGTTAGTTAATTATTTTATAATAGCAATAAAATATTATTGGTGGAGACATGGATGATTTGTCAAAGCTTAAGTTTTGGATATGTGATTTAAATAATTAAAATCATTATCGGGTTTTGGGATTAAATATAATATTCCTTTCTTATAATTTGTTGTTTAAATGATTAAACAACTGTTTAGGATGGAGCTAAGGTTAAGAGAGTTTCTTTTTAAAAGAAAAATAAATTGTAGATTGGTTTATGAATGATTATTAATTTAATCATTATTTATTGGTTTTGAAAAATTAATGAACCTAGCAATAGATGTGATTACTATATTGTATATAATTATTTATATATATGTATTTTATTGTATATTAAAGATAAAAAACTTTATTAGGTTTTGTTTTGGTCAGAGATGATTTGTTCATTGGTTTTCAGAGGCCTGGTAGAGAGAACTTGCTTGTAGGTTTAACCCACGATTTATTTTTCAGGTTATTAAAAATTCCGGTCTCTAGGTTGAGGATCCGCTGCTGGGAGACTGTTATTCATCTACTCATCTTGTTTACTTTGAAGTAGTATAGTTATTTATTAGATAATGTTTTTAGGGGTCCTTAAATTACGGGATTCCCGAATTGTAATTTTGGTGAAATATTAAATGTAAATTATTATTCATTAGTTTTCTTCAACGTATTATTTATTCTTTTATTTCATTTTGTAATCTGTGCTTGTTTGAAATACTTTAATTGTTTTGATATCCCCTAATTTTGTGCACTGACTTGATCAACCTATAGTCTAAAATCAGGGAGTATCACAGTTGGTATCAGAGCACTCCAGGTTTAAGTGTCCCCAGGGTGTCTTTCGTTGTGTGACTTTTGCATTGTGTATTCTTTTACTTAGAGCTTAAGTTTAGGATTCATTGTATTCTATATTTAGTCTGTTAGTGCGACCTAAATTTAAATCGTTTAGTCTTATTAACAAATGGTAGGACACCAATTTGGAATGTATTTGAGAAGGCAAGAACATAGGTGCTAGGATCGTATACTAAATCAGTATGTAGGGAGACAATATTTATTATGGAAACTGATTGAATGACATAGATTACGACGGTCAATAGTTTACGTTCACACAGTAAACACAGGTGCAAGACAGAGTAGATAACTGAATTGTGGGAAATTATTACTTCTACACTCAGTATTGTTCAGGGAGGATGAATGTAGTTTCAAATATTCTCTAACGTCAACACGATACAAAATGGTTAATATGTGGAGAAGTAATCTGGTTTAGGGGTCTAACCAAGATTGATTGAGAGTATTAAATAAAGCTCTTGAGGTTGCTTGTTGGTATGGCATTGCTTAAGGATTTGTATGGACGATCTTTTAAGATTTTCTATTCGTGGATCGTTGTTTAAAAGGAGTTGAGTTATGAGTTCTACATTGATTAAGGACATATTTATGGAGATTACTCTTTGTAGAGATCTTGTGTGCGCTGCTAGAATTCGCAAAATAGTTAGGTTATTGTAAACTTGTATATTAGAGTTCGAAAATGGGAAGCGGGTTATTATCTAAAGCATTTTTTCGTGAATAGTCTAACGTGGTTTAGTTATAAAGAGGAGATTATTACCTCATTATGTGGATGATTCATATTTTGTTTGATTAGGCAATAACCTGTTGTTGGCAATGTTATATATTTTAAGTCATGTGTGTAAAGGGGTTATTATTTGTTTTGCTGCAAGAAAATACAGCAATGGGGATAATTCCCAACGCATGTAAGTTGGTGAGGTTAGGTTGCAAATAAATGCAACGAGTATGGATTAGCTTAGTATAGTCTTAATAAATTACGAGATATGTCTGCTAATTATAAGTATGTGTGGATAGGTTAATTTCTACACGCAAAAAGGTAAAATGAAAATTTGTAATAAATAATCAAAATTTTCATTCCATAGATTCGTGAATTCCGATGACGGAATTCTTTTTGTTGAGGGTGAAGAATATAATACCCCTATATTTTAAAGGAATTATTTATAGGAATTAATTATTTTTATTTCATTTAAAAATGATTTGTTTGATTTAATTGGGTTTAATTGATTTTATTTTATTTTTATATGATTTGTTTTTATTTAATTGAGTGCTTCGATTAATTGTTTTATTTTAATTAATATATATTTCTTGATTGATATGATGATTGTTGTGTGTGTATGTTTGATTATTGAATGAATTATTGGTGTGTTGATTTTATTGGTATGGTTTGACTTGGTTGTAATTTCTTATTTTGTTTATATGTTTCATGTAATTAGTTATTTTAATTTAAGTGTTTAATTAATTATTTGATTTATTTAAACTAATTGGATTTGGGATTAAGGGAAGTTGGACCAAAAGATGTGGTCTTGGGCTTGTATAAAGCCTTATTGGGTTAGTTAATAAAAGCCCATGATTATATGATTATTTAAATGATCATTTTTGTATAATTATAAATATATATTTAATTATATATAAATATAATTATTTAATAAGTGTTATGGAAGGATATATATATATATATATATATATATATATATATATATATAAAATATATGTTAGTACTTACACGTTAGTTAATTATTTTATAATTAAAATCATTAGTACTTACACGATAATTAATTATTTTATAATAGCAATAAATATTATTAGTGGAGGCATGGATGATTTGTTTAAGCTTAGGTTTTGGATATGTGATTTAAATAATTAAAATCATTATCAAGTTTTGGGATTAAATATCATATTCCTTTTATTAAAATTTGTTGTCTAAATGATTAAACAACTATTTAGGATGGAATCAAGGTTAAGGGAGTTTCTTTTTAAAAGAAAAATAAATTGTGGATTGGTTTAGAAATGATTATTAATTTAATCATTGTTTATTGGTTTTGAAAAATTAATGAACCTAGTAATAGATGTGACTGCTATATTGTATATATTTATTTATATATATGTATTGTAATGACCCGGTCATTTTATTTCTTTTCATTTTTCTTCAAATTTTACGGATAAATTCTTTTCGCTGTCTTTTCTATTCTATGTTTGGTTCCTCGCCACTTAATGTCGTCTCGAGTGCTTGGAAATAGTTTCTGAGACTTTTTCCTTTGAATTGACAACTTCCTTTAAGGACCGAGTCATTTCTACATTTTTCGTTTTTTTGACACTATTCACTTTTCATCATTTTCCCTATTTTGTCTTTTCCCTGTTAGTCACTTGTTGGCATAACCTTACTTTCTGTGTTCGGAGTTAGTTTTTGACTTCACGTATCTTTATTCTAAGTGGTTTCTATGAAATACGTATCTTTACTTTTACAGTAAAGTACTCTGATTGCTCCCGGTGTCTATAGGGGCATGGATGCATAATTTTTCAGAATCTTTTTCTTTTCTTGGGGTATTTTTCGTAAATATTTTTTGAAGATATTTTATTTCAGTGGTTTTTAAAAAAATATTTTTTGAAGATATTTTCATTCTGGGTAATTAGTGCAGTTTTCACTTTTTTGAGGGACCATTGTGCAATTAAGGAAAGTTATTGCAAAAATGTCTCGTTTTGAGCCTGGATCCTTGTACGGGATTCATTTTCACTTTTCATCAAGTCGCGTACTCTTAGAATTACCTCCTAATCGTTTTCCCCTAGTCGTAGGGTTTCTGGCCCTAGTTGCCGTTGAACTTGTTCAGGGCATATCTTTCTACTCGGAACTCAGTTTTTGACATTATTTTTTCCATTATTCATCTTTTCTCATTTTGGTTCTTTTTCGTTCACAGAGTTTTGCCGTTTGAGCGCGTCTGCTCAAATTCCACATTTCTAGACCCAGCGAGGCCCTTTCGGGGCACTTTTAGGGTTTTCCTATAAAAAGGGGGTGAGATATTTCATTTTTGACCTTCTCCTCTCTTCATGCACGACCAGCAGCTGCCATGGCAGCCAAAGGGGGGCTGCCACCCTTCTTCTCTCAATTAAACCTCCTTAACTTTATTAAAAAGTCGTAGTGCCTTTATGTTTTGTGTTTGTCTCGACTACGCGCATCTTTCCCCCTTATTAGAACTCATTTTTGGCCAATTTTTGAGTTCGAGTTTGAGGTCAAGTTAGGATTTTGGTAGGTCCTCTTTGGAGTTTAATGTTCACGGCGTTGTCTCCGACAAAACCCCAAAGTATTGTCAAATTCGGAGCCATTTCATTTTGGTGGCTTTTGAGATTTTTATCTCAAATTGAGGTAGGGGATGTCTTAGGCTTTTATTTATGTTGTATTGATGATTTTATAAGCTTATACCACTTGTATGCATGTTTTGTATTAATTCTAGAATTTAATTTAATTATTTTCCTTGTATAGAATTTAATTCTCAAGGATGTGCATAGCTTAGAATTAAAGTATAGCGTGCTAGTAAATTTGGCCTTGGTATTGTTGTTGACATATATTAAATTTGGGTCATTTAAATAAGAATTATAACTTTTATTTAATATTTTTCTTTTGTGAAAGATTAATTCATATGGCCGTACCTTGTATGAAATTAAGTTGTGATAGGCTATTAAATTAAGTCTTGGCATACTCTTTAACATACTTTAATTTTGGAGCATTTGGATGAGTACGAAAATTTAGAGATTTTAATTAAAAGAATAAATTAAAATCGATTTAAGGGTTCCATTGGCTTAATTTAGTTTTAAACTTGATATTTGAAATGACTAGGACTTGTTTACTAGCATATATTAATTTGGGACAATTTGAAATTGCTTCAGAAGTTAGAGATTTAATTATCATGATTTAATTAAATTTTACTTTGTTGTTCCATTGGTTTAATTAAGATTTTGAATAGATGTATGTAATAACCATGCAATGTTGTAATGATCATTTGATTGAGATTTGAAACTTAGGAAATTAATTAGTTAATTTAATTAATTTCCGTTTCTATAGCGTTAATGATTTAATCATGTGTTTGACATTGGTTATATGTTTAAATCATGATTTTGAACTTGATGATTCATGAGTTTATGATTTCAATGTTGAGATATATTGTTATAACGTGTAATGAATCGCAAACTGAAGATTCGACATTTGTCATGCCTTAATAGTGGTGGATTTAGAGTATATATTGTATGTGTTTCCAAATTTGGTTGTGCATGGTAGATAGTTGATTATCTTGTATATACATGTTGATATATACGTTGTTGCATAACTTGTTGATTTTGAAAACTTGGGAATGTCGTTGTTTGACTACGGCTAGGACATGGCTCTAGTACGGGGGATTGTCCCTCTATAGTCTAGTGCGCACATAGAGAGGTTACCTATGGGCTAGTAACCCTAAAGTAACTATGGTGTCGGTTTGATTCGGTGTGATGTCCAAGTATCCACTTTGTTTGATTTCGCATTTCATTTCAAGTTGATAACTAGATAATATCGTAACTTATTGTTCTTTAATTGATTTCCCATTTTAAGTTTCAAGATGTTAACTTAGAGAAATCACCCTTTATGCATTGTATTGGAAGTTCCAATATTGGTTAAATTGCATCAATATTGTGATTTGTGTTTTGATGTTCAAATGTAACTTAGGAACGATCTTATAGATTCATTTAGAACATAGACGTTATGTGATACCCCTCGGATTCGAGACCCAAACCCGAGGGAATATCAAACAATTAATATTTTATAATGAACACGGAATACAAAATAAATTAAGAAATGAAATTAAAGCTGGAAGGAACTAAAAATAGAATCCGCAAAATATTATAATTATTAAAATCCATCAAACCCAAACTCCAAAACTCCATCAGTTTACAACTTGGGAATCCATCTCTAGTGGACCCCTATTAAACATCCAAACGGAAGATAGAACAAATGTAATAAATGTCCAGAAATAAAACTATAGAGAGAGCCCTACATCGTCAGAAGAGTGAATAGAGACCTCTGCTCAGCACAAACATGTCTAAGCCTGGAACTGTCGTGTACCTGAAAAATAGAAGTGGGTCAAGCCCACGCGCAAGTTCTATACTACTACAATCCAAACAGAGTCCCGATACGCATGTACATCCTAAACAATTCAACAATAGCTAATAGTCCGTAAATATATATATAGTCACACTAAATGACTCTCACTGGACTACAGGCCGGTCTCAACCTGAATAGAGGTAACATGCTAAAACGCACACGAAGTGGGCATATGTACCTATACCTAAACAGGGTACACCTCCAACCATCGTAGCCAGCTACACATCACGATGCATATACGCTCCCTAGCCATCGGTCCTGAGGCTCAAGCTCATACCGAGGCACCATAACAGTACATATATAAAATCCATCCAAAATCCCTGGTATTGCCGCTCAACAAGTAGTTGCCATGACAATACAAATCCACGGGACTTAACTTTTAATTAATCCCATTCTTATTCCAAGTAGGTGGGTAATGGTATTGATTTAAAAACCAAACCCATCCTTAGTATGCCACCGTCCCATATCGGTGCCTACTTTCCAATCCTCCAGTAGTCAATAATACCAATAAATCAAGTATATATCAACTAAATTCCAACATCCAACATTCAATGTTAGCAGTGATAAAATAAGCATTGATAAACAAGGTCACAACAACAACATATACATGCCCAATGTAAGTTGTTCCCTTTAGTCTGATATAAAGACAGAATTAATTAAAACTTCCATTTAACACCTTACAAATGACATACAGATATGTAGGATATGTATCACAAAATCCTAACCTCCACAGTTGATACAAACTATGATAATGTAAGCATCAAAACAATATTCACAGTATGTATGTTGACATGCTCAAATTATAGTGTTCCACAAAACCGATCTAGTGTTAAACTCAAATCATTCTAGTATTTAAGTTCCAACAGTTGCTATTACAGAAGTTAAGATAGCTATCATCTAGACCCATCCTTCCAATAATTTATACTAGCAGTGGTAAGGAAAAACGTGAACCACAGAACCACAATGCATCCACAAACATGCTTAGTCTAGGTTGAACAAACATATTACACTACTGTAACTACCAGTTTCATAGCAAAACAGATATCATTTTAGTTTGGTTTAATCTTCATTAATCCTGGAATCATTTAAGAGTGCAAAGAGTATGAAGCATAAGGGAAAAAGTAAGGATCTTGCCTCAGAAACATTTATTCAAAGTTTCAACGTCGTCTTCTTAAAAAATCCCGGCGAGTTCCAAAACCCGGTTACTGTTTACGGGTACGAAACACTATTCCCGAGGTCAAACTCTGATCTTCACCGTTCAGATTGTACATCACTGAGTCGTGAACCTCTCCTCCAAAATTCAGCTCGATCAGACCACGGACGTAGCGGGATCGGATGTTCGATGCAATCTGGGCAGAATGGAAAAAACCTGTGCGACCCAGTTACTATTTACGAGTACAAATCACTGTTCCCGAGGTTAAACTCTGATCTCCACTGTTCAGATGGTGCATCACTGAGTCATGAACCTCTCCTCCAAAATTCAGCTCGATCGGACCACGGACGAAGCGGGATCGGATGTTTGATGAAATCTGGGCAGAATGGAAAAAACCTGTGCGACCCAGTTACTGTTCAGAAGTACGAATCACTGTTCCCGAGGTTAAACTCTGATCTCCACCGTTCAGATTGTGCGTCACTGAGTCGTGAACCTCTCTTCCAAAATTCAGCTCGATCGGACCAAGGACGAAGCAGGATCGTAGCTTTGATCAAACCTTGGCAGAATGTGAAAAACTGCGTTTTTCCTTCTACACTTCCACAAAACGTGTGCTTTGTTTAAAAAAACCTTACACAGACGTCTACCTTATACTTATAGAGTTTTCCTAAACCCTAGGTTCATTTAAGTCCAACTCACAATCCTAATCGGCCCATCCAATTAACGTAGAAACCTACGACGGCTATAATAGAAAACCCTAATTTATACTGTAATTAAAACCCTAGTTAGATGTATTTACCTAATTACCCTATTCACCATTAAATACTTAACAAATAATCTAATTGAACAAAATAATAATTAGTAAACCCAATTAAACCAAATAAGACACACATAAAATAAGACACACATAGAATAATTAAACCAATTACACTTAAATCATTAATGCCAATTAAATAATTAAAACACTAACAAGTAATTACAATCAAATAACTAAAAATAAATATCATTTAAATAAATTAAATCACCACAAAAGAAATAATTAAGCACCTAATAAAAAAATAATGACACATAATCAAATAAAATGCACTTAAATAATAAATTAAATACCATTAAATACCAGGAATATCCTTTTTAAAATTAGGGGTATTACATTCTTCCCCCCTAACAAAAGGAATTTCGTCCTCGGAATTCACTCTTACATTCTTCCAATATTTCAGGAAACCGTGAGCGAATGACATCCTCTCGTTCCCAAGTGGACTCAGACTCATTGTGATGACTCCACTGAACACGAACCAAAGGAATAACCTTATTACGAAGAATCTGATCTCGTCGGTCGACAATACGACACGGTGGCTCTAAATAAGTTGCATCCGGCTGCAACGCAATCTCCCCAACATCGATATGCTGATACCGATCCTCATCTCGAAGAAATTTCCGCAACATGGAAACAGGAAACACGTTGTGGACGCGATCCAAAGTATCCGGAAGTGCCAACCGATAAGCAACAGCTTCAATGCGATCCGTAATCATGAATGGACCAACAAATCGCGGTGACAACTTCCCTTTCTTCCCAAAGTGCGTAACACCCTTCATAGGAGACACTTTAAGTAGAACCTGATCCCCAACCTGAAACTCCAAAGCCCGAGTACGACGATCAGCATAGCTCTTCTGCCTACTTTGGGCAGTACGCGTGCGATCTCGAATAAGAGCAATCTTTTCAGAGGTATCCTTGATAAACTCAGGACCTAAGAATCGATTCTCTCCAACCTCCATCCAACAAACAGGTGACCGACACGGTCGACCGTACAATGCCTCAAATGGTGCCATACCAATAGTCTTCTGGAAACTATTGTTATAAGCAAACTCCACAAGTGGCAAATATTCCTCCCAGTGGCCCTTGAAATCCAGAACACACGACCGAAGCATATCTTCCATAATCTGATTCACCCTCTCAGTCTGTCCGTCAGTCTGAGGATGATAAGCAGTACTAAGGTGTAACTCCGTACCTAAAGCCTGCTGAAAACTCTTCCAAAACTTAGATACAAAGCTCGAATCCCTGTCCGATATAATAGATAATGGAATGCCATGTAGCTTCACAATCTCTGAAATGTAAAGCCTCGCCAACTGCTCCGAAGTGTAGTTAGTGCAAATAGGCAAGAAATGAGCTGACTTGGTCAACCTATTCACAATGACCTATATGGAATTATGCCCCTTGAAAGAATTTGGCAACCCTTCCACAAAATCCATAGATATGCTCTCCCATTTCCACTCCGAAATTGGTAGTGGCTGTAGAACTCCTGGCTGCCTCTGATGATCAATCTTAACCATCTGACAAGTACTACATTGAGAAACAAAAAGAGCAATGTCCCTCTTCATACCTGCCCACCAAAACTGCCACTTCATTTTTTGATACATCTTATCGCCTCCTGGATGAACAGAGAACTCAGAGTGATGAGTCTCAGTCATCACATCCTTCCTCAAATTATCAGTAGAAGGTACCACTAACCGTCCCTTGTACCTTAAACCTCCATCAGCCCCAACATAGTAGAATGGAACCTCTCCAGAAGCTATCTTTGCGACCTTGTCGACACACTGTTGATCGGTGAGTTGTGCTTGTAAAACCTTGCGAATGATGGAAGGTGTAACCACCATGCAAGCCATAAAAGCATCCGACAACTCATCCACACTCTTTAAAGCATTCCACTGAGTAGTGAATAGAGCAGAAAGACTACCAACAGGTCGGCGACTGAGTGCATCCGCCACTACATTCGCTTTCCCTGGATGGTACTGTATAGAAAAATGATAATCTTTTACAAACTCCAACCACCTGCGCTGTCTCATATTTAGCTCCCGCTGAGTGAACAAGTACTGCCGACTCTTGTGATCACTGAATAATCTGAAGGACTCACCCAACAGATAATGCCTCCAAACACGCAAGGCAAAGACCACTGCTGCCAACTCCAAATCATGTGTTGGATAATTAAGCTCATGAGGCTTAAGTTTCCGAGATCCATAAGAAATCGGTCGCTCCTCCTGCATCAATACACATCCAAGACCCTGCAACGAAGCATCCGTGTAAACAAGATACTCTATCCCGCTCTGCGGAGTAGCCAGAACCGGTGCAGAAGTCAGCTTCCTTTTCAGCTCATCAAAAGCTCACTGACAGTGTTCATCCCACACGAACTGTACACCCTTCTTGGTCAGATGAGTGAGTGGTCCTACTATCTTGGAGAACCCCTGGATGAATCTCCTGTAATATCCTGCCAGACCGAGAAAACTCCAAATCTCAATAGGTGATGTAGGCTGTCCCCACTCAACCACCGCTGAAACCTTGGCCGGATCCACTGCTATCCCCTTTTCTGACACCACGTGACCCAGAAATTTCACCTCCCGCTGCCAAAATTCACACTTCTCGAACTTGGCATATAACTGGTGCTTATGAAGCGTCTGCAAGATTATGCGAAGATGTCTAGCATGATCGTCCTCCGACCGAGAATAGATCAAGATGTCATCAATAAAGACAATAACAAACTGATCCAAATAAGCCCGGAAGACTCTATTCATTAAGTCCATGAATACTGCAGGTGCATTAGTCGTCCCAAACGGCATAACTCGAAACTCATAAGAACCATATCGTGTGAGAAATGCTGTCTTAGGAACATCCTGCTCCCTGACCCTCAGCTGATGATACCCAGAACGCAGATCAATCTTGGAGAAATATGTGGCTCCCCTTAACTGATCAAACAAGTCATCAATCCTGGGCAAAGGATACTTGTTACGAATCGTAACCTTGTTCAACTCCCTGTAATCTATACACAGACGAAGCGAACCATCCTTCTTCTTTACAAACAGAACCGGTGCTCCCCAAGGTGATGTACTCCTACAAATAAAACCCTGGCTGAGTAACTGCTGAATCTGATCCCTCAGCTCTCTCATCTCTACCGGTGCCATCCTATAGGGTACTCTAGAAATAGGCGCAGTGCCTGGAGCTAAGTCTATCACAAAATCGATCTCGCGACTAGGTGGCAACCCTGGAATCTCCTGAAATACATCCAGGAAATCCTGTATAATCGGTATGTTATCCAATGACACAGTAATCCCCTCCTCATTTTCTTCCTCCACATGGAACAAATAGGTGCTATCGCCCCCTTTAGAACGTGGCATAGCTACTACATACATATCCTGACCAGGTATGGTAAAAATAATAGATCTGTCAAAACAAACAACTTGGGCATGGTAGTGAGACAACCAATCCATCCCAAGTATCACATCATAAGTGTGCATGTCCAGGACCAATAGATTGGCTAGAAATCTGAGTCTGCCAATATCTAGTGTCACAGGCCCATCACTCTCATGTATAATAGCTGTATCACCCAATGGTGTAGAAATACCCTAAGGTCTAGTGCATACCCTCGTCCTCATCCCAGACAAAGCAACAAAAGTCCTACCTACAAATGAGTATGTAGCACCCGTATCAAATAAAACACGTCCATGCAAACCATGAATAAGAAACTTACCCTCAATAGTCTGAGGTGCCTGAACATCCTGTGGCATGGGGTTATACACCCTGCCATAGTGCAACTGCTGTGGTGTCTATCCCTGAGTCTGCGGCGGTGCCGGTAAAGCCAGATGTGTCTGTCCCTGAATCCGTGGAACCTGTGGAGCTGGTAGAGGCACTGGCGCCCTCTGTCCCTGCTGCACATACTGTCTCTGTCCCTGTCCTTGTCCTGCTTTAGGACACTGCCTGGTGGTATGACCATACTCTCCACAAGTGTAACAACTACCCTGGAAAGTACCAAATGGCCTCCTCTATCGGTTAGCCTGTGGCTGACCCTGTCCGGCCTGTGGTCCTCCATTCTGTTGCCTCTGAATAGGTGCCCCATTCCGGTGAGCATCTGAACCACCTTTGTGCTTCTTCCAAGGCTGTTGTCCTTGGAACTTGCCTTTGTCATTCTGCCGGTGACCATTGCCATTCCCCTTTTTAGCTGACTGATTAGTAGAGTCTTTATCTCCCCGCTTCTCACCACGAGCCTGTCTGATGTCCACAGTCAACTGATACTGTTGTAGAGCGGCGTCTACCACCTGAGCATAAGTAGTATAGGCTGGACTACCTGTAATAGCTCTCTTGATAGACCACATCAGTCCCTTGACAAAACTGTTGCGCTTCTTCTCCTCTGTATCCACCTCCTCCGGTGCAAAGAGAGACAAGCGTGTGAACTGCTGCTCATACTCCGCCACTGTCATGTTTCCCTACTGCAGACTTAGAAACTCGGTTTTCATAGCTACCCTGACTGCATAGGGAAAATATTTCTCATCAAAGCGAGCACTGAACTCATCATAAGACAATGTCATCCTCTCCTCTGAGGTGGTAACTGACTCCCACCACTGTAGTGCATCCCCAACTAGCTTGAAAGTAGCAAGCATCTGCTTCTGAACCTCCGTGCACTGAACCAAACGAAGATGACGCTCAATGTCCTGTTTCCACTGGTGAGCTGCTCTCGCATTGGTTGAGCCTGAGAACACAGGTGGACTCCCCTTTGTGAAAGAGCTCCTAGCCTTTCCCCAAGAATCCGTCTGAACCACTGGTGCTGGTACAGGTGCCGGCTGTACCTGAGGCTGATTCCGAAGTGCAGCTGTTACCCCAGCCTCTATAGCCCGAGCAACGAGGTCATTGAGGTGAGGAGGAATCTCTGGATCTCTGACCTGGTCCAGAGTCTGTTGAACATTCTCCTGTTCCTCTTGAAACTGATCCATGTCATCTTGAAACCCAAGCCTTTGCTGCTCTTCCTCCATTTGCTGACGCCGTAGGAGATATTGTTGCCTATGTGCCGTTCTCCTTTCCTTCCTAGTTCCTTGCATGTTTTGTCCATTTCTAGCGTTAACCATCTGTTAACACGAAAAGACAGACGTCAGTACCCTTTCTATACGAACCATAAGGAATACAATGAATCCTAACTTAAGCTCTATTCAAGAGAAAACGCTACGCAGAAGACTTAATACGAAACATCCTAGAGACACTTGAACCTGGAGTGCTCTGATACCAACTGTGATACCCCTCAGATCCGAGACACGGGTTGATCAGGCCCAGGCCCAAACCCGAGGGAATATCAAACAATTAATATTTTACAATGAACACGGAATACAAAATAAATTAAGAAATGAAATTAAAGCTGGAAGGAACTAAAAATAGAATCCGCAAAATATTATAATTATTAAAATCCATCAAACCCAAACTCCAAAACTCTATCAGTTTACAACTTGGGAATCCATCTCTAGTGGACCCCTATTAAACATCCAAACGGAAGATAGAATAAATGTAATAAACGTCCAGAAATAAAACTATAGAGAGAGCCCTACATCGTCGGAAGAGTGAATAGAGACCTTTGCTCAGCACGAATACATCTAAGCCTGGAACTGTCGTATACCTGAAAAATATAAGTGGGTCAGGCCCACGCGCAAGTTCTATACTACTACAATCCAAACAGAGGCCCGATACGCATGTACATCCTAACCAATTCAACAATAGCTAATAGTCCGTAAATATATATATAGTCACACTAAAGGACTCTCACTGGATTACAGGCCGGTCTCAACCTGAATAGAGGTAACATGCTAAAACGCACACGAAGTGGGCATATGTACCTATACCTAAACAGGGTACACCTCCAACCATCGTAGCCAGCTACACATCCCGATGCATATACGCTCCCTAGCCATCGGTCCTGAGGCTCAAGCTCATACCGAGGCACCATAGCAGTACATATATAAAATCCATCCAAAATCCCTGGTATTGCCGCTCAACAAGTAGTTGCCATGACAATACAAATCCACGGGACTTAACTTTTAGTTAATCCCATTCTTATTCCAAGTAGGTGGGTAATGGTATTGATTTAAAAACCAAACCCATCCTAAGTATGCCACCGTCCCATACCGGTGCCTACTTTCCAATCCTCTAGTAGTCAATAATACCAATAAATCAAGTATATATCAACTAAATTCCAACATCCAACATTCAATGTTAGCAGTGATAAAATAAGCATTGATAAACAGGGTCACAACAACAACATATACATGCCCAATGTAAGTTGTTCCCTTTAGTCTGATATAAAGACAGAATTAATTAAAACTTCCATTTAACACCTTACAAATGACATACAGATATGTAGGGTATGTATCACAAAATCCTAACCTCCACAGTTGATACTAACTGTGATAATGTAAGCATCAAAACAATATTCACAGTACGTATGTAGACATGCTCAAATTATCGTGTTCAACAAAACCGATCTAGTGTTAAACTCAAATCCTCCTAGTATTTAAGTTCCAACAGTTGCTATTACAGAAATTAAGATAGCTATCATCTAGACCCATCCTTCCAATAATTTATACTAGCAGTGGTAAGGAAAAACGTGAACCATAGAACCACAATGCATCCACAAACATGCATAGTCTAGGTTGAACAAGCATACAACACTACTGTAACTACCAGTTTCATAGCAAAACAGATATCATTTTAGTTTGGTTTAATCTTCATTAATCCTGGAATCATTTAAGAGTGCAAAGAGTATGAAGCCTAAGGGAAAGAGTAAGGATAGAATCTTGCCTCAGAAACTTTTGTTCAAAGTTTCAACGTCGTCTTCTTAAAAAATCCCGGCGAGTTCCAAAACCCGGCTACTGTTCATGGGTACAAAACACTGTTCCCGAGGTTAAACTCTGATCTCCACCGTTTAGATTGTGCGTCACTAAGTCATGAACCTCTCCTCCAAAATTCAGCATAATCGGACCACGGACGAAGCGGGATCAGATGTTTGATGAAATCTGGGCAGAATGGAAAAAACCTGTGCGACCCAGTTACTGTTCACGAGTACGAATCACTATTCCCGAGGTCAAACTCTGATCTCCACCGTTCAGATTGCGCGTCACTGAGTCGTGAACCTCTCCTCCAAAATTCAGCTCGATCGGACCACGGACGAAGCAGGATCGGATGTTTGATGAAATCTGGGCAGAATGGAAAAAACCTGTGCGACCCAGTTACTGTTCATAAGTACGAATCACTGTTCCTGAGGTCAAACTCTGATCTCCACCGTTCAGATTGTGCGTCACTGAGTCGTGAACCTCTCCTCCAATATTTAGCTCGATCGGACCACGGACGAACGGGATCGGAGCTTTGATCAAACCTTGGCAGAATGTGAAAAACTGCATTTTTCCTTCTCCACTTCCACAAAACGTGTGCTTTGTTTAAAAAAACCCTACACAGATGTCTACCTTATACTTATAAAGTTTTTCTAAACCCTAGGTTCATTTAAGTCCAACTCACAATCCTAACCGGCCCATCCAATTAACGTAGAAACCTACGACGGCTATAATATAAAACCCTAATTTATACTATAATTAAAACCCTAGTTAGATGTATTTACCTAATTACCCTATTCACCATTAAATACTTAACAAATAATCTAATTGAACAAAATAATAATTAGTAAACCCAATTAAACCAAATAAGACACACATAAAATAAGACACACATAGAATAATTAAACCAATTACACTTAAACCATTAATGCCAATTAAATAATTAAAACACTAACAAGTAATTCCAATCAAATAACTAAAAATAAATATCATTTAAATAAATTAAATCACCACAAAAGAAATAATTAAGCACCTAATAAAAAAATATTGACACATAATCAAATAAAATGCACTTAAATAATAAATTAAATACCAGGAATATCCTTTTTAAAATTAGGGGTATTACACGTTAGGTGCCATGATCCACTTTAGTTATTTTCGTATTTTAGATTTTAAGTTGAGGACCTTGAGAATCTATATCTTGTTACTTTGTAAAACATGTTTCTATGTTGTTTAAATTGCATGAATGGTGTGATTTATACTAGAAATGATCTAAGGTAACTTAGGATACTCCCTGAGTCTTATCTTGACATAGACATTAGGTGGCATCAGCCCCTTTGACTTGTTTCACCTTAAGGTGATAGTTTTGTAAAATGCTAGGTCAATGCATACTCATTTCCTACGAGTAGCTTTATGTTACTTACCCTGAAGTTATTGAGGATTTGTTTAAGGTACGAAGGCTTGGTTTGTGATGCTCATCATTCCTTGGATGACTTGTAGCTTTTAAATTTCCATTTTATGCAAATGTTAGCATGAAATGTCATTTTGTAGCTTTGTATATCAAAACTTGTATATTTGATTCCATACATGTAATGTGTATATAAGTACACTATTTTCAACGTATTTGACATGTATGAGTAGAGGCCATAGGCCAATGGCATCAAATATGTATTCTATGCACTTTCATTTTCAAGGTTTATTATGAAAATATTAAAAAATGACAAGTCATTGCTTCACCATATTTGTATCGGATGTAGAAATTCCATTTTTATTTTTTCATAGGGTCTCATTAATCATGTATTAAGTGTGGCTAAGGGCCAAATGGTAATTTGAAGCCGTTTCGTAATTTTAAATTTCAAAATTTTCATTTCATTTGCATTTTCGCCTTTTTGGCCGTTGGGGGTCGGATTTTGCATCGGCAATATTTTTAAGACATGGACCATTGTAGCACATCCTAATAGGTAAGTTACATTTATGTGCATGATCGTTTTGAAGAAAAACCTCATCATTGGTAATTTGAGCCTCCTATGGACTCATTTTGCATTTTTTTTGCATAATATGATTTTAGGGCATTTTGGGGTTTTCCTTCGATAAATAAATTCCGGTCTTCACATGGTCACTTAGAAAATGTGATTTTGTGGGGGGGGGGGGAGGGGGGGGGGAGATTCTTCTTCGTGTTTTTTCAGAAAATGTCGTCTTGGTACCGGAAATCCCTCGTGAAGTTCAGTTTTCAGTTTTGCACTTTAGCAGCTTTTTAACCCTCATGACCTAATTTCATGGAGGGGCATTCTGGGTATTTCCTAATATATTTTTTTTCATCTTCTTCCATGTAACCGGGTAGAAAACTTAATTTTAGGGGGGATTTCTTCCTTGTGTTTTTCCAGAAAAATTCGTTTGATAGCCCGTTTTTGCTTTCAAATGTGGACAATTACTGTAGTAGTTCTTTTTGGCCCTCTTGACCTTTTCGGATCTAGGGTCATTTTAGATATTTCATAGTGAGTTTTTTGCATTTTCTTTTAGGTAGTCAGGTAGAAAACTCGATTTTAGGGGGGATTTCTTATTCGTGTTTTTTTAGAAAAATTCATTTTGGATCTCGTTTAGGCTCTTAGCTCTGGCTTAAACTTTTTTTCCCCTTGGCATGTCATGGTGCTTGTCATGAAGCTCGTGGGGTGCTCGTCTCGACATCGATTCTTGTTTTCGCTCGTTTTCCTTCGTCTAGACTCCAAATCGAGTGAAACTTTTTTTGAGCTTGACTAATTTTTTACTGTCTTTCCAACGGTGTGCTCGGTTGCACCCGGATCTTCTTAAAAAATTACCAGTTTTCCCTTTTAGCCTTAAGTGCTCGTTTTTCTTCGTCATGCCATTTCTCCTTCGTCCAAACTCCAAATCTTGTGATTCTTGAGTCCATCTTGATTAGTTTTTCATTGTCTTTCCAGTGGTATGCTCAGTGGCACCTGAATTCATATTTTTAGAAAATTATTATTTTGCCCCTGGGGCTTATTTGTCATATTTTCGATCTTTTGCTTCCGCATCAGTTCTCATTGAGTTCCACGACCTTATGGAAGGTCACTTTGACTTCTTAGAGTCTTGTTTTCTGTTTTCGCTTTTGCATTCAGATCCGTTATCGGGTCAATCTTCGGTTCATCACAGGACACACTGGTTTGAAAAACCAGGGCCGTCACATGTATATCATTGTATATTAAGGAAAAAAACTTTATTAGGTTAGGTTTTGGTCAGAGATAATTTATTTATTGGTTTTCAGAGGTTTGGTAGAGAGAACTAATGGCTGGTCTAACTCCTGGGCTGGCTGAGATGGCGGTGGTGGTGGAGATGGTATGTGCTCAGCCTCAGTATCACCCTGTGAAGAAGATGCCTCGTTTAAAGACTGTAGGCGGTTGTCAGCTGGAGACCGAGGTAGAGTGGGTTCCTGGGCATGAGATGGACCTGCCTCGTCGTCCAAACTCGGCCTGCCCCAGCGGTGATAGTGTCCACAGGCTACAGTCTTGACCTTAGTCATGATCTGCAAAATAAAAGGAAAAACTTACCAAGGAAGTCAGTGCCGATATAAAGAATTAAAGCACAGTTCATAGAATCATGTATGTCAAATAGAATAGACAAAACAGATAGGGAACATGAATCTATTTAAGTGACAAGGAATAAATGACATGATGTGAAACATGCTAGACAGTATAAGTATAGAATGCATCTAATGTGGAAAACACAGGCATTGGGCATGTATGAGATGGTATGAAACACAAGAGATGGTGTGTGAGATGTGTGAAACAAATTTGTGAAGTTCGATCGATCATAAAAATGTGAGATCGATTCAAGTTCGATCGATCAAGAATAAGTGAGAACGATCTGTTATAGATCGATTGAATAAAAAGTTCGATCGATCGAACTGTGAAGTGAAACTCAAAAAGTCACAGATCTGTGATGTGGATGGCATGGGGCCTTCACGAACATGGTCGTGGGCCCATCAACACAACAAATCAACCTATTGGGTCACTTGGTTTGGCCCATATTCCAAAAATCGAATCAAAATCATGAAAAATACAAAAACATATTGATAAGTGCTTAAATGTTGCACATTTCAGCACCTAAGCTAGGGTATTTCAGTCTTTGTATCTATCTTAATTTCATATTTTAGTCCTAATTTATGTTTATGTGTATTTCAGGGCAATAAAGTTAAAATGAGTTAAGAACAGTCCATTAAAGCCTTTTTAGAGTCAAGCAAAGATATTCAGAAAAAGCTCAGAAAATGGCAAAAAGGAGGTCGCAGCCCATTGCTCGTATAGTGTGTTTATTCTTCAAAAGCGGTCAATCTTAGGCCTTTGATGATGTTCCCAAATATGAAGAAGCAAACTAATGAGCCTTGGGCTAAAATGGAGCTAAATAGGGCTTAAAGGAAATTTCCAACTCTGGGAGGATCGATCCCCCAGGGTGGGGGATCCATCCCGCAGGACTTGGCAATATTATAGAGTTTTTTTATTGTTTGGGCATATTTTGTGAACTATTGGACTTCAATAGGGTTGTTACTTAAGGCCCAGTGAGTCATTAGATTAGGGTTAGTATTTATTTTATTTAGGTAAATATTATTTGGATATTAAGTTTTGAGTATTCTGTATCGATATTTTTATTCTCTCTGGAAAACACGAAGAAGAAAAAGTTAGGGTTCTTGAGAAAAGCTCAGAGAAGAAGAAGAGGAGCCAGATGAATCAAAGGATGGGGCTTGTTGACATCTTGCATCCATCAACCATGAGTGGCTGATTCTTCAACTTAGGGTTGGATAAACCCTAAGCATGTAACCTAATTCTTAACTCTTGACTTTTGGGGATTAATTTGTGTAATTTATGTTATAGCCTTGATAGATATATATTAATTCTTTCATTTGATTGTCTATGTCAATTTCATATTGTCTTATATGTTTTTGAATGATAATCAATTTCTACACTTGATTTCTTTGTGACTTGAATCTTGTGATGGCTATACATTGTATTAATTAGATGTAATTGTGTTTTGATTTGATGAAAATTACTTTTATTAGATGGGTTGTACTACAAAATTAGGTTAATGTCTTGTCTAAATAGTTTAATTTCAGGCTTAGTTAGTTTAATTCAAAGTTAATTAATTTAATTGCAATTTAATTCCTAGGTAAGTAGACAATCCATACTAGTGCTTAAAATCCATACTTATTGTCACAATTGCATTACCCTCTAGATTAATGTGTGTTGAAATTGTAACTTAAATTGATGAATCATGCTTTGAATTGGTGAATTACACTACACTTAGTTTAATTGTCATTAGGTAGTTGATTCATGCTTGAAATTGATGGTTTATACTTTTTATTGCAATTATTAGCCACATTCTAGATTACACATTTTTATTCCCCAATTAGTTAAAAGTTAATGAGTTAGAAAATGTGCTTAGTGGTGAATCCTACACCCTAAGTCTCTTTCCAATCTTTTATACTCTACTCTTTATTTGCATTATTAAGTTTAAAATTAGTCTAATCACAAAACCAAACCTTTTTAGCAATCACATAAGCACTAAAGTATAATTCAATTCTGAAAAACCTATAATTGTCTAGATCTCTTAGGACGATCCCTGCTCACTTCATACTCCATAGTATAAGTGTTTAGTGGTTTTATAAATTTTAAAATATGGTGCCCACTTGACATTATTTCTAAACCTAAAGTGTTGTGCATTATTTTGTGCACACGCTCGATCGCACCACATATATATACAAAGAGCTCAAAGCTTTATCAATGGAGTTATTCATCATGGAAACAACTTAGATCTAACATTTAGAGCATGTATGAATCAAATCTAAGCTTGAATCAAAGAGATGAGGTTCGAATCTCACCGGAGTGAAGAGAGAAGTGGAGATGCGAAGGGGGGTGAGATGCGAGTCAAGATCCGAGAGGAGAGAGAGTGATTCGACGCTTGGGATGCTTGCCGGAGATGGAGAAGAGTTGGGATGTAGCGACGAAGGGGAAATGAGGGTCTGAGATCGATTCTTGTTGAATCGATCAAATGACCCTGAATCGATTTTAAAAACATTCCCTTACCAGTTCGATCGATCGAACTGACATCGATCTCTCCTCTTAAGTAACAAAGTATTTTTTTTGATTTTATTTTATTTTGGTTTTTTGAATAACATATTTTTGGAAAATAAAAATAATAAAATATATATATATATATATTGGAATTTTTGAAATTTAAAACAAAGTCAAAACAAAGTCAAAATTGAAAAACAAAGAACAAAGATCGATCTTTCCAAGATCGATCACAGAATACCTTCGATCGATCGAAAATGCATAGAATTGAAGAAATGTTCGATCGATGAGACAGAAAGGCTTTTGGATGCAGGTTCAAAAAATTTCTAAGTGTTGGAACTGCAAATCGATCCAAGATGAAGTTGGATCGATCGAAGAAGTTTAGATCGATCTAGGAACAAGTTCGAACGATGGGACAGAGAGCTGAAATATGCAGGTTTTGTTCGAACCATTGGACAGAGAGTGATTTAGATGCAAATTTGATGCACGTGGGAAGTTCGATCGATTGAACTCATTTTGAGATCGATCAAACTTATGAAAAATGCTCAATTTCAACATAAAAGTGCATGCAATCCTAATCACAGTTCCTAGCAATGCATATGAACCCAAAGCCAATATCTAGACTTCGCAAGAATGAAATTAAAGATATAAATGAGGGAGGAATAGGGTTTTGACACCCTACGAAATGGCTTGCTAGTCTTTAACATCTTTAGCAAGACGTTTGGCTCTTTTAGCCTAGATCAAACATCTTGTAGTGCATCCCCTCCTTGATGGGGTGATAAGTGCTTTGAACTCCACCCAATAAATGGTTCTTTAAGGAACTTGTTGGATTAAGCTCAAAAGACGGTTTCGGTCCTTGGTCAAGACAATCTTTGGGCTTCCACGCCCTTTCAAAACAAGATTTTGAAACAACTTTCTTAGGTTTTAAGGTAGAAGATGAACTTTTTGAAACTTTGGTCTCACACAAAAACTCAATCCCTTCACTTTTAAAGTCATAACATTTCTTTACAACATTCACTTCTTCATGCTTGTCAAATGAGTTGGGGGTTGGATTGAAAATATTCAACTTTACCTTTATGTGGCCAAATGAAATCTTCATTATCCTCGTCCTACAATTAATGTTGGCATTCGCGGTTGCCAAGAAAGGACGGCCAAAGATAACAGGAATTTGGTTCTTAGGATTTGGGACCGGTTCTGTGTCAATGACAACAAAATCAACGGGAAAGAAGAATTTATCAATTTTAATTAAGACATCCTCAATGATACCCCTAGGATTTTTTATGGATCGGTTGGCAAGTTGTAAAACTATCGACGTCGGTGAACCGAGTATGGAAGAAGATTAACACTTACTCCTAATTCAAGAAGAGCCCGATTAATGATATGATCACCAATGATACATGAAGTGGTAGGTGAACCGGGGTCCTTAAACTTTGGAAGAGTGTTATGCTGCAAAATTGAGCTTACTTGCTCGGTTAAGACCACTTTTTTAGATGCTTGGCTTTTGTTCTTCCTCTTTTGGGTGCACAAGTCTTTTAAGAACTTGGCATAAGCCAGAGTTTGCTTGATTGCATCCAAAAGTGGAAGATTGACTTTCACTTGCCTAAACACATCCATGATTTCATTTACTTTGGCCTTTTGCTTGTCATTTGAAATGGATCCTTTTAAGGTATCGGGGAATGGAGCTTTTGGTTCAAAAATATTTTCAGAATTTTTCCTTGAAGTCTCTTCAACACAAGAAGTTTTCAAATCATTTCGCAAATCTTTCTTTTCAAAATCACTTTTCACATCACTTTTCAACACATTCTCATTTATATGGTCATGCACATGCAATGAAGGAGGAATATGATATGAAACGGGACGGGTGTCAACTTGTGGTTGCACCGGTTCACTCTCTTCATTGGACATACCCACTCCATTGTCCACAACTTTTCCACTTCTTAAGGTAGTCACTGCATTGACATGCTCAATTGTGTGACCTTCCGATGAGGAATGAGTCTCCACAACAAATTGTTGCTTTTGTGGGGCATTCAAAGGCATTTTTCTTTTCTCTCTAGTATTTAAAGTGCTAGCTATTTGCCCTACTTGGGTTTCTAGCTTAGCAATAGATTGAGAGTGAGAATGAAGTAATTGTGTGTTTGCCTCTAAAGTGTCCAAAGCGGTCAAAACTTTCTCTTCAAAAGCAGGACTTCTAACATTCCTTGGGAATATGATGGTTGATTAGAAAAATGAGAATTAGAGAATTGGTTTCCTTGTGATTGGTATGATGATCTAAAACCTTGGGAACCTTGGCCTTGCATTGGAGGTGGAATGTACTTTCCTTGAAAACCACCTTGGGAAGGGTTTGAGCCCTCCCCTTGGCTTTTCCAAGAGATATTCGGTTGATTCCTCCAACTAGGATTGTAATGATTACCATAAGGATTGTTCCCTGATTAGCAAAAACAGCATTTACTTGTTCATGATGCTCACTTTGCACATGTCCATGGGAACAATTGGAAGTAGAATGTAAAACACTTGAATAGGTCATACAGGTCTCATTAGATGCATGATGAGAATGGTTAGGGAAAGAAGATACTTGATTCGCCGAGTTTTGGTTGTTCAAAAATTGATCAAACCTTTAAGATAATGATTTCATTTCGGCGGCAATTTCATTGGAGTGGTTAACTTGATGTAAGCTAACACTCTTCCTACCTTTAGAATTTCTACCATTCTTCGAAGATAAAGTACGATGCAAAAGAATTTTCACTCATGCTCTCATAAAGACGCCACACGTCATCCTCATGCCTATCAATGTAAGAGCCACCCATGGAAGCATCAACCATGCACTTGTAATTATCCGATAAGCTCTCAAAGAAATATTGAACTAATTGCCATTTAGGCATGTCATGATATGGACACTTCCTAACCAATTCATTACAGCGTTCCCATGCCTCATGAAATGTTTCCTCATCCCCATATAAAAATTCCCTAATTGAAGTTCTCATGGCATTGGTCTTAGAAACCGGATAGTAATTCTTCAAGAACTCTTGTTGCATTTTTGCCCAAGAAGTTATTGAAAAGGGTCCAAGATTGTTAAACCAATATTTTGCCTTGTCTTTAAGGGTGAATGGGAAAAGTTTAAGCCTTAAGAAACTCATCCAAATGCTTGTAAGGTTCTTCACTTGGAAGTCCATGATAGTTAAGAAGCATTTATATGGTTTGTGGCTTGATTTCATAGTGGTGTGCTCTAAATGGTGGCAATTAAATGTATGTGGGTGCATTATATTCATTAGGCACATAGTGATCTTTTAAATCAAGGGGAGGATTAGCAATTGGAGGTGCAACATGGGCACCTTGATTGCGTTAAATGATGGGAGGTGGTGGAGCATAGATTGGCCTTGGCATTCCCATTGGAACTTGGCCTTGTTGTTGTGGTGATTGAACAAATTGTCTCGGCATGCCTAATGGAACTTGCATGTTATCATGATGCACATTGGGGTGGAGGATGCCTTGTTGGTCTATGTAACCAAGGTCCTCCACATAGTCCTCATTGTGTCCTTCCATTGACGAAATGGATTGACTAAAACTACCTCTTCCCCTAGGGTTTTGAACAATGGATTCAAGATGAAAATTTAAAAGGACAAGAGTGGGTTTCAATGATCTACGACCTTGCATGCACAATGCAACACAATAAGCAATAAGAACAAAAACTTCACCTTCACAACAAATTAACAATCATCAACTTTCCTTCACATACAATGTTCCCATACTCCCATGCTTTAACAAAAATATGCAAGAAAAGTAAATTGCCTCCACGTGGGCTTACAATTTATCTAAGTATTGAAATATAAGCCTCCACGCGAGCCGACGATTTAACTAAGAGTTTGAGTAAGAAAAAGCTCACAAAGGTCCTTTAGCACTTCAACTCCAAATTTTTAGCTTTTAGCTTAGCAATTTTTTTTTGGATTTTAGCCTTTTTTTTCCTTGCTTGCTTAACTCCTTTGCTTGAATGTTCTTATGCTCGCCTCTTAGCTCAATGCACCTTGTCAAACAAGAACAAACACAATAAGTAACAAAATTTGAAAACAAAGTAAAGACACGATCAAAAAAGTACTAATTCCTAATTGATTCCACAAATATGACGTTGCCAATCAATCAATCCCCGGCAACGGTGCCAAAAACTATGATGACTTCCCGAGCATGCGCACAAAATAATGCACAACACTTTGAGTTTGGAAATTAGTGTCAAGTGGGTATCATACTTTAAATTTATAAACCGCTTAACACCTATACTATGTAGTATGAATGAGAAGGGATCGTCCAAAAGGATTGAGGGGTCATACTAGGTTGAGGAATTAAGATTAGGGTTGGTAGGTCGAGTGATCAAAATAGTGGTTGGTGGTTGAATTACACTAAGATGCAATTTAAACTAGAGTAAACAATAATGCAATAAGGAGAATAAAAGAGAGAGAGATCTTGGGGTTTAGAGATCACCACTAAGCATATTTTTCTACACCTTTAATGAATGATTAATGAGGGGAAAAATATGTATTAAAACAAAAGTGTGTGTGTGGTTATTTCAAAAAGCATGGATGACAAATTAAGCATATATTGTCTAAAGAACATAGTGGATAACACAACATATCAAATTAAGCCACTAATCCTTTCTTTAAGCTCACAACCAAACACATCACAAGGTTAGAGATATATGTTACTTGCTTTCATAAGTATAGAACATCAACAACAAGCATGGATTGTCCACCCATTTAACAACTGCACTAAAACTAAGCTAATGACATGAAATTAAACTAATTAAACTAAGGAAGAGGTACAATCCATCAAGAAATGAGTATGAACTATTAAATAAACTACAAGAACATTCCATTAAGCACTATGTCTTAAAAATCTCTAGATCTATAGCATCAATACACATAAACATGCATCAATAACACAAGAAATAGAGACAAACACATGAACATTTATTCTAACATACATAGACATATTGATAGAATGAAATGATCAATTGGAAGCATTAAACCACATAAATCATTGAATAAACAAGATCTATATATATAAAAGTGTCAAGACATGAATCACAATACAAATTCCCTCAAAAATACATAAATCAAGAAGTAAAAAGCATGCTTATGGCTAACTCTAGCCCCAAAAGGATGTCTAGCTACTCATGGATGATGTCCTCCAACCCTCAAGGGCAAGCTCTATGGAAGAAATCTGCTCCTTGGTTGATGAAGAGTCTGCAATGGTGTCTCTAGCCTCCTCCTCTCCTTTACTTCCTCACTAAGTATTATCTTCTTTAAGTATGTCTCTCCCTCTATAAAAGTGGCTCATATTCCTTATATAGGTAGGTCAAAAGTCACCCCAAATGGGCTGGGCTCGTACACCAATAATTCTCTAATGATTGGATATGAGACAACTTTTAATGAGTTGGAATTTGAATTTTTCTCGGGATTTGGGAAGTTTAATCAATCAAACTTGAGGTGAGATCGATCGAACATGGCTGAGATCTATCGAATTGAAGCTGAATCGATCCTCAATGGCAGCGCCTTTTTGGATAAAAACAAATCTGAGATATTTTGAAGATATTTTTGGGAAAAGGATAAAAGTGGTTGGTAGGGTGGTACAGCCGGATAAGATCTGGCATGTGGATAAGGACAAGAAGGTTCGATCGATCAGAGAATGATGTTGGATTGATCGAACTTTTGGGATCTCTGAAAATGACATCATGACCTGGATCTATCTTGAAGTGCTGAGATCGATGGAAGTTGGATCGATCAAACTTTTCTTGAGATCGATCGAAGTTTTTGAAATTCCACCCTTTGCTTCCTTTTGCTCTACTTTGCTCCTTTCTTTGATTCATCCCAGAATTGCTTCATTTCTGCTCTTATTTAGCTGAGTTAGCTTATTTTGGGGATAAGTACCTGAAAGTAGAAATAACACGAAATCAATCTAAAACGGGAAAATAAGATAGATAAAGGTCCTAGAACACCTAAGTTTAAGGGGTTTAAATACGCACTTTTTAGCGCTCATCACTTACCATATTACAGTATTAAAAATTGAAACCTTACCCAAAACTAGCGCAAATGTAATAACTCGGTCTTTTTCCTCCTTTTTCTTTTCAACAATTTTCTTTTTTCGTCTTTTCCCTATTTCGTCTTTTTGCCCTTTTTTATTTTTCCTTGCATAACCTCACTTGTGCTCGGATTTGATTCCAGTTTTGCATGCATTCGTGATATTTGATTTCCATGACATTTGTATTTTTACTTTTGTAGAAAATACATTCTAGTTGCTTACTTTTTCATAAAGGACATGGATGCATTTATTATTGTAATTATTCATTACTTTTGGGGTTTTGGTGTAATTATGTAAAAATAATTATTTTTCGTCTTAGGAACCTTTTTGTAATTTAATTTGTAAGATATTTTGAAAAAGGACATTTTTGTAATTTTTGAAAAATGTGACAAGTGTCACATTCTCATGGTGCCCATTTGTTGGCAATGGGGTGGAGTGATTTGGATGTGTAATCTTTTGACATTTGGAGGGCTCCATGCACCCACATATTGGCCTAGGATTGGTGCATATGTTGGCTTTGATTGTTAACAAGTGTAGGCTTAGGATTAAGCCTAGGAAGGAGCCTTGGATTGTGACAAGTGTAGGATCATGATTTAGTCTTGCATTGCGTGTGTGTGAGAGGTAGTGTAAGAACACATAGTGAGTGGAGGATTTCTAGCCCTTCCACTCACCATTTCACACTTTATCTTTTTCATTTCACATGTTCTTCAAGAACCCTAGCCTAGCCACCATTGGAGAAAAGCTTGGTTAATAGCTTTGACTTCATTTTTGGCCTCCTTCCATTCACCCTAAACTTAGAACCTTGGAATACAAAAGTTTTCCCTCACTCTCCTCTTCATTAACCCTAAACTTGTTTTCCATTTTGAGCTTGGTTGTTTGGATTATAGAGATTCAATTCTCTATTGAGGTAGGGGTGGTAGTATGTTTATATTTTAAGTGTTTTAAAATCCTTTGGGGTTTAATATATATTGTATACATGCTTTTAGAATTGTAGTATTGCATACTATAGGAAATCCTTATGATTGACTTAGGATTTTGTTGATTAAGCATATATATTGTGTATGTATCTTGAGTAGGATTATTGATGTCGTATAGAACTCTCATTGATTTGAATTACTATACTATTGTAATGTTAATCCTACATTCTAGTAGATTACTATTGGTAATTGTGATTATTTTAGAAGCTTATTGTTAAAATGTTAAGATTTAATGTATAAAGCTTGTTGTTGAGGCATGATCGAAGTTGATAAGTTAGTGGTATTATTTTGCACATTATATCATGTTAAAGACTTGTCATTTAGTATATCATTCTAGACTTGAAACCCTAAGACATGGTTTGTGTGGTTTCAAAATGCTTGTGCATGGAAGGTGGTATATAAGCCTGAATATTATGTATAAGTTTTGAACTTGATGTATTTTGGATTCTCTTGGGACATGGTTACAAGTGACATGGCTAGAGTTTGGCTCTAGTACGGGAGGTATGAGTTATCCCCAATTGAGATAGTACGCACTTAGGATGGTTTTCCCTATGGGTTAATGCCCGGAATAACCGTTGAGGTCTCGGCAGAATTCCAAGCTTAGATGTCCAAGGATTCCACTTTTTGATTTCGCATTCAATTCCAAGTTGACAATCAATGTTTAAGTTGTAACTTGTAATTTTAGTTTCATGCGATTTGATGTTGTTAAGTACATCCATTTTGATATTGTGTTGCTAGATTCATTTAAGTTAGCTTAAGATGATCCCTTAGAACACCTTGAACATAGACATTAAGTGGAATGCTCCCTTGTATTCGTCTATATTAATCTTGCAATGATATTGAAACTTTAGGGTATACGCATATACTTCTTCCTACGAGTAACTTGATTACTCAACCTAGTGGTTTGGGTTGTTTTTCAGGTAAGGAGACTATGTTCTTGGATGCTCATCATCCTTAGAGGCTAATGAGCAATTTGGAACATTTTTGTACATTGACATGCAAGTGTTTAGCATGCTTAACTTTTGATGTCATATTTTGTATACCATGGGTGTATGGTACTTTAGGAGCTTATGTAACTTTCTTGACATGTAATGATACTTAAGTATTCACTTTTGACATTATAATCATGTATTATGGAGGCCAAGGGCCAAGCATGATTACTTTTGTACTTATACTCTTTTGGTATCAAACTTTTCTTCAAAAATGTATTTTAACCATCTTGGAGGTTTGCCACATGAAATTCTTGTAATTGACATGTTCATATGTTCAATCTTCCTTAAAATGAATCAATTTTTGATCTATGCATGTGGGTAGAATGAATCCCATAGGTTCCATTGTAATTCCATATGTTTGGAGGAGCTTTCAGCAGCATTTCGAGGAGTTTCAGTCGACCGAAACACCATCTCGGTCGACCAATCCCTTTTTGAGACCAAATGAATAGTAAAAATCAGCCTTCAGACATTCTGCGAGTTTCGGTCAACCAAAACTCTAAGTCGGTCGACCGAAATAGCCCCTGTGCACCGGCACTTCCAGATTTCAATTCAGCACTGATGGTCTAACTTCGAAAGACCATAACTTCTTCATTCCTTATCCAAATGGGGTAATTCTTAAGCCTAAACTCAGGGATTTTGAGTCAGCTTTCCAATGATACCTATGCCATTCTCAGATTCCAAACACAGTGAGAGATATTCACGTTTTAGTGGAGTAGTGTCAGTTTTCACTTCAACCGGAAAAGGGCAATTTGTGGGATTCTTAGCCAATGTTCTTAAAACCTCTTGGAATGTCTTAAAATGATTAGATTAGGTTGTATTCACCTTGTTTGACTTGTTTAGAGTCAAGTCTCTCTCTTTAATTGTGAATTAACCATTTTGCCCCTCGGATAACGAATTTTGTCCTTTTTAACCTTTGTTTCTGCCTTTTGCTCTCTTTAGGTCGTGTGATCTCATGAAAGGTCACATTTGTACCTTAGGAGTGATACCTATCTCTTAAGACCTTGGTTTATCATTTGCTTCCGCATTTCGAATCCGTTATCGGATTAACTTTCGGTTCATCACTGATGCACCGAGTTGAAAAACTTGGGCCGTCACAGCAAAAAAAAAAAATAATAATAATCTCAAGAATATGTATGATTCATAAAGTTTTATAAAAAAAAAAATATTAAACAATAATAACAAAATACTTACCGTATTACAGTCTTCACTCGATGGGTGGTTGTCACCAAATTGTAGCCTTCATAAACCCGATTCGGTTTTATAAGCGACTCTTCCAACAAAACCCAGTTACCAAGTTTCAGCGTGCGAAGTTGAAATATGGGGGCAAAATCGTTCTTATCAGTTAGTTCATAGACAGCATTATCATAAAAGTAGATAGTGTCACCACTAAACTGGTAGGCTCTCAGATCTCCATGGTTGGTATCCATCCGTTCGGAATTGTTATATGTAACGCCATTTAAGGTTTTAGAAAGTAGATTGAAAGAGTGAGTTTTAAGGGTTTTGCATAGGCAAGAAATATTTCTTGAGACAAGAGAGGGAGTCAGCTAGAGAGAGAAAATAGAAGAAGATTGAAAGACTTGGAAGGGTTTGTATAGACGGTTGAGACAAGAAAGGGAGCCAGGAGAGAGAAAATGGAAGAATATGGTTTTATGGTTTGTTAAAAAAGAGAGAGCGAGAGAGAGGACGTAAAAGTAGGATAAGAGTTAATATTTTAACATTAACTAAATAAATGAACGATCAGGATTAAATAGCTAGTTGGCCAACTGTCAAAACGATAAAGAAGATCAAACCAGTGCTACGGTTATTTACACACACCTTTTTGAAAGAAAACAAAAGACAACAAAAATACATATGTATATACTTTAGATGATAGAGAGAGAGTGAGTGTGTGTATATATGTATGTATATGTGGAATGGATGATGGTGATTGAGTATGGAGTGTTTGGGATGGATGGATAGTGAATCATAATAATGGGATAATGAAAGTGTTGTAAGATTTATATGTACCACTCGCAAGTACACGAATCTTTGTAGACTGGGTTTACTTGTAAGGGTGTCGTACCCAAGGAACTTGTGTAAATTAAATTTGTCAACAAATTTCTTAAATTCCAAATTAACTTGAAAGTAGGATAATTGAATTGTGATGATTTATTCTAAATTAACTAAATAGAAAATTGGGATGTGGTGTGATAGCCCAGTGGTAGGGCATGTGTTGTTTGTTGCCAAAGGCCCAAGTTCGAATCCCCACTCCATCAATAAATTAAAAAAAAAAAAAAAAGTATATAATAAATTATTAAATTATTTTGTGATAGGTCATTGGTAGGGCATGTGTTAGTTGTGGCCAAAGGTCCAAATTCGAATCCCCACTCCATCAATAAATTAAATAAAAAAAGAGAATATATAATAAGTTATTAAATTATTTTTTTATTTATTTAATGACAAATATATTGTTTATATACATACAAGTATATTTTAAATTGAATGTGGTGTGATAGCTAGTGGTGGGGCAAAATCCCCACTCCATCAATAAATATAAAATATATATATAATAAATTATTAAATTATTTTGTTATTTATTCAATAACAAATTTATTATTTATATACATACAAGTATATATTAAGTTAAATGTGGTGTGACCTACTACTAAGTGGCTTGTGGCCAGAGGCCATTGATATATTAAATTTATTCCAAGTTAATCCCCACTCCATCAATAAATTTAAAATATATATATATATATAATAAGTAATTAAATTATTTTGTTATTTATTCAATGACAAATTTATTATTTATACATATATACTAAAAACAAAAGATATTATAAGTTATTAAATTATTTTGTTATTTATTCCGATACAAATATATTGTTTATTATATACGTACAAGAATATATTAATTTGAAGTTAAAAAAAAAAATTGAGATATTAAGTTTTTAAATTATTTTGTTATTTATTCAGTGACTTAATTTTGTAAAATTATATGTATGTATCGTATCAAGAACACGTCTGCGTTCAAACTTCATTGACTTATTATTCTACAAAAAAAAACTGGAAAAAAAATTCCAGCCGCTACACGGAATGGGTTGAAAATAAATTAATAAATAATACGATAATTACAAGACAGTTAACCTTATGAAATGCTAGTTTAAATACGATAATTACAAGACAGTTAACCTAATGAAATGCTTCTAGTTTTTGACAATGGAATCTACATTATAACGTTTTACAAGAAAAGACTCCGTCCCCATTCTCTCTCTCTACAATACTTCGTCACCGTTATCTCTTTCAATTTTAGTTTCTCTCTCTAGACTACCATCAATCTAGTTGTCTCCCTTCAATTCAATTCAATTCAATTCCCGATTCGGTATCCCTTTCTTCCCCAAACAAAAAAACCCTAATTTCTTCAGAGTTAGGGTTTGGTGAAAGGATCAGATTCTTTGCAGGTAAGTGATAGAATAATCGAAACACACCATTAGCAAAAGGCGAGGTTTTCTTTTCTTCGAAAGAAAACTCGCCAATCATGTCAAGATCTGCTCGCTGTCTCCTCATCTTCGCCGCCGCCGTCGGGCTGTGCTCTTTCCCTCCCACCGCCAGATCACAATCCCTCATTCGCTTGCCGGGCGATTACGGCTCCGGCGAGATAAACGGCGGAGATCTGTGATCCGGCACGGCGTCCCCACCCTCCTGCCCCGTCAATTGCTTCAAAACCGACCCCGTCTGCGGCGCCAACGGCGTCACCTACTGGTGCGGGTGTGGCGACGCCGTCTGCGCTGGCACTCGCGTGGCCAAGCTAGGGTTTTGTGACGTGGGGAATGGGACCAGCGATGTCTCTGGTCAGGCACTGCTATTGGTTCATATGTTGTGGCTCATCTTGCTTGGCTTCTCTGTCTTGTTTGGCCTTCTCTAATGCACATTCTCTGCTCTCATCTTCTTTGATTTGAGGTTAGATTTGTTACAATTTGATTATTCGGCGGTTTCTTGTTCTAATTTTTCTTGATCTTTATATATATATGTATGTATGTATGTATGTATAATTCTGTATGTAGAAGGGAGATTTACACCATTGTTCCCTTGATTTTGTTGTTTTTGTTGTTGTATTCTTTTTTTCAATTAATGAAGTCATATTCTTTGTGTAGTTATCATTAATTTGCTTGCAATTCCAATTTGTTTTTAACTATATTATAGTATCAATTCTGAAGAACTTAGATAATAAATGTGGAATATCTTGTAGTTGAGTGAAGTTGATTATACACTTTCATACTAGCATTACAGAGAGAATTGTTTCCCTTCATTGATGTACAAGCCACAAAGTTAAAGAAACTGTTTGTTTGAATCTTCATTTACTGTGATATTGATTTGTGTGATATTGATTTGTAATGGACGCATTAGCGAAAATATATTTGAATATGTTGCATATGGGACCAGTGTTTGCAATTGTATAAATTGTAGAATGGATAGTTAGTCCTTTCTAGAGGTGTGTTTTCTTAATCAAACCATTGTAGCTGCTTTTATTTGCCATCTCTACCGACCTTTGTATCTAAAGTAATAGTAGTATCAGTTGGAGTGAGTGATGCAACTCACGAGTTCTATGGCCATTACAAGATTTCTGTTCCAATTCATCTGTCATGTTGATTTACTATCCAAGACAATTGCATCGTAGAGTGAAAGTTTCTTAATTCGTTCAAATTCCAATTCGGCCAAGATTTAAAAGTACCAAATTGATTCACTACACTATATATGTTAGAAAATCTACTTATTGGCTATGATTGGTTCCGCTGCATAAGCGATCTTTTTTCCGGATTTGCAACTATCCTTTGCAAAGAATCCAGTTCTTACAAGTAAATATTCATTGATTTCCAATGTAGCCATATCTTAAATTTTTGGTTTTTACATCCCAAATTTTCTTACTGCTTTGTTTAGTTGTTTTCGCCAGATCCTAATCTGGCGAAAGATTTGAATTTACAGCTCTCGGGAGCTGACTTAGTTGTTAATAGGCATATTTTGTAGAATCTTTCATTAATTTTTGGTTATCAAATATCTATTGTGATTGTGATGAGTCTCGGAAAAGAAGGAGAAGAAATAATAATAATAATGAAGGATCATACACGTTGTTTATCCATTTGAAAGTAGTTCAGCAAACAGATCATTTGATCATGTTAGAAAAAATGTGAAATGGTAGGAAAATATTTCAATTCAGTTTGACGCAGGATCATATGCTTAGTATTTAATATCGTCTCTCACCTCCCTCCCATTTCATTTGTATTTAAAGGCGGATAGTATTTTTCATGTTCGACCTTATATCTCAGTGAAAGAACTCTTTGATATAGAGATAAGGACCGCGAAATTGAAACATAATCTTAACCTGGACTGTGCACTCACAGTAAAGAATAGGTCGGCTCTGATGTTCTTGTTCTTTTTTGGTGGGTTCTGATGTGACATTGTATCATGTTGAATGCAAAATATGGGTATAAGCGTTACAATTTCTGCGTGATTATTGACAATGTAATAGTAAGAAGAGGCTAGTTTTATTGACAATGTAATATATATTATGATATATATGTGTATATACATATTTGGTGCGAGTGTTGGGGAGTTTGTTGTTTGGTTGGTGTTAGGTTTGTTTTGGTTTGATACCAAGGCAGCTGGGATCTGATCGTTTTTAGGTTGGTTTATTGAAAGTCTCTTTTATTTGGGCATTTGGAAATAATTTAGTATGTAATAGAAAAGTTTGGAAAGAGGCCCCTTTTATATGGGATTAAGGCAAGGTGATGATAATGAATCCATTGGGTGGTTCGTTTTGTCGTTGTGCTCTTATGAACATGCTTGAGAAGCCTTGTATCTTGAATGAATCTGTGTAATCATCGGAAAGTTTTCCTACGTTCCTTCGACATAGTGACATGATTGAGAAGCGTTGTAGCTTGAATGAATCTGTATAATCACCGGAAAGTTTGCCTATTGGGTAATTAGTTGCTGGGAGTTGGTGCATTGCAGTAGTATACAAAATTAGGACTCCTGAATAGGGGATGATGGCAGTTAAAAGATTGGTACTTGTTCGGTTCAATTAATTTATTATTTATTAGGGTTTTAGAAAATACTTCTTAGAAAATTACTGAAGAACATTATCAAAAACTAGGTCCTTTTCAACTCCAATTTTCCAGAAAATTATCAACCAAAATGAATTTTGGAGCTGTTTTCTATTTTTCAGTCGAGGATATATACATGGTATATATGCCTAACTCAACTCTCTGCTGATTTAGTTTACATGTTTCAACAAACGAGAGAGTTTTAGAGCTTGCAAATATTAAAATCTTGTAATGGTTGAATATAGTTTCTCTATGAATAAAGAGAAATAAATTTACATAATTTCTAAAAAGAAACTGTCATCTTGTTATTGTTTCATTTCAGCATATTGATTAACAATGCTGGGTTACTTCTATGTAGAACAATAAATTCTGAAACAATCAAATATCGATGAACAACATATTTCTCTAAAAAATAAAAAAATTACGTTCGATTGCATTTCTCAACGCAAGTTACACTACCTTATAAATTTACGCTCAACTTGGAGAATAATACAATCAGAAGCTTTCTACCGCTAAAAAAGAAAACAGTTTTTCTAGCAACACAAGACAATCAATTGAATTTGATTTATTGAAAATGATTTATTTTATTATTATTATTTTTTTCCCTGACAAATTAGGGGGAGCCCATTAAAAAAGGGTTCAATGAGGTGTAGTTGGCCAATTAACATTTCACACCAGTATTTATGGTGAAAATTTGAGCAATATAATGAATACCGTTTACTTTAGCACAGAAGATTAGAGATCGCATTTGGCCGGGATCTCATTCTCTATCCTCGCTTAATTTTTCCATCCCCATAATCACTCCAAAATTCACTGGGATTTTCAAAGCAGTTTTCATCCCGTCCCCATTTACATAATCGGTTTCTCATAACAGTCCAAAATGGGGCGGGCTCTGCCAGGGTGGGAATATTTGCCATCCCTACTCGCAACTCTCTTTTTTCACAAGACTTGTAAGGGTTAGAATTTTCCTACTATGTGTGTGCGTATATGCACACACTTAAATATATCATAGTATGTAAAGATAATTTGATAAATTTATAATATATTCGGGACAAGGTAACCCTACGCATAAAACGCCCAAAAGCCCGAAGCAACTCTCATCCCCCATCCCAATTTACAAAATCGATTTTTCAAAACCTCACCCAAATGGGACTGGGACAGGACACCCCACCGGGTTGGGGATACAGAAGACCAAACTATAAAGGCAAAAGTGCAATTTACCCCCCTGAACTATTAGAAATCAGCAATTTATCCCCCTGGACTACAAAAATGAACAAATCAGTACCGCAACTATCAAAAATCGTGCAAATTAATCCCTGAAACGCAATTCCGGTCACTTTCCGGCCCACAAGCTCAGCACGTGATTGTCTTTTTCATTTAATTCCAAAATTGCCCTGGATTATTACCGTTGTAGCCCTTTGCCTATAAATGAACCCAGTTGTAGCTATTTTGTTCATTTTGCCTTTCTCCATCCTCTAAGTTGCTACTCCACCTCTGCACCAAATACTCCAATAATTTGAAGAACAAAGTTTAAGGTAAGAATATATATGTATATATGTAAATATATATGTATGTGTGTGTGTGTGTGTGTGTGTGTTTCTGTATTTTATATATATATATATATACACGTGTGTGTGTGTGTGTGTGTGTGTGTTTTTTTTTTTTTTTTTTTTCCTGTATTGTACATATATATGTATTATCATATATAATGTAGTACTGGACAATACACGACTCTATATATATGCTTACTATTAATTTTATTTTTTTAAGTTTTTATATATTATCAAATGTAATGTTATATTTACTGGAACATATATATATAAAATTGTGTGTTTACTCTTTAATTAATTATTTTTGAAGTTATATAGTGAGTATAAATTTATGAAGTTGTATAAATTGTTTGTAGGCATCCATGAGCTCAAGAAGCTCGAATAATGTACCATATCGTGGTAGAATGCATGAAGATTTGTATTGCTATTGTGGAGTAAAATCTCCTTTGAGAAGAGCAACAACTGCTGCGAATTTAGGGCGAAGATTTTATGGATGTGGAAGCTATCCGATATGGTCCTGTGGGTTCTTGAGATGGATAGATCCCCAACATAATGAAGAAGAAAGAGAACTTAATTGGAGCAGAATGGAAAGAGAAGCAGCTATGAGGATAATATCATGTTTGAGAGAACAAGTTGCAATGAAAGACATGGAAGTGGAATAACCTGTAGCTATGAGGACAAATTTCAATGTTTTTATGTTAGGATTTGTATCATGTGGTATTATGATCTTAATTTTATGGTTAGTAAATATAATGTAATGTAATAAATATAATTGGAAGTTATTTATATTTTTTTCATCATGTGCACATTGCTAACAGTAGGTTTCTTTAACACACAGACAAAATATATATGCACATTGTCTTCGTGTATCACATGACCACACAATTGAATAAGCAGCAACACTAAGTACTCAGTGAAATCACCTGAGAAAAATAACACAAATTCCTTATTACACCAACCTACCAACATCATAAAGTCCTTACTACACCAACCTAGCAACATAATAAAGTTCATAAAAATAGTAAAAGTCACACAACTGCAATAAAAGAACACAACTGCACAGACCTGTCATAATTAATAAACCATTATAACACAAGAAATATAAACCGTTGTACAATCACAAATATAAACCATTGTACCATCACAGACCAAAACATACCAAAATAAAAAAGCTGTTTTTTTCCATAACACTGTTCATCTACCCTAGATACCCCAAAACACAGCAAAAAACAACATTGGGATTAAAAGTTGTATGTTGCCATCTACCAAAAGTTGTATGTTGCCATCTACCAAAATAGACCAAAATATCAGCTGCATACTCTAAACCCAATAGTGCCTAAAGTCTTGGATCCATTGTAGTGGGTCTGCCATAAGAAAATATTAACAACATTGGAATTACAGTGAGATAATGAACTTCACTACTATGGAAATCAATTTAAATATATATACCTTCCTGATGATGATGATGCTTGACTACTCCATAGGACATTCAAGTCAACTAATGATGATGATGGTTGGCTACTCCTCAAATTGTTCAGCATAGTCCCATATCTTGATGGTATTGTAATGACCTAAGTAAAAAAAAAAAATAAAAAAAATGAAGATAAATATTACTACAATTGTGAAATCATAATAAACTATGAGAACATACAATAATTTAAACAATATACCTCCTATAGTTGCCTTTCAGTGGCAGCTATAACCCTTCCAAGCCTTCTTCTTCTTGCACTACCTTCAGCTTCTCTTTCTTTTGCACCACCTCCAGCTCATCTTCCTCTTCCATTAGCTTCATTACCTCCAGCTCCTCTTCCTCTTTCATCAGCTTTATTACCACCAGCTCCTCTTCCTCTTGCATCAGCTTCATTTTGTATATCTATATGGTCTGGCAGTACAGCAGGTACACTAGAAACAACAGGCAATCGAGATCTACCTCTTTTACCTTTTACTTGACCTTTTTTCTTAGGTATTGCCTCAGTTGCCTTGCAAGTCCTAGTGTTGTGGGCTATCTCCCCACATCTTCCACACCTTAGATACTTTTTTTTTCTGCTAGCAACACCAGGTTTACTAACCTCACCAATTGCCTTTTTTTCTTACCTTTTTAGGCCTACCAGTTACAGGCTTAACAATAGGTGGGTGTATAGGATCAGTGCCAACTTCTCGTTGCAAGTTCCTAAGGGGCATAGGGTATATAATATGGTAATCTGTCCTGAAATAAGTCTCCCTATGATAAAAACTGTCCACATAATTCTCAGGCTGCCCCCTTTCAGATATTATACATGCAATGGCATGAATGCATGGTATACCTTTCACATCCCATTCTCGACAGCTACATGTTCTATTTGACAAGTTAACACCCTCATTAACACCTTTATAGTAAACCTCAAAAATATCATCACCTGCCTTTGTGGTACTACAATGTCTGCAGTCATCCATTATATTCTTCAAGTCAGTTGCTATGGTAGGGCACAACAACCCAGTCTGATTCTGAATCCACTGCCTTCTGGACTGATTGCGATGCATCAAATAACTACGAATCCACTCCAACATAGTAATGAGTGGTTTATCCCTAGCATCACCAATGTTGACATTCCATGTCTCAGCGAGATTGTTGACAACTAAATCACACTTTGAATTATCCTCAAATTTATGCCTTGACCATAACCTAGGAGGCACATTTGCAAGCCACTCATAGGCTCTCTTATCAATGTTCTTTATAATCTGCATGTGATACTTAAATACACTCTCAGTAAGTGCACGTGATGCATTCCACATCTCATTTCTTAACTTCACCCCCTTAAACTTCTTTTTGAAATTTTCATACATGTGTTTTACACAATATCTATGATGACAACCATGCAACATGTCTGCAAAAGTGTCAACTAATTCCTATCAAAGAAAGAAACATATAAACATTAATTAAATGAACATGGAAACAAACATACATTAAAAAAAACATAAATTAAATTTAAATTAAATTATTACCTTCTGTCTGTCAGACATAAATGTAAACCGATGTAATGGACCCAAAGCCTTCTCTAGTTGTTCCATGAACCACTTCCATGACTGCTTTGTTTCAGATCTTACCACAGCAAAAGCAATAGGAAAAATCCCATTGTCTCCATCCCTCCCAAGTGCACTTAACAGTTGGCCTTTGTAAGGACCCTTCAAAAAACATCCATCCAGTCCAATGAATGGTCTGCACCCTTCTAAAAAACCTTTACTCATTGCTTCAAAACAAATGAATAACCCTTCAAATCTTGCAGGCTCTTCAAGTGTTGGTCTGTCAATAGTGGTGACTGCAATGCTACCAGGGTTTGTAGATTGAACTAGATGGCAGTAGTTTCTAGCTCTTCTGAATTGTAACCCATGGTTCCCCTCAATGTGTGAGACTGCCTTCTTCTTTGCTCTATAAACCTTGGAGCTAGAAACAATCACATCCAAATCCCTCAAAATAGCCTTCTTCATTGCACCAGTCTTCCATGCAGGTTCATCCCTCAAGGTCTCCATGTATTTTTTTGCCAAGAAAGAAGATGATGCTTGCTTGTTAATTTTAGTATAAGAGCAATGATGAGTTGATTTGAATGTCTTTATCTCAAAACTGCCATCTTCAGTGTTAATTGATGCATGTATCCTCCACCCACAATCAGAAGCACATTTGGCAGTAACTCTTTCTCGTTCATTCTTCACAAATCTAATGTCATACTTCTCACTGATAGCATGAGCCCTCAAGTCCACTCTGAACTTTTCTGTTGATTCATATTTTTTTTCCCACTTCAAAGCCAGTAACCCTTGGATTCTGCCGGCCTCCGTCATTATTCTCTTCCTCATCTTCATCTTTAGATGAGCCCTTTAAACTTTGAAACTCATCACTTGGAGCATATGTTGATTCAATGTCAGAAAAATTGTATTCCCTCTCATGCAGATCAAGGTCATCAAGATCCACCCCAGAATTGGCATGTTCATTGTTCTCAGCAACAGTAGGCTCCACCTCACCATTTTCATGTGCCATTTCTTCTTCCATCTCATCAACAGTAGACTCCACCTCACCATCTTCATGTGCCATTTCATCTTCCATCTCAACATTAGTAGCCTCTACCTCATCATCTAGATGTCCCATGTCAGCACCTTCCATCTCAGCATCATACCCATGCTCTATCTCAGTATCTTCTATTTCAGCATCATACCCATGCTCTATCTCACCATCTTCTATCTCAGCATCAATTAAAGCTTGTTCCCCATCACCATTGTTCATTGACAACTCAACATTATCATTTGCCACCTCAGTAGCCCATTCTAGGATTTCATCTTCCCACTCAGCATGCTTTGATCTATCCCCCTCCCCATCAACCACTTCAATATTAGGTGAGATGATGAACATTTTAATTAAACTAAACCTCTGATGACAAGTAATGCAACCCAAAACATCTTCATCCTTTAATATTTGTTTAATCCCTTCATCACTGCTCACCATTGGATTCCTATAATATAATTCAATCCTCATAGCATCATACCCAAGCTTCTTCACCACACGATTCAGATCAAAATAATTTAAGTAATCCAGATCTATATTATGAATCAAAGTTACAGTGCCACCTGTATAATTAAGGGGTGTGCCCTCAAAAGATCCTCCATGGTGTACCTCCAAACTAACTAACCTAGACATGATCTGTTAACAAAAAAACAAAATTAATTAATTAGCATTGCAATTAAAATTAACAAAACAGAAGGCAATGACCTACTTATGCAATAAACTATGTAGATGACAAATACAAGACAATGACAACAACTGCAACACATGGACAAAAAGCAAGAACCAAACCCCAAAAGCACAACACAATGACACACAGTGGGGTCAATACACTTTAAGAAATATAAAGGCAGTACCAAAAAAATCCAATTATTGTGCTGACAGTACCAAAAAAACCATTAAAATCCAAAAGAATTCATGCATTATAATGACCGATGTATATTATATAGACAAAAAATACGCACATGTTTGCCAATATCTCAATTATTGTGCTGACAGTATAATATATATATATATATATATATATATATATATATATTCATGCATTATAAAAGGTTGAAATCAAGATTTCGGAAACCCTACCAACAATCACAATATAAAACAAAGTCCATACCCATGCAAAAATTTCTACTATAAACCCTTAATAGAAAAAATGTCAGAAACCCTAGAAATTTAGTGACACTTAGTATTCAGAAACCCTAACAAACAATAACATCAAAATAACATGAAAATAATACATAAAGTAGCTATTTTGAAAGTAAATTGCACTTTTAGAATAGTAAGCACACTTATGATTCAACCCTCTTTCTTGCACGATCGATTCCGAGACTTAAGATTTCTTCAATCTTTAATACAAAACACCAAAACCACAAAATAACTCCTTCAAATCGTAGTTCAGAGACCCTTAGTCTTCATCGCACTTAAAAGCCCTAGATTCGCGACCTTGCATCTTCTCTTCTCTAAGCACCGACAGGGTTACAACTTCAACACTTAGGCAACGTTTGGGAAAACTAAGTGTATATCCATGAAGGGCATTCACGGTATTTCACTCTTATTATTTATTTTCGTATTTTTTTTTCTTAATTACGATGGGTAGTTTTGTAAATCTACATTGAGGTCGGCCGGAAAGTGACCGGAATTGCGTTTCAGGGGTTAATTTGTACGATTTGGATAGTTGTGGTACTGACTTGTTCATTTTTTTAGTCCAGGGGGGTAAATTGCCGATTTCTAATAGTTCAGGAGGGTTTTTTGCATTTTTGCCAACTAAAAATACCGAAGTCTCTCACATTAATGAACATGAAAGTACTTTCTCGAATGAGCTTGTGACTTTAATATTGTGGGGGAAAAAATTGGAGAGGACTTTGCTCCCAACCTTATAAATTAATTTCTGATTGCAATTCTCATCACAACCTTATAAATTTACGCTCAACTTGGAGGATAATACAATCAGAAGCTTTCTACCACTTAAAAAAGAAAACAGTTTTTCTAGCAACACAAGACAATCACATTTCACACCAGTAATTTGAGCAATATAATGAATACCATTTACTTGATCATACAAGACCAAACCAAAAATAATGAAGTCATCATGAAATCGCTCTCACATTAACTAGTGCTTAACATGAAACACTACACCTAAAAAATGGTAAGGACTTTGCTCCCTAGACAAGTAATGGTGCTGGCAAAACAGAAAATCGTTTTGAATCCGAAAAATTGTAAATTATTTAGCGTCCGGCTGTACAGTGGGGGATGACGGGCTGACTCGCATCAAAACAGTTGCCATTCCGCTACACCTAAACTCTATGATGGCGGACTAACCAGCATCACACGGTTCACACTACACTGTAGCAGTCTATATAGACAATATCAAACCACACGAGCAAACTTCAATTAAACAAGTCTTCCCTGTTAATCTGGGCAAAAAGGAGAATCCATAAAGAGTTGGCAAAAAACAAAACGTTGCTTTCGAATATTGTTCAATTCCTTCTTCCTCTAAATCTTGTAATAGTTACCAAAATGACATCATATTCACCTCCACAGCGCATGTGCAATAAGAATTCACTCTTAAAAAGAAAAAAGAAAAAGAAAAGCCCAGAATTAGACCAGCTTAAGCCAAGTTTTGGGAGGCATAGACTTGAACTTACTTTCCCATTGTCTAATGCTTGTCAGCACGGAACTGTCCAACCAAAAAACCCGGCAGTGATTCCGAATTAGAAAAAGAAAGGCCGTATGATCTAAAAGTCTACAAAGCTAACACAACCGAAAAGCACAATAAACCTTTCCATTACTGAATGAGCTCAGTTGCATTGATGAGCTTTGATTATCCTTCTTGGAGCTCTGGAGGGAAAACGTCAGTTCACCTACAGGGTCTACATTAGATGCTTTACTCTCATTCCTACTTTCATCCGAGGGAGTAGTAATATTCTTCATCTTTCCTTCATATTCTTGGGGGGGGGGGGGGGGGGGGGATCTGATGAAGCGCATTGCCAGCAGACTCGGCACCAATCACATTCTTATACATCTGGAGAGCTACAGCCATTGCGTTGGCAAGATCTGTAGTATTTGTAGGAAGCGACATTGTTATGCCCCGAGAAGACGAAGAAGGAAAATAGAAATCAAACGCTTTGGTCATTAAGCATCAAAACCAATAATATGATACAATCTTAAAATAGGTCCGGGCTTAACCTCTTCGGCTATATTGCAGAATGCGTGGAGGTATTCCCCTGCCATTCTTAGACATGCTGGCTGCAAATCCAACCACAATCACGAGCCTTAATGCATATCAAATACGAGCTTCGTAAATAAAGAATATTTCAGTATATGCAAATAAATTTAGACTCAATAATTCATGTCTGAGCTTTTGCAAATGACATACCATATTCTTTGTACATCTTTAAACAATATCAAAAGCACAGTTTTTACCAAAGAGGTGAAGACCTGACAGATTGCATATGTAAAGTAGTGACAACACATTTCAAGTGAGGAAAGGGCAAGAAACAGTGAAACTCCGCAAATTGCAGAAAAGAAGGAAACACTATGAATTCCCAAGGAAGGCATGCAATGGCTGACACAGACTGATTGGCATAACTACATTTTGTAGATGTAAAGGGACAGCATGCAGAAAGATGCAACTCCAATGTGTAACATTGTTATCGAAACTACCAGAAACTTGCAATAACCATTTTGTCCCAATAGACGTCGTGTAACAAGAACAAAAGTAAATAACAAAATGTGTGATAGTGTAAGAAAAATTTGACTTAAATCAACCAAATAAAATACAGAATATTTTTAAGAATGCACTTGGATGAGAGCCAGAAGGGGGGAAAAATAATCCAAATCACTCTTCCAATAGAGAGAGACAGAGAGAGAGAGAGAAAATTCGTAGGCTGGCTGTAAAGCTATTCAAAACTCCTGCCACAAGTACCTTCTGTTTCACTAGAATGCTGTCCTGTGGATTTTGATGGATAAGTTCTTGAGAAAGGAGGGTAGGAAACTTCCATAAGGAAAAAACACTGAATGGAACACCTCCTGAAAATTGCTGATGGCAGTGAGAGCATCTATTGCCAACAAACTAGAATTTAGAATGCTCACAACCTATTGCAAAACTGTATCAATGTGTTCACCAATTTGTGTTTTATCTTATTCTGGGTATCAACTGATTTTATTATTGCAATAGAAATAACCCTATTCATAGTTTAGTCATCCAGAATGATAGTAATATAAAGCAAACTGCCAGCCAGCTAAGTGATATACTCCCTCAAACACCACGCACTTGCCAAAAGAGAGAGAGAGAATGGCCAAGAGTTACTGCAGTTCAATCTTGAAAGTAAAAACTAAAAACCCCACATAACAGTTGTCATGGGCAATTGTGGTGTCAGTAAATGCAACTAATCACAAATACAAATATCATAACCACCACTATATATATTGTCAGATCAATTTAGATGTATCACAAGCTGCAAAGTAAGGTTACCATGTACATCAACTAAATTTCCAAAAAACCATCAACCCAATATAGTCGACTTGTATCAATGTGTTCACCTACTTGAGTTTTATTTTATTCTGGGTATCGACTGTTTTTATTATTGCAACAGAAATTACCATTTTCATAGTTTAGTCATTCGGAATATAAGTGATATAAAACGAACTACCAGCCAGCCAAGTAATATACTGAGAATCCTCCCTGAAACATCATGCACTTGCTGAGAGAGAGAGAGAGAGACCAAGACTTACAGCAATTCACTCCAGAAAGTAAGAACCCCACATAACAGTTGTCATGGGCAATTGCGGTGTGTCGGTAAATGCATCTAATCAATCACATATGCATATATCATAACAATCACTATTTATACTAACGGATAAATTTAGACGTATTACAGGCTGCAAAGCCAGGTTACCGTGTACAACAACTAAATTTCCAAAAAACTAAAACATCAATTTAAAATGCTGTAGTCAACTTGTAGCCCAATCACATGGAAAAGTTCTACAGTTAAAGATGAGGAATTTCTGCAAGTTAGTAAAATATGAAAGACTTATGCAAGGTATGAAATCCCAACACACCATACATGCAATCAAGAGTAATGAAGATCATTACCTCTACTCCACCATGCTCTTTAAGGGCCTCTGACACCATCACTGTTGCTTGTGCCCTGGCAAAGATAGCTGATGCTTCTACTGATTTCACAGAAGAATTGAAAAAATTGTCAATGAGTGGAGGATATATAAGAGGTGGAGCAACAATACTGCAGACGCATCAACATCAACATAATCCTTTGAATTATCCAAATAATATGGATAAGCTAATACAGAAAGATTGCAGGATAGGCTAGTAGAGAACAGTTGCAGGGTCAAGAATATATAGGACTAGAGCATCATTGAACATAAAGCGCTCCACAAATTGACATCTACATAAAGTTCACCACTATTTTTTAGAAATGTCTACTGAATAATCAACAGTTAATTATGTCCAACACTACATATAGATATAGCTAGCCAATCACTGCTGCTCTATGGTGGTTAAATTAAAAATTAAATGAGGAAGCTATAACTAAATTGATGAAATCATGAAAACTATCCTTCCGCACGGTTAATTATAAAATCATGAAACTAACCTTCTGATGCAAGGATCAATGAATACTTTTTCCCATCAGCAATATTAATTTGTGCCTATCGTTCTCCTGTTAAATATAATTCACCAGTAATCAAGAATATAAGAGGAAAAAAGACTCTGGAAACAACATTCATTGGTATAATAGGTGTTACGACAAATGCCGTAAACCAAAAAACAAATCAAGAATCAAGCTGAAAAGTAAACACGCCACACACAAAGGACACAAAGATTTTTATGGTTCGGCGTAAAGCCTACATCCACAATGAAGATCCGGCGAAAGATTTCACTAAGCAAAAATCAGGAGTCTAAAGTTGCAACCACCAAACCCTAGCTCTCTCTCTCTCAATCTCTTCCTGCAATTTTCAGTGTTCTCGCATATCCCACTACAAACCCTAAACGCCCTTATATACTAGGCTACATGAGAGTCCTACATAGGGTCCAAGGTCCTCAGGTGGAAAAACGATTCAAAACCGGGTCACAACACGGCCCAGGCCGAAACAAAATTCGGGCCACATCACAATAGGTTTGTTAACTTCCCTTCGTTAGAAGCCAAAATTATGTGGTTGAATGAGGTGGAATCTTTTCTTGACAAACTCTGTACTTTTAAGGCAGTGGGAAATGGCTAAAATTAATTAGCTTGGAGATAAAGTACAATGGTCCCATTTGGGGGCAAAATCTTTGTTGAATATGCTAAGGCTGCTTGACTAATAAAAATGTTCACATCAGGAGGATTAATAGGTCAACTGCACTTTTAAGTGTAACCTCTTGGCTTGGACGATGACATAAGATTTTGATATAACTAAATTGATGAAATGAGGAAGCTATAACTAAATTGATGAAATCATGAAAACTATCCTTCCGCGCGGTTAATTATAAAATCATGAAAACTAACCTTCTGATGCAAGGATCACTGAATACTTTTTCCCATCAGCAATATTAATATGTGCCTGTCGTCTCTTGTTAAATATAATTCACCAGTAATCAAGAATATAAGAGGAAAAAAGACTCTGGAAACAACATTCATTGGTATAATAGGTGTTACGACAAATGCCGTAAACCAAAAAACAAATCAAGAATCAAGCTGAAAAGTAAACACGCCACACACAAAGGACACAAAGATTTACATGGTTCGGCGTAAAGCCTACATCCACAATGAAGATCCGGCGAAAGATTTCACTAAGCAAAAATCAGGAGTCTAAAGTTGCAACCACCAAACCCTAGCTCTCTCTCTCTCAATCTCTTCCTGCAATTTTCAGTGTTCTCGCATATCCCACTACAAACCCTAAACGCCCTTATATACTAGGCCACATGAGAGTCCTAAATAGGGTCCAAGGCCCTCAAGTGGAAAAACGATTCAAAACCGGGTCACAACACGGCCCAGGCCAAAACAAAATTCGGGCCACATCACAGTAGGTTTGTTAACTTCCCTTCGTTAGAAGCCAAAATTATGTGGTTGAATGAGGTGGAATCTTTTCTTGACAAACTCTGTACTTTTAAGGCGGTGGGAAATGGCTAAAATTAATTAGCTTGGAGATAAAGTACAATGGTCCCATTTGGGGGCAAAATCTTTGTTGAATGTGCTAAGGCTGCTTGACTAATAAAAATATTCACATCAGGAGGATTAATAGGTCAACTGCACTTTTAAATGTAACCTCTTGGCTTGGACGATGACATAAGATTTTGATATAACTAAATTGATGAAATGAGGAAGCTATAACTAAATTGATGAAATCATGAAAACTATCCTTCCGCACGGTTAATTATAAAATCATGAAAACTAACCTTCTGATGCAAGGATCACTGAATACTTTTTCCCATCAGCAATACTAATATGTGCCTGTCGTCTCTTGTTAAATATAATTCACCAGTAATCAAGAATATAAGAGGAAAAAAGACTCTGGAAACAACATTCATTGGTATAATAGGTGTTACGACAAATGCCGTAAACCAAAAAACAAATCAAGAATCAAGCTGAAAAGTAAACACGCCACACAAAGGACACAAAGATTTACATGGTTCGGCGTAAAGCCTACATCCACAATGAAGATCCGGCGAAAGATTTCACTAAGCAAAAATCAGGAGTCTAAAGTTGCAACCACCAAACCCTAGCTCTCTCTCTCTCAATCTCTTCCTGCAATTTTCAGTGTTCTCGCATATCCCACTACAAACCCTAAACGCCCTTATATACTAGGCCACATGAGAGTCCTAAATAGGGTCCAAGGCCCTCAAGTGGAAAAACGATTCAAAACCGGGTCACAACACGGCCCAGGCCAAAACAAAATTCGGGCCACATCACAGTAGGTTTGTTAACTTCCCTTCGTTAGAAGCCAAAATTATGTGGTTGAATGAGGTGGAATCTTTTCTTGACAAACTCTGTACTTTTAAGGCGGTGGGAAATGGCTAAAATTAATTAGCTTGGAGATAAAGTACAATGGTCCCATTTGGGGGCAAAATCTTTGTTGAATGTGCTAAGGCTGCTTGACTAATAAAAATGTTCACATCAGGAGGATTAATAGGTCAACTGCACTTTTAAATGTAACCTCTTGGCTTGGACGATGACATAAGATTTTGATATAACTAAATTGATGAAATGAGGAAGCTATAACTAAATTGATGAAATCATGAAAACTATCCTTCCGCACGGTTAATTATAAAATCATGAAAACTAACCTTCTGATGCAAGGATCACTGAATACTTTTTCCCATCAGCAATACTAATATGTGCCTGTCGTCTCTTGTTAAATATAATTCACCAGTAATCAAGAATATAAGAGGAAAAAAGACTCTGGAAACAACATTCATTGGTATAATAGGTGTTACGACAAATGCCGTAAACCAAAAAACAAATCAAGAATCAAGCTGAAAAGTAAACACGCCACACAAAGGACACAAAGATTTACATGGTTCGGCGTAAAGCCTACATCCACAATGAAGATCCGGCGAAAGATTTCACTAAGCAAAAATCAGGAGTCTAAAGTTGCAACCACCAAACCCTAGCTCTCTCTCTCTCAATCTCTTCCTGCAATTTTCAGTGTTCTCGCATATCCCATTACAAACCCTAAACGCCCTTATATACTAAGCTACCTGAGAGTCCTAAACAGGGTCCAAGGCCCTCAGGTGGAAAAACGATTCAAAACCGGGTCACAACACGGCCCAGGCCGAAACAAAATTCGGGCCACATCACAATAGGTTTGTTAACTTCCCTTCGTTAGAAGCCAAAATTATGTGGTTGAATGAGGTGGAATCTTTTCTTGACAAACTCTGTACTTTTAAGATGGTGGGAAATGGCTAAAATTAATTAGCTTGGAGATAAAGTACAATAGTCCCATTTGGGGGCAAAATCTTTGTTGAATATGCTAAGGCTGCTTGACTAATAAAAATGTTCACATCAGGAGGATTAATAGGTCAACTGCACTTTTAAATGTAACCTCTTGGCTTGGACGATGACATAAGATTTTGATATCAGGTCACTTGATTAATGGAGGTTGGATGATTCCTAACGGGTGTTAGATGCAAAGAAATAAGGTGAAATCAGTGAAACATTTGCACATCCAATTACTAGATGCTATAGAGATTTGGTAACTCTTTCTTTCCACTTATGAGGCATTTCTAGATCCTGCCTTCGTAGTTGGTGTACTGTTATGGGAGTTGGCATTGCCAGGACCTTATAATTTTAATTTTGTTAGATAATCAACTTAATGCATGTTGTGTTGCATTTGGAAAGTAAATAGAAGAATCTTCTTGGTTGCTATGGATTTTAGAGATTCTTTCTTAAACGCGTATCCAGGTTGATCGTGTCAAGAGGGATGGGTTTTTTGGATATGTGCGTAGACTTTCTTTTGCTTGACCTAGTTGGGTTCCTGCATAATGCAAATGCTAAATGTACATCAGACATATCTCTCCTTTTGTTAGACTGATGTGAGTCACAATTACTTCTCAGTTGTCAAAGAAAGAATTTACAAAGCCATGTGATGAAAAATTATACGCATCTCTATTAAATAAGAAATCAGCCTATGGGGTATAACTGTCTGAATCAGAGTACAACCCTGATTCCAATCCATAGATTAGTCCATTATTCAACCACAGACAGAACTGAAATTTTAAAATAAATAAAAGGGGGCAGGAAAAAAGGCTACAGTACCTTCTGATTCAAGAACTAGAGCTCTCTTTTTGTGTTCAGCTTCTGCCTGCATCTCCATAGCTGTCCTAACTCCAGAATCAAGAATCATTTCCCCTAAAGAATACAAGATAATGAACTGTATATGAAAGCACTGTAGGAAAAATATTAATGAAGAAAAAGAAAAGAAGAAAGTTAGACAAAAAGTTCACTTACTTATATCATAACGAAGGCACTTCAGACCCCAATCTTTTGCAGTCTCATTGATGGCCACCTGAGATAACAAGACCAGTTTAAACTTAACTAACTGTAAGCATATAATTAAAAAAAAAGATAAAAATATAACCATAATGAACTTGAATTGCAACATACTTGCCATACAGAGTAGATATGACCTACTAAATAAGGTGCTAATCAAGTTCTACAACATTAGAACAGAAACATGATTCCGATTGCAGCATAAAGAGCAAGCAAGGCGTATAAGACTCGAAGATTCGGAATATGTGTGTGTGTGTTTTGTATCATAAAAACGTTGCCTCAGCTTCTTCCTCCTTCAGAATGATTGACCAAATTCGTTCAATTTTTGGTATCCCTTGGCATCAAACTAACTATTTTAAAATACTTAATATTAATTTTTAAATTTACACTCCATATAATAAGTTTTAGACTTTTTAGACTTACTATTTTTAAACTTTTTTAATTCAAACTAACCATTTTACCCTAATATACTCTCATTAACTAAGATCATCACCATGGAGACTTTTTCAACACACTCTCAGCTCAGTTCATTCCCTTTTTATTCAAAGTCAGTATATACCAAATAAATACACCATGCAAACTCTTTCAACATAGTTTCAACTCTGTATATTCATAAACAATGATAAGTGTGGCAACTTGTAATAAGCACCTATTATAAATTAAATTCACTTCCTTCTCACAAAGCTGCACCACACATTACCCGCGCTAGATAAAGTGCACAGTGCACTGAATGATTATGTCCACGAGTCTCACATACAATTGCAGAAACTTGCAATATTATCTTCCCAAGTACCATACAATTCCCATAAACCATTGAAGTCCGTGGTTCACTTCTTGATGTTCGTACAAAGTAGAAAAATTATGTGAATCTATTGAGATATGGTATGCGGTAGGTGAACATTTGTGGTAATGTCTTAGTTTATTTCAATTACTTTCTTCAAAATTCAAAGTACCTTTCACATTTTTTTTTTTTGATAAGTAAAAGTACCTTTCACAATTTAAAAGAGCATTATCCAATGGTTTCAATAATATAAATTTTTCTTGTAAATTATAAAAGAACATTATCCATAGCTTGGTTTATGATATGTCCACTATGTAAAAAAGACGCCATACTATGAGTTAAAAAACTGAATCAATGGAGTACTTAAAATAATCAACAACCTCCCAATGTCAAATGTTGATATTGGGACTACAACAAAGAACTCGTGCAGTAATTGGTGCAGTAATTGATGCTCGATGCTAACATAATCAGAGCTCAAACAATCCACTACCCAAAAGAAGGCAGACAACTATGAAATTCATCAAATCTACTGAAACCTCACCACTATCTTCGCATTCAGAGTGTTCCTTTCCTCAAATGTCCTGTCAAGTGTAATCTTTCCAAGCTCACTACGCATAGTGATCTGTGCAAGCTGAACAACTGCATACAATGGATTCTCAACACCATAGGATGCCAACCGAGGGTCCACAATCTGCAATCAATAACTTTCAATCCACCAATCCAGCAGAAAATCCAAAAAATCGAACAAAAACGCGAAACATACCTTAACATAAAGCACTCCGTCAATCAAGATTTGAACATTATCCTTCGTGATAACAAACTGTTCCGGAATCGGAATCGCCTGTTCTTTCAAAGAATGCACATACGCAATCCGATCCACCAATGGAACCACTAAGTGAATACCAGGAGTCAGAGTCTTCACATACCTTCCAAACTGTTCCACAACATAAGCTTTCTCTTCAGGTACTATTCGTATGCCCCAATTGATTGGAGGTGCAATCTCATACCTATTCTCACAACCACAAATCTAAACTTAAGTAAAAACTACTAAACAATTTAACACAACAGAAACCTAATATATACATAAACAAAACATATATGCAAACATATATATTCGCAGACATATGTATTGTTACTCAAATTGACAAGACTTATGAGAAGGAATCTCATACCAATTCACAAAAGGCACAAGCATTAGCTACTAAACAAATCAATATAGCAAAAACATAATCTATGTGTGTGTGTGTGTATATATATATATGAACGCATATACGTCTGCATATATATATATGTACGTATGTATTGTTGTTACCTTGAACTACTAAGCAATCCAACATAAAAGAAACCTAATGTATATGCATAAACCACACCTACATACAAATATACATTCGCATACAAGTATATTTTTCTCAAATTGACATAAATCAATATAGCAGAAACATAATCTATATACATGTGTGTGTGTGTCTACATAGATTATTAAGCAATTCAACAAAGCAGAAACCACAAAATTCAAGCTCGAGTAAAAACTACTAAGCAATTCAAAATAGCAGAAACCTAATATATGCATAAACCACACATATATACAAAGTATATACCCGTATATATCAATTGTCCCCCAAATTGATAGGAGGAATCTCGCACCAATTCACACAAGGCACACGCATTAGTCACTAAATAAATCAATATAGCAGAAACACAATCAATAGACATAGATAGATAGATGAACGCATATAAGTATGCATGTGTGTGTGTGTGATGTTGTTACCTGGAAATGGGATCGCGATTGGTGCACAGATGGCGGACGGCGAAGGGGAGTAGAGATGGGAGAGGAGAGGAGCGAGAAGGAGGAGATAAATGGTTGGAGAGGAGTGAGGACTGTTTGAGAATCAAGGAGGGAGAGGAATTGCAAATCCATCTGCGAGTGGGTGCCAATTGGCTTAGGTGTTGAAGAGATCTTAGTGGGTTTTGATGGAGCTCTGCTTGGCTATGTTCATGATTTCCGATTCTTGCTTGATTAATTGGATTTTGAGTCTGTGATTTGGGGATTTCTCCTCTTCTTCTACTAGTTCTACTTCTTGTTCTTGTTCGCCAATAAAACTGCGTGTGTGTTAGGTGACTGTTTGGGCACAGGGGTTTACAAAACCCTGGAAAACTGTGGAAGTCACTCGATTGAATTTTTAGTTCAAGACGATCTCTAGAAGAGACATTCACATAATCATATCTTTACATATAAATTTAAAGAATTAACAAAATTCTAAATATGAAGAACAGCCTTTGCTTCGAATGTGGGTGCATCAAATTTTCATAATTTACCAAAAAAAATTTGAGCTGAAATTGAGCTGTACGGCGGTTGGAAGTTTCATTGGCCGGCATTCCGTCACTTTGTGGGCACAAGCGGTCACATGCCACTGGTTCAGCACCAATTATTACTAGTAGTTGGCTCTTTGTGATGGAGAACGATAATGAAGCTGTGGATCAAGTTCAATCCCATCTCATACTTGAGTTTAAAATTTTCTTTTTATTTTTTCATATTTGGGCATTCTGAAAAGAGATTTAATTACTGCACCCAACAGTGAAAACACACTTTGGTCGGAACAAGTACAGGCTTGGTTGAATCCCACATACAGAGTTGTCATAGTCCCTTTTCAACTATCTTCAAGAACTATTTACGTACTTCAAGTTATAATCTGAGTTTTTTGAAATTTCAATCCCTGCTATAGATATAAGTGTCAGTGACTTTCATAATTTGTCATAATTATTTTTCCCAACAATAATCCCCGCTATAGATATAAGTGTAAGTGACTTTCATAATTTGTCATAATCATTCTTCCCGACAATAATCCCATCTCATACTGGAGTTTTCTTCACTCTTTGTAAATAGAAATTTTTTCTTCTATTCTTTCGTACTCTGACATTCCTAAAAGAGATTAAGTGCTATGCCCAATAGTGTATTGTGCAAATACATTATAGTTGGACCAAGTCCAGTCTTGGTTGAATCTTGGAAATAAAGCTGTCATGATCCCTTGCACCTTATGGGAAGCTATCTTCAAAAAGCGTTTACATGCCTCCAAGTTATGGTCCAAGTTTTCTTGAAAATTGTATTATGAACTTAGATAAATACATTCATGTATTTTGATATTTGAACACATTTATGGGGATTTGATTGAGGTCTATATAAGACCAAACTTCCCTTATTCAAGTATGAAAAATATAGAAAAAATATGCATGAAATATGGAGAAATTCAATCCGAACTTATACTCAAATTCTCTTATCACAAAAAATTAGAATTTTTCTCTTATATTTTTCATATTTGAGCATTCTGAAAAAAGATTAAGTGTTGCACTTAATAGTGTATCATGCAAATATACTGTGGTTGGATCGAGTCTAGACTTGGTTGAATCCCGGAGATAGAGTACCACGATCCTTTGCACCTTATGGGAGGCCTTGACTGTCTTCAAGAAGCGTTTACACTCCTCCAAGCTATGGTTCGAGTTTTCTGTAAATTTTATTTCTGCTTTATATGCAAGAGCAAGTGATTTTTATGATTTATCATATTTAATTCTCCAATAATATGAAGGTAGGGGTAATTTGGTCATTTACAATAGCAATTTGAGGGCATTTTAGTAAATTAGACAGGTCTGTTAGTTCATTTGACGGTCGTACTAGGAGGGGAGGTATATGTAGAAATGTTTTATTTTTAAGAGAGATCAATGTGATTTCTCAAATTATAGGGGGGATATCAATAATTATGGCAAGTCACAGGGGTGGTCCGTGTAATTAACCCTTCAATATATTAGACAAAAAAGTTATACTTACATTAGCTTTACGTTTGGATGTCAATGCACCTCTGACAGAGCTCTAAGTGAGAGATGAGTTTAAGAATTTTCACTATCGAATTCGACCTGTTAGAGCATCTTCAACCTCTACTGTCAAACTCTTCTTTTGCTGATACACTCCAATGGTGTGTTATACAACTTCTTAAAATATGAGAATCTCAAAAGTTTTCTCATATATAGCAAGTTACCATATGTTGAGATGCCAAGACTTTTTTGGATTTTTGTGCAGACATGGGATGGAAAGTCACGTGAAAAAGCAAGAATAATGCATTGAAATAATATTGTATCAAAAAATAGCATTTTGAATGAAATGTATCATTGAAGCACAATTGCTAAAATATTACATTTTGGAACTATAGCTACTCTTAAAATATAACTTTACCATAAAGAAATAACATTTTTCATTAGAGATGCTCATAGTTTTGAAATATAGTTGCGTTTTTTTTTTTTGGGCCCAAGTTGGTAAATTTTGTTGGGCTGATTGGCCCAACTGGTTAGGACCTTGAATTAAGTAAATTGACAGCAAAGCTCAACTCCATAACATAATCAACAACATTAGACAAGGAACATGTTTCACCCAAGCCTACATATTCAATTTCATTATGAGTAATAAATATTCAATTAATTTCATTATCACACAAAGTTCTTGGTCACATAATAAATTATGAAAATACTTTAGATAATAAATTATAAAAAAAACTTTATGAACCAAAATCCGAACGAAGTGACAGGGAGAAGGGGAGAGTGGGCCCTAGATTTCGTATAATAAGTATAATTTAGAACAGACAATGAAATTTATTCAATAATTTTAAAAAATAAATAGATTTTGCGACATTCGATTAATCCGGCAAGTGGGGATCCATCACAAACATCTGCATGACGCAAAGTTTTGAATTTTCCATTTATTAATATCTACTACATCAAAATCATAGAATACTTTTTTATATTTGTTTTTCACAAATTTTACATGTAAGATCATAACACTATTTATCAACCTTACTTTTGGAAGCTCACAATTTGAGGGGAAAAAATTATATTCTATTGCCTCCTCCCTGTTCTCTTGAATTATATTCACTTATTATGAATATTTTTTTATAATCAGATTTTAAATATTATTTTATATTAAAAAAATAAGATGTCTATTGTAACTAAAAAAAATAAAAAAATAAAATTGTAATTTATATTTCTTTTAGATTTTCTTTTAGAGTACTAATTTATTACATTCACATGAAAATTGCCCCTGAACTCATGGGCATGAGTTGGGCTTTGTCAGGCATGGACTTAGATTAGACCGACCCCGTTAGTCCAATGCGCGACCTCACCGGTCACTTTCAATCAAGTAATACACCGCGTCGATGAACCAAGTCTTAACAATCCCAGCAAGGTCCAAATTAAAATATTTGGATTAACTTAAAGCCCAAGAATAAGGTGTTCAAAAAATTCAATAAACTGAAAAATCGGATCGGATCGAACTGAACTGGACTATATTTGGACTAGTTGTATAGCAATTTGGTACGATCTTGGGCCCAAAATTATGAAACCGTAATTTTATATTCCAGTCATGGTTTGGGATCTTGCTGGATCGGCTCAGTCCGAACCGTTATATAACTTATAGTTTTGGCTAGACAAAAGCTACCCCCTTCCCACCTTTCTCAATAAAGCTACTCCCAATTTACTCAATTCCCGTATACTTTGAACTTTTCTCAGGCCATGATGAAAGCTAGCAAAGACCAAATAAGGCAAAAATAGAACATAACTATTAGGGTTCAGAGGAAATTATTGGTTCTTTAAACACTAAAGTGGAATAGACTTTTGTCAAATTGTATTAAAAAACATATATATAATAAATATATATACTATATTGTCGATTACCTGTTGATGTATTATATATAAGAAAAAATAAAAAATTTTATTTTTAAAAAATAAAATAAAAAGGAAATCAACTGAAACCAAATTAAACCGATCCGATTTTAGTAGTTTGGTTTAATTCCATGAGCATTATGATTTAATTTGATTTTAAAAATAATTAATCCATTATAAATGATGCGGTCTCAAAAAACTTTCATTCGATCTAAATCGTACCTTGTGGACCCTAAGACCAGTCTTTTATCGTAACACCTCACCGAGTCAATGGTCTCATGCAACCAATTTTTTATTTGGGTCTGGTCAATCAACACGTCAATGAACCCCAGTCAACCCCTGCATGGTCCAAAAAAAAAAAAAAAAAAAAACATGGCATGTTTGAAGTAATAATATATTCACATATATTGTACTATAAAAGGATTGCTTCATTTATTGCAAAACAACAACTCAATTCAATCCAATCCAATCAAAGAAAGAGAAGGAAATGTGTGAATTTACAAAAATGTGTTACGAGATGGAGTGTCAGACTTGTGGCAAGACTATTTGGGATGGCTATGGATTTCATGTGTGAAAGGTTTATAAACAGATTTGGCCAGCACTGTCTTTATACAAAATGGCCTGGTATTAAATCCGGTGACAATTCAGGCACCACCAATTTTGCTAAAGCTATCCCTATTATTTTATATATTTTTTTGGATCAGACACGGCCAGGACATCTCAGGGACACGTCGATCAAGCTTCAAAAAAAAAAAATTGAAAGAGAAAGAAGAATATGATATATATATATATGTATGCATATGTATGTATATATATATATATATATATATATACATATATCCATTCTCTATAACAATCTTGGCTCAGATCATCTACACATCGTTGGAGGACTTGAGAATGTGAAGGGTAGAGAAGGATCTGATGGAGCAGATCTTGAGAAATAGAGGATAAGGAAGATAAAGCATGTGATTGAAAAAGAAGGCGAAGAGAGAGCAGAGTAGAGACATCTCTCTCTCTCTCTCTTCGATGCGGCAGAAATTTTACAGCTTCTATAGAGTGACCTAAAAGTTCTTAAATGCTTTAAAAGTTCAAAACTTAGTTTGCCCTATGGGCCGTCTCTCTGGGCTTACTGTGGCCATACTTTTTGAATCTTTTTTTTGGGGCATATTGACTGCGGTAACGGGCTTACTAAAGCTTGTTTACTTGCATATATTTTCAACCCAAGCTAAAGCTCACGTAATTATCTGTATTATTATATTTAATTGATTAATCTTTCAAAAATAAAAAATAAATAAAGAAATATGAAATGTATGGTGAGACTAATTTAAATAGGTTATATTTTTTAATATAAATGAGAAATTGAGAAAAGAATAATTTCTTTTATATAACAATAAATTATATTATTATTTTATTACCGTATCCTTGTCGCGTCCGTATCCTGTTTTTTTGAAATTTGTCATATCGTCGTATCCGTGTCATGTCAAATCATACCCATGTCCCGTGTCTGTGCTTCATAGATAGTCACTTATGGGTACTATAGATTATAGAAGCACTACACATATTTTTAATGTTCCAAGCCTTAATATCCAAATTGTGGAAAAAAATTATAGAGAACAGGTTATAAGCCACCAAAGAAATTCAGAGAGTATTTACTGTGCATAAATTCATTCCTATTTATTGATGGTTGCATAGTAAAGTTGAAATTGAGTTGTCTAACAAAGTACATCATCCAATTAAGTCAAATTAGTAATATTTTTTTCAGCCAATATTCAAACGAGTTCATATATATATATATATGAATATATACGCGTGCACATATATATGTAAATATAGCATAGCATAATATTATAGAGATATAACTGAGAAATGACATCCATCTCCTTCCACCCTGCTATCAATCTGATTTATTTGTATCATTTGCAGAAAATGGATAATTTATTTATCATCACCATCTGACACGTGACAACGTTCTTTATTGAAAAAGCTGAAAGCTTTAAGGGTGTGTTTGGTTTCGAGGTGTTGTGTGCTTTAAGGATGATGTGTGACCTACCGAGAAATAAAAAAGGGATTTATTTTTCTTCGTAAAATATATCTTTGATATAATTGATTCCCAATGCCAAACAAATATTTGTTTCTTTGACAACAACTGACCATCAATACAAAGTATATATTAATAAAACTAATACAAAACATAAAGAAAAATTTTAAAATATTTTTCATTTAAAAATTAGAGGAGATTAAGTGATACGATGGATCAACATAGAAGACCAATTTATGTGGAGTTTTTTTTATAAAAAAAGGGTTCACACCTCAAGTCACAATTTAAACATTAGAGGGTGGTCAAAATTACAATATGTTTTTAAATATTATATTTTAATTATTCAATTAGTATAAAACATTTTTTTTTTCATTCTCAAAATGCACTGTTTGTCCAAACCTAAATACTAGCTTAATTTTATTAAACCATATAATTTTAGACTGCATCTACCATGACTGGACTATAAAGCAATATTTCTATGGACTAATCATGAGAATGTCATTTACTTAAATATTTCATGGCGCGAAGAAAAATTAAATTGGGTTTTTCACAAAATTAAGATTTATTTAAATATTTCATGGCGCACAATCTATAAGTAAAATTAATATGCAAATTAATTGTATTTTAAATGAGGGGTTTTGGTAATCCACGCACCTTAACAAAGAATGTGAAATTGTGTCCCCACCCATTGCCTAGTTTCTAATTGCTCGGAGACCCCAAATATTAAATTATAAAATGAATAGTTTGAGTCTTTATGTATCCAATACTATTACAATCAAAGAATTTTAATAATTTCTGACACCTAAAATTCAGATAGTATAAAATAGTTTGAATACCTAACACTTAAAAAGTTTTCTAGCACTTAAAATTCAAATTCATCGAACAACACCTAAAACTTGTATGCAGAGCTTGCTATAGTGAGGCTGATTCTAGTATTGATTAATATTTACAAATAAAAATACTTATATTTTAAAGGCACAATAGTATCAGCCTTACTTGAAAAAGACTATTTAATTATGTGAGATGTCATTTATATATAAAAATAAATAAAATAAAATAAAGTTTGTTCGACAATTAAGATAGCCGATTAATTATAATACATGTACCTTTTATTTGAGTCAAAGAATTTATTAATTATAATACATGTACCTTTTATTTGAGTCAAAGAATTTATTAAGCTGGAGAGTGTGTTGGTTGGTGTAAATCTAATAAGTGTGTATTTATTAGTGGTAAGTATAGATGTAATAATCTCTCATTCATCTAATATCATCTCTAATGGAGTCTTTAAAATTAGGCTCTTCGAATTTGCAACGTAAGCATTTTTCAATAGCTACGTCAGCATTTTTTAATAGCCACGTCCGCGTCATTTTTTATAGTTACGTCAGTGTTTTAGAGTCTTTAAATTTTAATTATCACATGTATTTTAATGGTGCGTTTTCACTCTCTAAAAATTTTAATATTTTTCAATAATTTTTTTCTTTTAACTTTTTTATATCATACAAAAAAAATTAAATAATACAATATTTACTATGAATTATAAAAATTAAAAAAATACAATATTATATAAGTTTTAGTAAAATATATATGAATTTAAAAATTATAATAAATTTTTTTTAAAAAAAAGTTCAAAAATATGCTTTTGTGCCAATGTAGCCTTTAAGGTACTGTTTGGGTCAGCCAAACAGTGTCTAAAATGACTATAATGTCAGTAATGTGTTTGGGTCAGCCAAATAGTGCCTAAAAAGAAAAAAGAAAGGCCCAAAAAAAAAAACAAAAAAACAAAAATAGTTTCTGGAATGCTTTCCAAGCCAAGTGTGCCCTTAAAAATAAATTATGGGCTATGGTACTTTGGGCCACTAAATCTCGGGCCCACTTTTTGGCGAGCCTTTTCGCCCCAAATCTCGGATTCACTTTTTGGAGACTCCATTGGACTATTGACATCGCCAATTTAGGCCCAAAGCCTCTAAAATCGTAACCATTAGACTTGCTCTAACACATATAGAATTTGTAAGAAAATCTTCTATGAATTAGGACATGAAAATTAATAAAAGACCCTTTATAAAAATTTATATTGCACATCTTTATATATAATATTTCCATGGGCATGACTAATATTTTCATTTCATTGGAGGGTGGAGGGAGGTTCATTCTTAACTCCTCCTCCGAAAATTTTAGGAGATATTACTTGACTTCAAACTTTTGTAAAGTAAGATATTTTATTTATTAATTTATTTGAAAATGTAAATAAAAAAAAAAAAAAAAAAAAAAGAAAGAAAGAAGGAAAGATTGCAAATGAACTGTTATTTCAGGTAAGGTATGTAATTAAAATCATGCTTCATCTCTCTCACACGTCACTTCTATGAAAAAACAAAATAAAGAGCTACTGTTAAAGTAAAGTTAACAATCCATCACTGCGCGCCTTACATGGATAATACTCAGCTAATACGTTGTCTCCACGTCACAAACAATTTCCATTACTTCTGAGTTCGCACCCACTCCATCACTGCCACTGGTCCAAAATCTAAAAGACACATTTTGAAATCTACACACGTAACGCACCGTGCATAGAAAGCTATAATCCAGTGCTTTGCCATATATCAAACTCCAAATCTGATATCATTTGAACGGTCATGATTGTCCCTTTTTAAGGTCCAACCTCAAGATCGGTCATCAAATGCTACACGTACAGTCCACATTATGTCTGTTCAAACTATATATCGTACACTTCGAACCTCATAGCATGTCACAGTATAGATTCACTTTCTTACTAAAAAAATTGACCCACTTCTTAACCCATTAATGACTCGTTAATTATATCATTCCTTATCAATTGACCCGTTTACATAAATTGCTTAGTCAAAACTCATTAATTAGTAGGCGAGTTGGTGGGTTTGGGCATAAATTGCCACCACCCCTCATCACAATTAGTGATTCTAATGCATTAAATTAGGTGACAATTCAGGCACTACCAATATTGCTAAAGTTTCTTATTACTGTATAATTCTCCTACTCTTGGTAGCTGCAATTATTTTGACTATGGTCATGATCTTTGTATTTTCAAAATAATATGATTTGTCAAATAATCAAATTACTGTTATTATTGTGAAGCTTATAAATTTGAGTTTGTAATCCGTCAATATCAAATTATGTAGTTCCTTGATTCTTTTCTCTTTGCTCAATAAAAGAATTCTTTCCATTCAATTGCAATAAAAACTGAATGACATTATGAAAAACTTATTTTTTGATAAGCAAAATAGACAGGTACTCATTTGCACTCATTCTTAACTTTCAATGTATAACTCGTGTTAAGCTCTTAATATCGCTTGTTCTCAGTAATAAAATTTATCTGTACTTTTTATAATGACCATTAAATTTAATTTAATGGTCGGATTCCAAACCTACTAATATCATTTCCTTTTAATACAAAACCACCATCTCTATGTCTACTTTCCAAAATTAATATTTACCAATACTACTAATTACAACAATAAAAAGTAATTACTAAAAAAATAAAAATAAAAATAGAAACCTCTCCCTTCATTGTCTTTGACCTTGAATACCCATGAAGCTTCCCCTCTATGACTCCAATGGCAAGACTGTGAAACCCTACTCTCTTTCCCACTTTTACTACTTTGTATTATGTAATTTTGTACGTTAATCACATAATAAACAACCTAATAAATATATTAAGTATATAGATGAGGTTAGAGATAAGAATCAAAAGGAATTATTATCCTAACTTCAATTCGATAAGGATAAAATTATCTCTATTCTATCTAATGAATTATAATAAACACTACAATATTATTGTAATTACATTTTAGGATTTAAAAATTACAACAAAGTCCTATGCTACTAAATAATTATATATAAACCTCTCCATTATTGGATATCCATAAGTAACTCTAAGAAAAATTAAATATTGTCCACCTAAGACATGCTTACTTCTTATACTCATTGAGTTGCCAATTTAATAGTTATGTTTACTGAATTAAATTATTTTATAAAAGAATTTTATGAATAAATATTTTTTAAAAAAAAATAGAAAAAAATAATTTAGTAAACATTTTACTAAAATGCCTTCACCAGGTTCAAGTGATCAAACTTATTAAATTGTATCAATGGAATATATATTCTAACTCTAATAAAGAGTGTGGATTCCATATTAAACATTTGTATTCCCAGAACTCTAACATTAGCCATCCAAGACACCATTGTATTGACCTTAAAATATTTCACACGTTGATAAATCAAAGTGACTAGAACTGAAACTTCAGTCCACCAAACCTCTCAAGATTTAGAGTTTAATGTATCTAGTAGATAAAAATCACACCAAAATAATGATAGTAATTTCTATGGTGTAATTTTATGGGAATCCAGTTCAGTGTATTCCAAGCAAACTAACACGCTAATTTAAAGTTAACTACCCCAATGATCGAGATAAACCTTCCAATCTCATAGAGGTTAAGTGCGTTACAATCTTAGAGATAAAAGTGTCCGACTACAAATGATTTCAAGGTGCAGAAAATCGGTGAGATCAAATCTCCCGTAATATGAAAGAAAGAAAGGGAGGAAGAACACAAAGGATGGGAAAATTTCTACTTTTCTAGTGTTTGGTCCATGGCACTTGTTACTAAAACCTGAACTAAACAGGTTCAAATTAAGTTTACAAGTTCGCATCCACATGGTATTTATGTACGTTGACATTAGTGGCAATGTTAGGGGCAGATAAGGTCTAATTTTTCACATGTTTTTGAATTGAGAGGGTTGCCATTTTCATTTATCTTAACAATATAGGCATGCCTACATAAGTAACTTATGGGTAATGTAGATTATAGAAGTATTACACAGATTTTTAATGTTCCGAGACCTTCTTATCCAAATTGTGGAAAATATATATATATATATATATATATATATATATATATATATATATATATTATTAGCATTATTCAATTTAATCATTTATTTTAAACATTAAAATATTATTAGCAATATTCAATTTAATCTAAGACTTTTTTTTTTAGAGGAAAATGTCAAACTTAACCCATATAAGACATAAGTTTAGTTTAGAAACTCACAATTATTCAATGATTAAATTTGTTAAGCAAAGTAAGGACAATGGTTTATCAGGAATTTATTTTCAAGAAACATCTTTCAAATCACTTTAATGGTCTCACTTATTCATTTTATCACATGAACCATAGGATTAAAAAGGTTTATTATATTAGGATCCCACAAAATTTTAAATAATTTGAAAGGATCTTTGATCACTTGAGATCGATATACTTAGATCCAATAGTAATTTTGAATGACTAAAATTGAATTCCATTGATGAATAACCTTCACTTTGTGATTGAAATCAAATAAAATTTGTTACAATCATAATTTATAGAGTATTCCTTATAAACACAAAATTTATTTAGATTTTATAAAGTAAGAAGGACTAACAATAATTTTTTGTGATGGGTTACTTAAAAAAAACTATAAGATGACTAGACTTACTCGTGTCACAATTCGGGGTGACAATTGAGCCTATTTGGGTGAGTTTTGGATGAGCCAACTCCAAAACCCGCCCAATTATCGAATATATATATATATTTCATTTCTCTTTAGTGGTTAAATTACAAAAACAATATTTTTATTTCACTGGGGAGTGAAGATCCATTCTTAAAACCTTATTTGAAAATTTTAGGAGATAATACATCCTTCAAACCTTAATAAAGCAAGACTATAAGATATTTATTTATTTAAAAATGTAAAAGAAAAAAAATTACAAATGAATTGATGTATATAATTAATATCCAGCTCATCTCTCACATGTCACTTCTATGAAAAAACAAAATAAAGAGTTAATTACATTATAATAATCTATCACTCCCTGACATGGATAATCCTCAGCCAATAGCTTGTCTCCACGTCACAAACAACTTGTATTGCTCCTGAGTTCGCACCCACTTTATCACTACCACTGGTCCAAAATCAAAAAAAAAAAAAAAAAAAAAAAAAAAAAAAAAAAAAAAAAAAAATCTAAAAGACACATTTTGGAACCTACACAGGTAACGTATCATCCATAGAAAGCTATACCTTACGATATATCAAACTCACAAATCTGATATTATTTGAACGGTCATGATTGTCCCTTTAGTAGGGCCCTGCCTCAAGATCTCTTATCAGAAGGCCTGCAATTCTGGGGTAAGGCACACCTCATAAGGGTTTCTCTTCACAAAAGATTACCTTTCAAAGTAATACAATCAGCTGCAGCTAAGTTATGGGGCACTTATGGACTCACAGACACCATCCTCAGTGAAAATAACACTTTTCTCTTCAGATTCAAGTCTTGCATAGAGGCAGAGAAGGTTTTATCTTTAGGTCCCTGGTCAATTGCTAGACATCCTTTCTCACTCATGAAATGGAATCACCAAAACCACCTCCATCCAATTCACTCTACTTGCATCCCTACTTGGGTGAAATTTACAACATCCCCTTAAGATATTGGACAGCAAAAGGGTTCAGTTACATAGCTAGTTCAATTGGGGAACCTCTTTATGCAGATGAAGCAACTGAAGGAAGGACCAAACTCAAATTTGCAAGACTTTGTATCAACCTTGACCTTACCAAGCCCTTGAAGAATGAAGTCAAATTGCAATTGGACGACAACAACATTGAGCATATCACAATGGAATACCAGTGGCTACCCAAATTTTGCTCTGAATGCAATCAACTGAATCACTTTGATGCAAATTGTCCCCTCAACATCATCTTCCCCACAACTTACAGAGCCAAGAAGACTAATACACCACCTCATCCAAGAAGCACAACTTAGGAGGATAACAGCCCTACATGAGTTCCTCCACTAACTATTGAAAGGGTTACAGTCAGGAAAAAGAAGAGCAAAACCACTTTAGCTACCATAGTGAAACAAACCTCCCATCCCTCATACATCTAAAAATAACCACTTCCACATCTTATCCCAAATGAATTCTGAAAATATCACCTCTCTACATCTTGACAACTCCACCACTTCCCCTACCTCCACACATCAATCATCACCAATCTCACCTCATTCAGTTACTTATATCACATCTTCCATTCCCTCATTACCACAAACTAACATACCTTACCACTCTCCCCTATGCAGCAGGAAATTAAACTTCTCACCCCAGAAATCAACCCATAAATCAATCTCCAATACAAAACCAACATCCCAGCAATAACTCCAGCCACTCTCTATACCAACCAATTGCCACATCCTCCCTATCACAAACAAACCAAGTGCTACACCACTATCCAGGGATCATGGAGAACTACTAGGGAAGTCTAAAAATGAGTTCTCTTCTTGCCAATCTTCCCTAAGTGAACCAGAAAGCCCAAGCCAACTGCACAGCAAAAAGACAGTTAAAAGCTTCAAGAAGGAGGCTAGGAAGAAGACATGCTGCAACACTGGATTGATGTCTAAGCCATTTGCAAAGGGGAATGGACATCCTGGAGGTTACTTCACACCTCCATTTTAATGATTTCCTTACTTACATGGAATATTAGAGGGTTGAACCAACCCTCTAAGCAGTCAGAGATAAAAGAGACTAATCTTTGACAAAAAGCTTGACTTAGTCTCCATCATTGAAACAAAGGTATCTCCCATAAATGTGAATTCCATTCACAGGGTTTTGGCACCAAATTGGGACATAACTCACAATTACAACTTCTCTGATCTTGGGAGAATTTGGGTATTATGGAATCCCAACCAACTTGAACTTTTTGTTATTGATGCTAATAGGCAGGCAATTCATTGCAAAATAATAGTTATAGGGGAGAGCATTTCCTTTTTTACCACCTTCATATATGCCTCTAATCGTGTAATTGAAAGACAGTTTCTTTGGGAGAATTTGATCCACCATGCAGGCCTCTGCAGTTCCTTCCCATGGCTATTAATGGGGGACTTTAATGTCATACCCAATGTTGGTGAGTCACATGGAGGTTCAATGAAGTGGAGCCCTGCAATGATTGACTTCAAGGAGTGCCTGCAACATGCTGAATTGGAAGACCTCAAATACAATGGGATCCTATATTCTTGGTGCAACAGAAGTTTGGGTTCTACCTGTATTGCAAAGAAACTAGATAGAGCCCTTGTCAACCAAATGTGGACCTCTACCTTCCCACTTTCTGAATGCACTTCCCTCACACTTGGTATTTCAGACCACATTCTAATTTTCGTTAGCATGGATTTACAAATTCCAAGAAGGTGCATCCCATTCAGACTCTTCAATGATTGGGCCACACACCAAAATTTTGCATCTTCAGTCCACAATGTATGGAAAAACATTCATAAAAGGGATTGCAATGTTCCAGGTGGTCCAAAAGCTTAAGCTCCTCAAGCCAGTCCTCAAAGAATTGTCCAGGAAAGATTTCCTGGAATTGGATTCAAAGCTTCATGTAGTCAATGCTGAACTAGAGGCATGCCAACTTGACCTTGATTGCTCCCCTAGTGATGTCTCACTCAGAGAAATGGAGAGGTCATTCATCTCAGAGTTTTCAAAACTTGCAAGTCACCAAGAGGATATGCTAAGGCAAAAGTCTAGAATGACTTGGTTGAAGCTTGGAGACAACAATTTAGCATACTTCCATAAGTCATTATCCTCTAGAAACAACAAGAAAAAGATCTTATCCATCACAACAGATTCAGGCCAAATCATTGACAGCAAGGATGGAATCATAACAGAAATTGTGGGACACTTCAAAAGGCTGCTAGGTTCATCTCCTCTAACAACTCATTCCATTTCTGAATTGTAGCCATTTATCAATACACAGGTCCCATCACATTTTAAGGTCCTCCTTGATGAAATTCCATCCCCATTGGACATTCAAAACTGCATGTTCAAGCTCAATAGGGACAAAGCTCCAGGACCTGATGGCTATAATGCAGCCTTTTTTCAAAAAAGTTGGGGAATAGTGGGTAGATCAGTTACTAGAGCTATCACTGAGTTCTTCAATAATGGGAAACTACTCTCGAAAGCAAACAACACTTACATCTCACTTGTCCCTAAATGACAAAACCTTAATCCATGCATGATTACAGGCCAATCTCCTGCTGTAACATAGTGTACAAGTACATTGCTAAGCTGCTTGCAGTCAAGCTCTAATCCACTCTTCCTCACATCATTGACAGCGCTCAATCAGCCTTCATCCAAGGAAGGAAGATCACTGATCCAATACTTCTGGCTTGTGAACTATTAAGAGGTTACCACAGAGACAATGGTTCTGCCAAGTGCGCAATTAAGATTGACCTAATGAAAGCTTTTGACTCTGTCAAGTGAGATTTCATCCTAAGCTGCTTAACACTTCACCAGTTTCCAAGTAAATTCATCTCCCTCATTCAGGCCTGTATCTCTTCTCCTTCATTTACCATTGCAATTAATGGTGAATTCAAAGGTTTCTTCAAAGGCAAGAGAGGGTTAAGACAGGGAAACCCTATCTCCCCCTTCCTCTTTGTAATAGTGATTAATGCACTATCCTCCATTATTAACAATTTTGTTAGTAGGGTTAGGGCTTTCAGGTATCACTGGAGATGTGGAGAACTCAAGATCACTCACCTTTTATATGCAGATGACCTCCTCCTCTTTTGCCATGGAGATATCACCTCAGTGTCAGTGATTAAGTCAGCTTTGGACTACTTCAGCACCATATCTGGTCTTGACATTAACACCACCAAAAACACAATCTTTCTATTAGGAATGGACCAACATACTCATCATCTAATCACATCTCTTTTTGGAATTCAAGCAGTCTCACTTCCAGTTAAGTACCTTGGGGTACCACTGATCTCCACTAACTTTAAGTCCTCTCACTGCAGTCTCTTAATTGAGAAGATCACCAAGAGAATCACACATTGGTCATCTAGATCACTCTCCTATATTGGAAGGCTACAACTCATCAAGGCTATCCTAGATTCAACACAAATTTATTGGTCCATCATCTTAATCCTTCCTAAAGCAGTGATCAATGAGCTCAACAAGATTTTCAGATCTTTTATTGGTCAGGTCCATAAATGAAATCCACTGGAGCTAAAGTCAATTGGGGCAAGGTTTGCAGAACAAAGGAAGCTGGGGGGTTGGGAATTCCTAACTTGGAACTGTCAAACAAGGTTGGGATTATGAGGTTCATTTAGGACTTGCAAACAGACAGCAATGACAGACTTTGGATTAAATGGTGCAACACTCATCTAATAAAATCAAGGAGTCTGTGGGAGATCAATATACCTTATTCTTGTTCTTGGAGCTGGAGGAAGTTGCTGCAGCTTAGACATCCAACAAGATTACTCTTGAAGCATTCTATTGGTAATGGCTCAGATACTTCATTTTGGCTGGACAATTGGGCTCCAAGAGGTCCACTATGCACCAGGTTCCCCATTGCAATCCTTTTACAGACTGATATTAATCAAGCCACTACTCTGGATAAATTCATTGTGGGTTCCTCTTGGTCTTTCCCCAACTTCATCACAAACATTATTCTTGAATTGCTCAACATACAGCCCCCAGTCCCTTCAAGGAGAGACAAGAAGAGATGGATTGCATCTTCAACAGATTTATTCAGTTTTAGCCACACAGTTTCTTTCCTTGCAGGCCCTCAACCCTTAGTTTAATGGCACAATATCGTGTGGTGTTCACCAATAGTCCCTAGAATGAAGCTGAACCTATGGTTAGTAGTGCGAACAAGATTGCCAACTCTTGATAACAGATCAATAGGGAACCATCCAAACATATGTCCTCTCTGTCTGTCTCATCTCGAGTCACATGACCACATTTTCCTCCATTGCTGTTTTACCTCCCCAATTTGGAGATTCATTAAGGATCGATGCCAATTCTACACATCAATTACAAATTAGGAGGAGCTTATACAGTATATTAGCGTGAGATGGAAAGCAAAATCGGTTCCCAATCTTCTAAGGAAAGTTTGCTTCTTAGCCATGATGTATCATACCTGGGAAGAAAGAAACGAGAGGATCTTCAAAAATAAGAAATCATCACAGAGGGTTGTTCTAGCTTGAATCTGCTCCACCATCATTACAATTCTAAGGCTGGGCTTCCTCCAAGACTGCTCTACATCTAGGAAAATTCTTTCAGAATGGAATCTATCCCTCTCTTGCTGCAGACCCCTTCCTCGTCCGCCGGATAGTACCTACTGCCGGCTTAATGCCGGAGCCTAAGTTCACCGGATAACCACCATTAACAGCAACTAAGGCAGTTAATTTTGGTTTTTAGTTATTGATTAAGGTTAGGTGTTATTTGGGCCTCGTCCATTTTGTTTTGCCCTAAGTGGGCTTGTAATCCCTTTTGGGCTGATTGGCCAAATGCCCTCATTGTAATTACTCTTATATTTATAATATTTGCTTAAATTTTCAAAAAAAAAAAAAAAAAAAAATGTTCTAGAATACGGAACTTGGGCTATTGAAAAACAAACTTTGGAAGCTCTCATTGAGAGAAATAAAGGATTGTATATTTAAGTCTTTATTTGACATTGAATCAAATAAAGACTAATCTCAATAATACACTACTTGCATCCAACTATTGTACTATCATTATTATTATTATTATTATTTAAGCTGAGTATAAAATATGAATCAATCTTAAAATTTGAGTTCTGATTATGATCAATACTTTTCATACCATCTTTATTTAATGGCCATTTTATTTATCTCTTTTGATTAATTTTATTTGGTTTCTGTTTATTCAACGGGTAGTGATAGGGAAGTGTTTTTTTACTGGACAAAGAAACCCAGACAAAAAAGTAGCCAAATTATTTTATTTTTGTTTTCTTTAATAAATTGTCTAATTCTGTAATTTTTCTTTAATGGTTTGGAAAGAAAATGTAAGTTTCTTAAAATGAAGAAAATAAAAGTTAATTAACTAATTGCCGTTAAATCCTAAGACTACAATTAAAAGTGAGTATAAAATTTCTTACTTTAGGGAACAATTGAACACAACTGTATATATATACACACACACATATACCATTAAATACACACACACACACACACACGTGTATATTCATACTACTATAAAGTTGTAAAGTATTGTAATATGCTAGAGTAATAACTTAAAAAAGAAAAAAACTATATTTACCTCGTCTGCAGAATACCCAAATTGAAAAAAAAAAAAAAAAAAGAGGTAGAGAAGGAGGAGAAGAATAATACCACGTCTCGGTCAATTCTGAAAATCACAAACCTTGTCATAAATAAAACCGAATACTCTTAAAAAATAAATTTTTTTTTCTTTTATATGTTGGCTATACTAAAAAGTATTATAAATATAATAATCATTTATCACTTTTTGAAAATCTAAACAATGACATGATAAGTCGATGTTATTTTTGAAATTTCAAAAGAAATTCATGTTATTTATAGAGGTAAGTGTAATTATCCTTTTAGAAAATATGTAGTTATGGGCATGGTTTGTAATAAGGTAATTGAAAATAAAAAATTGTAAAAAAGGGCCAAAAAGGGAAGCTCAGATCCTCTGCGGTTCCCTCAGGTTCCTTTAAACAACAACCAATAATACTCGACACGTCACCCATCAAAATCTCGCGCATTCCCCACATATTTGTGACAGTAAATATAATTATTTTTGGATGCGAGCCAGCTGACAACCACTCTCCTCTCTTTATATATCTGAACGAGCACTCTTCTCTCTCTCTATATCTCCATCTCTCAGGCAGAATTTAAAATTTACCCATCCAAGTCAAATCTGGTGACGTTGCAAGATCACCTTTGTACGAAAAGCTTTTATGTTTTTATCTGGTAACAACTGTTGGCTTATGTAATCTCGCGCATTCCCCAGATATTTGTGACAGTAAATATAATTATTTTTGGATGCGAGCCAGCTGACAACCACTCTCCTCTCTTTATATATCTGAACGACCACTCTTCTCTCTCTATATCTCCCCATCTCTCAGGCAGAATTTAAAATTTACCCATCCAAGTCAAATCTGTATTTACTGGTGACGTTGCAAGATCACCTTTGTACGAAAAGCTTTTATGTTTTTATCTGGTAACAACTGTTGGCTTATGTCATCTTTTCAAACCTCTCTCTCTATAGTATACTTCAGTCACCATAGCATCCACATCAAATATATATGTATAATACATAGGGAGTGAGTTCATAATAATATTACTTAGTTCTATGATCAATTTGAACTTTTAATATAGCAGGCAACAAAAGCTCTATGGATAAACCAAATAATCAAAACAACCTCTAGTTAAGCCCTATGGATAAACCAAATAATCAAAACAACCTCTAGTATAGCAGGCAACAAAAGCTCTATGTATAAACCAAGTAAAAGAAGCTCCCTGAGCAGACAACCAAGGCATTTCCCGCCAAGCTCATACTCAAATCTCATTCAAGCCAAGTCTTAAACCAGCCAGATATAATCCGGTAAACAAGAGTAAAAAAAAAAAAAATTAGCCAAAACTCGCGGTAAACAAGAGCATAATTTTGTGTCTGGCTAGTGGAAGACTGTAAAACCATTATTAGAGGTAGCTGTCACCAGGGAAGACGGTGAGCCCGTTCACGTATCAGGTTTGAATTCTATCACCATTTGTGAAGTTGGGATATGGGACCCACCAATTGTTAATCAAATCAAGAATGACACGGCTGCGAGTTTTTTTAGTTGACACCTAGAACTCATCTAGGCAGGGCCCTTCGGGATCCATCCTAGGTTACAAATCTCAGAGTGTAAGAGCCTCACCCCAAGAATAACACCGGGTGAGTCGGAGGACAAGAAAGACTTAGGAGGAGTCGAACCTGGGCCGTTGGTGTGTTAGGAGTTACTCTAACACAAAAATACAAAAATAGAATTTAAGAGTATTATTCATGGAGTCCGAATGTTAATAATATCATTTTCATATATTTCTATTATTTTTACCTTTTAGGTATAGTCTTTTATTTTACTATTAATTAAACCTATCAAATCCAAGTTTTTTTATTTTATTTTATTTTAATTAACCTTCCTTAAGCTTACACGGACAAAATAGAGATCGGAAATATTTATGGAGAAAAAATTGGAGATAATTAAAGAATGGAACTAAATTCGTAATAGAAAACGACAATTAGTTCAGAGATATTTATAGAAAATAAAATGGAGATAATTAAAGAAGAAATTAAATTTTTAATAGAAGACGAATAATTAGGGGATCGGAAATAAAATTAGAAGTTCAATACTTTGTAATGAGTCAACATGACTCACTCCTAAATATTATTTGTCTTTTTGTGTTACATAGATTCTGCTTAACAAATCGGTCTAAGAAATCGGTCTAAATTTCCTGCCCAAGTATCACGACTTTTATAATTTTTAAAAGTTAACGTAGCACTTATTTTTCCATATTGAAACTATTTCATTTCATTGTCTATCTCAAAGCTACCATTTTGTTTGAACCTAATTCTTTACATCACTTAGTTTAGCATAATTTACCATGTTAAATATTAGTCACATGGTTCAAAATTTAACTTCAATTTTCCTAATGAAGATTATTCAATTATAGTATATATAGTTTAATCTGAAATAATTTCTTTACATGTGGATGTAGAATTTGAAACTCTGAATGTGGTTTTAAGTTAAATATTCTAAATAAAATAATTATTGAATTTACATTTTTTTAATAATATTTTTTGAATTGTTAGTCTCAAATTTGGATTCGCTAAAATAGTTAATGAGGTGAATTCTTTTTTTTTTTAAGTAGTGACTGAGGTGAATTTATCTTCTAGGTTAGTTAAAAAGACCGGCAAAAATGGTCCAGGATTAATCAAGCGTGGTCCTTTGAATACTATTTTACTCTAATCTTCTTTTCAAAATCTATCTAACAAAGAAATTTTTTTTTTTTTTTTTTTTAATTCTCTTTAGTACCTTCAAATAGCTAGAGAGATTAAAAAAAAAATAATTAAAAAAAAATCAACATGAATGGCAAATTTTTGTATAGTAAGTTAATTAAGAAATTCCCAAAACATAAATTTTTTTTTATTCCCATCCATTTAGCCAGGGAATTCGCAAAGCATACAAAAGGAAAAAATATATATAAAAATTATTTCTAATCCGTTCAACCATATAAGGTTGAAATATAGAAGGAAGACAGTGAACTGACCAAATACAGAAGACAGTGTGAATTTTTTTATTGGCTTGGCAGTGTTGAAAGGAATGAATTTATTTTTTCAAATGCTTGGTTTTATTTTATTTGTCTTTTTGTGCCACATAGATTCTGCTTAACAAATCCATTTAAGTTTTCTGCCCAAGTATTACGACTTATATAATTTTTAAAAGTTAACGTGGCACTTATTTTTCCATATTGATATGAATTTAACATTTATCTAAAAGGTAAGGTGAAGTGATTTTAATTATTTTTTAAAAATAGTTGTATTGATATTACCAATTACAATTAACATTTGTCCTACCATTTTTATTTTGATACATTAGTGTATTTTTATACATTTTTATACATGTTTATATTATTTTGTAAGCTATAAGTTGTGAAAAGTGTTACTTTATGAGCTTGCGCAGTTGAAATTATAATTTCATTTTTTTTAAGGTTGTTTGGGTTGTTTATTTAAATTAACATGAGGATTCAATCATGTCTTAAAATTAGTTCATTTCATTGTCTGCCTCAATGCTACGATTTTGTTTGGACCTAATTCTTTACATCACTCACTTGAGCATAATTTGCAATGTTAAATATTAGTCACATGGTACAAAATTTAACTTTAATTTTCCTAACTAAGATTATTCAATTCTAATATACATAATTCATTCTGAAATAATTTCTTTACATGCGGGTGTAAAATTTGAAACTCTAAATTTAATGTGATTTTGAGTTAAATATTATAAATAAAATAATTATGGAATTTATGTTTTTTTTATAATTTTTTTTGAACTGTTGGTTTCAAATTTAGATTCGCTAAAACAGTTAATGAGATGATTTTTTTTTAATAAAGAGTGAGTGAGGTGAATTTATCCTCTAAGTCAAAACGACAGGCAAAAAATGGTCCAGTGTTAATCAAGCGTGATCCTTTGAACACTATTTTACTCTAACCTCCTTTTCAAAATCTATCTAACATAGAAGAAAAGAAATTAATTCTCTTTAGTACCTTCAAGACTGGCGTTCAACTGCGAAACATTTGAAACTAGAATAAAAAAATTCAATGTCACAGATATCCAGACAAAAATTAAAGCCTCTATATCTCTCTCTATGTATCTCTCTCTGAATCCCTCTCTCACTTCATCTCAACTTCTCTCTCACCGTCATCACTTTGCCAATCTCCACTCTGGTCTCAGTTCCCAAACCCAGAGATGGTGTCATCTTCACCATACCAAATCAAGTATATTTCACATTATCTCCAAGGCTTCTTCTCCTCTCAATTCAAAATGAGATCTGGTTCTCTCTTTCCCCTCCTTTATAAATCAGTTGGCTTTCTTCTTCTCGGCATCATTTTCTTCTTCTTGTCTTCACACCTGCTACATCTCTCTCTAAAATGGGACCTCTAAAAAATGTTCTGAAAAAGCTTTCTTCTTCTCGGCATCATTTTCTTCTTCTTGTCTTCACACCTGCTACATCTCTCTCTAAGATGGGACCTCTAAAAAATGTTCTGAAAAAATTGCATTTTTTCCGAAGGAAAAAAGATGTGGAGACTGGAAGGGCTTCGACTTCCCGGTCGGCCTCCGCCCGTCACCATTTTCTCCCTTTCCATGGTCAAGAAGGGAGCAGTAGCAGCCGGCATAGCTTTGCAGGAATGCAGGCAGCTTTCTCCAGGTCATTCAGCGTTTCAAATCCGGTCAACATTGGAGAACCAGCTTCTACCGGGAAGGAAGCAGTTCTCTCGCCCCTCCTCGGAGCAGCTTTGCTGAGGAATCCTCCAGAAACATCCATGGAGGAATTCCAAGACTGGCCAAACACAAAGATCATAAATCAAGAGCTCAACAAAAACGGGAACACGAGAGGGACATGCGAGATATGGAAAAGGAGGACTTGCAATACGAGGAAGAGGATGAGAAAAACCGGGAACCGCTAAAGTTGTACTGGGCAAAGCAGATCTCAAAGGGTAAATTGGAACAGAAACAACAGAAGTTTGGAAAGATGGCTCGATGGTTCCGACTTACCCTTCCAGATTGTGCTGTCACGTAGGATGTGTATGCACAGGGTTCCAACTGGCGACCTTTTTAAATTTTTTTTTTTTTAATTTTTAATTTTTTTTTGAACTTGATTTATCAAGACAATCTGACTATAAGAAGTATTAATTTGTTTGGGGATAGTTTTGTGCTTGTTAATGAAAATTTTCTTTCTTTTTTGATAAGTAAACTTTTGAGTTTATTATTAGAGATATATAGACATATACATTCTCTCTTTGTATGTTAGAGAAGATATTGACTCACATAAGCAACACTGAGTTGTGACCAGGACCCACAAAGAACATGAACCATAACCATCAAAACCTAGTGAGGATTCCAAATTTCTTGAAAAAAAACAGAAGGGGAAATTCTTTTTCCCTTCCGTGAGGCTTGTGTTACCTCTCACTAAATTTAACCCCAAAGGATAGTTTAATGACAAAAATTCTTACCTCACATTTTAGAGGTTGGGAATTTAAATTCCCTTGGGGCCACCCAAGAGAAATTTTCTGGTTTTTTATGAGTGCATATGAGACTGGGGGTCTGCACACCATCATCAAAAAAAAAAAAAAAAAATCTCTCACGAAAGTTAGACCTCAGATAGCGAAAATTACCATTGCTAGCAAATGAGAAACATAAGTAGTCATTCTACAAATTTCCATAAATACACGATTCAACAAATTGACTACTTAGTTATGGATGAATTGACTAGATACATTTAGGATGAAGTTCCATACTATTTGATATTTTTTTTTTCCTAGTCGATACTCACACTCTCCTTTTAAGGAATCATTCGCACCTAATGGTAGTCAAACCTTAGACCTAATTCTTCTTGAAGCATCAGGACCAAGTGACTTATTCACTTGAGCCAACCCCTTGGGGTTATACTATTTGGTATTTGCTAATGATGTTTTTTAAGTGATCAAATTAACCTGACAAAAATACTATATTAGAGATTCAGAGAAGCTTTATAATAAGAGTACTTATAATCAATAGGATTTTACTAAATACATGAATCACATTGGGACACTGTGAAGATCAAAACTCTAGAGAAGTAGTAGATGCGTTTTGTCACCAAGGATTGACTATTAGTAGGAAAGGAGAGCTAGAGATGATGTTAAGGGTAGAACTAAAGCACGATGGGTTAAGTGGACGATTTCTTAGGGCATTATGTGTGATTAACGTTTAAATAAAAAGTTGAAAGACAAATTCTATTAAAAAAAAAATAATAACTAGATTAGTCAAACATGTAAGAGAGAGCCTAGGAGATCAAGAAACAGATGTTCGTAAAAACGAGCAGGTGGAAGATATGGATATATAAATAGATGTGTAGTGAGATAAGATATGATAAAGTAAAATAAAATGTAAACGTTCGTGGAAAGAAGTAAGACATAAAATGAGAAAATTTGATTGAGAGATGAGGATACCAAAAATGACCTGGCCAGACACGACCTAGATTTCTAAAAGCGGGGTTTGGGAAGAATACTTGGTCCAATAAGATCATCACTTATCAGGCCCAGTACCAAAAAATCAGTCGTAAAGCCCAATCTCAAAACAAAGGAAGTGAGCCCATATCTAGGACGAGCCCAAAGGATTGACCCAACGAGAAGAATTAAGTAGGAAGCTTCTAGAATAATTTTAAAGGTCTATAAATAGATTGAAAAAAGAGGGAAAAGCGGTTGAAATATTTTGATGCAATAACTAATCTTTCTAAATTGAGAGAGCTTTTTGTTGCATGTTCAAGATAGTTTTGCTACGTGCAATGATTGCGGAAATCAGCAAGAGTCACGTGGTTTCTATTGGCAATACTGCTCTGGAAATAGGAAGAACAAAAATAACCTAGGCACAAATTGTAAGAAAAGAGTGGAATGACAGAATTGATGATTCATGTGTTAACGCTTAATTAATGGGGCAATGTTCATCAAATATTTTAGGTTCACACAATTGCTTGGTGTAAAAGCTAGGGTTGCCAAACATGAGAAAAGAAATTTTAGTTTGAAAGCAGCCATTTTGTGTACAAAAAGAATACAAAGGTTGCGTGTGGCGAATCCACACCTCCCAACACCCAGCATAGATGGGATTAAAAATGGATAATGACCTATTTTAGGCTCATTACATCCACATTGAATTCAACTATTCAAAAAATAAACGATTAACTACCATGTAGAGCACAATTCATAACTTCTTTGAGAAAACATGAAGAATGTTTTCACTATTTGCCAATTTGAAGAAAATCAAGAGAAGACAAAAAATGTAACTCTTCAAATGGTACAAAAACTAAAGGTGTCAGACCCCTCCTATGTGAAACAGCTGGCATGTCTGGGTTGTGTGTCTCATCCTCCTGCCAGCCTTCAACAACACCAAGAATGTCCCCATCAGGGCTATTAACCTCACTATCCAAACCACTTGTAACAAGTGAAAGTATATCCATGCGATTGTTAGCCCTTGGCTGTTGTTCCCCTCAACATGTACAAAGAAGAAAATGCTAATATGGTCTGGTTCACCGTGCATCTTGGAGGAACCCATGAAGTGCATCCACTATGGGACGATTACTAAATCATACAATAAAAAATTAAAATGACATCCTAACTTGAAAAATTAAAAAGACTTGTCTTACAATTACTTCTTTTTTCATTGGCAAAAAACTCACACACCCATTTGTCCTTATGGGAACTCGAATCCTCACTTTCCCCATTGAGAGGTATAGGAGATACCACTAGTGGTGCAATTAGAGTTACTCACTACATAATATTAAGCACGCCATGTTTAGAGATTGAGGCTCCATGAAGCATCCACCAATGCACACACACACACACAAAAACACAGGTAGAGGCTGCATGACACTTCTGATCCTCCTCAGTTGTGACAATCAAGGGGCAGCCATGCTTGTAAACTACCTAGGAAATATTAATACATTCTACAATTTAAAATGTACTTCGGGAACACTCACCAATTTAAAAATGCTCATACTAGAGGACAATAGTCCATTCACCTAAATATTGAACCATAAAGGAGTGGGCAACTCCTAACAATCATTAACCTTTTTATTTTTTTAATTTTTAATTTTTTTTTTTGACAAGAAACAATCATTAAGTTTGACGCAAGACACCCAAAAAAAGGCAGTTAATTTTTACCCAGAATAAAGGGCCTATGGGCTACACATGTATTAAGACAATTGCCAATGTTAAGAAGATATTAAGTTATTTCATGACCTGATAATCCTTTTATTGGATTATGGAAATCACTGAGTAATGAAATATATGGGAGAAAATTCTTCTCTGATATTTTTACACTCTCTCTGGAATAAGTGAATTACAAGAATAAATAGGAGAGGAAATTTGTCTTTTTAGATGATTTAAGGCCTTGTTTGGTTGGAATTTTAGAAAGGGGGTGTCATTGTCCACAAAAAACAAGTAACTTGTATATGTGTGTCCTTTTGGCAAACCTTGGGGGGTGTTGTTATATCCTAAAAATTAAATACAATTTTTCCTGCTTAAATTTTAGATGTTCGATCATTGACTTGATCGTTGATTTCCTAAGTTTGCAAACACAGGTAATGCTGTATGGGTTTTTAAAACCAGGAGGAATCTTCATGTAGACTTCATCTTCCAAGTCTCCATTAAGGAATGCATTCTTGACGTTAAGTTGATAAAGAGGCCAATCCAAATTGACCGCCAAGGATAGAAGAACCCGAATTGTGTTTAACTTAGAAACAGAGCAAATGTTTCTTGATAATTAATCTCGTAGATTTGAGTAAATCCCTTGGATACAAGTTTCACCTTGTATCGGTCAACACTTCCATCTGCCTTGTAGTTAACATTGAATATCCACTTACATCCCACATGTTGTTTGTCTTTGGGAAGTTCTGTGAGTTCCTAAATACCATTCTTCATAAGAGCTCGAATTTCTTCACTAACTGCTTCCTTCCATTCAGGTGCTTTAAAGCCTCTTGTATGCAGCTTGGAATGACTATGCTGGATAGATTCAAGGTAAAAGAACGGTAACAGGGAGACAATCTCTCATATGTCACAAAGTTTGAGATCGGGTGCCGAGTGCATGAACTAACACCTTTCTTTTGAGTAATAGGAATATCAAGATCATTATTAGGATAAGAATCTGTGTTACCTTGAGTAGAAGTGATTAGATTTTGAGAGGAACGCTTGATTCTGTTCAGGAAAAGTGAGTTGATCCACCTCCTTTGGAGCTGTTTGCTTTCTTGAGTAAACAATCCCTTTAAATATTTTTTATTTTTCTTGTTGAGTCAGAATCTGAGGAATGTTTGGAGTGGGTTCGAAATGAACAAGTTTGGATGTTGACTCAAGTAGGATAAGTATAATTGGAGGTGTGGTGGTGTTACTTAGAGTAGGTGAACTTGAGGTGATGGAAGGCACGGAGGTATCCGCATCTTGCCAAAATTGATATTCTTCTAGCACGATAGAATTCTCCCCCTGAATATGAGTTTTGGAGTAGAAAGGTTGATTCCCAAAGAAAGTTGCATCCATGGTGTTATAGAGCTTCCCAGTAGTGGGAGAGTAGCATTTGTAACCTTTTTGGTGAGAGGAGTATCCGAGGAATAGGCATTTTATGGCTTTGGGATCTAGTTTGCTCCTCTGATGAGGTGGTATATGGACAAATGTTGAGCAACCGAGGACTTTTAGTGGCAAGGATAAGATGAGTCTGGATTGTGGGTAGACTTGTGTGAGTACTTGGTATGGAGTTTGGATTTTGGTATATTTATGGAAGTAAATATTCTCGCATTTATTGCTACTGCACTGTTCATTCTAGTTTCTACTACTTTTCTACTTATCATTTATGTAAAAACAATCAGTCCAAATGATTAATTAATTTGAATAAAACTTAACTTCTGAGTTGATTGAAGAAAAAAAATGAAAAGGATTCCAATTTCGCGTCTTAAATGAAATGAGCGGATTAGAATTAGCAGTATTCTATGAGATCCGATAGTATGGTAGAAATAAATATACGAATATTTATTTCTACCATATATTATCTATTAGTGTTATTGTAGTGTATAAAGTCGTACTCTATAATAAAGATAGGGGCTTTAATATAAATCAATCATTAACCTTTTTTTTTTTTTTTTTTGACAAGCAACAATCATTAAGTTCGACGTAATACACCCAAAAAAAGGCAGTCAATTTTTACCCAGAATAAAGGGCCCATGGGCTACACATGTATTAAGACAATTGTCAATATTAAGAAGATATTAAGTTGTTTTATGACTTGATAATCTTTTTACTGGATTATGGTAATCACTGAGTAAAGAAATATATGGGAGAAAATTCTTCTTTGATATTCTTATATTCTCTCTCTGGAATAAGCGAAATACAAGAATAAATGGGAGAGGAAACCTTCACAATTAGGTTAACCAACTCCTTGATTCTAGGAAGTAAAATAGGAAACTAACTAACAGAAATCTTAGAGATTTGGATACTAATTATCCTCTTCTCTTTATTTAAGACTAACAGAATCAACTAACTAAAGGATTGCACTCCAAGATCTTCTCTGATTGCATATCCAGAATTTCCACACTACCCCTCAAGCTGGGCAATATATATCAATCATTCCCAGCTTGAAAAGAAGGACTTCAAAGCGATCTCGGTTAAGAGCCTTGATGAGGATGTCTGTGGTTTGAAGACTTGAAGGAGTACACATCATCTTGATGACTCCGTGATTGATCTTTTCTTTGATAAAGTGCCGATCAATCTTCAATATGTTTAGTTCTGTCATGGTGAATTGGATTTTTAGCAATACTGATAGCAGTTTGGTTGTCACACAGCATCTTTATTGGACTTTCAGTAGGGATTTTCAGTTCTTCTAGGAGTCGTTTGAGCCACATTCCTTCACATATTCCGTGTGCCATAGCCCTGAATTCGGCCTTAGCACTGCTTCGAGCAACTACAGACTGCTTCTTGCTTCTCCATGTAACAAGGTTTCCCCACACGTAGGAACAATAGCCTGAGGTAGATCTTTGGTCAGTTATGGATCCTGCCCAATCGGCATCTGAGGAAATTTCTATGCTACAGTCTGTCCCCTTTTTGAATAACAGCCCTTTCCCTGGAGTCTTTTTGAGATATTTGAGAATCCTGTAAACTGCTTCAAGATGTTCATTAGTTGGATTGTTAATAGACTGACTGACAGGAAAACTGATATCTAGTCTTGTGTGAGACAGGTAAATGAGTTTTCCCACCAGTCTTTGGTACCTCCCTTTGTCAACCGAAGTAGAACTCTCCTTCATGTCAAGTTTGTTGGAAGGTCCGTAGGTGTTTCTGAGGGCTTACAACCTAGCATACCTGTTTCTTTGAGCAAATCAAGCGTATACTTCCATTGAGAAACAAAAATACGTTGAGAAACCGAAATACCTTTGTTGGATCGAGCCACTTCCATGCCAAGAAAATATCTCAATGTACCAAGATCCTTGATTTCAAACTCTTTGGCACGAGTACTCTTTAACCGACTTATCTCCTCTTCATGATCACCTGTCAAGATAATATCATCCACATATACAATAAGGATGATAATTTTCCCTTAAAGAGACTTCTTGATAAATAAGGTGTGATCTGACTGGCCTTGAGTGTATCCATGCTTCTTGACCGCTATGGTAAATCTCTCAAACCAGGCCCTTGGTGACTACTTAAGGCCATAAAGAGATTTCCTAAGTTTGCAAACACAGTTAATATTGTTTGGGTTCTTAAAACCAGGAGGAATCTCCATGTAGACTTCATCTTCCAAGTCTCCATTAAGAAATGCATTCTTGACGTCAAGTTGATGAAGAGGCCAATCCAAATTGACCGCCAGGGATAGAAGAACCTGGATTGTGTTTAACTTAGCAACCAGAGCAATGTTTCTTGATAATCAATCTCGTAGATTTGAGTGAATCCCTTGGCTACAAGTCTTATCTTGTATCGGTCAACACTTCCGTTTGCCTTGTACTTAACATTGAATATCCACTTGCATCCCACAGGTTGTTTGTCTTTGGGAAGTTCTGTGAGTCCCCAAGTACCATTCTTCATAAGAGCCCGAATTTCTTCACTAACTGCTTCCTTCCATTTAGGGTGCTTTAAAGCCTCTTGTATGCAGCTTGGAATGACTATGCTGGATAGATTAGAGGTAAAAACGCGGTAACAGGGAGACAATCTCTCATATGTTAGAAAGTTTGAGATCGAGTGCCGAGTTTATGACCTAACACCTTTCCTTTGAGCAATAAGAATATCAAGATCATTATTAGGATAAGAATCTGTGTTACCTTGAGTAGAAGTGACTGGATTTGGAGAGGAATGCTTGGTTCTGTTTAGGAAAAGTGAGTTGATCCACCTCCTTTGGAGCTGTTTGCTTTCTTGAGTAAACAATACCTTCAAATATTTTTGATTTTTCTTGTTGAGTCACAATCTGAGGACTGTTTGGAGTGGGTTCAGAATGAACAGGTTTGGATGTTGACTCAAGTAGGATAGGCACAATTAGAGTTGTGGTGGTGTTACTTTGAGTAGGTGAACTTGAGGTGATGGAAGGCACGGAGATATCCACATCTTGCCAAAACTGATATTCTTCTAGCACGATAGAATTCTCCCCCTGAATATGAGTTTTGGAGTAGAAAGGCTAATTCTCAAAGAAAGTTGCATCTATGGTGTTATAGAACTTCCAAGTAGTGGGAGAGTAGCATTTGTAACCTTTTTAGTGAGAGGAGTATCCGAGGAATAGGCATTTTATGGCTTTGGGATCTAGTTTGCTCCTCTGATGAGGTGGTATATGGACAAATGCTAAGCAACCGAGGACTTTTAGTGGCAAGGATGGGATGAGTCTGGATTGTGGGTAGACTTGTATGAGTACTTGGCATGGAGTTCGGAATTTCAAGACTCTTGAAGGCATCTGATTAATGAGATAAGCAGCTGTAAGAACAGCTTTCCCCTAGAAATGTTTAGAGACATGACTTGTGAACATAATTGAATGAGCAACTTCTAGAAGGTGTCGGTTTTTCCTTTCGGCTATCCCATTTTGCTGTGGGGTGTCTATGCAAGAACTTTAATGAACTATCCCATGATCAAGAAGGTAATTCCCAAGAATAGAATTAAAGTATTCCTTGGCATTGTCAGTTCTGAAATCTGAACTTTGGCTTGGAATTGTGTTCGGATCATTGAGTGAAATTTTTTAAAAATTGGTCCTACCTTAGATTTTTCTTTCATGAGAAATATCCAGGTGATTCTAGAATGATCATCAACAAAGGAAATAAACCATGGGGTTCCTGTGATATTAATGACTCGAGAAGGTCCCCAAATATCGCTATGTATAACTGAAAAAGGATGTGATTCCTTATATGGTTGAATCGGATAAGAATTTCGAGTATGTTTAGATAGTTGACAGATTTCACATTAGAAAGACTTTGAATTTTTATTAATAAATAAAGTGGGAAACAATTTTTAAGGTATATGAAACTTGGGTGACCTAATCGAAAGTGCCACAACATAATTGCACTTTCATTATTGGAAACTGGAACAGAATTGGAATTCCTAACAGATTGACTCTATGCACAATGAACACTTTGAGATTGTTTTTCAAGTTGATTATCGCTCCTAAAGAGGTAGAGCCTTTCACTTTCCTTAGCATTGCCAATCGTCCTCCTCGAATCCAAATCTTGAAATTCACAATGAGTGGGAAAGAATTTAGCAACACAATTCATATCTCTAGTAATTTTGCTAATGGATAGCAAGTTACAGGTCAGATTAGGAACCAATAAAACCGAATTTAGAACCAGGGTCTTTGAGATGGTAATTGACCCAATACCAGCTACAGTGGAAAGAGAACCATCCGCTATTCTCGCTTTGTAATTTTCAGAACACGGGATGTACTTGTAGAATAACGAAGCATCCCCAGTCATGTAGTAAGATGCACCAGAGTCAATAATCCAAGATTTTTTATTCTCAGTTTTGACTCTAAGAGCACCTAGAAAAGTACATTTTTGTGCTACTGGACTTGTGCTGATGACTGGTATTGCAGATGACTGGTATTGCAGAGCTTAACTAAAGTTGGCTTAACATCTTCTACAACATCTCAATTTGTTTATTGCTGAAGGGTGCAGTTTCCACTGTTGGTTGCTCATCTGTGGTGGCTGCAAAGCCACGACCTTCTCTGTCCAGAGATGTTTTGTTTGGCTTCCAGTCGGCTGGCTTCCCTGAATTTTCCAGCATGTTTCTTCGGTATGTCCAGGCTTGCGACAGTGATCACACCAAGGCTTGCCTTTACGGGTTCGATTGTCACTGGTTGGATTCATTCCACGGTTTGCAAGAGCCAAGCTTTTTGGAACAGTAGGAACGCTTAGGATGTTTTGATTTCCCATAATAATCTTCTTCTTGCTTTCTTCTCGACGCACCTCAGAAAATGCTTCGCGAATTGAGGGCAAGGGCCTCATCCCGAACACTCTCTCCCTGATTTCATCAAGGTTTTTATTTAGCCCAAGTAAGAGTTTCAAGACTCTCTCCTTCTCGACTATTTTCTTGTATTTAGCCGCATCTCCAGGGCAATCCCAGTCAAGTTCTTCAAAGACATCCAATTGTTGCCAAAACCGGGTAAGAGTGTTATAATATTGGGTGACAGAAAGATCACCTTGTCGCAAGTCATGAAGGCTGCTTTTAATCTCTAATAATTCTGCCGCATTGTCATTGTCGGAGTATGCTTCCTTTGCCGCATCCCAAATTTCTTTGCGGTTACATAGAACATGAAATTCTGCCCAATTTCATTGTCCATGGTATTAATCAACCACGACATCACCATGTTATTCTCTGATCTCCATGCTCGAAATTTTAGGTCTTCCTTTTGAGGAGGTATGGCAGCGCCGGTGAGATAGTCCTCTTTTCCTTTTCTTGATATGAACATCATCACCGATTGAGCCCATTGAAGGTTGTCCGTTCAGCTTGTGCCCAGTTATTGGCAGCGTGAGACTTTCAGATCCGCCATGGCCGCCGTGAGAGATTTGTCCTGGGCTGGAAGAGACGTCGGGCGTGCTGCTTTTATCAGTAGCCATTCCGTACTTGACCATCATAGGAAAATTTTTAGGTTCAGAGGCTGCTCTGATTCCATAAAGAAATATATGGGAGAAAATTGTTCTCTGATATTTTTATATTCTCTCTTTGGAATAAGTGAATTACAAGAATAAATAGGGGAGGAAACCTTCACAATTAGGTTAACCAACTCCTTGATTCTAGGAAGTAAAATAGGAAACTAACTAACAGAAATCTTAGAGATTTGGATACTAATTATCCTCTTCTCTTTATTTGAAACTAACAGAATCAGCTAACTAAAGGATTGCACTCCAAGATCTTCTCTGATTGCATATCAGGAATTTCCACACTCAGAGAGGGGGGTGGAGGGCTGTGGAGAGAGATTGCAATATCAGAACAACCTACAGAATCATCCCAACCAGCCTACTGAATACCTTAAGCGGATTCTCCACATAGTAGGACGCAAGCCAGGATACAAGAAAGAAGCTTCAACCTGCAGATGGGAGGGCAACTATAACTACTTTCAGAAGGCAAATGAACTTAGAATTAAAGGAAGAAAAATCAAGTGAGAATTTTGCAGGATGGAAAATGACACTCGAGGCGTAACAGCTTCATTGGATTCTGTAATATTAATGGAATAAAGCAGAAACAAGTGGGAGCCCATATCTTGCAGAACATAGAGTTTGAACAATTGGCCATCAGGAAAGAAATGAAACCTGACCTTGTCATCAGTCAACGTATAATGGCCACTATAAATAGAGTCTACTTTAGCTGCCCAAAAGTTCATGGATTTCGCCACATCCTTTATTTTTTGTGATGAATTCTAACCATTGCAAATGTGCAGAAAACATGTATTGATCAGATAGAGCAACAAAATATATTTATTTTTCAGTAATTTTTACACACTTAAGGCAGTTTAGGGATATAAACTTGTAAAGAAACCTGCCAGCAGGATAAAATCTCATGTATCTGAAGTAGCAGACCTGCAATACCAGATGATAAATTTAGAACAATGGCAGCAATGAGAACTAGGCAACAAGCACCACCAACCAATGCTGAAATCCTTATGAGACCATCACATGTGGGTTTCTGGCCTTGACCTATTCTTCAAGACCACCTTCCATAAAATGATCCATATTCCTTTTAAAAACTCTCATTCCCATTTATTACTGTGAGGTTCTGTGATTAAAGAATCAGTTCAACGCAACAATGGTAGAATGGCTCAACTGAAGGCATGAATTTAATGAAATAGCTTAACTTCAGAAAACACACTAAGGGACTAAGAAATAAATACACGACAACAACAAAAAAGAAGAAACATTTTATTTTAAAAGCATCTCAAATATTAAGATTAATTATATGACAACATTATATTTTCAGTTTTTGAAGGCAAGACCACTTTAAGTTGGTCAACAAAGAAGTTTTACTACCAAAGGTTGTGTAGCTTAGTGGTATTTCCTCTACCTTTCAAAAGGGATGGTAAGAGTTCAACTCCCGTATGGACAAATGGGTGTGCGAGTTTCTTGTTAATGAAAAAAAATTTACTACGTAATAATTTAAAAACTCAATTGTCAACCCCAGTGCCTGGTTCAACCTTATGAGTCTAAATTGTTAATCTATTATTAATCTGGAAGAAAAATAAGGCAGTGGTTTGGCTTGCATTGTCACAACGTGAATCATTTTATTTCAAAATTCTCCTTAGATAAACCTTATACAAAATTTTACCGGTACCTTTCCTTCAATGTGGGAAAAAAGTCTATATGAGATTTACATGCCAAGCTATAACAGAGAGATAGAGGAGAAATATACCACATGAACTGGATTGGAAATCTTCCACTCTGCAACTCCAGCATGAATGTAGGTGTTCCTACTGACATAAAGACCTGATGAAGGAAAGGAAGACTCAGTACCAGTCATCCAAGACAAACATAGACTCGAAGACACTTGAAAATAAATTCCTAGAATCATGAAGTCCAAGTTTGGTGCTGAGGCTACACCCTACATATCCATGAAACTCAAATTTTTAGCATTTTAAAACACATGCATTTGGCAATTCAGGCATCAAACTAATGTTGGATGCACTCTGATTTTGGTCATGAAGCAATAAGCAATCATACTATTCAATTTTATAATAAAAAGGCAAAGGTACCCCTTGAGAGGAACGTAGTCACCCCCTTCCTCTCCCTTTTTCTTTGAAATGGAAAGAACACTCCTAAAACGTAAGACCTTAAGCTTCCAGGATACACCAAGTCCTTACACAGACAAATTATGGCTAACACATCCACAAAACATGGTCAAAACTATACTCATAAAATATTGAGGATGAAATTTGAAAAAGGAAAAATAGAAGGTAGAATGATAAAAATGATGTATTAAAAGATGGAACATGATTAAAACAAACTCGCAGATGTATATCAGAGAGAGAGAGCGGGAAAAAAAAGGGAATATATGTATGCATATATATATATATATAATTCATTTTTGGGGAAAATGTAACACTTAGGAAAAGAAGTTTTCAAGGGAAGATAATCAAAGCAACATGGAATGGGGGGAAGAAGAAGAAAAAATCACATTAGTAAGTTACATGTAAACAAAGCACAAATATGTCTGACACAAACTAGAGAGTTTGAATAAAGGTATGTCTTACCATCAGTACGGACCCTCGGTCTTGAAAGCCCATTTTCCTCCATGAACCATTATATTTTGACTGCAAGATTTTATAATTTTCCACCAACCCAGAGAACTTCACCAAAAAATAAAAATAAAAAAGTGTCGAAAAATTTAGGAATGACTAACTTTCATACAAATATAATGAAAAAGAATGTTAATAGAAATGCTAAATCTACCTGCCAAGCCTTTAGGCATGCATTGCGCCAGAACACGGGATTACGAACTGTATATCTCCATTTCCGACAAACAAAAGCTGCCCTTCCCATGATATATGGAGTCATTCTCACGAAGATCTGCGCGTAACCAAAAATTACTTAGGTCCCGTTTGTTAACCGTTTATGTTTAGTGTTTATTGTTTATTTAAATAGATCTAGAGGACCACGTTTGTTAATATTTGTTTTGTTTATAAACAAAAATTGTAGCCAAAGGCATTTTTTTATTGAATACCAAAAGGGTGCTTATAACTTTATGTTTAGTGAATAACTGTAGCGGATGCGTGAGTTCTTGCACTGTAGTGGTAACTAAAATATACTGTAGCAGCCCTTTTGTTCTTTTGTGCCAAACACCACCACAATTTCCTTCATAAACCCTAATAACCATTGTGCATTTTCTCAATCTGTCTCCACCAGCGAGCGATCTCCTCCATGGTCCACCACGAGCTCCTCCACCAGCGAGAAGACACCATTCTCTCTTTCCTCAGGTGTGAAACTCTCTGGGTTTGTGGTCTCTCACTTTCTCGTTTCTCACACTTTCTATTCTTCACTGAGTTGTATAGATCTACATGTTTTTCTTCTTCACTGAATTGTTCCTCTGTTTCTGACTCTTCTATTCTCTCTCTGGTTTCTTCCCCTCTGTTCATCTTGCAGTTAGTTCTTCTTCTTCTTTTTCTTTTTTCTTTTTTCTTCTTTTAACTACACGTACAATTAGTTCTTCTTCTTAAGCTTATTTCATTAATAATTGTTGATGTTTTTATAAATTGAACGTAATTTTCTGTTTATCAGCTTAGCCAGTTTTGGAGTTCAACTAGGCAAAATCTAATCTTGAAGCAAATGGCAACTGAGGGTTTAATTTTTTTTTTTTGTGGGTTTTCTGTTTGGATTTTATGTAGGTCTTGAAATTGAAAACTTTTTATTGCATAAAGCAGAGGAAATTTGTGTAGTCAATGGAGTAATCTGCACATTTCAATGTCACCAACTTAAATTTCTATTAAGGAGTCAAACTAGGGATATCCTAATATAGAAGAAAAAGGAAACCAGAAGTAACAAAGACCTGTAATCTTCAGATCTTCTTAACTATAAGTGGGACTCAACTCATATTAATTCAACAAAGCTTTTACCCAAACTACTTGGTGTTAGATCCAAGATATTTTTTTACCACCAGTATGGCCTTATCTTAATTTATGAGCAGTGGTGAATTTTAGTGCTATTTTGATTTTTTTTCACTCCATTCTTTTATTCAGATTTGGAGCTGGAACATTTGGAGTGATGGGTAGTTATGAAATCAGTGCATTTCATGTTTAGGCTTGGGAAGCTACTCAGTTTCTGTTTTATATCAATATGTTTTAAGGTTGATTTGTTGAAAAAAAACGTTTGAGCATATTGAATATAATGCAGTAACTTTTTTGCATCCTTTTTACTTCATTATATATGCTGACCATAAGAATATGAGATGCCTAGGGGTGTAAACGAGCCGAGCCGAGTAATGGTGTGCTCGAGCTCGGCTCGGTCAGGTAAAAGGCTGCTCGAGCTCATGTCAATCCTAGAAAATTTAGTTAGAGCTCGGCTCGGCTATGTTTGACGAGCCTCGACCCGACCTCGATAGCTCGTTTAATTATTTTTTTTTTGGTTGGTGGTACTTCGCATCTAAGTATCTAACAGTTCTGGAACAAAAAATAAAATAAAAAAAGTTTGAGAGAGAAATAAATTTGCAACAATAAAAAGAGAAAAAGTTTGAGAGAAAAAGAGAAAGAAAGTGATAAATTTGGTCAAAAATTAAACTCACTAGAGTTAATTTTGATGGAAGAAGTTGAGAGATGCACAAATCAATAGTAAACCCCAAAATTTATACTAAAAATTAGTTTGAATGAAAGACGATTAATTGAAGAAAACAAAGAGTTTTGGGGAGAGAAATGTGAACGGAAAAATGGTCCAATGGTGGCCATTGAAGTAGGTGAGGAGCGCTGCTGCATACAAACAGGCAAGAATGAAAGTGAGAAGATAGAAAAGTTAGGTTTGAAAAGTTGAATATAGACTAGGAAGTCTAGGATGGCATGGCGGCAGATTTTAAAAAAATTGAATATTTTTTGTATATAAATTTATTGATTGATGTGAAAAAGACTTTGAATCACATGGGCATAAGTTAAAAAAAGTTGAATACATTTGTATATATATATATATATATATATATTATAATTGGATATATGTGTGTGCGCGCATATATATATATATATATTATAATCGAGTATGTTCGTGAACGCATAATCGAGCCCAGTTCGTGAACGGTTCATGAACAAACGAGTCGAGTCTACTGATATTCAGACTCGGTTCGTTTATAAATTGAGCCTCATAATTCGGCTCGAGCTCGGTTCACTTATTAAATAAACGAGCTCAAGCCGAGTAATTAACGAGCTGAGTCCAAGTCGTTTGCGAACGGCTCGGCTCGTTTGCAACCCTAGAGATGCCTTAAACTTAAAAAAAAAAAAAAAAAATTAATGAGATGCCTTAACATTCTTGGTTGATTATGCTATTGTACATTGAATTCTAAATGACTAATCTTCTCTTTCTTGGATCCATCTATATGCAAATTATAATTACTACAACAATGCTTAGACGGATCCAAATTCGAAAATCTCTCACAACTCAACGTTCTAACATCGGAGTTTGAGGAGGAACCTACTAAGATAGGCAAGGATGGAAAACAACTATGGGATGACCAGTTTGAAGAAACATTCATTCTCTTAATGGAGCATGAAGTTAGAAATGGAAATCGGAATGCATCAACCTTCTCAACGAAAGGATGGAATGATTGCAAGCAGCAATTATTAAAAGAACTGGATATGAACCAACTTAGGAACAAATTCAACCTCATGAGGACTGAACATAAGGTTTTCAAAATGCTCTTGCAAGGGCAAGGTGTTGGGTTTAATCAGACCACCGGAGCGGTACTTTTTAGTGATGAGAGATGGGAAAAGTTGTCAAAGGTTAGTTACATTTACTAGCCATTTATTTCAGTATTCTCTTTTATCACAAGTGCTAATATATATGAACGTGTAATTGCAAAAGGAATTTTTATGGTAGCTAAACACAAAAGACAGTCTTTCTTAACCTCACAATTTTTTTTTTTTTTCGTTCTCTTTTCTATACTTAGAAAATGAATTTCAAAAAGACCATTTTTTACATTCAATCAAGCAAAGAGGTTTACATCCTTAATGTAGAAGACCTGCAAACTCAAGTCAACAAAATCTCAAAGTGCAACCACTTGGAATCTTTTTGGCCCTGTAGCTCTACCCAAAACATCTGTTTTGTTACTAACCAATCACTTTCTCCGTGAGAGGTCCATGATTCCTTAATATGCAGATGGAACCCGTAGATCAAAGGATTATATCATCCAATTACAGCGTGACATTGTGAAGAATCTTAATGATGTGAATGGGGAACAAATTATTATGATGGAACCGACGGAGGAGGAAGGTAGTTTATTTGCATAAAATATTACTAGAACAATAAATTTTGATTCACAAGAACATGCGCTAAAATTTGAAACCCAGGGAGAAATTTATATTGAAAATCTAGCTCAGCAATTTGATCAACCCCCATCATCAATATCTACAGTAACTAGGCGCTATTTTCGTCAATTATGTGTCCAAACTTAACTTGTTTTCTTTCCTGAAAAAGTAGAAAGGTATGTCTCCTGATCAAATTTCTTGTTCTAAGTTTTACATTACTGTAGGGATTCCTTCTTCCCTACCTTCCCCGCTCCTCTCAAAAATCACTTATTAATAGAAGTTAGTTATTATTTAATAGTTGCATATATTTTTCTACATTTAAAAAAAAAAATTATTTTCATGTATCTTGTTATGTAGTTCAAAGGTAAACACATCGCATATAAGACTAGCTAATCACATGCCAGTAGAGATCTCGCTTTGGCTGCTTCTGTGTTACCGAGTCCATCAAAGAAAGATATCTGGGAAAATTTTAGTTTTAACTACCAGTTGGCAACTCCGATTGCCAGATCACAGTGCCTAATATTTATAAGAAGGAGCTCCTTTCCTCTTAAAAAAATCATACAGTTTGCTTGGTAAATGGGAATACAACTCACTGTTCACTTCATAGAGAACTGAAGTGGAGAGAACTACTGAGAATATGTCGGATTTTAGAACTCGGTCATATTGAGCTTGTCCTCCATTTTAAGTATAAATAAAAAATCATAATGTATGTTAACATAATTAGATTATATTATAGCCGTTGTCTAGATTGTTACCATAATTGTTTTATAGTCGTTGGTGATCTCTAACCTATATATATATGTCTCCTTGTACATGTTTTACATATACTTCAATATACAGAATCTATACATTTCATATATCTCTGTCTCTCTCTTTGTTTCTCTATCTTTGATATTCAACATGGTATTAGAGCCATCCTGTACTGAGTGCCTCTGATATTCATCATAAATCTGCACCATCAATTTTTATTATCTTTTTTATCTTTATTTTATTTATTTATTTATTTTTTCTTGTTGAAATTGAGACTGAAGTTCAAAACCCATATATTTCAGTTTATCCATCTGTCTGCAAGAATCAAAATTTCAAAACCTATTACCTATATCAAAACCCATATTGGCATATCATTTCAGATTGTTCAAAAAATAATAATAATAATAAAATAAAATAAAATAAAATTCAAAACCCATATCTTTCAGTTTCCTCCATCCTCTGCTGCTGCCCAAAGCCCACAGTCGCTGTAGAGAATCAAAAGTTCAAAAACTATTACCTATATCAAAACCCATATCAGCATATCATTTCAGATTGTTCAAACAAAATCAAACCCATATCTTTCAGTTTCCTCCACCCTCTGCTGCTACCAAAGCCCACAATCGCTCGCTGCCATTACACCACCTCGAGTCGCCATCGGTGCAGCACCACAGTCCATCTCTTGCTCGCCGCCGCCTCCATCACGGCCGAGCCACATCGCCGAGCTCTCTCTTGTCACTGCCGCCTCTGCCACAGCTTTCACGGTATCACTGAGTTATGCCTTGCCTTGCCTCTGCCCCTGCTCTCTGATTTCTGCCAGTCCAGGTTCTGCCCGTTTACTCGCCGCCGCCTTGCCACTGCAGGTATCGCTGAGATATTTCGCGCCTCCTCGGCATCTTTCATTGAGGCTTTATTCAGAATACAATTTCTATTTTCCCACTTGTAATATTCAATTTCTCTCTTCTGATTGTAATACACCAACAGTATGATGTACACATCAGAGTTCTATCAATAATTTGTAAGTTAATTTATATTTGTAATTTCAGTATTGTAATTTAATTCCACTTATCGCTCATCTGTTACTATAATATCTACTTTGGAAGGTTATACACCTCCTATTATATATTATATTTTATTTTATATCATTTTACTGTTTTAGTTAATGTGCGCGCTTCCCCTTTTGGTATCAGAGCCATTTGGTGTAGTTGATCTGTTAATCTGTTTTGATTCTTCTCTTTCTTCTCTTACTAATCTTGTATCGTTCTATTTCCTTCCTGTGAGTCCAGATCCAAACAATAAGTCCTAGGAACCAAACAGTAAGTCCCGGTGAAGGGCCTGAGCGGTGTGGCATGAGCGGATGAACGCCTGGATAGGATATAGAGTCTAGCTTACCAGAGTCATGGCAATAGTCTGTCTTCTCCATCGACAAACCAGTATTAGTTTGTAGCAAGTCATCATGAATAGGTTATTCAGATCCACCTCTTCGGTGAGTTCTAAATCCAGTTTACCTCCTATTCCTCCAATTCCCAACATAGTTAATAAAGCAGAGTATCGTATAAAGGACAGTAACCTAGATTTTAGGGATTGAAATATCCCAAGAGTCCCAACCAAAGAAATATATGAAACCAGTTTCTTTAAGTCAACCTTTATTAGTGATGACACAGTCAAAACAGTAGAACAAATATACTCTCTGTCTAAAGAACATGAAAAGTGCCGGTTACTCACTGCTGAAGCAATCAAAAAACATAGGGAACGAGGTTATAACTTCATCCACATAGGACTAGTTCAAGTAGCAGTCAACCTGTTAACAACCAGAGGAATTAATGCCTCTGTCCTCTTAGCCCTTAGAGATGCTAGGTTCATTGATTATAACCTTAGCCTCTTAGGTGTAATGGAAACAAGCCTTTGTAATGGACTAGTTCATTTTAATTGTTATCCAGATTTCACCCTTAGTCTCAGTGACCCTCACTTACTAAAAGCCCTTACCCTCAATATTAAGACATCAGGTTACCCTATGCTTCCTGAATCTCAACCCTTAGGTTTGATCTACCGAATTTATTACAAAACAATCAAGACAAATCTTAATATTAAAGCAATTCACAAAGATATGAAAGGTCACACTTTGTTAATCCAAAGTAGCACTTCCAATGCTAATATTCAAATAAAGAAAACAATTACCTGGAAAGACATTTCGTTACCCAATGAATGGATTCTCCAGAATGAGAATCATCCAGCAAAAATTGATAATGACATAAGTAACCTTGATGTTCAGGAATTTCTTGACGGAACGGTCAGAATAAGCTTTGATGAACAGCGTCTTTTGACTAGATCTCAACCCTCAACTTCTTTCCATAGGTTAGACAACAGTCTGCTAGGAAAACAAGCTGAAATTCCTCCTCTACATAGAAAAAATTCTAATTCACATTCAAAATTAAAAGATATCAAACTAGATGGTTTAAAGATAGAAGATCAAGTTAATCATCCTTGTTATACACAAGAAAATAATTCTTCTGCAAGTTCTCCTACCCCTACCGACTTTGAAGCCAAGCTTAATCCCATTAACCCACAGTTAACCCCCATTAGTAAGCCTTTTTCATATAATCTCTCTAAATTACAGACAGAATATGACTCAAAAGGTAACAAAGAAAAACGAAAAGCCTTTAATAATAAATATACTGACAGAGAAAAAGATAAAATCCTTCATAAATGGAAAAAATTGTGTAAGAACTCTCTAGTAAGAAAATCTGGAATAGAATTGTTAGTTCCTTTAATATATTCTATATCAAAATCAAATATGCTTAAAATAGCTTGCCATCGGGCAAAAATCTATTTAGAAGCAATATTTTGAACATCTTTTTCCAAAACATATTTTGCACTTTGACAATCAACACGGACTAATAATTTTTGATTTAAAATGTCGTCATGGAATTTACTGATGCATAAAACAATAGATAAAATTTCTTTTTTAATAGTACTATAGTTACTTTGTGCACTTGTCCAAACACCAAAATGGAAATGAACTAATTGTTCGGGGGCATCTGAATTGACTTTTTGTTTGAGGATGCCACCATAGCCAATGTCTGAGGCATCTGTTTCAATGACTTTGAAGGAGTCAGGAGTAGGAATGCCAAGGCATGGTAGAGACTTGACATATCGTTTTATGGATTTGACTATATTAATATGAATGGAAGTTCAAGGAGGAGGATTACTCTGAAGATGATCAAATAGTGGTTTACATCATTTTCTGAGATCTTTGTAGAAATCAGCAATGTAATTAAGAGATCCTAAGAATCTTTGGAGATGACTTTTATCAAGAATTTCGTCAGGAAATTTATCAGCAAACTGAAGTGACCGATCAATAGGACGAATTTGTCCTTGATGAATGTGATAACCAAGAAACCTGACTTTGGTTTGGAATAGTTGAATTTTTGAGGCAGAGACTACAAGTCCATTTTTCTTAATTATAGCTAGAAACGATTTCAAATGTTTCCAGTGTTCATCAATTGACTTAGAAAAGATGAGGATATCATCAATATACACAATAGAGAAATGACTGTAAGGATTAAAAATATCATTCATGATATTTTGGAATTCACTCGGAGCATTTTTTAATCCAAAAGGCATGACTTTCCACTCATAATGTCCAAATGGGGTAGTGAAGGCAGTTTTGTATCTATCTTTTTTCCCAAGTCTAATTTGCCAAAATCCTAACTTTGTATCGAACTTAGAGAAGATAACTGCTTGACTTAACCTACTGATGAGGTCCTTTTTATTGAGAATGCAATATCTAATCCATTTTAAAACCTTATTGAGAGGTTTATAATTAATAACTACACGGGGAATACCTATTTCTATTTCAGAATTTTTCTGAACATAAAAAGCTGGGCATGACCATAGGGATTTACTTCTCCAAATGATCTTCTTATGAAGAAGGTCTGAAATTTCTTTTTTGCAGAATTCCATTATTTCAGGACTCATTTGAATTGGTCGTGCTTTAGTGGAAATGTGCTTTTCTCTAAATCTTTTAATGTAAGGTAATTTAACCGAGTGCTTTTTCTTATGCCAGAAAGCAGTTGGAATGTTAGAAGAGACGGTGTCTTTGATTTGTTGTTCAAAATTCTAGATTTTTTGTTGAAGGACCGGGTAAGTTAGTTGTGAATCTATGCGCTTAAAATTGACTTCTTCTTTTAAGAATTTTAATTGTTGGGTTTTACTGTGAAGTAGATTGATGGATTTTGAAACGGAAGAATCGATGACTGATTTTAACTCTTTTTTGGAGGGGCGACTTAAGAACTTAAATTGTACTTCTTGTCCAAAAGGTCGAGTGACCAGTCCTTCATTATCAGTTGTGAATGGATAGAGAAAGTAAATAAATGGTACTCCTAGAATTAATTTGTCGGTCATATTTTTTACTAAAACAAACGATGTCTTAAAGCACACATTATTTTGGCAAATATGGGCCTTAGACAATTTGTATTTTATATCCATCTTACTTCCATTTGTGGAACTTAATTGTTCAGAAGTTTTTTCATAATACTTGGTTGGTATTAACCCTTCTTCAACACAATTAAGATCTGCTCCTGTATCAATCAAAGCAATGATGTCAAGTTTGAAATCATTGTTGATGATAAGGGTAACCTTAGCATACCATTTTTGAAATGATATTTCATTTAAGGCCTGGAGGTGATGGGAAGGAGTTGAGTGTTCTGAGTGGGTAGATTCTTCTTCGTCAAATGACGAATCTTTCCCCGTTAAAGGAGAAAGCAGGATTTGTGTTGAGTTTATTTATGTCATTTTTTATAACCTGGTTTTCTAATATACGGTTTTTAATTTTAGTTTTTATTGTATTGATTTCTGTTTGAAGATCTTAAATTTTTACTTCTCTTGGTTGATTATTAAATCTTTTAAGAGTTTTATATAGACTAAAATTTGGTTTAGTAACTTTTGGAGCGTCAGCTTCTTTATTTCCAAACAATATCTTAAGTTTTTTAAGATAAGAGGATTTTAACTCAGGGTCTTTGACTTTACTTATGAGGTCAATAAGAAGATGTTCTTGTTCTTTAGTTTTGGTGAGAGCATTAACTGATTTATGATTACAACAACTATCCTTACATCTATATATATATATATATATATATATATATATATAGTTATAATAGAAGGGCCAAGACTGTGGGTCAAAGGGCAATTGATCTATTGGGCCTAAATTGGGCTTATTTTTTAGGCTGCAGTTAGAATTATTTTTGGATTTGGCTAATCTTACTCCATCAACTAGGTAAACGTCTCATATATTTCCAAGTTATGGACCGGCCCGAAATTTCTCATCCTATTGGCACTACCTTGGAGGGTTGTTCAAATTAGATCCTTTGGTCTCAAGCTATGTCTAGTTTTCTTAAAGGTAAGGAACTATGGCGCATTATTACCAGTGATATCTTTGAGCCAGTGTAAGCCGGTTTAATTCTGCAAAATCCATCTGGGATTTTTTAAAGCACCGTTACACCACTACTGATCTTACCCATCAATATCAACTTCTGACCAATCTTCGCAGCAAAACTCAATAGCCTGGTCAATCTATCAGTACCTTTGTGTCTTAAATACAAGCTATTTGGGATCAACTATCTCTTTTTGAACCTACTTGGTCGTGTGCTTCTGATGTTGCAAAGTTTACTACCTATCGAGATCGGCAACGTGTCATCATGTTTCTCATGGCTCTTCAACTGTCATTTGAACCCGTTCGAGCCTCTCTCCTTCATCGGCATCCCCTGCTTACCTTATAAGATGCTATAACCGAGTTTCTTCTGGAAGAAACTCGTCTAAATACATCTTAACCTCAGGTTACCGATGCAGTTCTTGCTACTCATTATTATCCCAGAAAGAAATCAGCTTTATCTTTCTCCTCTCTCAAGGAGTGTACCTACTGTCACAACACAGATCATGTTTTATTAACCTGTCCCACCAGAATCTCCTAGTTTTGTCCCAAGAAAGGCCCAGGTCACTACCAAAGTGATTGTCCCAAGAACTGGCAACCTTGCACCAATTTTTCCAAAGGCACTTCATCTAGCCATAGAAATCCATCTTCATCTTCACTACTGTCACTACTGAGGGGTCCTGCCTTCGAGCTCCTATAGTCATAACGATGTCCACCAATGATATCGAGGCTCTCCTTGGGTAGATTCTCTATAATAATGGTACTCCTTCCACTGCTCTGTCAGTTACCTCAGGTAATTCTTGGTTTTTTTATTCTGGCTGCTGTAATCATATTACCTCTGATTCTATAATGTTTTCTTTCCAACGTCCTGCCACCAATACACCTACAATTTATAAAACTGATGGATCTCACTTACATGTCAATCACATTGGTCAAATTTTCACCCCCAATGCCTCAATCTCTAATGCCTTTCATATACCAAAACTCAAAATTAATCTTACCTCTATTGGTCAGATATGTGAACTTGGACTTAATGTCATTTTTTCTTCTTTCGATTGTCGTGTACAGGATCCACAAATGGTGCAAATCTTTGGGATAGGCCGTAAAGCGGGACGTCTCTTTGAGCTCATCCATCTTCGCATTCCTTCTCATCGGCTTTCTACAGTTTCCATTGTTGCCGCAGTAACCTCTACTTCTTCACTTAGCCTCTGGCATTCTCAATTAGGTCACGTGTCTATTAGGCATTTACGTTTCTTAGTATCAATCAGTCAATTAGGTTCAGTTACACATGATGATGTAACTTTTTTACCTCGTCAACTTGCAAAATAACTTGTTTTACCTTTCAATAAAAGCATATCTATAACATCTGCTCCGTTTAACCTAGTACACTATGATGTATAGGGAGCTTCTCCTCACAGTACAATGGGGGGGATCTAAATACTTTGTTATCTTCATTAATGATTATTCACGATTTACCTGGCTATATCTAATGAAAAATTAGTTTGAACTACCCCAATTGTACTGTGATTTTGCAAACATGGTCAAAATAATTTTCATGATCCATTAAAATCTTCCGCGCTGATAATGCTATGGAGTACAATGAAACAAATTTTTTAAACTTTCTGCGACAAGATGGCACAATCTCTCATTTTTCTTATCCTGGCACATCTCAACAAAATGGGCAGGCCAAACGTAAACATAGGCATATCTTAGACATTGTTTGTTCTCTCCTAATATCTAGTTCTTGTCTTGAGCATTTTTGGGGGGAAGCAGCTCTCACTGCTGTATATACTATCAACAGTGTTCCAATGCCTATTATTGGCAACCAATATCCATATGAACGTTTATATGGCATCTTTCCTGCTTATAATCTCATCAAGGTTTTTGGATGTGCTTGTTTTATCTTACTTCAACCTTATGAACGTACCGAATTAGAGCCCCGAGCTCGACTGTGCTGTTTTTTAGGTTATGGAATTAAACACATAGGATACAGATGTTGGGATCCCATTTCCAAACGTCTTCGTATCTCTCGTCATGTTATCTTTTGGGAACACAAAATGTTCTCTGCTCTATCCAAATTTCATCTATCTTTATCTTCTACTCCCTTTTTCTTTACCGATTCTTCAGTTGAACTCTTCTCAAACGACACAGGTACAATATCCTCATCTGAGCTTCCAAAAGCTATCTCATCAACTCCGGAAATAACGTTTCCATTTGAGCTCCCACAAATGGCCTTACCTGATGAATCTGCTTCATTTGATGGTCCTGCTACTGTATCTTCTTCATCAGATATCATCACTACTACTACACCTCCTTGCCAATCTGATCGGGTAAGAAAACCACCTAGTCATTTACATGATTTTCAGTGTTTCTCTACTATCATGTCTCATCATGAGCCTCAATCCTATCGTGAGGCTAGTTTTAACCCCCTTTGGCAGCAAGCTATGGTAGAAGAATTATAGGCTCTCGCACAAGCTCACACCTGGGACATGGTTGCTTTTCTCTTTGACAAAACTGTTGTTGGCTATAAATGGGTTTACAAAATCAAAACTCGTTCGGATGGTTCTGTGGAACGATATAAAGCTCATCTTGTTGCAAAGGGCTTCACCCAAGAATATGACATTGACTATGAGGAAACATTTGCCCCTATTGCTCGACTTATTTCTGTCCGTAGCCTACTGGCTGCAAATGGACATTGTTTCTGACACAAACTGAGAAAAGAATTTTCTTCATTCTTATCTAATAAAACACAAAACGTTAGCTATATACATCAACCCTAGCAGCAGAAAAGGAAAACTAACTAGGTTATATCATATCCCATGATTTATGGGATATTCTAATATAATAGGAAACTAACCAAATCAGCATAATTATAGGAATACAAGCTGTTACAAAATTTCCTAAGATAGCTAACTATACACGTGATGAGAGCTGAAAAGTACACATTTAAACCCCTTAAGCTTGAGTATTCTAGGACATTTATCTATCTTATTTATTTGTTTTAGTACTTATTTGTGTTTTTATCTATTTCAGGTCAATAATGTTAAAATGGGTTAAAAATGAGTTCTTACGGCCTTTTTGGAGTCAAACTAAGTCTTAGCGATGATCCGGAGCAAAAAGAGGCTGATTTGGAGCAAAAAGAAGCTGATACTGAAAAGCTAAAAAGTTGGATGGATCGCAGAAAAAGTTGGATCGATCAGAAAAGTTGGATCAATCGAAAAATAAGTTGGATCGATCGAAAATAAGTTGGATCGATCGAACTGGACATGCTGGCAGCAAGCTGTCACTTTTTCCGTGCGCGCCCAAAAGTTCACCTACCAAAAAGTTGCGGGATTAGATATTTTTGGGCATATATTCTAGACTTAGTGACTAAGAAAAGGACCTTCTATATAAAGGGAAGCAACCCATTTGTAAAGAGGGATTCTTTAGGCTTTTTATCATTTTATTTTCTACATTGTAATTTTTATTTTCTCTCTCTAGAAAAATTAGAGATTAGGGTTAGAAGAAAAGAGAGAAGTGGAGGCACATCTCAAGAACACATCTCTAAATCCACTATCTCTCCATCTCTAGAGCTTCAAAGAAGAAGAAGAAGAAAAGGAAGAAGAAGATGGAGCCATGTTTGGAGCTTGATTCCATGACTACATTCACCTCCTCCATGATTGACTAGATCTACACTTAGGGCTTGGATGAGCCCTAAGTCTTGTGTAATCTAAACCCTTGTATTTCTATTTTTGGGGATTTTTATATATATTGTTGTGATTAGTGTTCTAGCCTTGTAAATTTCATGAATCTTGGTATATTTCTATGATTTCCATGGTCTAATTCTTCCTATTAATTCTCTAGTTTATTTACATGTCTATGTATGATTAAATTAGGAATTATGTCTCACATGATTCAGATGGGTTAATTCTTCCATTGATTCTCTATTTTAATTACATGTTGTCCTATGTGTGATTATTTGGGGAATTGATCTCTACACTAGTTTTTCTATATTAATTGCATGTCTATGTGTGATTGATTGAAAATCTAGTGATGGCTAGACATTAGTGCTTAATGGAATGCTCTTGTTATGTCTCTTGATGGTTCATACTTATTCCTTGATGGATTGTACCTCTTCCTTAGTTTATTTTCATGCTAGTAGTGTAGTTGTAGTGTAGTGTTAGATGGGGGAGACAATTCATGCTTGTTCTTTGATGTTCCATGTTTTTGAATGCAAGAAGCATATGCTCTAATATTGTGGTGTAATGGAATTTTGAGCTTAATGAAGGATTAATGACTAGTTATGATATGTTGTATCTTTCACATGTGTTTAGACAATTTATTCCTCTCCCAATAGATAAATTGTGGCCTCTCACATGATGTTTAGACAATACATGTTTAACTAAGTCATCCTTGTGAATTATTTGGACTATGAGCTTAATGAAAGGTTTAATGACTTGATTTGATATTTTGTTCTCTTCACATGTTGTCTAGACAATATATTCCTCTTCCAATAGATATATTGTAGCCTTTCACATGTTGTTTAGACATTATACACTTGTTGAGTCACCTTTGCTAGTCGAACCAATTTTGTTCACAACAATGTATTCCCCATTAATAGAAAGCAAGTGGTTAATTACATGAGCTTAGTGGTGATTCCAACACCCTAAATCCTCTCTTCTCATATCTTAAATCCCTATCTCTACTTAGTTTTATTTTTATTGCATTTTAATTAATTCTTTTCTAGAAGTAATCAACCAACCCAACTCTCTTTTGCAATCATTTGGTATGCTAGAGTCGAAGTTGAAATTCCAACACGTATAATCCCTTGGGACGATCCTTACTCACTCTTGCTACGTTAGTAGTGGTGTTGGTAGTGGTTTTTATAATTTTAAATTTGATATAAAAGGCTTTTCTTGAACCACACATTCACTACATTCAGTTTGGCGTATTGGAACGGCCGTCGTCAACACGTATAGAATACAAGTCATTAAACACATTTTCCCACACTCCCCTTCAAGCTGGCGAATAGGTATTTTCCATTCCCAGCTTGGATACAATACTCTGAAACACTAAACTACTTAACCCCTTGGTAAGTACATCTGCAAGTTGGTCATGTGTAGACATATAAGGTGTACAAATCAATCCGCTCTCCAACTTTTCTTTGATGAAGTGTCTATCAATTTCAATGTGCTTTGTTCGGTCATGCTGTACCGGATTATAAGCTATGCTGATTGCGGACTTATTATCACAACAGAGTCTCATCAGACCATCCCACTTAATCTTCATGTCTTCTAAGATAATCTTCAACCAAAGTAGTTCACATACACCTTGAGCCATTGCTCGGAATTCTGCCTCCGCACTAGACCGAGCCACCACATTTTATTTCTTACTCCTTCACGTCACAAGATTTTCGCCAAGAAAGGTGCAATATCCAGAGGTCGACCTCCGTGTATGCCTCAAGAACTAATCCTCCGTTCCTTTTAAACAGAATACCTTTTCCTGGTGTCCCTTTGAGGTATTATAACACACGGTGAGCTGCCTACAAATGGACTTCCTTCGAGCTATGCATAAATTGACTAATCACACTCACTGCATAAGCTATATCCGGTCGTGTGTGAGACAGAAAAATGAGTCTTCCTACCAAGCGTTAGTACATTTCTCTATCTACTGCAACATCCTCATCTACCTTTCTAAGTCTAAGGTTAGGATCTATTGGAGTACTTGCTGGTTTGCACGCCATCTTGCCGGTTTCTTTGAGGAGATTGGTAACATACTTCTGCTCGGATATAAAAATGCCCTGTCTAGAGTGAGCTACCTCGATCCCAAGAAAATATTTCAGCCTCCCTAACGCCTTGATCTCAAATTCCTTAGTCAAACACTGACTCAAAATCTGTTGCTCCTTATCACCATCCCCTGTCACTATTATATAATCGACAAATACCAAGAGGGTTGTGACTCCCCCTGAAGGTGAGTGTTTAATGAACAATGTATGATGCCTTTGGCTCTATCTATATCCCATGGCCATCATAACTCTTGCAAACCTTCCAAACCATGCCTGTGGCGATTGTTTAAGACCGTACAAGGCTTTTTTCAGCTTACACACAATATGGGCAGCCAAATTATTTACATAACCTGGGAGGACTTCCATATAAATTTCTTCCTCTAGCTCTCCATGCAAAAATGCATTCTTGACATCAAACTGCTGCAAGTCCCAACCATAATTAGCTGCTAGAGACAACAAAATTCTAACAGTGTTCATCTTCACAATTGGAGCAAAAGTCTCTAGGTAGTCAATTCCATAGGTTTGAGTATAACCCTTGGCCACTAACCTTGCCTTGTATCTCTCTATTTATCCATGTGCTCTATACTTCACAATGTAAACCCATTTACACCCCACGGGTTTATTTCCTGCCAGCAATTTCACCAACTCCCAGGTTTTATTTTTTTCCAACGCCTCCATCTCCACATTCATAGCTTGTTTCCATTTCTCATTGGATAAAGCCCTGGATAAGGTGGTAGGGATGACAATGGTGTTTAAGCTAACAAGGAAGGATCTATGGGATGGTGAAAATTTTTTGAAGGACAAGAAATGTGAAAGAGGATATAAAGGTTGTTTTGTGCACTCTCTAGTTCCTTTCTTAACAGCAATGGGAAGATCTTGGTCATTAACCTGAGGTTCGGTTTCAGCTTGCAATGAAGGGTTAGAAATTGTTACCTCATTCTCAGGATCCAAGTTAGAGTCTCGGATTTACACAGATTCAGGGACAGCCATCTTCTTCCTTGAAAACACTTTGCCAAATCTCACATTCTCAAGAGTAGAATTAGTTTTTTCCTTGGGGAATTTTGGGCACGGGTTTGGACATATAATTTAGCACAGGCTCAGACACGGACTCGGACACAGGATTTGGCATAGGGAAAAAAAAACTGGTTTAGATACGGGATGGGACAGCAGATCAAGTAAAAAATCCCTATCCTTATCTTCCATTATTGAACTCTCCCCCTGAAGATAAGGGGTGGTGAAATAGGACTCTTGTTCATTGAAAGTAACATCCGCTGAGACATAGAACTTCTTAAATGGAGGATGATTACATTTATACCCCTTCTGAGTCGAAGAATAACCCATAAAGACACATTTTAATGCCCTCGGATCTAGCTTTCCCCTACTTTGACCATAAATATGAACAAATGACATGCACCCGAATGTCCTAGGGATAAGATTATTTGTAGTGTGTAGGTTAGAATGGAATGTTGAGAGCATTTCCATTGGACTTTTGAATCCCAAGACTTTGGAAGGTAAACGATTTATAAGATGAGTGGTTGTAAGAACTGCTTCCCCCCAAAAGGATTTAGGCACATTTTTTCTGGAACATGAAAGCTCAGGTTGACTCAAGAAGGTGACCATTTTTCCTTTCTGCTATGCCGTTTTCCTATGGGGTATTGACACAAGATGACTCGCGTACTATCCCTTCCTTCTGAAAGTATGGAGTTAGGACTTGATTGAAATAATCCCTAGCATTATCCGATCTGAACCTTTTGATATTGACCCAAAATTGATTTTTAACCATAGAACAACATTTTGGGAGAACAGTACTGATATTAGATTTATGTTTGAGCAAGAAAATCCAAATAACACGAGTACAATCATCAATGAATGACACAAACCAACGTGCCCCAGAAACATTAGGAATGGTAGGACCCCAAATATCACTCTGAATGAGTTAAAAATGAATAGAACTTCTTTTATTACTGACTGGAAAAGATACACGTTTGTGTTTAGCAAGTTCACATACTTCACAATGAAAATTCTCAACATTTAAACCTTTAAACAAAGAAGGAAACATAATTTTAATGACTCTAAATGACGGATGTCCAAGTCGGCGATGATGAAGCCAAACTTTCTCTTTATTGGATGAAAAATGCTTAGAAACAAAAGAGTGACATAATTTGCCCATGGTAATGCTTGACTGACTCGGTGCTTCGAGGTTGTAGAGCCTATCCCATTCTCTAGCATGTCCAATCATCCTCCCTGAATCCTTGTCTTGAAATACACATCCTGAAATACACAATAACTATGATGAAAAACCACATTGCAACGTAAATCTTGAGTGAGTTTTTGAATAGAGACAAGGTTTATGGATAATTTAGGAACATGGAGAATATTTTTTAAAATCAGTGATGGCCCTATTTTGACATCTCCTACACCTGCTATAGTGGTCAAGGAACCATCGGCTGTGACTGCTTGGGCATGGCAAATGTGTGGAAAAACCATTCGGTGAGGTAGTTATATGGTTGGTAGCTCCTGAGTCCATGACCAAGGAGTTGGCAAAGGTTTCACCTGAGAGACATTTAATCTAATAGAGGCAGGAAACACACCTGAATATGTCAATGAGCAAGTACCTGAAGGTTTGTCAAGATTGCCAATAAGAGATCTCACCCTCTCGACCTCTTCTTGGTGAGACCGCCTAACTCCTATGGTGCTGCTTCATTTTGTTGTATCGCAGTAACATGAGCCTGACCATTGTTCTTTGGCTGCTCTCCTTTCTGTCCTCACTCTCAGCTTGGAGGTTTTCCATGACGTTTCCAACACCGTTCATGACTATGGCGTGCTTTCTTACAATAAGTACACCACAAGTTGTCCTTGTAATCACGGTTTTGGGCCTTTGGCTGACCAGGTCTCCCATTTTCAAAAAAGGGTGCTCGTTCCACATATGTGACTGAATTATTGCCACCACTAGTCACCATAGCCGAGCTGTCCGTGTTCTGTGGTTCAAGCATCAGACCTCTTCTGCTTTCCTCGCCTCAAATCAATGCCACCACCTCATTTAAATACGAAACTTCCTGCTTGCCGAGAATTTGAATCCTCACTTGATCAAATTCTGGATTAAGTCCAACAAGAAAATCATAGACTCTATCTTGCTCGATGAAATCCTTTAGAACATCGGCATCTTCAGGACACTTGGTTTTTATCACTCTATAATGATCAAGTTCTTGCCACAAAGATTTCAATTGGTTGGCATATTCAGTAACAGACTTACTCCCTTGTTTTGTTGCAATCGTTTTCACCTTCACCTTATATACTTAAGCCGTATCTCTAGCTTTTGAGTATGTCAGTTGAATCGCATCCCAAATATCCTTGGCAGTAGCCAAGAACATACATGTGTCACTAATCTCAGGAATCATAGAATTCCACAGCCACGCCATAATCATGGAATCTTCTTCATCCCATGCTTCAAAACGAGGATCTCCTGGTTTCGGCCCCGCACGACACTGTTAGGCTACCACACTGGTGAGCTACGGGTGCACAGTCCCACATCGCCTAGGTAAAGGAAAGGTGAAGTGCTTATATGTAAGTGTGTCATCTCTAATTGGTATGAGGCCTTTTGGGGTGAACTCCAAGAGCAAAACTGTGCAGGCTCAGGTCCAAAGCGGACAATATCATACCATGTGGTGGAGTGAGTTATTACATCTTTCCTTTGCCCTTCATCACGGCGCGGACAAGTTGAGACCATTTGAGGTAGTTTTTTCCATTCAGCCTATATGCTGCCGGGATATTTTGCAATTCCCCGGGTTGTTGGGATCGAACAATCTCCTCCGATTGTGTTGTAGCGATCGTCTCTGCAACTTCCGACATTCTTCAAGAACAATGATCTCTTTGCGATTAAGGCCGATCACTTAAAACGGAAACCACCAGCAATGAAGGCTGGCAAAGGTAGAAATAAGAACAGAAATTTCTCTAAGAAATTTCAACAATGAAGGCTGCATAGAAAAAGTGCAAAAATACTCTGTTTTTAAACTAAAAAAAGGGTAAAACAGGATACAAAGAAGCAACAGTATGGCCTTGGCAATGAAGGCCTGTGTGAAGAGGTTCTTAATCCCAAAAAAGAGCCTAAAGCTTTGATACCATGACACAAACTGAGAAAAGAATTTTCTTCATTCTTATCTAATAAAACACAAAATGTTAGCTATATAAATCAACCCTAGCAGCAGAAAAGGAAAACTAACTAGGTTATATCAAATCCCAGATTTATGGGATATTTTAACAAAATAGGAAACTAACCAAATCAACCTAATTCTAGGAGTACAAGCTATTACAAAATTTCCTAAAATAGCTAACTATACACGTATAGAATACAAGTCATTAAACACGTTTTCCCACATTTTCAAATGGATGTAAAAAATGCCTTTCTCAATAGCGATCTCGATGAAGAAGTATATATGAAACCCCCCTAGGATATGACCATTCTCCACACCAAGTTTGTAAACTCTGTCGAGCACTATATGGTCTTAAACAAGCTCCAAGGGCGTGGTTTGCAAAATTCAGTACTACAATTGGAGATTTTGGATTTACTTCAAGCTCATATGATTCCAGTCTTTTCATCCACAAGACTAATTCTGGTATTACCCTTCTTTTACTTTATGTTGATGACATGATAAACACTGGAAATAATCTTGCAGGTATCTATGCACTCAATTTTTTTTTTAGTCATCACTTTGATATGAAGGTCTTGGGCGCCTCAATTATTTCCTAGGCTTGGAGATTCTCTCTGATTCGGATGCTATTATCTCTCCCAAGGCAAGTATTCCTCTGACATTCTTGCTCGCGCTGGACTCACGGATTGCAAAACAGCTCCCACTCCACTTGAGACCAATGTCAAGCTCACTCCTCTAGATGGTACACTTCTCAGTAATGCTACATTATATCGATAGTTGGTTGGCAGTTTGGTATATCTTATTGTTACTCGACTTGACATTGCTTATGCCATGCATCTTGTCAACCAGTTCTTATTTGCACCTCGATCTACTCATTATACTGTTGTACTACGCATCCTTCGATACATTAAAGGAACTATGTTTCAAGGCCTTCATTTTTCTTCTTATTCTTCACTTGAGTTACGTGCCTACTCTGATACTGATTGGGCAAGTGATCCAACTGACTGACGTTCCACTACTGGCTACTGCTTCTTCCTTGGGAATGCTCTCATATCTTGGCGCAGCAAAAAGCAATCTGTCGTCTCCACGTCCTGTACAGAGGCCGAATACCGTGCCCTTCTAATTCCACACAAGAACTTATTTGGCTTCGATGGCTCTTAACAGATATGGGTATTTCTCAATCCACTGGCATTGTTCTTTATTGTGATAATTGGAGTGCTATTTACATTGCTCATAATGATGTCTCTCATGAATGCACCAAACATATTGAAATTGATTGTTATATTGTGTGTTAACATGTTGCTCGGGGCACTGTACGCCTTCATTCTGTAACTTCCATTGATTAGACCGCTGATATTTTTACCAAAACTCATCCGTCAGGCAAATTTCGGGAATTAGTTTCCAAACTCAAGTTGGTTTCTGCTCTACCACCTTGAGTTTAAGGAGGGATGTTAACATAATTAAATTATATTATAGCCGTTGTTTAGATTGCTACTATAATTACATTATATTATAGCTGTTGTCTAGATTGTTACCGTAATTGTTGTATTGCCATTGGTAATCTCTAACCTATATATATCTCCCCTTGTACATGTTTTATATATACTTCAATATACAGAATCTCTACATTTCATATATCTCTCTCTCTTTGTCTCTCTATCTCTAATATTCAACAATGTATAATACAATAATGTAAGATGAACAGATTGAAAATTGAAATAAAAGAAGTACTGAAGTAGCAACTCATCCGAGTTTGTAATCTCGTTGTAATAGTACAATGACCAAGTTAAATGTAATAAAAAATATAGAAATACCTCAAAAAGTAGCTCATCGAGCAAGGACCGGTGTAGTAGAGCTGTAGCAACAAATGGTTTACTAGTTGCACTCCCAAATGGAGCAACAGGCCTGATATTAACTCCGTAGAGATCTGACACAAAAACCCAAAAAAAATCATGAATAATCACAAACTTGTACTTTTCTAGAAGATGAATTCACGTACTATTAACCTAACATACACAAAAATGTAATCAGAAAGATAGAAGGACAACCAAAATGAACCTTCGATTAAGACCAAATAAGTGAAATAAAAATGGCATAGCATTGGGGCATTACCAAGCCATTCCTTCTGTGTAATTAAGAACTGCGCGGTCCTCAACCGTGAAGCCGACTCGAGGTCTGCAACAATTTTCAACGCATAATCTACAAGAAAGAAGGAGATCATGAGAATAAATAGCCCAAATAACGTAAAATAGAATCCGAAATCAATGAAAATTTTCCAGAGTAAGCTGGATAATTTACAAAAATTAACATTGAACCTCTAAAAAAATCTGAAAACCCAGTACAAATCATGGAAAATATTGATAATCGATCGATACCCAGATGGTGAAATTAGATTAATAGACCGAAATTGGTGGAAACAATTGTTGGGATTGTGTAAAGAAACCATATTTATATGAAATTTGCATTGAAACAGAGGTCTGCAACTAAATAAATTGATTGTTTCCGTGAAATTGACGGAAGTCTTTAGAATTTGGGGGTGTAGCTGAAGTCATGAGGGCCGGGATGGATCTCTCTCTCTGAGAAAAGCGAATCCTATTTTCTCTGATTTTCCCGAAATTTTCGATGAAAAAAAACGACAGAGCGGGAAAATGTGAAACTTCTGCTATAACCCTTTCTTTCTTTCCACCGGCAGGGTAATAACCCGTTTACCGAACACCGACTTGAATGTGGAATGAACGAATCAGCTGAAATGGGCCCACATAATAGAACTGAACTGGGTCCAATCATGTACTGGTGTTTAGTTCATCTGCAATTACTCCGTATTTTATACTGTTATACCCTACTGTAATTTGTTAAAAATTTTTTTTTGTTGAGAAAAGTGCAAAAAAAACCCGAACTATTGAGGTTTTGTAAGTAACCCTTGAATAACAAAAAAAAACCCCTGACTTTTAATATTATTGCCATTAAATCGATTAGAACAATTGCCGGTGCCGGAAAAGCCAAAAAACATCTATACCCTTAATAGAAACGGCGTAGTTTCAACGTTTGTACACTTAACTTGCTGACATGTAAAGTGAAATTTGAAAGGCCACTAATATTGTGACAACACACGATTTAAATATAAGGTTTCTCACCCTTATCTAATTGGCGCCATTACACAGCCCACCCTTCTCATTTACGCGCCATTATAATGAATGAAGGACAGTATCAGCTCTGTTATGGAACTTCTTTATTCTCTGTAACTCTTTTATTCTCTCGAACACTAACTGTAGTTTTAAAACCCTAATAATTTCTCTTGGTACGAGCTGACCCCAAAGGATCTGTCTTGCTTCAAGCTCTGGAACTGAGTAAATTGCTTACCTTTATTCCATTATTTTCAGTTTTCTTCTAGCTGATTTATATATAGAGAAAGTGTAAACCACTTATGCTTTATCTTGTTTTGTTGATGTTGACAAAGTATTATTTGACAGAGACAATGATTGTTATTTGTTCCTTTTTGGTGCCTTTATCTTGCTTTGTTTGTGAGTTTTCTGTGCTTTTTATATTTGTTGCTTACTATTGAAAGCTCCTAGGTACAAAAGCTTAAATGTTGTCTTTGTATAAACGACCTATGTTCTATAAAATGCTCATTTGTGGTCTCCATCAATAAAAGTTGTCTACATCAGAAGACACATATGTATAGTGTATGTAATTTGTGGTCCCTCTATTTAAGTCAAATGTTTTTCTATGTTCTGTAGTGGTTGAAGGTCCTTGTCGTGTGTTTAATTTTTTTTTTTTGTATTATTGATTTTTTTGTCAATTTGTTATGTTGAATATTTAATCATGTCTTCCTTGTTTGTGCCTACCATGTGTTATTTATTTTGCGTCAATATTAAAATTTAATTTTAATTTACCTTAATTTTTCCTTAACACTATGATAACCTTGCAAGCACTTTATGGTATTTAAATATTCTCTCAGCACTATATATTACCATGTCTGCACTATATGCCTTGGAAAGATCTTGGTATTGTTCCTACTGATACCACTTATTTGTTATTGTAGATGGATGGTCTTTACACAATTGAACTTCATCATGGGGGTGTTTTTGAGAAATCACTCCCCATGACATACCTAAGAGGAAATATCTCACACTTTGAGAAAGTAAACCCTGACTTGATGTCAATGATTGAGATTCAAGGGATGGCAAGTAAGTTAGGATATGGGGATATCAGTGAAGTTTTTTACAAAGTACCCTATGAGTGGCAAAGCTTTAGAGAAGTCAAGTGTGACCTAGATGTGTTTAGAATGTTTTATGATCATGAAGCCCATAGGGAAAGTAGTAAAGTGAAACTTTACATTGTTGCACCTTTGTTGAGCAATACAGAAAATGTGGCAGGTTTAGATGGTGAATTAGGTTCAGATGGTGAATTAGGGTGGGATAATGCAATACACCAAACCCTTATTGTTCATGTGTCTAGCCCAAATTGTCAAAATGATGAGTTGATAAGTTTATGTGGATCTGATGATGATGGATTTGACAGTGGTTCTATGCAGCAAGAGTTTATTCCCTTAAGGGATTTAGGGGAAAATGAACTAGAAGTAGGCATGAAATTTGGTTCAGCTGAAGATTTTAGGTTGGCATTGAGGAAAACAGCATTGAAGAACAAGTTTGATATAAAATTCACAAGAAATGATGGAGATAGGGTAAGTGCTGTATGCAAGGCTGAATGTGGTTAGAGGATATATACAAGTAAACTAGAAGATGAGAATTGCTTAATAGTTAAGACATATGTATCAGAACACACAAACTGCCTTTGGTTTCACACCAATGCACAAGCATCATCTTCCTATTTAGCAAACAAATACTTAGAACAATTGAGAATTAACCCAAAGATGGCTTTAAGTACACTTAGGACCAATATTGCATCTGATTTAGACATTGATGTATCTAAACACAAAGTGTATAGGGCATTAAAATTGATTGAGGGAAATGATGCAGAACAGTATGAAAAAATGAGGGATTATTGTTGTTGATCTTAAGGATTTCATCCAATGACAATCTAGGTGTTTTGATGATAACAAACCATTAATGGTGTTTAAGGACTAATGTTTACATTCAATATTATATAGATTATTTACATTCAAAGAATGACCTTAATGAAGTACTAAAGATCATTCAAAGTATTCCATTATTCAAGATTACATCAAGGAAAGAAATGGATACAATGAAGAAATAAAGTTGCAAGGAACCAAATACAAAGTCCATCCAAAGATAATTTGGACTACAATGAGCAAGAAAGCAACTCAAAGGAAGAAACAAAGCAAGAATATCTTAAAGCCTAAAGATCATGGACAAAGCATAAAGAAAGGGATAGATAGGATGGTGATTGTTTAGGATTCAATGACAAAGTATTTATGAATCCATTTGAAGCTCATCTCTATAGGACCATGTATATCATTACATCATTCATAAGTTCTTATGATCATTAGTAATAGACTATGTACTTCATTCACATTCAATTGACATATGAAGTCATTGCTAAAGAATAAGTTAGTTCAAGCTTGCCTAAGCTTTGAAAAGACTTAACATTTAAGCTAGAAATTATAGGACCATGCACATTAATCATAAGATTTATTTTGGTCATCAGAAAGTAAAAATAAGACATTGAACTTAATCTTTCATCTTTAAAGCCTTTGTTACCATAACTTGGTAAATGACTATAGGACACAATGCACTTGATATTTATCATCCTTATATGTCCCTAGACTCTTAAAAATTGGACTTGAACTGAATTGAACCATACACCAAAGTCCTAGGTGATAGAAAGATGGATATCTCATAAGAAGCAATTTTCAGCCCAGAAAATATCCAGACCAGCCTGTACTAAAACTGCTATAACTATTTTTGAAGTTAGAATTTTTATGTAAGGCCAATGGCATTGGAAATATGACTTCGAGCCCTTGAGTTTAGACTCAAATTTCACTTAAAAAGGATTTGAATTGAATGAGATATGAGCATCACAAAATGCATGTTTTTTGTCTGCGAAATTTCTGACCAGGTTGCACTAAAACGGCCATAACCATTTCTGTGGTTGGAATTTTTTAGTAAGGCCAGTGGTATTAGAAATCTGACTTTAAGGCAATAAAGTTAGACTCAAATTTTACCTCATTTGGAGTTAAATGGACTGAGTTATGTCCATTTGAAGTCTACCCAGCAAGGGAGCCGACTCCATGTGAAGCGGAGCCGGTTCTTGTCATTCTAGTAGCAAATTTAGGATGTTCCCAGCAAGGGAGCCGGCTCCATACAATGGAGAGAAAGCTCTCAGAGCTAAAGGAGTAAGCTTTATGTGCTCAAAATTTGAAATTATGCCTAGATTTTTGAGTAACGGCTACTTTGACTTTAAATTCGAATTTTAGTCTTCTAACATCATTACTTAGCTTCTAAAATCTCTATAAATACCAAGGGAATGTCTAAGAATAATATACACACCTTTGAGAGAGCATTCTATTACCTTTCAAGAGCATTATAGAGAATTCCTTGAGCTTTCATTCCTTCTCTAAATCTCATTCACTCATATACTATTTTGAGAGATTCAATTAAGCATTCAAAGGGCTTTTGCTCTTGTTTGAATTTGCATAGGGTTTGTTCTGTATTTTACACTTGAGAGATTATAAGAGCTTATATTCTTCACTTATATCATCTTCTCTCATTCATTTCATTCATAGAGTTTGAGCTTCAATTTATTCATCTATAGTCTAGTTGTGAGCTTTAATTTGCATATCAATCTTTGAGAGATATATTTGTCTGCAACAAATTTGATATTCATTTGCAAGGGCTGGTGTGACCCAAGGAAGAAGAAGCAAGCTAGCTTCAATTTGTAAGGGTTGGTGTGACCCAAAGGAAAACTAAGAGAGGTTATCTCTTAGCAAGGAGTTGCTTCATATAAAGGTTTGCTCTCCACTCGTGAGGAGAAGCCATAGTGGATTGGGAAGTCTTAAGAGGGATCTTGAGTCGAGGAGTAGGAGTTTCCGAACCTCACTAAAATTGCAGAGTCATTGTTTGCAATTTCTCTTCCCTTATCTCTTTTACAATTATGCTATAAATTGTTTGCTTTTATATCTTAATTTTATTATTGCATAATTAGTTAGATTATTGATTAGAAATTGTATTTCTATAAATTACGAAAATTAGCCATTGACTCTATTCACCCCCCTCTAGAGTCAATTCTTAGGTAACAATTATAGTTTAATCTTGAGAACCCTGACAGTGTTGTTAAACTACAAACTTAGCCCATTGGTGTTGAGAATGAGAGAAGGTTTCAAAGGGTTTTTATCTGTTATTTTGCAATGACAACTGGTTTTAAGGAAGGTTGTAGGCCCCTAATTGGTGTAGATGGTTGTTTTTTAAAACGGCCATATGGTGGCCATCTATTGAGTGCAGTGTCAAATGATGGGAATGGCCAAATTTTTCTAGTTGCAATTGCAATAGTGGAGGCTGAGATAAGAGATTCTTGTGAGTGGTTTATGGAAGAATTGATTAATGTTATAGGGTCCTACCGTGGTACAACTTTCATATATGATAGACAGAAGGTACATATTCTTAGTTGTAATTGTATTTTACTATTTAATTAATGTTTTTAACAAGTTGATGTTGTTTTTATTAACATAAATATCCTGGTATTTTATCTCATATGCAGGGTTTAGTAGAAACCTTTGATCACATGATGGAAGGTTCAGACCACAGATTTTGTGTGAGGCATTTGTATGATAATTTCAAGTTCAGATTCAAAGGACAGCAACTAAAAAATGAGTTATGGGAGGCAACAAGGTCTTATACAGATGCAGATTTTGAACAACATATGAGGAAAATAAGGGACTTGAATGTTGATGCTTATGAATGTTGAATGCTTATGAATGCTTATGAATGGTTGAAAAATGATGTGCTCATCAACAACATGTGTAAGAGTTGGAATGCAATTCTTATTGAAGCAATGGATAAGCCAATCATATACATGTTGGAGTGGATTAGAAGACACCTAATGCTAAGGTTCCAATGCAAGAGAGAATGGATGCTAGCATAGGGTGGGTTATTATGTCCAGAAGTACAAAAGAATTTGAACAAAGTCAAACATCAAGCTAGAATGTGTAATGTGCAATCTGCTGGTGCTCACAAATATGAGGTACAATGCTATGGCATTAGTGAGGCAGTGGATATTGAGAATAAATCATGCAGTTGTAGGGTCTGAAATATGACCAGTATCCATTGTAGGCACACTGTAGCATGCATATTTACCAAGAAAGACTCTTCTGAAACATATGTTCACCCAAACTACCACAGAGAAACCTATTTGAAGTTCTATGCTGGTATAGTCTTGCCAATTCCAATGGGGAGGTTGATGAAAACAGATCCCATTCACCCATTGCTTCCACCGTACTATAGGAAACCCATCTAAAAAAAATTAGGAATAAGAAGAATGATGTCCCTAAGGGTGTAACCAAGCTTAGTAGGTCAAAGGAAAATTTAAAATGTTCAAAATGTAAGGAAAGTGGTCACAACTCAAGGACATGTCAATTAGTTGAACCATTGGTCATTAAGAAACCTCCACCAAGAAGGGGCGGTAGACCACTAATTATGGGAAGAGGAAGAGGAGTATGACCCAAGGGGATGCCAGTTAGAGGAAGAGGAATGAGTGGTTCAAGGGGAAGAGTAAGAGGACTTGAAATTCTTGCTGCAGTACCTGCACATGAAGAGGTATTCTTATGTGATCTATACTTATAATTTTCATGTAATGTATACCTCAAAATAAGCTAACTTTTACTACTGATTTGCATTTTAGGTTCTAAACATACCATTTTCTCAGCTTACACAAACTCAAGCATTATCTTTTTCAAGGTATAATAAAAACACTCATATGTTTTCTGTATTTTGATAATGACTTATTCCGGATTTTTATTTAATTGCTTGGTTGAGTGATAGGTCAATGATGGATAGTGAATATGCTTGTTGGTAGTGAAGATGGATACTAATTGTAGCTTTTGTTGATGGTTTTTGTTGTTAACTGGCCACCTATTACAACTTTTGTTTATGGCCACTTTTATCTACTTGTTGCAGCTGTCAATGCTTTTTGTCACTCTAAGCTGTTGTTGGAGGTTGTTTTGCTGTAGTTATGCCTTGTTTTGACAAGATGAACCTATCTTTCATGTTTTTTGATGATTGTAATTGTTAACTTCTATGACATAGGATTTGGTACTATTTTATATTTGAATGTATGTTGTTAAGTACTATGGGTGATGTTATGAATGTTTAAGTTCAGGAAATGCACTATATTTTTAATTATGATTGTTGTCATGTGGTGCTATGTTTATTTTCTTCCATTTTTTTTGTCAATGCATAGCAGACAATAAAGCACTATGTCATTTAGTGTCTCCAAGTTCTATTCCTTTCTTTAATTATGATTGTTGTCATGTGGTGCTATGGTATGTGGTGTTATGTTTATATATATATATATTTGCCATTTTTTTTGTCAATACAGAGTAGTGAGTAAGGCATTATGTCATTTAGTGTCACCAAGTGCTATTATTTTCTTCCAATTTTTTTGTCAATACAGAGCAGTGTGTAAGGCACTATGTCATTTATTGTCTCCAAGTGCCATCCTTTGTGTCATATATAGCTGCAATTGCTTTCAATGCAAAGTTGTTCTAAAGTATTGCAATTCCATTCTAGTTCATTAATCAAAACACAACATTTCATTCCAATAGTCAAAAAATTACAAGAAGATTTCATTCATGAAGCTACAACCCAACCCTCTAAACCATCATATAACAAACTAACTTACAACTATATTTACCTAAACCTCCACAAGATTATACAATAACCCAAAACCACAAAAAAATACTTCACTCAAAGCCATTCATTGCATTCACTTCATAACAAGAGCAAAAAGAATAAGTAAAACTAATAAAATAGAACACCCAAACAAAAGCAAGCTTCTGACAATTACAGCCTTTGCAAATGCAATGATGGAACTAAGAGCTACTTGACGAGCTTCATTAGGCAGAAGATGATCATTTTGTACAGCTACTGGATGAGCTCCAATTTGGTTTGCTATAACAAAATGAGTTGCCCATTCAAAGTATTTGCAATGTTTTCTATTGCACTTGTAATACAGTCTCCTAGGATTGTTGTCGGACTCAGAAATGCATAAAACAACTCTTATGCCACACCAACACTTCTGATTCGCAAACTGAAGCTTTCGAAGCCCAGCAATGTCCATTACAAAAACCTTCAAAAATTTATGAAAACTAAGACCAAAAAAAAAAAAAAAAAAGGAACAAACTATTTGTGATTAATAGCACACAAAAACAAACCTAAAGAAACAAAGGAAAAGTATAAAATTTCTAATATACAGGACAAGTATTTCCGATATACAAGACAAGTATGTATGTGTATATATATATATATATGTGTGTGTGTGTGTGTGTGTGTGTTTATATATATATATATATATATATATATATATATATATATACTTTTCCTCTGTTTCTTTGGGTGTGCTTTGGTGTGTGTGTGTGTGTGTGTGTGTATATATATATATCAAAACACACAAAAACAAACTCAAAGAGATCATAATACTTGATTACCTTTCAGTCAAACACGAATTGAGAATGGGACAGAAGAGTAGGTGACTACCAACCGAGAGTGATAGAGATTAACAGATCGCGACCCAAGAGAGTAGTCTGAGTTAGGGTTAAAACAATTTGGGAACTTTATAGCTGAGAGTAAAGGTAGGGGGCTGTTTGGCTGTAACAATCAAACTATGGGCAATTTAGTATTTTCAGTTTTCAAGGGTAATATTGTCTATAAAACTTATATTGTAACGCACATGACAACCACATGCACTGATAACGGCCATTTTTGGACGGATTCTTGCCGAACTGGGCTATCTTTAACAAGAAATCATAGTTCAGGAGGTTTCTTGCATAAATTGTAGTTCAGGTTTTTTTTTTTTTTTTTTTTTTTTTTTTTTTTTTTTTTTTTTTTTTGCACTTTTCTCAATTTTATTTTTATTTTTATTTTTTATTTTTTTACCAATAGGCTTGTGGCCTAGTGGTATAAGACCTTTATTTTCCAAAGAGAGATAAGGGGTTTGAATCTCAGTAGAGTTAGTGTGTGTGAGTACCAACTAGGAAAAAAAAATTTGTTAATTTTTTTTTTTTCAAATGAAATGATACAATAATATATATAATATATTTTTCCCTAAAATAATAAAGGAAGATGTCAAAGATCACGAAAGAAATTTGGTGATTTTATCACGTGAATTCTTATTTGTGGAAAGAACTAGCTTAATAATTAAGTCAAAGAATAAGAAATGAATTATTTATTTGTTAGAAGAATTAATGGGAGAAAAAAAAAATTATAATGAGGTGCACCTCGTTATAACACCTGTGAGTTTTTTTTTTTTTTCACTTTGATTGTACAATTAAAAAAAAATATCAAAGTTAAAAAAGAAAAAGAAAAAAAGAAAGCTTATACAATCAAAATTTTGTATTATAATTTATTTAAGTAAATTTATTCAAACTTTTACTCTGATCATTTTTGACTAGTTAGTATAATTTTATTTTGGGATATTTTTATATGGGCTTTTTTTTATGTCTAGAACCGGTAAATACAAGCAACATGAAAATGGGTGTGTGCACGACTTTTTGTACTTCAAAAATAAAGAACTTGCGACAGCTACCATTGAGTTAAACCGGAAAATTTAATTCAATTTCAAAATGATTAACCACGTCAATAAAATAAAGAACAATACTTAAATCTTCACTGGTTAAGATTTACACCATACTCATTGTTGATGTGGATCAATAATAAATTATAAGATTATATTTTAAGGACAATACTTGCCTACCGGTGAGTAAAAAGTTCATACTTACTTTGATGTGGCACAAAATTAGTGGAATACATGTCCCTACAATATAAAATAATAAAAATTAAAAGATTTGAGAGGATATCCGGATTAAACCCAATATCATCCAAATCTAACTCTCTCCCTTCCTCTCCTTACATAACTTTGGTTTTCTCTTTTTGTCCAGGGAGTGAATGAGAAGGGGATCTAGTCGAAAAAAAATATTTTAAGCTAAAATTCTTAAATAAAATAACATAACAAGATACAAACAAAACTATGGATGATTAATAGAAAGAAGAACTATAAATGTAATGATATATAGATATTTATTTTCCACCAAACGAAAAAGAAGAAAAGAAATAAGCAATAACAATCTATCCTATAATCAACAAATCATCTATTAAACCATGTGAATCAAATTTTATATAATTGGGTGTACTTTAGATAAAAACAATTGATAAGTATATGTAAGGATTACATATTAAACCATGAAAGATAAAAGTCAAAACTTCCGGTATTAGCAGATTAGGATTTTAGCAGAATGGTTTGAGAGAGAGAAAGAGAAGGATATAGTTAAATTAGGATTTGATTTGCATCCTTTTGGGTTGACCCGTAAGCATTCAATTTTTTTAATTTTTATTATTCTCTATTTTATGGACACTTGTCATGTTACTTTTATGCCACATCATGGGTAAGCATGAACTTCCTACTCACCGGTGAATAGGCAAGTATTGTCCATATTTTAATTACTAATAATCTCTGATTTGGTAAGTGAGAATCTACCCACCATATATATATTTTTTTCCTAGTTATACCCACCATATTGAATTTGGTAATTAAAGATGACATGTATATTTATTATTGGTACATATATTAAGGTCATGTTTGGATTGGCTTTTGAAACGCTAGTTTTAGCTTTTTGAGGATTGAAAGCTATTTTAAATACTGTTTGACATGTTTTTTTGGAATAACTTTGGGATTTAAAAGAGATTTTTAAAGAAGTTGGTAAAATAGTTATTTCAATAGTAGAAGAGCTTCAACAAATCGTTTGCCAAACAGATAAAAAAGCTTTTTCGACTCCAAAAGCTCTTTGAAAATATAGTTTCCAAACACTAACTTATAAGCCAAATAGAAGTGATAATTTCTACTTTTTTTTTTTCTTGCATAAAAATAAAAACAAAAGTTATGCCAAACGGGCGTATATACACAAGTTTGGCTTTTTTTTTTTTTTTTTTTTTTTTTTTTTTTTTTTTTTTTTTTTTAGGGGTGTGCCAGAGTCTTTTGACTCAAGGGGTTGGATAGCCAAACTATCCTTGGCGTAAACCGAATTTGGAATCAGCCCTTAATAAATCAGGCGACTGCTGGAAAGCAAGGATGACCCCTTCCTTCAGGTTCTTCGACACCTCAATGAAGAGGACTTTAATAAAATAAGGGTTGAAATAGATTAAGGAAGTAACACTAACTGCATAAGCATTCATCAATCCAAAAGAACTTACAAAATAACAATGGAGGAATAGTTAAGTACTGGCGTCCATCTTATTTTATAAGTGAAATTCTTATACAAAGTACAAGTATAAGAATTGGATTCTAACAACACTACTTTTAAGAAAATAAGTACAATACTAGAATACTCTTATGGAAAAAAGTAAAATGCAAAAAAGTACCAATATGAAAAATAAGTGCATAAAGTAGAATTCTGATGTTAGTCATGGACCTCTTGTGTGGATCTCTCCAATGCTATTTATAAAGAACCCTTGTAACGGTTGAAAGCAGTTGTTACTTTTGTTCAAATTCAAACATTATATTTGAATTCAAACACTGTGTCTAAAGACTTATCTAAATGCACGTGTTTCCCCATCAATGCCTTATAGGGAATAAAACTCCTTGATGATGTGGCACTTTATATATGATTAAATCAGGAAATTATTTTAATGTATATACTATCACGTTGACTTAGACTTCAATTTTGAATAGGAGTCTTAATGGTAACATGTCAAACTAATCTTCCAATCAATCAACACCAGGTGATTGAATCAAACCTTTTCCAAATCAATCAGTGCCATGTGGCCGAATAATTTTAAGGTGCAAACAATACTTCTTCCGCACCTCCTGCTATGTGTTCTTTGTCTTCTAAAAACTATATTAATCACTTTGACTGAGACTGTTGATTATCTTTTTTTTTTTTTTTCCTCGTTAGTATTCACACACTTGTCTCTTTTGAGACTTGAACCCCTTATTTGGCTCCTTTTTTTTTAGGAGCGTGCCAGAGTCTTTCAACTTGAGGGGTTAGATAAACAAACTATCCTTGGTGCTGACCGAATTTTTAAATGTACATTTTGTGAATCAGGCGACTGTTGAAAGGCAAGGATGACCCCTTCTTTCAAGTTCTTCAATGCCTTAATAAAGAGGACTTTCAGCACTAACAAAGGAATGGATGAAGGGAGTAAAGAAAACTACACAAGCATTCATCTATTCCAAGAAACTTAGAAAATAAAAGTTGAGGGGATTGAAACCAAGCGTCTAACTTTTATTTCATAAGTAAGATTCTCATATAAGTGAAACAAGCATAAGAATTGGATTCTAATACTACTCATAAGCAAAAGAAGTATAATACAATGAAAAGACTTGAGTAAATTTGCAGAGAATAAAAGATATCGATAAAATGAAATTCTGATGTTTTTGTTGGGGACCTTTGTATAGATTTCTTCTGGTGCTATTTATAAAGAAGTCATGTAGCGGTTTCTTTCAACAGTTTCTTTATAAATTCAAATATTATATTTGAATTAGACAACTTCTTTTGCCTTAAACTTATCCAAACGTCTTAAGCTTATCCAAAAGCCCGTGTTTTTGAAATAAACTGACGTGACTTTAGACTCCAATTTTTAAATAAGAGTCCTTTTAGTAACACGGTATATATCTTTTATTAATAGGCTCAAGTGTTTGCATCAACTTGAAATAATCCTCTATTATTGCAGCCTATTATAAGAAATCATTCATCAATTAATTAATTTTAATTATTTGAAATAAGAACTTTTATCAAATTATTCGATGCCATGTGGCCAAATAAATATTTATTTTTAGGGTGCAAGCAATGCCTCCTCAGCTCTTTGAAATAAGGGCAGGCCGAAATTTTAAAGAGCTGAACTAATAAATCACAATTTTAATCAGTCACTCTTATTCAGCCCTTCGCATAGCTAACCAGTCCCTACATTTTTTGGAAATTCTTCGATTGCTTTTCCGATCAGCACCTTATTGCCGTTAGCCCCCCCCCCCCCCTTTTTTTTATTTCGCTTATCAATAATCTTTCAGCCATATCTTAACTACGGCACATTCATCTTACAATCGTTTTGAGCACTTAATCAATTGAGGTGCTGATCTGATGTAGGACAAAGGACAGGCTCAAATAGAAGAAAGTAAATAAGAGTTATGGGCTGAAAATTCAGAAACAAAGGGGTTGTTCGTAGAAAAGAAGGATTGGAATCACTCCAATAGGACTTAGGTATCACACCTAGATAAGACCTCACACCCTCAGAATTTGTGAATCACTCACAAAAAAATCTCAAAGGATAATTTTATTCAATCATTCGCTCCTATTCAGAGTTACATAGTATCCATTTTATAATAAAAAATGACCCTTGGATTACCCTCAATGGAGGTAATCAAAAGTTAACTATAACTTAATAAAGTAACAAATAACTTAATTAATGCAATTTAATCTAATTATGCAATTTACTAAAACAAGGTAATCAAAAGTTGACTCTAACTTAATAAAATAATAAATAACTTAATCGATGCAGTTACAAAAATAATGAAATTTGACCAAACCTTAGTTATGCAAGACTCCAAGTGGACCCCATCGTCTAGCATGTGCCAAATTAAGATTTGAACCTTAGAACCCTCCATGCCACGCCTTTTATATACTTTAAAAGGCTGGTACCACAGTTCTCTACCAATTCTCTCCGGCTTGGAAAAACTTGGCTCCGACGAGTTAAAGGGATGAAATTGCTCATAAGTATGAAAAGAGTAAGAAAATTTTGGCCTTGGATTCAGCAATTTCCATAATTTGCACCAAAAACAACGCATAAACTTCAAAGCTTGATCAGAAATAATAGTGTTGTGCAACCCATGAAGTCAGACAACTTCTTAAAAAAAAGGTTTGGCATCACGAACAACATTGGAGGTCTTAGAACATAGAAGAAAATGTGCCTTTTTTGAGAAACGATCTAGAACAATGGTTATAATATCATGTCCTCGACAAGTTCTAGGTAACCCCATAACAAAATCAACATTTGACCCATCACCTCTGATACAAACTCCATGGCCAGTACCTTATCAAAACTCAAGGCTATCCTTCCACGAATGTATTCGAGCAAGAACATAAAAAGCAACCTAGTTTGTTCCATCTAGGTACTGTGCTCTAGAATCGAATAGACAAATGCTGTTTGGATCAAGTCCTAAACATGTTTTCTCCTTTAGTTTATAATGCATAATTACTACATTAGGACCAACTGAGGAAATAGTAAGAAAACTTAACCCTCTAAAATGATCTTTTAATGCGCAAGACCCCTCTAACTTATCACTTACAGGATTAGTTTCTTTTGGCTGTTGGTTTTTCCAGACCTATTCTACCAAGTTGGTGGACATTTGAACGAGCTTTTATTGCTTCTTGGCACAAGCATGCTCCCATTTCTTTGCAGTGCCCACTAATATACAACAAGTATCTACTCCAATGGCCGCATCTTTTGGAAGATTCAGAATAGAAGTACTATCTATCCAAGACGCTTTGAATGGTTATGGATATGGTTTGATAGAAATTTTGAGACGCTTAACTATGGCTGTGGAGATAACATTTGGGCTACCACTACCATCAATAGTAGGCTTCTAAGCCATGGGCGTGGAAATAACATTTGAGCTGCCACCGCCATCACTAATAGGCTTCTGAGCTTGGTTTCCCCAATAAACTTGCGTCACAAAATTAGAGGTCTGCTGCCCATCTTTGCCACCAACTTTAGGGTCTTCAAGGATGTGTGTCATAGCAGAGATGAATGAAACAATCTCTCTAACTTCTTTCATATGATCAGTGTTGCAGGTCTCATCATCAAGCAGGTTCTCATAATCCTTGCTAGCAATCGTACTCTTTCTTTTAGGTACAGCCATGTTAGATAAAGATGGTTTCGATCCATCATTTGGCTGCATTGTTGTTGTTTGTGTGTAGTGATGAGTGCTCAAATGTGACGCATTTTAGCACCTAAGTTAGGGTATTCTAGTTCAATCATCTATCTTATTTTCATGTCTCAAGTAGTTATTTGTGTTATTGCCTATTTCAGGTGAATAATGTTCAAATAGGCTAATAAGAGCCATTTAGACCACTTTTAGAGCTAATTAGCAAAGTTGGAAAGAAGCCAAGAAGAATGCACTAGGGGGACTTCGATCGATTAAAGGGAAGTCCCGATCGATCGAAGTGGCCTTTAATCGATCGAAACAAAGTGGTGCCAGCTCAGCCAATTGGATAAAGTCTGGAAGATATTTTTAAGCCACGTCAGCTTCAACCGATTGAAGCTAAGTGTTTGATCGATTGAAAATCTTTGATCGATCTAAAATGCTGCTGGCAGTGAGCTGTCTAATTCTCGAGCGCACTGATTTCTACCTAACTTGCATAGTTGCGAATTTCCTCCAATCACAGGCTGTAATTCTGACTTGTTCCTTACTCAAAGGAGTGTGTAATTGATTTTTTAAACATCATTGTAGGAGATAGATATTATTACATTACCAAATATAGAATCGATAATTTTCCTCATTAGAACTAGGGTTTTTGGGAAGAAAGTAAGGATGAAGATGATGATGCCAACCCCCAAGCTAGCCCTTGAGGGTTCCATGACCACTATAATGAGTGGCTAAATCCTTCACTTAGGGCTAGAGATAGCCCCTAGGCTTGCTTCTCTAAACCTAGCTTTTGTGTATTTTTGTTGTAATAAATGTTTTGATCTTGAATAAATATATATCTTGTTGTTTCTACTTGATGTGTATGTATTAATGCTTTCAATTGATCATTTAGTTCTATCCATATGTCTATGTATGCTAGAATGAATGTTCATGTGTTTTCCTCTAGATTTAGTGGAATTGATGCATGTCTATATGTGTTGATGATGTTAATCTAGCGATGGTCAAAGCATAGTGCTTAATTGAACACTCTTGTGATTTATTTGATGGTTCACACTTGTTTCTTGATGGATTGTGCCACACCCTTAGTTTAATTAGTTTAATTTTCATGTCTCTAGCCTAGATGTACTATAATGACTTTAATTTCCTAGATAGGTGGACAATTCATGCTTGTTTCTTAATGTTCCATACTTGGTAATGCATAGAGTGTGTCTTTAGATATTTGTGTGTGCATTAATTGTGGTTTAATTGAATGGATATTGGTTATTTGATAGATTGTGCTATTCATTGAAATTGGCTAGACAATCTATACTTATTTACCTTCCATACTTAGTTTCAATTAATGTCACACACACACAAAAGTTATAACTTAAATTTCTCCATTAATGTACATTTGCTAGTGTTTGGTGAAGTGAAGCTTAGTGGTGAACTTTAAACCCCAAGTCCTCTCTCTTATTTATTTCCCTCTAATTTCTAGATTGCTGAATTGTATGCTTTAATTAAACTTTAGTTTAATTAAATCCAACCCTCTTTTGATCATTCGACCTACTACTCTTTAATTGATTCCAAAGCACGCTTCCAATCTCTTGGGACGATCCCTACTCACCTTAGCTATATTTTTAGTTAGAAGTGGTAGTGACAAATTATAAATTCAAACGTGGCCATATCACATTTTCTTAGCTTATTTTAACTTTGGGTGCACGCGACCAAGGACACACCAAGTTTTGGTGCCATTGTCGGGGATTAGGCAACGCCGTACTTTGGAAACAATTATGAATTAGTACTCTTTTGATAGTGTCTTTACTTTATTTTTATTTTGGTTACTTATTGTGTTTGTTCTTGATTGGCTAGGTGCATTGAGCCAAGAGAAGTGAAGAAAAATGAGTCATTGCAAAGGAGAAAGCCAAGTGAAGCTAAGCAAGAGAATAAAAAGCTTAAAAATAAAAATAAAAAATTGCAAAGCAAAACATGGCAAAGAAAAAATTGAAAACTAAATTGAAATTGCTTAGGGACCCTTTGTGAGCTTTTCTAACTCTCTCTCTAGTTAAATCGGGAGCTCGCGTGGAGGCAAGTCTTTAATTTCATAGATAACTCGTGAGCCCACGTGGAGGCAATTTTTATTTTTCTTGCATCTTGTTGAAAGCATGGGAGTATGGGAACATCGTATGTGGAAATTTGTTGATTGATTTGTTGCGGGGGCGAAGTGATTGCTACTTACTTAATTGGTTGTTGTTTGTTTTGTTAGTTGTGATACCCCTCGGATCCTAGACATGGGTTGATCAGGCCCAGGTCCACACCCGAGGGAATATCAAACAATTAATATTTAATGCGAACACAGATGACAAAACGAAATAAGAAATAAAATTTAAGCTAAAGGAAAATCTAAAGTAAAATCCTTTAAAATTAAAAAATTAAAATCCTCAAATAATAAAGATTAAACAATCCAAACTCTAAAACCTTCAATTAATTAACAACTCGGGAATCCATCTAGTGGACCTCTAAGAACAATCCCAACTGTGAAATAAAACATAGCTAAAATTAATATCCATAACTAATAAGATAGTAGTCCTACGTAGTTGGTGGAGTGGAAGTCCGTATCTATTCTGCACGATCAAACTCTAACCCTGGCACTGACGTGCACCTGAAAATTAAAAGTGTGGGTTAGGCCCACATGCAAGTCCTGATCTACTACGATCCAAATAGAAATCCGATACGCAGATACATCCTAGAAAGACTCAATAATATCTAGAGTAGTCCATATATGTATAATTACACATTATAGGACGCTCACTAGTCCAAAAGATCTGTCTCAGCCTGAGTAGAGATACCATGCAGATCGCACATAATATGGTCATGTGTACCTAGACCTACCAGGGAACAACACCTTTGTCCAGCTAACCATTCTAGGCAATATACGCACCCTAACCATGGTCCTGAGGCTCAAGCTCATACCATTGCACCATATCATAAGTATATAAAGTCCGTGTCCTCCTAATACAAAATATCATCTATCTGATATAGTGGCTTGATATCTATATAACAATTCATCCCAGAAATCCAATTATGTCATTTAGTTATTTACTGACCTTACACTAATAGAAGTCGAACTTAACCTTTATTGTTAATCCAAACCTCAATCTAGATTAGGTAGGCTTAGTGTCTGAACTAATCCATACCTAGTATGCCACCGTCCCATACCGGTGCATACTACCCTCCATTTACCATAGTTGACAAAACAGTATAAATAGTTATCGATTACATTCCAAAATAAGCGCAAACACAATTTAACATGTGTAAAACTAAATCGTGCATCCCAGAAAGGATTTAGAATCCTAATTACAGTCCATTAAATTGGCAAAGTAAGACTATGCCCTTAACTCCTCCGAACTGTGCCATAACGGATACAATATATAACAGATTAAATCATTAGTTAATCCCAACTAAGCATACATATAATTAAACATCAGTATACTTATAGCACAACTACAAAACATGATTCATAATTTTAAGTCATGCAGAGAAATTAAACTTGCTAAAACAATAAGCAGTTATAAGATAAGATCTAACCATCCTCATACAGGTTCAATTTTAACCTTAAATTAATTCCATCTGTAATGTCTGAATACCACTATGCTTCCCATTATTTTTCTAAGTCTTAAACAACGTATTAAATCATCCAGTAGGCTTTAAACAGTTTTAGAGACTCAATCTCAGCCAAACAGACCATAAAAATTCAGTTTCACGTATTAACAAGAGAAAGAGAAGGCTCTGAAACAAAAGAGCCTTCTCCATTTCAAGGAAAGCCGTAGTCTGTTCTTCTGTTGTCTTCTCCGACTCCGGTGGTTTCTAGTCGTTGAATTCAGTTTTATTACATGTTTTAAAGTCCCATCCTCATCCCAGATTGATCACAAGACAGAGTTATATAACTAGGAATTTAATTACACATCAATGTTTAAAGCAACGACAACCATATATAAACTGAACTTGTAACAACTGAGAAACAGATTTAATTCAATGATGCTAGAAACTGATTCAACATGTATAAACGATGTAATTAAGATTTAGTTTAATTCCTGGAGTCTTCCTAAGCATGCACAGAACACAGATTAAAGGGATAGAATAGAACAGAACTTGCCTTTAAGTCTCAGATTTGAAACTTTAATTCGAAGTCTCTGAGTTCTCCCTTGAACTACTTTGCTAATCCCCCACGTTCACTCTCTGTTTCTTAACACGGGAGTAGAGATTCTTTGTTTTACAGACTTAAGCTTATGTTTTCTAAAACCCTAAACCCCAGTTTTCTTATGTATTTATAGGTTTTAATTAACCAAACCCTATTTCTCGTTCTAACTATGAGTCGGCCACATTGAATCCTTAAACCCTAAGTTACGATAAAGAAGATAAATAAACATTAAATCAATTAATTAATTAACTAATTAAAATAACAAGTAACATAATCGACAATTTAACAAGTAATTTAAATTAAACAATTAAAAAATTAAAAACAATTAAACAATTTAACAATTAAACCAATTTAACAAGCATTAATTAATAATATAAATTAAACAATTAAAAATAATTAAACAAGTGATCGACGGATCGATTACAATTATAAATCTACCCATTTTGCAATAGCACAAATCATTGTAAAATAGGGCTATTGGTCGGGTAAGTCGAACCACAGGGATTGCTAGTTTATGGCAACCAAGGTCTTTAAAATCACTTTTAGAATGATGAAGGGGTATAGAGTTTTGATTGGTTTGTCACTTGAAATTAAATGTGCTTAAAATGCTAAATGCAAGGAATGTAAAGAAGAGAGACTTATATAAAGAAAGCTAGGGAAGTGAATCCACTACCTTCCATAGAAACATGTTAGATTGCAATTTACTTGGGAAACAATGTCAATGTATGGCAATGATATGTAGTAATACTAGATTGCTACATTATATTCAAGAAGTTCATAGGATTAAAACTTAAGTATAACCCCTCAAAGTTCCACATGCTTGAACTACCTAAATTAGGGTGTAGCCAAAACATGCTCACTAAGCTAGGGACTATCAAACCCCTCAATCACTATGGTGATAGCACATGGAGCTAAGAATCAAGATAACATCCATCAAAGGAAAACCTAAGCAATGGACTACAAGCTTCTCATACAACATGCCAATAAAAACCATTCCATAATCTCATTTCCGTTCTCACTATGAAAATGCAAACCATACAATCATGTGAACATATAATCTAAGACAAGATGATAGCTTCAACATAATCATTTATATAAATTAAGATCCATTACAAAATGTAAAGTGTTCTAGATCATGGAACCACCATATACATAAACTATTTCCCAAATTAAATGAAATTAAAGCATGCTTACAAGAGAGGGCTTCATCACCTCCCTAGGAAGAGAGTTAGTTACCTATAGGAGCAATGAAGGAAGGAGAAGAGATGGCCAACCCTTCCATTTTCGCACCTAGGAGCCACCCACAAGCTAAGCTCTCAAGAAAACCCGTTTCTCTCTCTAGAACCTTACAAAAATGAGAGATCTCTCTTTTTCAATGTATCCACCCTCTATTATATCAACCTTAGCCTTCTATCTACTCCAAATTTGTGGTCCTAAAAGCCCTAGACAAGATTAGAGCAACCCCCTAAAAAACGGGGGATAACATTTGGTGAAGAAAATAGAGGCCCATGCCTGCTGGTCCGCAGATTGGCGAGCGCTCGCGGATGCACGAAGCTACTGGCCCTTTTGGCAGGCGCCCGCGGGTCATCCTCAGCTCTGCACACTTTTGGTAAAAAGGTCATAACTCCCTGCTCCAAACTCCAAATGATGAACCGTTTGATGATTTGGAAAGCTAACTCAAAGATCTAAGTACACCATGTTTTAATAGAAGTCCAGTTCTCAAGTTTGTTAGGTCAAAACTAACGATCGAAGTCAAACTCCACTGTTGCCAAGTTGTAAACTTCAGCATTGCACACTTTGATATTCAAGAACTCATCAAAACATCATTTTTATTCCTTTTTGGGAAACAAACCTGAAAATATATAAAAACATGTAAATGAAGATAATCTATATAAAATAATCAAATAATAGACTTAACTCATGCAAATAAGGGCGCTTGAATATGCAATATTCGGCGCTTATCAACAAGCATTAATTACTTAATCAAATACGCAAATAATCACACAAAAGAAAACAAAACAAATCAATAAAATGCACTTAAACAATAAATTAAATACCAGAACTATCCTTTTGAAATTAGGGAAATTGCATTAGTGCATGCATGGTCGTAGATCATTAAATCCCACTCTTGTCCCACTTGATTTGAATCTTGAATCCATTGTTCATAAGGGAAGAGGTAAATTAAACGACTCCATTTCATCAATGGAAGTCCAAAATGAGGACCACGTGGAGGACCTTGGTCACATAGACCAACAAGGCAGTCTTCACCCTAATGTGCATTATGACAACATTCAAGTCCCATTAGGCATGCCAAGACCATTCATTCCACCACAACAACAAGGCCAAGTTCCATTGGGAATGCCTTGGCCAATTTTTGCTCCACAACCTCCTATAGTTCAAGTTAATCATTGTGTTCATTTAGCACCACCGGTTATGAACCCACCCATTGCTTTGTGTGATCATTATGTTCTAAATGAATACAATGCACCGACGTGCATTCAATTACCCCCATTTAGAGCTCACTGTTATGAAATTAAACCACAAACTATTCAAATGCTTCCCAAATATCATGGACTTCCAAGTGAAAAACTTTACAAGCATCTTAATGAGTTTCTTGAAGTGTGTTCCACCGTGAAATACACGGACATGCCGGAAGAGGTTTGAGACTCAAACTCTTTCCTTTTACCTTTAAAGACAAAGCAAATATTGGTTCAACAATCTAAGACCTTTTTCAATAACCTCTTGGACAGAACTGTAACAAGAGTTCTTGAAAAAGTACTACCCGGTTTTAAAGACCAATGCTATGAGAACTTCCATTTGTAAATTTTCTCAAGGGAATGGAGAATTATTTCATGAGGCATGGGAAATATTTAATGACTTGCTTAGGAAGTGTCCACATCATGACATTCCTAAGTGGCAATTAGTCCAATATGTTTTTGAAAGTTTGCCGGATAATCACAAAGGAATGGTAGATGCATCCATGGGTGGTTCTTATCTTGATAAGCATGAAAATAATGTTTGGCAATTGTATGAAAGTATGAGTGCAAATTTCATACATCGATCTCTGTCATAAAAAAATGGTAGAATTCTAGGTGAAAGGAATAATGTCGGCTTGTATCAAGTTGACAATTCCAATGACATAGCTACCGAAGTCAAGTCTTTATCTCAAATGTTTGATCAATTTTTGATTAACCAAAATTTCGGTGAATCAAGTATCTTTCTCCCCTAGTCATACTCATCATGTTTCAAATGAATCTTGCATGACTTGTTCTAGTGTCTTACATTCTACTTCCAATTGTCCACATGGATATGTTTAAAGTAAGCACCAAGAATAAGTGAATACCACTTTTGTTCACCAAGGGAATAATCCTTATGGCACGCATTATAATACCGGGTGGAGGAATCATCAAAACTTCTCTTAGAAAAGCCAAGGGAAAGGCTCAAACCCTCCCTAAGGTGGTTTTCAAGGAAAGTATGTTCCACCCCCAATGCAAGGCCAAGGTTCTCAAGGTTATAGATCATCTTTTCAATCATCACATGGAAACCAATTCTCAAATTCTCATTTTCCTAATCAATCGTTTTACTCTCAAGGAAATTCTAGGAGTCTCGCTTTTGAGGAAAAAGTGTTTACCACTTTGGGTACTTTAGAGGCCAATACCCAATTGCTTCATTCCCATTCCCAATCTATTCCTAAGCTAGAAACCCAAGTCGGGCAAATAACTAGTACTTTGAATGCTAGAGAAAAAGGGAAAATGCCTTTAAATACCCCACCAAAGCAACAATTTGTTGTGGAGACTAACCCCTCATCGGAAGGTCACACAATTGAACATATTAATGCGGTGACAACCTTGAGAAGTGAAAAAATTGTTGATAATCAAGTTGGTGTCCAAAATGAAGTGAGTGAACCGGTGCAACCAAAAGTTGATACCTGTCCCGTTTAACATTTTATTCCTCCTTTATTGCATGTGTATGATCATCTTGTTGAGAAAGTTGTGGAAAATGATTTGACAAATGATTTGAAAAATTCTTATGTTGAAGGTGATTCCAAAAGGAACTTTGAAAAAGTTTTTGAGCTAAAGGCTCTATTTCCGGATGCCTTAAAATGATCCAATTCTCTTGAAAAGCAAAAGACCAAAGTGAGTGAAATAATTGAAGTGTTTAAGCAAGTGAATATTAATCTTCCTCTCTTAGATGCAATTAGATAAATTCCAGATTTTGTTAAATTCTTGAAAGATCTTTGCACCCAAAAGAGGAAGAATAAGAGCCAAGCACCCAAGAAAGTGGTCTTGACCGAGCAAGTAAGCTCTATTTTGCAACACAATATTCTCCCAAAATTCAAAGACCCTGGTTCACTTACTACTTCTTACATCATTGGTGACCATGTCATTAACCGGGCTCTTCTTGATTTAAGGGCAAATGTTAACCTTCTTCCATATTCAGTGTACGTTCAATTGGGCGTAGGAGATTTAAAACCGACGTCGATAGTTTTGCAACTTGCCGACTGATCCATCAAAAAGCCCCGGGCTATTATTAAGGATGTCTTGATTAAAAATGATAAGTTCTTCTTCCCGGTTAATTTCATTGTTATTGACACGGAACTGGCCCCAAATCCAAAGAATCAAATTCCCGTTATCCTTGGCCGTCCATTCTTGGCAACCGGTAATGCCAACATAAATTGTAGGATGGGGATATGAAGGTGAAGTTGAATATATTTAATCTAACCCCGAATTCAATAGATAAGCATGAAGATGTGTGTGTTGTGGAAAAATGTCTTGACAATGAATTTGAAAAAAATGAGTCTTTGCTTGAAAATGGAATTTCGAAAGGTTTATCTTCCAATTTGATTTCAGAGGATGTTGTTTTAAAAACAAAGTTTGAAAGGGCATGGAAGCCCAAGAGTTGTATTAACAAAGGACCATTAATCTCTTTCGATTCAAATCCAATAAGTTCTTTAGGGAATAATTTGTTGGGTGGGATTCAAAATGTCATTCACCCCGTTAAGGAGGGGATGCACAACAAGATTTTGGGCTAAAAGAGCCCAATGTCCTGCTAGAAACGTTAAAGACTAGTGCATTTCGTAGGGTTTGATAACCCTATTCCTCCCTAATTTATGTTTTTACATGTTTCTGCGTCGTCTAGATATGAATTGTATTGAAAAAAATCCGGCTTAAGAGCAATTTTCTGTATTTTGAGTGCTGCCAGGGAGATTTCGATCGATCGATCGAACTTCGGTTCGATTGATCGAAGTCCCACTTCGATCGATCGAATCACCTGGGATGAGGAGCCTTCAATTTTCATTTCGATCGATCAAGGTTAAGTTCAATAAATTGAAATCCATTTTGGATCGATCAAAGTAAAGGGTTCGATTGATCAAAGTTATTCGATTGATCGAAAATGCATCATATAAAATTTTTCGAAAATCCCTTTGGCTGTTCGACTTCTTAAACACTAATTTTTTATTTTTATTTTTATTCTCTTTCTTTCTTCTCTCTCCTCCCTTATTTTCCTTTTATTTTTCTTTTTCCTTTTCTTTTTCTATTTTTCTTTTTCTCCCTTCCTATTCATCTTCTCCTTTACACAAAACCCTAACCCTCATCTCTCTCAAACCTCTCATTCAATCTCTCACTACCTCACTCTCTATCTCCGTAGCCGAGAGCATCACTGCCACCATCCCACCCTCGTCCTCCAAGCGCGGGCAATTTCCCCATCGGTCAAGCCACCGCCGCACCTCCATTGAAGGCGGCAAAGAGCTTTTGGCCGTGGCCAAGCTCTTCCTCTTTCCACTCTCTCCATTTGCCTCTCTTTCCCTTATTTTCATCACCTCCGGCTGATTTAGGCCAAGAAAGATTCGAACCAAGCTCCGGCGATCTTCTGTAGAATCTGGCGAGCCTCCGGTCATCTTCTCCAATGTCGACGAGGTTGAAAAATCTCCCGTTTCGCTCCCAATCTTTTCCTCTACTCTTCTCTACTCTCTAAGTTGTCGGGTGAGTTCCAAATTTTTAAATTTTCATTTTTGCATCATTTTATTTTATTCTCATTTTCATGTCGTTTCTTGCTTTCTTTTTATTTTTGCATTTTAGTTTTACATTTTTGTTATCATTTTGTTTATATTCTTGTATATATATGAAAACTGAAAACAAAATAAAAATTGAAAACAAATAAAAAATGAAAAAAATGCAAAATAACAAAACAAAATAAAATTTTTATTGAAAATTGTTGCTAAAAAAATTGGCAACACTTGAGTTGGCCTGAACTTTGAATGTTGATAAGAATAATTGGAAATGAATGATGGAATGTGGTTGTCGATTATAGTTGATAGAAGGAGAATGGGCAAAGTTTATTGGTTTTGTGAATTGTTGTGGGTGTTGTCCCTTGTTGGATGTTGAAATTGATTGATTGATTGAAATTGTTGTGTTGAAAAATTTTTGGATGTCTTTTTAAGGGGAAACATGCGGGATTTTTGAAAAATCTTTACACTTTGATTTTAAAATTCAAAAAGGCATGTGGTTTAATTTTGAAACTTAAGTTGGAAATTGAAAGGATTTTAAAGTTGAAGTTGGAAAGAAAGAAAGAAAATTTTGAGTTGTTTCGAAAGTCTACAATGTTTTAACTTTGAAAATGAATTGATTGATAAAAATTTTCTTGTTGAATTGAATTGAAAATTTGAAAGTCAAAATGGAATTTTTCTTTTGAGATTTGAATGCAAAGGAAACTTTCTTTAAACTTGAAATATTTTGAACTTGCATGGTATTGAAAAATTAAATTGTTGTGAGCATAGTTCCATCTTGTCTCATTTACTTGTCTTGAATATGAAATGCATGGATGTGTTCTAAGTTGCCTAAATTGATTGCAAGCATGACTCGACTTCAATTTGTGCTTTTGAAATTGAAAATGCTAAGTCTTGTATTAATGCGTGAAAAATGTTTCAAATGGACATCTTTACAAAGTTTTGATTGGATTGAGTGCATTAGTTTGGTAAAATGATCCTCCATTGTTAAAATGCTTTGTAATCACACTTGTTGGGTTTCAAATGATTAAAAAGGAAATTTTGAACTTTGTTTGAAAAATGTGAAGTTGAGTTGCATGATTCCTTCTATTGTTGTTCATTCATTTTATGATTATTGTCATGAAGTCTTTTCTACAATGTAATTGAATGTTTAAACACCCCTTCTCACGGGAATGATGAAGCCACCATGGCTAAAATATAAGTAAATTTAGTTTAAATTCTTTTATGAAAATTTCTCTTTTGAGTATTATTTTACTCTTCTATTCTGTATTCTTATTTTGATAAAAAAAAAAAATTAGGAAAAGGATTCTTCGTGTTTACCAATTAATGGTAATTCTAAGAATGCCTATTTCTATTTACCAAAGATATATCAGATTAAGTAAAATATGTTCTCAAGCAATTATTATTTCACGCTATTATTTTCCTTCATCTTTTCAAGTTGTAACTGGACTGGTGGAGTGATTTGCTTATAATAAGAAAATTTACATACAAAGAAATAAACAAATTTATTTATAGTAAGCTGTGGTGGTGGATTCTTTTCTTGAGATTTTTCTTATTATTTGATCAGAATTTATTTGTTTTATTTATTTTATTTGTAGTTCATTTGAAAAAATCATTAAATTGTTTTAAAGTTATTCTTCTTTAAATTTTGGTTTTAATTTTGATTCACGAGTTTAAATCTTGTATGGTTCGACCCTACTTATTCTATACCATCTTTAATTTAGTTTTTGCAGGTTTTTCTTATTTTTGCACAAAGTGTAGAAAAACAACAACAGAATCCATAATTTTACACTCGTCATAGTCGAGGATATGAAGCTATAACCATTGTTTTGGATCTTTTTTCGAAAAAGGCATATTTTCTTTTATGTTCTATACCTCCAATGCTGTCCACGATGCCAAACATTTTTTTCAAGAAGTTGTCCAACTTGATGGGTTGCACAACACTATTATTTCTGATTGAGCTTTGAAGTTTATGCATTATTTTTTGGTGTAAATTATTTCTTGCTCTTTTCATACTTATGAACAATTTCATCCCTTTAACTTGTTAGAGCCGAGTTTTTCCAAGCCGGAGAAAATTGGTAGAGAACAGTGGCATCAGCCTTTTAAAGTATTTAAAAGGCATGGCAAGAATAATTCTAGAGCTCAAACCTTTATTTGGCACATGCTAGACGATGGGGTCCACTTGGAGTTGTGCATAATTAGAGGGTTTGGTCATATTGCATTAGTTTGGTAATTGCATTAATTAAGGTGAATCTGCATCATTTTGGTAAATTGCATTATTAGGGGGTTTGGTCAAATTTCAAATTTCAATATTTTGGTAATTGCATTAATTATAGAAAATCTGTGTTGTTTTGTTAAGTTGCATAATTAGATTAAATTGAATCAATTAGGTCCTATTGGAGTGATTCCAATAGGTTTTTCTTTGTTAATTTTAGTCCTTCTTTTCTACTAATAACCCCCGAATCTTAGCTCAAACCTTTTAAAAGGGCCGAATTTTTAGTTGGCCCTTTTGTGAATCAGGCGACTACTGGAAGGCTAGGATGGCCCTTTCTTTTAGGTTCTTCAACACCTCAATAAAGAGGACTTTTAGCACTAACAAAGGAATGGATGAAGGGAGTAAAGAAAACTACACAAGCATTCATCTATTCCAAGAAACTTAGAAAATAAAAATAGAGGGGATTGAAACCAAGCATCTAACTTTTATTTCATAAATAGGATTCTCATATAAGTGTAACAAGCATAAGAATTAGATTCTAATACTACTCCTAAGTAAAAGAAGTATAATACAATGAAAAGACTTGAGTAAATTTGCAGAGAATAAAAGATATCGATAAAATAAAATTCTGATGTTCTGGTCGGGGACCTCTGTGCAGATTTCTTCTGGTGCTATTTATAGAGAAGTCTTGTAGCGGTTTCTTTCAGCAGTTTCTTTTTAAATTCAAATATTATATTTGAATTAGAAAACTTTTTTTTGCCTTAAACTTATATAAACATCTTAAGCTTATCTAAATGCCCGTGCTTTTGAAATAAAATTGACGTGACTTTAGACTCCAATTTTTAAATAAGAGTCCTATTAGTAACACGATTTATATCTTTTATGAATAGGCTCAAGTGTTTGCATCAACTTGAAATAATCATCTATTATTGCAGCCTATTATAAGAAATCATTTATCAATTAATTAATTTTAATTAATTGAAATAAGAACTTTTATCAAATTATTCGATGCCATGTGGCTGAATAAATATTGATTTTTAGGGTGCAAACAATGACCCCCCCCAGCTTTTTGAAATAAGGGCAGGCTGAAATTTTAAAGAGATGAACTGATGAATCATAATTTAAATCGGTCACTCTTTTTCGGCCCTTCGCATAGCTAACCAGTCCCTACATCTTCTTGCAATTCTTTGATTGCTTTTTCGATCAGCACCTTATTGCCGTCAGCCCCCCTTTTTTATTTTGCTTATCAGCAATCTTTCATAAACATATTAACTACGGCACATTCACCATGCAATTATTTTGAGCACTTAATTAATATTACAACAAATTTGGTCTTTGGCGACAAAAACTATAGCGACAAGATGAATTTGTCGCAATAAAATGACATTTTGTGACAAAAAATAACTTTGTTGCCTTAAGCTAACTTTACTTGATAAAAACCAAATTTGTCACAAAAAGTTGTCGCAATATCTACCCTGGGAATTTCCTCACGTTCGACCATATGGTGGGAAAGGGTATGGCAACAAAATTGATTTTATATATTGTCACAACTAATTACAATATAGTGACAAATATAGCTTTGTCACGATTAACTAGATTTTAGTGACAAATATTACTTTGTCACAATTGATAGCATTTTAATGACAAAAATTGTTGTTACTACAAACAACCTTCTAGTGACAAATGATTCATTATCGCAAAAGATTGAGTTATTGTGACAAATATAGCTTTGTCACAATTGATGGCATTTTAATGACAAAAATTGTTGTCACTACAAACAAGCTTCTAGCGACAAATGATGCATTGTTGCAAAAGATTGAGATATTGTGACAAATATAGCTTTGTCACAATTGATGGCATTTTAAGACAAAATTGTTGTCATTATAAACAACCTTTTAGTGACAATTGATACATTGTCGCAAAACATTGTGTTATTGCGACAAATATAGCTTTGTTACAATCGATGGCATTTTAACGACAAAAATTATTGTCGCTACAAACAAGTTTTTAGAGACATAAGATGCATTGTCACAAAAGATTGAGTTATTGTGACAAATATAGCTTTGTCACAATTGATGGCGTTTTAACGACAAAAATTGTTGTCGCTACAAACAACTTTCTAGTGACAAATGATGCATTGTGACAAAAGATTAAGTTATTGTGACAAATATAGCTTTGTCACAATTGATGACAATTTAATGACAAAAATTGTTGTCGCTATAAACAACCTTTTAGTGATAAATGATGCATTGTCGCAAAAGATTGAGTTATTGTGACAAAACTCACTTTGTCACAATTAATAGACTTTTAGTGACAAAATATTGTCACTTATTATTATCATTTAGTGACGATGAATTTTTGTCCCAAAAAACTACACTCTAGTGACAAAAATTGTCTTTGTCGCCATTGGTAGATTTTTAGTGACAAATTATTTGTCGCCAATTTCTATCTTTTAGTGACAAACGATATTTCGTCACAAAAGAGTAAATTCTTGTCAATAAGTTTGATTGAATTTTTTTTTCTTTACTTATTTATATTAGTAGTTAGCAATATTTAAAATGTTCATAGACAAATGCTCCAATCCTCTGAGCCACAGGCCCATATTATACTCCCGAATTTTCACGTGTAGGTTAGCCAGACTTACACACGAAAAGCAACGGAATATAAAACTGTTTATTGTCCTTTTTGGGATTTGCCATGGATTGCTGTCAAGAACCCCAATTTCTCTACCCCTTCACCATCAAGAACTATTGTGGACCCAATGCCTCCATTGTTGAACAGAGCACTACCCGCTGGATTGGAGCAAGAAGGCCAGGACATCGTAGAGTATGAAGCTCGGCCGTAATTGGGTTTGATACGGCCAGCGGGACTGAACGGCGAGCTTCATAGAGCTTGCATGAATGGGCATTATTGTCTAAAAAAATCAGTTTTTCTGTCGCGTGATAATCACGCGCTCATTTTTGGCCGGCCGGTCGCCGAATGGAGTGATCTGTAACAAATTTGTATAGTTCAGGGGGTTTTTTGTAATTTTGATAGTTTAGGGGGTTAGTTGCAAGTTTCTCAATAGTCCAGGGGGGTTTTTTGCACTTTTCCCTTAATTTTATTTACAGCCATAAGGTAACCATAAATATAATTTTTTTTTTTAAATTTTATTTGTGAAAAAATTGGGAGAGGAGGCCATTGCCAGATGACCCCCTTTATGTCTCCACTTCTAATTATATCTTCACAAATTTTTTAATTTTTTTTGCAAATATTTAATTTATAATAATATTTTAACATATAAATAACTTGATATAACTATATGAATACGTATATCTATTGTATAACCATAGAAAAATAAATAAATTATTTTTAATTCTAAATCTAACATTTAAAAAAATTCACCTAATTAAGAAATTTTCACCTAATTAAGAAATTCCTAATAAAAATTGTCCTCCAATTCACAATTCATTTAACTCACCATTTATCCAAAATAACATAAATTTACCAAGATTTGGTTCCATGTATTCCATTGCTAGGATATGGCTTTATTTTGGATTATAGGGATGCGCTGGTTAATAAGCTTAGTCTTATCTCTTCATGTCAGGTCACGGAACTATGTAGATGACATACTATTGAAAGACTATGGCGAATAGTTTAATTTTATTGTTATGGATAGGATATGCATGGATTTATATATATATATATATATATATATATATATATATATATATATATGCCACGATATGAGCTTGAGATCGTAGGATCAGTGGTTAGGATGGAAGCGTAAATTGCCAAATGAGATAAGTAGCTGAATTATGGATGTGTGTGCCCTAATCGAAGGAGGACTCGTGACCATGTTTGTGTGCGATTTGCATGAAATACCCACTACACGGTTGAGGCTATCTTAATTTAGTGAGAGTCTTTAGTGTGTATATTTATATACTTATTGACTATGTGGCTATGGCATGAGTTAGCTTTAGATGTGTAGTTTTTCAGGTCTCTGTTTGGGTTGTCGTAGAAATAACTTGTTTGTGAGCTTGACCCACTATTTATTTTTCAGGTCCATAGGTTTATCAAATGTAAATATTATTTGTGCATAGTAGAGACCAGTTATCATCACTCTTCCAGTCATCTACATAGGATCTAGTTCATATTTTAGTATTCAAACGTAGACAGTTATTTTAATTTAGGATTTTATAGGGGTCCACATAGTATGGATTCCCGAGTTGTATTTTTGGAGGATTATTGTATCAGATGAATTTATTATTTAATGAAATATACTTTGAAGATTTAATTATTATTATAGTCTTCCTTTCAGCATTTTATTTATTCTTTATTTATCTTTTTGTATTATGTGTTCGATTATTGCCACGGGACAAATGCCTGAATGACCTTGAATACTTCCAGAAGTGGTACGGAGACCTGTAAACAATGAAGAAAACCGAATGTGACCGCAAGAATGCTATATGAGACAATTCTGGAAGAGTGCACATTTTGGTTAAACTTAGGGAATTCTTGGAAAATTCTTGGCTATTGGCACTTGGGAGAGGGAAGCTCGGAAGATAAAAGAATTGCTTCCTATGAGTGCTAAATTTAACGTCGATAGCTAGACGAACCAAGATCGCACAGTCCTAGTAAATTGGGTCCGTTAATAGGACTTTCTATACTTTGCGGATAGGGACTATGCCATCAACATAAGGCTTAAGTTGTTGGCCGTTAACCTTAGAGAGAGATCCATTGGTAGGATCTTGGAGTTCTATTGCACCATGAGGAAAGACGAATGTGATGATATACGGACCATCCCACCGTGAACGGAGTTTATTGGGAAGGAATCTCAAGCGAGAATTGAAAAGCCAAACTTTTTGTCCAGCGGCAAAAGACTTGTTGACAATGTGACTGTCATGAAAAGTTTTAGTCTTTGCCTTATAGATTTTGGCGCTTTCATACGCATCATTTCGATTTTCCTCAAGCTCATTGAGCTACAATTTGCGAGTAGAGCCGGCTTGGTTGAGATCAAAGTTGAGCCTTTTTATGGCCAATAAGCACGGTGCTCTAAATCAACTGGGAGATGACAAGCTTTGCCAAAGACAAGTCCATATGGTGACATGCCAATGGGCGTATGTTGCAGTAAGAGGTTTATTTAACTTTAAAGAGTAATAATTAATTTTAGGGAAAAGTGCAAAAACCCCCTTGGACTATTAAGGTTTTGCAACTAACCCCCTTCAACTAACAAATTTTTGCATTTAACCCCCTTGAGCTAACAATAGGGTGCCGAAAAAGTCAAAAGACAACATTACCCTCAATTAAAACGACACAGTTTGAAGAATTATACAAGCATTGATATATATATATATATATATATAGAGAGAGAGAGAGAGAAGAAGAAGAATAATAATGGATAGATGAGGAGAGAAAGCAATTCAGTCGCGGTGCCCCACTTTCAACTCAATTCCTTTTTCTTTCCTTCCTTCGTCAAATCAGAGAGTTGGAGAAGGGGGAAAAAATGAAAAACCAGAACAAAGCAAATCAATTCAATTTAGTTATATGCAAGGCTGAAGACGGTGACATGATGGCTCGGCCGTGGATGATGGCGACGGTGACGAGCTCGGCTGGATTGAATTGGCTGTGGATGATGGATTGAATCGGCCGTGGAAGAACTGCGGCGGTGAGCTCGCTAGCTGAAGTGGCGGCAGCGGCAGTGGTCGGCTGTGATGAGGAACTGCGGCTCAGATAATGGAGAGCTCGGCTATGGCCGGCGAGCAAGGGGGCTTCGGATTGAGGCCGGCGAGCAAGAGAAGCTCAGCTGGCGTAGCGGTGGACAGCCCCATTAGGTCCGGTGTCATTATTGTGCTAAAATTTGGGTACTAAGTGGAATCTAGATGTTGGAAGAATTGATGACTGTTTACAGAACATACTAATTTTCGTATTGCACTTTCTTCTCATAAAGAAAGAACTTAATTACTATCTTTGCTCTCACGGTGATTGTCTAACAATAATTTTTTATGATTTTTCGTTTTTTTCTCTGGTTCTCTCTTATGTTTACTATCAATTGGTACTTTAAATGTGATCAAATGTGATGGTATGTATCATTGTTATGCTTGTGCTGATAAATCTCTCCCTGACAGTTGGATTTAGTGCTGATGATTTTCAGTAGTGTAGGCTGTAGATACAGACTACAGTTGTTGTTGTTGTAATTATTATTATAGATAGGCACTGTTATTATTGTTAATTTTGTTTTACTGTTGTATTCTTTTCACGACCCAAGTTGCTTAGAACCTGTGTGTGTTTCTGTATATGTGTTTGTTTGTCTGTGTTGAAAGCTCAATAACATATCTAACTTAACCATTCATCAAGTATTGCTAGAGTTGGCGAGGAACAGGAACAAAATCTCATTGTTGAAGTTGATAGCAGGGCCTGGAATCCCATTCCCCCTAAACAGAATACATTGATGAGCCCTAACTACCAACTTGCAATCCCAAAGAAGCAAACTGGTTCAGACCCTATACTTCCGGCGTACTCAATTCCAGGTCCGGCCAAGCTTCATTCTATTAAAACAGTTCGGTGAGCTTCATTCTAATCATCACCGACCGAACCATTGATATCTGCCACCGTCGAGGTTCAAAGACCAAACCAAAAGCTACGGCAACTCTGGCCATAGCTTATATCATCCACAACCTCCGGCGAGCTTCCCTATATTTCAGAACTGAGTATTTCAGTCCGGTGAAGATGCTACATCAATCAACTGTTCTGGCAACAGCTCAAATCAACGAGAACCAAAATCGAAAGCTCTGAGCTTGCATTCAAGTTCCGGTGACTAAGGCTTCACCCCTTTTTATTTGGCACATCCGAGACAGAAGGATGAGCTAGAGCGACCGGAGCACTTGGTACCGTATCACACCGAGATACAGCGAGCGACCACGACATCAACTATTTCCACCACTCCGATTCCAACAACAATTCGACGGCTTCATCGTTGCTCTCAGCCAATCAATTCGCGGCCACAAGATCTTATATTCTTGCCGCCCAAAACGTGAATGCCCTGTAATTGGACTCAATTAGAGTAATCAGCAAAGGGCATTTCACCATAGTTCGATATCTCAGTTTTCGCTCTTCGATGATTCATATTATCAAAATTACAGTTATGGATCGGATCGCCACTGTTGAGAGGTGTGAGAATTATCAGAATTATTTTTGCACACCTGTGAAGATGATGAACAATGATATGTAAATATATATATATAACTACACCGTTTGTAATATTCAGGTTCCTCTCTGAAGATTGCCTATCGTCCGAGGTCACCACTGTCGTCTAATCCAAAATTCAAATGACATTCAGACCTTTTGGCTATCGCTTGTGCAATTGAGCGCCGACTCCAGCTCCGGCGGTTCTGCACGGTGACTAGGGTCTCCAAGAGTTTTTAGTTCATGTTTACATTGCCTTTGATCCCAGCCTGACCTTTGTAGGCCAAAAAGTCCTTAAAAGTAGCTTCCACATACGCCTACGGGCGCTCGTCACATTCTTGTGGCGGGCGCCCGCCGCGCATTCGCAGGTGCCCGCGGCCCCCTTCGCAGCATCATAAAATGGGCTCCAAAGCCCATTTTCACTTTATAAACTCTTCATCTCTCTTAACCCCTGCCCCCAAAACCCTTCAACCCTCCAATCCATCACTCATTTCGTCTTTATTCCCCATCTCTATCCTTCTTTTGGCCATCCTTCCCTCTTCTATCTCACTCTCACCCTCAAGTTCATCCATCATTAAGAACAAAGAGCTTTTGTTTCTACCAAATTGGGTAAGCTTCCTCTACACTCTTTTTCTTTGAATTCTTGATCAATGGAGGATGGGATTGATATTGTGAAGGATTTATACTTGTTTGGGGTTGTGCATTGTTGAGTACAGGGTTAAAATTTTGGGATTTTCTCATTCTAACATCCTTTTGTCTCTCTTCCCAATTTCTATGCACGTTAGGTGTTTGTAAAAATTCCTGAGCCAACTCTATTCACTTCAATGGCGCCTAAACCATCTTCAAAGCGTGCTCATTCATCCGATGGACCTTCCAATGTGCCTCCCATGCCAAATTAGGCTGATTAGCCAATGGACACCGAAGCCAAATTCGACATCGAAAATGGTTTCGAAAATAATCCAGAGACAGCATGGGTAATCCGTGAATTGAGGGAGCGTGGCCTCAAATCTCTTTTTAAGCCACGTGTTAGTGCATACTATCCGCGTGTGGTCCACCTGTTTTACTTAAACTTGTTCCATTCCTGTGCGGAGCCGGAGATTATCAAGACCACCATTGATGGCGAGGCTTTCAAATTTACCCTTGATGATCTTATTGCGGCTTTGGCTTGCCCATTGGCATCGCCGGTGGATGATGCGGGCCTGCCCCCATATGTTGAAGCTCCGACTCAATTGTCATTGTTGGACATTGTGGGGGAGATTTGCCACAATCAATACACCGGCAACCGAACCACAAGCACCAATAAATCATTCTTGCCGTGCCGACTGTGGTTTCTGAACTCGGTCCTGGCCAAAAACATCCTTCTTGTGCCGGGCCATTTCGAGCGTAAGGGGATTTTTTTGCAAGCCCTCTATGCCGCTGAAAAGGAGCATTGGTTTTGCATCCTGCAGCTTGTGTGGGACTAAATGCTCAAGATTTACAATGAATTAATTTTGGTCAGGTCGAGTAGTGCCATCACTTGGGCATTTCCATTTCCATATCTTGTCACCCAGCTACTCAAAAATGCAGGGTTTAGGCCCCCGCACCATGAGGAGAAAAAGAAGGACGTGTTTGATTTCACCCTTGGGGTCTGGAAGTCGAGTACTGTCCAGCTTAAGACGTCTTGTCAAGCCCGCATTGGGGATGCGTTAGATTGGGGTACGCCGGCTCCCCCTATGGCTTCTGCTCCTTCTGTTCATGATGCCCCCGCTGCTCCGGCTGCCCTTATTGCACCGCCGCCGCCTGTCATGACCCAAACTCATTATTATAATCTCAGTGCTCACCTTGATACGTTTCACATACGCCTCGAAAGCATAGAGAGCACCGTTAAGGCGACTCAGGAGAGTCAGCAGGTTTTGAAAGACATGCTCCAGACATTAATTGACCATGCACCCGGCGCGCCTGGTGGTTCCTCCTCCACTTGGATAATGGAGTGATTTCATGATTTTAGTTTCTAATTTTCTTTCTAGTAGTACTTTTTAGACTTATTTTGGAGCCGCATTTGGCATTTACTTTCCAGTTATTTATTTTGAACTTATAACTGCACCTCTTTTGCTGCTTTGCATGGATTCTAATTTTTAGATAAATAAATTGCAGTTATTTCTATTCCTTTTTGTTTAGATTCATATGATGTTTGCTGTATATAGATGTCTTTTGATAGGTAGTTTCTTACTCATAAAATCTTAATTTACCTAGCAAGTCTAAGGTAAAAATGATAAAAGCCATGAATTATTTTCTTGGTGATAAAATTTTCTTCTTCTTTTTCTCTCTCTCTCTCTCTCTCTCTCTCTCTCTCTAAATCTTATTCTCTAAAATGTTATGAAATGCCACTAAACTAAAACTAAACAAATGGGAAAAGGTAAATCAACACTCAAATATACACACACCGTTAGAGATATTGCAGCTGGGGATCAATACTTTACAACGGAACTCCATGCCAATAAATCAATGGACGGAATTGATTCGTTTATTCTTGCATCTACAGGGTAAAATCGTAAAATGCAAGTTAACTTAGATGATTACTCGAACAAAAGTTTGATTTGCTACTTGGGAAGCAAAAACACTTTTCCTCTCATGTTGGAGTATCGGATGGGTGTCGAACGCATGAACATGGTAACACAAATAAAAAATATTGAAAATTAAATATTTTATTATTTAATTAGACAAAACAAAGACACGTTTTCAACATTTATAATTTTTTAATTATTTCTATTTTAAATTTATGGAAAACAATGCTATTTCAAATATATTACAAGTTGATTAGAAAAATACAATAAAACTTAAGAAAACAAAAATAACAAGACCAAAATTAGCATTTTCTTTCATTTATTTCAGGGATAAAATTATAAATAAAAAAATTAAGTGAACCAGGCAAGGTTAGAAGTCTCCGTAAAACTTTTTTGTGATTTCAATAAGAAATGATAAAGCTAAATGACCAAATTCATCATAAAGAGTAATCTCTAGATAATGACACTACTAATGGTAGTAATAAGCATAAAAGTCTCACGATTATGATTATAACACGGAAACAAACAACGAACTCAACTTCATACATTCAAAGATATATGAAGTTGAGTTCATTGCGAACATGCCAATGGCCTAGCGGTATCAGGCTCCTACTTCCTACTTTTCAAAGGGAGGTTAGGATTTGAGCCCATAAAGGTATGTGTGTGTGAGAACTAATTATGAATATATATATATATATATATACACACACATGCAGCCCAGTCAGGTTTAGAGCCCGAAGGCCGAACTCACGTCTCAGTTTCTCATAGAACAAAACATATTCAATTTTAAGCACAAACTATGCAACAATTTGCTTATTTATTTGAAATTTGGTAAGGTCCTACTACACATCTAGCAAAATCCCCATTCTATCAGTTTAATGTTACCTCTTCTCACCACATAAACATCTAGCAGCTTGCAGAGCAAAGTATGTGAGGATAATGTCAGCACCTGCCCGTCGGAGACACTTCAGCGACTCCATCATGACCTTCTCTTCATCAATCATTTTAAGAACCGCGCCAGCATTGATCATTGAGTATTCACCAGAAACCTGGATCCAAGAAAACAATTAGGAAAATGAAACTAAGTCGAACGCCAGTGAACAAAAATCATATTGAAGCTTGGTGAGGAAGGAAAAGATATTCAAAAGCAAGAGCTACCACAAGAAGCAAAGTTATTCGGAAAGGATGTCCTCAGAGACTAAATTCTCTGCCCCTTTTGGAAGAGCTGACGGACGAGATTCAGCTGAGCTTACAATTTGTTTTCTCTATTTGTAATAAGTCTAAAGACTTTTAATTTTAGGGTTTTTTTTTTTTTTTTTTTTTTTTTTTTTTTTTTTTTTTTTTTCTACAATGTGTGACTGATTTCCCAGGCACCTTTTACCCATTTAATTTTTATCAATAAAAAAAACATGAGAAGTGCAAACATGGAGGCCCAACTCATCTAAATGTGAGGTATATAGCTGTACAAAAAATCAAGACAAGAAACTTGTATTGCTCAAAATCTACAAGTAAATTAAGTCCTCAACAAAATTTCTTTAATTCCAAAAAATAATTCTATCATTCCTTTCGAACAAAATGAACCGTGAGAGACAAAGAAGGGCTGTACCCCATACCTTCGTGACTCCAATTATCCAGCAGTAAACCCCTAATTGTCCTGGTATGAGCTAGTGAACACCAAATACAGAAAGAAGACTACATAGCTCCTTTAAACACAACACGATGAATATGGAGAGAATCGGTCTCCCCACTCTTACACATGCAACACATGTTAGCCATCCTATAGCCTATTCTCTTTAGATTGTAAATTGATAAGATTGTCAACAGTGAGTAAGCCATCCAAGGTGACTGTCCAAGCAAACAACAGTACATTGACGTCAAACACTTCCAGTGGCAAATCAAAGCAATATTGGCTCTATCATCTTTTATTTTACAACCAATTATGTCTTGAAATTCAAAGAAAGAATATGAGAATTAAAACTCAATTCTATATTATTCACGATGGTGTTACATTCAATTTATAGAGTAATATCTAGCTAAAATAGGTAACTAAATATACAATAATCGAAAAACTAATTACCTACCAATTAGCCCTAAATCAAGGAGAGAATAATTCAATCATACAGCTGTAAAATAGGTAAAATCTCAACACTCCCCCTCAAGTTGGTGCATAGATGTCACACATGCCTAACTTGTCTAAAATTTTTGAAAACACTTGATTTGAGACTGCTTTGGTGAGAATGTCGGCTAGTTGATCCTCAAATCGAATCTTAGGTAGCTCCACAATTTTTCCATCCAACTTCTCCTTAATGAAGAATCTGTCTATTTCGACATGCTTCGTACGATCATGTTGAACTGGATTATGGGTAATATCAAATGCTGCTTTATTATCACAATATAGTTGAATCGGTCGCCCAGGTAGATAACCCAAATCCCACAAGAGAAGTCTTAACCACAAAGTTTCACAAAGTCCAAGTGCCATACCTCTGAATTCAGTTTCTGCACTGGAGCGAGCAACAATGTTTTGTTTCTTACTTCTCCATCTAACAAGATTACCTCCTACAAAAGTGAAGTAACCAGAAATAGATCGCCTATCATCTATAGCTCCAGCCCAGTTAGCATCAGTATATGCATCTATGTTTTGATCACCAGCATTTTTAGTGAACAAAATTCCTTTTCCAGGAGCAGATTTTAGATACCTCAAAATGCGCATAACTGCAGTCATATGTTGTTCTCCAGGATCATGCATAAACTGGCTAACAATGCTCAATGCATAAGCCAGATCCGGTCTTGTGTGTGCTAAGTACATCAATCTCCCTCCAAGTCTTTGGTATCTTCCTTTATTAGCAGGTACTTGGTTGGACTCAACACATAACTTCAGTCCTTCTTCCACTGGCGTCTCAGCTGGTTGACATGCTGTCATGCCAGTCTCTTGTAATATATCTAAGACATATTTTCTTTGAGATAGAAAGATTCCTTTATTAGACCGAGATACTTCGATCCCAAGAAAATATCTTAAAGGACCTAGATCTTTCTTTTCGAATTCTCTGGACAAGTACTTCTTGAGAGCCTTCATTTCTTCAGGATCATTCCCTATAATCACCATGTCATCTACATATACAATGAGTGCAGTAATCTTACCCTGTTGTTTCTTCAAAAATAACATGTGGTCTGAATTGCTCTGATGGTAGATTTTGTGAATCTTCCAAACCATGCTCTTGAAGATTGTTTCAAACCATATAATGACTTCTTTAACCTACAGACCTTCCGACTATACTTTTCGTGTATCATGCATCCTGGTGGGAGATCCATGTAAACTTTTTCAGATAATTCACCATGCAGAAAGACATTCTTCACATCGGATTGTTGTAATGGCCAATCCAAGTTTGCAGCTAAAGACAACAAGACCCGAACTGTGTTGATTTTGGCTACAGGTGCGAACGTCTTTGTGTAATCGATTCCATAGGTTTGGGTGTAACCTTTTGCCACTAATCTTGCTTTAAAGCGTTCAACTGTGCCATCGGCTTTATACTTCACAGTGTAAATCCATCGACATCCAACTGGTTTCTTTCCTGGTGGAGGATCAATGAGTTCCCAAGTTTCATTTTTCTGCAAGGATTTCATCTCCTCATTCATAACTGCTTTCCACCTAGGGTCAGCTAAGGCTTCCTGCACACTATTAGGAATAAATACAGTAGATAATTGATTTACAAATGACAAATTTGACTCTGACAAACGATGGTTCGACACCTAATTGCTCATAAGATACTTAACTTTACTAGAAAGTTCGGGTTCATATGTGGGTTTAGGAATACCTTTAGTGTGACATAGTGGTAATTGTTTTCTGAGCGGTTCAGGCACTAAATCAGGATCATCCTCAGCAAGCGATTGGTTTGATATATCAGTTGCGAGAGACTCGAACTCAGTCGACGATGGGGTTGGCACCATATTTTCCATTTCTGAGGGTTCATCACCACTTTGATCCAAACTTATACCACTCGAATCCAATTCGCCCGATTCCTGATTGCTTGGTCCAACTTGTAAGTCATCAACACTAGAATCGCCGTCCTCAAAAATGTGATAATCATAATCTAAAGTCTGAATTTCATTCTGGTACTCCCCCTGAAGTTCAGACGCAGAGGAAAAATACATTGAGTCTTCATAGAAGACAACATCCATTGTGATAAATATTCGTCGAGTTGGAGGGTGATAACAACGATACCCCTTTTGATGAGTAGCATATCTGAGAAAAACACATCGCAATGCTCGAGGAGTTAGCTTGTTGCGTTGATGCTTATGGAGATGTACAAATGCTACACAACCAAAGACATGAAGAGGTAGATTTGGGACGGTTGGGGCAATAACTGCGTCAGTGAGAGCCTGCAATGGTGTCTGGAAGGCAATAGAGCTGGAAGGTACTTGATTGATTAGATATGCTGCAGAGGTAAGTGCTTCTCCCCAATACGATAAAGGCATATGCGCTTCTATCAATGAAGCATGAACAACTTCCAACAAGTGTCGATTCTTTCGCTCTGGAACCCCGTTCTATTGGGGTGAATTAGAACAAGTGGTTTGATGAATAGTTCCATGTGCTTCCAAATACTGCTGAAGGTCAAAATTTCGATATTCTCCATCATTGTCACTACGGAGAACCTGAACATGTGCATTGTATTGAGTTTCATCCATTTTATGAAACTTCTAAAATAATAAGTTCACTTCACCTTTGGACTTCATTAAGCACAACCAGGTCATCTTGGTACAGTCATCAACAAAAGTAACAAACCACCGAGATCCACCTAAAATAGTGACTTTGGACGGACTCCAAACATCCGAATGTATAATCATAAATGGATGTGGACTTTTATGCAAACATAACAGATACGAAACACGATGGCTCTTTGCTAGTTCACAAACATCACAGCGGAAACTAGAAACATCAAATTTTGCAAACAAACTAGGAAATAATTTTTTCAGATAACCAAAGGAAGCATGTCCCAAACGTCGATGCCATAGCCAGATTTCATATTTCTTTTTCTCCTCCTTAGAACCATCCACTGTCAGTGCTTGTCGTAACTTGTTGGAACTTTTAGATATCAAGTCCAAGTAATACAGTTTCCCTCGCCTAATACCACAACCAATCGTCTGCTTTGTTTGGATGTCCTTAAACACACAAAATCAGGCCAAAAAATGACAACGCAAGATAAAGCTGTGGTTATTTAGGAAACTGACAGAAGATTAGAATCTAAAGATGGAACAACTAAAACAGAATCTAAATGCAGATTATCAGTGAGTGGCAAAGATCCTTCCCCAATAACTGGGGTCGAAGTCCTATTGGCAGTAGAAATAAATTTGTGTGAAGATGAATTAAGAGGTGAGACCTGCCTAGAATCAAATGTCATATGATCTGTGGCACCAGAATCAATTATCCATTCACTATTAGCAACAGGTGTAGAAATATTGAAAACCTTACCACCATTATCTGTTGTCTTAACAACTGCTGCAGTGGAGGTCTTTGTTGAATCCTGCTTACAACGGCGATGATCCCACCATTTCGGATATCCCACAAGTTTGAAACAACGACTTTTGGTATGACTAGTCTAGTTGCAATGAGTACATTTGTAGATAGACTTGTCTGCAGATGATTCAATATTTTGTTCACTCATTTTCTTTTCTTTTTTTCCTTTTTTTTTCTTTTTTTTTTTTTGAACTGGTTTGTCACAGAACCAGTTTTCAAATGAGGTTACAAAACTAGTTTAGTTGTGAACTAATCCAGAACTGGAATAGTATTACACTTGTGACTCGCAGGACTCGACTAGGAGAAGACGAACCGGCAGTAGAGCTTTGCCATGAGCTCCGGTTGAGGAAGGTGACCGGCGATGGTGCGGCGGTGGAGGGTTATCCACAGATCGGCAGCGAGTCCAAATTAGTTCAGATCGGTGACTGGTTGAGAGCAGATCCGGTTCGGTGCAGCAGTTCCGGCGATGGCGAACAGCGGTGTAACGGCGACGATGGATCCGGCGGCGAGTTCGGTTCGGTAGCGGAGAGACGGCAACTGGCTGGTTCGGTTCAGCCGAGATGACAGCGGCAGACAGTTGAATTGTGGCTTCAGCAAATCGCCGGAAGATTGCCGACAGCGGCGCACCGGTGCGGCTGTGGCTTGTGATGGCTCCGGCTTGTGATGATTTCTGGGTTTCTTGTGATAGCAGATTGGTGAATTTGAGGGTTGATAATTTCTGGGTTGCTTGTGATGGCAGATTGGTGAATTTTAGGGTTTGTGAATTTATGTGTGTATGAATATGAGATGCCTATTGATTCAAAGTGATTCAAAAGATATGATTTAATGATGGCTCTGATACCACCTTGAAATTCAAAGAAAGAATATGAGAATTAAAACTCAATTCTATATTATTCACGATGGTGTTACATTCAATTTATTGAGTAATATCTAGTTAAAATAGGTAACTAAATATATAATAATCGAGAAACTAATTACCTATTAATTAGCCCTAAATCAAGGAGAAAATAATTCAATTATACAACTATAAAATAAGTAAAATCTCAACATTACCAAAAAAATATATATATATATATTGACTCATCAAAGCCTCATCGAATGAAAGAGGGAACCCTTTCCCTTGAGTGCTATATGCATGGATTGGTTTAACATGGGAGTTGGAACTGCCACGTACTCCTTTTACATGATGTTGGGTTGGAAACAGATTTTGTTTTTTAAGAAATAATTAATTTTAACCAAGTGCTATGGAAGGGGTTTGACCAAGTGCTGATCTGAAATCAATTTTAACCAATTTTGATCTTAATTTTGAATCTAAATTTCAATATGGGTCGCGTATGGATCTTTGAAGTACACATCATGAGTAAGAATGAAATTGACTGGATTTAGTCCAGGATCCAACACAAATCAAGCATCTTTCACCTTACAAGGATCTTATCCGGGTCAGACATGGATCATGTCATGGGATATTGCTTTGATTCTGATCTGAAATTCTGAGTACGGGTCCAGACACTAAAATACAGATTTGGACTCGGATTTACATGAATCAGCTTTAGATAAGCTCCATTTCATCCCTAAGCTAGGGTGAACTTAAAATTTTAGACAGACTACACAATATACCCTTATCTCACAGCAACAGTTCTACACCATGTGTTAGCATTTATCTGCCACGAGTACCAGATATAACCTAAACATTTTCTTTTTATCTTTTTTGCATGGAATGTGGCGACCTGTGTAAAGCATTTGATATCTATAAAATATGAGTTTTAGAGTCCAGATATAGCATTTAATAGTTAATTGTTGTCATTCTTAGGTATGCAAAAACAACTATTCATTATTTTTCAAAAGTCTTAATTTGAAATCTCCTCTTTATTTTTTTCTTCCTTTCATTTTTCTTTTTATTCTAATTTTGGTTGTAAAAAGCATGAGTACTTAGGCCCTGGAGATCATTTTTTCATCATCATGCAAATAGCTAAGGGTCCTAACCAATAAGCTGCATATTTATATCCTGAGATCAGCATATTACTGTTTATGACACCAGAATTTCTGAGGAAACATTTAGCTGGTGGCTCACCATGATTGACCTACAATTAGAATTTTTTATATCTTAACCTTTCAAACTTTCTTTGCTGATGGTGAGTATGATTCTATTTCTACCTATCGTTAGTTGAAAGCATTGACTGAATTTATGACTGAGTTCCAGGATTAGATCAGTATCCAATTGTACATAACCTAAACGATGTTTTTGAAGCTTGATAGAAGAAATGGATAAAGGGAGATATATCTACTCAAGAATGAGGAGATGACTTCAAAAAAAAGGATCATATGTATGACATTGGAAAGCAAAACAGGAATTATTTAGGGTACCTGATATGCAGCAATTGGTCAAGGAGAGTTATCCCGAAGAAGCCTTATAATATCTAAGTAGGGGAGTCCTGGTTTCACCTGCGTCACAAGTTCAGCAATTTCAGCGAAACAGAAGGTTCTGCCACAAAGGGTGTGACTGCAGTTCAGAAAAAAGGAACACCAACCAGAAGGATATCAGCTCCTTCAGACTCATCTGCACGGATCTCAATAAGAGCCTCCCTATTTGCTGGGTTCATCTGATAACTTTTGTTCACAAGCCAAAATGACATGCAAAATTTAGCTCCTGCAATATTTAATAAACATCTACTGGGAAAATTGATCAATTATAGAATTTAACCATTAACTCTGATGGGCTACATACGTTTTCTTGTCCCCAAAACGCGTATTTGAATCTAATGCTTCACGAAATGGACCATAAAATGAGCTGGCATACCTGTCAGCAAAATAAAATGCAAATTTATGTCAAAAAACACAGAAAGTAACATGGAGCTGCACTAACGTAGTTATAAACTACAACCAAATTAATCGGACCTATCCAAAACAGTGGAATTACCAAAACCTTCTGTACAGTCAGAATTGTTGGTCAAAGATAGGCTGTCAAACAATAAAACTCACCAAGTCTACTTACACAGTCCATGTTAAAGTGTGACAATATGTAAAATTTGAGGTTATTTGGGCATCCCATGAAAATGAGATTGCTCATTCCTTAATAGTTAAAGCATCTAACTTTTTTTCTTCTATACCATAAGGAAAAAATATGTGTACAGATAACACATCACCACCAAAGTACATCAATTAATCTCTTTATTTTCGAAAAGAACATCCATCAAAATTTTATTTTTAATGAACTTCTGTTTAATTGGAAAATTGGCTCCATCTTTCTTACTATTATCGAGTGTAGGACACATCCCTTACCCATGTCCATTGTGAGTTGAACGCAGTGGAATATTTAGAAAGTTTTGATAATTTTAAAAACAGATCTTGTATTTTTCTAACTTTCTTTGTTTTAGCAATTAATAAATTAATATCATGCAATATAAAATAAAGCAAAGAAAAGTTAGAGATGACACTAAGATTTTTAGCGAGGAAACCCCAGTTGATAAAATATGTCAACTGTTTGCGTGGGAAAAACCTCGTGTACTATGCAATCCAAAGTAAACCGATCCACTATGCTTGAAGCAAAGTACACTGAACTTTGACTCTGGCTCACACCCTATCGTTCTACCAAACATCAATTGCTGACAAATCTCTGGCTTTGCGACTCCCCGTCCAACATCAACTTTACCTTAGGCTTATGCTTGATCTTTGTAGAAGAGTAGCAAGTAGATCAGACAACACTCCTCGAATGCTCCAATCATTTCAAAGTGTGATCGCTTTTACTTTTGTTCTTTAACTTCTGGATTTGATGTAGAAGTAGATTTGCTTTTGTCTGATCGATGTATATGCAACTGTATAATCACAATCAAAATTCGAACAACACAATACTTGTGACGACCCTAGTTTTTAGGCCAGCATGTCCTGTGATGAACTGTAAGGATGGTCCGATAACGGATCCAAATGCGGAAGTGAAAACAGAAAACAAGACTCGAAGAAATCAAAGTGACCTTCCATGAGGTCGTGGAACTCAACAAGAACTGATGCGGAAGCAAAAGATCGAAAATATGACAAATAAGCCCCTAGGGGCAAAATAGTCATTTCTAAAAATTATAGATTCGGGTGCCACCGAGCACACTGCTAGAAGGACAACGAAAAACTAATCAAGATGGACTCAAGAATCACATGATTCGGAGTCCGGACGAAGGAGAAACGGCATGACGACGAAAAACGGACACTTAAAGCTTTAAGGGAAAACTGGTAATTATCCAGAAATATTCGGGTGCAACCGAATACACCGTTGGATAGATGACGAAAAATTAATCAAGTTCAAAAAAAAATTCACTTGAATCGGAGTCCGGACGAAGGAGAAAAGTCCAAAAAAAGAATTGACGTCGACGAGGGGCCATGACAGCCCCATGCGCACGCCCATGCGCGCGCCCATGCACGCCGCGCGCGCGCTGGGTGCACCATGGCTGGCAGCAGCAGCCCATAAAGCTGCTGTGGGGTTATTTTTCAGAAAAATCCAGATCAGAGGCTGAATTTGGAGGTCTAGATGAATTTTTTTGCAAAAACACAAAGAAGAAACCCCCCTCAAAATCGAGTTTTCTACGTGACTTTTGAGAAAAATCAAAAAAACCTCACTGTGAGAAAACTGGTCCAGAGGGTCCAAAAAGTTGCTAAATTTAAAAACTGAGAGCTAAACTTCGGATACGATTTACGATGCCAAGATGGCATTTTCTGGAAAAACACGGAAAAGAAACCTCTCCTAAAATCATGTTTTCTATTCAACCATGTTGAAAGATGGAAATAAAACCACCGTGAAAAGTTTATAATGCGCCTAGATCAGAATATGCAAAAAAAGTGCGAAATGAATTCACAAGAGGCTCAAAACACAAACGATAAGATTTTGCCCAGAAACGACCATGTACGCAAATGTAACTTACCTATTTGGACGTGTTACAATGGTCCACGACTTAAAAATACCACCGATACAAAATCCAACCCCCCAACGGGCAAAAAGGCAAAAATGGAATTCAGAATGAAAACTCGAAATCCAATAATACAAAACGGGATCAAATGACCGTTTGGCCCTTGGCCACACTTCAAACATGATTTATGAGACCCTATGAAAGAATGAGAATGAAATTCCCACACCCGATGCAACCATGGTGAAGCAATGACTTGCGATTTTTCAAGATTTTCACAATATTTCATGAAGTTAAAAAGTACATAGAATACAATATAATGGTCATTGGCCTCTGGCCTCATCTCATACATATCAAATACATTGAAAGGAGTGTACTTAAGTACACATTACATACATGGAATCAAATATACATATTTTGACATATAAGTCTACAAAATGACATTTCATGCTAACATTTGCATGAAATGGAAACTTGAAAGCTACACGACATCCAAGGAATGCTAGGCGTCACGAACTAAGTCTTCGTACCTGAAATATGCCCCAGTATCGTAGGGGTGAGTAACATAAAGCCACTCGTAGGAGATGAGCATGCATCGACCTAGCATTTTACAAATTTATCACCTTAAAGTGAAACATGTTAAAGGGGCTCATGCCACCTAACGTCTATGTCCAAGTGAGACTCGGGGAGCATCCTAAGCTACCTTAGAGTCTAAGCAACAAGAATCATGATATACATACGTGTATGAAACGAATCATGGTTGAGATTATCCAAAGAACACGACAAGAAGAATGCTTGAGCATAGATTAACATAAATTGCATTTTTAATACAATTGAACTAGGTCTAGAGTAATCCATACAACATGACAAAAGCATATTTGAATACAAGTTAACAAGAATCACATTATCCATGCAATTCAACAACAAAAGAGCATGTTATACAATGCAACAAGGTTTAAGTTCTCAAAGCCATCAACTTAGAATCTAAAGCACAAAATAACAGTAGTGGTTCATGCCACCTAATATCTATGTTAAAAATGAATCAATAGGATCAATCCTAAGCTTTATTAGAACGTCAAAACACGATTTTCAATATCGATGCAATTTAACCAACATTGGAACTTCCAATACAACGCATAAAGCACAATTTCGCAAAGTTAACGTCTTGTAACTTAAAATGGAACGACAAATAAGAAAAAACAAGTTACAACATCATCTAGTTATCAACTTGAAAATGAAATGCAAAATCAAACAAAGTGGATACTCAGACGTCACGCCGGATCAGACTGACAACATAGTTACTTTAGGGTTACTAGCCTATGGGTAACCTCTCTATGTGCGCACTAGACTATATATAGAGGGACTATCCCCCGTACTAGAACCACGTCCTAGCCATAGTCAAACAACGACATTCCCAAGTTTCCAAAATCAACAAGTTGTGCAACAACGCATATATCAACAGGAATATGCAAGATAATCAACTATCTACTAAGCACAACCAAATTTGAAAACCTATACAATACATGCTCTAAATCCACAACTAATATGATATGATGAATGTCGAATCTTCGGTGTGCGATTCGTTACACGCTATGCATGAAAGATGTTAAACACGAAGTGTGCAAATCATTACACAAGGCAACAATATATTCAATAAGGAAAACATATTCTTATGAATACAAACATAGCAACTATGTTATCCAATATTCAAAACATAACCAAATGAATATACAACAAGTCCAAGTCCATGATTTGAATATAGAAATCACTTCTAAAACACAACTAGATCATGGAGCAAATTGATAGAATTTAAATAGATAAACACAATTAAATTCTCTAGATTCCGATTCAATTCCAAATAACCTCAATTTAATACATGTTAAAGGACATGGCATGGTCATCACCTATATCCATTCTAAAACTCAATTAGGTTGTTGGAATAACAAAGTAGAACTTTAATTAAATCATGCTAATTTAAATCCCAAGGTTCTAAAACAACTTCTAATAGTCCCAAATTAATATATGCTAGTAACAAGTCATGATCAATACAATTATCAAGTTAAAAACTTAATTAAGCTAAGAGGACCATTAAATAGATTTTAATTAATTCTTTTAATTAAAATCCCTAGATTTTCAAACTTAACCAAATGCCCTCAATTTAACATATCTTAGAGAATATGCCAAGGACTAATGTAATATCACATTACAAGTTTATTTCATTCAATTTAAGACCATGTGACTTAACCTTTCAGTAAAGTTAAATATAAATAAAAAGTTGCAATTCTCATGTAATTAGTCCCAATTTAATATATGTGAACAACTATACTTAAGCTTAATTTTCTAGCATGCCACAATTCAATTCCAAGTTGTATATCACCATGAGGATTAAATCTTAAACATGGAATTTAATTAAATAAAAGGTTTCAAAACCTAACCGAATATTCTAAATCAAATATATGTGAAGCTATATGGCATGTAAATCAAGAATATCAAGTCGGAATTTAAATAGAGTGAATAGTGCACTCGGGGCAAATTAATTAATAATTACTAATTTTCAAAACACCTCCAATTACTTTCAAATTCAACTATGTTGAAGAGCATGCTAAGGCCTAATATAATATGTTAACACATATTAATTTCAAGCTAGTTAAGGCCATATGAATTAATCTTTCACCTAAGATAAATATTAAATAAAATCTTTAATACTTATTCAAAAGTTCCAATTTTAATACACGACAATGAACATATCAAGGGACAATATAAAATCATGCTACATGTTTAAACCAAGTTATATGCAACCAGGAAAATTAGATCCCGTACAAGAAAAATAAATAATAAAATCTCTAGATTTTATATTTAATCATGCAAACAAGTATTATAAGTATCACAAGCATGCTATATAACAAGAATTTAAATCTAGAACATCCCCTACCTCAATTTGAGATGAAAATCTCAAATGCCATCAAAATGGAACGGCTCCGAATCCGACGAAACTACTAGGTTTTGTCGGGGATAACGCCGTGAACATAACCCCCATGAAAGCCCCATCAAAAGCATAACTTGACCTCAAAACCAAACTCAAGAAATGGTGAAAACTGAATTCTAATAAGGGGGAAAGGTAGAGCACGGCGAGGGGAACAACAAACGTTAAGGCCGAAGACTTTCCATCAAGGAAAAGTGAACCAAAAGAGGAGAGAGAAGATAGCAGCACCCCTTGGGCTGCCATGGGAGCTCCAGGTCGTGCATGAAGAGGAGAGAAGATGAAAAATGAAATATCGCACCCCCCTTTTATAGAAATCTCAAAAAAAGTGCCCCGAACGGGCCCCGTCGGGTCCGAAAAAGTAAAATTTGAGCAGACGCACTCAAATGGCAAAACTTTGTGAACGAAAAAGATTCAAAATGATAAAATATGAACAACGGAAGAAACAGTGTAAAAAACAGAGTCCCGAGCAAAAAGTTATACCCAAAACAAGTTTGGCGCAAACCGGCGCTAGAAACCCTGAAACTGGAAAACATCGACCAGGAGGAAATTCCAAGAGTACACAACTCAATGAAATGTGAAAATGAATCCCGTATGAGAATTCAGGCTCAAAACAAGACATTTTGTAATAACTTTCATTAATTGCACAATGGCCCCCCCAAAAAGTAAAAACTGCACTTATGGCCCAGAATAAAAATATCTTCTAAAAATATTTTCTTAAAAACCCCTAAAATAAAATATATTCAAAAGATATTTACAAAAGACACCCCAAGAAAAGAAAATAATTTCAAAGAACTTTGTATCCATACCTCTATGGACACCGGGAGCAACCAGAGTACTTTCTTGCAAAAGTAAAGATACGTATTTCGTGGAAACCACTCAAGATGGAGATGCATGAAGTCACAAACCAACTCCGAACACAAGAAGTGTGGTTACGCCAACAAAGTGTCAAACAGGGAAAAAACAAAATAGGGAAAATGACGAAATAGGGAAAATGACGAAAAGTGAATAGTGTCGAAAACCGAAAAATGTGAAAATGACTCGATCCTTAAAGAAAGTTGTCAATCCACGAAAAAGAGTCTCAGTAACCAATTCCGAGCACTCAAGATGACACTAAGCGACACGAAACAGAGCTGAGAAAAGAAAATTAAATGAAAAAATTTCATTCGTAAAATTTCAGGAAAAAGGAAATGAAGGCAAATGACTGGGTTGTTACAATACTAAAATCACTATGTGAATATATGTGTGTTCTAGAAAGACAATCAAAAAAATCTCCAAGATTTTCTGAGACAAAAATCTTCCCAAGGCTTTTAAAAATAATAAACTGATAATGCAAAAACTGTAAATAAACCTATGTGTATGACAAGGTTTATATAGAGTTTAGAATGTCCTAGTCCCTCTGAAAATATGAAAAAATTCATGCATAGGACTTGGTACAATTCTAGACCAACTAGGAAACAATTCTGAAACAGGAAACTGAAAGTTGGAAACTAATCAAGACAACTTGAACTGGTTCAGAGGGGTTGAATCGGTTCAAGATTGGCAGAAGTTATTCGAAGCCAATCTTGAGCATCTTGAACCAATTCAGAGGAGCTGAACCGGTTCAAGTTTGGCAGACTTGAATTCCTTGGTTCATTCAGCCTAAAAACATTCTACGGCAAGTTCTGAAAAATATGGAAAGTATAGAATGTCTCCTACCCTGTTTAGAATCCTTCCTATTGTGTTGTTCTTACTTTATTTCGAATGATCTCAATTGTGGTAACTTTGAACAACCTTTTCATTCCACAGATGCTGTCGATCCCGATATAGTAACTTTGAATTACAACTCGATAAGGACTTGTTTTGTTTCCGATAATTGCCAATTACAAAATAATATCTCACAATCTCCCCCTTTGGTAATTTCGTGACAAAACCCTAAAAACAATTTGAATAATCTACCCAAAGCTGAAAATTAAATTACAATTTTGTTTAAAGGCAAAAACATAGAATATGATCACTGTTCTCCTCTCTTCTTAGATATATAGCTTAACCTGATTTCTTGCACAATATCAAGTAACAACTACCAGTGAAGTTTAATAAATAAAAATTTATAAAAACTCTCCTTTAAGTAAATATCCAAAAAAAAATTATCTCCCCCTTAACATCACATTTGTTTTCCCCTTTTTGTAACAAATTGACAAAGTATAAAGACAAATAAGAGAATTAGATAAAACATCCAAACATGCCATTAAAGTATATACGAGATTATCCAAAAATAATGACCATGTTAACAAGAGTATGATGTCATGATGCATGATAAATAAACACAAAAGTCAGCATCATTATCTTCTCAACCACTATGTCAGAAAAACATTATCTTCAGTCTTCTCCACTATCCTCCTCAACCTCCTCATCCTCATCTGAATAGTTATCTTCATCCTTAGCTCTCATAGACAGATCTAGAGGTGCAGGCCTGTAAACATCCTCATCTGGAACCCCTTGCTGTTGTCCTCCCATCTGATTCACCTGTAGCTTGAGATCTCTAATTTCAACCATCATCGTGTTAAGCATAGATGTCTGATGCTATAGAAGATGAGAATACATGATGTTTGCATCTGCTCTTGTGAAGTTCCCTTTGGGAGGAAATAACTGTGAAATCTCTGGAGCTTGTGACGACCCTTCTTCAACACGTCGCCTAGCCTTTCTTGCATTCTCCCTAGCAGATTGTGACTTTTTCAAGGAACGAAGATCCAATTCAGTCATGGTAGGCTAATGATCTGCTCTTGGAGGAATCTGAACATTCTTCTTCTTAAAGATTTCCATGATAATCACCGGAAAAGGAGAAGAATACTTTCGCGAGTTCTTTTTGTAATGAGCTATCATTAGCTACACAATAGATGGTGCTAGCTAAATAGTCTCATTAACAGCAAGAAAATAGAGAACTTGTACTCGCTCAAGATTAATCTCATCTTTCTTTCCAAAATAGCCAAAATTTGTTATTGCAAACAAATTGAAGAACGCTGTTTCATCTGTTAGAAATCGGGCTAGAATATTGTCTTAATTCAGAGAAGAGTTCGGTAAACAAATCTTTGGAACAATCCGAGAAAAATTTGGACCCGAGATTGTTAAAGGTAGAGTCTGTCCTGTAAACTGACGATTGTCTGGAGGTCTAGGATAGCTTTAATATCCTTTTCATCCACCATGTAATCTTTTCCGAAAAGAGATACGATGAAGTAGGTATTTTTTACCTCTCGAATATTTGCATAGAAGTAACGCACCATATCCGAAGAGTAAGTATTCTTTCCAAGCTTAGTGAAGAAAAACCATTTGTTTTCTTTGATGTAATTCACTAGCTTTTGTCCTGTGTCTTGACGCTTTTGAAGATTAATGTTCCTGTCAGACTTGATAGGACCATCTATGTAGACCGAGAGATAAGCTTGCCAAGCATTAGAATTGTAGAAGTGTGACTCTTCAAATTCAATTCATCCAGTGCTTGAAATGGACGGATACCTCATAGGAGCATCTCTGGAAGCATGTGTATCACCTTGAGATTCTTGAATGGTTATACTTGTTCGGCGTCTCTTGGGAGGTCTAGGTTGTGCAACACCTTTGCCTTTAGCTTCCTTAGACAATTTTGGAGCCATGTTCTTCACAAAAAATTTCACTTTGAAGCTTACAAACTCTCTTAGGAATTCTATCAAACACTTGGTGTGTAGCTCCGAAAGTGTTGATAGAAAACTTTGTTTTGATCTTCAATCCTCCAAAAAATTAACAACAATGAAGATTACTACCCCAATTTCCCTTTAGAAGCTTCAATCTCTTCAATCAACCCAAAAGATTAACCAATCCTCTAAGTTTAATCCCAAACTCCATAATTTTCATTGAAACCCATTTTGCAATTTTCAATCTTCACAATCTTCAATTCTTATATTTAATCTCATGTTTATCATGTAATGATCAAGTATATTCCGTGAATAAATGACAAAAAATATGACATAGATGATGTATATATATGTATGTGAATGAACTATGGAGTGAAGGGAGCAACCATACACATAGAGATAGAGAGAATAGGCAAACAATGAAGCAACAAGCAAGTATAAAAACCCAAAACCCACAGCCTCTGAACCGGTTCAAGAAGGGCAGTGCACAATTGTGCATAAGGCTTGAACCGGTTCTGGCCCATTGAACTGGTTCAATATGGGCAGTCGAGTTACGCTTGGCCTATTGACATACTTGAATCGGTTCACTCCCATTGAACCAGTTCAAGACCCCCAGTCTTGAATCCACAGTGTATTTTTGAAAAAAAAAAAAAAAAAATCTTTTTCCAAATTTTTCTAGAAAATATTCTAACTCATTGGTGATTAAAAAATCAAGAAAAGAAAAATCTAAAAATCAAAATCTTCTTGAATTTTTCAAATTTTTTACTTTTTTTTTATAAAAAAAAAAAAATTAAGACAACAAATCACCAATCATCAAAAATATTCGGTCAACACACGATTCAAAAACCCTTTCAGAGAATTTTAAAAATATCTCAGACAGTAAATATTTGACTTCACAGACTTTTCAAATAATTTCAAATCTCAGAAAGCAATCACAACATGAAATCAAACTTGCAAATTTTACTGAAAAATTTAGAAATTAATCTAGCAAGTTCATGTTTGTGTGTGTGAAATCCAATCCAATCCATCTTCAATTGAATTTCAACAGATCATTGTCTAAACCTTATTGATCAAAAAACATCAAGATAAAATTGTTTTGAGCAATTTTTCTAAGCAAGGTGGCTTTCACTCTAAAGAGTAGTCAGCAATTCCCCAACTCAACTTATCTCCGCTTTTAACTTCAATTCACAGTCTAATGGGAGCTTTCGATTAAATCTTAATAGGTAGCCTTTTCCTTAGCAAAGTATTCAACAACATTCAAATTTTTCTTTCTTTTTAAGCTGATTTTTTTTTTTTTATTTAAGCTCCTATTTTTTTAAACAATAACCTTTATAGCTATTGTGAATAATAAACCCTAATAAACAGATCAAAAGATTTTCAACCAAATTTTTCAAAGATGGACTTGTGCACAAAAGTCCATGAACTTAAGAGATTTAAATCTAAAAATCCCCTAATCAATGCAAATCATCTTTAATTGCATAGATTACCGACCAAGAATCTATTTTTATCCAAATTATCATGTGTCTCAATTTGCATTCAAAGATAGATCATTAATTCCTTAAAGGAATTTTCACATGTATATCATGAAGATTATGTTCAAAAATTCAAAACCCTAATCAAACCCTAACAAGTGATCCAAATGGCAACAAAATTTTTTTTTATGCACAAGCCATGATCACTAAAATTCATAGGACTCAGTTTGAAGGTGAAATCCTTTTAGAATCTAGTTCCATGGACTCAACAGGCACAAAATTGATCAAATCAGTCTTTTTGATCCACATAGTTTTTACTCTCACTTTCTGAAATTCTCTTGCATTCTTTACCTCATTCTTAGGCAAATTTTCAGCTTTAGAAAACTTAGGTGGCACATAATTCTTTTTCTTTTTAGAAAACACCTTTTTCTTAGCTTGAACATTCTGAGAATGAATTTTCGAAGACTTTTTCTTTTTCCTTTGAAAACATGAGTGATACTTATGTCCAGTCTTACCACAGAAAGTGCAATGCAACAATTTAGCTATATAAGACATATCAGAATGTAATGAATCAGGTAAACATGATTTAGGCATATCAGCAGGTTTAAAAAAAAAAATTTTACCCTGATCACTAGATGAACCTCTAACAAATCCTAACCCAAGTTTATCAGTCACATCCTTTCCCATGTTGATTATCTTATTCAAACTGTTTTGACTCATATTGAATCCTTTCAGTTTATCTTGTTCAGGTTTCAATTCAATTTCAAGATAATCATTTTTCAAAACAAGACATTCCTTTAACGAGTTAACAATACTTACCTTATCCTCAACAATGATGATCTTCTTCTCAAGCTCAATGATGACAGAATTGCTTTCAAAAGCTTTCCTTTTTCCTTCATCAATTTGTTTCTTTAGATCTTCATTCTCTCCTTTTGCTTAGATAAGCTCCTTTCTTAGCTTATTGATTACCTGTTTGACTTCCATGGTTTCCTTGACCATCTTCTTCAATCTTTCATCGTCCTTTTCAGCCTCTTGCACCTGTTCATCATGAACTTCATTGTCTTCATTATCTGAACTATCAGAGTCAAATAAAGTTACGACATGAGGACCTCTTTTAAGAAAAGTGACATAAGAAAAATCATTAGTATCATCATGAGGAGAAACATTATCGCTTAAAGCAAAATTTTTAGACATAGAAACTTTCATTGCTTTTCTTTTATTCTTATCCTTTTGTTCTTTCCTAGGACTTGGATAAACATTGAATGCGTGACCTTTACCACCACAATTCCAGGAAGTGAATTCAGTTTCTTTTGATTCTTCTACTTTCTTTTCATTAAACCTAAATTTTGATGTCTTGTCAAAATTTTGAGGATTGGCCATGTTGCCATTCCTTCTCCTTTGTTGTCTTTATAAGATCTGATTGAATTGCCTTGACAGAAAAGCAAAATTATCATCAGAGTTATCATCCACAGAATTTCTCAACCTGTGTTGATTTTAAAGCAAGATTTTTCTCATTCTGATTTAAATCAAAGTTTTGCATCTCAAAGGTTTTCAATGAACCTACAACCTCGTCAACTTTACAAGAAGTTAAATCCCAATGTTCAGTAATGGTTTCAACCCTAATATGAAACCTTTTAGGTAACGACTTTAAGATTTTCTCACAGATTTTCTTATCACTAACCTTTTTTCCTAAGTGACGTAGTTCATAAATTATTTCAAGAAGACTAAAATAAAAATCAGAAAAAGATTCATCTTCTTTCATCACGATGTTCCCAAAGTTATGAGAAAGCATCTGAATTTTGGACAACTTCACTTTTAAAGTTCCTTCACGTGTAACCTGCAAAATATCCCAAGCTTCTTTAACAGTTTTACAATCAGAAATTCTAGCATATTCAGATGGTACAACAGAATTAATAATTGCATATAAAGCTTTGCCATTAGCATCATTACGCTTAGTTTCAATAGTAGTAAAAGCAAAAGTGTCTTTTAAGACATTGACTTCTTTACCATCTACAGTTTTATATTCTGTAGGTGGTGAATAGCCAGATTCAACAATAGCCCAAGTTTTACCACCTGAATTTTGCAAATAGGCTCCCATATTTGATTTCCAAAAATTGTAATTATCTCTTTCAAACAAAGGACCACGTTGATTAGAACTGCCTTCTTTCAACGCATAGGACATGATTAAAAACCAATTTTTGAAATCAAAACAAAACTTTCCAACAAGAATTAACTCAATATGTAGAGATTGGCTCTGATACTAATTTGTGAGTTGTACACAGCGGAATATTTAGAAAGTTTTGATAATTTTAAAAACAGATCTTGTGTTTTTCTAACTTTTTTTATTTTAACAATTAATATCATGCAATATAAAATAAAGCAAAGTAAAGTTAGAGATGACACCAGGATTTTTAGCGAGGAAGCCTAGTTGATAAAATACGTCAACTGTTTGCATGGGAAAAACGTCGTGGGCTGTGCAGTCCAAAGTAAACCGATCCATTATGCTTGAAATAAAGTACACTGAACTTTGACTCTGGCTCACACCCTATCATTCTACCAAACACCAATTACTGACAATCTTCTAGCTTTGCGACTCCCTGTCCAACAGTAACTTGACCTTAGGCTTATGCTTGATCTTTGTAGAAGAGTAACAGGTAGATCAGATAACACTCCTCGAATGCTCCAACCTTTTCAAAGTATGATCGCTTTTACTTCTGTTCTTCAACTTCTGGATTTGATGTAGAAGTAGATTTGGTTTTGTCTAATCGATGTATATGCAACTATATGATCACGATCAAGATTCGAACAACATAATATTAAAATCACTATGTGAATATGTGTATGTTCTAGAAAGATAATCAGAAAAATCTTTAAGATTTTCTGAGACAAAAATCTTCCTAAGGCTTTTAAAAATAAAAAACTGATAATGCAAAAGCCGTAAATAAACCTATAGTATGGCAAGGTTTATATAGAGTTTAGAATGTCCTAGTTCCTCTAAAATATGGAAAATTTCGTGCATAGGACTTGGTACAATTCTAGACCAACTAGGAAACAATTCTGCAACAGGAAATTGAAAGTTGGAAACTAATCAGGACAACTTAAACCGGTTCAGAGGGGCTGAACCAGTTCAACATTGGCAGAAGTTATTCGAAGCCAGTCTTGAGCATCTTGAACCAGTTCAGAGGGGGTGAACAGGTTCAAGTTTGGCAGACTTGAATTCCTTGGTTCATTAAGCCTAAAAACATTCTACGATACGTTTTCGAATTACAACTCGACAAGGACTTGTTTCGTTTATGATAATTGCCAATTACAAAATAATATCTCACATCTATGTCTTGTCGTGTCTAAACACATTTTAAAGTGCCAATGTAACACAGACTGAACACTAAAGTAATGCCTTTTTCAAGGCACAGATCTCAAAACACAACATTAAAACACAACATTAAAACACATGAGGATGTTTGGTTAGAATGGACATATTATGTCTGACTCCAGTAGGCAATTTTGAACAAAGATGATATGCTGGCCCGACCATACTCAGGCCTAAATTAATCAGCTAAGATTGAGACCTAAAATAAACTCATTGATCCTGGACTTAAACCTATAAGGGTAAATAAAAAAAAATAGAACTTGTGTATTTCTAGGGCCATCTCCAAACCCTTAAATTAAGAAAAAAAATCTGATCCAGCTTGCCAGGATGTAGTCACCTCTATTTTATTCTCATATACTAAAAGCAAGGTACATGCATTGGTAAAAGAAAAAATATATCAAGAAAGAAAAATTAAAAAAAACAATAATAATAATAGTTTTTTTTAAGTCCACCAAAAAGACTACAGTCTCCATTCTCCATGTACCACAATACGATGTACACAATGATTGTTAACCACATAAATTGCCAACCGAACAAGCTTCCATTGTTTGGTAGAAGGAGAGGAAGAGAAGCAAGATGGAGGAGGGATGAAGCATCCCTCCGGAGTTCGGGCCTACCAATTTGTTTCCTTCTTAAAGTGCAAGGAAAAGGAGAGAAACATGTTGGTAAAATATATGCTTAATGTGACTTTTAAGATATAACAACCTTTATACTAATATGTCATGAGATAATTAACAATATGTTAATAAATCATTAATTAAATATGCAACTCTATATTTAATTAAATATACAAAATAAAGCAATAAAATAATAATAATATGCAAGGAATGAACCTGGACCGAGGCTAGTATTGGATACTATATCCTTAAGACAGATTCGCCCCGCTATGGTGCTAACGGACTCAGTGGCGTCTATCTCCCAGGATACAACGGTCTACATCCACCAGTAGCAGCACTACAAACTCGTGGATACGGCGAACCTCCTCCGTGTAATACTCTCTCTGACTCAAAAATGCATCTATGCTATATAAATGCTGAATTGAGTGCAATTCGAATCAAATGGTTCGGACCAATCTTAATATGGCTCGATGAAATTGGATTAGGGTCTAAGTGGTTCGGATCACTTAACCAATGATTTGAACCCACTTGGGTTGGGTTCAAGTCTAGAGAGGGAGATAGAAGAAAATGAAAATGAACGAATTACAAATGATCTAAAGGGGGTTATTTATAGAAACAGAAATGCCTTTTCGAATGGGGTGCGTCTTTTCATCATTGGACACAACCATTGCAATAGGTTGCAATGGTTCACATGGTATCTATTCACCACTAGACACATCCATTCCAATAGGTTGCAATGGTTCACATGGTGTCTGTTCACCAATAGACACATCCATTCCAATAGGTTGCAATGGTTCACATGGTGTCTGTTCACCAATAGACACATCCATTCCAATAGGTTGCAATGTGCCTTTTTGAGTGGGTGCAACTATGGGTTATGATGGTTCGGAAAAAGGTGTAACCCTTTGGAAAAAACTAAAAGTGGTTTTTTAATTTAAAAGGTGTAACCTTTTAGAAAAACTAAAAAGTAGTTTTTTTAATTCAAAAAACCAACCACCCAAAAACCCCACTCATTTGTGAAACCCAATTAAATAAGCCCAGCCCAAAATTAGGCCCAATCCAAAATTCCAAAAAAGAATAATTTGGACTTTACAATTAGGCCCAAGCCCAAGCCCAAGCCCAAATCCTAAACTCAGCTTATTTAAATTTCAATTTGTTTCAACATTTTTTCCATGTGGGACAAACACTTCCCACATTTTGCATACCCATTTAGGCTTATCAAAACACTACACTTTGGAGCTAATTTCTCATTCATCCGGAAATGGATTTCAGAAAGTAAATATACCATGTTCATCTCCTTGCGGAGAGAAACGCGCTTGTCTAGAGATCCGTAAAAAATTATTAGCAGAATCTATTTCAAATCTCATCCAAAGTTTATGTTTTTAATGCCCCCATTTCCAACAATCCCCCACATGAATGGAAATTTGCGTAAAATGCAAAAGATGATCATGCAGACACTAGAGAGAGTATAATCGAAAAGTTACTGCATCAGGATAGGTGGCTTTTGGCTTTGAACCTTCCCTAGTGTATTGCTATCGGATTTACTGGCTAACCAGTGAACGCGATGTCTTGAACTGTTCAGCCGTTTGTGTAAACCAAGACAATAACAAACACACAGTAGCTTTCCTCACAAAGTTGGTTCTCATTGTTGTGTTCATTTTGGCCCTGAACAAGTCCTGGTATTCAATGAGTGCTCTAGAAAACTTAGCCTTTATAGTTCTCATAGAAGCGGCCTTACTTCACACTCATATAGGTGACTTCTTATTAAGAGTATCCTACCAAACCCCACTTGAATTTTCAAGGTATAAGAGTCATTAAAAGCGTAGCTTATCCTGATCATCGCTGTAGGCAGCACTGTCTCATCATAGAAATGGGTAGAAGATTTATATCTTCCCAGTGCTTCTGGTGAGTCACTCAGAATTTATGTTGTCCCTTTGAACCTAGATCTTGGGATCTCCAGTCAGCTAGGTTGGGTTTCCATTAAGGTGACTCGTTAGCTTTCGGCTTTAAACCCCATTCCCCTTGATGAACTGTACAATTGCTCTCTTAGTACAACCTTCAATTTTATATGTGGCCACAAGGTTGTGTTTAGAAATATTACACTCTGCAGAGATTTCTCCAGGTGACAGCAACTGTATACTTTGTGCCCTAAAATTGCTTATTGTTAGCAATATCATTTTCTTTAGTGGCACAGGTGTAGACTTACTTTGAATTTTCCTCTAAGTGAAGTCTATTGACTTCCCTATTTGATTTATTCAAAGTTTCTAACTTTGAGTTATATTAAGAACATAGAACTACACCTTTAATATAAAAGACATATCCACTATTGGATTTGAAGTCTTTAATATCCCATATCCAGATTGCATCACTGTTACACCTCCAATTTAGTTAGATACCTCGATCTATGCAATATTGGATTTAGGGTGTATCTCAACTACCCAATTTATTGTTTTTTAGTGATCCGATCCTGGATTGAAAATGTGCAATTAAACACAGTTATTAAGTTGCCTTGCAATCTCAACCAATGATATACTTTGGTTAGTATATATATTTGAGATTTACATCTACAAAAGTTAGCTAGGCTTTTGTTATCATAACTAGTATTATCTCAATCTCACTCTATTGAGAATATACTATATTATCAGATGTTAAATCTTTCATATCAAATATACCATTCAGTATATCATTTATATTTTAAGGCATACAATGACTTACGCATCACATTTATGTCATTGTCTTGGTAGTAGCTTTAATCCACTCAAGGACTTATAAGCTTACACACTTGACTTTTCAACTGGAACAAATAACTCAGCACTTCAACTGAAAAAAGAACTCTTCTAGTTGTTCCATAATATTTTCCTCGTAGAAAATAATATGCACGTACTATTGTTATAATAATATAAATGATTTTTGGTTCTATCTAAAGCTCTTAGGACTTGGAACCCCCCACATTTATAAGTATTTCTGTTAAGATGAGTGACTCGTAACAAATTTCATCTATGGATAATATCTCCTCACAACTTTGGGATAATCCTGAAATTTTATCTCTAATGTATTTATTATGATTTTTCAACTATGAAAGTACCATATATTAAATACTTCACCTCATCTACCTTTTCAAGGTTCCATATTCGCTTCTCAACAAGCATATATAATAGTCTCTAGTGCATATGTACTCACTTTATCTTTAGCATATTCTTATAATAATTCACCGACATTACCGTGAATTAATGCTAAAGATATTCATTACAATGGGTTCTAATTAATATTTGCTTTTACTTCTTTTATATTTGTAAATTGAGTTATTCATGTTTAGGTTCATGTTAAGTCAGTCATATTAACATGTTATAACCTTTCATGTGTCACACATCACATAACTCAATCATTTAAGCAAATAATTATCTTATTATTTAAGCTTTGGATACAATCACCACAGAGTGAGCACTCACTTCTTAGCTATCATTACTAGTCAAAAGTGAGTTCTTAACTATCATTACTAGCTTAGATTAAGTACACTCTTCTCATATTTCACTACTAGGTTATGATGAGCACCCACTTTTTAGCTATTACCGCTAGCTTGAAGTTAAGTTTGTTTAGCTATCAATTCTAGTAGTTCATAGTTTTAGTACACACTTATCTAAGTAGTCTACCTTGGTAGTAGAGTAATTTGTTTTAAAGAATATTCTTCAAAAACTACTACTTTATAAGTAGTATTATTCCCTCCACATGAGCAGATATGATGAATAGCTCAAATAGCTTATGGCTAAAATAGCTACTCATCACCCTCGTGTTTTTTACTATCAAGTTGAGAGCTAGAACCAACTAACAGATTTTCCATCTTCCTCTTAGGTTCTGTGCACCTCATTAATCATTTTAGCTTATAGCTAAGCTACCTTGTTTGCAACTCAGTAACATTTTAGCTTTTAGCTAAATTGTACATTAGAGTTAACTAGTTTGATTTAGCTTGTCTCAGTGTACTAGCTTAGTGTATCCATAACATTAAACTCTTTAGAGTTATCGAAAAATCTTTTCTTATTTAGCCCATTCACAGCTATACGTGTCTTAGACACTAGTATAGATCTTTCTCCCTTGACTATTGGAAGAATTGACATACTTAGACTAATCAATTTTTGTCTGTTGTATTAAATACACAAACCAGTTATGAACTCATACAAAATTAATAATATCACACATTAATAAGCTATATTGTAAAATTAAATTACTACGTACACTAAGTAATTCAACCACATATCTCAATATTATAATTTCAAATAATAAACTTTTGTAAAAATAATATTGAATTTGCATAACAATATAGTTTCATATTATATCACATGATTAATTATATCACATAATTAATTTAAGAAAAAAAGATTTGTGGCTCATTCTCTAATAAACATACTAGAAAATTAGGACCAAAAGATGTAGACGTTCTAGCCTACATGAAAATGATATGCACTGATGTTATAACCTATCAAAGGCTTTATGTAACGATCCACTCCATCACATAGTATGATATTGTCCACTTTGGGATCAAGCCCGCACGATTTTATTATTGGATTTTATCTCAAAAAGCCTCGTACCAATTGGAGATAACACCACTACATAAAATCACTTTACCTTTCCCTTACGTAGGTGGTGTGGGACTGTGCACCTGTAACTTGCTCAATGTGATAACATGTCAGTGCCTCTTGCACCCGCCCACGGCACACCCACCCACAAGGTTGCCACATTATAGGTCTCACTTTAACTTTCTTAGGAGAAAGTACAACCTTAGTTAGACACCCCCACATTTTTAAGAATTTATAAGAAGGTCTTCGAATTTTTTATAATTCATATGGTGTCACATTTCTAAGGTTTCATCTTTGCTTCGTGGCAAATACACATAACGGTATCTTGTGCAACCAATGATAAAAGTAACGAAGTATCTTTTTTCACCTCTAGTTGATACATGTTTAAGGTAATGTCATATACTTCATAATATCATATTACAAAAGTAAATAATTCAACCAATATTGAATAATTCAATAATCCACTTATATAACATGCTTCAATTTCACATAATATTGAATGCATTAATATTTAACATATTATCATATAATAATGTATATAACATTATTTTATCATATCTCAACTATTAGTATAATATCTACTTGTTTATATCTTAAATAGAAACATATAATAAAATCTACGCAATGAAGGAATCTGTCTTAAGATTGTTGGTAAAATATATGCTTAATGTGACTTTTAAGATATAACAACCTTTATACTAATATGTCATGAGATAATTAACAATATGTTAATAAATCATTAATTAAATATGCAACTCTATATTTAATTAAATATACAAAATAAAGCAATAAAATAATAATAATATGCAAGGAATGAACCTGGACCGAGGCTAGTATTGGATACTATATCCTTAAGACAGATTCGCCCCGCTATGGTGCTAACGGACTCAGTGGCGTCTATCTCCCAGGATACAACGGTCTACATCCACCAGTAGCAGCACTACAAACTCGTGGATACGGCGAACCTCCTCCGTGTAATACTCTCTCTGACTCAAAAATGCATCTATGCTATATAAATGCTGAATTGAGTGCAATTCGAATCAAATGGTTCGGACCAATCTTAATATGGCTCGATGAAATTGGATTAGGGTCTAAGTGGTTCGGATCACTTAACCAATGATTTGAACCCACTTGGGTTGGGTTCAAGTCTAGAGAGGGAGATAGAAGAAAATGAAAATGAACGAATTACAAATGATCTAAAGGGGGTTATTTATAGAAACAGAAATGCCTTTTCGAATGGGGTGCGTCTTTTCATCATTGGACACAACCATTGCAATAGGTTGCAATGGTTCACATGGTATCTATTCACCACTAGACACATCCATTCCAATAGGTTGCAATGGTTCACATGGTGTCTGTTCACCAATAGACACATCCATTCCAATAGGTTGCAATGGTTCACATGGTGTCTGTTCACCAATAGACACATCCATTCCAATAGGTTGCAATGTGCCTTTTCGAGTGGGTGCAACTATGGGTTATGATGGTTCGGAAAAAGGTGTAACCCTTTGGAAAAAACTAAAAGTGGTTTTTTAATTTAAAAGGTGTAACCTTTTAGAAAAACTAAAAAGTAGTTTTTTTAATTCAAAAAACCAACCACCCAAAAACCCCACTCATTTGTGAAACCCAATTAAATAAGCCCAGCCCAAAATTAGGCCCAATCCAAAATTCCAAAAAAGAATAATTTGGACTTTACAATTAGGCCCAAGCCCAAGCCCAAGCCCAAATCCTAAACTCAGCTTATTTAAATTTCAATTTGTTTCAACATTTTTTCCATGTGGGACAAACACTTCCCACATTTTGCATACCCATTTAGGCTTATCAAAACACTACACTTTGGAGCTAATTTCTCATTCATCCGGAAATGGATTTCAGAAAGTAAATATACCATGTTCATCTCCTTGCGGAGAGAAACGCGCTTGTCTAGAGATCCGTAAAAAATTATTAGCAGAATCTATTTCAAATCTCATCCAAAGTTTATGTTTTTAATGCCCCCATTTCCAACAAAACATTCATGGGATAAAATAAAAAAGACTATATCACCCTCATTTAAGTGTAGTAGTTTAAATGATTAAGGATATAATGGTATAATAATAATAATATCACTTCTTCAGTCCCTTCCATTCAACAAAACAAAAGGATGGAAGGGCACCAGTCTTCCTTAGAGATGCCTATTCCATCCTTCCTCCTATCCCTTCCTCCTTTTTTCCATCCCTCTTACCAAATGAAGCATTAATGTGAGATAATATAAATTCTTAGAAAAATTTAGAGATATAAGTCATAAATCTATAAAAAGAAATTTCTATAAGGGATATTAGATTTTTTTATTATTATTTAATAATTATGCATGGGGATGTGGGAAATGAAATATTTTTGACGTAGATAAAAGCCATAAATATATAAAAGAAATTTTTGTAAGGGATATTAGATTTATTTTTTTGAAAACTATGCATGGGGATGTGGGAAATGAAATATTCCTGATGTAGATAAAAGAAGTGCTAGCATGAAGCAGAAGGTTATTGAAAGAATTTTAGTTCAAATAAGCAAATTTCTTCTCCGTATATGACATGATGGACACATGCTGAAAACCTTCATGTTATGAAAAAAAGGATTGAATAGGAGTTTATGAGAACAAAAGAAAAATTAATGACAAGAAAAATAAATAGGCACACATAAATGAGATAAGGATTTACGTGGTTCGGTTATGCCTACATTCCCGGGAAGAAGACAGAATAATATTTCACTATGGAAATAAAGAGATACAAGGCAAAGTGGCTCACACCCAAAACCCAATTACACCCCTTAACCTCTCACTCACTAACTGATATTACAAAATCACTCCACCCGGATGATTTTGGATGATTCCACAGCATATGGGCATAGGCTATTTATAGCTAAACAAAAGCATCTTTTGCTTGCTGATCAAGCACATGGGCTGACAAAAAACTTTTCAAAAAACAGGTTGGAAATCACGTATGGGAAGCTTGTTGAATACAATTCTTAGAGGCCAAGTTGATGATGTAGTAAATGATGTCATGGGTGATACATTTACTTGGAGCTGAGCTGTCAAATTTTGAGCCACAAAGTTTAACAAATCTCCACCTTGGCAAAAAAATTCAAATGAGCCACTATATCTCTGCTAAACAAACTGTCTTCTCCACAAAACAAATTAATTAAGAATTTTAGTTAAATTTGAGTCATCCTCAAACTTAACCTTCGGGCTCTCATTCTTCAACCCATGCATGTCTTGCGCAGCCACAAGTATACCTCCAGTATTCTTGTCCAACTCTAAATGCTTACCAAAAGCAACCTCATAAATTCCAAGTTTGACATCTCCTCCAGCACCTTTTCTAACTGCCCACAAACCACCGACTGGTAATGAAAAGTCATCTTCTCACCCTTGTGGAAAATAGGACGTCCTTGACTTTTCCTCGCACCTCTATTATGACCAACTACTTGCCTCCCACGCATCTTAATTGTGACGACCCTGGATTTTTCAACAGTGTGTCCTGTGATGACCCGTACTGTATCCAGAATGCGGAAGAAAAAGATGAAACAACAGTCTCTAGAGATACAACACGTCTGTAAGACACCAATGTGACCCTCAATGAGGTCACGGAACCCAAAAGAAACAGATGCGGAAGCGGCGTTTCAAAAACGGATAAGAATGAACCTAGGGGCAAAATGGTCATTCCGCATTGAAATGGGTGCCATCGTGCACACCATTGGAAAGAAAATGAAAATTTAATAAAGATAAACTCAAGAATCACTTGATTCAGAGTCCAGACGGCAAAGATATCAAGTTCTGAAGTCGAAGGAAGGGAAACCCTATCCCAGTTCGAACCAAAAACAGACACTACCTTACTAAAACTTGAATATCTTGAGCTACAAGTAGAATCTGAAGCTGAAATTAGTACCATTGAAAAGCTTATTTTGATGTTATCAATTTAGACTCAAGAACGGACCAATTCGGAGTTTAAACGAAGAAGATATGATAGTTTGAAGTTGGAGGTACAGTGCTGAACCAAGACACAAACACACACACACATGAACAGTACCACAAGCACTCATCCAAGGGCTTTGAGCACTCGTACAGCACACGCCCAAGGGCCAAAACTCTCTACCCCATCTTTGAGTGCTCGTACGACATTTTCGAGCGCTCGTTCTGCTAAAGGCTTAGCAGAAAATTGAATTTAAAATGTGATTTTGAGGACTTTCTGTGCCCTTTTTGGAAAAAAGTTGTAAAGTAACCCCCCTTAAAATCATAATTTCTAGCCAACCATACCAAAAGAAAACTTTATTTTTCATGTGAAAACCTTAAAATGCCCTTATGCTCAGTTTAGGCTCAAAACGGCAAAAATGTGAGTTTGCACCAAACATACATTTGACCCCAAATGCACTTCTAGGCTTACACGAACATGCACGCAAACGGAATAAGTGATTTTGAGCATGCGAGAATGGTCCGCGGCTCTTGGAAATGACCGATGCAAAATCCAACCCCCCGACGGCCAAAAAGGTGAAAATGAATTTGAAATGAAAATTTTAAAAACCAAAATTAACAAATGATTAGAAATTACCGTTTAGCCCTTTGCCACACTTCATACATGATTAATGAACGCTAATGGATGAATCTCATACACAATGCACACTCCGGTGCAAAATAATATACTAAAATGCAAAATTTTCATAAATTCCCATTAAAAGGAAAATTTAACATCCATGATATATATGTGATTTCAAAAGAAGTTTGGCCCTTGGCCTCATGTCATATACATAAAATGAGACTCAAAAAGTGTGCTTAGGCACACATTACAAGTTTAGAATCAAATATACACATTTGACAAATAAGGTTACAAATGGCATCTCATGCTAACATTTGCATGAAATGGAAACTTAAGAACTGCAAGCCATCCAAGGAATGATGAGTATCATGAACCAAGTCTTCGTACCTGAAATAGCCCCCCAGTAACTTTAGGGTGAGTAAACAAGTTTACTCGTAGAGAATGAGCATGCATCGACTCGATTTCTTACAGATTTTTAGACTATCATGAAACAATTCAAAAGGATCATGCCACATAACGTCTATATCAAGGTTAGACTCAGGGAGCATCCTAAGCTACCCTAGATCATTTCTAGTATAAATCACATTATTCATGCAATTCAATAACATAAGGACATGTTATACAAAGCAACAAGATGTAGATTCTCAAAGTTATCAACTTGAAATCTAAAATGCTAGAATAACCAAAGTGAGTCATGCCACCTAACGTCTATGCTCCAAATGAATCTATAGGATCATTCCTAAACCACATTTGAACATATAAGATATAATGTACTTAACAACATCAAAGTTCACAATGATTCACTAAAATCATAAAACATAGATGCGCTTAACAACATCAAAATGATTCACTAAAATCATAAAACATAAATGTACTTAACAATATCAAAATGATTCATTAAAATCATAAACATAGATGTACTTAACAACATCAAAATGATTCATTAAAATCATAAACATGGATGTACTTAACAACATCAAAATCGCTAATAACCAAAACCACAAGTTACAATATAAACATGATTGTTAACTTGGAATTAAATGCGAAAACAAATAGTGGAAGACTTGGACATCACGTCTCGGATTTCCGCCGAGAACTAAATAGTTATTCCAGGCATCTTCCCGCCCTAGTGCGCACAATCTCAATTGGGGAGAACTCATACCTCCCGCACTAGAGCCAAACTCTAGCCATGTCATTTGTAACAACAATGTCCCAAGATTCCAAAATAAACCAAATAAGTTCACAACTTATACATAATTTATATAATGTAAGAAAACACCTTTCATGCACAAGTAAGTTGAAACCATACAATCCATGTCTTAGAGTTTCAATTCTAAAATGGCATACATAATGTCAATTACAAAGTGTGCAATTCATTACACAAAGCAACAATATATTCCATAAAAAAAACATGTTCTCATGAATATAAATATAACAACAATGTTATCAAATGCTTAACACAAAACCAAGTGAATACACAACCAGTCCAAGTCCATGATTTGAATATAGAAACAACTTCTAAAACACAAATAGATCCATGGAGCCACTAGATAAAATTTAATTAAACAAAATAATTAAATTCCCTAAATTTCAAATCAAATTCAAATAATCTCAAATTAATATATGTTAAACAACATAACATACTTGTTATATACATCAAATCAAAAGTGCAAAATGAGCAAGATATCATCAAATAGAATTTAATTAATTTAAATCAATTAAATCTCTATATTTCAAAAGTTGTCCAAATGATCTCAAATTAATATATATCAAGCACTAAGTTATGGTCATACCATATATCAAGTCTAAAATGAAATACAAGCAAAACACAATTTACTAGAATTTAAATCAAATTAAATCCATTTAATCTCTAGATTTGAAAACCCATCTAAATCATCCCAAATTAATATATATCAAAGATCAACTCATGGCCATGCCATTTACCAAGTCTAAAATGAGTTATATGCAAGCTATGATAAATCACTAATTTCTTAAATTAACAAAAGTCATGCATACAACATGTATTTCATACAAGAGCAAGTAGAACAATTTGGAAAATAAATTATAACACCCCCTACCTCACTAGAGAAGTGTCTCTTTAGAATCCAAGGCAAATCAACACAAAATGGCAAACCCTTCAAGGGTTATGTAGAGGAGTATGAGGGGAACAAAAAGTGTTCCAAGCTTCATGGTCTAAGGTGAGTGAAAGGCCATCAAAAATCAAGGTCAAGGCCAAACGTTTCAAGCTCCACCGATGGAGGCTAGGGTTCTAATGAGGAAGGAAATGACATAATGTGAAAATGTGTGAGTGGAGGAATTATAAATCCTCCATTCACTAGGTGATCCTACACCATGGTCAACATACACATTTATGGTCAATTGCACAAAAACTCTTCTTTAAAATCATAATCCCAAAGTGGCCCAAAAATAATTGCAAGACTTAATTTGGAGCATACACTTGTCACTCATCCAAGCATCCATTGTAGGCTTAATCCTAAGCCTACACTTGTCAACCATCCAAGCCAACAAGTGCACCTATCCTAGGTCAATAAGTGGTTAAATCTCCACCCTCCACGTGTCCTCATCCAAGGCCTCAAAGTGTTTCCAGACAAATGCCAACTAGTGGACCAATGAGAGTGTGACACTTGTCACACTTTTCAAAAATTACAAAAAGGTCCTTTTTGACAATATCTTCCAAATTAAATTGCAAAATGGTCCCTAAGACGACAAATAATTACTTTACAGTAATTACACAAAACCCCAAAAGTTTAGAATATTACAAAAAAGGTTATGCATCTATACCCTTTACAAGAAAAGTAACCACTTAGCATGCTTTTCTACAAAAGTGAAAATACACATAGCATGAAATTTAAATATCGTGGATGCATGCAAAACTGGAATCAAATCCGAATACGAAAAGTGAGGTCATGCTAACAAAGTGACAACAAAGAAAAAGACGAAAAGTGAATAGTGTCACAAAAGTGAAAATGTGAAAATGACTCGGTCCTCAAAGGAAGTAGTCAATCCAAGGAAAAAAGTCTCGGAAACCATCCCCGAGCACTTAAGATGACATTAAGTGGCAAGAAACCAAACTCAGAAAGGAAAAGATCAACGGAAAAAAAATATCCATAAAAATCTGAGAAAAGGAAAGGAAGGAAAATGACCGGGTCATTACATTAATGGCACTCGAATGGACTATCTCATTGCCACCAAGATTATTGCAAGTCGATATCACACCTGTCCTCATGGGTTTGCCTCCCTGTACGGACTGCTGCAATTTCAGTTGCCATCTGAAAACGGATTTTATTCTCCCACTACGTTGTGTAATCCCCTCACAACCCTTTTGAGAACTAAAATTGTCACTCCTCTTTCTAACTCTTCTTTTGTCAAGACCCGAACACAGATTTCTGCTAGCTGTAGAAGAACCTGTAGATACTCCACCTGTTACTATATTCCCTTGGAGAAGATACAAAATTTTTCACCTTGGTGCCTTGTAGCACCACAAGAGAATCCATCGCGACTATCATTACTCAACCCTCTGTTACAACCTTGTAACCTTTGGAGTCAAGCACACCAACTGAAATAAGATTCATCTTCAGATCCAGTACATGTCACACATTTAACAATGTTCTCACCAACCCATTGTGCATTTTGATCTTGACTGTTCCAATTTCCAAAATTTTGAAAGCTTTCCTGTCCGCCTTCAAAATTGAACCACCTTTCACCTCTTTATAGGAAGAGAAAGAATTCCTACTAGGACACATATGAATGGAACAAATAGAATCAAGAATCCAACTGTCACTAAATGACATACCTGAACACGAGGTTGTCATGAGAACATAATCGTCACTTTCCAAATCACTCGTTATAGCAGTTGCCATAGAAGCTGCTTCCTGAACCTTCACTTTGCCATTCCCATTCTTTGCCTTTAGTTTGGGACAGTGATTGATGATGTGCCCTATCTCGTGACAGTAGTAACATTCCACATTTTTATGAGATTTAGATTTGCCCCTACTAGCAGAACCCCTTATCTCACCTTTGCCTCTTACAAATAAACCATCGGCCTGTTCATCTCCAATATTTCCAGACACCTTTTTCCTCAACTCCTGAGAGTTCAATGAGGATTTAATATCCTCCATACTAATAGTGTCTTTTTCATAGAACAAAGTAGTAACAAAATACTCATAGGAAGGAGGCAAAGAACACAACAAAATAAGGGCTTGATCCTCGTCATCAATTTTAATATCAGAATTTTTCAAATCCATAATAATAGAATTGAAATTATCAATATGCTCCTTAAGAGGCATACTTTCTTTCATACGAAGAGTGTAGAGTCTCTGTTTCAGGTAAAGTCTGTTAGTGAGAGACTTCGTCATATATTCAACCACAACTTTGCCGCCATGTCTTCATCAATAACTTCACACAGCACCTCATCAATTAAATTCAAAATAATCGCACTGCACGCCTTTTCATCGACCTCATCCTTGTCTTCATTGGACATAGTTATTGGCAACTTGTCCTTCTCGAACAACACCTTCTTTAGACCTTGTTGAGTCAGCAGGGCCTGCATCTTGATGTGCCAAAGACTGAAACTAATCTTGCCATCAAATTTCTCAATTTCATATCTGGTCGACATCTTAAAAACTCCCCAAAATATTTCTCGGTGAATAGTAATGTATTTGTGAACAGTGCCTGAATAGTATGTGTGAACAGTACCATGTGTGATAACAGTATCTGTACACAATACACGAACCCAAGCTCTGATACCAATTTGTTATGAAAAAAATGATTAATTGGAGTTTATTAGAACAAAAGAAAAATTAATGACAAGAAAAATAAATAGGTACACACAAACGAGACAAGGATTTACGTGGTTCGGCTATGCCTACATCCATGGGGAGAAGACTAACAATATTTCATTATGAAAATAAAAAGATACAAGGCAAAGTAGCTCACACCCGAAACCCACTTATACCCTTTAACCTTTCACTCACTAACTAATATTACAAAATCACTCAACCCGGATGATTTTGGATGATTTCACAGCATATGGGCATAGGCTATTTATAGCCAAATAAAAGCATCTTGTGCTTGCTGATCAAGCACATGGGCTGACAAAAAACTTTTTAAAACACAGCTTGGAAATCACGTATGGGAAGCTTATTGAATACAATTCTTGGAGGTCAAGTTGATGATGCAGTAAATGATGTCATGGGTAATGCATTTACTTGGAGCTGAGCTGTCAAATTTTGAGCCACAAAGTTTAACATTTCAGCATCACGCGCTGCTCGAATTGCTCCAACACGACCATCCATCGTGTTACTAGGACTGACGACATCTGCTCCTGCTCGCGCCTACATATGGAAGTGAAGATTAAGTAATTAACAATCATAAAACTGGTCAGATCATGGAAGAGTGTTTAATAAATGTAAATGTGAGCAAAAAATATGTAAGGATAAAATATTGGTATCACTCAACTTCCATGAAAATTAGAGTTACTGTTGAAAACACCATTCCCTTTTCAAATACCAATCAATATTCGTTGCTCTTTCTATCAAATTTGTCTATTATTTCTGTTCTTTTGTTCTTAATTCTCTTAGTATATTCTCTTAAGTGTTCGGGTGTGAAAAATTACACTTACACTTTGGTGCCGTTTGTGGGAAGCGTTAACAAAAAAGCCTTCTCATTTTCATTTTCATGCAACATCACTCCGAAATGGCAACAGGATCAGATGCCGCACATATACAATAACAAGAAGTCATTCAGAAGATGCGTAAGGAGATGCAAGCTTAGTTTGACATCCTTTGGTAGGCGAATGATGTTAGTACTGAGCAGATCAACTTCTTGAGGCAAACCAACGAGGCTAACATAGCGTAAATCAATGCTCTGCGCCAAGAAAATGAAAGACTTCGAGCCAATGCTCGGCAGAAAGATCCATCGATAGTCCCACGACCCGAATACCAGAATGAGCCAATGGATCTACCTTTGGTGCCTGGACTCAATAATCCCCTCCGCAGCTGAGGGTTCCACGACAACAGTTCAACGTCCAAAATGACACTCTGGATCGAAATGGTACCGAATAGACAATGAGCCAATCCTGTATCCCGAGAAACTTTACGATGGGAGAACCTCAAACCACCAAGGTCCCAGCCTCAAAAGATCATGCTTAGTCAGGAAGAAGGATGCGTAGGTCCCAATTAGTGATCAGCAATCACTAGGGGACGATTTCATTGCCAAATTCCAAAGGGAGATAGAAGAACGTATCAAGGGACTGAAGGCCCAAACACCCAAAGACATGGCAAGGGAGTTCACAGCTTTTATAGTTAAAACTCCCTTTATGGATGAAATAGAACAGGTCGCAAGGCCCAAAAAGTTTACGATGCCAAAGTTCATCAAGTTCAATGGAACTGGAGATCCTCTCCAGCATCTAGATCATTTACACTCAGGAAATAACCCCAGAGGCACGGAACGATCCCTTTATGTCTAAAATCTTTCTATCTAGTCTAACAGACATAGCCCTGGAATGGTTCAAGAACCATCCGTCCAAGTCGATTGTGACGACCCTAGTTTTTCAAGCCAGTGCGTCCTGTGATGAACTATACCTTGCCCAATAACGAATCCGAAATGCGGAAACAAAAACATAAGCAAGGTCTCTAAGGATATACAACATCCCTAAGATGACAAGGTGACCTTCCATGAGGCCACGGAACTCAACGAGAACTAATGCGGAAAAAAAAAAGATCAGAAAAAGACCAAATAAGCCCTCAAGGGCAAAATGGTCTTTTTACATGGAAACAACGTATCTAGAAATGTACATCATCCCAACGATACAATCATAACTTCTTATGAAGCCACTGAAACAAAAGGAAAACAAACGGAAATGGTGTTTTAAAAAAGGATAAATTAAGCCCCAAGGGCAAAATAGTAATTTCTAGAAATATTTGGGTACTACCGAGTACACCGTTGGAAATACAACGAAAAATTAATTAAGTTAGACTCAAGAATCACTTGATTCGGAATCCGGACGAAAGAAAAAAGTCAAAACAAAGTTTTGACATCGTCGCTGCCGTAAGTCGTGTTTTGACAGCAATGAATAGTAATCTAGGCAAAATGCTGAAATTCGTGTGCCGTTTTGAGGCACTAAACGACGTTTTCTGGAAAAACACGAAGAAAAAACCCCCCTTAAAATAATTTTTCCAAGCTGATCATGTCAAAAGTAAATTTTATTTTTAACGTGACATCCCCAAAATGCCTTATAACAGACTTTTTCAAAATATGCATGTGCGCACAGGAAATCAGATTTGACGCGGGGTTTTTTTAGACCAAGACGGCATTTTCTGAAAAAAATTTGTGAAGAAACCACCCCCTAAAATCACATTTTTTATGTGCTCATGTCAAGACCAGAATTTATTTTTCAAATAAAATTTCCAAAATGCCCCTAGATCAGATATGTCAAAAACGATGAAAAAAAAAAAGAACAACTTTGCACCAAGTGTTCATTTGACCCTAAATGGTATTGTGTGCTAAAATGATCATGCACGCTAGCGTATTTAGTGATTTTAAGTGCATGGGAATGGTCTGTGGCTCCCAAAAATGGCCGATGCAAAATACGACCTATTCGAACCTCAAAATGCAAAGAAAATGCTTTAAATGGAAAACTTGAGACCAACAAGCATCCATTTCATACAAATGTTATATTTTGTGTAAGGTGAGCATTCACGCAAATGTAATATACATATTTACATGCGTTCTAATGGCCTACGGCCTCAATGGTCGCTAAATACAAAATATCACCTACTAAACCTCAAATTTTGCCAAAAATGGCTTTTAAAAGAGAAACTTGAAACTAAAAATTTTAAAATGGTTTCAAAAGACCGTTTGGCCCTTGGCCACACTTCATGCATAAATAAAGAGACCCTATGGAAGTACTAAAGCGCATTACCCACACCCCATGCAAATATAGTGAAGTTAAGACATGCCATTTTTCTATTTTTCAATAAAATCACTTAGAAATAAAAGTACTTAGAATACAAAATGAAAGTCCTTGGCCCATGGCCTTATTATATACATGTCAAATACATCCCAAATGGTGCTCTTAAGTGCTCATTACATATTTAGAACCAAATATATAAGTTTTGACATATAAAGCTACAAATAGCATTTTACGCTAACATTTTTATGAAATAAATACTTCAAATCTACAAGACATCCCAAAGTAAATGCAAAGCCCCAAGTCTTGAATCCAGTACCTAAAAAATGTCCCCACTACGTGGGTGAGTAACATGAAGCTACTCGTAAGAGATGAACATGTAAAGACCTAGCGTTTTACAAACTTATTAAGTTGATATAAATCAATTCATATGGTCATGCCATCTAGCATCCATGTCAAAGGTGAGGCTCAGGGAACATCCTAAGCTACCTTAGAGAATTTCTAACATAAACCACATCATTTATGCAATTTAACAACATAAGAGCATATAGTGCAACCAAAGAAGGCATAGGTATTCGAAGTTATCAACTTGTAATCTAAAATGTGAAAACAACCGAAACTGTTCATGCCACCTAACGTTTATGTTCCAAATGAGTCTAACGAATCATTTTAGGCTACATTAAACAATTAATACCCAAATTACAATATCAATGCAATTTTAACTAACATTGAACTTTTAATACAACACATCAAGGCATAGATTATCAAAGTTAACGACTTGAAATTTAAAATACGGAAACAAGAAGTTATAACAATTTAGTGCTATTAACTTGTATTGAAAAGTAAGGTATGCAAGTTACTAAGCACATGTATACTACACCTAATTGAAATGTCAGACACCACATCGCAAGCTATAAATAATCCATATTAAACAACTTGAAATTAAATGCGAAATCAAGTAGTGGCGGAAAGACAAGAACATATGGTATCAATGACCAAACAAGCTGATCTCGGGTTACTAGCCCACAAGGTACTACCTAGTGCTCACTAAACCCGAAATCAAATTGTATATTGGTGTTTTAGGGTTACTAGCCCTCAGGGAACCACCCAATGCGCACTATATGTTGTAAAGGGAGCTCTCATCCCCCGTACTAGAGCCATGCCCTAGCCGTAACATATTACAATGTCCTTGTAAGCTTTCTTGAAATTAAGAAGTTGTGCATTAAGGTATAATACATATACACAATATATTACTACCACGCACAAACAAGTCAAGTAAAACACACAATATTCATCCTATGTCTTCAAGCTACAATGGCAAACGACATGTCAAATATATAATGTGTGTATAAACAAGTTAAACTATAACTTCTACTCATAGAATACTATAATGTAATCATACAACAAGTTTCAAATTTACAAGTTAAGCATGAAAACAACTTCAATACCTAACTACCTCAATAGAAGCATATAATGAAATTTGATTAAATTAAAAAATTAAATTCTCAAGAATACAAAGTTACTCCAAATATTCTAAAATTAATATAAGTTAAAGGTCATAGCAAGGCCTAGTTTAATAACGCTTTACAAGTTATTTCTACCTAACTCACAACTAGGTAAATTAAACTTCATACAAGAAAATAATTAAATAAAGTTCTTCACACTTATTCAAATATTCTCATTTTCATATATGTTAATGATCAAATTAAGGCCTACTTTAATTTCACATTGTAAGTTCATTCCAAGCTAGGTACAACCATGTGAATTAAATTCCATACAAAGAAAATAATTAAATAAAAGTCTCAAAATCTATTCAATTATTCTCAATTTAATGTATATGATAAAACATGTCAAGCTCATCAATAATATCAAGTTAAAAATCCAATGAAGTGAGTAGAACACTTAAAATAAAATTAATTAACCTAATTAATTAATTTTCTCTACATTTTAAAATGACTCCGAATATTCTCAAATTCACATATGTTAAAGAACATACTAAGGCTTAATTTAATATCACATTACAAGTTGATTCCATGCCAGTTACAACCATTTGAATTAAATTTTCATAAAGATTAAATAAAAGTTGCAATACTTATTCAAATCCTCCCAATTTAATATATGTAAATAAACATATCATGGCCTAATTTAATAGCATGTCATAATTTAATTCTAAGCTATATACAACCATGAGAATTAAATCTTATACAAAGAAAATAATTAAATTAAATTCTAGATAAAATATCTAGGCATGCATACAAGTTGTATAAGCTTATAAAACAATCAATATAACATTTATTTAAAACTAAAACATCCCCTACCTCACTTTGAGATGAAATCTCAAATCCCCACAGGAAGAAAATCGCTCCGAATCCGACGATACTCCTAGGTTATGCTGGGAACTATGAGGGAAGCCACTTTAACCCTTGAGGCATCATGAAAATCGAAACCCGAACTTAAAACCCGAACTCAAAAATGGTTGGAATCGGCTTCTAATAAAGGAGAAAGGACCGCCTCGCCAAAGCCTGCGATAAACATTAAGGTACTACGACATTTTACAAAGGGGAAAAAGGTTAATTTAAGAGAAAAAGGGTGGCTGTAATGACCCGGTCATTTCCCTTCTTTTCTTTTTTTGGCAAATTTCTTTTTTCGTCTTTTCCCTATTTCGTCCTTTAGTCGTTTTTCATTTTTCCTTACATAACCTCACTTTTTGTGCTCGGATTTGATTCTAGCTTTGCATACATCCATGATATTTCATTTCCGTGATATCTACATTTTCACTTTTGTAGAAAAGCATGTTAAATGTTTACTTTTCTTGTAAAGGGTATAAATACATAACTTTTGGTAATTACTCTAAACTTAAGGGGTTTTTGCGTAGTTAAATAAAGTAATTATTTTTCGTCTTAGGGACCATTTTGTAATTTAATTTGGAAGATATTTTTAAAAATGACCTTTTCGTAATTTTTGGAAAATGTGACAGTGTCACATTCTCATGGTGGCACTTTTTAGCATTGGGGTGGAGTGACTTGGAAGCATGATCTCACGACACATGGAGGGTAGAGATTCACCCACTTGTTGGCCTATGATAGGTGCACTTGTTGGCTTGGATGGTTGACAGGTGTAGGTGTGGGATTAAGTCTAGGAAGGAACCATGGATTTGTGACAAGTGTAGCCTTACAATTTGGTCTTACATTTGTGTGCGTGTGAGAGGTAGTGTAAGAGAACATAGTGAGTGGAGGAATGCTAAATCCTCCACTCACCTCACTTTATTGTGTTATCTTCACCACTTTATTCTCAAGCCCTAACCTAGCCTCCATTGAAAGAAAAAGTTGACTTAGAGCTTTGACTTCATTTTTGACCTCCTTTCACTCACCTTAGACCATTAAGCTTGGAATACAAAAGCCTTGCCTCATCTTCCTCTTCATAACCCTAGAAGGAAAAACTTGAAATTCCTTTGTTTCCCTTGGATTCAAGAGGAACAATCCTCTTGTGAGGTAGGGGTGGTTGTATGTTTATCCTCTTTGGGTTTTATATATATTGGAGCTTGATTTATATTGATTACATGCTTTTTAAATTCTTGTACTTGCATATAAATAGAGGTTTGATATGCTTGACTTAGGATTTGTAAATTTAAGCATGTATATGACTATTAAATTGTATAGGTAGATTATTGTTTAATGATTTGCCTAATACTTGTGATTTCATTGAGGGTTATTATGAATATCTTGAAATTACACTTATGTTGTTAAGTGATATAGATTTCATTGAAAGCTTAGTATGAAAATCTTGCACGTGGCACTTATAACTACTTGTAGGTAGATTACTATATTGCATGATTTGCAATTGTGGCCTACATTGATAGTAAATTTATATAACATGATATGTAGTATCATTAACTTGCTACTTTAGTCATGTAACCTTAAGACATGGGTTGTGTGGTTTTACCCTACTTGTGCTTGGTAGGTAGTTTCATGCATTGAGATTGCATAAATGTCATGAACTTGTTGATTTTTGGAAGCTTGTAAGGATATGAAATGTTTGATGGCTAGGGTTTGGCTCTAGTATGGAGGATAAGAATTCTCCTAAGTCATAGTGCGCACTAGGTAGTACCTTGTGGGTTGTAATTACCCAAAATAACTTGTATGGTCTCATGGCCACATATCCTAGTCTTTCCATTATTTGATTTCGTATTACTTTCTAAGTTGTAAATCATAGATTTCTTGTAGCTTGTGATTTGGTAATCTTAGTTATTGTACTTGTCTTGTATACTTAGATGCTACATGTTTATCATTTCAAACATTTGTATAGTTTGAGATGATCCCTTAGAGTACCATGGAAACATAGACATTAGGTGGAATGCACCCTTGTGATGGTCTATGTTTGGTTCACATTATACTTAAAACTATAGGGTATGCACATGCACCATATCGTACTAGTAACTTGATTACTCACCCTAGTCGTTTGGGTTATTTTGAAGGTAAAGAAACTTTGTTTTGGGATGCATCAGTCTTGATGTATTTTGTTGTATTTTTGAAAACATGCAAGTGTTAGCATGTAGTATCATTTTGGTGTAAAATGCTATTTTTGTCTAGAAATATGTAATGTGTACCTAAATACACTTTTTAATGCTTAAATAACATGTATGTATTGAGGCCAAGGGCTAAGCATGTTTAATTTAGCACTTGTAGTCATTTGGTACCATTTTTTTTGCTTTAAGAATGCATTTAAACAAACTTTGGAGGTTTAGCAAGTAAGATTCTTGTAAATGATGTGTATGAGGCCTTGGGCTGTTGTTCTATGTATAAATAATACATATTAAGGTTGTTAACATGTCCACACATCCATATCTCATTGAAAATTAGTTTTATAACATTCAATTTTGAACCAAATCATCATGGGATTCAAAGTATAGGTTGAACCTTAACACCTTAAGCTTATAACAGGCCTTACAACAGTTTTTCGAGGTGTTTCGGTCGACCGATGGCCCATTTCGGTCGACCGATGCCTCAATTTGGTCTACCGAACCAACCAACCCTCAAAAACATGATTTTAGAAAAGTTTTTGTGAGTTTTGGTAGACTGAAACTCTATTTCGGTTGACCGAAACAGCCCTCACACGCCAACCTTTCAGGTTAGGTTTCAGCACTGAAGTTCCAACTTCAAATGATCATAACTTCTTCATTTCTAATCCAAATGGGGTGATTCTTGAGCCTAAACTCAAGTATTTTGAGTTAGCATTCCAATGGTACCTATGCTAATCTCTGATTCAAATTAAAGTGGGAGATATTAATATTTTAGTGGGATAGTGTCAGTTTTTGCTTAAACCGGGAAAGGGCAATTTGTGAGATTCTTGGCCAATGTTCTTGGAACCTCTTGGAATATTGTGAAATGATTAGATTAGATTGTATTAACCTTATTTGACTTGTTTAGAGTTAAATTTCCCTTCTTAATTATAAATTGACCATTTTGCCCTTGATTAACGAATTTTGCCCGTTTTGACTCCTAATTCTTTTTTTGCTCTCTTTAACTTCCGTGGCTTCATGGAATGTCACATTGGTGTCTTAGAGATGATTTATATCTCAAAGGACTTTAGTTTCATCTTTTGCTTCTGCATTTCGAATCCATTATCGGGTTAACTTTCAGGTCATCACTAATACACCGGGTTGAAAAACTTGGGTCACGATAGTGGTAGCCCCCTTGGGCTACCATGGCTAATTTGCAGTAGTGTGAGAAGAAGCAGATGAAATGTTTTTATTTTTATAACCCCTTATTTATAGTAAAACCCTAAAAGTGTCCAAAAAGGGCCCCGCCAGGTCCAGAAAAGTGGAATTTACGCTAATGGGCTCAAACGGTAAAACACAGTGAACAAAAAAGAACTGAAATGAAAAAAAAATGAACAACAGAAGAAACGGCGTCAAAAATTGAGTCCCGTGCAGAAAGATATGCCCCGAATAAGTTCGACGCTAACTAGGGTCGAAAATCCTAAAACTGGGGAAAACGACCGGAAGGAAATTATAATGGTACAAGACTTGACGAAATGTGAAAATAAATCCCGTACAAGAATCCAGGCTCAAAATGAGGCATTTTGTAATAACTTTTGTTAATTGTACAATGGCTCCTCTAAGAAAGGATAACTGCAAAACTACCCAGAATGAAAATATCTTTTGGAAGATATTTTCTTAAAAACCCCTAATCAAAATATCTCCAAAAGATGTTTATAAAAAACACCCCAAGAAACATCAATGTTTCTAAAGAATCCTTTCATCCATACTTCTGCGGGAGAAAGAAACAACCGACGAGCTTTTCTCCAAAAGTAAAGTTACGCATTTCCAAGAAATCAACTGAAATGAAAACTTGTGAAGTTAAAACTCAACTCCAAACATGAAAAGTGAGGTTGTGCCAATAAAGTGACAAACGGAAAAAAGACGAAAAGTGAATAGTGTCAAAAAAATGAAAAATGTGGAAATGACTCAGTCCTTAAAGAAAGTTGTCAATCCAAAGGAAAGAGTCTCAGAAACCATTTTCAAGCACTCGAGATGACATTAAGTGATGAGTAACCGAACTCAGAAAAGAAAATTTATCCGTAAAATTTCAGAAAAAAGGAAAGGAAGGAAAATGACAGGGTCATTACATCGATCTCAAACTTTGAGACACTATACATCGCATTTCTAGCCCAGTACTGTAAAAAAAAAAAAAAAAAGAAACCATTGCTAGTCTCTTCACAATTCAGCAGATGAAAGGGGAAAGCCTCATGACCTTTCTCACTCGGTTCAACATGGAATCTTCAGGCATTCCGGATTGCAACTAGGATATGGCTATAGAGGCGTTTAAGATAGATGATACAAGGTACACGTTTCCATTCCTCGTTAGTAAAAAAGACTCCGTGATGGTCACAACTTGTTACCACTTAAAATTACCACTTGCAGTAGCACATATATCAATGTACAATAGGGCTATTATAAGGGTTTGTCGAAAGATTGCTAATTTATGGCAACCAAAATTGAAAAATCACTTCAAGTTTGATTAGAGATATAATGATTTGATTTGTTTGTCACTTAACATGAAATTAAAACTTAAAACAGAAAGTAAAATGATTCAATTGATTTGAGAAAATAAAGAGAGAAGGCTAGGGAATTGACTTCACCTAAACCTTATAAACATGCTAACTTGCATTCAACTTGGGGATAAACTAATATGTATATAAAATGATATGTAGAAGTATAAAACAACCATAACATCTTCCAGAAATTTATACATTTCAGGACTAAACATAACCCATCTTTGGTTGGTATTACTCATCCATCTAAACTAAGTTGTGGTATGAAACATCTTTCCTAACTATGGCCTATCAAGGTCTTTCAATTGTATGTTGAAGCATATGAAATTTGATTATCTATTATAAATTATCTTCAGTTGGTATGGACCATCTACCTAACATAAATTAACCTAAAAGTGTAGCATGGTCCATCTTCCTTAAGTATAATCTATACAAATTATCAATTAACATGCCAATATAACCATTTCATAAATTCACATTCCCATTGTTACTATTGGAATATAAAGTGTATCATTATGCCAATACGAATTCTAAGACAAGATATACATATCAATATAACTATCTATGCAAATGAAAATCACATACATTATTTCAATGTAAAGAGACATCAGTTCAATGTAAATAACTTCTAATTTATGAAATCAAATATACACAAGAGGAATCCCCAAATTGAGAAGACAATTACAACATGTTTACTCAGTCTAAGTTACATCAACTCCCTAGGAGAGGAATTAGTTCCTCATGGACATAGCTGCAGCTTCAAGGATTGAAGAAGAAGAAGATTTCCTCTGCAGCCCCATTGTTGCAAAACTTAGCATAAAACCTAGAAAAACTCTCCTCCTCCCTGCAATATACTTTTCAAAGTATATCCATTTGATACAAGCCTTTTGCCTCCTCTTAAACTCAAAATGGGCTGCCTAACAACCCTAGCCCGTTGAAATTCGAAAATCCTAAAAAAGAGGAACAAACTTTGACAAAATCAACGTTGGGCCAAGTAGGCTAGCATCCGGACATGAAGGCTAGCGTCCGGAAGTGAAGGCTGAGTGTATGGCATCCGGATGCCATATCCTGTGTCCGGATGCGAAGGCTGAGTGTATGGCGTCCGGACACTATATCCTGCGTCCAGAAGCGAAGTGAATGCATAGCCCCAAATGCAACTTGTTTTACATTTCTTTAGCTTGGACCATTGAGTCCTTCTTCAACCTAATGTGTTGTTGAGAGTTTCCATAGGTACATTGGAACCTCTTTTCTTGACTAGCCTTAGATGTTGACACCCGGAGTGCATTTGATCTTCAAAAGCTCTTAAAGTCTTCTTTTTTCTTTCTTTTTGGAGAGAACACCTGAAAATAGACAAAAACACAAAAATGAAGAGAATCTATATACAAATACCAAATAATGGACTTAACTAATGAGATTAAGGGCACTTAAATATATAATATTCAGCGCTTATCGCACCCCAAACTTATATTTTGCTAGTCCCTTAGCAAAAGAAAAATGAAACACACCATAAACTATCCACATTTCTCCTCTTTCATAGGAGTGACGATTGCATTTAGCATATGTAATAAGCCTTTTAAACCTTAGGTATCCCTAGAGGACGAGTGAAGTCTCGTGAGGGTTTACCAGAATTGATACCCACAAACATTAAGTAACTAGGCTCATTCTAGTATACATTGAAACATGTGACTTTGGGGAAAAACTCTATCATGAAGACTACAACAAGTATGCATATAATGACATCTCAAAATAATATTCAATTCCTAGTATTCATGCATCAACAAACTAGTCCACATATATGATCTTCAATATCTCATTTATAATAGAATTTCATCTTAAGTTCCTTAGAAGTGAACCGGAATTTAATTTTCTATTTATAAAGCAATTTTAACCCTTTTATGGCTCATACAATGTCTTCCACATCCTTAATTAATCTTTTGAAATCATAATCCAAGGCATTAATTTATTTGAACACATTTTGTGTTGCTTTTTTTTTTTTTTTTTTAATATATATATATTTTTTTATTATGCATGACCATGTGCAATGTCTAAGTTCCTTAAGCTCTCTAATCACCCCATGTAACAAGCGTTGAGCTAACAACTCCCAAACCAGATGGTCTTAGGGCATTAAGTGTAAAGACATTCCTAAGGGCGTAATGACTCAAATGGTTAGGCTACAAACTCAAACCAATCATACATCTTACATTATTTCCTTGTCTTCCTTTTTAATCAGTTGACATATCGAAAGAATGCAGTTTTATTTATTTATTTTTTCAATGCCAAGGATTATTTCATTCATACAACTTACTAATTTAGGGAGCCAATTAAGTAAAACCACAAGAAAGGGAATGCAATTTCCAGTGTGCTCAATGTGCATTGTGAAGTCACTTAGAGATGAAAGACTCCAAAATAAAATATTTAAATCACGTAATTGACCTTTTCTCATTTGAACAATCATGCTAGCAACTTTCAATCATTCCTTGATATCATATATAAGCATACAAATTGTATTAATTACATAGATCCCCCCCCCCCCCAACTTAGTTCCAACAATACCAAAAATCATTTGCCTAAACATAGAATTATTATTATTTTATTTATTTATTTTTTTATTTTTTATATATCAACAATAAAAACACATCTAACAATGACAAAATGCATATGAATAGTTAACTCTCAACACCCCCAAACATAAATGATACATTGTCCCCATTGTATGAAGACAAGTATAGAAACTAAGCATGCATAGAAGTGTAAAAAGAAAGAAACTACCGGGTGCGAAACAGTGATTCCGTTGCATCCAGTCGCATTCAAAATGCCAAAGTTTGTAATGAACCGGTCATTTTCATTCCTCTCCTTTTCTCAGATTTTCACAAATATTTTTTTTTTCCGTTGATCTTTTCCTTTCTGAGTTCAGTTTCTCATCACGTAGTGTCATCTTGAGTACTCAGGAATGGTTTCTAAGACTCTTTTCCTTAGATTGATGACTTCCTTTGAGGACCGAATCATTTTAACATTTTCACTTTTGTGACACTATTTACTTTCATCTTTTTCTCGGTTATCACTTTGTTGGCATAACCTCACTTTTCGTGTTCGGATTTGATTCTGGTTTTGTATGCATCCACGATATTTAAATTCCATACTATGTGTATTTTCACTTTTGTAGAAAAGCATGCTAAGTGCTTACTTTTCTTATAAAGGGTATAGACGCATAATATTTTTGTAATTTTTTGAACTTTTGGGGTTTTTGTGTAATTACTGTAAAGTAATTATTTTTCATCTTAGGGACCATTTTATAATTTAATTTGGAAGATATTTTCAAAAAGGACCTTTTTGCAATTCCCGAAAAGTGTGACAAGTGTCACACTCTCATTGCTCCACTTGTTGACATGTGTGTGGAAACACTTTGAGGCCTTAGATGAGGACATGTGGAGGGTGGAGATTTAACCACTTGTTGGCCAAGGATTGGTGCACTTGTTGGCTTGGATGGTTGACAAGTGTAGGTTTGAGAATAAGCCTAAGATAGGGCCTTGGATTTGTAACAAGTGTATGCTCCAAATTAAGTCTTGCAATTGTTTTTGGACCACTTTGGGATTATGGTTTTAAAGAAGGGTTTTTATGCAATTGACCATTAATGTGTGTGTTGACCAAGGTGTAAGAGCACATAGTGAGTGGGGGATTTCTATTTCCTCCACTCACACATTTTCACATTATTTCATTCCTTCCTCACCAAAAATCCAAGCCTCCATGGATGGAGCTTGAAGCCTTAGGTCTTGACCTTGATTTTTGAGAGCCTTCCATTGATTTCCAAGCTTAACCTTGGGAATACTTTTTGTTCCCCTCATCCTCCACTTCATAACCCTTGAAGGGTTTGTCATTTTGTGTTGATTTGCCTTGGATTCTAGAGAGACACTTCTCTAGTGAGGTAGGGGGTGTTATAATTTATTTTTCCAAGTTATTTTACTTGCTCTTATATGAAATATAAGTTGTATGCATGACTTTTTGTTAATTTGAGAAATTAGAGATTTATCATAGCTTGCACATAACTCATTTTAGACTTGGTAAATGGCATAGCTACGAGTTGATCTTTGATATATATTAATTTGGGATGATTTAGATGAGTTTTCAAATCTAGAGATTAAATGGATTTAATTTGATTTAAATTCTAGTAAATTGTGTTTTGCTTGTATTCCATTTTAGACTTGATATATAGTATGACCATGACTTAGTGCTTGATATATATTAATTTGGGGTCATTTGAATAACTTTTGAAATCTAGAGATTTTATTGATTTAAATTAATTAAATTTTATTTCATGATATTTTGCTCATTTTGCACTTTTGATTTGATGTATGTAATAAGCATGTTATGTTGTTTAACATATATTAATTTGAGGTTATTTGAATTTGATTTAAAATTTAGAGAATTTAATTATTTTGTTTAATTAAATTCTATCTAGTGGCTCCATGGATCTATTTGTGTTTTAGAAGTTCTTTCTATATTCAAATCATGGACTTGGACCGTTTGTGTATTCACTTAATTTTGTGTTGAGCATTTAATAACATTGTTGTTATATTTATATTCATAAGAACCTATTTTCTTTATGGAATATATTGTTGCCTTATGTAATGAATTGTACACTTTGTAATTGACATTATGTATGCCATTTTAGAATTGAAACTCTAAGGCATGAATTGTATGGTTTCAACCTACTTGTGCATAGAAGGTATTTTCATGCATTATATAAATTATGTATAAGTTGTAAACTTATTTGGTTTATTTTGGAGTTTTGGGACATTATTGTTACAAATGACATGGCTAGAGTTTAGCTCTAGTGTTGGAGGTATGAGTTCTCCCCAATTGAGATAATGCGCACTTAAGGTAGTCTTCCCTGTAGGTTAGTGCCCGAAATAACCATTGAGGTCTAGGCAGAATTCCGAGCTTAGATGTCCAAGTTTCACTATTTGGTTTCGCATTAAATTCCAAGTTGACAATCATGTTTAATTGTGACTTGTGGTTTTGGTTATTGGCGATTTTGATGTTGTTAAGTACATCCGAGCTTTATGATTTTAATGAATCATTTTAAATTTCGATGTTGTTAAGTACATCCGAACTTTATGATTTTAATGAATCATTGTAAACTTTGATGTTGTTAAGTATATCTATGCTATATTGTTCAAATGCAACTTAGGAATGATCCTATAGATTCATTCGGAACATAGACGTTAGGTGGCATGACCCACTTTTGTTGTTTTTTGTATTTTAGATTTCAAGTTGATAGCCTTGAGAATCTATATCTTGTTGCTTTGTATAGCATGTCCTTATGTTGTTTGGAATTGTATGAAGGGTGTGAATTGTGCTAGAAATGAGCTACGGTAGCTTAGGATGCTTCCTGAGTTTCACACTCGACATAGACGTTAGGTGGCATGATCCTTTTGAACTGTTTCGTGTTAGTCTAAAAATCTTTAAGAAATCGAGTCGATGCATGCTCATTCTCTACGAGTAAACTTATTTACTCACCCCGAAGTTACTGGGGGCCTGTTTCAGGTATGAAGACTTGGTGCATGATGTTCATCATTGCTTGGATGATAGTTGACTTGAAGGCTTTAGTTCTTGTAAAGGTTGGCTTGAAATGCCATTTTAGCCTTAATTGTCAAAATGTGTATTTTTTATTCAATATATGTAATGTGTACGTAAGTACACCCTTTACAATGTATTTGACATGTATGAGATGAGGTCCGAGGCCAATAAGATGTATCTTGTATCCTATGTAATTTATGGAAAAATGTTAAGTTATTGTTTCACCATGTTTGCATCGGGTGTGGGAATTCCATTTTGATTCTTCCGTAGGATCTCATTAGTGATGTATGAAGTGTGGCCAAGGGCCAAACGGTAATTCAAAACCATTTCATGATTTTGGTTTTCATTTTTTTTATTCTAAATTCATTTTTGCCTTTTTGGCCGTCGGGGGGGTTGGATTTTGACTTGGCCATTTTCAGGAGCTGCAGATCATTCCCGCGCGTTCAAAATTACTATTTACGTTTGCATGCATGATCGTTTTCATGAAAGACCCTTTCGTTTATGTTTTGAGCCTCCTATGGACTCATTTCACTTATTTATTGAAAAATCTTGCTTAAGGCCATTTTGGGGATTTCCTTTGGGAAATAAATTCCGTTCTCAACTCCATCACATAGAAAATGTGATTTTAGGGAGAGTTTCTTATTCGTGTTTTTCCGAAAAATGTCATATTGACCTCTTAAACTGCGTTCTAAGTCCAATTTTCTGCTCAAAGCACTGTTCCTGCATTTTTTGAGGTTCCAGCCCATGCTGCTGCCCCATTTGGCTAGTCCCCGCAGCCATTTGGCTGGTACCCATGGCTTACTACCGCATTGGGTGGGCCCCCGTAGGTTTTTGGCGGGCCCCCGCGGATATTGTTCCTGCTCCAGACATTTTTTTTCAACGAGCCATATCTCACTCGTTTTAACTCCGAATTGGTCCGTTCTTGAGTCTAAACTGACCATGTTGAAATAAGCTTTCCAATGGTACCAATTAGAGCTTCAGATTCTATTTTAAGCTCAAGTTATTCATGTTTTAGTGAAGTAGTGTCAGAATTTGGTTCGAACCGGGATAGGGTTTTCCTTCCTTCGACTTCGGGACTTGATATCTTTTCTGTCTAGACTCCAAACCAGGTGATTCTTAAGTCTAACTTCATTAATTTTTCATTATCTTTCCAATGGTACTAGTTTTAGTTTCAGATTATTCTTCTAGCTCAAGATATCCTTGTTTTAGTGAGAGGGTGCCGGATTTGGTTTGAACCAGGATAGGGTTCATCTGGGATTTCTCTTCCCTTGGCCTTGGGACTTCATGTGAAGTTACCAAAGGATGTTTTAGGATGTTTTAGATCTAATTTGACTTGTTGAAAGTTAAATTCCTTCCTCTTAAGGTAAAATGACCATTTTACCCCTAGCTCTTCTTTTGTAGGGTTTTGATGCCCTTCTCTTCATTTTATTTCTGTTAAGTCTCAAAACTCTTTTAGAGTCCATTCTTGTTCTCTAGGGATGACGTACATCTCTAAGGACTTGTCTTTGTTTTGCTTCCGCACTTTATTCATTTGAATTCCGTGGCTTCATAGGGAGTCATCGTGGTGCCTAGGGATGGCGTACATCTCTTGAGGCCATTTTGCTGCTTTTGTTTCCGCATCTTGGATCCGGTTTGGGTCATCATAGGACACACTGGGTTGAAAAATTCAGGGTCACCACAGGTGGTATCAGAGCTCCTAGGTTTGAATACCTTGGACGACGGGTTTTGGGTGCATATCATGGTTATGTTGACATGCTCTATGTGCTTATATGCTTCATGATAACATGTTTTGATTTGATAACATGTTTATGTGCTTATATGCTATATGTGGTATGCTAACTATATAGCTTGCTTGGATTCCATTGTAAAGAGCACAACATATGATGTATACTAGATTAGATTTGTATATGCATAACTGTGTTACATATTCGGCATGACACGAGATTGGTCATTGAGGCATGAGTTGAGGTTGATGGTGATTGAAGTCACAGTCTCGTGGTAGTATAGGTTGTTGTCGACCTAGCATTGGTTTTGAGATAGGTGGTGAGACACCTTTTGTTTAGGCTCTCGGGAGGTGAGTCATTTGGCGTTGCCGTAGTGCTGGATTTGTTAGTTTTGGGCCATAATGGGGTTATGGACCTCTTAGGATCCTTAGTTGTTTTGGAAGGTTCCTCTGAGATTGTGATTTTCGTGGGCGGGTGCATGGCATTGTCATACTACCGTACTGGCTAGCTACAAATGTATCAGTTTTTGTTATGATAAGCGTAGTCCTTTTGGTTAGCGATGATGTGAGTTTTGTTTTAAGCGTCTGGTGTTGAGACAGTGATTGATGGTCGTTTTGAGGACGATTTTGGAGATTGATTCGGTTGTCTGATTGTATGGCTAAAGTAGCCATTTTGTTTGAGTTCTCTTTGTGTGATGATGCTTTTGGGATCGAGTCGATTGATCGATGTTTTAGGTTGGTGAGAGCATTGTATTGTTAGTGTCATTTACAGTGTCACCTCTAGATTCGGAGTTGGATTGTTAGAGTCTTACCATTGTGGTAAAGGCTCACGTTTGTTTTGAGACAAGTTGTTGTCGCATTGGTTTTTGGAGACAGTTATGGCTAGGACTGGTCTTTCCTTTTTCTTAGACACTCTAGGACACGATGTCCATGGGGTTCATTGTTGCATCGTTTTGTTTTCTGCAGTTTCGTTTACTACCATGTTAGTAGTATGATTTCTGATATTGTGATGCATGAGTAGGTGGAAGTGTATCCACATTAGTCTTCTTATTGTGTGACATTAGCATACCTTCTTTATATGCTTAGAGATGCCATGTTGTTGCTGTACTTTAGTGACATGATTTTGTGCTTACGTGGAGACGTGTTGTATGTGCCATTGATTTTATCTATGTGATTAGATTTACTTTTTGGTAGTTGCATTCCTTGTCATATGCATGACTTCCATATTTGGTTCTCCCTTTTTTTCCCCTTTCGTGTTTGTCGTGTTGACATTTGTAGGAGAATAGGGTTTCTTCTCTTTCTTTGTTTAAGCAAATGGACTTCACAAGGAGTGAGTCTCTTCTCTTCGTCGCCTTGTACACGGTTTTGGGTTTGGTTGGTCCGTTAGGATCACCATTGTTGCCTTGAGTCCTTGGTGAGGATTTGGTTAATCTTGGTCGACTTACTTCCATGTAGGGGGTGAAGTCTTTGACCTTATTGTCTCTTATTTTGAAGATGGAGTATTGGTGTTATCCTTCTTAGGACTGGTGATTCCCTTTCTTTCATGTCTTCCCTTGCGGAGTTTTGCCGTGGTTGTTGACGGAGTTGTGGTGCTCAGAGTGAGTGGATTGGTGCGAGATCATTTTACGGGGACTTGTGTCCATTTCATTAAGGATTTATTTGATTCATAAGGTAAGCTCGATGCTCTTTTGAGAATGTCTTTTAAAGACTTGTTTCAGTTTTGGAGACCTGGATGTGGTCGACTCTTAGGAAGAGTTTTAAAAGATCGTTGTTGGATCTAACTTGTTTGTGAAATTTTTCCATCCTAGTTATGACTATGCGTGGTTTTGAGGAATCGTAGTTCCAGTAGTTGTTTATGGATCGATGGAAATTAAGGAATTTTGATTTAGATTGGTGATGCCAAGCATGGTTTTGAGAGATTTATTTTGTGACCTTGGTTGTCAAGGTTTTGATGTATGTGCCACTTAGTGGACTTGTATTTCGAGGATTTAGTTATCCATGATAGGGATATGGATCCGATGTTTGATTACGGTGTGATCTTGTAATTGATCTGTTTCAGGGAGATATAAAGGACTTTCGATGAAATGCCTTGTAGTGAGGTTCGTTTTGATTTCTGGAGGTTTCAATTTGCTTTTCAGGCTTTGAATTCTTGATTAATGTTGTTGGTAATAGTATTTTGAGACATTAGAGATGTTGGTTTTGTTGTATTGAGGATTTAAGGCCTTAAGCGTAGCGGTACCTATGGCATTGTTGTCAAAGTTTCGGGATTGGCCAGGATGGTCCGGCCGGACAGCTTTAGACCATACATCAACTCTCACAAAATGTTGGTCTCCGTAGTGCTTTTGGTAATGATCATTTTGACATTGATGTCATTTGTATCGAGAGGTTTCATGGGTCAACCTAGTGGGGGCAGGTTATGAACTAGTGCCTTATACTATCATGCTACCATACAACGTTGTGTGTTGTGGGTGAGTGCTAGTTGCCGTCGATGCTACCTTACTGACGAGTGAGTGTGGACGGGCACTAAACATTGTCATTGCTACCACACATTTGAGTACGTCGTGGGCGGGTTCTGGTCGCTATTCGTACTGCCATGTCGTCTTTGTTCAGTACCCTGATTTGATACGTGGTTATTTTGGAGTCCTTTTTGGTGGATGTTTTTGGATCCGCATGATGGTTCAGCAGGAAGGATGATTACGGTTGTTGTTTTCCGTTCCTTTGTCTGACCTTGGGTCCTGTGTGTGACCTTTGACTTGTTGTGTGGCCATGTAGTCACTTTTCCTTTGAAAGGTTGTCTTGTCATGAGCACGTGGGTGCAAATGACACTAGGTTGTGGGGTTCCTTTCAGCTTTGGGGTCGCTGGTGTAGCGTATTGTGTGGGATACTCGGAGACGTACTCTGTAGTTTTCCTGGTTTCACCTTTTGTTGGTTGGGGCTGGATTTCGGGGACAAGATCCCTTTAAGGTGGGAAGGTTGTAATGACCCGGTCATTTTCATTCATCTCCTTTTCTCAGATTTTCACGAATATTTTTTTTTTTTTTCGTTGATCTTTTCCTTTCTGAATTCAGTTTCTCGTCACTTAGTGTCATCTTGAGTACTCGGGAATGGTTTCTGAGACTCTTTTCCTTGGATTGATGACTTCCTTTGAAGACCGAGTCATTTTCACATTTTCACTTTTGTGACACTATTTACTTACGTCTTTTTCTCGACTGTCACTTTGTTGGCATAACCTCACTTTTCGTGTTTGGATTTGATTTCGGTTTTGCATGCATCTACGATATTTAAATTCCATACTATGAGTATTTTCACTTTTGTAAAAAAATATGCTAAGTGCTTACTTTTCTTGTAAAGGGTATAGACGCAAAACATTTTTGTAATTTTCTAAACTTTTGGAGTTTTTGTGTAATTACTGTAAAGTAATTATTTTTCGTCTTAGGGATCATTTTGCAATTTAATTTGGAAGATATTTTCAAAAAGGACCTTTTTGCAATTTTCGAAAAGTGTGACAAGTGCCACACTCTCATTGGTCCACTTGTTGACACGTGTATGGAAACACTTTGAGGCCTTGGATGAGGACATGTGGAGGGTGGAGATTTAACCACTTGTTGGCCAAGGATTGGTGCACTTGTTGGCTTGGATGGTTGACAAGTGTAGGTTTGAGAATAAGCCTAAGATAGGGCCTTGGATTTGTAACAAGTGTATGCTCCAAATTAAGTCTTGCAATTGTTTTTGGACCACTTTGGGATTATGGTTTTAAAGAAGGGTTTTTGTGCAATTGACCATAAATGTGTGTGTTGACCATGGTGTAAGAGCACATAGTGAGTGGAGGATTTCTATTTCATCCACTCACACATTTTCATATTATTTCATTCCTTCTTCACCAAAAACCCTAGCCTCCATGGATGGAGCTTAAAGCCTTAGGTCTTGACCTTGATTTTTGAGAGCCTTCCATTGATTTCCAAGCTTAACCTTGGGCATATTTTTTGTTCCCCTCATCCTCTTCTTCATAGCCCTTGAAAGGTTTGCCATTTTGTGTTGATTTGCCTTTGATTCTACAAAGAAAGTTCTCTAGTGAGGTAGGGGGTGTTATAATTTATTTTTCCAAGTTATTTTACTTGCTCTTATATGAAATATAAGTTGTATGCATAATTTTTTGTTAATTTGAGAAATTAAAGATTTATCATAGCTTGCACATAACTCATTTTAGACTTGTTAAATGGCATGGCCATGAGTTGATCTTTGATATATATTAATTTGGGATGATTTAGATGAGTTTTCAAATCTGGAGATTAAATGGATTTAATTTGATTTAAATTCTAGTAAATTGTGTTTTGCTTGTATTCCATTTTAAACTTGATATATGGTATAACCATGACTTAGTGCTTGATATATATTAATTTGAGGTCATTTGAATAACTTTTGAAATCTAGAGATTTAATTGATTTAAATTAATTAAATTCTATTTCATGATATCTTGCTCATTTTGCACTTTTGATTTGATGTATGTAATAAGCATGTTATGTTGTTTAACATATATTAATTTGAGGTTATTTGAATTTGATTTGAAATTTAGAGAATTTAATTATTTTGTTTAATTAAATTCTATTTAGTGGCTCCATGGATCTATTTGTGTTTTAGACATTGTTTCTATGTTCAAATCATAGGCTTGGACTGGTTGTGTATTCACTTGGTTTGTATTGAGCATTTGATAACATTGTTGTTATATTTATATTCATGAGAACCTATATTCTTTATGGAATATATTGTTGCCTTGTGTAATGAAATGTACAATTTGTAATTGACATTATGTAGGCCATTTTAGAATTGAAACTTTAAGGCATGGATTGTATGGTTTCAACCTACTTGTATAAGTTGTGAACTTATTTGGTTTATTTTGGAGTCTTGGGACATTGTTGTTACAAATGACATGGCTAGTGTTTGGCTCTAGTGCGGGAGGTATGAGTTCTCCCCAATTGAGATAGTGTGCACTTAGGGTGGTCTTCCCTGTGGGTTAGTGCCCGGAATAACCATTGAGGTCTCTGTAGAATTTCGAGCTTAGACGCCCAAGTCTTCCATTATTTGGTTTCGCATTAAATTCCAAGTTGACAATCATGTTTAATTATGACTTGTGGTTTTGGTTATTGGTGATTTTGATGTTGTTAAGTACATCCGAGCTTTATGATTTTAGTGAATCATTTTAAATTTCAATGTTGTTAAGTACATCCGAACTTTATGATTTTAATGAATCATTGTAAATTTTGATATTGTTAAGTACATCTATGCTATATTGTTCAAATGCAACTTAGGAATGATCTTATAGATTCATTTGGAACATAGACGTTAGGTGGCATGACCCACTTTTGTCGTTTTTCGTATTTTAGATTTCAAGTTGATAGCCTTGAGAATCTATATCTTGTTGCTTTGTACAACATGTCCTTATGTTGTTTGGAATTGTATGAAGGGTGTGAATTATGCTAGAAATGAGCTAAGGTAGCTTAGGATGCTCCCTAAGTCTCACACTCGACATAGACGTTAGGTGGCATGATCCTTTTGAACTGTTTCGTGTTAGTCTAAAAATCTTTAAGAAATCGAGTCGATGCATGTTCATTCTCTACGAGTAAACTTGTTTACTCACCCCGAAGTTACTGGGGGGCTGTTTCAGGTATGAAGACTTGGTGCATGATTTTCATCATTGCTTGAATGATAGTTGACTTGAAGGCTTTAATTCTTGTAAAGGTTGGCTTGAAATGCCATTTGTAGCCTTAATTGTCAAAATGTGTATTTTTTATTCGATATATGTAATGTGAACGTAAGTGCACCCTTTACAATGTATTTGACATGTATGAGATGAGGCCGGAGGCCAATAACATGTATTTTGTATCATATGTAATTTATGACTTCTTGAAATATTATGAAATTATTGAAAAATGTTAAGTTATTGTTTCACCATGTTTGCATCGGGTGTGGGAATTCCATTTTAATTCTTCCGTAGGATCTCATTAGTCATGTATGAAGTGTGGCCAAGGGCCAAACGGTAATTCGAAACCATTTCATGATTTTGGTTTTCATTTTTTTTATTCCAAGTTCATTTTTGCCTTTTTGGCCGTTAGGGAATCGGATTTTGACTTGGCCATTTTCAGGAGCCGCGGATCATTCTCGCGCGTTCAAAATTACTATTTACGTTTGTGTGCATGATCGTTTTTATGAAAGACCATTTCATTTGTGTTTTGAGCCTCCTATGGACTCATTTCACCCATTTGTTGAAAAATCTTGCTTAAGGGCATTTTGGGGATTTCTTTTGGGAAATAAATTCCGTTCTTGACTATGTCACATAGAAAAGGTTATTTTAGGGGGAGTTTCTTCTTCGTGTTTTTCCGAAAAATGTCAACTTGGCCTCTTAAACTGCGCTCTAAGTCCAATTTTCTGCTAAAAGCACTGTTCCTGCAGTTTTTGAGGTTCCAGCCCATGCCACTTCCCCATTTGGCGGGCCCCCGCAGCCATTTGGTGGGCACCTATGGCATACTGCCACATTTGGCGGGCCCTCGCGGGTACTGTTCCTACTCCAAACATTTTTTTTCAACGGGCCATATCTCACTCGTTTAAACTCCGAATTGGTCCGTTCTTGAGTCTAAACTGACCATGTCAAAATAAGCTTTCCAATGGTACCAATTAGAGCTTCAGATTCCATTTGAAGCTCAAGTTATTCATGTTTTAGTGAAGTAGTGTCAAGATTTGGTTCGAACCGGGATAGGGTTTACCTTCCTTCGACTTTGGGACTTGATATCTTTTCTGTCCGAACTCCGAACCAGGTGATTCTTGAGTCTAATTTCATTAATTTCCGTTGTCTTTCCAATGGTACCAGTTTCAATTTTAGATTTTTCTCCTAACTCAAGATATGCTTGTTTTAGTGCGAGGGTGCTAGATTTGGTTTGAACCGGGATAGGGTTCATCTGGGATTTCTCTTCCTTTGGCCTTGGGACTTCATGTGAAGTTACCTAAGGATGTTTTAGGATGTTTTAGATCTAATTTGACTTGTTGAAAGTTAAATTCCTTCCTCTTAGGGTAAAATGACCATTTTACCCTTGGCTCTTCTCTTGTAGGGTTTTGATGTCATTCTCTTCATTTTGTTTCCGTTGAGTCTCGAAACTCTTTGAGAGTCCATTCTTGTGCTCTAGGGATGACGTACATCTCTAAGGACTTGTCTTTGTTTTACTTCCGCACTTTATTCATTTGAATTCCGTGGCTTCATAGGGAGTCATCGTGGTGCCTAGGGATGGCGTACATCTCTTGAGGCCATTTTGCTTCTGTATTTTAGATTCGGTTTGGGTCATCACAGGACACACTGGGTTGAAAAATCTAAGGTCGCCACAAAGTTCTTCCCCCAAACTTGTACCTGATAATCTATCCACATAAACTAGGTACCAAGCATAAAAGCATAGACATAGATAAGGATATAAATCTGAAATAACATGTTATGCTTTATTAAAAAGGGGAAAGAAATCAGAATCTATATACATCAAAAAGTGCACCCACAATTGTTTTGCCAAACATGACCTAAAACCTAGAATTATTCAAAACACACAAAGCAAAAATAAATAGCATGAACTAAAAAGATAAAAGAGCAACAACATACTCAATCCTCCATAAAAGTGGAGGAAGATGGACCCGGACCTGCACCACCACGGTCAATAAGTGACTGCACCATCGCCTACAAAAGTTGATGTCCCTCTCTAGTCTCCTTAAGAAAGTCCGTAAGGTTGCCTTCAATGGTACCAACCTGCAACTGAAGAGTGTCAAGCCTAGTGCTAAGAGAGTCGTACTCTGCTCTAGTCATAACAGGGGGCTGTGGGCCAATATGCTTAGCCTCCATAGGAATATCCACATTGCCCCAATTGAATTCATCACCAATGCGTTACTGTCTAGCTTTTTTTAATTAAGATCGGCTTTTCTTCCATTCAGTGAGGTTGTACAGATACACATCCTCCTTCTTTTCCTCATTACGGCGCACCTTGAGCCCTTTGTTTTTTAACATCTTCGTGACCAAATAGGGCAAGGGGAACGACCATGTTATAGCATTATCCGATTGCTTAACAATGAGCTCACGATAGAGTTTCAAAATCTGGTCCCTAATGAGCTGTGGGACACAAAACCAATAACCTATTTCCACTACATAAAGGGTATTCAGAAAAACACCCTTTCTTTCAGAATGCCTAGCAACTGGAAAGACGTTCTGAGTAAGGACAGAGTCTAAAAACCAAATTCGGCACAGAATGTAGGACTTGTTTGTGCTAGTTGTGCGACGAATTGTGAAATTGTCATGATAAATTTCATGCACAATGTCCGGTAAGGTAATGGTGTTTAGGAAAATGCCATAGATAGGCTCATTCTCGTAGTTCAAAAGGGAAGCCAAAGGACAATCCCAAGCTGTGGCAATGTCCTTGATGGTGAACGCATAAGGCATGCCATCAATTATTGTCCTTATCACATTTGGCTCGGCACAAGAGTATGACATGTTGGCATAAAATTGCCGGACGATCCGTGGAAGGAAAACACGAGCACATGGCTTAAATAAAGCTTCGAGGCCAAGATTCTTCAACTCCAAAACTGACCAAACCGTTTCCAGGTGGTCTTGGAATTCATGCTCAATGGTGAATTCAGACTCAATTGAAATTGGCCAGTCAGACCAATCTAGAGTATGAGCCTCCTCAGAAGACCCCTCGGAAGTGCGAGGGTGCTTAGAAGCAGAATTAGAAGCCATTTGAGTGAAGGAATTTGGTTCAGGACTTTTGTCAAACACGTGCTGTACAAGATTGAAAAGTAAAGAACAGGTATAAATATTAGATGGAGGAAAGACAAAGATTCATGAACCTACAATTAAAGCATAACAATCCCCCAAACAATATATAAATCCCCCATAATATCAAGCCCTAATCTCCATGAAATATTCAAGAATTGAAAGGATGGAAGATTAAAGAAACTTACCTCAAGTTGGAGTTCCAAACTCTGCCCCTTTTATGGAATGATGATGATAAGAGGTGAAGAATAGGAAAAAATGGAGATGTAGATGGTGAAATACAAGATTGAGAAGGTTGTGAAGGTTGGGAAAGGAGGTGGGATGCGTAGAGAGAAATGATTAAATGAAGGAATAAAGAATAAAAAGAGAAAAGGGCTAAGTTATATAGAAAATCATGGGCTCGGGTTCACACACGGGCTGTGGCATCAAATGCGAAGTCTAGCATCCGGACATGAAGTGCTTGAATGGGGCGCGCTGGTTGTGATGCAAGCAGCTGGGGGCGCTGATGGAGATGGCGTCTGGATGCAAGTAGTGGCGTCCGGACGCGAGAGTGCCTAGGGGTTGGCATCCGAACGTGAGTAATGGCGTCTAGACGCGAGTCTACTCAAGAATGTGCGTCCAGACACAAGGATTGGCGTTTGACACAGATTTGCCCATGTGTTGGAGTCAGGACGCAAAAAGTGGTGTCCGGACGCAAATGTGCCCAGGTATTTGCTTGAGATGAGGCCTAAAATTCCCGAAGATGTTACCGAAACCATAATATGACTATAGAAACCCACGATGACCACTAAAATGAAAATCTAGATGATTCCAAGTGGAGTCTTTACCTAGTCATTTTTTACAAAAATCAGTTTACGGTAACAAAGATATAAGGAAGCTTGGAATAAAAAGAATTGCTTCTTTAGAGTGCTAAATTTAACATCGATAGCTAAACGATATGGGAATCTAACTAGTCTGCATAAATTAGATCCGTTAAGATGATGGAATCCACATATCCGACCTGGACTAAAGTGTTAATGTAAGGCTTAAGCTGCTGACCATTGACCTTAAAAAGATTCTTATTCTTTGGGTCTTGCAACTTAACTGCACCATGAGGGAAGACAGAAATGATAAGGAAAAGACCTTTCTACCGTGAACGGAGTTTCCCAGGAAAGAGTTGCAAACGGGAATTAAAAAGCCAAACTTTTTTACCCGAAGCAAAGACTTCTTAACGATATGCTTATCATGGAATGCTTTAGTCTTTACTTTATAAATTTTGGCATTTTTATAAACGTTATTCCGAATTTCCTCTAACTCATTGAGCTGTAATTTTCGGTTAGAGTTGGCCTGATCAAGATTGAAATTGAACCTTTTTATGGCCCAAAAGGCATGATGCTCTAATTTAACCGAAAGGTGATATGCATTACCGTAGGTGACAAGCCAATTCATGTCTTAAATGCAGTTCGGTAAGCCCGAAGCGTATCGTTCTGTCGTAATGACCTATCTTTGTGGTCCGGTCTAACCGTTTTTTTAAGGATATTTTTGATTTCCTGATTCGAAACTTCCACTTGACCACTCGATTAAAGATGGTAAGGCTTGGCAACCTTGTGAGTGACAAAGTACTTAAAGAAGACGAATCTAAGATAACGATTACAAAAATGAGATCCTGCATCACTTAAGAGTGCTCTAGGTGTACCAAACCGACTGAATATATTCATTTGAATGAACTGGACCACTGCAATATGGTCATTAGTTATGGTTACCTCAGCCTCTATCCATTTAGATACATAATCCACCGCTAGGAGAATGCAAACATAGCTATAAGAAGATGGAAATGGCTCCATAAATTCTATTCTCCATACATCAAAGATTTCGACAATTAGAATTGAGTTCAATGGCATCATGTCTCTTTTAGATATGGCCCCAAGCTTTTGGTATCGCTCATAAGACGTGCAAAAATTGTAAGCGTCCCTGAATAATGAAGGCCAATAAAATCCACTTTGAAGAACTTTTGGTGATGTCTTTTTAGCACTGAAGTGTCCTCCACATTCGCGAGTGTGACAGAATTTTAAAATATTTTGGACATCATATTCAGGAATGCATCATCGGATTATTTAATCCGGGCAATACTTGAACAGTTCCAGGTCTTCCCGAAAGAAATTTTTGATTTGAGGGAAAAACTGGTCTTTCTCTTGCTTAGATTGGGATGGAATTTTTCCAACCGTAAGATAGTTGACAATGTTATCAAACCAAGGAGGCAACACATGAGAAATCTAGAGCAGTTGCTCATCCAGAAAGGAATCATGAACTGGAGAAAAATCAGAAGTGTTCTCAATAAGAAGCTGAGAGAGATAGTCTGCGACAACATTGTCAGTGCCTTTCTTGTCCTTAATCTCAATGTTGAACTCTTGGAGTAAGAGTATCCAACGAATGAGTCGAGGTTTGGTCTCTTTCTTTGCAAGTAGATGCCTTAACGCGGCATGATCTGTGAAGACAATGACCTTAGATCTAAGAAGATATGAACGAAATTTGTCCAAGGCATAGACAACTGCGAGCAACTCTTTCTCAGTTGTTGTATAATTCAATTGAGCATCTGAGAGGGTCTTGCTAGCATAATAAATGGCATGAGGAGTTTTATCCACACGCTGGCCCAAAACAGCACCTAATGTATAATCGGAAGCATCGCACATGATCTCAAAAGGAAGAGACCAATTAGGTGGTTTTATGATTGGGGCAGAAGAGAGTAGTGAACAGAGCTTCTTAAAAGCTTCCAAACATGCTTCATCAAAGCTGAAAGTAGTATCCTTGGCAAGAAGATGGCATAAAGGCTAGGATATCTTGCTGAAGTCTTTGATGAAGCGGTGATAAAATCCAGCATGGCCAAGAAAAGATCGAATTTGTCTCACCAAAGAGGGAGGAGGAAGGCTGTGCATTAATTCTACTTTTGCCTTATCGACCTCAATCCCTCTTTTAGAGATAATGTATCCCAAGACAATCCCTTCTTGTACTATGAAGTGACTCTTTTCCCAACCTAAGATTAGATTTGTATCCTTACATCATTGAAGCACAAGTGATAGATTATGGAGATAAGAGTTAAAGGAAGATCCAAAGACAGAAATATTGTCCATGAATACTTTAAATTTTTTTTTAGCCATATCAGAAAATATGGACATTATGTATCTCTGAAAAGTGGCCAGTGCATTACATAACCCAAAGGGCATGTAATGACCTGGTTTTTTTCCTCCTTTTCCATTTTCGTCGATTTTCTTTTTTCGTCTTTTCCTTTTTTCGTCTTTTTCCCGTTTATCGTTTTTCCTTGCATAACCTCACTTCTAGTGTTCGGATTTGATTCCAGTTTTACATGCATTCATGATATTTGATTTCCATTACATTGGTATTTTTACTTTTGTTGAAAAGCATGCTAGTTGCTTGCTTTATTCATAAAGGGCATGAATGCATACTTTAGTGTAATTATTTATAACTTTTGGGGTTTTAGTATAATTATGTAAAATAATTATTTTTCATTTTAGGAACCTTTTTGCAATTTATTTTGAAAGATATTTTAAAAAAGGACCATTTTGCAATTTTTAGAAAGTGTGACAAGTGTCACACTCTCATGGAGCCATTTGTTGGCATTTGGGTGAATAGACTTGGCACCATGACTTCTTGACATTTAGAGGGTGGCGATTCACCCTCTTGTTGGCCTTAGATTAGTGCACATGTAGCCATTGATTTGTGACAAGTGTAGGCTTAAGATTAAGCCTAGGGTGGAGCATTAGATTAGTGACAAGTGTAGGATCAAGATTCAGTCTTGCATTATGTTTGTGTGTGAGGTAGTGCAAGAGCACATAGTGAGTGGAGGATTTCTAGCCCTTCCACTCACCATTTTACACTTTACCTTTTTCATTTCATTGTCTCTCATGAACCCTAGCCAATCTACCATTGGAGGAAAGCTTAGTTCATAGCTTATCCCTTCAATTTGGCTCACTTCCATTCACCTTAGAGTAAAAACCTTGGGAGAGAAAAGATTCCTCTCACTCTCCTCTTCAATAACCCTAAACTTGTTTTACATTTTGAGCTTGGTTGCTTGGATTATAGAGATTCGATTCTCTATTGAGGTAGGGGTGGTAGTATGTTTATATTCTAAGTGTTTTATAATCCTTGAGGTTTAATATATATTGTATACATGCTTTTAATATGATAGTCTTGCATATTATAGGAAACCCTCACATCTTGACTTAGGGTTTATTTATTTAAGCATGTATAATATGTGTAAACCATTTGTAGAAGGATTATATAATTTAGTAATATGCTAAATTCTAGTAATTTCACATGTGTTGTGATATAGAACTCTTGTAGAATTATAAATGTATATGCAAATTCTATTAACTTGAATTGCTATATTTGTTGTGATAATAATTCTATGTTCTTGTGAATTACAAATTGTGATTAATTTAGAAGCTTATTGCTAAAATGTTGATAATTAGTATATAGAGCTTATTGTTGAGGCATGACTTGAATTGATAAGTTAGTAGTATTGTATTATGCATAATATCATGAAGAGTACTTGTAATTTAGCATGCCATTCTAGACTTGGAACCCTAAGACATGGTTCATGTGGTTTCAAAGTACTTGTGCTTGTAAGGTGGTTGATATGCTTTATTATCTATATATATAAGTTTTGAACTTAATATATTTTGGATTATTTTGGGACATTGTTTAAGTGACATGGCTAAAGTTTAGCTTTAGTGCGGGAGGTATGAGTTCTCCCCAATTGAGATAGTGCACACTAGGGTGGTTTTCTCAGCGGGTTAATGCTCGGAATAACCATTTTGTTCTTGGTTTAGTCCGAGACGTGATGTCCAAGTATTCCACTAATTGTTTTCGCATTAAATTTCAAGTTGACAACCAATGCTTAATCGTAGCTTGAAATTCTTGTTATTGGCGAATTGATGTTGTTAAGTACATTAATATTGATATGTATTGCTAAAGAATCATTCAAGTTATCTTAAGATGATCCTTTAGAATACCTTGAACATAGACGTTAAGTGGAATGCTCCCTTGTATTCGTCTATATTGATCTTGCAATGATATTGAAGCTTTAGGGTATACGCATATCCTTCTTCCTACGAGTAACTTGATTACTCACCCTAGTGGTTTGGGTTGTTTTTCAAGTAAAAAGACCATGTTCTTGGATGCTCAACATCCTTAGAAGCTTTTAAGCTATTTGAAGCATTTTTGTTTATTGACATGTACTTGTTTAGCATGCCTTCCTTTTGGATGTTAAATTTTGTATACCATGGATGTATTGTACTATAGAAGCTAAAATGGCTTCCTTGATGTGTAATGTATATCTAAGAACACTTGAAGATGTCTATTTTGTATGTATAACATAAGGCCAAGTGCCATGTACATTTATATCACATATATGCTAGTTTAATCCCATAGTTTGTCTTATGAAATTATGAGAATTCGAGGTTTGATAGGTCGAATTTTGTATATGACATGCTATGTGGCCATGGGCTATTGGAACACGTGTATTTATTCATTTTACATATGCGTGCATGTTCACTTTGGCACACAACACCATTTTTGATGAAATGAACACTTAGAGTAGCATTCATTTTCACATTTTTGCTAAATCAGACCTCAAGGGCATTTTTGGTATTTCACTTGAAAAATAAATGTTGGTCTTGACATGGTTGACCAAAAAATATGATTTTAAGGGGGGTTACTTCACAAATTTTTTTCCAAAAAAGGCCGAGAAAGTCCTCAAAATCACATTTTAAGTCTCAAAAACTGTTAAGCTTGTCTACAAGACGAGCGCTCGTGCATGGGGACGAGCGCTCACATTTGGGGCAGTAGGTTTTTGCCCCTGGGCGTGCGTCGTACGAGCGCTTGTAGCTCTTGTATGAGCGCTCGTCCATCCCTTTTTCAGCACTGCACCTCCGACTTCAAATTGTCATATCTTCCTCGTTTTAACTCCGAATTGATCCGTTCTTGAGTCTAAACTGACCGCATCGAAATAAGCTTTACAATGGTATAAATTAGAGTTTTAGATTCCTTTTGTAGCTCAAGATATTCAAATTTTAGTGGAGGGGTTAGTTTTTGGCTCGAACCGGGATAGGGTTTTTCTTCCTTCGACTTCAAGACTTGATATCTTTGCCGTCCGGACTCCGAATCAAGTGATTCTTGAGTCCATATTTGTTAATTTTTTGTTGTTTTTCCAATGGTATGCACGGTGGCATCCATTTCAGTTTGAAATGACCATTTTACCCTTGGTTCATTTTTTTTCGGGTTTTACATCCTTGCTTCATTGCTTGGCTCATATGAGTTCCATGGCTTCATGGGGAGTCATTTTGGTGCCTTAGGGATGACATACATCTCTAGAGGTCAGTTTACACATTTTTCTTCCGCATTTTGGATCCGTCATCGGGTCACCTTTCGGTCATCACCGACGCACCGGGTTTATAAAACTTGGGCCGTCACAGGGCATAAAACGATAAGCAAAAATTCTAAAAGGACAAGTGAAGGTGGTCTTCTCTTGATCGTGAGGATTTGCAGCCACTTGGTTATAGCCAGAATAACCATCAAGAAAATAATAAAAACTTTGGCCGACTAACCTTTCTAGGATTTGATCAATGAATGGAAGTGGAAAATGATCTTTCTTAGTTGCAGAGTTGAGTTTTCGGTAATCTATGCACATACGCCAACTAGTGGTGGTGCGTTGTGGCACAAGTTCTCCTATTGAATTTTCAACAAAGGTGAGGCCTGACTTCTTTGGAACAACTTGATAGATCATACCTTAAATCGTTCCGCTCATTAGCACTAAACATCACGCCATAATCCCTTTAATACCATTCTTCCTGAATGACAACTTAAACCTCTCATCTCACTGGATCATCAAGCCACTACCAAGCGATTCTTTTTCAAACATCCTTAAGATAACACCATCATAACAAGAGAATAAACATTACTCTCGATACTCCCAACAACAACCATTACTTACCATAAGAAAGGAACGTCCATACGGCAAAGCCAACCAACAAATCCCAAAGAAAAAAATGAGCACAAAGACCAGAATGCTCAACCCCCAACTGTTTCCTCAAAACCATCTACAAGGCAATTAGTCACTAACACTTAACTGGTCACTCAAACCACTTTTCCCAATGCAATCTACATACTCAACCAAAGAACCTTACGGCTTAGCGTCAACCTCATTACCTTCCCTCTTCACCGTTTCCCAGAACACCCTTGGCCCAGACAAAAGTCAAATGGGGCTACCAACTAAACCTTCAAGATCACCCTCACCCAATCATTCTAATCATCAATCTATCTCTTTAGATCCTCAAACAACCAGCACTATATCTTAATACCCCTGATGCAATTGAAATACAACTCTAGTTTACATCTCTCAATTTCAAAAACACAGTCCATTTGGTAACACAGTACCTACCATCTATCACTTCATTTGCAAATGACCAAACACTTCAATGATTCCATACTACCTATCTTACACCACACAACCAAAACTAACCACCTACACCACTTTGAGGCTCTCTCGATTACCGTACCAACCTACAACCCCACTCATCTATCGAGCCATGCAATCGATTCACTGAGAGTCAGCTACCCGCAACACACTCCTATAGCTTTCCAAAATAGGGATCACTCCTCGACAAACCAGTCTCTAAAACATACTCCCATGAACTGAATCACATCAAACAATTAATCACCCGGTACTAGCATGACTCCAGTCCATGCCAACGCCACCCTAGATTCACAGAGCCCACCAAGTCCCCTTAATAGTAGTAACCAACACTGTGACGATCCTGGATTTTTCAACCTAGTGTGTCCTGTGATGACCCGAAACGGATCCAAAATGCGAAAGCAAAAGAAATAGAAAAATAGTCTCTAGAGATACAACACGTCTCTAAGACACCCATGTGACCCTCAATGAGGTCACGGAACCTAAAGAAAATAAATGCGAAAGCAATGTTTCAAAAATGGATAAGAATGAACCTAGGGGCAAAATGGTCATTCCACACTAAAATGGGTGCCACCGTGCATACCATTGGAAGGAAAATGAAAAATTAATAAAGATAGACTCAAGAATCATTTGATTTGGAGTCTGGACGACAAAGATATCAAGTTCTGAAGTCGAAGGAAGGGAAACCTTATCCCAGTTCGAACCAAAAATAGACACTACCTAACTAAAACTTACATATCTTAAGATACAAGAATAATCTGAAGCTCCAATTGGTACCATTGGAAATATTATTTCAACGCGGTCAATTTAGACTCAAGAACGGACCAATTCGGAGTTAAAACAAAGAAGATATGATAGTTTGAAGTCGGAGGTGCAGTGCTGAACCAAGACACACACACACACACCCATGAACAGTACCATGAGCGCTCATGTAAGGGCTTCGAGCTCTTGTATAGCACATGCCCAAGGGCCAAAACTCTCTGTCCCAACTTCGAGCGCTCGTGCAACATCTTCGAGCGCTCGTTCTGCTGAAGGCTTGGCAGAAAACTGAGTTTAAAATGTAATTTTGAGGACTTTCTGGGCCTTTTTTGGAAAGAAAAAAAAAAAAAGCTGTGAAGTAACCCCCCTTAAAATCATTTTTTTTGGTCAACCATGTCAAGACCAACATTTATTTTTCATGTGAAAACACCAAAATGCCCTTATGCTCAGTTTAGGCTCAAAACGGCAAAAATGTGAGTTTGCACCAAACATACATTTGACCCCAAATGCACTTCTAGGCTAAAAAGAATATGCACGCAAACGTAATAAGTGATTTTGAGCGCGCGGGAATGGTCCGCGGCTCCCGAAAACGACCGATGCAAAATCCAACCCCCCGACGGCCAAAAAGGCGAAAATTAATTTGAAATGGAAATTTTGAAAACCAAAATTAACAAATGATTAGAAATTACCGTTTGGCCCTTGGCCACACTTCATACATGATTAATGAATGCTAATGGATGAATCTCATACATAATGCACACTCCGGTGCAAAATATCATACTAAAATCCAAAATTTTCATATATTCTCATTAAAGGGAAAATTTAACATCCATGACATATATGTGATTTCAAAAGAAGTTTGGCCCTTGGCCTTATGTCATATACATAAAATGAGAATCAAAAAGTGTGCTTAGGCACACACTACAAGTTTAGAATTAAATATACACATTTGACAAATAAGGTTACAAATGGCATTCCAAGCCAACCTTCACAAAGATGGAAACCTCCAAGTCCACAAACCATCCAAGCATAAAGAGAGTCTTAACTTTAATTCCTGTACCTGAAAAATGTCCCCACAATGTGGGTGGGTAACATAAAGCTACTCGTAGGAGATGAGCATGCATCGACCTAACTTTTTACAATTTTATCACCTTAAGGTGAAACATGCTAAAGGGGTTCATGCCACCTAACGTCTATGTCAAAGTGTGACCCATGGAGCATCCTAAGCTACCTAAGATCATTTCTAGCACAAATCACATCATTCGTGCAATTCAAGTAACATGGAAGCATGTTATACAAAGCAACAAGATGTATATTCTTAAGGTCACTAACTTGAAATCTAAAATCCTAAAACAACTATAGTGGATCATGCCACCTAAAGTCTATATTCCAAATGAATCTTTAGGATCATTCCAAAGTCACATTTGAACAACAAAGCATGAATCACAATATCTACGAAACTAACCAACATAGAAGCATGCTACACAAGTATCAAGATATAGATTCTCAAGGTTACCATTTTGAAATCTAATAACAACTAAATATAACAATTTAGTACAATTAGAATTTCTAATACCACACATCAAGACATAGATTCTCTAAGTTATCAACTTGAAATCTAAAAGTGTGAAAACAACTAAATATAACAATTTAGTATGGATGTACTTAACAACATCAAATCGCCAATAGCCAAAACCACAAGTCACAATTAAACATGATTGTCAACTTGGAATTGAATGCGAAATCAAATAGTGGAAGACTTGGACATCACGTCTCAGATTTCCGCCGAGAACTAAATGGTTATTCCGGGCATTAACCCGCTAGAAAAACCAACCTAGTACGCACTATCTCGATTGGGGAGAACTCATACCTCCCGCATTAGACCAAACTCTAGCCATGTCACTTGTAACAATGTCCCAAGACTCCAAAATAATCAAATAAGTTCACAACTTATACGTAATTTATATAATGCACGAAAACCACCTTCCATGCACAAGTAGGTTGAAACCAAACAATCCATGCCTTAGAGTTTCAATTCTAAAATGGCATATATAATGTCAATTACAAAGTGTGCAATTCATTACACATGGCATCAATATATTCCATAAAGAAAACATATTCTCATGAATATAAATATAACAACAATGTTGTCAAATGCTCAAAACACAGCAAAGTGAATACATAACTAGTTCAAGTCCATGCTTTGAATATAGAAACAATTTCTAAAATACCAATAAATCCATGGAGCCATTAGATAGAATTTAATTAAACAAAATAATTAAATTCTCTAGATTTCAAATCAAATTCAAATAACCTCTATTTAATATATGTTAAACAACATAGCATGCTCATTACATATATCAAATCAAAAGTGCAAAATGAACAAGATATCATCATATAGAATTTAATTAATTTAAATTAATCAAATCTCTAAATTTCAAAAGTTATTCAAATGATTCCAAATAAATTTATATCAAGCACCAAATCATGGTCATACCATATCTCAAGTCTAAAATGGAATACAAGTAAAATACAATTTACTAGAATTTAAATCAAATTAAATACATTTAATCTCTAGCTTTGAAAACTCATCTAAATCATCCCAAATTAATATATATCAAATATCAACTCATGGCCATGCTATTTACCAAGTCTAAAATGAGTTATATGCAAGATATGATAAATCACTAATTTCTTAAATTAACAAAAGGCATGCATACAACTTATATAAGCATCAATAGCATGTAAGAAATAAAAATATAACCCTATAACATCCTCTACCTCACTAGAGAAGTGTCTCTCTAGAATCCAAGGCAAATCAACACAAAATGGTAAACCCTTCAAGGGTTATGAAGAGGAGGATGAGGGGAACAAAAAGTAATCCCAAGGTTAAGCTTGGAAATCAATGGAAGGCCCTCAAAAATCAAGGTCAAGACCTAAGGCTTTAAGCTCCATCCATGGAGGCTAGGGTTTGTGGTGAGGAAACTAATGACATAATGTGAAAAAGTGTGAATGAAGGAATTAGAAATCCTCCACTCACTAGGTGATCCTACACCATGGTCAACACACACATCTATGGTCAATTGCATAAAAACCCTCCATTAAAACCATAATTTCAAAGTGGTCCAAAAATAATTGCAAGACTTAATTTGAAGCATACACTTGTCACAAATCCAAGGCTCCATCCTAGGCTTAATCTCAAACCTTCAATTGTCAACCATCCAAGCCAACAAATGCACCAATCATAGGCCAAAAAGTGGTTAAATCTCCACCCTCCACATGTCCTCATCCAAGGCCTCAAAGTGTTTCCACACACATCTCAACAAGTGGACCAATGAGAGTGTGACACTTGTCGCACTTTCCGGAAATTGCAAAAAGGTCCTTTTTGAAAATATCTTCCAAATTAAATTACAAAATGGTCCCTAAGATGAAAAATAATTACTTTACAGTAATTACGCAAAAACCCCAAAAGTTAGGAAAATTACAAAAAAGGTTATGCGTCTATACCCTTTACAAGAAAAGTAAGCACTTAACATGCTTTTCTACAAAAGTGAAAATACAAATAGTATGGAATTTAAATATCGTGGGTGCATGCAAAACCGGAATCAAATCCAAACACGAAAAGTGAGGTTATGCCAACAAAGTGACAACCGAGAAAAAGACGAAAGGTGAATAGTGTCACAAAAGTGAAAATGTGAAAGTAACTCGGTCCTCAAAGGAAGTCGACAATCCATGGAAAAGAGTCTCAGAAACTATCCCCGAGCACTCAAGATGACACTAAGTGACAAGAAATCGAACTCAGAAAGGAAAAGATCAACGAAAAAATATATATATATATATCCATGAAAATCTGAGAAAAGGAAAGGAAAGAAAATAACCAGGTCATTACAACCTTCCCACCTAAAAAGGGATTTCGTCCCCAAAATCCAGCCCCAACAAAACAAAAGGCGGAATCAAGATAACTACGGAGTACATTTCCGAGTATCCCTTACAACATGCTACAAAAGCAATCCCAGAACTGAAACACAAAGTACAAACCAATGTCATTCGCACCCAAGTGCGCACAACAGTAGAACCTCTCAAAAGAAAAGTGACCACTCGGCCACACAACAAGTCTGAACTCACACACAGAACTCAAGTTCAAACAAAGGAACGGAAGACCACAACCGTAAGCATCCCTCCTGACGAACTATCATACGGATCTGAAAACAACCACCAAAAGAACTCCAAGATATCTACGTATCAAATCAAGGTACTGAACAAAGACGACATGGCAGTACACATAGCGACCAGAACCTGCCCACGACATACTCAAATGTGTGGTAGCAATGACAGTACCTAGTGCCTGCCCAAACTTACTCGTCAGTAAGGTAGCATCGACGACAACTAGCACTCGCCCACAACACATAACTTTGTACGGTAGCATAACAGTATAAGGCACTAGTTCATAACCTTCCCCCCACTAGGTCTACCCATGAAACCTCTCGATACCTATGACATCAATGTCAAAAATGATCATTACCAAAAGCACTACGGAGACCAACATTTTGTGAGAGTTGAGATATGGTCCAAAAATGTCCGGTCGGACCATCCTAGCCAATCCCGAAACTCTAACAACAATGCCATAGGTACCGTTACGCTTAAGGCCTTAAATCCTCAATACAACAAAACCAACAACTCCAACGTCTCAAAACACTACTATCAACAACATCAATCACGAATCCAAAGCCTGACAAGCAAAACAGCGTCTCCGATATCCCAGATATCATCCTAAAATAGATCAACTATAAGACTACTCACTGTAATCAAACATCGGATCAAAATCCCTATCATGGATAACTAAATCCTCGAAATACAAGTCCCCCAAGTGGCACACACATCAAAATCCTGACAACCAAGGTCACAAAATGAATCTCTCAAAACTGTGCTTGGCAACACCAAGCTAAATCAAAATTCCTTAATTTCCATCGATCCATAAACAACCACTGGAACTATGATTGCTCAAAACTATACCTAGTCACAACTAGGATGAGACGACTCCACAAACAAGCCATATCCAATAGCGATCCTTCAAAACTCCTCCTAAGAGTCAACCACATCAAGGTCTCCAAAACTGAAACAAGTATCCAAAAGACATCCCTAAACAGCGTTAAACTCACACAATGAGTCAACCAAATCCTCAATCAAATGGACACAAGTCCCCGTAAAATGATCTCACACCAATCCACTCACACCGAGCACCATAACCCATCAACAACCACGGCAAAACTCCCCAAGGGAAAACACGAAAGAAAGGGAACCACCAGTCCTAAGAAGGACAACACCATAACTCAGTCTCTGAAACGAAAGACAACAAGGTCAAAGACTTCACCCCCTACATGGAAGTAAGTCGACCAAAATCAACCAAATCCTCACCAAGGACTCAAGACAACAATGGTGATCCTCACGGACCAACCAAACCCAAAACCATGCACAAGGCGACGAAGAGAAGAGACTCACTCTTTGTGAAGTCCCTTACTTGAACCAAGAAAGAGAAGAAACCCTATTCTCCTACAAATGTCAACACGACAAATACGAAAAGGGAACAAAAGGGAGAACAGAATATGGAAGTCATACACATGACAAGGAATGCAACTACCAAATAAATAAATCTACTCGCATAGATAAAAATCAAGGGTACATGCAGCACGTCTCCACGTAAGCACAATATCATATCACTAAAGCACAGTGACAACATGGCATCTCAAAACATATAAAGAAGTCATGCTAATGCCACACAACAAGGAAACAAATGTGGATACACTTTTACCTACTTATGCAACATAACATCATAAATCATACTACTAACATGGTAGTAAACGAAACTACAAAAAATAAAATGATGCAATAATGAACCCTATGGACATCGTGTCCTGGAGTGTCTAGATAAAAGGAAAGACCAGTCCTATCCATAAACTGACTCCAAAAACCAATACGACAATAACCTATCTCAAAACAAACGTGAGCCCTTACCACAATGGTAAGACTCAAACAATCCAACTCCGAATCTAGAGGTGACACTAACAACGCAATGTTCTCTCTACCCAAACATCAATCAATCAACCTGATCCCAAAAGCGTCATCACGCAAGGACTCCTCAAAGAAAAGGGCAACTATAGTCATACCAACAATAACCAAATCAATCACTACGACTGATCCTCAAAATAAACATCATCATCATCATTCAAAAGGACAATGCCTATCATAACAAAACCAACATTGATTCCATCCGAACTACACTTGTAGCTAGCCAGCACGGTAGCATGACAATGCCATGCACCCACGCACAAATGTACCCGCCCACGAAAATTACAATCCCAGAGGAATTATCCCGAACAACTAAGGATCCTAAGAGGTCCATAACCTCATCATGGCCCAAAACTAACAAATCTAGCACTACGGTAACGCCAAATGACTCATCTCACAAGACCCTAAACAAAAGGTGTCTTACTACCTACCTCAAAACCAATGCTAGGTCGATAACAACCTATACTACCATGAGACTGTGACTTCAATCACCATCAACCTCAACTCATGCCTCAATGACCAATCCCGTGTCATGTCGAATATGCAACACAGTTATGCACGTACAAATCTAATCTAGCATACATCATATGTCATGCTATTCATAATGGAATCCAAGTAAGCTATACAGTTAACATATTGCATATAGCACATAAGCACATAAACATGTTATCAAACCAAAACATGTTATCATAAAGCATATAAGCACATAGAGCATGCCAACATAAGCATGATATGCATCCAAAACCCGTCGTCCAAGGTATTCAAACCTAGGAGCTCTGATACCACCTGTGAATGGATTTTTCAACCCACTGTGTCCTGTGATGACTCGAAATGGATCCAAAATGCGAAAGCAAAAGAAATAGAACAATAGTCTCTAGAGATACAACCCGTCTCTAAGACACCAATGTGACCCTCAATGAGGTCACAGAACCCAAAGAAAATAAATGCGGAAGTAATGTTTCAAAAATAGATAAGAATGAACCTAGGGGCAAAATGGTCATTCCACACTAAAATGGGTGCCACCGTGCATACCATTGGAAGGAAAACAAAAAATTAATAAAGATATACTCAAGAATCACTTGATTTGGAGTCCGGATGACAAAGATATCAAGTTCTAAAGTCGAAGGAAGGGAAACCCTATCCCGGTTCGAACAAAAAACAGACACTACCGTACTAAAACTTCAATATCTTGAGCTATAAGAAGAATCTGAAGCTCTAATTGGTACCATTGGAAATCTTATTTCAATGCGGTCAATTTAGACTCAAGAACGAACCAATTCAGAGTTAAAACGAAGAAGATATGATAGTTTGAAGTCGGAGGTGCAGTGCTGAACAAAGACACACACACACCCATGAACAGTACCATGAGCACTCGTGCAGCACATGCCCAAGGGCCAAAACTCTCTGCCCCAACTTCGAGCGCCCGTTCTGCTGAAGGCTTAGCAGAAAACTGAGTTTAAAATGTGATTTTGAGGACTTTTTGGGCCTTTTTTAGAAAAAAGTTATGAAGTAACCCCCCTTAAAATCATGTTTTCTGGTCAAGCATGTCAAGACCAACATTTATTTTTCATGTGAAAACCCCAAAATGCCCTTATGCTCAGTTTAGGCTAAAAACGACAAAAATGTGAGTTTGCACCAAACATACATTTGACCCCAAATGCACTTCTAGGCTGAAACGAATATGCATGCAAACGTAATAAGTGATTTTGAGCATACGAGAATGGTCCACGGGGCCCGGAAACGACCAATGCAAAATTCGACCCCCCGACGGCCAAAAAGACAAAAATGAATTTGAAATGGAAAATTTGAAAACTAAAATTAACAAATGATTAGAAATTACCATTTGGCCCTTGGCCACACTTCATACATGATTAATGAATGCTAATGGATGAATCTTATACACAATGCACACTCCGGTGCAAAATAACATACTAAAATGTAAAATTTTCATATATTCTCATTAAAGGGAAAATTTAGCATCCATGACATATAAGTGATTTCAAAAGAAGTTTGGCCCTTAGCCTCATGTCATATACATAAAATGAGAATCAAAAAGTGTGCTTAGGCACACACTACAAGTTTAGAATTAACTATACACATTTGACAAAGATGGAAACCTCCAAGTCCACAAACCATCCAAGCATAATGAGAGTCTCAACTTTAATTCCTGTACCTGAAAAATATCCCCACAACGTGGCTGAGTAACATAAAGCTACTCGTAGAAGATGCTAACTTTTTACAATTTTATCACCTTAAGGTGAAACATGTTAAAGGGGTTCATGCCACCTAACGTCTATGTCAAAGTGTGACTCAGGGAGCATCCTAAGCTACCTAAGATCATTTCTAGCACAAATCACATCATTCATGCAATTCAAGTAACATGGAAGCATGCTATATAAAGCAACAAGATGTATATTCTCAAGGTCACTAACTTGAAATCTAAAATGCTAAAACAACTATAGTGAATCATGCCACCTAAAGTCTATGTTCCAACTAAATCTATAGGATTATTCCAAAGTCACATTTGAACAACAAAGCATGAATCACAATATCTACGCAATTAACCAACATAAAAGCATGCTACACAAGTATCAAGATATAGATTCTCAAGGTTGCCATCTTTAAATCTAAAATACAATAACAACTAAATATAACAATTTAGTACAATTAGAATTTCTAATACCACACATCAAGACATAGATTCTCTAAGTTATCAACTTGAAATCTAAAAGTGTGAAAACAACTAAATATAACAATTTAGTATGGATGTACTTAACAACATCAAATCGCAAATAGCCAAAACCATAAGTCACAATTAAACATGATTGTCCACTTGGAATTGAATGCGAAATCAAATAGTGGAAGACTTGGACATCACGTCTCAGATTTTCAGCGAGAACTAAATGGTTATTCCGGGCATTAACCTGCTGGGAAGACCACCCTAGTGCGCACTATCTCAATTGGGGAGAACTCATACCTCCCGCACTAGAGCCAAACTCTAACCATGTCACTTGTTACAATATCCCAAGACTCCAAAATAATCAAATAAGTTCACAACTTATACATAATTTATGTAATGCACAAAAACCACCTTCCATACACAAGTAGGTTGAAACCACACAATCCATACCTTAGAGTTTCAATTCTAAAATGACATATATAATGTCAATTACAATGTGTGCAATTCATTACATATGGCATCAATATATTCCAGAAAGAAAACATATTCTTATAAATATAAATATAACAACAATGTCCAATGCTCAAAACACAATAAAGTGAATACATAACAAGTTCAAGTCCATGATTTGAATATAGAAACAACTTCTAAAATACTAATAGATCCATGGAATCATTAGATAGAATTTAATTAAACAAAATAATTAAATTCTCTAGATTTCAAATCAAATTCAAATAACCTCTATTTAATATATGTTGAACAACATAGCATGTTCATTACATATATCAAATCAAAAGTTCAAAATGAGCAAGATACCATCATATAGAATTTAATTAATTTAAATTAATTAAATCTTTAGATTTCAAAAGTTATTCAAATGATTCCAAATTAATATATATCAAGCATCAAATCATGGTCATACCATATCTCAAGTCTAAAATAGAATACAAGTAAAATACAATTTACTAGAATTTAAATCAAATTAAATCCATTTAATCTCTAGCTTTGAAAACTCATCTAAATCATCCCAAATTAATATATATCAAAGATCAACTCATGGCCATGCTATTTACCAAGTCTAAAATGAGTTATATGCAAGATATGATAAATCACTAATTTCTTAAATTAACAAAAGACATGCATACAACTTATATAAGCATCAATAGTATGTAAGAAACAAAAATATAACCCCATAACATCCCTTACCTCACTAGAGAAGTGTCTCTCTAGAATCCAAGGTAAATCAACACAAAATGGTAAACCCTTCAAGGGTTATGAAGAGGAGGATGAGGGGAACAAAAAGTATTCCTAAGGTTAAGCTTGGAAATCAATGGAAGGCCCTCAAAAATCAAGGTCAAGACCTAAGGCTTTAAGCTCCATCCATGGAGGCTAGGGTTTGTGGTGAGGAAGCTAATGACATAATGTGAAAAAGTGTGAGTGGAGGAATTAAAAATCCTCCACTCACTAGGTGATCCTACACCATGGTCAACACACACATCTATGGTCAATTGCACAAAAACCCTCCTTTAAAACCATAATCTCAAAGTGGTCCGAAAATAATTGCAAAACTTAATTTGGAGCATACACTTGTCACAAATCCAAGGCTCCATCCTAAGCTTAATCTCAAACCTACACTTGTCAACCATCCAAGCCAACAAGTGCACCAATCCTAGGCCAACGAGTGGTTAAATCTCCACCCTCCACATGTCCTCATCCAAGGCCTCAAAGTGTTTCCACACACATCTCAACAAGTGGACCAATGAGAGTATGACACTTGTCACACTTTTCGAAAATTACAAAAAGGTCCTTTTTGAAAATATCTTCCAAATTAAATTGCAAATGGTCCCTAAGACAAAAAATAATTACTTTACAGTAATTACAAAAAAACCCCAAAAGTTAGAAAAATTACAAAAAAGGTTATGCGTCTATACCCTTTACAAGAAAAGTAAGCACTTAGCATGCTTTTCTACAAAAATGAAAATACACATAGTATGGAATTTAAATATCGTGGATGCATGCAAAACCGAAATCAAATCCAAACACGAAAAGTAAGGTTATGCCAACAAAGTGACAACCGAGAAAAAGACGAAAGGTGAATAGTGTCACAAAAGTGAAAATGTGAAAATAACTCGGTCCTCAAAGGAAGTCCTCAATCCATGGAAAAGAGTCTCGGAAACCATCCCTGAGCACTCAAGATGACACTAAGTGACGAGAAACCGAACTCAGAAAGGAAAAGATTGACAAAAAAAAAAAAAAAAAAATCCATGAAAATCTGAGAAAAGGAAAGGAAAGAAAATGACCGGGTCATTACAAACACGCTTCCTTGGACAGTACCAGAATACCCAAAATACATGACTACAACCGATAGACTACACCCATGACTCAAATAACCTCTATCACAACCACCACAAACTGGCTCAAAGAGAACCTCAGTACCAAGCCATAACCAAAGTCACAAACACTAACCCCTAAAAGTCATACATGCCTCACGAAAACCTCACATTGTAAACCTGACCCCCGCGGTCATAAGAACCCACACTGATAAGCACCAAATATTTCATATTCAAGCACCCTTAATTGCATTAGTTAAGTCCATTATTTGGTATTTATATATAAATTATCTTCATTTTTATGTTTTTGTGTTTTTGTAGGTCTAATTGCGAAAAGGAATAAAAATAAGGTCTTAAGAGTTTTTAGAGAACAAGTCATATCGGGCCTAAACATCAAGTGGCTTTTAAGAAGAAATGGCCAAAATAGGCAATGGAAACTCTCAGCAACACATTTGGATGAAGAAGGACTCAATGGTCCAAGCTGAAGAAATGAAAAATAGTTGCATTTGGGTATGCATCAGCACTTCGAGTCCTGACGTGAGTTCTTGTGTCCTGACTCGAGTTGTTGCGTCCCGACGCGGAGCTTTGTCTTGCGCGCGCACATGTTATCAGCTTCGCACTCCTTTCGTAAAAAGGCCATAACTCTTTGCTCCACACTCCAAATGATAAACCGTTTGATTCTGTGGAAAGAGAACTCAAAGCTATATGTTTGGTATGTTTTAATGGAAGTCTAATTCCCACATTTCAGATGTCAAAAATAGAGAGCAAGAGGACACCAACATGCTGTTAGGTGGCATAACTCAGCTTTGCACCCCTGTGGTATTTTGACCATATTTCTATGGTTATAAATCCAATTAATAAATGGTTTAATGATTTGGAAAGGTGACTCATAACTCTATATTTTATATGTTTAGAAGAAAGTCTAATTTGGAGAATTGATAGGTCAAAAATACAGAAGAATAACATGCTAATTCTGCTAACATGCTGAGCTGTCACATTTTGATTTAGTCAAAGTTTGTTTCCTTGATTTTAGAGATGTCTTCAACTCTTTTAGAATTTGAAAGGCTACGAAATATGATCTCTTTGGAGGGAATTTTTAGTTTATATATCAACCACCCATCATTATCTATCTCTAAGTTTGGAATTGGGTAAAAGATAGAGAGATAAATATTGAGAAAGGGGGAGGAAGAAGAAGGGGCAGAATACTAAGCTCATGGAGATGGAGTCTTCATCATTAATGGAGGGTTACAACTTGCCCATGAGAGGCTAACTCCCTTCCTAGGGATTTGATGTAACCCTTGCCAAGTAATTATGTTTTGAGTGTATCTAAATTTAGGGAACTTTGCATATTTGTGACAAGTTGTATAATCTAAAGATTACACTTTGATGTATTTGTGTTTCATTCTATATATAATCTTGTTGAGACTCTTATCTTGTCTTAGAAATTGTTTCTTCATGATTATACTATTTACATTCTTAAAGTGACAATAAAGATGAGATTATGCAATGGTTATATTGGCATGTTAATTGAGAATTTATATAAGTTATTCTTAAGGAAGATGGACCATGCTACACCTTTAGATTAATTTAGTTAGGTAGATGGTCCATACCAACTGAAGATAATTTATGATAAATAATTGAATTCATGTGCTGCAACATACAATTGAAGGACCTTGATAGGCCATGCCTAGGGAAGATGGTTCATACCATAACCTAGTTTAAGTGGATGAACCATGCCAACCAAAGATGGGTTATGCTTAGTCCTGAAATGTATGATTTTCTAGAAGATATTGTAGTTGTCTTGCATTTCTACATATCATGGTTACATGTATCCCCAAGTTAATTGCAATTAGGCATGTTTACAAGGCTTGTGGTGAAATCATTTCCCTAGCCCTTATCTTTATTATCTCATTTATTTGCAATCAAAATTCTGTTTTAGTAATTTTAGTTAAATTCAATTTATGTATATGACAAACAAAATAATCCATCAACTATATTTCACAAATCAAATCGGGAATTAATCTTGCAATCTTGATTTCTATAAGCTAGCATTCCTTGTGGTTCGATAAAGCCTTATAATAGCCATATTCTACATTGATATGTGCTATTGCAAGTTGTGATTTTAATTGTTAAACAAATTATTCGCATCATAATTTTTGGCGCCGTTGCCGGGGAATGCAAACGGCTTTGTGATTAAGATTTAAAGATTAAATTTGGCTTGATTTTTAGTTTAGAATTTTGTATATATTATGTTTTTAACTTGTTTTGAAGTATTTGAGTGCATTTGTGTAGGTGCAAGGGGCTGTTTTGCTTGAATGGAAAATTCTGGATATTTTGGACCCTTTGTGAGTTTTTAAAGTTGAATTTATTTGCACTCTATGCTCTATTTGTATATATTTTCTGTGAATTTTTTTTTATGTATCTAAACAAATGGTTGAATTAGTCCTAAATGGAGGGAAATTATCTTACAACTCATTGTTACAAACCGTATGAGTTATGTGCTTTTTACTCTAGTCATACACATCATTCAAGATATTGTCCTCCACCGGCACAATTTTTAGATTTTTGTCTAGAGCAACCAAATGTAAATTTCTTTGAACCGGGTAATGATCTATACTTCAATGGTTATGACTTGGGTTAGGGAGATCATCAAAACTTTTTGTGGAATGATATGGAAAATTCAGCCCCACAATCTCATGGGCAACATTTTCAATCAAATTTCTAGCCCAATAATCATGATTTCCAACCCTCTTCTCCTTTTTCACCGTCTCATTTTGAAGAGATATTGGCTTCACACAAGCAAATATTGGTTGCCTTGACTAAAATGCAACCTACCATTGAGTTGATCTATTCTCATTCCCAAGCTCTAGCTAGGATAGAAATCTATATGGAATAAATGGCTAATGATCTAAATCATTTAGAGGAAGAGGAATTTCCATGTGAGCTTGTAACTGATTCAAACAGGTATTCTATGAATGATAAGATTACTCCTAGTAGTTCTTATCATGAGAATGATCAAGTTGTTAGAACAATTGAGAATGAAGAAATGGTGGTTCAAAATGATAAATTTCTTGCCACATATGAAAATAAAGAATTTATGGTTCAAATTGAGGAAAAGAATGATGAAGAGATTGTTTCCCTAAATAATTATTTGCTTGATACACATCCTTCAATGGAGGATCCTCCAAACGCTTGCTTGTCTCATTTTAATTGTGAGGATTTTGATGTTGAAAAATCTATTTGGAAGGTAAATTCTTTGCTTGATATTCCTCCACTCTTTCACTCTCCTCTTTAGGCAACATCAAATGTATCTTTCTCTTAGGAGCTTATATCTCCTCCTAAATATGTTCCTTCATAAGTCTTTACTTGATGTGCCCTCACTTGATCCACCTTCCTATAATTCAAATCAACTCCATAATCCAAAGTTCCTAAATGAGGAAGAAGAGTGGGTTGAGGTCTTTCCTTTACCTCATCTCATTTTTAATCTTCAAGCTCTACTTTCTCCACTTGTAAAGGAACTTTCTTATTTTGGGAAGCATGACTCTCTAGAGAGACATGGTATAGAGTAAACCTTACTTTGAGATTCCCATATTGTCTAGCTATCGACGTTAAATTTAGCACTCTAAGGAAGTAATTCTTTCTATTCCAAGCTTCTTTATATCTTTGTTACCGTAAACCAAATTTTTTTGAAAATGACTAAGTAGAGACTCCACTTGGAATCATCTAGATTTCTATTTCAGTGGTCATCGTGGGTTTCTATAGTCCTATTATCGTTTTGATAACTTCTTCGGGAATTTTTGGGCTTATCTTCATAAAATACTTGGGCAAATTCGTGTCCGGACGCCAATCCTAGCGTCCGGACACACATCATAGGGCACTCTCGTGTTTGGACGCCACTACCCGTGTTCGGACGCCAACACTGAACAAACCCGCGTCCGATCGCCAATATTTGCGTCCGGACGCCAACACTTGGGCACTCCCGCGACCGGACACCACTTACTGCGTCCGGACGCCATTTTCATACGCCGAGCATTAGTGCCCAGACACAGTCCGAACGCAATGTTGTGTTGATTAAAAAAAACAAACAAACAAACAAACAAACAATTTTAATTTTGCAATTTATTATAAGTTTATTTTCTTCTTTTATTTTCTTTCCCTTTGTACATTTATGCATTCATAAATTCAAAATAAAAAAAATAACTTAAAAAAAATATATAAATATATATATATAATTAAAAAGAAAAAAAAATTAAAGTAGTTTTCCATAAGCCTTTTACCCCCTCTTGAATAATTCTATGTTTTGGGCCATGTTTGGAATGACAATTGTGGGTGCACTTTTTGATGTGCACAGATTTTGGTTTCTTTCCCGGTTTTAATAAAGCATGTTATTTCATATTTATATCCTTATCTATGTCTATGCTTTTATGTTTGGTACCTAATTTATGTGGACAGATTATTAGGTACAAGTTTGGGGGAAGTACTTTGGCATTTCGAATGCGACTAGATGCAATGAAATCACTATTTCGCGCTCAGTAGTTTGTCTCTTTTTACACTTCTATGCATGTTTAGTTTCTATACTTGTTTTCATACATTGAGGACAATGTATCATTTAAGTTTGGGGGTGTTGAGAGTTAACTATTAATATGCATATTGTCATTGTCAGATGTGTTTCTATTGTTGATATGTAAAAAAATAATAATAATAAAAAAAAAAAAAACAAATATTGTATGTTTAGGCAAATGATTTTTGGTATTGTTGGAACTAAGTTTGGAGGGATTTATGTGATTAATACAATTTGTTTGCTTATATATGATATCAAAGAATGATTGAAAGTTGCTAACATGATTGTTCAAATGAAAAAGGTCCATTGCATGATTTAAATTTTTTATTTTAGAGTTTTTCATCTCTAAGTGACTTCACAATGCACATTAAGCACACTGAAAATTGCATTCTCTTCCTTGTGGTTTTACTTAATTGGCTACTTGAATTAGTAAGTCGGACGAATGAAATAATCCTTGGCATTGGAAAAAAAAGAAAAAGAAAAAAAAAATGAATAAAACTTCATTCTTTCAATATGTCAACTGATTAAAAAGGAAGACAAGGAAATAATATAAGATGTATGATTAGTTTGAGTTTGTAACCTAACCATTCCTAGTCATTACGCCCTTAGGAGTGTCTTTACACTTACCGCCCTAAGACCATCTGGTTTAGGACTCGTTGGCTCAACGCTTATTACATGGGGTGATTAGAGAGCTTAAGGAACTTAGACATTGCACATGGTCATACATAATAATAATAAAATAAAATAAAATTAATAAAATAATAAAAAAAAATAAAAAAGAAAAGAAAAAAAGGCAACACAAAATGTGTTCAAATAAATTCATGCATTGGATTATGATTTCAAAAGATTAATTAAGGATGTGGAAGATATTGTATGAGCCATAAAAAGGTTAAAAGTGCATTATAAATAAAAAATTAAATTCCGGTTCACTTCTAAGGAATATGAGATAAAATTCTATTATAAATGAGATGTTGAGGATCATATATGTGGACTTGTTTGTTGATGCATGAATGTTAGGAATTGAATATTGTTTTGAGATGTCATTGTATGTATACTTGTTATAGTCTTTATGATAGAGTTTTTCTCCAAAGTCACATGTTTCAATGTATATTATAATGAGCCTCGTTACTTAATGTTTATGGGTATCATTTCTGACAAACCCTCACGAGACTTTATTCATCCTCTAAGGATACCTAGGGGTTTAAAAGGCCTGTTGCATAGCTAAATGCAATCGTCACTCCTACGAAAAAGGAGAAATGTGGATAGTTTATGGTGTATTTCATTTTTGTTTTGCTAAGGGACTAACAAAATGTAAGTTTGGGGGTGTGATAAGCGCCGAATATTTCATATTCAAGCGCCCTTAATTGCATTAGTTAAGTCCATTATTTGGTATTTATATGTAAATATATCTTCATTTTTATGTTTTTGTGTTTTTTTTGGTCTAATTGATAAAAAGGAATAAAAATAAGGTCTTGAGGGTTTTTGGAGAACAAGTCATATTAGGCCTAAACATCAAGTGGTTTTTAAGAAATGGCCCAAATAGGCAATGGAAACTCTCAGCAACACATTTGGATGAAGAAGGACTCAATGTTCCAAGCTGAAGAAATGCAAACTAGTTGTATTTGAGCGTGCATCAGCATTTCGTGTCCTAACACAAGTTCTGGCGTTTCGACGCGAGTTCTTGCGTCCCGACGCGGAGCCTTGTCTCGCGTGCACACATGTCATCAGCTTTACGTTCCTTCTGTAAAAAGGCCATAACTCTCTACTCCAAACTCCAAATAATGAACCATTTGATTCTATGAAAAGAGAACTCAGAGATCTATGTTTGGTATGTCTTAATGGAAGTCTAACTCCCACGTTTCAGATGTTAAAAAGAGAGAGTAAGAGGACACCAACATGCTACCAGGTGGCAGAACTCAACTTTGCACCCCTATTGTATTTTAACCATATCTCTCTAGTTATAAATCTAATTGCTAAATGTTTTAATGATTTGGAAAGCTGACTCATAGCACTATATTTTCTATGTTTAGAAGAAAGTCTAATTTAGACAATTAATAAGTCATAAATATAGAAGAACAACAACATTAATTTTAAAAACTCTCTTTATTAACTATGTAGAATAGGAGAATAGAATTAGAAAGAAATAATAATAATAATAATAATAATTGTTGATGCGAAATTTACGCGACTCGGAACGATGGCGTTTACCTACAAAATAATGGAGAATAGGTCATTTCGGATGGCACCGATGGGGTGTCGGCCAAGAACCTTCCGACGATCAAGTCAATGTTTCTAATCATAAAGTCATTTTGTATTAAATCTTTGAGAGTTTTTTTTTTTAATCATACTTCGTTTACTGGTTTGATGCCTTTTTATGGTTGTTGATTGGAATCAAGTCTGCGTGCCAAGGTTAATGGTTGAGATTTACTTTGTCATTATTAACGGAGTTGGTTGAGCAGATGTGGTTGAGATTTGCTCTATTATCATTAATTTTTAATTTTACTTAATTTTGAAAAGAGTTGTTTTTCTTTTTCTTTTTTTTTCTTTTTTTTTTTTTTTTTTGAGTTTCTACGTCATATATTTATTTTTATTTTTTAAAAAAAGGAGTTTTTATTTTCTTTTATATTTAATAAATAATTTTTATATATTTTTATTGTAAAAAGAGTTTTTATTTTATTTTAGAAGATATAAAAAGCTATAGTCCATCATATTTTGTGTTTTTATCAATGTATTTTTATGTATCTAGAATTCCTCCAAACGAGACTCGCTTGACGAAACCTCGAGTTTCCAGTGGTTCAAGACGACCCGATGAAGCTTCTTCTCTTCAACGATGGTGGCGATCGAGACGTCCTCAACGCGTTGACGCTTCCGATTGGGGAGCTAATCGGCGATTCCCTGAGACGGCTCGCCGTTGCGGACGTCGGCCAGTAAATTACTCACCATCGCGGTTCTGCCAAAGAAGGAATGTGGGTCTGTGTGCTGGAAAACGAAATCTTAAACAAGTCTCGACCACTCCCGGAGCTACAGTCCACTTTCGTTGATCACCTTCTCTAACTTATAACACTTTAGGGGCAAGAAATTTTGATAAGCTTGCTGTTAGTGGGTTTATATGCTTACAAAATATATATGTATATATATATATATATATATATATATGATCGATTTTCTATGTTGGTATCTTTATATAGCTTTGTGTGCCTATATATATATCCAAATTTCTTTGGGTCTTGCAATAATGGGTTTCTAAATTTTGGATTGTAATAATGGATTTCTCTGTGGTTATGGACTGGTGGGGGCTGCTATGGGTGGTAGTGGTGGCGATGGGCCTGCTCTCTTTGCCCCTCAACCCTTCCAATAGTGTATATAGTGTGTGTATATATATGCGCAATAGTGTATATAGTGTATATATATAAGGGCAAATTTGACTTTTCAAGAAATCTGATATTTTACACTAAAATGAATTAAATATTGAAGGGCAATCTCATCTTTTCCCACGTTTTAAGGACTTGTTTGGATCAAAATTATCCTAGGGGATCTCATTGTCCAAAAAAAAACAGCTAAGGCATCTCCAATGCAATGCTAAAAGGGCTGCCATTTCTAAAATATAACAAGTGGGCTTAAAAGGGGGCTCTCCAATGCAATACTATATTGTTTGCCAATTTTTAACTTTGTCAAAACTAATGTTAATTGTAGTACAAGAAATAGCTACTGCTATTTCACAGAGAGAGGCGAGAGTTCACATATCGATCTATCTATCTATATAAATATATATATATATATATATATATATATATAAGATCATAAAAAAATCCACCAAATAGGATTTAGACCATCCCAATGCAAAATACTATTTTTGCATGTCAATTCTATATTTTGAGGAGTTACAAAATGCTATATTTTAACAATTCTGCACCAATGGTACAATCATTATTTTTCAATTACCATTCCCAATAACAATTTTCAACAACCATTTTTTTTTTTTTTTTGAGTGTTTATATTTTATTTAGATTATTTGCCTTATTAAAAATAAATAAATAAAAATACTGACATCTATATAGATGTACACCACAACAGACATATATATACACATATACATATATATACACACAACACTGACATATATATATATATATATATATATATATATATATATATATATACAAGTACAACTGACATATATATATACACACACAAGCACAACACTAAATTGGCAGCCCATGCGAGAGAGAAGAGAGGAGGAGGAGAGCAATAGCAGACTTGATAATAGCTACATGTTGTGTTATATTTGGCACAAAATTTGGCAAAGTTATATTTTGGCATCCCATTTAGCATGTCATTGGAGAATCTATTTTAAACCTGCTATATTTTTAAAATAGCAGCACATTGGATTTGTTCTTAGGACCATTGCTTTGTGCAAACGAGTAAAATTCAAAATTGAGGGCTCTGGTTTGAGTTTCATAACAGCCACAACATGCAGGCAAGGCGATGCCATGTACTTTTCAATGTCCCCCCCTTAGAAATCCAAACATGTGTTTATTTATTTATTTTTTAGAGAAGATCTTTTTGAATTTTTATACGGAAAAGGACTGCCATAGGAAATGCTAAAGAGTAACGAGTGTCTTTACCATGTATTAGCATAAAATTTTGTTCAAATAAATGCTTGTAATTTTGATCGTCTGATTAATAACAATGTAAATGTTATCCATAGTTGCCTCCGCCATTCAGTATCTCCCCAACTTCCTAAACTGAGAGGCGGAGTATTCAAGCTCTTACGAGAGTGTGGAGGTACTCTTAAAAGACCATAATTTGGAATATGAATGTGGTTGTATATGGTCGATATAATACTAGGAACTAAAATCCACTTCAATATGAATCATGTGGTTTCACAACTTTCTTTATTACCATCAAAAAATTCTTACAGTTTCACATTAATTTTTTTATTTATTAATTAATTTTTGTTTGGTTAAATGGCAACAAAATTAATTTTTGTTTGGTTAAAGGGCAATATTGAAATAGAGTAGACAATGGAAAACATTCATCCAACCATGTAAACCTTCCTCATCAAAATCACACACGTAAAAACGGTTGCCTAAGATTATTTTGTATCCTACCGAGGAAATGTGTCCGAACGTATATGATCTTCTTCTTCTTCTTCTGTTTGAGTTATGTTATTAACTTTTATACTTTTTTATTTTGAACGGTGAAAAAGTAGCCCTATTACATAATTCTTAGTTCTCGAGTCATTTAATTGAAAGAATAAGGGTTTTGAGTCAAAATGAATGAACCAATATTTTAGGTTATTCAGAGTCAAATAAAAAGATGAAGTACTGACGTTTGTCACACTCATACATAAGTTAGTTGATGACACCGTTTGAAGTTTCAAAAATTGATCAACTTACCATAGTCAAAAATTGATCAACTTACCATTTGACTATTTAGTAGACCTTTTAAACTTTACAACTTAATGTATTGAACCCCATATTAACATTTGATGCAAAAATATTGAAGTGCTAAGTTAGAGAAAAGATCTGTTCGGCAAATGAATAGAAAATTCGTTTGAAATCGAAATGGAGTAAACAAAAATGTTTTGGAAAGTAGACTTATTAACATTTGACGCAAAAATAAATTGAAGTGCTAAGTTAGAGAAAAAATCTGTTAGGCAAACGAATAGAAAATTCGTTTGAAATCGAAATCGAAATCAAAATGTAGTAAACAAAAATGTTTTGGAAAGTAGACTTATGAAAGTATAGGCTCATGAAAGTATAAAACTGAACTTATTTCAAATAGTAGAAAATTTCAAACATCAATTGTTGTCCAATTTCATATAGTGGAAAATTTCAGACATCAATGTCCAATATTAAGTTTTTTGTCGGTTATATGACTACACCATTTTAAGATACACCGGAATCCTAAGCTGTTTGTGGTAGTTTTTTGACGGTGGTATGGGGTGGCGGTGAAACTAGTCATAAAGATCGGCTGATGAGATCAATAATGCCACAAAACATATATATATATAGGTTACCCCATGAGAGTTCGGGCATTACTAGTGGCATAGTTGATAAGAGCTTTTTCAGTTCCCCGAGTAGATATGCTAAATACATGGGAGTTCGGTCATTACCTAGTGACGTAATTAGTAGAGCGTCTAGCTCCTCGAACAAGTATTATGCCTTGGGAGTTCATTTTTGTTGATCCTCTCAATCACTGCTACACCAAAGACAGCAGCAGGTATGCCCATTCTTCTGTTCCCAGCATCACTCACTTAAAAATACACTAGTCATTTGGCACTACATTTTGAATGTTCTGTTCTTTTTAGAACTGTAAATAAACCACCATGGAATACAATTGAGCATGAAGAAGAGTACTACTACATCATTCTCATCTTAAATGCATCTGAACTGATTGGAATCTGATTTTATTAACATCAAAGCAACCAAAATTAGTTTTGCTTTTGCAGAATTTCTTCCAATGTTACAAATTTAAAGATTATTACGTCATCCCAAATTATAACTTCCAATTACACAAATGTGAGCTCAACTTGAGCCAAAGACTAGATCAAAAACACTCTAAATACTGTATTTATAAACAAGCCAACACAAGCCCCTACTTGATTCAGCTCATCAGTTCATTTCGATTAAATGAATTTAAGAGTACAGTATTTGCCACATTGAGTCAGTGGAGCTGTCAGTAAGATGATGAACATTCCAGCACACGAGATAAAAATGGATCAAGAAGTTGGGCAACTACCATATTTTTCACACCCCGGATCGAACACCTTGTACTCCCTATTCGACTGGGCTACCCTTCCACTCACCAACAAAAGTCTTAAGACTTGATAACTCTAAAAAGACCCAGCTGGCCTAGAACCGCAAGCCTGGCAGTTTACAAGGGGTGGGAGGGAATCCCAATATTGTTCGTTCCTTGGCAAAGAATAAAACAAACCGAGAACTGGACAATTAATGATCGGCTGACCCAGACCTAGTTCAGTTAGTAGCCAGAGTCCATTGAGCCACTCTTTTAGTCTTTGAAGACGACGACCACAGAGAGTGGAATTGCTTAACTAATGGCAAGAAGCTTAACTGGATGTGGCTGCCTCAACAGTATTAAGCGGTTGCCTCAATATAGGTACATGGACACAAGCTTTCGGGCGACCATTTTAACCTATTTGTCTAACTGAATGGGTTTCTATCTGATAGGGTGGATAAACTCAAACATGGGTCCCATTCACTACATCAAATAGGTTTGGGATTTCGGTGCAAGAATCATTTTCCAATGATTAATTTATTCCAATTCTAATACTGAAAAGAAACAAATAATAAGGTTCTGTGTAGATTTGAGATTGATTAATAATTTAAAACAAACTTGTGAAAACAAAAATGAGTTCTAGAGTAAGTAAAAAATCAAAATTAACTGCTAGAAAATTTCACAGCATGTAAAATCAAGAAGAAGCATTCTCCTAGAGATTTCTTGTGAAATTTGGACCAAACAGCATTAATAGATTAACAATGTGTTTATATAGCAAAGACATGTAACTGAAAGTTTCAAACAGGATACTATTTCATTGCATCAACAAAAAAAAAAAAATGATATAAGATAAAACATAGTCATAAAGATGCTAAACTTGGTCCTAACAAACAAAATTACACATCAAAAATCAAACATAAACCGGGAAAACCGAACTCAACCAGCAAATTACCAGCACGGTGTATCATTAATCGCCCTTTCTCCTAAAAGAACATCCCTCGGTAAGTCTGGCACGTCCACCAGTTGGCTGGCACAACACTGTCTGGCAGTTCCCACATACCACAACTGTTTGGGAGTGACTGAACACAGTGGTTCTGCAATCATATATATATATTGCACACACAGTTCAAGATTTTTGTGACCAACACTCGGTAATTAAATTAACATACTTAAATGAATAAATAAAACTCATAGATCATAATAAAAAATAAATTAATTAAAAACTAAAATGAAAAACTTACATGTTGAAGCAACCCTGGCACTTCACATCCTACAACAAAATTGTGTTATTTTTAGGGTTTGGAGAAAAGGAGATCAAGCAAAATAAAGGCCGAACAAAAGACTGCAACACATTTCTCATCTCTCTCAAGACTAAATTGAAACCCTTCTCTCTCTTTAAAATAAATCTTTGCAGAACTTCTGTTCTAGGCCGATTTCTCTATTTTTCATAAACAGAGAGGTGTGTATTATATATAGAGAGATATACACATGAATATACATACCATGAAGAAGGAGTTGGGCGACTGCACGAGACGCTTGAGCTTGTGCTTCTTCTTCTCGAGCTCAGCAGGCGGATTGAGCAAATCAATATCGTTTGGAAGAACCTAAGAATTTATATACATAAATCACTGTGAGACCAAGAGAACAACCAAATGAATTTGACACGCGATTCAGATTAAAACAACTTTCTACAAAATATATATATTCAATATATCTATGCAACATACCATCTTCGCTAGTTAGAAGAGACCTTAGCAAAACAGCAAACCCTAGAGAGAGTCGACGACTCAAGATGGCTCAAAATAGCGAGATTGTGGGTGTCAGTAGCTATGCGATGATTATATATGGGTATCTAATGTAATATAGGCCGTTGGATATCCCAGATATGATCTTAGCCTTTCGTTCAACCTTGCTTAAGGTGTTTAGGGCAACAGAGAAATGGGTAACTTTGATGGGTCAGATCTTACCCAATATCTGATAAATGGATCCTCCTCTCCTGTATTGACAACTTACTTGGACAACATTTTTTTAATTTCTAATTTTCTTTTATTAACCGGGCTCCTTTTTGGACTACGTACTTATTGCTCAAGGCTAAAGGTCAGTTTGGTAGAGTGGAAATGCGAGAAAAGGGAAGGGAAGGTGATGAAGGGTGATTAAAAAATTGTATTTGGGTAAAATAGGTGGAAGGAAAGGAGATGAGAGGGAAGGGTTTGGAGGGTTATGTATAACTTTGTACAGTAATTTGCTTATCTCCCAAAAATGGGAGGAAATGGAAGGAAAGGGAAGGCAATGGCTGATAGAGGAGTTGTAATGCCAATTTTACTCTCAAAATTGCACAAGTTTGCAAAACAATATACAATATACAATATACATACAAGTTAACAGTTGCAGAGAGAATGAGAGACGGCGGGCCAGCGGCTGACGGCGAACCCAAACTGGAACAGCGGCAATGAAAACTGAAAGATTTGGGTTTTGATTTTCTGAACAATCTAAAATGATATACCGATCCTGGTATTGAACTTTTGATTCTTACAAACAGATAGAGAAACTGAAATATATGGGTTTTGAACTTCTAATTGTTGTAGTGCAGAGAGATAGAGAGGGCAAGTTCAGAGTTGGAACGAAAATAGAGATGGAGGCGATATTGGGGAGGCTGAAATGATTTGCCTAAATTTTTTTTTTCTTTTCGACTATATATATATATATATATATATATATATATATATATATATATATAAAGGGCATAATAGTCAATTTATTAAAATAATTCCTTTTCCTTTCTTTCCTTTTCTTTTCCCAAATATGATTATTATCATTACCTTTCTTTTCCTTCATTAATTAACCAAACACAATAAGAGGTTAAAATTATCCTTCCCTTCCCTTTCTTTCCCTTTCCTTCATAACTAATGTTATCATTCTCCTTCAAACCCACCATACCAAACATACCCTAAGGGAAATTTTCAAAGCAGAGAACTTATCAAGTTTTTTTTTTTTTTTTTTTTTCTCTTAAATTGCATTAAAATCTTTAATGAACTGCCCAAGTGGAGTCAGATATTTTTAATTGGGGCAAATTAGTAATTTAAAACTTAAAATAAAATTATTGTATTTTTTTGTGCATTTTTAACATATATTGTTAAAAACATGACTATAAATAATATGCTAAAAAAATTGAAAAGAAGTTAATTGAATCATATTTTTTTGCCTCTTTCTAATTCATAACAAATAATATTTATCCATATGTGTGTTATACGTATGTAAATATAGTAGGTTGTTATAAGGAATTATAAAGAGTAATTTTTTTTACTAAATTTGATTCTTTTAGAGGTTTATTGGACTTTCAAGGGTTTAAAAGTAATTTCATTTGTAAACCACCTTTTTTTTTCATTTTCTTTCTTTCAATAGCAAGAAAATATTTTATTAATTAGAAACATTGAGTATATTCACACTAGCTTTGGATAAAACAAACTCGGAAAAGTTATCAACCCTTACACAGCAGCACTTATCCTTCAAAGCTTGACTAGCAACAACGTGTGCAACTTCATTCCCCTCTCTAAGCACGCAAGCCAATTCAAACCCCGGATGATGATTAAACCAGACTCTAATATCATCAATTACAGGACTAATATGGAGAGATGAAGAGGCTTCGTTCTATACTACTCTAACAATTAACTCTGCATCTATTTCAAACATGATTATGTTATAGCCCCATTGAATAGTCAGCTCCACAACCTTATGGAGAACTAAAGCTTCAGTTACCGTTGAATCAGGGTTCCATTAGAAGAAAAAAGAAGCTAAACGAACTATACTACCGCAATGATCACACAACACCAAACCACCTCCAGCTTCAAATAAACCAGTAGAAAATGAAGCATCAGTTTTTTACTTTAAAAATATCAGCAAGAGGAGCATTCTATTCAGTAGATTCTTTGACGATTCCCATTAAGCCAACAATTCTTTTGGTCCACTAGAGATTTACCAACAATGGCCAAATATTCCATGCAATGAGCCTTACCAATTTTGACAATCTCAAAAGCGTCCCACCATTTTCTTTCAAAAATCCAAGCATTTCTGGCCTTCCAAATTTGCCAACATAGAAAACCAGCCATGTTTTTCAGTACATGTTCTTCTTCAGCCTCAGCCCAAATCTCCATCTTTGATCTCCACCATCTATCCCATTATCCATGACCTACTTTATCCCCATTCAATCGAAGCACAGATAATTTCCAAACTAACATAGCTCTAAGACAGCAATACAAGAGATGACTAACAATTTCAGGTTCACCATCATAGATTCTACAAAAAATATTGTAAACCACCTCTAATAATCATAAGCAATCCAAGGATACCAAAAATGATCTGGGCCGGGTACGATTCAAGTGGTTAAGAGTGGGTCAGACAAGGACAACCGTATTGGACCGAGTCTTCATTAGTCAAGCCCAAGACCGAGAAATCAGGTTGGAAGCCCAACTTCAGAAAGAAAAAATTAAGCCTATGACCAAAAAGGGCCCAGGCGATCAGCCCAATGCAAAGAGTTAGTTAGGAAGCTTCTAGAAGATTTGTAACAGTCTATAAATAGATTGAAAATAGAGGGAAAAGGGGTTGGAAAATATTTGAAGTGTAGAACTATTCTTTCCAAATTGAGAGGGACAATTTCTTGCATCTTCAATGGCGCCGTCCGTGGGAACAATGAAGATTGATTTGCGTTCAATCTAGATCGATGTGATCAAGGCTGATTCATGAAAGAGAAGCTTGATCTCTAGAAATTGGATTCAGATCGGCGAGATCGTAGTCTGTCTTGCAAAGTGTTGTCTCTAGTTGATCTTTGAAGATAGGAATTGGATCTGAAAAATCTCAATCTGTTCACCGAGATTAGATCTGACGAGTTCATGACAGGAATAGAATCAACAGATTGTAGATCAGACCCGGTGGGAAGAGATTGGAATTCAGCTAGTTTGAGGCCAGATCTAGTGTATTCGCATTAGCAACAATCAGATCTGATCAGGAACGATGATCGGAGGTGAGAGCTCTAATCTTCAGGAGAATGGCCAGCAAACGAAGCTTAATGAATTGATGAGCATGATCGAAGCCCTGAGAAGAGAGAATGCAAAATTGCGAGCTAGAATGGAGCGTCGGAAGGCTCTGGCGATTCCACGGCCACCTTCAATAGGGGAGCGAGCCTTGCAGCCCGATGTTGCTTACAAAGGCGAGCAAGAAGGGAACAATTACGTGGATCTTCACCTCAAAGAGATCAGGCTAGGCGATTTACTGCCAAATACTGGTCATATGGAGGATCAAGAAGGATCTATCCATTTGGATCCGCATCGTGAGCGGATCGGGCGAGAGGAAGCCATGAAGTTTGGTCACCATAAAGTTACGTCGCAGTGGCAGAGAGAGCTCACGGAGGAAAGATCATCTGATCCACCCTACCGACCTTCAATGGCTACGTACGACTACAAAGGTTCGGATGGCAGATCTACAAATCAGAGGATTTTCTCAAGGTTTCCAAGGAAGAATGAAGCCCTCCGTTCATCAACAAGAACGGTTGCTTCACCATTTACTGACGAGATACTGAATGCTCCGAACGAGTGACCCTATCGATCACATTTACCATATCCAATTGAAAATGGCTCTTCACACAGAGAATGATCCTTTGATGTATAAGTGCTTTCCTATAAGTTTGACCGGACCAGCGCTCAATTGGTTCAAGAATTTGGCCAAAGGCTCACTAGCTAGCTTCCAAGACCTATGTGACAAATTCATCAACCAGTACTATGGGAACAAGTGCCCGGCCAAAGATGTCTCGAGCCTGTTTACAATGAAGCAGCATGAAGACGAACGACTCCAAGCTTTCCTAACTAGGTTCAACCTCGTCAAAAGCATGGTAATGAAATGTCATCCATCCACAGCAGTTCAGGCGTTCAAGCTGGCAATGAATCGAGGGACACCGTTCCACACCAGTTTGGTGGTGAATACGCCGAAGACAATGGACGAGCTGAACGAGAGAGCTGATGGTTTCATGCGATTGGAAGAAGAAGAAGCGGCTAGTGCAAGGAAGACGTTGATTATATCGATAGAGGAGAAGTCAAAAGCTAAGATCTGGCAAAAACAAGCTTCGCCACAGCGTCAAACCTCCTGGAAAGCAGAGAAGAGGCCCAGAGAAGAGGAATTAGTCACTCCACTTAAAGTTACCCTCGTAAGGCTGTATTAGGAGAACAAAGATAAGTTCCGCTCCCCCTTACCAATTAGACAACCTCTCGAGCAGAAAAATCAATCTAAACATTGTGCTTTTCATAGAGATTTTGGTCATCAGACTAATGAATACAGGAACCTAAGGAGGCAAGTTGAGATGTTGATAGCAAGGGGAGAGTTTGCAGGATATATTCAAGGACCGGCTGTGGAGCAGAACCGACCGGCAGAATAAGTAAAAAAGAGTCAAAAGCAAGGCTACTATAACGCTCAGCCCGTTTGGATAATAAATGCAATCCACGGCTGACTTGAGCTGAATGAGGAGTCAGAAGAATTACTTCGAACGCGCCTCCACCAAGCGCAGATGAAGGAAGGATAGGCAGCGTTAACGCTCTACACTAGCAGAGTGTATCAATTTAGATAAAGTTCACCAGAATAGATCTACTGCATGTACAGGTCCCACATGAAGATCCTCTGGTCGTAAGTTTGACAATGGAAGAATGCTTGGTACGCAGAGTTCTTATCGATCCAGGGAGCAGTGCGAATGTCATGCCGAGAATAACATTTGACTGGCTAGAGATTAAGCCAGAAAAGCTCAAGCCCACTGGGAATATATTGCTGGGGTTCGATGGGAAATGAGTAGAACCCATTGGAATGGTCGATCTGTCAGTACAAGCTGCTGAAAAAGTTTTGACATAGAGCTTTATGGTCGTTGAGATCCATTCGTCTTACAATCTCTTAATGGGAAGAGGGTGGATCCATAGGGTCCAAGGTGTCCCATCAACATTACACAAGGTGATGAGGTGTTTGAGCCCGGATGGGAGTAGGGCGATTGATATTCATGGAGATCAGGTTACAACCAAGGAATGCTATTTCGTGACAATAAAAGCTGCTAGAAAGGGAAAAGCTCTAGCTTGGTCTGACAGTCCGAGATAACAATTATTGGAACCTCCCCCTAAAGTGATCGGGGGGGAGGATGAGCCTTTGGTTCTTACCGAGGAGCCCCTCATCGATGTGCAAATAGATCTTCATAAGCCAGACAGAACAACAAGGGTAGCGTCAAGGCTTGCAGAGGGGGAAAAACAGCAATTAATTGACTTCCTATCTCAGAACACAGATGTGTTTGCTTGGAGCCATTTAGATATGTCATGTCTTGTCATTCCCTAAATGTAGATCCAAATGTTAAGCCTGTAAAACAGAAGCAAAGAAGGTTTGCCCCGGAGCGTAATCAAGTCATAGTTGATGAGATCGATCGGTTGTTAGACGCAGGATTCATCAAAGAAGTTCAGTACCTGGCTTAGCTCTCAAATATAGTTATTGTGCAGAAGAAGAATGGGAAATGGAGAGTGTGTATTGACTTCACCAATTTGAATAAAGCATGCCCAAAGGATAGCTTCCCATTGCCAAAGATTGATCAAATGGTGGATGCCACCACTGGATATGAACGGTTAACCTTCTTGGATGCTTACTCAGGCTACAACCAAATTCCTATGGACCTGAATGATGAAGAGAAAACTTCTTTTGTCACCGAACGAGGAATCTACTGCTACAAAGTCATGCCGTTTAGACTAAAGAATGCTGGAGCTACTTATCAAAGGTTGGTCAATAAGATTTTCAAAGATAAGATAGGAAATACCGTGGAGGCTTATATTGATGACATGGTGGTGAAGAGCAGGAAGAAGGGCGATCACTTGGAGCATCTGTGCGATGTGTTTGGTGTGTTAATGAGGTATAGAATGAAGCTAAATCCAACCAAGTGCTCGTTCGGCGTGGGCTCAGGGCAGTTCTTGGGGCACGTGGTTAATAATAGAGGAATTAAAGTTAGCCCAGCTCAGGCAGAAGCTCTAATAAAAAATACAGAACTAAGAATGATCAAAGAGGTGCAAGCACTCACCGATCGAATCACCACGTTGAGTCGATTCATTTCTAAGCTGTCAGATCACTGTAAACCATTCTTCGGCACAATAAGAGGCCATGGAAAGCAGGCCTGGGGGGATGAGCAACGATAGGCACTGACCAGCTTGAAAGAGTATATGCGGAACCCTCCAGTCTTGTCTGCCCCCGAGCCAGGTGAAAAGCTCTTTTTGTACCTTGGTGTGTCCAGCATCGCAACGAGTGCTGTTCTGGTACGTTGTGAAGAAGGTAAGCAATTCCCAGTGTTTTATGTTAGCAAAACAATGGCCGAGCCGGAGAGACGATATTTAAAGGCCGAACGAGTGATCCTCTCGTTAGTAAATGCAAAGAGGAAACTTAGGCCGTACTTTGAATCCCATCCAATCGTCGTTCTGACCGCTCTTCCTATAAGGGTGATCATGTATAAGCCAGACCTGTCAGGGAGAATGACGAAGTGGGCCATAAAGTTGAGCTCATTTGACATAAAGTATGAACCCAGAACGGCCATCAAAGGACAAGCGGTGGCTGATTTCCTGTTGGAATGCGATGCAGAAGACATAGAAGAAGATCTTGGAGGTTCTTCATGGAAGCTCTTTGTGGATGGTCCTTCTAATCAAATGGGGGTAGGAATTGAGATCAAACTGCAAACGCCGGAGGGAACCATACTGAGTCAAACGATCAGACTTGAATTCAGCGTAACCAATAATGAGGCAAAATACGAAGCATTGCTGGCTGGACTAAAGCTGGCAAAAGAATTGAAGATCAAAATTCTAATTGCTTTCAGTGATTCACAGTTGATCATTCGGTAGGTGACTGGAGAGTATGGAACAAAAGATGAGACAATGGAGGCGTACCGTACTGCCATTCTACGCGAAGCAAAAGACTTCGATTAGGTCAAGTTCATCTAGTTGTCGAGGGAGTGCAATGAAGATGCCGATCGATTGGCTTGTAGCGCATCAAGTTTTGGAGAAACATTGGCCAGGGTTATACCAGTTGACGTGTTGTTTCAGTCATCTATCTTTCAGGAACCGTTCGGTTCGGACCCTCGGCAAGTTAATGTCATACCATACAAACCGAGCTGGATTAACCCAATCATGACTTTCATATAGGATGGTGTGCTGCTGTGATACCCCCGGATTCCCAAATGCAGGTTGGCCAGACCCACGCCCGAATACCTGAGGATATCAAAACAAATTGATAATAAACGAACACAGAGTACAAAAGAATAAAGAAGAATAAATAAAATACTGACAAGAAACTAAAATGATAATCTAACAATAAACCTCAGAATATATTTTCATTAATTAATAAACTCTTCTGATACAACTGATCCTCTAAAATACAACTCGGGAATCCATACTGTGTGGACCCCTAAAAAATCCAAACTAAACAAATGATAGCAATAACTGTCTAAATCAGGAAACTAAATCATAAATGAACTCCTATGTAGTATCGGAAGAATGAAGTAGACTGATCCCTATTTAGCACGAACAACCTCTACTCCTGATGAACACCTGAAAAATAATGGTGGGTCAGGCCCACAAATAAGTTCTACTCTACTACAGTCCAAGCAAAGATCCGATACACGTATACATCCTAGTCAATCCAACAGTAACTAGTAGTCCGTATATATATATATATACACACTAAAGGAACCTCACTAGACTATAGGGTTGTCTCAACCTGAATAGTAGGCAACATGCAAAACGCACATATAGTGGGCATGAGTACCTATACCTACCAGGGTATACAACTACATTATATCTAGCTACACATCCCTAGCGATATACGCGCCCTAACCACTGATCCTTAGACTCAAGCTCATATCATGGCACCAAACTTATATATATATAATTTAGTAACCATCCTATCCAGTATAAATTAATCCTCCATAAGTCATTCAACTTGTTCAGCTGACCTGACTTGAATATAAGTAGGATTTAACATTTTAGTTAATCCATTCCCTTATATAATAAATTAATCCTCCATAAGTCATTCAACTTGTTCAGCTAACCTGACTTGAATATAAGTAGGACTTAATATTTTAGTTAATCCATTCCCTTATATAAAATAGATAGGACTTAACTGATAAGTTAATTCGTCCCTAGAATGCCACCGTCCTATACCGGTGCATTAAACCACACAATCTAACAATTGATGTAACGATTAAGGAAATACATCAAACAATCCAAAATAACTATGATAATATGATATCAAGTTATCACAAAATAAGAATGACTTATTTTTTATTTAAGCTTCCTATATCATATGTCCTACATAAACTGAATCTTATACATGATGATATTTTATTATACCGTCAAATAAGCATTCTCCGTATCCAATTCATCCTACACATTTAATCTCAATTGCTAAAACATTTTAAAAGATTAAATTCATTCGTTTGTTTAAAACATTTAAATAGCAAGCATCATTATGATTGAGTCTATTTAAATTTATTTAAACCCAAACCTAATTCCTATTTAATGTTCAGGAATTTTAGGCATGTTTCTACGTTCCATCATTCCACAGATATGAAAAATACATAATTTAAACATATAAAAATTCACACCGGAAATCAAATCAAAATCATGCATTTATCAATTCATAACACAAGAACAGATATGAACCAATTTCATAAAACCTATGTTCTAATCCAATTAAACATGCATAATTATTTAATTTTATGTGTTTAATAAATCCTGAAATTTCCTAAGTATGTACATAAACACGAATCAAAGGGAAAGAGATAGAAGAAGAACTTGTCTTAAACTTTCGGATCGAAAGTTAAACTTCTTCTTCCTTGATTTTCTCTCTACAGGGTTTTTCTTCTCATTCCTTTCTTTTCCTCCTTCCCTCTCTAACTCTCTCTCTCTAGAATATATCACGTGAATATTTCTAACCCCCTCTTACAACCTATAACTATATATTTATAGGCTAAATAAAATAACCCTAACCCTTTTCCCAATCCAAGTCAACTTAAAAAATAAAAAATAAAATATTAAAAAGGTAAGTAAAATATGTTACGTATATAATTTATGTATATCTTTATTAAATAAATAAATTATACATATTCCATTATTTATTAATGGATTATCCAATAATATTGAAGTTACCATAATATTATAAAGTAACTTAAAACATAATACGTATCAAATCTATGTATATTTTTATTAGTTAAATATAAAACATATACATCAGATAAAATATTACTACCCAGGTTACCATAAAAGTAATTAATCAATTAATTTCCTTTTTATATATATTAAAAAGGTAAATAAAATATGTTACGTATATAATTTATGTATATATTTATTAAATAAATAAATTATACACATTCCATTATTGGATTATCCAATAATACTTAAGTTACCATAATATTATAAAGTAACTTAAAACATAACACGTATCAAATCTACGTATATTTTTATTATTTAAATATAAAACATATACATGAGATTAAATATTACTACCCAAGTTACCATAAAAGTAATTAATAAATTACTTTCCTTTTTATATATGTATATAATATATATCTATATATATACATACACAACTATCCATGAATAATAATCCATACACATCCAACCTCCTATCCAAGTAGTCCATTACTACTAACCATAACCATAAAAGAAAATAATAAAAGAAAAGAAAATATTTAATTTACAATTAATCAAAATACCATTTAAGCACATAATCTAATTAAACAATTAACAAATAGACAAATACAAATAATACATAGACACGTAATCAAATAATCAAGTAATACCTAATTCAATTAAACACATAAACAATTAGTCAAATAATCAATTAAATAATTAAAAATACAATTAAAATAAATAAATAAATACCGAGACTATCCTTTTAAAATTAGGGGTATTACAGCTGCCCGAGCGGAAAGATGAAGCAAGGAAGATCAGGTCAAATGCTGCGAAGTATGCTATTGTGCACAATCAGTTGTACAAAAGGTCTTTCTCAGGTCTGTACTTGAAATGTGTAACCCCCACAGAAGCTAGACAGATTTTGCGAACCATCCATGAGGGTATATGTGGCAATTATTCAGGAGGAAGATATCTAGTGCATAAAGTGATGACACAAGGATATTTTTGGCCGAACATGTTGCGAGATGCAGAAGAATTCTCTAGAAGATGCGATAAGTGCCAAAGGTTCGGACCATTGATCCACCAACCACCTGAGGGCCTGCACATAATGGCCAAACCATGGCCTTTTGCGCAGTAGGGGATGGATGTGGTTGGCCCCCTGCCGACCTTGAGGTCATAGAACAAATACTTTCTACTAGCAACAGATTACTTTACCAAGTGGGTGGAGGCAGAGCCAAATCCTAGTGTGACCCAAACTCAAGTATGGCGCTTCATCTGGAGTAATATTATTTGTCGCTTTGGTGTACCAAGGTCGATCGTTATGGATAATGGAACTAATCTCGATAGTAAATAAGTGAGGGAATTGCTGGAAGAGTATGGACTCAATCACAAGTTGGCAGTGGTCAGCCATCCGCAGGCAAACGGTCAAGTTGAAATTACAAATAGAACAATCTTTGCTTGTATTAAGAAGAAGCTCGAATACGAGAAAGTTAAGTGGTTGGACAAGCTTCCCAACGTTCTGTGGGCTTACAGAATAACCCCAAGCGACTGATCAGAGAAAGCCTATTCGCTGTGGTATATGGCACTGAGGCGGTGATACCGGTTGAACACTTGGTTCCGATTGTTCGAAGCTTAGTGTGGAGTCAGGAGCAGAATGATAGTATGCTGAGATTTAATCTTGATTTATTATAAGAGAAAAGGGATGCAGTAGCAATAAACATCGTATCAGCAAACGGTTATGAACAGTCATAACAAAAAGGTGAAGCATAGAGATTTTGCACTTGGTGATCTAGTTCTAAAGAAGAAGGTGGGAATTGTCAAGAAGATGGTGTTACCCTAGGAAGGACCATATAGAGTTGCGGAAGTTATTGGAAAGGGGGCATACGTCCTAGAGACCATAGCTGGAAGGTTAGTCAATAAACCATGGATCGCCATATCTCTGAAAAGGTACTACCAATAAAAGGTTGAATTCCATTTTTAGTAATGCACATTTTGGGTTATGTACTCACAGATGTATGTGTAGAATTTTCAAAATTTATAAAAGAAGTCATTTTGTTTCTAAAAGCTGATTAAGCAAAGAATACTTAACAAAGTAAGTGGCAAGTGGCACTACAAGCAGAACGCCAAACACTTGCGCAAAATAAAAAAGTGAAGTGGCAAGTGGCATTCTAGTCGAGTGCCAAACACTTTGCCAAGTAAGTGGCTAATGGCACTACGAGCCAAACGCCAAACACTTGTGCAAAATAAGAAAAAGTGAAGTGGCAAGTGGCATTCTAGCCGAGTGCCAAGCACTTAGCCAAGTAAGTGGCAAATGGCACTACGAGCCGAACGCAAAACACTTGCGCAAAATAAATAAAAAAAATGAAGTGGTAAGTGGTATTCTAGCTGAGCGCCAAACACTTAGCCAAGTAAGTGGCAAATGGTACTAAGAGCCGAACGCCAAACACTTGCGTAAAAAAAAAAAAAAAAAAATTGATGAAATGGCAATTGACATTCTAGCCGAGTGCCAAACACTTAGCCAAGTAAGTGGGAAATGGAACTAAAAGCCGAACGCCAAACATTTGTATAGAAACAAAAAGTGGTAAGTGGCATTCTAGCCGAACGCCAAACACTTAGCCAAGTAAGTTGCAAATAGCACTACGAGTTGAACGCCAAACACTTGCGTAAAATAAAAAGTGAAGTGGCAAGTGGCATTCTAGCTGAGCGCCAAACACTTAGCCAAGTAAGTGGCAAATGGCACTACGAGCCGAACACCAAACATTTGCGCAAAATTAAAAAATGAAGTGGCAAGTGGCATTCTAGCTGAGCGCCAAACACTTAGCTAAGTAAGTGACAAATGGCACTAAGAGCTGAACGCCAAACACTTGTACAGAAACAAAAAGTGGCAAGTGGCAAGTGGCATTCTAGCCGAGCGCCAAGCACTTAGCCAAGTAATTGGCAAATAGCACTACGAGCCGAACGTCAAACACTTGCGCAAAATAAAAAAATGAAGTGGCAAGTGGCATTCTAGCCGAGCGCCAAGCACTTAGCCAAGTAAGTGGAAAATGGCACTAAGAGCCGAATGCCAAACACTTGCACAGAAACAAAAAGTGACAAATGGCATTCTAGCCGACCGCCAAACACTTAGCCAAGTAAGTGGCAAATGGCACTAAGAGGCGAACACTAAACACTTGCACAGAAATAAAAAGTGGCAAGTGACATTCTAGTCGAGCGCCAAGCACTTAGCTAAGTAAGTGGCAAATGACACTAAGAGCTGAACGCCAAACACTAGGGCAAAGTAAAAACTAAGTAAGAGAAATTAAACTACCAACTCATTCAAAGTACAGGATGGAGTGTGGAAGATTTGCAAAATGAAGATGTCATTTCATTCATCACAGAATAGCTTTGGAAGTACATGAAGTGACATTGAAATAAAAAGGGAACTAAATATAAAAGCCAACAGAACTCTACTCTGCTACATCTATTCCTATGTCCGATCCATTGGTTGTTCCATCATCCTTGGCTGCTTCATCCCCTCCGGAGGGAGAGTCAAGATGAATGACTTCATCCGTTGGTAAGGCTTCGTTAGTAACAGCAGCAGTGATTGGAGCAATGGTGGTGATAGAGGGGATGTTCAGAGGATGAACAGGTGGAATAACTCCTGAAGATGCAATCTCATTGCACTCAATAAAGATATTCTCAGCAGGAGTGGGGGATGGATCCTTGTATACGCTTGGTGGGTCAATATCCAGGGAGGCATCCAGTTCATCCGGACCTGCACAGGAGCTAGACTCACCTTCAGGGGGAGACCGGTCAATGAAACAGTCTCTATACCTTTCAGCATATCTAAGAGCCCCGATCCTAGTAAAACGGGCGTGAAGAGCTTTCATACCGCCATCAACATGGCCAACAATGTTGAATAGAGCAATGTGCTCGTTCAGGAATTTTTCCTCAGAGTTGGCATGGGACAATCGCTCAGCGATTAAAGTGCGCTGAAGGTCCCCCTTCTCAGCCTTCAGCGCATCCCTTTCTGTCTATGCGACGTTCCTCTCTGTCTTCAGAACGTCAGCCTCATCTTGGAAAGCATCACGCTCAGACTTTAGAGCATCCTGCTTAGTCCTTAGGGAGTCCTTCTCAGCCCTCAGAACATCCATCTCTTTATCTGATTCATTCAGCTTAACCAGCAGCTCTGTGTTTTTGGCTTCGGTTATTCTCTTTGACTCAACAGATCTTTTAAGACTAGCAGAGAGGGTTTTGATCTTCTTATTTAAAGTTTCGACACTCTTCTGGAAAGTAAACATCCCGAATAGAGTCTGTACAAAGGCAAAAGTGTTATGGTAAGTGCAAATAACAAATAATCAGAATGAGAAAAAAAGAGTAAGGAGAAGAGAAAAAATTACCTCAATAGTAGCTGCTAGGAAGCGTTGGTACATTTCATTAAAGGTTATTTTGTTTTGAACCTCAATGTCATTGGGTGTCCAAAAACCCTTGTAAAAGGCAAATGATGTGAAGGGGTCCTTAAATAAAGAGTCTATGGGGGCAATGACTAAACCATCCTCACGACTAAGCAAGGGACGCCATGGGGTCACTGTTGGTAAAGAGCCAGAGGTTCTGGCTGATTCACCCTCCGGAATGGACAGCAGAGGAGAGGGGGTAGGATTGGTGACCCTGAAAGAAGTTCGGGCCTTCTTAGCTAGAAGGAGGACACTCTGATCAAGACCACCCTCAGGCATGGGTCTTTTTCCCAGGCTCTTTTCTGAAACGCCAGCCTGGGTGGGAGGAGATCCGTCACTGTTTTGAGAAGAACCCCTAACATCCTGAGCACCATTTGAGGAAGCTTCAATTAAAGTGTCAAAAGGTTCATTGTTTGGCACGATAGGCTAGACTTCAGTAGAAGTTGGTGTAGAGGGTCCAACGGTCGGATGTTCGGTAGCTTGAGCCAGAGCCAGGGCCGTTGAAGTGGCCGTTATAGTGGTTGGTGCGGCTGAAGGAGTGGGAGTAGGACGCCTCCTTCTGCTGAAAGAAAGAATTTAGATACTCTCCAGAATGGAACCAAGAACGGATATGTTAGAGAGATTGTTAGGGGTGAGTATGTCAGTGGCTGAGGGGATGCTGTTCAGAACTCTCTCCTTCAGAATGTCAAGCCTGGCCTGCAAACGCTATAAACCAACTCATTATGATTTATTTGAAGGCAACTACAAAGAAAAGTACAGAAACGAAGAAGACATGATTCGCAATGGCAGTCGGAAGGATGTTTCCTAAATTTCTTATATTGAAGGACATAGCACTCTCCAAAAATAGTTGGTATAGGGAAGGTCTGAGTGAACGGAGTTCGCCAATTTCCACTGACCCCGATTAGGTTTTTCTTCCAGCCCTTTTCAAATGAGAGCTTGTCCGTACAGATGGATCGTTTCTCGATATGATGGAAGTGAAAATACTTTTCGTTGCTTCTGGTTTTGACAATTCGATAGCAAAGGAGAAGGTCTATGATATCTAAGTCAAGACCCCTATTACAATTCAAAATTAAGAGGACTGATATCACCCTAAGGAAATAGGGTTAACCTGAAGAGGGGAAAGCCCTAATTTACTGAAGATGTAACAGAAAAACGGGTGTAAGGGGAATCTGACTACATTCAAATGAAGAGCCGAGAAGAGAATCTCCCCATGAAGGAGACCCTTACCGGAGCTCTCATCCAGATCCATAGGATAAATCCTGAGGGAAACTTCGTTGGGGATGTTGTTATTTGCATGAATAACATCCAAATCAAGGGGAGCCATGAAGAGGGGGAAAAAGAAATCTTTAAATATGAAATTTCTTTCTTTTAAGGAAAGTAGCAAGAGGAAGTGACTAACCTTGGAAAAAGAGTTTGCAAAGTACCCAGTAACAAAGCGAAGGTCAAATCATAAGGGGAAAACTCGCCGGAGAAAGCAAAGGAAACTCGCTGGAAAGTACAGATGGATGATAGAAGTAATCAGGGGAGATGACACTAGAAGATGGAGATGAGAAGGGTGAAGAAAGGCAAAAAATACGAGATCGGGATTTTAAAAAAAAAAATGGTTCAACATTCAAGGAGCTGTGTTGAAAATGGAGCGGCAGATCTCAAAGCATGGGTCTCCGAACCAACCGTTCGCTTCCCCACGTCATCACTTTGAGCCGTCATGTCATAATTGTGTCATTTCGATAATCTCACCCTAATTAATTAGGGAGAGATTATAGGGGCAGATGAGGATACTAAAAATGATCTGGGCTGGGTACGATTCAAGTGGGTCAGACAAAGACAACCACACTGGACCGAGTCTTCATTAGTTAAGCCCAAAACTGGGAAATCAGGTTAGAAGCCCGACTCCAGAAAGAAGAAATTGAGCCCATGACAAGAAGGGCCCAGGCGACCAGCCCAATGCAAAGAGTTAGTTAGGAAGCTTCTAGAAGATATGTAACAGTCTATAAATAGACTAAAAATAGAAAGAAAAGGGGTTGGAAAATATTTGAAATGTAGAACCATTCTTTCCAAATTGAGAGGGAAAATTTCTTGCATCTTCACAATCATAATTAAATAATAAATTAAATTTAGAAACACCGATATTTATTTTTATTTATTTATTTATTTGTCGTTTCCCTTCGCGTAACCTCACTTTTTGTGCTCAGATTTGGTTCTGGCTTTGCATGCATCCATGATATTTGATTCCATGATAGTTGTATTTTTTACTTTTGTAGAAAAGCATGCTAGTTGCTTACTTTTTCGTAAAAGGCATGAATGCATAGTTTTTTCGGAAACATTCTTAATTTTTAGGGTTTTAGGGTAATTAAATAAAGTAATTATTTTTCGTCTTAGGGACCATTTTGTAATTTAATTTGAAAGATATTTTGGACAAGGACCTTTTTGCAATTAGGGAAAGTGTGACAAGTGTCACACTCCCATTGGTCCACTTGTAGGCATCTCATTGGTTTACACATAGGAGCCTTGGATGATGACATGTGAAGGGTTAGGATTCACCCACTTGTTGACCTAGTATAGGTACACTTGTTGGCTTGGATGGTTGATAAGTGTAGACTTAAGATTAAGCCTAGGATAGATGCTTAGATTAAGCCTAGGATAGATGCTTAGGATTAAGCCTAGGATAGATGCTTAGGATTGTGAGCTCCAAAGTTTGTCTTACATTTTGTGTGTGTGTGAGAGGTAGTGTATGTGTGTGTGTGTTAGATCAATGTGACAGCCCAAGATTTTCAATCCGGTGCGTTAGTGATGAATCAAAAGTCGACCCGATAACGGATCCGAAATGCGGAATCGAAAGATAAAACCAAAGTCTATAGAGATATAAACCATCCCCAAGACACCAATGTGACCTTCCATTAAGTCACGGAGCTCAAAGAAATAACCGGAAGTGAAAACTAACATGAAAATGGTCAAATGGTACCTAATGGCACCAATGGCAACCAAAAGGACAAAATCTAGTTCAAACTAGACCACGTACACCAAAACTTAAAAAGAGAATTTAAGCCTCACTTAAATCCCCCATTGCATGATCAAATTTAATTATATGCAAGTGTGTGATGATGTGAACATACACGTAAGTGTAAAACAACATTTTAAACATGCTGAAATGGCCGATGGCCTTATTACAATTCATTTACAATATTTAACATGTCAAACCTCTAACTTGGAAAAATTATATTTCATAGGCAAAACTTAAACATGCTAACACTTGCATGTGAACAAGAAAGCTTTTAAAGAAACTTCAATTCTGCAAATCACCAAAGCAAGTGCAAATCTCCAATCTTGTATCCTGTACCTGAAATATACCCCAGTAACTTTAGGGTGAGCAACATAAAACTACTCGTAGGAAATAAGCATGCATCGACCTAACGTTTTACAAGTTTATCACCTTAAGGTGAAATATGCTAAAGGGGCTCATGCCACCTAACGTTTATGTCAAGATGAGACTCAGGGAACATCCTAAGCTACCCTAGATCATTTCTAGCATCAATCACATCATCCATGCAATTCAAACCACATAGGAGCATGCTATACAAAGCAACATGATATAGATTCTCAAAGTTACCAACTTGAAATCTAAAGTGCGAAAACAACCAAAGTGGGTCATGCCACCTAACGTCTGTGTTTCAAATGAATCTATAGGATCATTCCTAAGCTACATTTGAAAAACAAAACACAATCACAATATCTATGCAATTTAACCAACATAGAAGCATGCTATACCAAACAATAAGATATAGATTCTCAAAGTCATCAACTTGAAATCTAAAAGTGCGAAATCAACTAAATATAGCAATTTAGTATAATTAGAATATCTAATACCACACATCAAGACATAGATTCTCTAGGTTATCAACTAGAAATCTAAAAGTGCGCAATTAACTAAATATAGCAATTTAGTATAATTAGAATATCTAATACCACACATCAAGACATAGATTCTCTAGGTTATCAACTAGAAATCTAAAAGTGCGAAATCAATTAGTGCAACACTTGGACATCTAAGCTCGGAATTCTGCCGAGACCTCAACGACTATTATGGGGACTAACCCGCTGGTAATACCACCCCTAGTGCACACTATCTCGACGGGAAGAACTTATACCTCTCGCACTAGAGCCAAACTCTAGCCATGTTATAGTAACCATGTCCCAAGTGAGTCCAAAATAAATAAGTTAACAACTTATATACGAAAAATATATATACAACATGAAACTACATTCCATGCACAAGTAGGTCGAAACCACATAATACATGCTCTAAATCCACAACTACTATAGGATGACAATGTCGAATCTTCAGAGCGCGATTCGTTACGCGCTATAATAACATCACATGTCGAATCTTCAGTGTGCGATTCGTTATACGCTATAACAATATAATTCAATATTGAAACATAATCGCATAAATCCATTACAAGTCTAAAATCATGATTCAAACATAATATAAATGTTAAACACATGATTTAATCAATAATGCAATAAAAACAGAAATTAATTATATAACCTAATTAATTTCTCTAAGTTTCATATCTCAATCAAATGAACCCTAATTAACACATGTTAAACAACATAACTTATTCATTACATGAATCAAATCAAAAGCTTACTTAGGTCATTGGATCAATAGGATGTAATTTAATTAAAACATGATAATTAAATCCCTAAATTCTAAAACAACATCAAATAGTCACAAATTAATATATGCTAGTATACAAGCCCTAGTCATCACAAATATCAAGTTAAAAACTTAATTAGGCCCATGGAACCATTAAATGGATTTTAATTAATCATTTTAATTAAAATCTCTAGATTTTTATAATTATCCAAATGCTCTCAAATTAGAGTATGTTAAGGAACATGCCAAGACTTAATTTAAAAGTATATTACAAGTTCATTTCATGCAAGGTATGACCATGAGAATTAATCTTTCACAAAAAAAAAAAAAAAAAAAAAAAATTTAAATAAAAAGTGCAATTCTTATTCAATTAATTTCAATTTAATATATGTTAACAAACATATTAAATCCAAACTTTCTAGCATGCCACAATTTAATTCTAAGTTATACATCATCATGAGAATTAAATTCTAACCATAGAAATTAATTAAATTAAATCTAGGACTTAATCAAAAGCATGCATACAAGTTGATAATCATGGAAAACACTCTATACAACACATATAAAATCCTAAAACATCCCCTACCTCAATTTCAGATGAAAATCTCAAAAGCCCACCGAAATAAAAGTGCTACGAATCCGACGGATACCGAAGGGTTTTGTCGGGGACAATACCGTGAACAAGAATCCCTAAGAAGCCTCATCAAAATCACAACTTGACTTCAAACCCAAACTCGAAAAATGGTCAGAAATGGGTTCTAATAAAGGTGAAAGGTAGAGCACGTCGAGGGAAACATTAAACGTTAAGGCCGAAGACTTTTCATCAAGGAAAAGTGGATCAAAAGAGGAGAGAGAAGATGGTAGCCATGGCTGCCATGGAATCCGGCCAAAAGAGGGGAGGAAGATGATGAAATCTCACTTTTTGACTTTAAGTCCCCTATTTATAGAAAATCTCAAAAAGTGCCCCGAAAGGGCCCCGCCGGGTCTGTAAAAGTGGAATTTGAGCAGACGTGCTCAAACGGAAAAACTCCTTGAACGAAAAAAGATTCAAAATGAGAAAACATGAACAACGGAAGAAACAACGTCGAAAATCGAGTCCTGAGTAGAGAGATATGCCCCGAACAAGTTCGGCTGCAACCGGGGTCAAAAACTCTGAAACTGAAGAAAAACGACCAGAACGGAATTCTAAGAGTATATGATTCGACGAAATGTGAAAATGAATCCCGTACGAGGATCCAGGCTCCAGACGAGGTATTTTTGCAATAACTTTTGTTAATTACACAGTGGTCCCTCCAAAAAGTGAAAACTGCACTAATGCCTCAGAATAAAAATATCTTCCAAAAATATTTTCTTAAAAACCCTAGAAATAAAATATCTTCAAAGGATATTTACGAAAAATACCCCAAGAAAAGAAAATAATTCCAAAGAATTATGCATCCATGCCCCTATGGACACTGGGAGCAACCAGAGTACTTTCTTACAAAAGTAAAGATACGTATTTCGTGGAAACAACTTAGAATGAAGATACATGAAATCAAAAACCAACTTCGAATGCAAGAAGTGTGGTTTTGCAAACAAAGTGACAAATGGGGAAAAGACAAAATAGGAAAAATGACGAAATAGGGAAAATGACGAAAAGTGAATAGTGTCGAAAAACGAAAAATGTGGAAATAACTCAGTCCTCAAAGGAAGTTGTCAATCCAAAGAAAAAAGTCTCGGAAATCACTCCAGAGCACTCGAGACGATACTAAGCGATGAGGAACTGAACTCAGAAATGAAAAGATCAATGGAAAAAAAATATCTGTGAAAATCTGAGCGAAGGGAAATGAATGAAAATGACCGGGTTATTACAACCTTCCCACCTTAAAGGGATTTCTTCCCCAAAATCCACGGAGTACACCTCCGAGTATCCCACATGACACGCTACAAAAGTAATCCCCAAAATTGAATGACAACATACAGGCTAATGTCATTCGCACCACGTGCTCATGACAGGACAACCTTTCAAAAGAAAAGTGACCACACGAGCACACAACAATTCGAAACTCACGCACAGAACACAAGGTCAGACAAAGGGACAGAAGACAACAACCGCAAGTATCCCTCCTGATGAACCATCATACCGATCCCAAAACAACCACCAAAAGAACTCCAAGATAACCACGTATCAAATCAGGGTACAGAATAAGGACAACGTGGCAGTACGAATAGTGACTAGAACCAGCCCACGGCGTACTCAAATGTGTGGTAGCAATGATGGTACCTAGTGCCTGCCCATACTTACTCGTCAGTAAGGTAGCATCGACGGCAACTAGCACCCGCCCACAACACACAACTTTGTACGATAGTATGACAGTATAAGGCACTAGTTCATAACCTGCCCCCTACTAGGTCTACCCATGAAACCTCTCGATACAAATGACATCAATGTCACAAACGATCATTACCAAAAGCACCACGGAGGCCAGACATTTTAAGAGAGTTGAGATATGGTCCAAAGACGTTCGGCCAGACCATCCTGGCCAATTCCAAACTCTGACAACAAAGCCATAAGTACCGCTACGCTTAAGGCCTTAAATCATCAATACAACAAAACTAACAACTCCAACATCTCAAAATACTCCTACTAATAACATCAATCAAGAATTTAAAGCCTGACAAGCGAATCAAAACTTCCAAAAATCAAAACGAACCTCACCACAAGACATTTCATCGAAAGTCCTACACATATCTTTGAAACAGATCAACTACAAGACTACACCGAAATCAAACATCAGATCCACATCACTATCATGGATAACTAAATCCTCGAAATACAAGTTCACTAAATGGCACACATATCAAAATTTCAACAACAATCAAGATCGCAAAACAAGTCTCTCAAAACCGTATTTGGCAACACCAAGTTAAGTCAAAATTCCTCAATTCCCATTGGTCCACAAACAACCACCGGAACTACGATTCCTCAAAACAATACCTAGTCATAACTAGGATGAGAAAACTCCATAAACAAGCCATATCCAATAACGATCTCCCAAAACTCTTCCTTAGAGTTAACCACATCTAGGTCTCCAAAACTGAAACAAGTCTCCAAAAGACATCCTCAAAAAAGCATCGAGCTCACCTCACGAATCAAACAGATCCTTAATGATATGGACACAAGTCCCTTGAAAATGATCTCACACTAAACCACTCACTCTGTGCACCTCAACCCGTCAACGACCACGGCAAAACTCCCTAAAGGAAGACATGAAGGAAAGGAAACCACCAGTCTTAAGAAAGACAACACCAAGACTTCATCTCTGAAATGAAAGACAACAATGTCAAAGACTTCGCCCCCTACATGGAAGTAAGTCGACCAAAATCTATCAAATCCTCACCAAGGACTCAAGACAACAATGGTGATCCTCACGGACCAACCAACCCCAAAACCGTGCACAATGCAACAAATAGAAGAGACTCACTCCTTGTGAAGTCCGTAACACGAATCAAAAAGAAGAGGAGAAACCCTATTCCCCTACAAGTGTCAGCACGACAAATGAGAAAAGGGAGTATGTTTCCCACTTTAAGGAAGTGGATAGCTCAAGACAACACAAATGTGACAACTCCTCTATAAGGAATGTTACAACGAAACCATCGTGGAAACTCGCTGACCGATAGCCTTTACAAGGGTCGCGATACCAAGTCAAGCTTAAAGAGTTGTGAATTTAGGAGGTGGCCAAGTTTTACATTTATAGAAAACCACTACTACCTTTCTCTATATAAAATATAGATAGGGCGAGTAGGGATCGTCCCAAGGGATTTGATGGTGTATCGAATTGTGAAACTATGGTAATTAGGGTTAGTAGGTCGAGTGATCACACAATTGATTGGTTGGTTGATTAAGCTAAATTGAATTCAACTAAATAAAATAATATGAAGTAAATAAGAGAGAGAGAGAGGTCTTAGGGTGTAGAGATCACCACCAAGCAATACTTTTCTATACCACTAACAAGTGATCAATTGAGGGTAATGGATGTGTTGCAATATGATAAGGGTGTGTGTGCATTAGGTTGATTCAATTGGCAAGGATGACAAATCAAGCAAGTATTGTCTAAACATCATGTGAAGAGCACAATATATCTAAACAATAGAGCATATATTGTCTAGACAACATGGGGAAAGCACAATAGATCAAAACAAGTCATTAATCCTTCATTAAGCTCACAATCCACATACAACACAATATTAGAGGAATATGCCATTTGGACTCACAAGCATGGAACATCAAACATCAAGAGTAGATTGTCCTCCCATCTAACATTACACTACCACTACACTAAATCTACACTACTAGCATGAAAATAAAGCTATCTAGACTAAGGGAGAGGCACAAACCATCAAGAATAGGCATAAACCATCAAATGAACCAAAATAGCATTCATTAAGCATATCATCTTGATAATCTCTAGATCTATAGTATCAATACACATAGACATGCATCAAAAACACTAAATCTAGAGATAAGCACAAGAATATCCTACTCTAGCATACATAGACATATGGATAGAATATAATAGTCAATTGGAAGCATTAAACCATACAAACCATGAAATAATCAAGATTTATATATACATGAATATCAAGATATATCATACAACACTAATCCCTCAATAATACACAAGATTAAAGTATAGAAAGCATGCTTGGGGCTAACTCTAGCCCCAAGAGGATGTCTAGCCACTCATGGTAGTGATGATCCAACCCTCAAGGGCTAACTCCATGGCTGCTCCTTGTTGGTGAAGATCTCCTCCAATGGTGCTCTAGCTTCCCTCCTTCCTCCTCTCCAAGAATAGCCTCTAAGATCAATTTTCAATGTGTGACAAGACACTCCCTCAAAAAGTGTATCATATTCCCTATATAGGTAGGTCAAATACGCCCCATAATGAGCTATGGTCGTGCAAGGCATATTCTCCAATGATTGGATGAAGGACGGAATAAATGAGCTGAACTTTAACTTTTTCTCGCTGGAGGAAGTTCGATCGATCGAACCTTAACTTGGATCGATCGAAAATGGGTTCGATCAATCGAACTGCATCTTGGATCGATCGAAGTGGTCTGACTCCTCCGGATAATGACAAGGCTAGGATATTTTCAAGATATTTATGGGAAAAAGACAAAAGTGGTTGGTAGGCGTACAGCTCTAGATAAGATCAATCATTTGAATAGGACAAAATAGGGTTCGATCGATCGAAAATGGGTTCGATCGATCGAACTTGGAATTTCAGCAAAGGCCAAGGTTGGATCTATCGAGAAGTACTGTGATCGATCATAGATGTTCGATCGATCAAACTCTAAGTTGGATCGATCGAACTTTTCAGCTGCACAACTTGATTCCTTTTTGCTCCTTTCTTTCTCCACTTTGCTCCCTCCTTTGGTTTATCTCAGGATTGCTTCAATTAAGCTTTTATTTGGCTGAGTTAGCTCAATTTTGGGATTAGTGCCTGAAAATATAAATAACACCTAATAAGTCTAAAACGGCAAAGTAAGATAGATAAAGGTACTAGAATGCTTAAGCTTAACGGGTTTAAATGCGCACTTTTCAGTGCTCATCACACCCCCAAACTTAAATATTGCTAGTCCCTAGCAATGAACTAAGAAGTAAAGGAATGAAATAAACAACTATACAAGTATAAACTGGAAAGCAAGTAAAATGATAACACCATTTTCGTAGGGAACACGATTGCATTTAGCATATGCAACAAGCCTTTTAAACCCCTAGGTTACCCTTAGTGGACGAGTAAAGTCTCGTGAGGGTTTCCAGAAATGGTACCCACAAACATTAAGCTCATTCTTTCAAAAGAGGCACCAATATTGCAAGCAAGCATTGAGAGAAAACTACCTCAAGTATACAATTTTTCAACCGTTTCTAAGCAATCTCCCAAAATTTCAATATCAAGCAAGCAAGTATGGTCCTCCACATATCAAGAAAATGATCATGAAAATCGAAACAAGTCTAGAATCCATGTGAGAGGTCCGGCATCAAGTGTGTTGCTATCTTAACCAACTAGAGAAGTAATCACATCCTTACCCTCAAACTAGCTCACAAATCTAGTATCGATCATCAAGATAAGAGAGTGGACCTTTTATTAAAGCTTTAATGTTCTAGGTGTGCTTATTCTTTTCATTTATTTTTTTTATTTTTTATTTTTTATTGAGGATCAAAGATGAAAATATTGTGCAATGTGTTGATCTCTTAAGCTTTCTAGAAGATTCATGTAGCGAGCTTTAGGTCAATGACTCCCAAACCAGATGGCTTTTGGGCATTAGGTGTTAAGACACCCCAACGGACTTACAAACTCAAATCAACTAGGCTACAAATCAAGACAACAACCATCTAATCATTTCCCACTTCTCGCCTTTTGGGAAAAGTCCTCACTTTTATTGCTTTTTGCAACTTTTTTTTTTTTTTTTTCAATTATTAACCTAGAGTTTGGGCCCTCCACCTTTCGGCGCGAGAAGTTCACTGCTTAATGAGGCAAGAATCCCGGCTACTCAATGAAAAGGGGTTGTTATCCACCTTTATAAAAAATGAAAGCTTTCAATGCACTACTAGCCCAATTGGGATATAACCAATTCAATAATCAACAAAGCATGTACCCCACAATTGAATGTTAGCGTGCGCTGGTGCTAGTGTAGAATCCTAGAATGAATCTCAAAACAATCACAAAATTAGGATTATGTGGACCACAAGTGCAAGCATGATATTAAATTTTTTTTTTTTTTTTTGAAAAATTTACTCCTAAATGGCATTCAAAAGGCATACAAGGAGTATTGGACTCTCAAATCAAGCAATTTTTAAATTTTAAGCAATATAGTCCTCAAAAGATCAAAATCATAGCTAGAAATGGACCAAGTATAGAAATATCCCTCAAATACACAAAACATGCTCAAAATTTGAATTTTAAAGCAACACTAAAACATACACCAATACCCCCAAACTTAAACTGCACATTGTCCTCAATGTGTGAAGAGAACAAAGGAAAGAGTATACTACTGCTGTAGACATGAATGATCGGGATAGAAGTATCCAAAGTGGGTGGCATGGCCCCCCCAAACTTGGGATAAACTGTGGTCCTGAAAAGTTTGCACTCGGATGAACTCATTAGATAACAAAGTAGGATAATCAGTGCACAGTGGACATGCAAGTGTAAAATGGGATAAATAGAGAATAGAGAGAGAGGTGTAAGGTGGTCCTGAAAAATTGGGCAGCACTCTTTCACTGAAGTCACTGTGGTGTACCTGATGGATCAAACAGTGATAGATCAAGATAAAATCATAAAACATCCATTATAGATAAGAAATGATAATAAAGTGCAATACATCCAGAGTCAAAGCCGACAGGTCTGGCTGCAAAAATAAAAGTATCACAAATGTGGCAGAGGCATATTAGAGATATAGAGCATAGAAAGATATCAGATAGAGGGAGCGGGATGCGTAGGGTGGACTGTGCGGATTTCGCTGGTGAGGCCCTCAATAGCAGTCAATATCTCTCCGTGCAGGCAAGCAATTTCATTCCTGAGGGCAGCCACTAGAGTCAGACGAAGGGTAGCAAAGTTAGCTCTAAGGGCAACTAGCATATCCTCAAGAATCTGAAATCGCTCTTCAAAGCGAGGCATTAGATTATGAGGCTCAGAAATGGCAGAAGCAGAAGAAGTGGCATTTGTATCCATGGTCTGCAAACAGAAAAACTTGTAATGAAAATCAGTACCAGAATAAATAATTTGAAGCATAATATAGAAATATTCATGTCAAATAAGATAGACAAAATATGGATGACATGAATCTTTGACAGTGATGAAATGTGAATCATGCTAAGCAATGTAGGTATGAAATGCATCCAATGTGGAATATCACAGGCATTGTGCATATAAAGATAGCATGAAGACGACACAAGATTGGATCGATCGAAGGTAGTGAAATGAAGTTCACTACTTCGATCGATCGAAGCATAAGTTCGATCGATCGAACTGTGCGAATGCCGAATTTGAAAAGTCGCAGATCTGTGAGATCTAGAGTACGGGGCCCACACAAACGTGTCTGTGGGCCCATCTACATACCATTCATACAATCAACAACACCCAAACACTCCCCAACTTCAAATCAAATCAAAAACCCCAATTTTGGGTTGGCCGAATGCATGTGTGTATGTATAGCATGTAATCATGAAATTGAAGCTTCAACAATGAATGATTCATACATATTGAACATGATTTAACATAAACAATCAATAACATGCATCAATTTAAGCTTGGAATCAAGAAAATTGCATTCGGTTTACCTCTAAACCGAGAGAGATGAAATGAGAGAGAAGGGGCAAAGCCGCGATGAAAATGGAGCTTATCCTTGGCGGAATTGGCCCGCCGGAGATGGGGAAGATGATTGGGATGGAGGTTGGCCGGATTGAGCTTGAGATTGAGAGAAAGGGAGACTTAGGGTTAGGGTTTGTTTCGAGGTTGGATCGATCCAAGTGTATCGATCCAACTCGGTTTTATTTTAAAAATACGATATGCAGAGTTCGATCGATCGAACCTAGGTCTCCACTCTAAAAAATTTTTTTTCTTTTTTTTTTTTTTTTTTGAATTTGAATTTGAATTTTGAATTTTGAAAAATCAAAGGAAATTAAATTAATGAGATGCAAATTTCGATCGATCGAAGAAAGATTTCGATCGATCGAAGAGGATAAAGAATGTACAAGTTTAAGGGCTCAAGAGTTGACACGTGTTGGAACCTTGGATCGATCGAACTTGGAATTCGATCGATCAAACATGAAAATTTTTGAAAAGTCCCGAGAGCATACATTTTTGAAAAATGGATGAGGCCTGAAAATTTTTCTAAGTGTTTGGACTCATGATCGATCGAACCACATGTTGGATCGATCGATCGAAATGGTTTACGATCGATCGAACTTTCAAAAATTTGGAGATCCCGAGAGCATGCATTTTGGAATTTGGATGTAGGTCCAAAATTTTTCTAAGTGTTGGGTGCAAAATGAGAGCTGGATCGATCGAGTCCATAGTTGGATCGATCGAACCAATGTTCGATCGATCGAACCAAAACTTGGATCGATCGAAATTATGCCTAAATGCTCAAAATGACTTGAATGCTCATGCAATCCCTTACTCAGTTCCTTCCAATGTATATGAACCACAAAAACAGTATCTAGACTTCGCAAGAATCAAAATGCAAGATAGAAATGAGGGAGGAATAGGGTTTTGACATCCTATGAATTTCGGTGCTAGTCTTTAACGTCTCTAGCAAGACCTAGGGTTCTTTTAACTCGGATCAAAGATCTTACAATGCATCCCCTCCTTTTTGGGATGAGAGATGTTTCGAGTCACTCCCAACAAATGGTTCTTGGAAGAACTTGTTGGGGTAAACTCAAAAGACGTCTTGAGTTCCTTGTCAAAACTTTCCTTGGGCTTCCACGCCCTTTCACAACAAGAGTTCGAAATCACTTTTCTTGCATGCAATACTGAAGATGAAGATGAAGGCTTTAAAACATTGTTCATACACAAAAGCTCATTCCTTTCACAAGCAAGATCATGATATTCCTCTACCACATTAACCTCTTCCTCATATTTGTCAAATGGATTAGGTGTGGGGTTAAAGATGTTCAACTTCACTCTCATGTGCCCAAAAGAAATCTTCATTATCCCCATCCTACAATTTATGTTGGCATTTGAGGTTGCCAAGAAAGGACGGCCAAGGATAACCGGAATTTGGTTTTTTGGATTGGGCACCGTTTCCGTGTCAATGACGACAAAGTCAACCGGGAAGAAGAACTTATCAATCTTAATCAACACATCCTCAATTATCCCCCTAGGCTTCTTAATGGATCGGTCGGCAAGTTGTAAAACCACCGATGTCGGTTTCAATTCACTTAGGCCCAATTTGACATAAACCGAATAGGGAAGAAGGTTAACACTAGCCCCTAAGTCAAGAAGTGCCCAGTTGATGACATGTTCACCAATGATACAAGATGTTGTAGGTGCACCGGGGTCCTTAAACTTTGGCAAAGTGTTATGTTGTAGAATGGAACTCACTTGTTCGGTTAAGACCACTTTCTTTGATGTTTGGCTCTTGTTCTTCCGCTTTTGGGTGCATAAGTCCTTCAAGAATTTGGCATAAGCTGGACTTTGCTTAATTGCATCCAAAAGTGGAAGATTGACTTTGACTTGCCTAAACATATCCATTATCTCATTGTTCTTGGTCTTTTGCCTTTCTTTTGAAATGGACCCTTTCAAGGCGTCCGGAAATGGAGCTTTTTCAAAAACTCTTTCAGCATTTTCTTTCAAAGAATTCTCAGCATTGGACTTGTTCAATTCATTAGATTTCAAATCACTTTTCAAAGAGGAATCATGAATAACATTTTTCAAAGAACTTTTCTCAAACACATTTTTTAACACTGTTTTCAATGAATCTCTTTGGAAATCATCTTTCAACTCACAATTTGAGGGCTTTTCATTCTCAAGATCATGCACATGCAATGAAGGAGGAATAGTGTGTGGAACGGGACGGGTGACAACTTGAGGTTGTACCGGTTCACTCTCTTCATTAGGCATTCTAACTTGATTGTCTCCTACCCTACCACTTCTCAAGGTTGTTACCGCATTGACATGCTCAACATTATGCCCTTCCAATGAGGATTTGGTTTCTACAACACATTGTTGTTTGATTGGGGCATTCATGTGCATCTTTCCCTTCTCTCTAGCATTAAGTGTTTCAGCTATTTGCCCTACTTGGGTTTCTAGCTTGGCAATTGATTGAGAATGAGAATGCAACAATTGAGTATTTGCTTCTAGAGTGCCCAAAGCATTTAAAACCTTTTCCTCAAAAGCGAAACCTCTAGAATTTCCTTGAGAATATGATTGGTTAGGAAAATGAGAACTAGCAAATTGATTTCCTTGTGAGTTATATGGTCTTGAACCTTGGGATCCTTGGTTTTGAAGTGGAGGTGGAATGTATTTCCCTTGAAAACCGCCTTGGGAAGAGTTTGAGCCCTCCCCTTGGTTTTTCCAAGAAAAATTAGGATGATTCCTCCAACCGGGATTGTAATGGTTACCATAAGGATTGTTCCCTTGGTTCACAAATGTTGTATTAACTTGCTCAATGGGTTCATTTTGAATTTGTCCATGAGGACAATTAGAAGTAGAATGAAGAACACTAGAACAAGTCATACATGATTCATTTTGAGCTCTAGGAGAATGGTTAGGAAAGGAAGACACTTGATTCGCCAAGTTTTGATTGATCAATTGATCAAACTTTTGAGATAAAGACTTCATCTCGGCGGTTATATCATTTGAGTGGTCAACTTGATGCAAGCCAACACTCTTCCTACCTTGAGAATTTCTACCATTCCTAGATGACAATATTTTATGCAAAGAGTTTTCACTCATGCTCTCATAAAGACGCCACACGTCTTCCTCTTACCGGTCTATATAAGAACCTCCCATTGAAGCATCAACCATGCCTTTATAATTGTCTGATAAGCTTTCAAAGAAGAATTGGACCAATTGCCATTTAGGCATGTCATGGTGAGGACACTTCCTAAGCAATTCATTGAAGCGTTCCCATACCTCGTGGAAAGTTTCTCCCTCCCTATGTGTGAATTCTCTAATGGCGGTTCTCATAGCATTGGTCTTAGAAACCGGATAGTACTTTTTCAAAAATTCTTGTTGCATTTCTATCCAAGAAGTTATAGAAAAAGGCCTAAGGTTGTTAAACCAATACTTCGCCTTATCTTTAAGGGTGAATGGAAAAAGTTTCAGCCTTAAAACTTCTTCCGGCATGTCCGTGTATCGAACGGTAGAACAAACTTCAAGAAACTCATCCAAATGCTTGTAAGGTTCTTCACTAGGAAGTCCATGAAAGTTAGGTAGCATTTGGATAGTTTGTGCTTTAATCTCATAATGGTGTGCTCTAAATGGTGGCAATTAAATGCATATGGGTGCATTATACTCATTAGGCACATAGTGATCTCTCAATGCGAGTGGTGGATTAGCAACTTGAGGTGCAACATGGACACCTTGGTTATATTGAGCTTAATTAATGATGGGGGGTTGTGGTGCATACATTGGCCTTGGAATTCCCATTGGAATTTGGCCTTGTTGTTGAGGAGGTTGATGAATGTATGGCCTAGGCATGCCTAATGGAACTTGCATATTATCATTTTGCACATTAGGATGAAGGATGCCTTGTTGGTCTATGTGACCAAGGTCTTCAACATGATCATCATTGAGAGTGTCCATTGGTAGATTGGTTCTATGTGAACTTCCTCTTCCCCTTGGATTCCTAATAGTGGATTCTAAATTCAAATCAAGAGGGACAAGAGTAGGTCTTAATGAACGACGACCATGTATGCACAATGCAACACGAATAAGCAACTTTCTCAACAATGCAATTAAACTTCACAACCACAATTTTCAAATGCAATGTATGTCAAATAAATGCCTCCACGTGGGCCCCCGATTTAACTAAGGAGATTGAGTAAGAAGGTCTCACAATAGTCCTTTAGCACTTCAACTCCAAAATTAAAAGCTTAGCTTAGCAATTTTACTTAACAATTTTTCATTTTAAGCATTTTTCCTTTGCTTTGCTTTGCTCCTTAGCTTGGAATTACTTTGCTAGCTCCTTGCTCAATGCACCTAGTCAATGGAGAACAAATTCAATAAGCAATCAAAAATAGAAAATAAAAAGAAAGTAAAGACACGATCAAAAGAGTACTAATCCTAATTGAATTTCACAATTCGACGTTGCCAATTTAAAATCCCTGGCAATGGCGCCAAAAACTGACCGATAGCCTTTACAAGGGTCGCGATACCAAGTCAAGCTTGAAGAGTTGTGAATTTAGGAGGTGGCCAAGATTTATATTTATAGAAAGCCACTACTACTTTTCTCTATATAAAATATAGATAGGGCGAGTAGGGATCGTCCCAAGGGATTTGATGGTGTATCGAATTGTGAAACTATGGTAATTAGGGTTAGTAGGTCGAGTGATCACACAATTGATTGGTTGGTTGATTAAGCTAAATTGAATTCAACTAAATAAAATAATATGAAGTAAACAAGAGAGAGAGAGAGGTCTTGGGGTGTAGAGATCACTACCAAGCAATACTTTTCTATACCACTAACAAGTGATCAATTGAGGGTAATGGATGTGTTGCAATATGATAAGGGTGTGTGTGCCTTAGGTTGATTCAATTGGCAAGGATGACAAATCAAGCAAGTATTGTCTAAACATCATGTGAAGAACACAATATATCTAAACAATAGAGCATATATTGTCTAGACAACATGGGGATAGCACAATAGATCAAAACAAGTCATTAATCCTTCATTAAGCTCACAATCCACATACAACACAATATTAGAGGAATATGCCATTTGGACTCACAAGCATGGAACATCAAACATCAAGAGTAGATTGTCCTCCCATCTAACATTACACTACCACTACACTAAATCTACACTACTAGCATGAAAATAAAGCTATCTAGACTAAGGGAGAGGCACAAACCATCAAGAATAGGCATAAACCATCAAATGAACCAAAATAGCATTCATTAAGCATATCATCTTGATAATCTCTAGATCTATAGTATCAATACACATAGACATGCATCAAAAACACTAAATCTAGAGATAAGCACATGAATATCCTACTCTAGCATACATAGACATATGGATAGAATAGAATAGTCAATTGGAAGCATTAAACCATACAAACCATGAAATAATCAAGATTTATATATACATGAATATCAAGATATATCATACAACACTAATCCCTCAATAATACACAAGATTAAAGTATAGAAAGCATGCTTGGGGCTAACTCTAGCCCCAAGAGGATGTCTAGCCACTCATGGTAGTGATGATCCAACCCTCAAGGGCTAACTCCATGGCTGCTCCTTGTTGGTGAAGATCTCCTCCAATGGTGCTCTAGCTTCCCTCCTTCCTCCTCTCCAAGAATAGCCTCTAAGATTAATTTTCAATGTGTGACAAGACACTCCCTCAAAAAGTGTATCATATTCCTTATATAGGTAGGTCAAATACACCTCATGATGAGCTGTGGTCGTGCAAGGCATATTCTCCAATGATTGGATGAATGACAAAATAAATGAGTTGGACTTTAACTTTTTCTCGCTAGAGGAAGTTCGATCGATTGAACCTTAACTTAGATCGATCGAAAATGGGTTCGATCGATCGAACTGCATCTTGGATCGATCGAAGTGGTCTGACTCCTCCGGATAATGACAAGGCTGGGATATTTTCAAGATATTTATGGAAAAAAGACAAAAGTGGTTGGTAGGCGTACAGCTGTGGATAAGATCAATCATTTGAATAGGACAAAATAGGGTTCGATCGATCGAAAATGGGTTCGATTGATCGAACTTGGAATTTCAGCAAAGGCCATGGTTGGATCTATCGAGAAGTACTGTGATCGATCATAGATGTTCGATCGATCGAACTCTAAGTTGGATCGATCGAACTTTTCAGCTGCACAACTTGATTCCTTTTTGCTCCTTTCTTTCTCCACTTTGCTCCCTCCTTTGGTTTATCTCAGGATTGCTTCAATTAAGCTCTTATTTGGCTGAGTTAGCTCAATTTTGGAATTAGTGCCTGAAAATATAAATAATACATAATAAGTCTAAACGGCAAAGTAAGATAGATAAAGGTACTAGAATGCTTAAGCTTAACGGGTTTAAATGCGCACTTTTCAGTGCTCATCACACGCATGCACACTACGTGCGACCAAAGGAAACAAAAGGGAAAACTGAACATAGAAGTCATGTATATAACAAGGAATGCAACTACTAAGAAGGTAAATCTACTCATATAGATAGAATCAAGGGTACATGCAGCACGTCTTCACGTAAGCACAAAATCACGTCACTAAAGTATAGTAACAATGTGGCATCTTTAAGCATATAAAGAAGGCATGTTAATGCCACACAACAAGAAGGCAAATGTGGACACACTTCCACCTACTCATGCATTACAATATCTTAAATCAAACTACTAACATGGTAGAAAACAAAACTGCAAAAGATCAAATGATGCAACAATAAACCCTATAGACATCGTTTCCTAGAGTGTCTATGTAAAAGGAAAGATCATTCCTAGCCTAAACTGTGTCCAAAAACCAATGCGACAACAACCTGTCTCAAAACAAACGTGAGCCCTTACCATAATGGTAAGACTCCAACAATCCATCTCTAAATCTAAAGGTGACACTAACAGTGCAATGCTCTCTCTACCCAAAGCATCAATCAATCGACTTGATCCCAAAAGGGTCATCGCGCAAGGAGATTTCAAAGAAATGGCAACTATAACCATATCAACAAGAACCAAATCAATCACTACGACTGATCCCCAAAACAATCATCACTATCATCGATCAAAAGGGCAACGCCTATCAAAATAACACTAACATTGATTCCATCCGAATTGCATTTGTAGCTCGCCAGTACGGTAGCATGACAGTGCCATGCACCTGCTCACAACATACCGGCCCACGAAAATTACAATCCTAAAGGAATTATCCCAAACAATCAAGGATCCTAAGAGACCCATAACCTCATCATGGCTCAAAACCAACAAATCCAGCACTATGGCAACGCCAAATGATTTACCTCACGAAAGCCTAAACAAAAGGTATCTCACCACCTACACTACCATAAAACCATGTGGACAATCACCAACAACCTCAAGGAAGAGTGCCTAAACAAAACCAAACACACCAACCATTGCACTAAGTGCAAACTCACCAAACAGCTCAACCTCAACTCGAACATCCCATGACTAATCCCAAGTCCTGCCAAATATGCAAAACAATCATGCATATACAAATCAAATCTAGCATACATCATATGTCATGCTCTTTACATAAGAATTAAAATTATGCTTAAATAAACTGCATGCTATATATACCACATAAGCACATAAACATGTTATCAAATCACAACATATTATCAGGAAGCATATAAACACATGGAGCATGGCAACATAAGCATAATATGCACCCAAACCTGTAATACCCCTAATTTTAAAAAGGATATTCTTGGTATTTAATGGTATTTAATTTATTATTTAAGTGCATTTTATTTGATTATGTGTCATTATTTTTTTTTATTAGGTGCTTAATTATTTTCTTTTGTGGTGATTTAATTTATTTAAATGATATTTATTTTTAGTTATTTGATTGGAATTACTTGTTAGTATTTTAATTATTTAATTGGCATTAATGGTTTAAGTGTAATTGGTTTAGTTATTTGATTGGAATTACTTGTTAGTGTTTTAATTATTTAATTGGCATTAATGGTTTAAGTGTAATTGGTTTAATTATTCTATGTGTGTCTTATTTTATGTGTGTCTTATTTGGTTTAATTGGGTTTACTAATTATTATTTTGTTCAATTAGATTATTTGCTAAGTATTTAATAGTGAATAGGGTAATTAGGTAAATACATCTAACTAAGATTTTAATTACAGTATAAATTAGGGTTTTATATTATAGCCGTCGTAGGTTTCTACGTTAATTGGATGGGCCGGTTAGGATTGTGAGTTGGACTTAAATGAACCTAGGGTTTAGGAAAACTCTATAAGTATAAGGTAAATGTCTGTGTAAGGTTTTTTAAACAAAGCACACGTTTTGTGGAAGTGGAGAAGGAAAAACACAGTTTTTCACATTCTGCCAAGGTTTGATCAAAGCTCCGATCCTTCTTCGTCAGTGGTCCGATCTAGCTGAATTTTGGAGGAGAGGTTCACGACTCAGTGACACACAATCTGAACGGTGCAGATCAGAGTTTGACCTTGGGAACAGTGATTCGTACTCGTGAACAGTAACTGGGTCGTACAGGTTTTTTTTCCATTCTGCCCAGATTTCATCAAACATTCGATCCCACTTCGTCCGTGGTCCGATTGAGCTGAATTTTGGAGGAGAGGTTCATGACTCAGTGACACACAATCTGAATGGTGGAGTTCAAAGTTTGACCTCGGGAATAGTGATTCGTACTCGTGAACAGTAACTGGGTCGCACAGGTTTTTTTCCATTCTGCCCAGATTTCATCAAACATCCGATCCCGCTTCGTCCGTGGTCCGATCGAGCTGAAATTTGGAGGATAGGTTCATGACTCAGTGTTGCACAATCTGAATGGTGGAGATCAGATTTTGAGTTTGGGAATAGTGTTTCGTACCCGTAAACAGTAACCGGGTTTTGGAACTTGCCAGGATTTTTTAAGAAGACGACGTTGAAACTTTGAACAAAAGTTTCTGAGGCAAGATTCTATCCTTACCCTTTCCCTTAGGCTTCATACTCTTTGCACTCTTAAATGATTCCAGGATTAATGAAGATTAAACCAACCTAAAATGATATCTGTTTTGCTATGAAACTGGTAGTTACAGTAGTGTTGTATGCTTGTTCAACTTAGACTAAGCATGTTTGTGGATGCATTGTGGTTCTGTGGTTCACGTTTTTCCTTACCATTGCTAGTATAAATTATTGGAAGGATGGGTCTAGATGATAGCTATCTTAACTTCTGTAATAGCAACTGTTGGAACTTAAATACTAGGAGGATTTGAGTTTAACACTAGATCGGTTTTGTGGAACACTATAATTTGAGCATGTCTACATACATACTGTGAATATTGTTTTGATGCTTACATTATCACAGTTAGTATCAACTGTGGAGGTTAGGATTTTGTGATACATACCCTACATATCTGTATGTCATTTGTAAGGTGTTAAATGGAAGTTTTAATTAATTCTATCTTTATATCAGACTAAAGGGAACAACTTAAATTGGGCATGTATATGTTGTTGTTGTGACCCTGTTTATCAATGCTTATTTTATCATTGCTAACATTGAATGTTGGATGTTGGAATTTAGTTGATATATACTTGATTTATTGGTATTATTGACTACTGGAGGATTGGAAAGTAGGCACCGGTATGGGACGGTGGCATACTAAGGATGGGTTTGGTTTTTAAAACAATACCATTACCCACCTACTTGGAATAAGGATGGGATTAACTAAAAGTTAAGTCCCGTGGATTTGTATTGTCATGGCAACTACTTGTTGAGCGGCAATACCAGGGATTTTGGATGGATTTTATATATGTACTGTTATGGTGCCTCGGTATGAGCTTGAGCCTCAGGACCGATGGCTAGGGAGCGTATATGCATCGGGATGTGTAGCTGGCTACGATGGTTGGAGGTGTACCCTGTTTAAGTATAGGCACATATGCCCACTTCGTGTGCGTTTTAGCATGTTATCTCTATTCAGGTTGAGACCGGCCTGTAGTCCAGTGAGAGTCCTTTAGTGTGACTATATATATATTTACGGACTATCAGCTATTGTTGAATTGTTTAGGATGTACATGCGTATCGGGCCTCTGTTTGGATTGTAGTAGTATAGAACTTGCGCGTGGGCCTGACCCACTTCTATTTTTTTTCAGGTACACGACAGTTCCAGGCTTAGACGTGTTCGTGCTGAGCTGAGGTCTCTATTCACTCTTTCGACGATGTAGGGCTCTTTCTATAGTTTTATTTCTGGACGTTTATTACAGTTGTTCTATCTTCCGTTTGGATGTTTAATAGGGGTCCACTAAAGATGGATTCCCAAGTTGTAAACTGATGGAGTTTTGGAGCTTGGGTTTGATGGATTTTAATAATTATAATATTTTGCGGATTCTATTTTTAGTTCCTTCCAGCTTTAATTTCATTTCTTAATTTATTTTGTATTCCGTGTTCATTATAAAATATTAATTGTTTGATATTCCCTCGGGTTTGGGCCTGGGCCTGATCAACCCGTACCTCGGATCCGAGGGGTATCACAGTTGGTATCAGAGCCTAACCTAGCCAGAAGTGTGCCGACGGGGACGTCGGGCCTCCAAGGGGGGTGGATTGTAACGACCTTATGGGCGGGTGTACTGTGGGCGGGTGCGAGAGACACTGTCAGGCTACCACACTGGCGAGCTACAGGTGCACAATCCCACATCGCCTTGGTAGAGGAAAGGTGAAGTGCTTATATGTAAGTGTGTCACCTCTAATTGGTATGAGGCTTTTTGGGGTGAAACCCAAGAACAAAACCGTGCGGGTTCAGGCCCAAAGCGGACAATATCATACCATGTGGTGGAGTGGGTCGTTACAAATGGTATCAGAGCACTCCAGGTTCAAGTGTCTCTAGGATGTTTTCGTATTAAGTCTTCCGCGTAGCGTTTTCTCTTGAATAGAGCTTAAGTTAGGATTCATTGTATTCCTTATGGTTCGTATAGAAAGGGTACTGACTTCTGTCTTTTCATGTTAACAGATGGTTAACGCTAGAAATGGACAGAACATGTAAGGAACTAGGAAGGAAAGGAGAACGACACGTAGGCAACAATATCTCCTACGGCGCCAGCAAATGGAGGAAGAGCAGCAAAGGCTTGGGTTTCATGATGACATGGATCAGTTTCAGGAGGAACAGAAGAATGTTCAACAGACTCTGGACCAGGTCAGAGATCCAGAGATTCCTCCTCACCTCAATGACCTTGTTGCTCGGGCTATAGAGGCTGGGGTAACAGCTGCACTTCGGAATCAGCCTCAGGTACAGCCGGCACCTGTACCAGCACCAGTGGTTCAAACGGATTCTTGGGGAAAGGCTAGGAGCTCTTTCACAAAGGGGAGTCCACCTGTGTTCTCAGGCTCAACCGATGCGAGAGCAGCTCACCAGTGGAAACAGGACATTGAGCGTCATCTTCGTTTGGTTCAGTGCACGGAGGTTCAAAAGCAGATGCTTGCTACTTTCAAGCTAGTTGGGGATGCATTACAGTGGTGGGAGTCAGTTACCACCTCAGAGGAGAGGATGACATTGTCTTATGATGAGTTCAGTGCTTGCTTTGATGAGAAATATTTTCCCTATGCAGTCAGGGCAGCTATGAAGACCGAATTTCTGAGTCTGCAGTAGGGAAACATAACAGTGGCGGAGTGTGAGCAGCAGTTCACACGCTTGTCTCTCTTTGCACCGGAGGAGGTGGATACAGAGGAGAAGAAGCGCAACAGTTTTGTCAAGGGACTGATGTGGTTTATCAAGAGAGATATTACAGGTAGTCCAGCCTATACTACCTATGCTCAGGTGGTAGACGCCGCTTTACAATAGTATCAGTTAACTGTGGATATCAGACAGGCTCGTGGTGAGAAGCGGGGAGATAAAGACTCTACTAGTCAGTCAGCTGAAAAGGGGAACGGCAATGGTCACCGGCAGAATGACAAAGGCAAGTTCCAAGGACAACAGCCTTGGAAGAAGCACAAAGGTGGTTCAGATGCTCACTGGAATGGGGCACCTATTCAGAGGCAACCGAATGAGGGACCACAGGCAGGACAGGGTCAGTCACAGGCTAACCGACAGAGGAGGCCATTTAGTACTTTCCAGGGTAGTTGTTACACTTATGGAGAGTATGGTCATACCACCAGGCAGTGTCCTAAAGCAGGACAGGGACAGGGACAGAGACAGTATGTGCAACAGGGACAGAGGGCGCCAGTGCCTCTACCAGCTCCACAGGTTCCACGGATTCAAGGACAGACACATCTGGCTTTACCGGCACCGCCGCAGACTCAGGGACAGACACTACAACAGTTGCACTATGGCAGAGTGTATAACCCCATGCCACAGGATGTTCAGGCACCTCAGACTATTGAGGGTAAGTTTCTTATTCATGGTTTGCATGGACGTATTTTATTTGATACGGGTGCTACACACTCATTTGTAGCTAGGACTTTTGTTGCTTTGTTTGGGATGAGGACGAAAGTATGCACTAGACCTCAGGGTATTTCTACACCATTGGGTGATACAGCTATTATACATGAGAGTGATGGGCCTGTGACACTAGATATTGGCAGACTCAGATTTCTAGGCAATCTATTGGTCCTGGACATGCACACTTATGATGTGATACTTGGGATGGATTGGTTGTCTCACTACCATGCCCAAGTTGTTTGTTTTGATAGATCTATTATTTTTACCATACCTGGTCAGGATATGTATGTAGTAGCTATGCCACGTTCTAAAGGGGGTGGTAGCACTTATTTGTTCCATGTGGAGGAGGAAAATGAGGAGGGGATTACTGTGTCATTGGATAACATACCGATTGTACAGGATTTCCCGGATATATTTCAGGAGATTCCAGGGTTGCCACCTAGTCGTGAGATCGATTTTGTGATAGACTTAGCTCTAGTCACTGCGCCTATTGCTAGGGCACCCTATAGGATGGCACCGGTAGAGATGAGAGAGCTGAGGGATCAGATTCAGCAGTTACTCAGCCAGGGTTTTATTCGTAGGAGTACATCACCTTGGGGAGCACCGGTTCTGTTTGTAAAGAAGAAGGATGGTTCGCTTCGTCTGTGTATAGATTACAGGGAGTTGAACAAGGTTACAATTCGTAACAAGTATCCTTTGCCCAGGATTGATGACTTGTTTGATCAGTTAAGGGGAGCCACATATTTCTCCAAGATTGATCTGCGTTCTGGGTATCATCAGCTGAGGGTCAGGGAGCAGGATGTTCCTAAGATAGCATTTCTCACGCGATATGGTTCTTATGAGTTTCGAGTTATGCCGTTTGAGACGACTAATGCACCTGCAGTATTCATGGACTTAATGAATAGAGTCTTCTGGGCTTATTTGGATCAGTTTATTATTGTCTTTATTGATGACATCTTGATTTATTCTCGGTCGGAGGACGATCATGCTAGACATCTTCGCATAATCTTGCAGACGCTTCGTGAGCACCAGTTATATGCCAAGTTCGAGAAGTGTGAATTTTGGCAGCGGGAGGTGAAATTTCTGGGTCACGTAGTGTCAGAAAAGGGGATAGCAGTGGATCCGGCCAAGGTTTCAGCGGTGGTTGAGTGGGGACAGCCTACATCACCTACTGAGATTCGGAGTTTTCTCGGTCTGGCAGGATATTACAGGAGATTTATCCAGGGGTTCTCCAAGATAGCAGGACCACTCACTCATCTGACCAAGAAGGGTGTACAGTTCGTATGGGATGAACACTGTCAGTGAGCTTTTGATGAGCTGAAAAGGAAGCTGACTTCTGCACCGGTTCTGGCTACTCCGCAGAGCGGGATAGAGTATCTTGTTTACACGGATGCTTCGTTGCAGGGTCTTGGATGTGTATTGATGCAGGAGGAACGACCGATTTCTTATGGATCTTGGAAACTTAAGCCTCATGAGCTTAATTATCCAACACATGATTTGGAGTTGGCAGCAGTGGTTTTTGCCTTGCGTATTTGGAGGCATTATCTGTTGGGTGAGTCCTTCAGATTATTCAGTGATCACAAGAGTCTGCAGTACTTGTTCACTCAGCGGGAGCTAAATATGAGACAGCGCAGGTGGTTGGAGTTTGTAAAAGACTATCATTTTTCTATACAGTACCATTCAGGGGAAGCGAATGTAGTGGCGGATGCACTCAGTTGCCGACCTGTTGGTAGTCTTTCTGCTCTATTCACTACTGAGTGGAATGCTTTAAAGAGTGTGGATGAGTTATTGGATGCTTTTATGGCTTGCATAGTGGTTACGCTTTCCATCATTCGCAAGGTTTTACAAGCACAACTCACCGATCAGCAGTGTGTCGACAAGGTCGCAGAGATAGCTTTCGGAGAGGTTCCATTCTACTATGTTGGGGTTGATGGAGGTTTAAGGTACAAGGGATGGTTAGTGGTACCTTCTGTTGATAATTTGAGGAAGGATGTGATGACTGAGACTCATCACTCTGAGTTCTCTGTTCATCCAGGAGGCGATAAGATGTATCAAGATATGAAGCGGCAGTTTTGGTGGGCAGGTATGAAGAGGGACATTGCTCTTTTTTGTTTCTCAATGTAGTACTTGTCAGATGGTTAAAATTGATCATCAGAGGCCGCCAGGAGCTCTACAGCCACTACCAATTTCGGAGTGGAAATGGGAGAGCATATCTATGGATTTTGTGGAAGGGTTGCCAAATTCTTTCAAGGGGCATAATTCCATATGGGTCATTGTGGATAGGTTGACCAAGTCAGCTCATTTCTTGCCTATTTGCACTGACTACACTTCGGAGCAGTTGGCGAGGCTTTACATTTCAGAGATTGTGAAGCTACATGGCATTCCATTGTCTATTATATCGGACAGGGATTCGAGCTTTGTATCTGGATTTTGGAAGAGTTTTCAGCAGGCTTTAGGTACGGAGTTACACCTTAGTACTGCTTATCATCCTTAGACTGACGGACAGACTGAGAGGGTGAATCAGATTATGGAAGATATGCTTCGGTCGTGTGTTCTGGATTTCAAGGGCCACTAGGAGGAATATTTGCCACTTGTGGAGTTTACTTATAACAATAGTTTCCAGAAGACTATTGGTATGGCACCATTTGAGGCATTGTACGGTCGACCGTGTCGGTCACCTGTTTGTTGGATGGAGGTTGGAGAGAATCGATTCTTAGGTCCTGAGTTCATCAAGGATACCTCTGAAAAGATTGCTCTTATTCGAAATCGCATGCGTACTGCCCAAAGTAGGCAGAAGAGCTATGCTGATCGTCGTACTCGGGCTTTGGAGTTTCAGGTTCGGGATCAGGTTCTACTCAAAGTGTCTCCTATGAAGGGTGTTATGCGCTTTGGGAAGAAAGGGAAGTTGTCACCGCGATTTGTTGGTCCATTCATGATTACGGATCGCATTGGAGCTGTTGCTTATCGGTTGGCACTTCCGGATACTTTGGATCGCATCCACAACGTGTTTCATGTTTCCATGTTGCGGAAATTTCTTCGAGATGAGGATCGGTATCAGCATATCGATGTTAGGGAGATTGCGTTGCAGCCGGATGCAACTTATTTAGAGCCACCGTGTCGTATTGTCGACCGACGAGATCAGATTCTTCGTAATAAGGTTATTCCTTTGGTTCGTGTTCAGTGGAGTCATCACAATGAGTCTGAGTCCACTTGGGAACGAGAGGATGTCATTCGCTCACGGTTTCCTGAAATATTGGAAGTAGGTAAGAGTGAATTCCGAGGACGAAATTCCTTTTGTTAGGGGGGAAGAATGTAATACCCCTAATTTTAAAAAGGATATTCCTGGTATTTAATGGTATTTAATTTATTATTTAAGTGCATTTTATTTGATTATGTGTCATTATTTTTTTTTATTAGGTGCTTAATTGTTTTCTTTTGTGGTGATTTAATTTATTTAAATGATATTTATTTTTAGTTATTTGATTGGAATTACTTGTTAGTGTTTTAATTATTTAATTGGCATTAATGGTTTAAGTGTAATTGGTTTAGTTATTTGATTGGAATTACTTGTTAGTGTTTTAAATATTTAATTGGCATTAATGGTTTAAGTGTAATTGGTTTAGTTATTTGATTGGAATTACTTGTTAGTGTTTTAATTATTTAATTGGCATTAATGGTTTAAGTGTAATTGGTTTAATTATTCTATGTGTGTCTTATTTTATGTGTGTCTTATTTGGTTTAATTGGGTTTACTAATTATTATTTTGTTCAATTAGATTATTTGCTAAGTATTTAATGGTGAATAGGGTAATTAGGTAAATACATCTAACTAGGGTTTTAATTACAGTATAAATTAGGGTTTTATATTATAGCCGTTGTAGGTTTCTACGTTAATTGGATGGGCTAGTTAGGATTGTGAGTTGGACTTAAATGAACCTAGGGTTTAGGAAAACTCTATAAGTATAAAGTAGACGTCTGTGTAGGGTTTTTTAAACAAAGCACACGTTTTGTGGAAGTGGAGAAGGAAAAACGCAATTTTTCACATTCTGCCACGGTTTGATCAAAGCTTCGATCCCGCTTCGTCAGTGGTCCGATCGAGCTGAATTTTGGAAGAGAGGTTCACAACTCAGTGATGCACAATCTGAACGGTGAAGATTAGAGTTTGACCTCGAGAACAGTGATTCGCACAGGTTTTTTTTCCATTCTGCCCAGATTTTATCAAACATTCGATCCCACTTCGTCCGTGGTCCGATCGAGCTGAATTTTAGAGGAGAGGTTCATGACTCAGTGACGCACAATCTGAATGGTGGAGATCAAAGTTTGACCTCGGGAACAGTGATTCGTACTCATGAACAGTAACTGGGTTGCATAGGTTTTTTTTTCATTCTGCCCAGATTTCATCAAACATCCGATCCCGCATCGTCCGTGGTCCGATCGAGCTGAAATTTGGAGGATAGGTTCATGACTCAGTGTTGCACAATCTGAACGGTGGAGATCAGATTTTGAGTTTGGGAATAGTGTTTCGTACCCGTGAACAGTAACCGGGTTTTGGAACTCGCCGGGATTTTTTAAGAAGACGACGTTGAAACTTTGAACAAAAGTTTCTGAGGCAAGATTCTATCCTTACTCTTTCCCTTAGGCTTCATACTCTTTGCACTCTTAAATGATTCCAGGATTAATGAAGATTAAACCAAACTAAAATGATATCTGTTTTGCTATGAAACTGGTAGTTACAGTAGTGTTGTATGCTTGTTCAACTTAGACTAAGCATGTTTGTGGATGCATTGTGGTTCTGTGGTTCACGTTTTTCCTTACCACTGCTAGTATAAATTATTGGAAGGATGGGTCTAGATGATAGCTATCTTAACTTCTGTAATAGCAACTGTTGGAACTTAAATACTAGGAGGATTTGAGTTTAACACTAGATCGGTTTTGTGGAACACTATAATTTGAGCATGTCTACATACATACTGTGAATATTGTTTTGATGCTTACATTATCACAGTTAGTATCAACTGTGGAGGTTAGGATTTTGTGATACATACCCTATATATCTGTATGTCATTTGTAAGGTGTTAAATGGAAGTTTTAATTAATTCTGTCTTTATATCAGACTAAAGGGAACAACTTAAATTGGGCATGTATATGCTGTTGTTGTGACCCTGTTTATCAATGCTTATTTTATCACTGCTAACATTGAATGTTGGATGTTGGAATTTAGTTGATATATACTTGATTTATTGGTATTATTGACTACTGGAGGATTGGAAAGTAGGCACCGGTATGGGACGGTGGCATACTAAGGATGGGTTTGGTTTTTAAAACAATACCATTACCCACCTACTTGGAATAAGGATGGGATTAACTAAAAGTTAAGTCCCGTGGATTTGTATTGTCATAGCAACTACTTGTTGAGCGGCAATACCAGGGATTTTGGATGGATTTTATATATGTACTGTTATGGTGCCTCGGTATGAGCTTGAGCCTCAGGACCGATGGCTAGGGAGCGTATATGCATCGAGATGTGTAGCTGGCTACGATGGTTGGAGGTGTACCCTGTTTAGGTATAGGCACATATGCCCACTTCGTATGCGTTTTAGCATGTTACCTCTATTCAGGTTGAGACCGGCCTGTAGTCCAGTGAGAGTCCTTTAGTGTGACTATATATATATTTACGGACTATCAGCTATTGTTGAATTGTTTAGGATGTACATGCGTATCGGGCCTCTGTTTGGATTGTAGTAGTATAGAACTTGCGCGCTATTTTTTTCAGGTACACGACAGTTCCAGGCTTAGACATGTTCGTGCTGAGCTGAGGTCTCTATTCACTCTTTCGACGATGTAGGGCTCTCTCTATAGTTTTATTTCTGGACGTTTATTACAGTTGTTTTATCTTCCGTTTGGATGTTTAATAGGGGTCCACTAGAGATGGATTCCTAAGTTGTAAACTGATGGAGTTTTGGAGTTTGGGTTTGATGGATTTTAATAATTATAATATTTTGCGGATTCTATTTTTAGTTCCTTCCAGCTTTAATTTCATTTATTAATTTATTTTGTATTCCGTGTTCATTATAAAATATTAATTGTTTGATATTCCCTCGGGTTTGGGCCTGGCTTGATCAACCCGTGCCTCGGATCCGAGGGGTATCACAAAACCCCTCGTCCTAAGGTTTTTGAACCTAGGAGCCACCACTTGTGACGGCCCAAGTTTTTTAACGCAATGCGTCAGTGATAAACCAAAAGTCGACCCGATAACGGATCCAAAATGTGAAAGCAAAAGATAAAACCAATGTCTATAGAGATATAAACCATCCCCAAGACACCAATGTGACCTTCTATGAAGTCACGGAGCTCAAAAAAATAACCGGAAGCGAAAACTAACATGAAAAGGGTCAAATGGTACCCTATAGCAACAATGACAACCAAAAGGACAAAATCTAGTTTAAACTAGACCACGTACACCAAAACTAAAAAAGAGACTTCAAGCCTCACTTAAATCCCCCATTACATGATCAAACTTAATTATATGCAAGTGTGTGATGACGTGAACATACACGCAAGTGTAAAACAATATTTTAAACATGCTGAAATGGCCTATGGCCTTATTACAATTCATTTACAACATTTAACATGTCAAACCTCTAAGTTGGAAAAATTACATTTCATAGGCAAAACTTAAACATGCTAACACTTGCATGTGAACAAGAAAGCTTCTAAAGAAACTTCAATTCTGCAAATCACCAAAGCAAGTGCAAATCTCCAATCTTGTATCCTGTACCTGAAATATGCCCCAGTAACTTTGGGGTGAGCAACATAAAGATACTCGTAGGAAATGAGCATGTATCGACCTAACGTTTTACAAGTTTATCACCTTAAGGTGAAACATGCTAAAGGGGCTCATGCCACCTAATGTCTATGTCAAGATGAGACTCAGGGAGCATCCTAAGCTACCCTATATCATTTCTAGCATCAATCACATCATCCATGCAATTCAAACTAAATAGGAGTATGCTATACAAAGCAATATGATATAGATTCTCAAAGTTACCAACTTGAAATCTAAAGTGCGAAAACAACCAAAGTGGGTCATGCCACCTAACGTCTATGTTCCAAATGAATCTATAGGATCACTTCTAAGCTACATTTGAACAATAAAACTTAATCACAATATCTATGCAATTTAACCAATATAGAAGCATGCTGTACCAAGCAATAAGATATAGATTCTCAAAGTCATCAACTTGAAATCTAAAAGTGCGAAATCAACTAAATATAGCAATTTAGTATAATTAGAATATCTAATACCACACGTCAAGACATAGATTCTCTAAGTTATCAACTAGAAATCTAAAAGTATGAAATCAACTAAATATAACAATTTAGTATAATTAGAATATCTAATACCACACATCAAGACATAAATTCTCTAGGTTATCAACTAGAAATCTGAAAGTGCGAAATTAATTAGTGGAACACTTGGACATCTAAGCTCGGAATTCTGCCGAGACCTCAACGGCTATTACGGGGACTAACCCGCTGGTAATACCACCCTTAGTGCACACTATCTCGACAGGGAGAACTCATACCTCCCACACTAGAGCCAAACTCTAGCCATGTTATAGTAACCATGTCCTAAATGACTCCAAAATAAATAAGTTAACAACTTATATACGAAAAATATATATACAGCACGAAACTACATTCCATGCACAAGTAGGTCGAAACCACACAATACATGTTCTAAATCCACAACTACTATAGGATGACAATGTCGAATCTTCAGAGCACGATTTGTTACGCGTTATAATAACATCACATGTCGAATCTTCAGTGTGCGATTCGTTACACGCTATAACAATATAATTCAATATTGAAACATAATCGCATAAATCCATTACAAGTCTAAAATCATGCTTCAAACATAATATCAATGTTAAACATATGATTTAATCAATAATGCAATAGAAATAGAAATTAATTATATAACCTAATTAATTTTTCTAAGTTTCATATCTCAATCAAATGAACCCTAAGTAACACATGTTAAACGAAATAACTTATTCATTACATGAATCAAATCAAAAGCTTACTTAGGTCATTGGATCAATAGGATGGAATTTAATTAAAACATGATAATTAAATTCCTAAATTCTAAAATAACATCAAATGGTCCCAAATTAATATATGCTTGTATACAAGCCCTAGTCATCACAAATATCATGTTAAAAACTTAATTAGGCCCATGGAACCATTAAATGGATTTTAATTAATCATTTTAATTAAAATCTCTAAATTTTTATACTTATCCAAATACTTTCAAATTAGAGTATGTTAAGGAACATGCCAAGACTTAATTTAAAAGTATATTACAAGTTCATTTCATGCAAGGTATGACCATGGGAATTAATCTTTCGCAAAAGAAAAATATTAAATAAAAAGTGCAATTCTTATTCAATTAATTTTAATTTAATATATGTTAACAAACATATTAAATTCAAACTTTCTAGCATGCCACAATTTAATTCCAAGTTATACATCATCATGAGAATTAAATTCTAACCATAGAAATTAATTAAATTAAATTCTAGGACTTAAACAAAAGCATGCATACAAGTTGTATAATCATGAAAAATACTCCATACAACACATATAAAATCCTAAAACATCCCCTACCTCAATTTGAGATAAAAATCTCAAAAGCCCACCGAAATAAAAGTGCTCCGAATCCGACGATACCGAAGGGTTTTTGTCGGGGACAACACCGTGAACAAGAATCCCCAAGAAGCCCCATCAAAATCACAACTTGACTTCAAACCCAAACTTGAAAAATGGTCAGAAATGGGTTCTAATAAGGGTGAAAGGTAGAGCACGTTGAGGGGAACATTAAACGTTAAGGCTGAAGACTTTTCATCAAGGAAAAGTGGATCAAAAGAGGAGAGAGAAGATGGCAGCCATGGCTGCCATGGAATCTGGCCAAGAGAGGGGAGGAAGATGATGAAATCTCACTTTTTGACTTTAAGTCCCCTATTTATAGAAAATCTCAAAAAGTGTCATGAAAGGGCCCCGCCAGGTCTAGAAAAGTGGAATTTGAGCAGACGTGCTCAAACGGAAAAACTCTATGAACAAAAAAGATTCAAAAGGAGAAAACATGAACAAAGGAAGAAACGGCATTTTAAACTGAGTCCCGAGCAGAGAGATATGCCCCGAACAAGTTCGGCGGCAACTGGGGTCAGAAACTCTGAAACTGGAGAAAAACGACCAGAATGGAATTCTAAGAGTATACAATTTGACAAAATGTGAAAATGAATCACGTACAAGGATCCAGGCTCCAGACGAGGTATTTTTGCAATAACTTTCGTTAATTGCACAATTGCCCCTCCAAAAAGTGAAAACTGCACTAATGCCCTAGAATAAAAATATCTTCCAAAAATATTTTCTTAAAAACCCCTGAAATAAAATATCTTTAAAATATATTTACGAAAAATACCCCAAGAAAAGAAAATAATTCCAAAGAACTATGCATTCATGCCCCTATAGACACCGAGAGCAACCAGAGTACTTTCTTACAAAAGCAAAGATACGTATTTCGTGGAAACCACTTAGAATGAAGATACATAAAGTAAAAAACCAACTCTGAACGCAAGAAGTGTGGTTTTGCAAACAAAGTGACAAACGGGGAAAAGACAAAATAGGGAAAAAGACGAAATAGGGAAAATGACGAAAAGTGAATAGTGTCGAAAAACGAAAAATGTGAAAATAACTCGTTCCTCAAAGGAAGTTGTCAATCCAAAAAAAGAGTTTCTGAAATCACTCCAGAGCACTCGAGATGACACTAAGCGACGAGGAACTGAACTTAGAAAGGAAAAGATCAAAGGAAAAAAAATATCCGTGAAAATATGAGCGAAGGGAAAGGAATGAAAATGACCAGGTCATTACAATCAACCACCTTTAGTTAGTGGAGAAATACACTTTTCTCCACTAACTTTGCTTCTTCCTCACAAAAACCCTTAGACACCATTGAAGGAAAGCTTAACCTAGTCTTAAAACCTTGGTTTTGGTTCCATTCCACTCACTAATACAAAAGGTTCCCCTCAACTTCCTCTACAAAACCTTCTTCTACAAAACCCTTGAAGGATTCCTTATAATTCATTTGCTTCCTTTGGATTCAAGAGGAACAATCCTCTTGTGAGGTAGGGGATGTTTATAGGTTTATAATCTTAGTGTCTTAATTGTTTTTGAGGTTTATATAACTTGTATGCACGTTTTTGTATATAATCTAGAATTTAATTTAATTATTCTTTGTATGTAATTTAATTCACGTAGTTGTATCTAGTATGGAATTAACTTAAGACATGATATTAAATTAGGCATTGACTTATTCTTTAACATATATTAATTTGAGAATATTTGGATAAGTTTTAAAATCTAGAGATTTTAATTAAAATGAATTAATTAAAATCTATTTAATGGTTATATTGATTTAATTAGGTATTTAACTTGATATATGCAATGACCTCGACTTGTTCTTTACCATATATTAATTTAGAATCATTCAGAGTTGTTTTAAGATCTAAAGATTTAATTATCTTAATTTAATTAAATTCTATTTAATTGTTCTAATGATCTAATTAAGTTTTTGATTTCATATATGTATTGACCATGGCATGATCCTTGACATATAATTATTTGAAGTCATTTGAAGTTAATTTAAATCCTAGAGAAATTAATTAATTAGTTTAATTAATTTTTATTTAAGTGTTCTGTTCATTTAAATAAATATTTGACTTGATATATATAATGACCATGACATAATCTTTGACATATAATTATTTGAAGTCATTTGGAGTAGATTTGAAATCTAGATAAATTAATTATTTTATTTAATTAATTTCCATTTTATTGTATTAATGATTTAATTATGTATTTTGTAATAAGGACTTGAAACTTGCTTCATAATTAGATTAATGTATTTCATAAGTTGACTTGTATTGTAACCTAGAGATTTACATTATGACTTGTAAATACGTAGTGTTTATGTATAAATTATGTTGTGTGTACGCCATTTGGGCTTTAGGAGCATTGTGGTCACCATTCGGTTCATTTAACACGTATTTGATTTTAACCTATGTATGCATGGCATACATAATGAGTTTGAAGGATGGATGCCATCCGAATATTGAAGAAAGTGGACATCGCGTCCGATGGGTTGGAAGTCCTGCATTGGAAGTCCTGCAATACACTTGGCCAGTGGGGTGTGGAAGTGCATCAATTTGTTTTTGTGTTCGGGATTCGATTCCGACATTTGTCTTTCGTCACATTGCATCATGGAGTACATGTATGAGTTGCATCACAGTAGAGTCTATGTGCAAACTATTTGGTAACTCTTGATATGTTATATACTTTATGTTGATTTACTTTCATTTACAAGTTAACTATGTCATTCTACTAGCTATGTGGTAGTCATTTGTACAAGTATATGCTTTGTGTTTGATTCATCTTCATTTACAAGTTAACTATGCCTTGTTGTATATCTTCTTTTTCTACTAGCTATGTGGTAGTTATTTGTACAAGTACATACTTTGTGTTGATTTCGTTCATTTTTCTTACAATTTGGCATTGCCTTTTTAAGTTGTAATTTGTTGATTTCAATTTTGGTGAACGGTTTATAACATATTCATTTGTAGCTTTAGGGTATCCTTTAGCTTCCCTTTAAACGTAGACGTTAGGTGGCATGAACTATTTTAGTTGTTTTCGCATTTTAAGTTTCAAGTTGATAACTTTGAGAAATTATGTTTTATTACGTTATATTGGAAGTTCCAATGCTGGTTAAATTGCATTGATATTGTAATTTGCGTTGAATTATCCTAATGTAGCTTAGGATGATCATTTAGTCTGACCTTAAACATAGACGTTAGGTGGTATGAATCATATGGATTGATTTATATCAATTTGATAAACTTGTAAAACTTTAGGTCATACATATGTTCATTCCCTACGAGTAATGTAAGTTACTCACCCCACTAAATGCGATTTGTTTCAGGTAAGAAGACGTGGTTTCGGGACGTACAATATCCCTAGGTTGTCTTGTAAATTTGGAGTACTTTTAATGTATTTTTTTCTCACATGTAATTGTTAACATGTTTAAGTTTTACTTGTAAAGTTGTAGTACTTAGCTAGGTTTAATATGCCATTTTTGCCTTGTGATATGTAAAGTGTACTTAGATACACTCCTTGGGACATATTTAATATGTATGAGGTGTGGCCAAGGGCCAAACACCATTTCGTTTACGCCTTTGCATATTAGTTTTGTAAATTTCCTTTAAAGGCAATAATATGAAAATTCGAAGTTTTAATATGTCATTATCAATTCGGAGCATATAAAGCGTGCCTAAGCACACTCATTAGGACTCTTTTAAAATGTTTGAGGTGTGGCCAAGGGCTAAACGCCTTTTCATTTTCATCTATGCATGTTGGTTTCAAGTTTTACTTTTAAAAGTCATTTTAGGCAAATTTGAGGTTTGATAGGTCGTATTTTGCATCGGGCATTTTTGGGGGCCGGGAACCATTGCCGCGCACTTCAAAACACTTATTACGTTTGCGTGCACAATCGTTTCAAAACACAACTTCATATTCGACCAAATGAACACTTGAAGTAAATTCCTTTTAGGTTTTATGCAAAATCTGGTTTAGGGGCATTTTGTAGATTTTGCTTTGAAAAATAAATTTCGGCCTTGACATGATCACTTAGAAAATGTGATTTTAGGGAGGGTTTCTTTACAACAATTTTCCAAAAAATGTCATCTTAGTCTCGAAAACCTTGTGTCAAATATGATTTTCTGGTGCGCGTAAAATTTTCAGGAAAAAAGTCTGATCTAAGAGGCATTTTGGGTATTTCACTTGAAAATTAAAAACTTCTTTCGACATGATCATATAGAAAACATGATTTTGGGGGGAGGGGTCACTTTATAACTTTTTTCCAAAAAAAAGGTCATTTAAGCCCTCAAAACAACATTTCAAGTCGGAAAATAGGTGCAGGCCCACATGGCATGTCAAGGGGTAGAAGCGTGCGCGCCTCGTCTTGGCAACCTTGACGTCGATTTTTGTTTTGGCTATAACTCATTCGTCCGGACTCCGAATCAGGTGATTCTTAAGTCAAATTTAATTTTTCGTTAGCTATCTAATAGTGTACTCGGTAGCACCCATATCCTTTTGAAATAACCATTTTGCCCTTGGGGTTAAACTTGTCTGTTTTTAAAACGTCATTTTCGCATTTGTTTCCCTTTTGGTTCCCGTGACTCATGGGAGGCCACATTGGTGTCTTAGGGATGACGTACATCTCTAGACACTTAGTTTCTATTTTTGTTTCCGCATTCGAGATCCGTTATCTAGTTAAACTTTGGGTTATCGCACTGGTTTAAAAAACTAGGCCGTCACATGTGGTATCAGAGCTCCTAGGTTTGAACACCTTAGGACGATGAGTTTTGGGTGCATATCATGCTTTTGTTAACATGCTCTACTTATTTACATGCTTCTTGATAACATGTTTAGTATGATTACATGTTTACGTGCTTATATGGCTATGTGTTTAGAAGGGTTCTTTAAAAATCATAGCATGACTTATATGTTTCATATGATAGTATGCTTTACATTTACTTAGCACTTGTATACTTACGTGCTTATCTGATTATGTTTTTAAAGGCACCTTTATTTGACTTGTACACTTGTATGCCTATGTGCTTAAGTGTCTCCATGTTACGCGCATATCTTGTTTTGATTTTATGCATTATTCATGCTCGATTGAGTAAGATTAATGCTTGGGCATTGTCTCTGGGAGTCCATAGTATTCTTAGAATTTTCCTTGTCATTTCGAGTTTTTTCCTTGAGTAAGAGAAATTCATTTCGCAAGGTCTCCACGGTAGGGGCCTTTTACTTTGTTTTGTTGGTTTGGGAGTTTGAGACTTTAGGTTAAGGACCGTTGTAAGTTAGGCTCATGTGAGCATAGAGTGCAATCTTCATTTGGCGGGATGAGACGTAGGCCATGGAGGCACTGTTTCGTTTCATTTTCCCTTATTTCTTTATGACGTAGCTGATGAGCACTGAAAAGTGCGCATTTAAACCCGTTAAGCTTAAGCATTCTAGTACCTTTATCTATCTTACTTTGCCGTTTTAGACTTATTACGTGTTATTTATATTTTCAGGCACTAATCCCAAAATTGAGCTAACTCAGCCAAATAAGAGCTTAATTGAAGCAATCCTGAGATAAACCAAAGGAGGGAGCAAAGTGGAGAAAGCAAGGAGCAAAAAGGAATCAAAGTTGTGCAGCTGAAAAGTTTGATCGATCCAACTTAGAGTTCGATCGATCGAACATCTATGATCGATCACAGTACTTCTCGATAGATCCAACCTTGGCTTTTGCTGAAATTCCAAGTTCGATCGATCCAACATCACCTTCGATCGATCGAACCCTATTTTGTCCTATTCAAATGATTGATCTTATCCACAGCTGTACGCCTACCAACCACTTTTGTCCTTTTTCCCATAAATATCTTCGAAATATCTCAGCCTTGTCCTTATCCGAAGGAGTCAGACCACTTCGATCGATCCAAGATGCAGTTCGATCGATCCAAGTTAAGGTTCGATCGATCGAACTTCCTCCAGCGAGAAAAAGTTAAAGTCCAGCTCATTTATTCCGTCCTTCACCCAATCATTGGAGAATATGCCTTGCACGACCACAGCTCATCATAGGGTGTATTTGACCTACCTATATAAGGAATATGATACACTTTTTGGAGGGGAGTCTTGAGTCTCTTGATACACATTGAAAATCATCTTGGAGGCTATTCTTGGAGAGGAGGAAGGAGGGAAGCTAGAGCACCATTGGAGAAGATCTTCACCAACAAGGAGCAGCCATGGAGTTAGCCCTTGAGGGTTGGATCATCACTACCATGAGTGTCTAGACATCCTCTTGGGGCTAGAGTTAGCCCCAAGCATGCTTTCTATACTCTAATCTTGTGTATTATTGAGGGATTAGTGTTGTATGATACATCTTGATATTCATGTATATATAAATCTTGATTATTTCATGGTTTGTATGGTTTTATGCTTCCAATTGACTATTCTATTCTACCCATATGTCTATGTATGCTAGAGTAGGATATTCATGTGCTTATCTCTAGATTTAGTGTTTTTGATGCATGTCTATGTGTATTGATGTTATAGATCTAGAGATTATCAAGATGATATGCTTAATGAATGCTATTTTGGTTCATTTGATGGTTTATACCTATTCTTGATGGCTTGTGCCTCTCCCCTAGTCTAGATAGCTTTATTTTCATGCTAGTAGTGTAGATTTAGTGCAGTGATAGTGTAATGTTAGATGGGAAGACAATCTACTCTTGATGTTTGATGTTCCATGCTTGTGAGTCCAAATGGCATATTCCTCTAATATTGTGTTGCATGTGGATTGTGAGCTTAATGAAGGATTAATGACTAGTTAAGATATGTTCTATCTTTCACATGTGTTTAGACAATTTATTCCTCTCCCAATAGATAAATTGTGGCCTCTCACATGATGTTTAGATAATGCATGTTTAACTAAGTCATCCTTATGGATTGCTTGGACTATGAGCTTAATGAAAGGTTTAATGACTTGATTTGATATTTTGTTCTCTTCACATGATGTCTAGACAATATATTCCTCTACCAATAGATGTATTGTGGCCTCACACATGTTGATTGAGACAATTTGCACTTGTTGAGTCACCCTTACCAATTGAATGTCTTTTACACACACAACATTGTTGCAACACATTCATTTCCCTCATTAGTCACTTGATTATGGTTTGGAATAGTATTGTTTGGTGGTGATCTCTACACCCCAAGACCTTTCCTTCTTACTTACTCTTTATCTTAATGCATTTTAATTAATTCTTTTCTAGAAGTAATCAACCAACCCAATTCTCTTTTGCAATCATTTGGTACGCTAGAGTTGAAGTTGAAATTCCAACACATATAATCCCTTGGGACGATCCCTACTCATTCTTGCTACGTTAGTAGTAGTGTTGGTAGTGGTTTTTATAAATTTAAATTTGACATAAAAGGCTTTTCTTGAACCACACATTCACTACATTCAGTTTAGCGTATTGGAACGGCCGTCGTCAGATTTTGGTGCCGTTGCCGGGGATTAACAGTTTTGCTGGAATTAAACTAGACAATAGTGTTCATTAGATTGCTTCTATTTTTATTTTATTTTCCATTGTATATTCTTTTCTCTTGATTCTCATTATTATTTGTTCAATTAGGTACTTGACTACAAGGAAGGCGAACTTTGGAACTTAAAGCAATCATTGGAGCTTAAAAGCTAAATTTGGAGTTGAAGTGCCAAAGGACCATTCTGACCAATTCTTGGCTCTCTTGTATTTTAATTGTTTCACTTCTTTGTATGCTTGTGATAGCCCTTGTTGAGGCTCATTTTATTGCTAAATTTTTGTCCAAGCATAGGCCCTTGTTGAGGCCAATTTTTTCTTGCATTTGGGTTTTAATTGTGAATGGAGGAATTGTTTGATCCAAGTTTGGGGGGGAATTACATCCCTTCACCTTATGCTCCTCCATCATGTTTTAATCCTTATAAGATTGAGTCCAATTCATTTCATGCATCATCTTATTATGGACTTGATCACTCATTTAATCCTTCTTGTGACTATTACCCTCCCCCACCATTTTATGATGAATCAATTCCACCACCTTCTAAGTACTCACCCGGATTTGAAGAAAAAGTGTTAGCTTTACTTGATGTGCATATTTCACACACTTCACTTATTAATTCTCATTCTCAAGCTTTAGCCAACTTAGAAGCTCAAGTTGAGCAAATTGCAAGTACTCTTTCTCATCAAGAGGAGGAGGAAGAGGCAAATGAAAAAATGGCAAGAACTTCAATGTATATAGATGAGGATGATGAGAGTGAGGAGAATGAAACAAGTGAGCTAATGCCTAGCACTCTATCTTGTATAGAGGAGGAAGTGGCAAGTGAGTTAGTGGCTAATCCAATAGAACATAACATGATTAATGAGGACTTTCCTTGTTTTGATTATGATTTTATCTATGATATGGCTACTCTAGAGAGTGAGGAGATGTTGACCACACTTGAGGTAGGAGAGAAGGAGGAGGAACTTGTTGAAGAGGGCCTTCCTTCTATTATCTCTAATAACCCTCTTGAGGAATGTCTTTTGGAAATGTATAAAAATTGTGGTTTTGACTTTAAAAGCTCTAAAAATGCAATAAACTCTCTAATGGACTCCTTAGCTTACTTAGAAGGTAAGGGAATGGTAATTTATGAGGAGGAGAAGAGGGATGAAGAGAAGGTGTTTCTTATTAATCCAAATGAGTCTTTGAAAGACAATGCCTCACCAATTATTAATATGGATGATCATTTGAATGTGTTTCAAGAACACAACAAAGAGGCAAGCCTAACCATGATTGATTTTGTTTTCAAGACCGTGGATGAAAGGAACAATATCATCTCTTTTATTTCTTTTCAAGTCATTCTTTTGGAGGATGATTTTATTGTCATAAGTGGGACATTAAATGAGAAAAGTGAAAAGAGGGTCAATAAGGATGTTTCATATCCAGTTTTTGATTCATTTGATTAGTAAGTTGACCTAACGTCTTGCTAGAGACGTTAAACACTAGTATTCATAGAGTTTCACAACTCTATTACTCCCTCATTTCTATCTTGCATTTTGATTTTTGCGAAGTCTAGATACTGTTTTTGTGGTTCATACATATTGGAAGGAACTGAGTAAGGGATTGCATAAGCATTCAAGTCATTTTGAGCATTTAGACATAATTTCGATCGATCCAAGTCTTGGTTCGATCGATCGAACTTTGGTTCGATCGATCCAACTATGGACTCGATCGATCCAGCTCTCATTTTGCACCCAACACTTAGAAAAATTTTGGACCTGCATCCAAACTCCAAAATGCATGCTCTCGGGATCTCCAAATTTTCAAAAGTTCAATCGATCGTAAACCATTTCGATCGATCGAACTACCTTTCGATCGATCCAACATGTGGTTCGATCGATCATGAGTCCCAACACTTAGAAAAATTTTGGACCTGCATCCAAATTCCAAAATGCATGCTCTCGGGACTTTTCAAAATTTTTCATGTTCGATCGATCGAATTCCAAGTTCGATTGATCCAAGGTTCCAACACATATCAACTCTTGAACCCTTAAACTTGTACATTCTTTATCCTCTTCGATCGATCGAAATCTTTCTTCAATCGATCGAAATTTGCATCTCATTAATTTAATTCCCTTTGATTTTTCAAAATTTAATGCTAAAAAAAAAAAAAAAAATGCCATTAAGAGTGGAGACCTAAGTTCGATCGATCGAACTCCATCTTCAATCGATCGAACTCTGCATATCGTGTTTTTAAAAATATAACCGAGTTGGATCGATCACTTTGGATCGATCCAACTTCAAAAGGAAACCAAACCCTAGTCTCCCTCTTCTCTCAATCTCATCTCAATCCGGCCAACCTCCATTCCAATCATCTTCCCCATCTCCGGCGAGCCAATTCCGGCAAGGTAGAGCCTTATTTTCACCGCGGCTTCGCACCCTCTCTCTCATCTCATCCCTCTCGGTTTTGAGGTAAACCGCGAGCCATTTCTTGATTTAAAAGCTTAAATTAATGCATGTTATTGATTTTCTATGTCGAATTATGTTATAAATGTGTAAATCATCCATTTTGAAGCTTGAATTTCCTGTTACATGATATACATATATATATCCATTCGGCCAAACCAAATTGGGGATTGTGATGTGATTTGTGGAGTTTGGGGAGTGTTTGGGTGTTGAGGATGGGATGTTTGGTGTGTAGATGGGCCCACAAACACGTTTGTGTAGCCCCCGTGCTCTAGATCTCACAGATCTGCGACTTTTCAGATTCGGCATTCGCACAGTTCGATCGATCGAACTTGTTCTTCAATCGATCGAAGTAGTGAACTTCATTTCACTACCTTCGATCGATCCAATCCTGTGCACTTGCATGCTTCGATCGATCCAAGTGTTGGATTGATCCAATTCACTTCGATCGATCCAACTTTTGAACATTTTTCACTTCGATCGATCGAAAATTTCGGTGATCGATCAAACTTAAAGTTCGATCGATCGAACTTTCAAAGATCACACATACACACTCCATTCATCTCATGTTGTCTTCATGCTATCTTTATATGCACAATGCCTGTGATATTCCACATTGGATGCATTTCATACCTACATTGCTTAGCATGACTCACATTTCATTATTATCATAGATTCATGTCATCCGTATTTTGTCTATCTTATTTGACATACATGTTTCTATTATGCACTTAAATTCTTATATCTGGCACTGACTTATATTGATATTTTCTTGTCTTTTTGCAGATCATGCCTTCGCGGTACAAGAGTACAGCCAGGAGATCTTCGGGGCCACAGCGACCCCACAGACATATACGGCCCAGGATAGAGATGGTTGCAGAGCCATCTCATGCTCAGGAAGAGCCCGCACAGGCTACTCCCCCTCAGTCCCCATCCCACGAGGCTGAGGAGGGAGCTGACCACATGCCATTTACATCCCAGGCTCCTCCAGCCTTCACACAATCACCTTCTCCTGTGCGCCATTAGGTAGATGCAGCCGCTATGCCATCACCGCAGCCATCTCTACCGGCTCAGCGCTGTGACCAGTTGCTGTCGAAATATATAGCTATGACCGTGGCTCAGGAGTCATACTTCGATACTGAGTACTTCTCCGAGTCTATCCTGACCCGGTCTGGCTATCAGGATATCATGCAGCGGGGCCTCTCAGCCATCTTTGCCCCAGTCACCGGCCTTGTATACCCGCGACTGGTGCGGCTATTCTTTCAGCATCTCCGGCCCTCGCCACGATCTACCGCAGAGATGATCACTACACTGGACGGCCACGAGATTGTCATCACAGTTGACACTCTGGCCCGTGCTTGCCGGTGCCCACACCGGTATCCACCTGAGCTTGCAGAGACATACCCGAGGCTGCATAGGCCTTCATTTTTTGACATGGCTGTCTCTTTGACAGGCCATCATGCCGGTGGTCAGACATTCGCCACCAGGACCTTCTTGCCTGACGACCTCTGGTTCATTGACACAGTTCTTTTCCAGAACATTTACATGGCGGGCCACAAGATCCAGAGGCGTCATGACTACTTGACAGCTCTTTACGCTTTTTACACGGGCTGCTGGGTATCTATCCCAGTCCTCATCTGGAGCGTGATGAGGTTACTGTATGATTCTTTCATTTCCAGGAAGGACCCTAAGCGGTCCTAGGTCATGCCCTTCGGACACCTCATCACGCAGATCCTTTTTGACCAGCGCTACAGAGTGCCCCCAGATGAGGAGCCCCTTACACGGTCCAGCTTCTATAGGAGGAGCGACTGGAATAAGAGCTACAATGCTCTTATTCGGAGTCTTCAGGAGCTAGCTGTAGAGGCAGCAGCTGAACTAGAGGAGGAGGAGGCAGCCCAGGCACAGCCGGCACCTCCAGCAGCAGCAGATATCGCAGCGGACGACGCACCAGTCGGTCCGGCTACCAATCATATGGACATTGACCTGAAGCGACCTGCGAAGGAGTATGCCGATGCTGCAGATGATGCTGATGCCGATGATACCAGTGATTGAGCCGCTGCTCAGGAGCGAGTTCGGGAGTCTTCTTCAGAGGCACCTTTGCCTGAGTCTCCAGTTCCCACTCCCGGATTCGGAGCACGCTTGCAGACACTGGAGGAGGACGTAGCAGCCATGCGAGCCGACATCACTGCCCACCGAGCTGAGTTCACCTCTTTCAGGGCGGATGTCATGGCTTGCTTTGCCGATCTATCCAGCCGACTCCCTGCACCTGCACCCGCACCTGCACCTCCAGCCACTGCAGATCTTTACGATCAGGCCTCCTGAGACTTCACCTCCAGTTGTTCTATGCTTTCATTTCTTTTATTCTGGATCTGTATTATACTGTCACTGTTACTGTATTATACTTTGCGGCCGGTCTGTCGGCTTTATTATTTTATTGATGTACCTGCACTTTATATTCTTTATATATTGCTTTTTGATTATGGATGTCTCTTAGTATCTCATATTTGTATGTTTGACTCCATCAGGTACACCACAGTGACTTCAGTGAGAGAGTACTGCTTAATTTTTCAGGACCACTCTTACACCTCTCTCTCTATTCTCTATTTGTCCCATTTTACACTTGCATGTCCACTGTGCACTGATTATCCTATCTTGTTATCTAATGAGTTTATCCGAGTGCAAACTTTTCAGGACCATAGTTTATCCCAAGTTTGGGGGAGGGCCATGCCACCCACTTTGGATACTTCTATCCCGATCATTCATGTCTAAAGCACTGGTATACTCTTTCCTTTGTTCTCTTCACACATTGAGGACAATGTGCAGTTTAAGTTTGGGGGTATTGGTGTATGTTTCAGTGTTACTTTAAAATTCAAATTTTGAGCATGTCTTGTGTATTTGAGGGATATTTCTATACTTGGTCCATTTCTAGCTATGATTTTGATCTTTTGAGGACTATATTGCTTAAAATTTAAAAATTGCTTGACTTGAGAGTCCAATACTCCTTGTATGCCTTGAGGATGCCATTTAGGAGTAATTTTTTCAAAAGATTGATATCTTGCTTGCATTTGTGGTCCACATCATCCTGAATTTGTGATTGTTTTGAGATTCATTCTAGGATTCTACACTAGCACCGGTGCACACTAGCATTCATTTGTGGGGTACATGCTTTGTTGATTATTGAATTGGTTATATCCCAATTGGGCTAGTAGTGCATTGAAAGCTTTCATTCTTGATAAAGGTGGATAACAACCCCTTTTCATTAAGTAGCCGGGATTCTTGCCTCATTAAGCAGTGAACTTCTCGCGCCGAAAGGTGGAGGGCCCAAACTCTAGGTTAATAATTGAATTGAAAAAAACAAAAAAAAGAAGAAGAAGTTGCAAAAAGCAATAAAAGTGAGGACTTCTCCCAAAAGGTGAGAAGTGGGAAATGATTAGATGGTTGTTGTCTTGATTTGTAGCCTAGTTGATTTGAGTTTGTAAGTCCGTAGGGGTGTCTTAACACCTAATGCCCTAAAGCCATCTGGTTTGGGAGTCATTGACCTAAAGCTCGCTACATGAATCTTCTAGAAAGCTTAAGAGATCAACATATTGCACAATACTTCCATCTTTGATCCTCAATAAAAAAAAAATAGAGTGAAAAGAATAAGCGCACCTAGAATAATAAAGCTTTAATAAAAGGTCCATTCTCTTATCTTGATGATCGGTACTAGATTTGTGTGCTAGTTTGAGGGTAAGGATGTGATTACTTCTCTAGTTAGCTAAGATAGCAACACACTTGATGCCGGACCTCTCACATAGATTCTAGACTTGTTTCGATTTTCATGATCATTTTCTTGATGTGTGGAGGACCATGCTTGCTTGCTTGATATTGAAATTTTGGAAGATTGCTTAGAAATGGTTGAAAAATTGCATACTTGAGGTAGTTTTCTCCCAATGCTTGTTTGCAATATTGGTGCCTCTTTTGAAAGAATGAGCTTAATGTTTGTGGGTACCATTTCTGGAAACCCTCAGGAGACTTTACTCGTCCACTAGGGGTAACCTAGGGGTTTAAAAGGCTTGTTGCATATGCTAAATGCAATCGTGTTCCCTACGAAAGTGGCGCTATCATTTTACTTGCTTTCCAGTTTATACTTGTTTAGTTGTTCATTTCATTCCTTTACTTCTTAGTTCATTGCTAGGGACTAGCAATATTTAAGTTTGGGGTGTGATGAGCACTGAAAAGTGCGCATTTAAACCCGTTAAGCTTAAGCATTCTAGTACCTTTATCTATCTTACTTTGCCGTTTTAGACTTATTACGTGTTATTTATATTTTCAGGCACTAATCCCAAAATTGAGCTAACTCAGCCAAATAAGAGCTTAATTGAAGCAATCCTGAGATAAACCAAAGGAGGGAGCAAAGTGGAGAAAGCAAGGAGCAAAAAGGAATCAAAGTTGTGCAGCTGAAAAGTTCGATCGATCCAACTAGAGTTCGATCGATCGAACATCTATGATCGATCACAGTACTTCTCGATAGATCCAACCTTGGCTTTTGCTGAAATTCCAAGTTTGATCGATCCAACATCACCTTCGATCGATCGAACCCTATTTTGTCCTATTCAAATGATTGATCTTATTCACAGCTGTACGCCTACCAACCACTTTTGTCCTTTTCCCCATAAATATCTTCGAAATATCTCAGCCTTGTCCTTATCCGGAGGAGTCAGACTACTTCGATCGATCCAAGATGCAGTTCGATCGATCGAACCCATCTTCGATCGATCCAAGTTAAGGTTCGATCGATCGAACTTCCTCCAGCGAGAAAAAGTTAAAGTCCAGCTTATTTATTCCGTCCTTCACCCAATCATTGGAGAATATGCCTTGCACGACCACAGCTCATCATAGGGTGTATTTGACCTACCTATATAAGGAATATGATACACTTTTTGGAGGGGAGTCTAGAGTCTCTTGATACACATTGAAAATCATCTTAGAGGCTATTCTTGGAGAGGAGGAAGGAGGGAAGCTAGAGCACCATTGGAGGAGATCTTCACCAACAAGGAGCAGCCATGGAGTTAGCCCTTGAGGATTGGATCATCACTACCATGAGTGTCTAGACATCCTCTTGGGGCTAGAGTTAGCCCCAAGCATGCTTTCTATACTCTAATCTTGTGTATTATTGAGGGATTAGTGTTGTATGATACATCTTGATATTCATGTATATATAAATCTTGATTATTTCATGGTTTGTATGGTTTAATGCTTCCAATTGACTATTCTATTCTACCCATATGTCTATGTTTGCTAGAGTAGGATATTCATGTGCTTATCTCTAGATTTAGTATTTTTGATGCATGTCTATGTGTATTGATGCTATAGATCTAGAGATTATCAAGATGATATGCTTAATGAATGCTATTTTGGTTCATTTGATGGTTTATGCCTATTCTTGATGGCTTGTGCCTCTCCCCTAGTCTAGATTGCTTTATTTTCATGCTAGTAGTGTAGATTTAGTGTAGTGATAGTGTAATGCTAGATGGGAGGACAATCTACTCTTGATGTTTGATGTTCCATGCTTGTGAGTCCAAATGGCATATTCCTCTAATATTGTGTTGCATGTGGATTGTGAGCTTAATGAAGGATTAATGACTAGTTATGATATGTTGTATCTTTCACATGTGTTTAGACAATTTATTCCTCTCCCAATAGATAAATTATGGCCTCTCACATGATGTTTAGATAATGCATGTTTAGCTAAGTCATCCTTATGGATTGCTTGGACTATGAGCTTAATGAAAGGTTCAATGACTTGATTTGATATTTTGTTCTCTTCACATGATGTCTAGACAATATATTCCTCTACCAATAGATGTATTGTGGCCTCACACATGTTGATTGAGACAATTTGCACTTGTTGAGTCACCCTTACCAATTGAATGTCTTTTACACACACAACATTGTTGCAACACATTCATTTCCCTCATTAGTCACTTGATTATGGTTTGGAATAGTATTGTTTGGTGGTGATCTCTACACCCCAAGACCTTTCCTTCTTACTTACTCTTTATCTTAATGCATTTTAATTAATTCTTTTCTAGAAGTAATCAACCAACCCAATTCTCTTTTGCAATCATTTGGTACGCTAGAGTCGAAGTTGAAATTCCAACACGTATAATCCCTTGGGACGATCCCTACTCACTCTTGCTACGTTAGTAGTAGTGTTGGTAGTGGTTTTTATAAATTTAAATTTGACATAAAAGGCTTTTCTTGAACCACACATTCACTACATTCAGTTTGGCATATTGGAACGGCCGTCGTCAGTAGCCGTGGTTGTGTTAGAGGTGTCGGTTTCACCTCTTAGGACTTCGTGGAGATCTTGATATGGCGACATTATTTAGGGTTTCATTTCTAGTGTCTTGGGGCGATGAGTCAGGATTAACTTGAGTCCTTCTTTGGGGATTGTGATGTGCACAAATGTATACCAATTAAAATTACCACTTATAACAATAGCACACACACACACACATATATATATATATATATATATATATATATATATATATATATATCAATGTAGAATAAGGCTATTATAAGGGTTTGTCAAACTACAAGGAATGCTAGCTTATGGCAATCAAGATTGTAAGATTAATTTACGGTTTGATTTGTGAAAAAAAGTTTTTGGATTGTTTTGTTTGTCACATACATAACCTGAAATTAACTAAAATTACTAAAACATAATTTAGATTATAAGTAAATGAGATAATAAAGATAAGGGCTAGGGAAATGACTTCACCACAAGCTTTGTAAACATGCATAATTGCAATTAACTTAGGGAACAACTTATACATGTAATCATGATATGTAGAAATGCAAGACAACTACAATATTTTCTAGAAAATCATACATTTCATGTAATGACCCGGTCATTTTCATCCTTTTTCCTTTTTCGGTGATTTTCTTTTTTCGTCTTTTTCCTATTTTGTCTTTTCCTTATTTCGTCTTTTTCCCGTTTATCATTTTTCTTTGCATAACCTCACTATTTGTGCTCGAATTTGATTTTGGTTTTGTATGTATCCATGATATTTAAATTTCATGATATTTGTATTTTTACTTTTATAGAAAATACATTCTAGTTGTTTACTTTTTCGTAGAGGGCATGGATGCATACCTTATTATAATTATTCTTGGTTTTTAGGGTTTTAGTGTAATTATGTAAAATAATTATTTTTCATCTTAGGGACTATTTTGCAATTTAATTTGTAAAATATTTTGAAAAATGACCTTTTTACAATTTTTAGAAAATGTGAGAAGTGTCACATTCTCATGGTGCCACTTGTTGGCAATGGGGTGGAGTGACTTGGATGCATAATCTCTTGACATTTGGAGGGTAGAGATTCACCCACTTGTTGGCTAGGATAGGTGCACCTATTGGCTTAGATGGTTGACAAGTGTAGGCTTAAGATTAAGCCTAGGAAGGGGCCATTAATTTGTGACAAGTGTAAGCACCAAAATAAGTCTTGCATTATGTGTGTGTGAGAGGTAGTGTAAGAACACATAGCGAGTGGAGGATTTCTAGACCTTCCATTCACCATTTTACACTTTATCTTTTTTATTTCATTTGTTCTTCATAAACCTAAACCTAGCCACCATTGGAGAAAAGCTTGGTTAATAGCTTTCTTCTTTATTTTGGACTCCTTCCACCCACCTTAGACTTAAAACCTTGGGAGACAAAAGTTTTCTCTTGCTCTCCTCTTCAAAACCCTATTATTGTTTTCCATTTTTAAGCTTGGTTGCTTGGATTGTAGAGATTCAATTCTCTATTGAGGTAGGGGTGGTAGTATGTTTATATTCTAAGTGTTTTATAATCCTTTGGGGTTTAATATATATTGTGTACATGCTTTTAGAATTGTAGTATTGCATACTATAGGAAATCCTTATGATTGACTTAGGATTTATTAAATTAAGCATGTATATTGTGTATGTATCTTGAGTAGGATTATTAATGTTGTATAAAACTCTTAGCGAGCCAAGCCCGAGCTGTTCATGAACAGCTCGGTTCATTTGTAGCCCTATTTACTTTTAAAGTTATATTTTTGCATACCATGGGTGTATGGTATTTTGGAAGCTAATGTAACTCCCTTGATATGTAATGATACTCAAGTATTTACTTTTGACATTATAAGCATGTTTACTTTTGTACTTGTATTCACTTGGTATCAAACTTTTGCTTTAAAAATGTATTTTAACCAACTTAGGAGGTTTGGTATATGAAATCCTTCTAATTAACATATATAAGGCCTTAAGTTGTTGTAATACATTCATTTACTCATTTTAAGGTTGTTGACATGTTTACATACTCAAATCTAATTAAAAATTAGTTTTAAACTTTCATTTTTGAACCAATTCATGAGGGGATTTGAAGCATGGATTAAATCTTAACACATTTGGCATGTAGCAGGTCTTAGAGCAGCTTTTCGAGTTGTTTCGGTCGACCGATGGCTTTTAGGAAACTCATTGCACAGTGAAAACTCATTTCCAGTAGGCTTTTTCACTATTCAGAACCATTTCGGTTGACTGATGGCCTAGTTCGGTCGACCGATGGCCTAAGTCGGTCTACAGAAATAACCTCCTCTCAAAAATCATGTTTTCAGCAGAATTATGCCCAGTTCGGTCATCCAAAACTCTATTTCGGTCGACCGAAATAGCTTGCATTCACACAGTCTCCAGGTTATGTTTCAGCACTGAAGTTCCAACTTTAAAAGGTCATAACTTATTTGTTTCTAATCCAAATGGGGTGATTCTTGAGCCTAAACTCAATGATTTTGAGTCAGATTTCCAATGGTAATTATGCAATTCTCAGATTCCAATTACAGTAGGAGTTATTCATATTTTACTAAGGTAGAGTCAGTTTTTGCTTAAACCGAGAAAGGGTATTTTTGTGGGATTCTTGTCCAATATTCTTGGAACCTCTTGAAATGTTATGAAATGATTAGATTAGTTTTCTTCACTTTTTTTGACTTGTTTAGAGTCAATTTTCTCCTTTTAATTGTGAATTGACCATTTTGCCCTTAATTAATGGATTTAGGCCGTTTTGACTCTAGTTTCCTCTTTCGCTCTCCTCAAGTTCCGTGACCTCATGGAATGTCACAATGGTGTCTTAGAGATGAATTATATCTCAAAGGACTATGGTTTTATCTTTTGCTTCCATATTCAAATCCGATATCGGGTCAACTTTCGGGTCATCACTGACGCGCCGAGTTGAAAAGCTTGGGCCGTTACAAGTGGTATCAGAGCTCATAGGTTTGAATACCCTAGGATGATGGGTTTTGGGTGCATATCATGCTTTTGTTGATCTACTTTGAAATATTTGCATGCTTTTGATAACATGTTTCGGCATTATAACATGTTTATGTGTTTCTTGGTAACACGTTTGGTAGTATGACATGTCTTTATGCTTATATGCCTATGTGGTTAATAGCATATTTGTTTGACATGTATGCTTATTTGCTTAAGTGCTTAACTATTTTAAAGGCTTTCTTTGATTGCTTTAGCAGGACAGTATGTTACATGCCTTGTTTTGCTTCGTGTTTTGTGCGTTCTTAGTATGAGTTGCATTCAGTTATAATAACTTGAGTTATTATTGCCTCCTTTCTTTCGTATGTTTAGCATCATAGTTGTCACGCGTGGAGAGCCTTCACGTCAGGGCATTGAGGAGCAGGTGGCTGACACCGAGTTCACGAGGGTCCGGAGAGGCCCAGGATTCCAGTTCGTGGCGTGGATGCTGATCTACCGCGGTCACCGACTTACGAGGAGCGGGTTGCTCAGGGAATCAATCAGGGGATCGCTTAATCCTTACAGGAGTTGATACACAGGCAGGTGACAGGGATACAGATTCTGGCACCGGCACCGGCACCAGCACCGGCACCAGTAGTGAATGAGGCAATGGAGTACTTTATGCTACTACAGAGAGTTAAGATTGATCCATTTGCGGGGAGTTCAGATCCGCTAGTCTCAGAAGCTTGGTTGGACCTTATGGTTCGCAAGTTGGACAGTATGGCGGTACCCACAGACAGGTTAAAGATTTTTTTGATTGCCTCTATGTTCATGGGAGATGCAGATATTTGGTGGAGGTCTATAACCAATGTCCACAATGTTGAGCTGATGACTTGGAATGAGTTCAGAGATTTGTTCTTCGAGCGCTTCTTTCCTACGGCTATGAGGCGGGAGATGAGGATACAGTTCACAGGTCTTTATCAGGGCACTATGAGTGTCATTGAGTATGAGACATGATTTACTTCTCTTTCTCGTTATGCCGAGGATATGGTGGCGACAGATGAGGCCAGGGCAATGAAGTTTTAGGATGGACTACATCTTGACATCAGGCTACGGTTCTCAATTCTTGATTTGAGGACTTACAGAGATGTGATTCAGAGGGTTATGCTAGCTGAGGCAGAGGAACGGGATCAGTTGCGGATCAAGGGATCCAGAGTGTGGTTTGTTACCATTGTCAGCAGCCGGGGCACATCAAGCCTCGCTGCCCACAGCTTCGACCACAGGCGAGTCAGACATCAGTTTCTACGAAAATAGGGCAAGGAGCTTGCTTCTATTACAAGCGACCAGGTCATTTCAAGAAGGATTGTCCAAGGTTGTTGAATAAGTTATGTAGTGGCACAAATTCATATATGGTACCAGCACAGTCTGCAGTGGTTCAGTCTAGTTTCAGAGTTCCTCAGGCACCACAGCCAATGGCGCCAGTTGGCACTTATCCAGCCAGGGGTTCTACACCTACTGCTTCTACATATCAGTTAGGCTATCAAGGCAGTTCACAGTAGGGCTCAGGGACTCAGGGACGGGCCTATGCTCTTCCACAGATGGATACTTTCGCAGGCACCTCTTCAGTTCGAGGTATCTTTCCAGCTTCCAATTCTTGGGCATGAGTTCTTGTTGACACAGGGGCATCACATTCTTTTATTTCCTCATCATTTGCACATTCATTGGGTCTGAAGGTCACACTTCGGGATAATCTTCTTTGTGTTGACACACCAGTTGGGGTCCAGTGTCCTTGGATCGTATTTGTCGGGGTTATGCTATTGAGATAGCTAGGCGGACCTTAGAGTTCAATTTCGTTGTTCTTGACATGACGGGCTTTGACGTCATTCTTAGGATGGATTGGTTGTCATTTTTTCAAGCTACGATAGATTGCTTCCATGGGAGGGTGTCCGTTTACACTCCCAAGGGAAATTGTTTTTATTTTGTGGGAGATCGGAGTGATTCCCACCCAACAATAGTTTTCAGTATTGGTGACTGGAGTCGCCACAGATCCTACTTGGCTAGTTTGCTAGTTGACGAGGATAACAATTTGGGCTATGTTCTTCCGGCAGTTGTTGAGGAGTTTGTTAATGTCTTTCCAGAGGAACTGACAGAGTTACCTCTCTTCAGGGAAGTTATTTTTGCCATTAATGTCATTCTCGGTATAGCACCTATCTCTATGGCACCGTACCGTATGGCACCGGCAGAGCTTGATGAGCTAAAAGGTCAGTTGGATGATTTGAAAGCTAAGGGCTTTATTCGTCCTAGTGCTTCACCATAGGGATCACCGGTTCTTTTTGTGAGGAAGAAGGATGGGTATTTGCATCGATTATCGCAAGTTGAATCATGCTACGATCAAAAACAGGTATCCTTTGCCTAGGATTGATGACTTATTTGATCAATTGAAGGGAGCGACATGCTTTTCGAAGATTGATCTGAGATCAGGTTACTATCAGTTAAGGGTTAAGGATGAGGATATATCCAAGACCACTTTTCGAACACGGTATGGCCATTATGAGTTTCTGGTGATGCCATTTGGTTTGACCAATGCTCCAGCAGCTTTCATGGATTTGATGAACTGTGTATTTAGTGACTATCTTGACCGATTTATGGTGGTGTTCGTTGACGACATTCTCGTATACTCAGCTTCGGTAGAGGAGCATGAGTATCATTTGAGGACAGTGTTGCAAATCCTTAGGGATAACCGATTGTATGCCAAGTTCGAGAAATGCGAATTTTGGCTACCAAAGGTGAAGTTCCTTGGATATGTTGTGTCAGGGGGCGGTGTTGCAGTGGAACCATCAAAGATTGAGTCTGTGATGGATTAAGAGCGTCCGAAGACAGTGTTTGAGGTTCGGAGTTTTCTTGGCCTAGCCGGCTACTACAGGAGATTTGTTTAGGATTTCTCTCGTCTAGCGGCACCTATGACTCGACTTACTCGCAAGGGAGTCAAGTTCATATGGAATGAGGCTTGTGACTTTGCTTTTCAGGAGTTGAAGGTCAGGTTGACATCAGCTCCAGTTTTAATCATACTGAATGTGGTTTGGGTTATGTGGTCTATTGCGATACTTCGCCAGAAGGATTGGGTTGTGTCTTGATGCAAATAGAACGGGTGGTTGCTTATGGGTCTCGACAGTTGAAAACTCACGAGTTAAACTATCCGACACATGATTTGGAATTGGCAGTAGTTATTTTTGCCCTAAAAGGGTGGAGACATTATTTGTACGGGGAGAAGTTCGAGGTTTTCTCTGATCACAAGAGTCTCAAGTATCTTTTTTCTCAGAATGATTTGAATTTAAGACAACATAGATGGGTTGAATTCATGGAGGACTACGACTTTGAGTTACAGTATCATCCAGGAAAGGCCAATGTGGTGGCCGATGCATTGAGTAAGAAGTCACGGGGTACTCTTACAAGCATTTCCGTCCACAGTTGGAAGATGCTAGAAGAGCTTGCAGATCTTAGTTTACAGTTGTATGAGGATGTTTCACCAGTTATCTTGTTTAGCTTTGTGGCTCAACTGGCTCTTGTTGGCAGAGTTATTGAGGCACAGCAGGAGGATGGGGAGATGAAATCCATCCACAATTGGATTTTAGGCGGTGAGAATGTAGAGGGTTGGACCTTATATTCAGACAGTGGTCGTAGGTACAGAGGAAGGATGTTTGTTCCTTTGTCTTGTCGTGACGTTGTTCTTTAGGATTTTCACCATTCTCGACTCGCAGTTCATCTTGGTGGTACGAAGATGTATCACAATTTAAGGAGACAGTTTTGGTGGAAAGGTATGAAACGGGATGTTTCTCAATTCGTGGCTAAATGCCTTACTTGTCAGCAAGTGAAGGCTGAACATCAGAGATCGGCAGGTTTGTTGCAACCACTACCAGTGGCAGAGTGGAAGTGGGAGCACATCACTATGGATTTTGTGACGGGACTTCCGAGATCCAAGGCAGGGAATGATGCCATTTGGGTCATTATTGATAAATTGACTAAGACGGCTCACTTTTTGCCTATAGCAGTGACAGATGACACAAAGAGACTTAGTGGACTGTATGTGGGGCAGATTGTCAGGCTTCACGGGGTTCCAGTATCCGTTGTTTCGGATAGGGATCCTAGGTTCACGTCTCACTTTTGGCAGAGTTTTCAGGAAGCTCTTGACATGGGGCATTCCATCCTCAGACTGATGGTCAGTCGGAGCATACCATTTAGATATTGGAAGATATGCTACGGGCTTACATTTTGGATTTTGGGGGTAGTTGGGAAGACTACTTACTTTTGGTTGAGTTTGCCTACAACAATAGTTACTAGACTAGTATTGGTATGGCACCTTTTGAGGCGTTGTATGGTAGACCTTGTAGATCTCCAATTTGTTGGACCGAGGTAGGTGATACAGTCGCCTTAGGTTCTGATATTGTCTTTGAGACTACAGAGAAGATTAAGTTGATTCGGCAGCGGTTGGCTACAGCTCAGAGCAGGCAGAAGAGTTATGCTGACAAGAGGATGAGATCCTTGTCTTTTGAGGTAGGGGACCACGTCTTTCTCAAGATTTCTCCACAGAAGGGACTTATGAGATTTCGGCAGACGGGCAAGTTGTCTCCTAGGTTCATTGGACCATTTCAGATTTTGGAGCGCGTCGGTGAAGTTGCTTATCGTTTGGCATTTCCGCCAGACCTGGATAGGGTTCACGACGTCTTTCATATCTCTATGTTGAGGAAGTACGAGCCAATCCATTGCATGTTTTATGGTGGACATATGTTGTTGTTGATGAGGATGTGACCTACGAGGAAGGTCCAGTCAAGATTCTTGATTCACGGGAGCAGGTTTTGAGGACCAAGACCATTCCATTGGTTAAGGTCTTGTGGAGACATCACGATGTTGAGAAAGCTACCTGGGAGCTCGAATAGGAGGTTCACTCTCGGTATCCCAAATTATTCTCTCTTTCAGGTATGACTTGATTTCGGGGACGAAATCCTTTAAGAAGGGTAGGTTGTAATGACCGGGTCATTTTCCTCCTTTTTCCTTTTTTCGGTGATTTTCTTTTTTTGCCTTTTTCCTATTTTGCCTTTTTCCTATTTCGTCTTTTTCCCATTTATCATTTTTCTTTGCATAACCTCACTATTTGTGCTCAGATTTGATTCCGGTTTTGCATGCATCCATGATATTTAAATTCCATGATATTTGTATTTTTACTTTTATAGAAAATAAATTCTACTTGCTTACTTTTTTGTAGAGGGCATGGATGCATACCTTATTGTAATTATTCTTGGTTTTTGGAGTTTTAGTGTAATTATGTAAAATAATTATTTTTCATCTTAGGGACCATTTTGCAATTTAATTTGTAAGATATTTTGAAAAAGGACCTTTTCGTAATTTTTGAAAAATGTGACAAATGTCACATTCTCATGGTGCCACTTGTTGGCAATGGGGTGGAGTGACTTGGATGCATAATCTCTTGACATTTGGAGGGTGGAGATTCACCCACTTGTTAGCCTAGGATGGGTGCACTTGTTGGCTTAGATAGTTGACAAGTGTAGGCTTAAGATTAAGCCTAGGAGGGGTCATTGATTTGTGATAAGTGTACCAAAATAAGTCTTACATTGTGTGTGTGTGAGAGGTAGTATAAGAACACATAGTGAGTGAGGATTTCTAGACCTTCCACTCACCATTTTACACTTTATCCTTTTCATTTCATTTGTTCTTCATAAACCTAAACCTAGCCACCATTAGAGAAAAGCTTGGTTAATAGCTTTCTTCTTCATTTTGGCCTCCTTCCACTCACCTTAGACTTAAAACCTTGGGAGACAAAAGTTTCCTCTTGCTCTCCTCTTCAAAACCCTATTATTGTTTTCCATTTTTAAGCTTGGTTGCTTGGATTATAGAGATTCAATTCTCTATTAAGGTAGGGGTGGTAGTATAGTTATATTCTAAGTGTTTTATAATCCTTTGGGATTTAATATATATCGTGTACATGCTTTTAGAATTGTAGTATTGCATACTATAGGAATCCTTATGATTGACTTAGGATTTATTGAATTAAGCATGTATATTGTGTATGTATCTTAAGTAGGATTATTAATTTTGTATAGAACTCTTATTGATTTGAATTACTATACTATTGTGATGTTAATCCTACATTTTAGTTGATTACTATTGGTAATTGTAATTATTTTAGAAGCTTGTTACTATAATGTTGTAATCTAGTATATAAAGCTTATTGTTGAGGCATGATATAAAAATGATAAGTTAGTGGTATGGTGTTGTGCATAATATCATGATGAAGATTTGTCATTTGGTATGCTATTTTAGACTTGGAACCTTAAGACATGGTTTGTGTGGTTTCAAAATACTTGTGCATGGAAGGTGGTTTATATGCCTTAATTATAGTGTATGAGTTTTGAACTTGATTATGATTTTGGATTCTCTTGGGACATTGTTACAAGTGATATGGCTAGAGTTTGGCTCTAGTACGGGAGGTATGAGTTCTCCCCAATTGAGATAGTGCGCATTAGGGTGGTCTTCCCAGCGGGTTAATGCCCGGAATAACCATTTTGATCTTGGTTTAGTCCGAGACGTGATGTCCAAGTTTTCCACTAATTGATTTCGCATTCAATTCCAAGTTGACAACTAATGCTCAATTGTAACTTGTAATTTTTGTTATTGGCGAATTGACGTTGTTAAGTACATTGGTATTGATATGTGTTGTTAAAGAATCATTGCATTAGTTTAAGATGATCCCTTAGAACACTTTGAACATAGACGTTAAGTGGAATGATCCCTTGTATTCATCTATATTGATCTTGCAATGATATTTAAACTTTACGGTATACGCATATGCTTCTTCCTACGAGTAACTTGATTACTCACCTTAGTGGTTTAGGTTGTTTATAGGTAAGGAGACTATGTTCTTGGATGCTCATCATCCTTAGAAGGTTATGAGCAATTTGAAGCATTTTTGTATATTAACATGCAAATTTAGCATGCTTTACTTTTGAAGTTATATTTTTGCATACCATAGGTGTATGGTATTTTGGAAGCTAATGTAACTCCCTTGATGTGTAATGATACTCAAGTATATACTTTTAACATTAGAAACATGTTTACTTTTGTACTTGTATTCACTTGGTATCAAACTTTTGCTTTAAAAATGTATTTTAACCAACTTAGGAGGTTTGTTATATGAAATCCTTATAATTAACATATATAAGGCCATAAGTTGTTGTAATACGTTCATTTATTCATTTTAAGGTTGTTGACATGCTCACATACTCAAATCTAATTAAAAATCAGTTTTAAACTTTCATTTTTAAACCAATTCATGAGGGGATTTGAAGTATGGGTTAAACCTTAACACATTTGGCATATAGCAGGTCTTACAGCAGCTTTTCAAGGTGTTTCGGTAGACCGATGGCTTTTGGGAAACTCATTGCACAGTAAAAACTCATTTCCAGTAGGTTTTTTCACTGTTCAGGACTATTTCGGTCGACCGATGGCCTAGTTCGGTCGACCGATGGCCTAAGTCGGTCTACCGAAAAAACCTCATCCCAAAAATCATGTTTTCAGCAAAATTATGCCCAGTTCGGTTGTCCGAAACTCTATTTCGGTCGACCGAAATAGCTTGCATTCACACAGTCTCCAGGTTATGTTTCATCACTGAAGTTCCAACTTCAAATGGTCATAACTTCTTCATTTCTAATCCAAATGGGGTGATTCTGAGCCTAAACTCAAGGATTTTGAGTTAGTGGTACCTATGCCATTCTCAAATTCCAATCACAGTGGGAGTTATTCATCTTTTAGTAAGGTAGGGTCAGTTTTTGCTTAAACCAGGAAAGGACATTTTTGTGGGATTCTTATCCAATGTTCTTGGAACATCTTGGAATGTTGTGAAATGATTAGATTAGGTTGTATTCACTTTTTTTGACTTGTTTAGAGTCAATTTTCTCCTTTTAATTATGAATTGACCATTTTGCTCTTAATTAACGGATTTAGCCTGTTTTGACTCTAGTTTCCTTTTTCGCTATCCTCAAGTTCTGTGACCTCATGGAATGTCACAATGGTGTCTTAAAGATAAATTATATCTCAAAGGACTATGGTTTTATCTTTTGCATCCGCATTTCGGATCCGATATCGGGTCAACTTTCGGGTCATCACTGACGCGCCGGGTTAAAAAGCTTGGGCTGTTACATTTCAGGACTAAGCATAACCCATCTTTGGTTGGCATGGCTCCTCCACCTAAAATAGGTTATGGTATGAACCATCTTCCTTAGGCATGGCCTATCAAGGTCCTTTAATTGTATGTTGCAACACATGAAATCAGTTAAATATTATAGATTATCTTCAATTGGTATGGGCCATCTACCTAACTAAATTAATCTAAAGGTGTAGCATGATCCATCTTCCTTAAGTATAATCTATATAAATATTTAATTACATGCCAATATAACCATTGCATAATCTCATCCTTTTGTCAATCTAAGAATGTAGGTAACATAATCATAAAGAAGCAATTTCTAAGACAAGATAAAAGTCTCAACAAGATTATATATAGAATGAAGCACAAATACATCAAAGTGTAATCTCTAGATTATACAACTTGTCACAGATATGCAAAGTTCCCCAAATTTAGATATAATCAAGACATAATTACTTGGCAAGGGTTACATCAAATCCCTAGGAAGGGAGTTAGCCTCTCATGTGCAAGGCATAAGCCTCCATTGATGATGAAGACTCCATCTCCATGAGCTCAGAATTCTACCCCTTCTTTTTCCTCCCCCTTTCTCAATATTTCTCTCTCTATCTTTCACCCAATTCAAACTTAGAGATAGATAATTGATCGGTTAAGTCGATTACAATTATAAATCAACCTTTGCAATAGCACGAATCATTGTAAAATAGGGTTATTGGTCGGGTAAGTCGAACCACTGGGACTGCGCTAATCTATGGCAACCTAAGTGTCTAAAGTCTTTTTAGACTGATAGGGGTGTTCATAGAGGATTTGTTGGTTGTCACTTAAGCTATGAAATTAAAGTGCATCAAATAAAGGTTTGTAAGAGTTGAAATGAGATGAAATACAAGTAAGGAGGACTAGGGAAGTGAATCCGCCTCCATCCCTATACATATGCTAGATTAGAGCTAAATTGGGGGAAAACAATATATATATATAGTCATGATACATAACACACTTGGTTGCTATGTTATCCTCAAGAAATTCATTAAATCAGAAGCAAGCATAATCCATCAAAGGTTAACATGTTTAGACTACCTAACTAAGGTGTAGCTTAACCACATTTACTTAAATGAAAAACTATCAAGCCCTAGATAAAATGATGAAGCACATGAAGGCAAGAAATAAGCATAAATCATCAAAGGTTTCACCTAAGCAATGATCTATCAAAGTCCTTAACAACTTGCCATTAAACCATTTCATAACCTTGCTTCCATTGTCACCATGAAAACTTAAGCAATATGATTAAAATAAGATATCATCTACAACTAGATAATCAACTTAAAGAAATCATCCATACATATATCAACATTCATTACAAGACATGAAGTGCTCTTGGTTATGAAAAGACCATAAAAATATACATTGTAATCCCCAAAATATAACTATACTAGGACATGCTTACAAGGGAGGGGCTTCATCACCTCCCTAGAAGGAGGTTTAGTTACCCATGGAAGCTTTAGAAGAAGGAAGAAGCTTGGTTGCAACCTCCATTTTCGAGCTCCTTTGTTGTAGCTTTAAGAACTCAATCTTTTTCCTCATCTTTCTCTCTCTACAAATCTTGCAATGTCAGATCCCCCATTGTTTGTGTGGTTCCCCCCTTTTGTAAAGACATCTCCCTCCACCAAACAAGGCACAGAAAACCACCAAAAGACATCTCCAACCAACCCATAAAGATGGAAATCAGAGATGAGAGAAACAAGGTGCAAGTGGGCTGAAGTGATGGTTCTCGGATAGGAAGCTGCCCGGAGTTCGAGCGCTCGAACTAAGGACTTCGAGTGCTCGAAGTTAGTCCAGTGAGCTCCTTGCTCTTAACCTGCTGTGCACAACTTTGGTAGAATAGCCATAACTTTTTGCTCCGATTTCCAAATGACGAACCGTTTGAATATTTTGAAAGTTAAATCGAAGCTCTAAATATGTCATGTTTAAATGGAAGACCAGTTCTCGAGTTTGATTGGTCAAAAATGGCAAACAAAGTCAGATTCCGCTGCTGCCAGAACTTAGCCTTGAGCACATTGCTATTCAAAGATTTGATAAAACACCATTTTTGCTCCTTTTTGGCCAATGAACCTGAAAATAAATAAAGGCATGCAAATAAAGATAATTTACAAAGAATAATCAAAGGATGGATTGAACTAATGTAGCTAAGGGCGCTTGAATATGCAATATTCGGCGCTTATCACACCCCCAAACTTACATTTTGCTAGTCCCTTAGCAAAACTAAGATGAAAAACTCAATGAAATGACAACAATGGAAATGCTACCACAAAATCAACTATGGCAAAATGAGATATATACATAGCTTGAATATAACTCGAAATAGACACAGGACTGGAGACGGGGTCATTGAGGAGACTACCATGCATATATGAAGCATTGATACAAAAAAAAAAAATGGTTAAACACATTTTAATAAACACGCATCGACATCCTAGTCTATATAAATAACTCAATTGTCATCTCTTGACTGGAAATCAACTCTAGCTTCAGTGAAAGTGGATTGGATTCACAACATGCGGCTTTTACTTTCTTTTTCCAGTTTCAAGACACAAGTCTTCAAATCGTTGAATTCTCTTTTAAATGAAGTTCCTAAGGCATGAATTAAATTACAAACAACTTTGTTGCTTGTTGACAGTTTATTTTAACTCGAAAATGATACATAAAATGGTTGTGCAATGCTGAAATCCTTTAAGCTTTCTAACTAACCCGTATAGCAAGCGTTAGGCTAACAACTCCCAAACCAGATGGCTTTAGGGTGCTGAGTGTAGAGACACTCCTAGGGCTTAATAGCTCGAATTGGCAAGGCTACGAACTCTAACGAACCATGTTTAATAAAAATATTTTTGAATGACCGTGCAATGTCTAAGTCTTTTAAGCTTTCTGACCAACCCATATAGCAAGCATTAGGCCAACAACTCCCAAACCAGATGGCTTTAGGGTGTTGAGTGTAAAGGCACTCCTAGGGCTTAATAACTCAAGTTGGAAATGCTACAAACTCAAACTGGTCAAGATTTGGTTTTTTTTTTTTTTTTTTTTTTTTTCACACCAAAGGTATCCATTTATTAGGTTCATCAATTCAGATTGACTAGGTCAAGATCACGGTTAATCAAGTTACATGCCTCACGGTTTAGTTTCCAATGTGCATCTGTGCATTGTGAAGCAAAAAAGAGTGGAAAATCCAACGAGAATCTAATTGAGACATTTATACAGACTAATTTGAAACCACATGATTGCTTTAAAATCACATTTTTTCTTTATTTTCAAAAATTCACAATTGCTTCTATATCCACAGTATTAAACATATGCTTTATCTCTGCCCAGTTTCAAATTATACTGTCATTGCTTAGCAAAAATATGAACCCAACAATGCAAGTTGCACCCCCAAACTGGAAGGACACATTGTCCTCAATGTGGGAGACAAAGATGGAAAAAATAAAGGACAAAGGGGGGAAAAAAAAAAAAAAGGAACAAAAATACCCAGTGGAGCAACGAAGGCAAAGGCGTCCAGCTATATACAAGCGCAAAAGGCGTCCCCCAAACTTGAAAGGTGCCACCTGGAATGGGACATGAAGAAAAAGCAGAACAATGACAAAAATAGTAACAAACAGTAAAATATGGACGGAAAATGTCGAACAAGGAGATAATAGAAAAGCTAAAGTATTTTTATTCATAAAAACATGATTACAAAAGGAACTGAGAGTCAATCATGTTGAGCCAGAGCAACTTGTGCATAGCACAATCCTAAAGGTGAAAAGTAAAAGAAAAACAGAAAGGAAACATACACAAGTACGAAACAAAATGAAAAAGTCCAACATTGCCAACTAGCTACGGGGCCGGGGGAAAACAGGCGAGGATAGCATTGAGGAGGGATTGAGTCTCACGCCGGTCCTCCTGAGCCATGCGACGGTCCTCCGCCACAACACGGCGGTCGTCGGCAGCAAGGCGACGGTCTTCTTCGGCACGGAAGTAGTCTTCCCGCACAGTCCGAGTGTAGTCGGCTAAAGAAAGCTCAAAACGATCCATCCGCTCATGAAGACGGGCAAGACTATCCCGGAAGAAGGCTTGGGTAGGCTGAAGATCAATAGGAGGCTCGTCCCTTGCAGCGTCCTCCGCCATGGGGTCATCCTCATTTAAAGGAGGAGATGGAGAGTGGGGCAAAGGAAGAGCAGCGAGCCGAGGGTTCCGAGAATGGCTGAGAACATTGGTCCATCGGCGGAGAGTAAAAGTTTGAATCTTTTTGCCCCTTAGTTCATGAGGGGGAACCATGAAGCCCTTGTATTTCAAGAGCTTGATAACAAAGAATGGTAATGGCAAAGGCCGATTTTTAAGACGCTGCTACCGTGCGTTGATACACTCGTCCCAAAACCGCATGAATGTGTCCCAAATGAGTTTGGGGATAGAGAACCATTTGCCTTGGTCCATGGCATACAAGGCTTGCAACATTAGGCCTCGGCGCTCGGTGCTATGCGCCAAAGGGTAAACATTATGCTTGAGAACGGAGTCAAGGAACCAAACTCGCTCCGAAATGGTGGATTTGAGGGTAAAGCTCCGAGGGCGATGAGGGTCATCCACGTTGCAAATGGCAGTGACAACCTGCTCCACAGTTAAAGTATTCGGCTCTTCATATAAAGGGAGATTCTCACGATTGACAATGTCATTCAGGCACTCTAGAGGACAGCCAGAGATGGCCATCATGTCCACAAGAGTGAAGGAAAAAGGGATGCCATCAATGGATGTGGTGAGAGTGACCGGCGGCTCTTCAGGGCAATTAAGATTCTGGAAGAAGAGCCGCACCACACGGGGGTAGGTGACCTTGGAAACAGGTTGGCAAATGTGCTGAAGACGCCGGTTAACTAGCTCGGCGACCGCCCATGAAGTGGTGGGATGAGTGTCAAAGACACCCGTGAGCGGGAAGAGAAGCTCATAATTGAGCTCTTTATCGAGCCAAGGGGCGCGGGGCTGTTCATAAGGAATGACGGGAACATCCTCAGAGGGTCTAGGACAACGGGAAGGTCCTGCACGAGACATATGGAGAGGCGAACTTGGTTGGGGAATTTCAGCGAACACCTGGTATGCATAAAAAAAGAAAGGATGTGAGAATGAGAGGAATCTATGAAGAAACCCAAAAAATTTCAGACACAATGCTCTCTATGATAGAGCATAGCAACAAGCACAATTAAACTCCAAAGATTTGATGCCCATACTCCTCAAATGTAAGAAGAAAACACAAAGATTAAAAAGAAAGAGCGAAGAGACATACCTTGGAAGAAGAGTAGAGAAATGCACCGGTGGAATGAGGAGGAATGATGGGGGTGAGGGGCATATATAAAGGGATGGATGAAGAAGAAGGAGAGGAGTGGGATGTGGGTATGAGTTAATGGAGGAAGAGAGGAAGGTGGAAAGGTGGAGGTTGTGGGTGATGGAGGGAGTGGGGGAGGTAGGAATTAATGAAGGGAGTGGGGGAGGTAGGAATTAATGGAGGAAGAAAGGAAGGTGGAAAGGTGGAGGTTGTGGGTGATGGAGGGAGTAGGGGAGGTAGGAGAGAAGTAATGGGAGAGAGAAAAGGTGGAACTGGAGTGTGGAAGTCGTGGGTTAGGGAGTTAGAAAGACGCGGGAGAGGGAGAGTCGGTTTTTAGAAATGGGGAATGGGGGTTCGAGCGCTCGAAGTTAGGCCTTCGAGCGCTCGAACTTGAGGCAGTGAGTTTCGAGCGCTCGAAGTGTGCACTTCGAGCGCTCGAAGTTCAGGCAGTGAGCTTCGATGGATTTTCCAGCGCTCGAAGTATGGACTTCGAGTGCTCGAACTTGAGACAGTAGGCTCCTAACTGAAAATTGGAAGTTTCAAGGGCTCGAAGCCTGGACTTTGAGTGTTCGAAATTGGACCAGGGAGCAAAGCTTGGGTGAAATGTCTGAAATTGCCTATTTGCCAACATCTCTTCAATGCATGAATGGAATTTGGAGTTAATTTTCCCATAATGCATAAAAAAGATATAGAGGTCATACACATGCGAAGCACTCCAACAATCCAATAAAATTGCCGGATGGAGCTGAAAATTTCCAAGTATGAAAACAAGGGTTGTAGAAAGCCTCAGAGAACCAGTTTGAATTGTTGGACACAATTTAAGATAATTTCAGATAAGGTTAAATTTTGGCTTTCCTTAGTAATTTCCCAGAAAATTTCAAAGCCCAGGTAATGAGAATGCAGAGAAGTCTGGAAATAGAAAGAAGTGCTTCTCTTGCTATGCTAAATTTAAAGTCGATAGCTAGACGAAGCTAGAACAGGCATCAATCCTCATAAATTGGGTCTGTCAAGAGGACTTCCTCAATTTTTCGGGTTGGGACTATGCCGTCAATGCAAGGCTTAAGCCGTTGGCCATTAACTTTAAAGAGCGATCCTCTCGCCGGATCTTGGAGTTCGATTGCTCCATGAGGGAAGACAGTAGTGACGATATATGGACCATCCCATCTTGATCGGAGTTTACCGAGAAAGAGTTTCAAGCGGGAATTGAAAAGCCACACCTTTTGTCCCGGGGCGAAAGACTTGCTAACAATGTGCTTGTCATGAAAAGCTTTAGTCTTTGCCTTATAAATTTTGGCATTTTCGTATGCATCATTTCAGATTTCCTCAAGTTCATTCAGTTGCAAAGCACGATTAAAGCCAGCCTGTTTGAGATCAAAATTTAGCCTTTTTATGGCCCAAAAAGCACGGTGCTCTAATTCTACTGGAAGATGACACGCTTTGCCAAAGATAAGTCGATATGGCGACATGCCAATGGGTGTCTTATAAGCCGTCCGGTAAGCCCAAAGTGCATCGTCTAGTCTTAGTGACCAATCCTTGCGGTCCGGGCGAACCGTTTTTTCTAAAATATGCTTTATCTACTGGTTAGATACCTCTACTTGACCACTCGTTTGAGGATGGTAAGGTGTAGCAACCTTATGGATGACGAAATACTTAGAAAGGACGGATTTAAGATAACGATTTCTGAAATGTAATCTGCCATCGCTGATGATTGCTCGGGGCGTGCCGAAATGACTAAAGATGTTAGATTGAATGAACTCGATCACAACTTTATGATCACAGGTTCTGGTGGCCGCGGCTTCCACCCATTTGGAAACATAATCCACCGCTACAAGGATGTACTCGTAGCCATAAGAAGATGGAAATGGTCCTATGAAGTCGATTCCCCACACATCAAAAATTTTAATTATTAATATGGGATTGAGGGGCATCATGTCTCTTTGGGACATGGATCCGAGCCTTTGGCATCTTTCACATGATTTACAGAAATTGTATGCATCTCGGAACAAGGAGGGCCAATAGAATCCGCTTTGAAGAACTTTATGAGCGGTCTTTTTGGCACTGAAATGGCCTCCACAAGCAAGAGTATGAGAGAAATTGAGAATGCTTGTAGTCTCAACTTTGGGAATACATTGCCGAATGATTTAGTCCAGGCAGTATTTGAATAGCTCTGGATCTTCCCAAAAGAAGTGCTTGACTTGGGAAAAGAACCGGTTCTTCTCTTGTTTGGACCAATGAGTTGGAATTTTACCTACCGCAAGGTAGTTAACAATATCCGCAAACTATGGAAGATTTGCATGGGAAATTTGGAAGAGTTGCTCATCCGGAAAAGAATCACGGACAACAGCGAAATTGGACGATTTTTCAATGAGTAAGCGAGAGAGATGATCGGTGACAACATTGTCTGCCCCTTTTTTATCCCGAATTTCGATGTCGAACTCTTGAAGTAAGAGTATCCATCGAATCAAGCGGGGTTTTGTCTCCTTTTTTGATAGCAAATGCCGAAGGGTGGCATGATCCGAGAAAACTATGACCTTGGAACCTAGAAGATAGGAGTGGAATTTGTCCAAGGCATAAACCACAGCTAGCAACTTTTTTTCAGTAGTTGTGTAATTTAATTGAGCATCAGAAAGAGTTCGACTAGCATAATAAATGACGTATGGGAGCTTGTCCATACGTTGGCCCAAAACCGCGCCTAATGCATAGTCGGATGCATCGCAGATGATCTCAAAAGGAAGAGACCAATTAGGCTGTTTCATTATTGGGGCAGATGAGAGGAGAATGCGAAGTTTAATGAAAGCTTCCATACAAGCTTCATCAAAATCGAATGGAACATCCTTGGCTAAGAGGTTGCACAAGGGCCGTGAGACTTTGCTAAAGTCTTTGATGAAGCGGCGATAAAAACCAGCATGGCCAAGAAAAGAACGGATTTAACGGACGGAATTCGGAGGAGGAAGGTTAGAAATTAACTCAACTTTTGCCTTGTCTACCTCGATTCCCCATTTAAAGATGACATGACCTAGAACAATGCCTTCTTGGACCATGAAATGGCTCTTCTCCCAGCTTAGAATTAGATTTGTCTCCTTACATCTTTGGAGTATAAGAGATAGGTTGTTGAGACAAGAATCAAAGGAGGAGCCGAAGACGGAAAAATCGTCCATGAAAACTTCTAAGAATTTTTCAACCATATCAAAAAATATGGACATCATACATCTTTGAAACGTTGCAGGAGCATTGCATAGCCCAAAAGGCATGCGTCGATATGCAAAAGTTCCAAAGGGACATGTGAATGTTGTTTTCTCTTGATCTCGAGGAGTGATTACCACTTGGTTATAGCCGGAATAACCGTCGAGAAAACAATAGTAACTTTGGCCGGCTAGCCTTTCCAGGATTTGATCAATAAATGGCAATGGAAAATGATCTTTCCTAGTTGACGAGTTGAGCTTTCGGTAATCAATACACACACGCCACCCGGTGGTGATTCGTTGTGGCATGAGCTCACCCGCTGAATTTTCAACAACGGTGAGACCGGATTTCTTGGGAACAACTTGTGTGGGGCTTACCCACTTGCTATCAGAGATGGGGTAGATGATTCCTGCATCTAACAATTTTATTACCTCCTTCATTACTACTTCCTTCATGTTAGGATTTAACCGGCGCTGAACCTCTCTAGTAGGCTTTGCATCATCCTCCATATGAATGCGGTGCATACAGATGGAGGGGTCAATTCCCTTCAAGTCAGCCACTGCCCAACCAATAGCTTCTTTGTGCTCTTGTAGCACCGCTAAAAGGTTGGTTTCTTGGTCCTTTAGAAGATCCGATGCAATGATGACCGGGAGAGTTTGATTTGAACCAAGGAATACATACTTGAGATAGGCCGGGAGCGGCTTAAGCTCAAGTAGTGGTGGAAATTTCAGAGACGGAACCGGTGGAGTGGTGGAAAGCTGAGGAAGTGGCTCTCTTGGAATTTTTCAAGGGGGAAAATCCATGATAGCGTCAACATCTAGCAGAGAATTAACTTATTAGATGGATTGGTCAATATCAAAGTTTAAGAAGTCGAAATGAGATATGCAAGTCTCAAGGGGGTCCTTGCTTAGAATGAAGGGGAGAGATTCTTCAACCACTTCATCAATGACATAAACAAGAAAACAATCATCCTCATTGGAAGGATGTTGAGTTGCATGAAAGATATGGAGTTTGACTTGCATGTTTCCAAAAGCAACGTCCATCACTCCGGTTCGGCAATTAATTGATGCATTAGCCGTAGCTAAGAATGGCCTACCAAGGATCACTGGAATATGCTTTTTTGGATCTAGACCGGTTCCGTGTCAAGAACCACAAAGTCTACCGGGAAGTAGAATTTATCCACTTGGATGATAACATCCTCAAGAATGCCTCGTGGATGCTTGACCGATCTATCGGCAAGTTGCAAAACCACGGAAGTTGGCTTTAAATCTCCCAGGCCAAGCTGTAAGTAAACTGAGTATGGAATTAAAATCACACTAGTTCCTAAGTCAAGGAGGGCCCTCTCGATTTTGTTGTCACCAATGACACAAGAGATTGTGGGGGCACCCGGATCCTTATACTTTGGAGGAGTGTTGTGCTGAATGATAGCACTAACATTTTCAGTTAACCTCACTTTCTTTGGCAAATGACTTTTAGAAGTGCGCTTTTGAGTACACAAGTCTTTGAGAAATTTTGCATAGGGAGGAATCTGCTTGATAGCATCCAAGAGGAGCAAGTTGATTTTCACTTGCTTGAAAACTTCCCACATGTCTTGAATTTTACAATTCTTGTTCCCAATGTGTGTTGACTCTTGAAGGCGTTGCGGAAACGGAGCTTTTGGCTCATAAGTAGTTTCCACACTTGGGTTAACATGCGTGGGATTTCCGTGAATGGTATTTGGACAAGAAGAGCTTAGAAATTGACTGGAAGAGCTTGAATTTGGATTTCTCAAAGGAGGTTCTTTTCCATTTTTGTCTCCATCAACCTTGTTGTCAACCACTCTACCACTCCTAAGGGTGGTAATCGCTTGAACATGCTCATGACTCGGCCCACTCGATGGAAGGGTTTCATCAATCGCATGCATCCCTGTAGGATTTTCAAATGGTTGAGCGGGAAGCTTACCCTTGTCCTTTTGAAGCAATTGGTTCACAGAGTTAGCTATTTGGCCCACTTGATTCTTGAGCTTAGCTATGGATTGAGTATGAGAGTGAACCATTTGAAGAGTAGGTTGCAAAGATGTTAAGAGTTGCTTGTTGGAGTCCATGATTTGCTTGTTTAATGACTCTATCATTTGCTTGTTTGCAGCCATAATTTCATCAGTTGGGTAGACCGGAGGTTGATTAGAGACATTTGGATTATACGGAGGGCGGTAGCTTGAGGAGGCTGGAAATTGCTATTTTGAAATTGAGGAGAGGGCTGATTTTGCTGCCCTTGATTTTGGAATTAGGAGTTTTGTGGGGCTTATTGTCGCCACGAAAAATTAGGGTGATCTCGTCATCCCGGATTGTAGGTATTGGAATAGGGATTATTCCCGGATCTTGAGAACATGGCATGAGCTTGTTCTTCATTTGGATTGGAATATTGCTCTGGTGTGGGACAATCTTCCGTGAGATGGAATGCACTAGAACATGATGAGCATACCGAACTTGCCGAATTTTGAGATAATGAAGGAGAGAGATGTGGTGCCATCAATTGATAGAATTTATGAGCTATGGCATCCACTTGGCATGATTCCTCCCTTATTGATTTTAGTTGACACGGGGTTGGTGTTCTTTGCATTGGTTGAGGTCGGAGCCCTACGAGAATTATGTTGAAGTGAATTTTTGCTTAAATTCTCTAGTAGGGTCCAAGCCTCATCTGCATTCTTAAACATGAACATCCCGCCACAAGAAGAATCAACCATGAATCTATGGGGTTCGGTTAAGCCAGCATAGAAAGCTTGCACTAATTGCCATTTTGGAATCAAATGATGCGGACATTTTCTAAGAAGGTCTTGTAGCCTTTCCCAAGTCTCGTAGAGTTGTTCTCCATCTGTTTGAGAAAAGCTAAGAATGGAACACATCATTTGGTTGGTTTTACTCACCGGATAATACTTCTTAAGGAATTCTTGCTGTAATTGAGCCCAAGAAGTGATAGAATTTGGAGTGAGTGAGTTTAACCAATACTTTGCCCTATCTTTTAAAGAAAATGGAAAAAGATGCAGATGGAGTGTATTCTCAGGAAAACCTCTCAACCGGATGGTCGAACAGATTTCAAGGAATTCATCAAGATGCTTATACGGATCTTCATTATCAAGGCCATGGAAAGATGGAAGCATTTGAATGGTACTTGATTTGATTTCATATTGAGCCGCATCAATGTTTAGCATCACTATGCATGAAGGTGAAGCATATGTAGTAGGGATAAAATGGTCCCTGAGAGTCATTGGCTCTTCATTTGGAATTTCGGCCCGAATTCCCTCATTTCGGGCATCTCCTACATTTTCAGCCATTGTGTTAAATTCAGTTTCAAGCTCTCTTACGCTAAAAGATTCCCTAAGGTTTCATCTAAGCGTTCTTTCAAGTGAATTTATGTCAACTGGCGAGTCAAGAGTTGGTAGGGAGAGCGATCTACGGCCAAACATCAACAATATATAATGCTATCAATGCTACTATTCATCATTCCCAACTCCACATACGATGTTCCCATTCTCCTCAATTAGCAAGACAGAATTTAAATGGCCACGACAAGGACCGATGCTTGTACACGAAATTTAAACAAGATAAGAGCCTCAACCAGGGCTTTAAAACTAAATTGTTACTAAGGTTAACACATGCACATTATATTACAAATTCGAAACTAGAAGGTCAAGAAACTTACCTGGAGTCCCCCAGACTTACAAATTTGCTAGTGTTCCCTCAATGAGCCCCAAGTTCCTAGAATCTCACACAACTTACAACAACAGAATTGTCAAAACCAAACAAGAAATATCCACAAAACACAATATTAACAATCACACTAAAATTAACCCTAAAACTTCAGTTGCTAAACCGTTTGCAGTCCCCGGCAACGGCGCCAAAAATTGATCGGTTGAGTCGATTACAATTATAAATCAACCTTCGCAATAGTACGAATCATTGTAAAATAGGGCTATTGGTCGGGTAAGTCGAACCACTGGGACTGCGCTAATCTATGGCAACCTAAGTGTCTAGAGTCTTTTTAGACTGATAGGGGTGTTCATAGAGGATTTGTTGGTTGTCACTTAAGCTATGAAATTAAAGTGCATCAAATAAAGGTTTGCAAGAGTTGAAGGGAGATGAAATACAAGTAAGGAGGACTAGGGAAGTGAATCCACCTCCATCCCTATACACATGCTAGATTAGAGCTAAATTGGGGGAAAACAATATATATATATAGTCATGATACATAGCACACTTGGTTGCTATGTTATCCTCAAGAAATTCATTAAATCAGAAGCAAGCATAATCCATCAAAGGTTAACATGTTTAGACTACCTAACTAAGGTGTAGCTTAACCACATTTACTTAAATGAAAAACTATCAAGCCCTAGATAAAATGATGAAGCACATGAAGGCAAGAAATAAGCATAAATCATCAAAGGTTTCACCTAAGCAATGATCTATCAAAGTCCTTAACAACTTGCCATTAAACCATTTCATAACCTTGCTTCCATTGTCACCATGAAAACTTAAGCAATATGATTAAAATAAGATATCATCTACAACTAGATAATCAACTTAAAGAAATCATCCATACATATATCAACACTCATTACAAGACATGAAGTGCTCTTGGTTATGAAAAGACCATAAAAATATACATTGTAATCCCCAAAATATAACTATACTAGGACATGCTTACAAGGGAGGGGCTTCATCACCTCCCTAGAAGGAGGTTTAGTTACCCATGGAAGCTTTAGAAGAAGGAAGAAGCTTGGTTGCAACCTCCATTTTCGAGCTCCTTTGTTGTAGCTTTAAGAACTCAATCTTTTTCCTCCTCTTTCTCTCTCTACAAATCTTGCAATGTCAGATCCCCCATTTTTTGTGTGGTTCCCCCCTTTTGTAAACACATCTCCCTCTACCAAACAAGGCATAGAAAACCACCAAAAGACATCTCCAATTAACCCATAAAGATGAAAATCAGAGATGAGAAAAACAAGGTACAAGTGGGCTAAAGTGATGGTCCTCGGATAGGAAGCTGCCCGGAGTTTGAGCGCTCGAACTAAGGACTTCGAGCGCTCGAACTAGCACTTCGAGCGCTTGAACTAAGGACTTCGAGTGCTCGAAGTTAGTCTAGTGAGCTCCTTGCTCTTAACCTACTGTGCACAACTTTGGTAGAACAGCCATAACTTTTTGCTCCAATTTCCAAATGACGAACCGTTTAAAGATTTTGAAATTTAAATCGAAGCTCTAAATATGTCATGTTTAAATGGAAGACCAGTTCTCGAGTTTGATCGGTCAAAAATGGTGAGCAAAGTCAGATTCCGCTGCTGCCAGAACTTAGCCTTGAGCACATTGCTATTCAAAGATTTGATAAAACACCATTTTTGCTCCTTTTTGGCCAATGAACCTGAAAATAAATAAAGGCGTGCAAATAAAGATAATTTACAAAGAATAATCAAAAGATGGATTGAACTAATGCAGCTAAGGGCGCTTGAATATGCAATATTCGGCGCTTATCAATAATGATGGGTGGTTGATATATAAACTCAAAATACCCTCCAAAGAGATCATATTTCATAGCCTTTGAATCGCAAAATAGTTGGAGACATCCCTTAAATCAAGGAAACAAAGTTTGACTAAATCAAAGTGTGACAACTCAGCATGTTGGCAGAATTAACATGTTATTCTTCTATATTTTGACCTATCAATTTTCTAAATTAGCCTTTCCTCTCAACATAGAAAATATAGTGCTATGAGTCAGCTTTCCAAATCATTAAACCACTTAGCAATTGGATTTATAACCAGAGAGATATGGTCAAAATACCAAAGGAGTGCAAAGTTGGGTTCTGCCACCTGGTAACACGTTGGTGTCCTCTTGCTCTTTATTTTTGATCTCTAAAACTTGGGAATTAGACTTCCATTAAAGCATACCAAACATAGAGCTCTGAGTCCTCTTTCCATAGATCAAACGATTCGTCATTTGGAGTTCGGAGCAGAGAGTTATGGCATTTTACCGAAGGTGCGTAGAGCTGACGACATGTGCGCGCGAGACAAGGCCTCGCGTCGGGACACAAAATCTCGCATCGGGATGCAAGAGCTCGCGTCGAGACGCTAGAACTCACGTCGGGACGCGAAGTGCTGATGCATGCCCACTTACAACTGTTTTTCATTTCTTCAGCTTGGACCATTGAGTCCTTCTTCATCCAAATGTGTTGCTGAGAGTTTCCATCGCATATTTAGGCTATCTCTTCTTAAAAACCACTTGATATCTAGGCCCGATATGACTTGTTCTTCAAAAACCCTTAAAACCTTATTTTTATTCCTTTTTCACAATTACACCTGCCAAAACACAAAAAATAAAAATATAGTTAATCTATATACATAAATCAAATAATGGGTTTAACTCATGCAATTAAAGACGCTTAAATATGCAATATTTGACGTTTATTAGACCTCCAAACTTACATTTTGCTAGTCCCTTAGCAAAACAAAATTGAAACACAGACTTTTCCTCTTTCGTGGAAGTGACAATTGCATTTAGCATATGCAACAAGCCTTTTAAACCCCTAGGTATCTCTAGAGGACGAGTGAAGTCTCGTGAGGGTTTACCAGGAATGATACCCACAAACACTAAGCAACAAGGCTCATTTTAGTGTACATTGAAACATATGACTTTGGGAAAGACTCTATTATGAAGACTACAACAAGTATGCATACAATGACATCTCAAAACAATATTCAATTCTCAGCATTGAAATTTTGAAATCATAATCCAAGGCATGCATTTATTTGAACACATTTTGTGTTATTTATTTATTTATTTATTTTTTAATGTATGACCATGTGCAATGTCCAAGTTCCTTAAGCTCTGTAATCACCCCATGTAACAAGCGTTGAGCCAACGACTCCAAAACTAGATGGTTTTAGGGCGTTAAGTGTAAAGACACTCCTAAGGGTGTAATGACTCGGAATGGCTAGGTTACGAACTCAAACTAATCATATATCTTACATTCTTTCTTTGTCTTCCTTTTGAATCAGTTGACATGTTAAAATAATGCAGTTTTTTTTTTTTATTTTTATTTTTTTATTACCAAGGGTTATTTCATTCATCCGATCTACTAATTAAGGGAGCCAATTAAGTAAAACCACAAGGAAGGGAATGCAATTTTCGATGTGCTCAATGTGCATTGGGAAGTCACTTAGAGATGAAAAACTCCAAAATAAGACATTTAAATCATGCAATGGACTTTTTTCATTTGAACAATCATGCTAACAGCTTTCAATCATTCCTTGATATTATATATAAGTATACAAGTTGTATAAATCACATAAATTCCCCCCCAAACTTAGTTCCAACAACATCAAAAATCATTTACCTAAACATACAATTTTTTTTTTTTTTTTTTAAACAATAGAATGTCCAAGGTCAGACTAACGGATCATCCAAAGTTACATTAGAACATACACATCATAAACCACAATATTTAAGCAACTAAGCAACATTGAAACATCAAATGTCAAATAACAAAATATAAATTCACAAAGTAAACATCTTGGAATTTAAAATGCGAAATCAAACAAACGGAATCTTGGACGTCACACTGGAATAAAACCGACACGAAGCATCATTTGGGTTACTAGCCCGTAGGTGCTTACCCCTAAGTGCGCTCTAAAAATAGAGGGCTCTCAAATCCCCTATACTAGAGCCGAGCCTTAGCCATAGTCATTCTTACGACATCTCCAAGCTTCCAAAATCAACAAATAGTGCACAATAAGTATATACACATATACTAATGCACTTAATCAAATATAATACACAATCAAATTGTGAAAACATACAAGACATGCCTTAGGTCTTCAACTACTATGGCATGTAACATAATAGACCTTGAAAACATCAAAGGTGCCAATAAATCATTATTTCATTAAATGGAAGCTACTAAAATAAAAATTAATAAATTCCTCTAGATTGCAAAACATCATCAAATGACATGAATTTAACAAATAATAAACAATATATCATGAAGAATTCAAATATTAAATCAAAAGTCTAATCAACCCACGAAAACACTTAATTAATTTTTAATTAACTTAATTAATTAAAAATATCTAGATTTCAAAAGTCATCCAAAAATTCTAAAAATAATATATGATGAACTACAAGTCATGGGCTCTTCAAAATGTATAATCTTAATTAAATCTAAGCATGCTTCAACTATGAAATTAAATTATCATTTAATTAAAATAAAAATTATTTCTAGATCTAAACTTTAAACATGCATATAAGTCATATAAACCTCAAAAACATGTAAAACACTAAGATTGTAAACATGAAACACTCCTTACCTCACTTGAGAAGAAAATCTTAAATCTCACACAAATCAAACTCTATAAAATGCGATGAAATTTTGGGGTTTTGGCGGGGACAACAAGGAGAGCAAGAAACCTTTAAGAAACAAGACCTAAATCCAAGCTTGAACTCTTAGGCCAAAAATCAAAGTGCTGCAAATCGGAAACCGATCGGATAGAAATGACCGCGTCATCGAGGAGATAAAGAAAGTATAAACCGCGAAGATGAAATTCAAAGAGGAAATAGATGAAAAAATGAGAGAGAAGGGGCAGCTCTAAGGTTCTTCAATGGAGGCTAGTGGCCGCTACTTTAGGAAATAAAAAGTTAGAGATGTTTTCTCTCTTATCCACTAACCCTAAATAAGTCAAAAAGGTATCCCGAATTGTCTGAACGGGCTCCGTCTGGGTCCAAAAAATGAAATCAGTGAAGACGCGCTCAAATACTGATGGTCCATGAACGAAAAAGTTTCAAAATGGAATTCTATGATCAACGAAATAAACGAGGTCAAAAACCAAGTCCTGAGCGAGGAGATATACCTCGGACAAGATTGACGACTAACGGGGTTCGAAAATCCAAAATAAATGAAATAAAAATTCAAAAAATATTCTAGAAGTGCCAGAGTCCATAAAAAGTGAAAATAAACCCCTCATGAAAGTTTGAACCCAAAATGAGAAACTTTTCCAAAAACTTTCCATAATTACATAAATGCCTCTCCACTAGATAACTCGAAAAGTGAATTTCTCAGAAAGCCCAAAATGAGGTGCCATTCAAAAGATACATTTAAAAGAATCTTAAATACAAAATTTCATCAAAAGATAATTACGAAAAATACCTTAAGTAAATAAAACAAATTTCAAGAATCTTTGCATTTATACCCTTACGGGCAAAAGTAAACATCTAGCATGCTTTTAACAAAAGTAAAAATGTGGATCACATAGAATCAAGTAAAATGAATGCATGCAAGGTCGGAATCAAATCCGAGTACGACCTGATCGGTTACGCAAAATGAAAAGATAGTGAAAAGTGACGGAAAAAGAAAATTCGAAAAAAAAAATCAATGAAAAAATTTATCCGTAAAATTTGAGGGAATGGAAAAGAAAAAAAATGATCAGGTCATGACAAGAAAATGTGGTCTAATTGGAAGAGGTTTTGAGATACAACCTGAATTTGAAATTTTCTTTGTTTTTTGAAACTGAATTTCCTTACTTGTTATATTAATTGTCATAGTGCTATTCATTCGCACCACAACATAATGGAGTTGGAACAAGTGGAACAGGAGCTTCAGTTGCGGATTCCAATAATCGGAACCGTTAGGGACCGGAACTGAAGCACCGATTTCGGTTCCTAACGGTTCCACCAATTTTTTGTGCACCCTTAGATGTACTTAACCTCACATCTATATGAAAAAGTTGTTATAATTTCGAATCCAGAACCATCAGGTCATGATGGAGTAGCCTTACAATTATCTTTAACTTTCAATTCCTAGAAACAATTTGTCGTGCCCGAATTTTAAAAATGTGGTGTATACACAATTGTTTGTAAAATTTATCATAAATTCAAGATTTGTTGTACTTCCTGGGACCGGAACCAAAGCATTGGTTTTGGTTCCTAACGGTACCACCGATTCTTTGTGCACCCCTAGATGTACATAACCTCGCATCTATATGAAAAAGTTGTTACAATTTTGAATCCAGAATCACCAAGTCATAATGGAGTAGCCTTACTATTCTGCCAATGCCCACCCTGTCAAAATATAGGCTTGATAATGAAAACTTAGACAAATCTCTAATTTTTTTTTTATTTTTTTATTTTTTTTTTATTTTATTTTTTATATTTCTTGAATCCTTTGAAGTAAGAGATAGAAAGAAATGACCACGGAGAACCAAGGCAAACATGAGTCCTTATCTAAGGGCATTAGTTGAGAAATTAGTAGAGTTTCGAAACTTGGAACGAAGAACTCCTCCACTTTCAGAGACTTTGGTTGGAACACCAATCCTCTTTTGACTATGAGTTGCCTTGTTATAAGAGTTGTAAAGGTAAAGGATACTACTTGACTGAATTGATGTTTCATTCCAAACCTAATAAAAAAAGCTTTCGTCCTATCTTGACGAGATTGATTATTATTTTTTTTCTTTAAAGGAGAAGATGCAAAATCAACCGAGAATCAACAAATTCGACTCTGCATTGTTCACAAAATTTCGGGTCCTCACGCGTTACGAAATCTATTCAAGAGAGAAGCTTCCAACAATGAAGATTTTGAAAAGGATCAACGAGGTGAATAAATTCCTTTGAAGCTTAACACATGCATTTAAAGTCATTGTTCACTCAATTCTTACTATATGTCAATAAAAGGATAATGTTCTATCCTAAAGGGTTCCAAGTGAAGCAAAGAGACATCCCGATTGTCAAAATGGCTAGGACGAAAGAGTGACTCTAACTGTAAGGCTCTTACCTTATTCCCTAGAAGAAACTGACTCCCATGGGAGGCTTACTTCAATATTGGATTTCGGGCCTAGATTTGAAACCTCTTCACTTCAACGTCGTCGTCACATTTGCTATCGTGAGAAAGAACTAGGCAAGGATGGTTACAAAGTGGTTATTTATTTATTTATTTTTGAAGTTCGAATTCACGATAGTGGCACCAATACTTTGTCGTTTTAGGGTTGAACTAGATACTTCCCACTAAACAAAACTAAGATGACTTTTTATAATTTCATTTTATTATTATTGTTGTTGTTGTTGTTGTTGTTGTTGGAAGGTTAAGCAATCACACATCTGTGCCTTTATAGAGGCTCGAACAGCCGACCTCCCTTTGGGGAGGATGGCTTGTACGAGCTGTAATTGGATCATGAACGTTTATGTTTGGTTTTGTTTTTCAAAAGTTAAACCAAACATACACCTATCTTCACAACTAAGTCACATAAAACGAGAGCAAGAGTGAAAAGTGAATGCGAAATCGGGAGCGTGGAAGCGACAAAATCTAAGTTACAAAATGTAGAATAGGAGTGAGAGTGCACGCGAAGCGTGAGAGTGAGAATGCGCTCTAAGTGTGAGAGTAACACCCGTTTAAAAGAATTGCTCAACTTAGCTTCACAACACGTCCCTATTGTATTTAAACCCTCAATCTTCATACTATTCGGGGGATAATTGGAGCATGGACATTGTAATTAGGGGTGGCCACGAATTAGATCGGATTAGGCATCAATCCTAATCCGGTTCTCTCTTAATGGATTGAAAATTTTTAATCCGCCACCAATCCGTGGGATAACAGATCGGATCGAATCTGCAAATTGGGATTTTTCTTAAATTGTCAAATATTGTTTAGTTTTTTACCATGGCTTAATAGATAAAGTTTTAATTTATCAACATGAATTCATATAATTAAATGATCATTAACTAATATATTTTTAAAGTTCATTTAATAATCATTAACTAATACATTCTTTGAAGGATCGGATCAGATCGAAATAGTAGATCGGATCGAATTTTAACAGTCCAATCCATGATCCGATCCGTGAGTTGCATAATCCGCCACCGATCCGTGAGTGTAGCAATTCGATCTAGGGGTGCAACTTGGGTTGGGTAACCTGAACCCAACCCGAGTCCAGCCCATTTTTTTACTGGCTTGGACAATTATTTTTACAATTAGGGTTGGGCTTGGGTTGAAAAATCTCAATCCGAATTTAATTAGGGTTAGGGTTGAGCTTGGGTTGAAGTGCTAGCAACCCGAACCCAAATTCTAATATTATTTTCATATATATTTTTACTTTTAAATACATTATATATAATATTTAAACTGTGATTACTTTTTTTTTCTTTTCAACTTAATTTGTTAAATTATAACTTATTGTATATTAACATTTAGGAGAATTAATTTTCTAAAATTTTGTTTGTAATTTATTAAAAATTTACAAAAAATCTTTAAACTTTTTATTGTTTAAGAATAATTTAATTTAAAACTAATTCAAGATCATATTAAATTTTCGGTGTAAGGATTAGTCATATGAGTAACCCAAATTAACTCGAAATTTTTATCCGGAATTTAAGTCAGAGTTGCAAGTCCGAATTTAAAAAGAGAAAGATGAGGTGGGCTTGGGTTGACTTGTTAAGATTGAGGATATGGTTACGGTTGGGATTAGATTTAGCATTTCATATGGTAAATTGGGCTTGAGTTATACCTCAAACTTGTTCAACCCGCCCGAGTTGCAGCCCTAATCCGATTTAATATGCACTAATTGAATTCGATCATACTCGTGGATTATTTGCCCACTCCTAATTGTAATTAACAACAAGGGAAGACGCGTGGATATATCCTATGAAAATAGGTGGTTGACCAAATTGAAACGCTCAACTCGAACGCAACAAAGTGCGTGGCGCGAAGCCACTCAGAATCCTATCCCACTCGCGCCATCCACGCCCCAACTCTCCCACCAAAGTCCATTCCGTCTCCGCAATCCCCAATGATATAGCGCGTGACCTCTCCACCTTCACGACAGAGAGAGAAATCAGAAAGAACGAAAGAGAGATCTGACTTTCTTTCTCTGCTTTGCTTCTTTGAAGCACTTCTCTTCTCTTCTCCAAAAACCTTTACACTTCATCGTTCGGAAATTGAAGAAAGGGTAACAGAGTTTTAGAGAGCGAAAGAGGGGTTAGATAGAGAAAAATTGGAAGGAGATGGCGGGCGGCGCCACTGCACTTACTCGAGCGGTGGTGTGGTTGGTTTTGGCGAGTTGTTGGACGATTTACCAATTACCCATTACACAAGCTATCTGGTTGACTCTACCAAGTTCAGGAACAAAGTGCGTGTCCGAGGAAATCCGGAGCAACGTCGTCGTTTTGGCCGATTACGCCGTAATCACTGACAACGAACATCCCAATGTCATCCCCACCATCGCTGCCAGGGTAAGTATTCATCTCCACATGAATCAAATTAGTATTTGCTAATTTACTCTAAAGATTGCATTTATGTAGCCATGTATTTAGATTTTAAGTATTTAGTGTTTGATTTGCACATTTTTTTTTATTTTTTATTTTTATTTAATTTAGTATTCTTGTTTAAAGTATAATCTCTACTCAGGATGATATAGATGCCTTATATAGGATTTTCAGGAAGTTTATTATTATTATTATTATATTTTGTATTTTATTTTATTTTTACAATCATGGTGCAATTTTCTTTTCCCCCTAGATTTTGATTTAATTGGTGGGTAGTTTAATTATGAGTTGAAAATGATGGAGTTGGTGGAAACATTGATCAGGAAAGTCAATGTTGATGTTTAAACTTTGTTTCAAATAATCATGGATGAGAGTGATGAAGGAGATTGAGTTATAATATTGGGCACATAGAGAATAATTTAGGATGCTAGTAGAAAAATTGTAGATGAAGATTTACATAGAAGTTCTATTTGTAGATAGAATAAACTTACTATTGGAAAAAATGTAGTCGATCGAGAGATACTGTGAGTCCACTACTCAATCAGCACATAATTTAGTGAAGATGTTAAGCTGCAATTATGTGAAAACGTGTATGAATTGCTTTGAGATGTTCTTTTTGTGTGATGGAATCTGGTAGCCATGTGGGGGAAGAACTATATGAGAAAAGTGGTGTTATCTAAAATTTAAAATTATTATTGCCTTTATAGGATGATAAATGAATCTTGATGAAAATATGAAGAAAGAAAAAAGAAATCTTTTGAGGAAAAGAAAGCTATGTGGAATAAGATGGTTAACAATTCTAAACAAGTGACTCTGTTTGTTTATGGAGAACTGGAAGGAAAGTGTGCAAGGGACACTTCATTATAGAACTATGTTGCGGAATGATGCCGTTAGGTTGAGAAGTTATTGGTGAAAGACTGGCCAGACCGAGTTTATGAATCCAGATATTTTAAAAAAGGAAGTCAAGAAAATAAAAATTGTGGGAAAATAACAGCTTGTGATGGAGATAGAGGTGTATTGAACTTGTCAAGGCAAAAAGGTCTGTTAAAACATTTGGATAATGTTTTAATACATCAGGTGTGAATATAAAAAATCTATGAAAGAAAATAATAAATAACAAAGATGGATCATGGAAGGTTGAAGCTTAAAGGCAGAAGGCCATTATGAGGTGTAATCAGGGCCTGTGAGAGTATGGGAGGCAGGGGCCACTCTCCTCTCCACTTCCTGAAGTCCTGAAAACTTGTACTATTATTGTTGACAAGTGCTTTGGGAGTGTAAGTGGTTGGCATTCCTTTATGGTGTTACCCCTAAACTTATCTGAATGAGTTTGAGAAGTAAACTCCAGTTCAGGCTATCATCATATGGGCTCATCCCCTCCAATCATTTAATTTGCAATAAATTTTAAAGCTGATATTTTTACTTGGAGATATTTTAAAGCTACAATCTTAAAAGTAAAAAATTGTAATTTAGTGAATAATTTGACAAGAAGTCATGTCGAAGTGGTTTATTTTGATATCAAACAGTGTCCAATTTAATGTAAACCTTACATGGAAAAAGAAACCAGTTGCATACATATTAAAATTAAGCCTGTACTTTGTTTTTTTTTAAAAAAAAAAATAGTAAAAGAACTTTTGTGAGCACTTTGTAAAATGATAACAGCAAATTCCCATAAAATATCATTTCTTCTTAATAAACTAAGTTCTTTATCTTTCAATTTTTCTGTTAAGTTTGAGGGGGAGGATTGACACCCTTAGTTTTGATACGTTGACTAACCAGACGAGAAGGGGGTGGATAGGTCTTTTAAAAACAAGTTGTAGAAGATGAAAATTTAAAATTCTTGTTGTGGTATTTGAAAGTGGGTGAGACCATGTGATTGGTTTTGGCATACAAAGGTGAATACCCCACAAAACCACTAGCAGAAAACCTCCGGGCAGAAAGACCCTATGAATGACACTTCCCTTGCGTCAAACACGGTAAGCATAAAAGAAATTAAATATAGTTGATCACACATAGTAACTCAGAATATTTACGCGGAAAACACTACAGGAAAAAATACCAAAGGACCCTAGGCCATGCGATCAAGCCCATCTTAAAAAGAAAAATGTAATACAAACGTAGGTCTTAAATCCTAAATCCATAGAATCATCGAGGTTAACTTAGAACCATTTTTACGCCAGATGTTCTACCTTGAACTCTTTTGTTATTGCTCTGCAACTTCGTTCTCTATGCGGCACGCTTCTTATTTTGTGATTGATTGCCTTTGTTAGCTGTCTAACTTTCTTGATCATTGTTTTTGTTTGATTTCTGTGTTAGCATCCTTTCTAACTCTTTAGGTTTGAAGAATCAACACTCACCAGTACTACCCTTACGATCTGTCTAACGAATTTGATCTTTGTTTTTGTATGATTTTGGTGTTAGTTTCCTTTTCAACTCTTTAGGTTTGGTGAATCAACACTCACCAGTACTACTCACCATCTGGTGCAATATGCTAAGATGTTGATAAATAAAGAAAATTACTATTATTTTCCTATATACGCACTATATGTTCTATATGTATGCAATTATTCTCTTGTATGTTGTTTTTGAGCCCTAAGAGTTCTTAAATAGGCTTTGAATCAGAGATAATTAGGGTTTTTGTGCTTAAAACAAATTAGGAAATTGTTTTCCATAGGATTCGATCAGTCCACCTATTGATTCGATCGATTTAAGTCGCCATATGGCACGATGATCATTCGATTGACTGAAAGTTTAAATTTGCAAAAACTTAGTTTTCAATATTAAGATTGTTTATAATAATTCAATGATATATGCATTGCATCCTAAATGTAATGAATGATAGGAATGCTCAAAATAAAACCCTAATTGGCAGGTTAGTTATTTGAGAGGTGATTTTTCCTTCTCATTTTTGTCATGATCTTCAAATTCCATCTTCAAAGTCCATAGTTCATGAGGTAATATCTAACTACCTAACTACCATTCAAAATATATAATAAATAAAGTAAAAATAAGAGTGGAGACGCTTAACTTTTGTTGCAAAATTTGCCAATATTAAGTCTTAGTGATCTAATAAAGTTACCGATTTGTACAAGGTTATTGGTAAAAAGGAAAAGAAGGCTAATTACATTGATGATACTTGGCTTTGCTGCCTTCTTCACTTCCTTCCCCTATCAGTAGGGGCTGGGAGAGGATCCCCAAGCACACATCCAACCACCAAACAAAGATCAGAACATTAGGTTCCTTTATTAGTCTTGCTGAGATTGCTAGTATGGAAGAGATTTCGTGGCGTCAAAAATCTCGGGCTCTTTGGTTGAAAGAGGGGGATCGTAACACAAATTTTTTTCATAGATTAGCTAATGCTCATAGAAGGAGTAATCACATTGGACGCATTCGGGTGGAAGGTGTGGAGTTGTGGAGGGAGGAAGAGGTGCGTAATGGGATAGTTTCTTTTTATCAGAAGCTTTACATAGAACCTTTAGGTTGGAGACCCAAACTTGATGGACTCCCTTTTGAGGCTATCTCTGAGTTGGAGAGAGATGGGTTAGAGCTTCCTTTTACTGAAGAAGAAGTTCTAAAAGCCTTGTCAAGTTGTAATGGGGATAAAGCTCCGGGGCCTGATGGGTTCACTATGCGTTTTTGATGGAAAGTTGGATGGTTGTGAAAGGTGAGGTGATGGGTACCTTTCAGGAGTTTCATACTTCTGGTGTCTATGAGAAGTCGCTAAATGCCTCATTTATTGCCCTCATCCCTAAGAAGGGAAGCGCTTCTGATATTAAGGATTTTCGTCCTATCAGTTTGGTGGGTTGTATTTACAAACTTATTGCTAAGATGCTTGCTCAAAGGATGAAAGAAGTTATGGACGGGATTATCTCAGACTCCCAGAATGCTTTTGTTGGAGGTAGGCAAATTCTTGATTCAGTTCTTATTGCAGGCGAATGTGTGGATTCAAGATTGAGCAGTGGTGTTCCTGGAGTTCTTTGCAAACTTGATATTGAGAAAGCTTATGATCATGTTAACTGGAATTTTCTCTCTATTTGTTACAAAGAATGGGGTTTGGAAGTAAGTGGAGGAAATGGATTGAGACATGTCTTTCGTCTGTCAAGTTTTCAATTCTTGTGAATGGTTCTCCTGCTGGTTTTTTTGGGTGTTCTCGGGGAATAAGACAAGGTGATCCATTGTCATCTTTCCTCTTTCTTATTATCATGGAGGGCCTTAGAAGACTTATGCGCAGGGCATAAAATCTTGGGTTCATTAAGGGATTCAGAGTGGGAAGAGATATTGACCATCAGGTGGAGATTTCTCATTTGCTGTTTGCAGATGATACTTTGGTTTTTTGTGATGCAAATGTGTCTCAACTTGGATATTTGAGATACATTTTGGCATGTTTTCAGGCGATTTTCGGGCTAAAGATTAACGTGGCTAAGAGTGAGCTTGTCTCGGTTGGGAATGTTCAGGATATCTCTTCTTTGGTTGCAGTACTTGGTTGCAGGGTTTGTCCTTTCCTATTCCTTATTTGGGTTTGCCTTTAGGGGTCTCCTTAAGGTTAGTAGGGAGTTGGGACTCTGTGCTCGACAGGTATGCAAAGAGGTTGGCAGGATGGAAAAAGCAATATTTGTCAAAGGGGGGCAAAGTAACTCTTATTAAGAGCACTTTATCTAGTCTTCCCACATATTTTCTTTCTATGTTCCAAATTCCTTGCTCCATTGCTGAAAGGATTGAAAAAATTCAAAGGGATTTTCTTTGGGGCGGAAGGGGAGAAGAGTTCAAGTATCTCCTTGTCAAATGGGAGCGAGTTTGCAAGCCTATGAAGTTGGGCGGTCTTGGTATTAGATGATTGATTCCTTTTAATCAAGCTTTGTTGGGCAAATGGTTGTGGAGATTCGGTAAGGAAAGGCAACGTCCTTGGCGAAGGCTAGTATCGTGTCGGTATGGGGAAGATGTTGGCGGTTGGACTACACGCCTAGTTTCTATTACGGGAGGAGTTGGGGCTTGGAAATCCATTCGGAAGGGATATGATGTCTTTTCTCCTCATATTAGATTCAAAGTTCGTGATGGTAGATGCGTCCGTTTCTGGGAAGATCTTTGGTGTGGGGATCATCTATTATCTCGCACATTTCCCAGATTATACAGTATTGCAATTGACAAACATGCTTACGTGATTGACTGTTATCGGCTTGATAATAGTGGAATTACGTGGAATGTGCACTTTAGGCGGTCATTTCAGGACTGGGAGTTGAATGAGGTGAGTACTTTTCTGGACCAATTGTATCGGTAGGAAGGAATTGGTAGGGGGCATGACAATTTGATATGGATTCCCTCTTCTCACGGTCGTTTTGAAGTAAAATCTTTGTTTTTATGCCTGTCTAATTTTGTTAGCTTTGTCCTCCCGTGGAAAACTATATGGCGCTCTTCGGCACCTACTAGGGTGGCATTCTTTGTGTGGACAACTGTGTGGGGTCAGATTTTGACGATTGATAATTTGAGGAAGAGGGGAAATTGTATTGTTAATTGGTGTTGCCTTTGTAAGCAAGATGGGGAATCTGTTAATCATCTTCTATGCATTGCCCTGTGGCGTACGATTGTTAGAATCTTATTCTTGGATTATTTGGCATGTGTTGGGTAATGCCACATTCTACTAAGGATTTGATTTATGCCTGGAGAGGATGTCGCGTGAGCAGAGGCGTGCGCGATTTTTGGAGAAATGTCCCACATTGCGTATGGTGGAGCATCTGGAAGGAGAGAAACAGTAGAATATTTGAAGGGAAAGAGTCGTCTACGGCAACACTAAAACTTATTATTATTCGCTCTCTCTTTAGTTATGTGACGAGAAGTTCTTGCTCTTCTTCTGATGCTTTAATTTTTTTTTTTTCGGGATTCTTTGGGGCCTTAGTCCCCGATTATTGTTCTAGGGACACGTTCCCCTTTTGAACGCTTTTTAATTTATTATTACTTATCAAAAAAAAAATTAGTCTAGTTGAGTCACCTTGTTGTTGATGGTCTAGTAGATCGGGGGTGTTGGGAAAAGTAGACTAGGTATAGACCACAGATCATGGTTATAATGGCTTAAGGCGCACCAAGGCATCATTGCTGCAAGGTCATCCTGGAGCCTAAGCACAAGTCTTTATGCAAGCAAGAGTGATTGAAGTAAGGCGCATGTTTGATAAAATGAATATTATTATTATTATTTTTTTCCAGGATAAAATGAATATTATTAAAAATTAAAATTTTGACATAGAAAGTACCTTGATCTCATCTGCGAGATTGGGGTTTGTCCAAACCCCCGGCCACTCGATGAATTGTAATTGTAGATGATCAAGTAAATCAATGTACATAAATCCTTTTTTTGATATGCAAAATACATTAACTAAACCGTACCCCATTAGAGATGTGTAAATGGAAAACAATAATTATGTAGATTTTAAACATGTATTAAATTATCATAGAAATTCATGATCAAACACTAGACTTAATTAATTTAAGTAGTCAACATAAGCTCGTGAATTCCATCAAATATGCAATAAGATTAGAGAATTATGAACTTTCAAATATGACCATTATGTGATGCAGAGTATGAAAAGTCATGAGCTCAAGGGCTTTGTGTGAGCTTGACTGAAGTGTCCTGATCGTAAGTGTTCTGGCTGACCCATTATAAGCATTTTTTTTTTTTTTTTTTTTGATAAGTAGTATTATAGATGCGCTCAAAAGGGGAGCGCAACCCAAAAGCTACATAAGCCTGGGCTTTTTTAGAGTCTAGGTGTGCCTTTAACAACTATGGTGTAGATCTTATATGTTAGTTGAACCCCAAATTCATGCTTCACGTGTTGAGCTTTTGGTACTACACCATGATGACCTCTCTTGGTGGTTGTCAAAATTTATATTATGGAAAAAGCACACTGGGACTCAGGTTATGTATGACTCAATGTTAATAAGAGAAGATCCTAGCGAGATTAGCAAGAATACGTGGTTTAGTAGAGAATTAGGGCCTTTGAAGTTGGAATTATATGAGATAAAGACAAGAAAGGCTCAGTGCGGAAGGTATTTTATTAAAGCCTTTTTAATTATATGGTAAATGATGGCATACCTGATTAAGTTACACAAGATCCCGAGACTATGAAACCACAGATAGGTGGAGAAAACCCTTCAGTGGCTCATATTGTGGATAATAGGACTGATGATCTCATAGTATCAAACTTTCAGTTACTCATATCGTGGATAATAGGACTGATGATCTCATAGTATCAAACTTATAATTCGTACTATAGAAAATAAAAGGAAAGATTAAATATGTTGGCGTAGTATCAAAATGATTAGCCCTGGAAGTTGTTTTCTTACTTTGCTTAGTTGTAAATTGTAATTATATATGTTCAAAATTTCAAATGATTAAGGACATGCATATAAATTTGTTACCGCTGTGAGATTTTTGGGATAAGTGAGTTTCAACACCGGCTGTGTAGCTTGAGTTTTATATTCTGCTACCCCACAAGGAGTAGCTTGAGTGTTCGGAAGGTTGTCAGGATCGGGATTCTACATAGGATCTTTGGGGGCTCCGTAGAATCGGATCGAGAATCATAAGATTCTACCAAACTAGTAGAAATGTTTTTCAAACTAACTTATTAAACAGTGATATTTCTAAAATATAGCAAGAATAAGCCCTAAACAAACAAAAAAAAAAAAAAGAAAAAGAAAAAAAAGCATCATTTCCAAGTATAGTTACATACATCTTGGGATAAATTCATACATATATATCACAGAGAATGTAGTTCAAAAGGTAGATCTTACATGACAACTATGCAACATCAATTCAATTTGAATCATGAGAGACAATACTAACTTGGAATAGATGCTAGGTGGTAGGTACAAGTGGAATCAGCTGAGGTTTGTTAAAAATCAAATCCAAAATAATAATAAACAAATAACTAACATTATTTATATAAAAACTGGGTGATAGACACCCTTGTTTTTGTCAATAAAAAATATCTGCATTGTATTAAAGGAATGAATGAACAAATTTTCAGTATATGAACATTAAACATGAACTAATAGTAAATAGTCTAATACCAAGTAACAATTTATTAGGTCAAAACTAAAGAAAATTAAAACCAAGAAGTCAAGAACCAAAAGTTAACAATCCCAAAAAACTCATCCCCTATATTCACTGAAAAATCACAATCAACCATGAGAAAAAAAAAAAAAAAAAAACTGAATCTACGATTATGCATATGATTCTACCACAGATACGATTTATGTGCGATTCAGATCGATTCTATGATGTAGAATCGCGATATTAACAACCTTTTCGGACATGGGAGAGTATCATATTTGTTAAGGGGAAAAAAGGAGGAGGAGATGATGGCTTTTCCAATTAACATCAGTATCAATTGCACAATTTTCTGATAAACATTTATGTCTGTATGGCACTGTTCATTAGTAACATAGTACTTTTATCAATGAGACAAGGTAGGTAAAAGTTAAGGGTTGTAAGATTCTGAGATGATTAGTACTAACACAATATTTAAATTTTAGATTTGGCATACTAGAACTGGAATTGAAAGAATTGGAAATATTGATAGTGAAAGATATTGTTAAAACCTCCTCATCTGTTATTTAGCTTTGTTGTCTCAAAAGGAGGGAGGTTATTGTGCATTGAATATGTCTGGGATGGTTTGCGCGTATGCGCATGTGTGTGTGTGAGAGAGAGAGAAATACATCTTATGACTAAAATTTTTCAAAACCATGGTTAATGCGGTTAGGAAATGGATGATTGCCTTTGGTTGTATAATAAAAAAACGTCACCAGGTAAGATCAGAGATTCAGAATAAGATAGCTTACTCATAGTTGCCAGAATGCTTTCTTGCTGGCTAGTCTTCTTTAATAGTTAAGACGTCATACTTTGTACTTGTGTTATTGCTTAGTAGGTGTAGATAATTAATTAATTTACCATGTATAAAATTTTATACTAAAATTTTCAAAGAAGGAAATTTGACTAGAAGGAAAGATAATGTCCATAGGAAGAAAATCATACTGAGTCCAGATTCAACATGAACCGATGAAAACCCAGCAACATGTTTCATATAGTGTTCTATGCCAACAATACGGCTAGGATATGCAATGCAATTTAGATGTTATCATCAATTTAACAATTATGGATTTATGCCAAAGAGTAACAAAATACACTGTTGTGACTACCACATTGACTGTACGTGTCACAGAACGATCACCATATGCTTTGAAATAGTTGTTTTTTGTGTAATGGTCTTTTTGGCTTGAAGTTAGACCTGTTTCACACACCAGGTGATCAGGTATTTGTCAGTGTAGCCACATACTCAATCTTTAAATTTGCAAACAAAGCAAGCTTTTGTGACATACTTAAAAAATGAAAGAGATGGCATTGGCATTGCATATTTTGGAGTCAAAAGAAAGTTCCGATATGTAAGCTGTGAAATAAGCTTCATGTTTGTAATATATTTTTAGGTAACATCACCATATGGAAACAATCTCCACCACCAAGAGAATGTAACCCATGGTCAATTTGCATTTACAACCAGTGAGGCTGGCAACTACATGGCATGTATTTGGATTGATGGCAACCATCAAGGAGGTAAAGGTGTAACTGTTAGTCTTGACTGGAGAATTGGGATCACTGCAAAGGATTGGGAATCAGTTGCGAAGAAAGAAAAGATTGAGGCAAGTACTTTAGCTTCACCCCTGAATTTTCCAAACAAAATTTGAGGCATGTTTGGTTCAGTTTTCTCAAGAAATCAGAAAACTGTTTTCTGATAACTATAAGAAACTGTTCTACAAAAGCAGACCCTTTTTTAACTGACTTTTCAAAAAATTATCAACCAAACAAAATTTTGTACTATTTTTTGTCCTCTAGAAATAGAAAATTGAACCAAGCAGTATCTTGCATTCTCTCCTTTAAATTTTCCTTTTTCTATCTGACATGTACGTGCAGGGAGTTGCACTTGAGTTAAGGAAACTTGAAGGAGCAGTGCAAGCAATCCATGAGAATTTAAACTATCTCAAGAATCGGTAAGTTATTGGTTCTATTATTTGTATGGTGGAGCCACAACTGTTGAAAACCTCTAAGTGCTGCTAACACTTCAGTGGCAGCCTTTGTTTCAACATTTTTCCTTCTTTTCCTTTTAAATTTTCCATTTATCTCCACGCTGTCTTCCTTTTCCTATCAGGCCACGGCTATTTAGAAGAACACTAAACTTCGACTGCGGGAATAACCAAAATTTATTAGTATCATCACAAAAATGAGTGAAATTTTGTTTTGTTTAAATTTTTGGAGGATTAGGTTATTGGCATGAACAAGTATCATCTGGTGATTTTGGCTTTGAAAAACCCAGAAGTTGAGGTTTTATTTTTGCTGTGTTTTAGTTACTAATAAAGAGAATCTATATTATGCCAAGAATGAATTTTAATTTACAGTGGGAGAAACATAAAAATTTAAATTAACATTTAATTTTTCTTTGGTACACACAGGGAAGCAGAGATGAGGGAAGTGAGTGAAAAAACAAATGCTAGAGTGGCATGGTTCAGTATCATGTCCCTTGGCGTCTGCGTTGCAGTTTCAATTTTGCAGCTGTGGTACTTGAAGAGCTTTTTCCAAAAGAAGAAGCTTATCTAGTTATGTGTTTTTTTTTTTTTTTTTTTTTTTTTTTTTTACACATTTCTCATTCTCTGATACAGCAATATCCAATGTCATGTGATTTGGGAAGTTTGGACTCATTGATCCTTGTTGTACAATAGTGTTTTTATGATAGATAGGTCAGATTTTCAAACATCATGTAGTGAGAAACAGGGGCATTTGATTATGTTTCGACATGAAAAAATTAATGATTTGATGAAAAGGATCTCCTTATATTGCCTCTCTTTGGATAATCTCTTGTTGAAGATACAAATTTTACATAAACCATGCTTTGACCATCCACTCAATATAGTTGAGCTTTTGTTGGCATAAGCTTCTCTATCGACAGACAGGTTTATAGCAGCAATTAAACAGGCATCAATTCCTAGTTTCTCTATCCCTTCAAACCCCACCAATACATTACTCAATTTCATACAACATTGATTCTATGTCAGCCTCTGCTCTGCTGCTACATCTCGCATGCACCTGTAGCAAAAACTTCAACCCGGTTTTTTTTGACGGTCTGTCTATAAGCTAGGATGAACTTATGAAGTCCCTATATTCTTGTTTTAGTTTTGATGTCTACAATGCCATCTTTTGGAAATTAAGGACCAGAGTAGGAAGTTAGCTGCAACGAAAACTGGAAAGAATTTTAATGGCAGTTAAAGCATGCTGCTATCATTGTAAAAATGCTGGTTGCATAATACAATTTATACATTATATATAAATGTGGCTTGAAAGGGATGTGCAGAGGAAAATAAAAGAAACAAAAAATCTTATGATTGAAATTGTCCCTCTTAGTTGCTGGGTATCAGGAATAAGTATAAAAACCATTTTACATGAGGAGTGTGTATTAAAAACATATAACAATCACTCTTCCCATTCGAGATCTCGATCTCGATTTCAAACATGAAAGAATTACTTGCATGGACTGTGAGTGACACATTGCTTGAACACAATCTTATTGCCTCAAAGCAGCTGCTATTTTCTTTTGGACCAGCTCAACTCCAAGGCGAGGAGATAATCTAGGAAGTGTCTCCTGCAACAAAGATAAGAATATCTCTAAGATTTTACCTTTGTAAAAGTATCCACACAAAAGCAGATCCAAAAGTAAACATGTTTCAACCTGAGGAAAAAATAAAACAAAAAAAATTTATGCTATTGACATTGTGACTCATGGGACAGAAAAATACTATCAAGTGGGTGATTTCACCATTGGGTGTGCCGCCTCAACTATTGATTAGGAGGCTTCTCTCAATCCCACGGCTGATAGGACTAACTCACGGTGAGAGTGTCATCATGATGAGCTTGCTCTTATGGGACAAGTCCATCGTTTTTGTAAAAGAGTTCTGCTAAAACCTTTCCTCAACAGCCCCTTCAAACAAAGACTCCGCATTTCAGAACTCTGATCTTCCCAACTAGTACTAGCTCTATTAGGATTCACCACCATAGTCAACAATATTATCATATGGTGCACAATCTCCCTTAACATTCTTTAGCAACTTCTGCTTTCTAAAGCAATGTGGAATTGTGTGGACAGGTGTCCACCACGCTCCCACACACATGCCTCTTCATGTCTATGCAGCGTCTTGACGCTGCCCACCTGCACGACTTAAGTCATCCGTACTCTTCCGTTTAGTGGCGCTGGCTCTAATACCACAGCAAGAACCTATTACCATAGTCACCAATATTGTCTGCTTTGGATTCACCATTGTGACTTTAAAAGTCGTCGTTAACATATGGTGCAATCTCAATCTTGTCCCACTTTGGATTCCATCCTCACGACTTTAAAACGCATTGTTAGCGTATGGTGTGCAATCCCCTTATATTCTCAGCAACTTCTACCTTCCCAAACAATGTGAAATCATGTGGACAAGTCCACCATGTTCTCGCACACATCTCCTTACTTGTATGTGGCTCAAGACGGTGGTCCACTTGCACGACTCAAAGTCCACACTCTTCCGGTGGTTGGCTCTGATGCCATCAATTAGAAACCAACACCATAGTTAACCAAATTGTTCACTTTGGATTCACGTTCACGGCTTTAAAACGCGTTGTTAACATATGATATGAAATCTCCCCTTATATTCTCAGTACCTTTTGCCTTCCCAAGTGATGTGGGATTCTGTCTCAATAGGAACTGTTCATACCAATTCATATAAGATTTTATTATAAACTAGATTTCCATATTATTGACCGAATATAAAAATACAATGTAATAGAGATTGCAAAATCAATTCAATTCTCACTCAAAAACTATTTCTTAAAATTAAATTTCTTATTTTTCCATTAACCAATCACTCCCTCGCACGCATCATGTGAGCATCCTTTCCACAGGAGATATCCCTCCTATGAAATCCACATTATTGTTGCAATTCACATGTATCATGTGCTTAGTTGTTATACACAGGTTTTCAAATAAAAAATTCATAATCATGCAAATCACCATAGAGCCTATAATTTCATAAATTCAACAATAATAAACTTGTTTTTACTTTCAAATTGTATACCAACATGTGCGTAAAAGAATCTTACACATTTTTTTTTTTTGTTTTCAAAATAAAATTTATTGAAGAGTAGAGAACGAAATCCTACCTTTAACCGTCCTTCACAAAATTTCCAATGCAAGTATATTTCTTCTCTTCTTCACCCCCTTCCTCTTTCTCTTGGACATCTCCATATCTTTTTTTCTTCCCTAGTATCCTCTTTCTCTCTGGCTCTTCACGTTCTCAATTATTTTTAATTTTTTATTATCACGTTACATTCTCTTACTTCAGGTGTATCCTTTTTATATGTATATGGAATTCAATTCCTAGCATAACTAGTCACGTTGTATCATTACCGAGCACGACTTCCTTTTGTACTTTAGCTCTAACACGCCATGGGTAAGGCTTCGATACTAATGCAATCTTCTCTCCCTTTCCATGCATACCAACAGATAGCATATATACCATAAAATGTGTGCCCACTGTTTTCTTTTTCTTTTTATTTATTTATTATAATTGTTATTTAACATTAATGTGGCTTGTTACAAGCTCAGTGTTGCTAAGTTCAGAGATAGACTTGGAGAACACCTCAAAGTAAAAGACCACACACTTCAAATGCCTCAACTGCTCCACAACTGCCCTGCAGAAGATAGGGCCTCATCTGCAACTTATAAATGTGAGAAACAGTAGCATAGCTCCCTCCCTGTCCCAAACCACAATACCTCCAACAGGTTCTCTTTAGCAACTCTTAAAGCCTCAATCACCAAAGTAAATAATAGAGTCAAACAAAATTCCCTCTCTCGACACTTTTTCAAGACCACCTCTCATAAAACTGTAGAATAACCCACTTCACTTTTTCATCGTTGGTTAATTTCTAATAGTTGATTCTGTTTTGGTAACCCTATGACTGAACTTTGTATTTCTATTGCCCTCAAGATACATCCCCTTAGATTTCTGCTGTCAAATGATATCTTCTGAAAGTAGCAACTCCCAGTTCCCCTTTTATTTCATCTTCCCTAGTCCTTTCCTCACTCGAGAGAGTATCCTCTCTCCTCATCCAACTCCTTAATTTCCTGGAGAGCCTGGGCGCTGAGAGTCTGATGATATCCAATTTTTTTAAAACTTCCTAATTCAATTTCATTTAAGGGCTTCCTTCAGTAATACAAGTATACTAGAAACAAACCCCCAAGAGAGGTCACTAATGAAAGTAATGGTCCTTGTTATCAAACACCCTAATCTCCCAAAGAGCCCGAGCCTTCCTTATTTTCAATCCCCAAAAAAGATTCTACTTTTAAGGAATTCCTTCTGCAATAATAGTTTACATACACAGGCAAGCTGTTAGCAGTTAACACTAGTTTTGCAAGCATTTCCTCATCATCTTAAAGTACCTCATCTCTAACTCACGCATTCTAAAATTAAATGAGTCTTTGCTTTCTGGGGCCTCTATAATAAAGCAAAATTTGGACATAATTTAAGACTGGCCTTGGCAGGCAAGTCTGAGCCACATCTGAGAAGTGCTCCCTATGCTTAAGACACCAAAAACTTTTCTAATCAAGACATGTAAGGACTATCCCGACCACCAGAAAAGAAATATGCATCTTCATATATAAAAAATCATATATAATAAAATGCACATTATAAAAAATAATATTGATAAAAGAGGTACTAACTTTGTGAAACAAACAATTTTTTAGTGGCTTAGTGCTTGGCTTAGGCCTTGATGCAGGCAGTTGGAGTTTATTGCAGTAAAAAATTTAACCTATATATTGGCCAAGCAGCCAGCCTAAAATATCTTTTGGCAAAAAAGCAAGGATGATGATGGGTAGCCTAAAATATAATCTCAGTCTAATGAAAAATGTTTAATGAACCAATGGGCAAGTGGTCTAATGGTACCAAGCCCCTACTTCTCAAAGGGAGGTCAGGGGTTCGAGTCTTGGTGGAGGCATGTGTGTGCGAGTACCAGCTAAGAAAAAAAAAATGTTTAATGAAGAGATTTAATCATAGCATTGATTATGGTTATGGTAATGATTAGAGTCATGGTCACGATATAACGGTATTGGGGCATCAATCAATGAATAACAAGGATCAATTTCCAAACTCATGAAGTCTTCTTTTTGGTACCAAATCACAAAAGACCAACTAGCAGACTTTAATGATTTAATGACTTTTTGAGATAGTGTCATAGGTTGGAATATTTTTTAAGTCTGTTCTTTTTATTCCTCTTTATTTTTATTTTAAGTCATTCAAAAAAAGTTTACTATCTCTCTGTCCATTAGACATAACCCATGAAGATGATCAAACATTAAAGAATGCACATGCAAGATTGGATCACATTCTTTAATAACTCACAATAACTGAAGAATGCAAAAAAGTTGACTATCTCTCTGTCCATTAGAAATGATCCATGGGCCATGAAGATGATCAACACATTAAAGAATGCACATGCATAACTGAATAACATTCTTTAATAACTCACGATTACAGAAGAATTAAACTTGAGTTGGACACAATTATGCATTAATAGCTTGATTGTATTATGGATTAATTAGATGTTATGGTTTTAATTTTATTCAGCCAGAAGAAGTTATTAAAATCTATATTCAGATCTTGCGGACTACTTTACCTAAACCTGTTTATATATATATATATATATATTAGGGTTTTGAAAATACATAGAAGAGACATTAATGCATAACATTAGACTAGTTTTCATGATTAGGATTATAGTTAAAGTTGACAAAGTGACAAACCATAATAAAAGTAATGCCACCAGATATTTAGCTCATTTTACATCTCCTATTCTGTCACTTGGAAAGGTGCATGGTTTCAATTCCGGTGGAGGGACTTGGGGTTGGTAGGAAGAGGAAGAAGGGAGGGCAAGTGTTGATCCTTTTTTTTCTAATTATTAGAAAATTTGTTGCTCATTTCTCCTCTTTTTTTATTTTTTTTTATTTTTTATGGAGTTTTATATCAGCAAGATGCTACGTTGAGAAGTCCTGTCGTGATTCTGATATACAGTGAGTTGTTTATGATTTCAAATTTTGGTTTGTTATTTGATTTGAGCATGGAGTGACAAGAAAACTTCCCTGCATTCAAATCTTATTTGTTGCACCAAACTTTTTATGAGTGTTTTTGACAGAACTAATTATTTTAAGGAGGATGTAATATCTTTAAAGATCCAAATAGAGTTCAAAATTTTCTAAATTCAAGACTTCCCATCAACAAAATCAACACATAATAAGAGAAAAACTCAAAAAAGAATTGCAAAATTTATGACTCCCATAAGAAATCTACAACCACCCAAAATGCGAAATTCGACAAAAACCAACCTCAGAGCCATCAGAGAGTACTCTGGCCAACACAGGTATTTCAAACTGGTAAGCTCTCTCCCACACTGGATTGGTAGTAATATCCCTTACCTGACAAAACCCAACAGCAAAAACAAAAACACTTAGAAATAGGAGAGACTCTCATTGAGGATTGGTGGTAATTATCTAACTAACAAAACCCACAACATAAAACAGAATACACACTCTTACACACAAACACACACATATAACGTATAGAATGAGGGGGAAGAGTTGGGGACCTGTAAATCAACATCGTGGAGGGAGTCAGGGCCGGAGAGAGAGAAAGCAGCGAGAAGCTTTTCTTTGAGGCCATCGCACAAACAGCAACCAGGCTTTGAATAGAGTATGAGCTTTCTCGATGGTGAAGAAGAAGAAGAGGAATTGGTTTGCACAGAGTAAGAAGAGGAGGCCAAAGGGTTCAATACCCACTTGGCCCTTTGGCGAGTATGTGCCAACATTGTCGACGTTGGTCTCACTGCAAATGCAACTCCAACCGTTAAAGCCATTCTCTCTCTCTCTCTCTCTCTCTCTCTGTGAACGAAAGGGTTCAATCCTCTTTGGGCAAGAAAGTCCTGTTAGTGATGTTGTTCTAAGTTTGGATTGGGCTCAGTCAAATCCAGCAACGTCACATTGGACCTAGTCTCTACTGGGCTAATAAAATCTGCAACTAGACATTGGACCTAGTCTCTATTGGGCTAATGAGATATGCAACGACACATTGGATTTAGCCTCTACCGGGCTAATGAGATCTGTATTGGTGGTCCTCATTCTAGGGTTGTTTATGGGCTGGGCTTCAGGTTGAGGTTTTTCCGTTGCGTTAAAACCATTTTTTGCTATCGCTCCCATTCTGTATAATTTAAATTTTATTACTTTTACACTCTTTCTCGATCCCACTATGTATGATTTTGCATTCCGCTCTCACACTCGCTCTCGTTGCCGCTCTGTGTAACTTAGATCAACAGAAAAAGAGAAGTCCAAGCAGAAAATCATACACAGTAAATTTGTAAAAATCTTCACACATGCACATTATTGTTTTCTTGGGGGTTCAAAAATTTGTGGATTTTTTTATTTTTTCTCAATCTTTAATAGGTGTAAATCACACACGTTATTGTTCCCTTGAAAAGCTCATCCTTCAACCTTCCATTTAAAAGGAAGAGGAGACACCACTTGGCTTGAGGAATGTCCAAAGTGTTGAGGAATGAACTTCAATTAACAAGTATTGATTGAGAAATTAGAAATATGTTCTAAAGGTTATTGATCTTTTGCATTTGATGAAATGTGGATGGTTAAATTATATTATAACCTATTTGATGAGGTGTGCTAAGGACTATCGTCATTGTTCAACTTCATTTCCAAAGTGTTTCTCTCAATCAATATGATAACTGATTGCTTCAATAATTTTCTCTTCGTGATGCATGAAATGAGATGATTGAACACATAAAAAAGAGAGGTATAATGGACATGGCACTTCAGGGTCCCTTTTATAAAAGAAAAAAGTGTACCTTATTAACACCTAACCTTTGACCTCAACAGTATCCGTGTACTACAATACAACAAAGATTTCAGTTGATGGTACATACTTTCTTTTATTTATTTATTTTGAACAAATTATGAAGACCGCATATTCCAACACAAGCGCATCCGTCCAAAAAATTAGACACTATACTAACTAGCTCACTCTTTCTTTTAAAACTTCATAAACGTACCATGTTTATGAGTACCGAATCAACAGATTCAACATGTTGAAGAATTTTAAAAAAATTAATCAAGATTTATACTAAATTTTCTTCTATCTCAAATTTAAAGCACCGATTGGTATAAATATTCCAAGACTTAACAAAAGGGTTTTCAATAGATACAATCAACTAGTTGATAAAAAAGGGAAAGAGGTCTATTTAACAAAAGATCCCCAATCATCTCAGCTTTGATCATTCAATTAATGGTGACAAAATTAACGAAGTTATCAACCACTTATATGGATTCTAATTAACTTTTCATATCTTTCCTTCCCCTACTTTTTTTAGTTAATTATATTTCATTTGCTTTGATATATCACCAACAATAATACAATGTCTATTACGAAAAAAATAGTATTAGATGTATACAATATATATGCCATAGCATTGTGCCGAGGACGTGTGACACATTTGTTGTTGTTTATATGATACGTCGATATGCGTATGGTACATGTGTGTAAATATATTATATATGTACACTTGTATTTATCTCTTAAAAAAATTATTATTTTTTAAATATTAATTACTAGAGACAGAGAGAGAGATTTGTTTTTAAAGTAGAAGATTAAGAATTCAAGTCCATAAGCACAAAATGTGTGAGATATTTGTCTAAAGTTAATAGATGATTCTAAGATTTTTAAAAGATTGTTTTACTTTAGATGAAGAAAAATTTATATAAATGTATTGCATAATTTTATAACTATATATATATATATATATAGTTAATTTAGAGACTTTTACTCTCTCTCTATATATATATTACTATATGTATTGATCGTGTGCATATCTCTTATAGGTAGTGCTTTCTTTGTCAGTAGATGCGTATGGTTGAGTGGAGCATAAAGTCCAATTACCCACTAATCTGAATATAAGTTGCAATGGAATTTTACATAATTTATAGGCTTTAATTAATGTTACATATAAGTTCTTGAAATAATTTCAATCTGATGACTAAATTAATGCATATATCATATCTTGTGCTTTCATTTCAAAATGCATTTTCTTAAAAAAAATTAAAGGTCAGTCTAACATGCGTTTTGTTTTAGACGTTTTATTTTTAGTTAAAATAGAAACAGTCATTTTGTTATATGAGTGTTTTGAAAAAAATTTGAAAGCACGTTTAGGAACGGTATTTTGCTGTTAAAATGTCGGAAACAGAAACATGCACAGTTATGGTTTTAAGCCATGAACAATTGTCAAAACAAGAAAAAATAGTTTTTTGGTATTTTAATTTTCAACTATTACTCATGAAATATTTTAACATTATGTAAAATAAAACAAGACCGCAACAAAATACTTTTGTTGACAAAATAAATGCTATAACAATTAAAAAATAAAAATAGTAGAAACAAAAGACAAATCAAACGAGGCAAAGGCATTTTTTACTCAGATAAGTTCTTATGTTGCATTGGATGAAATTTTTGGCCACATCCATGTAATATATATATACACACACACTCTGATTGATTGATTGATCAAACTGTATGCTTCAAGAGCACTTCAAAAGTCCACGTAGGAGTAAAGAGTCCAATATTGTATGCTCTGAACAAATTTGATTATTTTCTCTTTAATAAACCACTTTAGAGTTTAAGATCGTGGTCAACATTTTCTTTTTCTTTGACTGGCCTTTTTTTTCAGAAGATAAGACTTTTTCATCAGTAATGTATATATATTTATATTAATCAGTACGTGACTACCTTTTTCCTTAAAGTAAATAAGATACACTATATACTGCTCATCAAGATATTGCCATGCGTTCATAGAATATATTTAAACCCTAACAATAGAATTTCAATTTGACTGATGTATGTGATGAACAAACCCTCATTGTTGTATTAGCTATATACATTTGAATCGAGAATGAGTCTTTTCAAGTTGGAACAGTTTGTATAAATTTTTTACTTGAACTTTCTGACAAACTAAACTATCCTGTTAATTATTGATAATCTGTTATACATCAGTATAAATTGAAGGGCATAAATATAAGTAAGCAACGACCATGATGGTCACAAGAATATTAGCTATATTTCAATCGGGAATGGGTCTTTGCGAATTGGAATAGGTTTGTCGAAATTGATCAAAAATAATAGTGTTAGCACCTCGGCCTTCTTAAGTCCAAATTCGTTGAGAAACGGCCATGATGGTTACAAGTGTTCGGCCTTATGAGGAGCACAAAAAGTTGTTCTCTTGTGTGATCATGATAATATAAAATTAGTTTTTTTGAGAAATATATATATATATATATATATATATATATATATATATATAAAATTATTTAGTGACCAAAATAATGAAAGTATAGTAGCATGCATGAAAACCATTTTTAAATTTTAGAAGTTCCCTATAGGATGAGATTGGATTACCCTAATTCCCTCCACGTTGGAAACAAAGGATGGAAAAAAACAACTGAATAGTTAATCGTTTTGGATAAAAAAATTAATGTAAATAAGTTTAAGATGACAACTTTATTGTCGAATCTAAAACTTTTTTTCATTCGTAAGATACACTCAACTGACACTAAACGTGACACTCACCAAAAATGTATCCAATGACTCCATATTAGTTCCTAACTTAAACTGACACTAACGTGACACTCACCAAAAATGTATCCAATGACTCTCCATTTTAGTTCCTAACTCCTGTAATATCATCACTTCTAACACTCAACAGATCGACAGTGTGTGCTTCTCATCACAAACCACAATGCCATATTATATCATATAACATACTTTACCCACGTCACCAAAATGAGGCTACAGGTTCTTTTATGACTAAAAAATGGTGACTTGGTTCCCATTTGTTTACAACTATCAAATTAAAAGAGAAAGATACAAACTTATGACATATGCGTGTTTCCTTTCCACACACCAAAACACACAAATATGTCCATCTTCTTTTAGAACGAATGCTTACCACACACACACAACCATGCCTGTTAACATCACATATCCGGAGTAGATATTGGGTAAGTGCGCCGAACTAATTTGAGTTATGCGTGTATAAAATGTGTCGTCACGTGCATATCATGACGCGTGTTGTGCACGTACGACTCAAATTAGCTCGGTACACTGTGCACTAGATGTATTGAATATTTATTCGTATACCAGGCCATGCATGGTGTGGATTCTCTATTATATAAACAGTGCATTTGAATTAAGTCAGGGAGTTGGTGGGAAATAAAATTAAGAAAAGGTTAAAGGAGAGTTAATCTTGTATTTGCTTTAGAAATTAAGAAGAAAAATAAATGATTTGGAAGGAGATCGATGACATGGAAACAAATTGGGAAAATTTCAACTTTGAGAAAAATTAATCTTGCTGAATTAAAAAAAAAGGAGATTAGTTAATTAAACAATTTGTGCCATATGTGGAAAAGATGAAGAGTCAGTATATGCTTTTTGACTGCCCAATGGTTCGAATTGTTTAAAGACTTGGCCGTTTAAGGAATATTTAATTTTCGGATAAGTGTTATATATTGTTTTGTATGATGGTGTGAACTTCAAAGTGGTTGCAGATTTTTAATAGACATTCATCAATTTTTATAATCTGTTTGGTAGGAAGGAAGAAAATTGAATGGTAGGGAAAAGACTAGATGAATGAGATATCCTCAAGGAAGAAATTGTATCCTTCCATCTTTATGTTTGATTGGATGGAAGAGAAAATAATGAGATAATTTCTTATTTTATTTAAAATTTTATAATTTAAAAACATTTATAGTAGTCTTGCCCTAAAAATTTGTGAAGGAGGAGGGACGTCTCATCCATCATCTTTTATCTTCTCTCATTTCCTCCTTTTTACCAAACCGAGGAAGTTTGATTTTTTCTTCCTATCTTCTCTCCACTTCTTTTCCTTCCTTCCTTCCTTCCAAAAGGAGCATTAAATTTAGTTATCACATTTGGAAACATAGCATTAAGTTTTTTTGGTAAGTGAAATGATATATATATATATATATAAATTTTTGTAGGATCCCATTTCATTTACCAAATTTTTGTAGGATCCCATTTCATTTAACAATATATACCATATATATTGTTAAATGAAATGGGATCCTACAAAAATTTCCCAAATTGCCGGTAAGGAATTACCATATCAATTATAAATATCTAAACTTTACTTTTCACCCAACTGGACTGGTCCAACATCTTCTTTAGAACACATACCAAATTTGAGACACAAAACACAATAGAATCAACATCTTGGAATAAAAATTAGATAAAATGTAATTTAAACTTTGAAGTAAATTTCATTCAATTTTAATTCTAAAGTGCTCATTTGGTGCTCCAAACATTAGTAATTGCGTTTGTTGCATTCCCACTACGAACTTAACAATGAAAAAACAATTTTTTTTTTTTTTTTTGAAAAGAAAGCATTTCTCTTGAGAAAGAGTCAGACAAAGGCTTGTATATCACGAAAATGACCGAAGCAAGCATTATGTCTGAAAAAATGTTGTAGTCGATCCCAGTACGTGGAGATCACTAATAAGACCCTATCATGGAACTTAATTATATTCAATTATTTTTTCTGCTTCTCTCCATTATAAGAAGGCTTTATTGCTTCTTAGTCTCTCATTAATTATCGAAACAATTTATAGTCGACAGTGAGAGCTAGAGATGTCAAACCAGAAAACATGTGGGATGTTACATTCAATGTTGAAGAATGCCAAACCCTACTTGCTTATGATGGGTTTGCAGTGTGGCTCTGCTGGGATGTACATCATAAGTGCTGTTACTCTCAAACAAGGGATGAGCCGTTTCGTGCTCATCGTCTACCGGAATGGCATTGCTGCACTCACCATCGCTCCGTTCGCTCTAGTTCTTGAAAGGTACGTCTATATATCCTTCACGTAAAGCATTTTATACAAATACTGTTGCTCTCAATAAAATGTCCACTATAAATAGTTAGTTAATGGTCCGTCCTTAATTATTTGATACATGAATCTAACCTGTTATGACTTTGTTTCTTATTTCACAGGAAAATACGACCAAAAATGACACTTCCAACCTTCTTACAGATAATGGTGTTGGCTTTTCTAGAGTATGCTCTATCCATCCTACACACACACACACACACACACACATACACACACACATATATATTATCTAACTTCTCCTGACATTTTACACGTGTATTGTCTACGTAAGGACTGAGTTACACATATATACACACGTATCATGCTTCCAAAGTTAGAGCTGTGCTACGCACAGTCATAACTATACAAGCAGAGTCTTTGAATCTTGTAGATCCCACGGTGAGTATTACTCACAGTCTCGACTGCATTTGACATTTTGACATCACTCTCAAAAAAACAAAAATATGATCCAAATATTTCGAATTTCTGAGTTCAATTCGAGACAAATAGCATGCTGCATGCCATTATTTTCATCAACTCTAACTTCATCTAAGTTCAACTTATCCTAATTAATTATTACTATTACTTTTTTTTTTTTTTTTTTTCACTTTGATTGTAATTCTTTTCCATCAGAAAATAGTACTGTGGTTTGTTGGAGATGGTTCATAATTACCAATATTAAGGCGTCCATCATTAAACTTGTAAAATATCAATTCTCTTGATGAGACCTAATGAAGGACCGATTTCAGTCTTTTTAAATGGGGTAGGCTAATTTTGGACTAGGCTAACTTTGGACTGGACTACCATTACTAAATTTTTTTTTTTTTTTTTTTTGAGATGGGCTAAAAGTAGTATGATAAATATATATATATATATATATATATATATATATATATATATTTTTTTTTGGGGTGGGCTGAAGCCCAGCTTCGCCCACCCTTGGATCCGCCTTTGGATCTAATTCTATTTTCATAGATTTCTCGAGATATTTTGTTAGAAGTTTTGTTATAACGCCTGCTTCTGATTTTCGTGGATATTCCTGTACGTAAATGGACTCCAGTGCTATAAGAATTATCAAACTAAAATCCTAGTGGCCCTAGGAGCTTAGTGATGATGGTAAGGTAAAGGGCTGAGTTTTAATATGTACTGATTTCGAACTCCAACACCCCATTATAATGCTGTGGGACCGGTTGCAACACCTCGGTTTATAGCTTGGGGTGTGTCCAAAGGGCCCTTTCCAAAGGAGTTTCGAGTTAAAAAAAAAAAAAAAAAAAAAAAAAAAAAAACTACTAAATCCTAGTGTACCGTGGCGTTCAGTGCATTGGTGGGTCGAACACTGTTGGTGTGATGTACTCGATGTCACAGTGCACTGGAGAGCATAAAGGTTCATGGTCCTGTCCAAAACTAGATTATATAATTAGACAATTCATTTACCTGAACTTTATGTGAAACTAACACGTCACTAATGTATATATGATGGTCACATGAGATAAATTCTAATAATAGTTCTGGTAAACTGACTTATTGACGCCCCAGTAAACCATATATATATATATATATATATATATAATTAATGCCTATATATATATATATACACTTTGCAAGGATTGTTCTGATCTACAGTAATTAAATTTTCAGGCCAATTCTTGATCAGAACTTAGCCTACTTGGGGATGAACTTGACATCGGCATCATATGCTTCTGCCATTATGAATGCAGTTCCTGCCCTTACCTTTGTCATCGCAGTTATTCTCCGGTAATCAAGACTTTATCCAATTAGCTACGTACATACATATAATGTATAAATGTGTGTGTGTATATATATATATGGAAGAAAATCTAAACAACAGGTCCTGCTTTGGGATGCACTTTACAAAAAAAAGTTGTGATATTTGCTAAACATTTCAACCTTTTTGTAAGGTCCATCCCAAACTCGAAGGAATAGAAACTATTGTTCCACTAAAGAGGATTTAGTAATTTGATCTTTTAGTATTGTGCATGCACTATACTTATGTAAACAATAGATTGTGTTCCGGCGATGTACCTTATAAAAAAAAGTTGGAATATATAACCAAACATCTCAACTTTTTTTTTGTAAGGTGCATCCTAAAATCGACGGAACATGAACTATTGTTCCACTGGAACGGATTCGGATCCATATATATACTTTATTAATTTGATCTTTTAGTAGTGCATGCACTGTACATCTATTCATGCGATATATATATATATATTAGTTATATGTGTGTGTTTGTGTGTATCATTTGCGTTCCTACGAAGCACGCACACACGTAAAACTGTTTTTTTTTTAGAACATTTTCAGATGGAATTGCTAATGCTAGGTAATATGTGGACAGGTTGGAACTGGTAAAGATTAAAGAAGTTCGCAGTCAAGCTAAGGTTATTGGAACCCTACTGACCTTGACAGGAGCATTGGCCATGACATTGTACAAAGGCCCTATTATCAATCTGTTTTGGACCCCGAAAACAAGCCATTTTGTGAGCACTAATGACTCGTCCGATAAACACTGGGTCACTGGCACTATATGTATCCTAATTGGTTGCTTTGCCTGGTCTTGTTTCTTCATATTGCAAGTAAGTTCTTCCTAACAGTTCAATTCACTCAGATTTGGAATATGACTTGTCCACAACAAAATCAAGTAGAAGTGACTTACTTGTGGCTACTAGATTTACATGTGGATCACTAATGAAATGATCCAATCATGATATATATACATGCACACATTATGGAGCTGTGCATTATATTTTCTTCATTTTCTTTATTTACTTTTTGTTCTTGGGACTAAATTATTGAGCATAAAGTTAATGGGGAAAAAAAAAAAAAAAAAGGCATGTCATAGACAATTAAATAGACATAGCAACTAAGCATATTATTAACAATGGTAATGCCGTGTCTCTTGAAATACCTCATAATTCACCAGAGGACACATATGGTCTTTCTTGTCCTACATATAATCACTATAGACAATGTTTGATGAAATTGCATATAGCAAACACTGTTTACAATATAATTTTTGGAACTCTTATGGCGCCTTTCCTCTTTTAGTCGATAACGGTGAAGAAATATCCCGCGGAGCTCTCTCTAGCCTTCTGGATATGCTTGTTGGGCACTGTGCAGAGCACAGCAGTGACACTCATGTTTGAGCACCACCCCGGTGCCTGGTCGATTGGCTGGGACTCTAGGCTCCTCGCTCCCGTTTACACGGTAAGTATGCAATAAACAATCCCCAAGTACTTTCTTTTTTTTTTTTTTTAGGAGAATTTTTTTTGTAATGGGATCAGGTGCATTAGTGCTGGTATGATCACACTCAAAATGATCGTACTTGGGGGAGAGGTTTAATGTATCTTAGTTGTATAAACGCAGATTTGATGACATTGATATGCGGACATCTCTTAATTATATAGACGCGTGACTAGATCTCTCCTTTTTTGAACCATGTTAAAGATAATGTTGTGAATGTGTGTGCATTTTTTTATATTATAATTTTTTTTATAATATTTATATATGTATATATATAGATAAATGAGTATCAAATATATATATATATTTGGGTACATAATAAATGATAAGTTAACCAATCTATTTTCAATTGTTTCAGGGGGTAATTAGCTCTGGAATCACATACTACGTTCAAGGCCTGGTGATGAAAACAAGAGGGCCTGTGTTTGTAACTGCCTTCAACCCTCTATGCATGATCATTGTAGCTGTTCTTGGTTCTGTCATTCTAGCTGAGAAACTTCATCTCGGAAGGTATGCATACAATTAAACAAATCCTCATATATATATATATATATATTGAAAATTAAGTAAGTAACAAATATTTTTAGAAGTGAATTACAGAATAATTCATAAATTGTTTTTATATTTTTTGAAATTTTAATTATTTCGTATTTTGTGATAATTCAAGTTTGCGTTCACTGATTGCGTTATCAAATTCACTTAATTAAACAAATGCTAGATGAATTTATTCAGAGTTAAGTACTCTATTGAATTATCACCTTCAAGCAAAACCAAGTGAATTATAAGAACAATGATTTTATCGAATCTTATTTAAATTTTCAGCATAATTGGAGCTATAGTAATCGCATTTGGCCTTTATGCCATCGTTTGGGGCAAAAGAAAGGATCAACTTAGCCTGACACCATCAACAAATGAAAATGGTGGCGACCATGAACTGCCAGTGACTGCAAGTTGTACGAAGTTGACCGTCACCGGAAAACATCACGAGGAACGTGCCGCCGAGTCTGATGTTCTGGCAAAGGAAATGGAGTCAAACAAATAGTTATTTCTTCTTGAATGCGACATGTACCCTGATCATGTAGTTCCCAATTTAATTTAAACCTATAATTAGGCTCTTTCCTCTTCCACTGTAAATAACCAATAAATGTATGGGATATCATAGTACGAAGGAATGTAATTTTTTTTCCCGAAAATTAGGATTGTAATTTTTATAACAGGTAAACTGCCTGCCTGCAATTGTGTAAAGAACATGTGTGTGTGTGTGTGTATATATATATATATTCTAAGGGAATTTGTGAGTTTATGCAGCGGAAGATAATGTGAAAAGTTTAAGTTATTAAGGAAAAGATTAAAATTTGTGCCTTTCTATTTTAATCAGCTTTAGTTAATTTGGCAAGTAATCATGTAAAGCAAATAGAATTTGAGAGATGCCTCCAGGATTTTTAGCGAGGAGACCCCAATTGGTAGAATAGACCAATTGTTGTGGGAAAAACCTTGTGCACTATGTAGCCCAAAGTAAACCGATCCACTATATTTGAAACAAAGTACAATGGACTTTGACTCAGGCTCACACCCTATTGTTCTACCAAACACCAATTGCTGACTATTCTCTAGCTTTGCGATGTCCTATCCAACAGCTCTTGATTTCAAGTTTACTCTTGATCTTTGTAGAATGATTGTTTACTGGTAGATCAAACAACACTTCTCGAATGCTTTGACCATTTCAAAGTGTGATCACTTCACCCTTTTTTTTCAAGTTCTGAATTTGATAGAAGAAATATATCTACTTTCTCTAACCGTTGTAGATGCAAGATTCAATATACTTTGAACATTATCAGGATTTGAACAAATACTCTAAACTCACTCTTGTGTTTATGTGCGTGTTCTAGAAATAAAAACAGAAAAATCAGATTTGATTTTCTGCAAATTATCTCTCATATAGGCTTTTAATAAATCAAAAGTTGTAATGCAAAAGCCATAATAACCTAGATGTAAATCAAGGTTTATATAGACTCTTCAAAGACTTAGATATACATAGGAAAAGTTAAATTTCGTGCATAAGTCTTTTTGGAAAGAGTTCTATACCAAATAGAAAATTTAGATAGAATTGGAAACAAGTTACCGAAACTATATCAGCTTCTTGAATCGGTTCAAGAAAGGCTGAATCAGTTTAAGATTGCCATAGTAAAATTCGAAGAATCCTTTGATTCTTGAACCGGTTCAAAAAGGCTGAACTGGTTCAAGATGGCCAGTTTTGAACTTAAAGGCCTGACACTTGGAAATTTTTTTGATTTGGGAAGTTTGAAAAACATACCAAGTATAAAAAGTGTCTTAACCTTCTAAAACAACTTCCTAAAGTGTTGTTCATACCTTTTTCGTAGATCTCAGAATATCAAACACGAACAACTCTTCAATTTCGCAACTGATCTTGATCTTGAAATTTAAACTTGAAATTACAATTCAATCGAAATTGTTTTGACACCGAAATTTTCCAATACAAAAATATATATCTCACAGAATTAAGTGTTGCTTCTATATTTTGAATCCATGTCATGGGGTGCTTTAGATGACGGTGATGAATCAAAACTGAAAAATTATATTTAAGCAACACTTTAATTATAGTAAATATATGTCCCTACGTGCTAGCTCAACTAATTGCGACGACATGTGACACTAATTTTATTTTATTATTTTTATTTTTTGCAACAAGAGGTGCTACGAATTATTATTATTTTGTTTTTATTTTATTTTATTTATTTTTGTCACAAATATTTGGTTACTTGAGACGAAAGCATATTTTTGTTGCATTATACAACAATTGGTGCCCTTTTAAATTGCATTAGTCTAGTGATATGTTCTCAAGGTTGAGGGTTCAACTCCGGTTTGTGAGTTGCAGAATGGTAGTGGAATATTATATGGATAAGCAACTTAGAGGGGGTGAATATTTTCAATTTGCTCTTTTATTCGATTTTTAATTAATTTAAATTTACCAAAATAAAGATGAATTAAAGACCCACAAACAATAACGACAAGTAATGTAAACAGTGAGTTCAGAGCGACACCGGATGGTCCAATTTTTTAGCAAGAGACCAATCATGCTGGAAAAAACCTAGAGGACGTATGTCGTCTTGAGCAAGAAGATCCACTATTTTTGAAACTTTGACTTAGGCTTACACCCTATCACTCTACCAAAAACTAATCGATAACTGACCCCGACTTTGCAACTCCCCCATTCAATAGCTCTCAACTTCAGGTTTACATTTGATTTCTGTAGAAGGATCACTGGTAAATCAATTAATACTCCATGAATGCCTTGTTCCCTTCAAATTAAGTGTGATTATGACGGCCCAAATTTTTCAACCCGGTGCGTCAGTGATGAACCGATAACAGATCCGAAATGCAGAAGCAAAAGATAAAACAATAGTCTCTAGAGATACAACATGACTCTAAGACACCATTATGACCCTTAATGAGGTCACGGAACCCAAAGGAATCAAATGCGGAAGCAACATTTCAAAAATGAACAAGAATGAACCTAGGGGAAAAATTGTTATTTCTATCTTAAAAGTGGGTGCCACCGAGCACACCATTGGAAAGACAACGAAAAATCAATGAACTTAGACTCAAAAATCGCTTGATTCGGAGTCCGGATGAAGAAGATATGGCTTACGGAAGAAGAAGGGACAAAACGGTCAAAAATAGCAAACCCAAGAACATCTAACCGGTTAGATGGCCTATCTAACCGGTTAGAAGGCAAAAAAAAGTGACAAAAACGCTGCCCACATCATGTAACCGGTTACGAGACCCCATCTAAACGTTTAGATGTGAAGGGGCAGTAAAGGTGCGACCTAAAAACCTGGAAGCAAGGGTTTTTCTGGAAAAAATGGAAATTTGAGGGCCTAGATGACATTTTCTGGAAAAACACAAAGAAGAAATTCCCCTCAAAATCGAGTTTTCTACGTGACTCGCAAGAAAAATAAAAAAATACTAACTGTGAAATGCCCAAAATGCCCTCCCAAGAAAACTGGTCCAGAGGGTTCAAAAAGCTGCTAAATTTAAAAACTGAGAGCTGAACTTCGGAAGCAATTTCCGATATCAAGATGACATTTTCTGGAAAATCACAAAAAAGGAACCCCCCTAAAATCATTTTTTCTATTCAACCATGTGAAGTACGGAATTTATTTCCCAAAGAAAATTTCCAAAATACCCTTAGGTCAGAATATGCAACAAAAGTGAAAAATGAGTCCGTAGGAGGCTCATTTCACCAAAGAAGAAGTTTTGCCCGGAAACGACCTTGCATGCAAATGTAACTTACCTAGTAAGATGTGCTACAATGGTCCACGGCTCAAAAATATGGCCGATACAAAATATGACCCCCTAATGGCCAAAATGCCAAAAACGAAGTTTGGAACGAAAACTTGGAATTTAAAATCATGAGATGGTTTCAAAATGCCGTTTGGCCCTTGGCCACACTTCATACATGGTGAAAGAATGCTAATGGAAGAATCAAAATGGAATTCCCACACCCAATGTAAACATGGTGAAGCAAAAACTCAATATTTTTTAATACTTTTATAATATTCCATGAAGTCAAAATTTACATAGGATAGAAATTACATGTCATTGGCTTCCAGCCTCATCTCATACATGTCAAATACATCATAAAGAGTGTACTCATATACACATTACATATAGGGAATCAAATGTACACATGTTGACATATAAGACTACAATTGGCATTCTAAGCCAACCTTCACAAAAATGGAAGTCTCCAAGTCCACAAACCATCCAAGCATAATGAAGACCTCAACTTTGATTCTTGTACCTGAAATATGCCCCAGTATCGTAGGGGTGAGTAACATAAAGCTACTCGTAGGAAATGAGCATGCATCGACCTACGTTTTACAAGTTTGCATGATTAATTATTGTGGTTCATTCCACCTAACGTCTATGTCAAAGGTGAGACTCAAAGAGCATCCTAGCTACCTAAGATCATTTCTAGCATCAATCACCTCATTCATGCAATTTTAGCAACATAGGGTCATGCTTACACAAAGCAACAACATAGGAGCATGCTTACACAAAGCAGCAACATATAGATTCTCAAGGTTATCAACTTGAAGTCTAAAATGCAACATCAACTAAATATAACAATTTAACATAATTAGAATATCTAATACCACACATCAAGACATGGATTCTCTAGGTTATCAACTAGAAATCTAAAAGTGTGAAATCAACTAAATATATCAATTTAGTATGGATGTACTGAATAACATCAAAATCGCCAATAGCCAAAACCACAAGTCTACAAGGTAAACATGATTGTCAACTTGGAATTGAATGCGAAAATAAATAGTGGAAGACTTGGACATCACGCTCGGAATTCTGCCGAGACCTCAATGGTTATTTCGGGCACTAACCCGCAGGGAAGACCACCCTAAGTGCGTACTATCTCAATGACTTAGAGGACTCACATCCCCGTACTAGAGTTAAATCCTAGCTATCTCAACTTAACAATATTCCAAGATTCCAAAATAAGCCAAATAAGTTCATAACTTATACATATTACTACTACATAGTAACAAGTTAGCAATATAACTCTCAATTGTGCATAATAAGCATTTCATATCCATAATGCTACGAAATCACAAGCCAACAATATATTCATATAGAAACATACTCTCGTGAATATAAATTTAACAACAATGCCCTTCAATGCATATAACACAATCAAGTGAGTACTTCACAAGTCTAAATCCATGATCTTAAAATAGAAACACCTTCTAAAACATGATTAAATCCATGGATAAACAAGATAGAATCTAATTACATCAAAATAATTAAACTCTCTAGATTTCAAATCATTTCCAATTGGCCCCAATTTAATATACGCTAATAGACATATCATGGTCATTACATATATTCTCACAAAAGCTTAATTAGGCCCATGAAACCACAAAATTAGATTTTAATTAATTCTCTTAATTAAAGTCTCTAAATTTCCAAACTCAACCGAATGTTCTCAAATTAAAGTATGTTAACAAACATGCCAAAACTTAATTTAGAAGCATAATACAACTCAATTTCATGCAAGGTACGGCCATGAACTTTAATCTTTGACAAAAGATAAATATTAATTAAAAAGAGCAATTCTTATTTAATTAATCTAAATTTAATATATGTTAACTAACATGTTAAAATAAGATTTTCTACCATATCACAATTCAAATCAAAGTTATATATTATCATGAATTTTAAATCTTATACAAAGAATTAAAAATTACTAACTTTTTAGATTTGATACAAGGCACATATATAAGTTGTATAATCATGCTAAACACTCAATACAACACACACAAAAGCCTAAAACATTCCCTACCTCCATTTGAGATGAAATCTCAAATCCCCACCAAAATGGAACGGCTCCGAATCCGACGAAACTTCTAGGTTTTGTCAGGGACAACACGGTGATCATAACCCCCAAGGAAGCCCCATCAAAAACACAACTTGACTTCAAACCCGAACTTAAGAAATGGCCAAAACGAGATTCCAATCGGTTGGAATTGAAGGCCTCGCCGAGGGGAACAATAAACATAAAGGCATCACCACTTTTTTAGTGAGGGGAGGAAGCTCAAAAGAAGAGAGAGAAGATGGCAGCCATGGGAGGAGCTAGGACCGGCCATGAGAGAGGAGAGAGAGAAAAAAATTTGATTTTTATTTCTAAGACCTCCTATTTATAGAAAAACTCAAAAAGTGCCCCGAACGGGCCTCGCCGGGTCCTGAAAAGTGAAATTTGAGCAAACGCGCTCAAATGGCAAAACTCTGTGAACAAAAAAGATTCCAAATGAGAAAATATGAACTACGGAAGAAATGGTGTTAAAAACTGAGTCCCGTGCAAAAAGTTATGACCAAAACAAGTTTGGCGCAAAGTGGGGTCAGAAACCCTGAAACTTGAAAACATCGTCCAGGAGGAAATTCTAAGAGTCCACGACTCGACGAAATATGAAAATGAATCCCATACAAGGATCCAGGCTCAAAACAAGGCATTGAGCAATAACTTTCATTAATTGCACAATGACTCCCTCCAAAAAGTGAAAACTACGAAACTGCCCCAGAATGAAAATATCTTTTCTTAGATACCCCTGAAATAAAATATCTTCAAAAGATATTTATGAAAAACACCCCAACAAAAGAAAAAGTTTCCAAAGAACTTTGCATTCATGCCCCTATGGACACCGGGAGCAACCAGAGTACTTTCTCACGAAAGTAAAGATACGTATCTCATAGAAATCATTGGGAATGAAGATACGTGAAGTCAGAAACCAACTCCGAACACATGAAGTGTGGTAACGCAAACAGAGTGACAAATGAGGAAAAGACAGAATAGGGAAAATGACAAAAAGTGAATAGTGTTGAAAAATAAAAAATGTGGGAATGACTCGGTCCTCAAAGAAAGTTGTCAATCCACAGAAAAGAGTCTCGAAAATCACTCCAGAGCACTCGAGATGACACTAATCAACAAGAAACCAAACTCAGAAGGGAAAAGACAACGGAAAAAATTTATCCGGAAAATTCGGGTCATTACAACCTTCCCACCTAAAAGGGATTTCGTCCCTGAAATCCAGCCCAAACAACAAAAGGCAAAACCAGGATAACTACGGAGTGCATCTCTGAGTACCCCACACAACACGCTACACCAGCGACCTCAAAGCTGAAAGGAACACATAAACCATTGTTAATTGCACCCGCGTGCTCAAGACAAGACAACCCCTCAAGGGAAAAGTGACCACCTGGCCATACGACAAGTCTGAACTCACACAGAGAACCCAAGGTAAGACAAAAGAACGGAAACCAACAACCGTAAGCGTCCCTCCTGACAAACCATCATAAGGAACCAAAAACAACCACCAAACGAACTCCAAGATAACCACATATCAAATCAGGGTACAGAACAAACACAACGTGGCAGTACGAATAGCGACCAGAACTCGCCCACGACGTACTCGAATGTGTGGTAGCAATGACAGTATCTAGTGCTCGCCCACACTTACTCGTCAGTAAGGTAGCATTGACGGTATCTAGTACTCGTCCACAACACACAACTTGTATGGTAGCATGACAGTATAAGGCACTAGTTCATAACCTGCCCCCACTAGGCCTACCCAAGAAAGCTCTTGATACTAATGACATCAATGTCAAAAATGATCATTACCAAAAGCACTACGGGGACCAACATTTTGTGAGAGTTGAGATATGGTCCAAAGATGTCCGGCCGGACCATCCTGGCCAATCCCAAAACTCTGACAACAATGCTATAGGTACCGCCATGCTTAAGGCCCCAAATCCTCAATACAGCAAAACCAACATCTCCAATGTCTCAAAATACCCTATTAACAACATTAATCAGGAACCAAAACCTGACAAGCAAATCAACGCCTACAGAAATCAAAACGAACCTCACAATAAGACATTTCATCGAAAGTCCTTCATATCTCCCTGAAACAGATCAATTGCATGACTACACCGTAATCAAACATCAGATCCGTATCCCTATCATGGATAACTAAATCCTCAAAATACAAATCCATCAAGTGGCACATACATCAAAATGCTAACAACCAAGGTCATAAATGAGTCTCTCAAAACCGTACTTGGAAACACCAAGTTAAATCAAAATTCCTCAATCTTTGATCCACAACCAATCATCAGAACTACGATTCCTCAAAACTATGCCTAGTCATAACTAGGATGAGAAACTCCACAACAAGCCATATCCAACAGCAATCCTCCAAAACTTTTCCTAAAAGTTAACCACATCCAGGTCTCCAAAACGGAAACAAGTCTCCAAAAGACATTCTCAAAAGAGCATCAAACTCACCTCACAATCAAACAAATCCTCAATGATATGGACACAAGTCCCCATAAAATGATCTCACACCAATCAACTCACTCTGAGCACCACAGCTCTGTCAACAACTATGGCAGAAACTCCCCAAGGGAAGACATGAAGGAAAGGGAACCACTAGTCCTAAAAAGGACAACACCACGACTCCATCTCTAAAATGAAAGACAACAAGGTCAAAGACTTCACCCCCTACATGGAAATAAGTCGACCAAAATCCATCAAATCCTCACCAAGGACTCAAGACAACGATAGTGATCCTCACGGACCAACCAACCCCAAAACTTTGCACAATGCAACGAAGAGAAGAGACTCACTCCTTGTGAAGTCCCTAACACGAACCAAACACGAAACCATTGTGGAAACCCGCATACACGCTACGTGCCACCGAGGGAAAACAAAAGGGAAAACCAAACCTGGAAGTCATGTATATGACAAGGAATGCAACTACCAGAAGGAAAATCTACTCGCATAGATAAAAACCAAGGGTATATGCAACACGTCTCCACGTAAGCACAAAAGCATGTTACAAAAGTACAGTAACAACATGGTATCTCTAAGCATACAAGAAAGGCATGCTAATGCCACACAATAAGAAGGCAAATGTGGATACACCTCCACCTATTCATGCATCACAACATCATAAATAAAACTACTAACATGGTAGTAAACGAAACTGCATAAGACAAAATGATGCAACAATAAACCCTATAGACAATGTGTCCTAGAGTGTCTAGGTAAAAGGAAGGACAATTCCTAGCCATAAACTGTCTCCAAAACTAATGCGACAACAACCTGTCTCCAAACAAACGTAAGCCCTTACCACAACGGTAAGACTCTAACAATCTAACCCGAATCTATAGGTGACACTACAAGTGACACTAACAGTGCAGTGCTCTCACTATCCGTAACATCAATCAATCGACTTGATCCCAAAAGCGTCATCACACAAGAACTCCTCAAGGAAAATGACAACTACAGCCATACTAATAACAACCAAATCAATTACTATGACTGATCTCCAAAATAACCATCATTATCATTGTTCAAAAGGACAATACCTATCAAAACAAAACCAACATTGATTCCATCGGAACTGTACTTATAGCTCGCCAGTACGGTAGCATGACAGTGCCATGCACCCACCCATAAACGTACCCGCCCACGAAAAAACGCAAGTTCTAGAGGAATCATCCTGAACAATCAAGGATCCTAAGAGGTCCATAACCTCATAATGGCCCAAAACTAACAAATCCACCACTACGGTAACGCCAAATGACTCATCTCACAAGAGCCTAAACAAAAGGTTACCATCCACTTACCTCAAAACCAATGCTAGGTCGACAACAACCTATACCATAATGAGACTGAGCCTACAATCTCCATCAACCTCAACTCGTGCCTCAATGACCAATCCCGTGTCATGCCAAATATGCAACACAATTATGCATATACAATTCTAAACTAGCATACGTCACATGTCATGCTCTTTACATTAGAATAAAACAATGCTAAACAAACGGCATACAACATATAGCACATAAGCACATAAACATGTTATCATAAAGCATATAAACACATAGAGCATGGCAACAAAAGCATGATATGCACCCAAAACCCGTCGTCCTAAGGTTTTCAAACCAAGGAGCTCTGATACCACTTGGGACGGCCCAAGTTTTTAAACTCGGTGCGTCAGTGATGAACCGAAAGATGACCCGATAACGGATCTGAAACGCGGAAGCAAAAGACAAAACAACGGTCTCTAGAGATACAACATGGCTCTAAGACACCATTATGACCCTCAACGAGGTCACGGAACCCAAAGGAATCAAATGCGGAAGCAACGTTTCAAAAATGAACAAGAATGAACCTAGGGGCAAAATCATCATTTCCAGCTTTAAAGTGGGTGCCACCGAGCACACCATTGGAAAGACAACGAAAAATCAAAGAACTTAGACTCAAAAATCGCTTGATTCGGAGTCCGGATGAAGAAGATATGGCTTACGGAAGAAGAAAGTGACAAAAACGCTGCCCACACTCATGCAACCGGTTACGAGACCCCATCTAAATGTTTAGATGTGAAGGGGCAGTAAGGGTGCAACCTAAAAACCTGGTAGCAATGGTTTTCCCGGAAAAAATGGAAATTTGAGGGCCTAGATGACATTTTCCAGAAAAACACAAAGAAGAAACCCCCCTCAAAATCGAGTTTTCTACGTGACTAATGATACAAATAAAAAATACTCACTGTGAAATTCCCAAAATTCCCTCCCAAGAAAACTGGTCCAGAGGGTCCAAAAAGCTGCTAAATTTAAAAACTGAGAGCTGAACTTCGGAAGCGATTTCTGATGTCAAGACGACATTTTCTGGAAAATCACAAAAAAGGAACCCCCCCTAAAATCATTTTTTCTATTCAACCATGTGAAGAACGGAATTTATTTTCTAAAGAAAATTCCCAAAATACCCTTAAGTCAGAATATGCAACAAAAGTGAAAAATGAGTCCGTAGGAGGCTCATTTCACCAAAGAAGAAGCTTTGCCTGGAAACGACCATGCACGCAAATGTAACTTACCTAGTAAGATGTGCTACAATGGTCCACAGCTCAAAAATATGGCTGACACAAAATATGACCCCCCAACGGCCAAAATGCCAAAAATGAAGTTTGGAATGAAAACTTGGAATTTAAAATCATGAGATGGTTTCAAAATGCCGTTTGGCCCTTGGCCATACTTCATACATGGTGAATGAATACTAATGGAAGAATCAAAATGGAGTTGCCATACCCAATGCAAACATGGTGAAGCAAAAACTCAATATTTTTCAATACTTTCATAATATTCCATGAAGCCAAAATTTACATAGGATACAAATTACAAGTCATTGGCCTTCGGTCTCATCTCATACATGTCAAATACATTGTAAAGAGTGTACTCATGTACACATTACATATAGGGAATCAAATGTACACATGTTGACATATAAGACTACAATTGGCATTCCAAGCCAACCTTCACAAAAATGGAAGTCTCCAAGTCCACAAACCATCCAAGCATAATGAAGACCTCAACTTTGATTCTTGTACCTGAAATATGCTCCAGTATCGTAGGGGTGAGTAACATAAAGCTACTCGTAGGAAATGAGCATGCATCGACCTACGTTTTACAAGTTTGCATGATTTAATTATTGTGGTTCATTCTACCTAACGTCTATGTCAAAGGTGAGACTCAAGGAGTATCCTAGCTACCTAAGATAATTTTTAGCATCAATCACCTCATTTATGCAATTTTAGCAACATAGGGTCATGCTTACACAAAGCAACAATATAGGAGCATGCTGACACAATGCAATAACATATAGATTCTCAAGGTTATCAACTTGAAGTCTAAAATGCAACATCAACTAAATATAACAATTTAGCATAATTAGAATATCTAATACCACACATCAAGACATAGATTCTCTAAGTTATCAACTAGAAATCTAAAAGTGTGAAATTAACTAAATATATCAATTTAGTATGGATGCACTTAACAACATCAAAATCGCCAATAGCCAAAACCACAAGTCAACAAGGAAAACATGATTGTCAACTTGGAATTGAATGTGAGAACAAATAGTGGAAGACTTGGACATCATGCTCGGAATTCTGCCGAGACCTCAATGGTTATTCCGGGCACTAACCCGCAGGGAAGACCACCCTAAGTGCGCACTATCTCAATGACTTAGAGGACTCACGTCCCCGTACTAGAGCTAAACCCTAGCCATCTCAACTCAATAATGTTCCAAGATTCCAAAATAAGCCAAATAAGTTCATAACTTATACATATTACTACTACATAGTAACAAGTTAGCAATATAACTCTCTATTGTGCATAATAAGCATTTCATATCCATAATGCTACGAAATCACAAGCCAACAATATATTCATATAGAAACATACTCTCGTGAATATAAATTTAACAACAATGCCCTTCAATGCATATAACACAATCAAGTGAGTACTTCACAAGTCTAAATCCATGATCTTAAAATAAATGCACCTTCTAAAACATGATTAAATCCATGGATAAACAAGATAGAATCTAATTACATCAAAATAATTAAACTCTCTAGATTTCAAATCATTTCCAATTGGCCCCAATTTAATATATGCTAATAGACATATCATGGTCATTACATATATTCCACAAAAGCTTAATTAGGCCCATGAAACCACAAAATTAGATTTTAATTAATTTTCTTAATTAAAGTCTCTAAATTTCCAAACTCAAGCAAATGCTCTCAAATTAAAGTATGTTACCAAACATACCAAAACTTAATTTAGAAGCATAATACAACTCAATTTCATGCAAGGTACGGCCATGAACTTTAATCTTTACAAAAGATAAATATTAATTAAAATGAGCAATTCTTATTTAATTAATCCAAATTTAATATATGTTAACCAACATGTTAAAATAAGATTTTCCACCATGCCACAATTCAAATCAAAGTTGTATATCATCATGAATTTTAAATCTTATACAAAAAATTGAAAATTACTAACTTTGTAAATTTGATACAAGACACATATATAAGTTGTATAATCGTGCTAAACACTCAATACAACACACACAAAAGTCTAAAACATTCCCTACCTCCATTTGAGATGAAATCTCAAATCCCTACCAAAATGGAATGGCTCCGAATCCGACGAAACTTCTAGGTTTTGTCGGGGACAACACGGTGATCATAACCCCCAAGGAAGCCCCATCAAAAACACAACTTGACTTCAAACCCGAACTTAAGAAATGGCCAAAACGAGATTCCAATCGGTTGGAATCGGTGGCCTCGCCGAGGGGAACAATAAATATAAAGGCATCACCACTTTTTTAGTGAGGGGAGGAAGCTCAAAAGAAGAGAGAGAAGATGGCAGCCATGGGAGGAACTTGGACCGGCCATGAGAGAGGAGAGAGAGAAAAAAATCTCAATTTTCTTTGTAAGACCTCCTATTCATCGAAAAACTCAAAAAGTGCCCCGAACGGGCCCCGCCGGGTCTAGAAAAGTGAAATTCGAGTAGACACGCTCAAACGGCAAAACTCCGTGAACGAAAAAGATTCCAAATGAGAAAATATGAACAACGAAAGAAACGGTGTCAAAAACTGAGTCCCCTGCAGAAAGTTATGACCAAAATAATTTTGTTGCAAACTGGGGCCAGAAACCCTAAAACTTGAAAACATCGTCCAGGAGGAAATTCTAAGAGTCCACGACTCGATGAAATGTGAAAATGAATCCCATACGAGGATCCAGGCTCAAAACAAGGCATTGAGTAATAACTTTCATTAATTGCACAATGGCCCCCTCCAAAAAGTGAAAACTACGAAACTGCCCCAGAATGAAAATATCTTCCAAAAGATAATTTCTTGGATACCCCTGAAATAAAATATCTTCAAAAGATATTTATGAAAAACACCCCAAGAAAAGAAAAAATTTTCAATGAACTTTGCATTTATGCCCCTATGGACACCGGGAGCAACTAGAGTACTTTCTCACGAAAGTAAAGATACGTATCTCATAGAAATCATTGGGAATGAAGATACGTGAAGTTAGAAACCAACTCTGAACACATGAAGTGTGGTTACGCAAACAGAGTGACAAATGAGGAAAAGACGGAATAGGGAAAAAGACAAAAAGTGAATAGTGTTGAAAAACGAAAAATGTGGGAATGACTCGGTCCTCAAAGGAAGTTGTCAATCCACAGAAAAGAGTCTCAGAAATCACTCCAGAGCACTCGAGACGACACTAATCGACAAGAAACCAAACTCAGAAGGGAAAAGACAATGAAAAAAATTTATCCGAAAAATCCGGGTCATTACAACCTTCGTACCTTAAAGGGATTTCGTCCCCGAAATCCAGCCCAAACAACAAAAGGCAAAACCAGGATAACTACGGAGTACATCTCCGAGTTCCCCACACAACGCGGTACACCAGCGACCTCAAAGCTGAAAGGAACACACAAACCATTGTCAATTGCACCCGCGTGCTCATGACAAGACAACCCCTCAAGGGAAAAGTGACCACCTGGCCATATGACAAGTCTAAACTCACACAGAGAACCCAAGGTCAGACAAAAGAATGGAAACCAACAACCGAAAGCATCCCTCCTGACAAACCATCATAAGGAACCAAAAACAACCACCAAAAGAACTCCAAGATAACCACATATCAAATCAGGGTACAGAACAAACACAACGTGGCAGTACGAATAGCGACCAAAACTCGCCCATGATACTCGAATGTGTGGTTGCAATGACAGTATCTAGTGCCCGCCCACACTTACTCATCAGTAAGGTAGCATCGACGGCAACTAGTGCTCGCCCACAACACACAACTTATACGGTAGCATGACAGTATAAGGCACTAGTTCATAACCTGACCCCACTAGGTTTACCCAAGAAACCTCTCGATACTAATGACATCAATGTCAAAAATAATCATTACCAAAAGCACTACGGGGACCAACATTTTGTGAGAGTTGAGATTTGGTCCAAAGATGTCTGGCCGGACCATCCTGGCCAATCCCAAAACTCTGACAGCAATGCTATAGGTACCGCCATGTTTAAGGCCCCAAATCCTCAATACAACAAAACCAACATCTCCAATGTCTCAAAATACCCCTATTAACAACATTAATCAGGAATCCAAAACCTGACAAGCAAATCAACGCCTACAGAAATCAAAACGAACCTCACAATAAGACATTTCATCGAAAGTCCTTCATATCTCCCTGAAACAGATCAATTACATGACTACACCGTAATCAAACATCAGATCCGCATCCCTATCATGGATAACTAAATCCTCAAAATACAAATCCACCAAGGGGCATATACATCAAAATGCCAATAACCAAGGTCACAAATGAGTCTCTCAAAACCGTACTTGGAAACACCAAGTTAAATCAAAATTCCTCAATCTTTGATCTACAACCAATCATCAGAACTACGATTCCTCAAAACTATGCCTAGTCATAACTATGATGAGAAACTCCACAACAAGCCATATCCAACAGCAATCCTCCAAAACTTTTCCTAAAAGTTAACCACATCCAGGTCTCCAAAACGGAAACAAGTCTCCAAAAGACATTCTCAAAAGAGCATCGAGCTCACCTCACAATTAAAAAAATCCTCGATGATATGGACACAAGTCCCCATAAAATGATCTCACACCAATTAACTCACTCTGAGCACCACAGCTCCGTCAACAACAACGACAGAAACTCCCCAAGGGAAGATACAAAAGAAAGGGAACCACTAGTCCTAAAAAGGACGACACCACGACTCCATCTCTGAAATGAAAGACGACAAGGTCAAAGACTTCACCCCCTACATGGAAGTAAGTCGACCAAAATCCATCAAATCCTCACCAAGAACTCAAGACAACGATAGTGATCCTCACAGACCAACCAACCCCAAAACTGTGCACAAGGCAACGAAAAGAAGAGACTCACTCCTTGTGAAGTCCCGAACACAAACCAAACACAAAACCATTGTGGAAACCAGCATACACGCTACATGCGACCGAGGGAAAACAAAACCTGGAAGTCATGCATATGACAAGGAATGCAACTACCAGAAGAAAAACCTACTCGCATAGATAAAAACCAAGGGTACATGCAACATGTCTCCACATAAGCACAAAAGCATGTTACAAAAGTACTGTAACAACATGGCATCTCTAAGCATATAGGAAAGGCATGCTAATGCCACACAACAAGAAGACAAATGTGGATACAACTCCACCTACTCATGCATCAAACATCATAAATAAAAATACTAACATGGTAGTAAACGAAACTGCATAAGACAAAATGATGCAACAATGAACCCTATAGACAACGTGTCTTAGAGTGTCTAGGTAAAAGGAAGGACAATTCCTAGCCATAAACTGTCTCCAAAACCAATGCGACAACAACCTGTCTCTAAACAAATGTGAGCCCTTACCACAACGGTAAGACTAACAATCTAACCCGAATCTAGAGGTGACACTACAAGTGACACTAACAGTGCAGTGCTTTCACTATCTGTAACATCAATCAATCAACTTGATCCCAAAAGCGTCATCACGCAAGAACTCCTCAAGGAAAATAGCGACTACAGCCATACTAATAACAACTAAATCAATCACTATGACTGATCTCCAAAACAACCATCATCATCATCGATCAAAAGGACAACGCCTATCAAAACAAAACCAACATTGATTCTATCTGAACTGTACTTGTAGCTCGCCAGTACAGTAGCATGACAGTGCCATGCACCCGCCCACAAACATACCCGCCCACGAAAAAACGTAAGTCCAGAGGAATCATCCTGAATAATCAAGGATCCTAAGAGGTCCATAACCTCATAATGGCCCAAAACCAACAAATCCACCACTACGGTAATGCCAAATGACTCATCTCACTAGAGCCTAAACAAAAGGTGACCATCCACCTACCTCAAAACCAATGCTAGGTCGACAACAACCTATACCACAACGAGACTGTGCCTACAATCACCATCAACCTCAACTCGTTCCTCAATGATCTATCCCGTGTCATGCAAAATATGCAACATAAGTATGCATATATAATTGTAATCTAGCATACGTCACATGTCATGCTCTTTATATTAGAATAAAATAATACTAAACAAACGGCATACAACATATAGCACGTAAGCACATAAACATGTTATCATAAAGCATATAAACACATAGAGCATGGCAACAAAAGCATGATATGCACCCAAAACCCGTCGTCCTAAGGTTTTCAAACCAAGAAGCTCTGATACCACTTGGGACAGCCCAAGTTTTTTAACTCGGTGCGTCAGTGATGAACCGAAAGATGACCCGATAATGGATCCGAAATGCAGAAGCAAAAGACAAAACAACGGTCTCTAGAGATACAACATGGCTCTAAGACACCATTATGACCCTCAACGAGGTCACGGAACCCAAAGGAATCAAATGCGGAAGCAACGTTTCAAAAACGAACAAGATTGAACCTAGGGGCAAAATCATCATTTCTAGCTTAAAAGTGGGTGCCACTGAGCACACCATTGGAAAGACAACGAAAAAACAAAGAACTTAGACTCAAAAATCGCTTGATTCGGAGTCCGGATGAAGAAGATATGGCTTACGGAAGAAGAAAGGCCAAAACGGTCAAAAATAGCAAACCCAAGAACATCTAACCGGTTAGATGGCCTATCTAACAGGTTAGAAGGCCAAAAACAGTGACAAAAACGCTGCCCACACTCATGCAACCGGTTACGAGACCCCATTTAAACGTTTAGATGTGAAGGGGCAGTAAGAGTGCACCCCAAAAACCTGGCAGCAGGGGTTTTTCGGGAAAAAATAGAAATTTGAGGGCCTAGATGACATTTTCCAGAAAAACACAAAGAAGAAACCCCCCTCAAAATCGAGTTTTCTATGTGACTTACAATAAAAATAAAAAAATACTCACTATAAAATGCCCAAAATTCCCTCCCAAGAAAACCGGTCCAGAGTGTCCAAAAAGCTGCTAAATTTAAAAACTGAGAGCTGAACTTTGGAAGCGATTTCCGATGTCAAGACGACATTTTCTGGAAAATCACAAAATAGGAACCCCCCCTAAAATCATTTTTCTATTCAACCATGTGAAGAACAGAATTTATTTCTCAAAGAAAATTCCCAAAATACCCTTAGGTCAGAATATGCAACAAAAGTGAAAAATGAGTCCGTAGGAGGCTCATTTTACCAAAGAAGATGGTTTGCCCGGAAACAACCATGCACGCAAACGTAACTTACCTAGTAAGATGTGCTACAATGGTCCACAGCTTAAAAATATGACCGATGATGAGCACTGAAAAGTGCGCATTTAAACCCGTTAAGCTTAAGCATTCTAGTACCTTTATCTATCTTACTTTGCCGTTTTAGACTTATTACGTGTTATTTATATTTTTAGGCACTAATCCCAAAATTTAGCTAACTCAGCCAAATAAGAGCTTAATTGAAGCAATCCTGAGATAAACCAAAGGAGGGAGCAAAGTGGAGAAAGAAAGGAGCAAAAAGGAATCAAGTTGTGTAGCTGAAAAGTTCGATCGATCCAACTTAGAGTTCGATCGATCGAACATCCATGATCGATCACAGTACTTCTCGATAGATCCAACCTTGGCCTTTGCTGAAATTCCAAGTTTGATCGATCGAACATCACCTTCGATCGATCGAACCCTATTTTGTCCTATTCAAATGATTGATCTTATCCACAGCTGTACACCTACCAACCACTTTTGTCTTTTTCCCCATAAATATCTTGAAAATATCCCAGCCTTGTCATTATCTGGAGGAGTCAGACCACTTCGATCGATCTAAGATGCAGTTCGATCGATCGAACCCATTTTCGATCGATCCAAGTTAAGGTTCGATCGATCGAACTTCCTCCAGTGAGAAAAAGTTAAAGTCCAGCTCATTTATTCCGTCCTTCATCCAATCATTAGAGAATATGCCTTGCATGACCACAGCTCATCATGGGGTGTATTTGACCTACCTATATAAGGAATATGATACACTTTTTGAGGGAGTCTCTTGTCACACATTGAAAATTGATCTTAGAGGCTATTCTTGGAGAGGAGGAAGGAGGGAAGCTAGAGCACCATTGGAGGAGATCTTCACCAACAAGGAGCAGCCATGGAGTTAGCCCTTGAGGGTTGGATCATCACTACCATGAGTGGCTAGACATCCTCTTGGGGCTAGAGTTAGCCCCAAGCATGCTTTCTATACTCTAATCTTGTGTATTATTGAGGGATTAGTGTTGTATGATACATCTTGATATTCATGTATATATAAATCTTGATTATTTCATGGTTTGTATGGTTTAATGCTTCCAATTGACTATTCTATTCTATCCATATGTCTATGTATGCTAGAGTAGGATATTCATGTGCTTATCCCTAGATTTAGTGTTTTTGATGCATGTCTATGTGTATTGATGCTATAGATCTAGAGATTATCAAGATGATATGCTTAATGAATGCTATTTTGGTTCATTTGATGGTTTATGCCTATTCTTGATGGTTTGTGCCTCTCCCCTAGTCTAGATAGCTTTATTTTCATGCTAGTAGTGTAGATTTAGTGTAGTGGTAGTGTAATGTTAGATGGGAGGACAATCTACTCTTGATGTTTGATGTTCCATGCTTGTGAGTCCAAATGGCATATTCTTCTAATATTGTGTTGTATGTGGATTGTGAGCTTAATGAAGGATTAATGACTTGTTTTGATCTATTGTGCTATCCCCATGTTGTCTAGACAATATATGCTCTATTGTTTAGATATATTGTGCTCTTCACATGATGTTTAGACAATACTTGCTTGATTTGTCATTCTTGCCAATTGAATCAACCTAATGCACACACACCCTTATCATATTGCAACACATCCATTACCCTCAATTGATCACTTGTTAGTAGTATAGAAAAGTATTACTTGGTGGTGATCTCTACACCCCAAGACCTCTCTCTCTCTTATTTACTTCATATTATTTTATTTAGTTGAATGCAATTTAGCTTAATCAACCAACCAATCAATTGTGTGATCACTCGACCTACTAACCCTAATTACCATAGTTTCACAATTCGATACACCATCTAATCCCTTGGGACGATCCCTACTCGCCCTATCTATATTTTATATAGAGAAAGGTAGTAGTGGCTTTCTATAAATGTAAAACTTGGCCACCTCCTAATTTCACAACTCTTCAAGCTTGATTTGGTATCGCGACCCTTATAAAGGACCGGTCAGTTTTTGGCGCCGTTGCCGGGGATTTTAAATTGGCAACGTCGAATTGTGAAATTCAATTAGGATTAGTACTCTTTTGATCGTGTCTTTACTTTCTTTTTATTTTCTGTTTTTGATTGCTTATTGAATTTGTTCTCCATTGACTAGGTGCATTGAGCAAGGAGCTAGTAAAGTAATTCCAAGCTAAGGAGCAAAGCAAAGCAAAGGAAAAATGCTTAAAATGAAAAATTGTTAAGTAAAATTGCTAAGCTAAGCTTTTAATTTTGGAGTTGAAGTGCTAAAGGACTATTGTGAGACCTTCTTACTCAATCTCCTTAGTTAAATCGGGGGCCCACGTGGAGGCATTGCATAGCATCATTAGATAAATCGGGGGCCCACGTGGAGGCATTTATTTGACATACATTGCATTTGAAAATTGTGGTTGTGAAGTTTAATTGCATTGTTGAGAAAGTTGCTTATTCGTGTTGCATTGTGCATGCATGGTCGTCGTTCATTGAGACCTACTCTTGTCCCTCTTGATTTTCATTTAAAATCCACTATTAGGAATCCAAGGGGAAGAGGAAGTTCACATAGAACCAATCTACCAATGGACGCTCTTAATGATGATCATGTTGAAGACCTTGGTCACATAGACCAACAAGGCATCCTTCATCCTAATGTGCAAAATGATAATATGCAAGTTCCATTAGGCATGCCTAGGCCATACATTCATCAACCTCCTCAACAACAAGGCTAAATTCCAATGGGAATTCCAAGGCCAATGTATGCACCACAACCCCCCATCATTAATCAAGCTCAATATAACCAAGGTGTCCATGTTGCACCTCAAGTTGCTAATCCACCACTCGTATTGAGAGATCACTATGTGCCTAATGAGTATAATGCACCCACATGCATTCAATTGCCACCATTTAGAGCACACCATTATGAGATTAAAGCACAAACTATCCAAATGCTACCTAACTTTCATGGACTTCCTAGTGAAGAACCTTACAAGCATTTGGATGAGTTTCTTGAAGTTTGTTCTTCTGTTCGATACACGGACATGCCGGAAGAAGTTTTAAGGCTGAAACTTTTTCCATTCACCCTTAAAGATAAGGCGAAGTATTGGTTTAACAACCTTAGGCCTTTTTTTATAACTTCTTGGGCAGAAATGCAACAAGAATTTTTGAAAAAGTACTATCCGGTTTCTAAGACCAATGCTATGAGAACCGCCATTAGAGAATTCACACATGGGGAGGGAGAAACTTTCCACGAGGCATGGGAACGCTTCAATGAATTGCTTAGGAAGTGTCCTCACCATGACATGCCTAAATGGCAATTGGTCCAATTCTTCTTTGAAAGCTTATCGGACAATTATAAAGGCATGGTTGATGCTTCAATGGGAGGTTCTTATATAGACCGGCAAGAGGAAAATGTTTGGCGTCTTTATGAGAGCATGAGTGAAAACTCTTTGCATAGAACATTGTCATCTAGGAATGGTAGAAATTCTCAAGGTAGGAAGAGTGTTGGCTTGCATCAAGTTGACCACTCAAATGATATAACCGCCGAGATGAAGTTTTTATCTCAAAAGTTTGATCAATTGATCAATCAAAACTTGGCGAATCAAGTGTCTTCCTTTCCTAACCATTCTCCTAGAGCTCAAAATGAATCATGTATGACTTGTTCTAGTGTTCTTCATTCTACTTCTAATTGTCCTCATGGACAAATTCAAAATGAACCCATTGAGCAAGTTAATGCAACATTTGTGAACCAAGGGAACAATCCTTATGGTAACCATTACAATCCCGATTGGAGGAATCATCCTAATTTTTCTTGGAAAAACCAAGGGGAGGGCTCAAACTCTTCCCAATGCGGTTTTCAAGGGAAATACATTCCACCTCCACTTCAAAACCAAGGATCTGATAAGCGCTGAATACTGTATATTCAAGCGCCCTAAATTACATTAACAAAGTCCATTAATTGATTATTTTATGTAGATTAACTCCATTTGCATGTTTTTATGCATTTTCAGGTTAAAGTGCAAAAAGGAAGCAAAAATGATGCCTTGTGGAATTTTGAACAAAAAGGGTGCCATTTCTGAATTTCTGGCAGCAGTGATCCTGACTTTTGTCGCCATTTTCGACCTAGCAAACTCAAGAACTGGACTTCCATCATAACATAAAAGATTTAGATCTCTTAATCAGCTTTCCAAATCTTTAAGCAGTTCATCATTCGGAGTTCGGAGCAGAGAGTTATGATCTTCTTAACAGAGGTACGCAGAACTGCCTGGCAGCACTGAAGTACTGCCTTTCTCCCCATTTTCGACCAACCAGACTTGAGAATTGGGTCTTCATCAACACATGAAGTTTTTAAAGCACTGAATCAGCTCTCCAAATCTTCAAACAGATCATCATTCAGAGTTCGGGTCACAAAGTTATAGCAGTTTTACCAAAGTAGGTCAGCGTTGAGCAAGAAGAGCATGTTGCACATTACACTAATTTAGAGTGCTCGAGACCACTTTTCGAGTGCTCGAAAATCAGGCAGCTTGCACTCGGAAATGGCTCAATTTCAGCCACTTTCACATTGGTTTCCTCAATGCCATCTTCCTTCTTTATGAAGTGGTTGGAGGTGTTCCTTGGAGGAGAGAGAGGGTTTTGTTGGAGGATAAAAGGCTACCAAAGGCCACACATTTACATAGAGCTTCATTCTACAAGATTAGAGGAGAGAGAAGAGAGCAAGGAGAGAGAGTTCTTCACGCTTGAAGAAGGGAGCACGAAAATGGAAGAGGTCTTCAAGCTTCTTCCTTCTTCCATTGCTCCTATGGGTAACTAAATCTTCTCTAGGGAGGTGATGAAGCCTCCTCTTTTGATCATGTTCTAGATTAGGCTATACTTTTGGGGACTATAATGTATAATGTATGGTAGTTTCATAGTCTAAGAGTATATTCCTTCTTGTAATGAATTTTAATGTGTAAATGGTTGAAGTAAGTTCATTGTCATATCTTTGATGATTCTTGGATCAATCTTATTGCTTTTATTTTCATAGTGACAATGAAAATATAGACTATGAATGTTTTTCAAGGCATGTTGATTTTGAAACTTGATATTCCATTGCTTAGGCACCTCCTTTGATGGTTTATACTTGATTCCTACCTTCATGTGCTTCACCATTTGATTGAAAGCTTGATGGTCTTTTGCTTGAGATAGTGTATTTGATTCTACACCTTAGTTTAAGTAGTTCAACTATGGTAGCTTTTGATGGATCATTCTTGTTTTGATTAAGTGAACTTCTTGATGATTATTAAGCAACGGAGTTGCTTCATATTTCTTGACCATTGCATATATGCTATTTATCCCCAAATTTAGACCTAATCTAGCATGTACTTAGGGTGTAGTGTGGATTCATCTCCCTAGTCTTCTCTACTTGCATTTCACCTCTTTACATTCCTTGTAATCTACTATTTTATGCATCTTAATTTCATAGCTTTAGTGACAAACCAAGCAAATACCCTATTCCCCCTTATCATTCTAAAACGATTCTAGACGCTTAGGTTGCCTTAAACTAGCGCAGTCCCAGTGGTTCGACTTACCCGACCAATAGCCCTATTTTACAATGATTCGTGCTATTGCGAAGGTTGACGTTTAATTGACCAACCGATCAATTTTTGGCACCGTTGCCGGGGACTGTAAATGGTTTAGCAACCAAAGTTCTAGGGTTAAATTTAGTTTGATTGTGCATATTGTGTCTTGTGAATATTCCTTGTGTGTTTTGATCATCTTCGTGTTGTAAGATTCTAGGGACTCGAAGCTCGCCGTGGGATTGCTAGCAAATTGTAAGTCTAGAGGACCCCAGGTAAGTCTCGTGACTTCTAGTTTCGAATTGTGAATATCGTGCATGTGTTAAGCTTAGAAGTAGATAAATTGCAAGCCTTTGTCGAGGCCATTTCAATTGTGTATTTTCAATTCCAAGCATCGATCCTTGTCGTGGCCATTTATTTTCTATCTTGATAATTGAGGAGAAAGGGAACATCGTATGTGGAGTTGATGATAAAGATTTGTTGTGATGATGTTGTTGTGAATTGTTGATGTTCGGCCGTAGGTCACTCTCTCTACCCACACTTGACTCGCCTATTGATATAAATTCACTTGAAAGAACTCTTAGACGGAACCTTAGGGAACCCACTCTTACAAGGGATCTTGAAACTGAATTCAATATAATGGGGGATAACATCGGAAATCCGGGGAATGACAGGGCTGAAATTCCTAATGTAGAACCAATGACTCTTAGAGATCACTTCATTCCTACCACCTATGCTTCTCCTTCTTGTATAGTGATGCCAAACATCGATGCAGCTCAATATGAGATCAAGTCTAGTACCATTCAAATGCTTCCATCATTTCATGGCTTTGATAATGAAGATCCATACAAGCATCTTGATGAGTTCCTTGAAATCTGCTCGACCATCCGGTTGAGAGGTTTTCCGGACAATGCACTTCATCTCCATCTTTTCCCATTCTCCCTCAAGGATAGGGCAAAATATTGGTTGAACTCCTTCGCTCCCAACTCTATTACTTCTTGGGCTCAATTGCAACAAGAATTTCTTAAGAAGTATTATCCCGTGAGTAAAACCAACCAAATGAGGCGTTCCATTCTAAGTTTTTCTCAAGTTGATGGAGAACAACTCCACGAGCCTTGGGAAAGGCTACAAGATCTTCTTCGAAAATGTCCTCATCATTTGATCCCAAAATGGCAATTAGTGCAAGCTTTCTATGCTGGCTTGACCGAAACCCATAGATTCATGGTTGACTCTTCGTGTGGTGGGATTTTCATGTCCAAGAATGCGGATGAGGCTTGGACCTTACTTGAGAATTTGAGTGAAAATTCACTTCAACACAATTCTCATAGGGCTCCGACCTCAACCACTCCAAACAACACCAACCCTTGTCAACCAAAATCAATAAGGGAGGAATCATCTCAAGTGGATGCCATCGCTCATAAATTCTACCAATTGATGGCACCACATCTTCCTCCTTCATTGTCTCAAAATTCGGCAAGTTCAGTTTGTGCTTCATGTACCAGTCCATTCCATCTCTCGGAAGATTGCCCCACACTGGAGCAATTTCCCAATCCCAACCAAGAGCAAGCTAATGCCATGTTCTCGCGGCCCGGGAACAATCCATATTCCAACACCTACAATCCAGGTTGGCGAGATCATCCGAATTTCTCGTGGCGGCAACAAGCCCCACAAAATTCCCAATTCCAAAACCAAGGGCGGCAAAATCAGCCCTCTTCTCAATATCAAGGTAGACCTTTCCAAGCCTCTTCAAGCTACCATCCTCCCTACAATCCAAATGTCTCCAATCAACCTCCTGTGTGTCCAACTGACGAGATAGTAGCTGCAAACAAGCAAATGATGGAATCATTAAATAAGCAAATAATGGATGCCAACAAGCAACTCTTGACATCCTTGCAGCCTACTCTCCAGATGGTTCACTCTCATACTCAATCCATAGCTAATCTCGAAAATCAAGTGGGCCAAATAGCTAACTCGGTGAATCAATTGCTTCAAAAGGACAAGGGCAAGCTTCCCTCTCAACCTTTTGAAAATCCTAGAGGAATGCATGTGATTGACAAAACCCCTCCTCCGAGTGGGCTGACTCATGAACAAGTTCAAGCTATCACCACCCTTCGGAGTGGTAGAGTGGTTGACAACAAGGTCGATGGAGACAAAAGTAAGGAATTTTCTCCTTTGAAAAATCCGAATCCAAGCTCTTCTAATCCAAATTCAAGCTCTTCTAATCCAAATTCTTGTCCAAATACCATTCACGGAAATCCCACACATGTCACCCCAATTGTGGAAACTACTTATGAGCCAAAATCTCCGTTTCCTCAACGTCTTCAAGAGTCGACACATTTTGGGAACAAGAATTGTAAAATTCAAGACATGTGGGAAGTTTTCAAGCAAGTGAAGATTAACTTGCCCCTCTTGGATGCTATCAAGCAAATCCCTCCCTATGCAAAATTTCTCAAAGATTTGTGCACTCAAAAGCGCACTTCTAAAAATCATTTGCCAAAAAAGGTGAGGTTGACTGAAAATGTTAGTGCTATCATTCAGCACAGCACTCCTCCGAAGTATAAGGATCCGGGCGCCCCCACAATCTCTTGCGTCATTGGTGACAGCAAAATCGAGAGGGCCCTCCTTGACTTAGGAGCTAGTGTGAATTTAATTCCATACTCAGTCTACCTACAACTTGGTTTGGGAGATCTTAAGCCGACTTCCGTGGTTTTGCAACTTGTCGATAGATCGGTCAAGCATACACGAGGTATTCTCGAGGACATTATCATCAAAGTGGACAAATTCTACTTCCCGGTAGATTTTGTGGTTCTTGATACGGAACCGGTCCATGACCCAAAAAAGCACATTCCCGTGATCCATGGTAGGCCATTTTTAGCCACGGCTAATGCATCAATTAATTGCCGAACCGGGGTGATGGACATTGCTTTTGGAAACATGCAAGTCAAACTTCACATCTTTCATGCAACTCAACATCCCTCCAATGAGGATGATTGTTTTCTTGTGGATGTCATTGATGAAGTGGTCGAAGAATCTCTCCCATTCATTCTAAGCAAAGATCCTCTTGAAACTTACGTGTCCCATTTTGACTTCTCAAACTTTGATGTTGATCAGGCCATTCAAGAAGTAAATTCCTTGCTTGATATTAATGCTGTCATGGATGTACCTCCTTGGAAAATTCCAAAAGAACCACTTCTCCAACTTTCCACCACTACCCCGGTCCCATCATTGCTATCTCCGCCACAACTTGAGCTTAAGCCGCTCCCGGCCCATCTCAAGTATGTGTTCCTTGGTCCAAAGCAAACCCTTCTGGTCATTATTGCCTCGGACCTTCAAAAAGACCAAGAGACCAACCTTTTAGCGGTGCTCCAAGAGCATAAAGAAGCTATTGGTTGGACAGTGGCAGATTTGAAAGGAATTGACCCCTCCATTTGTATGCACCGCATTCATATGGAGGATGACGCAAAGCCTACTAGGGAGGTCCAGCGCCGGTTAAATCCAAATATGAAGGAAGTGGTCATGAAAGAGGTGATCAAATTGTTAGATGCGGGAATCATCTATCCTATCTCTGATAGCAAGTGGGTGAGCCCTACACAAGTTGTCCCCAAGAAATCCGGTCTCACCGTTGTTGAAAATTCAGTGGGTGGGCTCATGCCACAACGAACCACCATCGGGTGGCGTGTGTGCATTGACTATCGGAAACTCAATTCATCAACTAGGAAGGATCATTTCCCACTCCCATTTATTGATCAAATCCTAGAAAGGTTAGCCGGCCAAAGCTTCTATTGTTTTCTTGATGGTTATTCCGGCTATAACCAAGTGGCAATCACCCCCCAAGATCAAGAGAAAACAACATTCACATGTCCCTTTGGTACTTTTGCCTATCGACGCATGCTTTTTGGTCTATGCAATGCACCGGCAACGTTCCAAAGGTGCATGATGTCCATATTCTCCGATATGGTTGAAAAGTTCTTGGAAGTTATCATGGACGATTTTTCCGTATTTGGCTCCTCCTTTGACTCGTGTCTAAAAAATTTATCTCTTGTGCTCCAAAGATGCAAAGAGACGAATCTCATTCTAAGTTGGGAGAAAAGCCACTTCATGGTCCAAGAAGGCATTGTTTTAGGACATGTCATTTCTAAGCGGGGAATCGAGGTAGACAAGGCAAAAGTTGAGTTAATCTCTAATCTTCCTCCTCCGAATTCCGTCCGTCAAATCCGTTCTTTTCTTGGCCATGCCGGATTCTATCGTCGCTTCATCAAAGATTTTATCAAAATCTCACAGCCCTTGTGTAATCTCTTAGCCAAGGATGTTCTGTTCAATTTTGATGACGCTTGCATGGAAGCTTTCATCAAACTTCGCATTCTCCTCTCATCCGCCCCAATCATGAAACCCCCTAATTGGTCTCTTCCCTTTGAGATCATATGTGATGCATCCGACTATGCATTAGGGGCGGTTTTGGGCCAACGTGTGGATAAACTTCCGCATGTCATTTATTATGCTAGCAAAACTCTCTGCGATGCCCAATTGAACTACACCACCACTGAAAAAGAATTGCTAGCTGTGGTGTACGCCTTGGATAAATTTCGCTCTTATCTTCTTGGCTCCAAGGTCATCGTCTTTTCAGATCATGCCGCTCTTAGGCATTTGTTAGTGAAAAAAGAGACAAAACCCCGTTTAATTCGATGGATCCTCTTACTTCAAGAGTTTGACATTGACATCCGGGACAAAAAAGGGACCGACAATGTTGTCGCCGACCATCTCTCTCGCTTACTTATTGAGAAATCTTCAGAATTCGCAGCCATCCGTGATTCCTTTCCGGATGAGCAACTTCTTCAAGTTTCACATTCTACTCTTCTATGGTTTGCTGATATTGTCAATTATCTTGCGGTTGGCAAAATTCTAGCCCATTGGTCCAAACAAGAGAGGGACCGGTTTTTCTCCCAAGTGAAGCATTTCTTTTGGGAAGATCCGGAACTATTCAAGTATTGCCCGGACCAAATCATCCGGCGATGCATTCCTGAAACCGAGGCCACAAGCATTCTAAATTTTTGCCATACTCTTGATTGTGGAGGCCATTTCAGTGCCAAAAAGACCGCTAACAAAGTCCTTCAAAGCGGATTCTTTTGGCCTACCTTGTTTCGGGATGCATACAATTTTTGCAAATCGTGTGAACGATGTCAAAAACTTGGATCCATGTCCCAAAGGGACATGATGCCCCTCACCAACATTTTAATTGTTGAAATTTTTGATGTGTGGGGGATTGACTTCATGGGACCATTTCCATCTTTTTATGGCTATGAGTACATCCTTGTAGCGGTGGATTATTTGTCTAAATGGGTTGAAGCCGAGGCTACCAAAACCGATGATCATAAAGTCGTGATCCATTTCATTCAGTCTCACATCTTTAGTCATTTTGGTACGCCCAGAGCAATCATTAGTGATGGCGGATCTCATTTCCGAAATCGTTATCTAAAATCCGTCCTTGCTAGGTATTCCGTCATTCATAAGGTTGCTAAACCTTACCACCCTCAAACGAGTGGTCAAGTAGAGATTTCTAACCGGGAGATTAAGCACATTTTGGAAAAAACGGTTAGACCGGACCGCAAAGATTGGTCAGTAAGGCTAAACGATGCGCTTTGGGTTTACCGAACAGCTTATAAGACACCCATTGGCATGTCACCATATCGACTTGTCTTTGGCAAAGCATGTCATCTCTCGGTAGAATTAGAGCACCGTGCTTATTGGGCCATAAAAAGGTTCAATTTTGATCTCAAACAAGCCGGCTCTAATCGTGCGTTGCAATTAAATGAACTTGAGGAATTGCGTAATGACGCGTATGAAAGCGCAAAAATTTACAAGGCAAAGACTAAAGCTTTTCATGACAAACACATCGTCAAGAAGTCTTTTGCCCCGGGACAAAAGGTATGGCTTTTCAATTCCCGCTTGAAACTCTTTCCCGGTAAACTCCGGTCAAGATGGGATGGTCCATACATTATCACTACCGTCTTTCCTCATGGACCAATCGAACTTCATGATCCTGTAAGTGGATCACTCTTCAAGGTAAATGGCCAAAGGCTTAAGCCTTGCATTGACGGCACCATCCTAACCCGAAAAGTTGAGGAAGTCCTCTTGACGGATCCAATTTATGAGGATTAGTGCTTGCTCTAGCTTTGTCTAGCTATCGACATTAAATTTAGCAAAGCAAGGGAAGCAATTCTTTCAATTTCCAAGCTTCCTTCTCTTTGAAATTGCTCGTGCCTTGCAAATTTTTTGGGAAACGGTGTAGAAATGCCAAAATTTAACTTTCTCTGGAACTATCTTAAGTTGTGTTCCACATTTTTAGACTGGCTTCTTAGACCTTCTTAATTCTTGTTTTCATTCCCGGAAGTTTTTGGCTCTATCAGGCAGTTTTCTCTGACTTTCGACATGGCTCTCACATGCATAGCCTCTTATCTTCAATGCATTGTTGGATCATGGTTTCTCAAAATCATCCATGCGTTGGAAAGGTGCTACATTTTGAAAATTTTTCCAAATTGTCCATGCATTAAAAAGAAGTTGAAAAGTTTTCAAAATTTTCCATCCATGCATTACATTAGAATGAAATTGCAAAGTTTTAAAAAAAATTTCTCCAGAAATTTCATTCATCCATGCTATGTGTGATGTTGTACAAGTTGGAAATTTTTCCATGCAATTGCAATTCATGCATGCATCATTAAAGAAAAAAATTTCATGAAAAAAAAAAAAAAAAAAGGTTTCCATGAAAAATTTCAATTTTTTTTCATCTATGCAACATTTCCACTTTCAAGCCAATATATCCAGGCAAAATGCCAATCGCATCATGTTTACACAGTTTATCCATGCATAGGACTTTTGCATGCATTCACAATGCATATGAATAAAAAATTCATGCATGCATCCATGATGAAAATTTTGCATTCATGCATGCATAAAAATGAAAATTTTTTGCATACATCCATGTTGGATGAAAGATTCAACTTTCATGATGCTCAAAATTCCAGCTTTCTGTGCTCATTTCGAGCAATCCAAAGTCCCTTTGGAGTGCTTGCAGCTTCCAACCCACTGCCTCCTTTTCGAGCACTCTCACTTCCTGTTGGAGTGCTCGATTTTCATGCATTAACCATGCCGAGCCCTTTGCCAAGAATTCGAGCACTCGCCTAGCCCATTTCGAGTGCTCGACATTGCTCACACCAAGCACCCAGCTCACTGCTCTCAGTTTGAGCACTCGCCTAGCCCATTTCGAGTGCTCGACATTGCTCACACCAAGCACCCAGCTCACTGCTCTCAGTTCGAGCACTCGCCGAGCCTATTTAGAGTGCTCGAACTCTACCTTCTCTCTCTCTCTCTCTCTCTCTCCACAACCCAACTAACAACCCACACCTCCTTCTATAACCCAACCTTACCACCTTTCTTCCTCCTCTCAACCAACACAGCCCATCCCCAAGACATGCATGCATGCATGCAAGCTCCATGCATGCATGCAACTTCAGCTTCAATCCATCCACGAAACCACCACCTTCTCCCCACCAACTCCAACCAAACCATCCTCATCTCTCTCATCCAACCATCCCAACAACCTCTCCTTCACCACCCAAGACATCCATGCATGCATGCATGCATGCACACCCACGCAGCCCTCCTCACCAACCCACCATCCACCACCCTCACTCTCGGCAACTCATCCCAACAAACCTCACCTCACACTCCAACCAACCTCCTCTTCACTCCACCTCCCTCATCTCTCTTTCTCACCCTCATACCCACTTCACCCCTCCCATGCATGCCCCCAACACCCAACCAACCCCCACTTCACTCACACACCACACCAATCTTCTCCACCAACCTTCAACCAACCAAACACACCCCATTTCCAAACCCACTTCTTTCAACCTCACCCACTGCTCCTATTTCGAGCACTCGAAGCCCAAGCTTCGAGTGCTCGACCTCTTCCTGCCCTTGGCCCGAGCCCTCTGTCCTTATTTCGAGTGCTCGAAGGGCCTCTTCGAGCACTCGAACCTAACCAACCCCTCACACCTTTTAACCCCCAGCCCTCCTCTAACTCACTCCACCCCCAACATCCTCACCCTTCACTCCCCCTCTCTCTCCCTTCACCCACAACAACTCACCCAAACCTCACCTCTCTCTCTCTCCCTTCACCCACAACAACTCACCCAAACCTCACCTCTCTCTCTCTCTCAACCATCACCACCTCCATCAAGCCTTTCCACCACCTTTCCTCTCTCCTCCATCCTCTCGGCAGCCACCACCTCTCTGCCACCTCTCATCACCCCCCCCACAACCACCACCTTTCTCTCCCCAATGTAATTCACCATACTCACCCACCTACCCTCATCAACAACCACCACCCCATCATCTCCCCTCCCTCTTCTTACCATTCTTCTTACTCTAGGATAGAGTGCAATTCAGGTCAGTCTCTTCTACCTTTGTTTTTCCTGCCTTTGTTCATTCATGATGATTTTACAAGGAGGATGGGCTTGCAATGTTGGTGTTTTGTTGTGTTGATGGTTTGTTGATACTAGCTCTATGCTAGAGCTTCGTTGCTTGTCAAAATTTTTGGGTTTGCTTCATCCACCCCACTCATTTTCACCCTCTCCTTTTTGTGGTGCACGCCAGGTGTTCGCTGAAACTCCTCAACCAAGTCCACCTCTCTAAATGTCTCGTGCCGGTCCTTCTCGCCCTCCTAGACCTTCTTCGGGTGCCCGTGCTGTCAATCGTGAGCGACCACGTGATCCTTGGGATCGCAAACAACTCAACTACGAACTCTCATTTCCGCTCACGGATGCCTTTGACATTCTACCCACTACTTCGTGGGCTGTCGCCGAATTGACTAATCGGCGTCTGCAGCACATTTGCGCACCCCTTGCCAGGGTTGCCTACCCCCGTGTAGTGCGCCTCTTCTATCAGAATCTCCAATGCCCTGAAGAGCCACCCATTTCTCTCACTACATCCATTGATGGCACCACCTATGCTTTCACTATGACTGACATCATTCAGGTTTCTGGTTGCCCCATTGAGTGCCCCGATGACATTGTCAATCGTGAAAATCTCCCTTATATGAGGAGCCGGATACATTAACTGTGGAGCAGATTGCCGCTGCCCTTTGCACTGTTGACGATCCTACCAGGCCCCGGTCTTTTATCCGCAAAACCAATCTTCCGGAACGCCTCTGGTTCATTGACACTGTCTTCAAGTACAATGTCTGCCCTTTGGTGCATAGCACCGAGCGAAGAGGCCTCCTTTTGCAAGCCTTATTTGCCATGGACCAAGGCCAATGGTTCTCCATCCCAGAGCTCATTTGGACCACACTTATGAAGTTTTGGCATGACGCTCATAATGCACGAGTTCCGTGAGTTGAAAATCGGAAATTGCCTTTGCCATTTTTCATCACTCAGCTCCTTCAGCACAAGGGTTTCATTGTTCCTCCCCATGAACCAAAAGGCGAAAAGATTAAAATTTTTACCCAGCACCGGTGGATCAATGTTCTTAGCCATTCTAGTACCCCCTCAGCCTGCTGCCCCCATGTTCATCCACGCTCCACCTCCTCCTCTTTCTGAGGATGCTTCCATCGCAGCAGCCGCTGCAAGGGTAGAGCCTCCGGTTGACTCTCACCAGGACCAGGCTTTCATCCGGGCTAGCTTTACCGGTATTCATGAGCGACTGGATCGTTTTGAGAATTCTTTGTCCGCGTACACTCGGACTCTGTGTGAGACTTCTTCACGTGCTGAAGAAGATCGTCGTCTTGCTGCTGAAGACCGCCGTGTCGCCACTGAGGAACGTCGTTTGGCCTCCGCTGAACGGCGTAAGACTCAATCTCTCCTCCATTCCATCCTCGCCCGTTTACCCTCTGGACCGTAGCTTGTTGCGAGTGTTGGACCTTATCTTTTTGTTTCATATGTACCTATTTCTCTTGTATCTTTTGTTTTCCTTTTGAACTGTAAGAATTTGCTATGTATAGGTTGCTCTAGTAGACATGATCCCTGTACAGCTCTTTTTGTAATCATGTAAACTCTTTTTGCAATGCAAATTCTTTCTGTTCTGTTAACTTTCGGTACATTCTTTTTCTGTATTTATGCTTGTGCTATTAAGGCTGTTTGTGGTTGTTTCTTTTTGTTCTTCCTGATGCTCTCCAGGTTGCGCAGTCCAATTCCAGTTTGGGGGTTTTTGTATCAAGATGCCGTTTCCTCCCCCTGGGTATTGTTGTTCCTTTTTATACTCTTTGTCATTTTTGTCTCTAACTTACATCCATGTCCCACATTGAGGACACTGTGTAGTTTAAGTTTGGGAGTGCATCAAAGCATTCTTGGCATAGTTTTGGTATCATATTTTTGTAAAGCAATGATAGTGTAACTTGGAACTTGTCGGAGACAAAGCATATGTTTAATACCTTGTGTATAGAAGTAATTGAGAAATTTTTGAAAATAAAAAAAAAAATTTGAATTTGAAGTGATCATGCAAATACAATGTAGTCTGTATAAATGCCTCAATTAGATTCTTGCTGGATTTACACTCTTATAAGCTTCACAATGCACAGATGCACATTGGAAACTTAACTGTGAGGCATGCAACTTGATTGACCTTGACCTTGGCCTAGTTAATCTGATTTGATGAACCTGATAGATGGATACCTTTGGCATGTATCTATTAAAAAAAAAAAAAAAAAAAAAAAAAAAAAAAATTGAGAAAGAAAGAAAAAAAAAAAAAAAATGACCAGTTGACGTTCGTAGCCTTTCCAACTCGAGCTATTAAGCCCTAGGAGTGTCTCTACACTTAGCACCCTAAAGCCGTCTGGTTTGGGAGTTGTTGGCCTAACGCTTGCTACAAGGGTTGGTTAGAAAGCTTAAAGGACTTAAACATTGCACGGTCATTCAAAAAAATTGTAATAAACATGGTTCGTTGGAGTTCGTAGCCTTTCCAACTTGAGCTATTAAGCCCTAGGAGTGTCTCTACACTTAACACCCTAAAGCCATCTGGTTTGGGAGCTGTTGGCCTAACGCTTGCTACATAGGTTGGTTAGAAAGCTTAAGGGACTTCAGCATTGCACAACCATTCTATGTTTCGCTTATGAGTTGCAATAAATTGTCAACATGCAACAAAAGTTGTCTTGTAAATAAAATCATGCCTTAGGGACCTCATTTAAAGGGGAATTCAATGATTTGAAAACTTGTGCTGTGGAATTGGAAAAGAAAGTAAAAGCCGCATGTTAAGAATCCAATTCACTTTCACTGAAGTTTGAGTTATTTTCATTTAAGAGATGACAATTGAATTATTTATATGGACTATGATGTTGATGCATGCATGTTGAAATGGTTTTTCCCAATTTTTGTATCAATGCTTCATATATGCAAGGTAGTCTTCCCAATGATCCCGTCTCCAGCTCTTTATCTGTTTCAAGTTGTATTTGAGCTATGTTTATGTTTATCTTTGGCATGGTGAATAATTTTGTAATAGCATTCCCATGTTTTCATTCCATTGAGCTTTGCATTTTGGTTTTGCTCAGGGACTAGCAAAATGTAAGTTTGGGGGTGTGATAAGCGCTGAATACTGTATATTCAAGCGCCCTAAATTACATTAACAAAGTCCATTAATTGATTATTTTATGTAGATTAACTCCATTTGCATGTTGTTATGCATTTTCAGGTTAAAGTGCAAAAAGGAAGCAAAAATGATGCCTTGTGGAATTTTGAACAAAAAGGGTGCCATTTCTGAATTTCTGGCAGCAGTGATCCTGACTTTTGTTGCCATTGTTGACCTAGTAAACTCAAGAACTGGACTTCTATCATAACATGAAAGATTTATATCTCTGAATCAGCTTTCCAAATCTTCAAGCGGTTCATCATTCGGAGTTTGGAGCAGAGATTTATGATCTTCTTAACAGAGGTGCGCAGAACTGCCTGGCAGCACTGAAGTACTGCCTTTCTCCCCATTTTCGACTAACCAGACTTGAGAATTGGGTCTTCATCAAAACATGAAGTTTTTAAAGCACTGAATTAGCTCTCTAAATCTTCAAACAGATCATCATTCGGAGTTCGGGGCACAAAGTTATAGCAGTTTTACCAAAGTAGGTCAGCGCTGAGCAAGAAGAGCATGTTGCACATTACACTAATTTAGAGTGCTCGAGACCACTTTTCGAGTGCTCAAAAATCAGGCAGATTGCACTCAAAAATGGCTCAATTTCAGCCACTTGCACATTGGTTTCCTCAATGCCATCTTCCTTCTTTATGAAGTGGTTGGAGGTGTTCCTTGGAGGAGAGAGAGGGTTTTGTTGGAGGATAAAAGGCTACCAAAGGCCACACATTTACATAGAGCTTCATTCTACAAGATTAGAGGAGAGAGAAGAGAGCAAGGAGAGAGAGTTCTTCAAGCTTGAAGAAGGGAGCACGAAAATGGAGGAGGTCTTCAAGCTTCTTCCTTCTTCTATTGCTCCTATGGGTAACTAAATCTTCTCTAGGGAGGTGATGAAGCCTCCTCTTTTGATCATGTTCTAGATTAGGCTATACTTTTGGGGACTATAATGTATAATGTATGGTAGTTTCATAGTCTAAGAGCAAATTCCTTCTTGTAATGAATTTTAATGTGTAAATGGTTGATGTAAGTTCATTGTCATATCTTTGATGATTCTTGGATCAATCTTATTGCTTTTATTTTCATAGTGACAATGAAAATATAGACTATGAATGTTTTTCAAGGCATGTTGATTTTGAAACTTGATATTCCATTGCTTAGGCACCTCCTTTGATGGTTTATACTTGATTCCTACCTTCATGTGCTTCACCATTTGATTGAAAGCTTGATGGTCTTTTGCTTGAGATAGTGTATTTGATTCTACACCTTAGTTTAAGTAGTTCAACTATGGTAGCTTTTGATGGATCATTCTTGTTTTGATTAAGTGAACTTCTTGATGATTATTAAGCAACGGAGTTGCTTCATATTTCTTGACCATTGCATATATGCTATTTATCCCCAAATTTAGACCTAATCTAGCATGTACTTAGGGTGTAGTGTGGATTCATCTCCCTAGTCTTCTCTACTTGCATTTCACCTCTTTACATTCCTTGTAATCTACTATTTTATGCATCTTAATTTCATAGCTTTAGTGACAAACCAAGCAAACACCCTATTCCCCCTTATCATTCTAAAACGATTCTAGACGCTTAGGTTGCCTTAAACTAGCGCAGTCCCAGTGGTTCGACTTACCCGACCAATAGCCCTATTTTACAATGATTCGTGCTATTGCGAAGGTTGATGTTTAATTGACCAACCGATCAGGATCCCAAGGTTCAAGACCATATAACTCACAAGGAAATCAATTTGCTAGTTCTCATTTTCCTAACCAATCATATTCTCAAGGAAATTCTAGAGGTTCCGCTTTTGAGGAAAAGGTTTTAAATGCTTTGGGCACTCTAGAAGCAAATACTCAATTGTTGCATTCTCATTCTCAATCAATTGCCAAGCTAGAAACCCAAGTAGGGCAAATAGCTGAAACACTTAATGATAGAGAGAAGGGAAAGATGCACATGAATGCCCCAATCAAACAACAATGTGTTGTAGAAACCAAATCCTCATTGGAAGGGCATAATGTTGAGCATGTCAATGCGGTAACAACCTTGAGAAGTGGTAGGGTAGTAGACAATCAAGTTAGAATGCCTAATGAAGAGAGTGAACCGGTACAACCTCAAGTTGTCACCCGTCCCGTTCCACACACTATTCCTCCTTCATTGCATGTGCATGATCTTGAGAATGAGAAGCCCTCAAATTGTGAGTTGAAAGATGATTTCCAAAGAGATTCATTGAAAACAGTGTTGAAAAATGTGTTTGAGAAAAGTTCTTTGAAAAATGTTATTCATGATTCTTCTTTGAAAAGTGATTTGAAATCCAATGAATTGAACAAGTCCAATGCTGAGAATTCTTTGAAAGAAAATGCTGAAAGAGTTTTTGAAAAAGCTCCATTTCCGGATGCCTTGAAAGGGTCCATTTCAAAAGAAAGGCAAAAGACCAAGAACAATAAGATAATGGATATGTTTAGGCAAGTCAAAGTCAATCTTCCACTTTTGGATGCAATTAAGCAAATTCCGGCTTATGCCAAATTCTTGAAGGACTTATGCACCCAAAAGCGGAAGAACAAGAGCCAAACATCAAAGAAAGTGGTCTTAACCGAACAAGTGAGTTCCATTCTATAACACAATACTTTGCCAAAGTTTAAGGACCCTGGTGCACCTACAACATCTTGTATCATTGGTGAACATGTCATCAACCGGGCATTTCTTAACTTAGGGGCTAGTGTTAACCTTTTTCCCTATTCGGTTTATGTCAAATTGGGCCTAAGTGAATTGAAACCGACGTCGGTGGTTTTAAAACTTGCCGACCGATCCATTAAGAAGCCTAGGGGGATAATTGAGGATGTGTTGATTAAGATTGATAAGTTCTTCTTCCCGGTTGACTTTGTCGTCATTGACACGGAACCGGTGCCCAATCCAAAGAACCAAATTCCGGTTATCCTTGGCCGTCCTTTCTTGGCAACCTCAAATGCCAACATAAATTGTAGGACGGGGATAATGAAGATTTCTTTTGGGCACATGAGAGTGAAGTTGAACATCTTTAACCCCACACCCAATCCATTTGACAAATATGAGGAAGAGGTTAATGTGGTAAAGGAATATCATGATCTTGCTTGTGAAAGGAATGAGCTTTTGTGTATGAACAATGTTTCAAAGCCTTCATCTTCATCTTCAGCATTGCATGCAAGAAAAGTGAAATCGAACTCTTGTTGTGAAAGGGCGTGGAAGCCCAAGGAAAGTTTTGACAAGGAACTCAAGACGTCTTTTGAGTTTACCCTAACAAGTTCTTCCAAGAACATTTGTTGGGAGTGACTCAAAACATCTCTCATCCCAAAAAGGAGGGGATGCATTGCAAGATCTTTGATCCGGGTTAAAAGAACCCTAGGTCTTGCTAGAGACGTTAAAGACTAGCACCGAAATTCGTAGGATGTCAAAACCCTATTCCTCCCTCATTTCTATCTTGCATTTTGATTCTTGCGAAGTCTAGATACTGTTTTTGTGGTTCATATACATTGGAAGAAACTGAGTAAGGGATTGCAGGAGCATTCGAGTCATTTTGAGCATTTAGGCATAATTTCGATCGATCCAAGTTTTGGTTCGATCGATCGAACATTGGTTCGATCGATCCAACTATGGACTCGATCGATCCAGCTCTCATTTTGCACCCAACACTTACAAAAATTTTGGACCTGCATCCAAATTCCAAAATGCATGCTCTCGGGATCTCCAAATTTTTGAAAGTTCGATCGATCGTAAACCATTTCGATCGATCGAACTATCTTTCGATCGATCCAACATGTGGTTCGATCGATCATGAGTCCCAACACTTAGAAAATTTTTTAGGCTTCATCCATTTTTCAAAAATGTATGCTCTCGGGACTTTTCAAAATTTTTCATGTTCGATCGATCGAATTCCAAGTTCGATCGATCCAAGGTTTCAACACGTGTCAACTCTTGAGCCCTTAAACTTGTACATTCTTTATCCTCTTCGATCGATCGAAATCTTTCTTCGATCGATCAAAATTTGCATCTCATTAATTTAATTTCCTTTGATTTTTCAAAATTCAAAATTCAAATTCAAAGAAAAAAAAAAAAATTTTTTTTTAGAATGGAGACCTAGGTTCAATCGATCGAACTTAATGTTCGATCGATCGAACTCTGCATATCATGTTTTTAAAATAAAACCGAGTTGGATCGATACACTTGGATCGATCCAACCTCGAAACAAACCCTAACCCTAAGTCTCCCTTCTCTCTCATCTCATCTCTCTCGGTTTAGAGGTAAACCGAATGCAATTTTCTTGATTCCAAGCTTAAATTGATGCATGTTATTGATTGTTTATGTTAAATCATGTTCAATAAGTATGAATCATTCATTGTTGAAGCTTCAATTTCATGATTACATGCTATATATACACACATGCATTCGGCCGAACCAAAATTGGGGGTTTTTGATTTGATTTGAAGTTGGGGAGTGTTTGGGTGTTGTTGATTGTATGAATGGTGTGTAGACGGGCCCACAAACACATTTGTGTGGGCCCCATACTCTAGATCTCACAGATCTGCGACTTTTCAAATTCGGCATTCGCACAGTTCGATTGATCAAACTTGTGCTTCGATCGATCGAAGTAGTGAACTTCATTTCACTACATTCGATCGATCCAATCTTGTGCACTTTCATGCTTCGATCGAAAATTTTCGGTGATCGATCGAACTTAAAGTTCAATCGATCGAGCTTTCAAAGATCACACATACACACTCCATTCATCTTGTGTCGTCTTCATGCTATCTTTATATGCACAATGCCTGTGATATTCCATATTGGATGCATTTCATACCTATATTGCTTAGCATGACTCACATTTCATCATTATCATAGATTCATGTCATCCATATTTTGTCTATCTTATTAGACATACATATTTCTATTATGCATTTAAATTCTTATATATCTGGCACTGACTTATATATTGAAATTTTCTTGTCTTTTTACAGATCATGCCTCCGCGGTTCAAGACAGTAGCCAGGCGATCTTCGGGGCCACAGCGACCCCGCAGACATATACGGCCCAGGATAGAGATGGTTGCAGAGCCATCTCATGCTCAGGAGGAGCCCGCACAGGCTACTCCCCCTCAGTCCCCATCCCACGAGGCTGAGGAGGGAGCTGACCACGTGCCATCTACATCCCAGGCTCCTCCAGCCTTCATACCATCACCTTCTCCTGCGCGCCATCAGGTAGATGCAGCCGCCATGCCATCACCACAGCCACCTCTACCGGCTCAGCGCCGTAACCAGTTGCTGCCGAGATATGCAGCCATGATCGTGGCTCAGGAGTCGTACTTCGATACTGAGTACTTCTCCGAGTCTATCCTGACTCGGTCTGGCTATCAGGATATCATGTAGCGGGGCCTCTCAGCCATCTTTGCCCCAGTCACCGGCCTTGTATACCCGCGACTGGTGCGGCTATTCTTTCAGTATCTCCGGCCCTCGCCACGATCTACCGCGGAGATGATCACTACAGTGGACGGCCACGAGATTGTCATCACAGTTGACACTCTGGCCCGTGCTTGCCGGTGCCCACACCGGTGTCCACCTGAGCTTGCAGAGACAAACCCGAGGCTGCATAGGCCTTCATTTTCTGACATGGCTGTCTCCTTGACAGGCCATCATGCCGGTGGTCAGACATTTGCCACCAGGACTTTCTTGCCTGACGACCTCTGGTTCATTGACAAAGTTCTCTTCCAGAACATTTACCTGGCGGGCCACAAGATCCAGAGGCGTCATGACTACTTGACAGCTCTTTACGCTTTTTACACGGGCTGCTAGGTATCTATCCCAGTCCTCATCTGAAGGGTGATGAGGTTGCTATATGATTCTTTCATTTCCAGGGAGGACCCTAAGCGGTCCAAGGTCCTGCCCTTCGGACACCTCATCATGCAGATCCTTCTTGACCAGCGCTACAGAGTGCCCCCAGATGAGGAGCCCCTTGCACGGTCCAGCTTCTATGGGAGGAGCGACTGGAAGAAGAGCTACAATGCTCTTATTCGGAGTCTTCAGGAGCCAGCTGTAGAGGCAGCAGCTGAACTAGAGGAGAAGGAGGCAGCCCAGGCACAGCCGGCACCTCCAGCAGCAGCAGATATCGCAGTGAACGACGCACCAGTTGGTCCGGCTGCCGATCGCATGGACATTGACCTGGAGCGACCTGTGGAGGAGTATGCCGATGCTGCAGATGATGCTGATGCCGATGATACCAGTGATCAAGCCACTGCTCAGGAGCGAGTTCAGGAGTCTTCTTCAGAGGTATCTCTGCCTGAGTCTCCAGTTCCCACTCTCGGATTCGGAGCACGCTTGCAGACACTGGAGGAGGACGTAATAGCTATGCGAGCCGACATCACTACCCACCGAGCTGAGTTCACCTCTTTCAGGGCGGATGTCAAGGCTTGCTTTGCCGATCTCTCCAGCAGACTCCCTGCACCTCCAGCTACTGCAGATCTTCACGATCAGGCCTCCTGAGACTCCACTTCCAGTTGTTCTATGCTTTCATTTCTTTTATTTTGGATCTGTATTATACTGTCACTGTTACTGTATTATACTTTGCGGCCGGTCTATCGGCTTTATTATTTTATTGATGTACCTGCACTTTATATTCTCTATATATTGCTTTTTGATTATGGATGTCTTTTAGTATCTCATATTTGTATGTTTGACTCCATCAGGTACACCACAGTGACTTCAGTGAGAGAGTGCTGCCCAATTTTTCAGGACCACTCTTATACCTCTCTCTCTATTCTCTATTTATCCCATTTTACACTTGCATGTCCACTGTGCACTGATTATCCTATCTTGTTATCTAATGAGTTTATCCGAGTGCAATCTTTTCAGGACCACAGTTTTTTCCAAGTTTGGGGGGGCCATGACACCCACTTTGGATACTTCTATCCCGATCATTCATGTCTAAAGCACTGGTATACTCTTTCCTTTGTTCTCTTCACACATTGAGGACAATGTGCAGTTTAAGTTTGGGGGTATTGGTGTATGTTTCAGTGTTGCTTTAAAATTCAAATTTTGAGCATGTCTTGTGTATTTGAGGGATATTTCTATACTTGGTCCATTTCTAGCTATGATTTTGATCTTTTGAGGACTATATTGCTTAAAATTTAAAAATTGCTTGACTTGAGAGTCCAATACTCCTTGTATGCCTTTTGAATGCCATTTAGGAGTAAATTTTTCAAAAAAAAAAAAAAAAAAAATTAATATCATGCTTGCACTTGTGGTCCATATCATCTTGATTCTGTGATTGTTTTGAGATTCATTCTAGGATTTTACACTAGCACCGGCGCACGCTAGCATTCAAGTGTGGGGTACATGCTTTGTTGATTATTGAATTGGTTATATCCCAATTGGGCTAGTAGTGCATTGAAAGCTTTCATTCTTGATAAAGGTGGATAACAACCCCTTTTCATTGAGTAGCCGGGATTCTTGCCTCATTAAGCAGTGAACTTCTCGCGCCGAAAGGTGGAGGGCCCAAACTCTAGGTTAATAATTGATTAAAAAAAAAAAAAAAGTTACAAAAGCAATAAAAGTGAGGACTTCTCCCAAAAGGCGAGAAGTGGGAAATGATTAGATGGTTGTTGTCTTGATTTGTAGTCTAGTTGATTTGAGTTTGTAAGTCCGTTGGGGTGTCTTAACACCTAATGCCCTAAAGCCATCTGGTTTGGGAGTCATTGACCTAAAGCTCACTACATGAATCTTCTAGAAAGCTTAAGAGATCAACACATTGCACAATATTTCCATCTTTGATCCTCAATAAAAAAATAAAAAAAAAGAAAAAAGAAGAAGAAAATGAGTGAAAAGAATAAGCGCACCTAGAACAATAAAGCTTTAATAAAAGGTCCACTCTCTTATCTTGATGATCGGTACTAGATTTGTGTGCTAGTTTAAGGGTAAGGATGTGATTACTTCTCTAGTTGGCTAAGATAGCAACACAGTTGATGCCGGACCTCTCACATGGATTCTAGACTTGTTTCAATTTTCATGATCATTTTCTTGATATGTGGAGGACCATACTTGCTTGCTTGATATTGAAATTTTGGAAGATTGCTTAGAAACGGTTGAAAAATTGCATACTTGAGGTAGTTTTCTCCCAATGCTTGTTTGCAATATTGGTGCCTCTTTTGAAAGAATGAGCTTAATGTTTGTGGGTACCATTTCTGGAAACCCTCACGAGACTTTACTCGTCCACTAGGAGTAACCTAGGGGTTAAAAAAGGCTTGTTGCATATGCTAAATGCAATCGTGTTTCCTACGAAAATGGTGTTATCATTTTACTTGCTTTCCAGTTTATACTTGTATAGTTGTTTATTTCATTCCTTTACTTCTTAGTTCATTGCTAGGGACTAGCAATATTTAAGTTTGGGGGTGTGATGAGCACTAAAAAGTGCGCATTTAAACCCGTTAAGCTTAAGCATTCTAGTACCTTTATCTATCTTACTTTGCCGTTTTAGACTTATTACGTGTTATTTATATTTTCAGGCACTAATCCCAAAATTTAGCTAACTCAGCCAAATAAGAGCTTAATTGAAGCAATCCTGAGATAAACCAAAGGAGGGAGCAAAGTGGAGAAAGAAAGGAGCAAAAAGGAATCAAGTTGTGCAGCTGAAAAGTTCAATCGATCCAACTTAGAGTTCGATCGATCGAACATCTATGATCGATCACAGTACTTCTCGATAGATCCAACCTTGGCCTTTGCTGAAATTCCAAGTTCGATCGATCGAACATCACCTTCGATCGATCGAACCCTATTTTGTCCTATTCAAATGATTGATCTTATCCACAGCTGTACGCCTACCAACCACTTTTGTCTTTTTCCCCATAAATATCTTGAAAATATCCCAGCCTTGTCATTATCCGGAGGAGTCAGACAACTTTGATCGATCCAAGATGCAGTTCGATCGATCGAACCCTTTTTCGATCGATCCAAGTTAAGGTTCGATCGATCGAACTTCCTCCAGCGAGAAAAAGTTAAAGTCCAGCTCATTTATTCCGTCCTTCATCCAATCATTGGAGAATATGCCTTGCATGACCACAGCTCATCATGGGCTGTATTTGACCTAGCTATATAAGGAATATGATACATTTTTTGAGGGAGTCTCTTGTCACACATTGAAAATTGATCTTAGAGGCTATTCTTGGAGAGGAGGAATGAGGGAAGCTAGAGCACCATTGGAAGAGATCTTCACCAACAAGGAGCAGCCATGGAGTTAGCCCTTGAGGGTTGGATCATCACTACCATGAGTGGCTAGACATCCTCTTGGGGCTAGAGTTAGCCCCAATCATGCTTTCTATACTCTAATCTTGTGTATTATTGAGGGATTAGTGTTGTATGATACATCTTGATATTCATGTATATATAAATCTTGATTATTTCATGGTTTGTATGGTTTAATGCTTCCAATTGACTATTCTATTCTATCCATATGTCTATGTATGCTAGAGTAGGATATTCATGTGCCTAGATTTAGTGTTTTTGATGCATGTCTATGTGTATTGATGCTATAGATCTAGAGATTATCAAGATGATATGCTTAATGAATGCTATTTTGGTTCATTTGATGGTGTATGCCTATTCTTGATGGTTTGTGCCTCTCCCCTAGTCTAGATAGCTTTATTTTCATGCTAGTAGTGTAGATTTAGTGTAGTGGTAGTGTAATGTTAGATGGGAGGACAATCTACTCTTGATGTTTGATGTTCCATGCTTGTGAGTCCAAATGGCATATTCCTCTAATATTGTGTTGTATGTGGATTGTGAGCTTAATGAAGGATTAATGACTTGTTTTGATCTATTGTGCTATCCCCATGTTGTCTAGACAATATATGCTCTATTGTTTAGATATATTGTGCTCTTCACATGATGTTTAGACAATACTTGCTTGATTTGTCATCCTTGCTGAATCAACCTAATGCACACACACCCTTATCATATTGCAACATATCCATTACCCTCAATTGATCACTTGTTAGTAGTATAGAAAAGTATTGCTTGGTGGTGATCTCTACACCCCAAGACCTCTCTCTCTTTTGTTTACTTCATATTATTTTATTTAGTTGAATTCAATTGAGCTTAATCAACCAACCAATCAATTGTGTGATCACTCAACCTACTAACCCTAATTACCATAGTTTCACAATTCGATACACCATCTAATCCCTTGGGACGATCCCTACTCGCCCTATCTATATTTTATATAGAGAAAGGTAGTAGTGGCTTTCTATAAATGTAAAACTTGGCCACCTCCTAAATTCACAACACTTCAAGCTTGACTTGGTATCGCGACCCTTGTAAAGGACCGGTCAACTGATACAAAATATGACCCCCCAACGGCCAAAATGCCAAAAACGAAGTTTGGAACGAAAAGTTGGAATTTAAAATCATGAGATGGTTTCAAAATGCCGTTTGGCCCTTGGCTATACTTCATACATGGTGAATGAATGCTAATGGAATAATCAAAATGGAATTCCAACACCCAATGCAAACATGGTGAAGCAAAAACTCAATATTTTTCAATACTTTCATAATATTCCATGAAGTGAAAATTTACATAGGATAGAAATTACATGTCATTGGCCTCCTGCCTCATCTCATACATGTCAAATACATCGTAAAGAGTGTACTCATGTACACATTACATATAGGGAATCAAATGTACACATGTTGACATATAAGTCTACAATTGGCATTCCAAGCCAACCTTCACAAAAACGGAAGTCTCCAAGTCCACAAACCATCCAAGCATAATGAAGACCTCAACTTTGATTCTTGTACCTGAAATATGCCCCAGTATCGTAGGGGTGAGTAACATAAAGCTACTCGTAGAAAATAAGCATGCATCGACCTACGTTTTACAAGTTTGCATGATTTAATTATTGTGATTCATTCCACCTAACGTCTATGTCAAAGGTGAGACTCAAGGAGCATCCTAGCTACCTAAGATCATTTCTAGCATCAATCACCTCATTCATGTAATTTTAGCAACATAGGGTCATGCTTACACAAAGCAACAACATAAGAGCATGCTTACACAAAGCAACAACATATAGATTCTCAAGGTTATCAACTTGAAGTCTAAAATGCAACATCAACTAAATATAACAATTTAGCATAATTAGAATATCTAATACCACACATCAAGACATAGATTCTCTAGGTTATCAAATAGAAATCTAAAAGTGTGAAATTAACTAAATATATCAATTTAGTATGGATGTACTAAACAACATCAAAATCGCCAATAGCCAAAACCACAAGTCAACAAAGTAAACATGATTGTCAACTTGGAATTGAATGTGAAAATAAATAGTGGAAGACTTGGACATCACGCTCGGAATTCTGCCGAGACCTCAATGGTTATTCCGGGCACTAACCCGCAGGGAAGACCACCCTAAGTGCACACTAGCTCATTGACTTAGAGGGCTCACGTCCCCATACTAGAGCCAAACCCTAGCCATCTCAACTCAACAAAGTTCCAAGATTCCAAAATAAGCCAAATAAGTTCATAACTTATACATATTACTACTACATAGTAACAAGTTAGCAATATAACTCTCAATTGTGCATAATAAGCATTTCATATCCATAATGTTGCGAAATCACAAGCCAACAATATATTCATATAGAAACATACTCTCATGAATATAAATTTAACAACAATGCCCTTCAATGCATATAACACAATCAAGTGAGTACTTCACAAGTCTAAATCCATGATCTTAAAATAGAAACACCTTCTGAAACATGATTAAATCCATGGATAAACAAGATAGAATCTAATTACATCAAAATAATTAAACTCTCTAGATTTCAAATCATTTCCAATTGGCCCCAATTTAATATATGCTAATAGACATATCATGGTCATTACATATATTCTCACAAAAGCTTAATTAGGCCCTTGAAACCAAAAAATTAGATTTTAATTAATTTTCTTAATTAAAGTCTCTAAATTTTCAAACACAACCAAATGCTCTCAAATTAAAGTATGTTAACAAACATGCCAAAACTTAATTTAGAAGCATAATACAACTCAATTTCATGCAAGGTACGGTCATGAACTTTAATCTTTGACAAAAGATAAATATTAATTAAAAAGAGCAATTCTTATTTAATTAATCAAAATTTAATATATGTTAACCAACATGTTAAAATAAGATTTTCTACCATGCCACAATTCAAATCAAAGTTGTATATCATCATGAATTTTAAATCTTATACAATGAATTAAAAATTACTAACTTTGTAGATTTGATACAAGGCAAATATATAAGTTGTATAATCATGCTAAACACTCAATACAACACACACAAAAGCCTAAAACATTCCCTACCTCCATTTGAGATGAAATCTCAAATCCCCACCAAAATGGAACGACTCCGAATCCGATGAAACTTCTAGGTTTTGTCGGGGACAACACGGTGATCATAACCCCCAAGGAAGTCTCATAAAAAACACAACTTGACTTCAAAGCCGAACTCAAGAAATGGCCAAAACGAGATTCCAATCGGTTGGAATCGATGGCCTCGCCGAGGGGAACAATAAACATAAATGCATCACCACTTTTTTAGTGAGGGGAGGAAGCTCAAAAGAAGAGAGAGAAGATGGCAGCCATGGGAGGAGCTTGGACCGGCCATGAGAGAGGAGAGAGAGAGAAAAATCTGAATTTTCTTTCAAGACGTCCTATTTATAGAAAACTCAAAAAGTGCCTCGAACGGGCCCCGCCGGGTCCGGAAAAGTGAAATTTGAGCAGACGCTCTCAAACGGAAAAACTCTGTGAATGAATAAGATTCCAAATGAGAAAATATGAACAACAGAAGAAACAGTATCAAAAACCGAGTCCCGTGCAGAAAGTTATGTCCAAAACAAGTTTGGCGCAAACCGCGGCCAAATACCCTGAAACTGAAAAACATCGTCCAAGAGGAAATTCTAAGAGTCCATGACTCGATGAAATGTGAAAATGAATCCCATACGAGAATCCAAGCTCAAAACAAGGCATTAAGCAATAACTTTCATTAATTGCACAATAGCCCCCACCAAAAAGTGAAAACTATGAAACTGCCCCATAATGAAAATATCTTCCAAAAGATATTTTCTTAGATACCCCTGAAATAAAATATCTTCAAAAGATATTTATGAAAAACACCCCAAGAAAAGAAAAAGTTTCCAAAGAACTTTGCATTTATGCCCCTATGGACACCGGGAGCAACTAGAGTACTTTCTCACGAAAGTAAAGATACGTATCTCATAGAAATCACTGGGAATGAAGATATGTGAAGTCAGAAACCAACTCCGAACACAAGAAGTGTGGTTACGCAAATAGAGTGACAAATGAGGAAAAGACGGAATAGGGAAAAAGACAAAAAGTGAATAGTGTTGAAAAACGAAAAATGTGGGAATGACTCGGTCCTCAAAGGAAGTTGTCAATCCACAGAAAAGAGTCTCGAAAATCACTCCAGAGCACTTGAGACGACACTAATCAATAAGAAACCAAACTCAGAAGGGAAAAGACAACGGAAAAAATTTATCCGAAAAATCTGGGTCATTACAACCTTCCCACCTTATAGGGATTTCGTCCCCGAAATCCAGCCCAAACAACAAAAGGCAAAACCAGGATAACTACGGAGTACACCTCTGAGTACCCCACACAACGCGCTACAACAGCGACCTCAAAGCTGAAAGAAACACACAAACCATTGTCAATTGCACCCGCGTGCTCATGACAAGATAACCCCTCAAGGGAAAAGTGACCACCTGGCCATACGACAAGTCTGAACTCATACAGAGAACCCAAGGTCAGACAAAAGAATGGAAACCAACAACTGTAAGCGTCCCTCCTGGCAAAGCATCATAAGGAACCAAAAATAACCACCAAAAGAACTCCAAGATAACCACATATCAAATCAGGGTACAGAACAAACACAACGTGACAGTACGAATAGCGACCAGAACTCGCCCACGACGTACTCGAATGTGTGGTAGCAATGACAGTATCTAGTGCCTGCCCACACTTACTTGTCAGTAAAGTAGCATCGACGGCAACTAGTACTCGCCCATAACACACAACTTGTACGGTAGCATGACAGTATAAGGCACTAGTTCATAACCTGCCCCCCACTAGGTCTACCCAAGAAACCTCTCGATACTAATGACATCAATGTCAAAAATGATCATTACCAAAAGCACTACGGGGACCAATATTTTGTGAGAGTTGAGATATGGTCCAAAGATGTCCGGCCGAACCATCCTGGCCAATCCCAAAACTCTGACAACAATGCTATAGGTACCGCCATGCTTAAGGTCCCAAATCCTCAATACAGCAAAACCAACATCTCCAATGTCTCAAAATACCCCTATTAACAACATTAATCAGGAATCCAAAACCTGACAAGCAAATCAACGCCTACAGAAATCAAAACGAACCTTACAATAAGGCATTTCATCGAAAGTCCTTCATATCTCCCTGAAACAGATCAATTACATGATTACACCATAATCAAACATCAGATCCGCATCCCTATCATGGATAACTAAATCCTCAAAATTCAAATCCACTAAGTGGCACATACATCAAAATGCCAACAACCAAGGTCACAATTAAGTCTCTCAAAACCGTACTTGGAAACACCAAGTTAAATCAAAATTCCTCAATCTTTGATCCAAAACCAATCATCAGAACTACGATTCCTCAAAACTATGCCTAGTCATAACTAGGATGAGAAACTCCACAACAAGCCATATCCAACAGCAATCCTCTAAAACTTTTCCTAAAAGTTAACCACATCCAGGTCTCTAAAACGGAAATAAGTCTCCAAAAGACATTCTCAAAAGAGCAACGAGCTCACCTCACAATCAAACAAATCTTCAATGATATGGACACAAGTCCCCATAAAATGATTTCACACCAATCAACTCACTCTAATTTCGTGCTAAAACATCCCTCTAATTCAAATAAAAGGTAACAAAAGTTGGTTGAAGCAAAAACATTCCTTTTTGGTTAAGGAAAATGGAACCGGTTCAACTTCACAATGCATTTGATTAGATTTTTCCAGAGTATTGACTTCAAGGAGGAAATGTAACTAGTTCAAAAGTGACGTGCAATCTGTTGGTTGTTGAAAAACCCTAAATATAAAAAATCCAACTTTTAAACCTATTCTAAGTGATCCTTACACACTTATCTCTTGACTATTTATTGTCTATTATCGATCCTAAGTTGTCGTGAGTAGCTTCACTTGAATTCTCCATTTTCGAAACCAAGACAATAATAAATGAAGGAATACAACTTGATCTAGACTTGTTTTGATCACCGAAATATGCCAATTACAATTTTACATCTCATAATCTCACCCTTTGGCAATTTTGTGACAAATTAATCTACCCAAGCAAAAAGGATAAATTATAATTTTGCCCAAATATAAATAGCGAAACACAAACTTCAAAAAACCTTGATAGAACTTCAAGTCACGTCAAGATTTTCAAACCTGTTATAGGGTTCTTTAATACAAGAGATTAATACAAGTAAAATGGGGTGATATCTAAATACAAAGCATGATGGATTATGAATAAAAACCTAACATATAAACTAAAAAATAGGTGAAAATCTCGACCCTGTCTTCGTGCATGGAGGTCTCTATTTATAGTCTTAGCCATGAGATTGCTTCTCGAGAGTGAAACCTTCAGGTGGCCCACCCTAGCTAGTAGGGTAGTCATCATGACCCTATTAGACTTGATAGGGCTAACTCGGTCTTTTAGCTCGAGGGTGAATACTGATACATTAAATGTACATCCTTTCACAAAGTGGTGGTAGTTGAGGCTTATTAATGTGATCATTAGTACCCTAGTTGAGGCACATGGCCTCATTATATCTTTGACTAGGCCTATAGAGTAGGATAGACACTCGAGCCTGCCTTGGGTAGGCTCTAGGTGAATATCGCAAGAAGGCTTGGAGGTATGCCACGTGGCCGTGTGGGTCACATCCCCTACATTTATTCCCTTATGCGCTTGCACAACCATTGGGTTATTGAAGAGTCAGAATGTAAGGGGAAAACCACAGACGTGATGGGTTATTGAATGCTACAGTTTTGTTGTGATTGATAACGGGTGCAATGATGTCCTATTTAGGTGGCGTTTGATGTACCGTTGGCTGGTATAAAAAAGGAGGGAGTTTGAATCAAACCAAAAGTTTGATTTGCAGGCCTCAAAAATTCCCTGTAATAAAAAGAGAAAATACTGCCCAAAAGAGAGTTGAGTAAGAAAGATGAACCGCCGCCTGGGTTCTTGTGACTACCCAAGTTTTGCAAAACCCGGTGCGTCAGCGAGTAACCTGAAACTGACCCGATAACGGATCCCAAATTTAAAAGCAAGAAAAGAAAAAGGAGTCTCTAGAGACGTATATCATCTCTAAGATGCCCATGTGACTTCCCATGAAGTCACGAGACTCAAAAGAATCAAAAGCGGAAGCTAAGTTTTTAAAATAGGAAGGGTACTTTACCAGGGGTAAAATGGTCTTTTCACATAAAAATAGATGGTACCGTGCATAACATTGGATAGACAATGAAAAATTAATAAATGTAAACTAAAAAATCACTTGATTTGGAGTTAGAATGGAAGAGATATGGTCTTTACAAAATGAACGGTGCAAAAAAAAGGGGGTGTGCGACTAGTCGCTGATTTGGGTGACCGGTCTCCCAGCACCTTGGGGACACTCCTACGTGTACCCCATGACAAGTGGGGACTGGTCGCCAAGTTGGGCAACCAGTTGCCCGATTTCCAACTTGCTGGTGAATAGTGATTTTGGCCTAAATTCAAAAAATGCAATTTTGAAAATCTTAAGGAAAATGAGGTTTTTTGGGAAATTTTTGTGAAGCAACCCCTATCCAAATTTGATTATAAGATCACCTATGGTCCAAACCAAAAATGAAAAGCAAAGTGAAATGACAGAAATGCCCCCAAGTGCACACAATACCAATGAGATAAAAACGTGCTAAAAAATGACATAGTTCAAATATATTGAATTGTTTGACCCTAGGTCTCATTAAATACATGTTAAGGTACATCAAAAGAGAGTGTTTGAATACAAATTACACATATCAAGGGAAGCTAAACAAGCTTCTAAATACCATACATTCATGGTTTACAAAATATATCAAAAGAGGCATGCTAAACATTACATGCATATAAAATCAAAAGTGTTCACAACACCAAGCTACATAAGAGTCTAAGATTGATGTCCATCCAAGAAAAGAACTTCTTTACCTGAAAATATCTAAATTACTTCGTAGGAAGATGAGCATGCGTATAACCTAAAGTTTCAATATCTTTGCAAGTTCAATATAGACAAATACATTAGGGTCATGCCACCTAACGTCTAATTCCATAGTGAACTAAGGAATCATCTTAAGCTACTTTAAAGCAATTTAAGTGAAATACATAATGAATAAGTATCCTAAACAACTTTAGAACCTCAAGCACCAAAACCACAAGTTATAATTAAACATTGGTTGTCATCTTAGAATTAAATGCAAAATCAAGTAGTGAAAATATTGGACATCAAATCCCGGAATAGAACCAAGACATTTAGTTATATTGGGTTACTAGCCCATAAGGAATGACCTAGTGCGCACTATATCGGGGAGAACTTGTACCTCTCGCACTTGAGCCAAACTCTAGCCATGTCAATTGAACAATGTCCCAAGTGTTTCAAAAATCAACAATAACTTCATAACTTATACTCAAGTAAACAATGCATGAAACCACCTCCCTTGCACAAGTAGAGTTGAAACCACACAATCCATGTCCTAGGGTTTCAAGTCTAAATTGGCTAAAATGACAAGTTCTCAATGTGTGATACAATACATAAAACAATGATGTCAGCTTATCAAACTAAATCATGCCACCATAGTAAGCTTTAAATATTAAATCAACAACAACTTAGTAACAAGTTTGCAAGGTAAACACTAGTAATACACAACTAGAATTTCATATTCACAACACTATGAAATTAATTCGAGAATTTAGTATTCTACTAAATGAAACAAATACTTTACACAAGGTATATACTACACATGCCTTGAATCAATTGAAACCCTAAATAAAAAATATAGGATTTCCATCTATATGCAAAACTACAATTCAATAAGCATGTATATAATATATATTAAGCCTCAAAAATAATTAAAACACTAAGAGAATAAACATAATACAACCCCTACCTCACTATAGAATTGAATTTCTAGAATCCAAGGAAAATGAAAGCAAAAGGGGAATCCAAGCAAGTGTGTGGTAGAGGGTGAAGAGAGGGAACTTTTGTGTTCAAGGTGGAAGACCAAAATCCTAAAGGAAAGGGCTTAAAAAGAAAGAATGGAGGCTAGGGTTTTCAAGCTCCAACAATGGTGGTCAAGTGAGGAAGATGAAATCATACCTTTTCCCACTAACTCAAAGGCTTTGTTAGCCAAACACACACATACCAACACTACTTCTCTCACAGATACACATATCCACCCTCCATTTGTCACTAATCTAGGCCTCCTCACAAGGTTCAATCAACACCCTACACTTGTCATCAAAACAAGCTTCCAAGTGTTACACCCAAAAGGTGACAAGTGAACCAAAGAAAAAGGTGACACTTGTCACACTTTTCAAAAATTACAAATTAGTCCCTCTTCTAAATATCTCAAGAAAATAATTGCGAAATGGTCTCTAAGACAAAATATCTAAAAAAGATAATTACACAAAACACCCAAAAAAAGTGAAAATGTTTCTGAAGAAACTATGCATCCATACCCCTATAAAATGAAAAAACAGGCTAGTATGTTTTTCTACTAAATTAAAATTACGTATTTCATTGAAATAAAATGAGGTGAATGCATGCGGTGCTGGAAAACTTTTTCGAACACGAAACCCTACCTCGGGTCTACAAAACCCTAAGGTTACGTGAAAAAAATTAAACAATTAAATAAATAAAAGAAAAAAAAAATGCTGAAAAAATAAAAATGACAAGGTCATCACAACATTCCCTCCTCAAAAGGATTTCCTCCCCGAAATCAAGTCATACCAGAAATCGCGAACAATCCAGGATACCAAGATCGAACCTCGTGCTTGAACTCATAGGTAGCCTCCTCGACTTCGTGGTGTCTATACAAAATCTTGACCAATGGAATGGTCTTGATGATTAAGACCTACTTCTTGGTGCGTAAGACCTACTCCATGGTGTCGAGAATCTGGACTGTACCCTCATCATAGGTCATATCCTCATTATTAACAACATATGTCCACCTCAAAATATGTGATGGATCTGGCTCGTACTTCCTCAATATAGAAATGTGGAAAATGTCATGAACCCTATCCAGATCTAGTGACGGTGCCAACCGATAAATAACCTCACCAATGCGGTCCAAAATCTGAAATGGTCCAATGAACCTAGGAGATAACTTACTTGTCTGTCGAAATCTCATAAGGCCTTTGCATGGAGAAATCTTAAGAAAGACGTGGTCTCCTACCTCAAAAGACAAGGATCTTTTCCTCCTGTCGGTGTAACTCTTTTGTCTACTCTGAGCTGTAGCCAACTGCTGCCGAATCAACTTAATTTTCTCTGTAGTCTTAATGACAATGTTGGGACCTATGACGACTGTATCACCTACGTCGGTCCAATAAACTGGAGATCTGCAAGGTTTGCCATACAACGCCTCGAAAGGTGTTATGCCAATACTGGCCTGATAACCGTTGTTGTAAGCAAACTCAACTAAATGCAAGTAGTCCTCCCAACTATCCCTAAAATCCAAAATGCAAGCCCGTACCATATCCTCAAATATCTGAATGGTACGCTCCGACAGACCATTAGTTTGAGGATAAAATGTCGTGCTGAAATGAAGCGCCGTGTCAAGAGCTTCCTGAAAACCCTGCCAAAAGTAAGACGTGACCGAGAATCTCTATCCGAAATATTGGATACTGGAACCCCATGAAGCTTGACAACCTGCCTCACATACAGCCCACTGTGTCTCTCTGCGTCATCTGTCACTGTCATAGGCAAGAAGTAACTTGTCTTAGTTAACTTGTCAACTATGACCCAAATGGCATCATTCCCTACCTCGGATCTTGGAAGTCCTATCACGAAATCCACAGTAATATGCTCCTATTTCTACTCTGCCATTGGTAATGGCTGCAATAAACCCGCTGGTCTCTAATGCTCTGCCTTCACTTGCTGACAAGTAAGGCATTTAGCCACAAATTGAGAAACATCCTGTTTTATACCTTTCTACCAAAATTGTCGTCTCAAATTGTGATACATTTTCGTACCACCTTGATGAATGGCAAGTTGGGAATGGTGAAAATCTCTAAGAACAACATCACGACAAGACAAAGGAACGAACATCATCCCCTTGTACCTGAGACCATTGTCTGAATGCAAGGTGTAACCCTTTACATTCTCGTCATTTGAAATCCGTGTGCGGATGGACTTCATCTCCCCATCCTCCTGCTATGCCTTAATAACCCTGTTGACTAAAGCTGGTTGAGCCACAAGGCTAAATAAAATAGTCGGTGAAACAACCTCACACAACCGTAATCCAAGATCTGCAAGCTCTTTTAATATTTTCCATCTATGAATGGAAATACTAGCAAGAGTACCCCGTGATTTCCTACTCAAAGTATCTGCCACAACATTGGCCTTCCTAGATGATACTGCAACTCAAAGTTGTAGTCCTCCATGAATTCCACCCATCTGCGCTATTTCAAGTTCAAGTCCTTCTGTGAGAAAAGGTACTTGAGACTCTTGTGGTTGGAGAAAACCTCAAACTTCTCCTCGTACAAGTAATGTCTCTGGTGTGTGTCAAGACCTAGTCGCACAAAAGTGTGTAGTGTGGCCAAGTTTAAATTTATAGAATGCCACTACCACTACTAACTATTAATGTAGCTAGAGTAAGCAGGGATCGTCCCAAGGGAAATAAAGCGTGTTTTGGAATCAATTGTTGGATTAGTAGATCGAATGATCAAAAGATTATTTGTTGGATGAATTATACTACAATTTAAACTAAATAAATGCAATGTAAAATAACTAAAACAAATGAGGTGTAGAGGATATGAGAGAGGAGTCTTGGGTCATAGAGTTCACCACTAAGCATTACGTTTTTAGACATTCAATATTTAATGGATTAGGGGGATTGTGTGTTGTAAATGAAAGTGTGTGTCATTAATTGAAATATTAGCATGGATGGCCAAGTAAGTATACATTGTCTAGTCAATCTAGTGAATAGCATAACACATCAAATTAAGCCATTAATCCTTCCATAAGCTCACGATTAATGCACACTTAACAAATTAGAAAAATACCACTCGTATTCATAAGCACGGAACATCAAACAATAAGAATGGATTGTCCACGTATCTAAGAAAGTAAGGCAATTACACTACATCTGAGCTAGTGACATGAAAATTAAACTAAGGAGGTGGCACAATCCATCAAGAAATAAGTATGAACCATCAAATAAACTATAAGAGTATCCCATTTAAGCACCATGCCTTGACCATCACTAGATTCATAATATCAACACACATAGACATGCATCAATGTCACAAAATCCAGAGATAAACATATGAACATCCATTCTAGCATACACAGACATATGGATAAAATTAAATAATCAATTGGAAGTATTAAACTACACAAATCATGTAGAAATGAAATTTATATATATAAGATGTCAAGACAAGAATTACAACACAAATCCCCATTAATTAGTCTAGGAGGCATGCTTAGGGCTATCTCTAACCCCAAGAGAATGGTTTAGCCACTCATTGATGTTGTCATCCAACCCTCAAGGGCTATCTCTATGGTAGAGTTCATCCTCCTCCTCTTGTGTTCTTGGTAGAAACCCTAGATGAATGGAAGAACTTTCCCAAATTGTATATTTCTCTCCCTAATCTCTAGCCAAGTCTCTCTCTAACTAACCAACCTCTTTGCTAAAATTGGCCAAATTCCTTATATAGGTAACTTAAATGTCACACCTAATAGTCAGACCTCGTGCACTAGGACCTCCAAATGATTGCACGACGAACACACTTTCAATTCAGCTTAAAATCTATGTTGCACATAATTTGAGGCAGTTCGATCGATCACATGGTTGCTATGATCGATCGAAGTAAGGCAGCACATTTATTTGGATAAGGCAAGGGCTGAGATATTTATGGGAAAAGGACAAAAGTGGTAGGTGAGGATAAGATCAAAAGGTTTGATCGATCGAAGGAAAGGTTGGATCAATCGAATAGGAAATTTTCCTGAGAATAAGGACAAGGGGTTTGATCCATCATGGCATAGTTGGAATAATCAGAGTGCGATCGATCATAGATCGGTTCGATCGACCATAAAAGACTTCTTCACCACTTTGCTCCTTTCTTCTACTAGGCTTGAGATTGCTTCTTTTAATACTCTAATTTAGCTGAATTGACTTATTTTGGGGATAAATGCCTAAAAAAGGAAATAACATGAAATTAGACTAAAACGAAAAAATTAAGATAGATAAAGGTCCTAGAACATTCAAGCTTAAAGGGTTTAAATGCGTACTTTTTAGCGCTTATCACACCCCCAAACTTAAATATGGCTAGTCCCTAGCAATGAAGTATAAAGAAAAATAAGAAACCAACAACTATACAAAAATAAATTAGAAAACAATAAACAGATAACGACACTTTCGTAGGGAATACGATTGCATTTAATGTATGCAATAAGCCTTTTAAACCCCTAGGTTACCCCTAGTGGATGAGTGAAGTCTCATGAGGGTTTCCAAAAATGATACCCACAAACATTGAGCTCTTTCTGACTAAAGAGGCACCAATATTCCAAACAGGCATTGGGAGAAAACTACCTCAAATATGCAAATTTTCAACCATTTCCAAGCAATCTCCTAAATTTTCAACACTAAGCAAACAAGTATGGTCCTACACACATTAGGATAATGATCATGCAAATCAAAACAACTCTAGAATCCTTTTTAAGTGAACCGACATCAAATATGTTGCTATCTAACTAAAGAAATGATCACATTCGGCCTCAAACTAGCACACAAATCTAGTACCGATTATCAAAACAAAGAACATACCTTTTATTAAAGTTTTATTCAACTAGGTGCGCTTTTTTTTTTCCTAGCCTAGAGGATCAAAGATGGAAGCATGGTGTAATGTGTTGATCTATTAAGCTTTCTAGCGATCCATGAGGTCGAATGTTAGGTCAATGACTCCCAAACCAAACGGCTTTAGGGTATTAAATGTTTAAACACCCCTAAGGACTTATAAATTCAAATCAACTAAGCTGCAAATCAAAACTATCTCCATCTAATCATTTCCCACTTCTCATCTTTGGGGAGAAGTCCTCACTTTTTTTATTTGCTTTTGCAACTTTTATTTTATTTTATTTTATTTTTCAATTATTAACCTAGAGTTTGGGCCCTCCACCTTTTGGTGCGAGAAATTCAATGCTTGATGAGGCTAGAATCCCAGCTACTTAATGAAAAGGGTTTGTTATCCACCTTTATCAAGAGTGAAAGCTTTCAATGCACTACTAGCTCAATTGGGATATGATTAAATTAATAATCAACAAAGCATGTACCCCACAAATAATACTAGTACGGGCTTATGCTAGTGTAGAATCCTAGAGTGAATCTCAAAACAATCACAAAATCAAGACGATGTGGATCACAAGTGCAAGTGAGATATCAATCTTTCAAAAAATTTACTCTTAAATAGCATCCACAAGGCATACAAGAAGTATTGGACTCTCAAGTCAAGCAATTTTTGAATTTTAAGCAATATAGTCCTCAAATGATCAAAATCATAGTTAATTATGGACCAATCATAGAAAATCCCTCAAATAGACAAGTGATGCTCAAAATCTTGAATTGAATGCAAAGAACACACATTACCCCCAAACTTAAACGGCACAATGTCCTCAATGTGCAAAGAGAACAAATGAAAGAGGAAAGAGTATACCAGTGCAACTATGGCGATAAATGGGCGGGACACAATTATTTAAATAAAAACTTAGGATTAACTGTGGTCCTGAAAAAGATGGCACTGGAATAAAACCTCATCAAATAACAAATGGGATAATAATGGTGCATAATGGGCATGAAAGTGCAAGTGGGATAGTAAATGAAAGAGAGAGAAAGATAAGGTGGTCTTAAAAAATATGTATAGCACTCCCTCACTGAAGTCACTGTAATACACCTGATAATGGAGTCAATCATCAACAAATATATTGATATAAATCAAAACATCCATAATAGCTAAAAAATAAAAACAGTATAATGTACATCACAGTAATAAGGCTAACAGATTGCCGTAAGAAAGGAATAATAGTATCAAAATATTAGTCTAAAAATCATGAGTATAAACGAGATAAAGAGAGAAAGGTTAGGTAGAGGAAGACGGTCTGGCGGGATGTGAACCTTGAATATGTCTAAAAATATCCTGCAACGCTGTTATAACATCCGTGCGGAGAGTGGTCATATTTTCTCTGAGGGAGAGGACTGCATTCTCTAAGGTCCGGATACGCTCCACTAAGCTGTCTGGCTGAGCCTGAGTATTAGGAATGACTAGGTCATCCTGAGGGTGCAATCTTGAGGCATCAGATGACTGATGCTCGTCCTGGCTCTAGGAATGATGGCTCTGCTCCTGGGAAGGATGTGGTGACCCCAGTGAAGGCTCTTGCTCCAAGTCAATATCTATGTCAGCTTTCTCTGCTGCCAGTGTTGCTGCTGCTACAAGTAGTCTCCCTTCTATTGGGTCTTGTGCTTAGACATGTAAACATTTTGGTATAAAACTGAATTAAAGAACCATATCTGGTCTGGCATGTAAGTTTGAATGGCATAAGTATCGCGGGTAGTGGCGGTGCCATGAAAAATGGTAGCCATCTCTGCATATGATGGCCTGTGCAGAGTCGGGTAATCGATCCCCGGGGGACATGTATGGGGGCACTGGGAAGCTGTCACTAATGTCTCGACAGTAATGCGGATGAGATGCCCATTTATGATAGTTCGAAGCTCTGTTAAGTTACTCGGAGCTGGCCGGAGGTTTTGGTATAACAGCCGAACAAGCCTCGGGTATACTGGGTTGGTCATGGGGGCCAAAATGGGAGAAAGGCACCGACGGTAGATCTCGTCATATGACCACTTGGTTGTGGCAGCCTGTGCATAAGTGTCCTAATCAAATATGGACTCATGGGAAACTGAAAGTCACTCAAATTTCTCAGCGACCTCCTCCCTGTCAATAGTAGGCTGGGTCGGTGGTGGCACAGGTGTAGGTGCTGGAGGTGGCTCGGGCTCACCCCCTGTGGAAGAAGAAGAAGCATGGTGCTCCGGCTGAGAAGGAGCAGGCTCCTGAGTCTGGGGCCTCACTCGGTGGTCATAAGTCGGCTTCGCCGTGGTCTTGAAAAAAAATAAACTTCCAATTGTAGTCAGTAACAAGGAATGATATATAGAAAATGCAGAAATGAAAGCATGACAGGTAGAAACATGCTTTCAGATTAAGATCGACAACATGATGCTTAAGATGAAGCTTTTATCACAGTAAATAAGCACATGATCTATCCATGCAAGTGGTAATGCAGCCAGTATATACAGTGGATGATCAAATAATGTGAAACATACTAGACATGATAAGTGAAGAATGCAACCAATGTGGAAAACACAGGCATTGGGTGTTGTGTCTCACAATTATAAATTAACCACTCGCAATAAAACGATTCCATGTAGGATAGTTCTACATAAAGAGGATGTCGACTACAATTGCAAGTTGGTTGGAAAGTTTGTTGGTTGTCACGATTTAACAAACTAAAATTATAAAAAAATATTTAATTAGAGCGAATTAAACTAATTTAAATGATCAGAGAGAGAGAGTCTTAGGGCTTTGACTTCACCACAACCACCATATTATGGTTAATTATACTAACTCTGGGAATTTAACAATGATACTTTTTAAAAGAATTGAACTCAATAACATTCGTTCAATTCGGGTTTTAAAGAAATATATTTTATAAGATTAGCTAACTATAATCTATCTGTGGTTAGCGTGGACTATCCGCCTACCTACTCTATCTACTTTAACTACTTTGCGAATGAACCACATTTCCTAAGCATAGATTATGAAAACATTCTTTTGTAAAAAAGCATTGGAATACCATTATATGACCTCTATTCTTATGGCCGGCAGGGCTCCGCCAGATACCGTCCAATAAGATAGGTTGAGAATAGAAAATAAACTATTACATCTAAGATAAGGGAATAATAGTTTATAATTTATTAAAGCGTGAAAACCACTTGAGTTGTCTCAAGTGCTCAATCAAGAAAAATAATCATACATTAAAATAATCCAGAGTTAAAATAATCAAATCATAATAGTAGGTTGGGTTACATCAGTGCCCTAAGAGAAGAATTAGCTACTCATGACAAGGCTAGATAGCATCTGTGTTGAGTTCATCTCCATCATCATGAACGACACTTCTCTTCTCAGGATCTTCACTTTCAAGGTTGGAGGAACCCTAAAAGCCACCACACCTTCAGCCTTCTGAATAACACCGTCAAAAGAGATTGAAATTTTAGACCTCTTCTATCAAGGCTTACGCCTTCTTTTATAGAAGAAAATAAGTATTTGGTGGGCTTTTAGGTTTTCTGGCCCAACTGCGATGAGATACGGCTGGTAAAGAGAGCAATCTCGCAACTTTAATTTGACATGTCATGGAAGACTCGAGCATTAGGAACAAAGGCTCGAGCTTTAAGGTTCATGCTCGAGCTTAAGGAACAAGGCTCGAGCCTCTCTAGATGGATGCTCGAGCTTTAATAAATGATGCTCGATCTTCACTTTGACACTTAGTTAATTTTCTTCAACTATTTTCCGAAACGTCTTTTTCTTCAACACTTAGAATATTTTTAGGGTTGAACTCTTTTAACATTGCTCAATCCAAGTTTTATGGGCTCGAGCATTAGGTACCAGGCTCTAGCATTTGGGACTCAAGGCTCGAGCCTCAAGTGATGGTGCTCGATCTTGGAGGTGAGGCACAAGACCTGGGAGCATAGCCTTTCAATTAAATCAACTTTTTTTTTTTTTTCCGATGCCTTTTGCTCGTGCTTGAGGGTCAAGGCTTGAGCACCCTTGGTTAAGGCTCGAGCACCCTATGGTAAGGCTCGAGCACCAAGGTACAAGGCTCGAGCTTTTGGGCCTTGTTGACTTTTCTTCTTTTTTTTTGTTGTTATGCTCGAGCCTTAACACTTGGGCTCGAGCTCTAGGGCTTGAATTTCTTCAAACTTCATTTAAGCTCTCGGTTTGCTCTGAATGATTGGCAACAATTCTGTAAGCTTTGATATCATCATAAAGTCCCGGTTTTAACCATTTTTTTGGGAAATTACCTACAAACACACATTAAACATAAATTGGTCTAATTATGGATAAAAGTATCACTTTAGGCCTTAACATATACGTATTTAGGGGCTCAAATATGCATATATTCAGCGTTCATCATTGGGCATAAATATGATAGCATGAAACACAAGAGAGGGTATAGGAGAATCAATGTACAAGACAGTGAAGTTCAAATGATCATAGAAAAATGTGATCGATCCTAAGTTGGATCGATCATAACATATATTAGATCGATCGTGATCTTGATCGATCAAGGCACTGGCGTGATCGATCGAACCTGCTAAGAAATGAAAAGTCACCCGTTCGTGACACGGAAGGCATGGGGTGAATCCCAATGGTCACTTTAAGGCTCGTGACCCCCTATACACCTCAATAAAGCATATATGGTCACTTAAAATGGCACGTGACCCCCGATTCAAATTCAGAAATAAAATATAAATATACGATTATATACACATAGATACATGTTTGCAAACCCAAAAAATGGAAGCAAAAATCATCCTGGCACATTCAAATATAAAATGGCAAGCAATATCAACATCAAAACAATCAAAAATGGAAAAGAAAAGAAAAGAAAAGTGAAAAACAAACTTACCCAAAGCTAGGAAAGAAGTGGATTGAGAGAGAGAAGAGAGAGGAGATTGAGATCTGGAGGATTGACAAGCACCGGAGGCTCACCGGAGGTGGGAAAGATGGCCAGAATAATAAAAAGGAGAGAGGGGGGCTTGGAACGTTCAATGTGAACAATCCAAGTGACCCTTTGGGTCTATTTTTAAAAATTGTATCCAACATGTTCGATTGATCATGAGTTCCAATGGATCGATCAAAGTTCGATCATTCATGAAGTGTCTCGGATCGATTGAACTCACAAAATGACGAAATATTTTTGAAAATTTAAAATTAAAAATATTTTTAATTTTTGAAATTTTTTTGAATTTTTTTTTTTTTTTTTAGAAACAAAAGTTGAATTTTAAATTTGAATTTTGAAAATTCAAAGTCAACAGTGAGAAACAAGGAACCCTGAACGATCGGATCATAATCGATCGAAGTCTCGATTGATCCGAAGTTTGAACGATGTACAGAGAGATGAAAACCTGCAGAAAACTTCAAATGATGGGACAAAGGGTTGAAATATGCAGAGGTCCAAAATTTTTCTAAGTGTGGAAGTACTATCGTTCACAGGAACACTAGATCAATCGGAGGTTGCTGTGAATGATCGAACAGAATGTTCGCATGATGGACAGAAACCTAAAAATATACAGAGAAATGGACGCAGAGAGGTTCGATCGATCGAATTTGCTCTTGTGATTGATCGAACAGGCACTAAATGCCTAATTTGAAGATGGAAGTGTATGTCTTCCCTATCTAAGCCTTAAACAACATCAATAATCCCATATTGTATCTAAACGACGCAAAAAAAAGAAAATAAAAGAGAAATGGGGGAGGAATAAGGTTACAAACCCTACGAAGCACTAGTGTTTAACGTCTCTAGCAAGACGTTGGGCTCCTTTAGCCCGAATAAAAAATCTTGGTATGCTTCCCCTTCTTAATGGGGTGAATGGAACCTTGAACCTCACCCAACAAACTATTCCCTAAAGAACTGGTTAGATTTGGTTCAAGTAAGATTGATGCCCCTTTGTTAATAGAACTTTTGGGCTTTTATGCCCTTTCAACATTAGCTTTGAAAACAATATCTCTTGAAATCTTTTTGGAAGATAAATTACTTGAAACTTTAACATCAAGCAAAGACTCATTTTTGTCATTTTCAAAACATTTTTCAACAACACATATCTCCTCATGTTTGTCCATCGAATTCGGGGTTAGATTTAAAATGTTCAACTTCACTTTCATGTGGCAAATAATATCTTCATTATCCCTGTCCTACAATTAATGTTGGCATTTGTGGTAGCCAAGAAAGGATGATCAAGGATAGCGGGAATTTGGCTCTTAGGATTTGGGACCGGTTCCGTGTCAATGACAACGAAATCAACCAGAAAGAAGAACTTATCAATTTTAATCAATACATCCTTAATAATACCCCGTGACTTTTTAATTGATCGGTTGGCTAGTTGTAAAACTACCGATGTCGGTTTTAAATCACCTAAGCCCAATTGAACATAAACCGAATAAGGAAGAAGATTCACACTTGCTCCTAAATAAAAAAGGGCCCGATTAATAACATGATCACCAATGGTGAATGAAGTAGTCGGTGAACCGGGGTCTTTGAATTTTGGGAGGGTGTTGTGTTACAAAATTGAGCTTACTTGCTTAGTCAAAACAATTTTCTTGGGTGCTTGGCTTTTGTTCTTCCTCTTAAGTGTGCAAAGATCTTTCAAAAATTTAGCATAGGCCGGAATTTGTCAAATTGCATCCAAGAGAAGAAGATTGATTTTCACTTGCCTAAACACATCAATTATTTTATTTGCCTTGTTTTATTGCTTTTCAAGAGGGGTGGATGCTTTCAAAGCATCCAAAAATAGAGCTTTAGGCTCAAAAACCTTTTCAAAATTGTTTTTGGAAACATTTTCAATAATGGATTTATTCACATGCAATGAAGGAGGAATAGGATGTGAGACGGGACGAGTGTCAACTTTTGGTTGCACCGGTTCACACTCTTTATTGGAAACACCTACTTGATTATCAAAAACTCTTTTACTTCTCAAAGTGGTCACCACATTCACATGTTCAAGTGTGTGACCTTCCGAAGAGGAATTGGTCTCCACAATAAATTGTTTCTTGGGTGGTGGATTCAAAGGCATTTTCCCTTTCTCTCCAGCATTCAATGTATTAGCTATTTGCCCGACTTGGGTTTCTAGCTTTGCAATCAATTGAGAATGAGAATGAAACAATTGGGTATTTGCCTCCAAAGTACCCAAAGTGTTCAAAACTTTCTCTTCAAATTCCTTGAGAATATGAAGATTGATTTGGAAAGTGAGAGTTTGAAAATTGGTTTCCATGTGATGCTTGATAAGATGAATGATAACCTTGGGAACCTTGGCCTTGCATTGGGGGCGGAATATACTTGCTATGGAAACCACTTTGGGGAGGGTTTGAGCCTTCCCTTTGGCTTTTCCAAGAGAAGTTTGGATGGTTTCTCCACCTGGGATTATAGTGAGTGCCATAGGGATTATTCCCATGGTTAACAAAAGAGGTATTCAATTGTTCATGATGTTCACTTTGCATATGTCCATGAGGACAATCGGAAGTAGAATGTAAAACACTAGAACAAGTCATGAATGATTCATTAGATGGATGATGAATATGATTAGAGGAGGAAGACACTTGATTCACCAAATTTTGGTTGGTCAAAAATTGATCAAACCTTTGGGATAAGGATTTCACTTCGGCGGCTATAGCATTAGAATTATCGACTTGATATATATCGACATTCTTCCTTCCACCTAAATTTCTACCATTTTTAGATGACAAAGATCGATGCATTGAATTCTCACTCATGCTCTCATATAAGCACCATACATCATCTTCGTGCCTATCAAGATAAGACCCACCATGGAAGCATCAACCATTCCTTTATAATTATTCGACAAACTTTCAAAGAAAAATTGAACCAATTGTCATTTAGGGATGTCATGGTGTGGACACTTCTTAAGCAAATAGTTCAATCGCTCCTTGCCTCATAAAATAATTCCCCATCCCCTTGTGAGAATTCACGAATTAAAGTTCTCATTGAATTGGTCTTTGACACCGGGTAGTACTTTTTCAAGAAGGTCTTTGGCTCCGGGTAGTACTTTTTCAAGAACTCTTATTACATCTCTGCCCAAGAAGTTATCGAAAAAGGCCTCAAATTGTTAAACCAGTATTTTTTTTTATTTTTTTATTTTTTATCTTTAAGGGTGAAAGGGAAGAGTTTAAGCCTCAAAACCTCTCCTAGCATATCTGTGTATTTCACGGTGGAACACACTTTAAGAAACTCATCCAAATGCTTGTAAGGTTCTTCACTTGGTAACCCATAGTAATTGGGAATCATTTGAATTGTTTCTGGTTTAATCTCATAATGGTGTGCTCTAAATGGAGGTAATTGAATGCATGTTGGTGCATTATACTCATTTGGCACATAATGATCTCTTAAACAAAGAGGAGGATTCGTAACCGGTCGCTCTACATAAGCACCGTGATTTACTTGAATAACGGGGGGTGGAGGTGGTACAAAAATTGGCCGAGGCATTCCCATTAGAACTTGGCCTTATTGTTGTGGAATGAAAGATCTTGGCATGCCTAATGGTACTTGAATGTTGTCATGATGCACATTAGGGTGAAGAATACCTTATTAGTTGATGTGACCAAGGTTCTCCACATGGTTCTCATTATGTTCCTCTATTGATAGAATGAAGTCACTAGAATTACCCCTTCCCCTAGGATTACGAACAACCGATTCAAGATTCAAATTAAGTGGGACAAGAGTAGGATTTGATGACCTACGACCATGCATGCACAATCAAAACAACAACTAGCAATAAGCAAGTAGCAATCACTTCTCTTCCGCAACAAATCAATCAACAAACCTCCACATACATTTTTCCCATACTCCCATGCTTTCAACAATAATTGCCTCCACGTGGGCTCACGATTTATCTAGGAAATTAAAACTTACCACCACGCAGGCCAACGATTTAATTAGAGAGAGAGTTAGAAAAGCTCACAAAGAGTCTTTAAGCAACTTCAATTCATTTTCAATTTTTCTTTTGCTTTGCCTTGCTTTGTAATTTTTATTTTTATTTTTAGCTTTTTATTCTTTTGCTTAACTTAGCTTGCTTGCTTCTTTGCTTTAGAATCCTTTTGCTTCACTTCTTTTAGCTCAATGCACCTAGTCAATGAAGAACAAACACAATAAGTAACCAAAATAAAATAAAAATAAAGAGAAGACCAAAAGAGTACTAATTCCTAATTGTTTCCAAAATACGGTGTTGCCAATCCCCGGTAATGGCGCCAAAACTTAGTGTATGTCAAGACCAAGTTGCACAAAAGTGTGTAGTGCATCCAAGTTTAAATTTTTTGAATGACACTACCACTACTAACTATTAATGTAGCTAGAGCAAGTAGGGATTGTCCCAAGGGAAGGGAAGCGTGTTTTGGAATCAATTGTTGGATTAGTAGATCGAATGATCAAATGATGGTTTGTTGGATGAATTATACTACAATTTAAACTAAATAAATGCAATGTAAAATAACTAAAACAAATGAGGTGTAGAGAATATGAGAAAGGAGTCTTGGGTCATAGAGTTCACCACTAAGCATTACCTTTCTAGACATTCAATATTTGATGGATTATGGGGATTGTGTGTTGTAAATGAAAGTGTGTGCCATTAATTGAAATATTAGCATAGATGGCTAAGTAAGCATACATTGTCTAGTCAATCTAGTGAATAGCACAACATATCAAATTAAGCCATTAATCCTTCCATAAACTCACGATTAATGCACACTCAACAAATTAGAAAAATACCACTCGTATTCATAAGCATGGAACATCAAACAACAAGAATGGATTGTCCACATATCTAAGAAAGTAAGGCAATTACACTACATCTAAGCTAGTGACATAAAAATTAAACTAATTAAACTAAGGAGGTGGCACAATCCATCAAGAAATAAGTATGAACTATCAAATAAACTACAAGAGTATCCCATTTAAGCACTCTGCATTGACCATCACTAGATTTATAATATCAACAAACATAGACATGCATCAATGTAACAAAATCAAGAGATAAACACATAAACATCCATTCTAGCATACATGGACATATAGATAGAATTAAATGATCAATTGGAAGTATTAAACTACACAAATCATGTAGAAACAAGATTTATATATAGAAGATGTCAAGACAAGAATTATAACGCAAATCCCCATTAATTACAAAACATCAAAATCTAGGAGGCATACTTAGGGCTATCTCTAGACCCAAGAGAATGGTTTAGGCACTCATTGATGTTGTCATCCAACCCTCAAGGGCTATCCCCATGATAGAGTTCATCCTCATCCTCTTGTGTTCTTGGTAAAAACCTTAGATGAGTGGAAAAACTTTCCTAAATTGTATATTTCTCTCCTTAATCTCTAGCCAGGTCTCTCTCTACCTAACCAACCTTTTTGCTAAAATTGACCAAATTCCTTATATAGGTAGCTCAAATATCACACCTAATGGTCAGACCTCGTGCACTAGGACCTCCAAATGATTGCAAGACGAACACACTTTCAATTTAGCTTAAAATCAATGTTGCACGCAATTTGAGGTAGTTCGATCGATCACATGGTTGCTATGATCGATCGAAGTAAGGCGGCAGATTTATTTGGATAAGGATAAGGGCTGAGATATTTATGGGAAAAGGACAAAAGTGGTAGGTGAGGAGAAGATCAAAAGGTTCGATTGATCAAAGGAAAGGTTAAATCGATCGAATATGAAATTTTTCTGAGGATAAGGACAAAGGGTTCGATCCATCATGGCATGGTTGGAATGATCGGAGTGCGATCGATCATGGCTCGGTTCGATCGATCATAAAAGTCTTCTTCACCACTTTGCTCCTTTCTTCTACTAGGCTTGAGATTGCTTTTTTTAATGCTCTAATTTAGCTGAATTGACTTATTTTGGGGATAAGTGCCTAAAAAGGGAAATAACATGAAATTAGACTAAAATGGAGAAATAAGATAGATAAAGGTCCTAGAACATTCAAGCTTAAATGGTTTAAATGCTCATTTTTTAGCGCTTATCAGTCTCCATCCCTTCAGTGCAAAAATCACTGCTGTTGTGGAGGGAAAAATCCCCACCAGCCGTAACATATCACATGGTACTAAAGTGCAATCCATTGCAAACTAAAACCACCTAGAGGCCCATTATCGATTGGGCGACCAATAACCAAAACTACATGTTAAGTAGGCCTAATTAGCAAAGGAAGCTCCGGTTGATATGAAAATGGTCAGCCTAATCACTGCAAGCCCGTAACTCCATAACGCCCGTTATAAAAAAAATAAGCACACGATCAGTATGCATAAATACCCATGTCTATAAAAAAAATGCCAGAAAATGGCTCTATGTAATTCTTTGAAAAAAGCTTATAAATAGAGCATGAATGAGAATGAAAAGATATCGAATTCCCATCATTGCTCTTCTCTTCAAAACTGTCTGTTGTTTCCTCTATATTTCGCGTATTTCTTTCCAATTTATTTCTTTAAGTGCTCGGGTGTGATAAATTGCACATATACTTTGGTGCCGTCTGTGGGAATTCGATACAAAAAGTCTATTTTCTATCCATTTCATGCAACATCATTCCAGAATGGCTACAAGATCAGACGCCACATAAGCACAGCAATAGGAAATTATGCAAAAAATGCGTGAAGAGATGCAAATGCAACTCGATGTCCTTCGACAAGCCAACTAATCGACAGATCGATTACAATTTATAAATCAACCCTTTTTGCAATAGCACAAATCATTGTAAAATAGGGCTATTGGTCGGGTAAGTCGAACCACTGGGACTGCTAGTTTATGGCAACCTAGGTGTCTAGAATCATTTTTAGAATGATGAAGGGGTATAGAGATTTGTTGGTTTGTCACTAAAATTATGAATTGAAAAATGCATAAAACAGTAATGCTAAGAAGTAAAGAGGCAAAGACAATTAAAAAGGGAACTAGGAAAGTGAATGCGCACTAAACCCAAACACATGCTAGATCAAGACTAAATTGGGGATAGACAATATAAATGATGGTCAAGAATTATATAGCAACACATGGTTGTCCTATAATCATCAAGAAGTTCATCAAATCAAAACAAGAATGATCCATCAAAAGTTTATACATTCAAACTACCTAAACTAGGGTGTAGCATCAAACATACTCTCTTAAGCAAAAGATCATCAAGCCTTAAATTAAATGATAAAGCACATGAAGCTAGGAATCAAGTATAAACCATCAAAGGGGATACCTAAGCAATGAACTATCAAGTTTCTCTATCAACATGCCATGGAAACCATTCATAATCTTATTTCCATTGTCACCATGAAAATGAAAGCATTATGATTAATATAAGAAACCATCTAAGACAAGATAATTAACTTACAACAATCATTTATAAACATTAGAATTCATTACAAGAGGTAATATGCTCTAGATTATGAAAAGACAAAAAATTATACATTATTATCCCCAAAATAGAGCTTAATCTAGAACATGATTACAAGGGAAGGCATCATCACCTCCCTAGATGGAGGTTTAGTTACCCATCACTGCAAGGAATGAAAAGGAAGAAGTAAGTCCACCCTCCAATTTTGCACCTCAAGGAAGCTAGAACACAAGACCTCAAGAACACCTCTCTCTCTCTCTCTCTCTAGAAACTTTACAAAAAATGTGAGATATATCTTTTACAATGTAACCACCCTCTATTATATCAACCTTAGCCTTCTATCTACTCCAAATTTGTGGTCCTAAAAGCCCTAGACAAGATTAGAGCAATCCCCTAAAAAAGGGGATAACATTTGGTGAAGAAAATGGAGGCCCATGCCTACTGGTCCACAGAACGGCGGGTGCCCGTAGGCGCAGGGTGGGCGCCCGAGGATGCACGAAGCTACTGGCCCTTTTGGCGGGCGCCCGCGGGTTTCTCACGGGCGCCCGCGGGTCATCCTCAACTCTGCGTACTTTTGGTAAAAAGGCCATAACTCCCTGCTACGAACTCCAAATGATGAACTGTTTGATGATTTGGAAAGATAACTCATAGATCTAAGCATGCTATGTTTTAATAGAAGTCCAGTTCTCAAGTTTGAAAGGTCGAAAATGAAGAGCAAAGTTGAACTTCACTGCTGCCAGGCTGTTCTGCACACCTTTGGTAAAAAGGCCATAACTCTTTACTCCGAACTCCAAATGAAAAACCGTTTAATGATTTGCAAAGCTAATTCAAAACTATAAGTATACAATGTTTTAATGGAAGTCCAATTCTTAAGTTTGTTGGGTCAAAACTGACAAGCAAAGTCAAACTCCATTGCTGCCAGGCTGTAAACTTCAGCATTGCACATTTTGATATTCAAGAACTCATCAAAACATCATTTTTATTCCTTTTTGGTAAACAAACCTGAAAATATATAAAAACATGCAATGGAAGATAATCTACATAAAATAATCAAATAATGGACTTAACTAATGCAAATAAGGGCGCTTGAATATGCAATATTCGGTGCTTATCACCAACGAAGCTAGTACTGAACAGATGAACGCAGTAAAACAGGCTTATGAAGCCAATATAGTTTAAATCAACACTTTACGCCAGGAAAATGAAGGACGTTGAGGTAATGCTCGGCAGAATGATCCACCGAACGACCCTCAGCCCAAGCGTTAGAATGAAGATCCTCCTCTGGCGCCAGGTCTCAATACTCCTCTTTAGTAGAGGGTTCCATGGCAATAATTTGATGGAACATCAGACGATGCCAAGGATACAGCAAGCCAATCCCGTATCTCAGGGAACTCCGCTATGGGAGGGCCTCAAACTACCAAGGTCCCACCTTCAGATGATATCGATTCAGGTAAAAAGGAGGCGTGGGTTCCTCAACAACCATCATCAGGGAATGATTTCATTGCCAAGCTCTAAAAGGAAATGGACGAGCGAATCAAAGGGCTGTAGGCCCAAATACCTGAAGATATGGCAAGAGAATTCACTTCATCAATAGTGAAGATTTCTTTTACGGATGAGATAGAATGGCTTGCGAGACCCAAGAAGTTTACAATGCCAAAGTTCATCAAGTTCAATGGAACTTGAGACCCTCTCCAATATCTAAACCATTACACTCAGGAAATAACACTAGAGGCGCACAACGATCCGTTCATGTGTAAGATATTCCCATCCAGTTTGACGGGGGTAGCCCTGGAATGGTTCAAAAATCGCCCATGCAAGTCAATCCCAAACTTTGACTCACTATGCATCGTGTTTCTTACCTATTACTGTGGGAACAAGAAACAGAAAAAGCCCATTGCTAGTCTTTTCACGATTCGACAGATGAAGGGAGAGGGCTTGCAAACATTCCTCATTCAATTTAGCATGGAGTCCTCTGGTATTCCAAATTGCAATCAAGTCACGGCCATAGAAGCATTCAAGATAGCCATGGTGAAAGGTTTGCATTTTTATTCTTCTCTGGTGAAGAAAACTCTGACTAACATGTCAGAGTTGAATTCACGAGCACAAATCTATATCAAAATCGAAGAAAATGGAGTAACCAGACAGCAAAGGGCAACTCTGGTCATTATGGAGAGCCAATCGAGGGAACGATCGAGCACCTCAAGGGTCCAATGAAAACTCCCGAGCATCAAGGGAAGAGCCACTGAAAAGAAATCTTGAACAGTTGAAAAGGTCACACCTCTCATAGTGACACTGGCCAGATTGTATCGAGAGACTAAGAATAGAAACATTTTTTAGATCCTTTCACCAATTAGACAACCGATTGAGCAAAGAGACCAAAGTAAACATTATGCGGTCCATAGTGATTTTTGCCACTTAACCAATGATTGCAGAAGTCTAAGAAGGTAAGTAGAAGCGCTAATAGACAAAGGTGAATTGGCCGACTATCTGATTAACCGGGACAACCAAGGCAACTTGAACGAACTTGGCTAACTTCAAAGGCTGTGATGGATAACTATCCCGTTCGAGTAATTAATACGATTCATGGTCGTTTAGAAGAGGATGAACAACCAGAGAATTCATATAGGATTCAGCTCAAGCTAACCTATAAGTTTTGAAGAATTGGCGAAATCAATGCTGTTGGCCGCAAATTCAGTCCTACATAGGTTTCCTTCCATGAAGGAGATCTCAGGAGGGTATAACATCTACATGAAGACCCATTAGTGATCAGTCTACTAGTGGCCAATTGCCTAGTTAGACGTGTACTGATTGATCCTGGCAGCAGCGCCAACATCATAATGAAGTGGACTTTTAATCAACTGAAGTTAGCCACAGATCAGATTCGCCCCACCGGAAACCCCTTGGTAGGATTTGATGGAAAAAGAGTAGAGCCCTTAGGTGTAATCACACTATCAGTCACTGCGGCCAAAAGATCTCTGAAAGAGAACTTTGTGATTATGGATATCCATCCAACTTATAACTTATTAATGGGCCGAGGGTGGATCCACCGTATGGAAGGAGTCCCATCAACTCTACATCAAGTCATGAGGTGCGTTAGCCCAAATGGGCAGGAGATCATCGATATTTGGGGGGATCAAGTGGCGGTAAAAGAATGCTATAACACAATGATTTGTCCAACTGACAAGGGTAAGCAATTGCTGAAACAACAATTACCAAGCTCCTCCTCTCCCGAGGAGAATAAGGAGCCAGGAGAGGAGCACTTGACCGAAGAACCCCTAGAGGCCATGTAGATAGTCACAGGGGATGAGCACAAGCTAACCTACATAGAGACGCTCCAGTCAGCCTAGGAAAGGAAGAGCCGATAAAAATTTAGAATACCGATATCTTCGCTTGAAATCACTAGGATATGCCAGGAATCAACCCACAGATAGCCTGTCACAGCCTAAATGTAGACCTAAGCCATCACCTGGTGAAACAAAATTAGAAATGGTTCGCCCCTGAAAGTAACAAAATTATCGCTAAGAGGTCGATCGACTTTTGGAGGCAGGATTCATTAGAGAAGTCCAGTACCCTCAATGGTTATCGAACGTAGTGATAGTCCAGAAAAAGAATGGCAAATAGAGAGTATGCATCGACTTCACTAACCTACACAAGGCTTACCCAAAAAAAAGCTTCCCACTTCCCAAAATCGATCAGATGGTGGACGCTACGACGGGGTATGAGAAACTAACTTTCCTTGAGGCTTATTTAGGTTATAACCAGATCCCGATGAACCCTTCAGATAAAGAGAATATTTCTTTCATTACCAAACGTGGGACCTACTGTTACAAAGTAATGCCCTTCGAATTAAAGAACGAAGGGACAACTTATCAATGGCTAATCAATAAAATGTTTGAAAAACAGATCGGCCGAACAGTTGAGGCTTACATAGACAATATGGTTGTAAAAAGCAAGGACAAGAAAGATCATTGGCAACATCTGCAAGATGTATTCGACACCCTCAGAGAGAATAAAATAATGTTAAATCCAGCAAAGTGTTCATTCGGGGTGTCTTTAGGCTAGTTCCTCAGCCATCTGGGGAACAAGAGAGGGATAGAGGCAAGCCCCACCTAGTTGACAAAACTGCTACAGAACAAATAACCTCGAACCATGACAGAAGTCCAAATCCTCACTGGGAGAATAGCAGCTCTCAGCCGTTTTATATCCAGATTGTCAGACAAATGCAAGCCCTTCTTCGATGTAATCGAGGTGAGAAAAGGAGATATTTGGGGGGGTAGAACAACGAGAAGCTCTCATAAAACTCAAGGGGTACATGACGAACCCTCCAATTTTATCTGCCCCAGAACCCAAAGAACCATTGTATCTTTATCTAGCAGTATCCCAATTGGCGACCAGTTCGGCTCTAGTAAGAGAAGTGGGAAAAAAGTAATACCCAGTCTTTTATTCCAACAAGACTATGACTAACGCAGAGAGCAGATACTCAATGAAAGAAAAAATCATCCTTGCTTTTATCCATCCTAAAAGAAAGCTTTGGCATTACTTCAAGGCTCATCGGATAATAGTCCCCACAACATATCCGATTAGAGCAATTCTCAGTAAGCCAGATATTTCGGGTCGGATTACCAAATGGGCAATTGAGTTAAGATCCTTTGACATTCGGTACGAATCATGCAATACGAAGAAGGGGCAAGTGGTAGCAGATTTTCTCTTAGACACTGACCCAGGAGAAGAGTAAGAAATTATAAAAAACCCCTACTGGGAGTTATATGTCGATGGTTCCTCGAGCCAGAACGGAGTTGGGGCGGGTTTGGAAATAAGAATTCCCGAGGGGACCAAACTCTAGCAATCAATCCAACTAGAATTCCCAGGCACAAAAAATAAAGTAGAATATGAAGCACTGCTAGCAGGGCTTAGGCTGGCCAAGGAACTCTAGGTAAAATACATTCATGCTTATAGTGATTCACAGCTCGTCACCAGACAGGGGACAGGAGAATATGTCCCTAGAGAAGAAAGAATGTGTGCTTACCGAGAGGAAGTTGAAAAACTAGCAAATTTAAAGTATTTTGACACGATTGAAATCCGGTAAATCCTAAGGGAAGAAAACTCGATCGCCGACCGTCTGGCTTACGTGGCATCCATTGTGGACAAATCATTAACCAGAGTCATTCCTATTGATGTCTTGGATACACCGAGTATCACAAGAGGGGTACACGCACTAGTCATTCCATGGGAGTCAAGCTGGATAGATCCTACATTAGCTTACCTTAAAATAGGAGAACTCCCCAATTCTAAAGAAGCAGCGCGGCAGCTAAGGATAAAAGCTACCAAATACTCAGTTGTAGGAGGGCAGCTCTTCAGGCATTCACATTTTAGGCCTTACCTCAAATGCCTAACTCCCACAGAGTCCGGAGAAGTTTTAAAGCAGCTGCACGAAGGGGAATGCGGGAATCACTCTAGAGGTAGATCACTAGCTCACAAAGCTCTGACTCATGGCTACATTTACCCCTACATGGCAAGGGAAGCCGAAGAGTACTCCTGAAGATGCAACAAGTGCCAAAGGTACGCCCCCTTCGTCCATCAACCCCCAAAAAAGATACACTCCATGGGTAGCCCATGGCCATTCGCCCAATGGGGAATGGATTTAATAGGACCTCTACCACCGGCCGCATCACAGAAAAGGTACGTCCTATTAGCCACCAGCTATTTCACTAAATGGGTAGAGGCAGAAGCATATACGAGTGTAATTACCGTCCAAGTGAGAAAGTTCATCTGGAACAATCTAATATGCAGATTCGGAATACCAAAATCCATCATTATGGATAATGGTTCAAATCTGAATAATCAGTACACTCAGCGTTTCTTTGACAAATACAGGACAAATCTAAAAATGTCAGTTGTATACCACCCACAAGGCAATGAGCAATCAGAAATAACTAATAGGACAATCTTTCCCTGCATAAAAAAGAAGCTCGAAGACAAGAAGGGAAAATGGTTGGACGAATTGCCAAATGTCCTATGGGCATACAGAACTACTCCGAGATGCCCTACAGGCGAAACTCTTTTCTCTTTAGCCCACGGAACCGAAACCATAATCCCTACCGAAATGGTAGCACCTACCATTCGAAGCTTAGCTTGGGAACAGAGATCAAATAATCAACTTCTAGAACACAATTTGGATCTCTTGGAGGAAAAAAGAGAAACAACCGCTATTCGGCTAGCTGCCTATCAACAGAAGATAGCAAATAGTTACTACAAAAGAGTCAGACGTAGCAGTTTTAATCTAGGAGACCTAGTGTTCCTGAAGTCAGAAAAGTATGTTGGTAAATTGGAACCCAATTGGGAAGGCCCATACCAAATCTCATATGTGATTGGAAAAGGAGCTTACAGACTACAGCACTTGGATGGTACTGAAATGGCCAAACCAAGGACTACATTGAATTTAAAAAGGTACTTCAATAAAGTAATCGTACAATGTTTTCCAGTACTTTATTTTTGCGAATGAATAAAGTTACCTTTTTTTTTTTTTTTTGGAAGTCCCATATCGGATAAAAACAAAACTTCTAGTTGTTATTTAAGATAAAACAATACAGAAATCTAAACAGTGGAGTGGACCCCAGATACTTGGGACCCATAATGGGACCCACTATCAAGGGTCTCCACTTCACACCTTTTTTGCCTTATTGTAGAAAGATAAAACTTCTTCACCGACAAGTAATAATGTCCCACATCGCTTAAAAGATATACTTATATACTTTTCTTATAAGATTACCCAATTTACTTACATATCAGTGAGTGGGACCCATTGACGACATCGAAATGCCCCATTATCAGAGTTCTGCACACACTCCCCACATCTTTTTCAAACGAAAAGTGTTTCCCTGTTCTTAGAACTCAGGGTCCCACATTGACGGTCCTTGGTCAAAATAACTCTTGGGCTTCTATGCCCTTGGAACACTAAACTTCAATGCAACTTTCTGTGCTTTCAAGTTAGTAGACAAACCATAGAAATGTTCAGCATCAAGTAAAGACTTAACTTCATCAAATTCGTGGTTTACACACTCCTTTACAACACACACTTCTTCATGTTGGTCCATTGAATTCGGGGTTGGGTTAAAGATGTTCAACTTCATTTTCATATGGCCAAATGAGATTTTCATTATCCCCGTCCTACAATTGATGTTGGCATTTGAAGTTGCAAGAATGGACGGCCAAGGATAACGGGAATTTGGCTCTTGGGATTTGGAACCGTTTCCGTGTCTATGACAACAAAATCGACCGGGAAGAAGAACTTATCAATTTTAATTAAAACATCCTTAATGATACCCCAGGGCTTTTTGATTGATCGGTCGGCAAGTTGTAAAACTACCGACGTCGGTTTCAAATCTCCTAAGCTCAATTTGACATACATTGAGCATATAAGAAGGTTAACACTTGCTCCTAAGTCTAAGAGAGCCCAATTGATGACATGGTCACCAATAATGCAAGAAGTAGTAGGTGAACCAGGGTCTTTGAACTTTGGGAGAGTGTTATGTTGCAAAATAGAGCTCACTTGCTCAGTCAAGACCACTTTTTTTGGTGCTTGGCTTTTGTTGTTCCTCTTTTGGGTGCAAAGATCTTTTAAGAACTTGGCATAAGCCGGAATTTACTTAATTGCATCCAAAAGCGGGAGATTAATCTTCACTTGCCTAAACATTTCAATGATTTCGTTGGTCTTGGTCTTTTGTTTGTTAAGATAAATGGATCCTTTCAAGGCATCCAGAAATGGAGCTCTTAGCTCAAAAGCTTTTTCAAAATCTTTCTTTGAAACATCATCAACACAAGAATTTTTCAAGTCCTTTTTCAAATCATGCTTTCATTAATCTTTCAAATCATTTTCAATGCTTTCTCAACATAATGATCATGCGTGTGTAATGAAGGAGGAATAAAATGTGAAACGGGACGGGTGTCAACTTTTGGTTGCACCAGTTCACTCTTTTCATTGGACATACCTACTTGGTTGTCCACAATCTTCCCATTTCTCAAGGTTATCACTGGATTGACATGCTCAATTGTGGGACCTTTTGATGAGGAATGAGTCTCCACAATAAATTGTTGCTTTGGTGGGGCATTCAAAGGCATTTTCCCTTTTCTCTCTAGCATTTAAAGTACTAGCTATTTACCCTACTTAGGTTTCTAGCTTAGCAATGTATTGAGAATGAGAATGAAGCAATTGAGTGTTGTCTCTAAAGTGCCTAAAGCGGTCAAAGCTTTTTCTTCAAAAGCGGGACTCTTAGAGTTTCCTTGAGAATATGATTGATTTGGAAAATGAGAATTAGAGAATTGGTTTCCATGTGATTGATATGATGATGATCTAAAACCTTGGGAACCTTAGCTTTGCATTGGAGGTGGAACATACTTCCTTTGAAAACCACCTTGGGGAGGGTTTGAGCCTCCCCTTGGCTTTTCCAAGAGAAATTCGGATGGTTCCTCCAACCTGGATTATAATGATTGCCAAAGAAATTATTCCCTTGGTTAGCAAAAATGGCATTTGCTTACTCATGGTTGTCATTTTGCAAATGTCCATGGGGACAATTGGAAGTAGAATGTAACACTCTAGGACAAGTCATGCATGATTCATTAGATGCATGATGATGAACATGATTAGGGGAGGAAGGCATTTGATTCGCCAAAGTTTGGTTGATAAAAAATTGATCAAATCTTTGAGATAAGGATTTCATCTCGGCGGCTATATCATTAGAGTTGTCAACTTGATACAAGCCAACATTCTTCCTTCCACCTAGATTTCTACCATTTTTAGAAGACAAAGATCTATGCATGGAGTTTTCACTCATATTTTCATACAATTGCCACACATCATTTTCATGCTTATCAAGATAAGAACCACCCATAGATGCATCAACCATACCCTTGTGATTATCCGGTAAACTTTCAAAGAAATATTGAACTAATTGCCACTTAGGTATGTCATGATGTGGGCACTTTCTAAGCAAGTCATTGAATCTTTCGCATGCCTCATGAAACATTTCTCCATCCCTTTGAGAAAATTCACTAATGGAAGTTCTCATGGCATTGGTTTTTGATAACCGGGTAGTACTTCTTCAAGGACTCTTGTTGCATTTCTGCCCAAGAAGTTATCGAAAAAGGCCTAAGATTGTTAAACCAATATTTTGCCTTGTCTTTGAGGTTAAAAGGAAAAAGTTTGAGTCTTAACACTTCTTTTGGCATGTCCGTGTATTTCACGGTGGAACACACTTCAAGAAACTCATCCAAATGCTTATAGGGTTCTTCACTTGGAAGTCCATGATAGTTAGGAAGCATTTGAATGATTTATGGTTTGATTTCATAGTGATGTACTTTAAATGGAGGTAATTGAATACAAGTGGGTGCATTATATTCATTAGGCACATAATGGTCTCTTAAAGCAAGAGGGGGATTTACAACCGGTGGTGCTACTCGAACACCGTAGTTAGCTTGAACCATAGGAGGTTGTGGAGCAAAGATTGGTTAAGGCATTCCCAATGGAATTTGGCCTTGTTGTTGTAGTGGAATAAATGGTCTAGGCATGCCTAATGGTACTTGGATGTTTTCATGATGCACATTAGGGTGGAGAATGCCTTGTTGGTTTATGTAACCAAGGTCCTCCACATGGTCATTGTTTTGCTCCTCCATTGATGAAATGGAGTGATGAGAACTACCTCTTCCCTTAGGATTACGAACAACCGATTCAAGATGAAAATTAAGAGGGACAAGAGTAGAATTTAATGACCTATGACCATGCATGCACTAACAAAACAAATAACAAGAAATAAGCAAGTAACAAACACTTCGCCCCCACAACAAATCAACAAATCTTCACATACAATGATCCCATACTCCCATGCTTTAACAATATGCAAAGAAAAGTAAATTGCCTCCACGCGGGCTCACGATCTATCTAAGAATGTAAAAATAAGCCTCCACGCGGGCCGACGATTTAACTAGAGCTTGAGTTAGAAAGATCTCACAAAGGGTCCTTAAGCAACTTCAATATATTTTTAATTTTTCGCTTAGCTTTGCAATTTTTAGATTTTTAGCCTTTTTGCCTTACTTAGCTCCTTGCTTTGAGTTCTCCTTTACTCAACTTCCTTCACTCAATGCACCTAGTCAATCAAGAACAAACACAATAAGTAATTAAGAAAAAAATAAAGAAAAGACACGATCAAAAGAGTATTAGTTCCTATTTGTTTCCAAAACACGGCATTGCCAATTAAATCCCCGGCAACGGTGCCAAAAACTTAGTGGTTTGAGCCACGGTTCACCAAAAGTTTGCAAAGAGATGAACTAAGAGTATGAGTTTGCAATGTGGCCATGTTTTAAATTTATAAAAGCCACTACTACCTCTAACTAAAAATATAGCTAGGGTGAGTAGGGATCGTCCCAAAGGATTGTGGGTGCCTTTGCAATGGAAACAATATATAGGGTTAGTAGGTTGAGTGATCGAAGAATGGTTGGATTGATTGATTAAGCTATTATGCAAATGAAATTAAAGTAAACAAAATTCATTGATTAATAAAGTAGAGAAAGATATTGAGGGGAAGACTTGGGTACTAAAGCTCACCACTAAGCTTGATTTTACTAGATACTAGCAATTGTATGTTAATGGGGAAATTGACTTGTAACTTGTGTGTGTGTGACATTAATTGAAACTAGACATGGATGGCAAATAAGCATAGATTGTCAAGCCAAATCAAATGAAAAACACAGCCTATCAAATGAGACCAAAATCCATTCAATGAAACCACAATTTATGCACACACAACTATCTAGAAACATACATCTAATGCATTCATAAGTATGGAACACCAAGGAACAAGAGTAGATTGTCCACCTATCTATTAGGCTCGAGCACCCTTTATTCAAGCTTGAGCCTAAAGGTACAAGGCTCGAGCTTTAATGCCTTATCGACTTTTCTTTTCTGACTTGTAAGGCTTGAACCTCAAGACTTGGGCTCGAGCTTTAGATCTTGAGTTCCTCTAAACTTCACCATTTAAACTCTCAGCTTACTCTGAATGATCGGCAACGACTCTGTATGCTTTGATATCATCATAAAGTCCCTGTTTTAACCATTTCTCTGGGAAAGTACCTACAAACACACATTAAACATAAATCAGTCCAATAATAGATAGAAGTATCACTTTATGCTGCAACTTATGTCTATTTAGGGGCTCGAATATGCAAATATTCAGTGCTCATCAGCTTACCTACTACTTCTTGCATCATTGGTGACCATGTCATTAACCGGGCTCTTCTTGATTTAGGAGCAAGTGTGAACTTTCTTCCATATTCAGTGTATGTTAAATTGGGCTTAGGTGATTTAAAACCGACGTCGGTAGTTTTGCAACTAACCGACCGATCTATAAAAAAGCCCAGGGATATAATTAAGGATGTTTTGATCAAAATTGATAAGTTTTTCTTTCCGGTCGATTTCGTAATCATCGACACGGAACCGGTCCCCAATTCCAAGAGCTAAATTCCCGTTATCCTTGGTCATCCTTTCTTGGCAACCGCTAATGCCAACATTAATTGTAGGACGGGAATAATGAAATTTTCATTTGGCCACATGAAGGTAAAGTTGAACATTTTTAATCCAACCCCGAGTTCAATTGACAAGCATGAAGAAGTGTGCGTTGTTGAGAAATGTCTTGAAAATAAATTTGCCAAAACTGAATCTTTGTGTGATGTTGAAACTTCCAATGGTTTGCTTTCCAAAAAGACTTCAAAGAAAAATGCTTTCACATTAAGTCTTACAAAGGTATGGAAGCCCAAAAATTGCTTTGAATAAGGACCGTCAATTCCTTTTGAATCAAATCCAACAAGTTCCTTAGAGAAAAGTTTGTTGGGTAGGGTTCAAAATTCCACTCACCCTGTTAAGTAGGGAATGCATAACAAGATTTTTGATCTGGGCTACAAGAGCCCAACGTCTTGCTAGAGATGTCAAAGACTAGTGGGATTTGTAGGGTTTACAACCCTATCCCTCCCTCATTTCTATTTTACTTTCATTTCTTACGTCATCAAGATATTCTTGGGTCATACACATTGTTTGAGACTTTGATTGGGAATGGATGCGTTTTCATCTTCAAATTAGGTATTTAGTGTATGTTCGATCGATCGAACACCATCTTTGCATACAATCATCTCTCTGATCCATTGTGCGAAAATTCTCTGCATATTTCATCTCTTTGTGTATTGTGCGAACATTCCCTCAGATCGATCCACGAATTCCTCGATTGATCCAGTTTTCCCTTGGATCGATCTCAGTTCTATACTTAGAAAAAATTTTGAACTCAGAAAAAATCACTCCTCTATATATCGTTCGAAGATTTCTGCAGGCTTTTACCTGTTGGATCAATCGAGTTTCGATCGATCAATCTTCGATCGATTTGTGTGTTCTATTTGACTTTGACTTTTTGAATTTCAAATTTCAAAATTCAAATTTTAAAAAAAAATCTAAAAAGATTTTTAATTTTCAAAAATTAAAAAATTTTCAAAAATATTTTGTCGTTTTGCAGGTTCGATCAATCTAAGTACCTTCATGATCGATATGTGTTCGATCGATCTAATCACACATGTGATCGATCGAACATATTGGGGACAGTTTTAATAAACAGACCCAAGGGTCATTTGGATCAATTTCAACAATGATCCAAAGCCCTTGCCTTCTCTCTCGACACTTTTCTTCATCTTCCCCATCTCCGGCAAACCTTCCGCGACCTTTCTATCTTCACTCTTCATCTTAGATCAATCTCCTCTCATCTCATCTCTCTCGCTCCACTTCTCTCCTCTATTTGTGGTAAGTTTTTAGTTTTCCTTTTTATTTTTCAATTTGTTTCAAGCTATTTCATCTTGTCATGCTTATATTAGAGCTTTCCATGTTTATTTGTTGCCATTTTTGAAGCTTCCAAGCATGTGTCTATATATGTATATATGGTTTGTTTTCGAATTCGATTTCGGGGGTCACGTGCCGATTCAAGTGACCATTATTACTTTGTTGAGGTGTATAAGGGGTCACAAGCACATTTGGATGCTCCCGTGCTGTCCACGTCACAGATCTGTGACTGTTCATATTTTTCCACAAGTTCGATCGATCACACTAGTACCATGATCGATCATAGTATGATCAATCCAACTCATGTCATGATCGATCCAACTTGGATTGATCCCCTCTTTTTCATGATCGATGGAACTTCCCTATTTTTGCCTATTGATGCCCCTGCACCCTCATTTGTGTTCATGCTATTATATTATTGCCCAATGTTTGTGTTTTCCACTATGTATGCATTCCATACTTATCATGTCTAGCATGTTTCACATATTTGAACATTCACTGTCTATACTTGGCTGCATTATCACTTGCATAGATTCATGTATTTTATTCTGAGTTGTCTATCTTCATCAGATAAACATATTTCTATCTGTTGTGCTATTATTTCTATTTCCTGTTATTGACTATATTTGTAAGCAATTTTTTCTTTTTTGCAGGCCATGACTCGGTACAAGACCACAGCCCACTGGACATATGACCGTAGGGTCCGGCAGCGAGTAGAGGAGCCTGAGAAGCCAGCTCCAGCTCAGTCCGAGCGTTCCTCTACATCTGCCTCTACATCTTCATCAGCTCAGGAGGCCAAGCACATGCCACCTCCTTCACCACCACCGGCACAGCTCGGCATGGTCCGTGATAGGGTTGAGCACAAATATTCATGTCTTTCAGTGGATCATGAGTCAATCTTTGATGAGACAATCTTTGCTTGGTCGGCCACAACCAAGTGGCCTATAACGAGATTTTTCGGCCCAACATTTCTCCTATCCTGCCCCAATGACCAATCCAGTTTACCCGAGGCTCGTCCAGTTGTTCTACCAGAATCTCCGGCCGGCCCTGAGTAACTTAGCAGAGTTGCAGACCACTATTGATGGGCATCTTATCCGCATTACCGTTGAGACTTTGTCGATAGCTTCCCAATGCCCATATATCTGCCCTTCAGGCATTGACTACCCTGTCCTCCAAAGGCCCTCAGATGCAGACATGGCCACAGCTCTTAATGGCCCTACTAGTGCCGGTGACACATTCACCACCAGGACCTACATGCTCGACTGCCTATGGTTCTTTGATTCAGTTTTATACCGAAATGTTTTTATAGATTCAGTGGCGGTTAAACTTTTTGGCAGCCTTATATGCTTTCTATACAGGCCACTGGTTCTCAGTCTCAGCACTCTATTGGAGTGTTATGATGAAGCTATACACAGACTACATCAGCAAGACCCGGCCCAAGCAGGCCAAGTTCCTCCCCTTTGCGCACTTGATTACTCAGATTCTCCGGGACCAGCATTATCCTTTTCACCCAGAGGAGCATCTTGAGACTGGGGCTTGCCAGGGACTTGCCACTATGGCAAAAAGGACTGGAATAAGAGCTACAATGCTCTTATTAAGAGTCTTGAGGAGGAGGCAGTCTTGGCGGTTGAGAAGGCAGAGGAGGAGGAGGCAGCAGCAGCAGCAGCAGCCGAGCATCCGGCAGACGAACCAATGGCTGAGGGCATATTCATGGACATCGACTTGGAGCAGGAGCCTCTAGAGAAGTCAGTATATCACTCTCCAGTGGGGTCACTACTTCATTCTCAAGAGCCGAGTCAGGATGAACATCAGTTTCCTGATCCCACCATTCCTGACGCTCCAATTCAGACACCCAGCTTGGGGAGCGTATCCAGACACTAGACGATGCGGTCGTCTCCCTCTGAGCAGATGTGGTCGCTCTCAACACTGATATGACTATCCTCCGCACGGATGTGCTAACTGCACTGCAGAGTATTTCCAGAGATATCCGGGGTTCACACCTCCTAGACTGACTTCCTCTGCCTGACCTTTTTCTTTCTCATTACTATATATGACTGTATTTTTAGACTAATACTGTGATACTATTATTCCATTTTTGCGGCCAGTCTGTTGGCCCGATACTCTGATGTACTTTATACTATTTTTTTTTTTTTAATTTTTCTTATTTATTCATGCTATTTTGGATGTCTCGCTTTTATATTGATATATCTGTAAATGCTTGACTCCATTATCAGGTGCATCCCAGTGACTTCAGTGAGAAAGTGCTGCCCAAATTTTTCGGGACCACCCTTATTCCTCCCTCTCTTTATTTCATTTCCTATCCCACTTACGCTTGCATGCCCACTGTGCACCATTATTATCCCATTTGTTATCTGATGAGGTTTTATCTAGTGCCATCTTTTCAGGACCATAGTTAATTCCAAGTTTGGGGCGGTTATACCACCCACATCAGACACTTATGTCCCGACCATTCATCACCATAGTTGCACTGGTATACACTTTCCTCTTTTTTTGTTCTCTTTGCACATTGAGGACACTGTGCCATTTAAGTTTGGGGGTAATGTGTGTTCTTTACAGTATTTGCATTCAATTCAATATTTTGAGCATGACTTGTGTATTTGAGGGATTTTCTATGATTGGTCCATGACTAACTATGATTTTGATCTTTTAAGGACTATATTGCTTAGAATTTAAAAATTGCTTGACTTGAGAATCCAATATTCCTTGTATGCCTTGTGAATGCCATTTAGGAGTAAATTTTTCAAAAAATTGATATCTTGCTTGCATTTGTGGTCCACGTCATATTGATTTTGTGATTATTTTGATATTCACTTTAGGATTTTACACTAGCACAGACGCACACTAGCATTCATTTGTGGGGTACATGCTTTGTTGAATATTGATTTGGTTATATTCCAATTGAGCTAGCAGTGTATTGAAAGTTTTCATTCTTGACAAAAGTGGATAACAATCCTTTTTCATTGAGTAGTCGGGATTCTAGCCTCATCAAGCACTAAATTTCTCCCGCCGAAAGGTGGAGGGCCCAAACTCTAGGTTAATAACTTACTACAAAAAAAAAAAAAAAGGAAGTTGTTGCAAAAGCAAATAAAAAAATGAGGACTTCTCCCAAAAGGTGGGAAGTGAGAAATGATTAGATGGAGGTTGTTTTGATTTGTAACCTAGTTGATTTGAGTTTGTAAGTCCTTAGGGGCCGTCCGGTTTGGGAGTCATTGACTTAACGCTCGACCTCATGGATTGCTAGAAAGCTTAATAGATCAACACATTACACTATGCTTCCATATTTGATCCTTAGGATTAGAAAAAATAAAAATAAAAATAAAAATAAAAAAATAAATAAAATCGAGTGAAAAGAGTAAACGCACCTAGATCAATAAAGCTTTAATAAAAAGTCCATTATTTGTCTTAATGATCGGTATTAGATTTGTGTGCTAGTTTAAGGGTAAGGATGTGATCATTTTTTTAGTTGACTTAGATAGCAACATATTTTATGCCGGTTCACTTAAAAAGGATTCTAGAGTTGTCTTGATTTGTATGATCATTGTCTTAATGTGTGAAGGACCATATTTGCTTGCTTGATGTTGAAATTTTGGGAGATTGCTTGGAAATGATTGAAAAATTGTATACTTGAGGTAGTTTTCTCCCAATGCTTGTTTGGAATATTGGTGCCTCTTTAGAGAGAAAGAGTTTAATGTTTGTGGGTATCATTTCTGGAAACCCTCAAGAGACTTCACTTGTCCACTAGGGGTGACCTAGGGGTTTAAAAGGCTTGTTACATATGCTAAATGAAATCGTGTTCTCTACGAAAATGGCATTATCCATTTATTATTTTCTAGTTCATAGTTGTTTAGTTGTTCATTTCTTTATTTCCCTTGTAGTTCATTGCTAGGGACTAAGTTTGGGGGTGTGATAAGTGCAGAAAAATGCACATTTAAATTCCTTAAGCTTGAATATTCTAGTACCTTATTCTATCTTATTTTGCCATTTTAGTCTAATTTCATGTTATTTCCCTTTTTAGGCACTTATCCCTAAATAAATTAATTCAGCTGAACTAGAGTATAAAAGATGCAATCTCAAGCTTAGTAGAAGAAAGGAGTAAAGTGGAGGCAAAGTTGTGTAAAACAGCATTCTTTGATCAATCGAACTCAAGCTCCGATCGATCACACAGTGATCGTTCCAACTATGCCAAGATGGATCGAACCTTTTGTCCTTATCCTCAGCAAAGTATCTTCTTCGATCAATCCAACATTTCCTTCAATCGATCCAACCCCTTTGATCTTATCCTCACCTATCACTTTTGTCATTTCCCCAAAATATCTCAGCTTTGTCTTTATTCCAAAAAGGCGCCGCCTTAGTTCGATCGATCCATGCAACCTTGTGATCGATTGAATTGCCTTAAGTTGCGTGAAAATTTGATTTCAAGCCAAATTAAATGTGTGCTCATGGTGCAATCATTTGGAAGTCCTAGTGTATGCACGAGGACTTACCTTGGGTGTGACCTTTGAGCTACCTATAAGGATCTTGGCTTTTTTGAGTAAAAGAGGTTAGTTAGTGAGAGAGATTTGGTTAGAGATTAGAGAGAGAAATATACAAATTGAGAAAGTTCTTCCTCTTATCTAGGGTTTTTACCAAGGAGAAAAATGAGCTCTACCATGGAGATAGCCCTTGAGGGTTAGATGACAACATCAATGAGTGGCGAAACCATCTCTTGGGACTAGAGATAGCCCTAAGCATGCCTCCTAAACTTTAATGTTTTGTAATTAATGGGGATTAGTGTTGTATTTCTTGTCTTGACTTTTGATATATATAAATCTTGTTTCTACAATGATTTGTATAGTTTAATACTTCCAATTGATCATTTAATTCTATTCATTTGTTTATGTATGCTAAAATGGATGTTTATGTGTTTATCTCTAGATTTTGTGACATTGATGCATGTCTATGTGTGTTGATATTATGAATCTAGTAATGGTCAATGTATGGTGCTTAAATGGAATACTCTTTTAGTTAATTTGATGGTTCATGCTTATTTCTTGATGGATTGTGCCACAATCTTAGTTTAATTAGTTTAATTTTTATGTCACTAGCTTAATTGTAGTGTAGTTGTTTTACTTTCTTAGGTAGGTAGACAATTTATTCTTATTGTTTGATATTCCATACTTATGAATGCAAGTAGTATATTTCTATAATTTGTTGAGTGTGCATTGATTGTGGGCTTATGGAGTGATTAATGGCTTAATTTGATATGTTGTGCTATTCACTAGATTGGTTAGACAATGTATGCTTACTTAGTCATCCATGCTAATATTTCAATCAATGGCACACACTTTCATTTACAATACATAATCCCCCCAATCCGTCAAATATTGAATATCTAGGAAGGCAATGCTTAGTGGTGAACTCTATGACCCAAGACTTCTCTCTCTTATTCTCTACACCTTACTTACTTTAGTTGTTTTCTATTGCATTTGTTTAGCTTAAATTGTAGCAACCAACAAACCATCTTTGATCATTCGACCTACTAATCCGACATTGATTTTCAAGCAAAAATACACTCCATATCCCTTGGGACGATCCCTACTTACTCTAGCTACATTTATAATTAGTAATGATAGTGGCATTCTATAAATTTAAACTTGGCCACACTGCACCTTTATTACAACTGGTACTTGACACGCACCAAGTTTGTTGTTTCTTTTCTTATCCCAAGATAACAGAGGCGGTATCTTATGTTTCCTAGCTTCTCATTGGGTAAAAGTGTTTTGATCCTATTAGTTGCATATTATTTGTTGTATAAAATACTTACTCTAAAAAAGAAAAGGTATAATATCAAGTGGTTATTTGCAACACTTTTTAAAATTTTAGTTAAATAGTTTGTTTTTGTTGGAAATAGTGGCCTAGTTACACACACAACACTATACTATTTGGAAGAGAATAGAAATGGAGGAAAATACTTTTTATTTCACTTGATATAAAATGAGTACAATGCATGGGTTTATATAGGCTTCAAAACATAAATGTAAATGAAACTTAAAACCCCACTAACATATCATTTAGTAGGCAAAACTCCCACTAACCCACTAACATGACCATTTAGTGGGCAAAACTCCCACTAACCCACTAACATGACCATTTACTAGTTGTAACTCTCATGCCCCCCACTAACTCCAATAAAAAACTCACATAAATATAAAACACTAAATAAAATAAAGTTTAATTTCTAACACCCCCTCTTAAACTTGATTTTTTTTCAACTCCAAGCAAACTCCTAAACTTGTGAAAATCTGCAAACTTGAGGGGCTTGGTGAAAATATCCGCAACTTGATCTTGTGACTTGATGAACTTGAGCTCTACCTCCTTCTTAGTTATACATTCTCTAATGAAATGAAATCTTGTATCAATATGCTTACTTCGTTCATGAAACACCGGATTCTTGGCCAAAGCAATTGCTGATTTGTTGTCCACAAAAATCTCCGTTGACTCTTCTTGTAGCATGTGTAATTCCTTCAACAAATTCCTCAACCAAATTACTTGACAAACACATGAAGTGGCTGCAACATATTCTGCTTCACAAGTTGAGAGGGTGACAATGGGTTGCTTCTTTGAACACCATGTAAAAGCAGTATTTCCCATGAAAAAACAATAGCCCGAAGTACTTTTTCTATCATCCAAATCTCCGGCCCAATCACTATCACAATAACCCACAAGCTTGAAATCATTAGAAAATGAATAGAATAACCCAAAATCAAGGGTACCTTTGATGTAACGAAGAATCCTTTTAGCCGCCTTGAAATGAGTTATGGTGGGTCTTTCCATAAACCGACTAACAAGCCCAACCGCAAATAATATGTCTGGCCTTGTGCATGTTAAGTATCTCAAGCTTCCAACAAGACTTTTGAAAAATGTTGGATCCACCGTCTCTCCATCTTCATCTCTTGACAATTTAATTCCAACTTCCATGGGCGTGTTCACCAATTTACAATCTTCCATCTTGAAATTCTTAAGAATTTTCTTAGCATAGCCTTCTTGGTGAATGAAAATTCCATCCTTCATTTGGAGTGTTCCAATCCCATGTGGCTCCCTCTTCGAATTCAACATCTCTACTAATGACAATCTTCCCATTGCTTGGATTGTACAACTTGTAGCCTTTGGAATTTGCATCATAGCCAATGAATACCATTTTTTCACTTTTGTTGTCTAACTTGGTCCTCCTTTCATCCGACACGTGCACATGGACAATGCTCCCAAAAACCCTCAAATGAGAGACACTTGGCTTTCTTCCGCTCCATGTTTCTTGTGGTGTTTTGTTTTGCACACTTCTAGTAGGACACCGATTGGACAAGTACACCGCATAATCAACCGTTTCAGCCCAAAATTCTTTAGGCATTTCCTTACTTTTCAACATGCTTCGAGCCATATTGAGAATGGTTCTGTTCTTCCTTTCTGCAATTCCATTTTGTTGGGGCGATCTCGGAACCGTTAAAGGATGGTGAATTCCATTTTCTTCACAAAATTTTTTGAAATTATTTGATGTGAATTCACCACCTCTATCGGATCGAAGAGCCTTTACATCATAGCCACTTTGTTTTTCAACAAGTGCTCTAAATTTTTTAAAAATTTCACACACCTCCGATTTTTGTTTAAGAAAATACACCCATGTTTTTCGGCTAAAATCATCAATGAATAATAAAAAATAATTATTCTTACCAAATGATGATGGAGAAATTGGACCACAAACATCCGAATGGATAAGTTGTAGTGGCGCCGTAGCTCTTGTGGTAGCTTCTTTAGGAAAACTTTTCCTTGATTGCTTTCCAACGAGACATCCTTCACATAATTGATTTGGATTGCTAATGAAAGGCAATCCCTTCACCATCTTCTTTTTGGCCAACAACTCTAATCCTCCAAAATTCAAGTGCCCAAATCTCAAGTGCCAAAGCCAAGTTAAATCATTAACACAAGCCTTCAAACATTTAGCCTCGTCGGCTTGAATATTTAGCAAAAACATCCGGTTCTTTGTCATTGGAACCTTGGCAATCAAATTACCCAATGGGTCTCTTATCGAAAGACTACAATCCTTCATGGATATATTGTAGCCTTTTTCTAAGAGTTGTCCCAAACTCAAAATATTGTTCTTCATATTAGGCACATAATAAACATTAGAGATAAATTGATGATGCCCATTTCTCAAACGAATCAATATTTTACCTTTCCCTCTTACCGGAATTTGTGATAAGTCTCCAAATGTTACCTTGCCATTTATTGATTCATCAATATCAACGAACTTCTCTTTGCTACCACACATATGGTTGCTAGCACCGGTGTCAAGATACCACACATCTTCTTGATCACTCCTTTCACATTTGTATGCTAACAACAAAGTAGGCTCCACTTCTTCATCAACATAATTCGCCTTTTCTTCAACATCGTTAGCAACATTTCTACATTCCGAAGCATAATGACCATACTTTTGACAATTATAACATTGAATTTGAGACTTATCATACCTCCTTCCATATGACCTTGAGTAATTTCCTCTACCACGACCTCTTATTTGTTGTGAGTCATGGATTTTTTCTTCATTGTTGGTTGTGTGTTGACCGCTTCTTTCTCCTCTTCCACGGCCTCTTCCTCTTCCTCGGCCACGTGCATTTCCACGTCCTCGGCCCCTTTGATTTCCTCCATGTTTTTCGTCTCTTTCGTTCATCGAAAACTTCGTTTGTAGCACTTGCTCCAATGCTTCTTGTTTCTTCACCACCTTTTCTTCATGAGCTTGCAACGAACCCATGAGTTGATCAACAGTCATGGAATCCAAATCCTTTGACTCTTCAATGGCTACAACAATGTAGTTGAATTTGGAATCCAACGACCGAAGGATCTTTTCAACGACCCTTGTATCAGTCATGGTGGTTTCGCCATATCTCCTTAGTTGATTTACAATAGCCAGGACCCTCGAAAAATAATCTGAAATTGATTCAGATTCCTTCATATGCAATGCTTCAAATTCACCCCGTAACGTTTGGAGGCGAACCTTCTTCACTTTATCAACTCCTTGGAAGGAATTTTGAAGAATCTCCCATAGTTGCTTTGCATTTTCTGCACTAGCAACTCTTTATAGCATTCCATCATCCAAACATTGATGGATGGTCATCACCGCCTTTTGGTCCTTCTTTCTCATGGCTTGTAAAACATCTTTTTCGGCTTGAGACAAAGTTGCCTCATCTTCTGGCTCATCATAACCTTTGGAAACAACTTCCCACACATCTTGTGCTCCCAAAATTGCCTTCATACGGATACACCAATTTTCATAGTTATCTTTGGTGAATCGAGGCATTTGAAATGGAACCGAATTGTTTGCCATTTCTTCTCTCTCTCACAAACTAGCTCTGATACCACTTTGTTGGAAATAGTGGCCTAGTTACACACACAACACTATACTATTTGGAAGAGAATAGAAATGGAGGAAAATACTTTTTATTTCACTTGATATAAAATGAGTACAATGCATGGGTTTATATAGGCTTCAAAACATAAATGTAAATGAAACTTAAAACCCCACTAACATATTATTTGTTAGGCTTAACTCTCACTAACCCACTAACATGACCATTTAGTAGGCAAAACTCCCACTAACCCACTAACATGACCATTTACTAGTTGTAACTCTCATGCCCCCCACTAACTCCAATAAAAAACTCACATAAATATAAAACACTAAATAAAATAAAGTTTAATTTCTAACAGTTTTTTATGTTTTTCTGAACAAAGTGGGAATATTTAAAGGGAATCTCACATATGAATTTCATACAACAAATTCTACTGGGATGTGACGAGAAGGGGCTGTTTGCACACAACATTATTCCATGGTATATTGTAAAGATGGCAAAGAATTAGGTTCTCAGTTGTACCAATGGAATTATAATGTTTGTCACATCAAGACCTGATTGATTTCTGCGAGGAATGAATGTGTTGTCCAAACTCGATCCGATTTGATTTGGGCAGAACAACATTCCTATTTCTCTTTTTCTTTTTGCTTTTCTCTTTTTTTGGTAATTTGTTTAATTAATCAAGAATAGGGTTCTTGATACCTAGATACTTGCATTTTCAGGACCCAAATTAATTTTCAACTAAGAATGTTCTGATCCAAACCATATCTATAAAATTCAGGTTTTAGGTACAGCTTATTTGATGCTGTCACACCCTTTTTTTCCTCATCTCCATCAACCCTTTTTTCAACATAAAATATGTTATCAAAGCCTATCACAAATTATGGACAAAGCTAATCGGCATAACCAGTCATTCTATCATTTATGTCTCAGTACTATGCATGCAACATCATGCAATGTTGCAATGTGTAAACCTAAACTTTCCTTTCCTGGTAAAATATTTAAGAGATATATATATATAAGCAAAAAAAGCTCATTTTCATAATATATATATATATATATATATATATATATATATATTGGTAACTATCTTTTAACACTTGAATCATATCCAGTGGTCTCTATATTTGGTGTGAATTAATTTTTTGCTCACTGCTGTCAAGAGATCATTTTCATATATATATATATTGGCTGCTCATCGATATTCTCCCTTCACCAGTGTCCTCCAACACTATATATATATTAGTTGAAACAATATTTTAGTTACAGAAAATGCATACCCCTGATATAACACTTGGATCTCTCTCTCCCTCTCTCTCTCTCTCTCTCTCTATATATATATATATAATATTTTAGTTGAAATAATTATGAGTCACCTCCTTCGTATCAGCATTTGTAAGTCACTAGTCTCCTAATGTGCTTCATTCTTTTGTGTTTTATAATGATATTCCAAAAGAGTCCGTAAATCGCTTAGTACTAGCATTCGTTCTTCTATACATATATATAATATATTTTGATTAAAATAATTATGAGCCACATCCTTCCTATCAACATTCGCCCTTTACTAAGTCGCCTCAGACGCATCACTTCATTTGTATTTATGATGATATTACAAAACAGTCCCTAAATCATTTAATACTAGCATTTGTTCTTCTATATATATACTCCATTTGTTCTATAAAAAAAAAAAAGTGTTACGGTTTTTAAAACAGGACTATTATTTTAAAATAGAGAGAATAATATATTTTGGCTGAAATAATTATGAGCCACGACCTTCGTATCAACATTCGCCCTTCACTAAGTCGCCTCAGACGTTCCACTCTCATTTTTATTTATAATGATATTCCATAACAGTCCCCAAAACTACATAATACTTGCATTGATTCTTCTATATATGTATATCATATATTTTGGATTTTGTTGAAATAATTATGAGCCACATCCTTTGTATCAACATTCACCCTTTCACTAGTATCCGCAGGCGCTCCACTTTCATTTGTGTTCATAATGATATTACAAAACAGTCCCTAAACCACATAATACTTGCATTGATTCTTCTATATATATATATATATATATAACATATTTTGGTTGAAATAATTATGAGCCACGTACTTCACATCAATGTTAGCCTTTCGATAGGTTTGAATTTCATTGGGGGTGGCTACAAATTGGTAGGTGGGATCCCAACCGATCTCAGGTTGGAGTCCAAGCATGAAAGCACCAACTTTTCTCTCTCTACACATTGTCTCCCAAGTGCTTTCCTACTAATATAAAAGAGCTTCCCATTGGGAATTAATACTAGTATATATATATATTTCTAAGTGAATGAATCTATAGAGAGAGACGTGAGCAAATTGATTCTCCAACCTTTGGCAGTACAAATTTCTTTAGTGGATAGAATTGATGCCCCAATAGATGTGATACTACTGTACATGCTTTTACGTGTATCTCTCTATGTCGGTTATTAAATGATGGTAACATAGCAGCAACAATACTTGTCTCCACCGCTATGAGAGAGACACATATTGTCAACCCTATCAGATGAAATCGGACCCGCTCAGAGTCAATTATGTGCACTCATTTATGTAATACTTGTATTATTGAAGTAAAGTTATTGTATTCACAGTATAAAGTTATCGCATTATGTACATACAAGCCTACACGACGAAATGACACAAAAGAGATCCCTTTTCTGAAAGATGTAATACAATTTCAATTTAAGACTATTCATGGTTATTAAAGTCGAGCTTTGTCAGGAGTAATATATATTATGAAATGCGGGTTTACCTGAATTTTGAAAGAAAAAATTATACATATCAATTGACTTGTGTTGATTTTTAAAAAACTAAAAGAAAAAAAAAAGGATAATAGCAATCAATTAAGACATTTCTACTTGGGTTAAATTGAACTTAAATTAATTAATTCCTTTTTACTTTCTTTAATTTTATTGAGGTAAATTATATTTACCTCTCCTCTAGGTAGTGTTTATCACACTTACTTTCTAGCGTTTTGGACTAGTTACACGTGTAACAAAACAACTTATGTTGTCCGTTTCATTAAGGATTATAGATGGTCAATACTGGTGTGTCAAGTTTTTTAACTTCATATGACAAATGTGTCATTCAAATAGCTGCGAAGACATTTTTTTTAATGTTTTTTTTTTTTTTTTTTTTTTTTTTTGAAAGTTAAGGTAAATTTTATTGAATAGAAAAAAGAAATTACAATAGCCTGAGAAATGCTACGATAAACAAGCCTGGCCCATAGGCCCAACCATAACAAACAACAAGCAAAGAAGACAACATTGAGCATGACCAGAAGCAGTCAACATTCCGGTAAACAGTAAGAATTGCAGCAGGGTGATGACCACCTTTCAATGATTTATCAGGTGGTCTATGAGGCGGCCGGAGAATGGAAGAAGGAATTTCCAATTCATGGAGGATTCGATGGTTGATTGGAGAGTCCAGTGGAGGGTCTGCCATGATTTTCAATTTGATTGTCTCAATGGTTTTGTGGAGGATTGAGTTCGCTGAAGCCTTCTTCTTCTTGAAAATACGTCTATTCCTTTCAGCCCAAACATTATAGACAAGTGAGGACAGTGCTAATCTGGAGATAGAACCCTTGAAGTCTGCTAATTTGTTCCTCCAGTGGTGCGAAACCCATACTCCAAGTGCATTCCAACTGGTTGGTAAAATGTGGAAGCCACATCTGGATTAAATGAATGACCAAATGGGTGCATGGTAATTGTATTGGAAGAAGAGGTGGTCATGGGATTCAAGTGAGGCTGAACAAAGAGGAAAAAGGTTAGGAGAATTAAGGAAGGATGTGTAACTTCTATCAAGGGTGGATAATCTAGTTTGAATAGCCAGCCAGAGGATGAAAGAGTGTTTGGGGATTATGGGTTTCGACTATACCAATTTAGACTATGGAACAGATGGGATATGCTGTGACATAAACTTAAGTGTATGAGCTATAGAGAATTCACCTAATGGTGAAAAGATCCAGTGAAATTTGTCAACAGTGTTTGGATTGGGTGTTGGAAAAGAATTTGGATAGAGGAGTTGGGGTAATATGTCAGTGATTGAGCTGGGGAAGGACCATGAGTGTCCATTAACGAAAGTATTCAGCATTGTGTTACTATCAAATGTGGATTGAGAGTCTGCAAGTTGGAAACTTGGAGATAAAATGGACCATGTGTGAAGACCAACTGTCAAACCAAAAATTGGAGGACATACCATTCCCAATTTCTAACTTGACAAGAGGTCTTATGGCTGGTCTAAGTTGAAGTAGTTTCCTCCAAGTCCATGAGCATTGGCTAGGAATATTGACCTCCCAAATGCTTCTCCCTTTCAGAAGATAAGTGTTGACCCATGCGATCTAAAGCATGCCTCTTTTTTGATTGATAATGCTCCACAAGTGCTTCATAATTGCAATTATGTTCTAAAGCCTAAAGGAAGGAATCCCAAGGCCACCAGCTTTGATAGGCAAGCAAACAGAGGGCCATAGGATTTTTACTCCATATTTCTTTAGTCTAGACCTGTCCAAAGGAATGCTCTGAAGATGCATGTTAGTTCATTGATAATAGATATTGGGAGTATAAATTTTGAGCTCCAGTAAATTTGGATACTATAAAGAATTGACTTGAGCAATTGAAGTCTTCCTGCAAAGGACAGAAGCTTGCTTGTCCAATGCCTAATTCGAGCTATGATCCTATCAGTGAGGGCTTTGCAATTAGTGGCTTTGAGCATGGTTGAGATGAGGGGAACACCCAGGTACCTAAATGGTAGAGACCCTTTTTCAAAGCCTACCAAGGAGAGGATTTTAGCTTCAACTTCAGGTTTGACACCAGAGAGGAAGAAGTTACTTTTCCTTTAGTCGATAAGCAGTCCAAACAAGTTAGAGAAGGTTTCAGTGGCATTAAGAAAAAGCTACATAAAGGGAACACTACCATAGAAAAATAGCATAACATCATCTACAAACACTAGGTGAGTAAAGCTTAATTCCTTGCATCTCCAATGATATTTGAATAAGCTAGAAGAAGTATACATGCTGAGTATTGAGGAGTACACCTATATGGCAAGAACAAAAAAGAATAGGGATAAAGGGTCTCCTTGCCTAACACATTTGGCTCCTTTGAAGAAGTCGTTAAACTCTGCATTGAAAGAGACTGTAAAGGATGTGGAGGTAATATAGTCTTAAATCCAAAGGACAAAGGTGTGAGGGAAACCAAACAATCTTAGAATGTCAAGGATAAAATCCCAGGAGATAGAGTCGATGGCTTTCCTTAGGTCAAGCTTGAGAGTACACCTAGGTGAATTTAAGCTTCTGTGGTATCCATTAAGTAGTTCTTGAGCCATCAGGATGCTGTCATCAATACACCTTCCTTGAATAAATGCTGATTGTGATTGGGATACAATGGTTGGGAGAATTGGTTTAATCTTGCTGGCTAAAAGCTTGGATATTCATTTGTAAAGGATTGAACAACATGAAATGGGTCTAAAATCCTGCACAGAAGAAGGATTTGGTACCTTTGGAACTAAGGAGATATAAGCATTGTTAATTTCTTTAAGAAGCTTGCCTATGACAAAGAAGTTTTTGATGGCCAATGTGACATCATGACCAATGATAGGCCATGCTTGTTTGAAAAAAAACAGCATTATTACCATCAAGGCCAGGGGATTTCTCATTGCTCATAGAGAATATATATGCCTGTATTTCCTCATTTGAGGGTAAGGCAAGGAAAGAAGGAATGAAGTCAGGATTAATGGCTTGGTTGATAAATGGTGAAAGGTTTTGTGGACCTGGGTAGCAATGGGTGGAGGTACCTCATGAACTTTGGAAGAAACTAACAACTTCTTGATTTACAAGCTCTTTAGTATCAAGGAGGGTACCACAGGAGTTCAGGATACTAGTGATCTTGTTGGTGTTATACCTTAAGTTCATGGATTTGAAGAAAAAATTGGTGTTGGAGTCGCCTGCTTTGAGCCATTGAATCCTAGATTTTTGCTTGAATATTGATTCCTCACCTTCCTTGAGCTTTTTGTAAGTGGCTAGAAGCTCCTTTTCTTTCAATCTCATTGAGTGATCATCAGGGAGGGAATCAAGGGTTGATTGACAGGTAGTGAGTTTGCCCTTTGCAGCCTTGACTTTTACTGAGATATCATTAAAGATGGGAGAAAGTTGCTGCTTGAGGGGTTATTTGAGCAGTTTCAGTTTTGATACGACCTAGAACATCATGTGGCCAGTGATTGGTGTATCCCAAATGGTCTTGACAATGTCAAGGAACTTGTCATGAGTGCTTCAGCAATTGAAGAACCTGAATGGAGTCCTTCTTTATGGGTTGGGTAAACCTAAGGTGATAATTACAGGGCTATGGTCTGAGACTCCTTAGGGTAGGAAGTGGCAACAAGAGAGGAGAAAGGTTCTATGCCAGTTATCATTGATAAAGACCCTGTTAAGCTTCCTTGAGATGTTTGCCACACCTAAGTTTTTATTAGTCCACGTAAAGAGCATGCCTGTGAACTTCAGATCATCAACGCTAGCATTATGCAAACAATCCTTGAACTACTTCATTGGCTGTGTGACTTTATTAGAACCACCAAAGTTTTCATTTGGTGACCTAATAATGTTGGAGTCGCCTACTAATATCCATGGGAAAGTGGTAAGAGAAGATGAAAGTCTAGTGATGTCTTCCCAGAGTGATTTCCTTTCATCTGCTGTATTGGCTCTATAAATGAAAGAGACAAAAAAATGTGGTCTTTGAGCTCAGGATTGTGGTAGAATAGTGAATCAATTGCCTTGTTTGGTGGAGAATTTGCAAGTTGATTGCGTTATGGTTCCATAAAATCTATAGTCTACCAAGTGGGGAGTGGTTGTAGTTGTGAGCTATACTCCATTGACGAGGTCGCTTGTAATACGCCAAACTGAATGTAGTAAATGTGTGGTTCAAGAAAAGCCTTTTATGTCAAATTTAAATTTATAAAAACCACTACCAACACTACTACTAACGTAGTAAGAGTGAGTAGGGATCGTCCCAAGGGATTATACGTGTTGGAATTTCAACTTCGACTCTAGCGTACCAAATGATTGCAAAAGAGAATTGGGTTGGTTGATTACTTCTAGAAAAGAATTAATTAAAATGCAATAAGATAAAGAGTAAGTAAGAAGGAAAGGTCTTAGGGTGTAGAGATCACCACCAAACAATACTATTCCAAACCATAATCAAGTGACTAATGAGGGAAATGAATGTGTTGCGACAATGTTGTGTATGTAAAAGACATTCAATTGGTAAAGGTGACTCAACAAGTGCAAATTGTCTCAATCAACATTTGTGAGGCCACAATACATCTATTGGTAGAGGAATATATTGTCTAGACATCATGTGAAGAGAACAAAATATCAAATCAAGTCATTGAACCTTTCATTAAGCTCATAGTCCAAGCAATCCATAAGGATGACTTAGTTAAACATGCATTATCTAAACATCATGTGAGAGGCCACAATTTATCTATTGGGAGAGGAATAAATTGTCTAAACACATGTGAAAGATACAACATATCATAACTAGTCATTAATCCTTCATTAAGCTCAAAATTTCATTACACCACAATATTAGAGGAATATGCCATTTGGACTCACAAGCATGGAACATCAAACATCAAGAGTAGATTGTCCTCCCATCTAACATTATACTACCACTACACTACTAGCATGAAAATAAAGCTATCTAGACTAGGGGAGAGGTACAAGCCATCAAGAATAGGCATAAACCATCAAATGAACCAAAAATAGCATTCATTAAGTATATCATCTTGATAATCTCTAGATCTATAGCATCAATACACATAGACATGCATCAAAAACACTAAATCTAGAGATAAGCACATGAATATCCTACTCTAGCATATATAGACATATGGGTAGAATAGAATAGTCAATTGGAAGCATTAAACCATACAAACCATGAAATAATCAAGATTTATATATACATGAATATCAAGATGTATCATACAACACTAATCCCTCAATAATACACAAGATTAGAGTATAGAAAGCATGCTTGGGGCTAACTCTAGCCCCAAGAGAATGTCTAGCCACTCATGGTAGTGATGATCCAACCCTCAAGGGCTAACTCCATGGCTGCTCCTTGTTGGTGAAGATCTCCTCCAATGGTGCTCTAGCTTCCCTCCTTCCTCCTCTCCAAGGAGAGCCTCCAAGATGATTTTCAATGTGTGACAAGAGACTCTCCATTCCTCTCTAAAAAGTGTATCCTTATATAGGTAGGTCAAATACACCCTATGATGAGCTGTGGTCGTGCAAGGCATATTCTCCAATGATTGGGTGAAGGACCGAATAAATGAGCTGGACTTTAACTTTTTCTCGCTGGAAGAAGTTCAATCGATTGAACCTTAACTTGGATCGATCGAAGATGGGTTCGATCGATTGAACTGCATCTTGGATCTATCGAAGTGGTCTGACTCCTCCGGATAAGGACAAGGCTAAGATATTTCGAAGATATTTATGGGGAAAAAGGACAAAAGTGGTTGGTAGGCGTACAACTGTGGATAAGATCAATCATTTGAATAGGACAAAATAGGGTTCGATCGATCAAAGGTGATGTTGGATCGATCGAACTTGGAATTTCAGCAAAGGCCAAGGTTGGATCTATCGAGAAGTATTGTGATCGATCATAGATGTTCGATCGATCGAACTCTAAGTTGGATCGATCGAACTTTTCAGCTGCACAACTTTGATTCCTTTTTGCTCCTTTCTTTCTCCACTTTGCTCCCTCCTTTGGTTTATCTCAGGATTGCTTCAATTAAGCTCTTATTTGGCTGAGTTAGCTCAATTTTGGGATTACTACCTGAAAATATAAATAACACGTAATAAGTCTAAAACGGCAAAGTAAGATAGATAAAGGTACTAGAATGCTTAAGCTTAATGGGTTTAAATGCGCACTTTTCAGTGCTCATCATCCATGAACTAGAAAAGAACTTGTGAACTAAATCCATATTAGACAAGCTAATTTTGGTTTCAACAATGGACATAACCATAACTTTATTGTCCCTCATGAGATCTTTAACCTCCCTCTGTTTGTCTAAGCCATTAAGGCCTCTGATGTTCCAGACTGCTATAACTATTTGATAGTATTGAAGAATTTACCACTTGGGAGCATTATCCCTTTCCTAGATGCACTTGATCCTTTGCGCTTTCTCTTTACTTTGGTGGTTGTGTTGACAATGCTGGTAGGGTTAACTTAGTTTTGTTTCTGCATAAGTGAATCTGGTGAGGAGTATTCTAAGACAGGGTCTTCTTCATTTCCATCTCTATTTTCATATTGTGATTAATCATCTGAGAGTACTTCGATTGCAGGGGTTGTGTAACTTGATTTGAAAGACGATAATGGTCCCAGTGAAGCTAAATCGATGACTAGTTTCTCTTTGTTAGTGAAGTAATGGATAATGGTGTTTTTGGATGAAGATGGTGTTGAGGTTGGTTGTTTGGTCATCTGAGGGGGTTTTGAAAGGGCACCATGTGCCATTCTATTGACTTGGTTGAGGGATTGGAAGTGGTGGTGGGTGGGGGGTTATGAGCATGATGTGTATGATGGCTAAAGGATTTGCACTTGGAACAAATGATGGGGACATTTTTGTATTCAAGTCTTATGCTAATAACATTTCCTGAGTAAAGCTTAAGTTTCAATGATGTTGGAAAGGATGAGTTACAATTAATGCCAATACAAAGCCTTACAAACCTGGTTTTAGATCTGCTCTCAGTAACTGCATTAGCACAGATTGGTATACCAATGGCACTTGCAATAAAGCTAAGTCCAGGTGAGGTCCAATAGTGCAAAGGGAGCCCAAAATTTTTGACCCAAATAGGACAAGATGAGGAGTGGTTGTCCATCTTGAATTCAGATTCCCATTTTCTTAAGATAAGGGGCCGGCTGGCAAAGAACCAAAGACCTTGGGCTAGAACAAGGTTACATTATTTAGGTGATGAGAAATGAAATTCAAAGAGTCATTTGACAGAACTAGTAACTTTGATAAGTCCCGTGTCACTTCAGAGGGAACGGGAGATGTCATTAACCAAACCAAATGGGAGTTTTTTGTGAACAAAGAGACCCAAGAAACTGCATTTCATTCTAGCTAACCTTGAATCTTCAATGTCAGGTGGGAGGGAGATGGCGTCCTCATTCTATGGGTGGTGGTGGTAGTTAAGTGCCAATTTTGGTGATGCGTTAATAACAATATAAACCCAAGTTGGTGCATTATCATAGGGATGTGGTATCTGTGACATGTGATGTTCAGATGGTTGAGGTGAAGCCAAACATGGTGTTGAATATGTGGGTTCATTTGGGGAAGTACCCAGGGTAGAGGGGTAAGAACCTGTAGTTTGTTAACCAGTGTGTGAAGGGGTTGGGGATGTGACCTGTGTATCACTTGTGGAAGGCTTTTCTGGATAAATAGTTTGACTAGATGGATTGCTGATGGGATTTGAACTATTTAAAGTAGGATGTGATGATTGTGTATCTGTTGTAGGCATAGGGCATGACACCATAACAGGTAAAGCATGGGGAGTTGGTAAAAGTTGAGGTAGGGACATACCTGTAACAAGGGGATTTGAATTTGAATTTTGAATTGTTACAACGTCATCAGTGGAAGCGGCTTCTTGACCGTTGCAGTGGTGTTTCAGATGTGAGGTGGTGGTGTCGTACTATTGGGAAGGCATAGATTGTAGTGCACTTTGATGGTTATCATCACCATGGTCGCGAATGTGATTAAGTTGAATGATCTAATCACTTAGTTCTGTGTTCCTTTCTCTTAGGGTTCTCTGGTTCTCCAGTCCAACCCCAATGATACCCCTCAGCCATTCAACCTCTTCAAGCAGATAACTATATTTGTAATTGTTCCTGTATTCAGCCAGCTCCACTCTGAGTCTGAATATTTCATCAACCATGGCTTGGGTATTCTTCGGATCAGCATTCCAAAGAATGTTGTTATGATCATCAATAAACTTGGATTTGCAATGGGTTGATTTTAGATCAGCAAATGTAACCTGTTTTGGTTTGTGAGTTGGTGATGCTTTGGTGTTATGGGTTGCTGTATGAGTATTGTGTGATTTGAGATTCTGTTTTAAGGAGTACTAAGGTCTCTTGAGGATAGATGTGGGAGGTTGGAACTGTTTGGTGGGTTGTGGAGATATTTGAGATTGAGAGAATGGAGGTTTGAGATGGTTTGGGATGGGGTTGTGAATAGAGGGAGGATTAGCGTGCGAGAGCATTGGGAGAGATATGATATTGATGAGTTGTTTTATCAAGAAATGGAGGGATTATTGCAAATTCATATTTTTTTTTTCAATGTTTGTTTTGTGAAAATATAATTAAACTCCCAACTTACAACATTTTCGTAGATCTAATTTTCTTTAGTTAGGGATATAATTATCTTTTTTTCACAACAAACATTGGACAAAAGTGTTTTCACGATAATTTGAAAGGCATATTTATCATAAAAAGCTAAAAAAACTTGTCGCATATATCAACGTCCACCATTTATTACTATTGTGAAAGTGATGACAGTTGCCGTTTTACTCCCTTTTTTTTCTTATGACATGGCAGATATATGTAAAAAAAGCATTCCTCGTAAAATGAATACTCACTATTTCCTCTTATTCTCCTGTGTAGCGATACTTTCTGCATAACCAAGTAAAGATACTAATATATATATATTTAAACAAATATGTACTCACACGTATATTGCTCGTTCAAACCCCTTTTTTCCTCTTTGAGAGAAGGAAGGTTAAATCATTTAAGTAATGGTCCACTGGAATAGCTGGTCCATAATATTTAAGACTCCAACAAATAAAAATAAAAATAAAAATAAAATCCAAACTAGGCTATTACCAAATAAGAATGGCCAAGAGTGAGATGACAATCTCTTCGATCTCCACCTTATAAAATTCTATTAAGAGTAACTAATATGTCACATTGTAAGTATCAATTATAGCCATAACATATATATCTAGGATAGAGAGAAAAATCATAAATAGCTTGTGTGGTCAGCACTAAAAGGATTAGTGATCTAGATGCCGAATTTATGTGGCTAATATAGAAGTTAAGTACCCATCATAGACGTATTTGACAATCTAACTCATGCAATTGTGGTATGATCGGCATGATACATATTTCTATATCTATACAATATTTTTATATTAAACTTGGTCATAATTGATCAGCTATTTAACATGATCTATTATACCGTTCGAAAAAAAACACACATGGTCATAATTGATCAGCTATTTAACATGATCTATTATGAAAGTCGTCATCGCACTAACACTTGTGTAATTGAGATCAAAACTTTTTAATTTCATACATGCATGTCAATTTTCCCCAATCAATGAGTTCACTAAGACACATTTTCTAAAAGATGGTGTCCACTCTTCATACCACCCAATTTTTTTTTTTCACAAACACCAAAACCCTACTTGCATCATCCCAAAGCACTAAACCAAAACATCACTTGCTGGTCAATGAATCCCAATCCCCACTACCCAAAAAACAAATGAAAAGAATTGTTTTTAGAGAGAGACACACAAAATTCTCTCTAATCTTTTTTTTGATACCAAAGATTCTAGTAATTGCTTGGAAACAGAGCGCCTTTTTTGGTTAATGGATGAGGGAATCTATAGGAAGAAGTTAAAAGTAGCTACATTAACAATGTATAGTTGGTTTTTCACTATTTTTGCTTTGTGGTTATAAAAGGCCACCACTTCTCATTTTGGTTCAGTACTACTACTTCTACAAACCTACAAGTAATTGTGTTTGGGGAGAGAGAAAGTGAGAGAGAAAGAAATGGGAGACCAAAAGCCAAGTGGAATGCTGAGCTTGTTCTTCATTAAGATAAAACCCTACTTGGCTATTGTCTCCCTGCAGTTTGGGTATGCAGGGATGTACATACTCACCATGGTTTCTTTTAAGCATGGCATTAGTAACTACGTCTTCGTCGTGTACCGCCATGTAGTCGCCTCCATTGTTATCGCTCCATTCGCATTTCTTTTTGAAAGGTTTTTCTTTTCTCTCCCTTCAAAATTACTTCTGTGTGTATGATATATATATATGTATATATATATAGAGGTAGCGCAGTGCTCGATACTTCTGTCATGTGTGTGTGTATATATATATATATATATAACTTTAACCTTGCTTTTCTACGCGGGTATATTGTTTCGGGAACCCAGGTCATAATGGAGCAAATTTACAATATTGGTGCCAACGCCCACTCTCAATTATTATGTGTGTGCATGTAAAAAATACATAATCTTGTTCATTTTATACTAATTGAGCGACATCATTTGTTATATTTGTTGCAGGAAAATAAGGCCAAAGCTGACACCCTCGGTCTTCCTGAAAGTAGTAGCGCTTGGTTTTTTGGAGTAATTCTCTAAAACACCTTATACATACATAATATATATATATATATTTATTTATGTCAACTTGAACATATGCACCTCTATGTCTTCACGAACTAAGAACCATCTAATATTCGTTGGCATTCTAAAAGGCTAATCTCAACCGTACAGTAAAGTTAACTAAATCTTTTGAACTCATTTCCTAATTAAAAACCTGATCTATACCTTCAGATTTTTAGGTACTATATAAAACTACAGGTACCTTTTGTGTACTAATAAAAGTTTAGCTTCAACTTTGGACCAAACATAGTATTACAAAAGTTTAGATTCCCAAGTAAAATAAATTCGAGTATGAAAGCAACCATTTTGTATGAAATAATGTGAATAGTTTTTCTACCTAGAAGACTGTCATTTCCATTTTTCTTTCTTGTCACTCTCAAATATGATATATAGAAGATCCGGTGACATATATTTATTTATTTATTTTTATTTGACAAGAAACTCAAACAGCTACGTGTTCCTTGGAACTTGAACTTTAGCCTCGACGTTCTACTACTTAATTTTAAAAAAAGATGGAACCCTCCATAATTCTGGCTATTAGACACCTGCAAGTCAATTAAATTAATGTTTCTAACTGTCTGTTTGACTATCAGGCCAGTGATTGATCAGGACTTCTACTTCTTGGGGATGAAGAAAACATCAGCATCATTTGCATCTGCCATTGTTAATGTCCTCCCAGCCCTTACCTTTATATTGGCAATCATTTTCAGGTAAAGATTCAATCATTTCATATCGTGAACTTGTTGAGCTAGCCCTCTAGTGTATAAAGTTTCATGCATTTTGGTGGCCTGCCACCCAGAAAGCATTGGGTCCACCAAACACAATCATAAGAATCTTCCAATTTGATGAATGATATGGATGCTCAAGTGTCCACCCAAAAGCTCGCCAGCACAAAGATCTAATGAAAGCCAACATTCATGGATGAGAAAAGATTCTACTATCCGTGAAAAGATTCTACTATAACCATGAGCTTATATCCTCGCTACTAGTGACCCTCGGTGTTTTCCCTACTCTACTAACCCATAAACTATTTCTACCCGTCAATTCCCTCATGATTAGACAAGCACGACTATCTTGAATATCTGAAATACTACTCTCCCTATATTTTTCATAAGAAACTTAAAATTAATTTACAAAAAAAACAAAACAAAACACTTAAAATTAACATGAACTTGAATGATGGTATACTAATATCTGGTGCAAAGTCTATACTCTTGTTACAAAGCTCTGCTTTCATCAGGATATATGTAACATGTATGCTTTATCTGATTAGGTTGGAGAGGGTTAACTTGAAGCAGAAACATAGTGTAGCAAAGGTCATTGGAACTTCAATCACACTCACAGGAGCTACGGTGATGACTCTATATAAAGGCCCCATCTTGGATATACTCGGGAACTCGCAAGGAAGGAACCACCATAACACCACCACCAGTACTTCTGCTGATCAGCACTGGGCTACCGGGACGATTATGGTCCTAGCCTCTACCTGTGGTTGGTCTGGTTTCTTCATATTGCAAGTTAGTTCTCTCTCCTTGTGTATGGTTTTGAACATTTTACATTGTTTGATGAGAAGTTAAAAGGATTATTAAAGAGGTTAAATGGATTGGGCATGGTTATATAAGTGACGGAATTGAATATATTTCTTGGTGAATATTATTTAGAAGCTTTATCATTTACTCCCTAGTAGTTACAATTGATCTTTTGATACAAACAAATGGTGGGTTGATCTGAATTTTGGAAATTTCAATCCTACATTTGATATTATCCAACTTCCACTAGTTTTTTTTTTTATAGTTAAAGAACTTCCACTAGTTGTATTGAAAGAAAATTTGCTTAATTTGTCACAAACTATTTCTAATTGGTGTGCATTTGCCTCAGTCAATTACATTGAAGCAATACCCGGCACCACTCACTCTGACGACTTTGGTATGCTTGATGGGCATCCTGGAAGCCGGAGTTGTGGCACTTGTAATGGAACACGACATTGGCGCCTGGGCACTTGGTTGGGACTCGAGGCTTCTTGCTGTAGTTTACTCTGTAAGGGCCATTTTACATAAGAAATCTACTCATCACAGTAACATGCCTAGTTAGTAATACGCCCTGGGAAATATTTCCAGTTGCAGTTTTGAAAGATATGGTAAAATATGCCAAATTACCGCGAACCCAAATGAAACGATTTTAACCCTAACCGTTTAGTTTTCCCAGTGCAATTCTAATTCTATATTTTTCTCCTATCATAACAATATCAATTTAATCAATTTATTAGCTTGGTTTAAAATTCTTGTTTTCTGTTCTGAAGAAGCTATATTTGGACTGGCAGATCAAGCCTCCACAATTCACCTTTAACTCTGCTGACTTTGTGATTAGGGGGTAGTTTGCTCTGGAATTGCATATTATGTGCAAGGCATGGTAAACAAGGAGAGAGGTCCGGTGTTTGTGACAGCGTTTAGCCCTCTCTGCATGATCATCACTGCTGTTCTCGGGGTCATTGTTCTGGCTGAGCAAGTTCATCTTGGAAGGTATTAGCAACAGTCCTATTTTCGTTGTTACATATATTCAACTCGAAACTCAATTGTGTTATATATCATATGTTTTCGTAGAACCACTTGGTGACTTTGTGTAATCGAGTTAGCTCACAGTAGTTTTCTTGCTGATCTTGATCTCAGTTTAATCGGAGCCATTGTCATAGTCTCGGGTCTGTACATTGTGGTGTGGGGAAAAAGCAAAGATTATTTAATCTCGAAAGGTGATCAGAAAGGTATGCCCCATGAATTGCCCATAGTGGACAGTAGTACTAGATCAGGCAGTGTTGATGGAATCAATGAGGAACATGCCAAGAAATTGAAGACAACAACAGAGAACAATCCTCCATTGCAGGAGCCATGAAAGGGAAAGCACAATCTCTCTGTCTTTCCATGTTGAGTTGCATCTAAATGTTTTTGCTTTTTTCTTTTTCTTTTTCTTTTTTTTTTTTCTTTTTTTTCCTGAGAAAATGTTTTGTTTTTCAGTAATACAATGAAGGTTGACTTCCATTTTGGCTTGAGTAATTGGTTATGAGCTTGTCTACACACTCTTATGCTTATTTTCGTTTAACTTGATTTCACAGATTCACCATTGTCATGGGGTGGTATGTTTATGTCTACACTCCCATGAAAAGAAATGGTAATCTGATTAAGCATTGGCTTCTAAAAGAAGTAAAGAACTCATAGAGCTTGAAAAAAATAAATAAATAAATCAGCTTTCACAGATGAATGTATATTAGACATTTTATTGTGTCGCATTTTCCATTGACCTCAAATGACTACTCTCTTTAATATGTGGCTGCCCTTATCTCCCAGAGACTCCAATTTTGTGTTGAGCCTTTGAACTAGTGATAATATCATCACATTCATAGGAATCCTATATACCCTTAGCATAGTTAATTGTGTTCCTTGATTCTTTTCTCTGAGTTGGAATTTAACTTTCCCTCTAGGAGGGTATGTTGATCGTGGATGTTGTTTCTAACCCCACCTACTGTTATGTGGAATGAAGAACTGCAAGCAAAGTAAAACCCTGCATTTGTTCTGACAAGTGAATCTTTAGGGGACGATAAGATTTGGATATATTCTACCCAAGCATCTCCAAGCCATTATCCAATGGATACGATTGTCACGTCATCAATCATGCAACTATTCACTATGTTATGGTTCCACACACAAATTCAAACTGTTGATGATGGTTTGGAGAGAGAAACTAGTGGAGAGGGTCCAAATCTGGGGAAGATAATCGAAGATGGATTGATGGATATAGGCCGATCTGGAAAGTGCCGTTGAAGTGTTGTGGACAGTACTTTGGGGTTAGTGTGTCGCAAAATAGAGGCTGCTTGTGAGGCTCATTCTTGCATATGATCCTTTAGTTGTTCAGTGTATTACCCATAGCAATAAATTTGATTAACTGTTAATTTTCAATGCACCTGCTAGAGAATATTGTAAATTGTATACTAAGGTTAGGCCGGGTAAGCTGTTTTCACCTATCCTCGTTATCATGTATATAGGGTTTACTTGCTCTCCACACATAACCTCTCATATATAAACCCCTTTGTTCTCTTGTATTTATCATTTCATATCAATACAATACATTGCATTTCTCTCTCTCTCTCTCTCTTTCTAATTCCTAACATGGTATCAGAGCCCTCAATTCATTCTTCTTCTTTATTTTTCATGTTTTAATTTCTTGGTTGTGTTCCAATAAGCCTGCCAAGAACTCACAATCTGTTTGGTGTCAAAAATAGGTCCTCCACAAGTCCTTTCGCACTTCTGATCATATCACGTGAAAGTATAGACCTAGACTGTCCCGATGCCACCAAGGCCCGACTTGTAGCCAGAGGATACACACAGGAGTATGGTATTGATTTTGATGAGACATTTGACCCTGTTGCATGTCTTCCCTCTGTTTGCACTCTTATTGTTGTAGCTACTTCCCTTCATTGGGGACTTTTTCAGATAGATGTTAAAAATGCATTTCTCAATGGTGATTTACACGAGGAAGTTTACATGCAACCTTCTCCAGGTTATCATCATCCTCCTAATAAGGCGTGTCAACTTAGACGTGCTCTATATGGCCTCAAACAGGTACCTCGAGCTTATTTTTCCATATTCAGTCAGACTATCTCTCATCTTGGATACTTTGCTAGCTATTATGACTCAGCTTTATTCTTCTGACGCACAGATCGGGGTATCATTCTTATTTTACTTTATGTTGATGATATGATCATCACTGGAGATGATTTGACAAGAATTTAGGAGTGTGAGATATATTTCGGTAACAAAACAAGACCTAGTCGAGTTGTAATTTTAGGTACCATATCAGGATCGACATCGACATTGACTGCGGAATTTGGAAAGTTGTTCAGAAGAAGAATATTGTTGATTATTAAAAAGGAAAGAATAACATTTTTAGGAAATCGTTTCTCACTTAGGACACAAATACCTACAAGGTATATTTTCCAGAGTTACCAAAAACAAAAAATCCAATTTCAAATTGGAATCTGTCAAATGGGAACCGGTACTTGAATTTGGGAACCGATTCAAGAAGTTGAGATTTGAGAAAAATCAATTCTGTCATTTGGGAACTGGTACCAAGATCCTCCTACTGGTACTACTACTGTTTCAGTTTATGGAAACTTAGTCCTGATCAGTTTTGAACTTCCTATTTGGTTTAGAAGTTTACCAAAAGTCCTATACACGAAATTTCAAGGAATAAGATTTTGAAAACTCTATATAAACCCTGATACACATCTAGGTTTATTTATGGCTTTAGTATTACAACTTCATTATTCGTAAAAGCCTTAGGAAGATTATTCTTGCAGAAAATCCAAGAGATTTCTTTGTCATCTTTCTAGAACATATACACATAAACACATAGTGAATTTAGAGTTGTATTGTTCAAATCCTGATCGTGATCATACACTTGCATCTACGACAATTGGAGAAAAATAGATCTATTTCTACATCAAATTCAGATATTGAAGAACAGAAGTAAAATCGATCACTGTTGTGTGTTTTTGCATACTACTTATAAATTTATCACTCGCAACAGCACGAATCCCTATAAGATAGCACTATAGAGATGGTGTCGAACCCACAGGGAGATGAGTTATTATATTCTGCTTTTAACTAATTTTTATTGGTTCACAGGTAACTGATTGAATTGATTGCTTGGTTGTTACGATTATAAACTGAAAGTAAACTAAAATTAAACTAGAGTGATCAGAGAGAGAGAGGTCTTAGGGCTTTGACTTCACCACAACCTTTGTAACTATGGTTAACTGTTTCAACTCTGGTGATTTAATTACATTATATTTCAAATGAATTGAACTCAATAACATTCATTCAATTAAGGTTTTAAAGAAAAATATTTTATAAAATGCAGTTAATTATAACCTAGTTGCGGTTAGCATGGACTATCAACCTACCTACTTTAACTACTTTGTAAACAATCTCTCTTTCCTAAGCATAGACTATGAAAATATTCTTTTATAAAAAACGTTAGAACACTATTACATGACCTCCATTCTTATGTCCAGCAGGGCTCCGCCAGATACCGTCCAATAAGAATGGGTTGAGAATAGAAAACGAATAGTTATATCTAAGATAAGGTTATAACAATTTGAAAACTATTTAAAACATTAAATCCAATTGAGTTGTCTCAATTGCTCATAATCATACAATCAAAAGCATAATATATTAAAAATATCCCAGAGTTAAAATAATCAAACCATAGTACTAGATTGGGTTACATCAGTGCCCTAAGAGAGGAATTAGCTACTCATGACGATGTCGAATATCATCTGTGTTGTAGTTGTCTCCATCGTCACGGACGACACTTCTCTTCTCAGGATCTTCACCTTCTAAGTTTATGGAAACCCTAAAAGCCACCATAGTATCAGCCTTCTGAATAATATGAGAAAAAGGACTTGAAATTTCAGACCTCTTCTATCAAGGCCTATGCCTTCTTTTATAGAAGAAAATAAGGATCTGGTGGGCTTTTAGGTCTTCTGACCTATGTGGAGTGAAATACGACTTGAGAAGGAATAATCCCGTACTTAAAATCTAATATGTCATAGAAAGCTCGAGCTTTAGGAAGTAGAGCTCGAGCTTTGAGGTTCAGGCTCAAGCTTTGGGAACAAGGCTCGAGCTTCTTTAGACTAATGCTCGAGCTTCAAAGAATGGTGCTCGATCTTCACTTTGACACTTAGCCAATTTTCTTCAACTATTTTTTGAAGCGTCTTTTTCTTCAACACTTAAAATATTTTTGGGATTGAAATCTTTTAACATTGCCCGATCCAAGCTTCATGGGCTCAAGTACTGGGTACCAAGCTCGAGCTTTGAATGATAGTGCTCGATCCTTGAGTCTTGGCACAAGGCCCTGGGAGCTTAGTTCTTTAACTCTTCAAATTCCGATGCCTTGTGCTCGAGCTTGAGGGCCAAGGCTCGAGCACCCTGAGGTAAGGCTCAAGCACCCTTTGCTAGGGCTCGAGCTCTGAAGGTACAAGGCTCGAGCTTTAATGCCTTGTTGACTTTTCTTCTTTTTTTCTTGCAAAGCTCGAGCCTTAGGACTTGGGCTCGAGCTCCGGTTCTTGAATTCTTCCAAATTTCACCATTTAAGGTCTCGGCTTGTTCTGGATGATCAACAGCGACTCTGTAAGCTTCGATATCATCATAAAGTCCCAGTTTTAGCCATTTCTCTAGGAAAGTACCTATAAACACATATTAAACATAAATCAGTCTAACTATGGCTAGAAGTATTACTTTATGCCTTAACATACGTATATTTAAGGGCTTGAATATGCATTATTCAGCACTCATCATACCCCCAAACTTACATATTGCTAGTCCCTTAGCAATACAGAATTAAAAAGCCATTTTCGTGGGAATCACGGTTGCATTTAGCCTATACAACAAGCCTTTAAACCCCTAGGTTACCCCTAGTGGACGAGTTATAGTCTCGTGAGAGTTTCCAGTGATGGTACCCACAAACATCTTAAACAATGCCTTAATAGCACAACAAGCTTATTCAAGCCTATTTTCAAATCATAATATCCTTACAACTCATTAATTAGTCAAATATAGCAAGTACAAACAATCATATAATCAGAGAAACTTTTAACTTTCAATTTCAATTTAACAGCCATGGTCCCCATATATCAGTTTAATCATTCATTCAACAATCTTAATTTCCAAAACACTTTTTGAAAGTGATCTTGCAATTAAACGTGTGGCTTGCTGCTCATACTTGTATTTATTCCTCAATTCACAGACAAACTTTTCAAATTTCAACTCCCAAGTCATTATTATTTTTTTTAAAGAGTATGCATTTTTCAAAAAGGATATTGTGCAATGTTCAGGTCTATTAAGCTTTCTAAATCACCTATGTAACAAACTTTCAGCCAACGACTCCAAGACCAGATGGTCTTAGGGCATTAAGTGACAAAGCACCCCTTAGGACTTAATTTGTAATGTTTTCATTTTTCCCCATTTTTCATTTTTCCTGAATTTTTGTCATTGCAAGGGCATTTTCGTCTTTTTGCCTTTTTCGTACCGGACACTGTGGAGTGTGCCAATTATGTCCGAGAGTTGCCTAGGGAATTTCATTGAGTTTAGGATTCTTTGAAATGCAAGGGTGATCATTCTAACATTTTTCAGTTTTTCTGGCCGGACGGTTCCGTGTGGGACCCACTACCAGAATTGTTGCACACGGGCTTTTGGTTGGGTCCATTTGCATCATATTTATTTTATTCAATGTGTTATATGTGGTTATTGTATAGTTTGTGCATATATATATATATATAAGTTTAGTGTGAGAATTAATAAGAAAAAGAAAAAAGGAAAATAAAAGAAAAATGAAATGGGACCCACCCCCACCTTAAAGAGGTTAGAGACCACTCTTTGGTCTCCCATTTTCTCCCTTCTCCCTCAAGTCTCTCTCTCACTCTCTCAAAATTGTATTTTTCTTTTCTTTTGCTTCAAGAGCTTCAAAGCTTGATTCCTCCCTCAATTCTTAGAACTTTTAAATGTCATTTGCGGCAAATTGAAGCTCACGGTGAGATCTACAAGTTAATCGGAGCCAATCTCCATTTGGCCACCATTTAGGGGACCTCATGTGATACCCCCGGATTTCCGAATGCGGGTTGGCCAGGCCCACGCCCGATTACCCGAGGATATCAAAACAATTAGCAATTTAATGAACACAGAATACAATATAGAAAACAAGAATGAATAAAATTTTGCTGAAAAGAACCTAGAATGATAATCCAATAATTGAAAACCTCAGAATAAATAATTTCATTGATAATTAAAACTATTTTGATACAACTGATCCACCACGAATGGAAATCGTTCTCCAATTTATACAACTCGGGAATCCATCTAGTGGACCCCTAAAATATCCAATGGTACTCAAAAGACTGGAACAAAACCCAAGTCTTAACATGAAATAAAATCCTACGCCATCAGTAGAGTGAATAACTGTATCTGCTCAGCACGATCAAGCTCTACAGCCCAGAACTGACGAACACCTGAAAAATAATAATAAAAGGGTGGGTCAGGCCCACAAGCAAGTTCTAATCTAACTGCAATCCATACAGTGACCCGATACGCAGATACACCATAGATACCTCACAATATCTATCTAGTCTATACATATATATATCCACACTATGGGACCTTCACTGAACTACAGTAGGGATCTCAACCTGAATAGAAGGCAACATGCGAATACGCACCCAAAGGTGGGCATGAGTACCAAGACCTAACAGGGTACACCCAACCTACTATAACCAGCTACACATCCACTGCATATACGCACCCTAACCAACAAGTTTGAGACTCAAGCTCAACTCGTGGTACCATAAACATATATATCTAAACTCCGTTCCTAACCATTCATAAGAAATCCAATAAGTCATTCGGCGTATTCAACCGTACCGACTTATATATATAAGGAAGATTTATTTAACAACCCGTTCCCTTATTCCAAAATAGGTAGGACTGAGTATTTAAATCAGTCTGTCCCTAATATGCCACCGTCCCATACCGGTGCATACAATCCACAAAGTCCATATAATTGATAGAACCAGTCATACTGTTCACCAATTAAAATCCATAAGGTAGGAATTAGCATTTTGAGCTAAACCATACCCAGTATGCCACCGTCCCATACCGGTGCATACCATCCTCTACATCCATGTAAATTACAACATTCAAATGATAAGCAAGTAATTTACAATGCAAAACCAAACCCAGATAATTGACAGAATTTTAATGTGAGAATTCAGCAATTAAAATCCAATACATAATTCCAAATAATTGGTCAAATTTAATATAAGAATTCAGCAATTATAATCCAATATATGATTCCAAATAATTGACCGAATTAAGTATAAGAATTCAGCAATTATGTTCCAATACATAATTCCAGGTAAATTACAAGGCATAAATAATAAGCACGTAATTTATAGTCCAAAACCAACCATCCACATCGTTGCAGAATAGTATTTAGTATTTTAACAACTTAAAACCAAAACCATGTAAATTACAGACTATGAATGATAGTACAGCAATTTAAAATCTAAAACCAATATCCAATTAATTACAGAAGATTTTTAAATGTTTCAGCAATTTAAATCCAAATAATTAACCATATAGTTGCAGGAGATGATTTAATAAATCAACAACTAACATCCAGAGCCTGCATAGATCACATCTAACACATCAATGACCCTATAATACATTTAAAACCATTTTATAAATATATTAAATCCCACTGGAATGCCTAAAAATAAGCTTAAGTATTTAAAACTTCATCTATCCACTAACCGTATACAATGTACATAAGTGTTATACAGTTTGATCCGTTAATTTAGAATTAACCTTAAATCAATTTAGGGTCTTAATAACACCCAAAATTAACTATTTAATCCCCCCGTGAAGTCTTATTAAATTTCTAAAATTTAATCAAGCCATTTAGTTCCTTTCTCTGTTAGTAGCATACACCGTTGTATATTTTTTACACTGCTTCATCCTTTGTCTTAAAGACTTAAACCATGCAACATAAGTTTAATAACACTTAAAATTAACTACTTAGATCCTCTGTTAAGTCCCTACAGTTCATTAGAATCACTCAAAAGCTCAAACAGTGCTCAAAACACCAAACAGAGCCCTAGAAAACACTTTCTGGACGTAAAACAAATTGGAGCCGGCTCTTGGAATGGAAGAGCCGGCTCTTCCCCTATTAGAGCCGGCTCCAATTCCCTAGGAGCTGGCTCTTGCTGAAGGGGAGCCGGCTCTTGACTTTCTAGAGCCGGCTCTCTCCCTCTTGAGAGCCTCCAGTTCAGTCTCTGCTCCGTTTTTACCTATCTGCTCGTTCTCTGGTAAGTCCCTACCCTTCTGTTTATTTCTTAAACTGATCCTAAGGGTTTATTATCACTCTATTAACATCTACAAGGTTTGATTACAGTAATTTAAATCAATTACAAAGCTTAAGGTTGCTATTGAACTTACCAAGCTTTTAGTATCAAAACTGAAACTATATGCAGAAATAGAAACGAAACAGATTGCACACGTATTTAAAACAGAATAATAACATCCCTATGAGTTTTGTATAACCCCAGTAGAGTTCCTATATTGTGTCTACAAGAGTTGCAATCAAATGCAGAAACTAAGGCTACGATAGAAACCATATGCTTTAAGTATAGAAAACTGAAACAACACTTACATACACTGTAACAGATATTGATTTCAACACATACGGACCAACAATAAAACACATAATAAACATATCAATTCCAGTTTCTGCTTGATTAAACCCTAGAGATTATCTAGGTGCACAGAACACGGCCCAAAGGGAAAGAGGAAGACAGAACTTGCCTGAATAGGTTTGCAAACAAACCCTTGTTGCCGTTGGTCTCAGTTTTTTTCAACATCCACTGAAACTTGTCTAACCTCCTAGAACCTCTGCTCCTTCCTTCTCCTTGGTTAAACCTTGGAACCCCAGTCGAAATTCTCACAAACAGCTCTGTTCTCACCAAAGCTCCCTCTGTAACTCTCTCTATTTGGCAGACTTTTCCGTGTAAAAGCTACGACCATATGTAACCCTAGGTTTAACATATACTGAGGTATTTATAATTGCAAGATTAAAACCCTAATCCACAGAGCCCTAACTTCGTCGGCCCACAAAGTAACCCAGTTTAGATACATATCAGATGCTTATGAGACGGCTCCAAAAACCCTAACTAAAACGTATCTAAAACCCCAGTTAATGAGAATTACATAATTACCCTGTTCAAAAATTAAATACTTAATAAATAATTAATTTAATAATACCCATTAATTAAATCAAATAAGCAAGCAACGAATCACTTAAAACACATAAAATAAATAAAACAATTAATTAAAATAAACAAACAAATAAAGAATTAAACCCTTAATTAAAATAAACAAACAATTAAAAAAAATAACACAATGAATTAAAATAAACAAACAATTGGACACATAAGCATGTAGATACAAAATCAATTTAAAATGCACAAAAATAAAATTTAAATTCCATTTTTATCCCTTTTGAAATTAGGGGTATTACACCTCAAAATCCTAGGGTTTGAGGAGAATTTGGGGCTTTTCATCCATTTAGAGGTAGGGGTCTCTAATCCTCACTTTCTTGCACTTTTGTGAGTCTTTCTACTATAAGTGTTGTCAAGCATGTTTGATTTGAATTAGTTGTCTATTAAATGACTTGATTTTGTATATGAAACATGCAACTATGTGTAATTGTTGATTTGTATGAAAAACATGCCTAAATGTTGAATTCTCCATGTTATTGTGTTGACAAATTGCTAAGAATGATATATGGAAGCATATGCAAATTTCTTAGAATTATTGTAAAACATGTTAATCTATGGAATATGAAATCTCTTATTTCCCTAGTGATGAGCACTGAAAAGTGCGTATTTAAACCCATTAAGCTCAAGTATTCTAGGACCTTTATCTATCTTATTTTTTCGTTTTAGACTAATTTCATGTTATTGCCCTTTTTCAGGCGCTTATCCCCAAAATAAGTCAATTCAGCCAAATTAGAGCATAAAAGAAGCAATCTCAAGCTAAATGGAAGAAAGGAGCAAAATAGAGCAAAGTGGTGGAAAACAACAAGTTTCGATCGATCAAACCAATCTTCGATCGATCTCATAATGATCAATCCAGCCTCACCAAGATGGATCAAACTCCTTGTCCTTATCCTTAAGAATTTCGATCTCCAATCGATCCAACTTTTATTTCGATCGATCGAACTTCTTTGATCTTATCCCCACCTACCACTTTTGTCTTTTTCCCAAAATATTCCAAAAAAATCTCAGATTTGTCTTATCCCGAAAAGGCACTGCCAGGGTTTAATCGATCTAGTCATACTTTGATTGATCTGGTCATACTTCGATTGATCTCATCAGAATTCGATCGATTGAATCTCCTCAAGTTCGAAATAAAACAAAGTCGAGCTCATTAAAAGATGGCTCGTGATGCAATCATTGAAGGGACCGCATTGCACGAAACCTGACCATTGGGTGTGACATTGGAGCTACCTATATAAGGATTTTGAGCCATTTTTATAAGAGGAAGATCATATATCATCATATAACAATAGAATAGAGGAGAGAGCCTAGAGATTAGAGAGACACACATACCATTTGGGAGTTCTTCCATTCATCTAGGATTTCTATCAAGGAGAAAAAGATCAATCCTACCATGGAGATGGCCCTTGAAGGTTGGATGACTACATCAATAAGTGGCTAAACATCTTCTTGGGGCTAGAGTTAGCCCTAAGCATGCCTTCTAGATCTTGATGTTTTGTATTTTAAGGGAATTTATGTTGTAATTCTTGTCTTGACGTTTGATTTATATATGAATCTTGTTTCTACAATGATTTATGTTGTTTAATACTTCCAATTGATCATTTCATTCTATTCATATGTATATGTATGCTAGACTAGATGTTCATGTATTTATCTCTTGGTTTTGTGACATTGATGCATGTTTATGTGTGATGACCCTGTAGGCGGGTGTGCTGTGGGCGGGTGCAAGAGACACTGTCAGGCTACCACATTAGCGAGCTACAGGTGCACATTCCCACATCGCCTGGGTAGAGAAAAGGTGAAGTGATTATATGTAAGTGTGTCATCTTTAATTGGTATGAGGCCTTTTGGAGTGAAGTCCAAGAGCAAAACCATGAGGGCTCAGGCCTAAAGCAGACAATATCATACCATATGATGGAGTGGGTCGTTACAAATGGTATCAGAGCCTGACCCAGCCGGAAGTGTGTTGACGGGGACGTCGGGCATCCAAGGGGGGTGGATTGTGATGACCCTGTGGGCAGGTGTGCCGTGGGCGGGTGCAAGAGACACTGTCAGGCTACCACACTGGCGAGTTACGGGTGCACATGTCCCACATCGCCTGGGTAGAGGAAAGGTGAAGTGCTTATATGTAAGTGTGTCATCTCCAATTGGTATGAGGCCTTTTGAGGTAAAGCCCAAGAACAAAACCTTATGGGCTCAGGCCCAAAGCGGACAATATCATACCATGTGGTGGAGCGGATCGTTACAAATGGTATCAGAGCCTGACCCAGTCGGAAGTGTGCCGACGGGGACGTCGGGCCTCCAAGGGGGGTGGATTGTGATGACCCTGCAGACGGGTGTGCCGTGGGCAGGTGCAAGAGACACTGTCAGGCTACCACACTAAAGAGCTACAGGTGCACATTCCCACATCGCCTGGGTAGAGGAAAGGTGAAGTGATTATATGTAAGTGTGTTATCTCCAATTAATATGAGGCATTTTAGGGTGAAGCCCAAGAGCAAAACCGTGCAGGTTCAAGCCCAAAGCGGACAATATCATACCATGTGGTGGAGTGGGTCGTTACACTATGTGTGTTGATGCTTTGAATCTAGAGATTGTCAACGCATGGTGCTTTAATGGAATACTCTTGCGGCTTGTTTGATGGTTCATACTCATTTCTTGATGGATTCTGCCTCTACCTTAGTTTAATTAGTTTAATTTTCATGTTCCTAGTTTAGTTGTTGTGTAGTTGCCTTATTTTCCTAGATAGGAGGACAATCCATTTTTGTTGTTTGATGTTCCATGCTTATGAATGCAAGTAGTATAATTCTCTATCTAGTTAAAGTGTTTGATTGTGAGCTTAAAGGAAGGAATAATGGCTTAGTTTGATATATTGTGCTATTCATTAGATTGTCTAGACAATGTATACTTAATTAGTCATCCATGCTTGTTGATTCAATCAATCACACATATTAGTGTTGCAACATATATTTCCCCTCATTCATTACACATTGAGTATCTAGAAAGGTGATGTTTAGTGGTGACCTCTAAATCCCAAGATCCCACTATCTTGTTCTCTACCCTTTATTTACTTTAATTGTTTTGTATTGAATTTGTTTACATTGTAGTTTTAATTAATCAATCAAATCACCTTTTGATCACCCGACCTACTAGTACGACCTTATTTCCATATCAACATTGCTCTCAATCCCTTGGGATGATCCCTACTCACCCTAGCTATATTAGTAGTTAGAGGTAGTAGTAGTTAGAGGTAGTAGTGGCACTTTATAAATTCAAACTTAGCCACTCTTTAACACATCTTAACTTGTTAGTTCACGACAACACTACCTAGCATTGAATACATGAGGTATACATGCATATTATGGGGCATGAATGAGGGGAAATGATTTTTGTACAAATGAGAAAGGGATTTTGGGGAAAGAAGTTTGATTAAACGATTTTGAGAAAACCCGGTTACCACGGAGTCACCAAAGGGCCGGTGTGTTAATGTAACCTAGAGAGAACTAGGGAGATCGTCTTAGCATGGTTAAGCTAGCTGGGCCCTAAATGACGCTGCGGGGGTACCAAGGGTCAGGGACAGTAGCCAATCCTTCTCTCGTGTCGCTGCCTAGTCACCAACGAACGGGTTATATTAACAGTTTGAAAAATGAATGGAATTGGATTTTGAAAATGGGGAGCGACATACATGGCATCGCATATCATGACACGGCATTTTATTCTGAAATTGAAATCAATGTTGTATTCCTTTTCGGCATAGTATGACCCCTATCCTCTATTACTATTCATTATTTAGATTCACGGGGCTACAAGATGTGTGTCTTAGGCACCACCTACTGAGCAATTTGCTCACCCCATTATATTTAACATTTTTCAGGGCACGGTAAAGAAGTGGCGGACGACAATCCACCACCAGCTTAGTAAAGTTAACAGACTTAGACTTTTTTGTGTTCGATATGTATATTAACCCATTTTGTTGTAAATGATATTAGAGAACATTTTGTATCTTCTGCATGTTTGGAAATGGTCTTGAGACCATTCAGTGGTATTTTGTGGTCTCATTATGATTTCAACATCTATGTAAGGCCATATTTTTGATGTATGACACTTTCGCTTAAATTTTAATGGTGTATCAGACTCATGTATAGCCTTATTTAATTTTAGTACTACTTAGTTGTGTTAGTTTTGTCATCAAATGGAAGAATTGGGATAGGTTTGGGTTTTGTGTAATGTCACCAAAGGACCAAAGTGGTGCCAAGGAGCATAAGATTTGAATTTTGAGCTTTCTGGGGCATTTTCAGGGTTCTGGGCATCTTGAACCAGTTCAACCCCATTGAACCGGTTCAAGAGGGTGTAATGGTTCTTGAATGGGCTTACTGCCCATCTTGAACCAATTTAATGACCCTTGAATCGGTTCAATTCCTCCAGTAGGTCATTTTTGCCTTGACAGCCTATCAGCTTTGATCACCTGACTTCGTGTGCCCATAACTTCTTCGTTCAAAACCCAAATAGAGTCATTCTTAAGTCCATTTTCAAAGATTTTGAGTTAGCTTTCCAATGAGACTAACCTCATCCCAAAATACCATTCATTTTGAGAGTTATGATTGTTTTAGTGGAGTAGTGTCGAAAATTACCTTGAACCGAGTAAGGGTACTTTTGGGAATTCATAACCGATGACCATAGAACTTCACTGAGTATCATAAAATGATTAAGAATAACTATTTTAAACCTTATGTGATTATTTTAAGGATGGTTTACCCTCTCACATTGTAAAATAACCATTTTACCCTTGGTGTGTCCTCGGGTTTGGTTAAGGACCCGGTTAGCGATTCGAACCCCCGGTTTGGGTCATTACATAATTGTTCAAGTAATCTAGGCAACCTAAACCCCTTATGTAACATGCTTTCAGCCAATTACTCCCAGACCAGATGGTCTTTGGGCATTATGTGTTAAAACACACCCCTAAGGACTTAATTGCTCAAACAATTTAGGTACAGAACTGAACTTGACCCTTTTCTACTTCTTTTCTTCACTTTTTTTTTTTTTCTCTTTTTCATACACATTGGTGAATAATATTTTTCCTTTAATTGCATTGCATACTAATCAATTTTTTCTTTTATTTTTTCTTTTTTTTTCCTATGTCTAACTCAAAACAAAACAAGACTTCTAGTTTTTACCCCACTGAATTCATGCAAGTGTGAATATGTGCAAGGTGTAGTATCTTAAAGATCAACATTATTAAACAATAATCATCCTAACAGAGTGGACCATAGGCCACCAACTGATTTCAAAAAATTTCAAGAAATCCATTTTTCATAATATTTTAGCATACAAACTATGTTTAACTAATATCATATTGCAACCAGAGTATATGACAATCAACAAACTCAAACTTATGCTTAAAACATCAAAAATCATGACCTTGTGTTATCAAAAATAACAAAAATTTCATGTTTTACCTTACCCCCAAACTTAGTTTGCACAGTGTCCTCAATGTGTGATAACAAAAGAGAGTTAGAAAGATATTACCATACAAGCAGACCATCAAAGATAGATCAAAATGAAGCACAGTAGGGGACAAATGGTCACCCCCAAACTTAATTTGTAGTACATAGCAAAAATCAATAAACTTCAACACACATCAAAGTATCAAGTATACGGAGTAATAATAAAGAAATTTCACATTGAACTCAAATACCAACACAAGGAAAGTATAGGCAAAAAACATGTATATATATGATCAATATCAGTACAACGCTTTTGAAATAAAGACTTAAGGGACATACATCATAAAGAAATAAATACATAAAAAAAATATTGCCCTAGTCAACAAAAGTGCCTAACTAGTAAAAAAAAAATACAGAAAAGGCCTATAAAGCTAATTTATATGAGGTGAAGAAGAAGTGGTAGAAGTCGAACGGGCAGACGGAGTGTGGCGTAGGAGCTCCTCCAGAATGCTCTGTTGCACAGTTAGCATCTGTCTCAGCACCATCTGGTCGTCCTGCAGCTTGGCCACCCTGGCTTGTAAAGCTCTAATCTCAACCTCCTCCTCGGCGGGGCCCGGCTATCAGAGAGATCCATCTCGTCCTCTGTAGCCTTGTCATCTTTCTCTAGCATTCTAGCAGTAACTGTAATATAACCCTTATCACCAAACTCTACTGCATTGCGACGATGCGATGGCATATGTCTCGACACCTTATCCCATTCCTTCATTCCAAACTTTGGAGACTCATCACAAGATTCCTCTTATTGACCTACCACAAAACCCTGTAGCTCTAATAGCCTGGTAATCGTATATGGAAAAGGTAGCATATGTGTAGGAACGTTCTTATGTGGCCCAATTTTTGACCAAAACTCCAGTAATTGGTAGAAATTCATCCTAGGGAACGAATATTAGTGCTCAAACTGAATAGCATAAAGTGCCTAGAGAAAATAAGTATTCCCAATATTCTTATGCCCAAGAGCATGGACATTAGCTGAGATAATGAAATCTAGAATCCATAACCTCTTTGGAATCTTGGCCTTGGTAGTACTACTATACTTACGCCTAGCAAACCTACCATCACACAATTTTTGAATCAAATTTTCTACAGTTGGTACCCTAGGGGAAAGTGTGAAAGTAGGACAACTACGCCTCTCATCTATTACCTCAGGAAGCGTATGATAACATTCTAAAGCTGCAGCAATAGCACAAGGATTAATAATCAATTCATGCCCATTAATCATAGTCCTAAGCTCCCAAGGATCATCCTCATTATAAACAAGATTGAGATAAAACAAACGAACATAACGAGGATAAGAAATCTTAGTGACATGGACCATGAGATGAAGAAGATGCCTGTAACTGAAAGACTTCATAGCCCATCTAGTGTGAGGATCAGTGATGAACGCCTGATAATCAAAGGTTGTTTCATAAGAAATTGGAATTGTCTTCCAAGCATTTGGCAAAACATCTTTCGTCACTTGCCAAAAACCCTTAAGTCAGCGATGAAGAATGGCTCGAGCTTAGCGTATGCAAGTTCGAGCTTTGGATAGCTGATGCTTGAGCTTCAGAATGAAGGCTCGAGCTTTGAGATAAATTTTTCGATTTTTATATATTTTTTTAATTTTTATTTTCTTTTCTAATTTAAACCAAACCTATAAATAAAATATTATTAATAAAAACTAACTAAAAACCTAAAAACTAAAGCAAAAATAAAAATAAAAATAAACTACGGTACAACATACAAATGCTAAGTTCAACGTCGATAGCTTGACGTAAACTGACCACTCTAATCCAAGTAAATAGGATGATGAAGTTCTACTGCCTCCACTGTGCCTCTCTGCACACTACCCCCTATGTAAGGTTTAAGTCTCTGTCCATTGACTTTGGACAATTGTCCAGTCTTACAATCCTGTATCTCTATTACACCATAAGATGTAACAGAAATAACCATGTATGGACCTTCCCAACGTAACTTTAACTTTCCAAGAAAAAGTTTTAGCCGTGTATTAAACAACCAAATCTTCTTCCCAGGCTCAAAAGTCTTACGCAAGATATGCTTGTCATAAAATGTCTTAGTCTTTGATTTATAAACCTTAGCACTCTTATAAGCATCATTACGTAATTCTTTAAACTCAATTAATTGAAGCTTCCTATTAGAACCAGCAGAGTTCTTATCAAAGTTGAGCTTTTTTATGGCCCAAAAAGCTCTGTGTTCTAACTCTACAAGAAGATGACACCATTTTACCATAAACTAGATGGTAAGGTGACATATCAATCGGAGTCTTAAAAGCTTTGCGGTAAGTCTACAAAGCATCATTTAGTCTATAAGACCAGTCCTTACGATCTGACTTAACCGTTTTTTTAAGAATTCTCTTAATTTCAAGATTGGATATTTCAACTTGGCCACTTGTTTGGGGATGATAGGGAGTATCAACTTTATTAGTGATGGAGTATCTTTGTACCAAAGTACGAAAATACCTATTACAGAAGTGAGCACCCTCATCACTAATAATAGCTTATGGCATACCAAACCGACTAAAAATGTTCGTTTAAATGAACTCAACCATTACTATATGATCGGTGATTTTAGTAGCCACTGCTTCAACCCATTTAGACACATAATCAACAGCCACAAGAATATATTCATTATGATTGGATTGAACAGAAGGACCCATGAAATCAATACCCCATACATCAAAAACCTTAATGACTAAGATCAGAGTTAAGGGCATCATGTTTCTTCTGGAAAATGATCCTAACTGCTGACATTGAAGGCATGGCCTACAGAACAAGTATGCATCCTGATAGAGTGAAGGCCAAAAGAAACCACACTGAAGAATTTTAGCTACAGTTTTCTTTGTACTGAAATAACCTCCACAAGTTAAACTATGACAGAAGGTCAGAATACTATGAAACTCACTCTCAGGAACACATCTACAAATGATTTGATCAGCACAATACTTAAAGAGCTGGGGATCTTCCCAATAGTACAACTTAATTTGGGAGAAGAATCAATCTTTTTCCTACTTTGACCAAGATAAAGGAATTTTGCCTATTGCGAGGTAATTCACAAAATCAGCAAACCAAGGCAAATCCTTATGAGAAACCTCAAATAGTTGTTCATCCGGAAATGAATCACAAATTGGAAGTGAAGTTAAGGTATCCTCAATCAGAATTTTAGAAAGATGGTCAGCTACCACATTCTCTGACCCTTTCTTGTCCCAGATTTCGTAATCAAACTCTTGAAGTCAGAGGATCCACCTAATCAAACGGGGTTTAGTTTCCTTTTTGGAAAGAAAATGTTTTAAGCAGAATGATCAGAATAGAGTATTACTTTGGAACCCAACAGATATGATCTGAATTTGTCCAAAGCGAAAACAACTGCAAGCAACTATTTTTCACTAGTGGTATAATTCAATTGTGCATCTGAAAGAGTTTTGCTCGCATAATAGATAACATGAGGAAGTTTATCTACTCGTTGCCCCAAGACAGCACCCATAGCATAATTAGATGCATTACACATGATCTCAAATGGAGAGCCCAGTCTAGAGGATTCGTGATAGGAGCTGAAGAAAGAAGAGAGCGAAGCTTTTGGAAAGCTTCTAGGCATGATTTATCAAAGACAAAAGAAGCGTCCTTTACAAGTAGATTATACAAAGGACGAGAAATTTTGTTGAAATCTTTAATGAAACGTCAATAGAACCCGGCATGCCCAAGAAATTATCGCACTCCTCTTACGGAGGTAGGAGGAGGCAATTTAGAGATCAAATCTACTTTAGCTCTATCAACTTCAATACCTCTCTCTGAAATGATATGTCCTAAAACAATCCTCTCTTGAACCAAAAAATGGCTCTTCTCCCAACTAAAAATAAGATTGGTTTTCTTACAACGTTGAAGTACTAGGGATAGATGTTGGAGACAGTTCTCGAATGTAGACCCGAAAACAGAGAAATCGTCCATAAAGACCTCAAGAAACTTTTCAACCATGTTAGAAAAGATAGACATCATACACCTCTAGAATGTTACTGGCACATTACACAATCCGAAAGGCATCCATCTATATCCAAACGTACCAAATAGATAAGTGAAAGTAGTTTTCTCTTGATCCTTATGATCAATGACCACTTGATTATAGCCGAAATATCCATCTAAGAAGCAATAATAGCTCTGGCCAGCCAATCACTCTATAATCTGATTAATGAATGGAAGTGGAAAATGATCTTTTCTAGTAGTGGAGTTGAGTTTCCGGTAATCAAAACATATACATCATCCAGTGGTTGTGCGCTGTGGAACTAATTCTCCCTCAAAATTCTCAACCACTGTAATACCTGTCTTTTTAGGTACTACCTGAGTAGGACTCACCCACTTGCTATTTGAGATGGGGTAGATTATTCCTGCATCTAACAATTTCACAACTTCCTTTAAAACCACCTCCTTCATATTAGGCTTCAATCTTGGTTGGAGTTCCCGAGATGTTTGGGAATCCTCCTCCAAATGAATCTGATGATGCAAATTGTGGGACTAATTCCTTTTAAATCAGCCACACTCCACCCAATAGCCTCTTTATTTTGCTCAAGAACTTTTAAGAGACTACTTTCTTGGGAACTTGTAAGATTGGAAGCAATGATCACCGGGAAGGTGTCATTTAAACCCAAGAAAGCATACTTGAGCTTGTCCGGTAATAGCTTAAGCTCAAGCTTATGTGGAGACTCTACGAAAGGAATATGCAGAGTACTAGAAATGTAATACCCCGATATTTTAAAGGTTTTATTAATTGGGATAAATTACTTTTATTTTATTTTTAATTGATTTGTTTAATTTAATTAGAATTAATTGCTTTTATTTTATTTAATTGAGTGTTTAGATTAATTATTTTATTTTAATTAGATTATATTTGTTGAATTGATATGGTGCTTTACTTTGTGGAATGCTATAATTGAATTGGTTATTTGATTTGTGTATATTTGTGCTTATGTGAATTGTTTGTTTATTATTTGTAATTATTAGCTTTAATTTAATTATTTTAATTGTTAATTTTAATTAGATTGGGCTTAAGAGGAGTGGGACTAAATGTGGTCTCTGGCTCGAAGGAAGTCTTGTTAGATTAATTAATAAGGCCCATGGTTATAAAGATATTTAAATATTTATTTTTGCATAATTATATATCTATATATAATTATATGTATATAAATATAATTAATTAATAATTATTATAGAAGTAAATATATATATATATATATATATATGTATATATGTATATAATTTAATTAGTTAAGGATTAGCACGGAGGGAAATATACAAATATATATATTATATAATATATGTGTATATATATTATTTAATAAATTATTATTTCTTTTATTTGGTAGTCCTACTAGGAATAGGATTTAGATTTTAATGTATATAAATATACTCATAAGGTTAGGGTTAAAAAGTTTACACGTTAGAAAAATAAGAGGGACAGAGAGAGAAGAAGAAGAGAAGACTGACAAAGAGGAGGTCAAATTGGAGAAAGAGGACGCCGAAATTGGAAGAGACAATCGAGACTTGAGACGTCGGTTTCATTTTGAAACCTTCAAGCGAGTTCTTCTCTAACTTTCTTCTTAGAACCTATAAGGATTTCACCTTGAATATCAAGGCTTTAATTAAATTTATTAATTAAATCATGGTTAAATTGAATTAATTAAAGGAATGAATTATTATATATATATATTTTTAAAAACTTTGGATTTTAATTTGTTAGATGTAAATGTTGTATCTATTTAAAATCAACTGATATGCATGATCTGTGACCCAAGTGGTTAATTAGGGTTTTGTAGAAGTTCTAGGGTTTTCTGGAATTTTTGTAAGATTATTTTATATTTTTTGATTATTTGTTTTGAATTGTTTTATTATATATTTATGAAAAATATTTATGCAAAATATACTGTGTAATAAAAGGCTTCTGTAAATCGGCGCCTCAATAGGGAAGTGATTCGGTGTGGGCGTGTGCTTGAGAAGATGGTGTACCCGCTAATCAGGGCCATTAGATTAGTTGAACTTATGTGGATTGATATGGTGCATTGCGGCGTATGGAATAGTGGTATAAATACTGATTTGGACCATTAGATTATTTCATCTTAAGTGGATTAATCTGGTGCATTGCGGCACATGATAAGATGTTACACACATTAATCTAGGCCATTAGATTTATTTAATATAAGTATAATGATTCGGTGCATTGCGGCATATGGAAAAGGGTACGCATGTGTATCTGTACCGTAGATGTGGTCTAGTCAACATAGAAATAATTTGGTGTGGGCAAGCTCATAACAGCTAAAAGACTCCAGCCAATCAGAACGCGCCAGTACACATGGAGACTTGGATCCGGTGCGTGCAAGTGCGTGAAAAGCGCGTGGGCATGCGTGCTGATCCCTGTTTGCCTGTTTTGTGACATGAAATTGAAACGGTCATAACTTAGTCATTTTAAATTGAAATTAGGTCATTCTTGAGCTCAAATTAAAGAATTTTTCATCCTCTTGCCAATTGTACCAATTTCATTATCAAATTCCCATCATTCTAGGAAATATTTATGTTTTAGTAAGACGATGTCGAAAAATTATTTACCGAGATGGAGTATTTATGGGAAACTATTTCTGACGATATTTAGCAGAATTTAAATTGCGTAAATATAATTAAATTAATATATTGTTATGGAAGGAAGTGTGTATATATATATATAATCATTTATATATGTGTATATATGGTTTAATTGTTTAGAATAAGTATGGAGGGATGTGTGTGTGTGTGTGTGTGTATATATATATATATATATATATATATATATATATATATATATATAATTTAAATAATCAAAAATTATTTTGGATGGTATTTTACATATTTATATATTATATAATATATGTGTATGTATATATATATATCATTTAAGATGATTAATATTAATTATTCTTATTTGGTATATCTAAATAGGCTGGTTATTAAAGTAATGTTATACTTATGAAATGCATGAGATGTTTATGTGTGATTTAGTTCATCGTTGAGTTTAAAATTGGTACATAGTTAAATCGTAGGCATGGATGAGTTACCAAAGGCTTAAATATATGGCCTAAATATTTATATGAATAAAACATATATATAAGAAACATGGATGAGTTGCTAATTAAAAGTATAAATATATATACTTAAGGAGGCGTGGTTGAGTTGCCAATATATAAATAAATATATTTATAATGGCATGTTTGATTTGCCAAAACATAAGTTAATGGCTATGTGTATTAGATGTTTAAATTGTATCTATAGTTATTGTATGTATATGTTGGATTAAGATTAGATGTTTTTATATTAAAATAATCTAATACTTACAAGTTAGTGTATTATTTTATCTATATTAATAAAATAATATTAGTGAAGACATGAATGATTTGTCAAAGCCTATATATTGGCTGTGTGATTTAAATAATTAAAATTATTATTAGGTATTGGATTAAATGGAATATTCCTTTAAATATAGTTTATTGTTTAAATGATTAATTAATTGTTTAGGATCGGATTGAGGTTAAGGAACTTTTCTTTAAAAGAAATGGTGAATTGTTCTAGGTATGATTATTATTTAATCATTGATAATGATTTTGGAATTAATGAACCTAGTAATAGATGTGACTGTTTTATTTATATATAATTATTTATATATATGTGTATCATTGTTTATTAAAGATAAAAAAAATTTACTGGGTTTAGTTTTGATTAGAGATGATCTGCTTATTGGTTTTCAGAGGCATGGTAGAGAGAACTTGCTCGTAGGTTTAACCACTTATTTTTATCTTTTAGGTTATTAGAAATTCAAGTCTCAAGGTTGAGGATCTGTAACTGGAGGACTTATCCGTTCTTCTAGTTTATTTCAAAGTAGGATGATAGACTTATTTTTATAGTTGATTGGATTATTGGATCATGTTTTAAAGGATCCTTGAGTTACAGGATTTTCGAGTTGTAATTGTTGGAGAATTATTAATTAATGAAATATTTATTTTTTAGTTTTCTTAAGTGGTTTGTTTATTCTTTATTATTCATCTTTGTATTCTGTGCTTATTTAAATACTTTAATTATTTTGATATCTCATGATTTTGTACGCGGATTTGATCAACGCGTGTTCCGAAATTATGGGGTATCACAAGAAAGTGGTGGAAGAGGCTCAAGTCTAGATTTTCATGAAGGAAAATATGTGATAGGAGTGGAATAAAGTAAAGAATTCACTTCAACTATTGAAGATTCGATATTAAAATCTTTATAATTGAAGCGATTTAGACAAGCTTCTAAAGAATCCTTGGATAAAATAATTGGGAATGATTCCTCAACCAACTCATCAATAACATCAAGGAAGAAGCATTCACTATCATCGTAGGGATGATGAATAGCATTGAAGATGTTCAGTTTGACCTTCATATTTTCAAAAGATAAATCCATGGCTCCAGTCCTATAGTTAATGCAAGCATTCGTTGTGGCTAAAAAAGGACGCCCAACTGGAATATACTTTTTGGAATCGTTAACCAGTTTTGTATCAAGAACTAAGAAATCGACCGGAAAATATAACTTATCCACTTTTATGAGTATATCTTCAACAATACCATGTGGTTGCCTGACAGAACGGTTAGCAAGCTGTAGAACAACCGACGTAGGTTTAACTCTCCCAAACCTAGAGAGTAAGGAATAAGATTCACACTTGCTCCATGATCAAGAAGTGTTCGCTCTATCACATTGTTTCTACTGACGCAAGAAATTGTAGGAGCACCAGGATCTTTAATCTTTAGAGGAGTGTTATACTTAAGAATAACACTGACTTGCTTGGTGAGACAAATTTTCTTAGGAACTTGGTTTTTAGATTTTCTCTTAAGAGTGCACAAGTCCTTTAAAATTTTGGAGTAGGCTGGAATTTACTTTATAGCATTAAGCAGAGAAAAATTGATTTTGACCTGTTTAAAGACCTCCATCATATCCCGAATTTTCTCCCCTTGTCTACCAAAGTGGGATGGTTCCTTGAGATGTTCAGGATAAGGCATTCTTGGCTCATAAGCTGTCTCAAGGTTAGGAACAGATGAAGAAATGACTCCACTTTCAACTCCTGCTGTGGATTATGGAATATAACTTGAGAAAACATCCTTAGGATGTGGATTATGAATGATAGGAACAATGGGAACCCTAAGCCTCTTTTTTTTTTCTAGTCTTTTTTTAACTTGGTTATCAACCACTTTACCACTCCTCAATGTAGTGATAGCCTGAACTTGCTTATGATGAATACTTGAGGAATTGGTTTCATTAATCATGTAAGTCTGCCCTTTCGGGTTGGCTATTGGTTGACTAGGCAGCTTTCTATCCTCTTTTCGAGATAGAGTACTCGCTATTTGCCCAACTTGTGCCTCTAACTTTTCTATGGCTTGAGAATGAGAATTGAGAAGTTGGGTATTAGCTTTAAGATCAATAAGAGCATTGAGTACTTGTACTCAAAAGCAAAATTTCTAGGAAGATGTGGAATATTAGGAGCTTAATTGGATTGATTCCTAAATTATGGTGGACGATAAATACCATATTGATTGAAAGAATTATTTTATGGCATAGGATTGGATAAATTTTGATATTGTCCCTGTGATTGAGGAATAGTGGTTCCTTGACTTTGATTATGCCATGGTAGATTAGGACGATCTCTCCAGCCAGGATTATATGCAGAAAAATATAGATTATAAGCTGATCTAAAGAATGCAGCATTCACTTACTCCTGTGAGATCTCAGATGATTGTCCCATTATAGGATAAGTGTCAGCAAAATGGGAAGGATTAACACAGATTAAACAAACTTCATTTGGCAAGGCAGTTTGTGGATTAGCAACAGGAATAAAGCCAGATGATAAGATTTGATCAAACCTATAGTTCAAAGCTTCTATTTGAACGACTAACTCACTAGATTTGTTTACCTTATAAAGTTTTTTAACCTTATGCATTCCAGGTGAAGACCTAGACCTAGAGGAAGAAGCAGGTTGTATTGAATTTTCACTTAGGGCCTCATACAGTTCCCAAGCGCCAACCGAACTCTTATGCAGAAAGGATCCATTACTGGATACATCAACCATGTTTCTATAAGAATCTGAAAGACTATCATAAAAAATTTGTATTAAGTGCCCTTGAGCAATATCATGGTGTAGACACTTTCTTAAAAGATCATTATATCTTTCCAATGCATCATGGAGCTGTTCTCCCGGGATTTGGGAAAGTGCCATGATTTCTCTTCTCATTTGATAGGTTTTACCCACTGTGTAGTACTTTTTCAAGAACTCCTGTTGCAACATGTCCCATGTAGATATGGAATTTGTTGGAAGGGACTGCAACCAAGTTCTTGTTTTGTCTTTGAGAGAAAATTAAAAAAGTCGCATCCTAAATCATTGGTAAGAGTGGTCAACTTAGTAATCAAACACAATTCCAAAAATACATCCAAGTGCGTATAAGGATCCTCTGTTGCAAACCTATGGAAGGTAGGAAGCATTTGGATCATAGCAGGCTTGATCTCAAAATGGGTTGCATCAATATCCAGAAATACAAAGCATGAAGGGGAAGTATATGTGGTTGGAATAAAATGATCCCTCAATTGGGGTTGTGGAGGAACATATGGCACCCGTTCTCCATTACTATTACCATTACCATTACCATTGCCATTACCCAGTGCATCACACTGATCAGTCATATTATCAGAGGAACTTCCTATTGTATTCAAATGTCTTTTAAATTTTTTTAATTGACTAAGAGTTCTCTCTATTTCAGGATCATGCACTAAAGGTTTTGATTGAGTATGACGAGTTAACATGCACTAATTCCACTAATCTTAGTAGTAACAAAAAATAAAATTTTCCAAGTAAAAGAAAACAATAAAAACTCACAGAATGTTTAATAAACCGAAGTTTTTTATCCCTTAAGTGTCTTTGTTCTCACTGCTAATTTCTTGCACCTGAAAAGAAAAAGAATTAAGGTGAGATATCAGAAAGTCCGAAGACTGGTAAACCAAAAATAGAACTAATTAAAAACTAACCTAATAAAAAAAATCTCCCTGGCAACGGCGCCAAAAGTTGTTGTTTGTTTTTGCGTACTACTTATAAATTTACCACTCGCAACAGCACAAATCCTTGTAGGATAGCATTATAGAGAGGGTGTCAAACCCACAGGGAAATGAGTTATTATGTTCTGTTTTTAACTAATTTTTATTGGTTTATAGGTAACTGATTGAATTGATTGCTCGGTTGTCACGGTTATAAACTGAAAGTAAACTAAAATTAAACTAGAGTGATCAAAGAAAGAGAGGTCTTAGGGCTTTGACTTCACCATAACTTTTGTAACTATGGTTAACTATTTGAACTTTGGGGATTTAATTACATTATATTTTAAATGAATAAATTCAATAACATTCATTCAATTCGGGTTTTAAAGAAAAATGTTTTATAAAATACAGTTAACTATAACCAATCTGCAGTTAGCATGGACTATCCATCTACCTACTCTAATTACTTTAACTACTTTGTAAACAATCCATCTTTCCTAAGCATAGACTGTGAAAACATTCTTTTATAAAAAACATTAGAACACCATTACATGAACTCCAGTCTTATATCCGGTAGGGCTCCGCTAGATACCATCCAATAAGAATGGGTTGAGAATAGAAAACGAACAGTTATATCTAAGACAAGGTAATACCAATTCAAAAACTATTTAAAATATTAAATCCAATTGAGTTATCTCAATTGCTCATAATCATGTAATCAAAAACATAATATATTAAAAATATCACAGAGTTAAAACAATCAAACCATAGTACTAGATTGGGTTACATCAGTGCCCTAAGAAAGGAATTAGCTACTCATGACAATGTCGAATATCATCTGTGTTGTAGTCGTCTCCATCGTCACGGACGGCACTTCTCTTCTCAGGATCTTCACCTTCTAAGGTTATGGAAACCCTAAAAGCCACCGCAGTATCAACCTTCTGAATAATACGAGAAAAAGGACTTAGAATTTCAGGCCTCTTCTATCAAGTCCTATGCCTTCTTTTATAGAAGAAAATAAGAATCTAGCAGGCTTTTAGGTCTTCTGGCCCTTCTGGAGTGAAATATGACTTGAGAAGGAATAATCCCGTACTTGAAATCTAATATGTCATGGAAAAGTCGAGCTTTAGGAAGTAGAGCTTGAGCTTTGAGATTCAAGCTCGAACTTTGGGAACAAGGCTCGAGCTTCTCTGGATTAATGCTCGAGTTTCAAGGAATGGTGCTCGATCTTCACTTTGACACTTAGCCAATTTTCTTCAACTATTTTTCGAAGCGTCTTTTCCTTCAACACTTAGAATATTTTTGGGATTGAAATCTTTTAACATTACTCGATCCAAGCTTTATAGGCTCGAGCATTAGGTACCGGGCTCGAGCTTTAGGTACTCAAGGCTCTAGCTTTTACTGATGGTGCTCAATCCTTGAGTCTTGGCACAAGGCCCTTGGAGCTTGGTTCTTCAACTTTTCGAATTCCGATGCCTTGTGCTCGAGCTTAAGGGCCAAGTCTCGAGCACCCTGAGGTAAGGCTCGAGCACCCTTTGTTAGGGCTCGAGCTCTGAAGGTACAAGGCTCGAGCTTTAATGTCTTGTTGACTTTTCTTCTTTTTTCTTGCAAAGCTGAGCCTCAGGACTTGGGCTCGAGCTCTGGTTCCTGAATTCTTCCAAACTTCACCATTTAAGCTCTCGGCTTGCTCTGAATGACCGGCAATGACTCTGTAAGCTTCGATATCATCATAAAGTCCCGGTTTTAGCTATTTCTTTGGGAAAGTACCTATAAACACATATTAAACATAAATCAGTCTAACTATGGATATAAGTATCACTTTAGGCCTTAGCATACGTATATTTAGGAACTCAAATATGCATTATTCAGCGCTCATCAATCATACTTTGAAAGGATTAGAGCATTCGAGGAGTGTTGTCAAATCTACTTACTACTCTTCTACAGATATCAGGCATAAGCCTAAGGTCAAGTTGTTGTTGGACGGGACGTCGCAAAGCCAGAGGATTGTCAGCAATTGGTGTTGGTAGAACGATAGGGTGTGAGCCAGAGTCAAAGTTCAATGTATTTTGTTTCAAACATAGTGGATTGATTACTTTGGACTGCACAGTCCACTAGGTTTTCCTGTTTAAACAGTTGACGTATTATATCCACTGAGGTTTCCTCGCTAAAAATCCTGGTTTCATCTCTAACTCTTTATTTTGTTTTATTTTATCTGCATGTGATTAATTGTTTAATTACAAAAATAAGTAAAATTGGAAAAGATACAGATTTGTTTTCAAAAATACAAAACTTTCTAAATATTCCATTGCATATAATTCATAAGGAGTTCAAATAGTTTCTCAGTCATCAGTTCGAGAGGAAAGATCTTGTACCCCTCAGTTCTTTTCTTGGTCTTGAGATAACTATAACTACAGATGGTTACTACCTCACTCTGGAAAAATACATATCAATTAGATCTTCTTTCGAAATTAGGCTTAACTGACAGCAAGATTGTTGATACACAACTTGAGCACAACACAAGACTTAATCTACATGATGGTGAATCTCTTCGAGATGGTACATTGTATCGACAATTGGTTGATACTCTGGTTTATCTAACTATCACCTGTCTAGACATCTCTCATTTTATCCATATTGTTAGTCAGTTTATGGTTGCCTTAGATCTACTCATTTTGTTGTAGTTCTTCACATCATTCACTATCTCAAAGGCACTATGTTTCATGAATGCTATTTTTCTTCTCAGTCATCACTTGTTCTTTGTGCCTATCCAGATGCTGACTGTTAAGAGTTTGTGTACAGTGAAATGGTTGTGGAATATAATATGGATTGATAACCTAGAGGAGTCGTTAATAGATTCAACTTGCTCTTTTATCCAATTTTAATTTACCGAAATAAAACTAAATTCAAACCACAAAGCAAAAATAAAGTGCAAGTAAAGTAAATAGAGTTTGAGAGATGACACCAAGATTTTAGCAAGGAAACCTCAATTGGTAGAATAGACCAATTATAACAGGAAAAACCTCGTTGGACTGTGTAGTCCTGAGATAAACGATCCACTATGTTTAAAGTAAAGTATACCGAACTTTAACTCAGTCTCACACCCTATCGTTCTACCAAAAACCAATTGCTGACAATCCCTGGCTTTGCGACTCCCCCATCCAACAGCTCTCGACCTCAAGCTTACTCTCGATCTCTGTAGAAGAGTTATAGGTAGATCAGACAACACTCCACGAATGCTTTGGCCCCTTCAAAGTGTGATCGCTTCACCCCTTTTTTCTAGATCTGAATTTGACGAAGAACGAATGAATTCTACTTTTTCGGAACTTTTGAATCTTCAATTATGCTCCAATTCCGATGAAATAGAGAACAACACTCCTAAATCACTTTAGTGTTTATGTGTGTGCTCTTAAAAAATAAAATCAGAAAAATCAGATTGATTTTTTGAATAAAAATATCTCTCAAAGATGGCTTTCAATTGAATCTGAATTTTGTAGGCAAAAACCGTGTATAAATCTATGTGTATGACGAGGTTTATATAGAGTTTAGAATGTCCTAGTCCCTCTAAAAAAATGGAAATATTCGTGCATAGGACTTGGTACAATTCTAGAACAAGTAAGAAAGAATTCTAAAAAAGGAAACTGAAAGTAGAATGCTGTTAGGACACCTTGAACCGGTTCAGAGGGGCTGAACCAGTTCAAGTTGGCCAGAACTTGAAACTTGGTTCTTTTAAGCTTGAAAACACTGTATGGTAAGTTTGAAATAACTACGAAGTGTAGAATGTGTCCTAATCTGTTTAGAATCCTTCCTAATGTGTTTCTTACATTTTTCTTCAAATGATCTCAGTCATGGTAACTTTGAACAACCTTCCAATTCCGCAGTCGATATCGATCCCGATATAGTAACTTGAGTTACAACTCGACTAGGACTTGTTTTGACACTGAAAATTGCCAATATACAAAATATATATTTTTCACAATCTCTCCAAAATATATATCTCACACCGACTGGGCAAGAGATCTTACAGATCAACGTTCCACCACAGTTTATTGTTTCTTTCTTGGCGAATCACTTACCTGTTGGCACAGGAAGAAACAGACTATGGTTGCTCGATCTAGCATAGAAGCTGAGTACATGGCACTTGCTGATACTACTTCTGAGCTTTTGTGGTTGTGTTGGCTCCTTGAGGACATGGGTGTTTTTTCATCCATTGTCACTTCTATCAATTGTAATAATAGGAGTGCAATCCAAATTGCACACAATGATGTTTTTTACGAGCGCACTAAACACATTGAGATCAATTGGCATTTTGTTCATCATTATCTTCTTCAGAAAACCTTACAGTTGCAGTCCGTTACTTCTCACGATCAGAGAGCAGATATTTTCACCAAATTGCTTCCGCCATACCACTTCAAGGATCTTGTTTCAAACTTAAGATGACTTCATATAACCCAACTTGACATGTATAACATTACCATATAGAGTTTACTTACACTCCACGTATAACCTCTTCTATATAATCTCTTTGTGCTCTTGTATTTATCATCTCATATCAATACAATACATCGTATTTCTCTCTCTGTATACTTCTAACAACACCAAGGTTAAAACGTCTCTTTCCGTTTAATATCCATTGTGATTCCAACTAGCCGAGGGTGCTGGAAGGAACATACTGACGTATACAATTGATATAATTGGCATGAAATGGACACACTCGTACTGGAATAAGTTCTCATTTTCAACATAGCATACACTTTTTATTTTCAAATAAGCAGTGTTTGGTTTATGGGGGATTCAAACTATCTCAGGAAGGTCTATGGTAGCAAATATAATGAGATCTGCCATTTTATTTTCACCTGAATCTTTTTTCTGCTATAATGAAGCTAACAGTAAAGCTTTGTAGTCATCTTTTCATTTTTATTTATTATTTATATTTTTTTAGCCCTTGATATATGTTGCAAGGGGTATGTCTCTCTTTAGTGTACATGTATTTTTGTGGTAAAATAATTCTTGCTTGCTAAACCCAAAATAAATAAAAATGAAATCATTCTAATAAGCCCATTTAGTATTCAGCTTACTTTGGTTCTTCTCTAGATCTTGTTGATATTTCTATAGGAATCAAAACTTTTTAAGTGTTGCTCATGCACTGAGGAATAGTAAACGAAAGTATAGTATATGTTGCCGATGCTATCCTACTCAATAGTTTCAGAGACTTAATAGAGTTGATAAGCTAACGACATAAGAATCACGACGTCCTAGGTTCGAATCCGTCCATCTCTATTATTCTTCCTGACTTACCTTACTGCTTACAATGTAAGGCCGGCGTCAACAGTCGAGAGTTTACCTTGTAACTTGAGTCTGAAGGGAGGTAGCTACAAGAGTTCTCACATCAAAAAAATAATAAATAATAAATAAAAATAATAAAATGTTACTCAATAAAGAACCAATTGTATACAGATATCAATTATATAGTGAGTGTGAAAATTGAAAATGTTATCAAATAGAAATTCTTAGAATTTTCATAACTTCATTACAGGAAGATGAATTAGAATTTTTTTTTTTTTTTCTTTTTTTTTTTTTTTTGAGAAAGGCAAATCAAGTATATTTTTATTTTAAGAAGGGTAGACCGCATTTAATCCCCTTTAAAACAATATGGCCAAAAAACATTTCTCAACTAATCCAGGGGTGTTACTTTTACTAAAATGCCCCCACCAAGTCAAGTCATGAGTGAGTTTATTGCAATTTGACCAATTTTGTAAATTTAGCTAAAAGAATCTGTTTTTTTTTTTCTTTCTTTCTTCTTTCTTGAATAAATAATATTTGAGCTTATATTTTTATGTTGCATGAATCATTATCATTTTAATTAAAGAAAAGTATAAAATAAATAAGTAAAGTTCATAATTATGAGTGAAACTACACATTATTTCTTTGGCATATATTTAACATAGTTAAATCATATAATATCTTTTTCCCTCCTCCTTTTTTTTTATTTATTATTCAACCAAACAAAAAGATAGAAAAGCCTTCTATTATTATTATTATTATTTTTCAATTTCATTATTTTTTTGTAATTAAAATTTATTTTTATCGATCTAACTGTTTGATCAAATATCCATCTCATCATATATTTATGCATTGTATAATGGCCGCCCTGGGCCTAGGTGGCCCAGGACGTGGCCTAGGGCCTCCAATTTGAAGGGCTACAAATTGCAAAGCCCAGCTGGAACTGTTCCTACATGGAATTCAGGCCTTTTCAAACCACAGCCCATTAAGGGAAATATCTTTTAGGACAGGCAAATGCGAGGGTCTATTTTTTACAGATTACTTTCCTAATTCTGTGCTTGTATCTTTGAACATTTCCATATTCTTTATGAACAGCATACTGTATACTACATAAGTACATATATTGTCGTGCTTCGTTTTCTATTCTCAAATCTTCTTTTTTCTTTTCTTTTCTTTTCTCTTTTGCGTTTGTCTTTCTTTCCAATTTATTATTATTTTTTTGCATAAAATTAAATATTGTATAAGAAGCCCTATATAGGCACGGGTACGAAGGGATATATTAATTTGCTCTAGACGGTAGAAGGCAAAGAGAGCACCCGAAATTAACATGGGATGAAATATTAAAGGAAAGGTGGCTAATAATAAAATAAAATGAAAATAGGATCCATGACCTGCCCCATTTATATGGGATTAAAGTATAAGAAAGATGATAAATTTTTGAATAAATTTACTAAAGCCCATCAAAGTTGAAGTTGATCAAATCTTACTGATGATGTCACAAGAGAGATTGAATGCATTGGTTATGATATCTATTGAAAAAAATATGTTGAAGAAACTTGATTGTAGCAATTTAATTGATAATTTTGTGGCTCAAAATGCAAGACAATTACATTTACATTGATATGAAATTGAAGTTTGATTTTTGTGACTAAATTGTGTTGAATATTTTCTTTTAATTTTTTAATGTAAACTGGATCGTGCTATTTATAAAGCACCAATGCCGGGTTTTGTTTTGTATGCTTTCAACATTAATATATTTTATGTGTTTATCATATCATTTTAGTGAAAATTCCGAACTCTTATAAACGTTTTACATGTATGAAACATTATGTATAAATAACCCCGCATTTGAAAGTTCACTTAGGACTTCTCAAAATTTTGAGAATCTCATGACTGGCCTTGATCGTATAAAATCAGAAGTATAATTTAAATAATCTAATAATAGTATTATAATATATAATATGAGTAAATATATCAGATTTAAACTTCCATGCAGTTGCAATCATAACTATGAACTTTATTTTTTTATTATTTTTTTGATACTTTTCTTCAATTAAAAGTAAGATCTTTCATTTAATAGAAAATATAAGTTCAAATATTATTATTAAAAAAAATTAAAATATTTTAGCTAAATTCAAAACAATTGAGTGAATTGCATAAAACTCCTTTGACTTGGTGACTGTATACCATCTCTGGATGGAGAGAAATGCCAGCGTTTTATCCAACAACAAATCCTCTCCCAAAACTCTGTTCTTGACAAAATTGTTCAATCAATCACAATGAAGCTCATCTCATGCCTTATGAAGGACATTGTATCATTGAGACGAATGATGTGCGGCTGGAATCTTCCTCCCTCATGCATTCGTCCTCCACCGAAGCCACCTGATTGAAGCACCACTTAGCCCTAATTTTGATCTCTGTCATTTTGGAATCACCGGATTTGTGCGTTTCTGCTGAATGATTTTGTTTTGCTCACTTGTTTTTGGGTTTACTTTCTTTTTCTCTTGTTTGGTCCTTAGTTGTTGGGCCTCTCTTCTCTCCCCTTCTTTGTTTATCTTGGGCTCTTAAATACCTTGTTTTGTACAATTATCCTTTTTTTTTTCTTTTTTTTCTTAACCAAAAAAAAAAAAAAAAAGGTTCACAGCATGCAGTTGTTTTCCTTCAACATGGGAGAAGAAACAACATAATCTATTCATGCTTGCCACATGATTATTCCTAAAATCATAGCATAGGTTAATGTTTGTTGCATTGGGTGATTCCAACCTCTTATTATAATCTGAGAGGCTGCAATGTTGTAGCCCATCTCTTAAGACAATGGGTGTGTTTGGCCTAATTGGCTGTTTCAAGGCATTGTGCTTCCTAGCCTTCATTAATTCTGTCAACCAAAAAAAGAATAAAGAGAGATCACATTACAAAAAATAATGTGCATGTGACAATTCATAAGTTATTAAAACTTGGTTGAAATCAGGAGATAATGCTTCCAAAAGAACAAAAAGCTTTTCTGATTACTTTTTCGTTTCAAGTATATGCAATAAACAATTATGCGTCTCTAAATCTTAATTTGAATCGCATGTTAAATTTATGTAATTGTTCAAAAAAAAATATTATTTATTATAATTTTTCCCAACTATTTGAAGATAGCTACTTCTTTTGAAGTTATATGTGACAAATGCCCCGAGCTTCTTTGACCGATTTTTGTGATTTTATTAAAAATAAATGCTTTTGATGGTCTAGTAGATCACATTCCATCTGATCCGATCTTGTTGAGCAATCAATTACAAAATAATAGTGCAACTTACAATATTAGGTTAGGTTAAATTTTACACGTCGAAACATTTTGGTTTTAACTTTCACTTAGGTCCCATGTAACCTTTTTGAGTTAAAAAGGGTGTAAAATGTCATATATACCCTCACTTTTTAAAACAACTTAATAAAAAATATTAGTGATAGAAAAAGACGAAAATACCCCTTTGTGATGGAGAGAGAAAAGGGTATTTACAAGTGAAGTGAGAGTGAAAAATAAAAGCTAGAGAGAGAGAGTAAAGCGAGAAAAGTAGGGATGGCAAAGTTCGACATGACTCACCAATACGACACGAGTAAAATGGGTTTTGGGTTTACCATAAACAGGTTTGTACCGTAAATAGGTTGATACGATTAACCCATTTAGTTAATCGTGTCGTGTTCGGGTTTTGGGGTTCAACTCGTGTAGCCCGTTTAATTAAACGTGTTACCCATGAACTCGTGTAACCCGTTACCTATTTTGACCCGATTAGTAGGGAACATTTTAGTCATTTCTTGTTTTCATAAGTAGCCCTAAATTCTTAAGCACGGTCCATTACGCCTCTTATTCAAATAATTTCTTTTCGGGTAAAGTACAGCCACACACCCTGATATTTGACAAAAGGACAGATAGATGAAAGTTACTCAATTTTTGGACAATGACACCCCCTCTTTTGAAATTCCATCCAAACAAGGCCTTAAGTTATATGGAAAGATAAAATTACCCCTCAATATAAAATTCAAATATGTTACAAAATATCAGGCCTTGCAAAATGACGCTATAGCCCCTCATACATACATACATACATACATACATACACAAAACTAGACGGAAGGGGAAGCTTGGTAAAGCCGTGAAATTCGTTGCCGTCGTCGTTGTTAGTGGCGGTTGCAGTGGAGGTGGGTTGTTGTTCTTGGAGAGACGATGATGCCGCACACCTCCTATACAACGAAGAGATCCAGTCAGAGAGGGTTGAGAGGTGAATTAAAGAGATCAGGTGTTAGGAGGCAAATCGGAGAGGGTTGGGAGGTTGACAAGTTGTGTGTCATCGCCTGCACCTCGTCGGCTGAGTTGGTGTCGCCGCCCCAGACACCATTGGGCTTCAATATGACGGTGGTCTAATATGACGGTGGATAGACCACCGTCGGTGACATATATATATATATATATATATATATATATATAGCTGGTTCCTGGTCCAGCTATATATATATATATATATATATATATATATATATATATATATACATACATAGATGATCGAGTCATGCATCATCTTTATTAGTTTAATATAAAGTAGTAGCTAGTAATTTGTTTGTTGAATTCGTAGCTTCTTGGAAAGCGTACAGACGATGCTAAAGCAATTAAAAATTTAGAAGGGAGTCTTAAGAAAGCTTGAAGTAAAAAAAAATAAAAAAAAAAAAAAAAAAAAAAAAAAAAAAAAAAAACTTGAATAAGTGGTTGCAAGGTAAATAAGGCGTACAAGCTTTGGATAAATACTTGGTTTGCATTGGATAAGTGGATGTACCCTAGCAAGGCTAACTACAGAGTTCCAACATCTCTCTGCCTCTCATGTTCTTCTAAAACCAACCAAAATAGTAACTGAATTTTCATATCAATAATGTCTGCCTGTTTTGTATGTGTGTGTATATATCTACATACATATGTGTGTAATTTTGTGTATATATATTTATACATATATTGTATATATGTGTATATATCTATAAATGTTTGGCTGGGTTTTGTATGGTTGGGCGGCTGGAGGTTGTCCGGCGGTAATTATGTAGTATGTATATATATACACACACATACAAACAGAGAGAAAGGGAGAAAGGTTTGGGTTTGGGTTTGATCCAAGGGTATTTAAGTCAATTAAAATATCAATTTTATATCTAAGGGTAATAAAGTCAATTCACCATTGTCAGGGTCTCTTTGTCCATTTTTCAAACCTGAAGGGGTGTCATTGTCCAAAAAATGGGTAACTTTCATCTATATGTCCTTTTGTCAAACCTCAGGGGGTGTGATTGTATTTTACCCTTTCTTTTCAGTTTCTTCTCTCTCTATGCCATTCACGCCTCTGTGTCTCTCTTTAACCTTAAGTCCTTAGCCAAACAACTCCTATCTCAATCTCTCAAAGGCACATCATACTTTAAACGACCAGAAAAAGATCAACAATCTTGATCACTATACTTCTAACGACCAGAAGAGGATTCGAAGAAAACAAACTTCGAACGGTCGAAGTAAGTTTTCTAATTTTTATCTCTTTTCTCTTTCAGATATACCTTGAAACAACAAGAGATAATAAGATTTTTTTTCTGTATTGTGACTTGTAAGCCCATTTTCTACTGATCTTGAGATCCAATCTCTTTCACAGAGCTTCAAGTCCGTCTTTCAGGTTCAGAAGAGTACTCTTTTTCTCTTTCTATATATATATATATATGTATATATATATATTTGTGTATATAGCTCATATTGCGTTGTGTTGAATTGATGTATTTTCATTTTCTAGCTGTTTTTTATGCCTTTTGTTTTGATCCCTTATCTCTCTCTTAAGATGTATGTGTGTATTTACATGTATTCATATTGGAAAGTTTGAGTTACTTGTTGGATCCGTCTAGAATTTTGTTGATATTGATCTGTTAGTTGGTCTCTGTCGATATATCTAGATAGTTGAGATATTTCTCTCGGTATGTGAGTTTTTGGTACCTTCTCCTTCATATAGAGATTTAGATTTGTGTTCATAGATAGAAGTAAATGATAATATATATATGTGTGTGTGTACATGTCTGCATATGTCTATTTATTTTTTTGAGTTATAATATTGGTGCTTATATTATCTTCATTTGCTTCTAGGATTGAACTTTGTTATGGGATTGTTATCTGTTTCTTTATATGTTTTGTGCATCTATGATTATGCTTAATTTGGCTATGTTGTTGGTTGATAAATTTATTTATTTTTTATGCCAATGCATGACAACCAAACACATCTATAGTTCCCTTTTTTTTCCTAGTTGGGACTCACACACACTGCCTCCACTGAAGTTCGAACCCCTAGCCTCTCTTTGGGAAGTAGGAGCCTTGTACCGCTAGGCCACATGCATGTTAGTCTGTGGTTCCATTATTTTGCTTGTTCACGGTATCATTTTTTAGTTATTATTTATATATATATATATATTTTAAAAGCTGACTTCTTTACAAATTATGCTAACTAGATGAATTTTTATTGTAATTTATGTCCTCTTTATTATATATGTCTGATTTATTTATTTATTTATTTATTTTTGTAATACTTAGATGGATTCTGAACATGTTGACATAAGAGTTGGCGAAAGTGAAATAGAAGATGATCTTGATTTGATTAACCTTGAAGTAGATCAAAATCAAAATGCAAATGTGCAACTAAAAAAGAAATAAGCTCTGAAACACAAAAGAAGACTCACATCAAAAGTTTGATTGCACTACGAGATACCTCCACCTAGCAAGGACAAGAAGAGAAGATGCAAATGTAAAAAATGTTCGACTTTGTATATTATTGAAGGCAAGTATGGTACTGGTAATTTAAAGCGACATATAGATTCATATGTTAGGAGGGATACACAGGACTAGGTCAGTTATTTATATCTCAGTCATCCGGATGCATCTCTATGTGTGTTCTAAGTTTGATTTTAATAGATTTCGTGAGTTAGTGAGTGTTGTTATCATTATGCATGATCTGCCCTCCAATTTGTTGAATATGAGGGCATTAGAGCTATATTTCGTTATTTATATGAGGAGACTCAGTCCATAAGTAGGAACACAACCAAGGCTGACATATTAAAGATGCAAAAAAATGAAAGGGGCAGAGTTCGACACATGTTAGAATCAATAAATGGTAGGATTTATCTAACTTCTTATTTGTGGTCTTCTTTGACTACTAACTGGCACTTATCTCTTATTGCACACTTTATTGGTGTGGATTGACGCTTACAAAAGAGAATTTTGAACTTCTCTTATCTCCACACAATGGTGTTGCTTTGACAAAAAAGATTTATACATTGCTAGCTGAATGGGGGTTAAAAGAAACTGTTTTCAATTACTCTGGACAATACTTCTTCAAAATGTTTATTTGTTGATTTGTTGAAGTCTCAAATCAATTTGAATGATGCTTTATTAAGTGGTGGGGAGTTTTTTCACATTCGTTGTTCTGCAAATATCATAAATTTGATAGTGCAAGAGGGGTTAAAAAAAGCTGATGAATCCATTATAAACATTCATGAAAGTGTTAAGTATGTCAAGGGTTCTCAAATGAGGAAAACAAAATTCTTTAAATATGCCTCTCATGTTTCCTTGGAATCTAAAAGAGGGTTAATGTAAGATGTTCCTACAAGATGGAATACAACATATCTTATGCTTGAGTCTGCCATTCATTATCATCGGGCTTTTTGTCATTTAGAGTTGAGTGATTCAAATTACAAGTTCTGCCTATCTCAAGAAGAGTGGAGTAAGATAGAAAAGATTCACAAGTTTTTAATAGTCTTTTGTGAAGTTACAAACATCTTTTCTGGATCCAAGTATCCCACATCAAACTTTTATTTTCCAGTTGTGTTTCGGTTTAATTGACATTGCAAGAGGAAATTGATGGTAAGGATAAATTTATGGGCAATATAGCAACTCAAATGTATTCAAGTTTGCAAAGTGTTGGTTTGATTATAACATGATCATTGCTATGATTGTGATTTTAGATCCTAGATATAAGCTTGGGTTTGTTATTTTTAGCTATAACAAGCTTAATGGTGATAATAGCATTGAGAGCACACTAGTTCGTTATGCATCGTTTCGCCTTTTTTTATCAATATTTGTTGAATTCTCCTATGGCTTGTACCATCAAATCCACATCTTCACAAAATGATGGAAGTGACCACTGGCAAGTTGATGAGGGACAGTTAGCTAGAAAGTTCAATGATGTTATAAAGGTGAATAATATTTTTGTGAGATATTAAATTCCTTTTATGCCTATTTTATTCATTACAATTATTTTTTTTTACTATTGCCATTGATTTATGTGTTTGTTTTTCTTAATTACTGTAATATATAAATTTGACTCATTTGAGGGTGAAAAATTGCTTAGAAATGCCCAAAAATTAGAGTTAGAACTTTATTTAGATGAACCAAAAATCAGTAGGAATGCGGGCCTTGATGTGCTTACTTATTGTTAAGCCAATCAATTTAGGTATCTCGTACCTGCTCAAATGGCTCGTGATATATTGAGCATTCCTGTCACCATGGTTGCTTCTGAGTTTGCATTTAATGTTGGTGGTTGGGTTCTTGATCAGTATCGTAGTGCACTTAAACCAGAAAATGTGGAGGCTTTGGTATGCATGAGGGACTAGCTTTTTGATTTGAAAGGTAAATGACTCATAATCAACCTTATTACAAAAACTAGTGAAGTAATAAAATTTGTGTCTATGTTTGAATATAGATACAATGCAACTTCAAATTGATAACTTGATTGATGATGTGATGAAACTAAATATCAACAATGATGACCTTGCTAAAAGCCAATGTTCTATCAGTTTTAATGTGACAGAATATTAAAATTCAGTAGGTAAAAAATCTCTCTTGCATTTGTTTTATTTTTCATGTAATCCCCTCTATTTCCATTATTATGAATTGTAAAAAATAACTCTTCTAATATGAATATTGTGTAGATGAAGCCCTTGCAATATTTTCATATACTCTCCTCTGTATACATTTTCTCTTATATCAATTTGCTAACTATTGATTGGCATTGGGTAAAAGTGTGTGTTATTAACACGTTTCTTATTTTATATTTCAATCTATTTTTTATCTAAACTTATTTTACACTTACCTGTTTTGCAGGAATCTGTGCGTTTTGGTGTTTCAGAAAAGAGAGCATAAAGGTTGGCATTTCAGAAAAGAGAGTATGAAAAATGAAGATAAAGTTTTTAAGTTATGGATCTTTATTAACTTTTGTTACTCTCAGTTTCTTTAAACTATTAAACATTTCTATTTGGGTCTGTAATAACTAATGACTTATGCTTACCTTGGCATCTGCTACAACATTAACTTATCTTTAGCTTTTAATCGGCTCTCTTTTGGAATAGAGAGTAGAGAATATTTAGTAATGCGTGGTTTCATTTGCCTTTTTTATTTCCTAATATTTTATTACTATTTGATTATAATGTTTGGCTTCTAAGCATGTTAAACAAGTTAAGTGAGTAAACAGTAAACACCTTAAACAGGTTAAATGGATAAATATGTTAAACATGTCTTTAAATAGGTTGTGTTTGTTGTATCTAACACGACCTGTTTATTAAACAAGTTACACGTGTCATGTCGTGTCACCCGTTTAATAAGCAGGTCGTGTTATGATTTAAGATATCTGACACGATTATTAATCATGTCGTGTTCAGATTGACATGTTTAGTGTTATACCCTTAGGTCGACACGACACAATTATAACATGCGAATACGAATTGTCACCTCTAGAGAAAAGACAAGATAAAATAGACATACGTATAAACATTAATAATATTTATTGTACATAAATATCTTTACTAAATATAAATGTCTTTACTAAAGTATATAAACATGAATTACATAGACATAAATCTTTTGCAACAAAAATATTTATATACTAATGGTCAAATTTTGCAATAGAAATATACATATTTTTTTGTCTTTGCAATATAAATATTTTTGGGCCATCGTTAACAGCCAATTCTTGTCATATGATGCCCATTAATAATATTTATTGTACATAAATGTCTTTCATAAATGTAAATGTCTTTACTAAAGTATTTAAATATTAATTACATAAACATAAATTTCTTACAACATAACCAACATGTCAATGGCCTAGGGGTACCAAACTCCTACTTCCCAAAAGGAGATCAGGAGTTCGAACTTCGGTGGAAGCATGTGTGTGTGAGTACCAATTAAGAAAGAAAAAAAAAATCTCTTGCAACATAAATATTTATACACTAATGGTCAACTTTTGCAATATAAATATAAATATTTATTTGTCTTTGAAATATAAATATTTTTTAGTATATATATATATATATATATATATATATATATATATATATATATATATTGTACACACACACACACACACACATATATGGTTTTATTAATGTACTAATGATCATTAGTATATATATTATTAATTCTTGTCGTATGCATTACTCCTCACTTGTACAGTAAGTTGTATCATTAGTGTGTATGTATATATATATTGTATATAATTGAAACAACATGATTGTAAATTTACAAAGAATCTATAGGGTATTTTAGCCTAGTTATATAATTTTTGGTGTTTGACAAAGTTAAAGGGTATCAAAGTCATTTCACATACTGTCAGACCTCTGCAGGTGTTCGTTGGGGTGTGAGTGATTGAAATACAGATCACATATTTGTAATATGAATGAAAGTTAAAACTAAAATGTTTCTCTGCGTGAGATTTGATCTAATCTGAGGGAGTGTCATTGTAATTTGCTCAAGATAATAATATAAGTTTTATTGCTTTTGCCAGCCAAAATGAGTTTTGGTGGACATAAACTAGGGCATGTCTACACATTGCAAGTACTCAAAAATATTACACGACTTAAGAATTAGTGAAGGTTACATGATAATGTAAATATTCGTATGTACATAGAGTATCACACTCTTTGAATCCATGTATCTCATGTATCTATATTTGTTCAATTATTCTCCCAAAATATAATATAGTTATGAAATTATATTTTAAAATTCAAATACAGATATCAAGTACATAGTGAGTGTGAAAATTAAAAACATTACCAAATAAAAATTTCTAGAATTTTTATAATTTCATTACTGGAAGATGAATTAGATTTTTTTTTAAAAGGTTAATAAAGCATATTGGTATATTAAGAAGGGTAAACTGCATTTAATCCCCCTTTAAAATCTTTTTGCCAAAAACAATCCTCAACTAACCAAATGGTGTTACTTTTACTAAAAAAAACCCCGCTAATTCAAGTCATAAGTGAGTCTATTATAATTTGACCAATTTTGTGAATAGCTAAAAGAATCTATTTTTTTTTTTAATCTTTCTTTCCTACTTGAATAATAATATTTGAACTTTTATTTTCTGTTACATGCATCATCATACTTTTAACGTAAGAAAAGTATAACATAAATAAGTAAAATTCATAGTTATTGTAATGATCCTGTCTTTTCTTCCTTTTCCGATTTTCCGTCATTAATTTTTATTTATTTAATTAATTATTTAATTATTTGATTTTTTCTTTTCTTGTGACCTCAGGGTTTTGAGTTCGGTTTGGAGTTCGGATTTGACTTCCGACTTCACGTACGGCTTCATTATTTTATTTCCATGAAATGCGTAATCTTACTTTTGTAGAAAAGCATACTATTTGTTTACTTTTTTCGGTAAGGGTATTGATGCATAGTTTCTTTGAAAACATTTACGCTTTTGTGATACTTTGTGTAATTATATTTTTGTAATTATTTTTGTCTTAGGGACAATTTTGCAAGATATTTTGGGGAAGGATTATTTTGCAATTTTTGGAAAGTGTGACAAGTATCACACTCTCATTGGGCCACTTGTAAACATGTTGGTGGTGTAACTTGGAAACTTGTCTTTGTAACAAATGTTGGGTGTAGGTTCACCAACTTGTCACCCTTTTGTTGGGACACTTGGAGGTGTGGGATGATGATAAGTGTAGGCTTGAGATTAAGCTTTGTAAGAGTGCTTTGGATGATGACATGTGGAGGGTGAAGATTCACCCACTTGTAGACTTTTGGTTGGCACACTTGTTGGCTTAGATTAGTGACAAGTGTAGGCTTGAGATTAAGCGTTGTGAGGAGCCTTAGGATTGTGACAAATGGAGAGTGTAGATGTGTTTGTGTGTGAGAGAGGTGGTGTTGGTGTGTGTGTGTGTTTGGCTAATATATCCATTGTGGGTGGAAAAGTTAGAGAAAATTGTTGAACCCTCACTTAACCACCTTGCAGTCAAACAGAACCCTCTTTGCCATTTTCATATTTTGAACCCCTTGCCTTAGGAATTTGATCTTGGGCCTTGAAGATCACATCTTCCTCTCTTCTTGATCTAGAACATTTTTTTCAAGTTTTTCATTTTGACCTTGTTTGCATGGGATTCTAGAGGGGTGAATCTCGAGTAGGCAGTTTGGGGAATCTTGGAATCTATTTTTCCATTTCTGAAATTCGATTCCCTTACTTGAGGAATTTGGTCTCCAACATTAAAGATTATAACTTCCTCTCTTCTTGATCTACAAGGGTGTTTCACAGTTTTGCATTTTGAGTTTGTTTGCCTTGGAATCTAGAGGGACAATCCTCTAGTGAGGGAGGAGTTGTACTATGTTTATATTCTTATTATGGTTTCTTGTTCCTTTGTTATTAATATACATTGTATGCGTGTAAATTGATGTTCTAGGGTTGTATTAGATATATTTTGATTGTATCTAACCTAGGGTGTCATTTTACACAAGGCTTATATGTGATTATTCACTTGTATTATTGTTATTATACATGGTAGAAGTTGGAGTTTCTTGTATAGTCTTGTAGTTGTGATCACTATGATATTCTTGTACAATTATTGTTCCTAATTGTATTGTGATATTTGACTATGTCATTGTTAAGTTAAGGACTTAATGAATACCAAGTTAACATGACAAAAATCACTATGTTTATAACCTTAGTGTTTTAAGTGTTCTTGAATTAAATATAAATCGTATGCATGTCTTCCTTTATTTTTAAGACTTGTATGTAGTTGTACCTTGCATGAAATTCACTTAGGACTTGATATTTGTAAAGGCCCAATCTTTAACATATATGAATTTGAGTTCATTTGGTAGTGATTTGAAATCTAGAGATTCTATGTATGTGATTTTAGAAATTCCATATAATTGTTTCCATTGATTTAATTGTATATTTGAAATCATATTGATGTCTAAATAATGGATTTGAGGCTTGTTGTGTATTCACATGAATAAGTTTTAAGTATTGATTATATAGTTGTTAAGTGTAACGAATCGCACAATGAAGATTCAATTTTGCTTATGCCATTGTATGTGTAACGAATCGCATATTGAAGATTCGATTTTGTCTGTGCCATTATTATGTGTAACGAATCGCAAATTGAAGATTAGACATTTCGTATGCCATTTAACCTGAGGACTTAGGGCACGACTTGTGTGAATTCCTATTGGCTTGTGCATGATAAGTGGTTAAGTGCATTATATACTTAGGGTATATTGTGTATAATTTGTTGATTTTGAAAAGTTGGGGTGTTGTTGTCTTGACTATGATTAGAGTTTGGCTCTAATGCTCTTATATGAGTTCTCCCCACACGTGCGCACTAGGGTAGTTCCCGGCGAGCTAGTAACCCAAAATAGCTATTATTCGTTCGGTTTGATCCGGAGTGATGTCCAAGTATATCCACTTTATTTGATTTCGCATTTCATTTCAAGTTGATAATACTAAATCGTTGTAACTTGTTGTATCCATATTGTTGATCTCGTATTTTGTTCAAGTTAATAACATGAAGTCATTGTAACTTGTTGTTTCGTATTGGTTATTCCAATATTATTTAAATTAAGTCGTTGTAACTTTCTGTTTTGTTTTAGCTATGTCCAATGTCGTTTAATTGCTTCATTATTTGTGTTTCATGTTTAAAATGTTCTAAGGTAGCTTAGGATGATTCCTTAGTACCACTTTGAACATAGAAATTAGGTGGCATGCACCACGTCTGCTCATTTATATAACTTTACAAGTTAATATAATCTAGGGTTTGTGACTTGTTGCATCTTATGGAATATTACCTTTGTAATAGATTGTCTGTCTATTGTGGATTACTTTTAAATTGCTTCGAACATAGTTTAGGATGATCCTTTAGCTCTCCCGTGGAACATAGACGTTAGGTAGCATGAACCACGTGTATTGGTTTATAAAACGTTGCAAAGGTTCGTTGAAACTTTAGGGTACAAGAATATGATTTTTCCTACAAGTAACTTTGGTTGCTCACCCTTATTGTTTTGGATATTTTTAGGTAAAGGAGACCTTGTTTTGAGATGCACAACATCCCTAGATTTGCTCGGTTGCTTGGAGTATTTTTTGATGTATTTTGCTCACATGCAAGTGTTAGCATGTTTAAGTTTTACTTTTGAAGTTGTAACGCATAGCTAGATTTGAGATGTCATTTTGGCTTTGGAATATGTAATGTGTACCTAAGTACATTCCTTGAGACACTTTTATATGTATGATATGTGGCCAAGGGCCAAACACCTTTTAGCTTACATTTACATTCTTTGGTTTCATGTTTTTCTTTTAAAGGCAACTTTATGTTCACTTTTGCACACAACACATTTTTGTATGAAATGCACACTCTTAGCTCTTACATTTTAATTTTTTTGCAAAGTATTTGCATAAGGGCATTTTGGTTACTTCACTTGAAAAATAAGAACTTCTCTTGACATGGTCACTTAGAAATTATGATTTTAGGGGGGGTTTCTTCACAAACTTTTTCCGAAAAAGTTCATCTTTGGCCTCAAAATCATTATTGTTCTGAATTAAACCAAAAACCCTCATTTTGAACTTAGGGTATTGGTACTATTCATCAACTTTTTTTGAAAATCGTGTCGATCGTTCTGAAACTTCCGTAGGTCTTATGGACATATTTTAAGGTTGCATATTCAATTTAGGTGTTTTAAAAACCATCCCGAGCCTCATTTCCAACTGGTTAGCAGCATCTCTGCTATTTGGCGAGCGCCCGCAAGATTTGGTGTCCGCTTGCAGTGTTAGCCTTGGCGGGACATGGCGTCTGCTCGCGGCTCTTACCGTTTGCCCGCAATATAGGTTCCAGGGTTGACTTTTGATAGCTTTGTTTCGAAATTTTGTTTTGGTCTTAACTTTTTCGTCTGGACTCTGAATCAAGTGATTCTTGAGTCTAATTTTGTTAATTTTTCGTTGTCTATCCAATGGTGTGCATGGTAGCACCCATGTCTATATAAAATGACCATTTTGCCCCTGGTTTATTTCTTGTGGGGTTTTGAAACCCTAGTTTCCGCACTAGTCTTGTGATACCCCTCGATTTTAGAGCCACGGGTGATCAAGTCCGAGCACAGATCCGAGGGATACCAAACAATTAATATGTAAAACGAACACGGAATACAAAACTGAAATTAAATAATAATAATAATAATATAGCTGAAAAGAAATCTAATTACAAAATCCTCAAAGGTTATTATTGTAAAACCAAAACTCCAAAACCTCCATTTATTTACAACTCGAGAATCTATCCTATGGACCTCTAATAAAATCTCAAACCGACGAGAAAAGAACTGAAACAAGTCTAAAGCTAAATAAAGAAAGTAATCCTACATAATCGGAGGAATAGAAGTCTGTATCTGCTCTGCATGATCAAACTCTAACCCTGGAACTGACGAGCACCTGAAAAATAAAAGAATGGGTCATGCCCACATGCAAGTCTTGATCTACTATGATCCAAACAGGAATCCGGTACGCAGATACATCCTAGATAGACTCAATAATATTTAGAGTAGTCCATATATGTATATAATACACACTATAAGACGTTCACTAGTCTAATAGGTCTGTCTCAGCCTGAGTAGAGATACCATGCAAATCGCACATTACGTGGTCATGTGTACCTAGACCTACCAGGGAACAACAACTACTGTCCAGCTATCCATCCTAGGTGATATACGCACCCTAACCATGGTTAGGAGACTCAAGCTCCTACCATGGCATCATAACATAAATATATAAAGTCCGTTTCAAGTGTGTCATTCAAAAGGTTTATTGACCTGACACTTAGTTATAAGTAGGACTTAACTTTTGTAGTTAATCCATCTTATTTCAATATAGGTAGGACTTAGTGTTTGAACTAATCCATCTCCAATATAGGTAGGTCTCCGCGTTTTGAACCGAGCCATCCCTGATATGCCACCGTTCCATACCGGTGCATAAACATCCATATAAGCAGGACTTAACGTTTTATAGTTAATCCAACTTATTCCAAGATAGATAGGATTTAGCATTTTACCAATCCATCCCTAGTATGCCATCATCCCATACCGGTGCATACAAACCTCCACATAACATAATTGTTAAAACAATAATTGTTATTTATATACTACTATCCAGGATATGCATCATACAGTTTAACACATATATCATGATATTAGACATTCATTATAGAGTCTAAAAATCACATTCCAACTATTTAAATTGCTACCATGAGTCACAGCATTTGCATCCTCTATAAACTCCACAAATTGATACAATTAATACACATACATATCAATTATGTTCCAAACCAATATACACATACACATACATATAGATGATCTCTCTAATATACTACACTGATAACACTGATTAAATATAATTTACACACTGAACAATTATATAAAACAGAACCTTCAAGTTTCAGCAACTGATTTAAACATCCAAAACAGTGTGCATTCTACCGTTGTTTCTTAACTGCAACTCGCTCCATTCCTTTGTCCAATTATGAATTAATGTTTTTCCATCATAATACCAATCTTATACAGTCCCATACATCACTTAAAATAATTAAAACGAGTGCATACACCCAGTATAGCCCAAACAGCCCCTAAAAATCAATTCTGTAGCATTTTAGGAAAGAGCAGGCTCTTTAAAAATTTAGAGCCTGCTCAAAACCACTTGGAGCCGGCTCTAATTCACTTAGAGCCTGCTCTAAATCACTTAGAGCCGGCTCCAACTCTTTGGGAGCCGGCTCTAAGGGTTTTGGGAGCCTGCTCTCCCTCCCTTAGCAGCCGTTGTCCGTTTTCCCTTTGTCTTCTTCGACTCCGGTGATTAACAGAGCCTCTGTATTATGTTTTAATTATCACTCTAGGTTCAATCTTAGTCCTAGATAAAATTTTAAACCACTGATATCCAATTAAAACATGTATGGAACACAAGTTTTAAAGCAACGATTTCAGAAATTTAGTTAGTAGTTTAAAACAACTCAAAACAAATTTATTCCATGAATTTTACATACTATTTCAAATACCTGTTCTAGGATTTAATCTTAGACCCAGATAAATTACAAGGCATCCATTCGCATTACTAACCACCATTAAACAAAACTTAAACGTGAACAACAAGAGGAACAAATAACAGAATATTATAGATTCATGCAAACCAGTTAATTCCACGAGATCAAATAAAATTCATATATGCATAAAAGACTTGTTATAATGTTGATTTAAATCCATTTTAATCTTTATTAAATCCCTAAAGTCTAACTAGGCATGCACAGAACACGAATTAACGGGAAAGGGAAGAATCATAGACTTACATTTGAGTTTCAGACTTGAAACTCAACACCATTGTTCTCTGAATTGTCTGTTAAACTCCCCCCTGCTGTTCCAAAAAACCACATTCCTTTCTCCTTGATGCCACCTAGCCTTCCTCTCCTATCTCTCTCTGTTTTCCCTCTGTATCTCATGGTCTCTGCTTTTATAGAATTTACGTTTATTTTTCTAAAACCATAACCGTGTAATGCTTTATATTTATAGGTGTATATTAATAACCCTAGTCCATGAATAATCAGAGACTAAGCCCTAATCCCAATCCTAATTGGCCCATGAGCTATCTAAGTTCTAACCTATGGCGGCTCACCTATACGTGAAAAATAAACCAAAGTTATAACTGTAACCCTAAGTTACCATAAAGAAAATAAATAAACATTACATTAACTAAATAAACAATTAAATAAATATAGTAATTAAACAGGTAATTAAATCCAATTAAACAATTAACTCAGTCAATTCAATTTAAACACCACAGTAAAATAATAAAACAATTAATCAAATAAAAATACAATTAAATCAGAAATTAAATACCAGAATTATCCTTTTTAAAATTAGGGGTATTACAAGTCTCATTTAGTTCCATGGCTTCGTGGGGAATCATTTTGGTGTCTTAGGGATGACGTACATCTCTAAAGGACTTGTTTTAGTATTCGTTTTCGCATTCTGGATCTGTTTTTGGGTCAACTTTCGGGTCATCATTGACGTACCGGGTTTGAAAAACTTAGGCCGTCACAGTTATGGGTGAAACTATATATTATTTCTTTGGCATATGTCTAGCATAGTTAAATCCTACAATATCCTTTTCCTTCATTTTTTTTTTTCTATTCAACCAAACAAAATGAGAGAAAAACCTACTATTTTATGCCATTCATTACGTTTTTGAAATTAAAATTCATTTTTGTCGATCTAACTATTTTATTAAATGTCCATCTCATATACTTATAAATATACACATTGTATAAAATTAAAAATATAATATAAATAATCTAATAATGGCATATATAATATCTAATATGACTATATATATTAGATTTGAAATTACATGTAGTTGCACTAATAACTATAAATTTTATTTTTTGATACTTTTCTTTAATTTTTTTTTTTTTGATAAATAATACTTTTCTTTAATTAAAACAATGACGTTGCATGTAATAGAAAATATAAGTTCAAATCCTACTATTCAAGGAAAAAAAAAAAATAGAATCTTTTAGCTAAATTCTAAAAAATTGGGCTAATTGCATAAAATCTCTTTGACTTGGTAAAGGTAATTTTGGAAATAAGTTAAAAAGTAACCCCCCTTTGATTAGTTGAGGGGAATTTTTTTAAGGGAGACTTACTAGAAAACATTAAAAGTCATTGGGGGATAAAAGCAATTTACCCTAATAAGAAAAAATGATTTACAAACCAAAAGACCAAATCAATTGGGCTAATCTTAAAACATACGAAACCCACAGTTAGGTAAACCTAGGAAGGTGATCCTATTCCAACATGATACAAATTGAAGACACTGATTGATTCCATTTTGTGGCTCATTAACTTCCATCGAAAAGATAAATTGGAATTCTAGTTTCCTTCCATCAAGTATATAATTTTTTATTTGTATTTTACTTGTAAAATTCATCCTTATGAGCTCGTAAGAATTCTGGTCTCCCATCATCATCCTTCCCAAGAGTGTTCTTATAATGACCCACTCCACCACATGGTATGATATTAGCTGCTTTGGGTCTGAACCCACATGGTTTTGCTCTTGGGCTTTACCCCAAAAGGGCTCATACTAATTGGAGTGACACACCAACATATAAGCACTTCACCTTTCCCTTACCCAGGCGATGTGGGATTATGCACTCGTAGCTCGCCAGTGTAGTAGCCTGCCAGTGTCTCGCACCTGCCTACGGCATACCCGCCCACAGGGTCATCACAATCCACCCCCTTTGGAGGCCCGATGTCCCCATCGATACACTTCTGGCTTGGTCAGACTCTGATACCATTTATAACGACCCACTCCACCACATGGTATGATATTGTTCGCTTTTGGCCTGAACCCGCACGGTTTTGCTCTTAAACTTTACCCCAAAAGGCCTCATACCAATTAGAGTGACACATCAACATATAAGCACTTTACCTTTCCTTTACCTAGGTGATATGGGATTGTGCACCCGTAGCTCACCAGTGTGATAGCCTGCCAGTGTCTCGCACCCGCCCATGGCACACTTGCCCACAAGGTCATCACAATCCACCCCCATTGGAGGCCCAACGTTTTGGTTGACACACTTCTAGTTGGGTCAGGCTCTGATACCAAGTTGTCACGCCCTGATTTTTAAACCCCAATTTGTAATAGGAATAAAAGGAATTAAATATAATCTCTTTTTATTATCTATTTGTTATTACCACTATGTTATATTCTTCTCTCATTGGTAATGTATTTCTTTTTTATAAAATAACATTGTTTTAGCGTGCTACAGTGATTCCAATCTAAAAAAGGTATGCATCTCATGTAACTGAAACATATAGACAAGAACCGGATACATGGGGTATTGACCATTAATGGGCACATACCTATCTTGTACATAGGAACAAATTTTAACATACACTACATACACACACATGAACATCGAGGTGAGATTTGAGCTCTTTTAAAGCTACATGATTACTTAATGTAAATGGAGATATTTATTAACACAATCATGCATGCATCTTTTAATCAACCGAGACAAATGCTTTTCCTCTCATACAAATTTGCCAATAATTCCCACTAATTAATTTTGTTTTAAAATCCGTCCACAAATCTAATATTAACCCAAATAATTCCAAAAATTTATCAAGTAATCTAATATTTAAATTTTTCCAACAAATACTATTTAAAATAATAAAATTAATCATATCACAATCCAAACTAAATAAGCGAGATTAAACTATAAGCTATTACAAGTCCGAACCAAAAATAATAATTTCAAATCCATGTGGACATCAAAATAATCAAACTATTATAAATTCCCTAAGCCAAGCAACATTAAATAAATCTTTTTCCAAGCATGCTAAATATTTCCGGTACCGTTTCCTTCACCTGCAAAATTGTTTGGTGGGGTGGGGGGGGGGGGGGGGGGGAATACACTAAAAAAAATAACCATTAGTACGTGAGATACCACAACCAAGCAACTTTGATAAAAACATGAACATAAAAAATAATAATATTAATAGGCATATAAACTTTTTAATCAATTTCATCCCAAATATTTATCTCAAATATTTATCAAGTCTCAATCAAATAAATTCCGGGCATTATCCGTAATTCCGTGCATTGGACATCATAGGCCATGTAATACTTACTCGGTTCACGGGCTACTAACCTGTTGGGTACGAGCACCACTTGGCGAAGTCTAAGGTTTTTCACCTAAGGACACCGGGCCCTATCTTTTTTTTCAGGTACAACCCCATTAACCAATCAACAACACTTAAACCAAATGCACCAAGAACATTCATGAACTTGATGAATCATGTCTTCAGTGCTTACCTTGATAAATTTGTTGTGGTGTTTGTGGATGATATCCTAGTGTACTCATCATCAGAGGAGGAACATGAAGGTCACTTGAGGATTGTGTTACAGACCTTGAGGGAGTTAAGTTCATTTGGGATGAAGCTTGTGAGCATGCTTTTCAGGAGTTGAAGAAAAGACTAACAACTGCCCCAGTTTTAGTGATACCTGAGTGTGGCTTGTATTACACCATTTATTGTGATGCCTCACGGGATGGTTTGGGTTATGTATTGATGCAAACTGAAAGGGTGGTAGCTTATGGTTTACGTCAGTTAAAGACTTATGAGTAGAATTATCCAACTCATGATTTAGAGTTAGCAGCAATAATTTTTGCCTTAAAGATGTGGAGACATTATTTGTACGGAGAGAAATTTTGAGGTGTTCTTTGATTATAAAAGCCTCAAATACCTCTTTTCACAGAAAGATTTGAATTTGAGGCAGAGGCAAAGACGATGGATGGGGTATATCATTGTAAAATAGGGCTATTGGTCGGGTAAGTCGAACCACTGGGACTGCGCTAGTCTATAGCAACCTAAGAGTCTATACTACTTTTAGAATGATGAGGGGGTATATAGAGTTTTGTTGGTTTGTCACTTATACTATGAATTGAAATATGCATTAATGAAAAACTTGCAAGAATTTAAGAGATGAAAGATGAGCAAAGAAGACTAAGGAAGTGAATCTGCCTCCATCCCTATACACATGCTAGATTAAACCTAAATTAGGGGAAAAACAACATATGATGGTCAAAAACTACATAACAACACATAGTTGCCATGTAAGTAATCAAGAGGTACATTAGGTCTCAAACAAGTATAATCCATCAAAAGGGTAAACATGTTGAGACTACCTAACTAAGGTGTAGCTTATACACGTTTACTTAAATGAAAGACTATCAAATTCTTGACAAAATGATGAAGCACATGGAGCTAGAGATTAAGCATACACTATCAAAGGATTTCCTAAGCAATGGTCTATCAAAGTCACCTATCAACATGCCATTAAATCATTTCATAACCTTGTTTCCATTCTCACCATGTAAACTCAAGCAAAAAGATTAATATAAGACATCACCTAACATAAGATAATGAGCTTGAAGAAATCATCCATACTTATATAAACATTCATTACACCAAATGAAGTGCTCTTAGCTATGAAAAAGACCATAAATATACATTGCAATCCCCCAATATAGACTACCCTAGGACATGCTTAAAAGGGAGGGACTTCATCACCTCCCTAGAGAAAGAGTTAGTTACCCATTGCTAAGCTAGAAGAAGGAAGAAGCTCCATCTTCATGGCCATTTTCGTGCAACCTTCTTGGAGCTTGAAGAACACACCTCTTTTGCTCTCTTCTCTCTCCTATAATCTTGTAGAAAATGTAGGATAGCAAATGTGTGGCCTTTGGTAGCTTTTTATTCTCCAACAAAACCCTCTCTCTCCTCCAAGGAACACCTCCAACCACTTCATAAAGAAGGAAGATGGCATTGAGGAAACCAATGTGCAAGTGGCTGAAATTGAGCCATTTCCGAGTGCAATCTGCCTGATTTTCGAGCACTCGAAAAGTGGTCTCGAGCACTCTAAATTAGTGCAATGTGCAACATGCTCTTCTTGCTCAGCGCTAACCTACTTTGGTAAAACTGCTATAACTTTGTGTCCCAAACTCCGAATGATGATCTGTTTGAAGATTTGGAGAGATAATTCAGTTCTTTAAAAACTTCATGTTTTGATGAAGACCCAATTCTCAAGTCTGGTTGGTCGAAAATGGGGAGAAAGGCAGTACTTCAGTGCTGCTAGGCAGTTCTGCGCACCTCTGTTACGAAGATCATAACTCTCTGCTCCGAACTCCGAATGATGAACTGCTTGAAGATTTGGAAAGCTGATTCAGAGATCTAAATCTTTTATGTTATGATGGAAGTCCAGTTCTTGAGTTTTCTATGTCAAAAATGGCGACAAAAGTCAGGATCACTGCTGCCAGAAATTCAGAAATGGCATCCTTTTTGTTCAAAATTCCACAAGGCATCATTTTTGCTTCCTTTTTGCACTTTAACCTGAAAATGCATAAAAACATGCAAATGGAGTTAATCTACATAAAATAATTAATAACTGGACTTTGTTAATGTAATTTAGGGCGCTTGAATATACAGTATTCAGCGCTTATCACACCCCCAAACTTACATTTTGCTAGTCCCTTAGCAAAACCAAAATGCAAAGCTCAATGGAATGAAAACATGGGAATACAATTACAAAAATATTCACCATGGCAAAGATAAACATAAACATAGCTCAAATACAACTTAAAACAGATAAGGAGCTGGAGACGGGATCATTGGGAAGACTACCTTGCATATATGAAGCATTGATACAAAAATTGGGAACAACCATTTCAACATGTATGCATCAACATCATAGTCCATATAAATAATTCAATTGTCATCTCTTAAATGGAAATAACTCAAACTCCAGTGAAAGTGAATTGGATTCTCAACATGCGGCTTTTACTTTCTTTTCCAATTCCACAGCACAAGTTTTCAACTCATTGAATTCCCCTTTAAATGAGGTCCCTAAGGCATGATTTTATTTACAAGACAACTTTTGTTGCTTGTTGACAATTTATTGCAACTCATAAGCGACACATAGAATGGTTGTGCAATGCTGAAGTCCCTTAAGCTTTCTAACCAACCCTTGTAGCAAGCATTAGGCCAACAACTCCCAAACCAGACGGCTTTAGGGTGTTAAGTGTAGAGACACTCCTAGGGCTTAATAGCTCAAGTTGGAAAGGCTACGAACTCCAACGAACCATGTTTATTACAATTTTTTTTTTATTTTTTTTTTTAAATGACCGTGCAATGTTTAAGTCCCTTAAGCTTTCTAACCAACCCTTGTAGCAAGCGTTAGGCCAACAACTCCCAAACCAGACGGCTTTAGGGTGCTAAGTGTAGAGACACTCCTAGGGCTTCATAGCTCGAGTTGGAAAGGCTACGAACGTCAACTGGTCAAATTTATTTATTTATAATTTTTTTTTTTTTTTAATAGAAACATGCCAAAGGTATCCATCTATCAGGTTCATCAAATCAGATTAACTAGGCCAAGGTCAAGATCAATCAAGTTGCATGCCTCACAGTTAAGTTTCCAATGTGCATCTGTGCATTGTGAAGCTTATAAGAGTGTAAATCCAGCAAGAATCTAATTGAGGCATTTATACAGACTACATTGTATTTGCATGATCACATCAAATTCAAATTTCTTTATTTTCAAAAATTTCTCAATTGCTTCTATACACAAGGTATTAAACATATGCTTTGTCTCCGACAAGTTCCAAGTTACACTATCATTGCTTTACAAAAATATGATACCAAAACTATGCCAAGAATGCTTTGATGCACCCCCAAACTTAAACTACACAGTGTCCTCAATGTGGGACATGGATGCAAGTTAGAGACAAAAATGACAAAGAGTAAAAAAAAGGAACAACAATACCCAGGGGGAGGAAACGACATCTTGATACAAAAACCCCCAAACTTGAATTGGACTGCGCAACCTGGAGAGCATCATGAAGAACAAAAAGAAACAACCACAAATAGCATTAATAGCACAAGCATAAATATAGAAAAAGAATGTACCGAAAGTTAAAAGAACAGAAAGAATTTGCATTGCAAAATGAGTTTACATGATTACAAAAAGAGCTGTACAGGGATCATGTCTACTAGAGCAACCTATACATAGCAAATTCTTACAGTTCAAAAGGAAAACAGAAGATACAAGAGAAATAGGTACATATGAAACAAAAAGAGAAGGTCCAACACTCGCAACAAGCTACGGTCTAGAGGGTAAACGGGCGAGGATGGAATGGAGGAGAGATTGAGTCTTACGCCGTTCAGCGGAGGCCAAACGACGTTCCTCAGTGGCGACACGACGGTCTTCATCAGCAAGACGACGATCTTCTTCAGCACGTGAAGAAGTCTCACACAGAGTCCGAGTGTACGCGGACAAAGAATTCTCAAAACGATCCAGTCGCTCATGAATACCGGCAAAGCTAGCCCGGATGAAAGCCTGGTCCTGGTGAGAGTCGACCGGAGGCTCTACCCTTGCAGCGGCTGCTGCGGTGGAAGCATCCTCAGAAGGAGGAGGAGGTGGAGCGTGGATGAACAGGGGGGCAGCAGGCTGAGGGGTACTAGAATGGCTAAGAACATTGATCCACCGGCGCTGGGTAAAAATTTTAATCTTTTCGCCTTTTGGTTCATGGGGAGGAACAATGAAACCCTTGTGCTGAAGGAGCTGAGTGATGAAAAACGGCAAAGGTAATTTCCGATTTTTAACTCGCGGAACCCGTGCATTATGAGCATCATGCCAAAAATTCATAAATGTGGTCCAAATGAGCTCTGGGATGGAAAACCATTGGCCTTGGTCCATGGCATATAAGGCTTGCAAAAGGAGGCCCCGACGCTCGGTGCTATGCACCAAAGGGCAGACATTGTGCTTGAAGACAGTGTCAATGAACCACAGGCGTTCCGGAAGATTGGTTTTTCGGATAAAAGACCGGGGCCTAGTAGGATCGTCAACAGTGCAAATGGCAGCGGCAATCTGCTCCACAGTTAATGTATCCGGCTCCTCATATAAAGGGAGATTCTCACGATTGACAATGTCATCGGGGCACTCAATGGGGCAACTAGAAACCTGAATGATGTCAGTCATAGTGAAAGCATAGGTGGTGCCATCAATGGATGTAGTGAGAGAAATGGGTGGCTCTTCAGGGCATTGGAGATTCTGATAGAAGAGGCGCACTACACGGGGGTAGGCAACCCTGGCAAGGGGTGCGCAAATGTGCTGCAGACGTCGGTTAGTCAATTCGGTGACAGCCCACGAAGTAGTGGGTAGAATGTCAAAGGCATCCGTGAGCGGAAATGAGAGTTCGTAGTTGAGGTGTTTGCGATCCCAAGGATCACGTGGTCGCTCACGATTGACAGCACGGGCACCCGAAGAGGGTCAAGAAGGGCGAGAAGAACCGGCACGAGACATTTAGAGAGGTGGACTTGGTTGAGGACTTTCAGCGAGCACCTGGCGTGCACCACAAAAAGGAGAAGGTGAAAGTGAGTGGGATGGAGGAGCAAACCAAAAAAATTTTGTGGAAAGATTAACAAGCTCCAGCATAGAGCCATCACCAATAATCATCAACACAAGTATCAACAAAATCACCAACATGCAATCCCATCCTCCGTATGATGATTACTGGCAATGAAAAGAAGAAATTAAATTGTACGGAGAAGAAACTGACCTTAAGAGTGTGGAGAGAAAGGTGAGAGGAGAAGGGTGCTGTGATGGGGTGGAGAGAGAAAATGTGGAGGTTGGTTGTGTTTTTGGGTTCATGCATGGGAGATGCCGAGAGAGAGAGAAGGATGGTGATGAGGGTGGGAGGGTGTTGGGAGGATACATGCATGAGAGGGTGGTTTGGTTGATGGGTGACGCTCGGTTGGTTGTGTGGAGGGGTGGTGAGGTCGTGGGTGCATGGTGGCTGGGTTTGATGCTGAGAGGTAGAGTTGAGTGGGTGCTTGGTGCAGTTGAGAGGTGGGGTTGAGAGAGGAGGCAGATTCGAGGGAGAGGGGGTTTTAAAAGAGGGGGGAAGTGGGTGTGTTCGAGTGCTCGAAGCTTCACTTTGAGCACTCGAAGTGAAGGCAGTGTGCTTGGCTGGTTGGTGTGTGAGAGCTCGAGCAGTGGCGAGCACTCGAAGCTTGGCTTCGAGTGCTCTAGAAACCGGCAGAGAGTGAAAATGGAGCTTGCATGCATGGTTGGCATGATTGGTTGCAGTAGGGAGGTGGCTGGGGAGATGGTTGGTCGTGGGGATGGTTTGAGTGTTGGTTTGGGGTGTGGCGGTGTTGGGATGGTGAGGGTGGTGAGCTTGGGGGTGGGGTTGTGCATGGGAGTGGGTTGCATGGTTGTGGGGTGGTGGGCTTGTGGTTTGCATGGTTGATGGGGTTGAGGGTTGGAAGGAGAGGTTTGGAGGTGGCCGAGTGGTGGAGGGATGTGGGTGTTCATGCATGGCATGCATGAGGTGAGGAAGTGGGTTGTATGGTGGTGAGGTGAGGGGTTGGGAGTGGTTCGAGCATGGGTTTGGATATGTGGTGGTGTGCAGGGTGGTGAGGGTTGGGTTGGGGAATGCCGAGAGGTGTGTGTTGGATGGTGGGTTGGTGAGGATGATGTCGGGATAGGGAGGTGGGGTTGAGGTGGAGTTGGTGTGGTGTGTGAGGTTGGAATGGGTTTGCATGCAAGATGGGCATGCAGGAGGCATGGTGTGCATGGTGTGCATGCGTGGAGGTGGTGAGGTGATTGGAGGGTGGCTGAGTGAGGGGCATGCATGCATGGGCTTGCATGCATGCATGCAGGGTTGTGGGTTGATTGATTTGAGTGCTCGAACTGAGCCTGTGAGCACTCGAATTGAAGGCAGCCGAGAGAGGTTGTAAGATGGATGCAGGTTGGTGGTTTGTGGAAGTTGGTCTGCATGGGTTGGGGGGTGGTTTGTTGATGGAGGTCGAGCACTCGAAGCTTGGTCTTCGAGTGCTCGAAATTTGGGCAGTGAGTTGGGTTAAGAAACTTGGGCACTCGGAAGGGGGTTGGGATTGCTCGAAAGTAAGGCAGAGAGTTGGGGTCTGTGGGTGAGAGAATTTCGAGCACTCGAAGTTCAACTTCGAGGGCTCGAAGCCTGGACAGTGAGCTCCACTGATGAGTGCATGTGAGTGTAAAGTTTATGAGGGCATTTGAAGAGCAATCAAGCTGTTGCATGCAGTGGCTTGAGTGTTGGGGAGGAGGAGTTCAGATGAATGAAGCTTGGGAGGAAAACTGGAGCACTCAAAGCTTGCATGAGGATTAAAACAATGCATGAATGCAATGCAATGGTGCTTTAATGCAACATGTGAACCTGAACTCTAACATTTCTTGACCATTTCATGCAATGCAAGTTCTGGAACCTGAACTTAATACAATGCGAGTTCCTTTGCATGCATGAATAAACTGTGCATCATGTTGGCATCAAAGCTGCATGCATTATGATTATGAGTATGATAAAAATATGTATATATATAAAGAGGTGATTAATGATTATTTATTTATTTATTTATTTATTGATTTATATATATATATATATATATATATATAATTTTTTTTATTATTTTTTATTTTTTATATAGATCAATGGAAAACTTTCCAAGCCTTGATACATTGCAACATGATGCAAAATGGATGGAATTCTCAAAAATGAATATTTCAAGCATAGAGAATTTTTGAAAATTTTGCATGTCAGTCCTAAATTCAAGCCATGCATGGAAAATTTGAAACTTGGCACATTATTCCAATCCAATGCATGGATGATTTTGAGAAAAAGTTGGAAAACTTTTCGACTTCTCTCGAATGCATGGATGATTTTGAGAAACCATGATCCAACAATGCATTGAAGATAAGAGGCTATGCATGTGAGAGCCATGTCGAAAGTCCGAGAAAATTGCCTGATAGAGCCAAAAACTTCCAGGAATGAAAACAAGAATGAAGAAGGTCTAAGAAGCCAGTCTAAAAATGTGGAACACAACTTAAGATAGTTCCAGAGAAAGTTAAATTTTGGCATTTCTACACCGTTTCCCAGAAAATTTGCAAGGCACGAGCAATTTCAAAGAGAAGGAAGCTTGGAAATTGAAAGAATTGCTTCCCTTGCTTTGCTAAATTTATTGTCGATAGCTAGACAAAGCTAGATCAGGCACTAATCCTCATAAATTGGATCCGTTAAGAGGACTTCCTCAACTTTTCGGGTTAGGATGGTGCCGTCAATGCAAGGCTTAAGCCTTTGGCCATTTACCTTGAAGAGTGATCCACTTGCAGGATCATGAAGTTCGATTGCTCCATGAGGAAATACGGTAGTGACAATGTATGGACCATCCCATCTTGACCGGAGTTTACCGGGAAAGAGTTTCAAGCGGGAATTGAAAAGCCAGACCTTTTGTCCCGGGGCAAAAGACTTCTTGACGATGTGTTTGTCATGAAAAGCTTTAGTCTTTGCCTTGTAAATTTTTGCGCTTTCATACGCGTCATTACGCAATTCCTCAAGTTCATTTAATTGCAACGCACGATTAGAGCCGGCTTGTTTGAGATCAAAATTGAACCTTTTTATGGCCCAATAAGCACGGTGCTCTAATTCTACCGGGAGATGACATGCTTTGCCAAAGACAAGTCGATATGGTGACATGCCAATGGGTGTCTTATAAGCTGTCCGGTAAGCCCAAAGCGCATCGTTTAGCCTTACTGACCAATCTTTGCGGTCCGGTCTAACCGTTTTTTCCAAAATGTGCTTAATCTCCCGGTTAGAAATCTCTACTTGACCACTCGTTTGAGGGTGGTAAGGTGTAGCAACCTTATGAATGACGGAATACCTAGCAAGGACGGATTTTAGATAACGATTTCGGAAATGAGATCCGCCATCACTAATGATTGCTCGGGGCGTACCAAAACGACTAAAGATGTGAGACTGAATGAAATGGATCACGACTTTATGATCATCGGTTTTGGTAGCCTCGGCTTCAACCCATTTAGACACATAATCCACCGCTACAAGGATGTACTCATAGCCATAAGAAGATGGAAATGGTCCCATGAAGTCAATCCCCCACACATCAAAAATTTCAACAATTAAAATGTTAGTGAGGGGCATCATGTCTCTACGGGACATGGATCCAAGTTTTTGACATCGTTCACACGATTTGCAAAAATTGTATGCATCCCGAAACAAGGTAGGCCAAAAGAATCCGCTTTGAAGAACTTTGTTAGCGGTCTTTTTGGCACTAAAATGGCCTCCACAAGCAAGAGTATGGCAAAAATTTAGAATGCTTGTGGCCTCGGTTTCAGGAATGCATCGCCGTATGATTTGGTACGGGCAATACTTGAATAGTTCCGGATCTTCCCAAAAGAAATGCTTGACTTGGGAGAAAAACCGGTCCCTCTCTTGTTTGGACCAATGAGCTGGAATTTTGCCAACCACAAGATAATTGACAATATCCGCAAACCATGGAAGAGTAGAATGTGAAACATGAAGAAGTTGCTCATCCGGAAAGGAATCACGGATGGCTGCGAATTTTGAAGATTTCTCAATAAGTAAGCGAGAGAGATGATCGGCGACAACATTGTCGGTCCCTTTTTTGTCCCGGATGTCAATGTCAAACTCTTGAAGTAAGAGGATCCATCGAATTAAACGGGGTTTTGTCTCTTTTTTCGCTAACAAATGCCTAAGAGCGGCATGATCTGAAAAGACGATGACCTTGGAGCCAAGAAGATAAGAGCGAAATTTATCCAAGGCGTACACCACAACTAGCAATTCTTTTTCAGTGGTGGTGTAGTTCAATTGGGCATCGCAGAGAGTTTTGCTAGCATAATAAATGACATGCGGAAGTTTATCCACACGTTGGCCCAAAACCGCCCCTAATGCATAGTCGGATGCATCACACATGATCTCAAAGGGAAGAGACCAATTAGGGGGTTTCATGATTGGGGCGGAGGAGAGGAGAATGCGAAGTTTGATGAAAGCTTCCATGCAAGCGTCATCAAAATTGAACGGAACATCCTTGGCTAAGAGATTACACAAGGGCCGTGAGATTTTGCTAAAATCTTTGATGAAGCGACGATAGAATCCGGCATGGCCAAGAAAAGAACGGATTTGACGGACGGAATTCGGAGGAGGAAGATTAGAGATTAACTCAACTTTTGCCTTGTCTACCTCGATTCCCCGCTTAGAAATGACATGTCCTAAAACAATGCCTTCTTGGACCATGAAGTGGCTTTTCTCCCAACTTAGAATGAGATTCGTCTCTTTGCATCTTTGGAGCACAAGAGATAAATTTTTGAGACACGAGTCAAAGGAGGAGCCAAATACGGAAAAATCGTCCATGAAAACTTCCAAGAACCTTTCAACCATATCGGAGAATATGGACATCATGCACCTTTGGAACGTTGCCGGTGCATTGCATAGACCAAAAGGCATGCGTCGATAGGCAAAAGTACCAAAGGGACATGTGAATGTTGTTTTCTCTTGATCTTGGGGGGCGATTGCCACTTGGTTATAGCCGGAATAACCATCAAGAAAACAATAGAAGCTTTGGCCGGCTAACCTTTCTAGGATTTGATCAATAAATGGGAGTGGGAAATGATCCTTCCTAGTTGATGAATTGAGTTTCCGATAGTCAATGCACACACGCCACCCGGTGGTGGTTCGTTGTGGCACGAGCTCACCCGCTGAATTTTCAACAACGGTGAGCCCGAATTTCTTGGGGACAACTTGTGTGGGGCTCACCCACTTGCTATCAGAGATAGGATAGATGATTCCCGCATCTAGCAATTTGATCACCTCTTTCATGACCACTTCCTTCATATTTGGATTTAACCGGCGCTGGACCTCTCTAGTAGGCTTTGCGTCATCCTCCATATGAATGCAGTGCATACAAATGGAGGGGTCAATTCCTTTCAAATCTGCCACTGTCCAACCAATAGCTTCTTTATGCTCTTGGAGCACCGCTAAAAGGTTGGTCTCTTGGTCTTTTTGAAGGTTCGAGGCAATAATGACCGGAAGGGTTTGCTTTGGACCAAGGAACACATACTTGAGATGGGCAAGGAGCGGCTTAAGCTCAAGTTGTGGCGGAGATAACAATGATGGGACCGGAGGAGTGGTGGAAAGTTGGGGAAGTGGTTCTTTTGGAATTTTCCAAGGAGGTACATCCATGATAGCACTAATATCAAGCAAGGAATTGACTTCTTGAATGGCTTGATCAACATCAAAGTTTGAGAAGTCAAAATGGGACATGCAAGTTTTAAGAGGATCTTTGCTTAGAATGAAGGGGAGAGATTCTTCGACCACTTCATCAATGACATCCACAAGAAAACAATCATCCTCATTGGAGGGATGTTGAGTTGCATGAAAGATGTGGAGTTTGACTTGTATGTTTCCAAAAGCAATGTCCATCACCCCGGTTCGGCAATTAATTGATGCATTAGCCGTGGCTAAAAATGGCCTACCAAGGATCACGGGAATGTGCTTTTTTGGGTCATGGACCGGTTCCGTATCAAGAACCACAAAATCTACCGGGAAGTAGAATTTGTCCACTTTGATGATAACGTCCTCGAGAATACCTCGTGGATGCTTGATCGATCTATCGGCAAGTTGCAAAACCACGGAAGTCGGCTTAAGATCTCCCAAACCAAGTTGTAGGTAGACTGAGTATGGAATTAAATTCACACTAGCTCCTAAGTCAAGGAGGGCCCTCTCAATTTTGCTGTCACCAATGACGCATGAGATTGTGGGGGCACCCGGATCCTTATACTTCGGGGGGGTGCTGTGCTGAATGATAGCACTAACATTTTCAGTCAACCTCACTTTTTTTGGCAAATGATTTTTAGAAGTGCGCTTTTGAGTGCACAAATCTTTGAGAAATTTTGCATAGGGAGGGATTTGCTTGATAGCATCCAAGAGGGGCAAGTTAATCTTCACTTGCTTGAAAACTTCCCACATGTCTTGAATTTTACAATTCTTGTTCCCAAAATGTGTCGACTCTTGAAGACGTTGAGGAAACGGAGCTTTTGGATCATAAGTAGTTTCCACATTTGGGGTGACATGTGTGGGATTTCCGTGAATGGTATTTGGACAAGAATTTGGATTAGAAGAGCTTGAATTTGGATTTTTCAAAGGAGAAACTTCCTCACTTTTGTCTCCATCGACCTTGTTGTCAACCACTCTACCACTCCGAAGGGTGGTGATAGCTTGAACTTGTTCATGAGTCGGCCCACTCGGAGGAGGGGTTTCGTCAATCACATGCATTCCTCTAGGATTTTCAAAAGGTTGAGAGGGAAGCTTGCCCTTGTCCTTTTGAAGCAATTGGTTCACCGAGTTAGCTATTTGGCCCACTTGATTTTCAAGATTAGCTATGGATTGAGTATGAGAGTGAACCATTTGGAGAGTAGGCTGCAAAGATGTCAAGAGTTGCTTGTTGGCATCCATTATTTGCTTATTTAATGATTCCATCATTTGCTTGTTTGCAGCTACTATCTCGTCTGTTGGACACACAGGAGGTTGATTGGAGACATTTGGATTGTAAGGAGGACGGTAGCTTGAAGAGGCTTGGAAAGGTCTACCTTGATATTGAGAAGAGGGCTGATTTTGCCGCCCTTGGTTTTGGAATTAGGAATTTTGTGGGGCTTGTTGCCGCCACGAGAAATTCGGATGATCTCGCCAACCCGGATTGTAGGTGTTGGAATATGGATTGTTCCCGGGCCGCGAGAACATGGCATTAGCTTGCTCTTGGTTGGGATTGGGGAATTGCTCCGGTGTGGGGCAATCTTCCGAGAGATGGAATGGACTAGTACACGAAGCACAAACTGAACTTGCTGAATTTTGAGACAACGAAGGAGGAAGATGTGGTGCCATCAATTGGTAGAATTTATGAGCGATGGCATCCACTTGAGATGATTCTTCCCTTATTGATTTTGGTTGACAAGGGTTAGTGTTGTTTGGAGTGGTTGAGGTTGGAGCCCTACGAGAATTGTGTTGAAGTGAATTTTCACTCAAATTCTCAAGTAAGGTCCAAGCCTTATCCGCATTCTTGGACATGAACATCCCACCACACGAAGAGTCAATCATGAATCTATGGGTTTCGGTCAAGCCCGCATAGAAAGCTTGCACTAATTGCCATTTTGGGATCAAATGATGAGGACATTTTCGAAGAAGATCTTGTAGCCTTTCCCAAGTCTCATGGAGTTGTTCTCCATCAACTTGAGAAAAGCTTAGAATGGAACGCCTCATTTGGTTGGTTTTACTCACCGGATAATACTTCTTAAGAAATTCTTGTTGCAATTGAGCCCAAGAAGTAATAGAGTTGGGAGCGAGGGAGTTCAACCAATATTTTGCCCTATCCTTTAGGGAGAATGGGAAAAGATGGAGATGAAGTGCATTGTCAGGAAATCCTCTCAACCGGATGGTCGAACAGATTTCAAGGAACTCATCGAGATGCTTATATGGATCTTCATTATCAAAACCATGAAAAGAAGGAAGCATTTGGATGGTACTAGATTTGATCTCATATTGAGCTGCATCGATGTTTGGCATCACTATGCAAGATGGAGAGGCATAGGTGGTAGGGATGAAATGATCTCTAAGAGTCATTGGCTCGATATTAGGAATTTCAGCCCTTTCATTCCCCGGATTTCCTATATTATCCCCCATTGTATTAAATTCAGATTCAAGATCCCGTGTAAGAGTAGGTTCCCTAGGGTTCCGTCTAAGAGTTCTTTCAAGAGAGTTAATATCAATGGGAGAATCGATTGTGGGTAAGGAAAGTGACCTACGACCAAACATCAACAACAAAGCATATACTCAACAAAGCAATTCATCAACCACAACTCAACATACGATGTTCCCTTTCTCCTCAATTATCAAGACAGAAAATAATGGCCACGACAAGAACCGATGCTTGAACACAAAATTAAAACAGGATAAGAGCCTCAACAAGGGCTTCACAACTAAACTAAAACTAAATTTAACACATGCACGATATTCACAATTTGAAACTAGAAGTCACGAGACTTACCTGGGGTCCTCTAGACTTACAATTTGCTAGCAATCCCACGGCGAGCTTCGAGTCCCTAGAATCTTACAACACGAAGATGATCAAAACATACAAGGAATATTCACAAGACACAATATGCACAATCAAACTAAATTTAACCCTAGAACTTTGGTCGCTAAACCGTTTGCAGTCCCCGGCAACGGCGCCAAAAATTGATCGGTTGATCAACTATACATCAACCTTCGCAATAGCACGAATCATTGTAAAATAGGGCTATTGGTCGGGTAAGTCGAACCACTGGGACTGCGCTAGTCTATGGCAACCTAAGAGTCTACACTACTTTTAGAATGATGAGGGGGTATATAGAGTTTTGTTGGTTTGTCACTTATATTATGAATTGAAATATGCATTAATGAAAAACTTGCAAGAATTTAAGAGATGAAAGATGAGCAAAGAAGACTAAGGAAGTGAATCCGCCTCCATCCCTATACACATGCTAGATTAGACCTAAATTAGGGGAAAAACAATATATGATGGTCAAAAACTACATAGCAACACATAGTTGCCATGTAAGTAATCAAGATGTACATTAGGTCTCAAATAAGTATAATCCATCAAAAGGGTAAACATGTTGAGACTACCTAACTAAGGTGTAGCTTATACACGTTTACTTAAATGAAAGACTATCAAATTCTTGACAAAATGATGAAGCACATGGAGCTAGAGATTAAGCATACACCATCAAAGGATTTCCTAAGCAATGGTCTATCAAAGTCACCTATCAACATGCCATTAAATCATTTCATAACCTTGTTTCCATTCTCACCATATAAACTCAAGCAAAAAGATTAATACAAGACATCACCTAACATAAGATAATGAGCTTGAAGAAATCATCCATACTTATATAAACATTCATTACACCAAATGAAGTGCTCTTAGCTATGAAAAAGACCATAAATATACATTGCAATCCCCCAATATAGACCACCCTAGGACATGCTTACAAGGGAGGGACTTCATCACCTCCCTAGAGAAAGAGTTAGTTACCCATTGCTAAGCTAGAAGAAGGAAGAAGCTCCATCTTCATGGCCATTTTCGTGCAACCTTCTTAGAGCTTGAAGAATACACCTCTTTTGCTCTCTTCTCTCTCCTCTAATCTTGTAGAAAATGTAGGATAGCAAATGTGTGGCCTTTGGTAGCTTTTTATTCTCCAACAAAACCCTCTCTCTCCTCCAAGGAACACCTCCAACCACTTCATAAAGAAGGAAGATGGCATTGAGGAAACCAATGTGCAAGTGGCTGAAATTGAGCCATTTTCGAGTGCAATCTACCTGATTTTCGAGCACTCGAAAAGTGGTCTCGAGCACTCTAAATTAGTGCAATGTGCAACATGCTCTTCTTGCTCAACGCTGACCTACTTTGGTAAAACTGCTATAATTTTGTGCCCCGAACTCCGAATGATGATCTGTTTGAAGATTTGGAGAGCTGATTCAGTGCTTTAAAAACTTCATGTTTTGATGAAGACCCAATTCTCAAGTCTGGTTGGTAGAAAATGGGGAGAAAGGCAGTACTTCAGTGCTGCCAGGCAGTTCTGCGCACCTCTGTTATGAAGATCATAACTCTCTGCTCCGAACTCTGAATGATGAACCGCTTGAAGATTTGGAAAGCTGATTCAGAGATCTAAATCGTTCATGTTATGATGGAAGTCCAGTTCTTGAGTTTGCTAGGTCAAAAATGGCGACAAAAGTCAGGATCACTGCTGCCAGAAATTCAGAAATGGCATCCTTTTTGTTCAAAATTCCACAAGGCATCATTTTTGCTTCCTTTTTGCACTTTAACCTGAAAATGCATAAAAACATGCAAATGGAGTTAATCTACATAAAATAATTAATAACTGGACTTTGTTAATGTAATTTAGGGCGCTTGAATATACAGTATTCAGCGCTTATCATGTTCTTTGATTATAAAAGCCTCAAATACCTCTTTTCACAGAAAGATTTGAATTTGAGGCAGAGGCAAAGACGATGGATGGGGTATATGGAGGATTATGACTTCAACTTGCAGTATCATCCTCGGAAAGCTAACGTGGTAGCTGATGCTTTGAGCCGAAAGTCACAGGGTAGTATGGCTAACATTGCCATTCGAGAATGGAAAATGATTGAAGACATAGCAGAGTTGGGCTTGTATTTCTATAAGGACGGAGAACCAGCCACCTTATTTAGCCTTATTGCTCAATTAACTCTAGTGAGTAGAGTGATTAAGGCGCAACAGCACGACAGTGAGACTATTACAGTTCGCACTCGCATTTCGAGCGGCGAGGTAGTGGAGGATTAGCAGTTCATTTTGATGGAGGTTTAAGGTTTAGAGGCAAGTTGTTTGTGCCTTTGCCTTGTAGAAATGATATCCTTAGGGAGTTTCATTACTCTCGACTTACAATGTATCCAAGTGGCACAAAGATGTATCACAACTTGGGTCTCCAGTATTGGTGGAAGGGGATGAATAAGGATATAGCTCAGTTCGTGGCTAGATGCCTTACTTGTCAGCTAGTTAAGGCAGAGTATCAGAGGCCCGCGGGGCTTTTGTAGCCATTGCCAATGGCAAAGTGGAAATGGGAACATGTTACTATTGATTTTGTGACAGGTCTACCGAGATCACAATAGGGACATGATGTTATTTGGGTTATGGTTGATAGACTGACCAAGTCGGCACATTTCCTTCTTATTTGGACCACGGATAGTGGGAAGACCTTAGGAAATTTGTATATAAAAAAGATAGTGAAACTACATGGTACTCCGGTGTCTATTGTGTTAGATCGGGATACTCGATTTACAGCCCAATATTAGCGAGGTCTTCATGAAGCTTTTGAAACTCAATTAAATTTAGCACGGATTATCATCCTCAGAATGATGGGCATTCAGAGCGGATTATTTAGATTTTAGAGGATATGTTACGTGCTTGTATCTTGGATTTTCGTGTCATCTTCCATTGGTAGAGTTTGCCTATAACAACAGTTATCAATCTAGTATTGGGATGGCACCATTTGAGGCATTGTATGGTAGGCCATATAGGTCACCTATTTGTTGGCTGAGATAAGGTATGCAGCTACCTTAGGTCATTATTTAGTCCAGGAGACTACAGAGAAAATAAGAACAATACGCCAACGATTGGTCACAGCTCAGAGTCACCAAAAGAGATATGCCGATCGGAGATGGTGACCTTTGTCATTTGAAGTGGGGGACCATGTGTTTCTCAAAGCAAGGGGTTATTGCGATTTCGTCTCACTGGGAAGTGATCTCCACTGTTTATTGGACCATTTGAGATTTTGAAGAGAGTTGGAGAGGTAGCTTACTATTTGGCACTACCACCATGGTTTTCCGATGTACACAATGTTTTTCATGTGTCCATGCTAAGAAAATATGAACCGGATCCCTCACATGTGCTTATTTGGAAGGACCTTGAGATTGAGAAAGATGTGTCATATGAGGAGCGACCGGTGGAGATTTTGGACTCTGGGGAGAAGGTACTTCGAGGCAAGACCATTTCCTTGGTCAAAGTACCATGGAGACACCATGGAGTGGAGGAGGCTACGTGGGAACGTGAGACGGAGGTCCGATCCAAGTATCCTGACTTGTTTACTAATAGAGGTATATTTTAAATTTCGAGGACGAATTTTTTTTTTTTAGGTGCGGAGGATGTAAAGACCCGTAAATATATAAATATAAATATAATTACCATTAATTGTTGATTTAATTTATTACTATTAATTGTATATTTATTATTTACATTATATATTTTTGTATATTAATTGTTTTTATATTGGTTATGTGTAATTAGGTGATAATAATTTGTGGTGAGTACAATGTAATTAAAGAAAAATAGAGGGTTAGGGAGGCAAAAAAGAAAAGAGATGTAATATATATATATATATATATATACACACACACACACACACACAGCTTCCTTTATATATGCATGTGAAATTAGGAGAATAAAATGGTTAGTATGATTGTATAGGAAAGCGTGCCAAGGATGATTTGATAATCTGTGGGTAACTTGGTGTTTGGTCAAAAGAAAATAATAAATTAATTATAAGTAATGATGTAAAAGGTCATGTGAGTGTTTAGATAAAGATTGGGCAATGGAAACCTAAGTGGATTACATAAATTATCAGGAATCAGTTATATATTAGCATAGTAATAGAAATGTCAAAAAAAAAAAAAAAAAAAAAAAAAAAAAAAAAGAGAAATCCTAACCTCTTTTTCTCTTTCAATCTTTTTCTTGGTATCGAGGATAGGGCATTGGGATTCTTCAAAGGATTCAAGAACTAAAATTGCTTTATTCAACGCGCTCTATAATTTGATATTATTGGAGTAGCGATTGTGGTTATTAATCTTTTAAAGTTTTAATTCTCTTTGATTGAGGTAGGAGTATACTAACCTTACTAACCCTTAACTATGTGATTTGCTCTTCTTTGTGATTTTGTTGAGTATCATGTTCTATATACCTATTTTAATTATTGTTTAATTATTTTAAAGTAAAGTAATTTTGTGATTTAATTTGTGTATTAATCAGAAATATACTATTGTTGATTGCTATGGATCATAGACAAAAATTGTTGCACAATTTGAAGTTTTAAATTCTAATTTTATTTATTTATTTGATAATTAATGCATTCAAGGTGTTGATAAAACTTATGCTCCCTCAAGCGGACAATATCATACCATATGGTAGAGTGGGTTGTCACAAATGGTATCAGAGCCTAACCCAGCCAGAAGTGTGCCGACGGGGACGTCGAGCCTCCAACGGAGGTGGATTGTGATTACCCTATGGGCGGGTATGTCGTGGGCGGATGTGAAACACTGGCAGGCTATCACATTGGCGAATTACGGGTGCACAATCCCACATCGCCTATGTAAAGAAAAGATAAAGTGCTTATATGTTAGTGTGTCACTCCAATTGGTATGCGGTCTTTTCGGGTAAAGCCCAAGAGCAAAATGGTGCGGCCTCAGGCCTAAAGCGGATAATATCATACCATGTGGTGGAGTGGGTCATTACATAGATTCTTGTCGTCTAGTACAAAAATGAAGAAATCAATAGCCAAAATTGCAAGGGGGGGGGGGAATATTTGGGATAATCTTGTAGAGAACAATCTAAGTATTTGGGTTAAATGGGCGAAAGCTTACCTTATTAAGTTAAAATGCTTCTAAGAGTTCAAAATTCTTCAAAACGGCTCAAGGAGTTGCAGAAAAAAACCTGCAGCTCAAAGATTAAATCCGGCCCTTGTTCAAATGAAGAATTGGCAATAACTGCTCCTTTTTATTTGGTATGCCATACTCCTATGCTTCTAATGGCTCTCTCTACAACATATTATCATGAAGTGTCTACCTTTCAAGTAGTCTAATCAAGCAGTTAATGTAAAATTATTTATTAATTGTGGCTCACATGATTTGGACATGTGATATATTTCCATTATTTGGTGGATAAGTAAATAGATATCAGACTAATATAATATTATTTGGTCAACTTATAAATTACATTTTTGGTAATGAATTATTGGGAAGTTTTCTTAGTTGTTCCTTACTTTGATGGAAAGTGGAATTAGGCTTACAATGGAAACATACCCTCTCTCTACATTTATAAAAGTGCATATATCCCATTAATTATGTACATTTGTGAAATAACATATATAATATTTATGTGTGCAAAAGGCTAAGACAGAAACTAGTTTTCATGCTTTGGTTATTGTTCGGAGTTGCAGCGTTGCATGTTATTCGTTTCGTAGAAAGGATATCGGCATTTGGCTTAATCTCTACGAAGTTTGCTATGGATCGAGGTATTTATATTAAATAATTTATTTATGAATTATAGACATGTGAAAATAATGAAGTTAAATTTCCTAGGATTATGATTTATGTTTAATGTTTTCACATAAATATTATACAATGTTTATTTGTGATTAATGGTTGGCACTAATAATTATAGTTTATATGTGGTATCAGAGCTTATGGTTTAGGAACTCATTATTTTTCACTAAATAATATTTAATATATAATGATAGTTGCATGATTGATTTTCTGAAAAATAATATCAAAAAAGAAAAATATACCTAAATCAGTTTTTCATATTTGCATCGACTTAGTTTTGACCTATTTGGAGTCAGATTCACAAAATTACTATTATACACAAATATAACAGGCTTTAAGTCTTCTTTCTAGAACCGTTGAGTTTACATAATTCCAAGTTTCAAGTCAAAATTTATGTCCAAAGAACTGAAGCTGATACTTGGTTGATTGACTTTGTTGAGCATGTGATTTTACATGAATATTCTAAATAATTTATTGATTAAATGAAGTACGTGTATTTATTTATTTTACTAAAAAATTTGAATTTCTAGAATAATATGTGAGTCTAGAAATTTAACCTTATTGGACATGCAAATAAGTTATTATTTTGTACCCAAACATACATACATATGATAGAGAATCAACTTTAGTTTGATTCAATTATGATCTTCAAGTCCAGATGTAAAACTAATATGTTTTATTATGTATATAAAGTAAAAGGATATTTTTATTAAATTTTTAGACTATTAAGTTTCTGGGATCAAACCTATTTAAACTTGGATCGATCAATATGAGTATGTGTATATAATGTTAAAATGGGTAAATTAATGATGAATTAGTTACTAGTTAATTTAATATTCATATTATCTGATAGTTCGTAGCTGCCAAAGTGGCCTAGTGTAACGGGTGGACACTTGCCCATTTACCCAAAAGCTCAAGCTGTTGGGTAATGCTGTATACCCACCCATTTATACACACTTCAACCCCCATATAAATTCGATGTGGGACAAATTCTGCTTGTAACATTCTCCCTCACCCGAACTCGCGCAACGCCCTTGTTGCGGTCAGGCCACCCTGCCTACCCGGGGTCAGACCCGGACACCCTCTAGGCTGGGCGCTTGGCATGACACTGGATTAAGGATTGGGTGTGGCTTTGATACCAACTGTAACGGGCGGACGCTTGTCCATTTACCCAAAAGCTCAAGATATTGGGTAATTCTGCATACCCACCCATTTATAGACACTTCAACCTCCCATCCAAATTCAATGTGGGACAAGTCCCACTAATAACACCTAACCATAATGGTTGATGAATATTAATTTTAGTAGTAGACATAATTAATGATGAATTAGTCACTAGTAATTTAATATTCATATTATGTAAATGTTGGTAGCTGCCAAAGTGGACCAACCATAATAGTTGACGGACATTAATTTTAGTGGTAGACATAGTTGCAACATTTTATGAATTATAATGCTTATGATTCTTTTGTGATATTCATAAATAATTCTCCAAAGAGAATTAATTAATTCTCAAGTGATTAAATGAACATTAAGGGAATGTATGTAATTTTTTAATTGAGTATGTATAGGATATCCAAATGTAACTTATCTGTTTGATTAAATAATGCATCACCAATGAAGTTATACATATAAATACATATAAGCATCATTATTAGTATTTTATAGTTGTCACCCAAAGGGTTACTATAGTTATACATTGTATTTATATTTTTAAGTTATATATATATGTTGTTAACTCAAAGCATTATTGTTGTGAGTATTTTATCTTATATGTTGGTTTTATTGCATCTCTTAATTTGCATGTTGTTATGTTCTGATTCTCAATAGGACTAATTTCTCATAATGGAATGAGTAAGTTATGTTCAAATTTTAGGCATGCTAGATCTTGATTTAGCATTTCAAATTGAGAAACCTGTTGTTATAATTGAAAAAGACGGTGAGAAAGAAAAAATTCTTGATAAAGCGTGGGGGATTTCGAACAGATTAAGCATTATGGTTATGCTAATAATTGTTCCCCAAAATGATAGTGCTAAGGAATATTTGAATAAAAGAATGTTTTCGTATTATAGATAAATATCTAATAAGAAAATTATTGATTGATATCACTATTATGCATTTTTATTGGTACTCGTACCATGTATAAGTATGTTTTTTAGATGACTAATATTGCTGCAAAATTGAGAATCTTAGAGATGATTGTGGATTAGAATTTTCTCGTTCAATTTATTCTCAATTTCTTGTCTACTCAATATGGGTCATTTCGAATTAACACTAAGTAGACAAGTGAAAAATGAATGAATTGACCATTATGTTAATTTAGGAGGAGACAAGATTTAAACAACAAATTAATCATTATGTTCATCCATGTCTAAAGAAATTAGAAAGAAATTTGGGAAAAAGCCTAAAAGGACATTAAGTGAGTAACACAAAAAAAAAAAAAAAAGAAAAAAAGAAAAAAAAAAAAAGATGAAGACTTTGGTCAATATATTAAAAGAAAGGAATGTAATAATACAAAAGTGTCATTTATGTATTGAACACTTTTAGAAAGATTACATGAAACGTAAAGAATGATTCGAAAAGAAAGGTAAACCTTTTAATTTTGTATGTTTCGAATCAAACTTATTGAAATTCATTCTAATACATGATGGATTAACACAAGTACTAATGTTTATGTTGCTAATAAATGTAAGATTTTCTTATTACTTATACCATAAATTCAAATGAGAATTTCTTATTTATGAGAATTGGAAAAAACTTTTGTAAAACCACTGAGACATTTTGTTTAATCATAGACAATTAATTTTATTTAAATTGTTTCAAACTCTTTATGTTTTTTCAATCCATAATTTGATTTTATCTCAAAAAATTTATGTTAATGGTTTTTCCTTTTAAATTTGATAATGATGTTTATTTAAGAAATTTTAATTTGTGAGTTTTGTTATAATTGTTGATGATTTCTGTAAATTCAAACTTGATAGTTTATTTATTAAAACCCTTTTGACCTTGCATCATAATGTTAGAATTAAGCGTAACTCAATTAATGAAAAATGCATCTTTCTTGTAGCATAAAAGACTGGGTCCAGTGAAAGATTAGGAAGATTAGTAAAGAATGAGATTCTTCTAAATCTAGACTTTACTGATTTTGGTGTGTATGTGAATTGTATTAAGTGTAAACAAACCAAACACACAAACAAATGAGCCATAAGAAGTACAAAGCTTCTTGAAATTATTCATATAGACATTTGTGCTCAATACACTATGTAAGGCATGCCACAACAAAAATGTGTAGCTGAAAGGCATAATCGTACTTTTATGGATATTGTTAGGAGCATGTTAAGTAATTTCTTGTTACCTATAACGTTGTGGATGTTAAGTAATCCAAATGGTATATGTTTTATTGTCCTACAAATAGTACAAGAATTGTTGAAATAAGAATTGTCATATTCATTGAGAATGGTAAAATCAATAGGAATGATAAAAATAAAATGTGACTATTCAAGAAGTTAGGGTACAAATCCATTTACCAACAACTTCTAAAGAAATAATTGTTCTTTTAGTTGTTGAACCGTATAATAATGAAGAACAATTGAATGATCAATAACTTCATGATGAGATTATCACCAATGAACATATTATAGAAAAACCACAAGAAATAACATTAAGATGGTCTCAAATAGAAAAGGATCTGCTATTTCAAATGACTATATGGTATATCTACAAGAATTTGATTTTGATATTAGGATCTATAAGGACTATGTGGTATATCTACAAGAATTTGATTTTGATATTAGGATCTATAAGGACTATGTGGTATATCTACAAGAATCTGATTTTAATATTAGGATCTATAAGGATCCAGTCACATATTCACAAGCCATTAACAGTAATGATTCTATTAGATGTATTAATGTCATAAATAAAGAGTTGAAATCGATGGAAGAAAATGAAGTCTGTGAAATTGTTGAATTACCTAAAGGATTTAAACAAGTCGGGTGTAAATGGGTCTTTAAGAACAAACACGACTCTAATGGAAATATTGAACGATATAAAGCTAGACTTGTAGCCAAAGGTTCACTCAGAAATCAGGCATTGATTATAAAGAAACCTTCTTTCTAGTATATAAAAAGGATTCTTTTATAATTATTATGGCATTAGTAACTCATAATGATTTAGAGTTATATCAAATAAATGCGAAAACATCTTTTTCTTAATAGGAGTTTAGAAGAGGTAGTCTATATAAAACAACCTGAAGGCTACACATTAGAGGGTAAAAAACACATAGTCTGTAACATAAGAAGTTAATATATGGACTTAAACAAGCCTCCCAACAATGGTATATATATTAAGTTCAATGATAGCATTACTTCTTTTGGTTTTAAGAAAAGCATTATTGATCGGTATATATACCAGAAGATTAGTGGGAATAAGTTTATAGTTCTGATTTTGTATGTTGATAATATTTTACTTGCTAGTAATGATCTTGGTTTATTACATAAAACTAAAAGTTATCTCTCTAAGAACTTTGAAATGAAAGATATGAGTAAGGCATCCTACGTGATAAGAATAGAAATATTCCGAAATAGATCACATGGATTGTTAGGATTGTCTCAAAAATCTTATATTGAAAGAGTTTTAGAGAGATTTGGTATGGTACATTGTTCATCCAATACTGTTAAATACAGAAAGGGGATAAATTTAGCTTAATGTAATGCCTAAAGAATGAATTATAAAGTAAAGAAATGCAAAATATTCCTTATGCATCTATTGTGGGGAGTTTGATGTACACAATATTATATGCTCACATTTAGAAAGATAAATTTTGTTAAATGTGCAGATATTAGTAAATTCATAATTGGTTATGTCTCTTTTGGCTGGAGGAACAATATTAAGAAAAAGTGAAAAGTTGTTTTTTTTTTTTTTTTTTTTTTTCGTGTAGAAATTCGTAGTATGCTTTGAGGCTACAATTCATGATTTATGGTTGCAGAATTTATTTCAGAACTTGGAGTTATGGGTACTGTTTTCAGGTTGCTGAAAATTTATACCGCAATTGTTGATCTTCTTGTATGAAAAAAATTATAGGTATTCTAAAGTTGTTAAATACATAAAGTTGAAATACTTTATCACTAAAGAAGATGTTCAAAAACGAATGTCTTTTGAACATATAAGCACACAATTTATGATTGCAGATCCATTAACGAATGGATTAGCTACCACCTAAAACATTTATGGGACATGTTGAAAGAATGGGTCTTGAATATAGTCAATGATGATTATTATTTTTAGTGGATTGATTAACAATGCTTATATACATTAAAACATTTTGATCTCATTAAATGTGTTTATGATATTTCCTGTTAATTAATATTTGTATATGTACATAATACTATTTTGAATAATGATAACAAGAATAGTATTGGAAAAGACATTATTGTTAAATCACTATTGATACATCTCACTTATAGACTATGTTAATAGGGTACTAATGTTGTGGTACATTGAAGGGAATGTGTCATTTAGTAACATATAACTGCCATAACTCTTATTGGTAGTTTATTTATTATGGTATTTATGATCACCAACTTAAGGACTCAATCTGATTTATGGGGCATATTAATGACTATTTTACTAAACCATTACGGAAGTTATCATATGGGTCAAGTGGGAGAATATAAAATTATTTATTAATTGTGACCCACATGATTTAGACATGCAATATATTTTCATTATTTAGTGGCTCTAACTAATATTATATTACTTGGTCAACTTATAAATTATCCTTTTGGTAATTACTTATTAGGGAAGTATTTTCCTATTTGTTCCTTACTTTGATAGAATGTGAGAATGGAAACATGTCATGTCTCTACCTTTATAAAAGTATATATATGTACACTTGCTCTAACCACCTTGAGAATCACTCACATCTCTTCTTCAAATGTCTAAACCAATTTGACAATGCATTCAAACCAAGTGTTATTTTCTCCTTTCCCTAACCAATTGGAACGCTCTCATCCTATGGTGCTCCATTCATTGGAAAGCTAAATCTATTCTAAATAACGTCAACAAATTAGTTCTTGCCTCGACTATATACCATCTCTGGATGGAGAGAAACACCTGTGTTTTCTCTAAAAACACATCCTCCCAAAACTTTGTTTTTGACAAAATTGTTCAATCAATCACCACGAGGCTCATCTCATGCCCTATGAAGGATAGTGTAACATTGAGATAGAATTATGTGCCACTAGAATCCTCCTCCCTCGCGCATTCGTCCTCCACCGAAACCACCTGATCGGAGCACCACAAAGCCTAGAAATATATAAGTATCTATTGCTTGAACATTTTTTAAAAAAAAGAAAAAAAAAAAAAAAAAACTAATAAAATTTAGAGACATTTTAGGAAATTTTATAAACGCAAATATATTTAACTTGGACACAAGTGCTAGCATGTTTATCTTTCTTTTCCTGGTAAGGATGATCCCAGAAACAATGTTGTAAAATTTATGAAATTTTGTAGGAGTTGTTACTATCCATGAACTTGTTTTAATGGATTAATTTTGTCATTGGATACTATTTGTTGTACTTGATTAAATGGGCTTCTTCTTATAAAAGTGAACACAGGTATTTGGCGAGGCCTTGCTTCAAGCCTCTTACACTGATCTCTCCAACCATATTCCTTGTAGCTCTCTTTTTCTTTCTAATAATAAAAATGGGTTAAGTGCAAAAAACACCCCTATAGTATGCTTACAGTGCATATTGTACCCCTCCCGTGCAAAAAAACACCCGTAAACATTTGTGCAAATAGGTCCTATTTATAAAAATTGGACTAAAATTCCCTTAGCAACACATTTTATAATATATATATATATATATATATATATATATATATATATATATATATAATATATAATATATTTTGTGAAATGACTAAAAAGGGTTTGACCCTTCTTCTTCTTCTTCATCTTGGTGCTAACCTAGGACGTCCATCGAGAGTTTGTTCCGGCGTTAACTCTTTAAGGGAGTGATGGCGGTACCACACTGAAAGTAAATAGAGGGCCTACAGTGGAGAAGGGGTTTCATCCAGCAGAGGGGTAGAGCCCAAGAAAGGTAATGCTTGGCTTGCTTCTTTATGTCGGTAGTTGTAAGATCGGTAGTTACAGAGTGAGAATTTTTTTTTTTTTTTTTTTTAGAATTTGGGAATAGGAAAGGCAATGGTCGGAATCGGAGGAGTTAGAAAAGCGGGAGGGTAAGAGAAACGGGGAGAGCCCGTTCTCGCCACCATCCTTGTCGCCGGCCTCGGTGAGTCACCGCTGCGGTTCACGCGGAAAATTTCAGCATCAGGTCGGATATTTATTTCCGCATCAGGCCGGAATAAAGAAGCAAGCCAAGCATTACTGCCCATGAAATTTATTCCCGTAACAGCCGAAAATTCAGGCCAAAATTTATTCCTGCATCAGACCGGAAATTTTAGTTATCAACCCATTGCCGGAAATTTCATTAGTTCATGAAATTTCAAAAAAAAAAAAAAAAAAAAAAAAATGCAAGATACATATCATCTCCTCATACGAGTAATTTATTCAAACTGAATTTATTAGCAAATTGAATTTATTAGCCAAAGTTGATGTAAAAGCATGGTGCATCATATCATATAATAGCAAATTAATAACATAAATTTATATTTTGTTTGAATGTAATAAAAATATTTTCTATTGCGTAGGCTGGACCTGCTGGTGTGTTCACACGCATGGAAGTATTTTCATCCATACACCATAGGTCACTGTCTCTCTCTCTAAATTTGAACACACAATCAAACAGGTCATCAATGCAGCTCAAATAACAGTACCTTATAAGCATTAGTTGTGAATTATATTGCAAATGTGCTGGCATACACAGCTCATGTAATTTTGATTACTAAGCACGAGTACAGGGGGAAAAAAAATGGAGGAGTTGACATTTAAGAATTTACATTACCAGTTTTGCCTCTTGTTTTCGTTTAGGTTCTCTTCAGACTCATTCAGTTGATTCTTCCTTTGAGTTTTCCATAATCCAAATGTGTTGCAAGTCCAATGTAGGAGCCCCGATGTATAGCCTTGCCAACACGCTGAACCATCCTCTATTCTCATCGGTGTGTCGGCAACTCCTTTGGAGAAAGAAAAAAGGTTAAAAGAGAAAAGAGAAAATGAGTTTAGGGGCATTTTTGGAAGAGTAAAAAGGTAAAATAGGTATTATATTAATTGAGGGGTGTTTTCGTACAAATTAAAAAGAATAGGGGTATTTTTTGCATACGTTTTTAAATATGAGGTAAAAGTGCTATGAAATGTATACTTCAGAGGTGTTTTTTGTACTTTTCCCTGATAAAAATATTAGTAAAATATAAAAATCAAAATAAACAATTTGATAGAACTGCATCAAAAGTGAGACGTGGTTAAATTATTAATCACATGATGCAATAAAGTGGGACATATGTGATGTATGTAAACGTGGTCGGCTTTGCACTTCTGTTTAGCACTTTGATACGTATCCACCTTTGCTTATTATAATTACTATATAGGAGTATATAGTTATATAGTTACTATGAGGTGGACTCCGCTTGCGAGGTTGACATAAAGGGTAACACTAACAGTTTAATATTTGAAAAAACATGACTCTCTAAACCACATCTACATTTATTCTTACCCATTTTCTTTAATCCGTGCATTAGTCATTGTCCAGTGGGTAAAGTGCGAAACTTTTCGAATGAGTCTGTCCGTAATCGAATTTTTCTCCCCTAATTTACAAGAAAAAAGAAATTTTCTTTAACGGTCATAATAACGGATAATAACCCTTTTAAGTTAATGTTTAACAATAAAATGCAGATTGAAAAATGATGATTTTGCATTTTGTTCCAGGACATATTGACAAAAATGCTTCTAACAGATTCGAACCCTATAGACTTAATTTCTCTTTCAAGGAAGTAATTTTTAACGTATCAAACTAGTGGTTGAGTGTTTTCCAGACTTGAAATCTTGAACCCTCTCTTTGGACGTATTAAAGTTTTTGGTAATGGTATTAGAGATTGTCCAAATCTAATCCTTTATAGAGTAATGTTCAAAAAATAAATAAAATCCAATGGGAAGTGATGAACTTGCACTTGCTTTCTTGGAGATTGCCTTTATTTGTTTCTATTCTCCAACAATATTTGAAGTTCCTCATATCATTTCAGTCGGCCCATCAACAAAATTTTGGATAGAAAAAAATAATAATAATGTCTTTTTCAACTTTTATAAGCTATTAAAGACCTAGTATTATAGTATAGTAGTATATATATGTGCAAAAAACGTAAATAAATAAAAATTAATGACCTAGTATAGGGGTCAATGTATAAGAATACTAGAGCTAATGAGCCAAAGCTATGTTCTTGATGGCAATCATGATTAAAGTTGAGAATAGGATGATGCAAAAACAATTTCAACACACTAGCTATAGAGTAGTAAACATTTTCATCATCTTCTAGAGACTGTCCCCCTCATGTCTAAATATTGGTCACATTTCAAAATAAATACAATCCTAAATATTGGCCGTATTCAAAAAATTTCATCTCCAACTCCGACCAAAATTGATATGGGTTGAAACATTATGACTAGTACAGTCTCCATATATATAAACATGTGTATACACACGCACACAGCATATATATATATATATATATACACGCACACCGGGCACACAGCGCACACATATATATATATACACGCACACGGGACAGTCAGGGCATATATATTTACATATATATATATATGTACGTATATATAATACTTATACAAATATGAGAAAGCAGAAGAGAGAGAGAGATCGATAAGAGAGAATTTTTTGAAAACAAAGGGAAGTACGGAGAAACACACACTAACCGACTTGAAAATCCAACTGTTGTTGGCGTTTTAGTCGTCATCGCCGCTTTTGCTACAATCATCGTGTGTGTGAACGAGGAAGAGAGGGATTAGGGTTAATTGGATGGTATAAGCCTTTAATTAGATGGGCTTAGACCTTTTTAAAACAAAAATGTTAAAATTATATAAACTTAGTTGGGCTGGACTCTTTAAGGGCTGGGTTTAGTTATAAATGGTCTTTAGAAAACTTTATTGGGTTTGAACTCATAGTTATAAAGCCTTTAGGTATATTTTAATGTTTATATATAGTATTATATATATTTGTTTGTAAGCACGATTACAAGCTTTGTCACAAACATGTTCACAAACAAAGGATGTTGTTTGAGATTGGTTCGTTTATTAATCGAGTTTAAAATTTTTATTTGAGATTAATTTATTTATTAAATAGAGGAACACGAATGGAGCTCTTAGCGAGCCGAGCTCTCGTCGAACGTTTGGTTCATTTACAGCCCTAATAACAATATAATAGTATGAAATACGGAAGTTTAGTAAAAGGAAATCTAATTAAAGAATGAAATAGTAATAATAATAATAATAATAATATAGTAATAGGAAATACTAAAATTCAACAAAAGAAAATATAAGTATAGAAAAAATATGAATAATAATATAGTAGTAGGAAATATTGAAATTCTATAAAATGAGATCTAATTAGAGAATGAGATACTAATAACAATAATATAGTACTGAAAATTCATTAACAAGAAATCCAATGGAAGAGAAATACTAATACTAATAATAATATAATAGTAGAAAATACTGAAATTCAATAAAAGAAAATATAATTAAAGAAGACAATATATAATTTATTTCAATAATATATAACAACAATTCTATATCAATAATTGAAATTCAGTATTTCTGTCATTATTTTATTTAATAATATAGTAGTAGGAAATGCTAACAATAATATGATAGTAGGAAATATTGAATTTCAATAAAAGAAAATTTAATTAGAGAAAGAAAATATTTATATTAAAAAATTAAACTACCTAAATTCAATAAAAGGAAATGTAATTCGAGATGAAAAAAAATTATAAATATATTTATATATTTTATTCTAAAAAATTAGGGGGAGGGGAGACTCGAACATAGGTACACCCAAGTAGCTATGTTTTCTACCAACTAGGCAATTGGGTAATGCCCAAGGAAATATAAATATTCAAAAACTTCTTTGTTTAATTCAATAAAAGAAAATCTAATTATAGAATAAAATACTAATAATAATAATATAGTAGTAGAAAATACTAAAATTCAATAAATGAAAATCTAATTAGAGAATAAAATATATAATATTAAAAAAAATTATTTAATAGTATAATAGTAGGAAATATTAATACTAATAATAATAATAATAATATACCAATAGGCTTGTGGCCTAACGATATAAGGCTCCTACTTTCCAAAGGGAGGTCAAGGGTTCGAATCTCAGTGAAGACAGTGTGTGTGAGTCCCAACTAGGAAATAATAATAATAATAATATAGTAGTAGTAGGAAATCTAATTAGAGAAGTAAATATATAATATTTAAAAATGGAATTACTAGAATTCAATAAAATACAATCTAATTAGAAAAGGAAATATATAATATTAAAAAGAATTATTTAATTCAATAAAAGTAAATCTAACTAGAGAAGAAATAATAATAATAATAATAATATAGTAATAGAAAATACTGAAATTCAATAAAAAGAAATCGAATTAGAGAAGAAAATATATAATTTATTTCAATAAATACATAACAATAATTCTATATCAAAATATACCAATAAAATTCTGAGCTAAGAATTCTACATTTAAAATTATTTTTATACTTAAATTTTTATAATTTATTTTAAAAAATTTTAATGTTATTTATTTAAATAATTAATATATTTTTATAATATAATTTTTATATAATAAATTACTCTTTTATATATATATATATATATATATATATATATATATATATATTTTTTTTGGTTCCTTTATAATTTTTCATTTTACAGTTATACACAAACTTCCGCTCATGTGCATTGCACATGTGTTTTACTAGTGTGTGTGATATATTGTTTGAACATTAAAAAAAATCGAAATCAAATAAAAGAAGTAGTGTAAAAATGAATATGGCAGGGAATGAAAAGGCTAAAAAATTGTGCAACTGGATTTTCTACCTTTCTTATTGAGAAAACTTGTACATATAGAGTTTTACTACAATGAATTTTGACAAATATTGACAGCTAACAAATCCCAAAATTATAGCTAATCAAACTAATGTACAAGTTACAAGTAAGGAAGTATATTTCCAGATTTGATTTTCAAATATGTATTGTTGGTCTATTGCTTTAATCAAGCTTTCCATGATTGTCTCTAATACTTCCCCTCAAGGTGGAGGGTGTATGTGAGTAATGCCCAGCTTGCTGATGAGATAATGAAACTGATCCGTACCCAATGGTTTTGTAAAAATGTCAGCGATTTGTTCAGTGGATCGAATGTAACAAAGAAAAATCAACTTGGACTGAATTTTGTCACGAATGAATTGACAATCAAACTCAATGTGTTTTGTGCGCTCATGAAACACTGGATTCTCGGCAATGTGAATGGTTGTTTGGTTATCAGTAGAGAGTGATGGATGTTGTGTGGGAGATACCAAGGTTATTCAAAAGGTATTGCAGCCATTGAAGTTTAGATGTAAGTGTTACCGTGACATGATACCCTGCTTCAGGGGATAAGTGTGCTTCTTTGTTTTCCATGAGATGGGATTAGAGCCAAGGAGAACACAAAAACCAGTGGTAGAGTGACGAGTTGTGGGGCATCCTGCCCAATCAGAGTCACAAAAACCTTTCAAAGTGAGTGAGGCTGAGGAAGAGAACATTATCCATGGAATGTGAGTATCTTGCATGAATTGACTCAAAATGTGAACTGAATATACAAGACCAGGTTTAGTAATTGTGAGGTAGATAAGACGTCCTATTAGGCGATGATAGGAAGAAGGGTCTGATAACGATGTACCATCAGTAGGAGTCAAATGAAGATGTTATTCTATGGGAGTGGCAGAAGGCTTAGCAATAAGTAATCCTGCATCTTTAAGGATGTCCAACGTATATTTTCGTTGGGAGAAAAAAATACCTTGCTGGGAACGCGTAACCTCAATACCAAGAAAATATTTTAGTTGCCCAAATTTTTTTTTGCTAAAAAATGTTTTAATTGCTGAATTGCATAAAAGTCATTACCAGTAATGATGATGTCATCGACATACACCAAGACAAAAGTGGAAGATTGCCTTATTATCCGGGTAAACAAAGAGTAATATACTTATGATTGGGATGATCTAGCATTATGAAGAGCGTGGGAAAACTTTGCAAACCATTGGCGAGAAGCCTGCTTCAAACTATAGAGAGATTTATGTAATTTGCAAACTCGAGTCTCCCTTGTCGAGCAAAACTGGGTGGAAGAGTTATATACACTTCTGCATCTAAATCACCATAAAGAAATGTGTTATTCACATCAAGTTGATGAATAGACCACTTTTTAACAAAAATAACTAATAAAAGAGCTTGTACAGTAACAAGCTTGGCAATGGGGGCAAAGGTATCACAATAATCAAGCTCTTCAACTTGTGTGAAGTCTTTAGCAACTAAGTGAGCTTTGTATCTTTCAATGTTGCCATCAGAGTCATACTTGATTTTAAAAATCCATTTACACCCAATAGGTTTCTAATTGGGTGGTAAAGGAGCGAGGCTCCATGTGTGGTTGTTTTCAAGGGCAGTTAGTTTTGCGGTCATAGCATCACACCAGTAGGGTATCTTGATTGCTTGGGAGAATGACTTTAGCTCTTCGTTGGAGGAGATGGCAGACACGAAGGCTTGATAGACACCTAAAAGGTTAGTATATGTAATATATTGATCAATTGAGTTAAGGATACTGGTCCGATTGGAAGTTGCTAGAGTAGATAGTGTAGAATTAGTGACCGTCGAACAATGATAATCTTGAAGATAGGTTGTTTTCGTCATTCTCGAGTGGAATGAATGGCAGGTGGAGGAATGGTGATTATAGGAATGTCTTCTTGGGATGAATGTACTGGCTGATTTGATTGGGTGTTAACAAGAATAAGAGGAGCAAACCTTTGTCTATGGTATGTTCGAATATTAGGAGGACGCTTTGTTTGATCCTGAGGTAATTCCATTGGAAAGGAAGTTAGATTTCTTGTAGTGGGTGGATGGGGGCACATAATCATATTGTGGATGATGCTCAATAGGTAGTGGGATGACTAGTGAGAGCTTGGAAATTGAAGTAATATCTTGGAAAGGAAATATAGCTTCATAAAAAACATCTCTGGACACATAAATTAATATCTTTTGCTTTTGATATCATATATTGGTCGGCATCCTATTTGGGCATAGGGATATCCAACGAAGACTCCGGGTTTTGCACGTTGATCAAACTTGAGTTTGATATGAGCATTATGAGTGAAAACTAGGCAACCAAAAACACGAAGGTGAGAATAAAGAGGTGGCTCAGAGAACAATACCTCATGAGGTGATTTGTTTTATAACAACGGTATGGGGTTTTTATTAATTAAGTAAGTAGCAGTGAGTATGGATTCTCCCCAACAAGAAAGAGGTAAGCTTGCCTGAAGTCTTAATGCCCGAGTTAACCTCTAAAAGGTGCCGGTGGTTCCGCTCTACAACACCATTTTGTTGGGGTGTGGACACACAACTGTGTTGATGAATGATGCCATTTTCAGAAAAGAAATCTTGCATTTCATTTGACAAAAATTATGTGCCATTGTCAGAACGGACTTATTAAATTTAAGAAAGAAACAAGTCCCCTTCACCAAAATAGATGTTTTATCTGACAATAGAAAGATTTTAAATAATATTTCGTGTCAGACTTAAAACGCATGAGGTATACCCAAGTACATTTTGTAAAATGATCCATGATAGTCAAGAAGAAACGTGCACCACTAAAAGATTGCTGAGAAAAATTTCTCTAAATGTCAACATGAATTAATTGAAATGGCTTATTAGATGAAATAGAACTAGTAGGAAAACTTAATCTTGTTTGTTTTGCCTGTGGACAAATATTACGAACATATTTATTGGAAAAGGAGATTGAGGGAATATTCTTAGTTAATTCAGATAAACGATGATGAGAGAGGTGTTCAAGCCGCCAATGCCAAATGTCGATGGTGGGTGTGTCGGTGATGAGTCGTGCAGAAGGGGTTTGAAGATAGTAGAGGCCGCCATGTGCACTACCTAGTCCAATCATCTTCTTCTCGGACAGGTCCCGAAACACACATCGATCATGGAAAAATGTTACTAAATACGGATGAGTTTTTGTGAGTTGACTGATAGATAAGAGATTAAACCTAAATGAAGGTATATGGAAGACATGGTTAAGTTGGAAGGCTGGAGAAAATTTTACAGTTCTAATATGAATGACTTGTGCATGTGAACCATCAGGTAATTGAATATAAGTGGAGCAAGGTGAATATGATGAGAAATATGCCAAAGATGAGCACATGTGATTGGAGGCTCCGGTGTTAATAATCCAAGCAGAGTCTAATGTGGTGAGTGCTATACATACCTGCTAAGTTTGCTTGGGGATTGATGTTGCCTGAAGAAATCATAGCAAGAATTTTGTTTTATTGCTCCTATGTAATGAGTGATGGTGAGACCAGTATCCGTTCATCAGATTGAAGAGGTCTTAAGGGAGATGGCCATGAAAAATTATGGTTTCGAGGAGGGATCCATGATCTATCAGTGGGAAAACCATGAAGCTTATAGTATACATCTCTGGTGTGATTGTTGTAGCCACAATAATCACAATGCAAATTTGATTTTCCATTGCGACGATTGTCCCTTTCATTATTTCGTTGGCTATTGTGCGACCGGTTAGATGAGTGTGCACTTGCATTAGTATGATTTATGGAAGAACTTTTAACAATATTAATGGCTGTTGGGTTGACAGAAAGTACTGCAACAACTTCTAGTGCATTGACAGAGGGGGACAAAGAGTGGATTTCTTGATATTTTTCTTCTTGTCAAACTAAAGCATAGATCTTTATGGCATTTGGGAATGGATCCATGGAGAGTCGAATATCGGTCATAAAGCCACTAGAGAAATTCCATTACACAGTATTGTTGCTATTGAGTTGAATTTCCCTTTTTATGTCCACAAGTGCAAGGTTTCACCAGCGTTAGTGAGTTCAACTAATCCCATAATGCTTTCATCTTTGTGAAATAAGTAGAAACATAGATATCTTCTCATTTTAGAGATGTAATCGATTGCTTGAGTTGATAGATTTTTGGCGCATTTGCTTAAGTGAAGCGATCGCTAAGATCAATCCATATTTCCCTAACAGTCTCGGTGTAGAGTACGTTTGTCCGAATTTCGCTGTCTGTTGAATTGAGGACCCATGAACTCACCAAATCGTTGCATCTCTGCCATTGTTACAACACTCTGGCATCATCAGTTGGTGGTTTAAGGGTATCATTAACGAACCCAAACTTATTCTTTGCGCGGAGCACCATCATCATGGCACGAAGCCATGTGCTGAAGTTGTCTCCCATGAGAAGTGGAGAGACAAGGACTGCGGTAATAAATAAAGAAGGGACCGTGAGGATCGTTGTTAAATCCTTGGTCATTGGCATTAGGAGCTTCGGTATTTGCCATGAAAGACAGATCTTTCACTGCTCTAATACCATGTAAAAACGAATATGGCAGGGAATGAAAAAACTGCAAAATTGTTTAACTGGATTTTCTATTATTGAGAAAACCTGTATATATAGAGTTTTACTACAATGAATTTTGACAAATATTGACAGTTAACAAATCCCAAAACTATAGCTAATCAAACTAATGTATAAGTTACAAGTAAGGAGTATATTTCCAGATATTGCTGGTTTATTACTTTAATCAAGCTTTTGTGATTGTCCAATAAGAACTAACAAAGTGTAAAGACATTTTAGGAAATTTTAAATACTCACTCGGTCTCAAAATAAATGTTTTATTTGAAAAGTCAAAACACTATTCTTTTTGTAACATTATCAATTTAACTTTAAACTTATAAATAGTAAACCATCATGACTCAGATTTGATAATTCATTCACTATCAATACAATATAAAATATTAAAATTTATTATCTTAATTAAAAAGTTTTCAAAGAGACATCTATTTTAAGATGGAGAAGTATAATTTCGACACTAAGTGCTAACATGTTTATCTTTCTTTTCCCGGTAAGGATGATCCTCTAGAGACAATAAATGAAATTTTGCAAGTATTGTTACTATCCTTGTTTTAATGGATTAGTTTTGTCAGTGCATACTACTTGTTGTACATGATTAGATGGGCTTGCTCTTGTAAAGTGAACAAAGGGATTTGGCGAGACTGGCCTTGCTTCATCTCTGCAACCATTCCTTCCTTCTAGCTCTCTCTTTTTCTAATGATAAAAAATAAAAATAATAGAATGATAGGACAGTGTTATATGCATCAAAAGTGCGACGTGGTTAATTATAATCACATTATGTAATAAAGTGGGACATATGTGAGGTATGTACTTAAAACTTCGTCGGCTTTGCACTTCTGTTTAATTTAATTTTGCTTTATGATACGTATCCACCTTTGCTTATTATATAATTACTATATATTTCATCAACTATAACTATGAGGTGGACTCCGCTTGCGAGGTTGACATAAAGGGTAACACTAATAGAACAGATTAATAAATATTGACAAAATAGACTGTGCAAATCATATCTACATTATTATCCAAATTGATTTGTTAGTCATCTTCTTTAGTCTGGGCATTATTTAGTGGTTATATGATAGAGTGCGCAACTCTTTGAACGAATGTATTCATATTCGAATTTATGAAAAAAAGAAAAAAAAAAAAAAAAAAAATCTTCTTTAATTTCATCATAATAGAAAATAATCATTTTTCGGTTACTGTTAAACAATCTAATAAGGATTGAAAAATGTAAATTTTGCATTATGACAATATGCATGCTTCTAATGAGTTCGAATCCTCAACCTCTCTTTTAAATAAGGAAGTTTTAATGTATCAAACTAGTAATCCAGTATTTTTGGCACTTGAAAGCTTGAACCATCTATCTTTAGACGGAGGACATATTAAAGTTTTTGATGGTGGTATTAGAGATTCTCCAAATCTAAGCCCTTCATAGAGTAATGTTCAAAAAGTAAATAAAATCCAATGGGAAGTGATGAACTTGCACTTGTTTTCTTGTGAGATTGTCTTTATTTGTTTCTATTCTCCAACAATATTTGAAGTTCCTCATATCATTCCAGTCGGCACATCAACAAAATTTTGGATGGACAAAAAATAAATAAATAAATTGTCTTTTTGAACTGTTTTTTAAAGCTGTTAAAGACTTAGCTAGTATATGTGCAAAAAAGTAAATAAATAAAAATTAATGACCTAGTATAGGGGTCAAAGTATAAGAATATTAGACCTAATGAGCCAACGCTATGGTCTTGATGACAATCATGATTAAAGTTGAGAATAGGATGATGCAAGAACAATTTCAACACACTAGCTATAGAGTAGTAAACATTTTCATCATCTTCTAGAGACTGTCTCCCTCATGTCTAAATATTGGTCACATTTCAAAATAAATAGAGTCCTAAATATTGGCCGTATTCAAAAAAATTCATCTCGAATTCTGACCAAAACTGAAATGGGTTGATACAATTAGAAAAGATCATATCATAGTATATCAATAATTGACACTACATCACGTAATCAAGTAATTTCAAAATTGTAGAGAAGAGATTATTAAAAGTTGAATTGACTTAATTTTTTTTATTTTTTTAACTCCCTTGGTAAAGTGAATTGACTTGAAGTTTAATTTTCATCTCAACTCTGACCAAAATTATAATGGGTTGAGAAGGTCAATAAAGATGACATAATATGTTAATAATTAACATTATAGTCGGACAGAACAGAATGATAAAATAGGATTCATGTAATCAATTAATTTCAAACTTGTTGAGAAAAGATTAGACGTAACATTGAGTTTTTTTTTTTTTTCTTTTTTTCTTTTTTTCTTTTTTGGGGTTAAATGAATCGACTCGAGGTTTGTTTTTTTCCCATTAATTGACTCGAAGTTGATCCACCATAACTTTCATCAAATTGGTTCTTCTGAATGTGTTTGGTTTTGACTTTTTGTTGATGATTCCCAAGTTATATATGTTTCTTGTAAGCCCTATTGTTTTTCTTCTTTTGTTGTTTTTTCCTATCATCATAACAACTTGCCAGAAAAAGAAACAATTTCATTTTAGGGTTTGTAGAGAACAGTGTGTGTGAGTGTGTGATGCCATCAAAGCTTTTCTCCTTATCCTTAACCTTTTCTCTTGTTCTGTTATTCATAGACACATAAGCTCTCATTGTCACAGCCAGTCATTTTACACTGTATATCTATGCTGTTGATGAATACGCATGCAAGATAAAGAAAGGAGGCACAAAGAAAGGAGTCATTTTATGTGTGTGTGTATATATATGAGCCACATCACTCCATGATATTGATATACATAATAATATAGTACTGTTTGATCAGACATTTTCTTGTTATTAGAAATTAGTGCTTCCTTTTTGGCTTTTTTGGTTTGGGAATTTCATTTTCAGTTCCCAAATATTGTAAGGTTGGATTCCACCTGATCTCTCACTTTGGAAATACTAGCACGAAAACGTTGGGATCCAAGTACGAAAGCACCAACTTTAGACATTGTCCCCCAAGTGCTTTCCTACTAATAAAAGAACTTCCCATTCCAAATAATACTACAGCTGAGTTACTATGAAAGGTGGGGGACAAATTGGATTGATATACAAGTGTGAAGACGCAAGTTCAAGTTTATTAAAAACGATTCGTTTGTACAAAATATTACCAAATATTAGATCCGCGGCCGTCTCTAGGGTTTCACTCTTACCTAACACATCCATTTATAAAAATAATATCGAATGTTAGGCCTTCTCAATCCCCAATTTATTCCCTCCCAATAATCTCCATAAATGGGAGATATAGACAGACCACTAATACACTTCTTTATGAAATTCTAGGGTTTTTAACTTTCACCAAATATGGCATTGTTTTTCTTTTTTTTTTTCGCATAGCAAAAAAAAAAAAAAAAAGACTCACGATTCTCTTAGAAAGACGAACTCGATCTTACAACTTCTAATTTGAAAGAAGCGAAAATACCATTATAATATTAAGTAGTTTGATAACTGTATACACTTGTGAGAAGTAATTTGTTTATAATGATTTGGCATATCTAGCACTTCCAAAATGGATGAAAAGTAGAAATGTTTTATAAGAGGGAAATTATTCACTAAATTGATGGATGACTAACTTCAATAGGGGATCGATGCATCATTTACATATGCAGTGGCTGCCCTATTAAAGTAGACCCTCTAACCATACTAGTTCTGCCACTGAGTAATTTAATGCTCATGATATGGTAATTTGGCCACCGAGTAATCTATGCCCATGATATGTTGTTGTTTATTGAGTTTGTCCAATTGAAACACATATATGTGACTGTGAGTCTACATTGTTGTGAAGTTGTAATATAGTACATGTTGGGACCAGTAACCCATATAATAATGTATTATTAAATTTTTTATTGGACTGATGTGGTATTACAAGTATGTCGTATACATATATTTTTAGTTTTATTGGGTAAGGTAAGCCAGTATATTGAAGATATAAAATTTACTATAAGTGAAGGCTCTAGTACTAGGAATAGATATAAAGCCAGAAAGGTACAAGGATCAAAAGAAATGAAGCCAGCAAAGATACATTTCGTGTTTGATATTAAATACTAGTAAAATTTATGGACTATAATTGTTCTGGTGTTACGAAATCTTAGTAGTCCAAAGGTCAAAATCATGAACCTACATAGATAGGCCTATCAAAGCATTAGTTATCAAAATGTTCTCTTCTCTAATTTGTTCTCTACTTTTTCTAGATCCATTATCATACCCTCTCTCTCTCTCTCTCTCTCTCTATATATATATATATATATATATATTTGAAGGGTATATATACCCCATATTTTCTAAAATAAGAAAAACGTGTATTCTGTGAAGCCTTTTCAAGCAAATAGGAGAGAGAGTGAGAGAGAGAGGGAGTTTAAATGGTATTTAAATGGTATGGTTTTTGCATAAGATGTTTTAAGTAAATCAATTTGTGACAAAATCAAGGATCATAATTTAGTGGTATTTCAAAAAAAAATCTTGTATTTACAAAAATGAGTGTAAATTTTTATCTAATGTAAAATAGATTATAATTGGTCAATTTCATTTATTGAATTAAGTAATTTTATATAAAACGTACACGCGGAACAAATATAGTTCTTTTTCGTTTCAATTACTACCCTTTATTTATATTAGATAGGGGGGCATGACGTTCACTTTAAAAAACAAACTAAATTGAATGCACCGAACATGATAATTGTGAGAAACGTCATTCCCACTATCAGAATAGGTGGTTGAATTAAAAATCGCACTCGCCACTTTCGTTATTGAAATCAAACGCGGTTAATCATGTGAAACCTCCAAACAGTGAGCTCTCATTTTCTCATGGAGATGGTGTCCACTCTTCATTCCACACCAATTCACAATTGGTACATGTCCGTACTCGAGTCATCCACAACCACTCACCCATAATATCATTTGGTGATAAATGGATTCGAATCTCCACCAATTAACCAAGGAAAAACAAATAAAAAAAGTGAATCTTATTGGAGAGATCCAATGGAAGATCTTCTGCTATTTATTTCATTCTTCTTTTCTTTTTAAGGTAGAGAGAAATACGTGGTTCGGCCACTTCCGTCTACATTTACAACGTGGAAAACTCAAACCTAATGAATTATATCTCTTTCATTATATTTTCTTCTCTTATATTTTGTTTGGTATACAGGAATAGAGTGAGAATGAAAATGGAATAGAATGGTTACTCTCATTTGATTGCAAATATGAAATGATGTGTGAATGGAATGATAATAACCATTCTAGTGTTTAGTTGGACAAATTTAAAACATAGAATGGAATGCATTTCAAATTGAATTATCCAAAATACTCCTCACAAATAAATTAAATTTACCAAATAATATTCTTCTATAATTTAGCTATAAAAAAAAAATAACGGCAGTTGTGGAAGGCGGCGACGATGATGGTGGAGCTGGTTATGTTGGAAGGTGACGGTGGTGGAGGAAGGTGGTGGCAGTGGAGAAGAAGCGATGATAAATGTAACAGCTCCCACCCTACTCGACACTATATTGTCCATTTTTTGTTCCCCCGGGCCAAACATCTAGGAGGTTACCCATCCTGGTACTACTCCTGCATAAGTACGCTTAATTGCGGAACCCTACCTGACACAATATTGTCCGTTTTTGGCTCTTTCGGACCAGACATCCCAGGATGTCACTCATCTTTGTACTATGTTTAATTACGAAGCCTTACCCGACACAATATTGTTCGCTTTTGGCTCCCCCGGACTAGACAACTCAGGAGGTCACCTATCTTAGTACTACTCCTACATAAGCACGTTTAACTGCGGAGCTGGTATTACTCCTGCATAGCGAATTTCTGATGGGTTTACGGCCATCACAGCTTTAAAACGCATCATCTGCTGTCAAAGATGCATAGCCAAACCGTGGCCCACACTGGCCCACCCACCCCAAGCAATATTGTCATCTTTAAGAACCTGCCAAGAGCCGAAACCCCAACCTTCGTGCCCACCCACAAGGCTTTGTTTCTAGCTAACCTGCCATTAGGCCATTAGAATACGTTGTGTCATAGAAGAGTATTGAATCTACATATAGTAATTCACATTTACCTTCCCCAAGCGATGTGAGATTATGACACCCATAGACTACTAGTGTGGTAGCTCACCTAATGTCTCACATCCACCCACAAAGGTTGTCACAATCACCCCCCATATGACCTAAAGTCCTTGTTAGCCATACTTTCGGCTGGGTTTCGGCTCTAATACCATTTGTAACGACCTATTCCACCACATGGTATGATATTTTTCACTTTGGGCTCGAGCCTGCATGGTTTTATTCTTGAGTTTTACCCCAAAATACCTCATACCAATTGAAGTACTGTACAAATTCTACATATATAGCACTTCCTTTTTCCACACCCAAGCCCACATAGGCCGCCACAAGAAACCACTGTCGTGATAACCCATAGATAATTTGGTCAGTTTACAAATTCATGTCTCCCCATGTCGGGCAACCCATGGCCAGGCAGAAGTTCCATAAATATGAAAAATATATTCATGGAAGATTCCTAAAAAGAATCCTCTAAATCACTCCTATCAATACTCTATCAGGACAACTTGAAATTAAATACGAGTTGGCGAGACAAATTATTAATGCTTAAATAAATTATAAGTAAGGTCTACAAGTGTGAAGAACATGATCCCTGAAATTTCATCAAAAAAATTTGCATACAGTCAAAAATATATATTTAAGCATACCAAAAATAACTCTACAATGATAACAAGATGATGACACATGATGACATTTTGTGTATAGACTCCCCTTAAATAATATGGTCACAATGACACTCTTAATGACACTCTTTTGATAATGTAACTATACAATTGACATAAAAATAAAAAAATAAAAATGCACAAATTGATGAAATGTGCAAAACGGAGGCAAAAAGTCAGCAATTCTTAACCTAGCGATTTGAGAATGAAGGGGAAGCAATTGGGATAAAACAAGTGGAAGACTGATTTGAATTAGGGAATGATCAACCACTTTGATACCATATTAAGAAAATTAAAATTAAGGAGAGAAATAAAGCATAAACAACATTAGGGATGTACGTGGTTCCACCACCACGGCTAATATTCACAGCATACAAAGCCTAAAGGTATGGGAGAGACTCTCTCTTTAAGTATTTTACAATAAAGGAAAGACTTATTTACTTAAGTATAGTAACATTAACACTAATAGAACTCGAACACTCCACATCTCCTTTAGGAGGGATCATACCAACTGGACTAATACCCATTGGTATATTCCATTATGTTTAATACACAAGAATTGATAACTTTAGAATTGAATGCAATATAGAATGAAATAGGGAGAATACAAATATTAGAACGACTATTTTAAGGTAAAATACTTTCAGATCTCTAGAGGTCTTTTAAGGTCTTTTGAAATTACTCTCAAGTTAAAGTTTTAACCTTACCATTCTTGTCGTCAATCGATCATTAACTCATCCAAATGAGTAAATACTAAATTCCAAAAATACCTTTATATGAAATGAAATAACATTAATGACCCTATTAACTTTATGAAATTGCCATTTTAATCGATTCTCAATGGACAAAAATACCAATATATCTAGAATAATGATATTTGTACCGATGAGTTAGGTAGAATTATTAGGCCTACTATATCTGATTGGTCCTTAATGAAGTAGAGGGTCCCACTTTCTTATATTTGGCATGCAAACAATTCTGCCTAACTCATCGCTGTAAGTATTAGTACTCATATGTCTAATACATAAAAAGGTCATTATATTCAAGCAGAACAGTCTGACCTACTTGCTAGGCAAAATACATGTGGCGGTCTAGCTTGCAAAAAATTAATCCAATTTGGCATCAACATCTCACACGTTGTCTATTCATCTTCTCTCCTCGGAACAAACTACAAACTAATATGAAGACTGACGTCCTCTTCATCATCATTCTGCCGGTTCAACACACTGTCACAACCATCACCCAACTTTAGCAATGCTCCGACAACCATCACCCAACATCCTAAAGTGGAGAAAAACTCCAGTTTTTTGCAATTGCATGGTAGGTAGTAAGGACTGAAGACTTCAGGTACGGTGTATCAGGGCTGGCACCACAAGGCCAGTGCCGAAAGTTGCAGATCTAGTTATGGTGCGCCGACGATGAGTTCTTGATCGGTTTGTGGCGTCTCAAAGTGGTAGAGCTGCCGAGAAGAGTCATCCCCAATTTGGCGTAGATCTCAGGCGAGCAAGAAATAGGCCAAAATACATTTTCCTCCACCTCACCTGAACCATCAGTTCTTGCTTCTTGATGGTGGTTTCGCCGTCCTACACCATAAGCTTAGAGAGTTTGCATTAAGGCGAGGGCCAAGTTTTATATTTATAAAAGCCACTACTACCTTCACTAAAAATATACTTAGGGTGAGTAGGGATCGTCCTAAGGGATTGGAGTCGAATTTAGTTGTGGAATCACTTTTAGGGTTAGTAGGTCGAGTGATCAAACAAATAGTTGGTTAGTTGATTAAACCAGAGAGCAAATTAAACTAAATAATTGAATGCAATGAAGAGTAAGTAAGAGAGAGATCTTGGGGTTTAGAGGTCACCACCAAACAATAATTTTCTACACCCTTAACAAGTGACTAATGAGGGAAATGTGTGTTGCAATAGTGATGTGTGTGTGTGTGTTTGGTTGATTCAATTAGTAAGGGTGACCAATTAAGTATATATTGTCTAAGCAACATGTGAAAAGCATAATATATCTAACAATTAAGTATATATTGTCTAAATAACATGTGAAAAACAAAATATATCTAGCAAGTCATTAATCATTTTATTAAGCTCACAAACCAAATACACCACAAGGTTAGAGACATATGCTACTTGCATTCAAAAGTATGGAACATCAAATAACAAGCATGTATTGTCCTCCCATCTAACAACTATGCTACCACTACACTACAATTAAGCTAATGACATGAAATTAAACTAATTAAGCTAAGGGAGAGGCACAATCCATCAAGAAATAAGCATGAACCATCAAGAAAATTACAAGAGCATTCCATTAAGCACAATGTTTTGACAATCTCTAGATCTATAGCATGAATACACATAGACATGCATCAATAACACAAGAAATAGAGACAAACACATGAACATCTATTCTAGTATACATAGACATATGGATAGAATGAAATGATCAATTGGAAGCATTAAACCGCATAAATCATTGAATAAACAAGATCTATATATATATAAGTGCCAAAACATATATTACAACACTAATCCCTCAATAATATACAAAATCAAGATGTAGAAAGCATGCTTGGGGCTAACTCTAGCCCAAGAGGATGTCTAGCCACTCATGGTAGTGCTTCTCCAACCCTCAAGGGCTAACTCCATGGTAGAGATTTGTTCCTTGGTTGATGAAGAGTCTCCAATAGTGTCTCTAGCCTCCTCCTCCTCTAAGCTTCCTCTCCAAGACTTCTACAAGGTATGATATGATATGATGTAAAAAGTAATCATTATCCTTATATAGGTAGGTCAAATGACACCCAAAATAAGCTGGGGTCGTACAACAAATATTCCCTAATGATTGGATAAAGGACAACTTTTTGTGGGCTGGAAATTTAACTTTTTCGCACTAGAAGAAGTTCGATTGATCGACCCTTGGACTTGGATCGATCGAACATGGCTGAGATCTATCGAACTGAAGTTGAATTGATCCTCAATGGCGGCGCTTTTTGGATAAAAACAAATCTGAGATATTTTGAAGATATTTTTGGGAAAAGGGTAAAAGTGGTTGATAGGGTGATACAACTAGATAAGATCAATCATTTGGATAAGGACAAGGTAGTTCGATCGATCGAAGAATGATGTTGGATCGATCGAACTTTTGAGATCTCTGAAAATGTCATCATGACTCTGATCCATCTTGAAGTGCTGAGATCGATCATGTTGGATCGATCGAACTTTGATCTGAGATCGATCGAAGATGTTGCTTTCCACCTTTTTCTTCCTTTTGCTTCCACTTGGTTCCTTTCTTTGATTCATCCCAAAATTGCTTCATTTCTGCTCTTATTTGGCTGAGTTAGCTTATTTTCGGGATAAGTGCCTGAAAATGGAAATAATACGAAATCAATCTAAAACGGTAAAGTAAGATAGATAAAGGTACTAGAATATCTAAGCTTAAGGGGTTTAAATACGCACTTTTCAGCGCTCATCACTTCTTGTAAATCTCTGTATCGCTCTTGAATTTTATTTTGGGTGGATTAATTAATTGTTCTATGTGTTTTTTTTATGTGTTATAGGTACATATTTTACTTCTTTGTATTGTGATTTAACTTATCTGTATACATAGCTTTATTCGTATAAAATACTATAAAATTAATTGTTATTGATTTCTGAATTTCAGTTTCCTCGCCTAAACCATAAGAGAGACCCAAAAGAGGGAGGTGGAACGTTGCTTAGGCCAGAGAGAGAGAGAGGAGAGACTGGAAGATGAACGCACGCACATTCTTTTTTTGTCAGCTAGACGCCACCTAGGATTCTACCTAACAAATAGGCCAAATTCATTGGCATAAATATCATTTCCCTACATAAAAATACCATTATCTATTCACACTATATAATTTATTAAATTACACATTTATATATAACGAAAAATTGATATAATGTGGAGTAATTATAAGAAGATGGGGAGTATTAAAGTGGCATGCTCGGATAATATACCTGTAGAGGTTTGGAGAACATTAGGCAATGTAGGAATTGAGTGGTTAAAGAAGTTGTTTAATAACATCCTAAAGCAAGATATGACGCCAAATGAGTGGAAGAAAAGTACTATAGTACCAATTAACAAAAATAAAGAGGATATACAAAATTATGGCAATTATAGAGGAATTAAATTAGTGGGTCATACAATGAAAGTATGGAAAAGGGTAATATAACAAAGACTAAGGAAAGAATCCACGGTATCCGATAACCAATTTGGATTCATGGCAAGGAGGTCTACAATTGAAGCTATATACTACTTAGACAACTAGTTGAAAAATATAGGAGTAAGCAACAAAACTTATACATGATTTTTATAAACTTGGAAAAAATGTATGATTGTGTCCTATGGGATATAATTTATGCGACCTCTGGAAAGAAATCAAATTCTCTTACAAATCATAAAAAGTAACCGTAATATGTATATGAATACACAAACTAAAGCTCGGTGCTAAGCCATATCCTTTTGTAATAATCTTAGACGAAATAACAAAAGAATTTCAAAACGAGATACCATGATGCATGATGTTTGCCGATAATATCGTGATCTTGGATATCTCTAAAGAAAGATTAACAAGAAAATTAGAAATGTGGAGAAATGCTCTAGAATCGAAAGAATTGATAATGTAATGATAACACTTCAAAATCAAGAAATTACTCAAAACAACCACTTTTGTTATATAGAATCGATAATACAAAAGAATAAAGAGACAAATAGCAATATAACTAGTGGGATTGGAGCCGGTTGGACAAAATAGAGATAAGCTAGTGTCATCTTATGTGATTAAAGAATAACACATAAGTTAAAGGAAAATTTTTATAGGGCCGTTATTAGACCAACAATATTATGTGGAGTGAGTGCCTTAAAAAAGAAACAAGAATAACCCGTCGAGAGTCTTAATTATTCCCGCCCCTGTCATTTTGCTCGTGGTTGCCTTCATGTGGCAAAAATCAGAATGTTAAGATGGATGAGTAAAGTTACTAGAAAAGATAGGACCACTAAAGACAATATGAGAGAAAAATTAGGAGTAGCACCCATTGGTGAAAAAATTAGAAAGAGTAGACTTAGATGGTTTGGATACATACATCAGAGACCTAGATATGCGTTGGTCAAACGAGGAAGATTAGTTGTAATATAAGGTAAGAGACGAAGAGGACGATCAAAGATAATATGGGATGATGTTATTAAAACGACTTGAAAAAGCTATATATATATATATATATATATATATATATATATATATAGTATGCGAAATGACATCTAATAGAAATGATTGGAAAGAGAGAATTCATGTGACCAACCTCATTTTTATGTGATTAGGGCAAAGATGATGATGATGATATATATACTAAAAATTGAAATTTATTATAAAAAGTATATGTTATTAATAATTTATAAAAGAAGTTGATTATAATTTTTTTATATTTATTACATATTATATATAATTTTTATTTATTTAATAAACATACCAAATACAAATTTAGTTTACAAACATTAAAACCCTCGAATTTTCCGTTCTTTATTTACATGACAAAAATTATTCAACTAATATATAATTGAATATTACATATATATATATTTGCAAATTAAAGCCTATTTATATTAGACTTCTCAAAGCTCTCAATAGACATTAGTTCAGATGGTACGTGGATGTTCGCAATCTTGCTAGGGGCACATTTTAGTGCTTTTGACTGTCTTAACTTTGATAGAGGGTGTCTGAGTGATTTTTCAAAAACTTGCATGAGAGAAATTTCGAAAAACCTCCCGAAGAGCTTGAGAGTAATTTGCCCTTTATTTTATTATCTTCAAGTTTACCAAACAAACCCTTCATCCTTTTCATATATGGAATCTCTAAGATTGTTGTTATTTGGAAATGGGAATTGTTTGTTTGTTTGTTTGTTTTATTTATTTATTTATTTATTTATTTTTGTTAATGGATAATGGCATCAGTAGGAGACTGACGACAAGTGCATCAGCCACAAGGGTAGGTGTCGTGTAAAGTTGAACCAAAATAGTGTTTTTGCCTAGTTGGTCCCTTAAAGTTTTTGCATGCGTCGAGTATAAAAAGGGACCTTCTCATTTTAGTTACTTATCACCCACAACAAACAAATACAAGCTTGTGCTTGTCGGAGAGACAGAGAGCTAGAGAAAGAGAGAAATGGGAGATCAAAAGCCAAGCGCTGGGATGTTGAGCCGAGTGTATACTAAGCTAAAACCATACCTGGCTATGATCTCCCTCCAGTTTGGTTATGCAGGGATGTACATCATTACCATGGTCACACTGAATCAAGGCATGAACCACTATGTGCTTGTTGTGTATCGTCACGCAGTTGCCACCCTTGTTATGGCTCCATTCGCACTTGTCCTCGAAAGGTCTCTCTCTCTCTCTATATATATATATGTGTGTGTGTGTGTATGTGTGAGTTTGTATTAAACATATAGAATACATAATCTTGTTATTCCCTAGTAATTGAACTAACCACATTATTTTTGTCATTTGTTACAGTAAAATAAGGCCGAAGCTCACGTTCCCAATCCTTATGAAAATAATGGTGCTTGGATTATTGGAGTAAGTCTTTATTAGAAAGGGTTACAAGTACATATTTAGATGAGGGGTATTAAAGATTATAATTTGATGTTTTATTTATCTATTTATCAGGCCAGTGATTGATCAGAACTTCGTCTACTTGGGGATGCAGTATACATCAGCAACCTTTGCATCTGCCACTGTGAATGTCCTCCCAGCTATTACCTTTATAATGGCACTTATTTTCAGGTAAAGATTCCAATATTCAAATTATGATCTTGTGTAGTGCTTTAATTTCTTGTAATAAAGGATATAAAAGAATAAAAATTTGTGGTCTGAACTTCGAAGATAGAATGTGAGAGTGTAGTATTTAGGATTCGGAAGTTGTATAACAACTCTTAATGAATTCGATCAATGAAAATTACTCTTTATTTCACTACAGAGGTTATATCACAACTCTATCGGATCCAATTAAAACTGACTTTTTATTTTATAAGATGGTTAGGTTTTTTCACCAAGTAATTCAATTTGTTGCTGTGAAAAAAAAAAAAAAAAATTATAACTAGATCAAGATGAAAAAAATAATGATAGACTTGTCTTATCATTTTAGCCACGACATTAGTGGTACTTCTAGTTGTACAAGTTTTATATGGCATGCACTGTGATATCTGTATGTAGCACAACTCTTAACGAATCTAGTGAAAATGACTCTTTATTTCATTGGGGAGGCTGATCCAAATAAAACTGACGTTTTTTTTTATTTTTATTTTTTTATTATTATTATTTTTTACATGTAATTATTTGTTGCTGTGAGAGAAAAAAAAAAAAAAATTATAACTAGATCTAGATACTAAAAATAATGATACTTGTCTTATCATTTTAGCCACAACATTAGTTGTACATCTAGTAGTACAAGTTTTACGCACTGTGATATCTTTATGTAGCACAACTATAGTTGTTGAGTTTTTATTGGTGACTGCACCAAAGTGGTGTGCTTATCATTTCCATCATGTACCCTGCATGAATAATATATAAACACGCAGAAAGGAAACGACTTCAGTGTTTGTACTATTATCTGGTTCAGAGCTGGTTCAATCTTAATGCAATTGAAAGAAACCTTCAGGGCCTGCATGAAAAACTAAATAAATAAATAAAATAAAATAAAAAATAAAAACCTAATGAATTTTGGGCCTTGTATTGACTGGTTTTTACCTACAAATTTACAAATGTATAACTTATATGAACAAATCTTTTAGGAGAAAATCAATATAAGGATCGTATATTCGAGGTTTACCTTGCAGTCTCGTGTGCCAAAAGTTCACCAGATTGAAAGGGTTTTTCATTACAAAAAAAAAAAAGAAAAAAAAAAATAATAATATATGGAGAAACTAAAGGAGAATATCATGGAGGAACTGAGTAATATTAATTATATTTATATATTAAAAAAGTCTCATTTATATATTTTTACCTTAGCATCAACTTGTAACAAGCCACTCCTGATCATATGGTGTAATTTTGCTTATAATATTATATGAACACTGCTCTTATTTATTGCATAATTTATGGTTTATCTTATTAGGATGGAGAGAGTTAATTTGAAGAAGATACATAGTATAGCAAAGATCATTGGGACTATAATCACAGTCAGTGGAGCTATGGTGATGACCTTATACAAAGGCCCTATCTTGGATATAATAGGGAACCTCGCCCAAGGAAACCACCATGCAATCGGCAATGGTTCTGCCAGTCACCACTGGGTCCTTGGCACAGTATTGCTCCTTGCTCGTACTTTTGGTTGGTCTGGTTTCTTCATACTCCAAGTGAGTTCTTTCTCAATATATTCTGTGTGTGTAGAGATGGATGGTCTGGAAATGAATTTGGGCATGGCTATAGATATAAGTGATGATATACTTACTCTAAACAAAGGGCATATATATTTCAAATTAAACATAACAGTTCTCAGATAACTGTGAAAGTCTGTTAAAGAATGTTCGATCCATTCTTTTATTCAAGCCCAATTTTTTTTTGTCACAAACTAATTCTTGTTTGGGTTTCTATGGCTCAGTCAATCACATTGAAGGACTACCCGGCACAGCTCTCTCTGACGACTTTGATATGCTTGATGGGCACGCTGCAAGGTTCAGCTGTGGCATTTGTAATGGAGCGCGACATGTCTGCGTGGGTGGTTGGCTGGGACTTGAGGCTTCTAGCTGCAGTTTATTCTGTAAGTGTCATTCTGTCCAGAAAATGTAAACATGCATCAAATTCATTTTATTGTTTACTAAGTGTAAACATGCTCAACCTTAATTAACTCCATTAATTTTGTGATCAGGGGGTGGTTTGCTCCGGTATTGCATATTATGTGCAAGGAGTGGTAAACCGTGAGAGAGGTCCCGTGTTTGTGACAGCATTCAGCCCTCTCTGCATGATCATTACCGCGGTTCTGGAGGCCATTGTTCTAGCTGTGCCAATCCGCCTCGGAAGGTATCATATACATTGCTAAATTAAATTATAAATTCAAACTCAACTGTCATATATATATAATGCTCATAGTGTGTTATATATGAACTAGCAAGAAATTGAATTGATTTACATTGTTTTGATCTCAGTTTAATTGGAGCAGTTGTCATAGTCCTTGGCCTTTACTTTGTGGTGTGGGGAAAAAGCAAAGACCCCAGTTTGAGCTCAGGAAAGATAATGAGTGAGGAAGGCGAAGCTAATGAATTGCCAATTGTGGACAAAACTAGATCAGCCATTGCTGATGGAAGTGGTAAATGAGCTCAGAAAGTTGAAGACACCAATAAAGATCCCTTAAGGAGGAGGATAAACATTGTCTCTCTTTCTCTATCTAATTTTATGAAAATATATATATATTTAGCTTTTCACTTTACCTTAGATTGAGATTCCAAATGTTCGCTTAACTTATTATAATTTTTGTCTGAGCACTGTTTTAATGCTTATTTTGTCGTTGATTTTCGGTTAACCTTTCATCATGGGAAATGTTTGAACTCCCAATATTTTGTGTGCCTTTGGTTCCGTTTTAATCAAAGTGTGTTTGAAGAAGTTAATTGGATCAATACAAACCTAATTTTCATCAACTTTTGCACAAATGACAGTTTGAATTTCTAATATTGTTGCTCTAGATCTTAGACCATTAACTCTTGGTTGGTTAGAAAGAAGTTACAAAGTTTAGTTTTCGATGAAATATGAATACTAAAAATAAAAAAAAAACTCAGACCCAGAATACAACAAGAGGCTGGAAAAAACACCTCAAACAAAGCAACAAAAAAAAAATACAAAAAAAAAAATAAAGTAACGAAACAGCCAACATACAAGCTACACTGTCAAAGAGAAGCAAACAGCTAGCAACCAAAAACAAATATTGCTATTGGCCACACCTACAAGTGTATCTCAAAGCTCCTAATTGATCCTAATTAGTCAGCTTTTGTTTGTGGAAGGAATATCAGTGACAACATCATTTTGCCTTGGGAACTCTTCCTTGGCTATCACAAGTCTTCCAATTCCCACAGGTGTGCTTTAAAAGTTGATATAAAAAAGGCCTTTCACAGGGTGGGACTTCATCCTTGACTCTCTTCACCTTTTTGTTTTACTTCCCCTTCCTTCACCATATCCATCATCGGGGTTCCATGGCTGTTGACCTCAATGCTAATGGGAAAATAAAAAAAATTAATGTGACAAAATATAAATAGGGTCTAAAATGAATGGAGTTGTCACCTAAAATCAAGTTTTGGTGTGTTAGGTTACCTAAAGTATGTGATTATGAGTTAAATGAATTGACCCTATGTGACGACATCCATGTGGTCTAACAAACTAGATGAATAGATTTGTACTTCTAATTACACATGGGGAAGGTGTTAGGCACCTCATATATCCATACTTATGCATAGTTACCAAGACTTCACGTGATTCTATAAATATATGCATGTGTTAGTGCACATAGAGACTTTTGAGGTTCTTATTGCTTTAGCCTTATTTGATATGAGGTTAGACCTATGATGAAGACCCAAATTCATGTCTTTTAGAGCAACCGGTATAAGGCTTTTGTTGGTAGCTAGGAAGTCAGTGTTGCTAGCATTTGGTATGATATAAGGCTCTCAATTTGTGGGATCCAGAGAAAGAATAGAAACGTACATCGCAACAGAAAGCAATGCTATTGCGAGCATGACTGGACCCACATTGGCTACAACGGTTCTTTTACCCTTTTATTATTATTATTTATTTATTTATTTATTTATTTATTTATTTATTTATTTTGATTTTTTTCTTTACTATCTCCTTCTATATGTAATTTATTTTTATTGTAAAAAAAATAATTATAATTTTGATTATTTTATTTTATTTTTTTATTTTGAAATAAATATGTATGATTTCTATTTCTTTATTTTCTGATTTTTTTTTTTTAAATTTGTCAATAAATATATATGAATTTTTTTTTTAAAAAAATTAATATTGTTAGAAATGATTTTTTTTCTTTACTATTTCCTTTTATATGTAATTTAATTTTATTGTAAATTTTTTTTTTTTATTTTTTTTTTTATTTTATGATTTATGATTTTGATATATTTTTTTTCTTTAAAATTTGTCAACAAATATATAAGAAAAAAAAATTTTAAAAGTAATATTTTATTCATCACAAACATATAATATGAAGAAAAATATTTTACTCAATATTATCATTAAACTTCTTTATTGCCAAATTTATTCCACAAATGCTCCATGAGATCTCTCCTGAGATCCCCATTGTTTTCTGCATTGCGAATTCTGCTGAGGCGAGTGGAGATGTGTGCTGCCAAAAATGATCAGTCTCGATTGTACTGTGGAAGGTAGACCGACTTATCCGTTGGAGGTGTCCATTCCAAAATGTTAGTGTCGCCCTCGTCTTCTATGATTATGTTGTGCAATATGATGCACGTTCTCATTATCTTGCTTAGGTCTTCTTTCTTCCAATAATATACTGGTCCATGTAGGTCTTCTTTCTTCCAATTAGATTATGATGATGATGCCATTTTTTTTCTTATATAAAAGTTAAGAATTCAGAGAAGAGAACAAGTGGTAGAGGAATCAAATACGAGAAAAATGGACTTGAGGAATGAAAGAAGAGAAACTGGACTTGAGCAATTACAAAAAGAGTAAATTAGTGGTTTATATAGCCATTGGAAATATAGCCGTTGGAATATAGCCGTTGGGTATACAACAATCTCTATAAATACGACACTCATTTCACTCAATACTCATCCTTCAACACTCATTTCACTAAATCATCATCCTTCGACATTCAATGGATCAGCGACCTCCATTCAACAACCCTTATTTTAACCAATATGGAAACTTCAAAATACCATCTCAATTCAATTCTGGGTGGCACTCTCAAGATCCAATCCATTCTGAATAAACATCTCAGCCCCAATTCCAAAACCAAATTTATTCAGAATACACACCTCAATTTCAAAATCCATTTTGTCACCCGTACACATCTCAATTCCAAAATCCATCTCAACAACCCCCATACACACCTCAATTCCAAAATTCCTCTCAACCTTCTCAATCACAACCACCCTCAAAGAAAAAGGGTGGGAATTGGTCCGAAGAAGAAGATATAGCATTGTGCAAAGCATGGATAATGATTGGTGAAGATCCTATGACGGGTACAGATCAAAGTATGGGTACATTGTGACAACGAATTCATGCTCATTGGGTTAGGCAATTGGGAGACAAGATAACGGAAGAAAAATCACACAGTGCTCTGATGAACCGTTTTTCAAACTTTCAACATAAAGTAAACAAATTTTCAGGATACTACAAAAATGTCCACAACAATCCAATCAGTGGTTACAACGAGTATGATATGGTAAGTTTTTACTTTGTACTCTATGATTATTTAATCCAACTTATTATTCTTAATTAACGAGTATGATATGGTAAGATATAGCATTATTCTTAATTTTAATCCAACTTATTAATTTCAATGATTATTTATTTTTTATAGATGAATACTATTAGAGAACTATATAAACTTCAACAGAAAAAAAATTTAAATACGAGCATTGTTGGAATGTTCTTCGGGATTCGGGAAAATGGCACATGCATTGCAACGTTAAGGAAAATCCAACTACACGACCAATGAAAAGAGGTGTTGATCTTGATTGAGCCAAGAAATTGGTCTGAATCGACTCCAACAACACCAGGTTCATCAACTCCTACAATATCAACTCCAGGGTCGGTAAATCTTGGTGATAACGATACACCAGTCGATACCGAAGGTTCAAATATGTCACGTCTCGAAGGACAAAAAGCAAGGAAGATTTGTAAAAGAAAACTTCATCTCTTGAAGCAAGTATTCTTAAACAATTGGAAGTTGTAACAGCACAAGGTGTCATGTTTGGTGAAGCAGGTGTGGAAGGAGAGCGAATGAGACTTCAACTTTCCATGGAGAAACAACGGACTAAGCAACTGGTGATAGAATCAAATTTGGAGAAAGAACGGACTAAACAGTTAGAAATAAAAACAAGAGAAAGGATGGCTGAAATGGAGTTTGAAAATGAGATAATGCGTCAAGATCCATCAAAGGCTCCAACAAAAGCATCAAAGGCATCGATCGTTCAATAACAAAATCAAATCTTAAATAAACTAAATGAAGGTGGTGGTCATATGTAATTTATTTATATTTGTGAGAAAATATGCAATGTCTTTTTATTTTATTTATTTAATTGTGAGAAAATATGTAATGTCTTTTTTAATTTTATTTATGTAATTGTGAAAAAAATATGTAATGTATTTTTGATTTATTTAATTATGAGAAAATATATTAATTTAAATGTATTAAAAGAAGTATTCTATTCAAATATATAATAATTTTTTTTTCAAGTGGTTGAAAAAGTAGCCGTTTTAAAAAATACAAGCAAACAAAAAAATAAATATGTTTTAAATTTTTTTTACTAAAAATATTATATGTATTTAAAAAATACAAAAAAAAAATAAAAAAATAATAAATATCAATTAACCCATACCATGACTAAACGATAGCACTATACTGTTGCTAGCCACATTAGCACAATTGCTGATGTGGCTAGCAATCCAACAAAGCCTTGCTAGCCGGTATTGCTAGCATTACACCGGCTGCCCTTAGGAACAACATACATCTATGACTAGACCTCTCAATGGATCGAATTCTGATCCAAATCCGATTCGATTAGACGAATATGGATTGAATACCAAATCTGATAACCCGATTATGATCCAAATTCGGTAACCCAATAACTTAACAAATCGGATTCGGATTAGGCCTAATTCGATCTGTTAATAATCTGATCCGATTATAATTATATTTATATTTTATATATCAGCAAATATCCACCATTAGATTTGTTAAGAGATATAAAGACCAATCACAAAATTATATGTACAGAAGTATAGTGTTCTCACCCACACAATAATATCTCTCCTAGTATATGCACATCACCTAAGCTTCAGTTAGCCACAAACTGAAAGCTCTAGAACCCTCCCCTTAAGATAGTTTCAGGTTGGAGAAACTCATCAACCAAAAGAAAAGGAGCTCGTTGATTAATCGGAACCCTCGTTCAGTGAGTATTTTGTTTGCATATTCTCTAACTCTCCTTTTCCTTCTCTTTTTCTCCACTACCCTCATTTTTTATTCCCTGATTTTCTCTCTTTCACAACAAAGTTATTTCAATTTTGTTTCCCTCTCCTCCTCATCAGCTTCTTCTTCCCCTTCTCTATCAATTTTTCCTCTCTTTATTGTGATTTTATTTCCTTAACAAATAATACAAAACCAAGTGATATTATTTCACTGGTAAAAAAAAATTGTAATATTCTTCGTTCTACCTTCAAATAATTTTCTATTAAATATATTGTTAGTGAACTTGAGATTTGGTTTTAGTTTTTGAGTAGTTAAGAGTGAGGAAGTTGTTTGCCCTAATTGCTTGATTTGTGCAAAAGTGTGTAATTTATTTGGATCGGACATCCAACTAAGTGTATATCGGATCTGGATTCGTTAAATGAAAATGTAACGACCCAAACCTGTGACCCGAAACCTTAACCGGGTCTTGAACCGACCCAGAACCACCCAAGGGTAAGATGGTCTATTTGACCAATACCGTGTACTCATGGCCATAACAATGTCCTAATACTCATTACTATTCAATTTGGTCCACTTGCGGTCAAAGAAATCAACTTAATCCTTAAACCGGTCCAATTAGGGTTATATGGTTAATTTGGTCATTTTGCAGACCGTGCAGCGCATCGGGAACCTCATAATTGCCTTTTTGTATTACTTCCCCTTCTTTCACCATATCCATCATTGGGGGGTTCCATGGCAAGGAATGGCCTTCCTAAGACCATTGGAATGTGATTGATCGGATTGGAAACCGGTGCAGTATCTAGTACCACAAAATCAACCGAGAAGTAGAACTTATCAACCTTGATAAGGATGTCCTCAATCATTCCCTTAGGCTTCTTGACAGACCTATCGGCAAATTGGAGTACCACCGAAGTTGCTTTCAAGTCACTCAATCTTAGACTCCTAGTTGCACATACACGGAGTAAAGGATGAGATTAACACTTACCCCTAAATCAAGAAAAGCCCTACAAACCTCATGGTTCCCAATGACACAAGAAATGGTCAGAGCACCGGGTCCTTGAACTTAGGAGGAGTGTTACGGAGAAGGATGAAGTTCACTTGCTCCGTGAGAAGCACTTTCTTAGGGTTTTGTCCCTTGTTCTTTCTCTTTTGGGTGCATAAGTCCTTCAAGAACTTTGCATATGGTGGAATTTTCCTAATAGCATCTGAGAGAGGAAGGTTAATTTTAACTCCTTGAAATTAAACTTCCATCATGTCATGGATTTTTCCCTCTTGTCTCCTAAATTGTGAAGTTTCTCTCAAAACATAAGGAAATGGAGCTTTTGGCTCATATGACTTTTCAACTTAGGGAGATGATAACAATGAAGGAGAGTTCTTTTTGGAACCACTTGCATCCAAGGAAGTAGGAATAGGATCGGAAATGGGATACGAACAACCACTTGGTTGAACCGGTTCACTAACTTCACTTGGTTTCACTACCTTATTGTCCACTCACCTCCCACTTCTTAATGTGGGGATTGCTTGCACTTGTTCATGGGGAGTAAATCCTGAGGTAGGACTTATTTCCACTATATAGTGTGCCTTAGGATTTCTCTCTGGTTGACTTAGAAGCTTACCCTTCTCTCTTGCATTCATGGAATTAGATATCTTCTTGATTTGGGATTCAAGCTTTGAGATTGATTGAGAATGAGAGTGTAACAATTTATTGTTTGCTTCTAAGCCACCCCAAGCCACCAAGACTTTGTCTTCAAAAGTGGAATTCCTAGGATGAGCTTGAGATTGATGAAAGTGAACTTGAGAGTTAAAAGATTGAGGATAAGAATAATGATTCACATTTTGATTGGAATAGAAAGGAGAGTGGTACCCTTGAGAATGTTCATTTTGAAAATAAGAAGGCACATACCTTCATTGGAAATTCAGATTGTAAAGAGGGTTTGCACCGGCTCCTCGATTTTTCTAAGAAAATTTTGAAGTCTCTCTCCATCCCGGAATATAAGCATTGGAATAAGGATGAGCAAATGTAGCATTAACCTGTTCTTATTGCTCACTTGAGAAAGATTGTCCTTGAAGACAATTGGAAGTATTATAATTGTAACTAGAACAAGTCATACCCATTTCATTTTGATGAGGCCAGTGAAGAGTAGAGTGATTGAATTGCCGGTTTTTGGCTCAACAAGAATTGGTTTAGCCTTTGTGTATGTAATATTCCTAATTTTAAAAAGATAGTCTCGGTATTTATTTATTTATTTTAATTGCATTTTTAATTGTTTAGTTGGTTATTTGGCTAATTGCTTATGTGTTTAATTGAATTAATTGTTTAAATGTAATTTATGTGCTTAAATGATTTATTTGAAGTTATTTGTTTAAATGATGTGTTTAATTATCTGTAGTTAATTGTAGAATTAAGTGACGATGTATAATTCTTTATTTACATGCTATATGTTTATTTGTATTTAGATTATTTACTTTGTTTTATTTTATTTTAATTTAAAAGGAGTGGTTTTGGATAGTAGTAATGGACCAACTCAAATGAGTCACATGGACTACTTGGATAAGAGCCTAAAGGGGTAGGATTACGACCCATGGGCATTGGATAAATATATACATATATTTATATTATTTGCGTGTATATATAAATGTGGATATTATTATTATTAGTATAATAATAATAATTATTAATAATGGATGGAGTAATTATATATATATAGTAATGGGTATATATATATATATATATATGAATATACGTGTACTACTATGGTACGTATTATTAGTATTAATTGTTATTAATAATACATGGTAGTTTTTGTTAGATATGTATATATATAAATTACTATATATATATATGGTATATATATGGTATATATATATATACACATTACATATTAGATAAGTATTTATTTAGTATTATTATTACTTTAAGTTAGTTTATTTTATTTTATTTTCCTTATACAATTAGGATTTGTGTAGGGTTAATTTATGAATTATATATACTATATATATATGTAAAGTTCTGTAGAAGGGTGGTGGTTTTTATGTGAGTTTTAGAGAGAAACCGAGAGGGAGCCGAGAGTTGAGAGAAGGAAGAAGGAAGAAGATTGTGCGTAGGGTTGCACCGGACCAGCAGAGGTGCACGACGGCAACCCGAAGGCTGCAGGCATCAAGGAGTTGGCAGGAAAAAGGAAGGAGTTGGGTTTTCATTTCGAAATTCTTATGGGCAAATTCTTTGTTCTACTCATCTTCTTTGATCTGGGTTCAATGTATGTCTAGGACTGCTTTAGGATGATTTAATAAGATTAATTAATCTATTTGCATGCTCTAATCGAATTAAAACAGGAACAAATTATGTGTTTATTGTGTGTTCTTGAGTTTATGTGATTTTATAAATTAATGCATGATTCTTTATTTTAATTGTTGGGTCTAGTGTATCTTTGTATTAAATAACATTGATAATCATATTAGACTTCAATACAACAATTTAGGACACAAACAGAGCAGTTGCAGGTCTGAAACAGTAGTCGCGATGAAAAAGACAACATGTTTCTGTCGACCGATAGAGTGTATCGGTCGAACGATATAGGTGTTTTGGCCAACCGAATTAAGGAATCAGTCGACCGAAATAACCTGTTTAGGTAGCATCTTTTGTTGTCTAATTTTAATGGTTTTTGAAATTATTTTAAACACTGTAACTGGTAATTGGTTTTTGGTTAAATGGTGGCTAAGTGATAAATTGGGTATTTAGATAACGTTGTATTGTACGTAGTAAAATTATGACGTACATTATATTAATTTGGTTATATATATTTTATCCTAAAAACCGTTATAATCAATAAGATAATATAACGTGTAACGTGTTATATGTGGTTTATTAATTTAATCACTTTTGGACACTAGTTGATGGTTGTTGGTTTTATCACTTTAGTGGAAAATAAAGATAAATGTAACGTTATATTTATTTTAATACACGTAATTGGATTAATAAATAATTTTATTAATTATTAAATTATAAATCATTTTTGGGATAATGTTATGTATTTAATTAAATTCATATTATTAATTATGATTTAATAATATGAACAGATGTCCTTGTGAATGGTCTATGGCTGTGGTATTTAATCTATCTCTGAAATAATATTGTAGATGAGATTAATGTTTATATGGGACGTGATCATAGAGGTAATTAATAAGCTACGCTCATTGATAATATATTAATTAAATATGATTGGATTAAATAATTTTAATCAATTGTTTAGATTTAAATTAATTTAGTCAGAATGTGGAGGTGTACAATTTAATTAAGATGCATGTTAATTTCTTATGACGTAAATTAAATGTATGTTACTTAGAATTGTTACATTTTGCTCAATTAAATGCAAAGGAATATTTGTATGATTTATATCATACTATGTATGGATTTATTTGATGTGATATTATAACTGTAGCATCATTCATGGATTGTATGCATTATATGCACCAGTATGGGATGGTAGCATATTAGGGATGGATTAACTAAAAATGTTAAGTCCTACCTATTCATGTATAAGGGAATGGATTAACTAAAATGTTAAGTTGTACTTATATTAATGTCAGATCAACTGAATCAGTTGGATGACATACCGGATTTATTTTATGTTTGGATAGGATAGATTATATATATATAGTTATATGCTATGATATGAGATTGAGTCTTAGGATCATGGTTAGGGTGCATATATTGTCTGGGATGCATAGCTGGATATAGAGGATATGGTGTACCTTGATAGATGACGGTGTTCATGACTACCTATGTGTTTTGTATGATACTTAATATCAGGATGAACCTGCCCTATAGTCTAGTGAGAGTTTTTTAGTGTGTATCTATATATGTACAGACTATGTAGCTATTGCATGAGTTGACTAGGATGTGTTTGTTCCTTAGGTCTCTATTAGATGTAATATAAATAACTGGATTGTTGGCTTGACCCACTATTTATTTTTCAAGTCTATGTAAATTTTGATCATGCAGAGCAGAGACCAGTTATTATCATTCTTTTGGATTTTCTACATTGAATATTACCTTGTGTTTCAGTTTTTAGATGTTAACAGTTATTACTATTGATTATCATGTTTGAGTCATTCTAGGGGTCCACATAGTATGGATTCCCGAGTTGTATTTTAGAGGATTAGATGTATCAGAAGTTTTATTATTTAATGAAATATATTCTGAAGTTTTTAAATTTTGGATTATCATTTTAGTTTTTTTTTTTTTTTTTTTTCTAGCATCTTATCTATTCTTATTTATCTTTTTATATTCTGTGTTCGTTTATTGTCGATCTGTTTTTGATATCCTCGGGTATTCGAGCGTAGGCCTGGCCAACCCGCATTCAGAAATCCGGGGGTGTCACAGTTGGTATCAGAGCATTCCAGGTTCAAGTGTCCTTAGGAGTGTCTTTCGTTATATGACTTCCGCGTTGCGTCTTTTAAAACTTAGAACCCGTATTAGGATTCGTTGTACTCTATTTACAGTTTGTTAGGAGGAGCTGATGTTAATTATTTTCTGTAGTCACAGAATGGTTGGCACTAGGAAGAGGATGGGGTCCAAGGGGAAAGCGATAAAGACCCAAAAGAAGTAAAGGAGTATGTATCGATTTCTTTGCCAGAAGGCAAAATTAAGGATTGAAGGTTTAGTCCCGGTTGGTGTTACATTAAAGTATAAAGCCAAAGAAGGATTTAAGTGTGTGTGATAGGTCACCGCATATCAGGACCAACATGACTCCAGTTGTTCTCAAAAAGACGAAAAGTGAGGAGGAGATTCTCCTTAGAAGGAGTGTTGTCTTATGTATGAGTACCTTACGTGTAAATTTGTGTGATATATATATTACTTTATTTAGTATTTAGGATTTGGGTATATGATTTAGTTGGGGACACAAGTATGTGATCAGCTAACTACTATTTCTACACCACGGAATAATATTGCTATTTTACGCTAGGATTGTGAGCATGTGGTAATAGGATTTAGTAGGTATACATAAGTCTACCAATCTATTAGACCTGGGTATGCATCTGTATGGTATGTTATTGAAGATGGGATAGTTAAACCATAATTACGAGTCAAATAATCTAGTACAAATAGTTTGATATATTTGACGCTAGGTCTAGATACGTATCTGATTACAATGCCATAATAATGGTAGTTGTTAATGTTTTGGCATTTGTGAGGATGTGGTAAATAAGGATCACTGTAATGCCACGATGGTTTATCAGATGTACTGGATTTGCAGAATATCTCTTAGGAAAATTCAAAGGTTGTCACCAAGTTGGAAGGAGGATTTCGTACTGGTTTAAATACTTAATAGAATGACGCCAAGTGAGAACAATAGACTGAATAAATCTTCATCAGTTTATTCTTAATCAAGAATTTATTCACGAGGGCGTATCATTAGGAGGAGTTGCATGTGTTGCACATGGAGGAGGAAACTAAGTCTCTTCACTTGCATAAATAATGGAAAAAAAATTTTAGGTCACAATACGCAACAATTAGTTGTTGCTAGGATATTGATGACTTACTTGATGGATGGAAACATTCCATATTCTTTTGGAAGTAGACAAGAAGTCTGATTGACACTTACTTTCATTAAAGAAGCAGGGTGTGTCAAAGACAAGATGGTGAGACCGAACACCTAGATAAAAAAAAATAAAAAATAAAAGGTGCACAGTATGTATGGAAAGGTCATAGCTAGTTGACTTTTAATGAGTTAAAATGCTAGTTGATTTTCCTTATCGGTAAGTTTATCACAGATCGGTGATGCATGGATTAAGTTGCAGAATTAGCTTTTGAAGATGCTCCAATTTAAACAATGGGTGCATACAATGGCTGGTGGTACTTTCTGTAGACAAATTGGAGGGAGGAGGAAAAGACTGAGATTTCGACTCTTAGTTCTCTATTCATCCAAGTGGAAATACAATGCATCATGTTATAAAGCTGATGATGGTGGACAGGCAGAAAGAGGGTCATAGATATTTTGTCTCCAAGTCTAATATTTATTAGATAGTCGGGATTAACCATCAGAGATCACTAGATCCTTTGCAGCCAGTCCCTATGTTGAAGTGGAAATGAGAGAGTACTTTCCATGGATTTAATTGAAGGATTGCTGACTTTACATAAGGGTCAAAATTCTAGTTGGGATACTAGTTGACTGATAAATTAGGTCAGCTTAATTCTTATTTACTTTGAACTGGTATGACATTAGTTCATATGAATGGAACGGATCACGAGATGGCTTAGATAGATAGAATTGGTGATTCACACGTTGCATCACGTTCCGTTTGGTGGAGGCGAATATGGAAGTTATGTTCTCAATAACTGATATGCTATTTAAATCTTTCGGTTAGTTGTTGAGTTAGCAGTTTAATTTATAGCATGTGTAATAATGACACTTGTTATTACCAAGGTAATTAAGGAGGGAACCCACATAAAATAAAGCACAAAAATTAGGGATTGAAGACGATCTCATAAAAGAATTTTAAAAAGTACGTAAGTGTCTTAATGCCCTGAACAATTCTCAAATACTTGAATTAAAGTCAATATGCCAAAGAAAAAGAATTAAATTTTTTTATTTTTATTTTTTATGTTTTTTTATTTTTTTATTTTAACAACTAGAGTAGACTCTATGCCCCCAAACTTGAATTGGACAGTGTCCTTACTGGGCAAAAATCAAAAGCAAAAAAAAATAATAACTAAAAAAAAAATAAAAACAAAGAATGAAAACACCTGACAGGATATCTGGAATTGAGGCGGCAGAGCATCGGGAATTTGGTGAGAACTATGTTGAGATCGATCGAACATGGCTGAGATCTATCGAATACTGCAGAGATCGATCATCCTTGGTGGCGCCTTTTTGAATAAAGACAAATCTCTGAGATATTTTTGGAAAGAAGACAAAATTGGTAGGTGGGTGGTAGGTGTGGATAAGATCGAATCATTTCGATCGATCTGGAAAATGTTGGATTGATCGAACTTGTTGGATTCTTTTAGATAAGGACAAGGGCTTGGATCCATCTTGAACTATTTAGATTGATGAACTTTTGATCGATCGAAGAAATGCTGAGATCGATCGAAGATGCTGAATTTCCACACTTTGCTTTTTTTAGCTTCCACTTTGCTCCTTTCTTCCATTCAGCTTGAGTTAACTTTTTTAATGCTCTTATTTGGCTGAATTAACTTATTTTTGGGATAAGCACCTAAAAAGGCCAATAATACAAAATTAGTCTAAAACGGGAAAGTAAGATAGATAAAGGTCCTAGAATACCTAAGCTTAACGGGTTTAAATGCGCACTTTTCAGCGCTCATCACACCCCCAAACTTAAATATTGCTAGTCCCTAGCAATGAACTACAAAGTAAAGGAATGAAATGAACAACTATACAAGTATAAACTAGAAAGCAATAAATGGATAACGCCACTTTCGTAGGGAACACGATTGCATTTAGCACATGCAACAAGCCTTTTATACCCCTAGTGGACGAGTGAAGTCTCGTGAGGGTTTCCAGAAATGATACCCACAAACATTAAGCTCATTTTCACTAAAGAAGCACCAAATTGCAAACAAGTATGGGGAGAAAACTACCTCAAGTATATAATTTTTCAACCCTTTCAAAAAAATCTCCCAAAATCTCAACATCAAGCAACCAAGTATGGTCCTCCACACATCAAGAAAATGATCATGCAAATCAAAACAACTCTAGAATCCTTTTTGAGTGGACCGGCATCAAATATGTTGTTATCTAAGCTAACTAAAGAAATGATCACATCCTTACCCTCAAACTAGCACGCAAATCTAGTACCTATTATCAAGACAAAGAGTGAACCGTTTATTAAAGTTTTATTCATCTAGGTGCGTTTATTCTTTTCACTCAATTTTTTTTTTTTTTTTTTCTCTATCCCTAAGGATCAAAGATGGAAGTATAGTGTAATGTGTTGATCTATTAAGCTTTCTAGCGATCCATGAGGTCGAACGTTAGGTCAATGACTCTCAAACCAGACGACTTTAGGGCATTAGGCGTTCGAACACCCCTAAGGACTTACAAGCTCAAATCAATTAGGCTACAAATTAAAACAACCTCCATCTAATCATTTCCCACTCTCACCTTTTGGGAGAAGTCCTCACTTTTTTATTACTTTTTTCAACTTTTTTTTTTTTTTTTGAAGATTCAATTATTAACCTAGAGTTTGGGCCCTCCACCTTTCGGAGTAAGAAATTCAATGCTTGATGAGGCTAGAATCCCGGCTACTCAATGCAATGGGTTTGTTATCCACCTTTATCAAGAATGAAAGCTTTCAATGCATTACTAGCCTAATTGGGATATAACCAATTCAATAATCAACAAAGCATTTACCCCACAAATGAATGCTAGTGTGCTCCTGTGCTGGTGTAGAATCCTAGAGTGAATCTCAAAACAATCACAAAATCAGGATGATGTGGACCATAAGTGCAAGCAAGATATCAATCTTTCAAAAAATTTACTCATAAATGGCATCCACAAGACATACAAGGAGTATTGGACTCTCAAGTCAAGCAATTTCTAAATTTTAAGCAATATAGTCCTCAAAAGATCAAAATCATAGCTAGTCATGGACCAATTATAGAAAACCCTCAAATACACAAGTCATGCTCAAAATTTTGAATTGAACGCAAATATTGTAAACAATACCCATTACCCCCAAACTTAAATGGCACAGTGTCCTCAATGTGCAAAGAGAACAAATGAAAGAATATACCAGTGCAGCTATGGTAAAGAATGGCCGAGACAGAAGTATCCAAAGTGGGTGGTATAACCCTCCTAAACTTGGGATTAACTGTGGTCCTGAAAAGATGGCACTAGGAGAAAAGTTGATCAGATAACAAAGGGGATAATAATGGTGCACAGTGGACATGTAAGTGTAAATGGGATAATAAATGAACTAATGAGAGAGGAAAAAGGTGGTCCTGAAAAATTCGGGCAACACTCTCTCACTGAAGTTACTAGGATGCACCTGATGGAGTCAATCACAGACAGATATATCAATAGAAGAATATGACATCCAAAAGATCATGCATAAAATAGGAAAATAAAAGCAGTATATGGTACATCACAGTAATAGGGCCGACAAACTGGCCACAAATATAATATAACTGTATCAAAAGAGCAGTAATGTATCACAGACATATAACATGATAAAAGAGAGGAATAGAGATCAGGCGGATGAGGTAGGGCGAGTAGGGCGTGATTCCCTGATATCTCTGGATATGCCCTGCAGCGCAGCTAAGACATCGAAGTGGAGAGATGCCACATCTGACCTAAGAGAAACAATTGTATCCTCCAAGACCTGGATACGCTCTCCAAAGCCGAGTGTCGGTGTTGGAGCCTCAGGTACCACTGGATTAGGAAAATGATGTGCATCCTGAGCTTGCTCTTGGAAATGTAATGGTGACCCCACTGGAGAGTGATGTTGTAAGCCCTCTGCTGGAGGCTCCTGTTCCAAGTCAATGTCCATATATACTGCAGCTGCCGGTACGACTGCTGGATCGTCTACTGCTGGCTCTACTGCTGCCATCTCCTCCTCCTCAAGCTCCTCAGCTGTTAGAACAACGTCCTCCACCAAACTCTTGATAAGAGCATTGTAGCTCTTATTCCACTCCTTCTTGCCATAATCGCAAGCTTCTGTCTCTGGATACTCATCTGGGTGGAAGGGATAGCACTGATCTCGGAGGATCTGAGTGATAAGGTGGCTAAATGGGAGGAAAGTGGCCCGCCTGGGCTTGGCCTTGCTAATATAGGTCGAATACAGCCTCATCATGACACTCTAGTAGAGTGTTGGCATGGATACCCAATGGCCTGTATAGAATGAATATAAAGCCACCAAAAAGACTGAACATCTTTGGATCTTATGGCCCGCCATAAATACATTTCAGAATAGTACCGAATCGTAGAACCAAAGGTCATCGGGCAGATAAGTCCGGGTGGCGAAAGTCTCCCCATCTGCATAGTAGCTAGTCAGTGCCACGGCTATGTCTGCATAAGAAGGCCTCCACTCCAAGAGAGGATAATGAACATCAGGAGGGCAGACATGCAGGCATCGAGAAGATCTGACAAGAATATCAACTGTGATCCAGATGGGGTGACCATCAATAGTAGTGTGCAGCTCTGACAGGTTACTCAGGGCCGGCCAGAGGTTCTGGTAGAATAACCGAATAAGCCGCGGGTAAACTAGGTATGTGACTGGGGCTAAAATAGCTGAAATGCCCCTCTGGTCAATATCATCGTATGCTGACCGGGTCAGGAGATATCGGGAGAAGAAGATAATGTCAAATACTGACTCATGTGCCACCTCAAGGCATGAGTATCTCCTGGTAGGTCTGTCACGGCCTGGCCTGGCTGTGCCGGTGGTGGTGAGGGAGAATGTATATGCACAGTCTCAGCTGCAGAAGATGATGCAGAGGCTGAAGACTGTAGTTTAGAGTCGGCTGATGGGGATTGAGCTAGATCTGCCTCTAACTGCTCAGACTGCTCAAGCTGCTCATCCTGCTCAGCCTCATCATCCTGCTCTGGAGCTGGCTCCGGAATGGGGACCTAAACATGAGATGGTCCTACCTACTCCTTTACTCGCTGCCTCACTCGGCGTGGATAATGCCTACAGGCAACGGTCTTTACCCTAGCCATGGCCTGCAAAATAGAAAGAAAAACACTTGCAGAATAAGTTAGTACCGGCATAAAGAATTAAAGCACAGTATATAGAAACATGCATGTCAAATAAGATAGACAACTCAGAATAATAATTATGAATCTATGCAAGTGAGGACGCAGCCAAATAAACAGTGACCAAGTGAAACATGCTAAACAATATAAGTATAGAATGTATCTATGTGGAAAACATAGGCATTGGGCATAAATAAGATAGCATGGAACACAAAAGATGGTGTGTGAAGTGTATAGGCAAATCTGTAATGTTCGATCGATCAAGAAAATATGAGATCGATCCAAGTTAGATCGATCTGGACTTAAGTGAGATCGATCTCTCTCAGATCGATCTGAGAAAAACAAAGATCGATCGAACTCTGCTAAGAATGTAAACAGTCATAGATCTGTGACGTGGATGGCATGGGGGCACCCAAGCAAGCTTGTGAGGCCCTCTCACTCAACAACAATACACTATTGGTCACTTGTTTGGTCACGTGACACCCAAAATCACATTCGGAATCAAATATATACACAAATCTATATATATATATATAGACATATATACACATGCTTCATTAACTTAAAAATGGCAAGAATCAAACATGGGAAGCTCAGATCCAACATGGCAAGATAAAAAATATATGATTGAAACTCAAAAATGGAAATGAAACACAACTTACCTAAGTTAGCGAGAGAAATGGATCGGGAGAGAGAGGAATGAGATCTGAGATGAGGGAGAGAGATTCGAGGCCTTGGGAAGCTTGCCGGAGGCTCACCGGAGCTGAGAGGGATGGGTGTTGCAGCAGTGAGGGATGAGGGTCTGAGATTGATTTACAAATCGATCAAAATGACCTTAGGGTTTTATTTTAAAAACTGGTCCCGACAAGTTCGATCGATCTGGAAAAATCTCAGATTGATTGAACATAAATTGATCTTGAAAGAACACAAATTGATTTATGCTTCAAAATGATTAAGTATTTTTTTGAAAATTTTTTGGATTTTTGAAAACTGAAAATATTTTTTTTGGATTTTTAGAGAATTTTTAAATAAAATTGAATTAAAAGAAAATATTTTTCTTTCTTTATTTATTTATTTATATATATTTATTTATTTATTATTTTTTTTTTATTTTTAGATAATAAAATTAATAAAAATCTTTTGGAATTTTTGAAAATATATATATATATTTTTAAATAAAAACAAAAACAAAAACAAAAATAAAAATAAAATAATAAAAATAAGATAAAATGAAAATATTTTTAGATTTTTTGAAAAATTTCCTAAAATTAAAATTAAAAATAATTTTGAAAAACTAAGGGGGTGTAGATCGATCAGTGCAAGATCGATCTAAAAGATACTTCGATCGATCGAACATGTGAAAACCTGCAGACAAGTTCGAACGATGCACAGAGAGGCCTTTTTCATGGATCTCAAAAAAATTTCTAAGTGTGGAGTGAAGATCGATCCGAGAAAAAGTTGGATCGATCTAAGAACTTTTAGATCGATCTAAGAAATTTTTTGATCGATACACAGAGAGCTGATTTATGCAGGAAAATTTCGATCGATGGAATAGAGAAATGATTGGATGTAGGAAGGGATGTTCAATCGATCGAACAGGAATAAAATGACTATTTTCAAAATGAAAGTGCATGCATTATCAATCATGGTTCCTATCAATGTATATAAACCCCAAAACATATCTAGACGACGCAAGAAATGAAATGCAAAATAGAAATGAGGGAGGAATAGGGTTGTAAACCCTACGAAGCATGTACTAGTCTTTAACGTCTCTAGCAAGACGTTGGGCTCTTTTAGCCCGGATCAAATATCTTGTTATGCATCCCCTCCTTGACGGGGTGAATGGATTTTTGAATCCCACCCAACAAATTGCTCCCTAAGGAACTCATTAGATTTGATTCAAACGACATTGACGGTCCTTGGTTAAGACAACTCTTAGGCTTCCATGCCCTTGGAATACTTGGCTTCAATGCAACTTTCTGTGCTTTCAAGTTAGTAGACAAACCATGTAAATGTTCAACCTCAAGTAAAGACTTAACTTGATCAAATTCATGGTTTACACACTCCTCTACAACACACAATTCTTCATGTTGGTCCATTGAATTCGGGGTTGGATTAAAAATGTTCAACTTCACTTTCATATGCCCAAATGAGATTTTCATTACCCCCGTCCTATAACTGATGTTGGCATTTGAAGTTACAAAGAAAGGACGGCCAAGGATAATGGTAATTTGGCTCTTGGGATTCGGAACCAGTTCTGTGTCAATGACAACGAAATCAACCGGGAAGAAAAACTTATCAATTTTAATCAAAACATCCTCAATGATACCCCTAGGCTTTTTGATTGATCGGTCGGCAATTGTAAAACTACCGACATCGTTTTCAAGTCTCCTAAGCCCAATTTGACATATACCGAGTATAGAAGAAGATTGACACTTGCTCCTAAGTCTAAGAGAACCCGATTGATGACATGGTCACCGATGATGCAAGAAGTAGTAGGTGAACCGGGGTCTTTAAAATTTGGGAGAGTGTTATGTTGCAAAATAGAACTCACTTGTTTGGTTAAGACCACTTTTCCTGGTGCTTGGCTTTTGTTCTTCCTTTTTTGGGTGTAAAGATCTTTTAAGAACTTGGCATAAGCCAGAATTTGCTTAATTGCATCCAAAAGTGAAAGATTAATCTTCACTTGCCTAAACATTTTAATGATTTCATTGGTCTTGGTCTTTTGTTTGTCAAGATAAATGGATCCTTTCAAGGCATCCAGAAATAGAGCTCTTGGCTCAAAAGCTTTTTCAAAATTTTTCTTTGAAACATCATCAACACAAGAGTTTTTCAAGTCTTTTTTCAAATCATGCTTTGATTCATCTTTCAAATCATTTTTCAATGCTTTCTCAACATAATGATCATGCATATGCAATGAAGGAGGAATAAAATGTGAAATAGGACAGGTGTCAACTTTTGGCTGCACTGGTTCACTCTCTTCATTGGGCATACCTACTTTGTTGTCCACAATCTTCCAACTTCTTAAGGTTGTCACCATATTGACATGCTCAATTATGGGACCTTCCGATAAGGAATGAGTCTCCACAACACATTGTTGCTTTGGTGGGGCATTCAAAGGCATTTTCCCTTTCTCTCTAACATTTAAAGTACTAGTTATTTACCCTAGTTGGGTTTCTAGCTTAGCAATGGATTGAGAGTAAGAATGAAGCAATTGAGTGTTCGCCTCTAGAGTGCCTAAAGCGGTCAAAACTTTCTCTTCAAAAGCGAGGGTTCTAGAGTTTCCTTGAGAATAAGATGGTTGATTAGGGAAATAAGAATTAGAGAATTGGTTTCCATGTGATTGAAATGATGATGATCTAAAACCTTGGGAACCTTGGCTTTGCATTGGAGGCGGAACATACTTTCCTTGAAAACCACCTTAGAGAGGGTCTGAGCATTCCCCTTGGCTTTTCCAAGAAAAGTACGGATGGTTCCTCCAACTTGGATTATAAAAATTGCCATAGGGATTATGACGAGGCCGCTTGTATATGTCAAAATAATGTAGTGAATGTGCAGTTCAAGAAAAGCCTTTTAGGTCAAATTTAAATTTATAAAAACCATTACCACCACTACTACTAACGTAGCAAGAGTGAGTAGGGATCGTCCCAAGGGATTATACGTGTTGGAATTTAACTTTGACTCTAATGTATCACAAGATTGCAAAGAGATTTAATGAGGCGATTAAACTACTTCAATTAATGAAAATGCAATTAAAATAAAACTAAGTTGAGATAGGGATTTAAGAGATATGAAGAGAGGTCTTAGGGTGTTGGAATCACCACTAAGCTCATGTAATTAACCACTTGCTTTGCATTAATGGGGAATACATTGTTGTGAACAAAATGCGACTACCAATTGCAATATTAAGCATGGACCATCTAATTTATGTATGAATTTTCTACCTAAACTAAGTGTAGCACAACCCATCAATTTTAAGCATGACCCATCTAAGTAGCAACAATTGTAGCACACATCAATCTAGAGAATCATATAATTTGCAATAATAAGCCATGAAATATCTAAGCAAGCATAGATTGTCTACCTACCTACAAGCATGAATTAAATTGTAGAACAACCCATCAAGCATAAGTATAAACCATCAAATTAATTGACAAACCCATCCAATGAAAACTAATGCTTAGCCATCACCAAATCCTTAATTAATCACACATAAACATGCAACCAATATAAAAAATCTAGTGTAGAGATTAATTCCCAAATAATCACATATAAGACAACATGTAATCAAATAGAGAATCAATAGAAAGAATTAATCCATATGAATTATGTAAGAAATAATTCCCAATTTAATCACACATAGACATGTGAATAAACTAGAGAATTAATAGGAAGAATTAAATCATAGAAATATACCAAGATTCATTAAATTCACAAGGCTAGAACACTAATCACAACAATATATATAAATCCCCAAAAATAGAAATACAAGGGTTTAGATTACACAAGACTTAGGGCTCATCCAAGCCCTAAGTGTAGATCTAGCCAATCATGGAGGAGGTAGATGTGGTCATGAAATCAAGCTCCAAATATGGCTCTATCTTCTTCTTCCTCTTCTTCTTCTTCTTCTTTGAAGCTCTAGAGATGGAAAGAGAGAGAGTGGTCTAGAGATGGATCTTGAGATGTGCCTCTACTTCCCTTTTTTCTTCTAACCCTAATCTCTAACTTTGCTAGAGAGAAATAAAAAATACAATATAAAAAATAAAAAGATAAAAAGCTTTTTTACAAAATGGGTCACTTCCCTTTATATAGAAGGTCCTTTTCTTAGTTACTAAGTCAGGAATATAGCCCCAAAAATATCTAATCCCGTACTATGTGGTAGGTGGACTTTTGGGCGCGCATAGGAATAAGACATCTCGCTGCTAGCAAAAGTTCGATCGATCAGAGAAAAGTTCGATCGATCCAACTTTGATCAATCTCAGAAAAAGCGATCGATCTCAGAAAAAGTTGGATCGATCCAACTTGGCAGATCTTCAGCATCAGCCTTTTTTTGCTCCAAATCAGCCTCTTTTTGCTCCGGATCATCACTAAGACTTAGTTTGACTCCAAAAAGGCCTTAAGAAACCATTTTTAGCCCATTTTAACATTATTGACCTGAAATAGACAAAAACACAAATAAGTACTCAAAGCGGGAAAATAAGATAGATAAAGGTACTAGAATACTCAAGCTTAAGGGGTTTAAAAGTGCACTTTTCAGCGCTCATCAGATTATTCCCTTGGTTAGCAAAAATGGCATTTGCTTGCTCATGGTTGTCATTTTGCACATGTCCATGGGGACAATTAGAAGTAGAATGTAACATACTAGAACAAGTCATGCATGATTCATTAGATGCACAATGATGAACATGATTAGGGGAGGAAGACATTTGATTCGCCGAAGTTTGGTTGATAAAAAATTGATCAAACTTTTGAGATAAGGATTTTATCTCGGCGGCTATATCATTGGAGTTATCAACTTGATATAAGCCAACATTCTTCCTTCCACCTAGATTTATATCATTTTTAGACAGAGATCTATGCATGAAATTTTCACTCATACTTTCATACAATTGCCACACATCATTTTCATATTTATCAAGATAAGAACCACCCATAGATGCATCAACCATACCCTTGTGATTATCCGGTAAATTTTTAAAGAAATATTGAACTAATTGCCACTTAGGTATGTCATGATGTAGGCACTTCCTAAGCAAATCATTAAACCTTTCCCATACCTTATGAAACATTTCCCCATCCCCTTGAGAAAATTCACGAATGAAAGTTCTCATGGCATTGGTTTTTGAAACCGGGTAGTACTTCTTCAAGAACTCTTGTTGCATTTCTGCCCAAAAAGTTATCGAAAAAGGCCTAAGATTGTTAAACCAATTTTTTGCCTTGTCTTTGAGGGTAAAAGAAAAAAGTTTAAGTCTTAAAACTTCTTCTGGAATGTCCGTGTATTCCACAGTGGAACACACTTCAAGAAACTCATCCAAATGCTTATAGGGTTCTTCACTTCGAAGTCCATGATAGTTAGGAAGCATTTAGATGGTTTGTGGTTTGATTTCATAGTGATGTGCTCTAAATGGAGGTAATTGAATGCAAGTGGGTGCATTATATTCATTAGGCACATAATGATCTCTTAAAGCAAGAGGGGATTTACAACCGATGGTGCTAGTCAAACACCGTGGTTAGCTTGAACCATAGGAGGTTGTGGAGCAAAGATTGGTTGGGGCATTCCCAATTGGATTTGGCCTTGTTGTTGTGGTGGAATAAATGGTCTAGGTATGCCTAATGGTACTTGGATGTTTTCATGATGCACATTAGGGTGGAGGATGCCTTGTTGGTCTATGTAACCAAGGTCCTCCACATGGTCATTATTTTGCTCCTCCATTGATGGAATGGAGTGATAAGAACTACCTCTTCCCCTAGGATTACGAACAACCGATTCAAGATGAAAATTAAGAGGGACAAGAGTAGGATTCAATGACCTATGACCATGCATGCACTAGCAAAGACAAATAACAAGAAATAAGTAAGTAACGAACACTTTGCCCCCGTAACAAATCAACAAATCTTCACATACATTGATCCCATACTCCTATGCTTGAACAACATGCAAAGAAAATAAATTCCCTCCACCCGGGCCGACGATTTAACTAGAGCTTGAGTTAGAAAAATCTCACAAAGGGTCCTTAAACAACTTCAATTTAACTTTCAACTTCCTAGCCTTGCTTTGCTTTGCAAATTTTTTTTTTGATTTTTAGTGCTTTTTGTGCTTAGCTTAGCTCCATTTGGCTTCCTTGCTCTTCAATTCTTCTTTTGCTTGATTTCTTTCACTCAATACACCTAGTTAATCAAGAACAAACACAATAAGTAACTAAGAAGAAAACAAAGAAAAGACACGATCAAAAGAGTATTAATTCCTATTTGTTTCCAAGACACGGAGTTGCCAATTAGAATCCTCGGCAACGATGCCAAAAACTTGGTGTGTGCTGTACCTATGCACCAAAAGTTTGCAAAATGATATGAACTAAAAGTGTGAGTGTGCAATGTGGCCAAGTTTTAAATTTGTAAAAGCCACCACTACCTCTAACTAAAAATATAGTTAGGGTGAGTAGGGATCGTCCCAAGGGATTTGTGGGTACCGTTGCAATGGAAACAATATATAGGGTTAGTAGGTCGAGTGATCAAGGATTGGTTGGATTAATTGATTAATCTATTATGCAATTGAAATTAAAGTAAACAAAATTCAATGATTAATAAAGTAGAAAAAGATATAGAGGGGAGGACTTGGGGTAGTAGAGCTCACCACTAAGCTTGACTTCACTAGACACTAGCAATTATATATTAATAGGGAAATTAACTTGCAACTTGTGTGTGTGTGTGTGTGACATTAATTGAAACTGGGCATGGATGACAAATAAGTACAGATTGTCAAGCCAAATCACATGGAAAGCACAATTTATCAAATGAGATCAAAATCCATTCAATGAAACCACAATTTATGCACACACAACTATCTAGAAACATACACCTAATGCATTCATAAGTATGGAACACCAAGGAACAAGAGTAGATTGTCCACCTATCTATGAATTTAAAGCAACTACACTACATCTACACTAAAGACATAAGATTTAACTAAGCTAAAGTTGTGGTAAAATCCATCAAGAAACAAGTGTGAACCATCAAATAAATTGCAAGAGTGTTTAATTAAGCTCTATGTTTTGACCATCTCTAGATTAACTTCATCCATACACATAGACATGCATAAATTCCACTAAATCTAGAGAAAAGCACATGAATCATCCATTCTAGCATACATAGACATATGATTAGAAGTAGATAATCAATTGAAAGTATTAATCCATACACATCAAGTAGAAACCACAAGATATATATATTTATATATATATATATATATATATATATATATATATATATATATAAATCCAAGATTAAAACATTATTACAAATAAATCCCCAAAACTATACAAAGAACTAAGTCTAGGAAGCAAACTTAGGGGCTACTCTAGCCCCTAGTAGATGTCTAGCCACTCATTTAAGCAGTCATCCAACCCTCAAGGGCTATCTTCATGGTATGAATGACCTCCTTCTTGATGGAAACCCCAAAAGAACGGAAGAACTCCCAAGATTTGTAAAGCTCTCTAATCTCTAGCCTCCTTTCCAAGATATGAAAAATACAAGTTATGAATAACAACTATCAACTATGCTTTAAAAGTGGCTCTCAATCTTTATATAGGTAGGTCAAATGTCACCCCAATGGTCTGGATTCGTGCATCAAGGTCCTTCCAATGATTGCACCATGAGCCAACTTTTAATGAGCTAGAATCTATTTTTTTTCGAACTTGAGGAAGTTCGATCGATCGAACTGTGTTGAGATCGATCGACCATGGCTGAGATCCATCAAATGCTGTAGAGATCGATCATCCTTGGCGGTGACTTTTTGAATAAAGACAAATCTCTGAAATATTTTTGGAAAGAAGACAAAAGTGGTAGGTGGGTGGTAGGTGTGGATAAGATCGAATCATTTCGATCGATCTGGAAAATGTTGGATTGATCGAACTTGTTGGATTCTTTTAAATAAGGACAAGGGCTTGGATCCATCTTGAACTGTTTAGATCGATGAACTTTCAATTGATCTAAGAAATGCTGAGATCAATCGAAGATACTGAATTTCCACACTTTGCTTCATTTAGCTTCTATTTTGCTCCTTTCTTCCATTCAGCTTGAGTTAACTTCTTTAATGCTCTTATTTGGCTTAAATAACTTATTTTTAGGATAAGCACCTAAAAAGACCAATAACACGAAATTAGTCTAAAACGGGAAAGTAAGATAGATAAAGGTCTTAGAATACCTAAACTTAACGGGTTTAAATGCGCACTTTTCAGTGCTCATCAGGCAACAGTCGCTGTTGAACTGTTGTCCCGCTCCATCGCGGGTTGCCAAAGGGGCAACTGTCACACATTTAAACCGGGGGAGCGATCACCCGGCACTGCTCATGTCGCATTAGAAAAAAATCACCAGGCGATGGTCGCCCATGGGTCGGGCGATCATTCGCCCGGACTTACTACTAAAATCCGCACTTGGGCGATGGTCGCCCATGGGCTGGGCGATGGTTTGCCCTTGCTTGTTGTTGCTATGAGATTTTAAATTTTTTTTTTTATTTATTTTTTTTCAAAGGCAAACTTCAAATGGCCATAACTTTTGCATCGGTGGTCCGTTTTGAATTTTTTTTTTTTTTTTCATTTGGGGTATCTTTTCGAGATCTAACTGAAATAAATTTTAAAGAACATAAAACAAACAGCCTTATTTTAAAGAACACAAAACAAACAGCCTTACTCTTCAGCTGGGTTCTCAACCAAGTAAATGAAATGCTTGAAATCTATTGTCATATTTAGACCAGCTTTCCAAAAAATGTGTCTAACCACTTGGCCAAGACAACAAAAATCTTGTTGAAAGTATTGATGCCTGATATATGATTTGTGTGGAGCACAAAGGTTTTGCACCGGAACAGTCAGCACTGAATGGTCTTTAACCATAAAAATATCACAGTCTATGTCTCAAGCGACAGAAGTAATCAACTCTCGCTTGTGATGTTGAATCACATTTTGGGTCAAATCCCTAATCAGAAACCAAGTTGTCTTAGATTGTATATATTAAAATAAAAATAAAATAAATAAATAAATAAGTAAAATGATTAAAAAATCCTTGGAGTTTCGGATCCGAATACAAAACATGAATGAACCAAATAATTTAAAAATAGCACATAAAGTAAATAATAGAGAATATAGATTCTCATAAGCAAATAATTTAAAGTTGAACATAAATCAAACAAAAAAAAAATTGATAACTTATCCAAAACCAGCGCCAAAAAAAAAAAAAAAAGAAAAAAAAAAGAGACAAATAATCTCAAGAATATGTATGATTCATAAAGTTTTATAAAAAATATTAAAACAAAATACTTACCATATTACAGTATTAAAAATTGATACCTTACCCAAAACCAGTGCAAAAGAAAAAAATAATAATCTCAAGAATATGTATGATTCATAAAGTTTTATAAAAAAAAATATTAAACAATAATTACAAAATACTTACCGTATTACAGTCTTCACTCGCTGGGTGGCTGTCACCAGATTGTAGCCTTCATAAACCTGATTCAGTTTTAGAAGCAACTCTTCCAACAAAACCAAGTTACCAAGTTTCAGCATGTGTAGTTAAAATATGGAGGCAAAATTGTTCTTATCAGTTAGTTCATAAACAACATTATTATGAAAGTAGATAGTGTCACCACTAAATTTGTTGGCTCTCAGATCACCATGGCTAAATGGTATCCATCCGTTCGGAATTGTCATATGTAATGCCATTTAATGTTTTAGAAAGTAGATTAAAAGAGTTAGTTTTAAGGGTTTTGCATAGACAAGAAATATTTCTTGAGACAAGAGAGGGAGTCGGCCGGAAAGAGAAAATAGAAGAAGATGGAAAGAGTTGAGAGGGGTTTGTATAGATGGTTGAGACAAGAGAGGGAGCCAGGAGAGAGAAAATGAAAGAAGATGGTTTTAGAGTTTGTTAAAACAGAGAAAGAGAGAGAGAGGACGTAAAAGTAGGGTAAGAATTAATATTTTAACATAACTAAATAAATGAACGATCAGGATTAAATAGCAGGCCAACTATCAAAACGATAAAGAAGATCAAACCAGTGGTACGGTTATAAACACACACCTTTTTGAAAGAAAACCAAAAGATAACAAAAATACACAAGTATATACTTGAGATTATAGAGAGAGAGAGAGAGAGTGAGTGAGTGTGTGTATATATGTATGTATATGTGGAATGGATAGTGGTGATTGAGTGTGGAGTGTTTGGGATGGATGGATAGTGAATCATAATAATGAGATGATAAAAGTGTTATGATATTTATATATACCACTTGCAAGTGTACAAATCTTTGCAGATATGGTTTACTTGTAAGGGTGTCGTACCTAAGGGACTTGTGTAAATTAAGTTTCTCAACTGATTTCTTAAATTCCAAATTAACTTGAAAGTAGGATAATCGAATTGTGATGATTTATTCTAAATTAACTAAATAGAAAATAAAATAAAGAACAATAATTAAATATGATGTAGAAAATAAAGAGAAAGAACTAGGGGAATGACTTCACCACTAACGTCGCACCACCAGTTAATTGTATCAATTTATTGGAGATATATCATATAACATGCATAGGGAATTAATTATGTCTACAAGCGCATATTAATTCAGCTAGAAAATAATATAATTTAAAGCTAAGCATGGACTATCTTCGATGGGTCTAAACCATGTACCTATTTACTTTACTCTAGGGTGTAACATGGTCTATCTTTTCTATGCACAATCAATCCAATCTCTAACATTATATTCAGAAAAATACCATTGTGTAATCATCTCATTCACAATTGCAAGAAGTGAATCAGTTGTGTTTAATCACAATATTAAAATATCTAAGATAAGATAGAAAAATATTTGTCATTGAATTAAAAATCTAAAACCGATTCTTATTAAAAAGTCAATTAAAAATCCTATAGATTACACAATCATGCATAATAAAAATTATTCTCTAATAATTAAATACAATCAAACCAGTGTGGTAAGCTAGGGCTACATCACAACCCTAGCAAAGCGTTTAGCCAAGCATGACTGGAGTGGAAATTTTCATGGTTGAGGAAGATATCTTCACCGCCATGGATTGATCTCTTCATTCTTCTGAATGCTTCTCCTCTGATCTCCGCTTCAAGCTCCTTTGTCTAATGATTCAATGTTGTAGAGGACTCCTTTAAATAATAAAAGACCAGCCCTAAAGTTCCCTTTTTCATATAGAAGACATACATAGAAATTATGTCAAATAAGGACTCCAAAATTCGTACAGACTTCCAGGCCAATTTTGACATGGTAAACAACTGTTTTAGGGAATCCTCATGAAATACAAAATTGTAACTCTTTGAATTTCCATTCAACCTTCGTGGGATTTTAGCTGTTTTGACACTCAAGGAGAGAGATACAGCTAGATTACCAAAACAGGTTCAAGTTACCTACTTTGGCGAAAATTTCCTTTTTGGAGAAGGAGTTTTCCTTTTCTTCTTCTTTCCATTCTCATCAACTTGTGGCTTCTTTTAGAATATTTTCTAAGTATAATTAAACTTGGATCTTCAACATTGCTCAGTCCCACGGAATGTCATCTTTTAAAGCTCAGAATCACTGGTCTTGACTGATTTTATAATTAAAGCCCTGAAATAAAAAAAAAATAAAAAAAAATAATAATAAAACAATGTGAAATCACAAATAAACTATTATTAAGAGATTAAAACATGCAAGTAAAGGGCTAAAATGTGTAACATTCAGTGCCTAACACATCCCCAAACTTACATATTGTTAGTCCCTTAGCAATAAAACTAAAGAAAACATATGCCGTTTTCTTGGGAATTACGATTGCATTTAGCGTATGTAACAAGCTTTTTAAACCCCTAGGTTACCCCTAGTGGATGAGTGAAGTCTCGTGAGGGTTTGCAAAGATGATACCTACAAACATACAACACAATTCAATCAATTTGTAATTAACATATTCTCATATCGTCACAATAATCAAGGGGAAAACTAAACAAAAGTACTTTAAAAATTCTCATCTGACTATACTCTTTTATTCCTATTTTCATACTTCATCTAAATGTTTCCCACAAACTTATATAACAAGAACAGTAGCAGAATCAATCCCCAATGTTTTGGAATTTGTGAACTAGCAAATCACCTATTTAGTAATGTCTTTCCAATTGAAACCAACTTCTATAACTTCAATTTCTCAAATCCTTTCTCAAGTTATTTTCTATGGCAAAATATTTTTTTTTTCTTTTTTTTCTCTTATCCTTACCCCCACTTCTTCATGCGAACACTCTATGCATATGAGACATAAGCCCCGATTACTCAATGAAAGGGTTACGAAATAAATATATATTTTTTCTTCTGCTTTTTATTATTATTATTATTTTTTGCCATAGTAATAACCTTCAAAGTTCACCAATTCATATCCATCCATAGTCATCAGAATTCAATCAACAATACAAATACCCATAGATAAAATTTAAATTCTTTTTTTCTGCCTAGTATTAACCTTCAAAGTTCACCAATTCATATCTATCCATAATTATCAGAATTCAACAAACAATACAAACACCCATAGATAAAATTCTAATGTGCTTGTGAAATCCATCAAGGACCGACAATTACTAAAATTCCTATTATACTAGATAGTGGAACCCAATATGAAAATTAGGGATTCAAGATGATCTTAGAAAAGAATTTTAAAAAGTAAATAAGTGTCTTAATCCCCCGAACAATTCTCAAATACTTGAATTAAAGTCAATATGCCAAAGAAAAAGAATTAAATTCTTTTTTTAAAAAAAAAAATTTTATGATATTTTTTTTTTTTTTTTTAACAACTAGAGTAGACTCTATGCCCCCAAACTTGAATTGGATAGTGTCCTCACTGGGCAAAAATCAAAAGCAAGAAAAATAATAACTAAAAAGAAAATAGAAACAAATAATGAAACCACCTGACAGGATATCTGGAATTGAGGCGGCAGGGCAACGGGAATTTGGTGAGAGCTCCCAATTGCAACACTTGGTGGGCAGGGTTCACAATTTCTAACAGGAAGTTGATTTCTTCTCCAAAGTGGCACATAATATGGGCAGTGAACGAATGGTAATGGAATTAGAGTGGTGAGGAAGGAGGAAATTTTTTTAGATTGGTGCAATTTAATGTATGTCGAATGGAATTTAGTTATGTGGAAGGGAATTTAATAAGAAATTTCATAATGGGTGATGATGGGTAGTGGGTTAGAGTAGGAAATTAATGGGGGTGTGTTACTGTAGGAATATATAGGAGAGAGAAAACTAAGAGAACAGTTGTCATTCGTTGCTTTCCTTATAACTGTAACTGTATGCCAACTTTTGCTTCTTTATTGTTTTTAAACAGGCCACTTGAAAAAATTTGCCAGCATTAATATGGGGATCGCCGAAAATTCCACCCCTCCGGGTGATGGTCGCCCGGATCTATGATTGCACCGAAAAGCATGGCAGGGTGATGGTCGCCGCCTTGTCAGGCCTGTTGCTTCTACTGGGGGAAAAAAAAAAAAAAAAATTCGTCGACATTACTGGCTGCTGTTGCGTCTCCAAGTGGGCGACAGTCGCTATTGAGCTGCTATCCTGCTCTGTCGCTGGTCGCCAAGGGGGCGACTGTAACATTTAAGCCAGTCGAGTGATCGCCCAACACTGCTCATGTCGCATCAGAAAAAATCACCGGGCAATGTTCGCCCATAGGTTGGGTGATCAGTTGCCCGGACTTACTACTGGAATCCGCACCTGGGCAATGGTTTGCCCTTGACCGCTGCTAGTCTGAATTTTTATTTATTTATTTATTTTTCAAAGGCAAACTTCAAACGGCCATAACTTTGGCATCGGTGGTCCGTTTTAAACTAAATTTTTTTTTTTTCATTTTGGGTATTTTTTCGAGATCTAACTTAAATAAATTTTAAAGAACACAAAACAAAAAGCCTTACTCTTCAGCTGGGTTCTCAAGCAAGTAAATGAAATGCTCGAAATCTATTGTCACATTTAGACCAGTTTTCCAAAAAATATGTCTAACCACTTGGCCAAGACGACAAAAATCTTGTTGAAAGTATTGATGCCTGATATATGACTTGTGTGGAGCATAAAAGTTTTCCATTGGAACAGTCAGCACTGGATGATCTTTTACCATAAAAATATCAAAGTCTATGTCACAGAAGTAATCAAGTCTCGCTTGTGAAGTTGAATCACATTTTGGGTCAAATCCCTAATCAGAAACTGGGTTATCTTAGATTATATATATTAAAATAATAATAATAATGATACTATAAATAAATAAATAAAATAATAAATTAAAAATGATTAAAAAATCCTTGGAGATCCGGATCCGAATACCCAACATGAATGAACCAAATAATCTAAAAATAGCACATAAAGCAAATAATAGACCGTATAGATTCTCATAAGCAAATAATTTAAAGTTGAACATAAATCAAACAAAAAGAAATTGATACCTTATCCAAAACCAGCGAAGAAAAAAAAAAAAACTAATAATCTCAAGAACATGTATGATTCATAAAGTTTTATAAAAAATATTAAAACAAAATACTTACCATATTACAGTATTAAAAATTGATACCTTACCCAAAACCAGTGCAAAAGAAAAAAATAATAATCTCAAGAATATGTATAATTCATAAAGTTTTATAATAAAAAAAATGTTAAACAATAATAACAAAATACTTAACGTATTACAGTCTTCACTCGCTGGGTGGCTGTCACCAGTTTTTAACTTTCATAAACCCGATTCGGTTTTAGAAATGACTCTTCCAACAAAACCCAGTTACCAAGTTTCAACGTGTGAAGTTGAAATATGGAGGCAAAATCGTTCTTATCAGTTAGTTCATAGACAACATTATTATGAAAATAGATAGTGTCACCACTAAACTGGTTTGCTCTCAGATCTCCATGGTCAAATGGTATCCATTCGTTCGGAATTGTTATATGTAACGCCATTTAATGTTTTAGAAAGTAGATTGAAAGAGTGAGTTTTAAGGGTTTTGCATAGACAAGAAAAATTTCTTGAGACAAGAGAGGGAGTCGACCGGAGAGAGAAAATAGAAGAAGATGGAAAGAGTTGAGAGGAGTTTATATAGACGGTTGAGACAAAAAAGGGAGCTAGGAAAGAGAAAATGGAAGAAGATGGTTTTAGGGTTTGTTAAAAGAGAGAGAGAGAGAGAGAGGACGTAAAAGTAGGGTAAAAATTAATATTTCAACATAACTAAATAAATGAACGATTAGGATTAAATAACAGGTTGGCCAACTGTGAAAACGATAAAGAAGATCAAACCAGTGGTACGATTATATACACACACCTTTTTGTAAGAAAACCAAAAGGCAACAAATATGCACATGTATATACTAGAGATTATAAAGAGGGAGAGAGAGTGAGTGTGTGTATATATGTATGTATATGTGGAATGAATGGTGGTGATTAAGTGTGGAGTGTTTGGGATGGATGGATAGTGAATCATAATAATAGGATAATGAAAGTGTTGTGAGATTTATATGTACCACTCGCAAGTGCACGAATCTTTGCAGATAGGATTTACTTTTAAGGGTATCGTACCCAGGAGACTTGTGTAAATTAAGTTTGTCAACAGATTTGTAAAATTCCAAATTAACTTGAAAGTAGGAAATAAAATAAAGAACAATAATTAAATAGGATGTAGAAAATAGAGAGAAAGAACTAGGGGAATGACTTCATCACTAACGTCGCACCACCAGTTAAATGTATCAATTTATTGGAGATATATCATATAACATGCATAGGGAATTAGTCAGGGCTACAAGCGCATATTCATTCAGTTAGAAAATAATATAATTTAATGCTAAGCATGGACTATCTTTGATTTGTATAAACCATCTACCTATCTACTTTACTCTAGGGTGTAGCGTGGTCCATCTTTTCTAGGCATAATCCATCAAATCTCTAACATTATATTCAAAGAAATACCATTGTGTAATCATCTCATTCACAACTACAAGAAGTGAATGAGTTGTATTCAATCACAAGAGTAAAATATCTAAGACAAGATAGAAAAATATTTGTAATTAAATTAAAACTCTAAAACCGATTCTCATTCAAAAGTCAATTAAAAATCCTGTAGATTACACAATCATGCAAGATAAAAATTGTTCTCCAATAATTAAATACAATCAAACCAGTGTGCTAAGCTAGGGGTACATCACAACCCTAGCAAAGCGTTTAGCCAAGCATGACTGGAGTGGAATTCTTCATGGTTGAGGAAGATATCTTTACCGCCATGGATTGATCTCTTCTTTCTTGTAAATGCTTCTCCTCTGATCTTCGCCTCAAGCTCTTCTATCTGATGATTCAATATTGTAGAGGACTCCCTTTAAATAATAAAAGATCAGCCCTAAAGTTCCCTTTTTCATATAGAAGACATACATAGAAATTCTATCAAATATGGACTCCAAAATTTGTACAGACTTCCAGGCCAATTTTGACAAGGTAAACAGCTGTTTTAGGGAATCCTCGTGAAATACAAAATTGTAACTCTTTGAATTTCCTTTCAACTATGGCAAGAATTTAGCTGTTTTGACACTCGAGAAGGGAGATACAGTCAGATTACCAAAACGGGTTCAAGTTACCAACTTTGGCAAAAGTTTCCTTTTTGGAGAAAGAGTTTTCCTTTTCTTCTTCTTTCCATTCTCATCAACTTGTGGCTTATTTTGGAATATTTTCGAAATATAATTAAACTTGGATCTTCAACATTGCTTAGTCACGCGGAATGTCATCTTTCAAAGCTCAGAATTGCTGGTCTTGACTGATTTTACAATTAAAGCCTTGAAATAAATAAAAATAATAAAACAATGTAAAATCACAAATAAACTATTATTAAGAGAATAAAACATGCAAGTAAAGGACTAAAATGTGTAACATTCAGCGCTTAACACACTCCCAAACTTACATATTGCTAGTGCTATAGCAATAAAATTAAAGAAAACATATGATGTTTTTGTGGGAATCACGATTGTATTTAGCGTATGCAACAAGCCTTTTAAACCCCTAAGTTACCCCTAGTAGACGAGTGAAGTCTCATGAGGGTTTCCAGAGATGATACCCACAAATATACAACACAATTCAATCATTTGGCAATCAACATATTCTCATATCATCACAATAATCAATAGGAAAACTACACAAAAGTACTTTAAAAATTATCATCTGACTATACTCTTTTGTCCCTATTTTCATACTTCATCTCAATGTTTCCCACATACTTATATAACAAGAACAATAGCAGAATCAATTCCCAATGTTGTGGAATTTGTGAACTAGCAAATCACTTATGTAGTAATGTCTTTTTAATTGAAACCAACTTCTATAACTTCAATTTCTCAAATCACTTCTCAAGTTATTTTCTATCGCAAAATATTATTTATTTATTTATTTTTCTCTTATCCTTACCCCTACTTCTTCATACGAACACTCTATGCATATGAGACATGAGCCCCGATTACTCCATGAAAGGGTTACGAAATAAATAAATATATATATATATATATATATATATATATATATATATATATATTTTTTTTTTTTCTATCGTAGAAATAACCTTTCAAATTCACCAATTCATATAAATCCATAGTCATCAGAATTCAACCAACAATATAAATACCAATAGATAAAATTCTTTTTTTTTTTTTCTTCTGCCATAGTAATATCCTTCAATGTTCAGCAATTCATATCCATCCATAGTCATCAGAATTGAACCAACAATACAAATACCGATTGATAAAATTCTAGTGTGCATGTGAAATCCATCAAGGACCGACAATTACTAAAATTCCTATCATACTAGATAGTGGAACCCACATAAAATAAAGCACGAAAATTAGGGATTCAAGATGATCTCAAAAAATAATTTCAAAAAGCACATAAGTGTCTTAATCCCCCGAACAATTGTCAGATACTTAAATTAAAGCCAATATGCCAAAGAAAAAGAATTAATTTTTTTTTTAACAACTAGAGTAGACTCTATACCCCCAAACTTGAATTGGACAGTGTCCTCACTGGACAAAAATCAAAAGTAAGAAAAATAATAACTAAAAAGTAAATAAAAACAAAGAATGAAAACACCTGACAGGATATCTGGAATTAAGGCGGCAGAGCATCGAGAATTTGGTGAAAGCTCCCAATTACAACACTTGGCGGGTGGGGTTCCCAATTTCTAACAGGATGTTGATTTCTTCTCCAAAGTGGCATGCAATATGGGCAATGAATGAATGGTAATGAAATTTGAGTGGGGAGTGTAATGACCCGGTCATTTTCCTCCCTTTCCTTTTTCTTGAAATTTTACGGATAAATTTTTTCCGTTTAATTCTCTTTTCTGAGATCTGTTTCTCATCGTTTAGTGTCATCTCGAGTGCTCAAAATTGGTTTCTGATACTCTTTCGTGGGGATTGACATCTTTCTTTGAGGACCGAGTCATTTTCGCATTTTCACTTTCGGGACACTATTCACTTTTGTCCTTTTCCCTATTCCGTCCTTTTCCCTATTCTGTCTTTTCCCCATTTGCCAGTTTTTGGCATAACTTCACTTTTCATGCTCGGAGTTGGTTTTTGATAAGCGCCGAATATTGTATATTCAAGCGCCCTAAATTGCATTAGTAAAGTCCATTGTATGTTAATTTATGTAGATTATCTTCATTTCTATGTTTTTATGCATTTTCAGGTTCATTGGCCAAAATGGAACAAGAATAAGGCCTTGTGGAATCTTGAGCAACAAAAGGTGCCAATGCTGAATTCTGGCAGCAGTAGAACCTGGACTTTGCTTGCCATTTTGACCTTCCAAACTCGAGAACTGGACTTCCCTCATAACATGAAAGATTTAGAGCTCTGAATCAGCTTTCCAAATCTTCAAACGGTTTGTCATTCGGAGCTCGGAGCAGAGAGTTATGGCCTTGTTACCAGAGGCGCGCAGAACTGCCTAGCAGCAATGAAATTCTGCCTTGATCTTCATTTTCGACCAACCATCCTTGAGATTTGGATCTCCACCAAAACATGAAATATTTATAGCTCTGAATTAGCTTTTTAAATCTTCAAACGGTTCATCATTCGGAGTTTGGAGCGCAAAGTTATGGCTGTTTAACCAAAGTAGGTCTGGGCGGAGCAAGTGAAGCATGGAGCTTTTTACACTAAATTCGAGTGCTCGAGGCCTTGCTTAGAGTGCTCGAATTTTGGGCAGAATGCCCTTCGGAAATGGCTCATTTCAGCCCACTTGCACCTTGGTTTCTTCATTTTGCTTTCCTCTTTAATGAAGTGGTTGGAGATGTTGGTTGGTGGCCTTTTGGGTGGTAGATAAGAGGGATATGAGCCACACAATAGAGGGGAGCTTCATTCTACAAGATTAGAGGAGAGAGAAGAGAGCAAAGGAAGGAGAGTTCTTGGAGCAAGAAAGGGGAGCTCGAAAATGGAAGGAGGATCCATGGTTCTTCTTCATTCTAAGGCTCCCATGTGTAACTAACTCCTCCTCTAGGGAGGTAATGGAACCCCTCATTGTAAGCATGCTTTACTTTTGATTCTAGTTTGGGAAAAATAATGTATTTTTGTGGTGATTCCATAATCTAGAACTCTTACTTGATGTAATGAATTGATTTTGATTTAATGATCATGTTGGACCTACTTTCTTGTCTTAGAATGTATGTTTTCATGGTTGTATGGTTTACATTTTCATGGTGACAATGAAGATGAGATTTTTGGAATGGTTTTAATGGCATGTTGTTGAGAGATTTGATAGGCCATAGCTTAGGTTCTTCCTTTGATGGCTTATTCTTAATTCTTAACTTCTTGTGCTCTTATCATGTGATTGATGGTTTGACAATTTCTAGCTTAGTAAACATATCTTAAATTACACTTTAGTTTAGGTAATTGAGCATGTAAAATCTTTGATAAATTGTTCTTGCCTATTGATTCCATGAATCATTTGAAGGTAATGTAGTAACCATGAGTAACTACTTATCATAGCCACATATTTATGTTGTTTTTCCCCGAATGAATCATATTCTAGCATGTTTATATTGTAGGTGGTGAAGTTACTTCCCTAGTCTCTTTTACCGACATTTTATCTCTTTTAAATTCTTGCAAGTTCTATTTTATGCATCTTAATTTCATAGCTTTAGTGACAAACCAAGCAAACACCCTATTCCCCCTTATCATTCTAAAACGATTCTAGACGCTTAGGTTGCCTTAAACTAGCACAGTCCCAGTGGTTCGACTTACCCGACCAATAGCCCTATTTTACAATGATTCGTGCTATTGCGAAGGTTGATGTATAGTTGATCAACCGATCAATTTTTGGCGCCGTTGCCGGGGACTGCAAACGGTTTAGCGACCAAAGTTCTAGGGTTAATTTTAGTTTGATTGTGAATATTGTGTCTTTTGAATACTCCTTGTGTATTTTTGATCATCTTCGTGTTTATGAGATTCTAGGGACTCGAAACTCGCCGTGGGAACGCTAGCAAATTGTAAGTCTAGAGGCCCCCAGGTAAGTCTCGTGACTTCTAGTTTCACATTGTGAATATTGTGTATGTGTTTAATTTAGCTTGTGAAGCCCTTGTCGAGGCTATTTTTGTTTTACTATATTGCAAAGCATCGGTCCTTGTCGTGGCCATTTATTTCCTATCTTGTTGATAATTGAAGAGAAAGGGATCATTGTATGTGGAGTTGATGATAAAGAATTGTTGTGTTGATTATGTTGTGTGTTGTTGATATTTAAGTCCTAGATGGAGGGTAGTTATCTTCCAACTCAATTCTACACACCACATGCGTTTTGTACTTTTTGCTCTAGTAATACACATCATACAAGAGATTGTCTTCCAACGAGACAATTCTCGGACTTCTAACTAGAGCAACCAAATGAAAATTTCTTTGAACCGGGTAGTGATCCATACTTCAATGGTTATAACTTGGGTTGGGGAGACCAACAAAACTTCTTGTGGCATGATATAGGAAATTCAACCCCACAATCTCATATGCAACCTTTTCAACCCAATGATCATCCTTTCCCGCCCTCTTCTCCTTTTCCACCGTCTCCATTGGATGAGCTAATTGCTGCCAATGAACAAATGATGGAGTCTTTCCACACGCAAATGATGGAGTCCAATAAGCAAATGTTGGATGACATTGTTGGCATGCAACCCACTACTCATTCTCATTCCCAAGTTAGTGCAATGATAGATGACCAAATATCTCAAATTCAACAAAGGATTAATGCTAAAAATCATGAAGAGGAGGAAACATTTTCATTTGAATTTATGGCCAATCCAAAAGAAAATTCTATGAATGATGAGATTACTCCTAGTAACTTTCATCATGAGAATGATCAAGTGGTTATTACATGTGAAAATGATGAAATGGTGGTGGAAGATCAAATTGTTGCCCCACATCAAAATGAAGCAATTGTGGCTCAAAATGGGAAAAATAATGATGTAGAGATTGTCTACCCTACTCCAAAACAGCCCCTACATAATCCTTTGCTTGATACACCTCCTTCAATGGAGGATCCTCTAAAAGCTTGTTTGGCTCATTTCAATTGTGAGGATTTTAATGTTGACAATTCCATTTCGGAGGTGAATTCTTTGCTTAATATTCATCCACCTATTCATTCTCTTCCTTGGTCAACATCAAATGTATCTCTTTCTTGGGAGCTTGCATCTCATCCTATTTCCTCACTTGAGTTGTCTCAAGTTGTTGAGCCCGAACCGCCGGATAAGTGTAAGGAGGATGTTGAAAATTTGAAGGATAAGTTGTCGAGCATTCCCGTGCTCAATATGACCCTTCAAAAGCCTTTGCTAGGCGCACTCTCACCTACTCCATCTTCCTATAATCCAAATAAGCCCCATAATCCAAAGTTCTTCATTGAGGATGAAGAGTGGATTGAGGTCTTTCCATTACCTCTTTCCAACTTTTGTCTTCAAGCTCTTTTTCTTCCGCTTCCAAAAGAACTTTCTTATTTAGGGAAGCTTGAATCTCTTGAGAGACATAGTATAGGGTGATGAGGACCAACTTGATCTCGGTGCGTCTAGCTATCGACGTTAAATTTAGCACTCATGGGAAGCAACTCTTCCAATTTCCATGCTTCCCTTGTCTTCAATTGCTCGTGCCTTGAAATTTTCTGGGAAACGGTTTAGAAAAGCCAAAAGTTTAATTTTTCTGGAAATATTTTTAGTTGTGTTCCACAATTTTAGACTGGCCTCTTAGATTATCTCAATTCTCACTTTCATTCCTGGAAGTTTCTATCTTAATGCATTAACATGATTCTTGCAAACTTTGAGAATTTTCTCAAAATCATCCATGTATTGGAGAGATTGTGTGCAATTTAAAAATTTTCTTAATTTCATCCAGGCATTAGAAGAGAGGTTAAGCAATTTAAAAATTTTTTCCAGAAATTTTCCATGCATGGCTTGAATTGAAGCTGCTGCTTGCAATGATTTTTCAATGCATGGGAATGACATGAAAAATTTTCGATGCATGGAATGGCATGCAAAGTTTTCAAAATTTTCCTAAAAATCTATCCATGCATTGGATTGGAATAGCATGCAAAGTTTCCAATGATTTTCCAATTCAAAGTCTCCATTTCTTCCCATGTATGCCAAGCTTGAAAATTTCATTTTTGAGAAATTCATCCATTTTGCATCATGTTGCAATGTATCAAGCTTGGAAAATTTTCCATTGGCATAATGTTGCAATTGTTCAAAAATCCTTCCCAGTGATTTCATCCGCCTAGCATGCTCACTGCCTCCAGTTCGAGGGCTCTAGCACCCATTCCGAGTGCTCAGCATTTCATCTCATAAGCCTCCTCATTTTCCCGAGCTTACTGATCCAATTTCGAGCACTCGAATTGGCATTTCGAGTGCTCGACATCCCTCCACATCTTGGCCATTCTCTCTGCCCCAAGCTCGAGCACTCCAGCTTCCTCTTGGGAGTGCTCGAATTTTGCTCCATCCCATACTAACCTCTCTCAATCTCACTGCCTCATTTTCGAGCCCTCTATCTCCCATTTGGAGTGCTCGAAAACTCCATGAAACTTCTCAACCCATTCCGCGGCCACTGCCCTCACTTCGAGCACACACTCACCTTCTAACCATCCCTCATCTCTCACAACTCACCTCACCAAACCATAACCCTTACCAGCTCTCGGCATCAACCATCTTCCCCATCTCCCTCACCTGCAAACCACCAACTCAACCTCAACCCCACACACCACCCTTCTCCCTCTCGGCAACTCCTCAACCAACCCACATCAACCCACACCCATGCATGCACAACCATGCATGCACAACCTTCATCTCAAACGCATCAACCTCACCTCATCATCCTCAACCCGCATCTCACCTCCCAAACTCCACCATCTTCTATTCTCCTCACCTTACCATTCTTCCCTCTCACAACTAACCAACTAACCTCCTCAAGCTTCACCACCTACCTCAACTCCTCTCTCATCTCCAACCAAGCAACCCACTTCATACAACCCAACCTCACTCTCCCATGCCACCCTCTCGGCACATCAACCTCCCATCACGCACGCCAACCTTCCAATCGTCAACCAACCTGCTGCAACACCCCAAGCAACCCCTCTCGGCATCTCTCTTCCTCATCCACTCTTTAACTCTCGGCTACCCCCAAACCCAATCTCACTTCTATCTCTTCAAACCATGCACCCCATTCCCAGCTCCGGCCAACTTCCCTTCATCAACCAACCAACACCATTCCCTCAACCTCATGCCTGCCCAAAACCATCTCTCTCTCTCGGCACTTTCATGCAACTTGCATGCACCTCGAAAAACAACTCCAACCACCATGCAACCCAACCTCCATCAACCATGTTCCCACGTCCTCCATGCATAACCACCACACCTCCTTCATTCTCGACCTTTCTCACACCAAACATCCCGAGCTCACTGCCCTCCATTCGAGCTCTCTCACTCCCCTGCCGAGTGCTCGAAACACCACCTACCATCACACACATCTCCCAACCCATGTAATCCTCTCCTCTCGGCAACTCCACCATCTTCTATCCCCTTCACCCTCGGCATCCACATGCATAACCATGCACCAACCAACCTCACAACCCACCCTCTCGGCATCTCCATCCACAACCCCAACTCTCTAACAACCCACTCCATGCCAACCCCAAGCCACCCCACAACCTACAATTTCATGCACAAAGCTCCCCTCACCTCTCTGCCATATTTTCGAGCACTCGAAGCCAAGCTTCGAGTGCTCGCAATTGCTTGAGTTCTCACACAATAAACACCCGAGCCACTGCCCCATTTTAGAGCACTCGAAGACACACTTCGAGTGCTCAAACCAAGCCACCTCTCTTTTAAACACAACCTCAACCAACCAACTCCCTCTTACTCGGCTCAACCTCTCCACAACTCATCAACCTCACCTCACAACCCTCTCCCAAATCCACTACACCTCTCTCGGCAACCATGCACACCATCCTCCAAACTCAACCTCTCGGCACCCTTAAGCTCCAACCCAACTATCCAAACCCACCACCTCATGCATGCCTCCATAACCAAACCACCACACAAGGAAATGCCTTCATGCATGCACCACCACTTCCACCCCACATTTCCCACCATGCATGCATGCATGCACCTCTCCATACATGCTTATCCATTTCCTTCCACTCCCCATGCATGCTTACCCACCCATCTATCAATCTCTCATCCACATCTTCCATTAACCACAAATAATGGGCCTTGTGTTCTCCATTGTTGGGTAAGTGTCTACCCTCTTTTTCTTTTAATTTTTGATCCATGGAGGATGGGATTGCTTGTGTGAAGGATTTGTGATTGTTTGGGAGTTGTGTATTGCATTTGCAGGGCCAAATTTTTGGATTTTCTCATCTCTAATCAACCTTTGGCCCTCTTCCTTTTTGTCTTGCACACCACGTGTTTGACGAATTGCCTAAGCCAACTTTATCTCTCTAAATGCACGGCTTTTGGCATTATTTTGTTTTCCATTTTACACTTATGACTCATGTGTGCCAATTTGTATTTTGTATGGATTTTAACTTGGACATTCAGGTTAGTATTTTTCTTTCTGTTTTGATTTTTCTTAAGAGACCTATGCTTTCACCTGTGTACATTAGTTCTGTTTTGATAGGTCTTCATGTCCAAGTTTGGGGGACGCCGTTGCGCACTCACATGGCTGAACATCTACGTCGTCGTCACTCCACTTGGTATTATTGTTCTTTTACCCTCTTTGCGCTTATTTTGATTTACTTGTCTTCTCACATTGAGGACAATGTGACATTCAAGTTTGGGGGTGCATTTATGTATTTTTGGTTTTACATTTTTGTTAAGCAATGATAATGGAATTTGAAACTTGTTGGAGATGAAAGCATATGTTTAAAACTTTGTGTATAGAAGCAGCTGATATTTTTGAAAATAAAGAAAATTTGAGTTAAAATGATCATGTAGATTCAAATTAGTCTGTATAAATGTCTCAATTAAATTCTCGCTGGATTTGACACTCTTTTAAGCTTCACAATGCACAGATGCACATTGGAAACTTAACTGTGAGGCATGCAACTTGATCGACCTTGACCTTGGCCTAGTTAATTTGATTTGATGAACCTGATAGATGAATATCTTTGGCATGATTTAAGTTGTCTAAAAAAAAAAAAAAAAAAAAAAAAAAAAAAAAAAAAAACACTGAGAAAGAAAGAAAATAATGATCAGTTGACGTTCGTAGCCTTTCCAACTCGAGTTATTAAGCCCTAGGAGTGTCTCTACACTTAGCACCCTAAAATCGTCTGGTTTGGGAGTTGTTGGCCTAACGCTTGCTACAGGGGTTGGTTAGAAAGCTTAAGGGACTTAAACATTGCACGGTCATTCAAAAAATAAACTGGTAATAAACATGGTTCGTTGGAGTTCGTAGCCTTTCCAACTTGAGCTATTAAGCCCTATGGAGTGTCTCTACACTTAACACCCTAAAGCCATCTGGTTTGGGAGTTGTTGGCCTAACACTTGCTACAGGGGTTGGTTAGAAAGCTTAAGGGACTTCAGCATTGCACAACCATTCTATGTTTCGCTTATGAGTTACAATAAATTGTCAACAAGCAACAAAAGTTGTCTTGTAAATAAAATCATGCCTTAGGGACCTCATTTAAAGGGGAATTTAATGATTTGAAAACTTGTGCTTTGGAATTGGAAAAGAAAGTAAAAGCCGCATGTTGAGAATCCAATTCACTTTCACTGAAGCTAGAGTTGATTTCCATTCAAGAGATGATAATTGAGTTATTTATATAGACTTTGATGTTGATGCATATATGTGGAAATGTATTTAGCTAATTTTTGTATCAATGCTTCATATATGCAAGGTAGTCTTCCCAATGACCCCATCTCCAGCTCTTTTTCTATTTCAAGTTATTTTTGAGCAATGTATATATCTTATTTTACCATGGATGATATTTTTGTAGTAGCAAGCCCATGGTTGTCTTTTCATTAAGTTTTTCATTGTAGTTTTGCTAAGGGACTAGCAAAATGTAAGTTTGGGGGTGTGATAAGCGCCGAATATTGTATATTCAAGCGCCCTAAATTGCATTAGTAAAGTCCGTTGTATGTTAATTTATGTAGATTATCTTCATTTCTATGTTTTTATGCATTTTCAGGTTCATTGGCCAAAATGGAACAAGAATAAGGCCTTGTGGAATCTTGAGCAACAAAAGGTGCCAATGCTGAATTCTGGCAGCAGTAGAACCTGGACTTTGCTTGCCATTTTGACCTTCCAAACTCGAGAACTGGACTTCCCTCATAACATGAAAGATTTAGATCTCTGAATCAGCTTTCCAAATCTTCAAACGTTTTGTCATTCGGAGCTCGGAGCAGAGAGTTATGGCCTTGTTACCAGAGGCGCACAGAACTGCCTGGCAGCAATGAAGTTCTGCCTTGATCTTCATTTTCGACCAACCATCCTTGAGATTTGGATCTCCACCAAAACATGAAATATTTAGAGCTCTAAATTAGCTTTTTAAATCTTCAAACGGTTCATCATTCGGAGTTCGGAGCGCAAAGTTATGGCTGTTTAACCAAAGTAGGTCTGGGCAGAGCAAGTGAAGCATGGAGCTTTTTACACTAAATTCGAGTGCTCGAGGCCTTGCTTAGAGTGCTCGAATTTTGGGCAGAATGCCCTTCGGAAATGGCTCATTTCAGCCCACTTGCACCTTGGTTTCTTCATTTTGCTTTCCTCTTTTATGAAGTGGTTGGAGATGTTGGTTGGTGGCCTTTTGGGTGGTAGATAAGAGGGATATGAGCCACACAATAGAGGGGAGCTTCATTCTACAAGATTAGAGGAGAGAGAAGAGAGCAAAGGAAGGAGAGTTCTTGGAGCAAGAAAGGGGAGCTCGAAAATGGAAGGAGGATCCATGGTTCTTCTTCATTCTAAGGCTCCCATGTGTAACTAACTCCTCCTCTAGGGAGGTAATGGAACCCCTCATTGTAAGCATGCTTTACTTTTGATTCTAGTTTGGGAAAAATAATGTATTTTTGTGGTGATTCCATAATCTAGAACTCTTACTTGATGTAATGAATTGATTTTGATTTAATGATCATGTTGGACCTACTTTCTTGTCTTAGAATGTATGTTTTCATGGTTGTATGGTTTACATTTTCATGGTGACAATGAAGATGAGATTTTTGGAATGGTTTTAATGGCATGTTGTTGAGAGATTTGATAGGCCATAGCTTAGGTTCTTCCTTTGATGGCTTATTCTTAATTCTTAGCTTCTTGTGCTCTTATCATGTGATTGATGGTTTGACAATTTCTAGCTTAGTGAACATGTCTTAAATTACACTTTAGTTTAGGTAATTGAGCATGTAAAATCTTTGATAAATTGTTCTTGCCTATTGATTCCATGAATCATTTGAAGGTAATGTAGTAACCATGAGTAACTACTTATCATAGCCACATATTTATGTTGTTTTTCCCCGAATGAATCATATTCTAGCATGTTTATATTGTAGGTGGTGAAGTTACTTCCCTAGTCTCTTTTACCGACATTTTATCTCTTTTAAATTCTTGCAAGTTCTATTTTATGCATCTTAATTTCATAGCTTTAGTGACAAACCAAGCAAACACCCTATTCCCCCTTATCATTCTAAAACGATTCTAGACGCTTAGGTTGCCTTAAACTAGCGCAGTCCCAGTGGTTCGACTTACCCGACCAATAGCCCTATTTTACAATGATTCGTGCTATTGCGAAGGTTGATGTATAGTTGATCAACCGATCAGTTTTTGACTTCACATGTCTTCATCTTCAGTGGTTTCCTTGAAATACGTATTTTTACGTTTGCAAGAAAGTACTCTGGTTGCTCCCGGTGTCCATAGGGGCATGGATGCACAATTCTTTGGAATTATTTTCTTTTCTTGGGGTGTTTTTCGTAAATATATTTTGAAGATATTTTATTTTAGGGGTATCTAAGAAAATATCTTTTGGAAGATATTTTCATTCTAGGGCAGTTTCGTAGTTAACCCTTTTTGTAGGGGTCATTGTGCAATTAACGAAAGTTTTTGCAAAATGTCTCGTCTGGAGCCTGAATTCTCATACGGGATTCATTTTCACTTTTCATTGACTCATAAATTCATAGAATTTCCTTCTGGTCGTTTTTCTCCAGTTTCAGAGTTTTTGGACCTAGTTGCCGCTGAACTTGTTCGGGGCATAACTTTCTGCTCGAGACTCGGTTTTTGACACCGTTTCTTCCGTTATTCATATTTTCTCATTTTGAATCTTTTTTGTTCATAGAGTTTTTCCGTTTGAGCGCGTTTACTCAAAATCCACTTTTTCGGACCCGGCGGGGCCCATTCGGTGCACTTTTTGAGATTTCTATAAAAGGGGGATGAGATATTTCATTTTTCATCTTCCCCTCTCCTCTTGCATGACCTAAAGCAGCCATGGATGTCCATGGAGCTTCCACCTTATCTCTCCTCTTTGATTTACTTTTCCTAAGTGAAAAGTCTTCGGCTTTCACGTTTTTTGTTTCCCTCGACGTGTTCTACCATTCCCCCTTATGAGAATTCATTTCTGACCATTTCTTGAGTTTGGGTTTGAAGTCAAGTTGTGATTTTCATGGGGCTTTCTTTGGATTCATGTAGATCGTGTTGTTCCTGACAAAACCCTTCGATTTCGGCGGATTCGGAACACTTTTTTTTCGGTGGGCCTTTGAGGTTTTCATCTCAAATTGAGGTAGGGAGTGTTATAATTTACTTTCTTGCTTTATTACATACTTGTGATGCTTATTCAACTCAATTGCATGCTTGGATATTAAATCTAGAATTTTTGATTATTTATTTTCTAGTATGAAATTTAATTTTTCCGGTGAGTTATAGTATGTTTTAAACTTATGGCTTGACATTATATTACACCTTGATATGTTGATTAACATATATTAAAATTGGAGCATTTGGATAAGAAATGAAGATTTTATTTAATATTTATCTTGAATAAAATATTACTTCATGTGGCCTTAACTAGCTTGAAATCAATGTGTAATAGCATATTAAATTTGCCCTTAGCATGCTCTTCAACATAGTTGAATTTGAAAGTAATTGGAGGTGTTTTGAAAATTAGTAATTATTAATTAATTTGCCCCGAGTGCACTATTCACTCCATTTGAATTCCGACTTGATATTCTTGATCTACATGCCATATAGCTTCACATATATTTGATTTAGAATATTCGGTGAGATTTTGAAACCTTTCATTTAATTAATTTCCTTGTTTAAGATTTAATCCTTATTGTAATATATAACTGGAATTGAATTGTGGCATGCTAGAAAATTAGGCTTTGGTATAGTTGTTCACATATATTAAATTGGAATTAATTGTATGAGAATTGCAACTTTTATTTTATATTTAACTTTAGTGAAAGTTTAATTCACATGGTCGTAAATTGAATGAAATAAACTTGTAATGTGATATTACATTAGTCCTTAGCATATTCTCTAATATATGTTAAATTGAGAGCATTTGGTTAAGTTTAAAAATCTAGAGATTTTAATTAAAAGAATTAATTAAAATCTATTTTGTGGTCCCATTAGCTTAATTAAGATTTTAACTTGATATTTGTATTGGCCATGACTTGTTTACTAGTATATATTAATTGTGGACCATTTGAAGTTGCTTTAGAACCTTGGTAATTAAATTAGCATGATTTAATTAGAGTTCTACTTTGTTGTTCCAATAACCTAATTGAGTTTTAGAATGGATATAGGTGATGACCATGCTATGTTCTTTAATATGTATCAATTTGAGGTTATTTGGAATTGAATTAGAATCTAGGGAATTTAATTATTTTTATTTAATTAAATTCTATCTAATTGAGCCATGGATTTAATTGTGTTTAAAAGTCATTTTTATATCAAAATCCTGGACATGGACTTGTTGTATATTCATTTGGTTATGTTTTGAGCATTGGATAACATAGTTGCTATGTTTATACTCATGAGAATATGTTTTCCTTATTGAATATATTGTTGCCTTGTGTAATGATTTACACATTTCGTATTTAACATCTTTCATGCATAGCGTGTAACGAATCGCACACTGAAGATTCGACATTCATCATATCATATTAGTTGTGGACTTAGAGCATATATTGTATAGGTTTCCAAATTTGGTTGTGCATGGTAGATAGTTGATTATCTTGTATATACATGCTGATATATACGTTGTTGCACAACTTGTTGATTTTGGAAACTTGGGGATGTCGTTGTTTGGCTACGGCTAGGATGTGGTTCTAGTATAGGGGATAGTCCCTCTATATAGTTTAGTGCGCACATAGGGAGGTTACCCATGAGCTAATAACCCTAAAGTAACCACATTATTGGTTTGATCCGGTGTGACATCCAAGTATCCACTTTATTTGATTTCGCATTTCATTTCAAGTTGATAACTAGATGATGTTATGACTTGTTGTTTCTTACTTGTTTTCTCGTTTTAAGTTTCATGATGTTTACTTTGAGAAACCATGCTTTACGCATTGTATTAGAAGTTCTAATGTTGGTTAGATTGCATTGAAATTGTAATTTGTGTTTTGATTGTTCAACATAGCCTAGGATGATTCCTTAGACTTATTTAGAACATAAACGTTAAGTGGCATGATCACTTTAGTTGTTTCTATATTCTAGATTGCAAGTTGATACCTTTAAGAACCTTTATCTTGTTGCTTTATATAACGTGCTTCCATATTGTTTAAATTGCATAGATGATGTGATTTATGCTAGAAATGATCTAAGATAGCTTAGGATGATCCCTGAGTCTAATCTTGACATAGACGTTAGGTAGCATGATTCCTTTTCGAATTATAGCATGTTAGTCCTAAAAATCTCTAAAGAAATCGAGTCATGCATGCTCGTCCCCCATAAATAAACTTGTTAGGCTTGTTTATTCACCCTGAAGTTACTGGGTGTTTTGCAGGTAAAGAAGCTTTATTGTGGGATACACAACACTCTTAGACATGTTAGAAGTCTTGAAGTAATTTTGATGACATTGAATATGCACATGTTAGTATATCATGTTTACTTTTGTTTATTTTGATAAAACTTGTATTATTTGATTCTATATATGTAAAGCGTGCATAAGCACACTCTTTTCATTGTATTCAACATGTATAAGATGAGGCCGGAGTCCAATATCATGAATTATGTATTCTATGCACTTTTACTTTCAAAGTCATTGTGAAAACATTGAGAATTTACAAGTTTTTGCCTCATAACTTTTGCATCGGGTGTGGGAATTTCATTCTTTTTTTTTTCACAGGGATTCCATGATCATGTATGAGGTATGGCCAAGGGCCAAACACCATTTCATTCTAAGTTTCACATTATGGTTTCATTTATAGCATTTTTAGGCATTTTTGGCCGTTGAGAGGTCATATTTTGCATTCTTGGTATTTTGAAGCCGTGGACCATTGTAGCATGTCTAATTAGGTAAGTTACGTCTACGTACAAGATCGTTTCCGGGAAAAACCCTTTCCTTTGTGAATTGAGCCTCCTAGGGATTCATTTTGACATTTTGCTGCATAATCTGTTCTAGGGGCATTATAGACTTTTCACATCAGTCTTATCTTCTTCTTTCCATATAGTCGCTTAGAAAACGTGATTTTAGGGGGGGGGGGGGGGGGTTTCTTCTTCGTGTTTTTCCAGAAAATATCATTATGGTATCGAAAATCCATCGCAAAGTTCAGCTTTCTGTTTTTTTTTTTTTTTTTTTTTTTTTTTTTTTTTATTTTATGTAACAGCTTTTTGGACCTCCATAACCACATTTCATATAGGGGAATTTTGGGCATTTTACATTGCATTTTTTTTTTTTAATTCTTTCGCGTGTCACGTAGAAAACTTAATTTTGAGGGGGGTTTCTTCTTTGTGTTTTTCCAGAAAAATCCATCTTCTTACCCGTTTTTGATCTCAGATGTAGACAGATCCTGTAGCAGCTTTTTGCCCTCTTGTCCAGTTCTGATTTAGGGGCATTTTGGGGATTTCACAGTGAGTTTTTCTTGATTCTGCTCACGTGATCGGGTAAAAACCTCGATTTTAGGGGGGTTTCTTCTTCGTGTTTTTCCAGAAAAACTCGTCTTGACCTCCTTTTCAAGCCTCAGTTCTGGTAGCTCATTTTTTTTCCTCTTGCTGTCAGCATGTGCATGCCATTAGGCGCCGGTGGGCTCGTGCATGGGCGCCGTGTATGCCATGGCCTTCGTCTGGCCGCCGCGACGTCTCAACTTCAAACCCTCGCTTCTCCCTCGTCCGGACTCCAAATCGAGTGAACTTTTTTTTGTACTTGACTAATTTTTCGCTGTCTTTCCAACGGTGTGCTCGGTTGCACCCGAATCTTCCTAGATAATTACTAGTTTACCCTTTTAGACTTAAGTGCTTGTTTTTCTTCGTCAGGCCGTTTCTCATTCGTCCGGATTTCGAATCATGTAATTCTTGAGTCCATCCTGATTATTTTTTTTATTGTCTTTCCAGTGATGCACTCGATGGTACCCGAATCCACATTTTTCAGAAATGACCATTTTGCCCTTGAGGCTATTTTTGTCCGATTTTTGTGTAATTTGCTTCAGCTACTTTCTTTTGAGTTCTGTGACTTCACGGGAAGTCATGGATGTGTCTCGAGAATAATTTACATTCTAGTGATGTCATTTCTATGTAAAATGACTATTTTGCCCCTGGGGGCTTATTTGTCATATTTTTTACCTTTTGCTTCCGCGTCAATTCTCATTGAGTTCCATGACCTCATGGAAGGTCACTTTGACTTCTTAGAGTCTTATTTTCTGTTTTTGCTTCCGCATATCGGATCCGTTATCGGGTCAATTTTCGGTTCATCACAAGACACGCTGGCCTAAAAACCAGGGTCGTCACACGGAAGAAAAAGGAATTTTTTTTTTTTTTTTTTGTTTTAGATTGGTGGAATTTGATGTATGTGGAATGGAATTTAGTTATGTAGAAGGGAATTTAATAAGAAATTTCGTAATGGGTGATGATGGGTAGTGGGTTAGAGTAGGAAATTAATGGGAGTGTGTTACTGTACGAATATATAGGAGAGAGAAAACTATGAGAACAACTGTCATTCCGTGCTTTCCTTATAACTGTAACAGTATGCTAACTTCTGCTTCTTTATTGTTTTTAAATGGGCTACCTAAAAAAATTGGCCGGCGCTGATACGGGGATCGCCGGAAATTCCACCCCTCCGGGTGATGGTCGCCCGGATCTGTGATTGCACTAGAATGTGTGGCTAGGCGATGGTCGCCGCCTTGCCTGGCCTATTGCTTCGGTCGGGAAAAAAAAATAATAATAATATTCGCCGGCGTTACTAGCTGTTGTTGCGTCGCCAAGTGGGCGACAGTCACTGTTGAGCTGCTGTCCTGCTCCATTACAGGTCTCCAAGGGGCGACTGTCACATTTAAGCTAGGCGAGTGATCGCCTGGCACTGCTCATGTCGCATCAGAAAATATCACCGTGCGATGGTCGCCCATAGGTCGGGCGATCATTCGCCCAGACCTACTACTCAAATCTGCACCTGGGCGATGGTCACCCATGGGCTTGGCGATGATCTGCCCTTGCCTGCTACTGGTCTAAATTTTTTTTTTTTTCAAAGGCAAACTTCAAACGGCCATAACTTTGGCATCGGTGGTCCGTTTTGAAAGAATTTTTTTTTTCTTTCATTTTGGGTATTTTTTCGAAATCTGACTTAAATAAATTTTAAAGAACACAAAACAAAAAGCCTTACTCTACAGCTGGGTTCTCAAGCAAGTAAATGAAATGCTCGAAATCTATTGTCATATTTAGACTAACTTTCCAAAAAAAATGTCTAACCAGTTGGCCAAGACGACAAAAATCTTGTTGAAAGTATTGGTGCCTGATATATGATTTGTGTGGAGCATAAAAGTTTTCCATCGGAACAGTCAGCACTGGATGATATTTTACCATAAAAATATCAGAGTCTATGTCCAAAGCGACTTAAGTAATCAACTCTCGCTTGTGAAGTTGAATCACATTTTGGGTCAAATCCCTAATCAGAAACCGGGTTGCCTTAGATTATATATATTAAAATAATAATAATAATAATAATAATAACAATAATAATAATAAATAAATAAAATAATAAATTAAAAATGATTAAAAAATCCTTGGAGATTCGGATCCGAATACACAACTTTAATGAACCAAATAATCTAAAAATAGCACATAAAGTAAATAGTAAACAATATAGATTCTCATAACCAAATAATTTAAAGTTGAACATAAATCAAACAAAAAAAAAAATTGATACCTTATCCAAAACTAGCGCAAAAAAAAAAAAAAAAAAAAAAAAAAAACAAACAAACAAACAAATAATCTCAAGAATATGTATGATTCATTAAGTTTTATAAAAAATATTAAAACAAAATACTTACCATATTACAGCATTAAAAATTGATACCTTACCCAAAACCAGCGCAAAAGAAAAAAATAATAATCTTAAGAATATGTATGATTCATAAAGTTTTATAAAAAAAATATTCAACAATAATAACTAAATACTTATCGTATTACAGTCTTCACTTGCTGGGTGGCTGTCACCAGATTGTAGCCTTTATAAACCCGATTTGGTTTTTGAAGTGACTTTTCCAACAAAACCTAGTTACCAAGTTTTAGCATGTGAAGTTGAAATATGGAGGCAAAATTGTTCTTATTAGTTAGTTCATAGACAACATTATCATGAAAGTAGATAGTGTCACCATTAAACTGGTTGGCTCTCAGATCTCCATGGTCAAATGGTATCCATCTATTCGGAATTGTTATATGTAATGCCATTTAATGTTTTAGAAAGTAGATTGAAAGAGTGAGTTTTAAGGTTTTTGTATAGACAAGAAATATTTCTTAAAACAAGAGAGGGAGTCGGCCGGAGAGAGAAAATAGAAGAAGATGGAAAGAGTTGAGAGGGGTTTGTATAGACGGTTTAGACAAGAGAGGGAGTCGGCCGGAGAGAGAAAATAGAAGAAGATGGAAAGAGTTGAGAGGGGTTTGTATAGACGGTTTAGACAAGAGAGGGAGTCGGCCGGAGAGAGAAAATAGAAGAAGATGGAAAGAGTTGAGAGGGGTTTGTCTAGACGGTTTAGACAAGAGAGGGAGCCTGGAGAGAGAAAATGGAAGAAGATGGTTTTAGGGTTTGTTAAAAGAGAGAGAGAGAGGACGTAAAAGTAGGGTAAGAATTAATATTTTAATATAACTAAATAAATGAATGATCAGGATTAAACAACAGGTTCACCAATTGTCAAAATGATAAAGAATATCAAACTAGTGGTACGGTTATATGCACACACCTTTTTGAAAGAAAACCAAAAGACAACAAAAATACACATGTATATACTTGAGATTATAGAGAGAGGGAGTGAGTGAGTGTGTGTATGTATGTATTTATATGTGGAATGGATGGTGGTGATTGAATGTGGAGTGTTTGGGATGGATGGATAGTGAATTATAATAATGGTATCATGAAAGTGTTGTGAGATTTATATGTACCACTCGCAAGTGCACGAATCTTTGCAGATAGGGTTTAATTATAAGGGTGTCATATCCAAGGGACTTGTATCAATTAAGTTTGTCAACAGATTTCTTAAATTTAAAATTAACTTAACTTGAAAGTAGGATAATCGAATTGTGATGACTTATTCTAAATTAACTAAATAGAAAATAAAATAAAAACAATAATTAAATAAGATGTAGAAAATAGAGAGAAAGAATTAGGGGAATGACTTCACCACTAACGTCACACCACTAGTTAATTGTATTAATTTATTGGAGATATATCATATAACATGTAAATGAAATTAAACATGGCTACAAGCGTATATTAATTCAGCTAGAAAATAATATAATTTAATACTAAGCATGGACTATTTTCGATTGGTATAAAGCATCTACCTATCTACTTTACTCTAGGGTATAGCATGGTCTATCTTTTCTAGGCATAATCCATCAAATCTCTAACATTATATTCAGAAAACTACCATTGTGTAATCATCTCATTCTCAACTACAAGAACTGAATGAGTTGTGTTCAATCACAAGATTAAAATATCTAAGACAAGATAGAAAAATATTTGTAATTGAATTAAAACTCTAAAACCGATTCTTATTAAAAAGTCAATTAAAAATCCTAGGATTACACAATCATGCATGGTAAAAATTGTTCTCTAATAATTAAATACAATCAAACCAGTGTGCTAAGCTAGGGCTACATCACAACCCTAGCAAAGCATTTAGCCAAGCATGACTGGAGTGGAATTCTTCATGGTTGAGGAAGATATCTTCACCGCCATGGATTGATCTCTTCATTCTTCTGAGTGTTTCTCCTCTGATTACCGCCTCAAGCTCCTCTGTCTGATGATTCAATGTTGCAGAGGACTCCCTTTAAATAATAAAAAATCAGCCCTAAAGTTCCCTTTTTCATACAGAAGACATACATAGAAATTATGTCAAATAAGGACTCCAAAATTCGTTCAGACTTCCAGGCCAATTTTGACATGGTAAACAGTTGTTTTAGGGAATCCTCGTGAAATACAGAATTGTAGCTCTTTGAATTTCCTTTGAACTTGCGTGTGAATTTAGCGATTTTGACACTCGAAGAGAGATATACAGCCAGATTACCAAAATGGGTTCAAGTTACCAACTTTGGCGAAAGTTTCCTTTTTGGAGTAGTAGTTTTCCTTTTCTTCTTCTTTCCGTTCTCATCAACTTGTGGCTTCTTTTAGAATATTTTCTAAGTATAATTAAACTTGGATCTTCAACATTGCTTAGTCCCACGAAATGTCATCTTTTAAAGCTCAAAATCACTGGTCTTGACTGATTTTACAATTAAAGTCCTGAAATAAATAAAAACAATAAAACAATGTAAAATCACAAATAAACTATTATTAAGAGAATAAAACATGCAAGTAAAGGGCTAAAATGTGTAACATTCAGCTCCTAACACAGCCTCAAATTTACATATTGCTAGTTCCATAACAATAAAACTAAAGAAAATATATGCCCTTTTTATGGGAATCATGATTGCATTTAGCGTATGCAACAAGCCTTTTAAACCCCTAGGTTACCCCTAGTGGACGAGTGAAGTTTTGTGAGGGTTTCCAGAGATGATACCCACAAACATACAACATAATTCAATTATTCGGCAATCAACATATTCTCATATCATCACAATCAAGGGGAAAACTACACAAAAGTACTTTAAAAATTATCATCTGACTATACTCTTTTGTCCCTATTTTCATACTTCATCTAAATGTTTCCCACACACTTATATAACAAAAACAATAGCAGAATCAATCCCCAATGTTGTGGAATTTGTGAACTGGCAAATCACCTATGTTGTAATGTCTTTTCAATTGAAACCAACTTCTATAACTTCAATTTCTCAAGTTATTTTCTATTGCAAAATATTATTTATTTCTTTTATATATATTTATTTCTCTTATCCTTACCCCTAATTCTTCATGCGAACACTCTATGCATATGAGACATGAGCCCCGATTACTTTATAAAAGGGTTACGAAATAAATATTTTTATTTATTTATTTATTTATTTTTTGCTATAGCAATAACCTTTAAAGTTCACCAATTCATATCCATCCATAGTCATCAGGCTTCAACCAACAATACAAATACCCAAAGATAAAATTCTTTTTTTTTTTTTTTTTTTTTTTTCTGCCATAGTAATAACCTTCAAAATTGACCAATTCATATCCATCCATAGTCTTCAGAATTCAACCAACAATACAAATACCCATAGATAAAATTCTAGTGTGTAAGTGAAATCTATCAGGGACCAACAATTACTAAAACTCCTATCATACTAAATAGTGGAACCCACATAAAATAAAGTATGAAAATTAGAGATTCAAGACGATCTTAGAAAAGAATTTTAAAAAGTAAATAAGTGTCTTAATCCTCCGAACAATTCTCAAATACTTGAATTAAAGTCAATATGCCAAAGAAAAAGAATTAAATTTTTTTTTGTTTTTTAAAACAAACCCCAAACTTGGATTGGACAGTGTCCTCACTGGGCAAAAATCAAAAGCAAGAAAAATAATAACTAAAAAGAAAATAGATACAAATAATGAAAACACCTGATAGGATATCTGGAATTGAGGCGGCAGGGCATCGGGAATTTGGTGAGAGCTCCCAATTGCAACACTTGGTGGGCGAGGTTCCCAATTTCTAACAGGAAGCTGCTGTTGCGTCGCCAAGTGGGCGATAGTCGCTGTTGAGCTTGTTGGGAAACATGTAAGTTTTAAAAAAAATTCAAGGGATTTTCATTCATAAATCTTGATTTATCACATAGAGACAAATTTGATGCAAAAATAAAATATGATGTATCATTCAATTAATAGATTAAATACTTACATCAAGGTTTGAGTAAACCTTAGATCTCTCCTCTAAAGTGAATGTTCTCACTTATTGTAGATCCATTTGCAAGATGCCTTCTCCTTGGATCTCTATCTTCTTGGTAATGGTTTTGCCTTTAGGAATCACTCATAAGCCTCCATGAATGACCTTGGAAAACTAGGCTTGCGGGAGCCTCCATTAGATGAGAAAGCAAATCCTAAAATCTAGAGAGAGAAAAAATATATTTCTTTTTCTTTTCTTCCAAAAGTCTGCCCTAAAATATACATGAACCCATGTATATATAGGCAATATAAAAATCAGAAAAGGAAACAATAAATCATTCTCTATCTCTAATTCACATATCTCAAGTCTAATAGGATTCCAATATCAAGTTGGGCTATGAGAAAGAATCATATTGGGCTTATTATTTTCTTAGCTACAATGAATTAATAATCAGCTCGGTCTATGGACCCAATTAAATTAATTCATTAATTAATTTCTATTCCATTAAAAGAAATTAATTGAACTCTAACTAAATAATAAATAACCTCTAAGTCAATGTTGCACTTTGACCCCTCTATGCATAATTAGTTATCGGATAAATAAACCACCAATCCGACTACTTAATTAATATATTTATTTTGGTGCCATTGATTATTTCTAGCTTGATCACAATAAAACATTTGTTTGACAAAAATAATAATTTAAATAAATAAATATATAATAAATCATTTTGTCTAAAAACACACGAAGGCCTTCGAATTTACTTTGTGATCAACCATAATCAATACAAAATAAATACAAGTAGCAATGATGCAAATATTGAAAATATAACCCTCTAACTATTAATTACATAACTACCTAAAGTGTCGGTCTAAGGATCCCGAAGTATCCGCCGAACAAATCAAAGTAATTATTAATTAATAAAAGAGTCTATACTTTTCTCATGCTTAAGAGTACTTTTCATATGCTTAAGAGTCAAATGCCATGACAGTGATAGAGAGCAATTGCATACGACGGCTCTCGCAATATATCTCAACCAAACGTGGATCCAGTTCAAGTCTTAATTAATTATGAGTCCATCCATAATTACCGACTATGAACAATTTATGATTACTAGTTATATTCATGTATTGATCAACATCACGTACATATATAAATATCTCTTGTAATCAAGTGGACACTATCAATTCCATAATAAACCAAAACATAATACATTGAATTCACAAATTATATAAAACATAAATATTTCAAATACGTCAGGAACATATGTCACTTTAATCCAAACAGGAATTTTCTATGTCGGGGCATATGAATCCCAACATCTCCCATTTACCCTCATAGCCAATTCGGATTGCATCTAACTCCAATGTTATCCAGGTGATGATCAAAACTATTTATCATAACACCTTTGTTAATGGATCGACAAAGTTGTGTTCCAACGTAATGTTATAGCCACGAGTACATTTTCTTGCCGGACAATATCATGTAGGATATGATATTTTCCTCTCGGTGTACCTTATTCTTCTATAGAACCTTGGGTCATTGGTTTGGACTACTTCTGCATTATTATCGCAATATAGCTCGATAGGCAGGCTAGTATGCTCCACAACCTCTAAATTAGAGAGATCAAACCAAAAAGCTTCCTTTGCTGCCTTTAAGGCTGCAATGGACTCCACCTTCAGGTTTGAGTCAGCAGTTCAAATCTACTTAACAATCCACTAACTGATTTCCCTTCCATTGAAAGAACATACACTAAGTCATGAACCTTATAATATCTACAACTGATTTATAATCAAAACTAGCATTCCTGACTGGAACCATATCACCACATCCATAAATGAGTATGAGATCATTGCTTCTCCTAAGGTACTTAATGATATTTTTCACAATAGACCAGATATCAAGTTCGGGATTAGACTGATATCTACTGACTATCCTTACAATGTAGCGGATGTCCTGTTTGGTATAGACCATGGCATCTTTGAGACTCCCATATGCCGAAACATATTGTTCCAGTCTCATTTGCTCAATCTCCTCCGCTAGTCTTGGAAACCTACTTACTAGAGAGAACAATCCATGTTTATAAAGCAATAACTCATTCTTTGAGTTTTGCATACCAAACCTGGTCAAAACTTTATCAATGTAGGATTATTAAGATAAGCTTATTTTCTTATTAACCTGATCTTGCAAAAACTTGATCATAGGAATATAGCTTACATCTTAAAAATCCTTCATTCCAAAGTAATTGAACAACTACTTTTTTAATGATGACAAAAAATCCACTTCATTCTAAATGAGTAGGATGTCATCAATGTATATAGAATTAGAAAAATAATGACATTACCCTATACACACATGGTTCATTCACTAAGAAATCTTCTGGTGTTCTCTTGTAGATTAACTTTTCTTCCATAGGTATCACCCTACTAGAAAGTTCTACAAGATCCCAGATTTAATTAGAATACATAGATTCCAACACTGATTTCAAAGCAACTTGCCAAAACGATCTATATCCATATCGGTTCAAGCTTCCGTTTAGCTTACTGGGTCTAACTCATGTTTAACAGGAATGTCCATAAAGGTCTCACCTAAAAACATGATTCTGTCAGATTGGATGATAATCCTCCCACTACAACAATGTACTGATGCAGGAATTTGTGTACTTGATGATGCTGACGCATCAATAGGGAATTCATATATTATTTTTAATTTTTATAATAAGTGTGTTCATATTGTGGTACAACTGGTACTAATACCATATTCTCTAACATTATACTATTAGCTATATAATTCATAATATGATCCTCCTATAGATAAATAGTGAGTGTAAATAATCAAATTTTATCATTGAGATCATAAAATAATCCATCCTAGTGCCTTTAGAGTAGCTATCAAATCTATCATGCATATGATCTGTTTCCAACTTACTTATCCATATCAAGCGCACATGTGTAAGACTACCCTATATGTGCATGTTATTCAAACTAAGATTTGGTTAAAAACATAGCTCAAAAGATATCCTTGAGATAGACTAAGATGGAATGCAGTTCATAATGTGCATCGATATCATTAAAGCTAAACTCTAAAATGAAAGAGATAATGTAGCATATTGATGAGCGTTGAAAAGTACACTTTTAAACCCCTTAAACTTGAGTATTCTAGGACCTTTATCTATCTTATTTTCCTGTTTTAGACTAATTTTGTATTATTTTCCTTTTTAGGTCAATAAAGCTAAAATGGGTTAAAAATGGTTTCTTAAGGCCTTTTTGGAGTGAAATTAAGTCTTGGTGAAAATCCGAAGCAAAAGGAGGCTGATTTGGAGTAAAAAGAGGCTGATGCTAAAAAGCTGCCAAGTGAGATCGATCAGAAAAGTGAGATCGATCAAAGTTGGATCGATCGAAAATTAAAGTTGGATCGATCGAACTTTTGCTGAAAATTGAATCGATCGAACATTGCTGGCAGTGAGCTGTCTTATTCCATGTGCGCCCAAAAGTCCACTTATCACATAGTACGGGATTAGATATTTTTGGGGCTATATTCCTAACTTAGTGACTAAGAAAAGGACCTTCTATATAAAGGGAAATGACCCATTTGTAAAGGAGCTTTTGATCTTTTTATTTTTTACATTAAATTTTTATTTCTCTCTCTAGCAAAGTTAGAGATTATGGTTAGAAGAAAAGAAGGAAGTGGAGGCACATCTTAAGATCCATCTCTAGACCACTTTCTCCCTCCATCTCTAGAGCTTCAAAGAAGAAGAAGAAGAAGAGGAAGAAGAAGATGGAGCCATATTTGGAGCTTAATTTCATGACCACATCTACCTCCTCCATGATTGGCTAGATCTACACTTAGGCCTTGGATGAGCCCTAAGTCTTGTGTAATTTAAACCCTTGTATTTCTATTTTTGGGGATATATATATATATATATATTGTTGTGATTAGTGTTCTAGCCTTGTGAATTTAATGAATCTTAGTATATTTCTATGATTTCTATGGTTTAATTCTTCCTATTAATTCTCTAGTTTATTTACATGTCTATGTGTGATTAAATTAGGAATTATTTCTTACATGATTCATATGGATTAATTCTTTCTATTGATTCTTTATTTGATTACATGTTGTCTTATGTGTGATTATTTGGGAATTAATCTCTACACTAGATTCTCTATGTTGGTTGCATGTCTATGTGTGATTAATTAAGGATTTAGTGATGACTAAGCATGGTTTTTCATTGAATGGGTTTGTCAATTAATTTGATAGTTTATACTTATGCTTAATGGGTTGTTCTACAATTTAATTCATGCTTGTAGGTAGGTAGATAATCTATGCTTGCTTAGATATTCCATGGCTTATTATTGCAAATTCCATGATTTTCTAGATTGATGTGTGCTACAATTATTGCTACTTAGATAGGTTATGCTTAAAATTGATGGGTTGTGCTACACTTAGTTTAAGTAGACAATTCATACATAAATTAGATGGTTCATGCTTAATATTGCAATTGGTAGTGGCATTTTGTTCACAACAATGTATTCCCCATTAATGGAAAGTAAGTGGTTAATTACATGAGCTTAGTGGTGATTCCAACACCCTAAGTCCTCTTTTCTCATCTCTTAAATCCCTATCTCTAATTAGTTTTATTTCACTTTCATTTTAATTAATTGTTTTTTAGTTTAATCAACCAATCTCTATCTTTTGCAATCTTGTGATACGCTAGAGTTGAAGTTAAATTCCAACACGTATAATCCCTTGGGACGATCCCTACTCACTCTTGCTACTATAGTAGAAGTGTTGGTAGTGGTTTTTATAAATTTAAACTTGACCCAAAAGGCTTTTCTTGAACCGCACATTCACTACATTATTTTTGGCGTATATCAAGCGGCCTCGTCACATATCAAATCATAAATCTAACTATGTTAAGAAGAATTATGTTATTTCTATTTGACACCTCAATTCATTGAGCGTCAATTGCAGAAAATTGGTACACAACACCCTCATTGACCATATAGTCTTTGCACTATCCCGAGAAATACTCATATCCACGATCAAATCGAAGTGTTTAGATAAGTTTACCTAATCTGTGCTCCACATCAGTCTTGACACTTTCGGAATATACCAAAAGTTTAAGACTTGTGTCGCATCAGATAAATTCATCCAAAACGTGAATAATCTTGCTTGGATGTTCATAAAACCACATGTGTCAGTGTGTACCGACTCCAATTGTTCTTTATGTCTATTTCATTTGGCTGATTAAGCCCTTATGGTTTTCTATCCTTTAATACAAGATTCACAAATTGGTTTAGGCTCCCCTACCTCATTAGGTTATAAACCTTCTTTGACCAATCTTTGAATCTCATTTTGACTGATTACAACCCAAAAATAGACACTAAAAATACAATGAGTCCGGAATAACAAATTTTCTCTTAACATTCAATCTAGAAGATGCAACATTAGTTATTACATCCTGCAAATATTAAGAGCTTGTGGTTATAGTATATCAACCATCTTTCAATGCACCAAAAACAATCGCACTTATATACAATTTTATAAAACCAGTTTTACAAAACAACAACATAGTTTTTATAAACCAAAAGTGAAACAAGAATGAGATTGCGTCTAACATCTGTACATAAAGATAGTTCTCTAATACTAATATCCTCATACTCTCTAATTTCAGATGTACTACTCCCACTGACTTAGCTACAACCTTAGCATCAAGTCAAAAGACAAATATATATACATATCATCAAGGCTTCTGGATTCCTGAAATCCTTGCAACGAATTGCAAACATGTTTAGTGGCTCCAGAATCTATCCATCAGGAATTAATAGATGCAACCACATAATAATGCTCAATGATTAAATATACATTTTCCTATGCCACGTCATTGCTTAGACAGTTTGTCCTTTAGTGTCTTAGTTAGCTACAAAAGAAACAGTTTCCTTCGCCCTCAACATACACTGCCTTGTTGCCTTTAACCTTTTGGATACCCATGTTTTGTATTAGCCTAGTCCTATTATCATCCTTCTTCTTTCCTTTGCCCTTCCACTTGGGCCTAGAAGAAGATGGTATAGACTAGGTTAGATTGATAGGAACGCCCATACTTTTGATTATCCCTTTTTTCTGTTACCAATTTCATAAGAATATCAGCGAGTGTGAACTTAAACTGATTCCTTATTTAGTTCACTCTAAAAGAGCTGAACGAGTTTGATAACAAGGCGATAATCATGTCAACTTGAAACTTACCACCTAAGTCAGCCTTATTGACCTCCAGATAATTTTTTTTTAAAAATAATAAACAATCATTTTCAAAATACAATCTTTTACTAGAGTTCCTTAAGTTATCTCAATGGTATTCAAGTCTGACACAGTACTAAGGCATACACTCTATCTAATCTCACCAAAACATTTCATTGACATTTAACATGATGCTTGAAGAAAATAAAATAATGTAAATGTTAACTTTGGAGCGTATTCGAGATAAACTCTAGAATATTGCACCAAGTCATATCATTTACCTTATTTCACTTATTAAAAATATTAATGTTCTCTTGGGTATCTTAAAGTAAAAAGATTAGGTTTAGGAGTATAAAATACATTTTGTACCCTTACGTTGTGAATAAAATATCTAAGTTCATTTTCCAGTCAATATAAATGAGGTCCAAATACATTGAATATATTAGCAAGCAGATAAAAATGATTAGACATAAAAAATATGAAAATAAATGCATTTATACAATATGCAAGCTGAATTATTAATACTATCATGCATATTTAAAATTAAAATGAGTTTGTCAACCAAATAGTAAAGATTTCATTATCACTATTGGTAAACATCGCTTTTAATTAATGTGGGTCCCTTAACTTCGTAGCATAATAAATCACATAAGCAATACGTCAATAACTTATCATGATTGAGGAGTTCATTATTACTATTGTTGAGATTCATTTGCTATTAAGTGAGCACTTCCATTAAAATAATAATATGTGGGTCCCTAAACCACTGCACGAAAAATCGGATAACCAATACACCAATAACTTATTCGGTTGGCGAAGTTCATTATTGCTATTGGCGGACAAATCCCATCATTTCCATATCTCTTAAGACAATGCCTTGTCTATCTATATGAACTGATTCCCGATTATGTTTAGCCTTTCTAAAATCACCTAGTGTCGACCACTCCGTTGGGGAGCTAACACTATTGATTTTAGATTAAGTGTATAACGTTATTAATGCTCCAACGAAAAATAAAACATTAAATATCTTATCATTATAATTTAGACTCTTTAAATCATACGTAGGGCCTTATTTTTAAAGATCTAATTACAATGAATATTTAATATTTTTATTTTCATGAGACAACCATTCTTGTAATATTAAGACTCTTCAAATCATGTGTAAGGCCTTATTTTTGAATATCTAATTACAATGGTTATAATAACGAAGGCCGTGGGGTAATGTTTAAAAATCCCCGCTCCCACTCAATTTTTAATTATTTATAATTAGGGTTTTTCATTTATTCATTTACATGATATGATGCATGCAAAACGTCTTGATTTTAATCCAATTAAATTTAGAAAATATTTGGACTTTAAATGATTCACTAATATTTAATTTGAGGCACACGTTAAAAAAAATTTACAAAAATAATTTTTCGTTTCCCAATAAGTGCCCTCTAATTAATTAGTAATCAAAACCAATTAATTTTCATAATTTAATTAATATAAATCAAGTCATTTAAATAAATATCATGGATCTAATGCATGAATACTAATTAATTAACAATTATCTATTCCATGCATTTCATACATCACATAAATAAATAAATGACAGAAAACAAATAAATGAAATGGCCAATGGATTTAGCTTTTAACATTAAAAACTAAATAAATACTAAGTGCTATTATTATTGTACCCCATTAAACTCCCACTATCTTTAAATAATGGAGAATAATATTAAAATCCACTTTGGGGCAATAATTTACTCTTTAATGAGTAAAAACAGTACAAAATAATTATAAAATCTATTCTGGAGGTCCACCGCTATATCTACGCACCAGCAGGAGCCAAGAAACAAGACCCAACAGCCTCCACGCGCACCCAAGTGCCCACCATACGCGCCCACGCGCCTCACGTGCTTGCAGGAGCTTGTGCAAGGTGGCAGTGCATGGGACGCGCCGCCACGCGCATGATGCGCTGGCTCTTGATGGCTAGTGTCCTTCACGCGCCTTGTGATTGGTGGCGCTTGGTGCGATCTGTATGTGCGCCAAACTTAATCCTTTCCAGCGCTGACCATTGATCTAAGTGCCATACATTGATAAGCGCTGAATACTGTATATTCAAGCGCCCTAAATTACATTAACAAAGTCCATTAATTGATTATTTTATGTAGATTAACTCCATTTGCATGTTTTTGTGCATTTTTAGGTTAAAGTGCAAAAAGGAAGCAAAAATGATGCCTTGTGGAATTTTGAACAAAAAGGGTGCCAATTCTGAATTTCTGGCAGCAGTAGAACCTGACTTTTGTTGCCATTTTCGACCTAGCAAACTCAAGAACTGGACTTCCATAATAACATAAAATATTTAGAGCTCTGAATCAGCTTTCCAAATCTTCAAGCGGTTTGTCATTCGGAGTTCGGAGCAGAGACTTATGATCTTCTTAACAGAGGTGCGCAGAACTGCCTGCAGCACTGAAGTACTGCCTTTCTCCCCATTTTCGACCAACCAGACTTGAGAATTGGGTCTTCATCAAAACATGAAGTTTTTAAAGCACTGAATCAGTTCTCCAAATCTTCAAACAGATCATCATTCGGAGTTCGGGTCACAAAGTTATAGCAGTTTTACCAAAGTAGGTCAGTGCTGAGCAAGAAGAGCATGTTGCACATTACACTAATTTAGAGTGCTCGAGACCACTCTTCGAGTGCTCAAAAATCAGGCAGATTGCACTCGGAAATGGCTCAATTTCAGCCACTTGCACATTGGTTTTGTCAATGCCATCTTCCTTCTTTATGAAGTGGTTGGAGGTGTTCCTTGGAGGAGAGAGAGCCTTGACTTGAGCTTGATAAGAGAGAGGAAGGACCACACAAAAGGATTATCCTTGAATTTTTACAAGATAGAGGAGAGAGAAGAGAGCAAGAAAGGTGTGTTCTTGGAGCTAGAAGAGGGGAGCTCGAAAATGGAGGTCAAGGCTTTGCTTCCTCCTTCATCTAGTGCATCAATGGGTAGCTAAACCTCCATCTAGGGAGGTGATGAAGCTCTACCTTGTAAGCATGTCTAGTTTTTGATTTATTTTGGGGAATGAAATGTATATTTGGCTAGTTCCATGGTCTAGAGCATGTTACAAATTGTAATGAAGATTTTGAATGTTTGAATGACTATGTTGATTTACATACTCTTGTCTTAGATTATTTAATCTCATAGTTGTATGGCTTATAGTTTCATAGTGACAATGGAACTAAGATTATGGAACGGTTTTAATGGCATGGTTTTGAGTAGTTTGTTAATCCATAGCTTAAGAATTTCTTTTGATGAGTTAATCTTGTGACTTGATATCATGTGCTTCCACCAATTGATTAATTGTTTGACAATCTCTAGCTTAGTGAGCATGTCTAGGGTTGCATCTTAGTTTAGGTAACTCAACCATGTGAAGCTTTGATAGGTTGTGGTTACTCTTTAATTAATTGAATTTCTTGAAGATATTATAGTAGTCATGTATTATTATATATCAAGGTCATTTCTACATTAATTCCCCAAATCAATCATATAATTAGCTTGTGTAGAGGTTTGGAGTGGATTCACTTCCCTAGACTTCCTTCTCTAAATCTTCTCTTTTAATCTCCTTCAATTTATTGTTTTATGCATTCTGAATTTGTAGTTTAGTGACAAACAAAACAAACCCTCTATGAACACCCCTTATCACTCTAAAATGACTCTAGACACTTAGGTTGCCATAGATTAGCGCAGTCCCAGTGGTTCGATTTACCCGACCAATAGCCCTATTTTACAATGATTCGTGCTATTGCGAAGGTTGATATATAGTTAATCAACCGATCAATTTTTGGCGCCGTTGCCAGGGATTTGCATACGGTTTAGCGACCAAAGTTCTAGGGTTAATTTTAGTTTGATTGTTAATATCGTGTTTTGTGAATATTCCTTGTGTGTTTTAATCATCTTTAAGTTGTAAGTGAGATCCTAGGGACTCGAAGCTCGCCGTGGGAATGCTAGCAAATTGTGAGTCTAGAGGACCCCAGGTAAGTCTCTTGACTTCTAGTTTCAACTTGTAGATACAATACATGTGTTAATTTTAGAAGTAGTTAATTTAGTTATGAAGCCCTTGTAGAGGCTATTATCTTGTTTAATTTCGTGTACAAGCATCGGTCCTTGTCGTGGCCATTTATTTTTTGTCTTGATAATTGAGGAAAAAGGGAACATCGTATGTGGAGTTGATGATAAAGATTTGTTGTGATGATGTTGTTGTGAATTGTTGATGTTTGGCCGTAGGTCACTCTCTCTACCCACACTTGACTCGCCTATTGATATAAATTCACTTGAAAGAACTCTTAGACGGAACCTTAGGGAACCCACTCTTACAAGGGATCTTGAAACTGAAATCAATACAATGGGGGATAACGTAGGAAATCCGGGGAATGAAAGGGCTGAAATTTCTAATGTAGGACCAATGACTCTTAGAGATCATTTCATTCCTACCACCTATGCTTCTCCTTCTTGCATAGTAATGCCGAACATCGATGCAACTCAATATGCGATCAAATCAAGCACCATCCAAATGCTTCCATCATTTCATGGCTTTGATACTCAAGATCCATATAAGCATCTTGATGAGTTCCTTGAAATCTGTTCGACCATCCGGTTGAGAGGTTTTCCGGACAATGCACTTCATCTCCATCTTTTCCCATTCTCCCTAAAGGATAGGGCAAAATATTGGTTGAACTCCCTCGCTCCCAATTCCATTACTTCTTGGGCTCAATTGCAACAAGAATTCCTTAAGAAGTATTATCCGGTGAGTAAAACCAACCAAATGAGGCGTTCCATTCTAAGTTTTTCTCAAGTAGATGGAGAACAACTCCATGAGACTTGGGAAAGGCTACAAGATCTTCTTCGAAAATGTCCTCATCATTTGATCCCAAAATGGCAATTAGTGCAAGCTTTCTATGCCTGCTTGACCGAAACCCATAGATTTATGGTTGATTCTTCTTATGGTGGGATGTTCATGTCCAAGAATGCAGATGAGGCTTGGACCCTACTTGAGAATTTAAGCGAAAATTCACTTCAACATAATTCTCGTAGGGCTCCGACAGCAACCATTGCAAAGAACACCAACCCTTGTCAACCAAAATCAATAAGGGAGGAATCATCTCAAGTGGATGCCATCGCTCATAAATTCTACCAATTGATGGTACCACATCTTCCTCCTTCATTGTCTCAAAATTTGGCAAGTTTAGTTTGTGCTTCATGTACTAGTCCATTCCATCTCTCGGAAGATTGCCCCACACCGGAGCAATTTCCCAATCCCAACCAAGAGCAAGCTAATGCCATGTTCTCGCAGCCCGGGAACAATCCATATTCCAACACCTACAATCCGGGTTGGCGAGATCATCCGAATTTCTCGTAGCGGCAACAAGCCCCACAAAATTCCCAATTCCAAAACCAAGGGCGGCAAAATCAGCCCTCTTCTCAATATCAAGGTAGACCTTTCCAAGCCTCTTCAAGCTACCGTCCTCCTTACAATCCAAATGTCTCCAATCAACCTCCTGTGTGTCCAACTGACGAGATAGTAGCTGCAAACAAGCAAATGATGGAATCATTAAATAAGCAAATAATGGATGCCAACAAGCAACTCTTGACATCCTTGCAGCCTACTCTCCAAATGGTTCACTCTCATACTCAATCCATAGCTAATCTCGAAAATCAAGTGGGCCAAATAGCTAACTCGGTGAATCAATTGCTTCAAAAGGACAAGGGCAAGCTTCCCTCTCAACCTTTTGGAAATCCTAGAGGAATGCATGTGATTGATGAAACCCCTCCTCCGAGTGGGCCGACTCATGAACAAGTTCAAGCTATCACCACCCTTCGGAGTGGTAGAGTGGTTGACAACAAGGTTGATGGAGACACAAGTGAGAAAAACCCTCCTTTGAAAAATCCAAATTCAAGCTCTTCTAATCCAAATTCTTGTCCAAATACCATTCACGGAAATCCCACACATGTCACCCCAAATGTGGAAACTACTTATGAGCCAAAAGCTCCGTTTCCTCAACGTCTTCAAGAGTCGACACATTTTGGGAACAAGAATTGTAAAATTCAAGACATGTGGGAAGTTTTCAAGCAAGTGAAGATTAACTTGCCCCTCTTGGATGCTATCAAGCAAATCCCTCCCTATGCAAAATTTCTCAAAGATTTGTGCACTCAAAAGCGCACTTCTAAAAATCATTTGCCAAAAAAAGTGAGGTTGACTGAAAATGTTAGTGCTATCATTCATCACAGCACTCCTCCGAAGTATAAGGATCCGGGTGCCCCCACAATCTCTTGCGTCATTGGTGACAGCAAAATCGAGAGGGCCCTCCTTGACTTAGGAGCTAGTGTGAATTTAATTCCATATTCAGTCTACCTACAACTTGGTTTGGGAGATCTTAAGCCGACTTCCGTGGTTTTGCAACTTGCCGATAGATCAGTCAAGCATCCACGAGGTATTCTCGAGGACGTTATCATCAAAGTGGACAAATTCTACTTCCCGGTAGATTTTGTGGTTCTTGATACGGAACCGGTCCATGACCCAAAAAAGCACATTCCCGTGATCCTTGGTAGGCCATTTTTAGCCACGGCTAATGCATTAATTAATTACCGAACCGGGGTGATGGACATTGCTTTTGGAAACATGCAAGTCAAACTCCACGTATTTCATGCAACTCAACATCCCTCCAATGAGGATGATTGTTTTCTTATGGATGTCATTGATGAAGTGGTCGAAGAATCTCTCCCCTTCATTCTAAGCAAAGATCCTCTTGAAACTTGCATGTCCCATTTTGACTTCTCAAACTTTGATGTTGATCAAGCCATTCAAGAAGTCAATTCCTTGCTTGATATTAATGCTATCATGGATGTACCTCCTTGGAAAATTCCAAAAGAACCACTTCCCCAACTTTCCACCACTCCTCCGGTCCCATCATTGTTATCTCCGCCACAACTTGAGCTTAAGCCGCTCCCGGCCCATCTCAAGTATGTGTTCCTTGGTCCAAAGCAAACCCTTCCGGTCATTATTGCCTCGGACCTTCAAAAAGACCAAGAGACCAACCTTTTAGCAGTGCTCCAAGAGCATAAGGAAGCTATTGGTTGGACAGTGGCAGATTTGAAAGGAATTGACCCCTCCATTTGTATGCACCACATTCATATGGAGGATGACGCAAAGCCTACTAGAGAGGTCCAGCACCGGTTAAATCCAAATATGAAGGAAGTGGTCATGAAAAAGGTAATCAAATTGCTAGATGCGGGAATCATCTACCCTATCTCTGATAGCAAGTGGGTGAGCCCCACACAAGTTGTCCCCAAGAAATCTGGTCTCACCGTTGTTGAAAATTCAGCGGGTGAGCTCGTGCCACAACGAACCACCACCGGGTGGCGTGTGTGCATTGACTACCGGAAACTCAATTCATCAACTAGGAAGGATCATTTCCCACTCCCATTTATTGATCAAATCCTAGAAAGGTTAGCCGGCCAAAGCTTCTATTGTTTTCTTGATGGTTATTCCGGCTATAACCAAGTGGCAATCACCCCCCAAGATCAAGAGAAAACAACATTCACATGTCCCTTTGGTACTTTTGCCTATCGACGCATGCCTTTTGGTCTATGCAATGCGCCGGCAATGTTCTAAAGGTGCATGATGTCCATATTCTCCGATATGGTTGAAAAGTTCTTGGAAGTTTTCATGGACGATTTTTCCGTATTTGGCTCCTCCTTTGACTCGTGTCTCATTCTAAGTTGGGAGAAAAGCCACTTCATGGTCCAAGAAGGCATTGTTTTAGGACATGTCATTTCTAAGCGGGGAATCGAGGTAGACAAGGAAAAAGTTGAGTTAATCTCTAATCTTCCTCCTCCGAATTCAATCCGTCAAATTCGTTCTTTTCTTGGCCATGCCGGATTCTATCGTTGCTTCATCAAAGATTTTAGCAAAATCTCACGGCCCTTGTGTAATCTCTTAGCCAAGGATGTTCCGTTCAATTTTGATGGCACTTGCATGGAAGCTTTCATCAAACTTCGCACTCTCCTCTCATCCGCCCCAATCATGAAACCCCCTAATTGGTCTCTTCCCTTTGAGATTATGTGTGATGCATCCGACTATGCATTAGGGGCGATTTTGGGCCAACGTGTGGATAAACTTCCGCATGTCATTTATTATGCTAGCAAAACTCTCTGTAATGCCCAATTGAACTACACCACCACTGAAAAAGAATTGCTAGCTGTGGTGTACGCCTTGGATAAATTTCGCTCTTATCTTCTTGGCTCCAAAGTCATCGTCTTTTCGGATCATGCCGCTCTTAGGCATTTGTTAGCGAAAAAAGAGACAAACCCCGTTTAATTCGATGGATCCTCTTACTTCAAGAGTTTGACATTGAAATCCGGGACAAAAAAGGGACCGACAATGTTGTCGCCGATCATCTCTCTCGCTTACTTATTGAGAAATCTTCAGAATTCGCAGCCATCCGTGATTCCTTTCCGGATGAGCAACTTCTTCAAGTTTCACATTCTACTCTTCCATGGTTTGCGGATATTGTCAATTATCTTGCGGTTGGCAAAATTCCAGCTCATTGGTCCAAACAAGAGAGGGACCGGTTTTTCTCCCAAGTCAAGCATTTCTTTTGGGAAGATCCGGAACTATTCAAGTATTGCCCGGACCAAATCATTCGGCGACGTATTCCTGAAACCGAGGTCACAAGCATTCTAAATTTTTGCCATACTCTTACTTGAGGAGGCCATTTTAGTGCCAAAAAGACCGCTAACAAAGTTCTTCAAAGCGGATTCTTTTGGCCTACCTTGTTTCGGGATGCATACAATTTTTGCAAATCGTGTGAACGATGTCAAAAACTTGGATCCATGTCCCGAAGAGACATGATGCCCCTCACCAACATTTTAATTGTTGAAATTTTTGATGTGTGGGGGATTGACTTCATGGGACCATTTCCATCTTCTTATGGCTATGAGTACATCCTTGTAGCGGTGGATTATGTGTCTAAATGGGTTGAAGCCGAGGCTACCAAAACTGATGATCATAAAGTCGTGATCCATTTCATTCAGTATCACATCTTTAGTTGTTTTGGTACGCCCCGAGCAATCATTAGTGATGGCGGATCTCATTTCCGAAATCGTTATCTAAAATCCGTCCTTGCTAAGTATTCCGTCATTCATAAGGTTGCTACACCTTACCACCCTCAAACGAGTGGTCAAGTAGAGATTTCTAACCGGGAGATTAAGCACATTTTGGAAAAAACGGTTAGACCAGACCGCAAAGATTGGTCATTAAGGCTAAACGATGCGCTTTGGGCTTACTGGACAGCTTATAAGACACCCATTGGCATGTCACCATATCGACTTGTCTTTGGCAAAGCATGTCATCTCCCAGTAGAATTAGAGCACCGTGCTTATTGGGCCATAAAAAGGTTCAATTTAGATCTCAAACAAGCCGGCTCTAATCGGGCGTTGCAATTAAATGAACTTGAGGAATTGCGTAATGACACGTATGAAAGCGCAAAAATCTACAAGGCAAAGACTAAAGCTTTCCATGACAAACACATCGTCAAGAAGTCTTTTGCCCCCGGACAAAAGGTTTGGCTTTTCAATTCCCGCTTGAAACTCTTTCCCGGTAAACTCCGGTCAAGATGGGATGGTCCATACATTGTCACTACCGTCTTTCCTCATGGAGCAATCGAACTTCGTGATCCTGCAAGTGGATCACTCTTCAAGGTAAATGGCCAACGGCTTAAGCCTTGCATTGACGGCACAATCCTAACCCGAAAAGTTGAGGAAGTCCTCTTGACGGATCCAATTTATGAGGATTAGTGCCTGCTCTAGCTTTGTCTAGCTATCGACATTAAATTTAGCAACTCAAGGGAAGCAATTCTTTCAATTTCCAAGCTTCCTTCTCTTTAAAATTGCTCGTGCCTTGCAAATTTTCTGGGAAACGGTTTAGAAAAGCCAAAAATTTGATTTTTCTTAGACCTTCTCAACTCTAATTTTTATTCCCGGAAGTCTCCATCGCTTTCTAGCAATTTCATTAGATTTTTCAAATGCGACTCATGTGCATATTTTCTCATTTTTAATGAAAAGTTTGAAAATTTTCTCAAAATTCTTCATGCAATTGAGATGATTAAAAAGTTGAAAAATTGTAAGGTTTCAAAACAAAACATTCAAAATTTCCCATACATTGGAATGGAATGAATTTGCAAGTTTAAAATTTTCTCCAGAAATTTCATTCATGCATTGTGTGATGTTGCAAAGGTTTGAAAATTTTCTTACATCCACCCATGCTTTGTGTGATGTTCTGAAAGTTGGCAATTTTTCCATGCATTAGAAAATTGCAAAAAGTTTCAAAAATCTTAAATTCTTTCATGCATTAGAGAGTAGTTGCAAGATTTAAAATAATAATAATAAAAAAATAATAAAAATAAATAAATAAATAATCAATAATCAAATCTATATATATATACATATTTTTATCATAATCATAATCATAATGCATGCAGCTTTGATGCCAACATGATGCACAGTTTATTCATGCATGCAAAGGAACTTGCATTGTATTAAGTTCAGGTTCAACAACTTGCATTGCATGAAATGGTCAAGAAATGTTAGAGTTCAGGTTCACATGTTGCATTAAGGCATCATTGCATTGCATTCATGCATTGCTTTAATCCTCATGCAAGCTTTGAGTGCTCCAGTTTTCCTCCTAAGCTTCATTCATCCGAACTCCTCCTTCCCAACACTCAAGCCCACTGCATGCTGAGCTTGATCGATCTTCAAATGCCCTCATAAAGCTCGCACTCAAATGCACTCATCAGTTGAGCTGTCCAGGCTTCGAGCACTCGAAGTTGAACTTCGAGTGCTCGAACTTCTCTCACCCAAAGACCCCAACTCTCTGCCTTACTCTCGAGCAAACCCAACCCCATTCCGAGTGCCCAAGCTTCTTAACCCAACTCACTGCCCAGATTTCGAGCACTCGAAGACCAAGCTTTGAGTGCTCGAACTCCATCTCAACATACAAACCAAACCAACCCCAACTTCTCTCTCATCAACCCACCATACAACCCATCACCTTCCCAAACCATCATTCCCTCAACCTGCAAACCACCAACTCCCACGCCCTGCATGCATGCATGCAAGCCCCATGCATGCATGCACCTCCATCTTCTTCTTTCTCTCACCACACAACCAATCTTCCCTCTCCTCCACAAACCCACCGTCACCTTCATTCACCCCATGCCCACCATGCTTTCACCACCCTCACCATGCACACCACTACACAACACTCCACCCTCGGCACACCACCATGCACCCACAACTAACCAAACCAACCTCATCCATGCAAGCTCACACTCGGCAACTCATCCATCTCTTCCAAACCCACCACCTCACAACCATCTCATCAACCACTCAACTCAACCCCTATCAACACCCCTCTCTATCATCCCTCAACCCCATCAACCATCTCGGTTATCTCTCTCACTAGCCAACTCCAACACCATACCACCCTCATTTCCCTCCTCATGCATGCACCAATCTTCACTTCCCTCTCATCCCACCATGCAACCCCACACCCTGCATGCACCTTCAATCCTCAACCTTCTCTCTCTCTCTTATCACTCTCGGCCACCTCAACTCCAACCCACCAACCTCTCACCATGCATGCCCTCAAGCACACCTCCATGCATGCACACCATGCAAGCCACCACCATCCCTAATCAACTCTCTCTCATTCCACAACCCACCATCACCAATCTACACCCCTCCAACCTTTCCCTCACTCACTGCCAAGACTTCGAGCACTCGAAGTCCCATTTCGAGTGCTCGAAGTGTGGAGCACAATACACCATCCTCACAACCGAGCCCACTGCCCCAATTTCGAGCACTCGAAGACACCCTTCGAGTGCTCGAACCAAGCTTCCCTCTCTCTTTTAAAACCAAGCCTCTCTCACTCACCCTTCTCGGCTCTAACACACCCATCTCACACCCTTCCCTCATCTTCTTCATCCCTCCATCAACCCACTCTCAATGCAACCCATAAACCATGCACACTGAAGCAACCTATAAACCCATAAACCCATGCACACCCATGCATGCCCTCAACCTCTTCTTGCCTTCTTTCTTGCTCTCGGATACACTAAAATTCAGGTCTGTGTCCTCGTCATTTGTTTTTCTTTTCCTTTGTTCATTCATGGTGTTTTACAAGGAGCATGGGCTTGTAATGTTGGAGTTTGGTTCTGTGTTGCTTGTTGTTGCTGTTGCTTTATGCTAGAGCCTTGTTTGTGCACAAAATTTTTGGGCTTCATCATCCACCCCACTCATTTTCACCTTCTCCTTTTTGTGGTGCACGCCAGGTGTTCGTTGAAATTCCTCAACCAAGTCCACCTCTCTAAATGTCTCATGCCGGTCCTTCTCGCCCACCTAGACCCTCTGCGGGTGCCCGTGCTGTCAATCGTGAGTGACCACGTGATCCTTGGGATCGCAAACAACTCAACTACGAGCTTTCTTTTCCGCTCACGGATGCCTTTGATATTCTACCCACAACTTCGTGGGCTGTAGCTGAATTGACTAACCGGCGTCTGCAGCATATTTGCGCGCCCCTTGCCAGGGTTGCCTACCCCCGTGTAGTGCGCCTCTTCTACCAGAATCTCCAATGCCCTGAAGAGCCACCCATTTCTCTCACTACATCCATTGATGGCACCACCTATGCTTTCACTATGACTGACATCATTCAGGTTTCTGGTTGCCCCATTAAGTGCCCCGATGACATGTCAATCGTGAGAATCTCCCTTTATATGAGGAGCCGAATACATTAACTGTAGAGCAGATTGCCGCTGCCATTTGCAATGTTGACGATCCTAATAGGCCGTCGTCTTTTATCCGCAAAACCAATCTTCCGGAACGCCTCTGGTTCATTGACACTGTCTTCAAGCACAATGTCTGCCCTTTGGTGCATAGCACCGAGCGTAAGGGCCTCCTTTTGCAAGCCTTATATGCCATGAACCAAGGCCAATGGTTCTCTATCCCATAGCTCATTTGGACCACATTTATGAAGTTTTGGCATGACGCTCATAATGCACGGGTTCCGCGAGTTGAAAATCGGAAATTGCCTTTGCCGTTTTTCATCACTCGACTCCTTCAGCACAAGGGTTTCGTTGTTCTTCCCCATGAACCAAAAGGCGAAAAGATTAAAATTTTTACCAAGCGCCGGTGGATCAATGTTCTTAGCCATTCTAGTACCCCTCAGCCTGCTGCCCCCCTGTTCATCCAAGCTCCACCTTCTCCTCCTTCTGAGGATGCTTCCACCGCAGCAGCCGCTGCAAGGGTAGAGCCTTCGGTTGACTCTCACCAGGACCAGGCTTTCATCCGGGCTAGCATTGTCGGTATTCATGAGCGGCTGGATCGTTTTGAGAATTCTTTGTCCGCGTACACTCGGACTCTGTGTGAGACTTCTTCACGTGCCGAAGAAGATCATCGTCTTGCTGCTGAAGACCGCCGTGTCACAGCTGAGGAACGTCGTTTGGCTTCCGCTGAACGGCGTAAGACTCAATCTCTCCTCCATTCCATCCTCGCCCGTTTACCCTCTGGACCGTAGCTTGTTGCGAGTGTTGGACCTTATCTTTTTGTTTCATATGTAACTATTTCTCTTGTATCTTTTGTTTTCCTTTTGAACTATAAGAATTTGCTATGTATAGGTTGCTCTAGTAGACATGATCCCTGTACAGCTCTTTTTGTAATCATGTAAACTCTTTTTGAAATGCAAATTCTTTCTTTTCTGTTAACTTTAGGTACATTCTTTTTCTGTATTTATGCTTGTGCTATTAATGCGGTTTGTGGTTGTTTCTTTTTGTTCTTCATGATACTCTCCAGGTTGCGCAGTCCAATTCAAGTTTGGGGGTTTTTGTTTCACCATACTGTTTCCTCCCCCTGGGTATTTTTGTTCCTTTTTATACTCTTTGTCATTTTTGTCTCTAACTTACATCCATGTCCCACATTGAGGACAATGTGACATTCAAGTTTGGGGGTGCAATAGGACATTTTTGGTTTCACATTTTGACATTTTTGGTTTCACATTTTTGCTAAGTAATAACAGTGTAACTTGGAACTTGTCGGAGACAAAGCATATGTTTAATACCTTGTGTATAGAAGCAATTGAGAAATTTTTGAAAATAAAGAAATTTGAATTTGAAATGATTATGCAAATACAATGTAGTCTGTATAAATGCCCCAATTAGATTCTTGCTGGATTTACACTCTTATAAGCTTCACAATGCACAGATGCACATTGGAAACTTAACTGTGAGGCATGCAACTTGATCAACATTGACCTTGGCCTAGTTAATCTGATTTGATGAACCTGATAGATGAATATCTTTGGCATGATTCAACAAAAAAAAAAAAATAAATAAATAAATAAAATAAAATAAAATAAAATTGAGAAAGAAAGAAAATAATGACCAGTTGAAGTTCGTAGCCTTTCCAACTCGAGCTATTAAGCCCTATGGAGTGTCTCTACACTTAACACCCTAAAGCCATCTGGTTTGGGAGTTGTTGGCCTAACGCTTGCTACATGGGTTGGTTAGAAAGCTTAAAGGACTTAAACATTGCACGGTCATTCAAAAAAATTTGTAATAAACATGGTTCGCTAGAGTTCGTAGCCTTTCCAACTTGAGCTATTAAGCCCTTTGGAGTGGCTCTACACTTAACACCCTAAAGCCATCTGGTTTGGGAGTTGTTGGCCTAACGTTTGCTACATGGGTTGGTTAGAAAGCTTAAGGGACTGTAGCATTGCACAACCATTCTATGTTTCGCTAATGAGTTACAATAAATTGTCAACAGGCAACAAAAGTTGCCTTGAAAATAAAATCATGCCTTAGGGACTTCATGTAAAGGGGAATTCATTGATTTGAAAACTTGTGCCTTGGAATTGGAAAAGAAAGTAAAAGCCGCATGTTGAGAATTCAATTCACTTTCACTGGAGTTTGAGTTATTTCCATTTAAGAGATGACAATTGAATTATTTATATGGACTATGATGTTGATGCATGCATGTTGAAATGGTTTGTGCCAATTTTTGTATCAATGCTTCATATATGCAAGGTAGTCTTCCCAATGATCCCGTCTCCAGCTCTTTATCTGTTTCAAGTTGTATTTGAGCTATGTTTATGTTTATTTTTGCCATGGTGGATATTTTTGTAATAGCATTCCCATGTTTTTCATTCCATTGAGCTTTGCATTTTGGTTTTGCTAAGGGACTAGCAAAATGTAAGTTTGGGGGTGTGATAAGCGCTGAATACTATATATTCAAGCGCCCTAAATTACATTAACAAAGTCCATTAATTGATTATTTTATGTAGATTAACTCCATTTTCATGTTTTTGTGCATTTTCAGGTTAAAGTGCAAAAAGGAAGCAAAAATGATGCCTTGTGGAATTTTGAACAAAAAGGGTGCCAATTCTGAATTTCTGGCAGCAGTAGAACCTGACTTTTGTCACCATTTTTGACCTAGCAAACTCAAGAACTGGACTTCCATCATAAAATGAAAGATTTATAGCTCTGAATCAGCTTTCCAAATCTTCAAGAGGTTCATCATTCGGAGTTCGGAGCAGAGAGTTATGATCTTCTTAACAGAGGTACGCAGAACTGTCTGGCAGCACTAAAGTACTGCCTTTCTCCCCATTTTCGACCAACCAGACTTGAGATTTGGGTCTTCATCAAAACATGAAGTTTTTAAAGCACTGAATCAGCTCTCCAAATCTTCAAACAGATCATCATTCAGAGTTCGGGGTACAAAGTTATAGCAGTTTTACCAAATTAGGTCAGTGCTGAGCAAGAAGAGCATGTTGCACATTACACTAATTTAGAGTGCTCGAGACCACTCTTCGAGTGCTCGAAAATCAGGCAGATTGCACTCGGAAATGGCTCAATTTCAGCCACTTGCACATTGGTTTCCTCAATGCCATCTTCCTTCTTTATGAAGTGGTTGGAGGTGTTCCTTGGAGGGGAGAGAGCCTTGACTTGAGCTTGATAAGAGAGAGAAAGGACCACATAAAAGGATTATCCTTGAATTTTTGCAAGATAGAGGAGAGAGAAGAGAGCAAGAAAGGTGTGTTCTTGGAGCTAGAAGAGGGGAGCTCGAAAATGGAGGTTAAGGCTTTGCTTCCTCCTTCATCTAGTGCATCAATGGGTAACTAAACCTCCATCTAGGGAGGTGATGAAGCTCTACCTTGTAAGCATGTCTAGTTTTTGATTTATTTTGGGGAATGAAATGTATATTTGGCTAGTTCCATGGTCTAGAGCATGTTACAAATTGTAATGAAGATTTTGAATGTTTGAATGACTATGTTGATTTACATACTCTTGTCTTAGATTATTTAATCTCATAGTTGTATGGCTTATAGTTTCATAGTGACAATGGAAGTAAGATTATGGAACGGTTTTAATGGCATGGTTTTGAGTAGTTTGTTAATCCATAGCTTAAGAATTTCTTTTGATGAGTTAATCTTGTGACTTGATATCATGTGCTTCCACCAATTGATTAATTGTTTGACAATCTCTAGCTTAGTGAGCATGTCTAGGGTTGCATCTTAGTTTAGGTAACTCAACCATGTGAAGCTTTGATAGGTTGTTGTTACCCTTTAATTAATTGAATTTCTTGAAGATATTATAGTAGTCATGTATTATTATATATCAAGGTCATTTCTACATTAATTCCCCAAATCAATCATATAATTAGCTTGTGTAGAGGTTTGGAGTGGATTCACTTCCCTAGACTTCCTTCTCTAAATCTTCTCTTTTAATCTCCTTCAATTTATTGTTTTATGCATTCTGAATTTGTAGTTTAGTGACAAACAAAACAAACCCTCTATGAACACCCCTTATCACTCTAAAATGACTCTAGACACTTAGGTTACCATAGATTAGCGCAGTCCCAGTGGTTCGACTTACCCGACCAATAGCCCTATTTTACAATGATTCGTGCTATTGCGAAGGTTGATGTATAGTTGATCAACCGATCATACATCCGGTTGCAATGAAAGCTGATTACACCGTGCTGCACCGGATCGGCAGACCTTACTCCGGCGTCGTTATTGCAGCCGGTGACACTCCGATCGCTGAAAAATCATTGAAAATTCCAGAAAATAATTTTAAAAATTCCAGAAATTATAATTAAGCCCAAAAATTTTTGAAAAAATTCCAAAAAATTCCTGAAGCCTAATTTAACCCTTTTGGACCTTTTTGAAGCTTCATAGCTTCCTTTGATTAAGATTACATGGCTTTAAAAATTATTTACACTTTGAAATACAATGGAAAAAATTAAATTATATCATTGAACTTTCAAATAGCTAAATCAAAACCTTAATTATATTCATCCAAAGATAAAATTACATTTATTTAACCTATAAGCTTCATCCATGGCCTAAACATACATCAACATTCATTCACAATTATATATACATCATTATACATCAATAAATATATATATGCATATATAATATGGATCCATGAATGATGATTTTGATAAAAACATGATCTCTAGTAATGAATCAAACCATACTCTGATACCACTGTTGGGAAACGTGTAAGTTTTAAAAATTCTTCGAGGGATTTTCATTCATAAATCTTGATTCATCACATAGAGACAAGTTTTATGCAAAAATAAAATATGATGTATCATTCAATTAATAGATTGAATACTTATATCAAGGTTTGAGTAAATCTTAGATCTCTCTTCTAAAGTGAATGTTCTCACTTATTATAGATCCCTTTGCAAGATGCCTTCTCCTTGGATCTCCATCTTCTTGGTAATGGTTTTGCCTTTAGGAATCACTCATAAGCCTCCATGAATGACCTTGGAAAACTAGGCTTGTGGGAGCCTCCATTAGATGAGAAAGCAAATCCTAAAATCTAGAGAGAGAAAAAATATATTTCTTTTTTTTTTTTCTTCCAAAAGTCTACCCTAAAATATATATGAACCATGTATATATAGGCAATATAAAAATCAGAAAAGGAAAAAATAAATCATTCTCCATCTCTAATTCACATATCTCAAATCTAATAGAATTCCAATATCAAGTTGGGCTATGAGAAAGAATCCTATTGGGCTTATTATTTTCTTGGCTACAATAAATTAATAATCGGCCTGGTCTATGGACCCAATTAAATTAATTCATTAATTAATTTCTATTCCACTAAAAGAAATTAATTGAACTTCAATTAAATAATAAATAACCTCTAACTCAATGTTGCACTTTGACCCCTCTATGCATAATTAGTTATCGGATAAATAAAGCCATCAATCCGACTACTTAATTAATATATTTATTTGGTATCATTGATTATTTCTGGCTCAATCACAATAAAACATTTGTTTGACAAAAAATAAAATTTTAAATAAATAAATATATAATAAATCATTTTTTCTAAAAACACACGAAGGCCTTCGAATTTACTTTGTGATCAACTATAATCAATTCAAAATAAATACAAGTAGTAATGATGCAAATATTGAAAATATAACCCTTTAACTATTAATTACATAACTACACAAAGTGTCGATCTAAGGATCACGAAGTATCCGCCGAACAAATCAAAGTAATTATTAATTAATAAAAAAGTCTATACTTTTCTCATACTTAAGAGTTAAATGTCATGATAGTGATAGGGAGCAATTGCATATGATGGCTCTCGCAATATATCTCAACATAACATGGATCTAGTTCAAGTCTTAATTAATTATGAGTCCATCCATAATTACTGACTATGAACAATTTATGATTACTATTTATATTCATGTATCGATCACCATCACATACATATATAAATATCTCTTGTAATCAAGTGGACACTATCAATTCCATAATAAACCAAAATATAATACATTGAATTCACAAATTGTATAAAGCATAAATATTTCAGATACGTCAGGAACATATGTCACTTTAATCCAAATAGGAATTTGCTATATCAGGGCATATAAATCCCAATAGAGCTGCTGTCCTGCTCCGTCGCGGGTCGCCAAGGGGACGACTGTCACAATTAAGTCGGGCGAGTGATCGACCAGTACTGTTCATGTCGCATTAGAAAAAATCACCGAGCGATGGTTGCGTCTGGGTCGGGCAATCATTCGCTTGGACCTGCTACTGGAATCTGCACCTGGGCGATATATGCATATGGGCTGGGCGATGGTTCGCCCTTGCCTGCTGTAGGTCTAATTTTTTTTTTTTTTTTTTTCACAAGCAAACATCAAATGGCCATAACTTTGGCATCGGTGGTCCATTTTGAATGAATTTTCTTTTTTTTCGTTTTGGGTATTTTTTTGAGATCTAACTTAAATATATTTTAAAGAACACAAAACAAAATGCCTTACTCTTCAGCTGGGTTCTCAAGCAAGTAAATGAAATGCTCGAAATCTATTGTCACATTTAGACCAGCTTTCCAAAAAATATATCTAACTACTTGGCCAAGACGACAAAAATCTTGTTGAAAGTTTTGATGCCTGATATATGATTTGTGTGGAGCATAAAAGTTTTGCACGAGAATAGTCAGCACTGGATGATCTTTTACCATAAAAATATCAGAGTCTATGTCCCAAGCGGCAGAAGTAATCAACTCTCGCTTGTGAAGTTGAATCACATTTTGGGTCAAATCCCTAATAAGAAACCGGGTTGTCTTAGAATTATATATTAAAATAATAATAATAATAAATAAATAAATAAATAAATAAAATAATAAATTAAAAATGATTAAAAAATCCTTGGAGATGCGGATCCGAATACACAACATGAATGAACCAAATAATCTAAAAATAGCAAATAAAGCAAATAATAGACAGTATAGATTCTCATAAGCAAATAATTTAAAGTTGAACATAAATCAAACAAAAAAAAAAAAAAAAAAAAAATTGATACCTTATCCAAAACCAACGCAAAAAAACAAATAATCTCAAGAATATGTATGATTCATAAGGTTTTATAAAAAATATTAAAACAAAATACTTACCATATTATAATATTAAAAATTGATACCTTACCCAAAACCAGCGCAAAAGAAAAAAATAATAATCTCAAGAATATGTATGATTCATAAAGTTTTATAAAAAAATATTAAGCAATAATAACAAAATATTTACCGTATTACAGTCTTCACTTGCTGTGTAATGACCCAGTCATTTTCATTCCTTTCCTTCTTCCTCAAATTTTACGGATGAATTTTTTTTGTTGAAATTTCTTTTCTGGGTTCGATTTCTTGTCACTTAGTGTCTTCTCGAGTGCTCGGAAATGGTTTCTGAAACTTTTTCTTCGGGATTGACAACTTCCTTTAAGGATCGAGTCATTTTCGCATTTTTCATTTTTCGTCACTATTCACTTTTGTCTTTTCTCGGTTTCCATTTTTCCTTGCATAACCCCACTTTTTGTGCTCGGATTTGATTCCGGCTTTGTATGCATCCATGGTTTTTACTTTTGTAGAAAAACATATTAATTGTTTAATTTTCTTGTAAAGGGTATAAATGCATTACTTTTGGTAATTACTCTAAACTTGAGGGATTTTTGTGTAATTATGCAAAGTAATTATTTTTCATCTTAGGGACCATTTTGCAATTTAATTTGAAAGATATTTTTAAAAAGGACTTGTTTGCAATTTCTTAAAAGTGTGACAAGTGTCACACTCTCATTGGTCCACTTGTTGACATTTGTGTAGAAACACTTTGATGCCTTGGATGATAACATGTGAAGGGTGGAGATTCACCCACTTGTTGGCCTAGGATTGGTACACTTGTTGACATGGATGGTTGACAAATGTAGGTTCAATATTAAGTCTTGGAAGTTTACATAGGATGGTGACAAGTGTAGGCTTGAGATTAAGCCTAGGAATGAACCATAAATTCATGACAAGTGTAGGTTCACCATTTAGTCTTGTATTATGTGTGTGTGTGAGGTAGTGTAAGAGCACATAGTGAGTGGAGGATTTCTAGCCCTTCCACTCACCATTTTACACTTTATCATTTTCATTTTCACTTGTCTTCAAGAACCATAACCTAGCCACCATTGGAGAAAAGCTTGGTTAATAGCTTTCTTCTTCATTTTGGCCTCCTTCCACTCACCTTAGCCATAAAACCTTGGAAGACAAAAGCTTCCTCTCACGTCCCTCTTCATTAACCCTAAACTTGTTTTCCATTTTAAGCTTGGTTGCTTGGATTATAGAGATTGAATTTTCTATTGAGGTAGGGGTGGTTGTATGTTTATCTTCTTTGGGTTTTATATATATTGGAGCTTAATATATATTGATTACATGCCTTTTTAAATTCTTATACTAGCATGTAAATAAAGATTTTATATGCTTGACTTAGGATTTGTGGATTAAAGCATGTATGTGACTATTAAATTGTATAGGTAGGCTATTGTCTAATAAATTGCCTAATACTTATGATTCCATTGAGGTTTTATTATGGATATCTTGAGATTACATTTATGATGTTAAGTAATATAGATTTCATTGAAAGCTTAGTATGAAAATCTTGTGTGTGGCACTTATAATTACTTGTAGGTAGATTACTATATTTCATGATTTGCAATTATGGCCTATATTGATAGTAAATTGATATAACATAAAGTGTAATATCATTAACTTACCACTTTAGACATGTAACCTTAAGACATGGGTTGTGTGGTTTTACTCTACTTGTGCTTTGTAGGTAGTTTCATGCGTTGAGATTGCATAAATGTCATGAACTTGTTGATTTTTGGAAGCTTGAAAGGATATGAGATGTTGATGGCCAGGGCTTGGCTCTAGTACGGAGGATAGGAATTCTCCTAAGTCATAGTGCGCAGTAGGTAGTACCTTGTGGGTCGTAATTACCCAAAATAACTTGTATGGTCTCATGGCCACATATCCTAGTCTTTCCATTATTTGATTTGCATTATATTCCAAGTTGTAAATCATTGATTTCTTGTAGCTTGTGATTTGGTGATTTTAGTTTCAATGCGGTTAGTGTACTTGTTCATGTATACTTGAATGCTATGTGGTTGTCATTTCAAATATTTGTATAGCTTGAGATGATCCCTTAGAGTACCTTGAAAACATAGACATTAGGTGGAATGCACCCTTGTGATGATCTATGTTTGGTTCACATTATACTTGAAACTATAGGGTATGCGCATACACCACATCCTACGAGTAACTTGATTACTCACCCTAGTTGTGTGGGTTATTTTACGGGTAAGGAGACAATATTTGTGGATGCTCATCATCCATAGGGGTTCATGAGTACTTGAATCATTTTTGTATATGGACATGCACTTGTTTAGTATGTTTTTTCTTTTAGATGTTATATTTTATATACCATGGATGTATGGTATTTTAAAAGCTAAGATGGCTTCCTTTTTGTAATAAGTATCTAAGTACATTTGGAAGTGCTCATTTTACATGTATGACATGAGGCCAAGGGCCATTAACTTGAAAGGTTACAAGTATGTTTCCTCTAAAACTCAAGTATTGCCATTGTAGCTTATTTGTGAGAAATGGAGGCTTTGTATGCTAAAACTTGTTAATGGAATGTAAAGAGGCTTTAGGCCATGTTGGTACATCTATTTTATCATATTGCATGCACTTGCATACTCACTTTGGCAAACAACACCATCCTTGATGAAACAAAAACTCTAAGTAGCATTTTTAGGGAGTTTTACCCTATTCTGTTCCAGGGGCATTTCGGATATTTCACAATGCGTTTTTTTCATTTTCCTCACGAGTCATGTAGAAAACTCAATTTTTTTTGGGGGGGGGGGGGGGTTCTTCTTTGTGTTTTTCCAGAAAATTCCATCTTGGCCCTCAAAAATCCATATTTGTCCGAAAAATCCTTGTTGCCAAGTTTTGCAGATTTTTAGTGCAAATGTACTTGGTAGTATTCATCGACTTTTTTTTTTAAGAGTATGACGACCGATCCAAAACTTCTGAAGATCTTGTGGGTGTATTTTAAGATTGCATTTTCAATTTAGGCAATTTAAAAACCTTCCGAAGCCCTATTTCCTTTCTTTGGGCAGTAGCTCGGAGAAATTTTTATCCCAGTGACCAGATTTTCTTGGGGGAATTCTGGGTATTTTACAATGCATTTTTTTTTTTGTTTCCATTCGTGATCGGGTTGGAAACTTGATTTTAGGGGGGGTTTCTTCTTTGAGTTTTTCCAGAAAAGTCCATTTAGATGCCCGTTTTTACTCTCAGTTGCAGTAGTAGTGGGTTGACAGCACTGTAGCTGTCACGACCTTCGTCGGGCCGCCACGACGTCGATTTTGTTTTTGACCTTTCTCCCTCATCCGGACTCCAAATTGTTTTTTTTTTTAAATTGATTAATTTTTCATTGTCTATCCAATGGTGTGCTCGGTTGTACCCAAATATTTCTGGATAATTACCAGTTTACCCTTTTAGCTTTATTGCTCATTTTTTTGTTTTGTTTTGTCGTTTCTCCTTCGTCCGGAATCCGAATAATGAAATTCTTGAGTCCATCATAATTAGTTTTTCATTGTCTTCCTAGTGGTGTGCTCGATAGCACTTGAATCCACTTTTTTGCAAAATAACCATTTTGCCCCTAGGTTCCTTTTGTCCGTTTTTGAAACGACACTTCCGCATTTGTTTTCCTTTGGGTTCCATGACCTCATTGAGGGTCACATTGGTGTCTTAGAGATGCATTGTATCTCTAGAGATCGTTGTTTCACCTTTCGCTTTGGCATTTCGGATCCGTTATCGGGTCATCTTTTGGTCATCACTGACGCACTGGGTTTACAAAACTTGGGCCGTTATACGCTGGGTGGCTGTCACTAGATTGTAGCCTTCAAAAACCCGATTTGGTTTTAGAAGCGACTCTTCCAACAAAACCCAGTTACCAAGTTTCAGCGTGTGAAGTCAAAATATGGAGACAATATCGTTCTTATCAATTAGTTCATAGACAGCATTATCATGAAAGTAGATAGGGTCACCACTAAACTAGTTGGCTCTTAGATCTCCTTGGTCAAATAGTATCCATCCGTTCGGAATTGTTATATGTAACGCCATTTAATGTTTTAGAAAGTAGATTGAAAGAGTGAGTTTTAAGGGTTTTCATAGATAAGAAATATTTATTGAGACAAGAGAAGGAGTTGGCCGGAGAGAGAAAATAGAAGAAGATGGAAAGAGTTGAGAGGGGTTTGTATAGATGGTTGAGACAAGAGAGGGAGCCATTAGAGAGAAAATGGAAGAAGATGGTTTTAGGGTTTGTTAAAAGAGAGAGAGATGATGTAAAAGTAGGGTAAGAATTAATATTTTAACATAACTAAATAAATGAACGATCAGGATTAAATAGCAGGTTGGCTAACTATCAAAACGATAAAGAAGATCAAACCCATAGTACGGTTATATACGCACACCTTTTTGAAAGAAAACCAAAAGACAACAAAATACAAATGTATATACTTGAGATTATAGAGAGAGAGAGTGTGTGAGAGTATGTGTATATATGTATGTATATGTGGAATGGATGGTGGTGATTGAGTGTGGAGTGTTTTGGATGGATGGATAGTGAATCATAATAATGGGATATTGAAAGTGTTATGAGATTCATATGTTCCACTCGCAAATGCATGAATCTTTCCAGATAGGGTTCACTTGTAAGGGTGTCGTACTCAAGGGACTTGTATAAATTAAGTTTGTCAACAGATTTCTTAAATTCCAAATTAACTTGAAAGTAGGATAACCGAATTATGATGATTTATTGTAAATTAACTAAATAGAAAATAAAATTAAGAACAATAATTAAGTAAGATGTAGAAAATATAGAGAAAGAACTAGGGGAATGACTTCACCACTAACGTCGCACCACCAGTTAATTGTATCAATTTATTGGAAATATCATATAACATGCATAGGGAATTAATTATGGCTACAAGCGCATATTAATTCAGCTAGAAAATAATATAATTTAAAGCTAAGCGTGGACTATCTTCGATTGGTATAAACCATCTACCTATCTACTTTACTTTAGGGTTAGTATGGTTTATCTTTTTGAGGTATAATCCATCAAATTTCTAAAATTATATTCAGAGAAATACCATTGTTTAATCATTTCCTTCACAACTATAAGAGGTGAATGAGTTGTGTTCAATCACAAGATTAAAATATCTAAGACAAGATAGAAAAATATTTGTAATTGAATTAAAACTCTAAAACCAATTGTTATTGAATAGTCAATTAAAAATCCTATAGATTACACAATTATGCATGATAAAAATTGTTCTCCAATAATTAAATACTATCAAACCAGTGTCCTAAGCTAGGGCTACATCACAACCCTAGCAAAGCGTTTAGCCAAGCATGACTGGAGTGGAATTCTTCATGGTTGAGGAAGATATCTTCACCGCCATGGATTGATCTCTTCTTTCTTCTGAATGCTTCTCCTCTGATCTCCGCCTCAAGCTCCTCTGTCTGATGATTCAATGTTGTAGAGGACTCCCTTTAAATAATAAAAGATCAGCCCTAAAGTTCCATTTTTCATGCAGAAGACATATATAGAAATTATGTCAAATAAGGACTCTAAAATTCGTTCAGACTTCCAGGCCAATTTTGAAATGGTAAACAGTTGTTTTAGGGAATCCTCATGAAATACAAAATTGTAGCTCTTTGAATTTCCTTTTGACTTTATAGAAAATTTTGCGATTTTGACACTTGAAGAGAGATATACAGCCAGATTACCAAAACGGGTTCAAGTCACCAACTTTGGCGAAAGTTTCCTTTTTGGAGTAAGAGTTTTCTTTTTCTTTTTCTTTTTCTTTTTCTTTTTCTTTTTTTTCTCATCAACTTGTGGCTTCTTTTGGAATATTTTCTAAGTATAATTAAACTTGGATCTTCAACATTGCTCAATCCCACGGAATGTCATCTTTTAAAGCTCAGAATCACTTGTCCTGACTGATTCTACAATTAAAGGCCTGAAGTAAATAAAAACAATAAAACAATGTAAAATCACAAATAAAATATTATTAAGTGAATAAAACATGCAAGTAAAGGGCTAAAATGTGTAACATTCAGCGCTTAACACCCCCAAACTTACATATGGCTAGTCCCATAGCAATAAAACTAAAGAAAACATATGCCATTTTTGTGGGAATCACGATTGCATTTTGCGTATGCAACAAGCCTTTTAAATCCCTAGGTTACCCTTAGTAGACAAGTGAAGTCTCGTGAGGGTTTCCAGAGATGATTCCCACAAACATACAACACAATTCAATCATTTGGTAATCAACATATTCTCATATCATCACAATAATCAAGGGGAAAACTACACAAAAGTATTTTAAAAATTATCATCTGACTATACTCTTTTGTTCCTATTTTCATACTTCATCTAAATGTTTCCCATACACTTATATAACAAGAACAATAGCAGAATCAATCCCCAATATTGTGGAATTTGTGAACTAGCAAATCACCTATGCAGTAATGTCTTTTCAATTGAAACCAACTTCTATAACTTTAATTTCTCAAATCCCTTCTCAAGTTATTTTTTATGGCAAAAAATTATTTTTTTCTTTTCTTTTTTTTCTTTTTTTTTTTTTTTTTTCTCTTATCCTTACCCCCACTTCTTCATGCGAACACTGTGCATATGAGACATGAGCCCTGATTATTCCATGAAAGGGTTACAAAATATATATATATATATATATATATATATATATATATATATTTGCCATAGTAATAACCTTCAAAGTTTACCAATTGTAATGACCCGGTCATTTGACTCCCTTTCATTTTTCTGAAATTTTACGGATAAATTTTTTCTATTTAATTTTCTTTTCTGAGTTCTGTTTCTTGTCACTGCGTGTCGTCTCGAGTGCTCGGAAATAGTTTCTGGGACTCTTTCATTTGGATTGACAACTTCCTTTGAGGACTGAGTCATTTCTGCATTTTTCGTTTTTTCAACACTATTCACTTTTTGTCAGTTTCCCTATTTCGTCATTTTCCCTATTTTGTCTTTTCCCCATTTGTCACTTTTTGGCACAACCTCACTTTTCGTGCTCGGAGTTAGTTTTTGACTTCATGTGCCTTCATTCTGAGTGGTTTCCACGAAATACGTATCTTTACTTTTGCAAGAAAGTACTCTTGTTACTCCCGGTATCCATAAGGGCATGGATACATAGTTGTTCAGAATCTTTTTCTTTTTTTGGGTGTTTTTCTTAAATATATTTTGAAGATATTTTATTTCAGGGGTTTTTAAAAAAATATTTTTTGAAGATATTTTCATTCTGGGTCTTAGTACAGTTAACCCTTTTTGGAGATGCCATTGTGAAATTAACGAAAGTTATTGCAAAATGTCTCGTTTTGAGCATGGATCTTCGTATGGGATTCATTTTCACATTTCTTTGAGTCATGAACTCTTAGAATTCTCTTCCGGTCATTTTCCCCAGTTTTAGGGATTTCTGGACCCAGTTGCCGCCAAACTTGTTTGGGGTATATCTCTCTGCTCGGGACTCAATTTTTGACGTCGTTTCTTCTGTTATTCATATTTTCTCATTTTGAATCTTTTTTGTTCATGGAGTTTTGTCGTTTGAGTACGTTTGCTCAAAATCCACTTTTCCGGACCCGACGGGACCCTTACGGGGCACTTTTTGAGTTTTCTATAAATAGGGGACTTAAAGAAGAAAAATCAGATTTTCCTCTTCTTCTTCCTCTCTTGGCCGGCAGCCATGGATGCCCATGGGGCTTCCACCTTTTCTTCTTCTCCTCCACTTGATTTCCTTAGTGAAAAGTCTTCGGCCTTAACGTTTGTTGTTTGCCTCGTCGTGCTCTACCTTTCACCCTTATTAGAACCCATTTCTGACCAAATTTTGAGTTCGGGTTTGAAGTCAAGTTGTGATTTTCATGGGGCTTCTTGGGGATTCTTGTTCATCGTGTTGTCCCCAACAAAACCCCGCGGTATCGTCGGATTCGGAGCACCTTTCTTTCGGTAGGCTTTTGAGATTTTCATCTCAAATTGAGGTAAGGGGTGTTATAATTTATTTTCTTGTTATATTGCATGCTTGTGATGCTTATACAACTCATTTATATATTTTTTGTATCAAATCTAGAAACTTTGATTTATTATTTCTTTGTGTAAGATTGTAATACCCCTAATTTTAAAAGGATAGTCTCGGTATTTATTTATTTATTTTTATTGTATTTTTTTAATTGTTTAATTGATTATTTGACTAATTGTTTATGTGTTTAATTGAATTAAGTGTTACTTGATTAATTGGCTACTTATCTATGTGTTATTTGTATTTTGTCTAGGTGTTATTTGTATTATTTGTTTAATTAGATTGTGCGCTTAAATGATGTATTTGATTAATTGTAATTAATTATAAATTAAATGATTAAATGTTTCATTTTATTTTATTTTATGGTTATGATTAGTGGTAATGGACTAACTAATTGGGTCCCACGGACTACTTGAATAGGAGGTTGGATGGGTATGGATAATTACCCATGGATAGTTGTATATGTATATATATAGATATATATGTATATACATATATATAAAAAGGAAAGTAATTTATTAATATTATAGTAACTTTAGTATTAATAAATAATCTGATGTATATATTTTATATATTTGTATAATAAGGATATACATATATTTTATACGTAACATGTTTTAAGTTACCTTTTTAATATTATGGTAACTTTAGTATAAATAAATAATCTGATGTATATATTTTATTTATTTAATAAGGATACAGATAGATTATATACGTAATATGTTTTAAGTTACTTTTTAATATTATGGTAACTTTAGTATAAATAAATAATCTGATGTATATATTTTATTTATTTAATGAGGATATAGATAGATTATATACGTAACATGTTTTAAGTTACCTTTTAATATTATGGTAACTTTAGTATTAATAAATAATCTAATGTATATATTTTATTTAATTAATAAGGATATACATAGATTATATACGTAACATATTTTAAGTTACCTTTTTAATATTTTCATTTTTTATTTTTCTTTATTAAGTTGACTTGGATTGGGAAAAGGAATAGGGTTATTATTTAGCCTATAAATACACAACTATATGTTGAAAAATGAGTGAAAATATATCACGTAATATATTCTATAGAGAAAGAGTTAGAGAGAGAAGGAGAAAGAGGAAGGAATGAGGAGAAAACCCTTTAGAGAGAAGATCAAGGAAGAAGAAGTTTAACTTTCAGTCCGAAAGTTTAAGGCAAGTTCTTCTTCTATCTCTTTCCCTTTGATTCGTGTTTCTATACATGCCTAGAAAATTTCAGGATTTATTAAACACTTAAAATTAAATAATTATGCATGTTTAATTGGATTAGAACATAGGTTTTATGAATTTGGTTCATATCTGTTCTTGTGTTATGAATTGATAAATGCATAATTTTGATTTGATTTCCGGTGTAAATTTTTACATGTTTAAATTATGTATATTTCATATCTGTGGAATGATGGAACGTAGAAACATGCCTAGGATTCCTGAACATTAAATAGGAACTAGGTTTGAGTTTAAATAAATTTAAATAGACTCAATCATAATGATGCTTGCTATTTGAATGTTTTAAACAAACGAATGAATTTAATCTTTTAATATGTTTTAACAATTGAGATTAAATGTGTAGGATGAATTGGATATGGAGAATGCTTATTTGACGGTATAATAAAATATCATCATATGTATAAGATTCAGTTTATGTAGGACATATGATATTAAAAACTTAAATAAATAATAAGTCATTCATATTTTGTGATAACTTGATATCATATTATCATAGTAATTTTTGGATTGTTTGATGTATTTCCTTAATCGTTACATCAATTGTTGAATTGTGTGATTTAATGCACCGGTATGGGACGGTGACATTCTAGGAATGGATTAACTTATCAGTTAAGTCCTACCTATTTTATATAAGGGAATGGATTAACTAAAATGTTAAGTCCTACTTATATTCAAGTCAGGTCAGCTGAACAAGTTGAATGACTTATGGAGGATTAATTTATTATATAAGGGAATGGATTAACTAAAATGTTAAGTCCTACTTATATTCAAGTCAGGTCAGCTGAACAAGTTGAATGACTTATGGAGGATTAATTTATACTGAATAGGATGGTTACTAGATTTTATATATATAAGTATGGTGCCATGATATGAGCTTGAGTCTCAGGATCAGTGGTTAGGGTGCGTATATTGCCAGGGATGTGTATCTAGATATAGTGTAGTTGTGTACCCTGGTAGATCTAGGTACTCATACCCACTATATGTGCGTTTTGCATGTTGCCTACTATTCAGGTTGAGACAACCCTATAGTCTAGTGAGGTTCCTTTAATGTGTATATATATATATACGGACTACTAGTTACTGTTGGATTGACTAGGATGTATACGTGTATCGGATCTCTACTTGGACTATAGTAGAGTAGAACTTGTTTGTGGGCCTGACCCACCATTATTTTTTAGGTGTTCATCAGGAGTAAAGGTTGTTCGTGCTGAGCGGGTATCAGTCTACTTCATTCTTCCGATGTTACATAGGAGTTCCTTTATGATTCAGTTTCCTGATTTAGACAGTTATTGCTGTCATTTGTTTAGTTTGGATTTTCTAGGGGTCCACATAGTATGGATTCCCGAGTTGTATTTTGGAGGATCAGTTGTATCAGAAGAGTTTATTAATTAATGGAAATATATTCTGAGGTTTATTATTAGATTATCATTTTAGTTTCTTGTCAGCATTTTATTTATTCTTCTTTATTCTTTTGTACTCTTTGTTCGTTTATTATCAATTTGTTTTGATATCCTCGGGTATTCGGGCGTGGGCCTGGCCAACCCGCATTCGGAAATCCGGGGGTATCACAAAGATTTAATTTTCCCGGTTGCTCATAGCTTTATTTAAACATGTGGCATGATATTAAATTACCCCTTGACATGATCATTGACATATATTAATTAAGAGCATTTGGACAAGTAACGAAGATTTTATTTAATATTTATCTTGAATAAATATTTAATTCACGTGGCCTTAACTAGCTTGAAATCAATTTGTGTTAGCGTATTATATTAGGCCTTAGCATGCTCTTCAACATAGGTAAAATTGAGAGTAATCGGAAATGTTTTAAAATCTAGAGAATATTTAATTAAATTGATTAATTTATTTATTTCGAGTGCACTATTCACTCCATTGGATTTTCAGCTTCATTTTATTGATATGCATGCCATATACATTCACATATATTAAATCAAGAATATTTGATTAGATTTTGAAGCCTCTCATTTATTATTAATTTTTTTTTCTAGTATTAAGGTTTAATACTCATGGTTGTATCTTGCGTGGAATGTACTCGTATCGTATCCTTAAATCAAGTCTTGGCATGTTGTATAACATACTTTAAATTAAGATCATTTGGACGAGTTTCAAAATCTAGAGATTTTAATTAAACGAGTTAATTAAAATCCATTCAATGGTTCCATGGGCATTCTTAAGTCACTAGCTTGGTATTCATGATTTCCTTGACATGTTCCTTAATGTGTATCACATTGAGCATAATCGGATAAGTTTGAGACTCACATTTACTTGTCTTCCTTGTATGGAACTTAGTTCACATGGTTGTAACTTGTATTTTATGAAGCTTTTAGCTTTTCATCATGTATCTAGACCCCTTGTATCCTGGTTTCATTAATGTGCTTAATGAACATACACAATTGTCTTGGAATGGTTTAATTATACATGTGTTGTATAGTAAATAATTGAATCATATATCTTATACTTGTGGTATATTTACTTCAATGGATTTCTTGTGCTATATATCTTGGTTCTAGTCTACATAGATGTACACTCTGATTTCTTGACATTTCACATGCCATCATAGTCGAGAACTTAGGGCATGACTTGTGTGTTCCAAAATCTTGGTTGTGCATGAAATATGGTTTAATGCATTACTTGTATCTTGATATATATTCTTGGTTGCACAACTTGTTGATTTTGGGACTTGGGATATCAATCAAGAATTGACATGGCTAGGACTTGGTTCTAGTACGGGGGATTGTCCCTCTACAACTATAGTGCACACTAGGGGAAGGTACCCATGGGTTAGTAGCCCTAAAGTGATCCCAAGAGTACGGTTTTAATCCGGGCGATATCCGAGTTTCCACATTGGTTGATTTCACTCTTTAAATTTCAAGTTGCTATTCCTTGAAGATTTAAACTTGTCATGTATGTGGAATGCTCCATTCTTGTTTACTTGCATAGATATTATGCCTTGTTCTTGATTTTATGTATAACTCTTTTCGTGTTTCATGGGATGTTCCATCCTTGTTAAATTTCATAGATATTATGCCTTGTTCTTGGTTTCATGTATAATTCTTGTAGTGTTAATTGGTATGTCCCAATCATGTTAATCGTATTGATAATGAAATCCTTGTGTTCTAGTATTCCTCTTATCGTGTTGTATGAACTACTACAAACCTTTTTCAATTACATTGATATTATGATTCATGTTAAACTATAGACTTGTCTTGTCCCTTGGATTATCCCAACCTTGATTTGTTTCATACATGTATGTATATCATGATTCTTGACAATTATACTCTATGGTAGCTTAGGATGCTCCCTGAGTCTCATTTTGACATAGACATTAGGTGGCATGACCCTTTTGAATTGTTTCATGTTAGTTTAAAATTTTGAAAGAAATCGAGTCGATGCATGCTCATTCTCTACGATTAAACTTGTTTACTCACCCCAAAGTTACTGGGGGATTTGTTCAGGTACAAAGACTTGGTTCGTGATGTTTGTCGTTCATTGGGATGACTTCTAGTTTTTAAGTTTCCATTTTATGCAAATGTTAGCATGAAATGCCATTGTTGTAGTCTTTTGTATAAAACTTGTATTCTTTGATTCTAAATATGTAAAGTGTGCATAAGTACACCCTTTTCATTGTATTCAATATGTATAAGATGAGGCCAGAGGCTAATGACTTGTATCTTGTATTCTATGCATTTTTGTTTTCATGGTTCATTATGAAAATATTGAAAAATCACAAGTCATTGTTTCACCATGTTCGCATTGGGTGTGGGAATTTCATTCTTTTTCTTTCATAGGGTCTCATTAACCATGTTTGAGGTGTGGCCAAGGGCCAAACACCATTTCATTTTCATTTTTGCATTTTAGTTTTATATTTTGCATTTTGGGCTAAAATAGTAAAATCCGAGCCTTTAAAGGTTCATTTTCAAATCGGGTGGTGCAAAGTGTGTCCCGGCACATCCACTATGTCTCATCTAGCATTCATGAAGTATGGCCAAAGGCGAAACGGCCTTTTGAAAGCATTCAAGTCTGGTTGTTGCATGGTTTGTCTTTAAAGGATATTTTTCGAGCATTTGAGGTTTGATAGTTCAAATTTTGCATCGGCGGTATTTTTAAGCTGTGGATCATTGTAGCGCGTCCTAATAGGTAAGTTACATCTGCGTGCATGATCGTTTTCGAGAAAAACCCTCTCCTTGGTGAAATGAGCCTTCTATGGAATCATTTGTCATTTTTCTCGCATAATCTAGTTTAAGGGCATTTTGGGGTTTTCCCTTGGGAAATAAATTCCGGTCTCAACTCCGTCACATAGAAAATGTGATTTTAAGGGTAGTTTCTTCATGACATTTTTCCAAAAAAATGTCGTCTTGGGCTCAAAAATCCCAAATCTATCTCAATTTCCATTTTCTACAATTTTTTTCGAGAAAAAGCTGTTACAGCATGCCTCAGTCCAAAAGAGCCGGCTCTTTCATCAACCAAGCTGACTTTTTCATCAACTCAACTGACTAAGTTCACAAAAGAGCCGACTGGATTCATCTGGGCATCAATTTTGGTGCTCTCGGCCTAACTCAGCCGACTCAATTCATAACCCAGTCAACTAAGTTGCTCTCGGCCTAGCTCAGCTGACTCAGTTGCCAACTGAGCCGACTAAGTTTGGCTACAGCGATGACCTATTTTCAAATGGTCATAACTTTCTCATCCAAGGTCCAAATTAGGTCATTCTTGAACCTAAACTCAAGTGCTTGAAGTAAGATTTCCAATGGTACCAACCACATCCTTAAAATCCAACTGTAGCGAGAGTTATGATGGTTTTAGTGAGATAGGGTCATGGAACCTCTAAGTCGGAAGACGCCGCTTCGTCCTATTCTCATATCTTTGTCATCTAGACTCCGAATCAAGTGATTCTTGAGTCCATTCTTCTAAATTTTTTTTTATTTTTTTTTTATTTTTTTTTTTTATTTTTTATTTTTATCTTTCCAATGGTGTGCACAGTGGCACCCATTTCAGTTTAAAATGACCATTTTGCCCTTGGTCCATTCCTTAAAGGGTTTTGAAACCCTAGCTCCGATTTTTCTTCCGCTGAGTCACGGGACTCCTCAGAAGATCGTTCTTATGTCTTAGGGATGACGTACATCTCTATAGACTTGTTCATGTTTTGCTTTCGCATCTTGGACCCAGTTCAGGTCATCACTGATGCACCGGGTTGAATAAAAACCCAGGTCATTACACTAATTCATATCCATCCATAGTCATCAGAATTCAACCAACAATATAAATACCCATAGATAAAATTCTTTTTTTTTTTCCTGCCCTAGTAAAAACTTTCAAAGTTCAGCAATTCATATCCATCCATAGTCATCAAAATTCAACCAACAATACAAATACGCATAGATAAAATTCTAGTGTGCATGTGAAATCCATCAGGGACTGACAATTGCTAAAATTCCTATCATACTAAATAGTGGAATCCACATAAAATAAAGCATGAAAATTAGAGATTCAAGACGATCTCATAAAAGAATTTTAAAAAGTACGTAAGTGACTTAATCCCCCGAACAATTCTCAAATACTTGAATTAAAGTCAATATGCCAAAGAAAAAGATTTAATTTTTTTTTAATTTTTTATTTATTTATTTATTTTTAACAGCTAGAGTAAACTCTATGACCCCAAACTTGAATTGTACAGTGTTATTTCTGGGCAAAAATCAAAAGCAAGAAAAATAATAACTAAAAACAAAAATGAAAGCAAATAATGAAAACACCTGACAGGATATATGGAATTGAGGCGGCAGAGCATCGGGAATTTGGTGAGAGCTCCCAATTGCAACACTTGGTGGGCGGGGTTCCCAATTTCTAATAGGATGTTGATTTCTTCTCCAAAGTGGCACACAATATGGGCAATGAATGAATGGTAATGAAATTAGAGTGGGGAGGAAAGAGGATTTTTTTCTTTTCTTTTTTTTAGATTAGTGGTATTTGATGTATATGGAATGAAATTTAGTTATGTGGAAGGGAATTTAAGAGGAAATTTCGTAATGGGTGATGAAGGGTAGTGGGTTAGAGTAGGAAATTAATGGGGGTGTGTTACTGTAGGAATATATAGGAGAGAGAAAACTAAAAGAACAGCTGTCATTCATTGTTTTCCTTATAATTGTAACAATATGCCAACTTCTGCTTCTTTATTGGTCTTAAACAGGCTACCTGAAAAAATTGGCCGGCGCTGATACGGGGATTGCCAAAAATTTCACCCCTCTGGGTGATGGTTGCCCGGATCTATGATTGCACCGAAATGTGTGGCAGGGTGATGGTCGCCGCCTTGCTGGGCCTGTTGCTTCTGCCTGGCAAAAAAAAAAAAAAAAAAATTTGCCGGCACTACTAGCTGTTATTGCGTCGCCAAGTGGGCGACAGTCGCTGCTGTCCTGCTCTGTCGCGGGTCGCCAAGGGGGCGACTGTCGCATTTAAGTCGGGCGAGTGATCACCCGACACTGCTCATGTCGCATCAGAAAAAATCACCAGGCGATGGTCGCCCATGGGTCGGGCGATCATTCGCCCGGACCTACTACTAGAATCTGTACCTGGGCGATGGTTCGCCCTTGCCTGCTGCTAGTCTGAAATTTTATTTTTATTTTTATTTTTCTTTTATTTATTATTTTTTTTCAAAGGCAAACTTCAAACGGCCATAACTTTGGCATCGGTGATCTGTTTTGAACGAATTTTTTTTTTCATTTTGGGTATTTTTTCGAGATCTAACTTAAATAAAATTTAAAGAACACAAAACAAACAACCTTACTCTTCAGCTGGGTTCTCAAGCAAGTAAATGAAATGCTTGAAATCTATTGTCACATTTGGACCAGCTTTCCAAAAAATATGTCTAACCACTTGGCCAAGACGAGAAAAATCTTGTTGAAAGTATTGATACCTGATATATGATTTGTGTGGAGCATAAAAGTTTTGCACCGGAACAGTCGGCACTGGATGATCGTTTACCATAAAAATATCAGAGTCTATGTCCCAAGCGGCAGAAGTAATCAACTCTCGCTTGTGAAGTTGAATCACATTTTGGTTCAAATCCCTAATCAGAAACCGGGTTGTCTTAGATTATATATATTAAAATAATAATAATAATAATAATAATGATAATAAATAAATAAATAAATAACTAAAATGATAAATTAAAAATGATTAAAAAATCCTTGGAGATTCGGATCCGAATACACAACATGAATGAACCAAATAATCTAAAAATAGCACATAAAGCAAATAAAAGAAAATATAGATTCTCATAAGCAAATAATTTAAAGTTGAACATAAATCAAACAAAAAAAAAATTGATACCTTATCCAAAACCAGTGCCAAAAATAAATAAATAAATAATCTCAAGAATATGTATCATTCATAAAGTTTTATAAAAAATATTAAAACAAAATACTTACCATATTACAGTTGGTGTGCATCGTCGCAACACTCTAAATTTGTAATAAAATAGTGTGACCAAGTTTTAAATTTATAAAAAGCCACTACTAACTCTAATTACTAAATATAGCTAGGGTGAGTAGGGATCGTCCCAAGGGATTGTGGGCATATTTGCAATGGAAAAAATATATAGGGTTAGTAGGTCAAATGATCAAAAGATTGTTTGGTTGATTAAACTACTAGCTAAAACTAAGCAAGTTCAATGTAAAACAAATAATAACAAATGAATGAAAGAGGGAACAAGAGAGAGAGGTCTTGGGACTTAGAGGTTAGCACTAAACATCACCATTCTAGACATTCAATGTGTAATAAATGAGGGGAAACATGTGTTGCAATACAATGAGGTGTGATTGATTGAATCAACAAGCATGGATTGACTAATTAAGTATACATTGTCTAAACAGCCTAGTGCATAGCGCAATATATCAAACTAAGTCATTATTCCTTCCTTTAAACTTTCAATCAACACACTAACAAGTTAGAGAATTATATAACTTGCACTTATAAGTATGGAACATCAAATAACAAGTATGAATTGTCCTCACATCTAAGAAAGCAAAGCAACTACACTACTTCTAAGCTAAGGACATGAAAATTAAACTAATTAAACTAAGGTAGAGGCATAATCCATCAAGAAATGAGAATGAACCATCAAACAAGCCACAAGAGTATTCTATTTAAGCGTTATACCTTGACAATCTCTAGATTCATAGCATCAATACACACATACATGCATTAATATCACAAAACCAAGAGATAAACACATGAACATCTACTCTAGCATACATAGACATATGGATAGAATGAAATGATTAATTGGAAGTATTAATGAACACAAATCATTGTAAGAACAAGATTTATATATTAATCAAATATCAAGACAACATTACAGCACAAATCCCCTCAAAATACAAAACATCAAGGTCTAGAAGGCATGCTTAAGCAACTTCAATTTAACTTTCAACTTCCTAGCCTTGCTTTGCTTTGTAATTTTTTAGATTTTTAGTCTTTTTTTTGTGCTTAGCTTAGCTCCACTTGGCTTCCTTGCTCTTCAATTCTCCTTGCTCAAATTCCTTCACTTAATGCACCTAGTCAATCAAGAACAAACACAATAAGTAACTAAGAAGAAAATAAAGAAAAGACACGATCAAAAGAGTACTAATTCCTATTTGTTTCCAAAACACGGCATTGCCAATTAAATCCCCGGCAACGGCGCCAAAAACTTGGTGGTCGTCAGATCAAGTTTGCAAAGAGATGTTGAACTAAAAGTGTGAGTGTGCAATGTGGCCAAGTTTTAAATTTGTAAAAACCACTACTACCTCTAACTAAAAATATAGCTAGGGTGAGTAGGGATCATCCCAAGGGATTGTGGGTGCCTTTGCAATTGAAACAATATATAGGGTTAGTAGGTCGAGTGATCAAAGATTGGTTGGATTGATTGATTAAGCTATTATGAAAATGAAATTAAAGTAAACAAAATTCAATGATTAATATAGTAGAGAAAGATATAGAGGGGGAGGACTTGGGGTACTAGAACTCACCACTAAGCTTGAGTTCACTAGACATTAGCAATTGTATATTAATGGGGAAATTGACTTATAACTTGTGTGTGTGTGTGTGACATTAATTGAAACTAGGCATGGATGGCAAATAAGCATAGATTGTCAAGCCAAATCAAATGGAAAACGCAACCTATCAAATGAGACCAAAATCCATTCAATGAAACCACAATTTATGCACACACAACTATCTAGAAACATACACCTAATGCATTCATAAGTATGGAACACCAAGGAACAAGAGTAGATTGTCCACCTATCTATGAATTTAAAGTAACTACACTACATCTACACTAAAGACATGAAATTTAACTAAGTAAGCTAAAATTGTGGTATAATCCATCAAGAAACAAGTGTGAACCATCAAATAAATTGCAAGAGTGTTCAATTAAGCTCTATATTTTGACCATCTCTATATTAACTTCATCCATATACATAGACATGCATAAATTCCACTAAATCTAGAGAAAAACACATGAATAATCCTTTCTAGCATACATAGACATATGGTTAGAAGTAGATAATCAATTAAAAGCATTAATCCATACACATCAAGTAGAAACCACAAGATATATATAAATCCAAGATCAAAACATTGTTACAAATAAATCCCCAAAAATATACAAAGAACAAAGTTTAGGAAGCAAACTTAGGGGCTACTCTAGCCCCAAGTAGATGTCTAGCCAGTCATTGAAGTAGTCATCCAACCCTCAAGGGCCATCTCCATGGTAAGAATGACCTCCTTCTTGATGGAAACCCTAAAAGAATGGAAGAACTCCCAAAATGTGTAAAACTCTCTAATCTCTAGCCTCCTCTCCAAGATAAGAAAAATATAAGTTATGTTGAATGCTACGTGTTATGATGTAAAAATGGCTCAAAATCCTTATATAGGTAGGTCAAGTGTCACACCCAATGGTTTGGGCTCATACACCAAAGTCCCTCCAATGATTGCACCATGAGCCAACTTTTAATGAGCTGGAATCTATTTTTTTTTTGAACTTGAGGAAGTTCGATCGATCGAACTGTGTTGAGATTGATCAAATTTGGTTGAGATCCATCGAATGCTGCAGAGATTGATCATCTTTGGCGGCGCCTTTTTGAATAAAGACAAATCTCTGAGATATTTTTGGGAAGAAGACAAAAGCCTCATTTGTAGCCTTATCATCACCTCTCCTATCAATAACTGCTACATAGCCCTCATCACCAAACTCTATCGCATCTCTCCGATGTGCCGGCATATAGGACTAAACTTTATTCCATTCCCTCATTCTGAATTGTGGAGATTCTTCACATAATTCCTCTTTTGGACTTACCACAAACCCCTGCAGCTCTAACATCTTGGTAATCATATATGGAAAAGGCAGCGCATATGTAGGAATAACCTTATGCGGTCCAATCTCAGACCAAAATGCTTGTAGCTGACAAAAAATCATCTTAGGGAATGAATACCAGTGCTCAAACTGAATAGCATAAAGTGCTTGGAGAAAATCAGTATTCCTAATAGTCTTATGTCCAAGAGGATAGACATTAGCAGAGATGATAGAATCTAGAATCCACAACCACTTAGGAATTTTGGCTTTGGTAGTACTACTACGCTTTCTCCTAGTAAACCGACCATCACATAACTTTTGAATTAACTTCTCAGTAATCGGTACCCTAGGGAATGGTGTAAAAACAGGACAACTATGTCTCTCATCTACAACCTCATGAAGCATATTATGACATTCTAGAGCAGCGGCAATAGCATCAGGATTAATAATTAAATCATACCTATTAATGCTAGTCCTAAGCTCCCAAGGGTTATCCTCACTATAAACTAGATTAAGGTAAAACAGACGAACAAGACAAGGATAGGCAACCTGAGTAATAGGGACTATGAGATGAAGAAGATGCCTATAGCTGAAAGATTTCAGAGCCCACTTAGTGCACGGATCATTGATGAATGCTTGATAATCAAAGGTCGTTTCATAAGAAATTGGAACTATTTGCCAAGCACATGGCAATATATTTTTTATCCTTCTAGCTCGTTTAGCAGTAGTAGGATGAACCATCTTCAAGATAACCCTTCAAATTTCTCAAAAATCTCCAGTTATTGTAATCTGCAACCCTATGCTCGAGCTTCAAGTACTGATGCTCGAGCCTTTAGGAAAGAATGCTCGAGCCTCAATCTTCAATGCTCGAGCTCTCCCTGAACTTCACTGAAGCAGATCATAGAAATCAGTTCAAAAGATTAACGTAGAGTGGATCTAAACAGATAGTCTACGTAGATCATGCATGAACAAAAGTCATAGACTCTTATATCCAAAGAATAACTCATACTCTCCCTCATTAGATCCAGGCAATTAATGAACTCAGAAAATTCTATTTGAAGAAGAAGAAGATTACCTTTATTTCTTGTAGATTTGAAACAAGGATGTAGATTAGCTCTAATTATGAATAGGAAGAATACTTAGAGAGCTTTTATAAAGAATGACCCATGGCTTTCTTTTTTGTTCTAGGCGAAGGAGTTTTCAGTTTCCTGATTTAAAACTTTTTAGAACTTCATGCTCGAGCATCAGAGGTATAAGCTCGAGCATGGCCGCTGAAAACTCTAGATCTTACGATGATGAAAGCTTGAGCTTTAGGTATGAATGCTCAAGCATCTCACTGCTGATGCTCGAGCATAGAGACAAATTTTTAGATTTTTGGATTTTTGGATTTTTTAATTTAATTTTTCTATTTTAGTCAAACCTAAACTAACTTAGAATTAAAATAAAGATTAAAATAAACCTATAACCTAGAAAATAAAATAAAGAAATAAAAAAAAACTTAAAATAACGAAATAAAAATCAAAATAAACTACGGTACAACATACAAATGCTAAGTTTAACATCAATAGCTCAACAACATGCTAAGTTTAACATCGATAACTTGACGAAAACCTGACCTCTCTTAGTCCAAGTAAATAGAATCATGAAATTCCACTGCCTCAACTGTGCCTCTCTGCACACTACCCTCTATGTAGGGTTTAAGTCTCTGTCCATTAACCTTAGATAGTTGTCCAGTCTTGTAATCTTGTATTTCTATTGCACCATAAGGTGTAACAGAAATAACCGTGTATGGACCTTCCCAACGTGACTTTAACTTCTTAGGAAAAAGTTTCAGTCGTGTATTAAACAACCAAACCTTCATCCCAGGCTCAAAATTCGTACGCAAGATATGTTTGTCATGAAATGCCTTAGTCTTTACTTTGTAAACCTTAGCACTCTCATAAACGTCATTACGTAATTCTTCAAGCTCAGTTAATTGAAACTTCCTGTTAGAACCAACAGATGTCATATCAAAGTTAAGCTTTTTAATAGCCCAGAAAGCTCTGTGTTCTAACTCTACAAGAAGATGGCTCCCTTTACCATAGACAAGACGGTAAGGTGACACACCAATCAGAGTCTTATATGCAGTCTGGTAAGCCCACAAAGCATCATTCAGTCTATAAGACCAATCTTTACGATTTGGCTTAACCATTTTCTTAAGAATCGATCCTTTTCCTACTTTAATCAAGCCAAAGGAATTTTGCCTATTGTGAGGTAATTCATAATATTAGCAAACCAAGGTAAATCCTTATGAGAAACCTTAAACAGTTGTTCATCCGGGAAGGAATCACAAACTGGAAATGAAGTTGAAGTATCCTCAATTAGAATTCTAGAAAAATAGTCAACTACAACATTCTCTGATCCTTTCTTATCTCAGATTTCGTAATCAAACTCTTAAAGCAAGAGGATCCATCGAATCAAACGGGGTTTGGTTTCCTTTTTTGAAAGAGGATTTTTCAAAGCAGAATGATTAGAATAGACTACAACTGCAAGCAACTCTTTTCCAGTAGTGGTATAATTCAACTGTGCATCTAAAAGAGTTTTGTTAGCATAGTAGATAACATGAGGAAGCTTATCCACTCGTTATCCTAAGACAGCACCCATAGCATAATCAGATACGTCACACATAATCTCAAATGGAAAAGCCCAATCAGGAGGATTCATGATAAGAGCTGACGAAAGAAGAGAGCGAAGCTTTTGGAAAGCTTCAAGGCCTGATTCATCAAAGACAAAAGGAGTATCCTTTACAAGTAGATTACACAAAGGATGGGAAATTTTGCTGAAATCTTTCATAAAGCGTCCATAGAACCCGGCGTACCCAAGAAATGATTACACTCCCCTCATGGAGGTAGGGGGAGGCAATTTAGAGATCAAATATACTTTAGCTCTATCAACTTCAATACCTCTCTTTAAAATGATATGTCCTAAAACAATACCCTCTTGGACCATAAAATGGCTCTTCTCCCAACTAAGAATAAGATTCGTTTCCCTATAACGTTGAAGCACTGGGGAAAGATTTTGAAGACAGTTTTCGAATGTGGATGCAAAAACAGAGAAGTCATCTATGAAGACCTCGAGAAACTTTTCAACCATGTTTGAAAAGATAGACATTATACACCTCTAGAATGTTGCTGGAGCATTTATATGCAAACGTACCGAATGGACAAGTGAAGGTAGTTTTCTCTTAATCCTTAGGATCAATGGCCACCTGATTATAGCCGGAATAACCGTCTAGAAAGCAATAATAGCTCTAGATTCTGATCAATGAATAAAAGTGGAAAATGATCTTTTCTAGTAGCGAAGTTAAGTTTCTAGTAGTCAATACACACACGCCATCCAGTGGTGGTGCGCTGTGGAACTAATTCACCCTCAGAATTCTCAACTACTATGATACTTGTCTTTTTAGGTACTACTTGAGTAGGACTCACCCACTTACTATCTGAGATAGGGTAGATTATTCCCGTATCTAGCAACTTCATAACTTCTTTCAACACTACCTCATTCATTTTAGGATTCAGTCTTCATTGGAGTTCCCGAGATGTTCAAGAATCCTCCTCCAAATGAATCTGATGCATGCAAATTGTGGGACTAATTCATTTCAAATCAGCCACACTCCACCCAATAGCCTCTTTTTTTTGCTCAAGAACTTTTAAAAGACTACTTTCTTAGGAACTTGTAAGATTGGAAGCAATGATCACTGGGAGGGAGTCATTTAAACCCAAGAAAGCATACTTGATCTTTTCCGGTAGTGGCTTAAGCTCAAGTTTAGGTGGAGACTCTAAAGAAGGACTAGGCGGAGTACTAGAAAGTGGTGGAAGTGGCTCTAACCTAGACTTCCATGGAGGAAAATCTGTGATAGGAGTGGAATCTAGCAAAGAATTCACTTTAGCTATTGAAGCATCGACATCAAAATCTTCATAATTGAAGTGATTCAGACACGCTTCTAAAGGATCCTTGGATAAAATAGTTGGGAGTGATTCCTCAACCAACTTATCAATAACATCAAGGAAGAAGCATTAACTATCATCGTGGGGATAATGAATAGCATTGAAGATGTTTAGCTTGACTTTCATGTTTCCAAAAGATAGATCTATGGCTCCAGTCCTACAGTTACTGCAAGCATTTGCTGTGGCTAGAAAAGGTCGCCCAATATGACTGGAATATACTTTTTAGAATCGTAGACCGGTTCTGTATCAAGAACTAGAAAATCAACCGGAAAATAGAACTTGCCCACTTTTATGAGTACATCTTCAACAATAGCTCGTGGTTGTCTGACAGAATGGTCAGCAAGCTGTAGAACAACCGACGTAGGTTTTAATTCTCCCAAACCTAACTTCTCATACATCGAGTAAGGAATAGGATTAACAATTGATCCAAGGTCAAGAAGTGTTTTCTCTATCACATTTTTCCAATGGTGCAAGAAATTATTGGAGCTCCAGGATCTTTAACCTTTAAAGGAGTGTTATACTTAAGAATAGCACTGGCATGCTTGGTGAGACAAACTTTCTTAGGAACTTGGCATCTGGATTTTCTCTTTAAAGTGCACAAGTCCTTTAGAAATTTGGAATAGGCTGGAACTTGCTTTGTAGCATCAAGCAGAGGAAGATTGATTTTGACCTGTTTAAATACCTCCATCATATCTTGAATTTTCTCCCCCTGTTTACCAAAGTGGGAGGGTTCCTTGAGACGTTCAGGATAAGGCGTTTTTGGCTCATAAGCTGTCTCAGGGTTAGGAACAGATGAAGAAGTGACTCCATCTTCAACTCCTTTTGTGGATTGTGGAATAGCACTTGAGGAAACATCCTTGGGATGTGGATTTTGAATGATAGGAATAATGGGAATCCTATGCCTTTCTTTTTCCTCCTGTCCTTTCTCAACTTAGTTATCAACCACTCTGACCACTCCTCAATGTAGTAATAGCCTGAACTTGCTCATGATGAATACCTGAGGAATGGGTTCTATCAATCATGTAAGTCTGCCCTTTCGGGGTTACTATTGGTTGACTAGGCAGCTTTCCATCCTCTCTTCGAGATAGAGTACTCGCTATTTGCCCAACTTGTGCCTCTAGCTTTGCTATGGCTTGAGAATGAGAATTAAGAAGTTAGATGTTGGCTTTAATTTCACCAAGAGCATTGAGTACTTGTTCCTCAAAAGCAGAATTTCTAGGAGAAGGTGGAAGATTAGGAGCTTGAGTAGATTGATTCCTAAACTGAGGTGGACGGTAAATACCATATTGGTTGAAAGAATTATTTTATTGCATAGGATTGGATGAATTTTGATACTGCCCCTGAGATTGGGAATAGTATTCCCTTGATTTGGATTATGCCATGACAGATTGGGATGATCTCTTTAGCCAGGATTATATGTAGAAGAATAAAGATTATAAGCTGGCCTAGAGAATGCAACATTCACTTGCTCCTGTGGGATCTCATATGATTGTCCCAGCATAGGGCAAGCGTCAGCAAAATGGTTAGAATTAACACAGATGGAACAAACTTCCTTTGGTAAGGCAGTTTGCGGATTAGCAACAGGAGCAAAGCCAGATGATAGAATTTGATCGAACCTACGGTTCAAAACTTCTATTTGAGCGGCTAACTCACTAGATTTATCTACCTCATAAAGTTTTTCAACCTTATGCATTCCAGGTGAAGACCTAGACCTAGAGGAACAAGCATGTTGCACTGAGTTTTCACTTAGGGCCTCAAACAGTTCCCAAGCATCAGCCGGACTCTTACGCAGAAAAGCTCCATTGCTGGAAGCATCAACCATGTTTCTATACGAGTTTGTTAGACTATCATAGAAGATCTGTTTTAAGTGCCATTGAGCAATATCATGGTGTGGACACTTCCTTAGATGATCATTATATCTCTCCCATGCATCATGAAACTGTTCTCCTGAGATATGAGAAAATGCCATGATTTCTTTTCTCATTTGTGTGGTTTTACCCACAGTGTAATATTTCTTCAAGAACTCCTGTTGCAACAAGTCCCATGAAGATATGAAATTTGTTGGAAGGGACTGCAACCAAGTTCTTGCTTTATCTTTGAGAGAGAATTGGAAAAGATGTATTTTGAATGAATCATTGGATAGAGTGGCCAACTTGGTAGTTGAACACAATTCCAAAACACATCCAAGTGCTTATAAGGATCCTCTGTTGCATACCCATGGAAGGTAGGAAGCATTTGGATCATAGCAGGCTTGATTTCAAAATGGGTTGCATCAGCATCCGGAAAAACAAATCACGAAGGGGAAGTATATGTGGTAGGAATGAAATGATATCTCAATTGTGGTTGTTGTGGAGGGACAGGTGGAACCCGCTCTCCATTACCATTACCATTTTTACCCGATGCATTATGTTGCTCAGCCATGTTATCAGATGATCTATCAATATTATTCAAATGTTTTTTAATCTGTGAGCACTTGCATTTTTATCATTTTTCTGGTCATTTTGACATTCATACATTTTATTTTATTGTCGGAATTATGATTATTTTGCAAATGTGTGCTAAATTAATGAAATGTCATTTGTTTGTTTCATAAAAGGGCGTTGTGGACTTTTTGTTTTACAAATGGCATTTATGGTATTTGATAATTTTATAAAGGGCAAAGTAGACTTTTATTATGCAAAATAGCATCATTGGCATTTGGTTAGTTGTGAAAGGGTATTCTTGACTTTTATCATGCACATGGCATGAATGGTATTTGGCAATTGTTGATGGGCTTATTAGTTATTTTACATAGTCTTACCTTTGACTATGTGTGTGGGCTTGACACCTATGTGTACACTAAGCATTGTTATATGATATGAATGACAAAGGTGTGTATTGCATCTGCTGAAAAAGAAATCACGTGGCTGCATTTTCTTGTTCTTCTTGAGGGGTTATGTTTTAGACTCTAATTTTGAGAGGGGTGTGTGAATGAAAAAGGTTCCTAAGGGAGAGAGCTTCCTTGTGGTATAAGGGTTGTGCACATTTTATTAATTCTGGGCTGTCAAAAAGTTTGTTGAAAGAAGAGGTGCAGCTGTATTTTTTTTAAAGGAAGGTGCTTTTCACCTTTTAGTTGTTGATTTTGATCCATTTTTGGTGTGGCTTTGAATTTTTTAGCAAGTGTTCAAGCTTCCCTTGAGGTAGGATTGTCTAACCCTCAATTCCTTTGCCTTTAGTGAGTTGATTTCTTTCAAATTTTGAGTTGCAAAGTGTATACTAACAAAACTGAAATTATGTGCTGCTGAAACTTAATTACATGCTACTGTTTTGCTCAAAATCATGTAAATTCGTAACTTATCTTTTAGAGATGATTTGATATTATGATAATATAGTAAATTAGCTTTCATTGAGAATTGGTTTCACTTAAATTGGTTGAGCAATGAATTTTTTATGAATTTTTGAAATTAGAATGTTCTTGCTGGAAATTTTGGGTTGGGGCAGTTTCTGTCCGAGTCTTTCTCATCAAACCTGCTTTAAATGGTTAGGTATTTTGATGAAATAAAATTTTATCTTGAAAATATAGTCTTTGCGATTTCAGTGGCCTTTGGATTCACTCATTTTGGACGAAAATTGAATTTACTATGAATTTTTGAAGATGGAAGCTACAGGCTGGAAATCAGTTTCTGGCAGATTTTTATTTCGAATTTGTGGATCAAAACTGTTCCAATTGGGAAGGGATTTTGTTAAAATAAAATGACACTCTCAAAGTTCATTGTTTAAGCTTTCATTAGGCTTTGGAATCACTCAATTTGACTTAGAATTGAATTTGTTATGAATTTTCAAAGATGGAAGTAACATGCTGCGTATAAACTGATTTGTTGTTTTGGAAACTTTGGGACTTGACACAATTGTGCATTCATCTTGCATGGTCATGGGGTTAAGGTTAGAATGGAAAAGGAAGTGAGAGCATCTCATTAAAATGGTTTTGAAAACCGGATTACAGGGAGGTGCCTTGTATCCGTGAGTTTAGAAAAGGGAATTGAATCAATAATTTTAAAACTGGACAAGGAGTTGCCTCGTCTGTGCAGTTAATGGGAATCTAGAGAAGACGTAGGGAGTGGCTCTACGCGTAATTGTGTCACTAGAGCCCCAAATGATCACAAGGAGTGGCCTTGTATCAGGGATAGATGACTAACTCTCTTCTCGTTGTACTGAGGAGCAGCCCTGGGCGGATTACATTAACTTTTTGTGATGAAATTGGGATTTTGGGAAGTGAGATGTGTCAGTGACATTAGCATTGGCATTGGCATTGCATGACACTTCATTTTATTATCTCATATGATATGTTGCTTTCTCGAGACTGTATGACCCATTTTTCTTTTATCCGTTCTTTGTTTGGATTCACGGAGGTATTAAGGAGTATGCTTTAGGCAATTCCTGCTGAGCTGTGGTTGCTCATTCCTATTTTATTCACATCTTTTTAGGTCATAGCATGGATGGTGCGGAGGGTGTTCCTCCTTAGCTGTAGACAGAGTCGGGGTTGGTGTTGTTGTGTTATATTCCGTATAATAGTCTATGTTTTGTATTATATTTCTTTAGAATATTTCTCTCATGTAATAAATATTATTTCGAACTTTAAAACTTTAATGTTGTAATATTTGCATCTTATCTATTAATTTTCAGTCTTGTTTTTGTAAAGGGAAATAGATAGGTGGATGTGTGGTTGAGATAGGTTATAGGGATATGTTTTTTTTTTTGTTTTGATTTTGAGACTGTGATTGTTTACATGTTGTGTTCACAATCCAAACTACGGTCCAGGGGCGTGACATAAGCTTTCTTAATTGACTTAAAATTCTCTCTATTTCAGGATCATGCATTAAAGGTTTTGACCTAGTTTGGCGAGTTAACATGCACTGGTTCCACTAATCCTAACAGTAGCAAAAAGAAAATATTCCAAATAACAGAAAAACAATAAGAACTCACAAAAGGTTTAATAAACCGAAGCTTTTCTCTCCCTTAAACGTCTTCGTCCTCACCCCCAATTTGTACTTGAAAAAGAAAAAGAATTAAGATGAGATATCAGAAAGTCCGAAGACTAATAAACCAAAATAACTAATTAGAAACTAAACAAAAACAATCTCCCCGATAACGGCGCTAAAAATTGATGTGTCTCTCACAATCGTACGATATCGTGTAGGATATAGCTCTATGCAAAGAGGATGTTGAACCCACAGGGAGAACAGATTTGTAGTTTAGTTTTCAAATTTGTTCTATGGTTTACAAGTAACTCAATGGGGAAGTTTGTTGGTTGTCACAATTTAACAAACTTAAACTATAAAATAATCAACTAAAACAAATTAAACTGAATTAAATGAAGATCAGAGAGGAAAAGTCTTAGGGCTTTGATTTCACCACAATCATTATACTACGGTCAATTGAATCAACTCTGGGATTTTAACCAATTCTGTTTTCAAATGAACTGAACTCAATAACATTCGTTCAGTTCGGAGTTTAAAGAAAGATGTTTTACAAATTTAGCTAACTATAACCTATCTGCGGTTAGCGTGGACTATTCCCCTACCTACTCTACCTATTATAACTACTGTGTGAATGAACCACCTTTCTTAAGCATAGATTATGAAAACGTTCGTTTGTAAAATTCATTGGAACACTATTATATGACCTCTATCCTTGTGTCTGGTAGGGCTCTGCCAGATACCGTACAACAAGGTAGGTTGAGAATAGAACATAAATTATTATATCTAAGACAAGGTAATAACAATTTATATTCTACTAAAGCATGAAAAACTACTTGAGTTGTCTCAAGTGCTCATAGTCATATAATCAAGAAAACATAATCTATTAAAATAAACCCAGAGTCAAAACAATCAAACCATAATACAATATTGCATAAAGCCATCTTCTATGCATAAATAAGATTGAATCTACACAAATCATGTCCTAGAATTCAAGTCTAGATAGCATATGACATGTCAAGTCTCCAATATGCAATTTATACACCAAAACAATAATATTTTACAACAATTGAACCACATTACTACACTAAGCCACAAGTACTAAATAAGTCCCAATTTAGTAACTAGCTTCCAAGGTAAATAATTGTAATATTCTAATAAGCTATACACCTACATAGGATATATCTAAACAAGCTATGCAAGTCAACGATATTCTATATCATGCTAAGTCCAATTACCATTTCAAGATGTCTCAAGTACTAATTCTACATCAAATTAGTAACATGCTCACAAGGTGATTAAACAGACCACATTTCAAGGGATTATCAACCTATTACCTCCAATATCAATTTAAGTGACCAACACACTAAAATAAAATTAATTAAGCTCATTAATTAATTTTTCTTTAGATTTTCAAACATATCTAAATGTCCTCAATTTAATATATGTTAAAGAACTCACCAACGCCTACTTTAATATCACATTACAAGTTGATTCCATGCTTGATACAACTAGGTGAATTAAACTTTTACAAAAGATAAATATTAAATAAAATTTGCAATTCTTATTCAAATAACCCCAATTTAATATATATCAACCATCATACCAAGGCCTAAATTTCTAGCATGCCACAATTTAATTCTAAGTTGCCTAGCATCATGAGAATTAAATCTTAAACAAAGAAAATAATTAAATTAAATTCTTAAAACTTGAACAATGCATGCTCACAAGTTGTATATGCTTATAAAATAATCAATACAACAATAATATAAACCTAAGACACCCCCTACCTCAATTTGAGATGAAAATCTCAAAAGCCATCAAAACGAAACGGCTCCGAATCTGACAATACTTCGGGGTTTCGTCGGGCACAACGCCATGAACGATAAACTCCAAAGACGACCCATGAAAATCACAACTTGACTTCAAAACCAAACTCAAAATTTGGCCAGAAATGGGTTCTAATAAGGGTGAAAGAAGCGCGTAATCAACACGAACACAAAACGCAAAGGCCCTACTATGTTCTGACAAAGAAATGAAGTTCAAATGAGGAAAGAGAAGGTGGCAGCCTCCCTTGGGCTGCCATGGAAGCTTCAGGTCGTGCAAGAGAGTGAGGAAGATGAAAAAATAAAATATCTCATCCCCCTTTTATAGAAATCTCAAAAAGTGCCCCGAAAGGGCCCCGCCGAGTACGGAAAAGTGAAATTTGAGCAGACGCGCTCAAATGATGAAAATCTTTGAACAAAAAAGATTTAAAATGAGAAAATAAGAATAACGAAAGAAACGGCGTCAAAAACTGAGTCCCAAATAGAAAGTTATGCCCCAAACAAGTTTGGCGCAAACCGGGGCCAGAAACCCTGAAACTGGAAAACATTGACCAGAAGAGACTTCTAAGAGTTTATGACTCAACAAAAAGTGAAAATGAATCCCGTACGAGGATCCAGGCTCAAAACAAGATAATTTGCAACAACTTTCATTAATTGCATAATGGCCCCCACAAAAAGGGTTAACTGCAAAATTACCCCAGAATGAAAATATCTTCCAAAAGGTATTTTCTTAGATACACCTGAAATAAAATATCTTCAAAAGATATTTACGAAAAACACCCCAACAAAAGAAATTAATTTCAAAGAATTATGCATCCATGCCCCTATGGACACCGGGAGCAACCAGAGTATTTTCCTACAAAAGTAAAGATACGTATTTCGTAGAAACCACTCACGATAAAGATACGTGAAGTTAAAAACCAACTCCGAGCACAAGAAGTGAGATTTTGCCAACAAAGTGACAAATGGGGAAAAGACGAAATAAGAATAAGGACAAAAAGTGAATAGTGTCGAAAAATAAAAATTGTGGAAATGACTCGGTCCTTAAAGGAAGTTGTCAATCCACGGAAAAGAGTCTCAGAAACCATTTACGAGCACTCAAGACGACATTAAGTGACGAAAAACCATCCACAGAAAAGAAAAGACAACGGAAAAAATTTATCCGCAAAATTTGAGGAAAAATGAAAAGGAAGAAAATGACCGGGTCATTACATTAACTTCTTATTTAATGCACAAGGGTTTTAGAAGAGGAGGAGCAGATAAAACTTTGTTTATTTTTAGGAAAGGAAAAGATTTTCTTGTTGCTCAAATATATGTGGATGATATTGTTTTTGGTGTTACATGTGATAACCTTGTTAATAATTTTTCTAAAGATATGAGTAATTCTTTTGAAATGAGCATGGTTGGTGAACTAACTTTCTTTCTAGGTCTCTAAGTGAAACAACTTGATGATGGGATTTTCATATCTCAATCAAAATATGCAAAGAAGCTAGTTAAGAAATTTGGTATAAAAGATTTAAAGCATGTTCAAACTTCTATGAGTACTTCATCCAAACTGGATAAAGACTCTAATCCTAACAAGGTTGATCATTCCTTGTATAGGATTATGATTGGTAGCTTGTTGTATTTGGTAGCAACTTGGCCAGATATTTCATTTAGTGTAAGTTTTTGTGCTATATATCAAGCTGATCCTAGTGAACAACACATTCTTACAGTCAAACACATTATTCATTATGTCAATTGCACATTGAATTATGTATTGCGTTATTCTTCTGAGTCTAACTCTGAGATTGCAGGCTATATTGATGCTGATTGGGCTGGTAACAAGGATAATAGAAAGAGTACTTTAGGTGGTTGTTTCTATGTTGGTACTAATCTTGTTTCATGGTACAGTAAGAAGAAAAATTGCATATCTTTATCATCTTATAGGGCTGAATACATTATTGGTGGAAATTGTTGCACACAATTGCTTTGGATGAAATAGATGTTTTTGGATTATGGAGTTTATCAAGGTACTATTGCTATCTTTTGTGATAATAATAGTACAATTAATATTTCAAAGAATCCAGTTTTGCATTCTAGGACTAAGTGCATTGACATTCGACATCATTTTCTTGGGGAACTTGTTGAACAAAATGTCATGTCTTTGAAAAAAGTGCATACTAATCAGAATTTGGCCGATATTCTCACTTAACCATTAGATGCTCCTAAGTTTTCTCATTTTAGGAAATCTATTGGTGTCTGTAGTCTTGAATAGATGCATTGCAAAAGCATGGATTTTCACGCATATCTTAAGGGTCTAGATTATGTTTTTGGGAAGTGATGAGCGCTGAATATATGCATATTCGAGCCCCTAAGTACGTATATGTTAGGGCCTAAAGTGATACTTCTATCTATTATTAGACTAATTTATGCTTAATGTGTGTTTCAGGTACTTTCCCAGATAAATGATTAAAATCAGGATTTTATGCTGATATCGATGCTTACCAAGTCATTGCCGGTCATTCAGAGCAAGCCGAGAATTGAAGGCTATGCACCCAGGTCTCGTGCATCACTCCCATGATCGACCACTATCAACAGAGGATTAAGCATCATCTCTTGATGCTCGAGCATTGAGCCCCAGATGCTCGAGCATGGTACCTAGTTATCGAGCCCAAGAAGCTTAGATCGAGCAATGTTAAAAGGAAAAGACACTTCGGAAAATAGTTGAAGAAAATTGGCTAAGTGTTCATGTGATGATCGAGCACCATTCACTGAAGCTCGAGCATCCACTTAGTATTGCTCGAGCATTGGTTCCTGATGCTCGAGTATGATCCCTAAAGCTCGAGCATTCGTTCCTGAAGCTCGAGCATTGTATGACATATCAGATTAAAAGCTGTGGGATTGCTATTTTTTCAGCCGTATCTCATCCCAGTTGGGCCAGAAGACCTAAAAGCCCACCAAATACATATTTTCTTCTATAAAAGAAAGCGTAAGCCTTGATAGAAGCGGTCCAAAATTTCAATCTCTTTCACATATTATTCAGAAGGCTGAAGGTGTGGTGGCTTTTAGTGTTTCTACAACCTTGAAAGTGCAGATCTTGAGAAGAGAGGTGCCGTCCGTGATGATGGAGATGAACTCAACATAGATGTTATCCAACCTTGTCATGAGTAGCTAATCCCTTTCTTAGGGCACTGAATCCAGAAAATCAAGAAAACCGAGAAAATGGAAAATGAGAAAAATCAAAAACATTACATTTTCCCCAACTTAAAAAGATTTCGTCCCCGAAATCAAGCCATACCTGAGGAAGAAAACAACACCAGATACTTGGAGCAAACCTCCTGCTCGAGATCCAAAGTAGCCTCCTGAACTCCATGATGCCTCTATAGAACCTTTACTAACGATATTGTCTTGTTCCTCAACACTTTCTGCCATGTGTGAAGGATCTGAATTGGTCCCTCCTTGTAAGAAACATCCTCATCAATATCCACATCAACCCAACTCAAAATGTGGGATGGATCTGGCTCATACTTCTGTAATATCGATACATGAAAGACATTATGTACTCTGTCTATCTGTGATGGCAATGCAAACTTGTAGGCCACCTCTCCTACCAAGTCCAAAATCTCAAGAGGTCCAATAAAGTGTGGCAATAACTTGCCACTCTTCCCAAACCTCATCAACCCCTTCCATGGAGAAACCCGAAGAAAGACGTGGTCTCCCACCTCAAAGGATTGCGGTAGTCTCCGCTTATCCGCATAACTCTTCTGTCGGTTCTGAGTTGTAAGCAATCTCTGTCTGATTAACTTAATATTCTTGGTAGTCTCGAGTACAATGTCAGGTCCTAAGGCGGCTGTCTCACCCACCTCAGTCCAACAAACAGAAGACCTACAAGTTCTACCATACAACGCCTCAAATGGAGCCATCTGAATGCTCACCTAATAACTATTGTTGTAGGCAAACTCAATAAGTGGAAGGCGATCCTCCCAACTACCTCCTAAATCAAGTACGCAGGCCCAAAGCATATCCTCCAAAATCTGGATGGTACGGTCCGACTGGTTGTCTGTCTGTGGATGGAATGTCGTACTAAAATGTAACGGTGAACCAAACGTTATATGAAGTCCCTCCCAGAACTTTGAAGTGAACTTGGCATCCCTATCTGAAATAATAGACACTGAAACTCCATGCAACCTTACAATCTCCTTCACATACAGTATACTAAGTGCCTTTCCGTCATCTTTTACAATAATAGGCAAGAAGTGAGCCGTCTTGGTCAATCTATCAATGATGACCCATATGGCCTCATTTTCCCTCTATGACCATAGAAGACCTGTCACAAAATTCATGGCAATATGCTCTCATTTCCACTGTGTTGCCAGCAATGGATGCAATAACCTAGCTGGCTTCTAGTGCTCAGCCTTTACCTGCTGACAAGTGAGGCATCTAGCTATAAACTATGCAACATCCTTGTTCATCCCACTCCACTAATACTGATGTCTCAAATTATGATACATCTTGGCACCACTTGGATGAACTGCAAAGCGGGAAGTGTGAAACTCCAGTAAGACGTCCTCACGACAAACTGTGTGAATAACCAATAAACCCTTAAACCGTAGACCTCCATTTACATGCAAGGTCTAATCTTTCACTATCCCACCACTACAAATCAGAGTGTGAATAGCATCCAAATCCGGATCTTGTCTCTGTGACTCAGTCACTCGTCCAACAAGAGTAGGCTGAGCCACAAAATTAAACAAGAATGCTGACTCACTGCCATCGTCGTCATCAAAACAATACAATACCATCTCTATCTAATCCTCAAGAATCTTCTATTTCCAAATGGCTAACCCAACCAAAGTCCCACGAGATTTCCGGCTTAAGGCATCAGCTACAACATTTACCTTACTCGGATGATACTACGAGTCAAAGTTATAGTCCTCCAAGAACTCAACCCATCGCCTCTGTCTGTTGTTTAAGTCCTTTTGCGAGAAAACATACTTAAGGCTTTTCTGATCCTAGAACACCTCGAATCTCTCACCATACAAGTAGTGTCTCTAACACTTCAAAGCAAACACAGCTGCTACTAACTCCAAGTCATAAGTAAGGTAGTTATGCTCGTGAGTCTTCAACTATCGAGACCCATAAGCCACCACTCTACCATCCTGGATCAGTACACAACCCAAACCATCATGTCAAGTATTACAATAGATCACATAACCCAAGCCACGCTCGGGTGTTACCAACGTTGGAGCCATAGTCAACCTTGTCTTTAACTCTTGAAAGGCAGACTCACAGGCCTCATTCCATGCAAATTTGATCCCTTTTCCAGGTTAATCTAGTCATAGGCGCTACCAAATAGGAAAAGCCCTTCACAAATCTCCGATAATAACCCGCTAGGCCAAGGAAACTTTGGATTTCAAAAACATTCTTGAGTTGCTCCCAATTCAAAATAGCTTTAATTTTTTAAGGATCAACTGAAACCCCACCTTCCAAGACAACATGTACCAAAAATTTCACCTCTTGTAGTCAAAACTCACACTTTTCATATTTGGCGTACAAACGGTGCTCCCGCAAAATCTGTAACACTATACTCAAATAGATCTCGTGCTCCTCCTAAGTCTATGAATACATAAGGATGTCATCCACAAAAACTACCACAAACTGGTCCAAGTAATCATGAAAGACATGGTTCATTAGGTCCATAAATGCTACTGGCGCATTAATCAAACTAAAGGGCATAACAAGAAACTCATAATGTCCATACGTTGTACGGAATACTGTCTTTGGGATATCCTCATCCCTAACCCACAACTGATAATAGCCTAACCTCAAGTCAATCTTTGAAAAACAACAGGGTCCTCTCAACCAGTCAAATAAATCATCTATCCTAGGTAAAGGATACTTGTTCTTGATGGTGGCATGATTCAACTTTTGGTAATCAATGCACAACCTCAAAGAACCATATTTCTTTTTAGCAAACAAGACTGGTGCACCCCACGGTGACATACTCGGTCCAATGAAACCTTTCATCCTCACATCACCAAGTTGCTTCTTCAGTTTTTTCAATTCTATTTGTGCCAAACGATACAGTGCCATGGAAATTGGTGCTAGTACCTAGCATCAAATCAATAGCAAACTCCATCTCTTGGTGTGGAGGTGATAAGCGTTAAATATTACATATTTAAGCGCCCTTAATTACATTAGTTAAGCCCATTATTTGATCTATTTATATAGATTAACTACATTTTTATGTTTTTGTATTTTTGTAGGCCTTATTGCTAAAAAGGAATAAGAATAAAGTTTTAAAGGGTTTAGAAGCACAAGCCATATTAGGCCTACATTCTAAGTGATCATCAAAGGAAAATGACATGAGAGGCAATGGATACAGCCAGAGCTAAAGAGAGAAGCTTGTGTCAGAGTAGAAAGCCTGGCGTCGAGACGCCATCCTCCAGCAGCTCGCGTCCGAAAGCCACATCCTCCAACAGCTCGCATCCAGACTCCATTCTTCATATCCGGATGTGAGACTATGGGCCCCTATTTTATTTAAGTCCGAATTTGTCTATCTTGAGTTAGGATTCAAATTTGGAATGCGGGATTTGGTATTTTGAACTCAAGGGAGGATAAAAGAGGGTGAAAGGCTGGAAGAAAAGAGTCTTGACTTTGTTTTGGAAAAAGATAGAGAGAGAGGGAGAATTTTTAGGGTTCTTAGAGGTTGAGCTTGCAACAATGGTGAGAGAGGGGAATTCTTTCTCTTCTTCAATTATAGAGGTTGCTGCCATATTCATAAGAGGCTAAATCCCTTCTCTAGGGAGTTGATGTAACCTAGGCCACGTAAACATGTTTTAATTTGTATTTCAATTTGGGGATGATTATAGTATATATTCAATTTCATAAATTAGAAGTATTTACATTGACTTGATGTATGTTACATTGAATTGATGCATGTGTTTATCATATGAATATAAGTTCGTGTTGATTTGTTTTCTTGTCTTAGAAATCATATTGATACAAATATTACACTTGATTTCTTATAGTGACAATGGGAAAGAATTTATGGAATGGTTATGTTGGCATGAAATTGAGCATTTATATAGGTTATACCTAAGGAAAATGGACCATGCTACACTTTTAGATTAATGTAGTTAGGTAGATGGTCCATACCAACTAAAGATAATCTATGATTTTAATTAATTTCATGTGCTGTAACATAAAATTGAAGGACCTTGATAGGCCATGCCTAGGGAAGATGGTTCATACCACAACCTAGTTTAGGTGGATGAACCATGCCAACCAAAGATGGGTTATGCTTAGTCCTGAAATGTATGATCTTTTTGACGATGTTATGGTATTTTTATGCTTCTACACATCATTTTATCGATATAATTGTAAATCATCAAGTTGAATGCAAGTTTAACATGTTTGCGAGGTTAAGGTAAAGTCAATTCTCTAGCTTTTTCTTTATAAGTTCAATTCATTTTTATTTATTGTCTTATGAAAGTTAAATTCGTAGGTTAAGTGACAAACCAATCGATTTATCATTTCTTTTATCAAATAAAGGAAGTAGTTTTATAATTCTGTTTGCCATAAACTAGCAATCCTTGTGGTTCGATAACCCCCTACTCTAGCATTAATCTGCAATGATGAATGTAATATTGTTATAAGTGGTATTTTATAGTGGTACACATTTATGGACATCAACTTTTTGGCACCATTGCTGGGGATTGCAAACGGTTTTGTAATCAGATTTTAAAAATTACTTCATTATTTGATTATATATAGCTTTTCATGTTTTTGATGTTTTGGTGTTGGTAGGGACTAAAGACTTTCCAGAAGGTTTAATTGCAAAATTTGAAGTCTTAAGGACTTTGGGTAAGTTTTTGAAGTTCCTAGTTATATTTTGTTGGGCCCTTGTCGAGGCTATTGCAAATTTATTGTTTTATTCAGAGCATAGGTCCTTGTCATGGCGAATTTAATTTGTTTAATTATTGTTGAATTGAAGAGAAAGGGATCAATGTATGTGGATGTATTGGTGAAGGGTTGTTGTGATTGTTGTGTTTGATGGTTTATGGTAGGTCGTGGATCATTGTCTTTACCACATCTTGAGGAACCAATTGATATCGCTTTACTTGAAAGAACTCTTAGGCAACAAAAAAGGAACCTTAGGGATCCTAAACTTTTAAGAGAACTTGAAATTGAACTAGATAAAATGGCTAATGAACATGATAATCTCAGACATCCTAATGCTAAAAATGAAAATTTAGCACCAATGACTCTTGGGGACCATTTTGTACCCTCTACATACATATCTCCATCATGCATTGTGATACCCCTCGATTCTAGAGCCACGGGTGATCAAGTCCAAGCACAGATCTAAAAGATACCAAACACTTGATATGTAAATAAGCACAGAATACAAAAATGAAATAATAATAACATAAAATAATAGGCTGAAAGAATTCTAAATTAAAAATCCTCAAAATACTAATATTAAAATCCAATAATCCAAAACCTCCATTAATTTAACAACTCGGGAATCCAATCTAGTAGACCCCTAATAAAATCCAAAACTGAAAAGGAAATAACTGAAACAAAATATAAAGCTAAACATGGAAAGTAGTCCTACATAGTCGGAGGAGTGCGAGGCATCTCTCCATTTGAGACTTGCCCGGTCGCTTTCAAAAAATAGTACAGGATCCTCCGACTGAGTGACTATATCTGCTCTGCACGATCAAGCTCTAACCCTGGAACTAACGAACACCTGAAAAATAAGAGTGGGTCAGGCCCACATACAAGTTTTATCCTACTACAATCCATACAGAAACCCGATACGCAGATACATCCTAGATAGCTCAACAATAACTAAAATAGTCCATCTATGTATAAATACACACTATAGGATGCTCACTAGCCCAATAGGTCTGTCTCAGCCTGAGTAGAGATACCATGCAAATCGTACATAACGTGGCCATGTGTACCTAGACCTACCAAGGAACAACAACTATGTCCAATTATCCATCCTAGGTGATATACGCACCCTAACCATGATCCTAAGACTCAAGCTCATATTACGGTATAGTGGCCTGACATATGTATAGCAATCCATCCGGAAACCAAAGTATGTCATTCAATTGTTTAATGACCTGACACAAACATTAGTAGGACTTAACCTTTATAGTTAACCCATACCTCAATCCAGAATAGGTAAGACTTAGTGTTTGAACTAATCCATCCCTAGTATGCCACCGTCCCATACCGGTGCATACAATCCTCCAAATTATGCCATTCAATTGTTTATTGACCTAACACAAATATGAGTAGGACTTAACCTTTATGGTCAATCCATACATCAATCTAGAATAGGTAGGACTTAGTGTTTGAACTAATCCATCCCTAGTATGCCACCGTTCCATACCAGTGCATACAATCCTCCAAATAGCATAATTGATAAAACAGTAATAGGTATTCATCAACCATTCTCCAAGATATGCATAAATCAAGTTTAATACATATATGACGATAATAGGCATTCACTATAAGACCTAAAATCCTGTTCCAATCCTTTAAATTGCTAAAATAAATCTAAGCATTTAAATCCTCCAAATCGTCCATAAATTGATACAGTTTACAGCAAATTAAATATCAATTTAATCTAAACCAAGCATAGTTAATTACAGATAATCCACTATACTTATAACCCTATTGAAATATGATTAAACAGTATCAAATCATATATAAAAGAATCTCTAAGTTCTAGTAAGTAAATTAATTAACAAAACCGTGTGCAACATGTAGGTTTTTCCTTAAATTCATATTACTCCATTCTTTAATCCATTTATGAATTAATGCTTCCCCATATTTTTTACAGGTCCATAAAAATTATTTATATCATTTAATGCAATTTAAACGGATTAAAAATACCCTGTACAGCCCAAACAAAACTTTAATACCGTTATTACACGTTTTTGGGCGAGAGCAGGCTCTTAAAAGTTGAGAGCCTACTCCAAACCCTTGGGAGCCTACTCTATAACAATGGGAGCCTGCTCTAAGGAGTTGGGAGCCAGCTCCACACTCCTGGGAGCCAGCTCCATCATTGAGGGAGCTGGCTCCCTTATTCAAGGAGTCGTCTCTCTCTCCCTACGAGCCGTTTCACCTATTCTGATCATTTTCTTCACCTCCGGTGATATCCAAACCCTCTGTACTGCTTATATTTATGTTATTAGAGTTCAATCTCAATCCCAGATTAATCATAAAACATTATTATACAACAACGAACATGAATTAAACACAAACTTTTAAACCAACGGCAGCAAGATTTAATTTCAACTTCAATTAACCCCAAACTCGTTTGATTCAGCGAGATCAAATACAGTTTAAGAATGCATAAAGATATGTTTTAAAATTTATTTAAACCCTGGAGTCCACCTAGGCATGCACAGAACACAGGTTTACGGAAGGAGTTAGAATAAAGACTTGCCTTTAGGTTTCCATTCAAAACCTTAAACCTCCGTCTCTGAGTTTTTTGACCACTTCCTAGACTGCCGTTCTACACCTCCATTGCTCTTGGTTAAACCCAGAAGCAATCCGTCCCATCCTCCTTGAACCCCTCTGTTAATCCCTCAAGTTTCACTCTCTGTTTCTCTCTGCCTCTCAAAACTCTCTATTCGTGAAACTTAATTTATGTCTTAAACCCTAGACAAACATAATATGATAATATATATAGGCGTCTCTGAAAACCTAATTTTAATACCACACTAATTATAAGGCGGCTAACCCACGATGCCATAAACCATAAAACCCTAATAGTATTTTATGTCGTTAAACAATTAATAAAACAAAGTTAATCAATTAAAACAATTAATTCATTTAAATAAAATAAAGAATGCAATTAAACCATTAAACAATTAAAACATGTAATTTCATTAAATATAACAAATAACACAATTAACTCAATTAACCAAATAAACAATTTAATTAAATAAAACAAATAACCCAATTAACTCAATTAAGCAAATAAACAAATAATCAAATAAAAAATACCCTAAAACAATAACTAAAATGCCGAGACTATCCTTTTAAAATTAGGGGTATTACATGCATTGTCATGCCTAATGTTGAAGCTCATCATTATGAGATCAAATCTACCATAATTCAAATGCTTCCAACATATCATGGGTTTGAAAATAAGGATCCTTATAAACATCTTGATGAGTTTCTGGAAATCTTCTCCACCATCAAGATGAGGGATTTTCCCCAAGATGCACTTCATATGCTTCTCTTCCCATTCTCTTTGAAAGATAGAGCAAAATATTGGTTGAACTTTCTTGTTGCTAATTCCATTACTTCATGGGTCCAATTGCAACAAGAATTTCTTAAAAAGTATTATCCTTTGAGTAAAACCAATCAAATGCGTCGTTCCATTCTAAGTTTCTCCCAAATTGATAGGGAAATATTTTATGAGACATGGGAGAGACTTCAAGATTTTCTGAGGAAGTGTCCGCACCACTAAATTCCAAAGTGGCAATTGGTGCAAGCCTTCTATGATGGTTTGACAGAACCACATAGACAATTAATTGATTCTTCATGTGGGGGCATGTTTATGTCCAAAAATCCAGATGATGCATGGACTCTACTTGAGAACATAAGTGAAAATTCTATGCAACATGGTTCTCGTAAAGCTTCTACATCAAATGTGATTAAACCCTCAAATCTGTGTCAACCACGGACTCTTAGGGAAGAATCTTCTCAAGTGGATGCCATAGCTCACAAAGTTTTTCAGCTTATGGCACCACATCTCTCATCTTCTTAAAATTCTTCATCAAGTGCTATGTGTGCACATTGCACGAGTACTTTCCATAATGCAGAAGATTGCCCCACACAGGAGCAAATTTCTGAAGGTATGCCAGAAAAGGTAAATGCCATGTTCTCTTACCCTAGAAATAATTCTTATTCCAATACATACAATCCGGGTTAGAAAGATCATCCAAATTTATCGTAGAGGTAACAAGCCCTATAAAATTCATCATTCCAAGGTCATGGACAATCAAATCAATCTAATTCTCAGTCCATGAACCGGCCATTTCAAGCTATCATCCTCCTTCCTATAATGTAAATTTTTCAAATCAGAATCATGTTCTTTTGCAATAGTCTCAATTGGATGAGTTAGTAATAAACAGATAATGGCTACTCTTAGTGGTTTGCAATCAACTGTACAATTAGTTAATACTTATTTTAATCAATAGCCAATATTGAAACCCAACTGGGACAAATGGCTAATTCAATAAATCAGCTTCACAAGAAGGACATAGGAAAACTTCCAGCTCAACCTGTGGTGAACCCAAAAGGGTAGTATATAATTGATGAGATCACTCCACCGAGTGGATCAAATATTGAGCAAGTTCAAGCAATCACCACACTTTGGAGTAGAAGAGTTGTGGACAATAAGGTTGATGAGAAAGCTAAAATTCTTGCCCCCAAGGATTCAACTTCTTCATCCAAAAATCTGAAAGATAGTCCAGAAATTCCAAATCCACCAATCCAAAATGTTGAGATATCTTATGAGCCTAAGGCTCCTTTTCCTCAGCGCCTCCGACAGTCCACACATTTTGGGAAAAAAGGCGATAAAATTCAGGATATGTTTGAAGTCTTTAAGCAAGTAAAGATCAACATTCCTTTCCTTGAAGCCATTAAGCAAATTCCACCTTATGCAAAATTTCTTAAAGATTTATGTACTCAAAAACGCATTTATAAGAGCAATATTCCAAAGAAGGTAAGATTAACTGAGCAAGTGAGTGCTATCATTCAGCATAATACACCTCCAAAGTTTAAGGATCCGGGTGCCATGACAATCTCATGTGTCATTGGAGACAATGAGATACAAAAGGCCCTCCTTGACTTAGGATCAAATGTAAATCTGATTCCTTACTCAGTATACTTGCAACTTGGCTTAGGAGAACTTAAATCCACTTTAGTTGTTTTGCAACTTGTGGATAAATCTGTAAAGTGACCTCATGGTATCATTGAAGATGTACTCATCAAGGTGGACAATTTCTACTTTCCAGTAAACTTTGTGGTTCTAGATACTGAACTAGTCCATAATCTAATAAAACATATCCCTGTGATCCTTGGTCGGCCTTTCTTAGCCACTGCTAATGCTTTAATTAATTTCTGAACAGGGGTGATGGATATTTCTTTTGGAAATATGAAGGTAAAGCTTAACATCTTTAGTGCTTCTCAACATCCTCAAGGGGAATATGACTGTTTCTCTCTTGACATCATTGATGAAATGGTTGAAGAATCTCTCCCATTTATTTTAAGTCAAGATCCTCTTGAGACTTGCTTGGCTCATTTTGACTTTGAAAATTATGATATTGATCTATCCATTTGTGAAGTCAACACTTTGCTTGAAGCCAATGTAATCTCAGACTTTCCTCCTTGGAAAGTGCCAAATGAATCTCTTCCATTAATTTCCAACACTCCTACTGTCCCTTTATTGAAATCTCCACCTCAAATTGAGTTAAAGCCACTTCCGGTCAATCTCAAGTATGCATTTCTTGGTGTAAACAAAATTCTTCCAGTCATCATTGCATCGGATCTTTTAAAAGATTAAGAAAACAGCCTTCTAGCAGTGCTACAAGAGCATAAAGTAGCTATTGGTTGGTCGATGGCTGATTTAAAAGGAATTGACCCTTCCATTTGCATGTGCCGCATTCTTTTGAAGGAAGAAGCTAAACCCTCCCGAGAGGTGCAGCGTCAGTTGAATCCAAACATGAAGGAAGTTGTCATGAAAGAGGTAATTAAGCTATTAGATGCGGGAATCATTTACCCCATCTCGGATAGCAAGTGGGTGAGTCCAACTCAAGTTGTTCCAAAGAAGTCTAGCCTCACTATTGTTGAAAATTCAGCGGGAGAACTCGTGCCACAACGTACTACCACTGGTTGGCGTGTGTGCATTGATTATAGGAAACTAAACTCTGCAACTAGGAAAGATCATTTTCTACTCCCATTCATTGATCAAATCCTAGAGATTAGGGTCAGAGTTACTATTATTTTCTTGATGGTTATTCTGGTTATAACCAGGTGGCTATAGATCCTCAAGATCAAGAGAAGGCCACCTTCACTTGTCCTTTTAGAACTTTCACTTATCGTCGCATGCCCTTTGGGTTGTGTAATGCGTTAGCCACTTTTCAAAGATACATGATGTCCATATTTTTTGATATGGTTAAAAATTTTCTTGAAGTATTCATGGATGATTTTTCTGTCTTTGGATCTTCTTTTGACTCTTATCTCCATAATCAATCACTTGTCCTTCAAAAATGTAAAGAATCCAATCTAATTTTAAGTTGGGAAAAGAGTCACTTTGTGGTACAAGAAGGGATTGTTTTGGGACATATTATCTCTAAAAGAGGGATTGAGTCAATAAGGTAAAAGTGAAATTAATTCATAGCCTTCCTCTTCCCTTTTCAGTGAGATAAATTCGATCTTTTCTTGGTCATGCAGGCTTTTACAGCCATTTCATCAAAGTTTTAGTAAGATATCTCGGCCTTTATGCCATTTTCTTAAAAAGGACACTAACTTCGACTTTGATGAAGCATGTTTGGAAGCTTTTAAAAAGCTCTGTTCGCTACTCTCTTCTGCCCCAATCATGAAACCACCTAACTGGTCTCTCCCCTTTGAGATCATGTATGATGCATCCGATTATGCATTGGGCAAGCATGTGGATAAAACTCCTCACGCTATTTACTATGCTAGTAAGACTCTGTCAGATACTCAAATCAATTATACAACAACTGAGAAAGAATTGCTAGCAGTTGTCTATGCCTTGGATAAATTTTATTCCTATCTGCTTGGATCCAAGGTTATCATTTTCACGGATCATACCACATTAAGACATATACTTGCGAAGAAAGAGACCAAACCTTGCCTCATTCGTTGGATACTCTTACTTCAAGAGTTCAATATTGAGATTAAGGACAAGAAAGGAACTGATAATGTAGTTACAGACCATTTTTCTAGGCTTCTTATTGAGAACACTTCTAATTTATATCCAGTTCATGACTCCTTTCTGGATGAACAACTGTTCCAGATTTCTCATGAGTCACCTCATTAGTTTATTGATATTGTCAACTATTTTACTGTTGGAAAAATTCCATCAAAATGGTCTAAGCAAGAGAAAGACCGGTTCTTCGCTCAAATCAAAAAAAAAAAATTTGGGAAGACCCAGAATTGTTCAAGTACTGCCCAGATCAAATAATCCAGAGATGTATTCCTGAGTTTAAAGTCCAAAACATTTTGAAATTCTGCTACACTCTTGAATGTGGAGGAAATTTCAATGCCAAAAAGACTTCATCTAAAGTCCTTCAGAGTGGATTTTATTGGCCTTCATTATTCAGGGATGCTTACAACTTTTGCAAGTCTTGTACGCAATGTCAAAAGCTTGGGACCATGTCTAAAAGGGATATGATGCCATTGAACTCCATTTTAATCATTGAAATCTTTGATGTCTGGGGAATAAATTTTATGGGACCATTTCCATTTTCATATGGTTATTTCTACATTATCCTAGCAGTGGATTATGTATCTAAGTGGGTAGAAGCTGAGGCAACCATAACCAACGACCATACTGCAGTGGTCTAGTTCATTCAAAAGAACATATTCAATCGATTTGGCACACCTCAAGCACTCTTGACTGATGGAGGATCTCATTTTTGCAATTGTTATCTTCGATCTGTTCTCCTTAAATACTCTATCAGTCATAAGGTTGCCACGCCTTACCATCCTTAATCGAGTGGTCAATTGGAAGTTTCCAATTAGGAAATCAAGCATATTCTTGAAAAAACGGTTCGACCGAACCACAAAGATTGGTCATTACAACTAAACGATGTGCTTTGGGCCTACCGAACCGTGTTTAAGACACCAATTAGCATGTCACCATACCGGATTGTTTACGGTAAGGCATGTCATCTTCCGGTTGAATTAGAACATCGTGCATTTTGGGCCATTAAGCGGTTTAATTTTAATCTTGATAAGGCTGGCTCTAACAAAAAATTGTAGCTCAATGAGCTAGATGAAATCCGGAATAAGGCTTATGAAAATGCAAAAATTTATAAAGCAAAGGCCGAAGCATTCCATGATAAACATATCATTAAGAAGTCTTTTGCTTCAGGTCAAAAAGTTTGGCTTTTCAATTCCAGATTGCAACTTTTCCCAGGGAAACTTCGATCACGCTGGGAAGGTCCTTTTCTGATCACTTCTGTATTCTCTTATGGTGCTGTTGAGCTGAAAGACTTAAAGAATTGGAATTTTTTTAAGGTTAATGGTCAGCGGCTTAAGCCTTACATTGATAACTTAGTCCTGGTCGGATATGTGGATTCTATTATCTTGATGGATCCAATTTATGAGGACTAAAAGGATTCCCATAATGTCTAGCTATCGACGTTAAATTTAGCATTCCAAGGAAGCAATTCTTTCTATTCTAGGCTTATTTCTCTACTTGTTATCATGAACCAAAAATTCTCTACAAATGGCTAAATAGAATTCCCACTTTGCATTCTTCAAGAATCATTTACATGTCCATTCAAGTGGCTATAGTGGGTCTCTATAGTCATACAAAGGTTTGGTAACATTTTTGGGTGTCTTTGATCAGCAATTCACAAAAGCTGCAGCACTCGCGTCCGAACGCCATCCCTTGCATCCAGACGTCAATCATAGCCTTATCTCGCGTCTGGACACCACCACCGGCATCCGGATGCCACCACCTGATGCTTCTCACGTCCAGATGCCATCACCTGATGCTTCTCATGTCCAGATGCCACCCCCGGCGTCTAGACACTGACACCTGATGCTTCTCACGTCCGGACGCCACCACCGGCGTCCGGACGCCAATCCACCACCTTCAGCCCTCAACGCCCACAATCGAGCATTCAGCGCCCCGTTACAGTTCGTGTTCGGATGACATGGATTATGTCCAAACGTGAAGGCCCATCCTGAGCCCAGCCTTGTGCCTATAACTTACTACCCTCTTTTTACAATTGCCTCTCCTCCTTTCTATCCTCAAACCCTACGTCTAAAACCTTCCAACCCTACCTTACCCACCTTCTCTAATTTGATTTTAACCTTCTCAATCTCCATATTTTCATCAAATAATCCTCTTTCATCATCCTCCTCCATCATCATCATTCAATCAAAGAGGGTAAGGTTTCCATCTCCAAATTGAGGTAAGTTTTTTCCTCTTCAATCTTTCAATTCTAGAATTGTTCGTAGAGATGAAGGTTAGAACTTAATCATGTGGGAAATTAATTCTTTTTAAAGTGAGGAAAGTTTGTGTTTTCATTCTAAATCCATGATTGTAGATTCAAATAATCTAATCTTCACAAGTGTTCTCTACTTTTCAATCTTGCACACCACGTGTTCGACAAAAGTCCTGAACCAACTTCTTTCACTCAAATGGCTTCTTCTTCTGCTTCTAAGCACCCTCATGTTTCAGATGACTCTTCTGAAGACACTCCTACTCTGGATTGGTCTAAATGGCCTCTTCAATTTGAAACTACATTTGATGTTAGGAATGTCTTTCGTAGACGTGCCGATACAGACTGGCAGTCAAAAATCTCAGGAAATGGGGACTAGCATCCATTTTTTAGCCATGTCATAATGTGGTTCATCCTCATTTGGTTCGTCAGTTTTACCAAAATCTTTCATACAAACCGCAGGAACCAACCAAGCTTTTCACTGAAATTGATGGCACCATGTTTTCGGTTATATTAGAGGATATTGCAGTTACTTGTGGATGTCCAATCGACTCACCAGTCAATATGGACGGTTAACCTCTCTTTGCTCCTCTATCAGATATTATTGATTTATTGGATGACCTTACCGATGTTTTGAAAGAAGTAGCGTATAGCAATCTCAAAAGTTTAGATAGCACTTCCCCTAAAAGATCTTTTGTTCCACCTCGAATTTGGTTCATTGAGGTTTTACTAGCTACGAATGTTCTTCCAATTGGGAAACCTACAGCAAATAACAGTGTTCTTTTGGATTGTCTCTTTTCCGCAGAGAATGAATTTTGGTTTTTAGTTCCTATTTTGATTATGAATCAAATCCTAAAGGTTTATAATAAAGTGATTGTCCGAAAAAAGGAAAGCTCTATGACTTGGTCATTTCCATTTCCTTATCTCATCATGAAATTGATTAAGAACCAAGGGTTGGTGATTCCATCTAATGAGAAGCGGGAAATTATAAAGAAGGTTTACAATTTCAAAGATTGGAAGGAGAAACTTCTTGCTCGAACTGGTGAAATCGATGGATGATCATGCTCCTAACGGAGCCAACACTTCACCCTCTCATTTGTAGGGTGAACTGAGTCTCTTTAGTTTTATTTAGTCATGCTATTTACTTCTGTTTTGTGTGCTTTGAATAATTTTAGGATTTGGGCCATGTTTGGCATGACATTTGTGGGTGCACTTTTTGAAGTACACATATTTTGGTTTTCTTTCCCAGTTTTGAATAAAGCATGACGTAGTACTTTATATTTATATCTTTATATATATGTATATGCTTTTATGCTTGGTGTACAGTTTTTCTGAACAAATTATCAGGTCCAAGTTTGGGGGAAGATACTTCGCTATTTCACTACCAATGGTTGCACTGAAGTCAAAGATTCGCACCTGGTAGTTTCTCTCTTTTTACACTTCTATGCATGCTTAGCTTCTATACTTGTTTTCATACATTGAGGACAATGAATCATTTAAGTTTGGGGGCGTTGAGAGTAGGTAGATTGTCATTATTGAATATGGTTGAATTGTTTATTGTAAAAAAAAATAAAAAATAAAATAAAATAAAAATGTTTAGGTAAAGGACTTTTGGCGTTGTTGGAACTAAGTTTTGGGGGGAATTTATGTGATTAATACAGCTTGTATGCTTATATAGGATATCAAGGAATGATTGAAAGTTGTCAGCATGATTGTTCAAATGAAAAAGGTCCATTGCACGATTTAAATGTTTTATTTTGGAGTCATTCGTCTCTAAGTGACTCTTTACAATGCACATTAAGCACACCAAAAATTGCATTCCCTTCCTTGTGGTTTTACTTAATTGACTCCCTGAATTAGTAAGTCGGATGAATAAAATAATCCTTGGCATAAAAATAACATAAAATGAATAAAACTACATTCTTTTAACATGTCAACTTATTAAAAAGGAAGATAAGGAAAGAATGTAAGACGTATGATTAGTTTGAGTTTGTAACCTAGCCATTCTGAGTTATTATGCCCTTAGGAATGTCTTTACACTTAACGCCCTAAGACCATCTGGTTTGGGAGTTGTTGGCTCAACGCTTGTTACATGGGATGGTTACAGAGCTTAAGGAACTTAGACATTGCACATGGTCATACATAAAAAAATAAAAATAAAAAAACCACACACAAAATGTGTTCAAATAAATGTATGCCTCGGATTATGATTTCAAAAGATAGATTAAGGATGGGAAAATGTTGAATGAGCCATAAAAGGGTTAAAAGTGCATTCTTAAAGAAAATGAAATTTCGGTTCACTTCTAAGGATCTTGAGATGAAATTCTATTATAAATGAGATGTTGAAGATCATGTATATGGACTAGTCTATTGATGCATGAGGGCTGGGAATTGAATGATGTTTTGAGATGTCATTGTATGCATACTTGTTGTAGTCTTCTTGATAAAGTTTTCCCCAAAGTCATATGTTTTAATGTACACTAGAATGAGCCTTGTTGCTTAGTGTTTATGGGTATCATTTTTGGAAAACCCTCATGAGACTGCACTCGTCCTCTAGGGATACCTAGTGGTTTAAAAGACTTGTTGCATATGCTAAATGCAATTGTCACTTCCACGAAAAAGGAGAAGTTTGTGTTTCAATTTTCTTTTGCTAAGGGACTAGCAAAATGTAAGTTTAGGGGTCTGATAAGCGTCAAATATTGCATATTTAAGCGCCCTTAATTATATTAGTTAAGCCCATTATTTGATTTATTTATATAGATTAACTACATTTTTATGTTTTTGTATTTTTGCAGGCCTTATTGCTAAAAAGGAATAAGAATAAAGTTTAAAGGGTTTTAAAGCACAAGTTATATTAGGCCTACATTCCAAGTGCTCATCAAAGGACAATGACATGAAGAGGCGATGGATACAACCGGAGCTAAAGAGAGAAGCCTGTGTCAGAGTAGAAAGTTTGGCGTCCGGACGCCATCCTCCAGCATCTCGCGTCCGGACACCATTCTTCTCGTCCGGACGCGAGACCACGGGCCCCTATTTTATTTAAGTCTGATTTTGTCTATCTTGAGTTGGGATTCGAATTTGAAATACGGGATTTGGTATTTTGAACTCACGGGAGGATAAAAGAGGGGGAAAGGCTGGAAGAAAAGAGTCTTGATTTTGTTTTGGAAAAAGATAGAGAGAGGGGGAGGATTTTTAGGGTTTTTGGAGGCTGAACTTGCAACAATTGTGAGAGAGGGGAATTCTTTCTCTTCTTCAATCATGGAGGTTGCTGCCATATTCATGAGGTTAAATCCTTTTTCTAGGGAGTTGATATAGCCTAAGCCAAGTAAACATGTTTTGATTTGTATTTCAATTTGGGGATTGGTGGTGGTGGTCGCTACACTATAAGCTTAAGAATGTGCATTAAGGCGAGGGCTAAGTTTTACATTTATAAAAGGCACTACTACCTTCACTAAAAATATAGTTAGGGCAAGTAGGGATCGTCCCAAGGGATTGGAGTCGAATTTGGTTGTGGAATCACAATTAGGGTTAGTAGGTCGAGTGATCAAACAAATAGTTGGTTGGTTGATTAAACTAGAGAGCAAATTAAACTAAATAATTGAATGTAATAAAGAGTAAGTAAGAGAGAGAGATCTTGGGGTTTAGAGGTCACCACCAAACAATACTTTTCTACACCCTTAACAAGTGACTAATAAGGGAAATGTGTGTTGCAATATTGATGTGTGTGTGTGTTTGGTTGATTCAACTAGCAAGAATGACCAATTAAGTATATATTATCTAAGCAACATGTGAAAAACACAATATATCTAACAATTAAGTATATATTGTCTAAGTAGCATGTGAAAAGCACAATATATCTAGCAAGTCATTAATCCTTTCATTAAGCTCACAAGCTAAATACACCACAAGGTTAGAGACATATGCCACTTGCATTCAAAAGTATGGAACATCAAACAACAAGCATTGATTGTCTTCCCATCTAACAACTATACTACCACTACACTACAATTAAGCTAATGACATGAAATTAAACTAATTAAGCTAAAGGAGAGGCACAATCCATCAAGAAATGAGCATGAACCATCAAGAAAATTACAAGAGCATTCCATTAAGCACTATGTTTTGACAATCTCTAAATCTATGGCATTAATACACATAGACATGCATCAATAACACAAGAAATAGAGATAAACACATGAACATCTATTCTAGCATACATAGACATATGGATAGAATGAAATGATCAATTGGAAGCATTAAACCACAAAAATCATTGAATAAACAAGATCTATATATATAAAAGTGTCAAAACATGTATTACAACACTAATCCCTCAATAATATACAAAATCAAGATGTAGAAAGTATGCTTAGGGCTAACTCTAGCCCCAAGAGGATGTCTAGCCACTCATGGTAATGCTTCTCCAACCCTCAAGGGCAAACTCCATGGAAGAAATCTACTCCTTGGTTGATGAACAGCTCCTAAGCTTGTGTCTCTAGCCTCCTCCTCCTTTCTTCCTCCCTAAGAATAGCCTCTATTGTGATAGATCAATCTTTTGTATCTCCCTCAAAAAGTGTATCATATTCTATATATAGGTAGGTCAAGTGACATACAAAATGAGCTGGGGTCGTGCACAAAATATTCCCCAATGATTGGATAAGGACAGCTTTCAATGAGCTGGAAATTTAACTTTTTCACACTGGAAGAAGTTCGATCGATCGAACCTTAGACTTGGATCGATCGAACATAGCTGAGATCTATCGAACTAAAGTTAGATCGATCCTCAATGGCGGTGCCTTTTTGGATAAAAACAAATCTAAGATATGTCGAAGATATTTTTGGGAAAAGGACAAAAGTGGTTGGTAAGGTGGTACAACTAGATAAGATCAATCATTTGGATAAGGACAAAGTAGTTCGATCGAAGAATGATGTTGGATCGATCGAACTTTAAGATCTCTGAAAATGTCATCATAGCTCTAATCCATCTTGAAGTACTGAGATTGATCATGTTGGATTGATCGAACTTTGATCTGAGATCGATCGAATATGTTGAATTCCACCTTTTGCTTCCTTTTGCTTTCACTTGGTTCTTTTCTTTGATTCATCCCATAATTGCTTCATTTCTGCTCTTATTTGGCTAAGTTAGCTTATTTTCGGGATAAGTGTCTGAAAATAGAAATAACACAAAATCAATCTAAAACGGTAAACTAAGATAGATAAAGGTACTAGAATGCCTAAGCTTAAGGGGTTTAAATATGCACTTTTCAGCGCTCATCAGGGATGATTATTGTATATATTCAGTTTTATAAATTAGAAGTATTTACATTGACTTGATGTATGTTACACTGAATTGATGCATGTGTTTATCATATGAATATAGGTTCATGTTGTTTTGTTTTCTTGTCTTAGAAATCATAATGATACAAATATTACACTTGATTTCCTATAGTGACAATGGGAAAGAATTTATGGAATGGTTATATTGGCATGAAATTGAGCATTTATATAGGTTATACCTAAGGAAGATGGACCATGCTACACCTTTAGATTAATGTAGTTAGGTAGATGGTCCATACCAACTGAAGATAATCTATGATATTTAATTAATTTCATGTGCTGCAACATACAATTGAAGGATCTTGATAGGCCATGCCTAGGGAAGATGGTTCATACCACAACCTAGTTTAGGTGGATGAACCATACCAACCAAAGATGGGTTATGCTTAGTCCTGAAAGTTAAATTGTGGGGGCCAAATTGTGTGTTGCAATATTGGTGTTTGTGTGTGTTTGGTTGATTCAACAAGCAAGGATGACTAGTTAAGCATGTATTGTCTAAACATCATGTGAAAGGCACAATATATCTAAGCAATGAAGTATATATTGTCTAAACAACATGTGAAAGGCACAATAGATCAAAACAAGTCATTAATCCTTTCATTAAGCTCACAATCCAAATATAACACAAGGTTGAGACATATGCTACTTGCATTCAAAAGCTTGGATCATCAAACAACAAGCATGGATTGTCCTCTCATTTAACACTACACTATAACTACACTACATCTACACTACTAGCATGAAAATAAACTAGGGAAGAGGCACAATCCATCAAGAAATAAGTATGAACCATCAAGAGAATCACAAGAGCATTCCTTTAAGCACTATGTTTTGACAATCTCCAAATCTATAGCATCAATACACATAGACATGCATCAATAACACAAAATCTAGAGACAAGCACATGAACATTTATTCTAACATACATAGACATATGGATAGAATGAAATGATCAATTGGAAGCATTAAACCACATAAATCATTGAATAAACAAGATCTATATATATCAAAGTGTCAAAACATTAATTACAACACTAATCCCTCAATAATACACAAGATTAAGATATAAAAAGCATGTTTGGGGCTAACTCTAGCCCCAAGAGGATGTCTAGCCACTCATGGTGATGTTGCTCCAACCCTCAAGGGCTAACTCCATAGAAGAAATCTGCTCCGTGTTGATGAAGAACTCCAATGGTGTCTCTAGCCTTCTCTCCAAGAGATTATATGAAAATGATATTAGCTCCCCTTATAAAAAGCAATCATTATCCTTATATAGGTAGGTCAATTGACACCCAAAATGGGTTGGGGTCGTGATCACAATATTCCCTAATGATTAGATAAAGGACAACTTTCAATGAGATGGAAATTTAACTTTTTTGAACTGAAGGAAGTTCGATCGATAAAACCTTGGACTTGGATCGATCGAACTGGCTGAGATCCATCGAACTTAGGCTGGATCGATCTAACTGGTTGAGCTTTTTGGGAAAAGACAAATCCGAGATATTTTGGGAGATATTTTTGGGAAAAGGACAAAAATGGTTAGTGTGTGGTACAGCTGTGGATAGGATCAATCATTTAAATAAGGACAAAAGTGTTCGATCAATCGAAGGGTGGTGTTGGATCGATTAAACTTTGGACTTTTTGATTTTGGGCCAAGGCTTGGATCTATCTTGAAGTGCTGAGATCGATAAGTGTTCGATCGATCGAACCATGAAGTTGGATCGATCGAACTTTGTTACTTCTAACCTTTGGCTTCATTTACTTCTTTCTTTCACCACTTTGCTCCTTTCTTTGTTTAATCCCAAAATTGCTTCAATTAAGCTCTTATTTGGCTAAGTTAGCTTATTTTCGGGATAAGTGCCTGAAAATAGAAATAATACGAAATCAATCTAAAACGGTAAAGCAAGATAGATAAAGGTACTTGAATGCCTAAGCTTAAGGGGTTTAAATACGTACTTTTCAGCACTCATCACCATCCGAGACTGCTCCAACTCCTGCTTGGGCTAATTGGCCCATTGAAACTGAGGCTAGATTTGTCATCAAAGATGGCTTCGAAGCAAATCCGAAAATGGCATGGGCGGTCAAAGAATTGATGAACCGTGGCCTAAAATCTCTATTCAAGCCACGTGCTAGTTCTTTCTATCCGCGCATCATCTGCCAGTTCTTTTTCCAACATGTTTTATACATATGCAAAGCCTGAAATCATTAAGACCACTATTGATGGTGAAGCTTTTGAATTCAACATTCAAGACCTTGCCACAGCTTTGGCATGTCCGTTGGAATCTCCTGTGGAAGAGGCGGGCCTGCCTTTGTACGTTGACCCTCCAGCTGATTTGCAATTGTCAGAAATTGTGGAGGAAATTTGCCACAACCAGTATACTAGGAATCGCAAGTCGAGCACCAATAAGTCATTCCTCCCGTGCCGGTTCTGGTTCGTGGACTCCGTCTTGGCCAAAAATGTCCTCCCTGTCCCTAAAATTTCTGAATGTAAAGGGGCTTTTCTGAGCTCCCTCTATGCGGCGGAGAAGGGGCATTGGTTTTCTATCCTGCAGCTTGTCTGAGACCAATTTCTCAAGATCTATAATAACCTAATTGTGATGCAAACGAACAATGCCATCACTTGGGCATTCCCTTTCCTATACTTGATCACTAGGCTACTTAAAAACAAAGGTTTCAGGCCACCCCGTATTGAGGAGAAGAAGACAGATGTGTATCTTTTCGACCTTGGGGCATGGAAGTCGAGTACAATCCAGCTTAAGACGTCTCGATAGGCCCGCATTGGCAATGTGTTGGATTGGGGAGGTCCCACTGTCCCTGTTGCCCCTGCACCTGTTGCTCCTACGCCGGTTGCTCCCGCACCTGTTGTGCCACCGCCACCTACTGTGTCCCGTACCGATTATGTCTCTTTCAGCGCTCGTATTGATGCACTTCACCTGCGAGTCGGGAACGTCAAGGGCGTCCTTACGGACATCCGTAAGGAGACTTAGGAGGGATAGAAGACGTTGCAGGCCATGCTACAGTCCTTGATTGACCACCCATCAGGAGCGTCGGTGGCTCATTCTCCACTCTGATGATGGAGTGATTTTATGCTTTTAATATCTATTTTTATTTTTCAGCAGTATTCTTTTGCTTTATCTTGGGCCGCATTTGGCATTTACTTTCCGTTCCTATTTTGAACTCCTAACTGCAAATCTTCTTGCTATTTTGCATGGATATTTGGTTTTTAGGTAAATAAAATTGCAGTTATTTATATTTATCTTTATTTGGATTTATTTGATGCTTGTTAGGTATAGATGTATTTTGCCAGGTTTTTGGAATCAAGTTTGGAGGCGTGCTTTTGGAATTCACAAGGTGGCTTATTTTTGCACCGCCACTGAATTTCCTCCTCCACTTGGTATTATTGCTCTTTGTACCCTCTTTTCATTTCCATTTTCATTCTTTATCTTCTCACATTGAGGACAATGTGACATTCAAGTTTGAGGGTACATTATTGCATTTTTGGTATTACATTTTTTATTGCATGTGCTAAATTGTTCATGTAAATTAATAAAATCATTTTTGGAAAGCAATGATAATTTAATCTTGGAACTTGTTGGAGAATGGAACCTGTGTTTAATAATTTGTGAATAGAGGCAAATGATAGTTTTGAAAATAAAGAAAAATCTGAAATGATCATATTGATTCAAATTGGTTTGTATAAATGCTTTAATTAGATTTTCGTCAGATTTCATACTCTTCTATGCTCCACACTTCACAGATGCACACTGGAAACTTAATTGTGAGGCATGCAACTTGATTGACCTTGACCTTGACTCAGTGGATTTGAATTGATGACCCTAATGAATGGATATCTTTGGCATTGAATCTCTCTAAAAAAAATGATTAAGGATAATGACTAGTTTAAGTTCGTAGTTTTGCTAGCTCGAGTTATTAAGCCCTTGAAGTGTCCTTACACTTAGCACCCTAAAGCCATCTAGTTTGGGAATTACTGGCCTAACACTTGCTACATGGGTTAGTTAGAAAGCTTAAGGGACTTCGGCATTGCACGGTCATTTACAAAAATAAAAATAAATAAATATGGTTTGTTGGAGTTTGTAGCCTTGCCAATTTGAGTTATTAAGTCCTTGGAGTGTTTTTACACTTAGCACCCTAAAGCCATCCGGTTTGGGAGTTGCTGGACTAACGCTAGCTACATGGGTTGGTTAGAAAGCTTAAGGGACTTCGGCATTGCACAACCATAATATGTATCATAAAAAAAAATCAAAATCAAAATCAAAATCAAAAAGAAAGAAAAAAAGTAACAAAAGTTGTATTTTGAATAAATTCATGCCTTAGAGATCTCATTTAAAAGGGAAAGTCAATGATTTGAAGACTTGTGTTTTGAAATTGGGAAAAAAAAGGTAAAAGCCACATATTGGGAATCCGGTTCACTTTCATTGAAGTTAGAGTTGATTTCTTTTAAAGAGATGACAATTGAAGTATTTATATAAACTATATTGTTGATGCATGAGATTTGAAATGTGTTTAGCCATCTTGTTATCAAAGCTTTATTTACGCAAGGTAGTCTGCAAAATGATTCCGTCTCTAATGTTTTGTCTGTTCTGAGTTGCAAGTGAGCTGCATGCATTTTCTTGCACTATGGTTGATGCATGTAGATAGCATTTCAAATGTTGTCATTTTGTCAAGAGTTTCATTTTTGGTTTTGCTATGATACTAGCAAAATATAAGTTTAGGGGTGTGATAAGCGCCGAATATTGCATATTCAAGCGCCCTTATTTGCATTAATTAAGTCCATTAGTTGATTATACTGTATATATTAGCTTCATTTGCATGCTTTTGTCTATTTTCAAGTTGGTTCCCCAAAAAGAGTTAAAAGTGATGCTTTAATGAGTTTTTGAAGATCAAAGTATGTTGTTGCCGGGAACCTTTGTTTTGGCCAAGCTAGTGACCCAACAAACTTTTGGTTGTCCCTGCAAAGTGCTATGAAAGATGACTGCGCCAAAGGACCGAGCAAAGAGAAGTTTTTGAAGCATAAATATGTAGAACCAGAAGCATGGCGGGTGCCCGCCATTAACCTGCGAGTGCCCGCAAATGCGGGCAGCAAGATCGTGAAATTGCGAGCGCCCGTCAAAAAGGGCAGTGCCCTCGTGAAGCCACGGGCGCCTGCCCTGCGCCTGCGGGCACCCGCCGTTCTATAGACAACAGCTCGTGGGTTCATTTGTTTCTCCCAATGTTATCCCTTTGTTTGAGGGGATAGGTCTACATTCTCTCAAGGATTTTGGGCCATGAATTTGGAGTGGTTAAGAGGTCATTTTTGTGTTAAATAGAAGGCTTAAGCTTTGTATAATGGATCTCACATTTTATAAGGTTTTAGAGAGAGAAATATTGGGAGCATGAGAGTTTATGTGTCTTGGGTCCTCTAGATGCGAAAATGGAAGGCTTCTTCATCTCTTCTCCTTCCTCCATTGCTCCTATGGGTAACTAACTCCCTTTCTAGGGAGGTGATGAAGCCCTACTTTGTAAGCATGCTCTAGTTTTGATTTTAATTTGAGGAATGGAATGTATATATGGTAGTTTCATGATCTAGAGCATCTTACTCGTTGTAATGGATTTTAATGTCTATAAATGATCATGTTGAGTTGATTATCTTGTCTTAGGTTGTTTCCTCTCTTGATCATATTGCTTGTATTTTCAAAATGACAATGGAAATGAGATTATGGAATGGTTTTAATGGCATGTTGTTGGAGAACCTTGATAGTCCATGGCTTAGGTCCTTCTTTTGATGGTCTATGCTTGATTTCTAGCTTCATGTACTTTTATCATTTGATTAAGGGCTTAATAATCTCTAGCTTAGTGAGCATGTCTAAGGCTATACCCTAGTTTAGGTAGTTCAAGCATGTGAAACTTTGATAGGTTATTCTGGCCTTTTGATTTAATGAATTTCTTGAAGATAATGTAGCAACCATGTGTTGCTACATATCATGACCACTATATATGTTGTTTCCCCATGTTAATCACCATCTAGCATGTTAATAAGGTAGGTAGTGGATTCACTTCCCTAGTCCTCTCTACCTAAGTTTTTCTTCCTTAATTTCTTTACAATTATTGTTTTGTGCATTCTTTAATCCCTATTTCGAAGTGACAAACAAAACCAACTCTTTTACCCCCCTTTCATCAAACTAAAAGTGATTGTACAATCTTGGCTGCCATAAACTAGCAATCCTAGTGGTTCAACTTACCCGTCCAATAGCCCTATTTTACAATGATTAGTGCTATTGCAAAGGGATGATCATTATTGATAGTCGACAAGACCGATTACTTTAAATTGACCTCAACCTGAATGAACTCGGTCTTCTTTTAGCAATATAAACTTGCTCAGTGAAAGTCTTCATCTCAGCGTTCAACAGAACTCAATATAGAACTCAAATATTTATAAAACTGGCTTTGAACAAATATTTTATGCTTGGTCTATAACTAGGAGAAGATATACACACCAGGAATCAATTATACAGCACACACATAGTTGAATCTCAACATATAACACTTGTTCAAGGTAATATTTCAAAGATAATTGTAAAGTGTTAATAAATTAAAATCTGAGATCAGTGTGTAAATCAGTTTCTGCTGCAGCACTGATAATGGGGCAGAAATGGAATTTCACAGCAACATCAACATAAGCTCTGCACCCTCAGTAATATTTCAGCTAAATATAGATGCTCAGATGATTATCACAGCATAGCTAGCATAATCAAATTAGTTCACTTCATAATATAGCATGGTTATAGCTTTCTAAGTTCAGTTTCAGCAGCTTAAACCAAAAAACCAAGATTATCTAGAGGTTTGAGATATGATATTCAATACCAGCCTTAATATGTAGTCTCAGGCACCTTCAGATGTTGTATATCACCAAAATATGTATGCTCAGCCTTTGTTCAAGCTTCAGACACAACCCCAGCAACTTTAAATCACTTTAGCCACCTTTTGCATAAGAAAATCTGCACCAATCAGCCTCACTTCTCATATCTGCAACTGTGCTTTCTTCAGGAAAATTTCTGAGATTCATTGGAGCTCAAACATCATACAATATCTCAGAAATTGTTGTTCATTCTCAACTCACGAATAAAACCTCTCACTGCAACTGCAGACCTTACTTTTTTTACTCAAAGAGGCACACATTGCTGAATGTTATAACAGCCCTTTTATATGCAACATAGAAAACCCTAGAGAGGATAAGATCAATCCTCCATTAACCAATGAATTCGTTGTACAGCCTTTTCTCTACAGGACCACAATACCACGTGGCAGTGGTATATTCCAAGCTCATTCACAGCTCACAAATACACATAGTAGACTTTTTTTTGAAATTCTTTTCCTTAGAGACAAAGCAAGGCTGATATCACACTTTCTCTGAAGGACCACTGTGCTCGTGTTATTTGAATATTCATTGTACAGCCTTGTGACCACCATTGTATATGGACTTCCAAAAATGCCCTTCAACTTGACATTTATTGCTTAAACCAAACATTACTTGCTGCAGCCCATTTAGCCTTCAGCCTTTAGCCTTCAGCCTTGTATTGAAATGCTTAAACCAGATGTTGCTTGCTGCAGCCCATTTAGCCTTTAGCCTTCAGTTGATATATGGGAGAACTTTCCTACAGCCTGTGCTGAACCATGAGCTTGTTGAACCATGAACTTGCCAAACCTTTAGATGCCGAACCTTGTATGTGCTAAAACATGTTAGTGTTAGTGTTGAACCCTATATGTGCTGAACCCTGTATGTGCTGAACCATCTTATCAACAAGACACATGTTATAACACATTTAAAGTGCAAAACACTTGATCAACCATGAATCAACAATCTCCCCCTTTTGCACTTTCAAATGTTAAAAACCTATTAGTCCTTTTCTCCCCCTTTTTGACATTAGAGGTCAAAAGGTAAGTAAATGTCAAAATGAAGAATTGAAGGCCAAAAAATTTTCAATTTGGAAGTATCAGAGGAGATGAGGTACAAACTTTAAAACAAGATATAGAAGAATTCTGAACAAGGAGCTGCCAAATTGAACACCATACCTGCTGTATTAATTTCACATCTTTGTCTCTGAGAGGAGGAGGCCTGAGATTGTCGACCCTTGAGATTGGTAAACATAGAGAGTGATGTTTGAGGGCTTTAACAAATGTTGGTTGTCTGCAGCTCCAACTGAGAATAACCCTTGAAAGGACACAATGGATTGATTGAGCTGCAACATTGATCAACGCACCTTCAGGATCAATTTTCAGGTACTTGTCTCTCAGTGGAGGAGGTCTTGAAGGGATAATTAAACTTGATAAGCTTTAAGATTAAGACTCTATGTCTGACATTTTCATCTTCATCTAACTATGTTGAGAACAGGCATGTGAAGGAACAAAAAGCTTGGCTGTAAAGGTAACTGAAGAATGATTTGATACCAGATTCGATTCAAAACAGTTTGCAGCACCCTTAGTTCCACACTGAATTTTGGATTCATTTGAGAGTTGAATTAAAAAATGATTGTCTTCTTTATCCTTTTCCTCTTCAAAGGACCTTAAATTTCTCTTATTTCTGAATTTCAACTTTAATAGACATATGGAGGCTTTGAGTTCTTGAACTTTTGAGAATTCAGTAAGTTTACCTATTCTTGAAGAGCTTGTGGTTGTGAGAATAATCATCTCTGAAGCTTGAAATCCACTTGCTTTGATGTGACAACCAGTTTTTGAACTTGAAGAGCATGTGTTAATCCTGAACCTTGAATGCTTAGACTTTCTCACTGAGCATGTCTACTTTGATTTGATGAAGGGATTAGTGGAAGAGGGACTATAAATCTCTATGTGTTCAACATCAGGTGATCTTCTCTTTAGAGGCTTAAAAACTGAATTGACAAAGTTTACGACAGTTGGAAGATCTTTATGAACAAGGACAGCTTCATCTTTAAGAGCTATTGACTGTGCCTGTTTTAAACATTTTGTAACTTCACTCTTGTGAACACTATCAATTTCTTGAATCAATTTAAGAATATTCTTCCAGTCTTCTTGAGATTTCAATAAGCCTTCTTCAGAAGCATAAGAAGTGGAACACCACATATGCAATTTTTCGCATTTTCCAAGTCTTCTCAATGAGACTTTTGATATGAAATCTATTAGGTAGTAGGCTACAAATGAGATGGAGTTCATGATAGATAGACTAGCTTTGAATTGATTAAAAGATACACTTCTTGAAAGCTGCCAATATGAATTCTGTTTGTCACCAACATCTTCAAGTGTAACATTCTCTGCTGTGGATATATCTTCACTCTTCATTTCAGCTTGTTGCTTCAATGATTTTTCAGGATTAGATTTCCATTTAGGGATCAGAGCTCTCTTTGGACAACTCAGATTAGAGTTTCCTTGAATTTTCATAGATGTAATCTAAGTATCGTTATTAAACTTCTCATATTTAGATATGCTGTGAGCAATTATACTAAAAGCACTGGACAGTCATTTATGACCTTTCTTTTTTTTGACCCTCTGCAATGTTGAGCCCCTTTTCTTATTGTTAAACTTTTGTAACCAGCTCCTTTCAAAGATCCATCTTCTAAATCAGTAATAGACCTCATTCCTAGCTTGACTTTTCTTCTTGAGCCTGAGACTGAAGAGATCATTTGTAATGTAATCAACCTCAGCACTAGAACCTTGTTCAGCCTTACTTTTATCTATCAAAAAGGTTGCAGCCCTCTCTTTAATAATGCTGCTTTTCTACAGTACTTTCTTTGATATGAGCTTCACTATGTTACAAACGACAAGTGAAAAAGAGATTAAGACTAAGAGCTTAGACTTGAAGTCTTCAACATAAATACCTTCTTCAGCTTCTTCTTCTTGAATTGAATATTCTGTCCCAAGCACATCCCACACTTCCTTAGATGATTTACAACCCTTAACCTTCATAAGATCCTGATGAGTAAGACCCTTGAGTATAGTCTATTTTACCCTTGAATCAATTAACATATTATCTTCATTAAGCCTAGATACTCCCTTGGTGGCAGCATACCACACCCATATGACTGAGCCATTAGATAAACCTCCATTCTGATTTTTCAATCTTCAAAGTTTGTGTTATCAAAACATGGCACATTGTTAATGCAAAGACCTTCCATTTTGTTCTAGGAATCTTTATTACAGGTTTGTTAATTCCTTGGTTGAACAGACCAAGGCTCTGATACCAATTGTTGGACCAAGAAGGGGGGGTTGAATTGGTCCTCGGTAGTTTCTTCCTTTTTCACTTAAGTATGAACATGCATAACATAGAAGATAAAATTAATGCAAATAGTCAAATCACATAGACACAAGATATACAAAGAAACCCTATCAATAAGGAAAAACCTTGGTTCTTAGCCTTAGACAAAAAATGCCTCCACTAGTAGTATGAACCTTGTTACATACTTAGATGTCTCACTTTCTGCACACACCTAGGCACAAGAATAGACCCTAGTTTTCACAACCAATTCACACTCACTAGTTCACCATCTTCACTTGCTGCATGCAAGTAGTTACTCACTCAGCTGCACCACTTTTAAACCACCTTTGTACTCACTAGGACACTGACTTTCACTCCACCTACACATACACAACATCAAACAATATGCACACTGGCACTCCCCCAGTCCACAGCCCCTATGCTTGGACACACAAAGCTCTCAATAGCTTGATCAACAATGGGGTAAGGATGTAAAGCCTTACTACCATATACAATGAAGTGTCAACACACTAAATACAATTTACTTCAGCTGTACCACAAGATAAGAATGTAGAACTCAGCCTTGAATCAAAGAATACAGTGCAATCCTAGCTTCTCTCTTCTGCAATAAATAGGATAAATCTCCCTCGACACAATGCAGCTTCACTTGAATATCAAACTAGGTTCACACAACCTTGAATAAGTTGAATACACTTGCTTGTAAGGATAGCACAAGTAGATAAACAAGGTAGAACACAAACAGCTCCCTCAAGGCAAAAACCCAAATTCAAGGGTAATGAAATAACTTCACTATGTAGCTTCAGAACTGACCGGCACTTGTCACCCGTAGCCTTGATATCTTCATACAACCCTGGTCAACAAGATTCACAGTGATTGGAGCAAGGTATCACAATGTCACTTCACAAAAGGCTTGATTCACAAATTCAAGGGTAGAATGGTCTCTTCATAATATAGCCTCGGTTCAGCCCTGTAAATGCCTTCCACAGCTTCATAATCTTAGCACACTTGCACAAATGAAAGATACATTAATCACAGCAAGATAACACAATGTCAGCCCCAAAACAGTTTGTGTTCAGCAAACAAACTTCAATAGGCAGCAGCACAGATACTCAACAATGTAGCTCCTTTATTCAGATCAAACCCCAACAATCTCTACTCCCACGTTTCAAAACCTGCTCAAACTTCACTCCCCCATTCTTCAATAGGGCAAATAAACTTGCTCAATTGATTGGAACAAATTATAAAGCAAGGTATGACAAGTATAGTACAGAACAGGCTTGTTTTCACTTAAAACCCGAGCCTTAAAGAATAGAAAGGATTTCTTCAATACAGCTTCAAATTGACCTCAACCTAAATAAACTTAGTCTTCTTTTAGCAATATAAACTTGCTCAGTGATAGTATTCAGCTCAATGTTCAACAGAACTTAATATAGAACTCAAATATTCATAAAAATTGCTTGAAACAAATATTCTATGCTTGGTCTATAACTGAGAGAAAATATACACACCAGGAATCAACAATACAGCACACACACAGTTGAATTTCAACATATAACACTTACTCAAGGTAATATTTCAGAGATAATTGCAAGGTGTTAATAAATTAAAGTCCGAGATCAGTATGTAAATTAGTTTCTGCTCCAGCACTGATAATGGGGCAGAAATGGAATTTCACAGCAACATTAACATAAGCTCTGCACCCTCAGTCATATTCTAGCTAAATATAGATGCTCAGATGATTATCACAGCATAGCTAGCATCATTGATCAAATTAGTTCACTTCATAATATAGCATGGTTATAGCTTTCTAAGTTCAGTTTCAGCAGCTTAAACCAAAAAACCAAGATTATCTAAAGGTTTGAGATATGATATTCAATACCAGCCTTAATATGTAGTCTCAGGCACCTTCAGCTATTGTATATCACCAAAATATATTTGCTCAGCCCTTTATTCAAGCTTCAGACACAACCCCAGCAACTTTGAATCACTTCAGCCACCTTTTACATCAGAAAATCAGCACCAATCAGCCTCACTTCTTGTATCTACAACTGTGCTTTCTTTAGGCAAATTTTGAGATTCATTAAAGCTCCAACATCATGCAGTATCTTAGAAATTGTTGTTAATTCTCAGTTCATGAATAAAACCTCTCACCACAGCTGCAGACGTTGCTTTTTTTACTTAAAGAGGCACACATTGCTGAATGCTATAATAGCCCTTTTATATGCAACATAGAAAACCCTAGAGAGGATAAGATCAATCCTCCATTAGCCAATGAATTCGCTGTACGGCCTCCTCTCTGCAGGACCACAATGCCACGTGGTAGTGGTATATTCCAAGCTCATTCACAACTCATAAATACATATAACAGACTTATTTTTGAAATTCTTTTCCTTAGAGACAAAGTAAGGCTGATATCACACTCTCTCTGAAGGACCACTGTGCACATGTTATTTAAATATTCATTGTACAGCCTTGTGACCACCATTGTATATGGACTTCTAGAAATGCACTTCAGCTTGACACTTGTTACTTAAACCAGACGTTGCTTGATGTAGCCCATTTAGCCTTCAGCCTTCTGCCTTCAGCCTTGTATTGAAATGCTTAAACCAGATGTTGCTTGCTGCAGCCCATTTAGCCTTCAGCCTTCAATAGATATATGGGAGTACTTTCCTGCAACCTGTGCTGAACCATGAGCTTACTGAACCATGAACTTGCCGAACCTTTAAGTGCTGAACCTTTTGGTGCCAAACCTTTAGGTGCTGAACCTTTAGGCACCAAACCATGTTAGTGCTGAACCTTTGAGTGCTGAACCCTGTTTGTGTGCTGAACCCTGTATGTGTTGAACCATGTTAGTGCTGAACCTTTGAGTTCTAAACCCTATATGTGCTAAACCGTGCTAGTGTTGAACCCTGTATGTGCTAAACCATGTGTTGAACCATCTTATCAACAAGACATATGTTATAACACATTTAAAGTGCAAAACACTTGATCAACCATGAATCAACAAGTTTAATTTTAGTTTGTTTTTAATCATAACAACCAACAAACTTTCCAACCAAGTTACCTATAAACTATAAAATAAAATTAAAGAGTGAATATAAATCTCATCTCCCTGTGGGTTTGACATGTCTTTCTATAGCACTATTTTACACGGAATCATCCTATTGCGAGTGGTAAAATTAGACACGATCAATTTTTGGCGCCATTGCCAGGGAGATTAGTTTTTATTTAGTTTTTATTAGTTTAAGTTGGTTTACCAGTCTTCGGACTTTCTGATATTTCACCTTAATTCTTTTTCTTTTCAGGTAAGCAGTAAGGACAAAGACGCTTAAGGGGTAAAATGCTTCGGTTTATTAAACCTTTTGTGAGTTTTTATTGTTTTCTACTACTTAGAATATTTTATTATTATTACTATTAGGATTAGTGGAACCAGTGCATGTTAACTCGCCATAATCGGACAACACATTTAGTGCATGATCCTGAAATAGAGAGAACTCTTAAATAGTTAAGAAAGCTTAAAAGACATTTGAATTCTATAGGAAGTTCCTCTGATAATATGGCTGATCAACGTAATGTACCACGTAATAATGGTAATGGTAATGGAGAACGGGATCCACCTATACCTCCACCACAACCACAATTGAGGGATCTGTTTATTCCTACCGCATACACTTTCCCTTCGTACTTTGTTTTTCCGGATGCTGATGTAACCCATTTTGAGATCAAGCCTGCTATGATCTAAATGCTTCCTACCTTCCATGGGTATGCAATAGAGGATCCTTATAAGCATTTGGATGTGTTTTTGGAATTGTGTTCAACTTCCAAGTTGATCACTCTTACCAATGATTCATTCAGAATGTATCTTTTCCAATTCTCTCTCAAGGACAAAGCAAGAACTTGGTTGCAGTCCCTTCCAACAAATTCCATATCTACATGAGACATGTTGCAATAGGAGTTCTTGAAGAAATACTACACTGTGGGTAAAACCACACAAATGAGAAGAAAAATCATGGCATTTTCCCAAATCCCAGGAGAACAGCTCCATGATGCATGGGATAGATATAATGATCTTCTAAGAAAGTGTCCACACCATGATATTGTTTAATGGCACTTAATATAGATTTTCTATGTAGTCTTACAGATTTTTATAGAAACATGGTAGATGTATCCAATAATAGAGCTTTTTTACGTAAGAGTCCGGATAACACTTGGGAACTGTTTGAGGCCTTAAGTAAAAACTCAGTGCAATATGTTTCTTGATGAGCGCTGAAAAGTGCACATTTAAACCCCTTAAGCTCAAGTATTCTAGGACCTTTATCTATCTTACTTTCCCATTTTAAACTAATTTCATGTTATTGCCCTTTTCAGGTGTTTATCCCCAATTTAAGTCAATTCAGCCAAATTAGAGCATAAAAGAAGCAATCTCAAGCTGAATGGAAGAATGGAGCAAAGTGGAAGTAAAGTGGTGGAAATCAGCTATCTTCGATCGATCAGGAATATTTTCGATCGATCTCACATTGATTTATCTCACTTCACCAAGATAGATCAGACCCCTTATCCTTATCCTTAAAGAATTTTCATCTTCGATCGATCCAAATTTCTTCAAATCGATCAAACTTCCTTAATCTTATCCCCACCTACCACTTTTATCTTTTTCCCAAAATATCCCAAAAATATCTCAGATTTATCTTATTCCAAAAATGCGCCGCTAAGGATTGATCGATTTGGCCTAACTTCGATGGATCTGGCCACAGTTCGATCGATCTCATCTGAACTCGATCGATCTCATCTGAACTCGATCGATCGAACCTCCTCAAGTCTGAATTAAAACAGAGTCCAGCTCATTAAAAGATGGCTCATGGTGCAATCATTGAAGGTACCCAAGTGCATGAGACCTGACCATTGGGTATCACACTTAAGCTACCTATAAAAGGATTTTGAGCCATTTTTACATGATATCATCATATCTTAATAGAACATAACTTAGAATTACATATCTTGGAGATGAGGCTAGAGCTTGGAGAGACATACACAAATTTGGGAGTTCTTTCATTCTTCTAGGGTTTCCATCAAGGAGAAGAGCATTTCTACCATGGAGATAGACTATATTAATGGGTGGCTAAACATCTTCTTAGGGCTAGAGTTAGCCCTAAGCATGCCTTCTAGACCTTAATGCTTTGTATTTTGAGGGGATTTGTGTTATAATGTTGTCTTGACACTTAATTTATATATGAATCTTATTCTTACAATGATTTGTGTTGATTAATACTTCTAATTGATCATTTTATTCTATCCATATGTCTATGTATGCTAGAGTAGATGTTCATGTGTTTATCTCTTGGTTTTTGTGATATTGATGCATGTCTACGTGTATTGATGCTATGAATCTAGAAATTGTCAAGGCATGGTACTTAAATAGAATACTTTTGTGGTTTGTTTAATGGGTCATACTCATTTCTTGATGGATTATGCATCTACCTTAGTTTAATTAGCTTACTTTTCATGTCCTTAACTTAGAAGTAATGTAGTTGCTTTACTTTCTTAGATGTGAGGACAATCCATGCTTGTTGTTTAATGTTCCATACTTATGAATACAAGTAGTATAATTCTCTAACTTGTTAGTGTGTTGATTGTGAGCTTAAAGAAGGATTAATAGCTTAGTTTGATATATTGTGCTATTCACTAGGTTGAACAGACAATGTATGCTTAATTAGTCAATCCATGCTTATTGATTCAATTAATCACACCTCTTTGAATTGCAACACATGTTTCCCCTCATTCTTTACACATTGAATGTCTAGAATGGTGATGTTTAGTGGTGACCTCTAGATCCCAAGACCTCTCTCTCTTGTTCTCTACCATTTTATTTACTTAGTTGTTTAGTATTGATTCATTTACATCATAGTTTAATTAACTAACAAACAATCTTTTAATCAGTTGACTTACTAATCTGATCTTGTTCCTATATTAACATAGCCCTCAATCCCTTGGGACGATCCCTACTCACCCTAGCTATATTAGTAGTTAGAGGTAGTAGTGGCTCTTTATAAATTTAAACTTTGCCACACTTTTATTGCAATTTGGGGTGTTACGACACGACTGCACCAAGTTTTGGCGCCGTTGCCGGGGATTGAATTGGCAACGCCGTGTTTAGGAAACAATTAGGAATCAGTACTCTTTTGATCGTGTTTTTATTTTATTTTCTTTTTAGTTGCTTATTGTGTTTGTTGTTATTTGGCTAGGTGAGTTGAGCAAGGAATCAAGCAAGGGAGAATTGAAAAGCAAGGAGCTAAGCTAAGCACAAAAAGGGCTAAAATCTAAAAATTGCAAAGCTAAATGGAAAATTGAAAAATGAATTGAAGTTGCTTAAGGACCTTTTGTGAGATCTTTCTAACTCAATATCTAGTTAAATCGTCGGCCTACGTGGTGGCAAGTTCTTAAATTCTTAGATAAATCGTGAGCCCGCATGGAGGTAATTTACTTTTCTTTGCATATTGTTTAAGCATGGGAGTATGGGATCATCCTATGAAGAGATTTATTGATTGATTTGTTGCGGGGGTGAAGTGTTTGCTTTGTTAATTTTGTAGTGCTTGATTTTTGTGTGGTTATAATCAACTCTTCATCATTCTAATGGAAAATCTAGAGGATCATCTTGGTTGTTTAGACCCGAATTTCATGGAACATCCGCCTTTCAACCAATTTCCTCCCGGAGTTCAAGCTCAAATTCCTCCAATGATCCTTCGTGATCATTACAACCTTCATAAATATCATTCACCAACTTGTATCTTGCTTCCTAATTTTGGGGCAAATCATTATGAAATTAAGCCCGAAACTATTCAAATGTGTCCACTTTTCTATGGCTTACATGATGAGGAACCTTACAAACATCTTGATGAATTTCTTGAGATATGTTCCACCGTAAAATACATGAATGTCCCAAAGAAAGTTCTTAGATTACTTCTCTTCCCATCTACTCTTAAAAATAAGGCGAAACATTGGTTCAACAATTTGGGGCCAAATTCAATAACTTCTTGGATACAAATGCAAATTGAATTTTTGAAAAAAATTTACCCCATAAGTTTGACCAATTTAATAAGAACCGCCATTAGAGAGTTTTCTCAAGGGGAAGGGGAACTTTTACACAAGGCTTGGGAAAGATTGAATGACTTGCTAAGGAAATGCCCACACCATGGCATTCCTAAATGGCAAGTGGTTCAATATTTCTATGAAAATCTATCCGACATTCATAAGGACATTATTGATACATCATGTGGAGGTTCATATTTTGGAAAACATGAGGATGATGTTTGGCACCTTTTTGAGAAAATGAGTGAAAATTCATTGCATAAGTCTCACACTTCTCGGTTGAGTCATGATTCTAATAATAAAAAGAGAAATTTGAAAGTATGTCAAATTGAGAGTCCAATGGAGATTATTGCCGATGTCAAAACTCTCACTCAAAAACTTGATCAATTTTTATTGAGTCAAAAACTGGTAAATCAATCATCTCATATTCCTAATCATCATCTTCATCATTCTTGTGAGACATGCATGACTTGTTCAAGTGTATTGCATACTACTTCCAATTATCCCCATGGACATGTGCTTGATGAACACTATGAAAAGTCAATGCCACATTTGCTCACCTTCTTCTAAATGTTTATGTTGCGGTGTGGAGTGAACATTCAAATCCTTTTCAAGCTAAAAATTTTCAAAACAGATATGTTCCTCCTCATCAAAAAAATAAAGGTTCAAAAGGATTTGTTTCATCCTCTTCTTATCATCAAAGAATGAATCATTTCTCTCATCCTCAAGCTTATAATTCTCAAAGTAGCTCTAATCATTCTCATGCACTTTCTAGTAACTCCACATTTGAAGATAAGGTCTTAGTGGCTTTGGATAGTTTGGAAATGAACACCAATTTGTTGCATTCTCATTCTCAATCAATATCAAAGCTTGAGTCTCAAATCAGGATGATTGCTAATCCATTGAATGCAGGAGAAATTGGTAAATTACCTAGCCAACCCGAAAGGAACCCAAAAGCCCAATATCTTGTGGAAGCAAACTCTAAATCGGGGTGTCCTTCCCAAGAACAAGTGCAAGCCATTACTACTTTGAGAAGTGGTAGGCAAGTTGACAATAGGGTTGAACAACCAATTGAAGATAGTGAACCGGTGCAACCAAAAGTTGACACCCGTCCCATTTCGAATCCTACTCCTACTTCTTTGGAGGAAAATGTTCCAAATAAGAATTTTCAACCCTCTGCATCATCCCCTCAAGTTGCAAGGTCTTATGAGCCAAAAGCTCTATTTCCTTATGTTTTAAAAGAAACTTCACCTTTTGGAAGGCAAGAAAGAAAAATCCATGACATGATGGAAGTCTTTAAACAAGTTAACATAAATCTCCCTCTCTTGGATGTAATTAGGCAAACTCCGTCTTATGCAAAAAATTTGAAAGATCTTTGCACGCAAAAGAGTAAGAGCAAGGAACAAGGCCCTAAAAAAGTGTTCCTAACGGAGCAAGTGAGCTCCATTATTCAATATAACACTCTACCTAAGTTCAAAGATCCCGGTGCTCTGACCATGTCATGTGTAATTGGAAACCATGAAGTTCGTAGAGCTCTTCTTGACTTAGGGGTGAGTGTCAATTTGATTCCTTACTCCGTGTATATCCAACTAGGTTTGAATGAGTTGAAGCCAACCTCGGTGGTGCTTCAATTAGACGATAGATCCATTAAAACTCCTAGGGGCATGGTTGAGGACATTCTCATCAAGGTTGACAAGTTCTATTTCCTGATTGATTTTGTGGTCCTTGATACCGAACAGGTTGCTAAACCTACCAATCACATCCCAATCATCTTGGGAAGGCCATTTCTTGCCACCGCAAATGCAACTATCAATTGTAGATCCGTGGTTATGGACCTTTCTTTTGGTAACATGATGGTTAAGCTTAATGTATTCAATACAAGTCGACATCCCATAGATGAAGACGAGTGTTGTCTCATAGATGTCTTAGATGAGATTGTGGAGGAGTCCATTCCTTCCATGGTTATTAAAAAACCAACCGAGGATAATCTTTCATCTCTTTTAGATGAGGATCCTTTTGCATCTCGTCTCCTTGAAATGTAAGAAAGTTATGGGTTTGATAATAAAAGATCAATGAGCAAGGTTAATGACCTAATGGAATCCATTACAAGTTTGGATTTTTCACCTTGGAAAGCTCCAAAAGAACCTCTTCCACCACTCTCTAGCACTCCACCGGTCCCATCTTTGGTATCTCTACCCACTCTTGAGATTAAAACTCTCCCTCCCGATATTAAGTATGCCTTTCTAGGCCCGAAAGAGACTCTTCCGGTCATCATCTCTTCAAATCTTGAAAAAGATTAAGAGAATTCTCTTTTGGATATGCTTAAAGAAAATAAGGAAGCTATTGGATGGAGTGTGGCGGATCTAAAGGGAATTGACCCTTCCATTTGTATGCATCGCATTCTTATGGAAGAGGATGCAAAACCTTTTAGGGATGCCCAAAGGAGATTAAACCAAACATGAAAGAAGTGGTTAAGAAAGAAGTTGTCAAGCTCTTGGATGCCGGTATCATTTATCCAATCTCTGATAGCAAATGGGTGAGCCCAACTCAAGTAGTTCCTAAGAAATCGGGGATTACGGTGGTTAAAAATTCAAAAGGTGAGGCAATTTCTAAGCATACCGCCAATTCATGGAATGTATGCATTGATTACCGCAAATTAAATGCCGCCACTAGAAAAGATCACTTCCCTTTGCCATTCAATGATCAAAATCTAGAGAGATTGGCCGGGCAACAATATTATTGCTTTCTTGATGGCTATTCGGGTTACAATCAAGTAACCCTTGACCCTTTAGACCAAGAGAAAACCACATTTACTTGTCCTTTTGGCACATTTGCTTATAAACGGATGCCTTTTAGTTTGTACAATACTCCCGTAACGTTCCAAATATGTATGATGTCAATTTTCTCGGATATGGTGGAAGAGTATCTAGAGGTCTTTATGGATGATTTTTTGGTCTTTAGGTCTTCATTTGATACATGCTTTAAAAATCTAAATTTGGTACTTAAAAGATGTCGTGAAACAAACCTTGTTCTTAGTTGGGAAAAGAGCCATTTTATGGTTCAAGAAGGTATTGTTTTGGGTCATGTCATCTCAAAAAGGGGAATTGAGGTTGATAAAGCAAAAGTTGAGCTCATTTCTGAATTGCCTCCACCTTCTACAGTGCAAGAGGTTCATTCTTTTTTAGGTCATGATGGCTTCTATCACCGTTTCATCAAAAGACTTTAGCAAAATTGCTAAACCCTTGTGCAATCTTCTTGCCAAGGAAAATCCATTTGTCTTTGATCAAACATGCCTTGATGTTTTTCATAAGTTACACGGCTTATTGTCATCTGCTCCTATTATGCAACCTCCCAATTGGTCCTTACCATTTGAAATCATGTGTGATGCCTATGACTATACCATGGGAGCAGTTTTGGGGCAAAGGGTAGGAAAACTTCCATACGCCGTATACTATGCAAGCAAGACCCTCTTGGGAGCTCCATTGAATTACTCCACTACCGAGAAGGAATTACTTGTTGTAGTGTATACCCTTAATAAATTCTGATCTTATCTCTTAGGGTCAAAAATCATTGTCTATTCTGATCATGCTGCTTTGAGGCACCTCTTGACTAAGAAGGAAACAAAGCCTCGTTTGATAAGATGGATTTTGCTTCTTCAAGAATTTGATTTTGAAATCAAAGATAAGAAAGGCACCGAAAATGTGGTTGCCGATCATCTTTTAAGATTAGTGGTAGAATCTTCCCCTAGCCCACCAATTCATGATTCATTTCCGGATGAACATCTATTCCAAGTTTCTAATGGAGAAATGCCTTAGTTTGCTGACATCGTAAATTTTCTTGCAATTAGCAAGCTTCCAACCAATTGGTCAAAGCAACCAAAGAAGCATTTTTTTGCTAACATCCGGAATTACTATTAGGAAGATCCTGTCTTGTTTTTATATTGTCCAGATCAAATTATGAGAAGATGCATTCCATAGAGTGAAATTCCAAGTGTGCTTGTGTTTTGCCATACCCTTACATGTGGTGGGCATTTTAGTGCAAAAAATACCACTTTAAAGGTGCTTCAAAATGGACTATTTTGGCCCACCATCCATAGAAATGCCTACAACTTTTGTAAGGAGTGTGAGAGATGTCAAAAAATGGGATCAATGTCGAGACGAGACATGATGCCCTTGACAAATATTCTTGTTATTGAAATCTTTGATATTTGGGGCATTAATTTTATGAGTCATTTTCCTATGTCTTATGGATTTCAATATATTTTGCTTGCCGATGATTATGTTACTAAGTGGGTGGAGGCTTGTGCTACCAAAACCAATGACCATTCCGTGGTTGTTCAATTCATTAAATCCAACATCTTCACTCATTTTGGTATGCCAAGAGCAATGATTAGTGATGGAGGTAAGCATTTTTGCAATCAATTCTTGAAGCAATTATTTCTTAAGTATTCTGTTACTCATAAAGTCACCACTCCTTACCATCCTCAAACAAGTGGGCAAGTAGAAGTTTTAAACCAGGAAATCAAACATATTGTTGAGAAAATAGTTAACACAACCCGGAAAGATTAGTCACGTAAGTTGAATGATGCTTTGTGGGCTTACCGAACGGCATATAAGACTCCCATCGGCATGTCTCCTTATAGACTTGTTTATGGAAAGCCTTGCCATCTTCCGGTTGAGTTAGAACACAAAGCCATGTGGGCGATTAGAAAGCTCAATCTTAACCTTAACAAAGCCGAAGAGAATCGGTTACTCCAATTGAGTAAATTGGAAGAGTTGAGACACAATGCCTATGATAATGCCAAACTCTACAAAGAAAGGACCAAAGCTTTTCATGACAAACACATTGTGAAGAAATCTTTTGAGTCTGGTCAAAAAGCTTGGCTTTTCAACTCTATATTAAAACTCTTTCCCGGAAAGTTGCGGACCAAATGGGAAGGCCCTTATGAAATTATTTCTGTTGCGCCTCATGGGGCGGTTGAAATTCAAAGTTTAAAGAATGACAACACATTCAAGGTGAATGGGCAAAGGTTAAAACCCTACATTGAGGGACAAGTTTTTCAAAGACATATGGAAGCAGCCCTTTTGGTAGATCCAATCTATGAAGAGATATAGTGATGCACTCATTGGTCCCAAGAGAAAGTTCAATTTCTTGCATATTCTTGCATGTTCGATCGATCTCAAAGACGTTCGATCGATTGAACAGTCATCTCTGCATCCAATCACCTCTCTGTCCCATCGTGCGTAAATTTCCTGCATATTTCAGCTCTCTGTGTATCGTTCGAACTTCATTCTCGATCGATCAGAAAACTTCTAGATCGATCCAGTTTCTCTTGGATCGATCAAAGTTCTATACTTAGAAAATTTTTGAAGCTCTGAAATATTACCTCTCTGTGCATCGATCGAACATGTCTGCAGGTTTTCACCAGTTGGATCGATCGAGATTTGATCGATCTATGCTCGATCGATCAGGATGTTCTTACAAAAAAAAAAAAAAAAAAAAAAACCCTTCAAAACAGCATTCTGTCTAGCTAGAGACGTTAAACTTAGCAATCATTGTTCATATTTTCTTGCATTTTGTTTAATCTTACTTTCATATCAAAAAAAAAAAAAAAAAAAAAAAAAAAAAAAAAAAAAAAACCTTTTTACCATTGTACCCTTGTGTGTATTCATGCTTTCATGTTTAGTGTAAGGCTTGATCTCATATCTCTTTCATCTTGTGATTGCATGCTTTGGTTATTCTTATCCCATTCGATATTTGATGTGAGTTTGCTAGTGTGGTCATTCAAGTAGGTTGTTGATTCCAAGTTTGGGGGAGACGTCTTTCGAATTGGATCACTACCAGGCTTCATATCTATCCACCACGGTATACTCCTTCCATCTTTTCCATTGTTCTCATTGCACATTGAGGACACTGTGTGGTTTAAGTTTGGGGGTAAGGTGTCTTTGTTGCATTCTACTTAAAATTGAGCTTTAAATGCATGATTGAGATTAGAGATCCATGTTAGCTATGATTTTGATCTTTTGAGGACTATATTGTTTAAAATTTAAAAATTGATTGACTTGAGAGTCCAATACTCCTTGTATACCTTGTGGATGCCATTTAGGAGAAAAAAATTTCGAAAGATTGATATCTTACTTGCACTTGTGTTCCACATCATCTTGATTTTGTGATTGTTTTGAGATTCACTCTAGGATTCTACACTAGCACAAGCGCACACTAACATTCATTTGTGGGTACATGCTTTGTTGATTATTGAATTGGTTATATCCCAATTGAGCTAGTAGTGCATTGAAAGCTTTCATTCTTGATAAAAGTGAATAACAAACCCTTTTTATTGAGTAGACGGGATTCTAGCCTCATCAAGCACTGAATTTCTCGCGCCAAAAGGTGGAGGGCCCAAACTCTAGGTTAATAATCCAATTGAGAAAAAAAAAATAAATAATTAAAAAATATATTAAAAAAAAAGTTGCAAAAGCAATAAAAAAGTGAGGACTTCTTCCAAAAGGTGAGAAGTGGGAAATGATTAGATGGAGGTTGTTTTGATTTGTAGCCTAGTTGATTTGAGCTTGTAAGCCCTTAGGGGTGTTTGAACACCTAATGCCTAAAGCCATCTGGTTTGGGAGTCATTGACCTAACGCTCGACCTCATGGATCCCTAGAAAGCTTAATAGATCAACACATTGCACTATGCTTCCATCTTTGATCCATAAGATTAGGAAAAAAAAAATGAAATGAGTGAAAAGAATAAGCGCACCTAGTGAATAAAGCTTTAATAAAATGTCCACTTTTTGTCTTGATGATCAGTACTAGATTTGTGTGCTAGTTTGAGAGTAAGGATGTGATCATTTCTTTAGTTGGCTTAGATAGCAACATATTTGATGCCGGTCAACTCAAAAAGAATTCTAGAGTTGTTTTGATTTGCAAGATCATTTTCTTGATGTGTGGAGGACCATACTTGCTTGTTACTGTGTTGAATGTGAGCTTAAAGGAAGGATTAATGACTTAGTTTGATATATTGTGCTATTCACTAGGTTGTCTAGACAATGTATGCTTAATTAGTCAATCCATGCTTATTGATTCAATTAATCACAACTCTTTGAATTGCAACACATGTTTTTTCTCATTCTTTACATTGAATGTCTAGAATGGTGATGTTTAGTGGTGACCTCTAGATCCCAAGACCTCTCTCTCTTCTTCTCTACCCTTTTATTTACTTTAGTTGTTTAGTATTGATTTCATTTACATCGTAATTTAATTAACCAGCAAACAATCTTTTAATCATTCGACCTACTAATCCGATCTTGTTCCCATATTAACATAGCCCTCAATCCCTTGGGACGATCCCTACTCACCCTAGCTATATTAGTAGTTAGGGGTAGTAGTGGCTCTTTATAAATTTAAACTTGGCCACACTTTTATTACAATTTGGGGTGTTACAACACGACCGCACCACTTCTTCCTCTAGTTCTAGGTCTTCACCTGGAATGCATAAGGTTAAAAAACTTTCTGAGGTAGATAAATCTAGTGAGTTAGCAGCTCAAATAAAAGCCTTGAACCGTAGGTTCAACCAAATCTTATCATCTGGCTTCACTCCTGTTGCTAATCCACAAACTGCCTTGCCAAATGAGGTTTGTTCAATCTGTGTTAATCCCAATCATTTTGCTGACACTTGCCCTAAGCTTGGACAATCATCTGAGATCCCATAGGAGCAAGTGAATGTTGTATTCTCTAGACCATCTTATAATCCATACTCTTTTACATATAACCATGGCTGGAGAGATCATCCTAATCTATTATGGCATAATCAAAATCAAGGGACCACTGTTCCTCAATCACAGGGGAAGTATCAAAATTCATCCAATCTTATGCCATAAAATAATTCTTTCAACCAATCTGGTATTTACCATCCACCTCAGTTTAGGAATCAACCCACTCAAGCTCTAAATCTTTCACCTCCTCCTAGAAATTCTACTTTTGAGGAACAAGTACTCAATGCTCTTATTGATCTTAAAGCTAATACCCAACTTCTTAATACTCATTCTTAAGCCATTGCAAAGGTAGAGGCCCAAGTTGGGAAAATAACAAGTACTCTATCTCGAAGAGAGGATTGAAAGCTGCCTAGTCAGCCAATAGCCAACCCGAAAGGGCAGACTTACATGATTGATGAAACCAATTCCTTAAGTATTCATCATGAGCAAGTTCAAGCTATCACTACATTAAGGAGTGAAAAAGTGGTTGATAACCAAGTGGAAAAAGGACAGGAGGAAAAAGAAAGGCTTAGGATTCCCATTGTTCCTATCATTTATAATCCACATCCCAAGGATGTTTCCTCAAATTCTATTCCACAATCCATAAGAGGAGTTAAAGGTGGAGTCATTTCTTCATCTACTCCTAACCCTAAGACAGCTTATGAGCCAAAAGCACCTTATCCTGAACATCTCAAGGAACCCTCCCACTTTGGTAAACAAGGGGAGAAAATTTAAGATATGATGGAGGTCTTTAAACAGGTCAAAATCAATCTTCCTCTGCTCGATGCTACAAAGCAAATTCCAGCCTACTCCAAATTACTAAAGGACTTGTGTACTCTAAAAAGAAAATCCAAAAGCTAAGTTCCTAAGAAAGTTTGTCTCACCAAGCATGTCAATGCTATTCTTAAGTATAATACTCCTCTTAAGGTTAAAGATCCTGGTGCTCCTACAATTTCTTGCATCATTGGAAACAATGTGATAGAGCGAGCACTTCTTAATCTTGGAGTAAGTGTAAATCTTATTCTTTACTCGGTGTATGAGAAGCTAGATTTGGGAGAGTTAAAACCTACATCAGTTGTTCTATAGCTTGCTGACCATTCTGTCAGACAAGCACGAGGTATTGTTGAAGATGTACTCATAAAAGTGGATAAGTTCTATTTTCCGGTCGATTTTCTAGTTCTTAATACAAAACCAGTCCACGATTCTAAAAAGTATATTCCAGTCATTCTTGGGTGACCTTTTCTAGCTACAGCAAATGCTTGCATTAACTGTAGGACTAAAGCCATGGATTTATGGATTTATCTTTTGGAAATATGAAAGTCAAGTTAAACATCTTCAATGCTATTCATCATCCCCAATATGATAGTGAATGCTTCTTCCTTAATGTTATTAATGAGTTAGTTGAGGAATCACTCCCAATTATTTTATCCAAGGATCCTTTAGAAGCTTGCCTAATTCACTTTAATTATGAAGAGTTCGATATCGATTCTTCAATAGCTAAAGTGAATTATTTGCTAAATTCCAATCCTATCACAGATTTTCCTCCATGGAAATCTAGGTTAGAGCCTCTTACACCACTTTCTAGTACTCCGCTTATTCCTTCTTTAGAGTCTCCACCTAAGCTTGAGCTTAAGCCACTACCAGAAAAGCTCAAGTATGCTTTCTTGGGTTTAAATGACACCCTCCCGGTGATCATTGCTTCCAATCTTACAAGTTCCCAAGAAAGTAGTCTCTCAAAAGTTCTTGAGCAAAATAAAGAGGCTATTGGGTGGAGTGTGGCTGATTTAAAAGGAATTAGTCCCACCATTTGCATGCATCAGATTCATTTGGAGGAGGATTCCCAAACATCTCGGGAACTCCAATGAAGATTGAATCCTAATATGAAGGAGGTAGTTTTGAAGGAAGTTGTGAAGTTGCTAGATGCGGGAATAATCTACCCCATCTCAGATAGCAAGTGGGTGAGTCGTACTCAGGTAGTACCTAAAAAGACAAGTATTAAAGTAGTTGAGAATTCTGTGGGAGAATTAGTTCCACAGCGCACCACCACTGGATGGCGTGTGTGTATTGATTATCAGAAACTCAACTCCGCTACTAGAAAAGATCATTTTCCACTTCCATTCATTGATCAGAATCTAGAGCGATTGGCTAGCCATAGTTATTATTGCTTTTTAGACAGATAAGAGTTATTATTGCTTTTTAGACGGATATTCCGACTATAATCAGGTGGCCATTGATCCTAAGGATCAAGAGAAAACTACTTTCACTTGTCTATTCAGTACGTTTGCTTATAGACGGATGCCTTTTAGATTGTGTAATGCGCCAGTAACATTCCAGAAGTGTATGATGTCTATCTTTTCGGACATGGTTGAAAAGTTTCTCGAAGTCTTTATGGAAGACTTCTCTGTTTTCGGGTCCATATTTGAAAACTGTCTCCAAAATCTTTCCTTAGTGCTTCAGCGTTGTAGGGAAACCAATCTTATTCTTAGTTGGGAGAAGAGCCATTTTATGGTTCAAAAGGGTATTGTTTTAGGATATATCATTTCAGAGAAAGGTATTGAAGTTAATAGAGCTAAAGTAGATTTGATCTCTAAATTGCCTCCTCCTACCTCCGTAAGGGGAGTGCGATCATTTTTTGGGCACGCTGGGTTCTATCGACGCTTCATTAAGGATTTTAGCAAAATTTTCTGTCCTCTGTGTAATTTACTTGTAAAGGACGCTCTTTTTGTCTTTGATGAATGATGTCTGCACGCTGTCCAAAAGCTTCGCTTTTTTCTGTCTTCAGCTCCTATAATGAATCCTCCAGACTGGGCTCTTCCATTTGAGATTATGTGTGACGCATCTGATTATGCTATAGGTGCTATCTTGGGACAACGAGTAGATAAACTTCCTCGTGTTATTTACTATGCGAGAAAAACTCTTTCAGATGCACAATTGAATTATACCACAACTGAAAAAGAGTTACTTGCAGTTGTCTTCGCTTTGCACAAATTCAAATCATATCTATTGGGTTCCAAAGTCGTAGTCTATTCTGATCATTCTACTTTAAAACATCTTCTTTCCAAAAAGAAAACCAAACCCCGTTTGATTCGATGAATCCTCTTGCTTCAAGAGTTTGATTATGAGATTCGGGTTAAGAAATGGTTATTAAATGTGGTAGCTGACCATTTTTCTAGAATTCGTATTGAGGATACCTCATCTTCACTTCCAGTTTGTGATTCCTTTCTAGATGAACAACAGTTTGGGATTTCTCATAAGGATTTGCCTTGGTTTGCTGATATTGTGAATTACCTTGCAATAGGCAAAATTCATTTGTCTTGGTTAAAGTAGGAAAAGATCGATTCTTCTCCCAAATTAGGATGTACTATTGGGAAGATCCCCAACTATTCAAATACTATGCTAATCAAATCATTATTAGATGCATTCCTGAGAGTGAGTTTCATAGTATTCTGACCTTCTGTCACAGTTTGGCATGTGAAGGTCATTTCAGTGCAAAGAAAACTGCAACTAAAATTCTTCAATGTGGTTTCTTTTGGCCTTCACTCTTTTAGGATGCATACTTATTCTGTAGGTCATGCCTTAGATGTCAACAGGTAGGATTAATTTCTAAAAGAAATATAATGCCCTTAACTCCAATCTTAATTATTGAGGTTTTTGATGTTTAGGGTATTGATTTCATGGGTCCTTTTGTTTAGTCTAATAAAAATGAATACATTCTTGTGGCCTTTGATTATGTGTCTAAATGGGTTAAAGCAGTAGCTACTAAAATCGCCGATCATGCAGTCGTGGTTGAGTTCATTCAAACGAACATTTTTAGTCGATTTGGTGTGCCACGAGCTATTATTAGTGATGGGGGTGCTCATTTCTGTAATAGGTATTTTCGTACCTTGGTGTAAAAATACTTCATCACTCATAAAGTTGTTTCTCCCTATCATCCCCAAACAAGTGGCCAAGTTGAACTATCCAATCGTGAAATTAAGAGAATTCTTGAGAAAACAGTTAAGCCAGATCGTAAAGATTGGTCTTATAAACTAAATAATGCTTTGTAGGCTTACCGTACTACTTTTAAGACTCTGATTGGCATGTCACCTTACCGTCTCGTCTATGGTAACGGGTGTCATCTTCCTGTAGAGTTAGAACACAGAGCTTTCTAGCCATAAAAAAGCTCAACTTTGATATGACACTTGCTAGTTCTAATAGGAAGCTTCAACTAACGGAGCTTAAAGAATTACGTAATGATGCTTATAAGAGTGCTGAGGTTTACAAATCAAAGACTAAGGCATTTCATGACAAGCATATCTTGCGTAAGACTTTTGAGTCTGGGAAGAAGGTTTGGTTGTTTAATACACGACTGAAACTTTTTCCTGGAAAGTTAAAGTCACGTTGGAAAGGTCCATACATGGTTATTTCTGTTACACCTTATAGTGCAATAAAGATACAAGATTATAAAACTAGATAACTGTCCAAGGTTAATGGACAGCGACTTAAACCTTATATAGAGGGTAGTGTGCAGAGAGGCACAGTTGAGGCAATAGAACTTCATGATCCCATTTACTTGGACTAAGAGTTAATTTACGCTGAGCTATCGACATTAAACTTAGCATGTTGTTGAGTTGTCGACGTTAAACTTAACATTTGTATGTTGTACTATAGTTTATTTTGATTTTTACTTCGTTATTTTAGCTTTGATTTAATTATTTTCTTTTCTAGGTTTTAGATTTATTTTAGTCTTCATTTAGGTTTAGATTAGTTTAGGTTGAAGTAAAATAGAAAAAGGAAATAAAATTTAAATAATAACAAAAATCCAAAAATAGGTCTCAATGCTCAAGCCTGAAAGTTGGGGCTCGAGCATCAGCTACTAAAGGCTCGAGCATCAGTACCTCAAGCTCGAGCCCTCTATCACCATGAATATAAAGATTGATGGCAGCAGGCTTGAGCTCATACCTTTAAAGCTCAAGCCTGAGGTTCTAAAAGTTTTAAAATCAAGAAACTGAGTACTCCGTCTCGTAGAATATAAAGGACATCCATTCTCTATATAGGCTCTCCAAGTTCTCTCAATATTCATATTCGTTAATGCTTCATATTTTTGTCCCAGATCTATAGGAAATATAGAGGTAAACTTCTCTTTCTTCATCCTTTTTCCATTGGCTTTTCCTTAGTTCATTAATTTTCTAGATCTAACGAAGGTGAGTATGGGTTATTCTTTGGATGTATGAGTCTATGAATTTTGTTTATACATCATTCATATAGACTAACTGTTTAGATCCACTCTTAATTGATTATTGAACTGAGTTTTGTACTCTGATTTGGTGAAATCCAGGTAAGGCTCGAGCTTTGCAAGTTTAGGCACGAGCATTGGCTGAAGCTTGAGCCCGAAAGTTGATGCTCAAGCCTCAATTTGCAGATTGCAGGAACTGGAGATTTTTGGGAAATTTGAAGGTTTTTCTTGAGGATGGTTCATCCTACTCCTGCTAAGTGCGCTAGAGGGATGAAAAATATGTTACCAAGTGCGTGGAAGACAATTTAAATTTCTTATGAAACGACCTTTGATTATCAGGCGTTCATCAATGATCATCGCACTAGATGGGCTATGAAATCCTTCAGTTACAGACACCTTCTTCATCTCATGGTCCCTGTTACTCAGGTTGTTTATCCTTGTCTTATTCATTTGTTTTACCCCAATCTGATTTATAGTGAGGATGACCCTTGGGAGCTTAGGACTAGGATTGATGGGCATGACTTGATTATTAATCTTGATGCTATTGCTGTAGCTCTAGAATATTATCATACGCTTCCTGAGGTTGTAGATGAGAGGCGTAGCTATTCTACCTTCACACATTTCCCTAGAGTACCAATTGTAAAAAATCTTATTCAAAAATTGTGTGATGGTCGATTTGCCAGGAGAAAACATAGTAGTACTACCAAAGCCAAAATTCCTAAGAGATTATGGATTTTAGATTCTATCATCTCAACTAATGTCCATCCTCTTGAGCATAAGAATATTAGGAATACTGACTTTCTCCAGGCGCTTTATGCTATTCAGTTTGAGCACTGGTATTCGTTCCCTAGGATGATTTTCTGCCAACTACTGGAGTTTTAGTCTGCGATTGGGCCGCATAAGGATATTCCTACACATGCGCGTCCTTTTCCATATATGATTACCAGGCTATTAAAGCTACAAGGTTTTGTGATATGTCACCGAGAGGAGTTGTGTAATAAAGCCGCCACAGTTTAGAATGAAGGAATGGGATAAGGTGTGGAGACATATGCGGCACATCACTGCAATGCAATGGAGTTTGGTGACGAAAGTTATATTGCAATTACTATTAGGAAGGATGATGATGATGAGGCTACAAAGGAGGAGATGGATCTCTCCGATAGCCAGCCCTCACTAAGGAGGAGGCCCGCTCCTACAGCCCAGCCTAAGAGTTCTTCTCAAGCTGAGATTAGAGCTTTACAGGCCAACGTGGCCGAACTATAGGATGGCCAGGCGGTGCTGCGGCAGACGCTAACTGCGTAGTAGAGCATATTAGAAGAGTTATTGCGCCGCACTCCGTCCACTCCATCTACTTCCTCTGATCCACCACCACCACCTATGGAGTAGCTTTTTAGGGCTTTCCTATTTTTTCTATTGACTAGGGCTGTCTTTTTGATGTATTTATTTCTATATGATGTATATATGCCCTAAGTCTTTCTTTCAAAAGCATTGTACTGATTTCTGATATATATACACGTTTTTTGCTTCTATATTTCTTGTGTTGATATTTTTGGTTCACTATGATATTTCTCTATGCTTACTCTATCTCCTTGATACTCTGATGTGTATTGGAGTTTATTAATTTTGCCAGATACAACAGATTAAGTTTGGGGGTGATTTACCTAACAGCACCATTGGGTGGTTTTGAGAGAAACCACTATGTTGATGGAGACGATGCTGGATATTCATTTTTACCCATCTGTGCATTATTTTGTCATATCTTTACTAGTCTTCTTGAATGGTAATATCTTTCTAAGTCTCTTTTGTTCTCACACATTGAGGACAATATGCAAACTAAGTTTGGGGGTAAGGTTGTGTTATTTAAAATTTAAAATTTAAAATTTTTGCTTACACAAGGATGTGATTTCATGTGTTTGAGTCTGTTGATGGTGATATACTCTGTTTGCAGTCTGATGTTGGTTAAAAATGGTTTGTATGCTAAAATACTGTGAAAAGGGATTCCTTGAAAAAAATTTAAATCAGTTGGTGGCCTATGGTCCACTTTGTTAGGATGATTATTGTTTAATGATGTTGATCTCTGAGATGCTACATTTTGCACATATTCATACTTGCATGCATTCTGTGGGGTAGATATTGGAAGCCTTGTTTTGTTTCGAGTTAGACTAAGATGAGCAGGTGGATTTGATAATTTTGATGACCAAGGCATAAAAAAAAAAATTAAAAAATAAAAAAAATTAGTATGTGTGCAATATAATAGAAGAAAAAAATTATTCACTAATGCGAATAAAAAAGAAAAAAAAAATGAAAAAGAAGTAGAAAATGATCAAGTTCAGGTTTGTACTTAGATTGCTTGAGTGATTAAGTCCTTAGGGGTGTGTTCTGACACCTAATGCCCTAAGATCATCTGGTCTAAGAGTTATTGGCTAAAAGCTTGTTACATAAGGGGTTTAGGTTGCCTAGATTACTTGAACAATTAAGTCCTGAAAGTTCGTTATATGGGTGATTTAGAAAGCTTAATAAACCTGAACATTGCACAATATCCTTTTTTGAAAAAATGCATACTCATAAAAAAATAATAATGACTTGGGAATCGGACTTTGAAAAGTTTGCTTGTGAATTGAGGAATAGCAAGGAATAAATACAAGTATGGACAGTAAACCACACATTGAATTATAGGATCACTTTCAAAAAAATAAATAAATAAAATAAAATAAAGTATTTTAGAGATTAAGATTGTTGAATGAATGATTAAACTGATATGTGAGGACTATGGTTGCTTAATTGAAATTGAAAGTTGAAAGTTTTTCTAATTACATAATTGGTATACTTGCTGTATTTTATTGATTAATGAACTATAGAATGATATGATTTGAAAACAGACTTGAATAAGCTTACTGTGCAGTTAAGGTACTGATTTGGGAAGTTGTGGGTATCTCCACTGGAAACCTCACGAGACTATAACTCGTCCACTAGGGGTAACCTAGGTGTTTAAAGGCTTGTTGTATAAGCTAAATATAATCATGATTCCCATGAAAGCGGCTTTTAAGTTTTATATTGCTAAGGGACTAGCAATATGTAAGTTTGGGGGCGTGATGAGCGCTGAATATATGCATATTTAAGCCCCTAAATATACGTATGTTAAGGCCTAAAGTGATATTTCTATCCATAGTTAGACTGATTTATGTTTAATGTATGTTTACAGGTACTTTCCCAGAAAAATGGTTAAAACCAGGACTTTATGATAATATCAAAGCTTACAGAGTCATTGCCGATCATTCAGAGTAAGCTGAGAGCTTAAATGGTGAAGTTTGAAGAAATTCAAGCCCCAGAGCTCGAGCCCAAGTGTTGAGGCTCGAGCATCACAACAAAGAAAAAGAAAAGTCAACAAGGCATTGAAGCTTGAGCCTTGTACCTTGGTGCTCGAGCCCCAACTTAGAGTGCTCGAGCCTTATCTAAGGGTGCTCGAGCCTAGACCCTTAAGCTTGAACATGAGGCGTCGGAAGTTAAAGAGTTGATTTTAATTGAAAGGCTATGCTCCCAGGTCTCATGCCTTACCTTCAGGATCGAGCACTATCCATTGAAGCACGAGCCTGGAGTCCCAAATGCTCGAGCCTGGTACCTAGTGCTCGAGCCTATGAAGCTTGGATTGAGTAATGTTAAAAGATTTCAATCCAAAAAATATTTTAAGTGTTGAAGAAAAAAACGCTTCGGAAAATAGTTGAAGAAAATTGGCTAAGTGTCAAAGTGAAGATCGAGCACCAATTCTTGAAGCTCGAGCATCAATCCAGAGAAGCTCGAGCCTTATTCCTAAAGCTCGAGCCTGAACCTTAAAGCTCGAGCCTTGTTCCTAAAGCTCTAGCCTTCCATGACATGTCAGATTTAAAGTACGGGAGTGCTCTCTTTATCAGCCGTATCTCATCCCAGATGGGCCAGAAGACCTAAAAGCCCACTAGATCCTTATTTTCTTCTATAAAAGAAGGCGTAAGCCTTGATAAAAAAGGTCCAAAATTTCAAGTTCTTTTTACGGTGTTATTCAGAAGGCTGGTAGCGTGGTGACTTTTAGGGTTCATACAACCTTGAAAGTGAAGATCCTAAGAAGAGAAGTGTTGTCCGTGACGATGGAGACAACTCCAACACAGATGACATCCGACATCATCATGAGTAGCTAATTCCTCTCTTAGGGCAAGGATGTAACGCACTCTAGTATCATGGTTTGATTGTTTTAACTCTGGGATTTTATGTTATTATATTAAGTTTACTTGATTATATGACTATGAGCAATTGAGACAACTCAATTGGTTTTCATGGTTTAGTAGATTATAAACTGTTATTCCCTTGTCTTAGATGTAATGGTTTATTATCTATTATTAACCTATCTTGTTGTGCGGTATCTGGCAGAGCCCTGCCGGACATAAGAATAAAGGTCATATAATGGTATTATAATGTTTTTTGCAAAAGAATGTTTTCATAGTCTATGCTTAGGAAAGGTGGATTGTTTACAAAGTAGTTAGAGTAGGTAGGTGGATAGTCCGCGCAAACTGCAGATAGGTTATAGTTAACTAAATTTTGTCGAACATCTTTCTTTAAAACCCGAACTGAACGAATGTTATTGAGTTCAATTCATTTGAAAAACATAGTTGTTAAATCCCCAGAGTTAGACAGTTAACCACAGTATGATGATTATGGTGAAGTCAAAGCCCTAAGATTTTTCTCTCTAATTACTTAGTTTAATATTTTAATTTAATTTTAGTTTGTTTTTAATTGTGACAACCAATAAACTTTCCAACCAAGTTACCTGTAAACCATAAAACGGAATTAAAGATTGAATATAAACCTCATCTCCCTGTGGGTTCGACATCTCTTTCTATAGCACTATTCTACACGAAATCGTCCTATTACGAGTGGTAAAATTAGACACGATCAGACAGCATGTACAGTAGGGACAGAGGGCACCATTACCTTTACCCACTCCACAGATTCCATGTGTTCAGGGACAGACCTTCCCAGCTTTACCAGCACCGCCACAGCCACAAGGACAGGCACCACAGCAGTTGCATTATGGCAGGGTGTGTAACCCCATTCCACAAGATGTTCAGGAACCTCAGGCTGTTGAGGGTATGTTTTCTATTCATTGTACACATGGTCGTATTTTATTTGATACGGGTGCTACACATTCATTCGTGTCTAGTACTTTTGTTGCATTATCTGGGATGATGACGCGAATATGCGATAGACCTCATGGTATTTCTACACCTTTGGGTGATACAGCTATTTTACATGAAAATGATGGGCCTGTGACACTAGATATTGGTAGACTTAGGTTTCTATCCAATCTATTGGTTCTGGACATGCACACTTATGATGTGATACTCGGGATGGATTGGTTATCTCACTATCGTGCCTAAGTTAATTGTAATGATAGGTCTATTGTATTCACTATACCTGGTCAGGATATGTACGTCGTCGCTATGCCACATTCTAGCGGCATTTCTAGCACCTATTTGTTCCATGTGGAGGAGGAGACTGAAGAGGAGATTTTTATGTCACTGGATAGTATACCAGTTGTACAGGAATTTTTAGATATTTTTTAAGAGATTTTAGGGTTGCCACCTAGTCGAGAGATAGACTTTGTGATTGACTTACCTCTAAGCACTACACCTATTGCTAAGGCACCATACAAGATGGCACCGAAGGAGATACGAGAGCTGAGGGATCAGATTCAGCAATTATTCAATCAGGGTTTTATTCGTAGGAGTACTTCACCCTGGGGGGCACCAGTTTTGTTGTGAAGAAGAAGGATGGTTCACTTTGCCTATGTATAGATTATAGGGAGTTGAACAAAGTTACTATTCGTAACAAGTACCCTTTGCCTAGAATTGATGATTTTTTTGATCAATTGAAGGGAGCTACTTATTTCTCTAAGATTGATTTACGTTTTGGATATCATCAACTTCGGGTTAGGGAGCAGGATGTTTCTAGGACAGCGTTTTTCACTAGATACGGTTCTTATAAGTTCCGTGTCATGCCTTTCGGATTGACTAACGCACCAGTAGTCTTCATAGATTTAATGAACAGAGTCTTCAGAGCTTACTTAGATCAGTTTGTCATCGTCTTTATAGATAATATTTTGATCTATTCTAAGACAAAGAACAATCATGTTAGACATCTTCGCAAAGTGTTACTGACCCTTCATGAACACCAGTTATATGCCAAGTTTGAGAAGTGTGAATTTTGGCAGCGAGAAATGAAGTTTCTAGGTCACGTGGTGTCATAAAGAGGAATAACGGTAGATCCAGCCAAGGTTTCTGCAGTGGTAGAGTGGGAACAGCCTACTTCACCTACAAAGATTTGGAGTTTCCTCAGATTGGTAGGATACTATCTTAGGTTCATTCAGGGGTTCTCAAAGATAGCAAGACCACTCACTCATCTGACTAAGAAGGGTATACAGTTCGTATGGGATGAACACTATTAGAAAGCTTTTGATGAGCTAAAAAGCAAATTGAATTATGCGCTGGTTCTGTCTACGCCACAGAGCGGGATAGAGTATCTTATCTACATAGATGCTTCTTTGCAAGGTCTTGGGTGTGTTTTGATGTAGGAAGAACGACCAATTTCGTATGGATCTCGTAAGCTTAAGCCTCATGAGCTTAACTATCCGACGCACGATTTGGAGTTGGCAGCTGTGGTATTTGCCTTACGTATTTGGAGGCATTATCTGTTGGGAGAGTCCTTCAGATTGTTTAGTAATCATAAGAGTCTACAGTATTTGTTTACTCAGTGTAAGCTACGTATGAGACAGCGAAGGTGGTTAGAATTTGTGAAAGACTATCATTTCTCTATACAGTACCATCCAGGGAAAGGGAATGTGGTGGCAAATGCACTCAGTCGCTGACCCTTTGCGAGTCTTTCTGTATTATTCACTACTTAATGGAATATTTTGAAGACAGTTGATAAGTTGTCTGATGTTTTTACGGCGTGCATGGTAGTTACACCTTCGATCTTTCATAAGGTATTGAAGGCACAACTCACAGATCAGCAGTGCATCGACAAGGTTGGAAAGATAACTTCTGGGGATGTTCCATTCGATCATGTTGGGACTGATAGAGGCTTAAGATACAAGGGGTAGTTAGTAGTACCTTTTGCTAATGAGTTGAAGAAGGATGTGATGACTGAAACTCACCATTCTGAGTTTTCTATTCATCTAGGATGAGACAAAATGTATCAGGATATGAAGCGGCAATTTTGGTGGGCAGGTATGAAGAAGGACATTGTTATCTTTGTCTTTCAGTGTAGTACTTGCCAGATGTTCAAGATTGATCATCAGAGGCTGCCAGGATCTCTACAGCCACTACCTATACCAGAGTGGAGTGGGAGAGCATTTCTATGGATTTTGTGGAGGGATTTCCTAATTCATTTAAGGATCACAATTCCATTTAGGTCATTGTTGATAAGTTAACCAAATCAGCTCATTTCTTACCTATTCGCACTGATTTCACTTCGGAACAGTTCGCGAGACTTTACATTTCAGAGATTGTGAAGTTACATGGCATTCCGTTATCTATTATATCAAAAAGGGATTCGAGCTTTGTGTTAGGATTTTGGAAGAGTTTTCAGCAGGCTTTGGGTACAGAGTTGTATCTTAGTACTGCTTATCATCTTCAGACTGATGGAAAAATCGAGAAAGTTAATCAAATCATAGAGGATATGTTTTGTTCTTGTGTCCTTGACTTTAAAGGCCACTGGGAGGATTATTTGCCACTTGTGGAGTTTGCTTATAACAATAGCTTTTAGAAGACAATTGGTATGGCACCGTTTGAGGCATTATATGATCGACCATGTAGATCTCCTATTTGTTAGATAGAGGTTGGAAAGAGTAGATTCTTGGGTCTTGAATTCATTAAGGATACCTCTGAGAAGATCGCTCTTATTAAGGATCGTATGCGCACTGCTAAGAGTAGGCAGAAGAGTTATGTAGATCATTATACTCGTGCATTGGAATTTCAAGTTGGGGATCAAGTTTTACTCAAAGTGTCTCCTATAAAGGGAGTAATGCACTTTGGGAGGAAAGAAAAGTTGTCACCGCGATTTGTCGGTCCATTCATGGTTACGGATCGAGTTGGAACTGTAGCTTATCGATTAGCACTTCTAGATCATTTACATCGTGTCTATAATATGTTCCATGTTTCTCTTTTGTAGAAATTTCTACGAGATGAGGATCATTATCAGCACATCGATGTTGGTGAGATTGAGTTGCAGCCAGATACAACATATGTGGAACCACCGTGTCGTATTGTAAACCGTTGATGAGTGCTGAAAAGTACGTATTTAAACCCCTTAAGCTCGAGTATTATAGGACATTTATCTATCTTATTTTCCCGTTTTAGATTAATTTCATATTATTGCCCTTTTCAGGTGCAAATCCCCAAAATAAGTCAATTCAGCCAAATTAGAGTATAAAAGAAGTAATCTCAAGCTGAATAGAAGAATGGAGCAAAATGGAAGCAAAGTGGGGGAAATCAGCAAACTTCGATCGATCAGGAATACTTTCGATCGATCTCACATTGATCGATCCCACCTCACCGAGATGGATCAAACCCCTTGTCCTTATCCTCAAGAATTTCCATCTTCGATCGATCCAACTTTCTTCAGATCGATCAAACTTCCTTGATCTTATCCTCACTTACCTCTTTTGTCTTTTTTCCCAAAATATCCTAAAAATATCTCAAATTTGTCTTATTCCAAAAAGGCACCGCCAATGATTGATCAATCTGGCCTTACTTCGATGGATCTGACCAGAGTTCGATCGATCTCATCTGAATTCGATCGATCGAACCTCCTCAAGTCCGAAATAAAACAGAGTCTAGCTCATTAAAAGATGGCTCGTGGTGCAATCATTGAAGTGACCCTAGTGCACGAGACCTGACCATTGGGTGTGACACTTGAGCTACCTATATAAGGATTTTGAGCCATTTTTACATTATAACTTAGATCTCTCAATATCTCATCATAACTTAGATATCTCAATATCTCATCATAACTTAGATATCTCAATATATCTCATATCACATATCTTGGAGAGGAGGCTAGAGCTTAGAGAGACATACACTATTTTGGGAGTTCTTCTATTCTTCTAGGGTTTCAAGAATAAGATCATTCCTACCATGGAGATGGCCCTTGAGGGTTGGATGACTACATCAATGAGTGGCTAAACATCTTCTTGGGGCTAGAGTTAGCCCTAAGCATGCCTTCTAGACCTTAATGTTTTGTATTTTGAAGGGATTTGTGTTGTAATCTTGTCTTGACATTTGATTTATATATGAATCTTGTTTTTACAATGATTTATGTTGATTAATACTTCCAATTGATCATTTCATTCTATCCATATGTCTATGTATGCTAGAATAGATGTTTATGTGTTTATCTCTTGGTTTTATGATATTGATGCATGTCTATGTGTATTGATACTATGAATATAGAGATTGTCAAGGAATAGAATACTCTTGTGGTTTGTTTGATGGTTCATACTCATTTCTTGATGGATTATGCCTCTATCTTAGTTTAATTAGTTTAATTTTCATGTCCTTAACTTAGATGTAGTGTAGTTGCTTTACTTTCTTAGATGTGAGGACAATCCATGCTTGTTATTTGATGTTCCATACTTATGAATGCAAGTAGTATTATTCTCTAACTTGTTAGTGTATTGATTGTGAGCTTAAAGGAAGGAATAATAGCTTAGTTTGATATATTGTGTGATTCACTAGGTTGTCTAGACATTATATACTTAATTAGTCATCAATGCTTGTTGATTCAACCAATCACACCTCTTTGTATTGCAACACATGTTTCCCCTCATTCATTACACATTGAGTGTCTAGAATGGTGATGTTTAGTGGTGACCTCTAGATCCCAAGACCTCTCTCTCTTGTTCTCTACCCTTTATTTATTTTAATTGCCTTGTATTGATTTTATTTACATTGAAGTTTAATTAACAAATCAAAACACCTTTTGATCACTCGACCTACTAATCTAACCTTGTTTCCATATTAGCATTACCCCCAATCCCTAGGGACGATCCCTACTCACCCTAGCTATATTAGTAGTTAGAGGTAATAGTGGCTCTTTATAAATTTAAACTTGGCATACTTTTATTGCAACTTTAGTGCACATGTGACGACACACACACCAATCGTCGGGATCAAATTCTTCGCAATAAGGTCATACCATTAGTGCATGTCCAGTAGAGCCATCATAATGACACTAAGTCCACTTGGGAACGGGAGGATGTCATTCGCTCACAGTTTCTAGAAATTATGGACTAAGGTGAGGGCGAATTCTAAGGATAGAATTCCTTTTGTTAGGGGGGAAGAATTTAATACCCCTAATTTTAAAAGGATATTCTCGGTATTTTATTAATCGTTTTAATTGTATTTTTTATTATTTATTTGATTTCTTGACTATTTTTTTACTTGATTAATTAGCTCTTTGCTTATGTAGTTATTTGAATTATTTGTTTATTTTAAATGGTGTGTTAATTAAATAATTATTTGTATGATTTTTACTTGATTAGATTATTATTTTTCCTGAATGGGATTTTTTTATATAGATATTTCAAAATAGTACAATTACAATAGGAGAATAAACTCCAATACAGATAAGGAATTGAACTAAGTCCAAATACCGTAAAAAACAAAAAACAACAAAACCTTAGAGAAACAAAGCAAAAACAAATAAACACAAGAGCATAAACTGCCCTACACAACTTGATCAAGCCAAGAACCCCAAGGAGAGAAGCAAAACATCTGCTTCTCCAAGCCTCAACCATTCTATCAAAGAGACTTGAATTCCAAGAAAAACCAATCTGACAACACAACACAAACAATCCTCAAAAATCTGCTGTCAAACTGTAATCAATCAGAAAACTAACCTTGAGAGAAATACAATTTTGTCAGCAATGCATGTGTATACAAACTCTCAAATTGCTTCCCCAAGATTGAACAAAATCATGAACTTCAGAACCTGAACCTGGGCGTTACTACCATATAACCTCCACTTCAAAGGAAAAGTTCAACCTCTAAAAATTATCAAAAAATCAGCAAGACTAATATTCGAGTATGTAATTACATCCCAAATAATAGCTTGCACCACCTGAGTAGGTTGATCTTGAATCCCACTATGTAACACATTATTCCTTATAGACCAAATTTTCTAAATTGTTACTGCAAAAATACCACTTAGAATGTTGGCTATGGTAGATTTTATCACAGTATACTGAGTAAACCACTCCACCACTTGATTCAAAGACAAAAATCTAGGACATTGTATGTGAACCAGCTCAAAAATCTCTCTCCAAATCCTTGAAGCAAAATCACAAGAGGCAAATAAATGATCATTAGTATCAACTCCTGCATAACAAGTATGACAGACCGAGACCAATTGTAACCCTCTTTTTTGTAGATTCACAAATGACAAATTTTTATTGTGAAGAATAATAACATCACATATAGTGACTCTGGGCCTGCATTTTTTCCAAATTAAACCTGCCCATTTCACAATTTGAGTTGAAGATCTGCAACTATTCCATGCTGCTTTCAGAGTGAACTGCCCATCTTTCCACTTAATTTGATCGGAACCCTCATGAATAATCACTTGCTGAATGACATTCTGAGTAAATTCAAGATTTTTAGTAAGACTCCATACTCCATGATCAATACTAGAAGCTAGTTCTGTCTGCCTATCTAACCCTCTGAACCTAACAGCTCCAAACAGCTGAATGAGATAGTGATCATTACACCAGGGATCAGTAAGAAGTTTAAAATGATTACCATCACCAACCTGAAATAAGACCTTGTCAAGGATCAAATCCCTCACCCCCAGAATATGTTTCCAAACATCAGAATCTGTAACTTTTGGAACCACCAACCAAAACACAATTTTATTTAAATAAATTGCTTGCAACCATTGAATCCATAATTTATCCTTTTTCTGAATAAAGTCCCAACACATATTCATTTTTGTTGCACAATCAATGTCAATAATTCTCCTAATATTGAAACCACCCTCCATAGCAGGTAATGTGACTTTACTCCACTTCAATTGAGACATCTTTCTAATCTCTTGTTTACCACTCCACAAAAATTTCTTAAACTTTCTTTCCAGCATATTCTTAACTTCCTAAGGAATTTTGAAGCCAAACAACCAATGATACAGATATGAAAACAAAATTGACTTGATAAGCTCTAACCTTCCTGCTAAAGAGAGATTAATAGTATTCCAATGTCTTAATCGAGCATCAACCTTGTTAAGAAGCATTCTGTAATCACCACCCCTAAGTAAATTATTAGATAAAGGTAATCCAAGATACCTGAAAGGGAAAGATTCAACTTGAAAATTCAAAATTCTTGCTAATCTTTTTCTTCCTCTCACTGCTTTTGAAAAAATGATGGATCTTTTATCTTTATTAACCTGAAGCCCAGCACTAATCTTAAATCTCTGAAGGACTTCTTCAACACCTTTTAAAGTACTCACATCAGCCTTTACCACCATAACCAAGTCATCAGTATAAAAAGCATGGGAAATGCTCAGCCCTGTCTTGAGAACAGCCTTACACCTCTTAATCTTCCCCTCCTCAATAGCTTTAACAATAAGGTTGGAGAAATATTCAGTGACAAAAGCAAACAAGAGAGGAGACAAGGGACATCCTTGTCTTAGGCCTTTAGAAGCTGAGAAAAAACCTGTAGGCACTCCATTACAAAGAATAGAAAAATTGGCTATAGAGGTGCACTCCATAACCCAACTAATCCACTTCTCACTGAACCCAAAACTCAATAAAACCTTCTGTAGAAACCCCCAATCCACTGAATCATAAGCCTTTTTAAGATCAATTTTCAGAGCAACAGTTGGATCACCATTTTTCCTACCAAAATTTTTTACTAAATCAGATATCAACCAAAAATTATCATGCAATCTCCTACCTTTAATAAATGCAGACTGCTCAGGCCCAATCAAATTTGGAAGAACACTACTGAGCCTATTAGCCAAAATTTTGGATATAATCTTGTATATGATATTACATAACGCAATGGGTCTATAATTGCTGATCTTATCCCCATGATTACTCTTACATATAAGAGTAAGGAAAGTAGAATTCACTCCTTTAGGTAACATGCTTGTAGAGAAAAAATAAGCAACACCATTCACCACCTCTGGACCTACAATCCCCCAGTATTTTTGAAAAAATCTAGCTGGAAAGCCATCAGGGCCTGGGGCTTTATCAGGACTAAACTGCATAACCACAGCTTTAATTTCCTTAACAGATATAACGTGTTCAAGACCAATACCTTCAGTTTGAGTTAGCCTTTTTCTAGGCTCCAGAATTTCCTCATTCACCCCTCCCACATCATTGTATAGGTCAGTATAATATTCTACTAACCATTCCTTAATAACTTTAGGGTCATTAGATTTTTCCCCTTTGGTATTCTCCAAGGCTATAATGGCATTGTGACATCTTCTCTGCTTCACCAAATTATGGAAAAAAGAAGTACATTTGTCTCCCTCTTTAAGCCACTTAAGACTTCTGAGCCCACAATATTTCTTCTAACTCCAACTGAAGTTGAAGAGTACCACTGGCATCTTTTTCCTGACTAATCAAATTTGAATTAAATGGTTCCTTCAACAAATCCATCTGGATTTTAATCAGATTCCCTCTAGCAATTTGAACTTGATCTGATAGCATTCCTCTCTTGCCATTCCATTCTTTCACAGCCTTTTTACCTCTCTCAATTTTTTCTGTAAAACATGTAAAGGACTTCCAAAGACACCAATGTTCCAAGATGTAGCCACCACCTCCTTAACCTCATCTTGCATACACCAAATTTTTAGAAACTTAAAAGGTTTAGGTCCAAGAGAGCTCACAAAATTCTGATGAACATCCATACCATAATGATCAGACAGAGAAGCAGCAGTTAAATACACTTTAGAGTCAGTAAAGGAATGCAACCAAGCTGAATTAACTAGAACTCTATCCAATTTAGCATTAATTCTAGTTTGAACTCCTTGCTTATTACACCAAGACCAATCACCATTATTCGTTGGTAAATCTTCCATTTTAATGTCATAAATAGCCCCATTAAACTCATCTAACAAACTTTGAGAGACATGTTTACCTCCCTTCTTCTCATAATTAGCCCTAACCATGTTCCAATCACCTAGAGTAATCCATGGACCAGTAACTTTAGCTTCATGAACTTTAAGTATGCCCCATAATAAGCTTCTATCCACAGCTCTATTAGCAGCATACACAGCAGTAATAAAGACACAACATCTAGAAACTTTATGCTTAACCTGAAATAACATAGCCTGAGCATCTTCTTGAAGTAAAACCACGTCAAACATAGAAGAATCCCAGCCAAACCACACTTTTCCTAAATAATGAGACTTATAATTAGCCAACCAAGACCACCGAGGGCATAACTTAGTCTGGATTCTATTACTTGATTAGATTAGTAATTAATTGTTAGGAATTGAATGATTTAAATGTTTGTTTTATTTTATTTTATTTTAATGGTTATGGAGAGTAGTCATGGATCAAACCCATGGGTCGCATGAACTATTTAGATAGGAGATTAAAAGGGTACAAATAGTTACCTATGGATTGGTGGTACATATATATATGGATATTTATGTATATATCAGGAGAATATAATAATTATTATCATTAAAGTTAATAGTTAGTAATATTAATTATTATAGTCTGTATAACTATATATATATATATATATATATATATATATATATATATAGTTATAAATATATAGTATATTTATATTTATAAAATCACGTATTGACATAGTTGAATATATTATATTTTATATATAGTTGTATATATTATATTTATGAGCAGAAGTAGAGTGCATATAGGATTAGGGCTAAAGTGAAGGCCTATATATATTCATTAAGTTTGTAGAAGATGGGGCTTAAATATTATTTACGTGATATATATTATTAGAGAGAGAAAGAGGCAGAGAAATAACAGAGAGTTGAGAGAAAACTGAAAGAAAGGAAGAAGGAGATTTGGCTAAGAGAGGATGCCAAACCCAAGGAGAAGAAAAGAGGAGCTGTGCGTGGGCTAGCACAGAGTAGCAGAGGTTTGACAGCAGCACAAGTCACCGAAAAATCAAAGAAAAAGGAGATTTAAGGTTTTCATTCCAAAACCTTGAAGGCAAGTTCTTCTCATACTCTCTCCCTTTGATTTGTGTTTCTATACATGCATAGGAGACTCCAGGATACTTAAATAATATAATTAAACAATGATGCATGTTTTAATCGGATTAGAATAGAGGATTTCATAGTTTTATTCACCTGTTCTTGTTTTGTTTATTTTTAGATTTATGTTATGTGATACCCCCGGATCTCCAGATGCGGGTTGGCCAGGCCCACACCCGATTACCCGAGGATATCAAACCAATTAGCAGTTAACGAACACAGAATACAATTAAGAAAACAGGAATAAATAAATTGCGGAAAAGAAACTACAATGATAATCCAAAAACTGAAACCTCAGAATAAAATTTTATTAATAAATAAAACTATTCTGTTACAACTGATCCTTCACGAATACAAATCGTTCTCCAAATTATACAACTCGGGAATCCATCTAGTGGACCCCTAAAATATCCCACTGAACTTAAATGACTGAAGAAAAAAAAACCAAAGCCTAAAACATGAAACAAAATCCTACAGCATTGGTGGAGTGAATGCCTGTATCTACTCAGCACGATCCAGCTCTAAGACTGGAACTAACGAACACCTGTAAAAATAAGAGTGGGTCAGGCCCAGATGCAAATTCTTCTCTAACTGCAATCCAAACAGTGACCCGATATGCAGATACACCCTAGATATCTCAACAATAACTATCTAGTCCATACATATATATATATATATCCACACTAAGGGACATTCACTGAACTACAGTAAAGGCCTCAACCTGAATAGAAGGTAACATGCGAAAACGCACCCAAAAGTGGGCATGAGTACCTAGACCTAACAGGGTACACCTTAACCTACTATAGCCGGCTACGCATCCACTGCATATACGCACCCTAACCGAAGAGTCTGAGACTCAAGCTCATCTCATGGTACCATAACCATATATTTAAAATCCGTTCATATCCATCCATAAGAAATCTAATAAGTCGTTCAGCTTATTCAGCCGCACAAACTTATAAGAGATCCAGTAAGTTGTTCAGCTTATTCAACTGCACAGACTTAAATATAAGGAGAATTATGTTTTTATAATTCGTACCCTTATTCCAAAATAGGTAGGACTGAGTATTTTGAATCAGTCTATCCCTAGTATGATGCCGTCCCATACCGGTGCATACAATCCACAAAATCCATATAATTGATAAAACAGATAGAACTGTTCACCAATTAAAATCCATAAGGTAGGAATTAACGTTTTGAGCTAAACCATACCTAGTATGCCACCGTCCCATACCGGTGCATACAATCCTCCATATCCATATAAATTACAACATATAAATACTAAGCACGAATTTATAGTCCAAAACCAAATATCCATATCCTTGCAGAAAAGTGTTTTAAGTTTCAGCAATTTAAAATCCAAAACCATGTAAATTACAACATATAAATACATGTTAGTAATTTACAATCCAAAATCATTCCAAACAATTGCAGAAGAATATTTATTATTTCAGCAATTTAAATCCAAAAGTTAAACCATGTATTATTTAACGGTTCATCAACAAGCATCCAAAGCATGAATAAATTAGTTTTAATAAATCAACTATTCTATCATGCATTCAAATAAGATTTAAAATCATAATATTATCCAAGAATTTGCTAAAAATTAATTCTAACAAATCAGTTCCTTTATCCGTCAATAGCAAGCTAGGTTGAATACTTGTATATTGTTTTGTTGTTTAAGCACTCAGCCACAAACTATGCTACGAGTCCAATTTATTAATTAAAAGACTCCCTCACGCATCTAAAATTTAATTTAGAACATAAATAACACCTTAAATTGTCAAATTAAAATTAAACAATTTATTTCCTTCCAGTCGTTAACCGTATGCAAAATTGTTAGTTGGTATCAGAGCACTCCAGGTTCTAGTGTCCTTAGGAGTGTCTTTCGTTATAAGACTTCCGCATTGCGTCTCTCTAAAACTTAGAGCCATAATAGGAATCGTTGTACTCTATTTACGGTTCATTTGGAGGAGCTGATGTCAATTATATTCTGTAGATACAGAATGGTTGACATTAGGAGGGAGGATTGGGTCCAAGGCGAAAGCGATAGAGACCCAAAAGAGTAAAGGAGTGTGTGATCGAGTTCTTTGCCAGATATAGAACTTGGGATCAAAGTTTTAATTCTGAGGTTGGCATTATTTAGAAAGTATGAGCCAAGAGAGGATTAAGGTGTATGTGTTAGGTCGCCGCCTATCGGGATCAACACGACTTCAGTTGATCTCAACTAGGAGGTCAGTGGGGAGTAGGAGTCCGAAGAGGATCCTAAGGGTGGAGATTTCAGAGTATCAAGGATACTAAATCTTCGGGATGAAGGATTACACGAGGATGATTTTGATTCACTCATAGTGGAATGAAGGATACAAGTAGAGTTGGAGTGAACCAATTTATATATAGTCAATTTACATAGCATCTCTAAGAGAAATATGAATGAGATACTCTTTAGGAATTTAGAGATCGGATGGAGTTCTTCGCAGAACGAAATACCAGATTATATATCACATTCTAGAGAGTATGGGGATTAGGTTGTAACATTCTAAGTTGCTTATTAAAGCCACGTTAGACGGTTTGTTCTTCGCATATAAGGAAGATAAGAGTTAAGCTTTGGTTATTGCTTAGACGACTGAAGGTTGCTTTTAAGTTATGTTTAATGGATAGGTTTCGAGGTTGGATGATTACCTACGAAACTAGAAAATGAAATAGTGAACCCAATTTGGTAAGGTTGGGTCCAAAAGAGACTTACTTTTTTGGAAGGAACGAAGTTTTAAGTAGAATTATATTTTTGTTTTAGGTTGTGTGTCTTATGTGTTTCATTTTTGTCATTTTATGTATCTTACGTGTTTTATTTTTATTTTATTAGTCTGGATTGGGATTATGTTTTGGTTGGGGTACACGTATGTGATCCGTCAACTATTGTATTTATAGCATGGAGTAGTAGCGCTATGTGCGCTAGGATTCGTGAGCATATGGTCATAGGATGTGGTAAATATACATGAGTTTAGCCAACCTTTTGGACTTGGACATGTAGCATTATGGTATGTTATATGGTATGGGATAGTTAAACTATCGATACGTGTCAACTATCTTAAAACGATTAGTTTGATATACTTCACACTAGATAGGGATTTTTTTTTTTTTTTTTTTTTTGCAACATCCTGAGATTGGTGGATGTTATTATAATTATATCCATGGGGTTGTGGTAGATAAAGACCATTGTCATGCCACCATGATTTGTGAAAGGTGTTGGAGGTGTAAAATATCTTTAAAGAAATTTCTGAAGCGACCACCAAGTCGAAAGGAGGAGTTCGTGTTGGTGGATATTTATTTGAATGTCGTCAAGAGAGGAGGGTAGACTGATTAAATATTTATCAGTCTATCCGTAATTAAGACATGATTCATGAGAATGTCATTTGGAGGGGTTGCTGGTGTTGCACTTAGAGGAGGAATCTAAGTTTCTACACTGAGAATAAAATGTGAAAATTTTTAGGGTCCTAATTTGCAACAATTTGTTGTTCCTCGGACATTAATGATTATATGGAGAATGGGAAAAGCTTCATATTTGCTTGGAATGAAACAAGGAGTCAAATTGACACTACTTATATTAAGTAAGTAGGGTGTGTCGAAGATAGGATGGTGAAACCGATCACCTATCATAAGGAAGCGGTGCACGGTATGTATGAAAAAGGCTATAGTAAGTTGACTTTCGATGACTGGAATTTCCGGTTGATTTTATAATCGGTAAGTTTATCACTAATTGGTACTGCATTGGTTCAGCTGCAGGGTTAGCTTTTGACGATGCTCCAAATTAAGTATTGGATGCAGACAGAAGCTGGTGGTACCAGACTAATGGTACTTTTGGTAGATGGAAAAGAGAGTAGGCCTAGTCAGGGGTGGATAAATGGTTGAGATCATCAAAATTTATTGGAATTTTAATTTCCTACGGATTAAGAGTGGTGGATTGAGCAAGTTTGTTGCTCGCCTAAATTCTAGTAATGTTCACTTTTGGACTTCGCAATAGGTCCTTATTGCATTGCTAACAGTGGTATAACTGTGTTGCATATCTCTCGATGGAGGATTGGATCGAGAGGGTACATTTGATCATGAAAGAGATACTTGGGATAGATATCCTAGGTTTTTATGGGAAATTGGAAGTGTTTACTTCATTTCTTATCTTGATGGCACCGGAAGGTTTGTGTGACCACGTTTGGGGTTTTATATATTGATAGAGTAGACCTCTTACCTGTTGGTTTAGAATGGCAGCATAGGTTGTATAATCAGACCCTGGCTTCCTTAAAAGATACATCGGGGAGAAATACTCCCCTTTATAATGGATTGCGTGTGGTTAGGCGGTGGCAGTACGATTTTGTAAATCGGTACACTTTTACACTAGTGTTCTCAATCAAGAGACCATTGATTAGGGATGTCTTCCGTATCAGAAGCAAAGTGTGTATTTCAGGAAGGTTAATTTTTATGTCTTAAATTGACTTTTCGCGGATGATGGTTCTCCTTTTAAGCGATAGCCTATCGATTGGTGTTTTTAAAACATTGGGATGGGATGCATAGAAGTTTTCTACATTTATGCTATGGAATTTGGAAGAATGTGAATTTTTTTATAAACAAATTTGGGTAAGGATGAGTAGTTGCTAAATACAACTTATGAGCTGGATAAATTTTGTTTTTGGTGTGCCCTTTATATTGGACCGATATTTTTCTTTACGGATTTGGAAATCAGTGCAGCCCATACACAGAGGCAGAATCCACAACGGAACGGAGTAAAAAAATAATAATAATAATAAAATAAAATAAAAATAATAATAATAATAATCATAAAAATATATATATATATATAATTCAAAGTTTCGTGAATTCCGAGGACGGAATTCCTTTTGTTAGGGGGGAAGAATGTAATACCCCTAATTTAAAAGGGATAAAAATTGGAATTTAAATGTTATTTTATGTGCATTTTTATTTTGTGGCTAAGTGTTTATGTGTCAAATTATTTATTTGTGTTTATTATTTGATTTATTTGAATTATTTGCATTAATTAAATTAATTGCATTATAGTGATTTAATTGAAATTGTTTATTTGCATTTATTGACTTATCGGAATTCTTATGTGAATTAAACTACGTGAGTTTTTAAATATATTAAGTTATTTTTACTTACAAGTTTTGGGACGTCATCTGGTGTAGCCGACATAGAATTTAATCGTAGGCTTTATTATGGGCCGACTAGGATTAAGTTTAGAGCTTTGTCTCTATTATGACAAGGATTAGGGTTTTGGTATTAAGCCTATAAATATACCATTATGCTTTAAGCTTAGGGTTTACAATATATCACATAGCATACACGTAGAGTTGTTTTATAAAAACAGAGGGTAGAGGAACAGAGCATTGTAAGGATTGTCAAGGAGGAAATCAGAGAGGACCAAGGGAGAGTTATGGTGGATTAAAACAAAACCATGGGAGGCTTGAAGGTGGTCAGTGTTTGCAGGAAATTAGGAAGACGGCGACAAAGTTTTGAGACCAAAACTGCAGGCAAGTTCTTCTCTTTCTCCTTCCCTTTGGCTTATGTTCTGTGCACCTAGATAGTCTCTAGGGTTTAATTGAACTTTAATTGGAAATTATATGTTGAGCACATGTTAGATCAATGATCTGTAGGTGTTGATATCAATTCTATAAAACAAAATTTATGCATGCTTTCGTTTCAGCATTCTGTTCTTAAAATATGTTAAGTTAGTTGCAATTTTAGCCTCTGTAATTGTTTCCAACTACTGTAGATAGGCCATTGGAATGATACTAGGTATTTATAAGACTAGTAAGTTCAGTATTTAAGAGAAACAGAGGAACTGGAATGACCGGAGGTGGAGCAGATAGGCTGAAACGGAGCAGAACGGGGACGGAGGCTCTCAAATGAGGTAAGAGCTGGCTCCATGAATGTGGGAGCCGGCTCCCACACTTAAAGAGCTGGCTCTAAGACCTATAGAGCCGGCTCCAGGCTCAAAAGAGCCTGCTCTTTAAAACTTAGAGCAGGCTCTCTTTAATAGTGAATGTTCTGTAAACTTTTCTACGAACTGTTTGTTACTTTGGAGCATGGGAATGTTTCTGTTGATTCTGGGTTTCACAGAAGGATTAGACGGTTGATTTTGGGTGTTATTAAGACTTTGAATTAATTAAATTTGATAAGGCTCCTAAGTTCAGTAGAATTGTTGTTGAAAAATAGTTTTAGTTTTGTTCTTAACACATGTTAATTCGGTAGCGAATTTAATTTCTGTAGTTGATTTTAATTGTTGTTTTCAAATCATTGGGATGATCTTTGGTATTAATAAGACCTTTAGGATCAGTTTTTGAAATCAATTGAATGGTGGAAAAAGGCCGAAGAAGAAGCAGAACGGTCGGAAACGGAGAAGTAATTGAACTAAGGCTCATAGGGGAAGAGAGACGGCTCCATGGAGGGAGGAGCTGCCTCCCCCATGAGTAGAGCCTGCTCTAGAGGAAGTAGAGCAGGCTCTACCTTTAAAAGAGGCTGCTCTACCTCTAAAAGAGCCTGCTCTTTTAGGATTAGAGCAGGCTCCCTTCATTTTGCATATTCAGTTAATGTTTTTACGAACTTTTTGCTACTGTTTGGGCACTTGGGGTTCTTGAAAAATTCTAGAACTTTAATGGGGGTTTAAATAATTAATTTAACATGTAATTAAGATCTTAAATTGCATAAACTACCCTCGTTGTAATAATGGAATTAACAGTGCGCTAATTAACAATTTTGCGTACGGTTAACGGCTGGAAGGAAATAAATTGTTTAATTTTAATTTGGCAATTTAAGGTGTTATTTATGTTCTAAATTAAATTTTAGATGCATGAGGGAGTCTTTTAATTAATAAATTGGACTCGTAGCATAGTTTGTGGCTGGGTGCTTAAACAACAAAACAATATACAAGTATGCAACCTAGCTTGCTATTGACGGATAAAGGAACTGAATTGCTAGAATTAATTTTTAGCAAATTCTTGGATAATATTATGATTTTAAATCTTATTTGAATGCATGATAGAATAGTTGATTTATTAAAACTAATTTATTCATGCTTTGGATGCTTGTTGATGAACCGTTAAATAATACATGGTTTAACTTTTGGATTTAAATTGCTGAAATAATAAATATTCTTCTGCAATTGTTTGGAATGATTTCGGATTGTAAATTACTAACATGTATTTATATGTTGTAATTTACATGGTTTTGGATTTTAAATTGCTGAAACTTAAAACATTTTTCTGCAAGGATATGGATATTTGGTTTTGGACTATAAATTACGTGCTTAGTATTTATATGTTGTAATTTATATGGATATGAAGGATTGTATGCACCGGTATGGGACGGTGGCATACTATGTATGGTTTAGCTCAAAACGCTAATTCCTACCTTATGGATTTTAATTGGTGAACAGTTCTATCTGTTTTATCAATTATATGGATTTTGTGGATTGTGTGCACCGGTATGGGACGGCATCATACTAGGGATAGACTGATTCAAAATACTCAGTCCTACCTATTTTGGAATAAGGGTATGAATTATAAAAACATAATTCTCCTTATATTTAAGTCTGTGCAGTTGAATAAGCTGAACGACTTACTGGATCTCTTATATAAGTCTGTGCGGCTGAATAAGCTGAACGACTTATTAGATTTCTTATGGATGGATATGAACGGATTTTAAATATATGGTTATGGTACCATGAGATGAGCTTGAGTCTCAGACTCGTCGGTTAGAGTGCGTATATGCAGTGGATGCGTAACCGGCTATAGTAGGTTAAGGTGTACCCTGTTAGGTCTAGGTACTCATGCCCACCTTTGGGTGCGTTTTCGCATGTTACCTTCTATTCAGGTTGAGGCCCCTACTGTAGTTCAGTGAATGTCCCTTAGTGTGGATATATATATATATATATATATGTATGGATTAGATAGTTATTGTTGAGATATCTAGGGTGTATCTATGTATCAGGTCACTCTTTGGATTGCAGTTAGAGAAGAATTTGCATGTGGGCCTGACCCACTCTTATTTTTACAGGTGTTCGTTAGTTCCAGTCTTAGAGCTGGATCGTGCTGAGCAGATACAAGTATTCACTCCACCAATGCTGTAGGATTTTGTTTCATGTTTTAAGCTTTGGTTTTTTTTTCAATCATTTGAGTTCAGTGGGATATTTTAGGGGTCCACTAGATGGATTCCCGAGTTGTATAATTTGGAAAACGATTTGTATTCGTGAAAGATCAGTTGTAACAGAATAGTTTATTTATCAATAAAATTTTATTCTGAGGTTTCAGTTTTTGGATTATCATTGTAGTTTCTTTTCCGCAATTTCTTTATTCCTGTTTTCTTAATTGTATTCTGTGTTCGTTAACTACTAATTGGTTTGATATCCTCGGGTAATCGGGCGTGGGCCTGGCCAACCCGCATCTGGAGATCCGGGGGTATCACAGTTGGTATCAGAGCCAATGGCCTATCTACAGTAGTTGGAAACAATTACAGAGGCTAAAATTGCAACTAACTTAACATACTTTAAGAATAGAATGCTGAAACGAAAGCATGCATAAATTTTGTTTTACAGAATTGATATCAACACCTACAGATCATTGATATAACATGTGTTAAACATATAATTTCCAATTAAAGTTCAATTAAACCCTAGAGACTATCTAGGTGCACAGAACATAAGCCAAAGGGAAGGAGAAAGAGAAGAACTTGCCTGCAGTTTTGGTCTCAAAACTTTGTCGCCGTCTTCCTAATTTCCTGCAAACACTGACCACCTTCAAGCCTCCCATGGTTTTGTTTTAATCCACCATAACTCTCCCTTGGTCCTCTCTGATTTCCTCCTTGACAATCCTTACAATGCTCTGTTCCTCTACCCTCTATTTTTACAAAACAACTCTACGTGTATGCTATGTGATATATCGTAAACCCTAAGCTTAAAGCATAATGGTATATTTATAGGCTTAATACCAAAACCCTAATCCTTGTCATAATAGAGACAAAGCCCTAAACTTATCCTAGTCGGCCCATAATAAAGCCTACGATTAAATTCTATGTCGGCTACACCAGATAACGTCCCAAAACTTGTAAGTAAAAATAACTTAATATATTTAAAAACTCACGTAGTTTAATTCACATAAGAATTCCAATAAGTCAATAAATGCAAACAAACAATTTCAATTAAATCACTATAATGCAATTAATTCAATTAATGCAAATAATTCAAATAAATCAAATAATAAACACAAATAAATAATTTGACACATAAACACTTAGCCACAAAATAAAAATGCACATAAAATAATATTTAAATTCCAATTTTTATCCCTTTTAAATTAGGGGTATTACATGTTGCATGATTTGTGGTTTAAGTTTGATCTTTACATGTTAGGACATCTAAAATAAATTAGTATGACAGTATGGGACTTAGATCGAAGGTTAGAATTCTATCAATAGAGGTTGGAAGAAAAAACAGATGAGTTACAGGAAGAAGTAATCGACTATATTAAAGGGCATAGTAGACCATGCATAGTCGACTATATTGAAGGGTATAGTAGACTACCCATAGTCTACTATATGGAAGGGCCTAGTAGACTATGCATAGTCGACTATATTGAAGGGCACATTAAAGTAGTAGTCGACTATGTACAAAAGACTATCTTGAAAGCACAGAAGACTACGTATAGTCTACTATGTTGAGGGCACAGTCGACTATGTTGAGGGTGGTTTTAGTTGTGATTTGGGTTTTTTTGGTTATTTTGCCCATAATGTGTATTATTCCATTTTAATTGCTTTAAATGATTTAAATGGATATGAAAAAATCCCAGAATGCATAATCTACCGTAATATGCTATGGACTTGAACAATATGAAATTTTAAAATAAATTTGCATACTGTTATTGAATATTGGTGTTTTAAATTGCTTACTTTTGTTCTAGCAATTTTCTATGTATGGTTATAAATTTTAATCATGTATCAGCAGTATAATATGCTCAGTTAATTATCTGATTTTTACTATGCATATTATTCAGATTTAATTGATGTATTATTTTAATTATTTCATCAATTATTAGATTGTATGTATGTGATGCACCAGTATGGGATGGTGGCATCTTAGTGACAAATTAACTGATAAAAGTTAAGTCTTACTTATTCGGATTTATAAGGGAACGGATTAACTAGAAAGTTAAGTCCTCCTTATTTTCATGTCAGGCCATTAAATTAATTTAATGACATAATGGATTTTATTTTATGCTTTAGACAGGATGGACTTTTATATACATATGGATATGAGCCATGATATGAGCTTGAGTCTCAGAATCTATGGTTAGGGAACGTATACTGCCTTGGGAAGTCTCATTGGTTGTAGGAGTGTTGAGAGCCCTGGTAGGTTAAGGTACTCATGCCCACTACATGTGCATTTTGCATGTTGTCTTCTATTCAGGTTAAGTCCGTCCTATAGTCCAATGGTAACCCTTTAGTGTGTACTTATATACATATATTTACGGACTATTAGTTATTGTTAAGTTAAGTAGGATGTATACGTATATCGAATCTTTGCTTAGACTGTAGTAGAGTAGAACTTGTTTGTGGGCCTGACCCACCATTATTTTTCAGGTGTTTATCAGCTCCAGGAATAATAATTGTTCGTACAAGAAAACCAGACAAAATAGCCTCAAGGGCAAAATGGTCATTTTTGGAAAAAAATAAAATCGGGTGCTACCGAGCACACCGCTGGGAAGACAGCGAAAAATTAATCAAGTTAGACTCAATAATCACTTAATTCGGAGTCCGGATGGAAGAGAAAACTCAAAACAAAGTTTTGACGTCGCAGCGGCCGTGAATAGTAACCTAAGGAAAATGCTGAAGTTCGTGTGCCGTTTTGAGGTATTAAACGATGTTTTCTGGAAAAACACGAAGAAGAAACCCCCCTTAAAATAATTTTTCCAAGCTTATCATGTCAAAAGAAAATTTTATTTTTGACGTGAAATCCCCAAAATGCCCCTACAATAGACTTGTTCAAATAGTGCAAATGCGCACAGGAAATCAAATTTTGGCGCGGGGTTTTCGGGTCCGAGATGACATTTTCTGAAAAAATGTTGTGAAGAAACCCCCCTAAAATCACGTTTTCTATGTCACCATGTCAAGAACGGAATTTATTTTTCAAAGGAAAGTCCCGAAATGCCCCTAGATCAGAACTGAACAAGAGGGTAAGTTGCTACAGTGACTGTCTGCAACTGAGAGCAAAAACGGGCTAGAAGATGAATTTTTCTGGAAAAATACAAAGAAGACACCCCCTTCAAAATTAAGTTTTCTACGTGACACGCAAGAGAATTAAAAAAAAAAAATGCAATGTAGAATGCCCGAAATGCCCCTCCATGAAATCTGGTCATGGAGGTCCAAAAAACTACAAAAAAAAAAAAAAAAAAAAACAAAAAGCTGAACTTTGCGATCGATTTCCGGCACCAAGATGACATTTTCTGGAAAAACACGAAACAGAAACCCCCCCCCCCCCTAAAATCACAATTTCTAAGTGACCATGTGAAGACTGGAATTAATTTCCAGAAGAAAACCCCAGAATGCCCTAAAATCAGATTATACAACAAAAGTGCAAAATGAATCCATAGGAGGCTCATTTCACCAAAAGAGAAGGTTTGCCCAGAAACGACCATGCACGCAAACGTAACTTACCTATTAGAACGTGCTACAATAGTCCACGACTTAAAAATACCACCGATGCAAAATTTGACCCCCCCAACGGCCAAAAAGGCAAAAATGAACTAGAAATGGGAAATTTGAAAACTAAAATTAGGAAATGGTTTCAAATGACCGTTTGGCCCTTGGCCACACTTCATACAAGATAAATGAGACCTAGTGGAGGTGCCGGAACACACTTTGCACCACCCGATTTGAAAATGAACCCTTAAAGGCTCGGATTCTACTATTTAGCCCAAAAATGCAATATGTGAACTAAAATGCAAAAATGAAAACTAAATGGTGTTTGGCCCTTGGCCACACCTCACATATGGTAAATGAATGCTAAAGGATGAATTACATACACAATGCACGCACCGGTGCGAAAGTGACATATTAAAACCCTAGTTTTCATGCTTTTCTCATTAAAGGCAAAATTCTACATTTTTTAATATACAAGGATTACAAATGAAGTTTGGCCCTTGGCCACATATTATATACATAGAATGAATACCAAAAAGTATGCGTAAGCATGTAATACAAGTTTTATACAAAAGGCTATAAAATGATATTCCATGCTAACATTTGCATGAAATAGAAACTGAAAAGCTAGAAACCATCCCAACGAACAGCAAACATCACCAACCATGTCTTCATACCTGATCAAATCCCCCAGTAACTTCGGGGTGAGTAAACAAGTTTACTCGTAGAGAATGAGCATGCATCGACTCGATTTCTTTAGAGATTTTTAAGACTAACATGATATAGTTCAAAAGGGATCATGCCACCTAACGTCTATGTCAAAGATTAGACTCAGGGATCATCCTACGCTACTCATGCAATTGAAATGAAATACACGACATACAAGCATACTGGTTACAAGTGAACTAAACGAACATGCAACATGCTAGGTAAGTATGCAAATAACAAGTATACTAAACAAGATCGGAAACACACAAGGCAAGTATACAAGACAAGAGTACGCTAAACGGAATCCAGGTACAAGAAGCAAATGTGTAGTTCCAAGTATGCTAAATAAGATCTAAATACACGAAGTAAGCATAACATCTATGCAATTAAACAAGGTGGGAAAATACTCTATAAAACACGACAAGGTTCTTAGATCTTTAAGAGATAACACTAGAAGTCTAAGAATTTAGAGATTTTGCATGTTGATATAAATCATTACTCGCGGTCCATGCCACCTAGAATCTAAGTCAAGTTACACGTAGAGGATCATTCCTAAGTCATGGTAGCATAAAGTAACATAAAACAAGATAACAAAGAAATTTAACAAGATTGAAACAATTCAATTAGCACGACAAGGACAAGGCATGAAATCAAGGATAAGGCATAGTATCAATGAAATCAAACAAGGTTGGAACATTTCATATAAGAAGAAAAGAGTTTTAAATCTTCAAGAAATAGCAACTTGAAATTTAAAGAGTGAAATCAACCAATGTGGAAACTTGGATATCGCCCGGATTAAAACCGTTCTCATGGGATCACTTTAGGGTTACTAACCCATGGGTACCTTCCTCGAGTGCGTACTATAGAAAACTGGAATCTTGGGATCACTTTAGGGCTACTAACCCATGGGTACCTTCCCCGAGTACGCACTATAGTGTAGAGGGACTTTCCCCCGTACTAGAACCAAGTCCTAGCCATGTCAATTTTGATTGATATCACCAAGTTTCCAAAATCCACATGTTGTGCAAGCCAAGATAGCATTAAGACACAAGTAATGCATTGAACACGTTTTATGCACAACTAAGATTTTGGAAATATACAAGTCATGCCCTAAGTTCTCAATTAACATGGCATGTGAAATGTCAAGAAATCATAGTATGCATCTACATAGACTACAAACTATGATATATGTCACATAGAATCCATCGATGTAAAAATACCACAAGTATAAGATTAATGATTTAATTATTTACTAAGCAATACATGGATAATTAAATCATTCAAAGACAATTGTGCCAGTTCATTAAGTACATTAATGAAATTAAGATACATGGGGTCTAGTTATGATAAGCGCCGAATATTGCATATTCAAGCGCCCTTAATTGCATTATTTAAGTCCATTGTTTGTTTAATTATGTAGATTACCTTCATATGCACGTTTTTGCGTATTTTTAGGTTCATTGGCCAAAAAGAAGCAAAAAGGATGCTTTGTGGAGTTTTGAACATCAAAGGTCACAATGCTGAATTTCTGGCAGCAGTGGAACCTGGACTTTACTCGCCATTTTGACCTTGAAAACTCGAGAACTGGACTTCCCTCATAACATGACATATTTAGAGCTCTGAATCAGCTTTCCAAATCTTCAAGCGGTTCATCATTCGGAGTTCGGAGCAGAGAGTTATGATCTTCTTATCATAGGTGCTCAGAACTGCCTGGCAGCAATGAATTTCTGCCTTGCTCTTTAATTTCGACCAACCATACTTGAGAATTGGATCTCTACCAAAACATAAAGTTTTTAGAGCTCTGAATTAGCTTTCCAAATCCTCAAACGGTTTATCATTTCGAGCTCAGAGCACAAAGTTATGGCCGTTTTACCAAAGTAGGTCCGGGCGGAGCAAACCAAGCATAAGGCATTCTGGCCAATTTTCGAGTGCTCGAGGCCTTATTTCGAGTGCTCGAAATTAGGGCAGATTGCTTCACAAGATCAGCAGTGGAGTCAGAACTTTGCTCGCTATTTTGACCCAGAAATCTCGAGAACTAGACTTCCATCATAACATGAAAGATTTAGAGCTCTGAATTAGCTTTCTAAATCTTCAAACGGTTCATCATTCGGAGCTTGGAGCAGAGAGTTATGGCCTTATTACCAGAGGTACGCAGAACTGCCTGGCAGCACTGAAGTACTTCCTTTCTCCCCATTTTCGACCAACCAGACTTGAGATTTGGGTCTTCATCAAAACATAAAATTTTTAAAGCTCTGAATCAGCTCTCCAAATCTTTAAACGGTTTGTCATTCGGAGTTCGGAACGCAAAGTTATGGCCATTTCATCAAAGTAGGTCTGGGCGGAGCAAGTGAAGCATGGAGCTTTTTACACTAAATTCGAGTGCTCGAGGCCCTATTTCGAGCACTCGAAATTTGGGCAGTTTGCTCCACGAGACAGCCCACTTGGGCTCTAAAATTTCCAACTTTGGATTTCCCTATTAATGAGGTGGTTGGGGATATTTTTTGGAGGAGAGAGAGGGTTTTGTTGGAGGACAAAAGGCAACCAAAGGCCACACATTTCATATCCTTGAATTTTGGCAAGATAGAGGAGAGAGAAGAGAGCAAGAAAGGTGTGTTCTTGGAGTTAGAAGAGGGGAGCTCGAAAATGGAGGTCAAGGCTTTGCTTCCTCCTTCCTCTAGTGCATCAATGGGTAACTAAACCTCCATCTAGGGAGGTGATGAAGCTCTACCTTGTAAGCATGTCTAGTTTTTGATTTATTTTGGGGAATGAAATGTATATTTGGCTAGTTCCATGGTCTAGAGCATGTTACAAATTGTAATGAAGATTTTGAATGTTTGAATGACTATGTTGATTTACATACTCTTGTCTTAGATTATTTAATCTCATAGTTGTATGGCTTATAGTTTCATAGTGACAATGGAACTAAGATTATGGAAAGGTTTTAATGGCATGGTTTTGAGTAGCTTGTTAATCCATAGCTTAAGAATTTCTTTTGATGAGTTAATCTTGTGACTTGATATCATGTGCTTCCACCAATTGATTAATTGTTTGACAATCTCTAGCTTAGTAAGTATGTCTAGGGTTGCATCTTAGTTTAGGTAACTCAACCATGTGAAGCTTTGATAGGTTGTTCTTACTCTTGAATTAATTGAATTTCTTGAAGATATTACAGTAGTCATGTATTATTATATATCAAGGTCATTTCTACATTAACTCCCCAAATTAATCATATAATTAGCTTGTGTAGAGGTTTGGAGTGGACTCACTTCCCTAGACTTCCTTCTCTAAATCTTCTCTTTTAATCTCCTTCAATTTATTGTTTTATGCATTCTGAATTTGTAGTTTAGTGACAAACAAAACAAACCCTCTATGAACACCCCTTATCACTCTAAAATGACTCTAGACACTTAGGTTGCCATAGATTAGCGCAGTCCCAGTGGTTCGACTTACTCGACCAATAGCCTTATTTTACAATGATTCGTGCTATTGCGAAGGTTGATGTATAGTTGATCAACCGATCAATTTTTGGCGCCGTTGCCGGGGACTTGCATACGGTTTAGTGACCAAGGTTCTAGGGTTAATTTTAGTTTGATTGTTAATATTGTGTCTTGTGAATATTCCTTGTGTGTTTTGACCAATTTCTTGTTGTAAGATTCTAAGGACTCGAATCTCGCCGTGGGAACGCTAGCAAAGCGTAAGTCTAGAGGACCCCAGGTAAGTTTTTTGACCTTTTAGTTTCACATTGTAAGATATCGTGCATGTGTTAAGTTTAGAAGTAGTTAATTTATTTGCAAGCCCTTGTTGAGGCTATATTATTGTTTTAATTCTGTGTATAAGCATCGGTCCTTGTCGTGGCCATTTATTTTCTGTCTTGATAATTGAGGAGAAAGGGAACATCGTATGTGGAGTTGTGGATAATGAATTGCTTTGTTGATTATATGTTATGCTGTTGATGTTCGGTCGTAGGTCACTCTCTCTACCTACAATCGATTCGCCCATTGATATCAATTCTCTTGAAAGAACTCTTAGAAGAAACCTTAGGGAATTTACTCTTACAAGGGATCTTGAAACTGAATTTAATACAATGGGAGATAATATAGGAAATCCGGGGAATGAAAGGGCTGAAATTCCTAATATCGAGCCAATGACTCTTAGCGATCATTTCATCCCTACCACCTATGCTTCTCCTTCTTGCATAGTAATGCCAAACATCGATGCAGCTCAATATGAGATCAAATCAAGCACCATCCAAATGCTTCCATCATTTCATGGCTTTGATAATGAAGATCCATATAAGCATCTTGATGAGTTCCTTGAAATCTGTTCGACCATCCGGTTGAGAGGTTTTCCGGACAATGCACTCCATCTCCATCTTTTCCCATTCTCCCTAAAGGATAGGGCAAAATATTAGTTGAACTCCCTCGCTCCCAATTCCATTACTTCTTGGGCTCAATTGCAACAAGAATTCCTTAAGAAGTATTATCCGGTGAGTAAAACCAACGAAATGAGGCGTTCCATTCTAAGCTTTTCTCAAATTGATGGAGAACAACTCCATGAGACTTGGGAAAGGCTACAAGATCTTCTTCGGAAATGTCCTCATCATTTGATCCCAAAATGGCAATTAGTGCAAGCTTTCTATGCCGGCTTGACTGAAACCCATAGATTCATGGTTGATTCTTCTTGTGGTGGGATGTTCATGTCCAAAAATGCGGATGAGGCTTGGACCCTACTTGAGAATTTAAGCGAAAATTCACTTCAACATAATTCTCGTAGGGCTCCGGCCTCAACCAATGCAAAGAACACCAACCTTTCTCAACCAAAATCTATAAGGGAGGAATCATCTCGAGTGGATGCCATAGCTCATAAATTCTACCAATTGATGGCACCACATCTTCCTCCTTCATTGTCTCAAAATTCGGCAAGTTTGGTTTGTGCCTCATGTAATAGTCCATTTCATCTCTCGGAAGATTGCCCCACACCGGAGCAATTTCCCAATCCCAACCAAGAGCAAGCTAATGCCATGTTCTCACGGCCCGGGAACAATCCATATTCCAACACCTACAATCCGGGTTGGCGAGACCATCCGAATTTTTCGTGGAGGCAACAAGCCCCACAAAATTCCCAACTTCAAAATCAAAGGCCTCAAAATCAGCCCTCTTCTCAATATCAAGGTAGGCCTTTCCAAGCCTCTTCAAGCTACCAACCTCCATACAATCCAAATGTCTCCACTCAACCTCCTGTGAATCCAATTGATGAGATAGTGGCTGCAAACAAGCAAATGATGGAATCATTAAATATGCAAATGATGGAATCATTAAACAAGCAAATCATGGATTCCAACAAGCATCTCTTGACATCCTTGCAACCTACTCTCCAAATGGTTCACTCCCATACTCAATCCATAGCTAGGCTCGAAAATCAAATGGGACAAATAGCTAACCAAGTGAACCAACTTCTTCAAAAAGACAAGGGTAAGCTTCCCGCTCAACCATTTGAAAATCCTAGAGGAATGCATGTGATTGATGAAACCCCTCCTCCGAGTGGGCCGACTCATGAACAAGTTCAAGCTATCACCACCCTTCGGAGTGGTAGAGTGGTTGACAACAAGGTTGATGGAGACACAAGTGAGAAAAACCCTCCTTTGAAAAATCCGAATTCAAGCTCTTCAAGTCCAAATTCAAGCTCTTCTTGTCCAAATACCATTCACGGAAAGCCCACTCATGTCACCCCAAATGTGGAAACTTCTTATGAGCCAAAAGCTCCGTTTCCTCAACGTCTCCAAGAGTCGACACATTTTGGGAATAAGAATTGCAAAATTCAAGACATGTGGGAAGTTTTCAGGCAAGTAAAGATCAATCTTCCTCTCTTGGATGCTATCAAGCAAATTCCTCCCTATGCAAAATTCCTTAAGGATTTGTGCACTCAAAAGCGCACTTCCAGAAGTCATTTACCAAAGAAAGTGAGGTTAACCGAAAATGTTAGTGCGATCATTCAGCACAGCACTCCTCCGAAGTATAAGGATCCGGGTGCCCCCACAATCTCTTGTGTCATTGGTGACAACAAAATCGAGAGGGCCCTCATTGACTTAGGAGCTAGTGTGAATTTGATTCCATATTCGGTTTACCTACAACTTAGTTTGGGAGATCTTAAACCAACTCCGATAGTATTGCAACTTGCTGATAGATCTATTAAGCAACCACAGGGAATCATTGAAGATGTTATCATAAAGGTGGATAGGTTCTACTTCCCGGTAGACTTCGTGGTTCTTGATACGGAACCAGTCCATGACCCAAGAAAACACATTCCCATAATTCTCGGACGTCCTTTTCTAGCTACAGCTAATGCTTCTATTAACTGTAGAACCGGATTGATGGATATCTCTTTTGGGAATATGAATGTTAAGCTCAATATCTTCAATGTTGTGCAACTTCCTTCAGATGACAATGAGTGTTTTGCAATCATTATTGCTGATGAACACATTCAAAATCCAATCCCACCTCCTTCAACGGAGGATCCCCTACATGCTTGCTTGGTCCCTTTTGATTTTGAGGATTTTGGTGTGGACAAATCCATTCGGGAAGTCAACTCCTTGCTTGATATTCCATCACCATTTTCCTCTCCTTTATGGGACGCACCAAATCCATCTCTATCTTGGGATTGTCCATCTCCTTCCATTACTTCACCGGAGTTACCTCAACATTTTGAAGGTGAACCACCGGACAAGGGTAAGGAGAATGTTGGCAAGTTGCTAGAAATTCTTCCAATCATTCCGGCCCAATCTAGAATCATTGTCCATGATACTCAACCTATGAACAAACCATTTGAGTACAATGAGGTATATGACTTGGAGATTCCAAATATGAAAGGTCATGATCCTCCCATTGTTAGTCAAGACAGTGACATTCAACGAGCCTCCATAATCTCGAACAAGCAACACCTTTGCTTAAATCTAAAAATAAAAGAAATGATATTAAAAGCGATGCTCAAATCCTCTAAGGCCAAACTTGTTTCTCTTCGGAAGGATCAATATCCCTCACCATTCATTGATCCAAGTTTGAGACCATACGAAGAAGGCAAGTTGCATACGGAGCGTTAAGGATCCATCTCTCCAATGGATCCCGATCCTGGTTCGTCTAGCTATCGACATTAAATTTAGCAAAGCAAGGGAAGAAATTCTTTCGATGTTCCAAGCTTCCCTCCTTTCAATTGCCTGAGCCTTGAAATTTTCCGGGAAATGGTTTCGAAAAGCCAAAAATTTGATTTTTCTGGAATGCTCTTCAGTTGTGTTCCACAATTTTAGACCGGCTTCTTAGACCTTCTCAACTTTTGTTTTCATTCCCGGAAGTTTCCGGCTCTATTAGGCAATTTTCTCGGACTTTCGATATGGCACTCACATGCATAACCTCTCATCTTCAATGCATTGCTGAAATGTCCTTAATCTCATTCATGCATTGAAGAGATGTTCCAAAGCTTGAAAATTTCCTCAAAATCATCCATGCATTGTGTGAGGTTGCAAAAGTTGGGAAATCTTCTTGAAATCATCCATGCACTCATTGAAAAACAATTTTGCACAGTTTGAAATATTTTCTAAATTTTCCATGCATTGCAATGAAGTGTAGAGTTTGACAATTTTCCCTCCTTGCATTAGAATGGATTGAAGTTCAAAAGTTTGAAAATTGTCCATGTATTAGAACGAAGTTGAAAAGTTTTCAAAATTTTCCATCCATGCATTACATTGGAATGAATTTGCAAAGTGCTAGAAAAATTTTCAGAAATTTAATTCATCCATTGTGTGATGAAGTGCAAGGTTTAAAAAAAAAAAATTTCCTACATTCATTCATGCATTTGAAGAGACCAAATCCCATCCATGCATTGAAGAGATGTTCCAAGGCTTGAAAATTTTCTCAAAATCCATCCATGCATTGGATTGGAATAATGTGTCAAGTTTCAAATTTTCCATGCATGGCTTGAATTTAGGACTGACATGCAAATTTTCAAAAATTCTCTATGCTTAAAATTTTCGTTTTTGAGAATTCTATCCATTTTGTATCATGTTGCAAAAAGCTTGAAAATTTTCTTAAACTCATACATGCATTGTGTGAAGTGCAAAGTTTGCAAATTTTTTTCCATCCATGCAAAAATTTCAATCCATTTCATCCATGCACTCAAAATCTATCCATGCAAGATCTTCCATGCATTCAAGTTGGCTGAAACATTCAATCTCCAAGTGCCAATTCATTTCCAAGCTACTGAGCCAATTTTGTGCCCTCCAAATCCCATTCAGATTGCTCCAAATTACCACACCAATTTTGCATGCTCACTGCCCAAGTTTGGAGCACTCTAGCTTCCATTTGGATTGCTCCAAACTTCTCCACCATCATTCCGAGGCTGCTGCTTGTATTTAGAGCACTCTAATTCCATTTTAGAGTGCTCTAAATATGAATCAATCTCATCCCAAGCTACTGCCTTCATTTAGAGCACTCTAGCTCCCATTTGGAGTGCTCTAAATGTGAACTAATCTTATCCCAATCTACTGCCTTCATTTAGAGCACTCTAGCTCCCATTTGGAGTGCTCTAAATGTGAACCATCAATCATGCAAGCTCACGATGCATCCATGCAAGCTCACTACCTTCACATTGCAACCATTCAATTTCCATGGTGTGCAACTTCATTTTCGCACCTACTGATGCCAATTTCGTGCACTCCAAAGTCCAGTTGAGTGCTTGAAAATTCCAACCCAAAATTTCGAACCCTCTGCCTCAATTTCGAGCAATCTCAGCTCCATGTTGAGTGCTCGCAGCTGCCCTCTTCCAAGTGCTGCACCCACTGCCGGATCTTCGAGCACTCGAAGATCCCATTCGAGTGCTCGAAAAGCCTTCAACCCACAAATCCCGAGCCCTCGAACTCACTCTCAGCATCTACCAACTCATCCACCATACAAACCCCCGAGCCCTAGCAACCCTCACCACCATGCAATCTTCAACTAACCCGTCCCTCTTAACTCATTCCACCACCTCAACCCACAAACTAACCTCTCGGCAACCCCTCATCATCCTCAACCATGCATGCCTTCCACGGCCACCCTCCCAACACAATCCCAACCATTCACATCAACACCATGCACACACCAACCAAACCGACCACCACCCCAAACTTCACCCCTCTCTCATTCACCAACCAACCCTCACACAAGCCTTCTTTCTCTCGGCATCTACACACACCAACACCATGCAACCCCCATGCATGCCCCTCTCGGTATCCTCTTTTTTCCCAACCATCCAACCAACCTCACCAAACTTCCTCACCTCACCCCACCATGCATGCCACCATCTCTCTCTCGGCACCTTCACTCCCTAACCACCCACACCCATGCACACCTCCATGCATGCACACCATGTAAGCCACCACCATCCCTCATCAACTCTCTCTCATTCCACAACCCACCATCACCAATCTACACCCCTTCAACCTTTCCCTCACTCACTGCCAAGACTTCGAGCACTCGAAATCCCATTTCGAGTGCTCGAAGTGTGCAGCACAATACACCATCCTCACATTCCGAGCCTTCGCAACCAACCTCCCAACCTCATGCATCTCATTCCTCTCGGTTTCTCTCCATTCCTTTCCCTCCCTCGGCTTCAAACACCAAACCAACCTTCCTCATCTCATTTCTCTCTCTCCACAGCACAACCACCCCCTCAACACCATGCACACACCACCCCCAAGCAACCAACCTCCATTCCCCAAACCAACCACTCTCGGCATATCTCTCTGCAACCCAAAACACCAACCCCACAACCTCATCTCCATAAACCATGCATGTATTTCAACACCACCCCATCAACCACAAACCAACCTCTCGCAGCCAACCATGCAAACCAACTTCTCTCTCTTCCACCATCCTTCCTCTCAACCCCAACATCAACCAACCAAACCCACAACCCAACACCACCATGCTCGGGCACCCCTCCTGCATGCACACATCTCTCGGCATCTTCCACCATTTGTCTTCCTACAGAAATTAATAGTACTAATAATAATAATAATACAAAATAAATAAATAAATTTTTTGGTATTATTTTGTTTTGCATTTTACGCTTATGGCTAATGTCAGCATTTGTCTTTTGTTTGGATTTTTTATCTTGCACTAAAATTTAGGTTAGTGTTTTAATTTCTGTTTTGGTTTTTCTTACGAGACCTATGCTTTTACCTGTGTACATTAGTTGTGTTTTGATAGGTCTTCATATCCAAGTTTGGGGGACGCCGTTGCGCACTCACATGGCTGAACATCTACGTCGTCATCACTCCACTTGGTATTATTGTTCCTTTCCCCCCTTTTTACTCTTATTTTGATTTACTTGTCTTCTCACATTGAGGACAATGTGACATTCAAGTTTGGGGGTGCATTTATGCATTTTTGGTTTCATAATTTTTGCTAAGTAATGATAGTATAACTTGGAACTTGTCGGAGACAAAGCATATGTTTAATACCTTGTGTATAGAAGCAATGGACATTTTTGAAAATAAAGAAAAATTTGAGTTGAAATGAATATGTGGATTCAAATTAGTCTGTATAAATGTCTCAATTAGATTCTTGCTGGATTTGACACTCTTTTAAGCTTCACAATGCACAGATGCACATTGGAAACTTAACTGTGAGGCATGCAACTTAATCGACCTTGACCTTGGCCTAGTTAATCTGATTTGATGAACCTAATAGATGAATATCTTTGGCATGATTTAAGTTGTCTAAAAAAAAAAAAAAAAAAAAAAAAAAAAAAAAAAAAAACAACTAAGAAAGAAAGAAAAAATGACCAGTTGACGTTCGTAGCTTTTCCAACTCGAGCTATTAAGTCCTTTGGAGTGTCTCTTCACTTAACACCCTGAAGCCATCTGGTTTGGGAGTTGTTGGCCTAACGCTTGCTACAAGGGTTGGTTAGAAAGCTTAAAGGACTTTAACATTGCACGGTCAGTCAAAAAAATTGTAATAAACATGGTTCGCTAGAGTTCGTAGCCTTTCCAACTTGAGCTATTAAGCCCTTTGGAGTGTTTCTACACTTAACCCCTAAAGCCATCTAGTTTGGGAGTTGTTGGCCTAACGCTTGCTACATAGGTTGGTTAGAAAGCTTAAGGGACTTCAGCATTGCACAACCATCTTATGTTTCACTTCTGAGTTACAATAAATTGTCAACAAGCAACAAAAGTTGTCTTGTAAATAAAATCATGCCTTAGGGACCTCATTTAAAGGGGAATTCAATGATTTGAAAACTTGTGTTTTGGAATTGGAAAAGAAAGTAAAAGTCGCATGTTGAGAATCCAATTCACTTTCACTGAAGTTAGAGTTGATTTCCATTCAAGAGATGATAATTGAGTTATTTATATAGTCTATGATGTTGATACATACATGTTGAAATGTGTTTAGTATCAATGCTTCATATATGCAAGGTAGTCTTCCCAATGACCTCATCTCCAGTTCTTTGTTGTTTCAAATTGTATTTGAGCTATGTTTGCACTCCATTTCACCATGGATGATATTTTTGTGGTAGCATGCCCATGGTTGTATTTTCATTGAAGTATTCATTTTGGTTTTGCTAAGGGACTAGCAAAATGTAAGTTTGGGGGTGTGATAAGCGCCGAATATTGCATATTCAAGCGCCCTTAATTGCATTATTTAAGTCCATTGTTTGTTTAATTATGTAGATTACCTTCATATGCACGTTTTTGCGTATTTTCAGGTTCATTGGCCAAAAAGAAGCAAGAAGGATGCTTTGTGGAGTTTTGAACATCAAAGGTCACAATGCTGAATTTCTGGCAGCAGTGGAACTAGGACTTTGCTCGCCATTTTGACCTTGAAAACTCGAGAACTGGACTTCCCTCATAACATGACATATTTAGAACTCTGAATCAGCTTTCCAAATCTTCAAGCAGTTTGTCATTCGGAGTTTAGAGCAGAGAGTTATGATCTTCTTATCATAGGTGCTCAAAACTGTCTGGCAGCAATGAATTTCTGCCTTGCTCTTCAATTTTGACCAACCATCATTGAGAATTGGATCTCCACCAAAACATGAAGTTTTTAGAGCTCTGAATTACCTTTCCAAATCTTCAAACGGTTCATCATTTGGAGTTCAGAACGCAAAGTTATGGCCATTTTACCAAAGTAGGTACGGGCGGAGCAAACCAAGCATAAGGCATTCTGGCCAATTTTCGAGTGCTCGAGGCCTTATTTCGAGTGCTCGAAATTAGGGCAGATTGCTTCACGAGATCAGCAGTGGAGTCAGGACTTTGCTCGCCATTTTGACCCAGAAAGCTCGAGAACTGGACTTCCATCATAACATGAAAGATTTAGAGCTCTGAATTAGCTTTCTAAATCTTCAAACGGTTCATCATTCGGACCTCGGAGCAGAGAGTTATGGCCTTGTTACCAGAGGTGCGCAGAACTGCCTGGCAGCACTGAAGTACTGCCTTTTTCCCCATTTTCGACCAACCAGACTTAATATTTGGGTCTTCATCAAAACATGAAGTTTTTAAAGCTCTGAATCAGCTCTCCAAATCTTTAAATGGTTCATCATTCGGAGTTTGGAGTGCAAAGTTATGGCCATTTCATCAAAGTAGGTCTGGGCGGAGCAAGTGAAGCATGGAGCTTTTTACACTAAATTCGAGTGCTCGAGGCCCTATTTTGAGCACTCGAAATTTGGGCAGTTTGCTCCACGAGACAGTCCACTTGTGCTCTGAAATTTCCAACTTTGGATTTCCCTATTAATGAGGTGGTTGGGGATGTTTTTTGGAGGAGAGAGAGGGTTTTGTTGGAGGACAAAAGGCAACCAAAGGCCACACATTTCATATCCTTGAATTTTGGCAAGATAGAGGAGAGAGAAGAGAGCAAGAAAGTTGTGTTCTTGGAGCTAGAAGAGGGGAGCTCGAAAATAGAGGTCAAGGATTTGCTTCCTCCTTCCTCTAGTGCATCAATGGGTAACTAAACCTCCATCTAAGGAGGTGATGAAGCTCTACCTTGTAAGCATGTCTAGTTTTTGATTTATTTTGGGGAATGAAATGTATATTTGGCTAGTTCCATAGTCTAGAGCATGTTACAAATTGTAATGAAGATTTTGAATGTTTTAATGACTATATTGATTTACATACTCTTGTCTTAGATTATTTAATCTCATAGTTATATGGCTTATAGTTTCATAGTGACAATGGAACTAAGATTATGGAACGGTTTTAATGGCATGGTTTTGAGTAGCTTGTTAATCCATAGCTTAAGAATTTCTTTTGATGAGTTAATCTTATGACTTGATATCATGTGCTTCCACCAATTGATTAATTGTTTGACAATCTCTAGCTTAGTGAGCATGTCTAGGGTTGCATCTTAGTTTAGGTAACTCAACCATGTGAAGCTTTGATAGGTTGTTCTTACTCTTGAATTAATTGAATTTCTTGAAGCTATTATAGTAGTCATGTATTATTATATATCAAGGTCATTTCTACATTAACTCCCCAAATTAATCATATAATTAGCTTGTGTAGAGGTTTGGAGTGGACTCACTTCCCTAGACTTCCTTCTCTAAATCTTCTCATTTAATCTCCTTCAATTTATTGTTTTATGCATTCTGAATTTGTAGTTTAGTGACAAACAAAACAAACCCTCTATGAACACCCCTTATCACTCTAAAATGACTCTAGACACTTAGGTTGTCATAGATTAGCGCAGTCCCAGTGGTTCGACTTACCCGACCAATAGCCTTATTTTATAATGATTCGTGCTATTGCGAAGGTTGATGTATAGTTGATCAACCGATCAAGTTACATGATGAAAAGCTAATAGTTCTATGGAATACAAGTCACAACTAAGTGAACTAAGTCCCATACAAGTAAAACGAGTAAGTGTAAGTCTCTAACTTATCCGATTGTTCTCAATTTAATACACGTGAAGGAACATGTCAAGGAAACCATGTATGTAATGTTAGAAACTTAATCAAGTGCATAGAACCATTGAATGGATTTTAATTATTTCATTTAATTAAAATCTCTAGATTTTGGAAGTCATCCAAATGATCTCAAATTAATGTATGTTATTAAACATACCAAGACTTGATTTAAGAGCAAGATACAAGTACATTCTATATAAGTTACGACCATGTATATTAAACTTTAATACTAGAAAAATAATAAATGAAAGGTTTCAAAACCTAATCAAATATTCTAGATTTAATATATGTGAAACTACATGGCATGCACATCATGAATATCAAGTCGGAATTTCAATGGAGTGAATAGTACACTCGGAGCAATTTAATTAATCTAATTAATTAAATATTACTAGATTTCAAAACTTCTCCGATTACTCTCAAATTAATCTATGTTGAAGAGCATGCTAGGGCCTAATATAATATGCTATCACATGTTGATTTAAAGCTAGATAAGGCCACATGATTTAATATTTTATTCAAGATAAATATTAAAATAAATCTTCATTACTTGTCCAAATAATCTAAATTTAATATATGTCAATCTACATATCAAGGGGTAATATTCTATCGTGCCACATGATTAAACAAAGCTATGGACAATCGGAAAAATTAAATCCTTCACAAGAAAAATAAATAATAAAATCTCTAGATTTTGTGATTCAAGCATGCAATCAAGTTGTATAAGCATCACAAGCATGTAATATAGCAAGAAAGTAAATTATAACACCCCCTACCTCAATTTGAGATGAAAACACCAAATCTCCACCGGAAGAAAAATGTTATGCCCCGAACAAGTTCGGCGGCAACCGGGTCCAGAAACTCTGAAACTGGAGAAAAACGACCAGAACGGAATTCTAAGAGTCCACGACTCGATGAAATGTGAAAATGAATCCCGTACGAGGATCCAGGCTCTAGATGAGACATTTAGCAATAACTTTCGTTAATTACACAATGACCCCTATAAAAAGGGTTAACTGCGAAACTGCCCCAGAATGAAAATATCTTCCAAAAGATATTTTTTTTGATACCCCTAAAATAAAATATCTTCAAAAGATATTTAGGAAAAATACCCCAAGAAATGAAAAAGATTCTGAAGAATTGTGCGTCCATGCCCCTATAGGCACCGGGAGCAACCAGAGTACTTTCTTGCAAAAGTAAAGATACTTATTTCAAGGAAACCACTCAAGATGAAGGCACGTGAAGTCAAAAACCAACTCCGAGCATGAGAAGTGAGGTTGTGCCAACAATGTGACAAACGGGGAAAAGACAGAATAGGGAAAAAGACGAAACAGGGAAAAGGACGAAAGGCGCATAATGTCCAAAAAGTGAAAATGCAAAAATGACTCGGTCCTCAAAGTAAGTTGTCAATTCACATAAAAGAGTCTCAGAAACGAATTCTGAGCACTTGAGATAACATTAAGCGACACGAAACAAAGCTTAGAAAAGAAAATTAAATGAAAAAAATTCATTCGTAAAATTTCAAGAAAAAGAAAAGGGAGGCAAATGAACGGATCGTTACAGATATCGGTGGTTTTGGATAATTATTGTGGAGGATTAATTATTATGGATTCAAAGATTTATAATTTAGTTTTTTTTTGCTATTTTATTTGTTCTTAGTATTTCTTTTGTATTCAAATGCTTGTTTATTACTTAATTGTTTGATATCCCTCGGGTTTGAGTTTGGGCCTGATCAACCCATGTCTCGGAGTTGAGGAGTATCACAAAACTTTCCCTGGGATCCCTTCACGGTGGCATGACGCTATAAGAAAAAGTAAACGAGTCAAAAATGATAACACTAAAATACACACTAGAACGGAGTCCTCATATGAATTACTTGACATGAAATGACAACACTTAAACACTTTCCATACTCCCGAAATACCCAACCAATGATAAACATGATCATGATAATAATATACATTAACTTTAAACACTTAGCACGTATTCACATAAGCATTTAAGCATTTAAGCAGTTAAGCAAATAGGCAAATAAGCATGCTTTTTAAATATTTAAACACTTCAACACATAAACATATAGGCATGCAATTCAACTTCCCATGCAATCCTAGGTAGGTCTCTACCCGTCGTCCTAATGGTATTCGAACCATTGCTCTGATACCAAATTTATAACGACCCAATAAGATGCCGGTCGATCGATACACAAATTCAGTCGACGGACATAACCTCAGTAGAAAAGAGTCCTACTACAACCTCTTGTAATGCAAATGAAATGCAATGGCCTTACTTGGGCCTTCAAAACTGAACTAACATGCTCTAACACACAATGTAAATAATAAACCTTAATCCAAAATCTACAACATCGACACCATTTTCAAAAGAGTTTATCATTATCCCATTCACCTCCAAATATATATAAACATAGCTATTACATGCATCATTGGTTATTAGTAGGACATTTGAAACTTACATCAAATACAAACAAGGTTCTTGACTTCATTTACAAGTCACGATACACAAAATGTACATATCTTAATAAAGTTACACAAAATGAGACTTAGGTACAAGAGGTAACAAAATAAACTTCTAAATCCTGCCTACACTTGTGGTGGAATGTCGTCCATCACTTCTTTCCCGTGTCCTGAAAAATGTTAAAAATAAGGAGTGAGCACAAGGCTCAGTAGTAGTCGCTTAAGGCGTCAATTTTGGACTCCCTTGAGCCACGCAACACATAAAGGGATATAAGATTTCGAGATCATGCATTGGGAGTCAATACAGTAGTAATTTCATTTCAAACAAGTATTCATCTCAGCAACACAATATATTTCATCAATGCGCTATGTATGATGTAGAATACAATACACCCCTTCCCGTACTCAGTCTTTCCCAACCTAACTTTCCATTTTCGAAAACCACTAACTGACTTTACCAAGGAGAGATTGATATCTATTCCCGGTTCCAAATTTGGCAACCGTTTTGGGCCTAGTATCAACTTTTTCACGCCCTATACCAAGCCGCGCTCCCTTTAGGTCAAGTTAGCCACAGACTCGCGAAATCCAGTTCATTTTAGAAAAACTTCCCTCTTCAAAGAACAACTTTTCTTTTATAAAAACTTTCCTTCTCCAACCCTTTTCAAAAAAACCCCTTTCTTTGCCATGTTATGCAATGCACTACTTTCATTTATGAAACAACTTGATATATAAACATGGCATTCTTCATAATTCTAAGACGACATGAACATCTTCCACATCACTATTTCAAATAAGGCATTTGCAAGTACTAATCATAAGCATGCTTAATAAAAGATCACATGCGTACTACCATCAAGTTATCAACCATACATTAACACAACTTTTATAGAGCCAAGTCAAGCATGTTTTTGACACATAATTGGAAACAAGTTATGTTTTAAGCACTTAACACATTGTTAACATATACAGAGCAACAATTTCATTTCCAAAATTTACAAATTTTTAGAATAACAATGAAGTAGAGATGGAATTACTCAATTAAGAGGCAAAGATTGAAGCATTAGAAGATCCCTACCTCAAATTGAGAATAAACCAAGCAAAGCCCTAAATTCAGCCCCAAGAACCCCAAAATTTGAAATTTCAAAAGTGCTCCAAACTATAAATTGCTCCGATCAAAACAAAGGTCTCGACAAGCTCATCAACTTTGCCTTAAGTGGCAAGATCAAATTCTCAAAGAAAATCTCTAGATCTTGGCTTAAAATTGTGTAGAGACAAAAAAATAAAAATAAATAAAAATAAATAAATAAATAAAAAATAATGAGAGTGAGGGAGGGAACTGACGTGAGAGAGTGAGAGATTAAGGGTCTGTAATGACCCAAAGGTCATTATAATGGCATATATCAAGGGTTGGTCCCACGACCTACATAAAAATCTCACTTCTTTATTTTAACAAACATATACACTAACCAAGCTACAGCCACCAAATAAACATGTAAACAAATAATCTATGCACAAAATAACAATACATGAAATGCAATGGAACCGAAATGCAACCCCTGTGCACAACGACTCCGGTAACACTCCGGCACGCAAAACAAGACAAGGATTAAAATAATCCAGAAAAATAAAAATAAAAACCTAGAAAATGGAAAATGAGAAAATCGGAACCATTACAGCATATCCAGGACCAATAGATTGGCTAGAAATCTAAGTCTACCAATATCTAGTGTCACAGGCCTATCACTCTCATGCAAAATAGAAGTAACACATATAGGTGTAGCAATGTTATGAGGTCGATCACATAATTGCGTAGTCATCCTTGATAATACAACAAATGAACTAAACACGAATGAATGTGTAGCACCCGTATCAAACAAAATACGACCATATCTACTGTGTATAGGAAACGTACCCTCTATAGCCTGAGGAGTATGAACATCATGTGGCATGTGATTATACACCTTGCCATAATGCAATTGTTCTGATGCCTGTCCCTGTGGTGGCGGTGGCGCTGGTAAAGCCGAGAATGTCTGTCCCTGAATACGCGGCATCTGTGGAGGTACTAATGATGGTTTTTTGGTCCAGAAATAATGAGAAAAATATGAATTTATGAAATTACTGTTTAATTTTTTTTTAAGTTAACCAATTTTAGAAAAAAAAAAAATTGTGTATATTACATAAGGGGTATTGACGGTATTAATTTCATGCTCTTTAGTTTTTTTTTACCTTTTTTAAAATGTTAATTATAAGAGGTACTTTTGTAAATGCATAATGAAGTCGACCGAAAAGGTACCGGAAATGACTAACAAAGAGTAATTTGCACGCTTTTAATAGTTGTGTTATTGACTTGCTCACTTTTGTAGTTCAGGTGGTAATATGTTGATTTTTGATAGTTGAAAGGTTAGTAACAATATCCTTCAAAAAAATATAGGGTTAAGTGCAAAAAACCTCCCTAATATATAGAGTTTGTGCAGAACTAGTCCTTACTTTTTAAAAATGTGCATTTTAGTCCATAAAATTCAAAAAATGTGCAAATAAGCCCATCTGACTACTTTTTGACAAAAACTAAATATGAAAACCCTATTTTACCCTTTTAATTTCCATTTTGTCCCTCACCTATATGTGCATATAAACCGATACCCATTTCCTTCACTCAGCTTCATTCCATTTGGGTATACCCATGTCTAATGGGTTAACCCTTTTTTATTTGGTATTCCTCCACTCAGCTTCGTTTCATTTGGGAACCTAAAATCTCTGTCAACTACCGTTCAAACAAAATAAAAACCTAATTCCGATACAAAAATCAATAATCTAATCCGATAATTTTGTGTAAGATAGATAAAGTCAAAAACCTTAATTCTCTACTCCAATACAAACATCATGAAAGGAAACAAAAATCAAATTTGGCATTCAAAAAAACCAATTGATGAATCACAGTTGAAGATCAGGGAAAAAAAAAGGCCGGATGTAGGTGTTCGTTGTCATCTTCGGCATATGCATCGTTCTGGTTCACTTCGCGTTGAATGATTTGTGGCTTTTTTTCCATAGATTTTCACCTCTTTGCCTTGTTCATTTATCTTCTTCTTCAATTCCTATCATTGCTGGAGTTGGAGGTAGACCATAGAGAGGGAAAAAGAGAGAGGAAGCCGGATCGGAGCCGTCGTGATGCTGATCTTGCACCCTACGATAACTCTCTTGCTCTAATTTATTCTGAATCTAGTCCATTCGTTGAAACATGGGTGATGATGGAAGTATGCTTAAATTAAGACTTTAGTTAGTTGGAGATTGAAGAGGAATGAGCAATTAATGATACTACCAGTACCCAAAAAAATTAAAGGACCCATTTCAATGGCATTTTGTTATATGTATATAGAATAGAAATCTTAATCTTGCTTCTTCCTTTTATTTATTTTTTTAAGAAAAAAAAAAACTTCCTTTGATTTCTAAAAATGGTTAAGTGTGTTTTATATGGTAGGGGAATGTTTGGTATGGGTTTTTATTATATCCAATTTTAGGTTTCTTTGGTTTAGGTTATCCAAATTTTATATAATTTGAGGTTTATTTTATTCTTGTTCCAAACAAACACAATTTTACGCAAATTGGACAAAATAATTATTTTACAAAGCCTGTATTTATAGTTATTAATTTATTCAGTTGAAGGGAGGGTATTATCGTCATTTTATACCACACAGAGACCTATTTGCACTAAAATGATAGTATAGGGATTTTTTACCACACAAGAACCATTTTGCATTATATCAATAGTAAATGAAATTTTTTGGACTTAACTCAAATATATATATATATATATATATATATATATATATATATATATATTAGTAACAATATTAATATGACAAAGAGTTGGAGTATTATTTTAAATTAGTATAGTTTCATATATATTTTTAAATTTTTTTAATTACAATATCTATTGATGTATCTTTATCGTATTAACGGATTCATATTCTATTTATTTATTTGACTTGGTATTTTAGTGACACCTCATTGGTTGTCCCAACAGTGTTTGACATGTCAAAAGCCCTATTTGTCTGCCAATTAGAAACGTCACGTGTTTGCTTCTTTCCTCTAATCGTCTCTAATTGGATCTGCCTGCTACTTTTCTCTCTCTTCCCTGCAATTTTAGAGTGTGAAAAAATAATAATTATTATTATTATTATTATTTATTAAAAGAAACAGAGCCTCACCTGTCCTGTTTTGAAGGTGATTGAAGCATCACCCAAAAAACCCCAAATTTAGAAATGGTTATGTGGGTATTTGGGTATGGTTCTCTAATCTGGAAAGCAGGTTTTAACTATGATGATCGTCTCGTCGGTTTCATCAATGGCTATCGTCGTGTCTTTTACCAAGGTCTCTTTCCTTATATATATAAATATAATGTAACTATTTTTTAATTGGTTCTTGAATGATTTCGTTGGTTTTTCTGGGCAGGTAGTACTGACCACAGAGGGACTTCAGAGTACCCAGGAAGAACAGTTACACTGGAGCCTGCAGAGGGGGAGGTTTGTGTAAGTTCCTTTTGTAACCCATTAATTTTTTCCTTGATTTATCATGCATCTCTCACATGATTGTGGAAAAACATGCTTTATCATTTAACTAAATAATTGAAGGGTTTGAGGAGAAGGAATTACATGAATGATTACTTGACCATAGTGTTCGATATTAGGATAATTTGAAGCGTAAACAAATGTTGCACATTACGGATTAATTGTATTAAAATTACGCATAAGGATGCATAATTCACTGTATTTTCTGTGATGGGTGATAAATCGTGTTCAATGACATGCCGACTATGGAAGATATGTGTCAGTAGAGTTACTATTAACATATGGATATTGAGCTTCTATTGACGAAAAAAAAAATTAGGCAGTTAGCTTCAATTTTTTTTTTTTTTGTGAAAGAAACAGACTATCATGTGAAAAACTCTAGAAGCTTGGTAGGTCTCTTAGATTGTCTATGTGACACTGCATGGAATGGACAGGGAAATTTTGTTTCCTGATTCCCCTAGATGCATGTCATCTGGGTGCTATGGCTGGCAAGAAATGCAGCAAATGCTCATGCCCACTCTTCGTGCTATAGTGTTCAATCTTTGTTGTTCCCTTGTTTGTTACAGAAAGAAAATTGATCTCCTAAAATTTGTTTTATTCTCTTGCTAAAATTTAACTAAATGAATTAATGAACCCCAGCTACTTGGAATTACTTCAGGTTGGCTACATGAACCACTATTTATGTTAGCATCTATGATAGCCACGATTATGCATAAATCATGGCTATCATATATGCTAACATATGCATAATCAAATCTCTACTAGAATATGGTAAGTCATTCCATAAATCGTGGCTATCATATATGCTAACAATCTAGCTAAGTGGAATTATGTATTGCAAAGAATCATCCTGGTGGGACTTGAGCATCCCAACTTAAGCTTTAAAAAGTGGCAGTTGATAACCATTTAGCTTCATTTCTTATCCCAACTTAAGCTTTAAAAAGTGGCAGTTGATAACCATTTAGCTTCATTTCTTTTTCTTTTTTTTTTTTCTTGTTATGGACAAGAACCAAATTAGTAAATATAAATAAAGGTTTATATGGGAGAAAGGATAAGAAATGTTTCAAGCCTCAGATAAGTGGAACCCCGAAAAAAGAAATCCCAATAACGAGAGAGCAAAGTACCCCTAAAAATCCTAAAATACCAGACCCCACAACCCGACCCCAGTTAACATCACAATAGCTCAAGAAGGGCAACAATGAGCCATAAGAAACAATATTTTCAACCACCTTTCTTTACAAACAATCATGCCAAATTAACTAATCACTTTTCAAAATCTTTCAGCAGTCAGCAGTCAGCAGTCCTAATTCCCTCATTTTCAATTCATATTTTCAAAGAAAAAATGGTACATCATTTATTCTGTGTCTTGGTTATGGTGAAACCGACACAGAAACTGATAACTTTTATCACTAATTATTCTGATATGAGAATTGATAAAATTTATTAAATTCGTGTGGAACTCTTGGAAGTGTTTACGGAAATATTAATGTGCGAATGAGTACAAACATTGTTAATAAATATGTAAATGAAAAATAAGGATATCTATAGGTATTGTATAAGTGAGCTTCAAAGCACAACAATTGGCTAAAAAGAGATTTATGTTTGATCATTACCGGGAGTATATATATGAATTTCATATTCTTAGTATTGTTACATCAAATCTTAGGGTATAAAGGACAAAATTTAAGAAGTTAAACTTAAATTCTAAGAAGGAGAGAAGCTTGAGGATGTTGAAAAGTTATATATGGGGCTTTTCCTTCTCATGATTTGTGGCTTTACAATTTAGATTTTTAAGTAAATTTGTTCAGGCTGTTGGAGGGCAATATCATGCCATGTGCCTGCTACAAATATTCTGGAATAGCAAATGCTAGTTTGATGATGCTGGAGAGGCACATGGCCTCTTTACTTGATACTAGGAAAATTGTTTCACCAAAAGAACGATCTTTCATGTTGCACTATTTGTGGGCAATATTTCAATCATTGTCGTCATATATTTACAGTAGCTGTTGTTTCAGGCTCCCAAATAGAGGCTAGTTTGTTGCTTGTAAGATCATACTGCCTATAGTTTCTCATCAAAGGTAGATTATATCACGTCTCCATATCACTGATCCTTTGGGATTACTCGGATGCCAATAAATCAAAAGGTCACATCACTAGTAGGAGAAAATTGCTTCCTATTCATTTAAAAAAAAAACTTTGTTGTTTTTCTTAATAAATTATAAATAACCACCCATTTTCATTACGTGCTTATATGCCAATCTTGGAATTCACACAGGTTCTTTCATTGACGATGATTCAGTACTTTTGCCTTTCTTTTCCATTTCTTACCCTCTGTTGTTTCGTAGGTTATGGTGCTACTAAGCATCGAATAAGTTATTTGTTTGCTCTTGAATGATCAAATCTGAAAATACCTGAATTTAACAATCTTTTACTTCATGAGGTCACAGTGGGGAGTTGCCTACAAGATTTCTGGGAAGGAAGATGAGCAGACTGCATTAACGGTATGGTTTTTAATTTCTGAAACCTTTTGGTCCACTTCATTTTCTATTATTTCTTTTTGTGGATCTTCTCTTTTATATTTTTGAGGAACCTTAGCACCAGTCTCATCAGTTTTAACATCAAAGTAGGAAAAGAGGGGTCATTTGTGACATATGAAGATCTTGATTACCAAGGGACATCATATTTCCTATTCATTCAGCTCTGGTGGTTAAAATTTTACTGTGCCTTTCATTTCCCACCTTAATTCCCACTTCTTTAACAAATTCCTGGATCCTTCAGGATAGCTTAAGCTTCAGCTGATTAAATCAAATCACAGGGTATTTCTGTCAACTAGCTCCTTCAACTAAGCTCAGACATCATATGGGATAATGGCAAGGATGATGATGATGATGAATTATGCTAGAATGCTTCTTGGTTTTTTTTTTTTTTTTTGGGGTTTCCTTGTTCTTCTTCTTCTTCTTTGGTCCTCTCATCCTTTCTCCTGCTCTTCTTTCCTTTGGCAGTTCATACTATGAATTAATTTCCGTTGTCTCAAATCTTGATAACTACTGGTACCTTTCAAGGTTGAGAAGATAATGATTACCTTCCAATTGATGTAAAAATTCTGTATTTACCAAACAGAGACATGATCTTTCCTTGTTGATAAATTATTCTTCTTATTTCTATGTTCGTATGCCAAACATATCAATTCTGTTGGAGGTAGTTTTGATTCAAAACTTGATTTGTTCTAGGTTTCAACTGAAGGATTACATCAATCTTGGAGTGAATGTGGACCTACCTTTGTATCTTTGAAATTAGAAATGTTTTTTTGCTGCCAGTAATGCCATTTCATTCATTCAAACATTGTCATCATCAGAAAATTTTCCTTCTACAAGGATCTTGTTCTAGACTTTCATTGAGTTGTTCCATAATATCAATATCACCAATTATCTGTTTCTATGTTGCTTTTCTGTATTTTCAGTTTCACTCATTTGGCTACTTATGCTCTTTACTAATTCCCTTATCACTGGTGTTGCCATTGGTAAGTTCTAACAATGTAGATCGGAATAAGATATGCCAACAATCCATCAAGATCTAACATCGAGAGAGAAATCCATATAAGTTCCAACTAGGAAAAATAGATAAATTAAGAAATTTAAAATACCAGTTGAATGAAACGTGCCAAGCTCATCCAATATCTGAGTTTAGATCTTATTTATAAGTTTTGAAGAGTATATCTAGAATTTGGTGTACTTTCAGAGGTTTAGTCCTGAAATTACGAAAGTAAGTTCAAGAAGTGGCTTGAATCAGGTTTATAAAACTAAGTAGCGAAGTTTCGTGGCAGCACCATATTAGTGTTATAGCCATTACAGTTCAAAATGGCTTTGTAAAGACCAAGCCATGAAATATTGCTAGGAGTTATATTATCTGCCTATAACAGGTTGGTCCCTTGGATATATTGTCATGTTATTGAACCTTGGCACATAGTCGTTTCTTCCTGGTCACCCCAATTCTTTGTGATGGTCGTTTTTTTTCTCCCTATCCATTCTGGACACCTTCATTTTGCAAATTCACATAAATTCCCGAGCTCCAGTTATGTGATTATGTTGCCTTTACTCTTTTCCTTGATTGATTCTATTGTTGTGTGCCATAGACTGGTGTTGCTACTTTTGCCCAAAGACAGCGTGATATTATATCTAATGCCCAACTAGTGATATCAAAGTTAAGATCCAAGTGCACAAAAATTATTATAAAAAGATGTTATTTATTTTATATTTTAGGTTTTAGCAGTTATTTGACGCACTTCTCAGAATCAATGGTTTAGACATTGTGTTGCTCATAATTCTTTGAGTTAATGGATTAGTCCTGAGTTGTTCGTGTGTTTATAGAGCTGAATGTTTTATCTTTAGGGCTATTTTCCACGTAATATCAGAGTTTTCGCTTAGGGTTTGTGGTATAGTAAATATTTCAAGTTTCAAGAATAAGTTAGAGTCGTAGAGAAGGTTACAAAATAACAGCCTAAAGGCGTCTTCAGACACCTATGAGGAGGCAAGGGAGGGCCCTCCTGCCAGTTTGCAATTGCCTTGAAGCCAAGGACTTAAAATTTCACCTTTTGGTTGGTGGTTAAATGGGTATGGAGATGGAGGTGGTGGAGTGTTGTGTCAATACGAATATTGTGAGAATACCCATATTGCAAAAGGAGATGAATAAACATTGGAATGTATATAAGCATAGGATTTAGTTTCATCATATTCATCACCACTGGAATAATCATGCCATTGATACATAATATTTCTATTTGAAGGAATACAACTATAGAGAAAAGAAATTACACTAATTGAAAGTGCATGTAAGTAAAGCTACAATGAAGTAAACCTAAGGTGCAAGTTATGTAAAGCACTATGCTAGAAAAAGAAAGTAAATTACATGAAAGATAAATGACACGAGAAATGAAGTACAACAAAGTAAGGCATGGGTACAAGTATGTAAAGCTAAGAAGCCTAAGAAAAGTAGAGTTGCAAAGATAAAATTAAGAAGATGAAGCCTTGGGTTTGTTGATCGTGTGATCCTTTGTCTGGAGGAGAGATCTTCCTTTTATAGAAGATGCATGGGCTAATGAGCTTGAGAAATGGGTCTCCTTGGTCCACTAGAAGCTTGATATGTGTCAACTCATCATGACTTCCAACTTTTGGATTTGACAATTCCATTGATTTGACAATTACTTGCCTTGTAAATGATACATTCATTAAATGCATGAAAGACATGTGATATATATAGCAAGGTTCTATAGCAATCCCTTACTTTATGGGATTTGAGTTGACTAATGACCATGAGATGGAATTTGTCTAGGGGCAAAGGGTGATTACGGCCCTACCTAAGGCCATGAGACCACCCCCTTAGAGCCCAAGGCCACGCCATTAGAGTCCAAGGCCATGAAGCCATGCCCTTAGAGTCCAGGGCCACAAAGCCACACCCTTAGGGTCTTGCCCAAGGCCTTCAGATGGCTTTTATAGGAGGCTGTGGGTGCTTATAGCTTTGCCCAAGGTTATGGGTGCTTTGGCTTTGCTCCATGGCCATGGGATTACAGCCCTACCTAAGGCCATACGACCTTGCTCCACGGCCATGAGTTCCAAATTGCATGCTAAATTTGGGTTCAAACAAATGGGAAGAAACTTAATGAATCCTACATTATGAAAAAATTATGAATAAACAGTACATAAAGAAAAAACTGTACAAGTTGCAGATGCAAGAGAGTTCAGGTTTGTACTTTGTAGCAGTTTATGAATACCTTCCATGCTGTCTGCCTAGTTACTTACCTTTATTGTGGAACTTTATGAAATAGATAAGGCCAATCTTCTATTACTTATTTTCTTTTTCTTGCAACCATCAGACTACAACTTTCAAAATGAGGCTTTAAAATTTGATGAGGTCACAAGAATGCTCTTGTCCAATGAGAAGCAGAAGATATTGGTTGTTTTCTATCACATTTATAGGGACTTGTTATGAAGTCTGAATCGAAGCATGGAAAATATATAATTAGAAGTAGAAATTTTGATTAAATAAAATTTTCAATTGTGTTATAGGTATTTGAGAGATATTGTTTCTCATTATTGTCACAAGAAGGGCCACATCTAAAGGTGTTTGCAACCAAATTTGCAACCATGGCCACCAAGCAAGGCCGTCATTTCATGGCCTTGTGCACTGTAATCCCATGGCAACGGAGCAAGGCCGTGTCCCATAGCTTTGGGCAAAGCCATAATCACCCATGGCCTCCACACAAAAGACATCTCAAGGCCTTGTGCTCTAAGGACATGGCAAGACCCTAAGGCTATAGCTTTGTGGCCTTGAGGCTTGGTCCCCAAGACCGTGGCCTCTTGGCTTTAGACTCTAAGACTCTTATCTCATGGCTTTGGGTAGGTCATTGGACGACTAAGAATGGCATGCTTGATTAGTCAACTCAAATCTCATAAAGGATGAGATTTTTGTACAACCCTGCTATATATTTATGTATGTGTGTATATATATCACGTCTTTCATGCATTTAATGAATGCGTCATTTACAAGGCAAGAAATTGTCAAAGTTGGAAGTCATGATGAATTGCCACATTTCAAGCTTTGAGTGGACCAAGGAGACCCACTTTCACAAACACCTCTCCAATAAATTAAAGCTCTCCTTCTCCAGTGCAGGGATCCCACAGGACAAGCCCGAGTCCGATTGTAGGACTCTTGCACGCCCCGCACACCTGATGGGCCAGAAAATGTGGAAACAGAAGTTTTTGTAGAAACTCGAACCAAAATTTTAGGGATAAGAAAAATGAGAATTGAGAAGCCATGATACATGGCAATTGGCAAGTGTTGCGGCAGCAAAATTGAATACGAGTGAAGCACACATTTTCACAATTTCCACAGGTGCAAGTTATTTTGCTAGATTCCTTTTTTTCTAGATTCTAGATATTCCCAACCATAAACATTGCTTCAATGTTGACCAACCTTGCAGTGCTGGTACTATTTTAATGGGGAATCAACTGTAAGGCTATAAGAATAGGTCCTTGTCGATTAGGATGTTTGATGGAGTTGTGAGGATATCTAGTGACATTGAGTGTGTTACAAAACTTGGAAAGAATTTGATATCCTTGGGTGTGTTGGTTTCTTCAGATGTTGCCTTTTGGCAATCATTGAAATGATATAGGTTATCGATAATCATGAATAGTAGCAGCTTTATTATATCTATAAGCTAGTTCTAAACACAGTGACAAGTGTTGTTGCAGTCTTTACACAAGCAGTTACTGCTGTCACCATCTCCATTCCAGCAGCTAGTGTCTGACACGGATTATATGAAATTGTAGCTTATAAGGCAAGAACATACGAACAAGCGTGGCATGTTTTGAATTTCATAAACAGAAGTTGATGAAGGGAGTATTTGCAAGTTGGATTTCTATTGTGTGCTTGGTATACAAGACTTTCGAGTACACTAACTGGTTAAAGTAAGTGGTGTTAGGTCTTATCTTATTTATTAATTACTATACAAGGAAGGTAAGATCCACTTGGAAAGACAAGTCAAAATTCTATGGGATATTCAAAATGGAAGATAGTGGTGGAGAAGCTGATAGATATACAACAAAATTGCATCATGGCTGAAGATGACGAGTAAGACAGAAAAAACATCAATGATGTTCTTCAAGAAGGGAGGAATTGTGCCACATAATTTTTTTTTGATAAGTAAAATATATTAGAAAAACATTCAAAAGGGGAACGCGTCCCTAATACAAAAAAACAGAAACCCTAAGGACCAATAGAATCCAAAAGGTCAAAAAGATCAGCAATCGAGGAGCAAGCGCTTCCTCTAACATAACAGAAAAGAGAACGGGGAATATGAGATTTTAAGTGAGCAATAGTTGATTCTTTCCCTTCAAAATTTCTGTTGTTTCTCTCTTGCCAAATATACCACCAAACACAATGTGGGACAATCCTCCAAAAAGCACGTGCATGACCTTTAACTGGGCATCTTCTCCATGCGTTGATTAATTGAAAAGAGTGTTCAGGCATCACCCACTGAACACCGAAAATGCTGAAAATTAAATTCCAACAATCAAACGCGATAGGACAAGGCATGAGAATGTGATCCACGGACTCTCCATCTGTTTTGCATAAACAACACCAATTCACAATGGTATTACCCTCTTTCTCAAATTATCCAATGTCAAAATCTTTCCCCAGGTGGTAGTCTAAACAAAAAATGCAACTCTAAGAGGAGCTTTAGAACGCCAAATAAACTTCCAAGGGAATTCATAGCCATTAAAGTTGGACAAACACATGAACATGGATCGTACTCCATATTTACCAAGAGGGGAAGGCACCCACACAATATCATCACAACCTCTGCCAACATCCTTCTGTCTATACAGCAAGTCCAACAAAGCGCAAACTTCTGTTAACTCCCAATCCTGAAAAGAGCGTCTAAAACGCACATCCCACATAACCCCACTGTTATCAAGATGATAACAATCAACTACGTAAGAATGCTTGTTTTCGCTAATACTAAATAGGCGAGGAAAAGAAAGAGACAGCAGCTGATCACCACACCACAAATCTTCCCAAAAGCGAACGTGCCTACCATTGCGAACTTTGAATCTAATGTGGGTGGAAAACACATCCTAACCCTTTCGAATGAATTTCCACACGCCAACGCCGCCTGTGACAAAAACAAGACGAGAGGACCAACCCCCACTCTCCTCCCCAAATCGACACGAGACAACTCTTCTCCACTGATAATGACGCTTTTTACCAAATCTCCACAACCACTTACCCAATAAAGCTCTGTTGAAAGGGACCATCTTCCGAATACCTAAACCACCAAATTTCAAAGGTTTGCAAACTTGGTCCCAATTAACAAGATGATACTTGATCCTCTCCTCTTCCACCCCAGAGAAAGTCACGCTGAATTTTTTCAATCCGTTCAACGATAAAGCATGGGATCTGAAACAGAGATAAAAAATAAGTGGGAAGGGATGAGAGGGTACTCTTAATAAGAGTGACCTTCCCCCCTTTCGAGAGATACTGTTTTTTCCATCCTGCCAATCTCTTTTCATACCTATTGACCACCGGATCCTAACTCCTCACTATCCTGGAGGAAACCCCCAAAGGCAATTCCAAATAAGGAAGTGGAAAAGCGCCCGCAGCTAAAGAGGAGATATCTGGAACATCCCCCACTGGAACAATCACGCTCTTTCCTACATTGATTTTAAGACCGGACACCGCTTGGAAACAAGTAAGAATGCACCTCAAGTATCTCAATTGAGAGACGTTAACATCACAAAAAACCAAGGTATCGTCCGCGAACAACAAATGGGAAATCTCTATCTGATTAGCAGTTTCTCTACCAACTCTGAAACCCCTGATAAAACCCAAATCCTCAGCTCTTTTCATTAATCTACTCAACCCCTCCATGACAATGAGAAATAAGAAGGACGATAGGGGGTAAGCTTGTCTCAAGCCACGCGAACTCGCAAAAAAACTAGCGGGAGATCCGTTCACAAGCACCTAGAACATAACGGACGAGATACAAGTTTTTATCCATTTAATCCACCTATCTCTGAACCCCATCCTCCGAAGCCAGTAAAGAAGAAACTTCCAATTCACGTGATCATAGGCTTTCTCAATATCAAATTTACATAGGATACCAAGAACACCACTCTTCAACCTAGAGTCAACAGATTACCCTGCAATAAGGACAGAATCCAAGATCTGTCGTCCCCCAACAAAAGCGTTTTGTGATTCTGAAATAATTCTGTCCAATGCATTCCGCATTCTAAGAACGAGAACTTTGGCGATGAGCTTATACATGCAACCCACTAAACTGAATGGTCTAAAATCCTTAATATCACAAGCGTTACCCTTCTTAGAAATAGGGGCAATAAAAGAAGCGTTCAAAGATTTCTCAAAAGTGCCATGAGAATGAAAAACCTGAAAAGTGTTCATCACCTCACTGCGCACCACCTCCCAACTCTCCTTGAGAAATCGCATAGTAAAACCGTCAGGCCTTGGAGCTTTATCCCTGTTACAACTAGATAACGCCTTAAGAACTTCCTCTTCAGTAAAAGGAACCTCAAGCCCGTCACTATCCAGCGAAGAAATAGAATTGAAATGCAACCCATCAAGTTTAGGTCTCCATTCCAAAGACTCAGTGTAAAGCTGCTGATAAAAAGAAACAATTCTCCCACGCACCTCATCTTCTCTCCACAACTCTATACCATTCACACAGATATGCCCGATGTGATTACATCTTCTATGGGCATTAGCAAGTCTGTGAAAGAATTTTGTATTACGGTCACCTTCTTTGAGCCAAAGTGCCCAAGATTTCTGATGCCACGAAATCTCCTCCATAATAGCAATCTCTGCAAAAATCGCTTGACAAGACGCTCTTCTAGAACGTAAAGACTCCACGTCTTGCCCTAGCGCGTCAAGACGGTCAGGTTCAGCAATATCAGCCAAAACTCTATTCTTCTTCCATTCAAGATTCCCGAACACCTCTTTATTCCATTTCTTAAGTTCAGATTTGAGAACCTGAAACTTCCTAGCTAAGACATAACTAGGAGAACCTGTAAAAGATGCTTCCCCCCACCAAGACTGAACTTTCCTTTGAAAATCCTCAGATCTTAACCACATAATTTTCAAAACGGAAAGGCGTACGTCTGGATCTCATCCCTCCACAATCAAGAACTAAGGGTATATGGTCGGACGTTACCCTAACCAAAGCCGCTTGAGTAACATCAAGGAACTTTTCTTCCCAATCCCCAGAAATCAGGAACCGATCCAACCTTGAGAAAGTGATACCATTGGACCAAGTAAAAGCAGCCCCTACTATTGGCAAATCGACAAGGAAATGGCCATCGATGAAATCAGAAAACTGGGTCATCTCCGAAAACTATGCCACATAATTTAACTACAAAAAAACTGCAGTAAAACGTGGTTGAAAAGATTGGATGCATGATGGTAAATGCACTATCACAGAAAAGTTTCTGAGCTGAGGTAGTGAACACGGCTTGTTTAATTGTTAAAACAAGTCTCTGTCCACGGTCCACCACTACTGGTTTTAGATAGCTAGAGGAAGTGTGGACGAATATTCTGGTTTTATTCTTTTTGAGAATATTTTGCATGAATTTGTATCAAGAATGATGACATGCCTGATTGCATGACTTTATATTACCTTTTGTTGGAAAAATTTTGCGTGCTTGTTTATTTATTCTTAATTATTCTTGCATGGAAGCACCTTATTGTATTCCTCGGTGAGTTCTTCCAGGCCCTTTTAAGTCTGCTCTTGTAGCTTTCCTTTTCTTCATTTGCAATTTATCAGCCTCTTACATATTCTCTCCAAATTTTCATGCAATGCTACTTCCTTTTTTCTTTGGTGTTTAATCTGCTATTAATGATGAATATTATAGTTATGTGCCTATCTTGTACCCAATTGTAATCTCTTGACATCCAAATTTTCATCTAATCCCTTAAGATATTACCATATTTCCTGCGTATGTTGCTGCTGGTGTTGCAGTACTTCATTTCTTGGGGTAGGACCTGTCCAAAACCCTAATTGTTTCTAATATATCAGTCCACTTCCAATAAATAGCTCAATGTGAGCATGAAAAAATTGGATAGGATTTCAAAATTTTGACTTAATTTTCTTACATCGTTACTTAATTTTCTTACATCTTTTAAATTGTACAAGTAAATCAGTAAATGAATGAACATACTTCTACAGCTTTAAGCAGATTTCTTATCTGAAGAGCTTAAAGTTTTTTTTTTGTTTTTTCTTTCCCCAATTAATTACAAGTTCAAATCATTTTGTCCTTCAAGATCGTTATATTTTCAATCTAATTAAAGGTTTGTAAAATTAATGGAGTAGCGGTATTCAACTGCACCTTCCTCCTTTTTTATCATTTTGTTAGCTTCCAGCCAACATATAATATGTATTCTGTACTAATAGAGCACCCTTGAATGATGTATTGGCCAGTATCTAGAGGTGAGGGAGAAGCAATACGACAAGAAGGCATACGTTGACTTCTATACTGTAAGTTGTGATGCCAAAGTTCATTGCAGAATTATCTTTACACCTCTCAAAACTTTTCTGGTGCGTGTATCATTGTGGGTTTATCAATTATGTAAATTAGAGCCTATAAATTGTGTTTCAGGAGCCAAAAGCTTCAACACCAGCAGTTTCTGGAGTAATGGTGTAAGTGCAGAAACCACCATATAATTTTCCATTATTCCACGTACGCAGTTGCTTGATTCTCCATTAAATCAAAACTAACACTTGGACATTGTTAGATACATAGCATCTTCAGACAAGAAGCTGAACAGGAATTACTTGGGTCCTGCATCGGATGAAGAGATCGCCAAGTATGCAACTTTCTTATAATTATTTCATCGTAAAAAACTTCCTGTGTGGACTTTATATTTTTCGAAAAATCTTGGATCTTAGTGCTCAGGTCTCCACTTTATTCCCCACTGAATGAGCTATTAAGTTGACAGAAACAATTTTGAACCTTTTACACTACAATGTAGAAGCAAATGGTTACTTTTTCTCAGATGAAGATTATTACCATTTTGTTATACAAATTGTGCAGACAAATAGTTCGCGCGCAAGGCCCTTCAGGACCCAACAGAGACTACCTTTTCCAACTTGAAAAGGCCCTTCTTCAAATTGGTAAGGTTTTTCCGGACCTCTTTTAAATTAAAATGCCAGCTATTCCAGACTAGTTTGGTTTCAGTTTTATGTAAAACAGTTTTTGAAAAAAGAAAAAGTGTCTTGAGTGCGTTATAAAAGTTAGGTAAATTACATTGACGTCTCCTGGAGTTTAGACAACTTACACACGGGTAGACCATCTAACGTTTTTTACTTTGACCTCCCTTGAAATTTAGTACGTGTACTCAACGACACTCCTAGCGTCTTCTTTCCAGCAGACCTGACCAAATTTTATAAAATGACAATTTAGTCATTCCCTTGTATAAAATGCAATATAATTTATTATTATATTATAAGGGCATTACTGACTTTTTACACTCAAAGTCACTTTCCGGCCGTCGGATAACGGGTTTAGGGAAAGTCAAAGTAATAAACACTGAATGATGTACCCATATGTAATTTGCCCAAACCTCAGGCTTTTCTTACTCGGTTTTCAATCGTATATTTCAAAAAACTGAACTGTTTTCCCATTTTCTCTTTGTGATTGCAGTAAAACAGTAATGGTGATTATCATCATCATCATAATAATTCTTTCTTCTTCTTCTTCTTCTTCTTCTTTTTTTTTTTTTTTAACTTTTTTCTTGAATCCACTTAGGATGTGAGGACAGGCATGTGATGGATCTTGCAAAGGAAGTGAGGCGCATCATTTCAGAGAGCGAGTTATGAACAATTAGCAAGAACTCCTTAGACATTCATTCAATCAATTCTTCAGAAGCTACGTTTTAAAACAGATTTTGAACTCGTTGAAGAAACATTGTTTTAGATCAGACTTGCAATTATTGGTGTCAATTATGAAGCCTCTTTCCCATTCAAGTGAATCTCAAGAATGGGACTTGAAGCTTTTCCAATAGTTTAAGTTGCAACTTTGAAATGGAAATAAACACCATCATTTATTTAGATAGAGGCATGTCGATTTGTATGTCACATTTTCTTCAATTTATTTAAGTGAAGATCCTCGGTATAGTATTTGCTGTTCCAGTTATTGTTAACGCTAAAATGCATTAAACCGCGCGCACACACACACACACACACAAAATGTCACACATAAGCCCAAGACTTTAACGGACCAACAATTTCGACTGCATTGGACACCTCCAACTCATGATTGTCGAACGGATGGATGTGAAATCGTTGTCAAAGAAAGAGCCTAAACCTCTGAGGGATTATGGGATTTCAAGGGAGACGATGATTTGGAGCCTGTGGCAGGGGAGGCTTTTGATGTCGGCTATCAAGGTGTCAATGAAGCAGTCTGCGTCGGTTACTAGGGTTTTGATGTTATCATTGAAGAAAGTCATTGTATAGAGCTGGTAAGAATGATATGGTTACTTGAAGCTTGAAATGATGATGCTCACAACAGTTTCAAAGGAGAGAGAGAGAGAGACTGCAAATAAGGTGGTTAGTATTTCTGGAACGAATGTGGTAATTGCAAACTTAAGAGGGTTGTTAAATTGGTTCAATATTTAACCAAGAGCTGATCAGTGAGAAGATTCAAATTTCAGAGTGATATGATCGGTGAGAACAAATAAAAGAATCGATTTTTGTAAATATCTCAAATTTATTCACAAATTGCACCTCTCTAAAACGTAGTAATATAAATGACACTTGAAAGAACTCTAGTGTTGCTTTAAACAAGTTGACTTTTGCAACTACTCTTCTCTTGGGTTCAGGGACGGACCTACAGAGGAAGGAGGGGGAGCAATTGTCCCCCCTGGAAAAAATAAAAATTAAAAATTAGCATTAAGTAACTGTATTTTTTTTTTTTTTTTTTTTTTTAAGTTAATACTTTTGAAATTTTACCATTGACCCCCGAAATTATAAAACAAATTCACTTTTACCCCTTGCTCAGTATCCTGGGTCCGTCCCTGCTTGGGTTTGCGTAGAGAGAGAGGAGTCAAAAGTTGATCTGGTTTTGGTTCGAATTTGAGATAAAAAAGCAAGCTGGTATGAAATTTCAAAAAGGGGTAGTGGTGGTAAAAGGCATCTGATACAAAACTTTTCTTTTCAATTTATTACCTTTTTCAATTTTACCATTCAATTTAACTCACCGGTAGACTGTAGAAGAGGATTTTGATCCCGCACTAACAGCATTGCACCACAAGAAGGCAGACACAGCATAAACACAAACTTTGAAAGCCAAAAGGGACCAAGACCAAAAGAACACAAAAACACTGCTAATTGAAGACTGATCGGATCAAAAGAAGTTAACGATCCACAACCAAACCAGCAGCAAAAGGATCACACACAGAATTCCACCCAATTTTAACAATAAACCAAAATGACAGCAGACGCAAACCAATACGACAGAGCAGTAGTGAAAGACGCAAGCCTTGAGCAAAACAGCTGAATTTCCATCCATAAACTAGTTGAAGTTGAAGAATATTGTTCGATCTACATAAATGGAAATATCGTACCATGAACATCTAGTCCTTTTAACCTGTTCGTTACTTAGATATCTCGCTATTTACCACTACAAAGGTCAAACGAGAAAGAGAGGGAGGAGGAGGAGGAGGGAGCAACACTTTCATCAAGCATCTATGCCTTCATGTGTCTACTAAACCAGCTAAGTCGGCAGATCTTAAGAATAAAGTTCAAAGCATGTTTATCTCACAGACCACCAGTTCTTACAGAATAAATTAAATATTATAAGGATGTAGAATGCAAAATACACACATTTGTAATTTCATGATGGAGGCTCTTGGTATAGTCATCTTGCAAATCAACTTATGCATGATCACTCGCTGTCATCCTCATCTGCAAATAAAAGAAAGATCATGTAAGGAGTCTGAAACGGTAGCTAAACTTGTCCAATCCGGGGATTTTTGTTACAAACAAATAGATAAAATACAGAAGTATATGTAGATACCTATCAAAAATAGATAAAATCATCATCATTGGTGCTTTTTAAGAGTTTATAATGTTCTTTGGGCAGGAAATTAAGGGGACACCTAATTCTTCTTTGAATATTGTCTCTGTGATTTAGAGATTATTCCAATTTAATATAAAGAATAGCGGCACATTCAAGTTCTATGGAAATCTAAACCAAGGGCCTTAGTCCTCGGACTCAATTATGATTACAGGTTTGAGGCTCGACCAATCCTGTGGAAAGGCCTAGTACTACCATTAATGTGTTAAACAATTTAACTAATAAAATAATCTCTCCAATCTTGATGCATATTAAAATTGTCTTGGGAGGAAAGCAAACCATGGATAAACTGACGGGGGAGACTAAGATCTGTTATTAAACCAAGGATAGAGGTAATGTCACTAGTCAACACAAAAAAATTGAATATTAAGATTGCTTGATAAATTTGATGACTCGAGATTGCCTGAGTATCCCACCAAAATTTGAATGAGTCCACATTATACAAAATATCAACGTTAAAAATAAAAAATAAAAAATCACCTTGAAAGAAACCATTTGTGAAGTATATCCATGTCAAAACACGACGCGAAAATAGTTCATAAACTCATAAACAATGATGATGGCAATCATAGAGAAAAAACATTGTCTCAAGTCTCCTATCTTCCTGGACATCTCACTCAAGATGATGAACTTTTACGTTAAAAGAATATTAAATAAATTGTAAATTAGACCATTCAAATTCAAGGGACATTCAAAGGGCCACTCAGTAACTCCACTTATGGTATCCCAAATTATCTGATTACACTAGATATGCCATTTATAGTTCTTGAACAACATCTAAGTATGTAATAAGAACTGCATCCACTTAAGCAAATTAAAGGATATCATCACAAACAAATAGGGCCATTTATGTGGAGAAGCTCATAAAATATTAACTATGGAAAACAAAGGGGAACATCTCCTTAAGCAAATACCTTCATTGAAATCTTCGCTTTGGCTGTCGTCACCATCTTCAGCATCATCTTCGTTGTCGTCATCATTTTCCTCGCCCTCATCATTGTTGTTGGTATCATCTGTATCATCATCACTTTCAACAGGTATTTTGGGTTTTGGAGGAGCTACAAAAAAGGAAGTGGACCGTCTGCGTGAACTTGAAACAATATTGCTCATGTCAATGCCTTCAAGTTCTTTTGCTCTTTGCTTTTGCTTTCTGACTTCTTTCATTTCTGAAAATAAAAAGCACATGCTGTCATTCCATATAAAAAGAAAAAAAGTGCACGCTTCCATAAACTAAGCTAGGTGGTTGCATTTATACATGCATTAACCACATCTAAACACAATTGCCAGATTAATCACCATGAGACTCGAGCATGTCCGGAGCATCTAAAGGTACATTAATGATCAACTTCGAGGAAAATGACATTCATTTTTCACTAGAAGTATATATTAATATTGCAAATCATGCAAACACAAACCCCAAAACATCGTATTAAAAGAGATCATTCAGGTTTTCCCATGAAAGAATGTGATTGTCTGAAGTTCAGCGTCAGATATGAGATTGCAGGATTTTGTGGAAGAAAGTAAAAGGAAAAGATAGAACAGTTCCCTTTAAATTGTATGGATAAGCAACTAATACAACCTCCTTAACAAATCCATTAAATGGCCATGTCCAAGCAAATATTTATACTGTGGGTTCACACTGGCACTAAGAGCATATCTACCACCAGTTATAGGATCAACTTTGTGTGGCGCATGATTCTTTGCTTCATAGGGAAGCTGTCACATGTGGTGGGATTTGTGGTGCGAGAGGAACATGAGATCCTTCAATGGTTTGGAAGCTCCAATTTGGGTGATAAAGCATTACATTTTGAGTTCTCTATTTTTTCGCGTTAAAGGGCGGACATGTAAATCTGTGGAAGACATTGTAGATTTTGTGGATAGTTTGTGAGTATAGAGAGTATAGAGTTGGTCTCTTTTGTGCAGTTATTCTTTGGGTGGAATTCTCCTTTGAGTGCTCTTTAAAGGAATCTTACTTATCAAAAAAAATAAAAAAATAAAAATAAAAAATAAAAAACAGAAGATATTTTGCTCCATAGCACGCTACTAGGAAATATTCACATGCCTTTCAAGTGTGATGTAAGGAACAACACTTATTTAAGTGGTAGCATGTTCAAAAGTGGCCGACCAAGAATTTGGGATAAAGGCTGCATCAAATTAAGTTATGTTTTAAGCTATGTGCAAAACACTGTATATAACATAAAATTCTACATATAAATAGTAACTATTGTGTTTATATATTACACACACACACACACAAACACTTGCATGTATAAATATAATTGATAGGCACTTGTGATTCCATGGTCCTTCCAGAATGTTACTTTCGTGCTCGTGCTATGGTTAATAAGGTGAGTATTGTAAATATAACAACCACTTATAATATTTATGGGAACTTTGATTCAATGGTCCTTCCAGAATGCTACTTTCATGCTAACTTTATAAAACAAATAATGGGAGAACAACAAAGAAGGTTAGAGAAACCTCCAAAACAGAACAAATCCAACCAGCAGAGAGACAGAGACACAGAAAAAATCCAAAACCCTCCACTAAGAAAATCCTTGTAAAAGAGATTTCAACAGGAATGGCACTTGTTTTTAAGGAACTCACTTGTAATGGAATTACACTCCAAACTGGGTTGGTTATTAAGGGCGTAACTAATTGTAAGTCGCATCGTGTATGTATTTCATTGTTAGTTTTCATATCATATCACATATCATAAGATCATTTTAAATCCTAAGACAAAATCAAATTAAAATTAGAACGTTTATGAGAAAATATATCTACTATACTGAGAAATTTTCAAAAAAATCGTTTCATTTACATGACTAAATGTTGGATATTATCTATTTGTTTATTAAATCTCTTTCATTGCAACAACTGTGGAACAAACTCTATAATACCATACATATATAATATAAATCTTTCCAATGGTTCACTTTAAAACAAACAAACAAAATAAAAAAATAAAACCTTGTTGCTTAAATTCTGGATACTTGTCTTTACTAACTACTTTTTCTTTTTCTTTTTTTGAAAGTAAGATTTCATTAAAGAACACTCAAAAGGGGAGCGCATCCCAATATACAACTGCATGGAAGCTCAAAATACCTATACTCAACATATCCACAAAATCCACGCCCGAGGAGGGTGACAGCAAGAGCTTATCCTACAAATTGACTTTCAGATGCTCTAACAATACAGCTGAATACGAAGATCTAGTGTTGGGCTTACTCACGGCCAAAGAAGCAAGAGTGAAGAGATTGCGTATTCAGGGGGGCTCGAACCTTGTTGTGAAGCATCAATGGTTCATATGAAATCAGAGAACTGCTCTGTCAGCCTATACAACAGCCATCTAGAAGCTCATAATCATTTTGATGAGTTACATATCAAGCATGCCCCTCGAGCTGTTAATCGACACCCAGATGCATTGGCTACACTTGCTTCGAAAGTAAATGTGCCTGGGAGCCTTTTAAATGTTAAAATCCAGAGGAGAGGCGCATCATGCATTCATAATGAAGAATTTGTTGAACAAGTCCTAAGGGGATTGAAGAAAGGAAATAGAATCACAACTGAAGAGTGGAAAAGGAGACATGCCTACTGCTGTGCTGAAAGATTACTCAATCTACTTGGGGACACTTTATTTCAGGGCACTGGGCGGAATTTTGGCAAGATGTGTGAGTCTCGAGGAGGCTAGCCCAAAGCTCCAAGAGACGCACAATCGCACTTGTGGCAATGGATCAGTTAGTTTGTACTTAAGGATGCAAAGGCAAGGTGTACCTAAGGATGCAAAGGCAAGGCTACTACTGACCTTCAATGTCGCAAGACGCAAGCACGCTACAGAAGGCCTGTTAATCCTGCAAAGAGGTCCACGAACACACTAAATATGCCACTATTCATCAGGAAGATTGGAGGCAGAAGTACCTCGTCTACATCGAGTGCCGAGTGCTATCCCTGGATCGAACTAAAGCTACCCTGGTGAGAAAAGGGGTAGCTCACTTCTTTACTAACAATGGGCAATTGATGAGAAGAGGATTCGATGGTGAGCCCAAAAATAGCTTCGGCAAATCTGAAGCACAAGTACTGCATAAAGTTCACGAAAATGAGTATGTGGCCATGTGGGTAGAGGCTGTAGCTCTAAAAAAGTAAACGGGCCCCTCAATCGCCAACTTTATCAAAGAAAAAATTATCTCTTGATTTGGGGTACCAAGGGTAATCATATCGAATAATGGAACTCCCTTTATCAATAGTCAAGTCTGGAACCTCCTCAACTCCTATGAAATCACCCATCATTAGTCCACCCCTTGCTACCCTAAGCTGTATTTGGTGTGCAGGAATGGAATGGAATCAAATGCCCCTTCCAAGTATTGCTTTGTTTGGCACGAAAATTAAAGTGAGAATGACAAATCCTAAGGAGTAAAAATTCATTCCACAACTAAACCAATGGAATGACAATTCCATTCCCAAGTAATTTTTTTAAAAAAATCAAATTCCAAAAAAACCCTCATGTTCCAATTTAAGTCCAAAAACCACGAGCATCGCCTTCCACCACCGCTACCTCCACTATCTTCCACCACCGCCAATACTGTCACCGCCTTCAAGCCACTTGCTAGTAGGGCTGCAAATGAACCAAGCCGAGCCAAGCTTTGACTTGCTCGGGCTCGGCTCGAGCGAGCTTCGCCTGGCAGAAATTTGACAAGCTTGGGCTCGGCTCGGCTTGGCTCGGGCTCGATTTCATAACACAGCAACTACCGATTCAAGAAATCACCATGATTTCTTCCATGAAATCTGATCATCTCTGACAAGAAAGAAGTTCAGCCAATCTCCATCTCCAACTAGAAAGAAAAAGAAAAAATACAGAACATGTATTCAAGATGAAATAAAAGCTTACAATGTTTTATCAACTCTCTAGCATAATCAACTCGATCTACACATATATTGCACTGCTGAACCTCAAGATCTATTTGGGAGAGAGAGTCTTGTCGCATTAGGATGGCTGCCGGCAAGATCATGTGGCGCGGTTGAAATCTAAAAAGAAGTCTTGCAGCTATAGACATATATGTCTAGGTTTATTCTTATCTTTTAAGAGAACCAACAGCTGAGATGAATTGAAGTTTAGTGGCTGAGATTAAATCTGATTTGGATGATGGGCTAATGAATTATATAATTATTGAGCCTTATTATTGAATTGATGGGAGTTGGGCCAAAATGGTATTTATATGGGCTAAACCTTTTTCATGTAAAATGATAAATAAAAATGGACCTTTAAAAGTTAACAAGCTTGCTCACAAGCCTAACGAGTCGAGCTCAATGTTGCTCAAGCTCAACTCGTTTACTAAACGAGCCTAGAAATTGAGCTCGAGTTCGGCTCATTTACTAAATCAACGAGCCCGAACCGAGCTTTTAATGAGCGAGCCCGAGCTGTTCATGAGCAGCTCGGTTCATTTGCAGCCCTACCTGCTAGATGAATCCATCAAAGGATTAGGTAAGTTAACTGATGAGAATAAAATAATTTGAAGTTAACCAACCAAGATAATTGCAGAGTCCATTTTTCAAATCCTAGATTCCATCCGTGGTTGCTATTTCGATTGAGAGGCTTCGGATGAGCTTTCTATGGGGTGGCTTACAAGGAGAATTTAAGTATCACCTTGTCCATTGGGAGCAGGTTTGTAGGCCGATTCAGGCCGGAGGCCTAGGGATAAGGAGGTTGGTGCCATTTAACAGGGCCCTCCTTAGTAAGTGGTTGTGGAGATTTGGAGTGGAACGCCATAGGCTGTGGAGGAGGGTTATTTTGTGCCGGTTTGGGGAAGAGACGAGGGGGTGGTGCTCATGTTTGGTGAGGACTCCTGCTGGTGTCGGTGTTTGGAAATCTATTAGGAAAGGATGGAATGAGTTCTCCAAACACATCAGATTCAAAGTTCAGGATGGAAGGGACGTGCCGTTTTGGGAGGATCTTTGGTGTGGGGATTGTACCATTGCTTGTTCATTTCCCAGATTGTTTAGGATTGTTGTTGATAGGCATGCCTCGGTTGCTAACTACTATCGACTTGATAGCGGGAGGTTGACTTAGGATGTGCAGTTTGTGAGAGTTTTTTAGGATTAGGAGTTGGATGACATTTACGGGTTGTTAGATCGTTTGTATCGGCATGAGACTCGTGGCAGAGGCAGAGATTCGCTTGTTTGGGTGCCTGCTTCTTGGGGAAAGTTTGAAGTGAGATCATTTTTCTGATGCCTCTCAGATACTACAAGGATTACATTTCCGTGGAAAACAATGTGGAGATCTAAGGTGCCGCTCAAAGTGGCGTTCTTTACTTGGACAGTGGTTTGGGGCAAGATCTTGACCCTCGACAATTTGAGACGGCAAAGACAAATCACAGTTTAACTAGTGTTGTGTGTGTAAATGCAATGGAGAATCGGTGGATCATCTTCTTTTGCATTGTTCAGTGGCTTTGGACTGTTGGTGTCTTTTGTTAGGAATGTTTGGGGTTTCGTGGGTAATGCCTAGATCTGCGAGAGGATTGATGGAGGCTTGGAGAGGGTGCTATGTGGGAGGTCATGCTCGTGGGTTTTGGAGGATGGCGCCCTTGTGTTTACGGTGGTGTTTGTGGAGGGAGTGGAATAATAGATCCTATGCAGGAAAGGAATCCTCGATTGTTGTTCTTAAGTCAGCCTTTATTACATCTTTATGTTTTTGGGGTTCAGGTAGGCTTTGTTCCTCCCAGGAGGAGATGATTGATTTTATTTCTTCCTTGCGACCATAGGATCCCTTTGTTGTTTCTGGACGCGTTCCCCTTTTGAACGCTTTTTGAATGAATTTGCTTAATTATCAAAAAAAAATACGATCACGACTCTGTCATTCAGTTGGTGAATGAAGATCACGATCCATCTCATTCAAATATTCTTGATCAACATTTGTGTAACCAACCCGATCTCGAGGACGACAATAAATACATCGCGTGACAATTAATGAGGTATGAGAAAAAACTCATGAACATTTAATAGATAATGACTTTTTTGTTATATGATTCCAAGTACTGACTTGATCGTCGGAGGGTCCTCGGCCGGCACCCCACCGGTGCCATCCGATGTGACATAACTCCATTGTTTTGCAAGTAAACGTCGTCGTTTCAGGTCGCACGTTCAAGTCTCCCAAGGACATGTCAAGCAAGAGGTCTTGTACCGACATCTCCCACTAAAGTAAGGCCAAGTAGGTCTCCCACAAGGGCCAGGCAATGTCTCTCACCAAAGTCGGCAAGTCTCCTACGGCAAGATTCAACCAAGATAAGAAGATCTCCATCCGCCAAGGAGGCCTCTACCAAAAACAAGGTCTCCACTAACAAGTAGGTCTCTATCCACCACTAACAAGTAGGTCTCTATCCACCAAGAGACTATTACTAACCAATGAGGCCTCTACCACCAAGGAGGTTTCTACCAATAGTGAAGTCCCACTACTCCGATCATCTGTGCCATGAAGGTGGTCTGTACACCCAAGAATGCTTCTCAAGATCCCCATGTCCAAGGAGGTCTTTATGCCCAAGGTGAATACTAGGGAAAGTTTTTTTTTTTTTTTAGTGAGTTGGTATTCGAGTGCTCACATTCTCGGGCAAGCTTTAATTTTGTCTGTGAGAAATAGATGAAGAAGATAGAGACCACCGGAGGAAGCTTGCCGTTGTAGAGATGCGGCCGGAGCCTACTGCTCCGACCAGTCACCGGAGTCATTAACTCCGGTGAAATCCTCTACTACTTTCATTTCTTCCGTTCTCTTTCTCTGTTGGTTTCGTTGTTTCGTTGGTTGTGGATTTGTTCATGAAAGCGCTCGATAGTCAGAAGTTGTCTTTTTTGGAGGTTGCCCGTCTTCCTCATCTGGATTTTAAAGGGAGGTGGAACGGATTTCTTCTCAGAAGGATCATGTGTTTAGGGTGGATAAGCTCAGCACTTCCTCTCACGAACAGGTTCTTAGGGCTTGCCTCGTTGGGCGTTTTGACAGAGAGGTGGGATCCTTGGAGGAGATTGAAGATTGGGCCACGAAGACCTGGTTGATTTCAGGCGGGGTGAGGGTTAACTCCTTGCCGGACGGGCTTTCGTTGTTCCGGTTCCCGTCGGTTTTGGAGGCTCATAAGGTCCTTGATTGGGGCAAGAAAGTGTGGGGTGAGGCTAAGCTCTTCATTGATCTCTGGTACTACAGGGTTGGGTGCTCCGGTTTGAGGTTGAGGACTAATTTCCGGCGAGTCATTTTGTATGGTCTGCTGTTCCATCTTTGGTGCCAGAAGCTTTTCGTCGCCATTGGTGATGTGTGTGGAGGTTTTCGGGAAGTGGAGGCTTTCGAGATGAGCGACACGGAAAGGATTGTGATCACTGTGGTGTGATTCCGGCGAGTATTGTGGTGGAGGATGGTCAGTGGGCGTTCAGAATCTCGTTATCTGAAGAAATTGCTCCGATGATGGCCCCGTTGACTGGGACCTAGCTGGAAATGGTGTCTTGGGATCATCGGCGGCGTCGGCTGCTTCCCGTCCGGTTTGCAGATCTGGTGGTGGAGGTAGATCTAAGTCGGAGCTCCAAAAGGTGGAGGTGCAGCACAACCGGACTCAAGGTCAGGGACGTGGGAGACGCCACGCGCCTCAGGCGAGTGGCAATGGGAAGGAAACTCATGTGACACGTGGTTGGAGGAGGAACGATGCCCGTTGTGAGTGGAAGACAGCTTATCCTCCACGTGCTGAGCCACGTGATCTTCGGCGCCTTTTGAATTCTAATTTTTTTGGGCCTGATGAGGTTGGGCCTCTTCAACATGGGGCTCATGTTGAAGGCTCGAAAGGGGCTGGGAGAAAAAGCTAGAGTGGGGTGGGTCTAGGCTATCTTCTTGGCCGGGGCGGCTCTTAAAGCCCGCTTAAAAGGATGGACGCCTCAAGCTTTCTGGGCCTCTTATTGTTGTTGGACCAGCCCAGGTTAAGCCAAGATTGGCTAAGGAGAGGGTGGTTAAATGGGGCCCAAATAAAAGCCTTTCAATTTCGTTTCAAGGTGGGCAGCCCAATTCAGGAATGAACCACAGCCATTCTTTTCAAGATTCTTTTCCGGACACATCTCAGAGAAGCTCGGCATCACGTTCTTGGTCGAGGAGAGAAAAGGCGAACTGGGCGAAGGTGAGTTTGAGCATGACGAAGGGGCATGGGGTTTGCCCGAAGTCTTTCCAGCATGGATCGTGTTGTCAGAACTGGCTCTCGGGTAACAAATTTGATTCTTTGCAGTCTGGGTCTTTGGGTGATGATGATAATGGTGACTGTGAGTCCATGAAGGAGGAGGGTCTTTCTCGGAATCTTCTGAAGCAACCCAGAAAGAAATGGACCAGAAAGGACAAACAGAAGTGGATCGCCCGTAAGGACTCTCATTCGTGTCCAGGTAAGTCTTCTTTTTCTCATGTCTGGAACGCTCCAGCAGCTTCTTTCTCTACTTCTACTCCTTGTGGGTTGTTGAGAAGCAAGGGGGAAGAGGTCTTTGTTGGGAGGCAGCAGATGTTGTCGCTTGTTATAGAGGGTGACTCGGTGGATGTGATGAGCTCTACGGTTGGCTCTGATTTTGGGGAAGTTGGGCCGTCAGAAAGGGATGGGATGGTTTGTTTGTCTGGTGACAGGGATTTCAACCGGTTGTGTGCTGGGTTTGCTGAGACATGCTCGGAGTTTTCTTCCACGTCTCGGTTTAATGATTCCTCAGGGGAGGAAATGGGCAGGTCGGCCAAGCTTCTTTTGAGTGGATCGGCAGGGCCCTGTTCTCCTCTAAAAGATGGTCCAGTGACTTGTTTGAAGGGTTCTGTGCCTGAGTTGGTGATTGTTTGTGTGGGCAAAGATATCCGTATTTCCCTCAACAATGAATCAACCTCTCTATTGGTAAAGGAGTTGTAGAAGCACAGATTTTCGCCTGATGATCAAACTGTTGACTGTAATCCGGACCCTTTCATCCGGGATGGTGTTTTGGATTATGGTGAGGACTGGTCTTCTCATTTCGAGGAGGCAGTGGTGGACAAGGGAGGTGAGGGAGATGAGAGTAGGTCTCTTGATCTGATGTTGTGGGAGGAGGAGGGTCATGCTAACTTGGGGGTGGTGGACCCCTTGGCTATTGTTCTTCCAGAGGATTTGGGCAGTAAGGAGTGTAGACAGGAAGATGAGGATTCTGGAAAGGAATGTGTCAAGGCTAATATTGGGGTCACTAGTGAACTTCTAGGTGTCTCTTGCAAGGGCAATCGGGATAAGGCCTTAGCAATTCTTCAGGCTACGGCAGAGGGAGTGAGGGGGAGATGATTCAGTTTTCCAGAAGGAGGAGCCGGAAGAAGAAGAACCTTTCTCCGTGGAAAGGGGGAAAGGGAGCTTAGGAATCTGGTTTCTGATGTGAATTATGATAAGGTGTCTGAGGGGGTGAAGGAGTGGGGGAGTGTTAAGGGAGGAGGGAAGGGTAAGGAGGTGATGGGGGCAAGTGTTTCCTTATGAAGCTACGACTTTTATCTTGGAACGTCTGTGGCCTCAATGGTCCGGGCAAGAGAAAGGTGGTAAAGATGGCGGTGAGGAAATGGGTGGTGCATTTGGTGTGTCTTCAAGAAACAAAGATTGATTCTATGACTGATCGGATGGTGAAGAGTTTGTGGGGTAACCGGTTTGTGGAGTGGGAGGCGTTGGATTCTGTTGGGACTTCAGGCGGTGTTCTTATTATGTGGGATAGAAGATGGATGGCTAAGGTGGATGTTTTTAGGGGAAATTTTTTGTCTGTCTTGTGCCTTTGTGATGGAGGAGGATGGTTTCACTTGGGGCTTTTCTGGGGTGTATGGGCCAGTTGATGATGATGTGAGGGTTGGTCTGTGGGAGGAGTTGAGTGGGGTGAAGGGGAGGTGGTCTCTTCCTTGGTGCGTGGCAGGTAACTTTAATATGGTTAGGTCCCCGGCGGAGAGATCTACAGGAGGTCCGTGGACTCAGGCTATGATGCACTTTTCTGACTTTATTAATGGTCATCAGCTTATTGATCTCCCTCTTGAGGGAGCTTCTTTCACTTGGTCCAGTGGAAGGGAAACACCAACTTTCTCTCACCTTGATAGATTTTTGATTTCCAGTGACTGGAAAGAGAAGTTCCCGGATGTTGTTCAGGCTGTGTTGGCTAGGGTGACTTCGGATCACATTCCGTTGGTTCTGGATTGTGGAGGGTTGAGATCTCGTTGCACTCCTTTCAGATTTGAGAATATGTGGCTTCATGCAGATAACTTCCAGGGTCTTGTGCATTCGTGGTGGGAGGAGAACCTGGTGGTGGGTATGTCGAGTTTTATTCTTGCAGGAAAGCTTCGTATTTTGAAAAATAATCTCAAAAGGTGGAATAAGGAGGTTTTTGGGAGTTTAGAGTGGAGAAAGAATAGGGCTTTGGCTGATATCGCCGAGATTGATAGACTTGAAGCGGAGGGTGTTCTTTCTGATTCCCAATGTAGTAGGAGAGCAGCTTGTCAGGCAGAATGTGTGGAGATTGCAGTTTTGGAGGAAATTTCGTGGCGTCAGAAATCTCGGGCCCTATGGCTTAAAGAGGGAGACCAGAATACCAAGTTTTTCCATAGAACTGCTAATGCTCATAAGAGGAATAATCACATAGGGCGGATGTGTGTGGATGGTGCGGTTTTGACTACGGAGGAGGAGGTGCATAGCGGTATTGTCTCTTTCTACCAAAAGCTTTATTCTGAGCCTCTTCGATGGAGGCCACGTCTTGATGATCTTCACTTTGATTCTATTTCTGCATTAGAAAGAGATGGGTTGGAAAATCCTTTTTCGGAGGAAGAGGTGTTGAAGGCCCTTAAGAGCTGTAATGGTGATAAGGCTCCTGGCCTAGACGGCTTTACTATGAGATTTCTGTTGCAGAGCCGGGAGGGGGTCCGGTACGAGGTGATGGGCACTTTTCATGAGTTTCATTCCACGGGGCGGTCTGAGAAATCACTGAACGCATCTTTTATTGCTCTTATTCCTAAGAAGGATGGTGCTTCTCACATTAAGGATTTTCGACCAATTAGTCTGATTGGATGCATTTACAAGCTCATCGCAAAAATCCTGGCATTTTGTTTGAGGGAGGTTTTGGATGGAGTTATCTCTGAGTCTCAGAATGCTTTCATTGGGGGTAGACAGATACTGGACTCCGCTCTTATTGCCAGCGAATGTGTGGATTCTAGATTGTGTAATGGGGCTCCTGGGGTTTTATGTAAGCTGAATATTGAGAAAGCCTATGATCATGTCTGCTGGAATTTACTGTTCTACCTGTTGGAGAGGATGGGCTTTGGTGAGAGACGGAGGAAATGGATTGTTTCCTGTGTTTCCACTGTCAGGTTTTCGGTGTTGGTGAATGGGTCCCATGCGGGGTTTTTCGGCAGTTCTTGCGGTCTGAGGCAGGGGGACCCTCTCTCCCCGTTCCTTTTTATTATTGTTATGGAGGCTCTTAGTAGGTTGATGAGAAGGGCGGTGGATTTGGGTTTTATCAGGGGCTTCAAGATCGGCCCCGACTCCGTTCACCGAATGGAGATTTCTGACTTGCTCTTAGCGGATGACACTAATGTTTTTTGCGAGGCAGAGGTGTCCCAGTTGAGGTATCTGAGATGTGTCTTAGATTGCTTTTAAGCTGTCTCTGGTTTGAAAGTCAACGTGGGCAAGAGTATGCTTGTCCCTATGGGGGAGGTTCAGGAGGTGGACACTCTGGCTGCTGTTTTAGGGTGTGGGACACAACGTTTCCCTATCTCGTATTTGGGTTTACCGCTGGGGGACTCGGCCAGGAGGGTGGGAAGTTGGGACCCGGTGATTGAGAGGGTCGAGAGAAGATTAGCTGGTTGGAAAAAGCAATATCTTTCCAAGGGTGGTAAAGTTACGTTAGTGAAAAGCATCTTGTCAAGCCTCCCAACGTATTTTCTTTCGCTCTTTCGGGTTCCAGCCTTGGTTGTTGGACATCTTGAGATGATACAACAAAACTTCCTTTGGGGGGATCGTGGAGAGGAGTTTAAGTATCATCTTGTCAGATGGGAGCAGGTTTGCAAGCCATTTCAGTTGGGCGGGCTTGGGATTAGGAGATTGGCCCCCTTTAACAGTGCTCTCCTCGATAAGTGGCTTCGGAGATTCGGCAGTGAAAGGCATAGATTATGGAGAAAAATTATTTCTTGTCGCTTTGGGGAGGAGAGGGGGGTGGTCAGCTAGGCCAGTCAGGTCTGCTAGTGGAGTAGGGGTGTGGAGGGCCATTAGAAAAGGATGGAACGAGTTTTCCAAACATGTTAGATTCAAAGTTTGGGATGGAAGGTTTGTCCGGTTTTGGGAGGATCCCTGGTGTGCAGATAGGCCTTTGGCTCTTTTGTTTCCAAGTCTGTTCAGGATTGCTGTTGACAAATATGCTATGGTTGCTAACTGCTATCGCCTTGATAGCGAGAGGTTATCTTGGGATGTGCGATTCCAGCAATCTTTTCAAGATTGGGAGTTGGATGATGTCACGGGCATGTTGGCTTTCCTGTACAAACAGGAGGTGGAGGGCACTGGTGTTGACTCTCTGATTTGGATGCCCTCCTCTCAAGGGATGTTCCAGGTCCGGTTTTTTTTTTTTGTGCCTCTCTGGTTTTCATGGCGTCTCCTTCCCGTGGAAGACGGTGTGGTTGTCCAAGGCGCCTCTTAGGGTGGCCTTTTTTGTGTGGACTGCAGCTTGGAATAAGATTTTAACTTTGGATAACTTGAGGAAGCAAAGACATATTATTATTAATCAGTGCTGTCTTTGTAGGTTGAATGGGGAGTCAGTGGATCACCTGTTGCTGCATTGTCTTGTGGCTCATGATTGTTGGAGTCTCATTTTTGATTTGTTTGGTATTCATTGGGTTATGCCTCGGACATCTCGAGAATTGTTGGATATTTGGAGGGGCCAATGGGTGGGGGCTCAGGCGAGTGTCTTCTGGAGGGTAACCCCTTTCTGTGTTTGGTGCAGCATTTGGAAAGAGCGGAATAGAAGATCTTTTTCTGGGAAGGAGTCCTCCATTGGGGTGTTGAAATTTTCTATTATTTGTACTCTCTTTTGTTGGGGTTGGGGGAGAGATTTTTCCTCGATTGAGGATATTGCGGACTTTTTGGGTGCCTTAAGATCATAGGCTCAGTTTTTTGTATAGCTTGGGACGCGTTCCCCTTTTGAATGCCTTCTAATACATTTCACTTATCAAAAAAAAAAAAAAAAAAATACTAGGGAAACGTACCAAGGTGAAAAAATGTTGGATTCTAAAAAGAATCGAGCAATCACATTACCTCCTACAAATTATGGAATTTGAACTCACGTCCTTTCACGTGAAAATTTTTGGATACCTCGGGAATAGTAACCTGAGATAAAAAAATAAAATAAAAAAAATCGACCAAGTATTCACCTCGAGAAATGTAACCGAGGTGAAACTATTCACCTCAAGAAATGTACCAAGGTGAAAAAATGTTGAATTCCAAAGAGAATTAAGCGATCACATTACCTCGAACAAATTGTGAAATTTGAGCTCACACCCTTCATGCCTTATGGCAAGTCAGGAATAGTACCAGAGGTTTATATATATATTTGGATTCCAAAGAAATCTGTCGTGTCTCAACAAAAATTTGTGCAAGGTGGGACTTGAACTCACGCCCTTTCATAACATTTGGCAATGTCGGGAATAGTAACAAAAAAAATAAATAAAAATAATAAAAAATAAAAGTAAAAAATCTACCTTGGGAATAGTACCCCGAGGTACTGTTCACGTCGGAATAGTATCCCAAGGTTTAAAAAAAAAAAAAAAAAAAAAAAAAAATTGATATTTTCTAGTCCGTTTAGAACAAGGAAATAAGGGGCATCTGATGAGGATAAAATAATTTGAAGTTGACCAACCAAGATAATCGCGGAGTCCGTTTTTCAAATCCTAAAATGCAGGAGGTAAATATGAAGACAACTCTGTCATTCAGTTGGTGAATGAAGACCGTGATCCATTTCATTCAAATATTCATGATCGACATTTGTGTAACCAACTTGATCCCGATGACGACAATAAATACATCGAGTGACAATTAATGAGGTATGAGAAAAAACTCATGAACATTTAATAGAGAATGACTTTTCTGTTATACGATTTCAAGCACTGACTTGATCGTCAGAGGGTCCTCGGCCGACACCCCACCGGTGCCATCCGATGTGACATAATCTCCATTATTTTGCAGATAAACGTCGTCGTTTCAGGTCGCGAGGATTTTTGCATCAACATCAAATAGAGATGAGGTTAGCTCCAATGACCAACAGTCCTTACTCAAATGAGTAGTAGCATAAATATGATTAGGAACTGATCATTTAGGACACAACCACTAGAGATACTAAGGAAAGTAAAGAACTCTTAAGATTTGAGCTCCCTAAGGGTATTAAGAAAACTTGTCACCTCTTTCTCAATCTCTTCAAAAGAGAGTCCCTTGTGCTAGCTTGGATCTCCACTCAAACTCTGATCTCAGTATTCTTAACAAACGTGAAACGATCTCCTCAACTTAACAAGAACCTACATCTACACTCTACAAAGTCAAGGCTTTTATAAATGCCTCTTTTCGGTAACTCTTTGTAGTGTCTAGCATCTGGACGGAGAGGAACTTGAGGATGTACGAGGGGAAGAACAATAACCATTCTGACGTTGGTAAGAATGCTGTTTGGAAGGTTTGAGCAGCCCGCTCTAAGTTTAGAGGACTTGTGTTCAGTTCTACCACCTACCTTCCTTATGAATCCTAACAAGTGCTCTTTGCCCATGTCATAAAAACCTTATCTGCATTCCATCACATATAAGCAAACTATTCCTATTCCTCATATTTTATCTCAGTATTATCACGATAATCTTAATTAGGCCATAACCACTTACTTAGAGAGTTGAATTTATATGATATACAAGTTCCTAAAAGAAAATTTGTTGAACCTTTTTTTCTTCGATAAAGTAAAATTTCATTAAAAGTGCTCTAGAGGGGAGCGAACCCGCATAAATACAACTATACCGTCAAAAAACCATATACCCTATCATGTAAGTACAATTTCAGACAAAATCCCAAAAGCTGGAGTGGAAGCTATGGTTTCTTTCTTTATTTTTCTTTTTTCTGTTCCTACAAAAAAAAAGTTTCAGGAAAACAGATATCCTACCACTAACCAAATGATTCAAAGTTCTCACTGCAGGTTGAACTACCCAAATCAACATGACAACTACTTTTGAGTGGATGTTCACGGCTTTTGTACCAATTCATAACTTATACACCAGGGAACAATACAGACCACAATAAATACCCATCAGACACCAAGCATTTAGCCAAAGTGGTATCTCCTCCTCCCACATTAGAGGTCGAGGGTTCAGGTCCCTGTGGGGACAACAGTGGGTGTCTGTGTCCTAAACAATGGACGGAACAAAGGACATCAGATTGTAGCTCACCTTTTTCAGTAGGATTTGTAGATAACCCTTCCTTTGAAAGTATTTCCTCCAGCTCCTTTATTAGGGAAGCCTCGCGTTTGTTTTCAGGGGCCTGCTTAACTTTCTTGTAAACTGAAGGAGGAACGCTGCAAAAAGAATAAACTAGGTTTAGGCATCAACATTAACAAAGATAAAAGCTCCAGAATAGCAAGCCAAAGAAGAAAACCTCATCCCACATGATTTGATGATTGATTTCAGATGTTCCACTTGTTTCCCATATGCGGGAGCTGATACTTCTTTTTTCTGCATTTCATGGAGATGTCATTCAACGAAAAAAAAATTTACTTAATAATAGATTATTGAGATAACATAACAGTATACCTTCACAGATTTTTTCACAGAGGATTGAGATTGACCATCTTCAGATTCATTTCTGCCATCTTCTGCATCACTATTTTCCTCTGATGTCTCTTCTGCAAGCTTGTTCGGTTTCTTGCTAGAGACCTTTGTCTCCTTAGGAGATCTTTTACGTTTCTTGAGTCCTTCAGATTTCTGCATTTTCCCCTTTGGGGGAACTTTCTTTTTAGATTTTCCTTCATCTTCTATGTCCTCACTTTCACCATCTAAAGAATCAGAGCTTCCTTCGGTGCTGATATGTTTTGATAATTTGTGTTGAAAATTTTTCTTAGAACTATTCTTCTTAACATCCTTTGCAGATATAGAAGCTTTAGCAGATAATACCTAACAGATAACAGAATAAAGGACTACAAAAGGTTATTGATGTGCTACTTCTAGAAGTTGAACACCACCACCGGAATAAGTTCTCTAACCTTATTGAGTTGCTCGCTAATGAACTTCTTAAAGGGATCAAGAGTGTATTGACCGAGCTCCAGATCTTCCTCCAGTAGTCGACGAACACCAGCTACAGTAATCTTTCTATGAAGAAGAAGAAGAAGAGGGAAAAGAACAATGAATACTACTATTTTCAATTATCTGAACTGCAGGATATACGAACAGTACTGATAAAATTTATGTGCAATTACATCACAGGAACTGGAAATTTAACATGCAAAGATGTCAACGAGCATGGCTCGAGACCCCTATTTTAAACCCCCTCTGCAATGAAAAATCAATTCTCAAACCTGCCCGACCCGGCACACTTCAGAATCGGGCAGGTTTGGGTAGCCTGCTATTCTTGCTTTTTTTTTTTTGGAAGGGGAAAAAAACTTTGATTAAATTTATAAATAAATTTTTCGAAAGGTCAGATTATAAAAAAAATACTTAATAATCATAATCACGTGAACAGCCTTGAAATAAGACGAATATGGAAGTATGCTAGGACTTTTGGAAAACAGCACCAGCAACAATGAGAACAGCCAAACATAGCAGTTATAATAAAAATTAATAGCAAAATATTGATAGAACAACTCGTATAATGACATAACATACTCAGAATTAGCCCTGAAATAAGCAGCTCTTTTACTAATAGCCTTCTTTATTATGCTCTCACTTGGAATGACTTTCTTTCCAATGCCATGAAGTTCATCAGCTTCAGATTTGGTTGATTTTTGTCCGGTGAGAAGGCCCATTACTGGAGAGTCTTCCATTTTCTCCTCATCTTCAGAGCTAGGTTCCCTTAATTTTTTTTTTGTCTGAAGTTTTACAGGAGATTCTGCCACTTCTCCTTTAGTTAAAGAGACATTTTGTTCCACTGTCTCCATCATATTGATGGAGTCATAGTCATCATCAGCACCATCCATACACTAGCATTTTGAACAGAACATAAACATTAAAGGATAATCAGTATAAACATATAAAGAAATAGTCATCACTCGGAATTTCAATTAAAATGAGGAAGTCAAAATAAAACTATTTACTTACAGTCAAAACTATTCAAGGATAACTATTCAGCTTCATCAAGTTCATATGCATCAAAATATTGAACATAAGGAATTAAGAATATGCACAATGTGCAAACCACAGGAAATCGCGAGCACGACTAGTTGGCAGTGGATTATTGTTAACTAAAACTCTCAACATCATGCACCACCATGGCAAACGTACATCTGAGTAAATCCTCAAAGGCTACACCATTTTCATACTAGGACTTGTAGAATAAAACATATTTAGTTGTAGTATATTTTGTACAAACATAAAGAAAGAATTAATGCTAAAAGATGAGATCCAGCAAATTTAATTTGTGGATAGTACAGTGGTTAATAAATACATTCCCTTGGAAAGCAGTTTTACATACAAAAGCTCCACCTAGGGCTTTCTTTGGGTGGACGGTAGCTTTAGGGAACATCTTGATGATGGATCCTGAGACGGAGACTACAAATCATTGTCGATTGGTGCTGCATGTGCAAAAGGGATGAGGAATCGGTTAATCATCTCCTATTGCACTGTCCAGTGATTAGGGATGGCTCGACCATGCTCCTGTCCATCTTGGTCATTCACTGGGTTTGCCGGGATCAATGACGAGCATTAGGAGAAGTTACACAGTTGGGTCTCAAGCCCAAGATGGGTGAAGCCGTGAAGGATTGCACCCCTTTGTCTATGGTGGGCCTTATGACGAGAAAGGAATAGGAGATGCTTCGACAGGGTGGAGGCTCCTAACTGGGTGTTTAAGTTATATATTCCTAGTTCTTTATTTTTTGGGGTTTCATGGAAAGAATTGTAATTCTTGGGGGGACTTAGTTGATTTTGTGGATAGGGTATATTAGTTTTTGGCCTTTGTGCAGTTGTATTTGGCATGTGCTACCCTTTTGAGCGCTCTTTTATTGATACTTATAAATAATAAAAATATATAAATAAATAATCATCTGCAAAGCTTTGCATGGCATATCATTCAGAGTCAAGGTGTAGGCAATATCATTAAAAATAGTTAAGAACCACCTTGAATAAAATGACAAAGAAATGTTCCTCCCAATCCAATCTTCAATGACAAGGTCACCCTACAAGATAGAGGTGACTTGACAGTAGTTGACACAGGAGAATGCTCATTTTTTTTTCCTTTTCTTTTTTGGTAGGTAAGCCACTCAACACACACCAACTATTGCTCCTAAGGGGACTTTTCATTTGGAAAGAGGAGGAGATACCACTTGAATAAAATGACAAAAAAATGTTCCCCTCACTCCACACTTCAATGACAAGGTCGCCCTACGAGACAGAGGTGACTTGACAATTGGCACTGGATGATGCTTGTGCTTTTTTTTTTTTTTTTTTTTCTTAGGTAAGCTACTCAACACATACCCACTACTGTTCCTAAGAGGATTTTTCATTTGGAAAGAGGAGGAGATACCACTTTATTGGAGAATAATTATATGAGTGATTTAAGCCATTAAATCACTCCTTGACAGAATGTTAAGTTGCCATACTTGGGCAACAAGTTGTTGCCGTATTTGTATTTGACTTTCTGTGTAATTTCTTTATTATAGCTACGAGGCTTCCCTAATTCACTTATAAATAGAGGTGGTTATTGTAAATAAAATTAAGAGAGAATATAATAAAGATGATGTAGCCCTTTGGGCTTTGTGCGTGTATCCTTGTGTGCTTCAATTTCTATTTCTCTCTTCAATTTTGACATGTTAAGTTGCTATACTTGGGCAACAAGTTGTTGCCGTATTTGTATTTGACTTTCTATGTAATTCCATAGGTACGAGGCTTCCCTAATTCACCTATAAATAGAGGTGGTTATTGTAAATAAAATTAAGAGAGAATATAATAAAGATATGTAGCCCTTTGGGTTTTGTGTGCCGTGGATGTAAGCCCTGGTGGCTGAACCACGTATATCCTTGTGTTCTTCATTTTCTTTTTCTCTCTTCAATTTTGACACACTTGAATCAAAGGTTTCGTGGCATGTGCTCGAGCATTAGGCCTGTTATAATCATAGCAAAGCTTTGCAATGATTAACTAGAGTGAGTGGCTATTATGGATGGGACTTGGGCTGGCCTACCCGAGCAATTTGAGTGCAACCTGAAAACTTGGTGTGCTTGAACAATGTATTTGATGTCTCAACATTGGGTTTGGCTGATATTTAAGAGCCTGAATTCATCTTTTATGGGACATGGGCAAGGGTTCCTCTAAATTAAAAACCCAAAGTACAAGATAAATTCATCACTTTTAGATTTTCATAGCTATATATGCAAGTAACATGAGGTTAAGTTGCATAACTTACTCTTTGGTGGCATTCTATTACCGACATTTAATCATGCAATGGTTGTCATAGGTTTTATAAACATTGACACATTGTAAAGTATTGTGATGCGTAGTTTAATTGATTTTATTACAATTTATTGTCAACATGGTATAAACAACTTTATTACAAGTTAGACAGAGATATAGTTTAAATGTTCCATGCATAGGCTTTAGTTTTTTCTCCAGTTTTGTGCGTGTTTTGTTTTTTTTTTACAAAGTTCTATTTATTTGCATGTTATATCCACCTAAGTAACTAATTCAACGTACCTAATATTTAAAAAATTTGGAAAACCCAAGCAACCCAAAAAACTGAAGGAGCTCATGATGGAGATCCTGATGAGCCGTGTGGTCTACATACTTATTATAGGCATAGGCGTAGAAGATGATTTTAGGATTTGTTTCATGTTTTATATTTTATTTTTCTTATTTCTTTAGGGCTTTATTTTTTATAGTAGAGTTTGACTAGGGTTCTATTTTGATGCTTATATATATGTGGCTTGTGTCATTGAGTAGATAATTTTTATTGCTATTGTTTACAAAGATTATAGATTTCCTTCTCCCTATTTCTCCTTCTCTCCTCTTCCCCTCTCATTCTGCATTAAATTAGTATCAGAGCAGCCCTACCCATCCTGCATCAGCTCAGATGTGATTCGTAAGTTAAGATTTCTTGGGTTCCTTGGGTCTTAGCCTGGGGCAGAATGAGGGATCAATACCTGGATCCTGGTGCAAGCTGACCCCTTGGCTAGCCCAAATCCCCACCCTAGTGGCTATGAATAGGTCTTTACCAAATGGTACTATCAGCAGCATTGTAGCAAGGTGAATGCAGATTAAAGCAATAAGAAGAAAGCCAAAAGCCCAATCATCTGCTTCAGCTTCATGTATGACCATAAACCAAACAAAAGAATTACATCCCCATTTCACGTTCAAATTATGATCGTCAAGATTTGAAATCATTTAAAACCTAGCCCTCAACCTGACAGTTATCCTAATATTAGGTGATGCTGAAGTCCTGGATGGCCATTTGGCCGCAGGAGACTGAACCTAGGATGACACAAGCTGGACAGAAAGCCTACCTACCACAGAAATGGTTGCGTAGATTGAACTCATACATCCAAGGAGTAACTGTATAAAATTAACCTGAAGCAGGGCAAATGTTAGACAAAGACATATCGTGCATATATCTCATAAAAGAAGAAGTATAGCCAAGGGGAACCTAACTCTTGATATTTAATCTGGTAAGAACTGTCTCAAATATCTCCCAAATGCATATGAACAAAATTGTACAACCCGACTTCTTGATATTTTAAAAACTTATGCACCCTTAGGTTTATTCTCTCATAGTAAAAGAGATGGGACATGATATCAAAAATGCTCATAAGCTAACTACAGCTGTGAATTAAAGCTCATCTGCTCTATGCAAATACTTTGCTCAATTATATTCCCCAAAAACCAGCCCAAGTCTAAATGCAATCGCATTTATGCTAACAAGACTTAACGGATATACAGCAGGCTCAGCTCAGCAGTCAGCTAAACATCATAAATAATTTTCTAGGACTTCACATTTGGAATCGCAGTCCCAAGGCTTATGATTTTTCTGGAATTAGCCATCTTAAATATCAGTAAAAGTGAGCCAAGCCTAGTCCCAAGTTTTAACCCCTCCAAACTAAGAGCATCCTCACTAAGTCGCAAGAGTTTCTCCACATTCACAAGTGCGCCAAGCTAGAAAAGCTTCAGCTCATACATAGATCACCAAATTAACCTTAACCTTCCATCTGTCAATCTGCCCAAGCATATTGTAGAAGAGGCAGACCAAAAGGTAGCAGTGGACATCTAAAAATAATTTTTGGATTCCTTTGCAAAATGAGAAACTACAAACTCTACGAAGAACATATATGACAAGACTAAAGACTTCAATCTATTAATACCGAGGAACAAGGAAGACACAAAACCATGGTGGTATTGAAATATACCGACATAAAAAAATAATTATTATCAACAAAGATTATATAAAAATAAAATTCAGTTCGTTTCCGCTGGAGTATACGTGTCACATCTTATAAATGAAACTAAGGACAAAAATCTTATCAAGAAGTGCAAAAGGAGTGGGAGGAAAATTCCTGCAAGTTGAAAAATATACCAACTTTGACACTTCATTGAGAAAGAACAAAGAGTTTATTTATGCAAGCACAAAAAGAAACTTGACTTTGTGCCTCAAATCCACATATAAATGAAGTTAATCTCCTAGAAACTAGAGAGGCCACAAAAATAGTTGTAACAATGGGAAGCAAAAGCAGGAAAAGGCAAGAGAAATGGAGAAATAAATGTAGTTCAAAAAACACCCCAGAATTTCCAAGCATCTGATTGCCAGCAAAACATAGATGCCATTACTCGAACTGCCAAAGCTGAGGCTTTCCAGGTTAACAGCCAACAACAAGGGCCATAGGCAAAACAAAACAAAACCAAAAAAAAAAAAAAAAAGTCATTTTTAGTGACATAATATCTGTGAGCGAGTGATGTGTGACTAAGCCATATTCGTGCCAGCAAGGTTGTCAAATAATTTTTCCTTGCTCTTGATGTTAAACTTTTATCTTGCAGATTGTAATGAAACTTCACTAAATAACTCTCCTTTGAGGAAAATTTATACTAACTTTAATTTGTTGACAAGATTGAAATGCGAAAATTAAAATGACAGGGAGATATTTTTCTTATTTTGAGTTGTTCAAAGTTGACATTTGATCATCATTATATTGGTTAGAACTTGAAGTGCAAATCAATATGATGTTAGATCATTCTTCATTTAGTCTTTAGATCCTTATGTCTGTTTCTCATATAATACTGCCCTTAATTTAAAATTAATGCTCTTGGAACATTGTTTCTTTCCTGGTATTTCACTGATATTATGCACCCCAGTTCTATTCCATTGAAGTTCAAAATTTGAATAGTCACTCATTGCTGACCTGTTGTGGTAGAATGTTCCTAAATCCCATAAAGGGGTAAAAAAATAGAAACAAAAAGAAAGAACATGTAAACATCAAAGCAATGACCTTGTACATAATCATTACTGAAGATATCAATGGGAGTTGCTAGTGAAGAAATTAATAAATTTGTGGTTTTTCTATTTTTTAGCAATTTTGACTAAGTTCACTTTTACTAATTATTATTGCCAGATCTATGATGTCCATGACGTTTTCCTTCTGTTCCAGTTGACTGTTTGACCCAGTCTCCTTTCTGTTCAATGAACAATCAGCGTCCTAAATCTTGCATGAAGAAAATTAGTAAATATTTGACCAGTAAATAGAGCTCCTCACAAATTAAGGAATTTCAGAAGGCAAACACGTGACACAATAACAAATAAAGTCAGGTGCAGAAACCAAATCATGTCCGTGATGATCAGTCAAAGAGACAGAACAACGCCAATAGATGAGCAGTGTAGGGATTATATTTACATCCACCTGCACTGTTTCCTGTGTCAGAAAAATTCTCATTCTTACTCCAACCACTTTTTCTTATAAATTTTTATTTTTGCTTACCCACTGTCCTCATAGCACTTTAAATTTGTTCCAACTTCTGAGAAGAAATACAGACAGAAAAAATAGAAGAGAAATGTGAAAAGGCTTGAAGGAGAATAATAATATGTAAAGATTTGATTCACTTGAATGAGAGTAAAACACTTATTCACAGCTTTGGTATTTATATACTAAAAAGGGCAGATGTTAATATTACCATAAAGGAAACTAAATAAAATCATGGCATATTCTATACGTAAATAAAGTCAAATTCCATGATTATAGCCTATCATATCTCAGCTAATATGGTAAGTTACATCCATGATTCTAGCCTATTATATCTCGGCTAACACTCCCCCTCAAGTAGGTGCATAGATATCTGCGACGCCCAACTTGGACAATGCCTCCTCAAACACGGTCATTATAAATAAATAGCCAACGACTATGTTCATATGCATTAAATTGACTAGACAAAACATAACCATGGTGTTTTCTCCAAACCAACATGGATACGTTTTGCTTGACTCAGTTGGTCTCCTCATACCATAAACCATTAACAATGTCTCCTCAGACCATAAGCAACCAACCATGTCTCCTCATACCATAAAGAACCATTACTGTCACTGACCATTTTCCTTTATACACATGTTTAAAATATGTAGATGGAAGAATCAACAATGTCTCCTCAGACCATTCCCCTTCATAAACGTGTTCAAAATATGTAGATGAAAGAATCAACAATGCCTCCTCACACTATTCCCCTTCATACATATGTTTAAAAATATATAGATGGAAGAATCACCAATGTCTCCTTAGACCACAAACCATTAACAATATCTCCTTGGACCATACCCGAACGGGTGGTCCGACCGCAACGACACCACCATGGCTGTGATACCAAGAAGAAATACAAGATAGAAGAGAAATGTGAAAAGGCTTGAATGGGAATAATAATATGTAAAGGCTCGAATGAGAAAAAACACTCATTCATAGCTCTGGTATTTATTTACTAAAAAGAGCACATGTTAATATTATAAGAAAGGAAACTGAATAAAATATGCATATTGCACATTCTATGCCAGCACATACGCATAAATAAAGTCAAATTCCATGATTTTATCCTATCATATCTCGGCTAATACAGTATGTTACATCCATGATTCTAGCCTATTATATCTCAGCTAACAATATCACTCTTTACCAAATGTAATAACTGATGCTTCTTGACATGACCAAAGCATCAGCAAACTTTCTTATTTTTTTCTTAAAATGGTGCTTCTCTTGAATGCATTCATTTCGACATAAACAATACCTAATAAATAATGACTGAATCATCAGCCAACTATCTATATTTTTATCACTAAATGATGTTTCTCGAGAATGCATTAATTTCTACATAGAAACATACACAATAAATGGTGCTTTACATAAATTTAGAAAATTTATTAATTCACAACACCAAATCATTTGTAAACTTCTCAATGACAACCAATCCGTTTTATGATTTTATATATCACAAATATAATTAGCTAAATATGCATAAATATGATATAACATATAATTAAGTGTTAGCTTTTACCATTTGGAAATTAATATATCATCTCTATTTAGCCATTTAACTCCATCTCACTTCTACATCCAAATCCCATGTTAAATCATTGGCAATCATGTCTTTTCACACCAATCCTTATTCCTTTTTCGCCATCCTTTTACTACTTTGGCGCTATTAAATTTCACAACACCATCAAATGCAATCGTCTTTGTTTCACATGGTTGAACCACCTTAGGTGACTATATTATTTACTACCAATGCATTTGATATTTATCATGCTTTGTTTTTTCATTAGCACTCAAGTATTTCATCATCCTTAGCTTGGTGATGATCTTAAAAAAATAAAATTTCAGTTTTTTATTAAAAAACAAAAACAAAATTACTCAAAATTATGCAAATAAACCCCCTGATATTGATTTAGCATTAATAAAATAACAAAATTTTGTCATCTCAAAAGCACACGATATATGTTTTTGCTGTTCTGGCCATAATATCCTTTTGATGACCATTATGCCCTGGACCATTTGTGATGATCCAACATTGTATATAACCGAATCCATTACCCATTTTGACCCAAAAATAGAAAACCAGATTCACCCAAATTAATGAAGTTAAAAATATATCTATTTCACCGTGATCTTCGTCTTCATTTAAACCTATTTTAGTCCACCATAACCATCAATGAATCCTCTTATCTCCACCTACTAGCTATAAAAAAAATTCTTGTTATGCCATATATACACAAGCATATATTTCAGATTGCAGTAGTACAGAATGCAAACTTTCCCCAAGTTGAGGCTTCATAAAATTGATGGTTGCTTATCAGCAGATTTGGCCAATCCATTTAACAAATCAACATGCTAGAACTCAATTCAATTCTAACAAAAATCTTATAGTTCCTCTAATTTTACCACTTCTAACAGGATATCAAAAGCACATGTTCATTTTTCCTTTTCTTTTTCCAAAAGTTTGTCCCTCTTTTAATGACATCATCTTCTTCATACATTCTTCATTTCTTAGTTCTCTCAACTTCTTATCTGCAAACCCATTTTGTCTCCTTATTCAAATTGCTTCAGCCTTGATTGAGGACTCTTGATTTGATTCCAGTTCCAATTCATTTCATGCTAATTACTCACCACCATTGTTGCCGTCTACATTTCCATCACCACATAAAACAACCACCAAGCCATTTTCCCAACTACCTTTTTTTTTTTGTGATAAGTCATTTTCCCAACTACTTGGGCCGGCATTTCCAGCACTACATCCACCCGAAAATTGTGCAAGGAATTTTTAAAGGAATAATGTCACTCGACACTTGTGAGATTTAAAATAGTTTCAATTTCATTGATGACGTGTACAAATAAGGAACTTGGGGTATGCTTTTCTGCAAAATGGATAAAACCACTACCACTTCAAAATCCAAAATTCGTTTTTCTTCACCAATGGCTGCCTCAACAAAGCGACATGTTCATCCAGATTCTTATCACATATGATTTGAGGATATGGTAATAAAAAGTGAGAAAACCACAATAGCAGATGCTCTGAAAAAGGGAACAAAGACACTGTTTTTGTTTTCTCAGATTTTCAAGACCAAAATACATTTGCGACTACATAATGATATATGTATATAACATACAAGTCAAGGAAGAATCTCTCATTTGTAGCAAAACCTATATTCATAAGACACCGCCTTATTTTTGACTCATGGTGTATGTACTTATATTCAGATACAGCAGTGAAATGGTTAAGTTTCAAAAACGAAGATTATTACCATTCTATATTAGTTCAACCACCGCCTATGAAACTTCATGATTATAACTTACAACCGCCAAATTTCAATACCAGACTCTCTCTTTCATTGCTAAAGACCCACAATACACAGAGGCTGTTTTACATTTATATTAGTGTTTCACAATGAAAGGGAAGAATGGATAGATTCCTAAATTACGTCTTTTTGATGTACACAATTGGAATTTTATAATCTTTTATTTTTTATGTGTTCCATATTTAAACAAAGCAAATATTAGTAACTTCATATATCTTACAACGGCGCTAGGTGTCCTTAACTGCATGTATTTTTTATAGTTTTGAGGGGTTTTTCGCCACACCAATGGGTTTTATGCAAAACCATAACAGTCCAGGTTGCAATTTACCCATAAAAATGCAACCAAGTTAACTTTGCAAAATATAAGTCTCATCTATCATATTTAAAATTTCTTTTGCAAATGGAACATCATTGGCACACAACAAAGCAATAATTTAAAACAAAGCATGAATAAGTTTTGATTTCTAGGAAACAACCATAGTTGTCAAAGGCGCCGAAGGTGCAAGGCGCCTCCAGGCGCCATCTCATCGCCTGTATTGACTTAAGGCGCATGGTTGAAAGAAGGCGTACGCCTTTTGTACACAAGCGCGAGGCTACAGGCGCGCTAAAGGCCCGCCTGCTTGAAAATGTATTTTTAAATGGTGTTGTTTCCATGGTTTTGTTTGTTTATTGTTTATGTATTGTTTATGTTATTATCATAATATTTTATTAGTTACTAGTTAAAAGAAAAGCTACAAGTTGCAACATAAAAAAATAAAAAAAAATAAAAAAAAAAAAAGAGAAGCAAAAAGGAAAGGAAAGAAGACAGACTGACAGAGGCAGCAAGACGAGTGACGACTTGGACTCCGACTCTCGGTCTCAGATCTGCATCATCTGCCGGATCTAAGGTTAGTTCTTCTTCTCTTCTTCTCTTCTTCTTCTTCTCTTCTTCTCTTCTTCTTCTCTCCTCTTAGATTCCTTCTCTTCTCGGATCTGCCGGATCGGTGACCGCCTGACCGGTCTCAGATTTTTTTTTCTTTTCTTCTTCTTCTTCTTCTTCGTCTTCTTCTTTTCTTTTCTTCTCTTCTCTTCTTTTCTTCTCTCGGCCTAGTCTTTGGCAGATTTATTATTATTTTTATTTTTCTTCTTTTTTTATTTTTTTATTTTATTTTTTTATTTTCTTATTTTATTTTTTTTCTTTTCTTCTCTGGAGTCTGGACTCTGGACTCACTGTGACGACTGTTGATCACTATTTCTCCATTCTAAGTTTCTGTCTGTCTAACATGTTAATATGTTGTTCACTTCATATTGTATATTTGTCGGATGGACCACCATCATATTGTCTATGATCAAGTTTTCACCAAGTAATTACTTGTCTTACAACACAAGTGTTGTTATTACATGTATAAAAAATAAAAATAAAATAAAAAGAAATCCAATTTTGTAGTTTTCTTTTCTTTATTATTTGCCATCCATAATTTTCTAAGTACTGATGATATTCTTTTGGTTTTGAAACATACTAAATGGGTCATGCTTGGATGGTTCTTTCTTTCCATTTTGTTTCAATCAATGTTGATGGATTTTGGTGAGAATTAAGTTTATGAAACATGGAGAATTCTTAACAAACTTCGAACAAAAAATTATCATTGAATTTTTTGTATTTGAGAGTTTTGTATGTTTAATTTAGACCCATAATTGATCCTTTGATTCGGAAATCAGCCACCAATAATCTTTTGACTTGAAGATTAACCCAAAAAAATGAGATTGATTTGATTTGAAAATATATCACATCCTTGGGTGGGTTTTGTTTTTTTTTTTTTTCAACGTGCGCCTTGCTTCAGTCGGGCGCGCGCCTCGCCTTGCGCCTTGCGCCTCAGGCTCCCGGAGTCATTTGCGCTTTTGTGCGCCTTGAGCCTTTAACAACTTTCTACAAAATGCTTGTTTGGAGAAACTTTGAAATGTCTGATTTGGCTCAACGGGCTTCAACTAAAATTCTGTTGCCTCTTTGGCATGCCCAAGTGGTTATGCATTACTAAGTGTATCTCCTTCCAAGCGCTACTCTTTGGTAGGCCCAAGTCTCTAAACAAATCCAAACGCCCCATAATGCTGTGTCCAAGATAAAATAGAAAGCCAACTTATTGTTGACTTTAAGATATAATCAAATCAAGAGTAAGTGATAAAGAAGAAGAAGAAGAAGAAGAAGAGAAGAAAGCGGATGAGAAAAAAAGAGAGATGGGGAGAGAGAGAAAGAATACATTCATCCTTCCACCACATTCTATTTATAATAACAAGTTTCAAAAATTACACATAAGCCCCAACATTATATAATTAATAACAAATAAGCCCCTGACAACACTCCCCCCCTCAAGCTGGTGCAAAGATATCCATCATGCCCAGCTTGACTAACATATTTTGCAAGCAAGTCTTGCTCACACCTTTAGTCAAAATATCAGCAACCTGGTCATGTGTGTTAACGTATGGAGTACAAATCAGCCCAAGACGAAGCTTTTTTTTTATGAAGTTCAATCGACTTCAATGTTCTTTGTCCTATCACGTTGACTAGTTTGTGGGCAATGCTAATAGCAGCCTTGTTGTCACAATACAACTTCATTGGCTCACGAACAGAATAACCCAACTCACCCAACATCGTACGTAGCCATAACAACTCACAAACTCCATGTGCCATGGACCTGAACTCAGCCTCTGCACTAGATCTAGCTACTACAAACTATTTCTTGCTTCGCAATGAAACAAGATTACCTCCAACAAATGTGCAATATCCTGAAGTAGATCGTCGATCTGTCACAGACCCTGCCCAATCAGCATCAGTATAGGCTTCAACACGCAAGTGGCCATGACTGCCAAACAATATCCCCTTACCAGGTGAACCCTTGAGGTAGCAAAGAACACGATGAGCTGCCTCAAGGTGAGGTGTACGTGGAGCATGCATAAACTGACTAATCACACTAACAGCGTAGGCAATATCCGGGCGCATGAGAGATAAGTAAATCAATCTCCTAACCAATCGCTAAAATCTTCCCACATTATCTAATGGGTCTCCATCTACATCATTAAGCCTATGGTTCTACTCAATGGGAATATCAATAGGTCTAGCTCCAAGCCTGCCTGTTTCAACCAACAAATCTAACATATACTTTCGTTGAGAAATGAATACCCCTTTCTTCGATCTGCACGCCTCGATGCCAAGAAAGTATCTCAATGATCCGAGGTCTTTAACCTCGAACTCTGTCCCCAAGAATGACTTCATTCAACGAATCTATTCTAGATCATTTCCAGTGATAACAGTATCATCAACATATACAATAAGGGCAGTGGTGCAGCCCTAGTGCTTCTGGATGAAGAGAGTATGATCTGCCTGCCTCTGTGTGTACCCTACTCTTTTCACAACAATGTTGAACCTCTTAAACCAAGCACGTGGCAACTGCTTTAACCCATACAAGGCTTTACTTAGCTTGCAAACTAAATTTTGAACATTAGAAAGCTTAAACCCTGGTGGCATAGTCATATACACCTCTTCCTCCAAGTCACCATGAAGGAAAGCATTCTTTACATCCAGTTGACGTAAGGGCCAATTCAAATTAGCTGCCAAAGAAAGAAGAACGCGTATAGAGTTCATTTTGGTAAATGGAGCAAATGTTTCCAAATAATCAATTCCATAGGTCTGAGTGAAGCCCTTTACAACTAACCGAGCTTTATATCTCTCAATTGTTCCGTCTGCATGATACTTTATTATATAGACCCATTTGCAGCCTACTGGTTTCTTACCCCTAGGTAATGGAACAATATCCCAAGTACCATTCTTCTCAAGGACCTTCATTTCTTCAAGCATAGCTTTCTTCCATGGAGTTTGATTGAGAGCATCTGAAACACAAGAAGGAACAGATACAGAGGAGATACACGAAGTGAAAGCACGATATGCTGGAGATAAGGCATCATAGGATACAAACTGAGATTTGAGACGTTTTGTACAACTACGAACACCCTTACGATAGGCAATAGGGACATCAAGATCAACAAGAATGCTATTGGGAAAAGAATCAAGAGTATCAGTGCCAATTAAGGAATTACCTGGATTGAGGGAGACTTCTTGGTCTTGGGGTGAGTCAATAACTTGTTTTGCCCTCCTAGTGTAGACAATTGGCTGTTTTCCCTGCTACAAATCATTAGTGTTAGGAGGACTAGACAAAGGCACCTTAGTAAGAAGCTCCCCCTGAATGGGAAAAGGCAAAGGAAGGGGCCATTCCCTCATAATGGACAACGGATTCTCTACCTGTATAATAGTCTCCCCCTATAGAGAATCCCGAGCAGTGGAAAAAAAAAGGAACAGACTCAAAGAATGTAACATCCATGGAGACAAATAGACGATGAGTGATAAGGTTATAACACCAATACCCTTTCTAAGTGGCGGAGTATCCAAGAAAGACATATCGGATTGCCTTAGGGTCCATTTTGTCCTTGCGATGATGAATGTGAACATAACAAACACAACCAAACGCTTTCAAAGGGACAATAAAAAAGGCAGTGTCATGGTGTAAGACAGAGAAGGGGGATTGATAGCCAAGAACCTTAGAAGGCATGTGATTGATAAGGTATGTAGTTGTTAAGGTTGCATCAACCCAATAACTTCTAGGCACTCCCATCCCAATTAGAAGAGAACGGATCACCTCCGTAATATGACGGTATTTTCTTTCAGCTACACTGTTCTGTTGTGGTGTATCGACACAAGAGGTTTGATGGACAATCCCGTTATAAGCAAAAAAGGAGGCAAGACCACTATCACATAAACTCTCCTCCATTATCAGATCGAAGGATTTTGAGGAGACAACCAAACTGAGTACATACCATCCTATAAAAGGTTTTAAAAATGGAATGAACTTCATCTTAGGTTTTCATAAGATAAAGCCAAGTATATCGACTAAAGTCATCAACAAACACAACAAAGTAACGAAAACCAAGTAACAAAGTAATAGATTCAAGACCCCACACAACAGAATGAACAAGCTACAAAAGAGTTGTACTTTTATTAATACTAGTAAGATAAGAAACATGACATTGTTTGGCAAGAACGCATGTTTCACAATTTAACTCAAAAGATTCAACAGTAGCAAACTAGGGAAGCATATGCTTCAAAACATAAAGAGGTAAAAGACCTAGTCTATTATGTCATCGCATTAACAGATCTTTATTGACATTACTATTCCTAACATTAGATTGATCTGCAACATAATAAGAAGTTGGCCTCGTGTTCAGCAAATACAAGCCATTGTCCTCATGTCCACTTCCAATCGTCTTCCCCGTGTCTAAATCCTGAAACACACAGTGAGATAGAAAAAAAGTTACACTACAATTCAAGCCTTTTGTAATGTGACCGACAGAAAGGAGGTTATTGGTAAACTTTGGGACATGAAGAACAGAGGATAAGGTAAGATTATTAGAGGCAGAAACAGTGCTCTTCCCCGCAATGGAGGTGAAGGTGTCATCAGCCACTCTAACCTTATCCTTACCAAAACATAAATTGTACAAAGAAAAATCAGATGCCATACCAGTTATGTGATCAGTGGCTCCTGAATTAATGATCCAGGGTGGCCCACTAGAAAATGTGGAAACCTGATGTACCGAATGAGAGGTACCTGTCTAAGCGAAGCTAGAGGTGGAAATGGAGGAATGTTGTACTAGCAGATGTCGGAGAGCGTCAAGTTCAACCCCGGACAAAGAACTCGGTGGCCCTGAGGAGGTATGACCAGTAGAAGCAGTCTCACGCTCTGTTGTATGTGCCATAGATAACCCACTAAATGGATCAGGCCTTAGCCTAGCATTCACATGAGCAGGAGCTGAAGTAAGGCGATCGTGTAGATTCCAGCATGTTTCCCTAGTGTGGCGCGTACGCCCACAGTGATCACACCTCAACTTGCTCTTGTCATCCTGCTTCCCTCCTTTTGGAGGATTGGGCTTATTCCATTGTTGTGTGGCAAGAGCAGAACTCTCAGACAATGGTGTACTTCTGGCTCAGGCTTAGTGTATACAAGTGAAGACATAGCCTTCATTCTACTCTCCTCAACTTAGATATACGAAAACACATCTCTAACAGAAGTAGGGGCTAGATACTTGCCTAACACTTGTATCCTGGCATGCTCGTATCTCGAATGCAGACGATCCCAAGAACTCATAGATTTGATTCCTTTCTACCATAGCATGAAATGCTTTAACATCAGCTGCACACACAGGTATGTAGTCTTGGTAGTGATCTAACTCTTCCCATTTACCATGTAGAGTGTGGTAATATGTAGCAAGAGTTTGGTCTTCCTTCTTGAATCTTGAAATCTGTTGTTGGAGTTCATACAATTTTGCAATATTACCAACCGAGGAATACGTCTCTTCCACAGCCGTCCATAGCTCTTTAGTTGTTTTCACAAACAGAAACCCTTTGCTGATTTGTGGCTGCATTGACTGCAACAATCACGTCATAACTAGTGCATTATTTGCACTCCACTCTTTGAATTCAGGATCGCTCTTAGAGGGATACGTGACAGTCCCTTCGATATGGTCGATCATCCTATGACCAGTGATATGCTTACGAGCAGATTGAGCCCCCTCCATATAGTTCGTCTCATCCAACCTAACAGTCGTAATACAAAAGCTTGGATGGTGATCACTACTACCTCCCAATACTGGTGTCAGACTAGGAGAAGATCCAGCTTCTTTTGAAGTCATCTTTGAGCCAGACATTTTATCAAACAGTTTCTGGGCATACAATCCTCAGAAACAAAAGCAGCAACAAAATATGTAGAGAACCACCTCTCTAACACACAAACTTCAACTAGAAAGATTACCGTCTTCTGAGATGCATAAAAAAGCGACCACACAAACCCTAGAAAGCAACAAAGTAGACCATACCAGAATCGCAAACGTCGAAGAAAAAGCCACTATTGCAGATCCTCACTCACACACACACACAAAAAAAAAAAAAAAAAAAAAAAAAAAAAAGCCCACCAATTGAGACTGCAATAGATAAAAAAAACAGGGCCAAAAGAATTTTTTTTCGGACATCGAACCCCAAGCAGGGGCGCGCTGCCCCTACGACCCCCAGCCAACTCACCGCGGAGTTAGATCCGTGGTACATGTGTATGTAATTAACACTACTTCCTTGCAAACAAATCCCATCATGGAATCTCTTCAAAACCCTTTACACCCACTAGGGTTTCAACTACACACCTAGAGCTTTACAAACCATGCTCTGATACTATGTTGACTTTAAGATATAATCAAATCAAGAGTAAGTGATAAAAAAGAAAAAGAGAAGAAAGCGGATGAGAGAAAAAGAGAAAGAGATGGGGAAAGATAGAAAGAATTAAAGAAAACTTTCATCCTTTCACCACATTCTATTTATAATAACAAGTTTCAGAAATAACACATAAGGCCCAACATTATATAATTAATAACAAATAAGCCCCTGACAACACTTATTTCAGAACTCCAACACCATTAAGTAATTAACCTTGTTTAGCTAACCCTAGGAAGGCAAATTGACTTAACCTGAACCCCTCTTCTTCACCTCGCTCTTGCACTATGAATTTATTTAAATGGGCACCCAAAACTAAAAATGAAATATAAATGCAAGAAGTTTATTTAATGGAAGTTACAAGTGGTTAATTTAAAACCCCTTCAAAAGTCAGTGGATTTAAGTGAAATTTTGAATCATGATTGTAACCCAATAATTTATTATCAATAACTGTTAATATCCAATTTTTTTTATCTTATTTACAATCCCTAATCATCAAATAGGAGCGTGTTGCATATGAGTTAATAGAGGTGGAGCTCTGGCAGTACTCTTCCTCCGAACTTCTTCCTCTTCCGTTACTTCTTTCTTCACCACTCTTGCTCGTTACTTCTTTCTTCACCACTCTTGCTTTGAACACCCCCCCAACCCCCCCCCCCCCCCCCCCCCCTTCTTTTCTTCTCTCTCTCTCTCTCTCTCTCTCTCTGTTCTTGATCTTGACTGCCTTCAATCTTTATATTATATTACAAAAAGTGAATTTTTGTTGTGAGAGAAATAACTTTGAAGAATTACTTAATTTAATGTTTGAGAGAGAGATTCGAAAGCGCATTTTAGAATCAATGTCTGCATCAGTGGAAGAGGGAGTAGGATCATAGAAGCAACGGATTACTCTTTGGGTTAATCATGAACTAGGAAATTCCAAGCATACCTATAAGCGTCCAATATTATGAAATAGACTTTTTGGGTTTCTTTTGTTGGATGTGATTCTAGAATTTTTTACGATCTCGAAGATCTTCTGCAATGGTGATAATTTTGTTTAGTGGCAATAGCAATAAAATAAAAAATAAAAAAAGATCAAGAATGTTGTTTTCTGAATTTCTATTGAAAGAAATAGAAATCAATCATATCTTCGTATATCTGTATAATATATATATAAACATATGTGTGTATCTATAGTTCAGACTCAAAGAACACAGATTCAATCCATGTATGCATGAGGTTTAGAAAACTGTATGAAAGATAAAACTCATGTAGCTCAAAACTCAACACATTAATTCATGGCAAAAGTATATTTGTAGAGGCTTTAGTGGATTTTTTGGATAATATGAGGCTATAGGGTTGTATTTTTTGTATGGTTGTTTTTATGATGCGCTCCCCTTTTTAGTGCCTCTTAATGATATTTTACTCACCAAAAAGTATATTATAGCTACTTATTAGATATTTAAGGGTAATATTGTCAAAATTAAAGTGGCTTCTTCATTCAAAAAACTTCTAAAAAATGGATTCATGAAACATTATTTCTCATTTGGATTCCTTCTAATGAAATTCTTCTTGGAAAATGCCTTCTCACCGAAGGACCTTTTACTGTTTAGAAGCTCCCGCAAACACTACTGTAATCTTGCTTCCAAGACGTTATTTGGTAGATTTTCCAAGAAAACATGTTTCATTGGATGGAAACCACTCCAAAAGCATGTCTACTAGTATATAATCAATCCCACTTTCTTCTACCACTTCCTCTCAAAATAATACAATTCCAGGATTTCCCAAGATTAAGCATAAGCAACACCAATAGTTACAAGAATATAACAAACCATTATAACACCATATAATAGAACCTCATAAATTTAGATCTTCATGAGAGGAGCCACATTAGGCCAATGCGAACACCAGTCTTAATCATTGCAGACTAGAGGTTCGTTGAACACATAAAGGGAAAGCTTAATCTCTCAAAGTTAGAACACAGTTGCCTTACATTTTCCTTTTTGTCAAGATAAATTACTATCTTCCCACATACAATCAATTAAATTAGAAAGGACTTCAGGAAAATGAGTGGGTGCACTGCTTAATGGAATGTCAGAGTGGGAATAAAACTGACAACATCAAAACCTATCTTTTACCCAAACGAGGGGTGAGATGATAGTTTGCTTAGAGAAGTATTGTCCTATCATTTATTTATAGTTGCTATTTGTATAATGTAAAAGGTTAATACACTTAAGTAATATTGGTTCATAGTATGATAAACCTTTTTTTTTTAAGATTGATTCATAGTATGATAAACCCTTTTTTTTTTTGTTTTTTTTAACAGCATAGTATGATAAACTTGGGTCTGATACATATCAGAGAGGACAAATTATGCAATGATTTTTAGATATCTACAAATTATGCAATAAAATTTCTAATCTAATCAGAAAGCATAATTCGCGGAGCAAGTAAAGGAAGGGAAAGATGGCGTTCATATAGCAATTTATATCAAGTAAAACATATTTATCTGCACTCAACGCTAACCAAAAGGCTTTTTATACCAAAAAAGTACCTCCGACAAACATTGTTTAATAAATCTCTTGTGCACATCCAACGCATATGTCTCCAACTCCAAGTCATTCTCTAATAATCTCCGAACACCCTCAAAAGTCAAAGAACTGCATCCAGAAACAAAATTAAATAATTAAACAGCATTCCAATTGACTGCGGACACGCTCAGAGCCTTCACTCCCTTAACTAATAAATTAGATGAGGCATAAAAAGTAAAGTTAACAGGTTCAAACTTTATGCAACAAAAGGGAATAAAAAAGGAAGATATAGCCAATGGGTAACATTAATTTTCTCAACAATGTCAGTAACAGTTCTAAACACAAAAAACTACAAAAGAACAATTCTTATCCCCTCCTCTTCATCTGTGAGGAGGGTTTAATGAGATTGACTGCAAAAACAGTTCGTATATAAAAATTTATAGATGGGAAGATGGAGGAATTTGGAGATGCCATTTTTTTAGCAAGTACAAGCATATTACTGAAAAATGCAAAATTGCACAGCATAGATACACGTAAAGTATACATCAGGTATACAAAAATTATTGCCTCGTTGTACCCAAAAGCGCTAAAGCAAATTCAGTGAAGAGAAGGAGAGAAGAAAACTAAGAACTCAAAGGAATGGATTTTAGCTTCAAAACCCAGGTATACATGTGTGTGTGTGTGTGAGAGAGAGAGCGAGAGAGAGAGGAATTAGTTCGTGTCCGCGTCAAGGGGATGGGTGACCTGAAACCTCTTCTCGCAGTAAGAATTGTATAGGCTCTGTTGTGTGGCTATACCCTAGTCTCACTCGCTCTTACCTCCCTGTCGGTTTTCCTTTCTTTCTTTTATGAGAATACCTGCCCTGCCACCTCTGCTCTTGTTTGGTCCCCAAACAGAGCAAAATCTATTCATCAGCCTTTCATGTAAAGCACCTAATAGTGATGAAGAGACCCCTCACTAGCCATTGGGAGTTTGCTCTACGCTGATCGGGTGGGGGAGTGGTGGCGTGGGACACTCCGGGTTGTTCAGAAGGTGTTTGATGAAATGTCCTAATGGTAAAATTGTTTTTGTTTTGGCCAATTTTTCCTTGTTTGATTTTTGGGTTTAGGCAACTCAAAGGTTAATGAATAATGATTATTTGGTATGAAAAGAAATGTGTATATTTTTAAAGGATACTCATTTTTTTGGAAAATTCCAGCTCAAGTGCAATAATATTCCTCATTCATCAACAAAGCTAGGTTGTGGGTAAGTCATATTCATATTGATATATAATATTAATAGAAACAACAACACGGAAACACTCAAGATGCTGCATCAGATCACTTTCAAAGGAGAAGTGATATTTGAAAGAAAAAAGAGTATGACTAAATTTCTTTTTGCCATCCCACCCTTCTAAAAGTAAGTGCACTTACATCTGTAACTAAACTAAGATAAGCACAGGTAATAATACATCTGAGTCAATATAACATCTAAAAACTACTTAGTCTCCAATTCTCTTCCATTATCCACCTTCTTTCAACAATTTAGGCGAACTCCTACCATTAAGGAAGTCCTTACCATTTGTTTGTGCCTCAATTCCTATTGTAAGATCTGGAACACTGAATATGCATGGTATCCCATCAATTATATGTATTTGCCGTAACACCAATCTACAATAAGGGATTTTCTTTTTAATATGCAATATTGTTGACCTCAACCAACATGATAAACAAACTTGTGAGCAAGTACCACATTATAAATACACACAACAAACATCATACAATCAACAAATAAAATGGCATATCAAGAAGATCGTATCAGAATATTTTTGTTTTATCTCATTATACTTTTAATAGAACCATTTTCTGAAGCACCCATTGCACACTCGTGGCATTTATAGTCCATGCTCCAATATACTGCTAATTTGGATTCCGACACCAAAGGGGCATCACGTATTAAGCTTAAATACCCCTTAAATATGCAGCCCGTGTCCACAAAGACAACCCTAATAACCTTGCTTCATAGAACAGAACCCTCCCATCGAAACTTAAGTCACTATATAGTGTGAGCTTCATAAAACACAATCCTTCCATAAATTTACACATTTATTAATTCATACCTTAATCTGTGCTGTGTCAGTTTAAGTTCTGCCCTAAGCGTACAAAACTCAAAAATTTTGAAATTCTTGAACGAAGCACATACAATTATATGCACACACTGAACTTAAAGAGAGAAGTAAAATGATAGGGCAGACACGACTAGTTCAAAAGAAACACTAGGAACTCATGAACATATATATAGAGAGAGATAGAATTGAAGGAAAACACTAGTTTTAGAGAGAGAAAGAGGGGGGCTTAAAGGGGCGCCTACTCGGCTTGTTCCTTGAAATGGTTAATGCGAGAGTGCATAGCGCGCTTTATCCGAGATTCCATCTTCTCCTCCTCCTCCTCTGGTTCAACGATGGAACCGCCTCGCGCCTCCTCCTCCTCCGCCATGTATATATATCGTACTGTAACTGTGTCTCTCTACTCTCCTCGCAGGTGAATCTCTGTGCGAGCGGTTTTGATGCGTCTCTGTTTAGGGGTATGTGGACTCCTGAGTTCGACTAATAAAGATTCGACTACGCAATTTTTATTTTTATTTTTCTTTTTCCCTACCATCTTTTGCATTTACAGTTATGCCCCTGTTTCCTTGTAAAAATAGAAATAAGGTTGTGCTTGTTTCAAAAGTAAAATGTCCAAATATTGTTTTTCTCATTTAAATTTTTTTTTATCTGAGGAACAATCCAAAATTAGGAAAAAAAGTTAATTGAATGTGGCAACTATGGATATGATATTGAAAATAGACTATTTTAATTTTATATCACATTTCAATTCGAATTTTACTAAGGTGTTGTTTAATAATTCAATTAACTGCTCAATTTTGAACAGATTAAGTAGTAATTCAATTAAGTGTGTTTGATAATGCAATTTTTGAATATCAAACTCTACTTAAAATGATGTAAAAAAAAATTAAGTGATAGAAAAATCACTTATTATTGAATGCGAAATGTTGAAAATTTTAAAAGATATCAAAATATATTTATTTTTTATTATTTATTGAAATTTTCAGTTTTATCAAATAGTACCAAAACTATAATTTTTTTTTTTTTTTTTTTTGGGCACCAAAAGTTCAAAACTATAATGTCGCACCAAGATTTTTCAATAAGTTGAACAGTACCATAAAGGGACTCTACCTATAATGGAAACTATGGAGCCAAGAGCTGTAATCACTAAAAAATCCAAATCACTTAAAAGACTTTTATGATTTTAGGAAACCTAATCCCAAAACTTATGAATTTTAAGGATTGTTGTGATATTTGGTGACTTTTAAGAATACGCTAAAAGTCATATTTTGTCATCTTAGAATTTTTAAGCGAAAATTTTGAAATAGTAAAATTCAGGCTTTTGAATTTTTAAGTGATAATTTTGAAATAATTGCACATAGTAATGTGACTGAAAATGTAAAATTCAGGCTTTTAAAGATGTGATAATAGTGCAAGAATGAACATGACATAACAACTAATGTGTATACACAATGGTTAAATGAAAACATAATTTTGAAAACATGATAATTCTGGCATTATTTAGACTTTTAGCAATGGTTAAACGAAACCATGATTTTGAATATCTGACAATTCTAGCATTATTTCGACGTAATAATAAGATGAATGTGTCAAAATAATGAGAGAATTATAAATAAATAAATAAAATTAAAGTTATTTGAAATCATAGTTTTGTTGGAATATGTTTTAAAATATTTTTATAATGTTTTTGAAAATATGATTTGCTTGTATTATTAGAGCATCTACAGCAAAGGAATGCGTTAAAAAATCATTGTGTAAAATATACACAATGTTTATATTTGTTTTATCTCTAACAATATGTTAAGATACATTGTCACTTCATTAATATGTAATATTATCGAATATTTTACACAATCTTTTTACACAGCCGCATCAGCATATTTTCTCTCTCTTCCCTCTTTCTCATACAATTTAAAGAATCAACCTTATATTAAGTAGGTCTTGGGCATGACACGTGGTCTTTGTTATTGGCTAATATATTTTTTTTGTGTAAATCTAGTTTATGACACATCACATTTACGCAAAATATATATATATACACACACAACACTCAACCATTATAGCATAGTGTAACAGGTGGACGCTTTTCATTTACCCAAAAATTTAAAGTATTAGATAGTGCTGCATACTCATTCATTTATACCCATTTCACTTTTTATTCAGATCCAATGTGGGACATGTGCTATTTGTAACACAGAGTCTCCACAATGGAAACCTAAGAATGATCCGTTGCTCCATTATACCTTAATAAATTACATTAACGTTATGTTTTGAAACGCTGGAAACACGTTTTTTAAAGTCAAAATTAAAAAAAAAATTCAGTTTAAACTTTGAACTAAATTTTTTCCAATTCTAAATTGGTGTCGGATGCTTCCATCAAAAGAGCAATTACTTATAATAAATCAAAAAGCAATAAAGTACAGAGAGCAGTAACATACAAGAGAAAAGGTTAGGCTACAGTGTGAATAAACAAATTGAGTTTTCTTAAGAACCATAAAAGCATGAGTATTATCATGTTTAACAGCTTATTGTGGTTGTTCCAAACAAGTTTTAAGGCTTTCTTATGTTTAACAGCTTCATTTGGGCGCGGGTGCTTGCCTTTTGGGTGGTGTGTTTTGAAAGCGATGCCAGGCTTGACTATCCTAATGTTCCACTTTCAATTCCTGTCTTTCACTTTGTGTTGTTTGGTGAATATTCTAAGGATCACTTCCTTGCCTTTGCAAGGATGTCAGATGCACACTTTTTTTTGTTTTTGTAGTGTTGTGTTTTTTTGCCAGGAAAAAAAGAAAAGAAAATACAGTATTGTGATGACATAAACCCTAGTTTTACTGTCATAATGTTGAAATATTGCTTACATTGACTCTGTTTGTTCCGACGTACCTTTTTCCGGTAAAATATATATTTTTTATTTTTATTTTTCGGTATTTGACAAAGATCCAGATCAAAGTTGAGATCAAGTCCATCGGATAGGGCATCTAAAATACTTTGTAAAAAATTAATAAATAAGTTATTTTTCTTAAGTTTTATATTTTTTTTTCTTTATAAATATTTTACGACAACCAAACATCATAAAAACACAAAACTTTCAAACAAACGGAGCCTAAATTAGCCCATTGAAGGTTTCACATAAACTTTGTTTACTTTTGAAGCAAGTGACAATGGAGAGAAGAGGAACTAAAAGGAAAGAACTTCTGCAGAGAAAAGCCAGTTCCATAGACGCACTACAAGGGAAATAAATAACACACTTTACAAGAATTACACAAATATACATACACCTTGCAAAAAATGCAAAATTGTCATGCTACAAAAAATTTCATTCACACGCCTGTGTTCATCATAACTTCATATAGAAACAGAGTACCATCAACAAGACATATAGGGTCTTAAACAGTGCCACAAAATCATGAAATCATATTTTGGATAGAACCAAGTGCTTTAATAGCTATAAAGTTTAAAATGGTCAGAAGCATGGCGCTATTTGTAACCAATCATAGAAGCTTAAAAAAAAAAAAAAAGAGTGGAAATTTTAACGGCCTTTTGATGACAATCTTGCTATTTTCTGAAACAGGAAAAATAATGATATACCACATTACTAGCCACGAAAAAGTACTCGAGTTTCCAAGAGGAAAAGGACCATTGAAAAGACAATTCGAAATTCAAAAGGCAAAGCGAAAATATGACATGAAGCCATGAATTTTTAGATGGAAGCTCAAAATAATGCAGTCACTTGAAAAGTTCTGAATAATGATGACAAAAATATATTACAGGAACCACGACTTATATATTTCACAGCACAAGGCAATGCAACTGAGTGAAACCAAATGATCGACAAACTAAAAGTTCAAAAAAAAAAAAAAAAAAAAAAAAAAAAAAAAAAAAAAACAACTGTTTGGACACCAAGAAATCAGTATACTGACAACAAAAATAAAGTTAAATACAGCCATCTGTGACCTGATGGAAAGGAAGAAACAATGAGAAACAAAAACTCACCATCCAGGCACGCAGCTGAGGAGAAAAATTACAGTGAGAATGACACCATAAATATGCAAAATAAACCTAAAACAATTGGCAAATTAGCTAATGGAGTCACCAAAGAGCAGCCAGCAGTCGCAGTCGCACTTCCACTGGGGCCACCTACCGGTGGAAATCCAAGAACCGAGCCCGATCCAGGAACCCCTGAGGATGCTGGAATAGTTGTTGCAGTACCACCTGACTGGGAAGGTGAAGGTGCTGGAGCAAATACTGGTTCCTTGCTTACTGCAGTAGGTGGGGCCACAAGTGCAGGAAATTGCTGAGGCCCTGCATCATTTGTAATAATTCATTAGCAAAAAAAAATCACAGATCATAAAGAAATAAAAAAGATATTTAATTAATAGATGTGTGCGTGTGCGGAAAAAGATAATTCATGTGCCAACGAATGGGTTAAAGGGAAGGATGATGATGATTATATGTGTTTAGTGTGTGTACTGAAGCTTTCAATGGTCACACCAAACAGCACTCAGACCCCATAAGGAAGTCATCAACTAACAAGCGAAAACAATGGTACTGCAAACGTAGAATGTTCAAACGGAGTAAGTAAAATGCTCTAATACCCATGATAATTGAAACAGTCCCTTCATCAACTCATAATTTACACAGTTCTTGTTTTTTTTTTTGGGTAAGTCATACTCTATATGACACTTAATAACACAACTCAGTAATGCAATAAATAGACGTAATCATCACAACAAAAGAAGAATAAAAATTTTGTGCCATGTTTTAGAATCTTGAATGCCTATATTTTAAAGAATTAGACTTGTTCAGCTTCAATGGAAAATCCAAAAACCGAACCGAAAATAGGAATGACTTCATTTTTCATTGAGTTTCCATGTACCCCTAACAAACAAATTTTGTTTAACAGTTTACCTGGGCATCGAGGTTGGAGGGTCGTGGACAACCTGCAGGGTGTAAAGATAAGAATTGAAGGATTCAGCCATCAGAATTCCATATAACACGAATCTAACATTCTGGGATGATATATTGAAAGGGGGATTATGGAGGGAAAGAAGAAGCTCACGTGGTCATGATAGTGCCATTGACAGAGCCACCATAAATACAGGAAGTGACGTTGCAACCACCACTACTCTGTTGAACCGTTACATTTCCGAGCATGAGATTACTGTTTTTGCATTGCATGCTCGAGCAAGAAACCGCCAGTGAAGCCGGCATACAGTACAAACTGTATATAACCAACAATCAAGTAGATTAGAATCACAAATATATATACAGAGATAGAACAAGTTATAGTTTTCAGATCATCAAGATGAACTACAAATGTAACTTCAATGCAACCAAAGTTATTCAAATTACTTGCGACTGCCTGGGCCGCAACTGCATTGCACACAGTGACCAGCTGTGATAGCATAACTTCCATTGGGCACAGTCAAGGCAAAATCCGAGGCATATCTTGGAAAGTTAGACCAACAAGCTGTAATACAAGGACGGACAGAAAAAATTCAACCACCATGGATTACCTAACAACCTTATCAATAATGACATCAATAATCAAGAGATTGCCACACCCCAATTAATCTGTAATAACATAAAACAAAGTAATTCAACAAGAAGCAGCATATTACCAGCTTACAACTACTGAAATAATGTATGCTTGGACTAATACATACACGTGAAATGGAAGTAAATTATATCAAAAAAATTAGTAAAACCAATTGCAAAATTTTATAATAATATCAAACAGTAATATGGAACAATCACATTTTGAAAAGGAGAAAATGATGAAGGAAAGTATAAGAAGCTTATACATAGCCAATGCAAGATGTAACCAACTACTAATAAAGTATCCCATCCACTTCTAGCAAGATATCTTCCATTTCACACCTAAAACACACAAATGCAGCTCATAACCTTACAAGCTTTTTCCACCGTTAACTATGTTGAGTGTATCAAGAATTGAGTACCTTACTAATTCAAAATAGAAAATGGTTCTCCTCAAGTTACAATTCTAATAGGCAGATTCCAAGTTGCTAAATGCAGCGAAAATGATAAATAGTTTCGTGTCACCATTAGAAATTTAGATACCCGCCAATGCAAGATGTGACCAACACCAATAAAGTATCCCATCCATTTATAGCAAGATATCTTCCATTTCACACCTAAAACACACAAATGCAGATCATAATCTTACAAGCTTTTTCCACTGTAAACAATAGTTGAACGGATCAAGAATTGAGTACCATACTATTTCAAAATTGAGAATGGTTTACAATTCTAATAGTTTCAAGTTGCTAAATGCAGTGAAAATGCTACAAAGTTTCGTATTACCATTAGAAATTTAGATACCCTTATTCTACATGGTGTCACTTACCTAAAAATATAGTAAAAACAAATGGCTAATGGAATTTTAATAAGGAGCTCATATTAAACACCAAATTCACTAAAAAGGGCTTAACTATATAGAATCCTATAATTCAGTAGTACCATGAAAGGGACATTACAGTTACGTGATAGAAATAGTCACAAAAAAATCAATTATGACACTGCACACAGTTATAATCTGAAAAACACATGTAAATGAGATTAAGTCGCAAACAAATAATAACAATAATTATAATAAATAAATAAATTCTGATACTGCACACAATTATAAACTGAAAAACACATGTAAATGAGATATTAATATTACCAGACAATGGAATAGCTAGTATATCACCAGCCTTTATAGCAGAGCTCCCCAAGGCATTAACAGTCATAAGATCAGTAATAGTTGTTGTATACCTCCCAGCAATCCCAGCCAATGTATCTACAGATTGCACAACATAGGATAGATATACAGCAGGCAAATTATTATCAGTTGAATTAAAGCAAGTACAAGGCAGAGGAACAACAAGGGTCTGTCCAACATCAAGAACCGTAGGGTCCGAAATCGAATTAGCCTCTTTGATTTGATCAGCCGAGACAAGACCCCCATAGATTGAATCCGCAATGTTGGCGAGGGTATCAGAAGGGCGAGTCTTGTAATGGGTGGCGACCGACTTGCGAATGCCGTCCACGCAGGAGCAGAAAATGGGGATTTTGAGGAAGAGTTGGGAGGGGAGGATGTGGTTTTCGACGTCCGGGTAGGTGATGTCGATGGCGTTGGCGGTGAGGAGGGCAATGGGGTCGATTTGGAAGAGGGCCGCCACTTCGGAGACTTTGAGGTCAGTGTAGAGAGTGTAACCCACCAGAGCGTTGCAGAAATCGGAGTTGGAGCATGGCTCGATTGTCGATTTGGGGGTTATAAGACCCACATTTGCTAAAATTATGCAGAAGAACAACAAGAAGAAGGTATTATACGAATAGAGTGAAATGGGTCTTTGATTCGGCATTTCTTGAGAGTTGTAGAGAGTTTTAGAGAGAGAGAGAAGAGAACCTCAGTTGATGTGTGCTTGGTGGGTGAAAAAAGAGGGGTTTTTGCGAAGGATTAACAGATGGGTCTCTGAGGGAGAAAGAGAGGTTTTTGAGATAGAAAGTGGAGAGGGCTCAGTGATGTTTGTTTGATGGAGAAAAAGTTGGGTCTTTGCTATGATTTTCAGATGGGTCTCAGTGACTGTTAGAGAGAGATGTCTAATGATTGAGCTTTTGATATTGAAAAAAGAGGGGTTTTTGCTTTGGGATATAACTGGGTCTTTAGGGTTTTAGTGTTAGCTTTTGCAGTTCTGATTGTTTTCCATGGAGACTTGAAGAAGGTATAGAGAGAAAGAAGGAAAAGGTTCAATGGGTGAATTTTTTTGACAGTATCCAAAAAAAAGAAAAAGAAAGAAAAAAGAAAAGAGATTTTTTTCGCTCTGCGTTGTTTTTGGAACACAGCTGCTAGGGTTTACTCAATTTCATCCAGATGCTACTACACCGCTGTTTTCCAGAAAAGCGATGAGAAAGAATGAAGGAGTTTAGAGAGAGAAAGAGAGGGGTGCTGGTTGAGCGAACAGAGGAAAAAAAGTTTTTCTTTTTCTATTTGAAAGAATGGAGCCAAAGAAATGGAGGGGACAAATGTATTGCATACGTTGCGGATTCAGACATTATTCCAGATTCTCGATCTTTGAGTACAGGAGTACTTGACTAATTTGCCCTCAGGAAATTACTCGAACCTCATACTAGTTTGTAAACCTCGATTTGAATCGGATTAGAATCTAAATTAATAATTAGATGTAGATTGAAATCTTCAATTCCATAATTTTTTAGCGATTCAAATATGATAATTTATTAACTTAACAAATTAGATATAAATTATGGTTAATTTAGTCCTATAATAATTCGATTCGAGATAATATAATACAGTAAATAATGTGCTGTAAATATAAATGCTATAATATATATAATATTTATATATTATTAAAATATTATTTATCATTTTTTTTTTCTTCTTGTCTCATCTATTTATTTTGTCTCTTTTTGTTGTTTTTTTTTTCTTTAATAAAAAATCAAATACCTAATTTTCTACTCTCTCTTTCGTTTATTTTTTATTTTTTTTCTTCGACTTCACTCTTTTTTTTCTCAATCTAATCATTGTTTGTCTTTTGATATTGAATTTTTTAAATAATATATAAATATATATCATTTTCGAATTGTTGAATGGACTTTATATTCTACCCTTTCAAAATTGAGTTATTAAATCGAATATCCGATTAATAACAAGTTGAATATTGATTTAAGTCTAAATAATCAGTCGGGTTATGGAATAGGGTAAGATCAGACATAACTCTTATTGGATCCCACTCTGATCTGTTTACACCTCTACTTGCTTTATTTAGTTTTTTTTTTTTAAAAAAAAAAAAAATTCTCAAAGAACAAAATTATTTTCTAAAAATTATAAAAAATAGTTATTTAAAAAAACATTTTTTTAGTTGAGCTTTCAAACACTATCAACAAAATAGACGTTTTTTCAACAAATATTTTATTGTCAATTCTAAAAATAAAAATTAATCTAAAAAAGTTGAACCAATTGAGCTCTTTAGCTTCTTTAAGGATTTTTTTCTTTTTTGATAATAAGTCAAATTTGGGAGTTGTAACAAACTTTATGAACTGGTTTATTAAGTGAATCATTCTCGAATTATCCTAGAATATTTTTCCTCTATTGTTACTACATATATGATTACTTATTTATACTTTTTTAAAAAAATTCATATTCATTATTGATTCATATAATAGAACATCAATATAGATAAATGGTTAGAGGGGGAGAGATACGTTCGCAAGTACTGTTTTGTGAGAATTTTTAAGTTGCTCTTCATCTCCCTCCCCTTCTAACAACTAACCATCCGTAACATTCTTGTCATAATTACAAGTGATTATCAAAAGATAAAAGTTGAGAAATGATTTAAAATTCTACCAATGATAAGGGTGTATAGGTAATTTGGTCATTCTTTCAAAATGAAAGACAGGTGAGCGCATCCAAGTATACCCTACCTTCTTTCAAATTAAAAAGCATCCAAGTTGCTTTTCAATGCTTGCGGAAAAGAATATTTGATTTCGTACTGTTGGCACTATTATTAGCTCTCTCCAGTGTCCACGCGAATTTCCAGCGCGTAAGAAGCAAACTCTTGAAACCAACGTAGTAGCTGAGAAAGAGTATAATTATTCACTAATTTTAAGGATTCAAGTATTTTTTTTTTTATTATTATTATTTTTTTTACATATACATACTAGATTTTGTATCTGTGTGCGTGTAACTCTGTTTAATTTGTTGAATTAACGAAATATATAAGGTTCAATTTAGAAATCTTTAATTTAGATTTAACTAGTGCATTATTCAGTGACTTTAACTTCTTTTAATTTTTCGAATGAATATGCCCCTATTTGAGTCCCTACCTCTAATTCATAAAAATATATATATACATATCATAGGGTAAAATGCAAGAACCCCTTCCCGGCGCGATTATTGAAAAACTTGCAACTAACCCCCTAAACTAAAAAAAATGCAAGAAATCTTCTGGACTATGCAAAATTATTGCAGATGACCCCATCCATCCAATGTCCGATGATACATGACCGTTAAAATTGGTTTCTTAAATTTAAATGACCATATTGCCCATATAGGCATGAAAGGACAATAATGCCCTTAACTTCCAACCGTTAGACCCAAAGGCCGTAAAATGGAACACAGACCCAAACACGTTTTTATCAAAATTTCCCCAAATCAAACAGCTCTGCAACTGCTAGGGTTTGTCTTCGTTTTCAATCAGCCGTGCATCTTGGTGATTTTGGTGGTCAAAAACAAGATAACATCATTGTGCTTTCGTGCCAATCAGCTCCTGCCTCAATTTGATGAACTTATGATGTGATTTGCCTATGAATTCTATGGTGGCGGCGCAGAACAAGCTGCCCGTGGAGAGATCCCGGGCAAACTCATGATTCTCACAAAAAAGGACTGCTCTCAGAAGTGAATGGGGATGGCAAGAGACCTATTGATGCATGGACACCCCTTATGACGCAACTCCACCCCACAGATATTGATTAGCTGAAAACTAGGTTGTCGGATAACCACAAAAATGGACTGCCACCACCCCCACAAACCCACTGCTGCCGCCACCACCCCACCACCACACCTAAACCCATAGAAACTCAAATAATTAAGACCAAACCACATATAGTAAAATCCAATTGAACAAAAAAACTCACTCCCGCGACCACCATCACCGCTACCTCCATCACCTACCTGGCCTCTCCACTGACACTACCCCCACAAACCCACTGCTGCCGCCACCACCCCACCACCACACCTAAACCCATAGAAACTCAAATAATTAATAACAAACCACATATAGTAAAACCCAATTGAACAACAAAACTCACTCCCGCGACCACCATCACTGTTACCTCCATCACCTACCTGGCCTCTCCACTAACACCACCCCCACAAACCCACTACTGTCACCACCACCCCACCACCACCCCTAAACCCATAGAAATTCAAATAATTAAGAACAAACCACATATAGTAAAACCCAATTTAACAACAAAACTTACTCTCGCGACCACCATCACCGCTACCTCCATCACCTGCCTGGCCTCTCCACTGACACCACCCCCACAAACCCACTACTGCCGCCACCACCCCACCACCACCCCTAAACCTATAGAAACTCAAATAATTAAGACCAAACCACATATAGTAAAACCCAATTGAACAACAAAACTCACTCCCGCGACCACCATCACCTACCTGGCCTCTCCATCGATTTGGGAATTCAAACAATTCAAGCTAAATCATACATCATTAAACTCAATCGAACCCCACAAACTCGCTGCCATCGCCGCTATTACCACTTTTTCCTCCGCCTTCTCCGCTACTCTGATATGTCGATCTTTCGTCGTTACTAAGGAGAAGACCACGTTCGCGGCACTGATTTCCCATCAAAGATAGAACGTTATCTCTTCGGTGTGCTATCAATCTCCCATTCGCCATTGAGATTTTTGTTGCCACATCAGCAAGTTAATATGATAATACTTTAAACGATGTCGTTTCATAGTAAGGGCAAAAATGTCATTTATCTTTTCCAGTGACCTGATGGGGTAATATGCAACAAAATTAAAGTTCGGGGGGGGGGGGGGGGGGGTTAGTTGCAAAACCCCAATAGTCCAAGGGAGGATTTCTTGCATTTTACCCTATATCATATTTAATCAAATCAGTAAAGTAAATATAAAAACTCTAGTTAGACTCGTGGAGTTTGGGTCAATTTATCCAATATCTTAGTCTAGTTCAACCAAATTTAATTAAGATTAAGATTTTTCAACACTCAAGATTGATTCAAATTTGAAAATTTGTAATCCAACCCCTTAAGAGATGGGTCAGATTGATTCAACTAAGTTGTGAACTTGTGTAGATGAGTTGTTAAACCTTTAGTTATTATTTGTTTTATTATTTATGCATAGTTTAACACATCATAATTATTTAATATTAGTGTTAATTATCATTATCATAAAATACTGATTTGTTATATAGTCGTATAATTTTAGAGAGAAAGTTTTTAGATTATTTTGAAATAAAATAAAATAAAATAATAGATTGGTAAACAAGTCCCATTCCAGAGTTTATGTAATTATAGATGAGTCATTAAATGGACCTGACCCTATGAATATAATTATAAACATTCTACGGTCTGATTGTGAGGCAAGACAAAATTATGATTTTGTTATGAATTATAATATAAAGTAGGCCACGGATTAAATTTATATGAATAAGGGATAACATCATAATGGTATTATTATATTTAATGACGTCATGATGATATCATCTCTCACTTATATAAAATAGTGAATTGTATCCTATTTTTGGATCATTTATCATTATTTTTTTGTTGTCTTACTTGATTAACCTAATCTGTAAAGGTATGGAGAGTCTCGTCCCATATTAGATCCGAATGGAAAATGTAATGGGTATAAATGAGTTGGGTGTTTGCTCTACCTAATAATTTAAGTTTTTTTGTTGGATTATGAAGCACCTGACTCGTTACAGTTAGTATCAGAGTCGGTCCTTCATTTGGTGTCACGCCAAGTGCTAGCCCTGGAGGCGTCCGAGTGGCCAACTCGAGTAGACAAGGTGGCTCGACTGCAACTATGGCATTGCGTGTTCAGGTAAGGGAGAATCATATAAGGGGAGTCTTATCCCACATCGAATTCAGATGAGAAATGTAATAGATATAAATGGTTTGGGTACTCCCATCTAAAAGTTTAAACTTTTGAGTCGGATCACGAAGCTTGAAATTCATTTGGTAATTAAAATTTTGGATTACCGGGCTTTTGGAAAGATTTTTACTATATAAATCCATAAGTCCCTATTCTAACGCCCAAATATTTTTGAATCAAGCCTAACAGCTTAATTATACGGACCTTGCCTCGATCTAAGCCATTTTGTGTGAAAAGTTACTGCTAGCAAGGAAGGTGTTACAAGTGGGACTTATACCACATCGGATCCGGATGGAAAATGTAATAGGCATAAATGGGTTGAGTGTTAGTCTCATCTAATATCTTAAGTTTTTAGGGTCAGATCGCGAAGCACTTGGCTCGTTATAGTTGGTATCAGAGGTAAACCTAGTCCTTAATCTGGTGTCACACCAAGCACCAGGCCAGGAAGAGTATGGATGTGTTTTCCCGAGTAGGCAGGGTAGCTCGAATGCAACAAGGACGTTGCGATTTCGGATAGGGGATAATGTTATAAGTGGGGCTTATACCACATCGAATTCAGGTGTGAAATGTAATGGGTATAAATGGGTTAATTGTTAGTCTCATCTAATAGTTTAAGCTTTTGGGTCAGATCGTGAAGCACCTGACCTATTACAGTTGTCGTAGTGATCCAACTAGATAAAGCCACTCCATTTAGGATATTTATTTGAGAAATAGACCTTGTGATTCATCTAATAAATCTGCCTCTATACAATCTAAATACTTTATTATTATTATTATTATTTAATTGGTGTGGAATTGACCAAGACAAGTGTCACGCGTACACATTTTGTGCAAAACTCACTTCAAATTTCCAAACAAACGAGAAAACAGATTATAGACTGTCACTTTGGACCAACAAACTTATTACACACATTTAAATTAAGAAATTATACAATACTTGGGATAATATCTCTTCAGAAGAAATTATTAGATGTTCCTACTTTATTTGACACGTGGTGGACTCATCTAATAAAAATTAATGTTGAGATTTTTTTGTCATATATTAATACACTTTTACAAGGCCATTTTTTCAATTCGAGATTAGATTTAATTGGTTTACCAAGTGTCAATGGACTAGGACCATCTAATAATTTTTTTAATCCCATATGATATTTTCATGTAATGGACATTCATAGAAACTCAACAAAAAATATAATTGTCCATTATGCCAGATTGTGAATTACGTTTTTTCATAAAGGTAGGACCAACTAGGCCTACTGGACCACTGACAATTAAGATATAGGCATATTGTAATGTCTCGAATTTTTTTTGGATTTTTCAATATTTTATTTTATTATTTATTAAGTCTCGATTTACGGCTCATGTGGGTCCCTGCATTTTTCCCATTTACCTTTTTATTTATTCATTTGAGCATTTGATGTATATATATATATAGTTATATGTGTGGTTAAGTGGGAGGAGATATTTTGTGGTTTATGTGTTAATTTTAAGAAAGTAGGTCACTTTAGTAATTTTAGAAGTCAAATGAGAGACCAATGTGGACTAATCATTTTAGAAAAGAAAAGAGTCAAGTTTTGGCCACACAAGTTTCATCACACTCCCTCTCTCTATCCGGCCACTGCACTTCTCTCTCCTCATTCTTCATCTTTTCATCTTTTCATACACAAACCTTGAGGTTTGATTTAATTGGAGTAAGATTTAGACAAAGTGTAAGAAGGGAAGTTGGTTCTACTCTTCAAGAGCTACATTTTCATACCGGTCTTGCTAGCATTTGTTGGATTTTAAGTTTGGGATCTAAGGGCTTTGGTTGCATCATTTGAAGTAGGGGTGTTTAAATCATCATGTTTTGCCTTTTATTGTTTTCCGTTGTCTTGATTTCATGCTAAATATGCTTTAAATGATAATTTTGGAGTTAAAATGTTATTTATGTGTTAAGTGAAGAAATTTTGTTCATAGTCGATATTGATTGCATATATATTGGGTGTTAAGTTGTTTGAAAAGCATGATTATATGTTTAAAGTGCTATTGTGAAAATATATAGATTGTGTAATGATATGGTGATGGTAATGTGCATGTTTTAATAATTTGGTAGGATTGCAAAGTATGAAAATATTAATTATCATGATACATGATTTCATTCATGGCATGGGCTTGGTTGAGAAATTAAGTTTGAAGTTGTCACATGAGTTGGGTTTGGGGAGTTTTGTGACAGTGGTTTTATAAACGAAACCAGATATCGCGAGTTCGGTGCTAACTCAACCTAGAGGGAGCGTGTGCCAAATTTGAATGCGTAACATTGAATTAACTGGGCCCCAAATGGTCGTTGGATTCGAGTTTAGGGATAGTTAATCAATCTCGCCTCGGTAAATTCGATTGGCAGTTTTTGTGTGAGTTGTATTAGATTGAATAATGTCGGGATGGTATCGATTTTCATGTAATTATTGCATTCATGTGCATGGTTTAGTCTTGTGAAGAATGCCATTTAGAATGAATTATATTGATTATGGTTTATGATATCCCCATGTATGATCCCAACCGCTCTTTTCCTATTCATTGTTTATTGATTCAAGGGAGTCTAAATGAAATGTTTTAGGTATTTTCTACTAAGCCGTTGTTCTCACCTCTTTTTCTAACATTTTCAGGACATAGCAAGAAAGTCATAGATGACGCACCCTCGAAAGCTTAGAAGTAGATTGATGGCCATTTTGTTATCTTTTGTAAAGGCATTACTTATAAATGACCAATTGTAAATGAACTTATTCTTTTGTTAGCTTCATGAGAAGCCTTTTGTAGTCATGTCATGGAGGCCTTATTATTTTGTAAACCTATTCTTTTGGACAAAAATCATTCTTTTGGGTATGTATGTTTGGGGTTTATACAAGTTTCCAGCTTTCAAATGATGTATCAATGACTTATTTTGATTATTACATGCAATTTTACTGAGTTAGATGATGTTCACGAACTTATAGTTGATGTTTATACATTTTGGATAACATTTGAACTGGTTTGAGAAGTGATCATTCTTGGGCATCATCTAACCAGTTAGATGGAGTCATCTAATCAGTTAGATCAGATTTGAAACCCATTTAATCAGTTAGATCACTACAACAGTTATGTTTTTCACCAGTACTCAAAAACGCTGGTGAAAGTTGTGATACCCCCTGATTTCGGAACACGGGTTGATCAAGTCCGCGCACAAAATCAGAGGATATCAAAACAATTAAAGTATTTTAAACAAGCACAGAGTACAAAATGAAATAAAAAGAATAAATAAAACGCTGAAGAAAAACTAATAAATAAATTTTAATTAATAATTCTCCAACAATTACAATTCGGGAATCTCGTAACTCAAGGACCCCTTAAAATATTATCCAATAATCTTATACTACTTAAAAGTACACAAGATGAATAGATGAAAGACAGTCTCCCAGTTGCGGATCCTCAACCTCGAGATTGGAACTTCTAATAGCCTGAAAAAAAATAAATCGTGGGTTAAACCCTACGAGCAAGTTCTCTCTACCAGGCCTCTGAAAACCAATAAAAAGATCATCTCTGACCAAAGCCAATCCTAATAAAGCTTTTATCTTTAGTACACCATGATATGCATCTATATATATAATTATATATACTACATTAGTCACATCTACTACTAGGTTCATTAAATTTAAAACTATTAAACAATGATTAAATTAACAATCATTCCAAGACCAATCCACAATTCATATTTCTTTTAAAAAGAAACTCCATTAACCATAATTCCATTATAGACAACTGTTTAATCATTTAAACAATCAATTAAAATCAAAGGAAAATTATATTAAATTTCAAATCCCGATAATGATTTTTATTCACTAAATCACACAGCTAATATCTAGGCTTTGACAAATCATCCACGTCTCTCTCAGTATTATTTTATTACTATATATAAAATAATATACTAACCTTTAAACACTAGATTATTCTAAAGTAATCCTAATCCAACTGATACACACAATAACCGTAGATGGAATTTTAATCATCTAGCACATAACAATTTAATTACGCTTTGACAAATCAACCATGCCCTTATAAATATATTTATTTATATATTGGCAACTCAACCATGCCTCCTTAAGTATAATTATTTATACTTTGGCAATTCAACCATGCCTACATAAGTATATTTATTCATACATTTACTTAGCAATTCATCCATGCGTCCCATGTATGTATTATATTCATACAAATATTTATGTAATATTTTTAATCCTTTGGCAATTCATCCATGCCTACATCTTAACCATGAATCACTTGAAACTTAACAATACGCTAAATCATACATAACTATCTCATGCATATTATACGCATATTATTGATTTAATAATCAACCTATCAAGATACAACAAATAAGAATGATAATATTAATCATTTTAAATGATATATATTTATATATATACCTACACATATATTATTTAATATATATATGTGTGTTTAACACCTTCCTTAATAATCCTTAATTTTTTTTAAAATCAATATACATATATGTATATATATCTATATATACATATATTCATCCTTCTATACAACTCATAAACGAATTAAACTATATATACGCATATATAAATATATATATATATATATATATATATATATGTCAGAAATAGTTTCCCCTAAATACTCCATACCGGTTTAAATAGTTTTCCGACACCGTCTCACTAAAACGTAAATATCTCTTATTAGGATGAGAATATGATAATGAAATTGGTACCATTGGAAAGAGGACGAAAAATCCTTGAATTTGAGCTCAAGAATGACCCAATTTCGATTTAAGATGACTAAGTTATGACCGTTTTAATTTTATGTTACAAACAGACAAAATAATTGGCTAAGCTCAAACACTACTGTGAGCGCGCCCACACTTAATTAGCTCACTTGAGCTCACACAAACACACCCACACCAGATTAGCTCACTTGAGCTCACATGTATGCACCCACACCAGATCAATCTTCTGTTGACCAAACTTAATCCATGGTCCAGATTCACATGCGCACTCTTTTATGTACACCGTAATGCACCGACTCATTCCGCTTATATTTAAACTATTCCAATGGGCTAGATCAGTGATGTAACCTTTTACTATGCATTCTACCACACTAGATCATATCTCGAATCACCCATCTCCTGATTTATGCGCCGATTCACGCAGAGTGCATAGAATTAATTTAAAATTTAATAAAAATAATTCTAAAATAAATTCCAGAATATAAAAAAAATTACAAAACAAATTCTAAAAATATTCTGAAAAGTACAGAAAAATTCCAGAAAATATAAAAACCAAAATTAATCCCCTTAGGTCACAGTTCCACCTATACATTGATTTTAATATATATATACAACACCTACATATACAAATAAAATCCAATAATCCAAAATTAAAAATATATAATAATTCATACTTTTAAATAATCATATCTAAACACGATTTAATAAAATAAATTAACTTGATGCTTTTAATTAATCCAAATTAATAATTTAATTAAAGCTTTAATACTTAAGGTGAAATCCTTATAGGTTCTAAGAGGAAAAATAGAGAAAACTCGCCTGAAGGTTTCGAAACGAAACCGACGCTTCAAGCTTTAATTATCTCTTCCAATTCCGACGTCCTCCTTTTCAGATCCGACCTCCTCCTTGTCAGCCCTTCTTCTTCCTCTCTCTCTGTCTATTTTATTTTTCTAACGTGTAAAACCTTTAACCCTAAAACTTTATGTGTATTTTTATACACCTTAAATTCCAAATCCTATTCCAACTAGTATTATGAATTAAAATAATAACCTTTAAATAATTTATATCTATAAACATATACTATATTACATATATATATATATATATATATATATATATATATAAAAATATATATTCCTTCCATAATTAACCCATTAGTTAATTAAATCATATATGCATATATATATCAATAAATATATATCTATATATATATTTCCATAACAATTATTAATTAATTATATATATATATATATATTTATATTTATAATTAATACAAAAAGTGATCATTTAAATAATTAAATAATTACGGGCCTTCATTAATTAACCCAATAAGGTTTCATACAAGCCCAAGACCACGTCTTTTGGTCCAACTTTCCTTAAACCCAATCCAATTAATTTAAATAAATAAGATAATTAATTAAATACTGAAATTAAAATAACTAATTACATAAAGCACATAAACAAACAAGAATTTACAACTAAGTCACACAATACCAATAAAATCAACACAACAATAATTCAATCAATAATCAACCACACAAATAATCAATCATCATACATAATCACGAAATATAACTTAATTAAAATAAGATAATTAATCTAGCACTCAATAAAATAAAATAAATCATTGAAGAATAAAATAAAATAATTAGTCCTAATTAATTAATCCTTTAAAAATATCGGGGTATTACAAAAGTCTAAAAAAAAACTGGTAATTTAATTACCAGCGTTTCCCCAATGTTCATAGATGATCGCTGGCGATTCCTGCATCATTAGGCCTTTACCAGCACTCTTTAATACCAGCACTCATTACCAGCGCTCTTTAAAAAGCGCTGGAATTAAGTCTTTATTAAGCCTTCACCAGCACTCTCTGTTGAGCGTTGGTATTATTCATTACCAGCGCTCATTATAGTCATTACCAACGCTCATTTAATGAACGCTGGTGATTATCCAATTTTATTTTATTTTTTCTTTTGGTTTTTTTCTTTCCCCTAAAGAAACCCAATTATAAAACCTATTTATATATAAAACAATTACCATCCAAATATCTACTAATAAATTTAGACAACCACAAGTTAACCTGCCAATATCAAAATACTATCCAAAGTGTCTACTAATAGATAAAGCTGATAATTAAATGTCAACCAAAAAGAATAAGAGTAGTATACAATGAAGCTGCTAAAAAAGTTTTTTCAAAACAAGTATACACAATCAAAAGAATTTTTCACAAATGTAGCAAACACAACCACGAGTTTCCTCAAAAGAACCCATCAAAATGTACTAGAAGTTTTTACGTCGGCCAAGAAAATTCAGAAAGCACAACCACCATCCCATCTTCAAACTTTCTTTTTTCTAGCTTCAACTTCAACAACTCGTGCCCATTTGATTTGAATTACCCTACATTTTTTATAAATTCATTAAGCGCACATTATAATAAATGAAAATTTAACATATAAGAAATTAGGGGTATTACAGTAAAATATAATGGAAATTTAACATTTAAGAAATTAAAGTCATAACCTTAATGCAATTGGCACTACTAGAAATTGAATTTGGGGATACTCTAGGAGTATTTGAAAAATCAGAACCCTTCAAAATAACAAAACAAAATTATACATGAAATCTTGACATAAGTAAACTTAAACTTATTAAAGAGTAAAACTAATAATAAATATACCTGTCCACTAGAATTTCGTGGTTGCATCTGCATTAGCATAGCCACTTGTTTTTGTAAATTTTCAAATTTCTCGTTATAGTCAACTCGTATCAGTGAAACTGTAGTCTCTAATTTCTGGTTATAATCAGCTTCCATTTTTGAAATTCTATCCTACAACTCTACACATGCCTCCTCATCAGATTTTTTTGGCTTTGTTAATGAGTTCAGCTTTACTAGGAAAGGGCCCCTAAATATTGCTTGGTGTAGGCCCCAAGCCAAGCATCCGCACACGATCCCTTCTCTCTTCTCCCCTCATAACGGAGTACAAATCATTGGAACTACCAATAGGCGAGTCAGAGTATTGGCTTGCTTGAAGATCTTTTATGCTTTTTTGCACAAATAATAATAATAATAATAATAATAATAATAATAATGCTGAGAACACATCTATAGAAATGGAAATACTAAATTTTGAAAATTAAGTAGGTATATAACCCATATCTTAAATCTGCAATTAATATTCCATCTAGGAAATAGCCCATTACCACTAGAAAAATTAAGAAACTAAACACCTTAAGAGAAAAAAAGGAATAAGCGTTCAAAATTGATATATAATGAAACTTGCCTGTTGTGGTATTCATCTCTGTTGAACAAGAGGAGTGGGTATAGAGGGTGGGCTTGCCGAACAATGGATATATGATAATATTTCTAGGCTATAACTAAAAGTTATACTCGTAAGAATCAATATTTACATATGATAGGCAAATTTAGAGAGCTTCCAATTAAAGGTACAATAATACTATTGTTTGCATCCTAAAACTTGAGGAACTTGTAGAGTATAGATCATTTACGATGTAACATTTATAGCAAAGAATATGAGGTCAAAGTAATAAACAGGTTTAGAGGAAAAAAAAGAAGTAATAAACAGGTTTATTGACTTTTCACACTCAAAGCCGCCCATAGACAGATTTAAAGGAGGTCAAAGTAATGAACATTAAACGGTTTATTTGTATATAATTTACCCAAACCTTAAGGAGGTCAGTGTAATTTAATCATTAATGCTCATAGCCTCCTTGGAAATGTATTATATAAGTAGACATAAACAAGGAAAAAAAATCATTTTGAACAGAAAGAAGGTAATAGGAAAATGTTACAGTTCTGCTTGGGAGCACCAACAAGTTAAAGATGTTGGATCTTTATGAACGAAGGCCGCAACACCTTCATATAGACTCGCAACAAATCACTTGGTACAAAAAAATACTAAGAGGCCATCAGAGTATAGACCATCTAAGTTTAAAGGTCTAATTAAACATTTTATAAAAATAAATAAGGTCATCCTAGAATTGGTGCCAATTAACTGCTCTAATTTGAGGTGGTGCAACTTTTAAAAATTATTGAAATCTATTCTCTTTAACCAGGCCTTAACTAGAAGAAGGTTAGCAGTAGATCAAATAGATTCACAGTGATCTAAGAAGTAGAATGCATTAAACGGACAACTGAAAGAACTTAACCGACTCGAGAAAATAAATGGAAGAATCAGAAACTAAGTTTATAAAGATATAACTTCCAAACAAAAAAATTCGATAAAGATAATCAAAACTTGTTACAACATAATTGAAAACCCTTTTTTTTTTTTTTTTTTTTTTTTTTTTTTTCTGATAAGTACAGCATAATTGAAAACCTTAAACTATAGATAATTGTGTGGGAAATATGTAAATGGGGAGAGATACAACAACGACAATATATCATTGCGTCAAAACACTCTTATACCATTCCTCTTGTATTGTGGAAACAACCAAGAAGGAAAAAACCAAAAAAAATCTCAGGAAATTCTTCACTAAGGATAAATCGCAATACATGCCTAGATTGAATGCCGAAACATAATGTTTTCTCTTTATTTAACATTAGACAAATCATTAAAAATCACACCCCAAGAATTAGTGTTCTTGTCTATAACCTTAGAAATCTAGGTTATGTTTCTTAAGGACTATAATCAATAAAGTAACAACAAGCAGAGTAATCACAGGGTAACATACAGTAATTAGAATGGTTATTGCCACAAAAATCACCAAGATTGATTTAGTGAACAAGAAAAGAGGTAGTAAGAGAAATACCACAAACTAGAAAATATCCACAATGCATAACCACGTCATAAAAATAAATAAATTAATTAATAAAACGCACCACTCAAAAATTATTAAGGATCCTCTATTTGCTAATAGTACTTAAAGCTCAAAAGAAAAATAAACCAGTAAAAATTGTTCAATAGGGACTTCTATTTCTTAAGTAGGTGCAATAATCCAACTACTTATTTGCAAAATCCAATAATTTTATTTCAAAATATTATTTATATATAGATGAAGAAATTAATCAAATAATGTTACATCCATAATTAATCAACGTTAGAGTCTTAGCTTTATTCTAAGTACTATGTTTTTCAATTATATATAGATGAAGAAAAATACCAAGTATTATTTGTCCATGATAACAAGAACCCCAACAAGAGCATGGAAGCTAGACAAATATAAGAGAACAGAGAGAGACAGTCAAATGTGAAAACTGAAAACAAAAACTCTTTTAACTACTGAAATATTCACAAAACTAATAATGAGCAATCCCAATGGAGAACTTTAGCCGAAGGACAGACTCAGAGATCAGGAATGGCTCAAAAGTAAACAAGAAAAGAAAAAACAAAATTCACAATTAATATCATCAATTAGTTCATAGGCGCATCAAGCATACCACCTCCCCATTTGATTGCTTACTCAACAGGCTTCAAGCACACATCATGTCATCTCATGTATAGATAAAGCATATACTAAATCAAGACATGCAACATATAATGTTTGACATAACTCGGCTGTGGAAATTCCAGAAAATATTATATAACCTTGTTCCATTCTTCTTGATTTTTTGTTTAATCTCTGTTTTAGAAATTCATTGGGATTATGGTAGTTCTGTAACAAATCATCATCTAACATTATATGGTGCATGGTTGAGGATGTGACCCCCTTGATAATAGACAGGAGAATTCATTGCAAATTTCCAAGATTTCCTCCTCTGACCACACAACTAATTGAAACATCAAAGGCTAAATTATTAGGTGAATTATCCTCGTACAACTTTCTATTTATGTAAATTACAGATTTAGTGCAGTGTAATCCGCCCTTAATTTGTATTCCATATACATTGTACAACACTATAAATATTTGAATCAATATAATACTAGTTACAGTGTGAGAGCTTCAATTACTCTTTATAGTATTAGAGCATTTTGACTCTAACGAGAATTGTAGATCCTGTCATTCAAAAGATGACTTCTTCTTCACCATCCAACACCACTACTTTGTCATCATCATATGCTTCTAATACCCTTGCTTTGTCAACATCTCAAATCTAGTTCCAATCAAACTAGATCAAAACAACTATCATGTTTGGAGATCACTTTTTTATCCAATTTTTAGTGACCATGATCTTTTGGGTTTTATTGATGGTTCTATGCCCTGTCCACCTCAATTCCTTATGGAATCTGATGAAAAATTCTCCACTATCGTCAATCCCAAGTACACGGAGTGGATTATCAAAGATTAACACCTACTTACATGGATCAATGCCATTTTATCTGAAGCTGTTTTACCATATATTGTTGGACTTCCATCTTCATAAGCGGTTTGCTTAGATCCATAGAAACGGTATGCATCTCTCACTCGTTCTCATGTGATCCATCTTAAGAATTGTAATACCCCTAGATTTTAAAGGAATTATTTAATTAAATAAATTACCTTTAAATGGACTTAATAAATTTACTAGTTTAAATTAATTTAGTTGATTGATTGGAATGATGATTGTGTGTGTGTTAGGTGTTTGATTTTTGATTGATTTGTTGATGTGTTGACCTTGGTTGTATGGAATGACTTTGTTGATTGTTTGTGTATGTTATGTGTGTAATTAGTTGTTTTAATTATTTGATTTATTTATTTATTTTATTAAATGGACTGGACTTGGAAATGGATTAAAGGATTTGGTACTGGGCTATATGGGAAGCCTTGGAGGATTTAAAAGGCTTAAAGGCCCATGGATTGGTGACGACCCTGGATTTTTAAACTAGTGTGTCCTGTGATGACCCAAAACGGATCCAAAATATGGAAGCAAAAGATAGAACAATGGTCTCTAGAGATACAACACTCCTCTAAGACACCAATGTGACCCTCAATGAGGTCACAAAACCCAAATGAAGAAAATGCGGAAGCAACGTTTTAAAAACGGAAAAGAATGAACCTAGGGGAAAAATGGTCATTCCACACTGAAATGGGTGCCACCGTGCACACCATTGGAAAGACAACGAAAAATTAATAAAGATAGACTCAAGAATCATTTGATTCGGAGTCCGGACGGCAAAGATATCAAGTTTTGAAGTCGAATGAAGGGAAACCCTATCCCGGTTCGAACCAAAAATAGACACTACCTTACTAAAACTTGAATATCTTGAGCTAAAAGATGAATCTGAAGCTCTAATTAGTACCATTGGAAAGCTTATTTTGACGCAATCAATTTAGACTCAAGAACGAACCAATTTGGAGTTAAAACGAAGAAGATATGATGATTTGAAGTCGGAGGTGCAGTGCTGAACCAAGACACACACACCCGTGAACAGTACCTCGAGCGCTCGAATAAGGACTTTGAGCACTCGAAAATTGCCCTAAGAATCTGCCCGAAGTTAGAGGACTCGAACTCCCCCTTTAGACCGCTCGAACTACTATAGTTGCACCTAAAAATGCAATTTTGAGGACTTTCTTGGCCTTTTTGAGAAAAATACAAAGAAGAAACTACCCTCAAAATCATGTTTTATGGTCAACCATGTTAAGAACAATATTTATTTTTCATGTGAAAACCCCAAAATGCCCTTATGCTCAGTTTAGGCTCAAAACGGAAAAAAATGTAAGTTTGCACCAAACATACTTTTGACCCCAAATGCACTTCTAGGCTAAAAAGAATATGCACGCAAACGTAACAAGTGATTTTGAGCGCGCGGGAATGGTCCGCGGCTCCCAGAAATGGTTGAGTCAAAATCCGATCCCCCAACGGCCAAAAAGGCGAAAATGAACTTGAAATGGAAATTTTGAAAACCAAAATTAACAAATGGTTGGAAATTACCATTTGGCCCTTGGCCACACATCATACATGATTAATGAAATCCTACGGAAGAATCAAAATGGAATTTCCACCCCCGATGCAACATAGGAAGACAATAACTTAACAATTTCTCAATATATTTATAATATTTCATGGAGTTGAAAAGTATAAAGGATACAAAATACAAGTCATTGGCCTCCGGCCTCATCTCATACATGTCAAATACATTGAAAAGAGTGTACTCGTGTACAGATTACATGTTTAAATTCAAATATACATATTTTGACATATAAGGCTATAAATGGCTTTTCAAGCCAACCTTTACAAGAAATGGAAACCTTCAAGTCCACCAATCATCCAAGCATGACGAGAATCGCAACCTTGATTCTTGTACCTGAAATATGCCCCAGTATCGTAGGGGTGAGTAACATAAAGCTACTCATAGGAAATGAGCATGCATTGACCTACGTTTTACAAGTTTGCATGATTTAATTATTGTGATTCATTCCACCTAACGTCTATGTCAAAGGTGAGACTCAAGGAGCATCCTAGCTACCTAAGATCATTTCTAGCATCAATCACCTCATTCATGCAATTTTAGCAACATAGGGTCATGCTTACACAAAGCAACAACATATAGATTCTCAAGGTAATCAATTTGAAGTCTAAAATGCAATATCAACTAAATATAACAATTTAGCATAATTAGAATATCTAATACCACACATCAAGACATAGGTTCTCTAGGTTATCAACTAGAAATCTAAAAGTGTGTAATCAACTAAATATAGCAATTTAGTGTGGATGTACTTAATAACATCAAAATGATTCACAAAAATCATAAAACATAGATGTACTTAACAACATCAAAATGATTCATTAAAATCATAAACATGGATGTATTTAACAACATCAAAATCGCCAATAACCAAAACCACAAGTTACAATATAAACATGATTGTTAACTTGGAATTGAATGCGAAAACAAATAGTGGAAGACTTGGACATCTAAGCTCGGAATTCTGCCGAGACCTCAATGGTTATTCCGGGCACTAACCTGCAGGGAAGACCACCCTAAGTGCGCACTATCTCAATGACTTAGAGGACTCACGTCCCCGTACTAGAGCCAAACCCTAGCCATCTCAACTCAACAATGTTCCAAGATTCCAAAATTAAACCAAAGAAGTTCACAACTTATACATAACTTATATAATGCATGAAAACACCTTCCATGCACAAGTAGGTTGAAACCACATAATCCATGCCTTAGAGTTTCAATTCTAAAATGACATACATAATGTCAATTACAAAGTGTGCAATTCACTACACATGGCATCAATATATTCCATAAAGAGAACATGTTCTCATGAATATAAATATAACAACAAAGTTGTCCAATGCTCAAAATACAACAAAGTGAATACATAATAAGTTCAAGTCCATGATTTGAATATAGAAACAACTTCTAAAATACCAATAGATCCATGGAGCCATTAGATAGAATTTAATTAAACAAAATAATTAAATTCTCTAAATTTCAAATCTATTCCAAATAACCTCAATTTAATTTATGTTAAACAACATAGCATGCTCATTACATATATCAAGTCAAAAGTACAAAATGAGCAAGATACCTTCATATAGAATTTAATTAATTCAATTTTAATTAAATCTCTAGATTTCAAAAGTTATTCAAATGATCCATAATTAATATATAACAAGCACCAAATCATGGTCATACCATATCTCAAATCTAAAATGGGATACAAGCAAAACACAATTTACTAGAATTTAAGTCAAATTAAATTCATTTAATCTCTAGATTTGAAAACTCATCTAAATCATCTCAAATTAACATATGTCAAAGATCAACTCATGGTCATGCCATTTACCAAGTCTAAAATGATTTATATGCAAGATATGATAAATCACTAATTTATCAAATTAGCAAAAGACATGCACACAACTTATAAAAGCATCAATAGCATGTAAGAAACAAAAAAATATAACCCTATAACATCCCCTACCTCACTAGAGAAGTGTCTCTCTAGAATCTAAGGCAAAATCAACACAAAATGGCAAACCCTTCTAGGGTTATGAAGAGGAAGATGAGGGGAACAAAATGTATTCCCAAGTTCAAGCTTAGAAATCAATGGAAGGCTCTCAAAAATCAAGGTCAAAGCTTAAGGCTTTAGGCTCCATCCATGGAGGCTAGGTTTTCTTTACAAGAGAGGGAGGAAATGAAAAATGATGAGGATGAAATGTGAGTGGAGGGGATAGGATCATCCACTCACTACGTGCTCTTACACTACCTCTCACACACACACTAATGCAAGATCACATTGTGAGCCTACACTTGTCACAAATCCAAGGCTCCATCCTAGGCTAAATCTCAAGCCTACACTTGTCAACCATCCAAGCCAACAAGTGCACCAATCCTAGGCCAACAAGTGGTTAAATCTCCACCCTCCACATGTCCTCATCCACGGCCTCAAAGTGTTTCCACACACATGTCAACAATTGGACCAATGAGAGTGTAACACTTGTCACACTTTTTCGAAAATTGCAAAAAGGTTTTTTTTAAAAATATTTCTCAAATTAAATTACAAAATGGTCCCTAAGACAAAAAATAATTACTTTACAGTAATTACACAAAACCCTTAAAGTTAGGAAAAGTACAAAAAGGTCTTGCATCTATACCCCTTACAAGAAAAGTAAGCACTTAGCATGCTTTTCTACAAAAGTGAAAATACACATAGCATGGAATTTAAATATCGCGGATGCATGCAAAACCAGAATCAAATCCGAACACGAAAAGTGAGGTTATGCTAACAAAGGACAACCGAGAAAAAGACGAAAGTGAATAGTATCATAAAAGTGAAAATATGAAAATGACTCGGTTCTCAAAGGAAGTCGTCAATCCAAGGAAAAGAGTCTCGAAAACCATTCCCGAGCACTCAAGATGATACTAAGTGACGAGAAACTGAACTCAGAAAGGAAAAGATCAACGGAAAAAAAATATCCATGAAAATTTGAGAAAACGAAAGAAAGGAAAATGACCGGGTCATTACAGGATTTATGCATATATATATATATATATATATATATATATATATATATATATATATAAATATAATAAATCCTACAATAATGATAATTATATGTACTTACATCATACATGTATGTATGTATGATGTAAGTACATATAATTATCATTATTGTAAGATTTATTATAGGGGGATTATATATATATATGTATACCTATTGTGTAATCCTTGGAGAGGGTTTTTACGTGAAGAAGAGATGAGGCAGAGAGGGTCTGCCGAGAGAAAGAAAAGAGAGAGAGAGTTGCCAAGAAGGGAGAACCGAGGAAGAAGAAAAGAGAAGGAGGCTGAACCAAAGGGGAGGCTAGACCAGAGGGCAGGCGAAATTTCAGAATAGATTAGAGAAGCTTGCGGTGTCAGTTTCGTTTTGAAACTTCAGGCAAGTTCTTCTCTACCTCTCCTCTTAGAACCCATGAGTTCTACACCTTGGGTATCATAATCTAGACTTTAATTGCATGCAAATCACCTAGACATAGGATTAAAAGCATGGAAGGAAACTGGTTATGTGTGTATATATATTGTTTATATATATTATGTTTGGATGAATTGATTGGAATGAAATCATATTATATCATGTTTATGATGCGTATTTAGATGCTAAATCATGTATTGGATCGTCCTAGAATTAATTAGGATTGTTCTTACATGAATCGGAGGCGAAACGAACAAGTTACAAAGGCCGGAAGCTGCTGTCACGAGGAAAAAGACAACCCAGGTCCAACTGAGCCGACTCAGTTGCAACTGAGCCGACTCGATTGGCAATTAAGCCGACTCAGTTGCCTTGCTACTTGGTTTCAAATTTTGGTTGTCCAGATTTGATCCACGGGTGTTTTAATGGAGTTTTAGGATTTTAACGGACCTAATTAAATACTGGAATGCGTATAAATATTAAGAACGCTAAATGGATTGACAAATGAATTCAAAAATTAATTTTAAGGAAAGTTTGGATGCTTATATGGCTATTGGTTTTGGAAGTATGTTTAAATAATTTATTAAATTGTTCTATGATATTTATCATGTCTTGACATGCTTTAATTGGGATGGAAAGCTTAGAGGATTATTTTATATCTTTTAGTGTATGCTTTTATTGTACTTATGTTGCTTATTGTATGCTTTATTGCTTTTAATTTATACTTATGGGATACGGTTGATTTGGAGGCATGGATTATTTGCCAAGGTATGAATATAATTGTTATTTAAATTGTATGTAGAAAATATACTTCAGGAGGCATGGGTTATTTGTCAGAGATATAAATAAATTGTCATTAACTAAGTATGGACAAAAACATACTATTGGAGGCATGGGGTATTTGCCAAGATATAATTGGGTTAATTTGTTAAGTATAGATAAATATTATACTTGTGGATGCATGGGTGAATTGCCAAAGCATGGATAAAATGCTATATGAATTAAATGATTAAATAAATATCTATGGTTATGGTTATGTAAATAGAAGGAAATAAAATACTCCTAGGATTAAGAATGGTATTATTAGTGGTTAGCTAACCATTCGGATTAGTTTTGGGTAAGAGGAGTTTCATGTGATGGGAACAGTTTATATTAGGAATGGTCATATGCATATATATAAAAACGTGTGTGTGTGTGTATATATATATATATATATTTATTAATCCACGATTTAGGATTATGGAAGTATTAATTAATATTGGTGATGTTATGTATTATTATTATTTATCACTATATATTAAAGGCTAAAATTTGGAATTAGGATGGTTGTGGTTAGAGATGTATTATTCATCGGTTTTCAGGTGCTTGTTAGAGGGAACTTGTTTGTGGTTTTTGACCCACCTTATTTTATTTTTTAGGTTGTAGAAGTTCAAGTCTGAGGTTGATGATCCGTAGCTTGGAGGCTTATCTATCATCTACTCTTTTATTTCAAAGTAGGATGTTAGTTGAATTATTTGACTTTAGTTTTATTTATGAATTTCTGTATAATGGTTATTGGTTAAGGGGTCCTTAAATTATGGGATTCCCGAGTTGTAACCTTTGGAGGATTTTTATTTAATGGAATTAATATTTATTAGTTCTTCAGCGGTTTATTTATTTTTTATTATTCATCTTTGTATTCTGTGCTTGCTAAATATTAATTATTTTGATATCCCCTGGTTTTGTGAGCGTGGACTTGATCAACCCATGTCTTTGAAATTAGGGGGTATCACAAGAATCAACTCCAAAACGTAAAGAAAGGTTCAACTCTTATGCAAGATTATCTCCATCAGATCAAAATTATGTTTGACAAATTGGTAGCATGTGGTGCTGCAATTGATGTCGACGACTTAATTCTTCACACCTTGAATGGTCTTCTAGATACTTATCGTGCTTTTAAAACTGCTATCAACATTCGTTCAATGGCTAATCCCATGTCACTAGAAAAACTACATACTCTTCTCATTTGTGAAGAACTTAATCTTGCAAATATCCAACCTATTGTTGCTGCCGAATCAACAATTGCATTAACAGCCTCTCGTGCTCTCTCACATCGGGGCTGTCCACGAGGAACTTCCAATTACCGTGGTCGCAGTAGAGGACGCCATGGATCACATCGTGGTTACCACCAACAATCAAATTCCAGTTTCGCCTCTATGCCACCAGGACAATAATCATCATTTGGATCTTCAAATCGTCCCATCTGTCAAATCTGTAGCCAAGCAGGACATTCTGCACTTGATTATTATCATTGCATGGGCTATGCATTTCAGGGCCATGTGCCACCACAAAAGCTTGCTGCAATGGTTGTAACTAATTTTCCCTCAAATGAGCAAATATGGTATTCAGATTCTGGTGCTACTCACCATATTACTTCTAATTTGGCCAACCTCTCAATAAATTCAGAATATCAAGGAGGAGATAAAGTTCAAGTTGACAATGGCCAAGGTTTGTCAATTACCCACACTGGTTGCTCTATTCTTTATGGCCCAAATGGTAGATTCCAACTTCAAAATATTTTACATCGTCTTACAGCCTCTACAAATTTACTTTCAGTATATAAATTTTCTGAAGATAATAATTGTTTTTTTTGCTTTGATGCTAATGGCTTTGTTGTGAAGGACAAGGCCTCGGGGAGGATTTTTTTCCAAGGACTGACTGAGAATGGATTGTACCCATTTTGTCTCTCTACAAACCACATCAATAAAGCTGGACCTGCTGCCCTTCCAGGTGAACGTGTCTCCTCTTTCATTTGGTATTCCCATCTTGGACATCCATCTACCACAACTCTATGTTTTATTACCTCAAAGTTTTCTTTGCCACAATCTGATACAAATAAGATCAACCACATATGTGACTCATGTCAACTTGGAAAAAGTAAAAAATTACCATTTCCTATTTCCTCTTCTATTACTGTTCGACCATTCGAACTTGTCCATAGTGATATATGGGGACCAGCCCCCTTGTTTTCAATAAGTGGTTTTCGTTACTATGTTATTTTTATAGACAATTTTTCCTGATATTGTTGGATTTATCCTCTCAAGTACAAGTCAGATGTCTATGATGTGTTTGTCTCTTTTAAGGCAAAAGTTGAAAATCTTCTTGACTATAAAATTAAAATATTTCGCTTAGATAACGGGGGTGATGTGATACTCCTCGATTCTAGAGCCACGGGTGATCAAGTCCGAGCACAAATCCGAGGGATACCAAACAATTAAGTAATAAACAAGTATAGAATACAAGAAGAATAAAGAATAAAGTATAATTAAGCTGAAAGAAATCTAAATAATAAATCCTCAAAATATTAATAAAATAATCCAACATTCCAAAACCTCCAATATTATTACAACTCGGGAATCCATCTAGTGGACCCCTAATAATATCCCAACTGTAATTAAAATAACTGAACTGAAAAGAAAACCAAAACTAAAATATGGAACAAAGTCCTACGTAATCGGAAGAGTGAGTGACTATCTCTGCTCGGCACGAACAAGCTCTAAGATTGGAACTGTCGAACACCTGAAAAAAAATAGTGGGTCAGGCCCACGAACAAGTTCTACTCTACTACAATCCAAACAGAGACTCGATACACATATACATCCTAGACCACTCAACAATAGCTAAATAGTCTATATATATATAAATACACACTAAGGACACTCACTGGACTATAGGTTTGTCTCAACTTGAATAGAAGGTAACATGCAAATAGCACATAAAGTGAGCATATATACCTAGACCTACTAGGACACCCAGATGTCTACTATATCCAGTTATCCATCCTAGGCAATATACGCACCTTAACCATTATCCTGAGACTCAAGCTCATATCATGGCACCATAATCATATATATATATATATATAGAGTCCGTATAAGCTTAACACAAAAATGTCATCCATCTGATACAGTGGCCTGACGTAAATAAGTAGGACTTAACTCTATGGTTAATCCATTCCCTTATATATCCAAGTAGGTAGGACTTAACTTTTTATTAGTTAATCCATCCCTAAGATGCCACCATCCTATACGGGTGCATCACATCCATATAGTCCTATAATTGATGAAATAAATAAATAATACATCAATTAATCCAGAGATAATATGATACACATCATACAGATAAATATTGCATTTATTTAGGCAATTACAACAGTTTAAATAGCATGTAGCTAACTTATCTTCTAAGTAACTGGCCTATATCTTAGATAAACAATTTAAAGTTTCATAAACATTGTTTAAATTAAACATTAACTTTAATTGTTAAAACAATTAAGTTAATCCTTTCATCAAATCTAAACAACATATAGGTTATTTAATTTCCAAACTATCTACCTCCTTAGCATATATAGGTATATTATGCATTCTGGGATCTTCCCATGTCCATTAAACCTATCTGTAAGGATTAAACCTAGTTTAAAACGATTCTGGTTTTAAAACTCAAAAAAACCAAGTCGCAGCCCAACTGAGTCAGCTCGGTTACAACCGAGTCGGCTCTATTGCCAATAGAGTCGACTCGGTTACCAATCGAGTCGGCTCTGTTCGTCCCGAGGCCCCAACTTAGTCGACTCGGTTCCAACCGAGTCAGCTGGGCTAGCAACTGAGTCGACTCAGTTGCAACTAAGTCGTCTTGGTTCGCCTGGGCTTTGTCTCCTTCATTGGTTCAGTTTCTATAAACCCTAAAATCTCCATAGTTAAGGGTCCTAAGCTCCAATCTAAGTCCCATACGTTCATACTAAATTATTTTAAGTGTTTTAGCATGCAATGATTCAACCTAAACAACAGTTCATGCATCAAAAATCTAAGAATAAAGGAATCACGAACAAACATATATAATCATGAAATTCTCTATTTTAGTCCGATTAAGCATGCATAAATATTTCGTTTTAATTGTTTAAGTTTCCTGGAATATCCTAGGCATGTATGAAACACAGATCAAAGGGAGAGAGTAAGAGAAGAACTTGCCTTCAAGGTTTCGGAAAGAAAACTTTAAACCTCCTTCTCTGCATTCTTCCTTTGATTCCGGCGAGCTTTGGTTGCCTTCATAAACCTCTCTACTGCACGGTCCTAGCCCACGTACTGCCTCTCCTTCCTCCTCCCAGGGTTCAGCCTTGAATCCATTGACCAAACTTTCTTTTCTCTCCTCTGTTTCTCTTTAACAACTCTTTGTTCTCTGCCTCCTCTAACCCACGTAAATAACCCTATATTACGTATATATATATATTACATATATAAAACCCTAATCCTATTCATTCCCCAATTCTAATTACCTTAACTAGATTAAAAGGAAAAGGAAAATAAATAAATAAATAAATATATATATATATATATACACACACACACACACACACACACAAGTCTGCTAAACTAACTGTGATGATAATAATAATATTTATATAACTGTGATGATAATAATATATATAATATATAATATATATAATTAGTAAAATATCTATATATATCTATGCTGACAATCCTAACCATAATACTATTATTATTATAATAAATAATTAATAACAAAAATACTAAAACTGTCCTTATATACATATATACCCATACATATATGTACAACTATCCATGGGTAATATTCGTACCCATTACACTTCCTAACCAAGTAGTCCATGTGACCCATGGGTATGGTCCATGACTACCAACCATAATCCTTAAAATAAAATAAAACAATTAAGATAACATTTAAACCATAAAATTCTTAACAATTAATCACAAGGAAACACCTAACATTTAAGAAAACAAAAACACATCATCAAGCATACAATTTAATTAGACAAGTATTTCAAATAAACACATAATCAATTAATTCAAATAAACAATTAAACAAATAGCCAAGAAATCAAATAAATAATTAAAAAAAATACTATTAAAACAATTAACAAAATACCGAGACTATCCTTTTAAAATTAGGGGTATTACAGGTGAGTTCACAAGTAATCCTTTTCAAGATTTTCTTTCCACTCATGGCATTACTCATCAGATTTCATGCCCCCACACCAGAACAAAATGACATGGTTGAGTGAAAACACCGTCACATTGTTGAGACTGGTCTTACATTTTTAGCTCATTCTCATATGCCTACCTCATATTGGCTTGAGGCTTTTAATGCAGGTTATTTTCCTCATTAATCGTACGCCTAGAAAAATATTATCTAATGTCTCACCATGGGAAACTCTTTTTCGTAAACCACCCAATTACACATTCCTTCGTGTCTTTGGATGTGCTTGTTACCCTTGGCTTCGACCGTATACTTGTAACAAATTAGAGTTTCGTTCTGTCAAGTGTGTTTTCCTTGGTTACAGCCTTAATTACAAAGGTTACCGCTGTCTTGACCCAACTACTGGTCGAGTGTATCTCTCTCGTCATGTTGTGTTTGATAAGCATGCATTTCCATTCCAAACTAGCAACGGTCAAACCACTTTCAGCAGTCCCACTCACAGAGATGATTTGCATGTCTTTGGGCCTATTTCTAATTGGTTACCAACCAAAGTGATCCCGTGTAGCCACTATAAAACTACCTCATTTTTCTTAACCACCTCTTATTTTTCAAACCCCAACTCCTTTAATCATCAATCTTGATTGTCCACCATCAAAAAATCAAACACAAAGTCATGTCACAGCCACATCTTTAGAACCTATGGAAACCACTCTCTATTCACTCCCCAACTCATCTTCAACCATTCAACAACCAATCCCTCCTTCACCTGGTATATCTCAATCAAATCACCCTACAACTTCAACCACCACCAATACCTACTCAATGGTAACTCGCTCAAAAATGGGTATCAGAACTAAAAAGTCCACATGTTTTGCTTCCAAACATCCTTTACCTATTGGATTGTTCAACTATTGAACCCACATGTTTCACCCAATCTTCTAAACAGTTGGAGTGGCGTCAAGCTATGAAGCATGAGTTTAATACACTACAAAAGTGTGGTACTTGGACATTGGTTCCTTATAAACCTTACATGAATGTGGTTGGTAACAAATGGGCCTATAGAATCAAATGTAATGCTAATGGCACAATGGCTATCTCTGCTCAGCACGATCAAACTCTAAGCCTAGAACTGTCGAATACCTGAAAAATGATAGTGGGTCAGGCCCACGAACAAGTTCTATCCTACTACAATCCAAACAGAGACCCGATACGCATATACATCCTAAACAACTTAACAATATCTATGTAGGTCCATAAATATATATATATCCACACTAAGGGACTCTCACTGAACTACAAGGCAGTCTCAACCTGATTAGTATGCAACATGCAAAACGCAGCTGAAGTGGGCATGAGTACCTAGACCTAACAGGGTACACCTCAAACCATCATAGCCAGCTATGCATCCCGATGCATATACGCTCCCTAACCATCGATCCTGAGACTCAAGCTCATATCGTGGTAACATAACTATATATTTAAAATCCATCCAAAACCAAAGTAATGTCATCCAACTATTTATTGACCTGGCATAAATATAAGGAGGACTAACTGTTATTGTTAATCCGTTCCCTTATTCTAGAGTAGGTAGGACTTAGCGTTTTGAACTAATCCATCCCTAGTATGCCACTGTCCCATACCTGTGCATACAATCCACAAATCCAATAAATTGATGAATTAAATAAGAATACATTTAAACATCAATTAATCCACAATAAGCATAATTAAAATATGTAAAATAACATGATCATATTATGCTGCTAATACATGATTAAAACTGTATCATCATTCACAGAAAATTGCTAACATCTAGAGAAGCAATTTAAATACTCCATATCAATCAACAATATGCAAACTTATTTAATATTTCATATTGTTCCAGTTCCGAGCATTTAAAGTTTATTAAGCACTCTGGGATTCTAACTTGCCCTAAGAAATAATTTAAACACTCCATGGAAGCTCCCAAACTAAATCTGGAGACTCATTATCCAACTATAGTAGCCAAAACCCATCCAAAAACATAAAAAAAAAAAAAAAAAAAAATGTGTTTAGCAAAGGAGTCGGCTCCCTTAAAGAGGGTGCCGCCTCTTTTCTACAAAGAGCCAGCTCCCCCCTCAAGGGAGCCGCCTCCCAATGATGTAGAGCAAGCTCCCAACCATGGGGAGCCGCCTCTTTGAGAGGGGAGCTACCTCCCTTCAAAAGGGAGCCGCTCTCCTCCTGTTTTCCTCCCCTGCCTCGCCTTCGGCGACGTCCAGTTACTCCGCTCCTCCATACCAAGGTCCCTACTGGTCAGTACTAAATCCCAGTGTGTTCCAAAAATATTTAAATTCATTATGCGTTAATTAACACCAATTAAAACAAGTATTTATGCAAGAAAGCTTAAAATCAAGCAATTACCAATTCGTTAATATACATACTGTAGTAATTGAATCTAACATACATACTAGATTAATTTGATGTTTATTTACTTCTGAAATTGTTTTAGGCATGCAAAGAACACGAGTTAAAGAAAAGGAGTTAGTAATAGAACTTGCCTTTGAAATTTCGAATTAAAATCTCGCCGCTGTCTTCCTAGATTTTCCCGGCAATCTTCAACTGTTTCCAACTCCTCTGTTGCCCTTGGTTCAACCCACAAACAACACCCATTCTTCCTTTCCTTGGTTCAGTCTTGGTTCCTACCCAAACCCTAATTCTCCCTCTCTCAGTTTTCTGACTACTCTCTGTTCTTCCTCTCTGCCTCAATTATTTCGTGAATAAGGTTCTAAAACCCTCAGCAGACAAAAACAAGTAGATTTATAGGGAAATAAGCTTTAACCTAATTCTAGTCATACTTAGAGAAGGAAAAGAAAAATATAAATATAAATATAACTAAGTCGGCTATCCACTACGTGATTTCATAAATATATATAAAACACTAAAACTATATTATACATATATAATGACTAATGATACAATTCTAACCATTAATAATAATTAACAATTAAATTAACCCTATATACATATACCCATATATATATATGTATAACCATCCATGAGTATTTACCGTACCCGTTTAATCTCCTATCCAAGTAGTCCATACTATCCAAGCCCATCCTTAAATAAAAACATTTAAATTAACTTTTAATTTAAGTAAGTCCACACAAGTACATGACTTCAGTTAAACATATAAATCAATTTAAACAATTAATGAAATTCTACATAAGCATATAATTAAAGTAAAACAAATAAATCAATTAAACAATTAACCAATGAAACAAATAGCCAAAAATAATAATAATAATAATTAATTAATTTAAAATTGCAATAAAATCATAAAAGAAATGAGACTATCCTTTTAAAATTAGGGGTATTATAGTTCAGAAGTCATCTTTTAAAGGATGTTACTTTTGTCCACATTCTTCTTGATATTCGTCTTTTAGCAGCTAAGGATTGTCTAAGTTGAGTTTGTGCTGCTTCTTTTTGTATGTTTGCCAGGATTAAAAAATATATATATATACCCCAAGGGCCACATAAAAAGGCCACAAGTCCATCAGGCATGCAAGGAGCACAAAATGATTAAACAAGGAAGATGATTTAAATTGGGAAATGGTAGTTTTGGCAATATATTTTTTTTAATTAGTTGATTTTTGACTTTTCTAACAATTAACTAATAGAAGAGGGTGTTAGGGCAAAGTTAACAAAACATGAGGGGAGGTTTAGGCTTATTTTTTCACTAATTTAATTTGTAAGTAATAAAGGCAAACCTGATGGAGTGTCGTAGTATTTAACCCTTTATTTCAAGGTAAAAAAAAAAGTCCTCCCACTGTTCTGTTCATCCTAATTCAATGGAGACGCAAACAACGTCGACACCCTTGAGATCTTCGGCGAGGGTCCTATTTGCCGTCGACCACAAGCTATCCGACGCGGACTAATCTTCAACTTTTTCGAGGACAACTTTGACGACTCTGATATAAACTAAAACCTACCACCACAGTCATCAATCATTCTATTTCTAGGGTTTTCTTTGGTAAGATTGTCTCTTTTGATGGTATGGATTTGTGTATGCTTGAATATATTAAACATACAAATTTTACTCTCTTATTTTAAATGTCTAATAGATTATTTATATAACTTTTTTTTTTTTGTTGAAAAGGTAAGCATTGTATAAATAATTAAATATAAAAGGTTTTTACAAGTTACCCAAAAAGGGCAGGACAAGCCCAAGGCATAACAAGACTGTCATAGGCAAAACAGAATTGTCCAAGAAAACAAATTATACTAGAAGTGTGGTTGAAGTAGCATGTGCAAGTGTTAGTTTTTCTTGCTAAGACATCAATATAGTCGATCACACTTTGTAATTTCTCTAATTAATTTGGAAATAAATTTAGGCAAGTGATATTCGTAGTACTCTTAATAAATACTCATTTTTTTGTTTTGATTTTTTAAAAAAGATTAATGACAAAAATACTCTAAATATTTAATTCTATTGTAATAAAATCCTTTCCTACTAAATACTGACAAGATGATGTGGTTAAAATTATTAAGCCTGGGTCCAAGAGAGTAATTATTTCACTTTAAAAAGTGAAGTGCGTTAAAGCTTTATCGCATTTATAGAGAATTATTTGATGGATGGTCTCCTTGAGAATCTATATAAAAAATTATGTAGGGCTCTCAATCTTTGAAGATCCAGAAGTTATTTCGTCCATGTATGAATGTGTGATTTTATAATGTATGAATGTGTGATTTTATATATATAATTTTTTGGGGTGAGATCTTGTAAATTTGTAATATATTTGTGTTTTCGTGAATACATGTACTTAATATGTGTGTGTGTGTATATATATGACTGTTGTGTGAAATGTTTCTCTATAAAATTGTAATATATATATATATATATATAATGATATATATAATGTGTGATATATATCTCTCCCTAGACGAGTATCAAGCCAAGCTCGATTTGCTTGCGGATATTCCCAGCATTGATGTGGTAACTCAAGCACTTTGCTGCATTATCGAGTCGAGTTCGAACAGGCTGCTTGCTTGGCTTGGCTCATTTGCAAACCTATATGTGGGTGAGCCATTGCCACTGCAAGGCTAGCTTGATGCAAGTGAGCTCTTGAGTCTGCCCCCAACATAAATATTTTACCATAATCAAACATCAGGAAAAAAATATATATATATTTTACATCCAAACAATCGGAGCTTAGGAAACTAATCACACTATGTAAAATTACCACATACCAGCTAGGGTTTTTTTTTTTTTTTTTAGGAAACCAACACACAGGGTTATTTATTTATTTATTATTATTATCATATAGCAAACCACTTCAGATGCCAATAACTTCAAAAATTAAATATTTATTCATATGTAAACTTTTTATTTTTTATTTTTTGAAAGGAAAATTTAAATTTATAGACAAGGATAATTATAGGTAGGGGCCCAAAGTAGGCCCAATGATAATTAAGGTAAGGAAAAGGCCCATAGGCTCAATGCCACAATACAATCACTATTGTACTCAAACAACCATATGACCGTTACATATCCAATTGGAGCAAGGAGGAGCTCTCCATCATTCACCACAGTCAGGGGGTTTTGCCGGCGGGCGGATGATCGATGGAGGTAGATCCCATTCCTGAATGATCCGGCTGGAGTTTCTTGAGGCGTTGGTGGTAGGGCTGCAATTCGAGCGGGTTGGACGAGTTTAAAGTATAACATGAGTCCAACCCACCATATGAAATGTTAAACCCAAGCTCAACCCTAACCCTAGCATCAATCTTAACTATTAAACTCAAACCCAATCCATCATTCTATTTTTAAATTCGAGCTTGCAACTCGGACTTAGATTCTGGGTAAAAATTTTAGATTAATATGGGTTACTCATGTGGCTAATCCTTACACCGAAAATTTAATATGATCTTGAATTAGTTTTAGATTAAATTACTCTTAAACAAGAAAAAGTTTAAAGATTTTTTTTGTAGATTTTTAATAAATTACAAACAAATTTTTTGAAAATTAATTTTCCTAAATGTTAACATATAATAAGTTAAGATTTAATAAAAGAAGTTGAAAAGAAAAAAAAGTAATCATACTTTAAATATTATATACAATGTATTTAAAAGTAAATATATATATATATATATATATATATATATGAAAATAATATTAAAATTCGGGTTTGGGTTAACTCGGGTTGCTAGCACTTCAACCCAAGTCCAATCCTAATTAAATTCGGATTGAGATTTTTCAACCCAAGTCCAACCCTAATTGTAAAAATAATTGCCCAAGCCCGTAAAAAATCAGGCTGGGCTCGGGTTGGGTTCGGGTTACCAAACCCAAGTTGCACCCCTAGTTGATGGTTGAGGATAGAAGTTTCTGTTGAAAAGTAAACTTGATTTTAATATTTTGTATTTTTAAGTATTTGGTATGCACGATGCATGTATGCATTTACCATATTGGTGTTATAAGGTAATTGTCTTAAGTGGGAATTAATGTGATTGTGGAAGTTATGCAAACCAAGAGACATGAAAGTTACGAGACTAGTGATGGTCATGTTAGGGGGAGTTAGTAATGTAGTTAGACATTTAAATCTAATAATGGGTAAAATGCATTAAACCCCCCTAAACTATTGGGGTGTGTGCAAGAACCACCTTGAACTATAAAAGTTGCAAAAAACCCCTCTGAATTATTGGGGTATGTGCAAGAAACCCCCCTGAACTATAAAAGTTACACAAAACCCCCCATGAACTATTGGGGTATGTGCAAGAAACCCCCCTAAACTATATATTTTTTTGCAGTTTACCCCATCCGCGCGAATTGATTGACTGAAAGGGACGATGAAGCCGAGGAATTTGTTGTTGGGATCGGTGGGTCTCCTGTCATAGCTTTATTATAGCCGTTGCACCACCCGCCAGATCCGTCGGCCATATATATCGCACTTCTCTGCACCGTTGCGTCAGCCCATCGCCGTCACCGCTTTGCCCGCCGTTCAGCTCACCTTGCTCGTCGGTCCATTCCACCGTCCATTCCAAGCTCGCCAGCCCATTCCGCCATCTCCATAACTGAGCACACTGCCGTCCGTGTTTCGAGCACACAACCGTCCACAGTTCACTGCCGAGCCCCCTTGAGCTCGCTGCCGCTTCCACAGTTCACGGCCGAGTCAACCGAGCTCTCATCACGGCTGAGTCCTCTGCGCCCAAGCCGCCATCATCCGAGATCGAGCCATCACGTCGACCTCGGATTTCTTTGGTCTCTTCTCTCTCTCTCTCTAGCTCTCTGTTTTGGGTTGTATTGGGTGAAAAATATCTTTTGGCAGGAAAAAAAATATAAGAAGTGTATAAGTTAAAACGACACAGTGTGTTATAAGGGTTAACTGGTCTTTCAAAATTTTCGGTGCCGGAAGCTGATATCATGGGGGTAAATTGCAACAAAATCATAGTTCAGGGGGGTAAATTGCAAATGACCAATAGTTCAAGGGGGTAAATTGCAACAAAATCATAGTTCAGGGAGGTTTTTTGTAGTTCAGGGGGGTTTTCCTGCAAATGACCAATAGTTCAAGGGGGTTTAATGCACTTTACCCTATAATAATTACACATATGTTTGTGAGACCTATCTCTATATATATATTTATAATCGTGTACTCTAATAATTTTAGAAAGTAGAATAAAAGGAGATCTAAGTGAAATAAAATATTTCTTCCACCATTTCTCTTTCAAAGTTGCATTTGTTTGTAAAATCCACTTCTTTCTAAAAGGTTCAACCTTATGATGCTATTTATCACTCAACTCAACCCTGCTCTCTTTATCCATCTTTCTTCTCCTTTTTGCTCTTTTTCTTAATTGTTCAATCTTTCTTTCTTCTTTTTGTTTCTTCTTCTTCTTGGTTAATAATCAGAAGAACAAAAATAAGATCAAGGATGAACAGAACAAGAAAGCAACAGCAGACATGGCGTTGTGCAAGTTGGTGAATCCGAGATTAGTTTTGCTACGTGCTTCTCCCCTTTCTTTTGTTGAATTAATAGGATTCCGCTTTAATAATTTTTACACACACATATAGACATGTATGGAAACAATTTTTCGGTAAGCTATTTTTCCTCATCTTTCTAAGTTGTTGATTTAATATGATTCCATGAATAAAAATTATAACTTAATTGTTTAATGTTCGATTTTTATATGGTGAAAAGTTTGTTCCTTTGATGTCATGGACTATTACCAGTCTCGTGGGCCGTGGAAATTCTAGATAAGAGAGAGAGAAACAGGAGTCTGTGTGATGTGTGTGTGTGTCTAGAATGCATGAAAAAGAAAGTAGGAGGGCATCTCCATTCAATAAGAAATTCTGTATTGAGAATGATTTGTAAGGGAAGATCTGATGAAGAAGAAGTTAGTGTGTGTGTGTGTGTGTATTTAAGGAGAGTCCACTAATGAGATTTTTGGTATCTGAAATGGGAAATAGGAAATACTTTCTCTTTATTTTCTATTTTAAGATTGTATTTAAGGCTCTATTTTGAATGCTTTAAAATGAATGAATTTTGGTTTACTTATCTAAGGAGTACAAAAAGTTTGTCTAACTAGCTACTACAATAATGAAAAAGCATTATGCCAAAAACACCAAAAAAGAAATCCAAAAAAAAAAAAAAAAAAAAAAAAAAATTGCAATCCATATTTTTCATCTAAATTGAAATTATGAAATTGTCACACACAGCTAGTTTTCAAGTCACAATTTAATATCTGTGTTTGTGTGGCAGTTTCTCGTTTGGCATTAACATCTCTTGTTTACAACATTTGGGCAGAACGAAACCGTGGGGTATTCAAGAAGAAGAAGTTAACAGCAAACTCAATTCTATACAAAATACTTGAGTCAATTTGATTCAAATTGATGGCTGAACCTCCACTTGATTCCCCAATCAACAGACGCACGCATTGTATGCGGATGGGATATACCTTGGTCCATCCTCCGTTTCCCTCCAAGACCACCTGGCTAGGAATGAAATGGTGAAGCTCTCCGTTTCCATATCTGTTTGCTTCACCCAGTCGTTTCCATGGCTGTCTCACCGGATCTGAGAATAACTATCATGTATATGTACTCCAGAATGTATTAGTCATGGTTTGGTTATCTTTGTAAAATGGTTTAACATTCTGCCTCTATTTGATTGTTCTTGCTGGGTAATAGGGAAGGGTAGAATTATAAGTGATAATGACAGTGGTGCTTCCGTTGGCTTGTGATTAATTTCTTGGAGTGTTACCTAAGTATTCGTCTTTGTTGGACATGTATAGTTTTAGATATACATCAGCAAAAATAAATAAATTCTACTTATGAGAGTTACTTAAAAAAAAAAAAAAAAAAAAAAAGAACATCAACAACTTTTTTATAATATATTTTCCAGATTTGGGCTTTCAAATCAATTACATCCTACTGCATGAAACACTCTATAATCATGCACAATTAAAATTTTGTAGTTTGCATAGATTTATATAACATAAAACAAGAAAAAGGGAAGGGAAAAAATATTTAAATTGCTCTATGAGGCAACTCGAAGCGACACAAGGGGCACATGTGACTCCTTTTGAGCCACTCCAAAATGCAGACCGGATGGTATGTATGAGAACATGGCATGCGAGTCACTTCCGACCCAATAAACATATCATCTCTGCATATGACACACACTTTCCCTCTATCACTATTCTCTTCAAATTTGATTGTCTCCAATCCCTCGATAGATGGTGTACTTGCAGGCACTAATCTATCATATCCCAAGTACTCTCTCATAGTCTGATCCATCAATGACAAGAGCAAGTTTCTTTCATATCTTTGGTCTAAGCGAGCTTTCTTTGGTGCAGTGTTCCTCACTCTCATTGCTATTTCTTTCCATATGCCATCAAATTCCATACCAGGCCGCACCCTTACGATCCAGGAAACAAATTTGTGAAGTTCCAGCACACGTTTTTCCATCTCCTTTGCGCGGTCCATTGCTTGGATCTCCTGACTAGGCAAAATCACTATTTTCTCAATGTTGATGTTCAAAACTAGTATTTTTCGGCCATAGTTTGAGAATTTAGTGACTGTCCAACGAGCATCATCCATGACTGTACTGACAAGATCGTCGAGCTTGTCAAGCTCATGCACTGTTTCGCGGTCATGATATGGTCTGTATTGAAATCCCTCTAATGGGAATGGTACGTTCATTCCAGAAATCATTTCGGATATCATATCGGAGGTTAGGGTTTCGCTTGGAAACTGCTTTGAGATTTGTGCGATGAGGTCTCGTCTGGTGTTGGTTTTGAAGGATCCATCCGAAGAGATATATGTTTTTTCCACTTTAAAATCTAGAGACAGTTGAATAGAAGGCAGTGATTGATCATTCCTTCCGCTAATAAGACCTAGACTCTTAACCTGCAACTTTGTTGCATCCATTAGGGGATAACTAAGAGGGACAGGTGGTGTGTGATAATACTAGTTACTACTTAGTGGATCGAGAGAGAGAGAGAGGGTGATGACAGTAGCTAATTATAGAAGGAAGACTGATATTTAGTTCGCAGGTCATAGATCATATATATATATAGAAGGAACAGTATTTGAGTAGGAATAGGATAAAAGTGGATTTCGATTTGGATTTGGAAGCACTTGGGTACTAAACAGCATGCGTGTACTAAAGGCTTATGAAAGAATCCTAACTCTTTTAGGAGTGCGACTCTGATTTGGAAAGTTATAAAAAAATAAAAAAATAAAAAAATAATTATCAAATGGAAATCGAAGAAAATCCACCGACTTGACGAGTCCGTCGTCAACCGAATCGCCGCCGGTGAGGTCATCCAGCGGCCCGTCTCCGCCGTCAAAGAGCTCGTCGAGAACAGCCTCGACGCCCACTCCACCTCCATCAACGTCACCGTCAAGGACGGTGGCCTCAAACTCATCCAAGTCTCCGACGACGGCCACGGAATGCGAGTAACCCCTTACTCTCTCATCTTCTCCCAATTCACTACACTAGATACATATATACATATAGAGAGATTGATTCTGGAATTTATTGTCGTAGTGATTATTGTTGTTGGTTTTGATTAGTATGAGGATTTACCGATACTCTGCGAGAGGCATACGACTTCCAAGTTGTCTACATTTGAAGATTTACAGTCGATTAAGTCGATGGGGTTCAGAGGAGAGGCGTTGGCCAGCATGACCTATGTTGGTCATGTTACCGTCACTACCATTACCAAAGGCCAATTGCATGGTTATAGGTATGAATTGTGGGCCCCGCCTGTTCGATTGAAGATTCACATAAAGCTGTTTTTACTCTTATAACTTTGGTTGTGATGTACAAATATAACTGTGGATGAAGGTTACATATATTACGTACAAGTTACAATTCTCCCAAGAAAGGGGAAAAAGAAATATTGGATGTGACTTTGTGTATCTATATTTTTAGGGATCTGTTGTGTCATTTATCTTGCATTTGGCTTCAATTCTGTTTTATGGAAATTGTAATTTTTTTTTCTTTCTTTTTGTTGTTTGTGTGCTTTTTGTTTTAGGCCTTTCTTTGCATATGATTTTGCCACATGCATTGTCTCTGGCATGCATATTTATATATTTCTGAAAGTGGAAATGTGTTGTTCAGGGTATCATACAGAGATGGTGTGATGGAGCATGAACCAAAAGCATGTGCTGCTGTAAAGGGAACTCAGATAATGGTATGGACTGGATCTTTTGCCTTTCTCAACAAATATGAGAAAATCATTGCATTAGAATAATTGTGGATGGGTTAGGAAAATGTGAAAAACAATTGTAGGGGATTAAGTACTGAAGTTTGAGACTCAGAAAACCGACGACGCCCAATAAATTTAACAATAAGGAAAGAGAAAAACAAAGCTGCGGAGAAAGGAAACTAATATGTTATGATCGTAGAATTATTTGGAGTAGTTCATGACTTCCCCCAAAAATATGAGAATTATAAATATTTTTGGGAAATTCATTGGTCATTGTGTTATTTGAATTGTAGGATACACTGTAAGTTTTATGAGACAAGTATAATTTACAAAATTTTTTTGCTCTAATCTATTTGTCTTGGATGTTGTCATTTTTTATCAGATTGAGAATTTGTTTTATAACATGACTGCTCGGAGAAAAATACTTCAGAACTCTGCTGATGATTATCCTAAAATTGTAGATACCCTTAGCAGGTTTGCCATTCATCACATAAATGCTAGCTTCTCCTGTAGAAAGGTTTGTCTTTTCACCATTTATGCTCGTCTTTATCATGTTGTAAACTTTTCTTTCTCTCCTAACTTCTTTAACCTGATGAGAAATATTTCTTCATATTACTCTTCCATTGTATGCAGCATGGAGCTGCTAGAGCAGATGTTCACTCAGTCGCCACGTCCTCAAGGCTTGGTGCGATCAGATCTGTTTATGGGGTGTCAGTTGCTCGCAATCTGATGAAAATAGAAGTTTGTGATGATGATCCATCTACTTCAGTATTTGAAATGGATGGTTTCATCTCCAATTCTAATTATGCTGCGAAGAAGATAACAATGGTACTTTTTATCAATGGTATGTATCAGCAATATTATACTGGGATAAGATTTTTAATTTTGTGGTCTGTTTTTTCCCCCTAAATGGAATTGTATTAAAAAGAAAACAAAAAAGTACAGGAGGAGAAGTGAGGGCCTACCCTCACATTACAAAACTCCATTTCCAGTAAACATAGAACAAGAAAATAAGAGAAGACATCAAAATAAAAAGCATTACATCCCATGCCAATCAGAAATCGAAATTCCTGCAATATAAAAAAATCCCAAATTACCTTTGTTGCCGCAGCTGAAGCAAAAGATATTGATCTCTGATGAAGTGCCAAGTTCCTAGCCTTCCAAATGCCCCAAACTGCACTAGTGAACACCATTCTACAAATATGATTCTTCTGAGATTTATCTTTGAAAAGCATTGACTCCCCACTGAATCAACTGACCAAAGGTGGAGCTGGAGGGATAGACCCTCCAATACAAGCCACAATACACTGTCATACTTCTTGGGCAAAAATGCATTGCCAAAAAAACTCTATAACTCTCATGAATGAATAATATGTTTTGTTTGTTTGTTTTGTAAATATAACTCTATAACTCTCATGAATGGATATGTGGTCATAATCAAACCAATGTGCTGAATATTTAATTACCACACCATCCTTTTATAACATATTCAATCATTCTGTTATTTTATTTTATTTATTTATTATTTTTCTTTTTACCAAGTACATTGCCAACCCCTGGAGAAATGAAATCCTGGCTCCGTCTCTATGGGTCACATCTCGTTCTCCATCAAGACTAGTAATGCTCAGAGTGTAAAATTTTAGGGAATTTGGAAGATGTTCATAAGTTGTCTTATCAAAAAGGGAACATGTTAATAAGATTGGTGTAAATGAAATGTGGGTGTTGAGATGGACGTGTAGCAAGATAACAAATGTTTCGGATACAATCACAGAAAGTTAGAAGTAGAACCAATTGATGGTGAAGTGAAAGCAATTGGCCTAGAATCAAGATGGTTTTGCCATGCATTATTGCAACCAATGAGGGCACTATGAAGCAAGAGTGAAATGTCCATGCCATAAATGTGTTTCTAGGATAAGGACATGGTGGCTCAGAGCAACTGAAACGTTGGAGCTGGATAGAATGGAATGCTGAAGCATAAGTCATATGGTTAACCCCAAATGTTTGGAAGAAGACTTTAGTTCTAAGTGGAACAGGACCAATTATCTATAACTTGAGCCTAGTTCGAGTTTGTTGTGGGCTTGGACTAATATTTATATACTTGGTTTGGGCTTGGGCTGAGGCTACAAAACCTTGACTGACGTGCTTGAAGCTTATTATTTTAAATTATCTGTGTGAACATGTGAAGGTTTTATGCATGTAAAATAAGAATAATTTTATTGCTTATGCATTTGTGTAGACAATGTGTTACCGAGGGGTACTACTTGGTAGAGGTCGCCTAGATTGCTTAACTTCATCGAGTATACCTTGAAATGAAATGCCAACTAACTGTATTTGAAAAAAGAACCAGTAATATTCTCTGCTGTTCTTTTTATTATTGATTGTTTTGTACTGGAATTTTTTATCTATTTAAGTTCGAGTGTTAATTAGAACATTGTATGTGGATATGCAGGTAAGTCTTTTGAATCAGGAAGTTATTATTGAAAAGATACAGTCTGCCGTTGAATCAAAATTGAGAAACTCCAATGATGCAAGGACATTTCAGGAACAGGTAATTTGCAAACTTGGTGTATGAGCTCAAGTAGATACTTTTCAGCATTTGATAAGAAATTTTTTGGTTCTTTAAACTCAATAAACAGTTTGATTACTGCCCCTTGTATTACCTTAATGAGCTTTATGTAGGAGGGTATAATAACAGAGAGAGGGCACAAGTCATTCATGTTTCCTTCCATAGGACATGCTAGATTTTCTGGTGTTCCAAGTTTTGGTTTCTACGTTCTATATCTCTTTTTGTACCTAAATGTTCCATACTCTAGTTTACAATGATCTTATTACAAAATGCTGTATGATGGTGCAAAAGCACCAAAATAACCTACGCTATAAATTACTGAAAACTAGATTTATTCCTACCAACCAATATGACCCCTCTTATGTCGCTCGATGGGCTAACATTCCATAACTGCACTTGATCATGGAATGCAGATACCAAGTCATTTTTTTTTTTTCTTAAGTAATGAATAAATAAAAAGGCGTTCAAAAGGGGAACGCATCCCTTATACAAAAGTGGAACCGGGGACTAAGGCCCTAAAAAATTTAAAAAAACTAATTAAATCATTGGAAGAGGAGCAAGAACTCCTCTTCACATAATTGAAAAGAGAGCAAATAATGAAAAGTTTCAGCGTCGCCGTAGACGACTCCTTCCCTTCGAACATTCTACTATTTCTCTCCTTCCAGATGCACCACCAAACTCAATGTGGGACAATTCTCCAGTAATCGCGTACATCTCTTCTAACATGACATTCTCTCCGAGCATGAATCAAATCCTTAGAAGAACGTGGCATTACCCAACGCATGCCAAACAGCCCAAGAATAAGATTCCAACAGTCGTGCGCCACGGGGCACAGTGCATGAGGATATGATCAACTGACTCACCATCTTGCTTACATAGGCAACACTAATTAACAAAACAATTCCCCCTCTTCCTCAAATTATCAATCGTTAGTATCTTACCCCATACAGTGGTCCAAACAAAGAATGCCACGCTAGTTGGAGCCATAGAACGCCAAATGGTCTTCCACGAAAAGTCAAGGCTATCAAAATTAGAAAGACATAAGAACAAAGATCACACTTCGAAACGACCATGGGAAGAGGGAATCCATGTCAGTTCGTCCCTACCTCTGCCAACTCCTTTATGCCGATACAACTGATCCAGAAGAACACATACCTCGTCCAACTCCTAATCCTGAAAGGAACGCCGAAAGTGCACGTCCCACGTAATCCCACTATTATCACGCCGATAATAGTCAGCTACGTAGGCGTGTCTATCAACTGCAATACTGTATAGTTTGGGAAATGTACGAGATAATGGCTGGCCACCACACTAAAGATCTTCTCGGAAATGAACATATCTACTGTCACGAACTTTGAATCTGATATGAGAAGAGAAGACATCCCATCCCTTCCGAATGAATTTCCACACCTCGACTCCTCCCACAAGAGAAACCGGACGGGTAGACAAACCGCCAAACTCTTTCCCAAACCGACATGAGACTAGCCTTCGCTAAGGATGATGTCTTTCCCTCCCATATCTCCACAACCATTTGCCCAGGAGAGCTTGGTTAAAAGGAACCAATCTTCTGATGCCAAGACCATCCAACTTCATAAGCTTGCAAACTTGCTCCCATTTGACAAGGTGATAACTCTTCTCCCCTTCCACCCTAAAGGAAATCCTTTTGAATTTTTTCAATCCTATCAACAATGCAGCACGGGATTTGGAACATAGATAAAAAAAATTTATGGGAAGGCTCGATAAAGTGCTCTTTACAAGAGTAACTTTACCCCTCTTAGACAAGTATTGCTTCTTCCAACCTGCCAATCTCTTCGCATACCTGTCAATCATAGGATCCCAACTCCCCGCTCTCCTAGAAGAAACCCCTAGGGGCAAACCCAAATAACTAATGGGAAAAGAACTCACCTTACACCCAAGGACTGCAGCTAAAGAAGAAATATCCTGAACATTCCCTACCGGGATAAGCACGCTCTTAGCTACGTTGACCTTCAGCCCGAAAACTGCCTAAAAACAATCCAGGATACACCTCAAATATCTAAGTTGAGACACATCAACATCACAGAAAACCAGGGTATCGTTCGCAATAAGTAAATGAGAAATCTCCACCTGATGGACTAAATATCTTCCCACCCTAAAGCCCTTAATAAGACTAAGATCCTCTGCCCTTCGCATGAGTCTGCTTAAGCCCTCCATAACAATTAGAAAAAGGACAGACGACAAAGGGTCTCCTTGTCTTAAACCCCGAGTACACCCAAAAAAACCAGCGGGAGATCTGTTCACAAGAACTGAGAACTTGACAGACGAAAGACATGTCTCAATTCATTTCCTCCATCTACTTCCAAACCCCATTCTTTGTAACAAATATAGTAGGAAATTCCAATTCACATCATCATACGCTTTCTCAATATCAAGTTTGCATAAAACTCCAAGAACACCACTTCGCAATCTGGAATCCACACATTCGCCTGCAATAAAAACTGAATCTAGAATTTGCCGTCCTCCAACAAAAGCATTCTGGGAATCCGAGATAATCCCATCCATTATTTCCCTCATCCTTAGAACAACCACCTTAGCCCCGAGTTTGTAAATACAACCCACTAAGCTAATTGGTCTAAAATCCGTAATGTCAGAAGCGCCTCCCTTCTTAGGGATAAGGGCAATGAATGAGGCATTTAGCGACTTTTCAAGTCATTCTACTGATACCATGTCATTATTTGAACCCAACATCGCAAAGTAACCTAATACCATCTCAATAGATAGGTTAAGCTTTGACGTTTATATATCTAAATAGTAGCAATGTAATTGCAAACGTGGGACACATATAACGTAGCTAAGGTGTGGAAACAGTAGTTTTTGTTTTTGTTGTTGTTGTTGTTTTTTTTTTTTTTTCTTTTTTTTCTTTTCTTTAAAATAGAAAATAGTTGCAAGTTCTTCTGACCTGCATTATCTGTTGAGTTCCTTTCTCTCTTTCTCTACTTCTGTCTATCTATCTTTATCATTCTCTAAATTAAGAATTCGTACTTCCTGTGCTGGTGCTGTTTCTGCTTTGCTCTGCATTTTGGGGAAATACGTACTTCCAAAACGTTTCCCTTATTTTGGACATCTTTGGTTTCATGTATGAGGCAGAGCCTTGATCCCTCTCCATCCAGTCTTGTGCCTACAACTATTAGTCCACCTTCTGGTATGCATAATTTTTTCTTTTTTATTTCTGTTGGCTGGACTAAACTCTTGGCATGTCTAATAAGTATATCTATTTGTTCCATATTGTTGCCTCGTCCTTTACAGGTTCAAAATTGCAAAAGGTTCCAGTGAATAAGATGGTACGGACTGATTCACTGGATCCTGCTGGAAGGTTACATGCCTACTTGCAAGCTAAGGCTCCTGGTCAACTTGAAAGAAACTGTAGCTTGACCTCTGTGAGATACGTTCTATATGTTCATCCATATAACTTCAATTACTCAGACAGACACTTCTATACGCTGTTACAGATGGGTGTGAAAATTGCATAAGCATTGAAAGTTAGCAAACCATGTGGAGCAAAATGAGTCACTGTTTAGTCAGTATTTCTCTATGTGGAGTATAAATAAGGATCGTTATTATATTTACTCGTTATTATGTTTATTTCGGGATTAGACCTACTAAAATCAAGGTATCAACAATGGAATGCACAAATCCAGTTTAACACAGATGAGAGCCGTGACACCCAAGGTCCACTAGCTTCATGATCCTCCGCAACTCCTTGATCCATGATCATTATGGTTCTGTGACCCTTAATTGTTTGACTTCTGACATTATGATTTCATAATTGAAACCTCCTACTGCAGTGATGTTGTTGTGATCATTAATTCAATTGCACACAAATACCATAAATATACACCAGATAGTGCAGGCTCGAGACTGGTTGATCATAATAGAGTGACACTACCCGGAGATATAATGAGCAAAACCCATGATATCATAATGATATATTCCTCTTTGTTATAGCAGAAGATGAAGGAGATAATGTTTTATTATCTAATCAAGTTCATTATTAAAATTCTCTGCAATTGAGTTTTAGAAGTTGAGTAATTGGAAGATGTAGCCAACTTCTAAAAAGTTCTATCAAGTTTTTGGGTGGATATCTGGAGGATAGTTTGGTTGGTTATAGGCTGAAGGTTCATTTGGTAGGGAAACGTGCAAGTTTTAAAAACTTTCTGAGGGATTTTCATACATAAATCTTAATTCATTTTATATATTTAAGTTTTATGCAAAACTAAAATATGATGTATCATTCAATTAATAGATTGAATACTTACATCAAGGTTTGAGTAAAGTTAGATCTCTCCTCTAAAGTGAATGTTTTCACTTATTGTAGATCCCTTTGCTACATGCATTTTCTATGAATCTCCATCTTCTTGGTAATGGTCTTGCCTTTAGAAATCACTCATAAGCTTTCATGAATGACCTTGGAAAATAGGCTTGTGGGAGCATCTATTAGATGAGAATACAAACCCTAAAAATATAGAGAGAGAAAATATATTTTTTCTTTTCTTCTCAAAAGTGACCCCTAAAATATACATGAACCTATGTATATATAGGCAACATAAAAATAAGAAAAGGAAATAATAAATCCTTCTCAATCTCTAATTCACAAAACTAAAATCTAATAGGATTCCAATATAAAGTTGGGCTATGAGTGAGAACTCTATTGGGCTTATTATTTTCTCGACTACAATGAATTAATAATTGACTCGGTCCATGGACCCAATTCAATTAATTTCTACTCCACTAAAAGAAATTAATTGAACTCTAATTAAATAATAAATAACCTCTAAGTCAATGTTGCACTTTGACCCCTCTATGCATAATTAGTTATCGGATAAATAAAGTCATCAATCCGACTACTTAATTAATATATTTATTTTGGTATATTTGATTATTTCTGGCTTGATCACAATAAAACATTTGTTTGACAAAAATAATAATTTAAATAAATAAATATATAATAAATCATTTTGTCTAAAAACACACGAAGGCCTTCGAATTTACTTTGTGATCAACCATAATCAATACAAAATAAATACAAGTAGCAATGATGCAAATATTGAAAATATATTCCTCTAACTATTAATTACATAATTACCCAAAGTGCTGGTATAAGGATTCCGAAGATTCCGCCGAACAAATCACAGTAACAACTAATTAATAAAAGAGTTTATACTTCTCTCATGCTTAAGAGTCAAATGCCATGACGGTGATAGGGAGCAATTGCATACGACGGCTCTCGCAATATTTCTCAACCTAACGCGGATCTAGTTTAAGTCTTAGTTAATAATGAGTCTATCTATAATTACCGATTATGAACAATTTATGATTACTATTTATATTCATGTATTGATCGCCATCACATATATATATAAATATCTCTTGTAATCAAATGGATACTATCAATTCCATAATGAATCGAAATATAATACATTAAATTAACTAATTATATAAATCATAAATATTTCAGATATGTCAGGAACATATGTCACTATAATTCAAATAAGAATTTGCTATACCAGGACATATAAATCCCAACAGCTCCCACTTGCCCTCATAGCCAATTCGAATTGCATCTAACTTCAATGTTATCCAGGCGATGATCAAAACTATTGATCGATGACACCTTTATTAATGGATTAACAAAGTTATGTTCCAATGTAATATTCTTGCCACGAGTACATTTTCTTGCCAGATAATATTATGTAGGACATGATACTTTCTCTCAGTGTACCTTGTTCCTCTATGGAACCTTGGGTCATAGGTTTAAACTACTTCTGCACTATTGTCGCAATATAGCTCGATAGACAGGCTAGTATGCTCCACAACCTCTAAATCAGTGAGATCAAACCAAAAGGCTTTCTTTGCTGCCTTTAAGGCTGCAATGTACTCCACCTTCAGGTTTGAGTTAGCAATTGAAAATTACTTAACAATCTACCAACTAATTTCTCTTCCATTGAGAGAACATACACTAAGTTATGAACCTCATAGTATCTATATTTGATTAAAAATCAGAATCAGCATACCGGACTAGAACCATATCATCACATCCATAAATGAGTATGAGATCTTTGGTTCTCCTAAGGTATTTTATGATATTTTTCACAACAGACCAATTATCAAGTCTAGGATTGGATTGATATCTATTGACTATCCCTACTTTGTAGCGGATGTCCTATTTGGTATAGACCATGACATATATGAGAATTCCACATGCCGAAGCATATTATTACAGTCTCATTTGCTCAATCTCCTTTGCTAGTCTTAAACAACTACTTACTAGAGAGCAATCCATGTCAATAAAATAAGAACTCATTTTTTGAGTTTTGCATACCAAACCTGGTCAAAACTTTATAAATATAGGATTATTAAGATAAGCCTATTTTCCTTTTAACCTGATCTTGCAAAAGCTTGATCCTAGGAATATAACTTACATCTTGAAGATCCTTCATTTCAGAGTAATTAAATAACTACTTCTTTACTGATGACGAAACTTCCACATCATTCTAAATGAGTAGGATGTCATCAATATATTTAAAGAATTAGAAAAATAATGACATTACCCTGTACACACATGGTTCATTCACTAAGAAATCTTCTGATATCCTTTTGTAAATTAACTTACCTTCCATAGGTATCACCCTACTAGAAAGTTCTACAAGATCCCAGATTTTATTAGAATACATTGATTCCAACTCTGATTTTATAGCAACTTGCCAAAATGATCTATATCCATATCAGTTCACGCTTCCACGTAGCTTACTGGGTCCAACTCATGTTTAACAGGGATGTCCATAAAGGTCTCACCTAAAAACATGATTCTGTCGGATTAGATGATAATCCTTCCACTACATCAATGTACCGATGCAGGAATCTGTATACTAAATGATGCCGACACATCAATAGGGAATTCATATATAATTCTTAATTTCTATAATAAGTGTGTTCATATGTGGTACAACTAGTACTAATACCATATTCTCTAACATTATGCTACTAGGTATATGATTCATAATATGATCCTCCTATAGATAAACAGTGAGTGTAAACAATCAACTTTTATCATTGAGATCATAAAATAATCCATCCTAGTGCCTTTAGAGTAGCCATCAAATCAAGCATGCCTATGATCTGCTTCCAACTTACTTGTCCATATCAAATGCACATGTGCAAGACTACGCCATATGTGTATGTGATTCAAACTAAGATTTAGTAAAAAACACAGCTCAAAAGATATCCTTGAGACAGACTAAGATGGAATTCAATTCGTAATGTGCATCAATATTGTTAAGGCTAAACTTTAAAATGAAAAAGATAATGAAGCATAGCTGATCATAGATCTAACCATGTTAAGCAGAATTTTGTTATTCCTATTAGACACCTCAATTTATTGAGCGTCAATTGCGGAAAAACTGGTACACAACACCCTCATTGACCACATAGTCTTTGCACTATCCCAAGAAATACTCATATCCACGATAAGATCGAAGTCTTTTGATAAGTTTCCCTAATCTGTGCTCCACATCAGTCTTAACACTTCCGGAATATACCAAACGTGTAAGACTTGTGTCGCGTCAGGTAGATTTATCCAAAACGTGAGTAATCTTACTTGGATGTTCATAAGACCACACGTGTCAGTGTGTACCGACTTCAATTGTTCTCCATGTCTATTTCATTTGGCTGATTAAAACCCTTAGAGTTATCAATTATTCAATACAAGATTCACAAGTTGGTTTAGGCTCCCCTGCCTCACTAGGTAATAAACCTTCTTTGACTAATCTTTGAATCTCATTTTGACTGATCACAACCCAAAAATAGACACTAAAAATACAATGAGTCAAGAATAACAAATTTTCTCTTAACATTCAATCTAGAAGATGCAACATTAGTTTTTATATCCTGCAAATATTAAGAGCTGGTGGTTATAGTATATTAACCATCTTTCAATGCACCAGAAGTAATTACACATCTCTTCAATTTTATAAAACCAGTTTTACCAAAAGTAACAGCACAGTTTTTATAAACCACAAGTGAAACAAGAATGAGATTGCGTCTAACATCTGTGCATAAAGATAGTTCTCTAATACTAATATCCTTATACTTTCTAATTTCAGATGTAATACTCCCACTGACTTAGCTACAACTTTAGCATCAGGTCAAAAGACAAATAAATATCCATATCATCGAGGCTTCTGGATTTCTGAAATCCTTGCAACGAATTGCAAACATGTTTAGTGGCTCTAGAATCTATCCATCAGGAACTAATAGATACAACCACATAACATGACTCAATGATTAAATATACATTTTCCTATGCCACGTCATTGCTTAAACAGTTCATCTTTTAGTGTCTTAATTAGCTGCAAAAGAAACAGTTTATTTCGTCCTCAACATACACTGCCTTATTCCCTTTAACCTTTTGGATACCCATGTTTTGTGCTAACCTAGTCCTATTATCATCCTTCTTCTTTCCTTTGCCCATCCACTTAGGCCTAGAAGAAGATAGTATAGACTAGGTTAGATTGGTAAGAATGCCCATACTTTTGATTATCCCTTCATATGTTACCAATTCTATAAGAATATCAGCGAGTGTGAACTCAAACTGATTCCTTATTTAGTTCACTCTAAAAGAGTTGAACGAGTTTTGGTAACAAGGCAATAATTATGTCAACTTGAAACTTACCACTCAAGTTAGCCCTATTGACCTCTAGTTCAATTTTTAAAAATAATAAACAATCATTTTCCAAATTCGATCTTTTACTGGAGATCCTTAGGCTATCTTGATGGTATTTAAATCTGACATAGTACTTAGGCATATGCTCTATCTAATCTCACCAAAACATCTCATTGAGATATAATATGATGCTTGAAGTAAATAAAATAATACAAAAATTAGTTTTGGAGCGTATTTGAGATAAACTCTAGAATGTTGCACCAAGCCATATCATTTGTCGTATTTCATTTATTAAAAGCATTAATGTTCTCTTGGGTATCTTAAAGTAAAAGGGAATTAGGTATGGGAGTAGTAAACACATTTTGTACCCTTACGTTGTGAGTAAAATATCGAAGTTACTTTTTTCAGTCAGTATAAATGAGGTCCAATTACATTGAATATAGTAGCAAGCAGATAAAATAGATTAGACATAAATAATCTGAATATTAATGCATTTATACAATATGCAAAGTAAAATATTAATAATACATGCATATTTAAAATTAAAATGAGTTTGTCAACCACATAGTATAATAAATCTCAATAGAATAAGAGTTCATTATCATTATTGGTGAATAATCCCTTTTAATTAATGTGGGTCCCTCTACTTCGTAGCATAATAAATCACACAATCAGTACGTCAATAATTTATCCTGAGAGAGGAGTTCATTATTACTATTGTTGACATTCATTTGCTATTATGCAAGCACTTCCATTAAAATATCTGTGGATCCCTTAACCACTACATGAATAATCAGATAATCAATACGCCAATAACTTATTTGGTTGGCGAAATTCATTATTGCTCTTGGCGAGCAAATCCTATCATTTTCATATCTCTTAATACAATACCTTGTCTATCTATATGAAATGATTCCCGATTATGTTGTTTAGCCTTTCTAAAATCACCTACTGTAGACCACTCCGTTGGGGAACTAACACTATTGATTTTAGATTGAGTGTATAATGTTATTAATGCTCCAATGAAAAATAAAACATTAAATATCTTGTTATTATAATCTATACTCTTTAAATCATGCGTAGGGCCTTATTTTTAAAGATCTAATTACTATGAACATTTAATATTTTTATTTTCATGAGAAAACCATTCTTGTAATTTTTAGACTCTTCAAATTATGCGTAGGGCCTTATTTTGAAGATTTAATAACAATGGTTATAATAACGAAGGCCATGGGGTAATGTATAAAAATCCCTGCTCACACTCAATTTTTAATCATTCATAATTAGGGTTTTCAATTTATTCATTTACATGATATGATACATGCAAAACGCCTTGATTTTAATCCAATTAAATTTATAAAAATATCTAGACTTTTAAATGTTTCACTAATATTTAATATAAGGCACACTTTAAAAATAATTTTTTGTTTCCCAATAAGTGCCCTCTAATTAATTAGTAATCAAATCCAATTAATTTTCATAATTTAATTAATATAAATCAAGTCATTTAATTAAATATCATGGATCCAATGCATGAATAATAATTAATAAACAATTATTTATTCCATGCATTTCATACATCGCATAAATAAATAAATAACAGATAAAGCAAATAAAATGGCCAATGGATTTAGCTTTTAACATTTAATTGCTCTAAGTATTGCGTAAGGGTCCTCAAAATAAGCCTAGAGATCCACCGTCAGGTTCTGTGAACCTGCAGGAGCCAAAAATAAGCCCTGACACACACCCACGCGCCTACGCGCCTGAAGGGTGCTGGAATGACCAGCGTGTGTTTCTCAAGCGCCTAGACGCGATTGTGGAAGCTTACAGAGGGTGGCATGCACTGCCACGCACCATTTGGCGCTTGTCCTTGCTGGTGCGTAGTCCTCACACGCCAGATGCTTGTGCACATGGTATGCACTCTCTCCCGCGAAACACTTGATCTGTACTCCTTTGTTGACTTTGATCCAAGGGTTGTGCATGCGGTTGCACCTTATTTTGGTGGATTGCGAAGCACTGGATCGAATCTCCTTTGTTCCGGCATTGCCTTGCCGCCGCCGGCGATACTCCGGTCGCCAAAAAATCGCCGAAAAATTGTAGAAAATTAATAAAAATTCCCAGAAAATTAAATTAAGCCCAAAAAATTCCAGAAAAATTCTGAAAAATTCCGAAAAAATTTCAGAAAATTTCAGCAGCTTAATTTAACCCTTTTGGACCTTCTTGAAGCTTAATAGCATTCTTTGATGAAGATTACATGGCTTTAAAAATATTTATAATTTCAAATACAATGGAAAAAATTAAATTATATCATTGAACTTTCAAACGGCAAAATCAAAGCCTTAATTACATTCATTCAAAGATAAAATTACATTAATTTAACCTATAAGTTTCATCCATAGCCCAAACATACATCATCATCCATTCACAATTACACATACATCATCATGTATCAATATATATCAACATATATATCAATAAATTTATATATGCAAAAAAATTTGGATCCATGAATGATGATTTTCATAAAAAACATGATCTCTAGTAATGAATCAAACCATACTCTGATACCACTATTGGGAAATGTGCAAGTTTTAAAAACTTTCTGAGGGATTTTCATACATAGATCTTGATTCATCACATAGAGACAAGTTTTATGCAAAAATAAAATATGATGTATCATTCAATTAATAGATTGAATACTTACATCAAGGTTTAAGTAAATCTTAGATCTCTCCTCTAAAGTGAAAGTTCTCACTTATTGTAGATCCCTTTGCTAGATGTCTTTTTCATGGATCTCCATCTTCTTGGTAATGGTCTTGCCTTTAGGAAACACTCATAAGCCTCCATGAATGACCTTGGAAAAATAGGCTTGTGGGAGCCTCTATTAGATAAGAACACAAACCCTAAAAATCTAGAGAGAGAAAATATATTTTTCCTTTTCTTCTCAAAATTCACCCCTAAAATATACATGAACCCATGTATATATAGGCAACATAAAAATAAGAAAGGGAAACAATAAATCCTTCTCAATCTCTAATTCACATATCTAAAATCTAATAGATTCAAATATCAAGTTGGGCTATGAGTGAGAATCCTATTAGGCTTATTATTTTCTTGGCTATAATGAATTAATAATTGGCCTGGTCCATGGACCTAATTCAATTAATTTCTACTCCACTAAAAGAAATAAATTGAACTCTAATTAAATAATAAATAACCTCTAAGTCAATGTTGCACTTTGACCCCTCTATGCATAATTAGTTTTCGGATAAACAAAACCATCAATCCGACTACTTAATTAATATATTTATTTTGATACCTTTGATTATTTCCGACTTGATCACAATAAAATATTTGTTTGACAAAAATAATAATTTAAATAAATAAATATATAATAAATCATTTTGTCTAAAAACACACGAATGCCTTCGAATTTACTTTGTGATCAACCATAATCAATACAAAATAAATATAAGTAGCAATGGTGCAAATATTAAAAATATAACCCTCTAACTATTAATTACATAATTACCCAAAGTGCCGGTCTAAGGATTCTGAAGATTCCGCCAAACAAATCAAAGTAATTACTAATTAATTAAAAGAGTCTATACTTCTCTCATGCTTAAAAGTCAAATGCCATAACGGTGATAGGGAACAATTGCATACGACGGCTTTCGCAATATTTCTCAACTTAACGCGGATCTAGTTCAAGTCTTAGTTAATAATGAGTCCATCTATAATTACCGACTATGGACAATTTATGATTACTATTTATATTCAAGTATTGATCGCCATCATATACATATATAAATATCTTTTGTAATCAAATGGACACTATCAATTCCAGAATGAATCGAAACATAATACATTGAATTCACCAATTATATAAATCATAAATATTTCAGATATGTCAGGAACATATGTCACTATAATCCAAATAGGAATTTGCGATGCCAGGGCATATAAATCCCAACACATTCTTCTTTAGTCTTCTTTTCCCCCCAACCTAAAATAGAGATTATATAGCGTTCCTTCCATGTTCATAAATTCTGTCACACTCCCGATCCTTCTAAATTTACCTGTACTAGGTGAACCTTTATTTATTTTTGACTAGCTTCATTAGAGACTTTGCCTCCTAGGAGACATGATTAGTCTTGTCCATTGTCATCTGGCCAATTCGTTTTCTATCACATATATCTGGCGTTGGTATATTTTGGAATTTATATCTCCTTGAGAAATGTTCTCAGAGATTGGTTTTAGAGGGCACTTTGCTGTAGTGCCAAACGACCTCGTTGTAGTGCACTTTGCTTCTTTTTTGCTTTCCACTCCTATAATTTCTTCAGAATATAAGATCAAATTCCCTAATAGTATTTTTCTAGTCACAAGTAAGTTTTTACTGTATGTATACTTATATCAAAGAACTTGAGTGCAAGTCTTCTGTTTGACAGAGGAGGAACCTAAAGGAAACTGCAGATCTTACTAGTGTTCAGGAGCTTATTGATGATGCTGATTGTAATTGTCATTCTGGTATGTGTTAACCAAACTTATCTTTGTTGACAATGAAACAATATCGTAGATTTAAACAAATTTAACTAGTGCATCCTACTAATATATAGCTTTACAGGTCTGCTGGACATTGTAAGACACTGCACATATATTAGGACGGTGGATGATGTTTTTGTGCTGTTTCAGTATAATACTAACCTATATCTTGCAAACGTAGTGAACTTGAGGTAGTTATACTGTTTTACATGTTTCCTGAAATAATGTGGAATCAAATATAGAACAGCTAAGTATGAGGAAAACTTTCTGGCCAAAATTCACATTCATTATATTTGTTTCCAAAACCTTTGTAATCGGTGAAGTTAAAAGATGCGCTCAATTTTACTTTCCACTGATGAAGTTAAAAAGTGCACTCAATTCTATTTTCCGAAACTATTTTGTGCCATCTATTTGTGCTCTGTTCTTTAAATTCTTACTCGTGGAGGAAAAAAATCCCCTCTCCAGTAAGAATTGTCCACGTCATCACACTACAAATTTATATTAGATTTAGCAAGGGCCCGATCAGTATCAAGCCCAAATCGGGAGAACCCAATCCGAAACAAGCCTAGGCAAAGTGTTGTTTCCATATGACTGCTGACTCAGGCCATTCGGCCCATTTACTAAGCCCAGATACATACAATCTTATTCAGGCCTAGTGAAGATGTCAACAGCCTGGGGCGCCAAGGCTAAACTCCAAGCCCATATACCAAATCGTTTGGATCAACCCACACGCAGCCCAATCTCAATTAAAGGTAGACCAGTCCCGCTAGACAAAAGATTCAGCAAAGAAAGCAAGTTCTGCGCAAGGAAAGTTTTACATGGAAAGAATTGTAAAAAGGAAAGGATTATAATTGTAAAGAATGTCATATATGGAATGGATTGGAGGGCAAGCCAGGCGAAACCTACCATAATTTCACCAACTTGTTTCTTATAAATAGAGGCCTAGACCTCCAATAAAAGCATCGACCATTATATGCTTATCTCTGAGTATTATAATTGCTTGTTTTTTAAGTGAGTTGTATTTTTCTTTTTATTTTAATAGAGAGAGAAATTTGGCACCTACACTTTGGCGCCGTCTGTGGGAAATGTATAGAAATATACTCCCACATTTGTTTCAAATTGTTTCTGTTTCCATGATCTGGAACGTCGAACGGAGAATCAACAGCGGCTGACCAGCAGATGGAGTTGATGCAAAAGATGCATGAAGAGTTCTTGCACCAATTTGAAACACTTCGTTAGGCGAACGAAGCCAGCATAGCCCAGATTGCATTGCTTCAACAGCAAAACGACACCCTTCAAACTGCTATAGCTCAGTTGATATCTCAGCCACAACCAATTGTTGTGGTTGCACCTCCTCCTAGCCAAAACGCTCTTCAGGTTAATGAGCCTTAGGTCAGTAGGGTTCGGCCTAATGAAGTTCGACCCAACAAGGTTCAGCAAGAGCAAAGGACTAGGTCCGAGGCAGTTGATTTGGACAATCTTCCTCGTCGCACGCAGGACGAATAGGCCGAGTCCAACCGTAAGCTTACTGTATGGTCTAATGGTGTTCCAGATGGTGTAGGAGTAAAAGAGGCCTTTAACGAGAAGAGACTCCTGAGAGTTCAAACGCCTGCCGAGATGGCCAAGGAACATAAGAATTCTCTCGTGAAAACACCATTCACTGACGATGTATACCTTATTGACAGACCTAAGAAATTCTATGCCTTCCTTTACCCAGTTTGACGGTACGGGAGATCCTTCTCGGCACCTAGATCACTACGCACGGAAGATGGCTCTGGATGATCACAATGATCCATAGTTATGCAAAGTTTTCCCTATCAGTCTAACAGGAGCTGCGCTGGAGTGGTTCAGGAATAGGCCACACAAATCCATTCCAGACTATGAAACTCTGAACACTATGTTCCTGGTGCAGTATTGCAGAAAGAAGAAGCAAAAGAGGAGCATTGCTAGCCTCTTCACTATAAGGCAAAAGAAAGGTAAAACATTATAGGATTTTTTGTCCAGATTTAACATGGAGGCTTCGGAAATAGCAGATTGCCATCCTGCTACCACAATAGAGACGTTCAAACTTGCAATGATTCAGGGAACTAAGTTCCATACATCCCTAGTTAAATATTCCCCTCCGGATATGTAGACTCTCAATGCTAGGGCACAGATCTACATCTGGCTTGAGGAGAATGTAGCCTACCGAGCGCAACATGCCACCCTCGTCATAGTGGAGAACATGCCTCAGGAAAGGGTTTCAAATTCAAAAAGCCGAAAAAGCTAACACGCTTCAACGCCAATCATTCAGGTACCTAAGAAAAGGCTAAGGATAGAGGAAAGATTCACACCTCTTCGCACAATCTTGGCTCGGCTATTCCAAGAGAATAAGATGAAGTTTGTAGCCCCTCAGCCAATAAAGCAACCTTTGGAACAGAGAGACAAGAACAAGCACTGTGCCTACCATAGAGATTACGGGTATACAACTAATGATTGCAGATCCCTTAGGCGGTAGGTGGAAAACATGATAATGAGAGGTGAATTGGCGGACTACCTCACAACAAAGGAGTACGTGAAGCCCTGGGAGGTCAATCATCGGAAAGTCGAAGGTAATCAAGTGAAGGTCATCCATGCAATACATGGAGATCGGAGGATGATTAAGAGTCAGAGGAGGTATCTAGATCCCGACTGAGGATAGCCTATAAGCTAAGAAAATTATCCTCAGTGAACACTATCACTTCAGGAAGCGTCAATATTGGGTTCGGCAATGGAGATCTATCCTCAGTTCAACTCCCCCATGAGGATCCGTTGGTCATCAGTCTCTTGGTGGCAAATTGCATGATTAAGAGGGTTTTGATAGATCTAGGTAGTCGTGCCAATATCATCACAAAGGCGGTCTTTGAGCAGCTGAAGATTCCGTCATCATCAATTCAGCCCACATCCAGCCCCTTGATGGGGTTTGATAGCACAAAGGTGGACCCTCTTCAGGTAATTAACCTATTCGTGACTGCGGCAAAGAGGACACTGAAGGAGAACTTTATTCTAATGGAGATCCATCCTTCTTATAATCTTATTATGGGAAGAGGCTGGATCCACCGAATGAACGGGGTTCCATCTATCCTTCATTAAGTGATGAGATGCTTGTCGCTGGACGGAAAAGAGGTTATTGATCTTAGGGGAGATCAATTCGCTGCCAAAGAATACTATATGTTGGCACAGAATGAAGCAAAGAAGGTTACAAAACAGTCCTAACCAATTGCACCTCCTGGGAGCATGTCCAAATAGCAATTACAGAACCTTCTGCCTAGGTATTTGAAAACAGAGGATGAAACCGAAGCTGCAAAGCCTACTGAGGAGTCTCTGGAGGCTGTTGAAGTAATCCTTGGCGATCCTCAGAAGGTCACCTATATAGGTTCTTCCCCCACAGCCGAAGAAAATAAAGCATTAATTGATGTCATTCGACGGAACACAGATGCATTTGCTTGGGAACATTCAGATGTGATAGGAATCAATCCTTTAGTTTTATGCCATAGCCTAAAGGTGGATCTGGTGTTCAAACCAGTCAAACAAAGGCACATAAGGTTCACTCCTGAGCGCAACCAAATTATAGCTAAAGAAGTAAGCAAATTGCTTCAGGCGGGCTTCATCCGAGAGGTGCACTACCCACAATTGCTCTCTAACGTGGTGGTAGTCTAGAAGAAGAATGGAAAATGGAGGGTGTGCATAGATTTTACCAATCTTAATAAAGCCTGCCCTAAAGACAACTTTCCATTACCCAAAATAGATTAGATGGTTGATGCTACTACTGGTTTTGAAAGGCTTACATTTCTTGATGCATACTCCGGCTATAACCAAATCCCTATGAATCCAGAGGATGAAAAAAAAAATGCTTTAATAACAGAGAAAGGCACCTACTGTTATAGAGTTATGCCCTTTGGACTCAAGAATGCTGGGGCAACTTACCAGCGCCTTGTTAACAAGATCTTCGACGAGATGTTGAGAAAGACAGCCAAGGCCTATATCGACAACATAGTGGTCAAAAGTGTGAAGAAGGAGGAACATCCTAAGCACCTCCAAGAGGTCTTTGACACTTTAAGAAGGTATGATATGAAGTTAAACCCTTCAAACTGCTCTTTTGTGGTTTCTTCAAGACAGTTCCTCGGCCATATTGTAAACAAAAGGGGAATTGAGGTGAGTCCGGCTCAAGCTCAAGCCCTTATACAAAATCAAGAACCGAAAACCCGCAGGGAAGTACAGGTTTTGACAGGTCGAGTCGTAGCTCTCATTCGATTTATCTCTCGATTGTCAGATAAATGCAAACCATTCTTTGATGCAATAAGGTCCAAGAACAAAGACATATGAGGACCTCAACAGCAAGCTGATCTCAGCCAACTGAAGTGCTATATAGCTGAACCCCAATTCTGTCAGCTCCGAAGCCTGGTGAAACTCCTATCATGTTCTTAGCAATCTCCAACATAGCCACGAGTGCAGTATTGATTAGAAAGAAGGTAAGAATCAGTATCCAATCTTCTATGCTAGTAAGACAATAACAGATGCAAAAATACGATACAGCAAAGTAGAGAAGATCATACTAGCATTGGTGTATGCAAAGAAAAAGCTTTGGCACTACTTTGAGTCGCACAGCATCAAAGTTCTTACCAACTACCCCATGCGAGTCATTCTTTCCAAGCCAGGCTTATTTGGAAGAATAACTAAATGGGCAATCGAACTCAGTTTTTTTGAGATATCCTATGAACCGAAGGTGTCACACAAAGGACAAGCATTGACTGATTTCCTCTTGGAGTATGAGGATAAGCCTGAAGAGCCAGGTCCTTCCGAGCCACAATGGGAGCTTCGGGTGGATGGTTCCTCGAAACTGATTAGAGCTGGGGCCGGAATCGTTATTATAACCCCTGAAGGCACCAAGCTGCAGCAATCAATTCGTCTGACTTTTCCTGCCACTAACAATGAGGCAGAATATGAGGCCTTGCTCGCAGGACTTCGGTTAGCAAACTAGCTCCAGGTAAGGTGTTTAAAAGTTTTTAGTGATTCTCAACTTGTTGTGAATCAGGTAATAGGCCAGTATCAGACCAAAGAAGATAGAATGAAAGCCTACAGGGAGGCTGTGGAGAGTGCCTCGCGAGGGTTTGATCAAATCGAATTCCATCAGGTACCTCGTGAGGAGAATTCTGAAGCAGATCAGTTGGCTGCAGCAGCGTCTTCTTCAGATGAAGATTTGGTCCAGATTGTACTAATTGACATCCTAGACGAACCAAGTATAAGCCCTCGATAGCAGATAATGGTGATCCCAGATGTTCTATGTGAACCATGCTGGATGGATCCATTAGAAGCTTACCTCAAGGAAGGAACTCTTCCGAACCAGAAGGCTGAGGCACGGAAGCTCAGGCTCACCGTAGCCAAATATTCTATCATCAATAATCAATTATATCAGAAGTCATTTTCAAGTCCTTACCTGAAATGTTTAAGTCCCATTAAGGCCCTTACGATTCCAAAACAGATTCATGATGGGGATTATGGCAACCACTCTGGAGGAAAATCCTTGGCACATAAGGTCCTAACTCAAGGTTATTTCTGGCCTTACTTGGTTCAAAATGCTGAAGAGTATGCCAGAAGATGCGACAAGTGCCAGCAACACAGTCCAATGAAACATCAACCCGCTGAAGATTTGCACGCAATGGCGAATCTATAGCCATTTGGTCAATGTGGGATTGATATGGTCGGTCCTTTACCCAAAATTGTGGAGAAAAAGGAATACGTGTTGCTAGCCACGGATTACTTCACTAAATGGGTTGAAGCCGAAACTTACTCAAGCGTGACTCATGAACAAGTGAAGAGTTTTCTATAGAACAACATAATTTGCCGATTTAGGGTGCCGAAGGTTATCATGATGGACAATGGCCCGAACATGGATAATCGAAGCACAATAAAGTTCTTCGCCGAGCATAGGATTAGGCGGAAGCTGGCTGCAGTTAGCCATCCTCAGGGAAATGGGTTGTAATACCCCTCGGATCCGAGACACAGGTTAATCAGGCTCAGGCCCAAACCCAAGGGAAATATCAAACAATTAATACCTAATATGAACACAAAATACAAGATGAAATAATAAGAAGTAAATAAAAAAAGCTGAAATGAATTCTAATGAAAAATCTTCAAAATATAATTATTAAAATCCAAACTCCAAAACCTCCAATTATTTAACTCGGGAATCCATCTAGTGGACACCTAATAAAAAATCCCAACTGTAAAATAAACTAACTATAATCAAAATCCAAAGCTAATCAGGAAGCAGTCCTACGTAGTCGGTGAAATGGAAGTCTATATCTGCTCTGCACGACCAAGCTCTAACCCTGAAACTGACGAGTACCTGGAAAATAAAAGAGTGGGTCAAACCCACATGCAAGTCCTATTCTACTACGATCCAAACATAAACCCGATCCACAAAATCTTAGATAGACTCAACAATATCTAGAGTAGTCCATATATGTATAGTTACACACTATAGGACGCTCACTAGTCCAATAGGTCTGTCTCAGCCTGAGTAGAGATACCATGCAAATCGCATATAATGTGGTCATGTGAACCTAGACCTACCAGGGAACAACACCTATGTCCAGTTATCCATCCTCGGCGATATACACACCCTAACCATGGTCCTGAAACTCAAGCTCATACCATTGCACCATAATGATATGTATATAAAGTCCGTATACTCCTAATACAAAATAACATCCATCTGTTGTAGTGGTCTGATATAAGTATAACAATCCATCCAGAAACCAAAAAGGTCATTCAATTCTTTATTGATATGACACAAATATGAGTAGGACTGAACCTTTATGGTAAATCCACACCTCAATCCAGAATAGGCAGGTTATAATGTTTGAACTAATCCATACCTAGTATGCCACCGTCCCATACCGATGCATACTATCCTCCATCCAATATAGTTGACAAATCAATAATAAATACTCATTAACCATACTCCAAAATAAGGGTAATCACAGTCTATTATATGTATGACCAATTTATGTATCCAATTTAAGATTTAGAAATTCTATTCCAGTCTAAGACTACAACTCCTCCAAATAATCCATAGATTGATGTAGTTATATAAATTACAACATTAAAATCAGGTACTCCAATTTAAGCATAAATATTTCAAGTGATCAACTATGCTCATTACAGTGTTACAACATGATTAACTGTATTAAATCATGTAAATACAAATTGTTAAAAATTCCAGTAAGCAATTTAAACTAACTGTCTAACCTTCCACATGCAAGCTTCTTGTTTAATCCTATGTTGGTTCATGCTTCAACATAATTATATTTACATGCTTCCCAATATTTCTACATGCTTATAACAATTATATAGACCATGATCTATAATCTAGACAATTTAACATTAATCCAAACTGCCCAACCGAACCCTAAACCATCGAAAAACCACAAAATTGGAAAAAGAGCCGCCTCCAAAACAAGGGAGCCGGCTTTCCCCTTGGTGGAGCAGGCTCCATGCTAGTGGGAGCTGGCTCTACCCCTTGTAGAGCCGGCTCCACCCATGTGGGAGCTGGCTCTCTCATCCCTAGAGCCGGCTCCTTCTTTTGGTGAGCCGTCTTTTCTTCGTTGAGAGCCGTAACGCCTTTCCGGTTGTCTTATTCGCCTTTGGTGACATGCAAGACCCTCTGTACAGTTTTTATTTAACTACCTAGGATTCCATTGATGTCCAGAATTAATTATAAGCATACCTCCAATCCCAAATACACAAAGGTTACGCAAGATTAAAACCAATGCAAACAGATTTTTAAGCACGAATAACTTTCAATCACAAAACAATTTTGAATACAACGATTTAAACTTAATTTAGACATGCTTGTATGAATAAAATAAATTCAATTTTAAGTCCTGGAGACCACCTAAGCATGCACAGAACACAGGCTTAAGGGAAGGAGTAGAACAGAGACTTGTCTTTGAGACTTTGAATAAAAATCTCTAACTGTTGCCTCTATCGTCTCTAGTCACGTTGATTGTGTTAAACAGCACTTGCTGCTCCTATTACAGTCCAGTAGCCCACACCAAACTTCCCTCCTTGATTCTATTTTGTGAATCACCCAAGTTCACTCTCCAGTTTTCTCTCCGTTTTCCCTCTCATAGTCTCTGTTTTTACAGAACTTACGTTTATTTTTTCTAAACCCTAAACCACCGTATTGTGTATATTTATAGGTGGAATTTAATCACCCTAGTCCATGAATAATTAGACTAAGCCCTAATTCCAATCCTAGTCGGCCCATGAGACTATCTATGTTTCCCTATGGCGGCTTTCTAATTCCAATCCTAGTCAGCCCATGAAACTATCTATGTTTCCCTATGGCAGCTTTCCTATACATAAAGTGTAATCCAAAATTAACTGTAACTTAAAAATGTTCAATAATTAAATCAAGTAAAAAAAATTAAAATCCAATTAAGTAAACTAACATAATGAAAAAAAAAAATTAAATACACTTAAACAATTTATTTCCAAGTAAATAATTAAAAGTAACACAATTAATTCAATTTAATCACCACAATAAAACAATTGAGCAATTAATCAAATAAAAATGTAATTAAATCATAAATTAAATCCCAGAAATATCCTTTTAAAATTAGAGGTATTGTATGGGCAGGCTGAAATAACTAACCGAACCATTTTCAGCTACTTGAAGAAAAAGTTGGAAAAGTTCAAATCAAAATGGTACGAGAATCTACCTCAGGTGTTTTGGGCATATCGAACCACCCCACAAAGGCCAACGGGAGAAAGCCCTTTTTCTATGGCCTATGGGTCTGTGGCTGTCATCTCCACAGAATCAGCAGTTCCTACTCTTTGGATCCACTTGGTGCTCAAAGGTAATAATGATTAATAGCTTGAATACAGCCTCGATCTTTTGGAAGAAAAGATGGATGCCACAACAATTAGGCTCGCTTCGTACCAGCAACAGTTACGTAACAGTTACAATAAGCGAGTCGGGTTCAGACATTTTGTGGAAGGAGATTGGGTGCTGAAGCAGGAAACAGCCCATGTAAAAAAGTTACAACCCAATTGGATTGGACCTTACAGAGTCACAGATGTAGTAGGGAAATGAGTTTACCGATTGGCGGAAGCTGATGGGCATCCAATTGCACGTCCATGGAATGCAATACACTTGAAAAGGTACTACCATTAGATAATATGGTTTATTTACTTTTATTTTACAGACAGCATACGTCTATTTTCTATCCAAATATGGCTGTTTTTAGGCCCACATAATAAAAGTTTCTTGAATAATACACATCTTTACTCCTTTTACTTTAGTAATATGGGGTATTACTTGTTGCTACTTTCGTTTTTTCGTCATAGGGGGCAATACAGATACCCTACTGTTGATATTACAAAAGAAAGATATTTTCACAAAGAAAGATACCCTACTGTTGATATTACGACAAAAGAAAGATATTTTCAAAAACAAAGCAACGCCGTATTTTTTGCTTATTGATTGTACACAAGTCTTTTTACATAGGAAACGTACTTTAGAGTGCAGGTGTATTGCAAACCAATAATTATTGAACATTCAGGCTTTACTTAGCTCAAAACTCATATCGTATTGTTGTCCCACATCGAAAAAGAATACCTTTGTACATTCATTTATATAAGGAAATATTAAAGTATTTCAGTGCATTGCAAAGAGGGCTCACTGGTAATAGTAACGTCCCATCCCATAGAAACCTTGGTACCAGTGGGCATTCTTTGCAATAATTCTTTTTCGAAACATACCAAGTTTTTGGCCCATATTAAAAATCCTTGTCCCACATCGAATAGGAGTACAAGAGGTGTATAGTAAATATAGAGTTAACACACCACATTCGGTTGCCACGAAGAGAATCTCTATGGAAAGAAGTCTCCCAAACACATGTATGGGGGACTCCTTAGTTACAGTTACTCTCTTTCTTGGCTTCATGTCATTTTTGAATCCTCGGCCAACTTTGTATACTTGGTAAGTTTTCTAGATCAGGCCTCGGACCTTCAGGGTCCGGCATACGACAATTCCTCTCAGGCTCATAAGCCGAGGAACACATCGCTTCGGACCTCAAGAGTCCAGCACAATACAGTTCCTCACAGGTTCATTGTCGAGGAACACAATGCTCGGACCTCAAGAGTCCAGCATACTACAGTTCCTCTCAGGCTCATAAGCTGAGGAACACATCGCTTTGGACCTCAAGAGTCCATCACAATACAGTTCCTCACAGGTTCATTGCCGAGGAACACAACGCTAGGACCTCAAGAGTCCGGCATACTAGAGTTCCTCTCAGGCTCATAAGCCGAGGAACACATCATTTTGGACCTCAAGAGTTCGGTGCAATACAATTTCTCTCAGGCTCCTAACCAAAGAGTGTACCACCTCAGATGATTTAAGTTCGAGGCTACGTCAATAAGGAATAAGACCAACTGGGGGCAAAAGTTCTCTATGGTAACACACCTACAGATCCTTTTTAATGGACTAATGGTGTATAACCCATGGAACGTTTGGTCCCGCATCGAAATAATACAAGGAAAACAAGTATTGATATATCTATGCCATACGAATCAGTGGTAAGAAGGGTTCCCTTGACGGTTAGAATACTAGACGGAGAAGCCATCCTCAGATATTAATTAAACAGTCAAAGGGATTCCCTTCTTATCATCTTTCCTGTTTTTGCTTCGAACCACAAGAGGTACGAAGTTCTCAGGTAATAAGCCTTCCTCATTAAAGATAGGAGCACATTATTATAGTATAGTAGTATAAAAATCAAAAGCATTCACAAGCATGAAAGATACTTCAGAATAAATGTAGTCATTGCATTTCAAGAGCAACAATATATATAGTTTCTACATTCATTCCTTTAAAACAAGAAAAAAAAAAAAAAAAAAAAAGAGTTACACAACTCTACCTCCTTTTTGGATCAAAGAGAGCGGAGTCAAAAACATCCACTACATTCAGACTTATGGATAAAGGAACTGGCAAGTCAGAAGATGGAGGAGCTGGCAAGCTTGAAGCTGGATGACCTTCTGAATGAGCTTTCACCATCTCAGCAAAGAGCACCTCAGCCTCGTGGGCTTTTGGACCCTCAGCGTAAGGGAAAGACACTTCCATGTCAACATCAAAGGCTTCTGGATCCTTTGTTTTGTCACCAGAACCCTTGCTGAAACCGAACCTAAAAGCCTTTGCATTGGATAAGTGCACAATAGTGGAGTAACGTCCTTGCATTTGTCTCCCAGCAGTAATGCAGGTACCAATGGCATCATTCAAGCGCTGGACTTCGGCTTCCAGAGTCTCCACCTTCGCCTCAGAAGCTGCCAGGCGATTCTTGTAGACATCCCTTGTATCAGATACGATCTTCACATTCATGGCAAAATGCGAAGCCTTCTTCTCAGCATTGCCCAGGTCTCTTTCCAGTTTCTTAATGGAAAGAGACTGAGCTTCAGTAGTGGCACACAATGCCATAGTCTAGTACAGACTCTATATAATCAATAATGACAATATCAATAAATATGAGGTGAAAAAAAAATCTGAAGAATTAAGCAAGTGAAGGGAAAAGAATAAACCTTCATAACATCAACTGGGGCAGATAGTAGTAACTGATCTAACCCTAGATTCCCAATGATTACTTCATCCTTCGGTAACCACATCCCTCGAGCAACCACTAAGGCAGCAGAGACTATTGAATCCCCAGAATGAAAGATTGACTTGTCAGCCCTTGAGAAAACAGGTCTCCAAGGTTCTCCAGATTCTGCTTGAACGTAAGCCCGGACTTCCTCTTCTGGGTCAACTTCCCCAGCCTTCTTCCCTTTGCTTTTAGGGATGTTCTTGCCCTTGTTGCTGGAAAGAGGGTTTGACCTTGTCTTCTTAAGAGGAGGTTCATCCACCTCCTTCTCATGCTCAGTCGATCTAATGACTAACAAAGGTTGCTCTTCAGCAGCTTTCTTCTTAAGAGCTTCAACTCTTAGTTTTTCTTCCTCAGTCAAGGGGAAGCTATCAAAAGATGGAAGTGCTAAATCCAAAAGGTCTGCAGTTGCGGCACTGTAAGCAATATCTTGAAGGTTGGATGAAGTGAGTAACTCCTCAATAGAAGGGGGCTCACTCCAAACTTGGGCTTCGAGAAAAGCAAGTCTCTTCTTAGCTGCGGAGGAGGGGAATGTTGTTGAAAGAAGACTAAGAAATTCATAAATATGACGAAATAATAAAACTTGACATGGGAAACAACTAGAGCACTTTTCATGGAATGAGGGAAGATATTCTATGCCTAGATTCCAAAATTTGTAAGGAATGGGAAGGGTATTCGATTTATCCACAGACCAGTTCCCCTTCATAATTATCATCCTCTCTTTCCACTTCTTCTCAGAGGAAGGGATATCCGTACATATCCTCTGCTGAAGAGGGGAAGTGAAGTAAAAACAACTAGGCTCAGTCCCATGCCTGGCGATGGTGTAGGTAATAAGTAAGTCAGCAAGAGTCAAGTCAAGACTCTCCAACCTTCGGCGAACTAGAAGTGCCGAGACTATTCGAAGAAAGTTAGGGTTTACTTAGAGAGGAGCAAGTCCTAACTTATTGAAGACTAGATGATAGAAGGGGTGAAGAGGGAACCGAAGAGCGTTAAGGTGCCCAATTGACAAAAGCAATTCATTGTCCCCTACGCTTTCGCCAGAACTGAAATCAGCCCCTTCTGGGTATTCGACAATGTCTACCCCATCAGGAATCTCAAAATCTTCTATTACAGACTCAATAGAGAAATTGATACGCCTAACAGACAAAATTAACTTTCTCTCCTCTTTAGTAAACACACAATCTGACCCGGAAGTGGATACTTCAGCTTGTGAGGGGGAGACATCCATTTGAACAGTTGAATTGTTCGCAAATTTAACGAGGTCAGAAACCCTAGGGGGAGGGATCCTAATGAGATTGGGAAAAGAAGAAGGTGTGGAATCCAAATCTACAAGGTCTATACGGTTGTGAGTAGATGGGGAACTCATGATGTGAAAGAAATTAGACAAATGAATAAGGAACTAACCTGAGATTATGCTGGAACAATAAACACAGTAAACGTCGTAGAGTCAGGAACGAACTATGAAGAGGCCTTTTTTGTCAGAATGGCAATGGACACACCTTAAATTGCCTTTGTAGAATTGGTAACCGTGCAACTTCATTTCCCTTTTAATTAGGAGCCGTAGTCCAATTAAAGAGGAAATTGGGGGCAAAGTGTGGAGGAAAAAAATCCCCCCTCCAGTAAGAATTGTCCACGTCATCACACTACAAATTTATATTAGATTCAGCAAGGGCCCGATCAATATCAAGCCCAAATCGGGAGAACCCAACCCAGAATAAGCCCAGGCAAAGTCTTGCTTCCATATAGACTGCTGACTCAGGCCATTCGGCCCATTTACTAAGCCCAGATGCGTACAATCTTATTCAGGCCTAGTGAAGACGTCAATAGCCCGGGGCGCCAAAGCTGAACTCCAAGCCCATATACCGAATCATTTAGATTAGCCCACATGCAGCCCAATCTCAATTAAAGGTAGACCAATCCCGCTAGACAAAGGATTCAGCAAAGAAAGCAAGTTCTGCGCAAAGAAAGTTTTACATGGAAAGAATTGTAAAAAGGAAAGGATTATAATTGTAAAGAATGTCATACATGGAATGGATTGGAGGGCAAGCCAGGTGAGTCCTACCATAATTCCACCACCTTATTTCTTATAAATAGAGGCCTTGACTTCCAATAAAAGCATCGAGCATTATACGCTTATCTCTGAGTATTATAATTGCTTGTTTTTTGAGTGAGTTGTATTTTTCTTTTTATCTTAATAGAGAAAGAAATTTTGCACCTACATTACTACTCAGTGACAACGAGGAAATTTTCCAAGATAATTTTTTTTTTTCCCCAACTATCAGTGCAACAAAACAACAAATAGAAAAATAGATGTGCAATTAGAATGCAGTAATCAAGATTCAGATAGTATGTTACTTATAAAAAAAAAAAAAAGATTCAGATAGTGTTCACAAAAGAATTTCAGTAAAAATAAAATAAAAAATGCAGACACTAAAATTAAAGAAGAGGAAAAAAATAAAATAACAAGAGAGAAAAAAGATAAGTGCACTAAGAATAAATTTTAAGAAGAGAAAAGAAGTTTTGGGTTTTGGCTTACTCAAACCGAGAGCCAAGAGCTATATTTATATATAAGAATATGGTTCAAAGAAAGGAAACCAAATCAAAGAAAAACTAAAAAATTGCCAAAATCTACGTGATCCCATGATAATAAGGATCTTATATAAAACACCTAATAAAAGGCTGAAAATAGCTAATAAAAATAAATAAATAAATAATACAAATATTTCAACACTCCTCCTTAAGCTAGAGTGAAGATATCAATCAAGCTCAGCTTGGTAATCGAGGAATGAAACAAAGATGGACCAACGGATTTGGTGAACACATTTGCTCACTGATTAGAGGATCGAACAAAGCACGGCTTAATAATTCCCGAACGAACTTTATCTCTGATAAAATGAATGTCCACCTCTACATGTTTAGTCCTCTTATGAAGAACAAAATCTGAAGTAAGCATGATGGCTGACTTATTATCCCAAAAAAGTCTGAGGACTATTTTTCACTTAGCCTTAGTTCCTCCAAGAAAGATCGAAGCCAGAGAATCTCACAAGTACCCTGGGCCATGGCACGATACTCAGCCTCTGCTGAAGATATCAAAACTACAGGCTGCTTCTTACTTTTCCAGGATATAAGATGATCTCTATAGAAAATACAGAAGCCAGATGTGGAACACCAGTCAGTTTTGGACCCAGCATAGTCTACATTACTGAAATAGGATAGCCCAACCTGCCTGCTAGAAGAATAGAATAATCCAAGACATGACTTAAGATATCGAAGAATATGATATACCGAATCCATATGAGTTGTACGAGGAACATGCATAAACTAACCTACAACACTAACAGCAAAAGCCAAATCAGGATGAGTGTTGGTAAGATAAATCAATCTTCCTACCAAGCGTTGATACTGCGAGGCATTAAAAAGGAAATCTCCAGACTCAGCTGAGATCTTCATATTAGGATCCATAGGAGTGGAAGCAGGTTTACACCCAAGCATACCCGTGTCTCGAGGAAGATCCAAGACATACTTCCTTTGTGATAAAGAGATACCCTGCTTAGATCTAGCAACCTCAATTCCCAAGAAATATTTGAGCTGTCCAAGGTCTTTCACGTCAAAAGCTTTAGCCAATTGAAGCTTTAATTGAGCAATCCCAGGGATGTCATTACCAGTAATGATGATATCATCAACATAGACAAGAAAAATGATACATCGACGGGTGGATGAGCGGTGGATAAAACATGTATGGTCAGAATGGCATCTAACAAACTCCATGGATAAAATTACATCACTGAAGCGGTTGAACCAAGATCTGGGAGATTGTTTTAACCCATACAAAGACTTCCGTAATCGACAGACCTTTCCAACATACTTCCCCTCAGCCCGAAAACCAGGTGGAGGATCTATATAAATAGTCTCACGAAAATCACCGTTAAGGAAAGCATTTTTCACATCAAGCTGATGAAGAGGCCAATTGTGAGAGGCAGCCAAGGAGACAAGCAAATAAACTGGGTCAATTTAGCCACTGGAGCGAAGGTATCATTAAAGTCTTTATCAGGAATCTGAGTAAACCCTTTGGCCACCAAACGGACCTTATACCGATTAATAGAGCCATCGGCCAAATATTTAACACTGAATACGCATTTGTAACTAATAGTCTTTTCACCAGGAGGGAGAGATACGAGCTCCCATGTTTCATTTTGCTGTAAAGCATCGATTTTTACCGTCGTAGCATACATCCAATTGGGATTCCGGCTTTGAAGTACTGACATGTGGGAATGGGTTTGGAGTGTGTTAATGAGAGAACATTGAAAATTTCCAAGCAAGAGAGTGAGAGTGAGAACTAGGGTTCGGGGGCTAAAACTCATAATCTCCCATTTTTCGCATAGTGAATCTTTCCCCGGATCTCCACCGTGGACGTAAACATAACTTGTGTCGAACCACGCTAAATCTTTGTGTTCTTTGTGTGGCGTGTTTGCTTCTCTGTCTTGATTCATGATTTGTTCTTGGTTCGATGCGTTTGTCGTAACTCTTTCTTTCTCTCACCCTTCCTTATTTTTTCTATGATCTAAACACAATAACAGCTTAGTATCGTAGTGGTTAAGACGGGGTTAAAGTTTGATTCTCTAACATAATATCAAGTTGGTCACTAGGTTGAGTCTTTCCGTTTGGTGGTGTTCTATTTGAATTCTAGTTGAAGCCCTAGGATCTTAATCCATTTTCTGGCAGTAGCGAAAATGGCTTTTGATTCTTAGTACCAAGATCTGAGAAGCTGGTGGTATCTTATCACTTTTTTTTTAACATAAATAGGTTGATTTTGATATCCTTGGGTGTGATCTAGCTGATTATAGTCTGTTTTGTTTGGGTAGGTGGCGGTGGTTCTAATTTATTAGTCTTGTTGATCTCTATGTTATGTATTTTGAATGCATCTTGTTAATACTTAATAGTTTAGATTGTTTGGGTCTAAATGGAAGTTTGTCAGGCTTTTTTCTGTTACCATGGCAGTTTGTCTGTCTGTGTTCTACATTTGGAGGTTCTTCTAGTCCTTTGTTTTTAGTTGGTACTCGCACACACATGCCTCCACATAAATGGGATGTTGAAAATTCAGAATTGAATAAAGGTGCTATGAAACATTACTCAGTCCAATACAGGTTCTTAATACTAAAGTGTAGTACTACTTGAAGTTTAAATCAAACAATTAAATAACTATACAGTACTCGAGTGTAAGTATAGTAGTTTGATAGTTGCAAGCACCAAACCTAGGCTTTGATTTCCTCAACTAATCGTCCAAGTAGAGTCTACTGGTGTGAAAAATTCCTTAAATGGTGCTGAATACTTTGTAGGTTCAGTATCAATGGATGATCAACACCTTGATGCAATAGTCACCGAGCTATGTATAATGACGACATCAAATAAACAAAGTTATAGTAGAGTTTTTCTGGAACGCACTCTCAACTCACTTCATATGCTCTCGATATGCTTAGAGTGTAATATAATGGTTGCATAATTTTTCTTAACATGAGGTGTATCAGAATTTAGTCTCAGAAAATACTTGGGGGGTTTATGAGATTTGCTTTCAAAAGGAAATTGATTTCGCCATATTTCAATTAATCGAGCCAAGTATCCGTCGATAGACACAAGTTCAGTGGCCTTTGATTGATCGCTTAGTTGATCGAAGTGCGCCGTCCTTTTTTCTTTTTATTTTTGTAACTCTGTCCTCTCTATATAAATTATTGATTATTGATTGTAATTCAATGGATTGTCTTTTGAATTTTGTGGATAACTTAAAGCTATAGTGTCGTCTTGGATGGCTGTTGTCTTCTTTGGGAGCGCTCCCCTTTTGAGCGCCTTCTATAAAATCTTACTTAAAAAAAAAAGAAAAAAGAAAAAAAAAAGAGAGAAATATGAAGCTATGCTCTAGAAGAGCATTGATTCTTCTACTGTTAGACTCGTTTGGGACTGGTTAATATGGATAAAACATAAAGAATATTTCTGTATTGTTTGTGCTTCTGATTGAAACTTTCTTCTTGCTTGTTTAATATTTACAATATTAACACTTAAAACCATCATCATGCGTTGTTTCTGGAGATGGAGGTGAATCCTCAAACATGACCAAGAAGCTTGCATTCTGAATCTTGTGTTGTTCATTCAAAGCTGGGATATGTGCTTTACTTTGTGCAAATGATGATTTTCGCACATTGAGAGTTTGAACCTGTGGGGGGCATGTTGTGGGTATGGGTGTGTGTGTTTGCTTTAACTACCAAAAAAAGAAAAAGAATGTTGATTTTAGCACATTATTGTAGGTTGATTGGGATGATGAGAAAATTTGTTTTCAATCAATTGCCCTGCTCTAGCAAACTTCTATGCCATGCATCCTCCTTTGTTGCCTAATCCAGCAGGTGATGGTTTGCAATTTTACAAGAGGAGAACACCCTGCAGTGGTCCTGAGGACACAAGAGATTCCTCTAAAGCTACAGGTATGACCGTTCTGCTGAAACACTATGAATCCTTCTTCCGATTGTTGCTCAGTAATTTGGATGATATTTTCCTCTTTTAAGGTTAATGCTTTATAGTACCAGATTTTTGTGCAGATGTGTCTAGCCGTTCATAATCCAGAATTTAGGGTATTGGACTCGACCAAATATTTAATGCTGTCCTTCCTCATTGTTCATATAGAAGTATAATGAGTTGGTGTAACATAATGTATAGTAAATGAAAACAATTTGTGCTCGCTCTCTGACCTTTGTGAGGTTTAGGAGGAATAGTCTTCAATTTTTGGCACCTCTATGTCTTCAAATAAGGGCCTCTACACCAGCCGTGAAGATTACCTCCTTGTATGAGGTTTTGCCTTGTGCCTAATCTCCATAGATGAGCATCCTAATGATGCTTCCTCACCATCTGGGATCAGACTCTCCATTGGACCTTTCCCCTTCCCATGAAGAGAGCTTATAGTATCAGGGGCTCATTTGTACTACCCACTCTTTCTGCATCACATCTTCCTTTACTTATTTTTTTTTCAACTTTGAGAACTGAGCCCAGGCCATCCAGATTGTATTAGGGAACTTCAAACGGCAGGGTCTTCCTGTCAAACTTGCCTTTGTGTTTGTTGGGTTTGCGGTTGCAGACTTGACCTTGAATCCTAAAATAGTCAAAGCCAAGTTGAAATAAGGTGTGCATAATCTTATAAGAACTATGTTGAGGTCAACAATCTACATTCCTTGCTCTCTTTTGCTGCTTTTTCCTTCACATTTTCGAGCTGAGAACCTTGCTTTCCCCTGCGGTTGAATTTTGAACCGTTTGCCATGGGCACCTCAGAAGCTCCCCTCCAGCATTGATCCACTTGCCTGCATAAATTTTAAGTATCCTTGAGCATTTGTTACCCTGGAGACCTATTTGACAGACATTCCTCACTCTTACACCAAATGGAGGGGCTGAGAAAAAGATCTAGATTCAAGTGTCCTTGCTGATCCTGGATTATAAATTACTAATCCCACCTAAGAATAATTATTTCTGTATCAAAGAACTTCCCAGAGGTTTTTGTAAGAGTTAGCCCCTAGAGTGTGCAAAAGTTTAATCTTCTTGGTCTACACGTAAAGGAAGAGATCTAGGTTGATCATGGCTAGGTTCTCAAATTTTATTTTATTTATTCCCAGGGTCAATCAATAAAGCATTTACAAATACTGTGTGGTTTCAACAAATTGTTTCGTCTCTCTCCCGAATTTCTCTTTTGGGCCCAAGTATGGGGCCCTCTCTAGTCTATTCTAGACAAAACCTTGGGTTGGTTGTGTCCTCTTTGTTCAAACTGATAAGAGAGAGAGAGAGACAGAGAATTGTGTATATTTCATATATTAAACCCTAAGTCTACAATGGCTTATATAAAGATACAAGACTTAGCTAATTACACAATGACTCTACCACTATATGTAATTACATAATGACCCAAAACATTCTAACACTCCCCCTCAAGTTGGAGAATATATTTCAAATAATCCCAGCTTGGAACACATAGTCTTTAATCGATTATGATCTAATGCTTTGGTAAACATATCAGCTAATTGATCTTCAAACTTCACAAATGGAGTAGAGATGCTCCCATTTAATATTTTTTCTCGAATGAAGTGACAATCAACTTCAATATGTTTGGTTCTCTCATGAAACACAGGATTTGATGCAATGTGAACAGCTGCTTGATTATCACAGAACAATGGAGTAGGAGTTTTAACTGTCAACCCAAGTTCTTTTAGAAAATGTTGTATCCATGTCAACTCACTAGTGGTATGTGCCATTGCCCTGTACTCAGCTTCAGCACTAGATCGAGCTACCATCATTTGCTTTTTACTTCTCCATGTAACAAGATTTCTTCCTACAAATATGTAGTAGCCTGTAGTAGATCTCTTGTTTGAAGGAGAACCAGCCCACTCAGCATCTATAAAACCTTCCACACTGATATGACTATTTGATTTATATAGTAACCCAAAACCTGGAGCTTACTTGAGATATCAGATAATCTGAAGAACAACAATCCAATGTGGCATTCTAGGAGCTCCCTTGAACTGACTAATAACACTAACTGCATATGAAATATCAGGTTGAGTGATATTGAAATAAATTAATTTCCCAACAAGGCGACGAAATCTGCCTGGGTCATTAAATAGATCACCCTCATTAGACACAAGTTTTGTATTTGAATCCATAAGAACATCAACTAGACGACCACCCAACATACCTGTTTCTTCTAATAAGTCCAACACATATTTTCATTGAGCTAAACTTATACCCTTCTTGGATCTAGCAACTTCAATACCTAAGAAATACCTAAGTTTACCCAAGTCTTTAGTGTGGAATCGATTTTGTAGAAATAGCTTCAACTTAGTAATGCCTTCAGAATCATCACCCGTGATCACAATATCATCGACATACACCACAAGAAAAATGAAGCCAATTTTAGTGCGCTGGTGAAATATCGAAGATCGGTCTGGCATCTCTTAAGACCAAATTCTAATGCGGCCTTAAAGAATTTTCCAAACCAAGCCCGTGAAGATTGTTTCAATCTGTACAGGGTCTTTTTAAGGTGACAAATAGTGTGACGATACTCCTCCTAAACAACAAACCCAGGTGGTTGCTCCATATAAACTTCTTCAGCTAAGTCACCATGCAAGAAGGCATTTTTGACATCCAATTGAAACAACGGCCAATGACAATTGGCAGCAATGAAAATAAGTACCCAAATAGAAGAAATCTTAGCAACAAGAGAAAAGGTCTAATCGTAATCAATACCATAAGTCCGAGTGTACCCTTTTGCCATTAGACGAGTCTTCAACCACTCAATAGACCCATCGTTAAGGCATTTAACAGTGTAGGCCCACTTACAACCAACCGTTTTGGAGCCCGAAGGTAAGGGAACAAGATCCCAAGTCCGATTACGGTGAAGGTCATCCATTTCATCTACCATGGCTTTGCGCCAATCCGAATTAGAAAGAGCATCCTGCAAAGTCTTAAGAACAAAAGTAGCAGACATTTTGGATAAAAAACAAGATAAAGAGGATGAAACATTATGGTAGGAGACAAATTTAGAAATGGGATGTGTAGTAACACACGACCGAGTACCCTTATGGAGAGCAATAGGCAAATCATCAGGCAAAATAGATGGAGTCGGATCCAAAGACTCTGAAGGACATGGAGGGAGCAAAGCAAGTGGTTGAGGTCGGCGAGTATAAACCTGCAAGGGGATAACAGAACGAGGAGGTGTGGGAGCAGGAAATAGAGAGGGAACAGTTGGCATAGGTGGCTCAAGAGTAATATCGAGAGGGGTAGTAGAATCAGAAAAATATGGGAGAGACTCAGAAAAAAAGACATCAGCACTAGTGAAATAACACTGAAAATGAGGACTGTAGCAACGATAACCCTTTTGAGTGGCACGAGGGTCGAGTTTGTCAAGATCGGGCCCAAGGTTATGGACATAACATGCACATCCAAAGACTTGAGGAGTAACATTAAATGATACGGAGTTGGGAAATAGAACAGAATGAGAAGATTTCCCTTGTAACACCGACAAAGGCATCCGATTAATAAAATGACAGCCCGTAAGAACAACATTACTCCAAAAACATTTGGGAACATGTATATGGAATAAAAAGGCATGACATACTTTCAGGAGATGACGATTTTTACGTTCAATTACTCCGTTTTGTTGAGGAGAATAAGTACAAGATGATTGATGAATGATGCCTTTAGTATGAAAATAAGTCTCAAAGGGTCTGAGAAATATTCTTTGGCATTTTCAGAACGTAAAACTTTGATGGAACATCCAAATTGAGTTTTTATTTCTATGCGAAAGATTTGAAAAATAAAGAATAACTCAAAACGATTTTTCATTAAAAACAACCAAGTCGTACGAGAATGATCATCCACAAAAGTCACAAAAGAACGAAATCCATTAATAGAAATATGTTTTATTGGACCCCATACATTTGAATGAATTAATTGAAAAGGACTAGCAACATGATTGGTAGCTCTCGGTTTGGAAGATACACAATAATACTTACTAAGCTGACATGTTTCACAAGGCATGGCATAGTTGTTAAAGGCTCAAGGCGCACTAAGGCACCAAATGCCTTCTGGAGCCTAAGCGTAAGGCGCAGTATAAGGCGCGAGCCTAATCGAAGTAAGGCGCGTGTATATAATAATGCATATTTAAACATATATAATTATATATATTCATAATCAAGCAGTAATTAAAGTTAATTTAAGTAGTGAACCATAACTTTATGAACTTTGTCAAATATTTCAGAAGGTTAAACAATAAGATATATGATATAGAAACTTTTAATTTACTAGTCATCAAGTAAAAAAGAAAATGATATGAATAAATGATTAAAAAATACAAGGCGCATCAATTTTTTAGCCTGGAGCCTACTAAAAAGTGTGAGCCTGAGGTCTTTATGTGAGCCTAATTGAAAGGGCCTGGCTCGTAGTACGTGGAGGCACTCTAGCTGAGCCTTGACGAGCCTGGGTCTTTTTTGGAGCCTAGGCGCGTCGTTAACAACTATGAGGCATGGACTCAACACGACTTAGACTAGGGACTTGACGTTGCAAAACTGATAATGATAGGTAGCCGAGACGGCAGTGCTACTAGAAAGGAGACAAAGATGATTGAAGAACTGTAGTACCCCTAATTTTAAAAGGATAGTCTCGGCATTTTAATTATTGTTTTATTGCATTTTTGTGTGATTATTTGCTTATTTGCTTAATTGTTTAATTGTTTAATTATTTATTTGATGTAATTGTTTAATTGTGTGTTTAAATTGCATTATTTGATTAATTGTTTTATTTAATTAAATTATTTGATTAATTGGTTAATTAATTGTATTTTTATTTTCTTTAATTGAATTACTTATTTTAATTGGTTAAATGGTTTATTAGTTTAGTTAATTGGATTGAATTAGTGTTATTAGTTATAATGTTAAATTAGGTTTTATTCCTTTAGGAATCACGTTTTGGCCGACTGGGGTTTAGTTAGGGTTTCTGTCTCTAATTACAATTGGACCTAGGTTTTAGTATTGCCTATAAATATACTGTTAAGTCTGCAAAAGGGTTGGAAAAACCCTATGCACGTACCAGAGATATAGAGAGAACCAGAGAGAGATTGTGAGAAAAACAGAGAGTTATCAGTTAAGATTTTGGCTGTGGATTAAAGGACGAACCTAGGAGGAGGGAAGGTTGAGCAGTAGGAGGTTGACAGTGAACGGACGTCGTCGGAGAACTTGGGAAGACGGCGACGAGGTTTTGATTTAAACCACACAAGCAAGTTCTATTCTATTTCTCTCCCCTTAACCTGTGTTCTGTGCATACCTAGATGATCTCTAGGATTTTTAATCAGATATTAACGGAATCTTGCATGTTTAGTATATGTTAAATTGCTCGTCTGTATGTGTTTACTTTGCTCGTCCTAGATGATCTCTAGGATTTTTAATCAAATATTAACGGAATCTTGCATGCTTAGTATATGTTAAATTGCTCATCTGTATGTGCTTACTTTACTCTAGAATCGTTCTTACAAACTGGGATTTCTGTGTTTGATCTTTGAGCATGTTAAATCTGTAATTGTTTTTATGGTTATTTTAATGCAAACTGATTTAAATAAAGGGCTGGGATGATACTGGATATAAATTGGACTGTTAAAATTAATATTTATAAAGAACAGAAGGGTTGGAAACGGCCGGAGACGAAGCAAACGAAGCAAAGAAGTTCAGAGCTCTTAGAAAGGGAGAGAGCTGGCTCCATGGAAGTGGGAACCGGCTCCCTCTTTTGCAGAGCCGGCTCTAGGTGATGGGGAGCCAGCTCCCCTCTTCATAGAGCTAGCTCCAAGGGCAAGGGAACCAGCTCCATGTGTAATTGAGCCTGCTCTCAAGTTTTGAGAGCAGGCTCCCGTGTTTAACGCATTTTGGAGGTGTTTTGGGTACTGTTTGGACGAGTTTGGCATTCTGGAATGTTTTGGGGAATGTACTGAGGGTTCTAAATGTAATTTCATGGAATTCTATAACCTCATATTACATAAGTTACATCGTTATGCTAATGGAATGAACAGTATGAAATTAATCAACCTTGCATGCTGTTAAAGGATGGAAAGGATTAAATTGTTTAATTTTGTTTTAACAATTTAACGAATTATAGCATGATTATAAAACTTGTTTTGGATGCACAATAGGGTCATTTATTTATCAAATTTGATCTATGCTTACTCTGGATGTTAATTGCTGAAATAATAGACTCTGTTTTGCAATTACATGGATTAATGTTTTGGTTATTAATTACTGAACTGTTAAACTATATTCTGTTAATTATATGGATTAATGTGTTGGATTTTAATTGCTGAATCACTATATTAAATTCTATCAATTACCTGGATGTATAGATTGTATGCACCGGTATGGGACGGTGGCATACTAGGGATGGTTTAGCTCAAAACGCTAAGACCTACCCTATTGGAATAAGAGAATGGATTGTAAAAATTAAATCCTACTTATATTTAGGTCAGATCAACTGAGTAAGTTGAGTGACTACATGGATTAATTGTTATTTGTAGTTAAGTCAGATAACTGAATAAGTTAAGTGACTAACTGGATTATAAATCTTATGTCAGATCAACAAATAATTGAATAACATACTCTGGTTTTTGGACGGACTTTCAATATATAATTATGGTACCACGATATGAGCTTAAGTCTCAGAGTCGATGGTTAGGGCGTGTATATGCAGTGGATGCGTAGCTAGCTATGATAGGTTGAGGTGTACCCTGTTAGGCTTAGGTACTCATGCCTACTCAGGTGCGTTTTGCATGTTGCCTTCTATTCAGGTTGAGACCCCCTTTGTAGTCCAGTGAATGTCTCTTAGTGTGGATATAAATATATGTATGGACTAGATAGATATTGTTGAGATATCTAGGATGTATCTGCGTATCGGGTCACTGTATGGATTGCAGTTAGAATAGATCTTGTTTATGGGCCTGAACCACTCTTATATTTTTCAGGTATCGAACGGTTCCAGTCTTAGGGCTTATTAGGGCTGAGTAAAGACGGTCATTCACTCTACCGACGACGTAGGATTTCATTCCATGTTTTAGATTTGGATTTTATTTTTAGTTGTTTACTTTTCAGTTGGGATTTTGGTTTAGGGGTCCACTAGATGGATTCCCAAGTTGTACTCTTGGAGGTGTTGGAGAGTTGGATTTTTTTTTCTAATCTTTAAGGTTTGAGGATTTTATATTAATTAATTCTTTCAGCTTTAATATTTATTTCTTATTTCATTTTGTATTCCATGTTCGTTTATATATTAATTGTTTGATATTCCATCGGGTTCGGGCTTGGGCCTGATCAACCCATGTCTTGTAGTCGAGGGGTATCACAAGAGCCGTGGGAGATGGTGCAAGATCAAAGTAATACAAGCCACCTACTTCATGTCCCGTTCCAATCTTCTTCATCGTCTTAAGATCCTGAAAAATATAACATGAGGGATAAAATGTAATGGAGCAGTTAAGAGATTTAGTAATTTGACTAATGTACATCAAATTAAAAAGGAATTGAGGAACATATAATATAGAGGAAAGGGATATAGAAGAGGTGAGATGGGTGGTTACCAGACCCAAAACTTTAGTTGAGGAGCCATTAGCAAGAGTAACACTTTGAGAGGAAGGAACAGACTAAAAATCAGATAAGAGATGAGAACTACTAGTCATGTGATCGAATGCACCAGAGTCAAGAATCCAGGGACTCTAATGAGAGGATAAGAGACATACAGGTGCACTACCTGATTGGGCAAAGGAAACCATGGAAGATGAGGTGGAAGGTCGTTGTTGAGACATAAACTAAACATACTCATCACGGGAAATTGTTATTGTGACCATAGCAGGCTCAACAGCCACTTGTGGAGCAGTTGGTGTGGCAGAGAAAGAAGAATCCCATTCATTAGAGGTTACTTGATGTGTATAGGAAGAAGGTAAGATCCCAACAGTAATTGACAGTGTGATTAGTAAAACCATAGTAAGTGCCGAGTTTTGAGTCTCTGCCTCTGCCACGATCACGGCCATGACCATGTCCACGGGTAAAACGACCACCACTGCCACGAGAAGACTGATAACCACCCTGGTTCACAACTAATGCAGAACGTTCACTGCTAGGAGGAGCAATGACACCACTTGAAGCACTCCCGGAAGTGCCACTAGATAGAGTAGCACGCTGGAGTCTGGAGAACATATCAGGAAGAGAGGGAAATACAGGGCTACCCAAAATTTGTGCATGAACAGATTCATATTCTGGTGATAACCCCGTGAGAAATCGAACAGCATTAAAATCCTCACATTATTGTTGCATACTCTTCACATCAGAGGTGATAGGCTGATACAAGTTCATTTCTTCACAAATTCCCATTGACTGTGTGAAGCACTCTGCTAGACTGTGAGTACCTTGCCCGAGGTTAAAGAATTGTCTGCACACCTCATAAATTCTAGTGATATTACCAGTACCTGAATATAGCTATTGAAGTCGGTTCCATAGCTCCTTGGCAGTGTCCAACTACAACAAGTTGGAGCTGATATTGGGTTCAATACAATTCAGCACTAAGGAAATGATCTGAGCATCCCTTTGTTCCCATGAACTAAAATCTTCATCACCGTCTTTAGGCTTATCCTTAACCAAATGAGAGCCAAAGCCTTTGGCTTTCAGAAAATAGCTACTGACTTGGCCCATAAAACATAGTTCTTACCATTGAGCTTGACCGAAGTCATGGGAGGATTGAAAGAAGCAGAAGAAAGCACGTCTGAACTGGCAGCCATGGATAAGGAAAGAGAAAAAAAAAAATAAAATAAAAAATAAAAAATAAAAAAAATATCCAACCTGGGAAAAAAAAAAAATGATTCTGTATTCGGGTAAACGGGCCGAATCTGGACAACCGGTTAGGATCTGGGCAAATGGGCCAAATCAAAACCAGTTCTCTGCTATTTTGGTTTTAGTAAACCAAGGTTAGGATAACTTCACGCCTGCAGCCAAACACCACCCTTCTCCTTCACAATCAGCACCGGCAAGAACCAGAACTATGCCACTGACAATAAACTCCAGCACCCGAGGTTCACAATGGAGAATCAAGGCTTGTACACACCCTAGCCCTTGCAGTGGTGACGACAACCCAACACAAGCAGCGACCTAACAACCGAGCAGAGATGGTTCGCGATGATGGAACCTCTGCAACTTGTGACAGCCAAGGCAGCCTCGGCCAACAAAACGAAGGGCTTCAGATCTGAAAATGACGGACAAGTAGCGCTGAACACAACGACAGCTTCGAACCTCCGGCTCTGAACAGAATGATGGCCAAACCTTCGGTGAAGAATAGAATCGACCTCGATCTCGATTTCAATTTGTAGAAGAACAACACAGATGCAATCACAACCACAATCTTAGTTTCCCATTGTTTCGTACCGCTCTGATACCATGTTCAAACTGATAAGAGAGATAGAGAGAGATCATGGTGGCTACAGAATTGTGTATATTTCATATATTAAACCCTAAGCCTACAGTGGCTTATATAAAGATACAAGACTCAGCTAATTACACAATGACCCTACCAAGTATATGTAATTACATAATAACCCAAAACATTCTTACAGTCTTCTAGTAAGAAAAGTCCCTGCTATCTTTAAACCGCACAAGAGAATTTCGAGAAAAACTAACAACCTTGAAAAGAAACATGTGGAATTTTAAGGCGACATTGTGGTTGAAGTTGCAAATAAGAGAGATTTTCTTAGAAGTATTATCTTATATGGCATAGGGGTCATAATGGCATCTTGGAATGACACTTCAACAGCGTTGACGGCTGTCACTAAGCAATAAAAGCAAACATTGAGCATGAACATAATCTCGAAATGTAGAATATCCGTTTAAGTAAATTGAGCTTTAACAGGAGCATAGATTTGAATTTCACATGTCAGATACATAGAATGCATAGCAGTAACTCTTGTATGTGTATGTAAATTGTAATGGGTAATATTTAATTTTGAATTTGCTTCTCAAATAATGAATGCATAAGCTTAACAGACATCTTTTACATAAATTTTAAATTATACTATTATTACACTTGCTATATTATATTTTAATATTATATGTGTGCATTTTTTTTTTTCTTCATATGAATTCTTTTTTTATAACACAGAGTATTTGTAGGATTAGTCTTATGCTTAGGAGGTTCAAAATTTTACAGCCTGTTAGTTATATATGGGACTTATGCAGGCCTTATATTTGTCCTCGAGATTGTGTAGAAAAGTAGTCTCTCAAGGGTTTTCCGATCTTCCTCAAGACTTATTTGGAAAGAGGAGTTCTTCGATGGCCCTTTATAAGCATCCTTGAAACTACTCTATAGAGAGGGGTTTCTCGAGGGCCTTTCAGTACATTAACATTAGCCATAGAAGCTGAGGTTACATTATAGAGGCTTAGAGGAGGTCCTAGAGCTGATATTGAGGCTTATCTATATAGAGAAGGTCCTCGTAGTTTATGATTTGCCTTAGATTGGGGTCCCCAGCATGGAGTTTCATATCAACACTCTACTCTCCTTGTCCTTTCCATCAAACTGTGTCTCTATCAGAACTAAGTAAAAATTTGTTGAGATCCTAAAATGAGGATTCTTGAAGGGTTCCCCAAAGGTGTTATGGATATAGGGGTATCATAAGAGAGGATATCCATGTGTAATAGTTGTATGGATTTTCACAATTTCAGTGTCACCCGGTTGGGCCTCGTGGAGCATTGGGGAATCACTTAGCCACATTGATCATTGTATACTTGTTAAAGTCACTCTTTTGACTAATATATATAGAATAATATATAAAATTTTGACATGCATGATGCATGTGAGCATCTCCCGTCACTCCCATGTCATCACATTTTTTTAGAGTGTTGGAGGGTTGTGTTACAAACATTACTTTTCCAAACAAGTGTTTTGTGTTTTATGGAGAAATAAAGGGGAAAAAAACAAAGAAAGAAAGAAAGAAAATTGAACTGGGTGCTGATGCAAAAAATTAATGCACCATCTTTCCAAGCTTTATGCAAATTTCTTATAGGAAAAGAAAAATAGATGTGTATGAGCTATGTCTAACTCATTTTGCTGAAGGAGGGTCGCAACAGGTCTCTCCACATAAATGTCTATTTTTACTGAAGTAATGTGAGAAATAAAAAATGGTGAATTGGGAGCTTTAGAACTAAGGTTATAAACCATTAAAAATGGTGAACTGGGAGCTTTAGAACTAACGTTATAAACCATTGTTCAAGCGTTCCATGTAGCACATGATAAACTGAGCAGTCTCTTGTTAACAATGAATCTTATGCGAAAACTGGTATGCATTGTCTCTGTCATACGTTTGAGGTTATTGAGCCAATCTTTGACTTAGCTAGTGTCATCTTCCTTCGTATTTTGTTATTTATTATCGTTTTTGTTGAAAGAATGATGTTGTTATACAGAGGATGATGTAATGGAGGATGAAATTGAGCATGAACTACTTTCGGAAGCAGAGAATGCTTGGGCCCAGCGGGAATGGTCAATCCAGTGTGTCTTGTTTCCCTCCATGAGACTCTTTCTCAAGCCCCCAAACTCGATGGCAACAAATGGAACATTTGTCAAGGTAATTCTTTATATTCTAATTGAAATGTTTCATTTCTCGAGCATCCTAGGCCTCATATATATCCTAGTTTGGAAGTTTCCATTGGACAAATTCCATCCTTTAATGCACTTAATATCTCCTTTCCTTCCACACTTGTGCACCGTATCTTATCTTTTGTGATTATTAGAGTAATGTTTGATTTTTTATTTTCTGTATGTAGCTTCACTGGAGAAACTTTACAAGACTTTCGAAAGATGCTAACAAGAACAGTTCCAGTCAGACCTATTGACACAGAAATTAAGTTGCTGACATGTCTTGTTTCCATAGGCTGCTGCCATGTGTACGTGCCAAAAGACTCTTTTGGGGAAATACTACTGTAATTTCCTACCGGTCATGGGGTTTTGTTAGGAATATGTATCCATCATCTGTAAACAAAACAATGGGTGTTTGTATATGCTTCTTTTTCTCTCTTTGCTGTGTCTTTTGGGGTGGTTTAACATTCTGCCTCTGTTTGACTATTCTTGCTGGGTAATAGGGAAGGGTAGAATTATAAGTGATAATTGACAGTGGTGCTTCCCTTGGCTTGTGATAAATTTCTTGGAGTGTTACCTAAGTATTCGTCTTTGTTGGACATGTATAGTTTTATAGATATCAAATCATATCAAGGAAAATAAATAAATTCTACTTCTGAGAGTAACGTACAAAAAAATCAACAACTTTTTTATAATATATATTCCAGATTTGGACTTTCAAGTCACTTACATCCTACTGCAGAAAACATTCTATAATCATGCAAAATTAAAATTCAGTAAAAAAATAAAAGGGAAGGGAAAAAAAATTTAAATTGCACTAGGTGGTTGGCTTGGCAACTCGAAGCGACACAAGGGGTACATGTGACTCCTTTTGAGCCACTCCAAAATGTAGACTGGATGGTATGTATGAGAACATGACATGCAAGTTACTTCCGACCCAATAAACATATCATCCCTGCATATCGCACACACTTTCCCTCTGTCATTATTCTCTTCAAATTTAATTGTCTCCAATCCCTTGATAGATGATGTACTTGTAGGCACTAATCCATCAATGACAAGAGCAAGTTTCTTTCATATCTTTCGTCCAAGTGAGCTTTCTTTGGTGCTGTGTTCCTCACTCTCATTGCTATTTCTTTCCATATGCCATCAAATTCCATACCAAGCTGCACCCTTACGATCCAGGAAACAAATTTGTGAAGTTCGAGCACGCGAGTTTCCATCTCCTTTGCCCGGTCCATTGCTTGGATCTCATGACTAGGCAAAATCACTTTTTTCTCAATGTTGATGATTAAAACAAGTTTCTTTCGGCCACAGTTTGAGAATTTAATGACCGTCCAACGAGCATCGTCCATGACAGTACTAACTATATCATCTGGCTTGTCAAGCTTATGTACTGTTTCATGGTTATAATAAGCTTATGTACTGTTTCATGGTCATAATATGGTCTGTATTGAAATCCCTCTAATAGGAATGGTATGTTCATTTGAGAAAACATTCTGGATATAATATCGGAGGTTAAGGTTTCGCATGGAAAATGTGTTGACACCCATTTTGGTAATTGGGTTTGGGTTCTAATTGGGCCTGATGAACAGTGACATGGTAGAGGTTTGGGCTGAGAGAATACTGGGCTGAAACATGCAGTAATGAGTTTGGATTAAAAGACATTTTTTAGTCTACATGGATTAAACAATTAACTTGGACTTCGGTTGGGATAATTCAATGCAGTTAGAAGAAGTTTGGGCTTCATATGGATTATATTTGAAAGAACAACAAATAGAATTTGGTTGAGTGACATGGCAGAGTTTACATAAGAACCAAGCTACATGCAAGGACACCGCAGATTGGATAGAAGATGTTTGAACTTTAAATACATTAGATAAGAGATATATATTTATCATGTATTTAAATTTAGTTGAGAATTAGTATTCAGTTAGGATGAGTTTGATTTGAATAATTATTTAGTTATATTACAATACAACCGAATTTGTTTTACCATTTTCTCTATAAATAAACAAAGAGGCATGCTGTACAAAAGGTCCACCACCCTCAGAATCCTTTAATTTACTTGTTTGCTTTCTCAAGCCTTTCCTAGAATAGCTTCCTTGCTATTTCTTTTCTATCTCTATCTCTCTCAATATCTCGATCTTTTTCTCTCCCTCTTTCTCTCTCTCTCCATCTTTCTTTCCTTATATTTCTTTCTATATCTATTTCTTCCCCTTTCTATTCTCTAAACTATTACTATAATTTATTCACCCTTTTAACTAAGGCAAGTAGAACTCATTAAGGAGTTTATTTGTTCTCTTTCTCCTAAAATTGTTTGAAGTCAACCATCCTTAAGAGACTGCAAGTTGACAACTCACAATCGAACCATATATTTGGTTCTGGAACGCCCACAACATCTCAATTTAAGATTGGCTCAAGCCGGCTAATTTTAGCGTCAACAAAATGCTTCGAGATTTGCGCAATGAGGTCTTGTCTGGTGTTGGTTTTGAAGGATCCATCTGAAGAGATATAGGTTTTTTCGACCTTAAAATCTAGGGAGAGTTGAATGGAAGGCAATGATTGATCATCACTTCCACTGATAAGACCTCGATTCTTAACCTGCAGTTTTGTTGCAGTCATTAGGGGATAACATATCTACTGAGGAACTCAAGTAAAAGAAAGATGGTGAATCGATGATGGTAACTTGCGGCAGAGAGAGTGTGTGTTGTATATACGCTATGTACAAGATTACAAGTGTCATATATATAGAGAGAGAGAAATAGAGAGAAGGAAAGGAATAGTATTTGAGTAGGAATAGGATAATCGTGGATTTGGATTAGGAAACGCTTTGGTACTAAACAGCATGCATGTACTAAAGGATTCTGAAGAATCCCAACTCTGTTAGGAGTGCGACTTGGATTTGGAAAGTTACAATATATATATGGAATTATCTGGAAGTTGGAAAGAAATTAATTTCATTTGTTTTACCCTTAATTAATTATTTGGATTTGTTTTACCCTTAGTTTTCTAATAGAAACAACAACGAAAAAAAAAATCAATTAATATGGGGTGACCATGATGGGCCAAACGGGGTTGGATTTGACCGACTGACACATTAAGAGTAGTATATAGGACTATGCTAGCCCATTCCCTGCCCATCCAAGATATATCGAGCTCTATTTAAATAGTCTAGGCCCAATCTTATCTTCTAGGCCCAATCGTATGTTGATTAAACCTCAAAACTATAATAAAGTAAACACTTATAAATAAACACTATTGTCCAATCTTATGGTCTAGGCCCAATCGTATGTAGATTAAATCTCAAAATTATAATAAAGCAAACACTTGTAAATAAACACTTAAGTTATGTTACGATTTGAATATTACTGAAGCCCTTCCAAAAAAGAAGTCAAAGGCCAAAACACCAAGCCACACTGTAGCAAAAATAATGTATTGATGAACCTTTTTAATCAAAAAAAAAAAAGGCTCAAAATTTTAAAATAACCTTTTTAATTAGCTATTTTATTTTTCAAAGTTGCAATACTTTTTTATCAAACATAATTTAATGTTTTTGCATCCAAAAATATTGCAACAAATATGCATTACTAAACAAGCTAATAGTATTGAACACACTCCAAAGTTGAAACATTACTTCTACTTTTGATCAAAGCAAAAGTACAAAGCAATTGTGGTTCTCAATTAGAACTTTTTGATTGCCCAAAAGGCTTTGTGCTCTAACTCTACCGAAAGATAATACACCTTACCATAAACAAGACTGTATGATGAGATACCCTCAATCAAAGATGATCTTCTCTCAAAAAGCTCTTTTACTTGTAAAAATAATATTCTCGAAACTCTATATTTTTCATGAGAAAAAAAAAAAAAAAAAAGAAGAAAAGAAAAGTATTTAAATAGGTTGAAAATTAGGTCAAAAACGAATGGTCGATCTCCCACAAATTTGGTTCAAAAAGAAAACCTAAAAGTTACCAAAACACGAAATTCCACTCAAATGAAAAAATTGCAATGGGTCGGGAAGAATGGAATCGGTTGAATTTTTCCAGCGGTCAAAAATTGGAAATTCTAACAAGTGCAATCAATAGCAAATAAAGGGACCAATCGGACTTTTCTAGTCTTTGTATGGAACTAAACAAAGGAAGTGCAACTGGTTAAGAAAAGTGGGACGACATTTTTGAAAATTAAAATTTTATTTACAATATATATTTTCTTAAGTCCTAACAACTTAACTTGTGTCCTCACTCCCATACATGTTCTAAGCGAAATTCTATACTCACATCGAATTGAGGTATCAACATCTAATATCGAGACTCAAAATAAAATAAAAATATGACTCGATCGGACTTTCTTTGACATCGATATTAGCCTATACAAAAACATGTATCTCACATGCACCACCGCATGTTTGGTTAACTGCTTTTCAGCTAAGAAAGTCGAGGTTAAAGGTTTAGAAAGAGAAAACAACCTCTCATGATATATAAAAGCAAGGCCACAATGAGAAGAGACTTGTGCATTAAGTTTGGTAGTATGGTATGTAGGTGTCATGCGTGTGTCGCAATACTCTATGGACACTTAAAAGGCTTACATATCCTACACTCTCAGATATAATAAAAATAGGGTAAAGTACACTAACACCCCAAGAGGTTTGCCAAAAGGACATTCAGATAAAAATTATCTATTTTTGAGACAATGTCACCCCTTAAAGATTAAAAAGTGGACAAAGACACCCCTTGAAGCCAATCGGTATGAAAAATTGACCAAATTGCCCTTTGACCATTTAGTTGATCTTTTTAACTTTACAAGTTAATAAATTGGACGAAACTACCTTTATGAACAATTTATGTGTACCAACATTTGACACCCTAAAACAGATGAAGAATATATATATATATATATATATATATATATATATATATATTACAGGTTCCAATATGTGCTTCAATCTGGTCCTGCCCTTCAAAAGGAGTAATGGGCTTTTCTGCTTATTCTATTTTTTCCTTTTGCCAAAATCATCTTGTAAATCGCATAAAGAAACAGGAACAAAGATTTCTTTACCAAAAAAAAAAAAAAAAAAAAAACCATTTAGAAAACCCCATTTTAGTAAAGAAAATAAATGAAACTCCATTTTAGTAAAGAAAATAAATAAAACCAAAACCGCATAAAGAAAATCTCATATTTTCTTTACAATATATTTTTATAATGAAAATACCATTTAGTAAAGAAAACAGGAACAAAATTTTTTGGAAAAAAAAACCCCATATTTTTTTTGTAAATTAACAAAAGGATTTAAAGAAAGATCAAGGTTTTAATTGAAGATTTTCTCATCAAACCCACAAATAAAATAAAAAACAAAACAAAGATATATATATATATAAACGCAAGAGTAGATTAATATAATTTAGGGAAAAAAGAATAGATTAATATATATATATATATATATATATATATATATGTATAATTTAGGAAAAAAGAATAGATTAATATAGATATACATACATACATACATATATATGTATATATATATATATAAAAAGAGAAAAGTGTGTTGAGAGAGAACCTGCGATGTGTGGAGACCAAAGCAAAACAAAGATACTAGTTGGTGGTACATTGGTTAGATGGTTAGAAGATTAGGGCATTACGGGTTGTTAATCTGGCGCCAAGTGGTGCTAATTTGTGGCGCTAAACTTTGAGGGGGCAATTGCGACATTTTGACAGGTATGATATTTTCTAATAAATTTGAATTTAATATTAAGGGGCAATTTTGTCTTTTCATATGATTTAAGGCCTTGTTTGGATGGAATTTTTTCAACGGGGTGCCATTGTCCCCAAAATAGGTAACTTTCATCTGAGTGTGCTTTTGACCTCATGGGGTGTTATTGTACTTTACCCATAAATATATATATGAATCTTCAAAACAATACAAATACAATTTAAATGTCAAACCCCTTTTCCTTTTAAAAGAAAATTAACATTATTATAAGCATGTGACTTTCGTATCATGGCGAGCATAACCGACATATCATCCTTGCATATATCACACACTTTCTTCCTATCCTTGCTACCCTTTCCTTCAAATCTGCTATAGGATCCCAAAAGTACTCTCTCATAGCCCATTGGAGCAATGACAATTGCAAGTTCCACCATTTATGTACCACCGCCACCTCCACTGCCTTCCACCACCTTCATTGCCACCGCCGTCATCACCACCTTCACCCCCGTTGTCTTCCTGTAATGTTCTAGATTTTTTTGGATTTTTTGGTATTATTATTTATTGAATTATATTTTCATTTTCATATTTATCATTTTCGGGTGATTGTTTTGTGTACCACATGAGTTTTGAGGGGTATTTGGGGCATTTCTCTGAGTTTGGAACTCTTAAAAATGCATTATGACTCATATTTCCATTTTTGAAATTTCGGGTCCAAGAGATCCCGTGTGGGCCCACGGCCGGGTTTCGGTGCTTGGGAATTTTCCCGACATTATTTCATTTTTATCATTTTCATTATGTGGTTCATTTATATATGTATATGTGACTTATTATGTGGTAATGGCATGATTGGATATAGAAATAGCATACATGGACATTTTAGTCCATGTAGTGTACTTGTGGGGACCACAATTGACAATTTAACTAAAAAAGGCTCTAGATACATCATTTTGGGCCAAAAATTCCATCTCCATCTCTCTCTTTCCTCATGTTTCTCTCTCTCCCTCTTTGCATTTTCTTCCTCTTTTCTTTTACACCAAACATCATTTCTTTGATCCTCATTTTTATTAAGCTTAAGTAGGAATTATACATAGTACAAGAAGGAAAGTGTGACCTGTTCATCAAGATCTTTCAATTGATCAAATAATTAAAGCATTTAGTGTATTCAAATTTAAGGAAATTATGGATTTCACTCGTTTTTGAGGTAGGATTTGTCTAACTTGTATAGTTCTAGGTCTTTGTCAGTATGCTCTTATGGTTTCTTCGATTTAAGCATGTTTATTGTGATGTAAGTTGCATGAATATATGTACTCATGTGTGCTAAATTCTTTTCTAAGAGTTGATTTACATGATATATCATGCTCTTCTTGTTGCTAGGTTGTGAATAACATGTATCTTGATCATACTTGTTAATTTAATGAGTTATATGGTTGATATATGATACCTTGCCTTGAGATTTGAAGTATATCATGTTTAACACACCGTTAATTTAATGAGTTATATGGTTGATATATGATACCTTGCCTTAAGATTTGAAGTATATCATGTTTAACTCACCATTTGTTTGATTCTATGCTTGTATGTCAATCAACTTTGTCATTTTAGCTCAGTTATGCAACTATGAGTATGATGATTGATGAAATTGGTATAAATGACACGTTGACATATATTTCCATAACTATTCATACCATTCTTCATTGTATTGTGTGAGTGGTGATGTATGTGGGAATGTAGAAATTGAATTTGAGAAGTTTGTGAAGAAAATATTTTCTCAAATCTGGTATTGGGGAGATACCCCTTTAGTCAGAGACATTAATTGGCTAATAGGGGCACGGGAAGTACCCATGAGTAATTTTAACGACTCGGCCAAATGGTAATTGGGAAGTACCCTTTTGCTAGGGACGATAACAAAGTCTCCCTAGGGATGGAGGGAGATACCCAAAGTCCGGTTAGTTAACACATTTTCAATGTGTGTGTGTGTGTGTGTGAAGTTGATTGTGTGAGAGGGAATTCGGCTCCATGATTCATTTGCATGCATATCACTATTAATATTCCAAAGTGTATGATTTTAGAATTGTGATGTGTTTGAAATTCCCTAGCATGACCAATTTTCTTCTTTTTATGCTTCTAAGTGGTATTTCCTTTACTTGACTTGAGGAAACATCATTTAAGCATTCTCTACTAAGCAAGTGTCACTCACCCCTATAGTTAATATTTTCAAGAAAGGGACCAATAGTGGAAAAGACCCCTCAAGATCAACCTTAAAGCATTTGGGAGTTAAATTTATTTTGTTGAAGTAATATTTGAGGCTTGTGTATTTTGTAAATATGTGGGATATATGTGAATTAATTTGACCTAATGATGTATTTTAATGACTAGCACATATTTGGTAATCTCCCATGTATTTTGAAGAGGGAAATGGTATTGGAACTTAAAGAACATCTTTTGAAGTCTCAATAGGATTTCTATTCTTCCTTAAATTTTTGGGTCATCCATGTAATCATATAAATGGAGACGTGGAATCTAATTCATGACATATGTATGATGTCCATTTTATTCATTTCATGAATCATGTATGATTTTGGATCATTTGGGATAGGTTTGAAACCATATTTGAGGTCACCATTGATGCTATATATGGGGTGGTCGGGTGCCAAATGCCTTAAATATGACCATTTTTGTCACTCCCAGGTGCCATCAGTCGGCTGGCACACTCCACCAATCAACCGATGGCAAAAACAGTATGCATGCACCTTATATCATCATTTCAGCCGGCTGACCATCATTGTCAGCCAACTGATCCTCCAAGTTCAGCCGGCTGACATATGGTTTCCGCCGACTGAAACCATAAGCTCACTAGCTTTCTTTGCCTAACTTCAATTGGCCATATCTCCTTAATTTCGTAACCAAATCGGGTCAAATTTGAGTCCAATTTTAAGGATTTTGCGTCAGCTTTCCAATGGTACCAACCTTATTCAAATATTCCAATCGTAGAGGATGTTATGACCATTTGAGTGCAGACTACTCCGGAAATCTTCTAAACCAAAAATGCCCAATTGTGTGAAAATGTTGTTCTTGCATTTTGAACCATATGAAATGGGTTTAATGGCTATGACGACTTAAATGGACTTCCTTTGACTCATTTAGAGTTAACCCACTCCTCTTCCTTACCTTGAAATGGCCATTTTGCCCTTAGTATTTCCTCAGGTTCAGGTAAGGACCCGAATTCGTTTCATCGCCCAATAGTGATTCTGACCGTCCGGATTTGGGTCGTTACACTTCCACCAGTGCCTTACACCACTACCACCACCATCACTACCACCGCCACCACTGTCGTCGCTTTCCATCACCACCACTCCGTCATCGTTTTCATTACTATCACCGTTACCACACTCCACTTACACCACCGCCTTCCACCATCGACACCTCTATTGCCTTCCACCACCACCACACCACTGCCTTCCACCATCATCACTTACACCACTGATGCCTTCCACCACTACTACCACCACTGCCGCCTTTCAACACCACTACCTACACCATTGCTGCCGTCCACCTCCGCCATCCAATACAGCCATGCATCATCCACCACCGCCACCATTTATTTTAAAAATATATATAGAAGAATTTTACTTTGTTTATTTAATTTAATTGTCACTAAGAGGGGTATTTTAGAGAATTCAATTTGAAATTCATTTTATTTTAAATTTAAAATTGGTCTAACCAAGCACTAGAATGGTTATTATCATTGCATTCTTATACATTTCATATTTGTAACCAAACAATAGAATAAGAATAATTATTTCATTCTATTACATTCTCATTCCATTCTCACTTACATTCCATTTCATTTATGCATACCAAATACAACATATAGTTCTAAGTAAAAGGTGGCACATATTTCTTGTTACATATCACAACCATAGACTAAAGCATTATGAGTCAGTAATTTCATTTTTCCAATATGAAAGGATGCAGTAAACCAAACAATCACATCAATTTTTGAATGCTCCAAAACTCCGTCATCTGTGCAATATTGTGCCTTCCACATTCTACCCTCTTCGTGGAACAACCTGGTGGCATGGGCTGTTCACCATTGGAAAGGCAAGGCAACTAACTACAGAGCACACATTTCTCGTTTGGCATTAACATCTCTTGTTTACAACATTTGTGCAGAACAAAACCATAGGGTATTCAAGAAGAAGAAGTTAACAGCAAACTCAATTCTATACAAAATACTTGAGTCAATTCGATTCAAATTGATGGATGAATCTCTAGAACATCCTTTTGGTACTTTTTATGATTAATAGATATTTGATTACATGTAAACTGATTAATATTTTATTACATGTAATAAATAATAAAAAATTAAATTTTGTTTTTTTTTTTTTTTTATTACATGCAATTTTTGGTTACTCATGTTTTGTAGATCTTTTCATCCATAGGTGTCTCCTCACCCAATTCTTTCTGGAGTGTTCTCGGTTGGGCTTCAAAATTGGCTAAAAACCAATTCTGCATTTTGAGAAATTCATAGTTTAAGTAACCTTGAGTTTGTTAGGCTTTGGCAAGGGACGCTTTAGCGTCAGAAATCCAGTTTAATTGTTGGTTTCCACCTTTCTTTTCAATTGACAAATTGTCTAGTTAGTTAGAATCTGAAATATACAAATATATAAAAGTGTGAGTTATCAGCTATCGGTTGATTAAGTTGTGATTAACTTTTAAAATGACCTAGAAGAGGGTGAATAATTTACCTACAAATAAGATCAATCAAACATTCACAACCACACAAATAAATATTGTAAAATACAGCAAGTAAAGTAAAATTTGACAAATAACACCAAAATTTTTTACGAGAAAAACTAATTAAAAAAAATCTCGAGGACTTGCATGCTACCCCAAGTGAATCACTCCACTGTATATGAACTCAGCCACATCGATCATTGTATACTTGTTATAGTCACACTTTTGACTGATATATATAGAATAATATATAAAATATAGACATGCATGTGAGCATGTCCCGTCACTCCCATGTCACCACATTTGTTTAGAATGTTGGAGGGTTGTGTTACAAACAATTACTTTTCCAAACAAGTGTTTTTTTTTTATGGAGAAATAAAGGGGGAAAAAAAGAAAGAAGGAAAGAAAATTGAACGGGGTGCTCATGCAAAAAATTAATGCACCATCTTTCCAAGCTTTATGCAAATTTTGAAAACATTCCAGATATGGTATCGGAGGTTAAAGTTTCGCATGAAAACTGCTTCGAAATTTATGCGATGAGATCTCATCTGGTGTTGGTTTTGAAGGATTCATCTGAAGAGATATAGGTTTTTTCCACCTTAAAATCTAGGGAGAGTTGAATGGAAGGCAATGATATTGATCATTACTTCCGCTAATGAGACCTCTACTCTTAACCTGTAGCTTTGTTGCGGCCATTAGGAAATAACAAAAAGGGACAGGTGGTGTATGATGATCGGTACTAGCTACGTAGGAAACTAAGAAAAAGGAAGATGGTGAATCGGCGGTGATGGTATAGACTTGCGGCAGAGAAAGTGTGTTGTATATATACAAGATTACAAGCGTCACACACGCGCGCACACACACACACACACACATATATATATATATATATATATATATATAGAAGGAACATTATTGGAATAGGAATAGGATAAACTTTGGATTTGGATTAGCAAACACTCTGGTAATAAACAGAGCATGCATGTACTAAAGGCTTCTGAAGAATCCTAAATCCGTTAGGAGTGCGACTTGGATTTGGAAAGTTATATAAAATAATAATAAATAAAAAAATAATAATAATAATTCCATTTGTTTTACCCTTAATTTGGAGGTTAAATAAAATTTACTAAGAGCAAGTAACTGATGTCGGAGGTTAAAGTAGAAATTGTGACTGTACAAGTCCTGTGTGAATATTTTTTAATAGAAACAACAACAAAAATGATCAATTAATACATGGGGTGACCATGATGGGCCAAACGGGCTGGGTTTGACCGACTGACACATTTAGAGTAGTATATAGGACTATGCTAGCCCATTTCCTGTCCATCTAATATACATGGAGCTCTATTTAAATAGTATAGGCCCGATCTTGTAGTCTAGGCCCAATCGTATGTAGATTAAACCTCAAAATTATAATAAAGCAAACTCTTGTAAATAAACACTAATTATGTTTGACTACAGCTTACGTTTTGAGTTTTTTGCTTTGTATAATGTACTATAGTTTAGCAAAAAATAGAAAATAAAAAATCGTGTTTGATAACGTTTGTTATGATTTGAATAGTACTGAATCACTTCAAAAAAAAAAAAGTGAAAATCGGAAACACCAAGCCGCATTGTAGCAGAAATACTGTATCGATGAACAATACCATAAAAAAATAAAAAAATAAAAACTTTAAAATGACCTTTTTAATTAGCCATTTTATTTTTCAAACTTGCAATGCTTTTTTTTATCAAACATACTTTAATATTTTTGCTTCCAAAAATCATGCAACAATTATACGTTACTAAACAAGCTTCTGAATAATATTAAACACACTATTAAGTTGAACATTACTTCTCTTTTTTGATCATAGCAAAAGTACAAAATAACTGTGGTTCTCAATTAGTCCCTTAATTAAGAAGAAATTTAAAATACAGGCTTATGTTAGTTTTCTGGAGCTTTACATGCCATTTACAAAATAGTGGCAATGAATACTTGCATTCAAACATGTAAGGAGATAACTCTTTCTTATTGCTGATATGGTTATATTGAAAAGTGACATGTATCCTTTACAAAGAAAAATTTAAAAAGAAAAAATAATATAAATTGATTAATCTACTAACACTAAGGTCAAATTTGATCTAAAATTAATTAATCATTTCTAATCATCCAATTATATCATGACATGTTTGTTATAAAAAAATATGTTGAGACAAGTATGCACACATTAATTTGAAAGAGAGAAGAGAAGGGTAAAAAGGAAAGATTAATCTAACTCCCAAAACAGTAAAAGGCCACAAGCCCATCAGTCACAAAATCAAAATAGACAGTAAAAAGGGGAAGATGGACCATAAAAACAACAAAAAGAAGCAGGCCCAAAGAGAGAAGCTCCAAGCGTGTAATAATACGTGCTCTTAAAAAAAAAAAAAAAAAGATGATCTTCTCTCAAAAACCTCTTTTACTTGTAAAAATAATATTCCCTAAACTCTATATTTTTCATGAGATAAAAAAAAAAAAAAATGTATTTATATAGGTTGAAAATTAGGTAAAAAACGAACGGTCCATCTCCCACAAATTTGGTTCAAAAATAAAACCTAAAAGTTACCAAAACATGAAATTCCTCACAAATGGAAAAAAATTGCAATGGGTCAGGGAGAATGAACCGGTTGGATTTTTCCGGCAGTCAAAAAATGGAAATTGTAACAAGTGCAGTCAATCGCAAATAAAGGGACCAATCGAACTTTTCTAGCCTTTAGGTGGAACTAGACAAAGGAAGTGCAACTGGTTAAGAAAAGTAGGACCGGTCCGACATTTTTAAAAATTAAAATTTTATTTACAATATATATTTTCTTAAGTCCTACGCTCCAAGAAACTTAACTTGTGTCCTCACTCCCATACATGTTCTAAGCGAAATTCTATACTCACATCGAATTGTATCTCATCTAATATCGAGACTCAAAAACAAATAAAAAAATGACTCGATCGGACTTATTTTAACATCAATATTAGCCTATACAAAACATGTATCTCACATGCACCACCACATGTTTGATTAACTGATTTTCAGCTAAGAAGATCAAGGTTACAGGTTTAAAAAGAGAAAACAACCTCTCATGATATGTGAAAGTAAGGCCATAATGAGAAGAGGGTCGTGCATTAAGTTTGGTCATATGGTAGGTGTCGTGTGCGCAATACTCTATGGACGCTTCAAAGGCTCACACATCCTACACTCTCAGATATAAATATAAATATATATATATATATATATATATATATATATATATATATATATATATGAATCTTCAAAACAATACAAATACAATTTAAATGTCAAACCCCTTTCCTTTTAAAAGAAAATTAACATTATTATAAGCATGTTTTTTTTATAAAAAAAACTTGGCAAAGGAACTACCCAATGACACTTACAAGAAACAAGAAACAAGAAACACCATAACACATACAACCACAAAAAACCACCAGATACAAGCAAAGCAACCAAACAACCCAAACAACCTTACACTAAGCTAGGTCATGACACCAGTCATGACACTATCCTAAAGCTTAAAAAGTGTCTGGAGCACTGGATCGACCCATCCCCACCAACAGCGCAAGTTGAGCTGCAAAAGATTGAGATTGAGAGGAATTTGAGGTAACTGACTCCCCAACTTGTGCCCCTGGCCTTCTAGAAGAAGCCGAAGGATTACACACCGGAACACCCGAATTAGACTGACTCTCTAATTATAGCAAACAGACTAGCTTGGCACAGTTGATCACTCTGAACTGTATCCTCTTCAGATAAAATGATTGGTTCCTTCTCCACCGCAATTAACATTATCCCCCAGAATTGCTCAATAATGCCTTGCTCCATCACCACCTTAGACAAAACCAGAGGAGGAAAGATAATGAAAACAAAAACGCACCACAGGATAAGAATATACCATAAAAATAAAATATCACGCATACATCGCTGGGTGATCACACTAGATATATATAGTGAAGTATGCATAAAAAACGTAAGTGTAATCATAAGAGGATCCCCAAAGTTAGCCAAGCACAGTTGAAAAAGCCAGCCACACGAACCCTAAAGAGATAAACAATAAATGTTAGCAGATGAAAAGGCGTAAAGAGTATGCTCCTTAACCTTAAGCACACAAGATTTGAATAAAATACATATGCCGTTATAGGAAAAAGTACCAACCAAGTACTTTAGGACCGCCAAACAGAAAGCTGAAATGATCCCATGCCTCTGGCCCACCACAAGGTAGCATAAATCGTGCCTAAGATACTGTACCATCGTCAGCCATGACATCATCAGGAACCCGGCCCACCAAGGATGAACCGACCTACAAAGCCGACAAGCCGACCAAGCGACTGTCAAACCAGTCATCCTACCAACGATCAGTTTGCAACAAACAATCTAAAGAAAACATGGACGAAGCCATCGCCAATCGCAACACCAAAGCCAACGATATAACAGCTCCCAAATGGGTCCCTAATCCAGATCCATTTCCAATGGAGATCATAGATGCCAAGAATCTGACCCAAAGAAAACAACACCCATCGTCGATCACATCCCAAGCGAAAGTCTCTCCAAATCTTAGTTAAAACCACCACCGACACCTAGAAAAGCAAGAAACTACCCCAAATCAACCCACCATTATGACCAGCCAAGAGATGGAACAGATCAGATGATAAAAGACAAAACAACAAAATATAGCACCACCATATTTTCCAAAGAACTAGAATTTTGCTAATAACAAGCTAAAATCTAGAATAACACCCAAAGGAAGACATATCAAAGAGAGGTGATCTCAATCTCCAACCGTCACACCCAAATCGCGAACAACTGAACACAAATTTACAGAGTACCAAGAGAAAACAGACAGCAAGGACCAACTGTTCACAACCCCGACCTAACCCTACAAAAGAGTAAGAGGAAGAACAAAAAAATAAAGGAAGGCAAGAAACCAAAGAGATCCTCCGGACACGGATCAAAAGACTCTGACACGCAGAGAGATCACCCAAGGGAAAGGGAAACTCCTATGCAGGAACGAATCTATCTCCTCACTCTACTAGTTATATTTTTTACACAATCACTTTCCCTCGTACCGAGCATAACTGATATATCATCCTTGCATATCTCACACACTATCTTCCTATCATTGCTACCATGTCCTTCAAATTTGTTATAGGATCTCGAAAGTACTCTCTCGTAGCCCATTGGAACAATGATAATCGCAAGTTCCACCACTGCCACTGCCGACTACTGCCTTCCACCACCGTCATTGCCACCATTACTACCATTACCACCACTGTCGTTGCCTTCCACCACCACCACTTTGCTGCCGTTTCCATTGCCTTCCACCATCACTGTCACCTTTAGTACCACTACCACTGTCACCATATTCCACCTACAACACTACCTTTCACCACCGACACCTTTATTGTGTTCCACCACCACCACCCCACTTACACCATTGTCGTTTTTCACCGCCACCACAGCACTGCCTTTCACCATGATCACTTACACCACTGACGCCTTCCACCATCTTAGAGCTCGAGCTCTACCTAAGAGTGCTCGAGCCTTACCTCAGGGTGCTTGAGCCTTTGCCTAAAACCTCAAGCCTGAGTCATCGGAATTTAAAGAGTTGATTTCAGAGAAAGCTATGCTTCCAGGACCTCGTGCCAGACCTTAAGGGATCGAGCACTGTCACTCAGAGCTCGAGCCCTGAGCCAAAAGCTCGAGCTTTACACCTAAAGCTCGAGCACCTTGAAGAGAAGATCGAGTACTGTTAAAAGGAAAAAAATCCAAAAATATTCTAAGTGTTGATGGAAAAGACGCTTTGAAAAATAGTTGAAGAAATTTGGCTAAGTACAAAAGTGAAGATCGAGCACCATTCAATGAAGCTCGAGCCATGTTCAAGAAAGCTCAAGTTCTGCTTCCAAGGCTCGAGCTCGTGCCAAATAGCTCGAGCTCTACTTCTAAAGCTCGAGCCCTCCATGACAGGTTGGAATTATAAGCTTCCTTTTTAAGTCTTATTTCATCCAAGATGGGCTAGAAGACCTAAAAGCCCGTTAGAATCTTAATTCGTCTATAAAAGAAGGCACAAGACCTCAGAAAAATTGTTCTTTTTCTCTCGTATTATTTTAAAAGTCTCATATTGTAGTGGCGGCTTTTAGGGTTTTCATAACCATAGAAGGTGAAGATCTTGAGAAGAGAAGTGTCGTCCATGACGATGAAGACCATAATAGCATAGATGATATCCTGCGTTGTCATGAGTAGCTAATTCCTCTATTAGGGCACTGATGTAACCTAATGTAAGTACTATGGTTTGATTGTTTCAACTTTGGGTACTTTAATGAATTATATATTTTAATTGCATGATTCTGAGCAATTGAGTCACATAAATTGGATTTTACTGTTTAAATAGCTTTTGAATATTTAATACCTTGTCTTAGATTTAGGTATTCATTGATTATTCTCAACCCATTCTTAGTGTACGAGATTGGCGGCTAATAGCTTCTCAGACATAAGAATGGAGATCATGCAATGGTGTTCTAATGTTTTTTTATAAATGAATGTTTTCATAGTCTATGCTTAGGAAAAATGGATTATACTGCAAAATTAGTTCAAGTAGTTAGAGGTAGGTAGGTGGATAGTCCATGCTAACCGCAGATAGGTTATAGTTAATTGAAATTTATAAAACATCTTTCTTTAAAACTGAATTAAACGAATGTTATTGAATTTAATTCATTGAATATATAAATTGTTGAAATCCCAAGGTTGAACAGTTAACTATAGTACAAAGGTTCGTGGTGAAGTCAAGCCCTAAAACCTTCTCCTTCTAATCTTTTTAATTTAATTTTAGTTTAATTTTACTTTATGCTTGTGACAACCAATCAATCAGATCAAATCTGTTACCTTTAAACCAAAAAGAATTGGATTAGTTATAAACAAAACTGTAATACCCCTAATTTTAAAAGGATAGTCTCAGCATTTATTTAATTGTTTTATTTACATTTTTAATTTATTTAATTGATTAATTGATGATTTGTTTATGTGTTTAATTTAATTAAGTGGTTAAATGTAATTTGTTAGCTTATTTGAATTTAAATGCTTTAATTGAATTATTTGTATCTGCTGATGTGTATTATGTATAGCTTAATTCTTAGGATTTAAGTATTTATTTTTATATAAAGGAGTTGGGCTGTGGATAGTAGTAATGGACCACACTAATGGGTTGCATGGACTACTTGGATAGGATTTTTAATTGGTACGGATATTGACCCATGGAGGGATGTATATATATAATAGTTATATATAAATATATAGTAATTTATTTAATAATAAGTAATTATTATTATACTAGGATGGTAAGATGCATATATATAAGTATAAATTATATTTTATAAATATATATTTATGTAGTCACGTATAGTATATTAGATATATATGTGTTATGTGTTATTTTCCTTTTATTTTATTTTATTTTCATTCCCTCGTTGTTAGACTTGGATTGTAATTAGGACTAGCGTTGGATTATGTTTAACCTATAAATATACATAAGATGGTCTGCAATAGGGTTTGTAAACCCTTATAGGAGCAAAGAGAGGGACATGAGAATAAAGAGATACAGAGAGAGAGAAACTGTGTGAGAGAAGAGAGAGAGTTTCGGCCAAGAAAGGGCTGGACCAAGGAGGAAGGAAGAGGGTCTGCTTGTGGATTAGAACTAGAGCAGTAAGAGGCTTGACGGCAATCAGAGATCGCCGGGAAATTAGAGAAGAAGAAGTTTGAGGTTTTGAACCAAAAACCTTATAGGCAAGTTCTTCACTTACTCCTTCCCTTTGACTTCATGTTTTTATGCATGCCTAGGTTAATTCTAGGATTTAAATAGACAATAAATTGATCTTATATGAATGCTAGAATTAGATTAAAACTGAGTTTTGTATTATTTTGTGTTCTTGCTAAATCTTGAATTTTATTACATGAGAACTTGTTTTAATTGGTGTTTAAGATGCATAATATATTCAAATAATTATTTTGAACTGTATGAGACTTCGTTGGGACCTTTAGGGACCTTAACGGAGCGATCGGAATGTCCGAAAATTGCCGAAGACGAAGAAGACGGAGAATAGCAGGAGTAGAGGTGGCTCTACTCTTGAGACATCACCTGTGCGTGGGTTTTGGCTACTGTAATTGGTTTTAGGGTATTTCAGGGCTGTATAGGTCAATTTAAGAGTTGAAAATGACTACGATGGACATGTTAAATACTCAGGATGCATAATTTATAATAATATGCCATGGACTTGAACAATATGAAATTTGAATAATTCGCATATTGTAAAAAGATGATTTAATTGCTTAATGTTAATTTAGCAAGTTAAATGGATGTTGTATGATTTTTATCGTGCATTAGTAGTATAATATATTCAGTTTATTGTCTGATTTTATTATGCTTGGTTCTGTATTTAATTGATGTTTTATTTTGCTTATTTCATCAATTATTGGATTGTGTGGAAAATTTAATTGCTTAAAACTATTCTAGCAATTTAAACGGAGGTTATATGATTTTAATCATATATTGGCTGCATAATATGATCATGTATATATCTAATTTTTATTATACTTATTTCTGGATGTATTTGATGCTGATATTATAATTGTTGCATCATTTATGGATCATATCCATTATATGTACCAATATGGGATGGTAGCATATTAGGGACGGATTAACTAAAAACATTAAGTCCTACTTATTCATGTATAATGGAATGGATTAACTAAAATGTTAATTCCTACATATATTCATGTCAGGTCAACTGAAACAGTTAAATGACATAATGGATGTTTATTTTATGTTCTGGATTAGGATGGATTATATATATATATATATAGTTATGAGCCATGATATGAGCTTGAGTCTCAGGATCATGGTTAGGGTGCGTATATTGCCTAGGATGGATAATTAGATTTAGTAGACCTCTGGGTGCCCTGGTAGGTCTAGGTACTCATGCCCACTTTATGTGCGATTTGCATGTTACATTCTATTCAGGTTGAGACAGACCTATAATCCAGTGAGCGTCCTATAGTATGTGTATATATATATATATAGACTATTTCGCTATTGTTGAGTTGACTAGGATGTATATGTGTATCGGGTCTCTGTTTGGACTGTAGTAGAGCAGAACTTGTTCATGGGCCTGACCCACTATTATTTTTCTGGTATTCGACAGTTCCAGTCTTAGAGTTTGTTCGTGCTGAGAAGAGACAGTCATTAACTCTTTCGACTACGTAGGACTTCTTAATGTTTTAGTTTTGGATTTTCTTTCAGTTCAGTTATTTATTTACAGTTGGGATATTATTAGGGGTCCACTAGATAGATTCTCGAGTTATAATTTTATTAGAGGTTTTGGAAATTTTTATTGGAGGATTATTATTTAGATTTCTTTCCGCTTATTGTTTTTTCTTATTTATTTTCGTACTCAATGCTTGTTTATATACTTAATTGTTTAGTATCCCTCGGATCTGTGCTCGGACTTGATCACCTGTGGCTCTAGAATCGAGGGGTATCATAGTTGGTATCAGAGCACTCCAGATTCAAGTGTCTCTACGATTCTTTCGTTTTAAGACTTCCGAGTGGCGTCTTCTTTTGTTTAGAGACTAAGTTTAGGATTCATTGTAATCCTTTGCGGTCCGCTTAAATCGTACTGATTTCTATCTTTCTGTGTTAATAGAATAGTTAACACTAAAAGATGACAGAACATGCAAGGAAACAGGCGGTAAAGGAAAGCGGCACGTAAGTAGCAATATCTCCTACAACGTCAGCAAGTTGCGGAAGAGCAACAACTGCCTAGGTTTTAAGAAGAGCAAGAGGAAGATGGTCAGTTGCATATAGAGCATGAGGAAGTTCAACAGACTCATGAGTCTCAGGATCGAGGCTACAATCAGGGCAGGAATCTATAGTATTCTCCTCAGTTAGTATACATCATTGTTCAGGCTATAGCAGCAGGCGTAGCAACTGCACTTTAGAATTAGCCACACATTCAGCAGACACTAGAAGCAGTACTAGTGGTGTAGAATATGTTTAACGGTCATTGTTTTACCTGCAGAGATTATGGGCATATAGCCAAACAATGCCCTGGGTTAGCTTAGAGACAGCAGAATAGGGGACTACATGCAGGACATGGTCAGCCACAGGCTAACCAACAGAGGAGGAAATTTGGTACTTTCCAGGGTAGTTGTTATACTTGTGGAGAGTTTGGTCATACTTACAAGCAGTGTCCTAAATGAGGATATATCGGGCCGTTCAAGCAGGAGGGTACCGAATCACAAGGAGGAAGGCTCTTTTAAGAGTAATTTTTATTACTAGTAGTAGTGGAGGTATTATTAGAAGTGTAGTCCTGTTTAAATCACGCACACTAGTAGTATTTTAAAGAATATATGACGATTATTCTTTTGGAAGTTTATAGTTTAATGAAGCTCTTAATAAAGTGAACTGGTGATTTTGGTATCTCTATTGTGTCTCATGATAGCATTTTTAGTGATATTTACATAAATGGTTTTATTAAACTATATTGGAAAGTGTAGGATGCGATAATAAAGGAATATCACAGTGGAGTGATTGGTATTTAGGTAGGTAAACAAATTTTTGCTTATAACTACGTTGTGTGGGTACGAGACGATTACCAATGAGTTTATAAAAGAACTTGTGTAAATCAATACTGTAAGTTTGATTTCAAAGGAAGTATTCCCAAGAAAGAGCGATATTCTAAATGTGAGTAAATTTCGAAGTATTTTGTATACTATCTGTGTTTTGCTCCACGAAGTATTCAGAAATTGTAGTTTTTATAGTTTAGTTGGTGATACAAATATGTGATAGACCACATGATATTTCTACACTGATAGGCGACACTGCCATTTTTCATGAGAGTGATGAGCCTGTGACACTAAATATTGGTAGACTTAGATTTCTAGCCAATCTATTGATCATGGACATGCATTCTTATGATGTGTTACTCGTGATGGACTGGTTATCTCCCTACCATGCCTAAGTTAATTATTATGATAGGTTTATTGTTTTTATGATACCTAGTCAAGATATGTACGTCGTCGCTATGCCACGTTCTAACGGGATATCTAGTACCTATTTGTTCTATGTGGAGGAAGAGACTGAGGAAGAGATTACTGTGTCATTAGATAACATACCAGTTATACAGGAATTCTTAGATATTTTTAAAGAAATTCTAGGGTTACTACCGAGTTGAGAGATAGACTTTATTATTGACTTAGCACCAAGCACTACGCCTATTGCTAGGGCACCATACAGGATGACACTAGTAGAGATGCGAGAGCTGAGGGATCAGATTCAGCAATTGTTCAGTCAAGGTTTTATTCGTAAGAGTACTTCATCTTGGGGAGCACCGGTTTTGTTTATAAAGAAGAAGGATGGTTCATTTCGCTTGTATATAGATTACAGGGGGTTGAACAAGGTTAATATTCGTAACAAGTATCCTTTACCTAGGATTAATGATCTTTTCGATCAGTTGGAGGGAGCTACTTATTTCTCTAAGATTGATTTACGTTCTAGATATCATTAACTTTGGGTTAGGGAGCAAGATGTTCTTAAGATAGCGTTTCTTACTAGATATGGTTCTTATGAGTTTCTTGTCATGCCTTTCAGATTAACTAATGCACCAGCAATCTTCATGGATTTAATGAACAGAGTCTTCAGGGCTTACTTAGATCAGTTTGTCATCGTCTTCATTAATGATATTTTGAACTAATCAAAAACAGAGGACGATCATGCTAGACATCTTTACATAGTATTGCAGACGCTTCGTGAACACCGGTTATATGCCAAATTCGAGAAGTGTGAATTTGGCAACGAGAAGTGAAGTTTCTAGGTCATGTAGTGTCAGAAAGGGTGATAACGGTAGATCCAGCCAAGGTTTCAGCAATGGTAGAGTGGGGACAACGTACATCACCTACAGAGATTCAGAATTTCCTCGGATTGGTAAGATACTATAGTAGGTTCATTTAAGGGTTCTCGAAAATAGTGGGACCACTTACTCATTTGACTAAAAAGGGTGTACGGTTCGTATGGGATGAACACTGTTAGAAAGCTTTTCATGAGCTAAAGAATAAGTTGACTTCTACACCGCCTTTGTCTATTCCATAGAGCGGGATAGAATATCTAGTCTACACAAATGCTTCTTTGCAAGGTCTTAGGTGTGTTTTGATGCAGGAAGAACAACCAATTTTGTATGGATCTCATAAACTTAAGCCTCATGAGCTTAATTATCTAACACATGATTTGGAGTTGGCAGCTGTGGTCTTTACCTTATGCATTTGGAGGCATTATCAGTTGGCAGAGTTCTTCAGATTATTTAGTGATCACAAGAGTCTCAGTATTTGTTCACTCAGCGGGAGTTGAATATTAAACAGCGTAGATGGTTAGAGTTTGTGAAAGACTATCATTTCTCTATACAGTACCATCAAAGGAAAGCGAATGTGGTGACAGATGCACTCAGTCGTCGACTCTATGCTAGTTTTTCTGCATTATTCGCCACTGAGTGGGATGTTTTGAAGACCGTTGATGAGTTGTCTGATGTTTTTATGGCTTGCATGGTAGTTACATTTTTTATCATTCATAAGTTCCTGAAGACACAACTCACGGATCAGTAGTGCATTGACAAAGTTGCAGAAATAGCTTCTAAGGAGGTTCCATTTTACTATATTGGGACTGATGGAGGTTTGAGGTACAAAGGGCGTATAGTAGTACCTTCTGCTGACGATTTAAGGAAAGATGTGATGACTGAGACTCATTATTCTGAGTTTTCTATTCATCTAGGAGGAGACAAAATGTATCAAGATATGAAATAGCAGTTTTGGTGGGCAAGTATGAAGAAAGACATTGCTATTTTGTCTCTCAGTGTAATATTTGTCAGATGGTCAAGATTGATCATTAGAGGCCACCAGGATCTCTACAGCCACTACCCATATCGGAGTGGAAATGGGAGAGTATTCCTATGGATTTTGTGGAGGATATGCTCCGTTCTTGTGTCCTTAACTTTAAGGGTCATTGGGAGGACTATTTGCCACTTGTGGAGTTTGCATATAACAATAGTTTTCAGAAGACTATTGGTATGGCATCGTTTGACGCATTATATTGCCGACCGTGTAGATCTCCTATTTGTTGGATGGAGGTTGGAGAAAGTAGACTTTTGGGTTCTGAATTCATTAAGGATACCTCGGAAAAGATTGCTCTTATTAGGGATCGTATGCGCACTGCCCAGAGTAGGCAGAAGAGTTATGCAGATCGTCGTACTCGTACTTTGGAATTTTAGGTGGGAGATTAGGTTTTACTTAAAGTGTCTCCTATGAAAGGAGTAATGCGCTTTGGGAAGAAAGGGAAGTTGTCACCATGTTTTATCGGTCCTTTTATGATTACAGATCGAATTGGACCAGTAACTTATTGCTTAACACTTTCGGACAATTTGGATCGTGTCCATAATGTGTTTCATGTTTCCATGTTACGGAAATTTCTACGAGATATGAATCGTTATCAGCATATCAATGTTGGTAAGATTGAGTTAAAGCCAGATGCAACATATACGGAGCCACCGTGTCGGATTGTAGATCGTCGGGATCAAATTCTTCGCCATAAAGTCATACTATTAGTATGTGTCCAGTGGAGTCATCGTAATGAGGCTGAGTCTACATAGGAATGGGAGGATATCATTCGATCACAGTTTCCAGGAATAATGGAAGAAGGTAAGGGCGAATTTCGAGGACGGAATTCCATTTGTTAGGGGGGCAGAATGTAATACCCCTAATTTTAAAAGGATAGTCTCGGCATTTATTTAATTATTTTATTTGCATTTTTAATTTATTTAATTGATTAATTGATGATTTGTTTATGTGTTTAATTTAATTAAGTGGTTAAATGTAATTTGTTGGCTTATTTGAATTTAAATTCTTTAATTGAATTATTTGTATCTGCTGATGTGTATTATGTATAGCTTAATTGTTAAGATTTAACTATTTTATTTTTATATAAAGGAGTTGGGCTGTGGATAGTAGTAATGGACCACACTAATGGGTCGCATGGAGTACTTGGATAGGATTTCTAATGGGTATGGACATTGACCCCTGGAGGGATGTATATATATAATAGTTATATATATATATATATATATGAATTTATTTAATAATGAGTAATTAATATTATACTAGGATGGTAAGATGCATATATATAAATATAAATTATATTTTATAAATATATATTTATGTAGTCACATACAGTATATTATATATATGTATTATGTGTTATTTTCCTTTTATTTTATTTTATTTTCATTCCCTCGTTGTTAGACTTGGATTGCAATTAGGACTAGGGTTAGATTATGTTTAACCTATAAATATATATAAGATGGTCTGCAATAGGGTTTGCAAACCCTTATAATAGCAAAGAGAGGGACGTGAGAATAGAGAGATACAGAGAGAGAAACTGTGAGAGAGAAGAGAAAGAGTTTCGGCCAAGAAAGGGCTGGACCAAGGAGGAAGGAAGATGGTCTGCTTGTGGATTAGAACCAGAGCAGTAGGAGGCTTGACGGCCATCAAAGATTGCCAGAAAATTAGAGAAGAATGAGTTTGAGGTTTTGAACCAAAAACCTTAGAGGCAAGTTCTTCTCTTACTCCTTCCCTTAGACTTCGTATTTCTATGTATGCCTAGGTTAATTCTAGGGTTTAAATAGACAATAAATTGATCTTATATACATGCTTGACTTAGATTAAAACTGAGTTTTGTATTATTTTGTGTTCGTGCTAAATCTTGAATTTTATTACATGAGAACTTGTTTTAATTGGTGTTTAAGATGCATAATATATTTAAATAATTATTTAGAACTGTATGGGACTTCATTGTGACCTTTAAGGACCTTAACGGGGCGATCGGAATGTCTGAAAATCACCGGAGATGAAGAAGACGGGATAGCAGGAGTAGAGGCGGCTCTACTCCTGAGACTTCACCTGTGTGTGGTTTTGGCTACTGTAATTGGTTTTAGGGTATTTCAGGGCTGTGTAGGTCAATTTAAGAGTTGAAAATGACTACGATGGACATGTTAAATACTCAGGATGCATAATTTATAATAATATGCCATTGACTTGAACAATATGAAATTTGAATAATTCGCATATTATAAATAGATGATTTAATTGCTTAATGTTAATTTAGCAAGTTAAATGGATGTTGTATGATGTTTATCGTGCATTAGTAGTATAATATATTCAGTTTATTGTCTGATTTTATTATACTTGGTTCTGGATTTAATTGATGTTTTATTTTGCTTATTTCATCAATTATTGGATTATGTGGATAATTTAATTGCTTAAAACTGTTCAAGCAATTTAAACGGAGGTTATATGATTTTAATCATATATTGGATGCATAATATGATCATGTATATATCTGATTTTTATCATGCTTATTTTTGAATGTATTTGATGTTGATATTGTAATTGTTGCATCATTTATGGATCATATGCATTATATGCACCAGTATGGGATTGTGGCATATTAGGGACGGATTAACTAAAAACGTTTAGTCCTACCTATTCATGTATAACGGAATAGATTGACTAAAATGTTAAATCCTACATATATTCATGTCAGGTCAACTGAATCAGTTGAATAACATACTGGATGTTTATTTTATGTTCTGGATTAGGATGGATTACATACACACACACATATATATATAGTTATGAGCCATGATATGAGCTTGAGTCTCAAGATCATGGTTAGGATGCGTATATTGTCTAGGATGGTTAACTAGATATAGTAGACATCTGGGTGCCCTGGTAGGTCTAGGTATTCATGCCCACTTTATGTGCGATTTGCATTTTGCCTTCTATTCAGGTTGAGACAGACCTATAGTCTAGTGAGCGTCCTATGGTGTGTGTGTGTGTGTGTGTGTATATATATATATATGTGTGTGTGGATTACTTAGCTATTGTTGAGTTGACTAGGATGTATACGTGTATCGGGTCTTTGTTTGGACTGTAATAGAGTAGAACTTGTTCGTGGGCCTGACTCACTATTATTTTTCAAGTGTTCGACAGTTCCAGTCTTAGAGCTTGTTCGTGCTGAATAGAGATAGTCACTCACTCTTCCAACTACGTAGGACCCTTCTTCATGTTTTAATTTTGGATTTTCTTTCAGTTTAGTTATTTATTTCCAATTGGGATATTATTAAGGGTCCACTAAATGGATTCCCGAGTTGTAATTTTATTGGAGGTTTTGGAAATTTTTATTGGAGGATTATTTAATTAGTATTTAAGGATTATTTAATTAGTATTTTAAGGATTATTATTTAGATTTCTTTCCGCTTATTATTTATTCTTATTTATTTTTGTACTCAATGCTTGTTTATATACTTAATTATTTGGTATCCCTCGGATCTATGCTCGGACTTGATCACCCGTGGCTTTAGAATCGAGGTGTATCACAAAAACAAAGAACATTCATCTCCTTGTGGGATTGACACCCTCTATATAGTCCTATCCTACAAAGATTCGTACTATTGCGAGTGGTAACATTGAGCACACATCAAACGGGGGCTTAGGCTTTCGTAATTTCGAAGTATTTAATTCAGTTTTGTTGGCTAAGCATAGATAGAACTTTCAGGTTCTTCACCAAGCGATGGCTTTTAAGTTTTACAAAGCTAAATATTTTCCTAATTGTTCTTTCTTGGAAGCTGTTTTAGGTTCTAATCCTTCCTGGGCTGGAGAAGCATTTGGTCCACGCAATCTCTTATTGCTGCCAGTTCACGATGGATAGTGGGAAATGGCCAATCTATTCATATTTGGTTTGATCGTTGGATTCCAGGTCATTCATTTTCACTTCCAAGCCCGACAATTTCAGTGGTTCCTCAGTTTGTGGCTGGGTTGTTGGACGATTCTTCTCCTGGTTGGAATGTGCCTTTACTTCACCATTTATTTCCGACTACCACTGTGAATGCTATTCTAAAATGCAGTTTTAGTTTTTTTTTTCCAAAGCGGATAGGTTGGCTTGGGACTTGGAGTCCAATGGTATATTTTCTGTGAAGTCAGCCTATACCCTAGCGTACTGCCTTTTGACTGGTGGAATGAGCTCTTCCGGTGCTACTGATTCATCTTCAACCTGTCAATTTCTATGGGAGAGTATTTAGTTGTGTAAAATGCCGCCTAAGTTACAACATTTCTTGTGGAAGTGTTGTAAGCTTACAGTTCTCCGTTCGTGAGCGTCTAATTGATCATGGGCTTGATGTTGCCATTGTGTGTCCATGTTGTGGTTCACAGGTGAAAACTATTGAACATTTGTTTTTTCAGTGTTATCATTCAGTTCAGGTTTGGAAGTTATCCCCACTTCAGTTTGATTTTACAAAGGATCACTCGTCTTCCTTTAGAGATTGGTGGTTGAGTTTGGCTCACCAATGGGGATCGAAGGAGGGGGGGTCTGATGTGCTGGGGTTTGTTGCTTGTTGTTACTGCTTTATTTGGAAGGCTCGCAACAAACTCGTTTTTCTGGGGAGTTTTGGGATGTTTATCGGGTGGTTGAGTTGTCGGGGTCATTTTTCTGGGAGTTCAAGGAGGCTTTTTTTTTATTTTTATTTTTTATTTTTATTTTTATTTTTTTTTTATCAAAGTCGTATTTGCCAAGGGGACAGATTAACGTTGTCTTTCCTTCCTCGCCTTCTTTTTCCTTGTCTCGCTGGATGTCTCTGCCTATAAGTATTGTTAAATATAATGTGGATGCCTCCTTTTTTCATTTTTCCCAAATGGGGGGAGGTGGAGCTATTTTTTGAGACTCATCGGGGGCTATCTTGGAGGCAGTGATTTTTAGTCAGTTTTCGGCTTCGAATGCGACTTTGGCTGAGGCTTTTTGCCTTCGTAAGGCTATCTTTTGGGTGTTGTCTTCTCATTTCTCTCGGGTTTGGTTTAAATCTGATTCATTGTCGGTGGTTAACATTGTTTTAAATGTCGACTCTATGCCAATTGATATTCAGGCTATTTCCTTTGATGTGCATGTGGCGCTTCGGAGTTTCTCCTCATTATATCTTAACCATGTTCAGAGGCATGGCAATGAGGTGGCTAATGCTCTCGCAGCGCTATTCATGTGATACCCCTCGATTATAGAGTCACGGGTGATCAAGTCCGAGTACAGATCCGAGGGATACCAAATAATTAATATTTAAACAAGCATGACTACAAGAAGAATTTAATGAATAAATAAATAAGCTGAAAGAATTCTAAAACAAAAATCCTTAAAAGTTATATAATGTAAAACTGTCAAAACCTTCAATATTATTACAACTCGGGTATCCATCTAGTAGACCCCTAATAATACTCCAGCTGGAAAAATAAATTATTGACTAAAAGAAAGCCAAAACTAAAGCATAAGTAAAAGTCCTACATAGTTGGAGGAGTGAGTGGCTGTCTCTGCTCAGCACGATCAAACTCTAAGCCTGGAACTGTCGAATACCTGAAAAATGATAGTGGGTCAGGCCCACGAACAAGTTCTATCCTACTACAATCCAAACAGAGACCCGATACGCATATACATCCTAAACAACTTAACAATATCTATGTAGGTCCATAAATATATATATATCCACACTAAGGGACTCTCACTGAACTACAACGCAGTCTCAACCTAATTAGTAGGCAACATGCAAAACGCAGCTGAAGTGGGCATGAGTACCTAGACCTAACAGGGTACACCTCAAACCATCATAGCCAGCTATGCATCCCGATGCATATACGCTCCCTAACCATCGATCCTGATACTCAGGCTCATATCATGGTAACATAACTATATATTTAAAATCCATCCAAAACCAAAGTAATGTCATCCAACTATTTATTGACCTGGCATAAATATAAGGAGGACTAACTGTTATTGTTAATCTGTTCCCTTATTCTAGAGTAGGTAGGACTTAGCGTTTTGAACTAATCCATCCCTAGTATGCCACTGTCCCATACCCGTGCATACAATCCACAAATCTAATAAATTAATGAATTAAATAAGAATACATTTAAACATCAATTAATCCACAATAAGCATAATTAAAATATGTAAAATAACATGATCATATTATGCTGCTAATACATGATTAAAACTGTATCATCATTCACAGAAAATTGCTAACATCTAGAGAAGCAATTTAAATACTCCATATCAATCAACAATATGCAAACTTATTTAATATTTCATATTGTTCCAGTTCCGAGCATTTAAAGTTTATTAAGCACTCTGGGATTCTAACTTGCCCTAAGAAATCATTTAAACACTCCATGGAAGCTCCCAAACTAAATCTGGAGACTCATTATCCAACTATAGTAGCCAAAACCCATCCAAAAACATAAAATTAAAAAAAAAATTAAAAAAAAAAAAGTGTTTAGCAAAGGAGTCGGCTCCCTTAAAGAGGGAGCCGCCTCTTTTCTGCAAGGAGCCGGCTCCCCCCTCAAGGGAGCCGCCTCCCAATGATGTAGAGCCGGCTCCCCACCATGGGGAGCCGCCTCTTTGAGAGGGGAGCTACCTCCCTTCAAAAGGGAGCCGGCTCTCTTCCTGTTTTCCTCCTCTACCTTGCCTTCGGCGACGTCCAGTTACTCCGCTCCTCCATACCAAGGTCCCTACTGGTCAGTACTAAATCCCAGTGTGTCCAAAAATATTTAAATTCATTATGCGTTAATTAACACCAATTAAAACAAGTATTTATGCAAGAAAGCTTAAAATCAAGCAATTACCAATTCGTTAATATACATACTGTATTAATCGAATCTAACATACATACTAGATTAATTTGATGTTTATTTACTCCTGAAATTGTTTTAGGCATGCAAAGAACACGAGTTAAAGAAAAGGAGTTAGTAATAGAACTTGCCTTCGAAATTTTGAATTAAAATCTCGCCGCTGTCTTCCTAGATTTTCCCGGCAATACCCAACTGTTTCCAACTCCTCTATTGCCCTTGGTTCAACCCACGAACAACACCCATTCTTCCTTTCCTTGGTTCAGTGTTGGTTCCTACCCAAACCCTAATTCTCCCTCTCTCAGTTTTCTGACTACTCTCTGTTCTTCCTCTCTGCCTCCACTGTTTCGTGAATAAGGTTCTAAAACACTCAGCAGACAAAAACAAGTATATTTATAGGGAAATAAGCTTTAACCTAATTCTAGTCATACTTAGAGAAGGAAAAGAAAAATATAAATATAAATATAACTAAGTCGGCTATCCACTACGTGATTTCATAAATATATATAAAACCCTAAAACTATATTATACATATATAATGACTAATGATACAATTCTAACCATTAATAATAATTAACAATTAAATTAACCCTATATACATATACCCATATATATATATGTATAACCATCCATGAGTATTCACGGTACCCGTTTAATCTCCTATCCAAGTAGTCCATACTATCCAAGCCTATCCTTAAATAAAAGCATTTAAATTAACATTTAATTTAAGTAAGTCCACACAAGTACATGACTTCAGTTAAACATATAAATCAATTTAAACAATTAATGAAATTCCACATAAGCATATAATTCAAGTAAAACAAAGAAATCAATTAAACAATTAACCAATGAAACAAATAGCCAATAATAATAATAATAATTAATTAATTAATTTAAAATTGCAATAAAATCATAAAAGAAATGAGACTATCTTTTTAAAATTAGGGGTATTACAGTTTAGAAGTCATCTTTTAAAGGATGTTACTCTTGTCCACATTCTTCTTGATATTCGTCTTTTAGCAACTAAGGATTGTCTAAGTTGAGTTTGTGCTCCTTCTTTTTGTATGTTTGCCAGGATTAAAAAATATATATACATACCCCAATGGCCACATAAAAAGGCCACAAGTCCATCAGGCATGCAAGGAGCACAAAATGATTAAACAAGGAAGATGATTTAAATTGGGAAATGGTAGTTTTGGCAATATATATTTTTTAATTAGTTGATTTTTGACTTTTCTAACAATTAACTAATAGAAGAGGGTGTTAGGGCAAAGTTAACAAAACATGAGGGGAGGTTTAGGCTTATTTTTTCACTAGTTTAATCTGTGAGTAATAAAGGCAAACCTGATGGAGTGTCGTAGTATTTAACCCTTTATTTCAAGGTAAAAAAAAAGTCCTCCCATTGTTCTGTTCATCCTAATTCAATGGAGACGCAAACAACGTCGACACCCTTGAGATCTTCGGCGAGGGTCCTATTTGCCGTTGACCACAAGCTATCCGACGCGGACTGATCTTCAACTTTTTCGAGGACAACTTTGACGACTCTGATATAAACTAAAACCTACCGCCACAGTCATCAATCATTCTATTTCTAGGGTTTTGTTTGGTAAGATTGTCTCTTTTGATGGTATGGATTTGTGTATGCTTGAATATATTAAACATACAAATTTTACTCTCTTATTTTAAATGTCTAATAGATTATTTACATAACTTTTTTTTTTGTTGAAAAGGTAAGCATTGTATAAATAATTAAATATAAAAGGTTTTTACAAGTTACCCAAAAAGGGCAGGACAAGCCCAAGGCATAACAAGACTGTCATAGGCAAAACAGAATTGTCCAAGAAAACAAATTATACCAGAAGTGTGGTTGAAGTAGCATGTGCAAGTGTTAGTTTTTCTTGCTAAGACATCAATACAGTCGATCACACTTTGTAATTTCTCTAATTAATTTGGAAATAAATTTAGGCAAGTGATATTCGTAGTACTCTTAATAAATACTCATTTTTTTGTTTTGATTTTTTAAAAAAGATTAATGACAAAAATACTCTAAATATTTAATTCTATTGTAATAAAATCCTTTCCTACTAAATACTGACAAGATGATGTGGTTAAAATTATTTAGCCTGGGTCCAAGAGAGTAATTATTTCACTTTAAAAAGTGAAGTGCGTTAAAGCTTTATCGCATTTATAGAGAATTATTTGATGGATGGTCTCCTTGAGAATCTCTATAAAAAATTATGTAGGGCTCTTAATCTTTGAAGATCCAGAAGTTATTTTGTCCATGTATGAATGTGTGATTTTATAATGTATGAATGTGTGATTTTATATATATAATTTTTTGGGGTGAGATCTTGTAAATTTGTAATTTATTTGTGTTTTCGTGAATACATCTACTTAATATGTGTGTGTGTATATATATATGACTGTTGTGTGAAATGTTTCTCTATAAAATTGTAATATATATATATATATATATATATATATATATATAATGTGTGATATATGTCTCTCCCTAGACGAGTATCAAGCCAAGCTCGATTTGCTTGCGGATATTCCCAGCATTGATGTGGGAACTCAAGCACTTTGCTGCATTATCGAGTCGAGTTCGAACAGGCTGCTTGCTTGGCTTGGCTCATTTGCAAACCTAGATGTGGGTGAGCCATTGCCACTGCAAGGCTAGCTTGATGCAAGTGAGCTCTTGAGTCTACCCCCAACATAAATATTTTACCATAATCAAACATCAGGAAAAATATATATATATATATTTTACATCCAAACAATCGGAGCTTAGGAAACTAATCACACTATGTAAAATTACCACATACCAGCTAGGGTTTTTTTTTTTTTTTTTTTTTTAGGAAACCAACACACAGGGTTATTTATTTATTTATTATTATTATCATATAGTAAACCACTTCAGATGCCAATAACTTTGAAAATTAAATATTTATTCATATGTAAACTTTTTATTTTTTATTTTTTGAAAGGTAGATTTAAATTTATAGACAAGGATAATTATAGGTAGGGGCCCAAAGTAGGCCCAATGATAATTAAGGTAAGGAAAAGGCCCATAGGCTCAATGCCACAATACAATCACTATTGTACTCAAACAACCATATGACCGTTACATATCCAATTGGAGCAAGGAGGAGCTCTCCATCATTCACCACGGTCAAGGGGTTTCGCCGGCGGGCGGATGATCGATGGAGGTAGATCCTATTCCTGAATAATCCGGCTGGAGTTTCTTGAGGCGTTAATGGTAGGGTTGCAATTCGAGCGGGTTGGGCGAGTTTAAAGTATAACATGAGTCCAACCCACCATATGAAATGTTAAACCCAAGCTCAACCCTAACCCTAGCATCAATCTTAACTATTCAACTCAAACTTAATCCATCATTCTATTTTTAAATTCGAGCTTGTAACTCGGGCTTAGATTCTGGGTAAAAATTTCAGATTAATACGGGTTACTCATATGGCTAATCCTTACACCGAAAATTTAATATGATCTTGAATTAGTTTGAGATTAAATTACTCTTAAACAAGAAAAAGTTTAAAGATTTTTTTTGTAGATTTTTAATAAATTACAAACAAATTTTTAAAAAATTAATTTTCGTAAATGTTAACATACAATAAGTTAAGATTTAATAAAAAAAGTTGAAAAGAAAAAAAAGTAATCATACTTTAAATATTATATACAATGTATTTAAAAGTAAATATATATATATATATATATATATATATATATATGAAAATAATATTAAAATTCGGGTTTGGGTTAACTCGGGTTGCTAGCACTTCAACCCAAGTCCAATCCTAATTAAATTCGGATTGAGATTTTTCAACCCAAGTCCAACCCTAATTGTAAAAATGATTGCCCAAGCCCGTAAAAAATCGGGTTGGGCTCGGGTTGGGTTCGGGTTACCAAACCCAAGTTGCACCCCTAGTTGATGGTTGAGGATAGAAGTTTCTGTTGAAAAATAAACTTGATTTTAATATTTTGTATTTTTAAGTATTCGGTATGCACGATGCATGTATGCATTTACCATATTGGTGTTATAAGGTAATTGTCTTAAGTGGGAATTAGTGTGATTGTGGAAGTTATGCAAACCAAGAGACATGAAAGTTACGAGACTAGTAATGGTCATGTTAGGGGGAGTTAGTAATGTAGTTAGACATTTAAATATAATAATGGGTAAAGTGCATTAAACCTCCCTAAACTATTGGGGTGTGTGCAAGAAACCCCCTTGAACTATAAAAGTTGCAAAAAACCCCTCTGAATTATTGGGGTATGTGCAAGAAACCCCCATAAACTATTGGGGTATGTGCAACAAACCCCCCTAAACTATATATTTTTTTGCAGTTTACCCCATCGCCGTCACCGCCTTGCCCGCCGTTCAGCTCACCTTGCTCGTCAGTCCATTCCACTGTCTATTCCAAGCTCGCTAGCCCATTCCACCATCTCCATAACTGAGCACACTACCGTCCGTGTTTCGAGCACACAGCCGTCCACAGTTCACCGCCGAGCCCCCTTGAGCTCGCTGCCGCCTCCACAGTTCACGGCCGAGTCAACCGAGCTCTCATCACGGCTGAGTCCTCTGCGCACAAGCCGCCATCATCCGAGACCGAGCCATCCCGCCGACCTCGGATTTCTTTGGTCTCTTCTCTCTTTCTCTCTAGCTCTCTGTTTTGGGTTATATTGGGTGAAAAACATCTTTTGGCAGGAAAAAAAATGTAAGAAGTGTATAAGTTAAAACGACGCAGTGTGTTATAAGGGTAAACTGGTCTTTCAAAATTTTCGGTGCCGGAAGCTGATGTCATGGGGGTAAATTGCAACAAAATCATAGTTCAGGGGGGTAAATTGCAACAAAATCATAATTCAAGGGGGTTTCTTACAAATGACCAATAGTTCAAGAGGGTAAATTGCAACAAAATCATAGTTCAGGGAGGTGTTTTGTAGTTCAGGGGGGTTTCCTGCAAATGACCAATAGTTCAAGGGAGTTTAATACACTTTACCCTATAATAATTACACATATGTTTGTGAGACCTATCTCTATATATATATTTATAATCGTGTACTCTAATTATTTTAGAAAGTAGAATAAAAGGAGATCTAAGTGAAATAAAATATTTCTTCCACCATTTCTCTTTCAAAGTTGCATTTGTTTGTAAAATCCACTTCTTTCTAAAAGGTTCAACCTTATGATGCTATTTATCACTCAACTCAACCCTGCTCTCTTTATCCATCTTTCTTCTCCTTTTTGCTCTTTTTCTTAATTGTTCAATCTTTCTTTCTTCTTTTTGTTTCTTCTTCTTCTTGGTTAATAATCAGAAGAACAAAAATAAGATCAAGGATGAACAGAACAAGAAAGCAACAACAGACATGGCGTTGTGCAAGTTGGTGAATCTGAGATTAGTTTTGCTACGTTCTTCTCCCCTTTCTTTTGTTGAATTAATAGGATTCCGCTTTAATAATTTTTACACACACATATAGACATGTATGGAAACAATTTTTCGGTAAGCTATTTTTCCTCATCTTTCTAAGTTGTTGATTTAATATGATTCCATGAATAAAAATTATAACTTAATTGTTTAATGTTCGATTTTTATATGGTGAAAAGTTTGTTCCTTTGATGTCATGGACTATTACCAGTCTCGTGGGCCGTGGAAATTCTAGATAAGAGAGAGAGAAACAGGAGTCTGTGTGATGTGTGTGTGTGTCCAGAATGCATGAAAAAGAAAGTAGGAGGGCATCTCCATTCAATAAGAAATTCTGTATTGAGAAGGATTTGTAAGGGAAGATCTGATGAAGAAGAAGTTAGTGTGTGTGTGTGTGTATTTAAGGAGAGTCCACTAATGAGATTTTTGGTATCTGAAATGGGAAATAGGAAATACTCTCTCTTTATTTTTTATTTTAAGATTGTATTTAAGGCTCTATTTTGAATGCTTTAAAATGAATGGATTTTGGTTTACTTATCTAAGGAGTACCAAAAGTTTGTCTAACTAGCTACTACAATAATGAAAAAGCATTATGCCAAAAACACCAAAAAAGAAATCCAAAAAAAAAAAAAAAATTGCAATCCATATTTTTCATCTAATTTGAAATTATGAAATTGTCACACACAGCTAGTCTTCAAGTCACAATTTAATATCTGTGTTTGTGTGGCAGTTTCTCGTTTGGCATTAACATCTCTTGTTTACAACATTTGGGCAGAATGAAACCGTGGGGTATTCAAGAAGAAGAAGTTAACAGCAAACTCAATTCTATACAAAATACTTGAGTCAATTTGATTCAAATTGATGGCTGAACCTTCACTTGATTCCCCAATCAACAGACGCACGCATTGTATGCGGATGGGACATACCTTGGTCCATCCTCCGTTTCCCTCCAAGACCACCTGGCTAGGAATGAAATGGTGAAGCTCTCCGTTTCCATATCTGTTTGCTTCACCCAGTCGCTTCAATGGCTGTCTCACCGGATCTGAGAATAACTGTCATGTATATGTACTCCGGAATGTATTAGTCATGGTTTGGTTATCTTTGTAAAATGGTTTAAGATTCTGCCTCTGTTTGATTGTTCTTGCTGGGTAATAGGGAAGGGTAGAATTATAAGTGATAATGACAGTGGTGCTTCCGTTGGCTTGGGATTAATTTCTTGGAGTGTTACCTAAGTATTCGTCTTTGTTGGACATGTATAGTTTTAGATATACATCAGCAAAAATAAATAAATTCTACTTATGAGAGTTACTTTAAAAAAAAAAAAAAAAAAAAAAAAAAAGAACGTCGACAACTTTTTTATAATATATTTTCCAAATTTGGGCTTTCAAATCAATTACATCCTACTGCATGAAACATTCTATAATCATGCACAATTAAAATTTTGTAGTTTGCATAGATTTATATAACATAAAACAAGAAAAAGGGAAGGGAAAAAATATTTAAATTGCTCTATGTGGCAACTCGAAGCGACACAAGGGGCACATGTGACTCCTTTTGAGCCACTCCAAAATGCAGACCGGATGGTATGTATGAGAACATGGCATGCGAGTCACTTCCGACCCAATAAACATATCATCTCTGCATATGACACACACTTTCCCTCTATCACTATTCTCTTCAAATTTGATTGTCTCCAATCCCTCGATAGATGATGTACTTGCAGGCACTAATCTATCATATCCCAAGTACTCTCTCATAGTCCGATCCATCAATGACAAGAGCAAGTTTCTTTCATATCTTTGGTCTAAGCGAGCTTTCTTTGGTGCAGTGTTCCTCACTCTCATTGCTATTTCTTTCCATATGCCATCAAATTCCATACCAGGCCGCACCCTTACGATCCAGGAAACAAATTTGTGAAGTTCCAGCACACGTTTTTCCATCTCCTTTGCGCGGTCCATTGCTTGGATCTCCTGACTAGGCAAAATCACTATTTTCTCAATGTTGATGTTCAAAACTAGTATTTTTCGGCCACAGTTTGAGAATTTAGTGACTGTCCAACGAGCATCATCCATGACTGTACTGACAAGATCGTCGAGCTTGTCAAGCTCATGCACTGTTTCGTGGTCATGATATGGTCTGTATTGAAATCCCTCTAATGGGAATGGTACGTTCATTCCAGAAATCATTTCGGATATCATATCAGAGGTTAGGGTTTCGCTTGGAAACTGCTTTGAGATTTGTGCGATGAGGTCTCGTCTGGTGTTGGTTTTGAAGGATCCATCCGAAGAGATATATGTTTTTTCCACTTTAAAATCTAGAGACAGTTGAATAGAAGGCAGTGATTGATCATTCCTTCCGCTAATAAGACCTAGACTCTTAACCTGCAACTTTGTTGCATCCATTAGGGGATAACTAAGAGGGACAGGTGGTGTGTGATAATACTAGTTACTACTTAGTGGATCGAGAGAGAGAGAGAGAGGGTGATGACAGTAGCTAATTATAGAAGGAAGACTGATATTTAGTTCGTAGGTCATAGATCATATATATATATAGAAGGAACAGTATTTGAGTAGGAATAGGATAAAAGTGGATTTCGATTTGGATTTGGAAGCACTTGGGTACTAAACAGCATGCGTGTACTAAAGGCTTATGAAAGAATCCTAACTCTTTTAGGAGTGCGACTCTGATTTGGAAAGTTATAAAAAAATAAAAAAATAATTCTCAAATGGAAATCGAAGAAAATCCACCGACTTGACGAGTCCATCGTCAACCGAATCGCCGCCGGTGAGGTCATCCAGCGGCCCGTCTCCGCCGTCAAAGAGCTCGTCGAGAACAGCCTCGACGCCCACTCCACCTCCATCAACGTCACCGTCAAGGACGGTGGCCTCAAACTCATCCAAGTCTCCGACGACGGCCACGGAATGCGAGTAACCCCTTACTCTCTCATCTTCTCCCAATTCACTACACTAGATACATATATACATATAGAGAGATTGATTCTGGAATTTATTGTCGTAGTGATTATTGTTGTTGGTTTTGATTAGTATGAGGATTTACCGATACTCTGCGAGAGGCATACGACTTCCAAGTTGTCTACATTTGAAGATTTACAGTCGATTAAGTCGATGGGGTTCAGAGGAGAGGCGTTGGCCAGCATGACCTATGTTGGTCATGTTACCGTCACTACCATTACCAAAGGCCAATTGCATGGTTATAGGTATGAATTGTGGGCCCCGCCTGTTCGATTGAAGATTCACATAAAGCTGTTTTTACTCTTATAACTTTGGTTGTGATGTACAAATATAACTGTGGATGAAGGTTACATATATTACGTACAAGTTACAATTCTCCCAAGAAAGGGGAAAAAGAAATATTGGATGTGACTTTGTGTATCTATATTTTTAGGGATCTGTTGTGTCATCTATCTTGCATTTGGCTTCAATTCTGTTTTATGGAAATTGTAATTTTTTTTTCTTTCTTTTTATTGTTTGTGTGCTTTTTGTTTTAGGCCTTTCTTTGCATATGATTTTGCCACATGCATTGTCTCTGGCATGCATATTTATATATTTCTGAAAGTGGAAATGTGTTGTTCAGGGTATCATACAGAGATGGTGTGATGGAGCATGAACCAAAAGCATGTGCTGCTGTAAAGGGAACTCAGATAATGGTATGGACTGGATCTTTTGCCTTTCTCAACAAATATGAGAAAATCATTGCATTAGAATAATTGTGGATGGGTTAGGAAAATGTGAAAAACAATTGTAGGGGATTAAGTACTGAAGTTTGAGACTGAGAAAACCGACGACGCCCAATAAATTTAACAATAAGGAAAGAGAAAAACAAAGCTGCGGAGAAAGGAAACTAATATTTTATGATTGTAGAATTATTTGGAGTAGTTCACGACTTCCCCCAAAAATATGAGAATTATAAATATTTTTGGGAAATTCATTGGTCATTGTGTTATTTGAATTGTAGGATACACTGTAAGTTTTATGAGACAAGTATAATTTACAAAAATTTTTTGCTCTAATCTATTTGTCTTGGATGTTGTCGTTTTTTATCAGATTGAGAATTTGTTTTATAACATGACTGCTCGGAGAAAAATACTTCAGAACTCTGCTGATGATTATCCTAAAATTGTAGATATCCTTAGCAGGTTTGCCATTCATCACATAAATGCTAGCTTCTCCTGTAGAAAGGTTTGTCTTTTCACCATTCATGCTCGTCTTTATCATGTTGTAAACTTTTCTTTCTCTCCTAACTTCTTTAACCTGATGAGAAATATTTCTTCATATTACTCTTCCATTGTATGCAGCATGGAGCTGCTAGAGCAGATGTTCACTCAGTTGCCACGTCCTCAAGGCTTGGTGCGATCAGATCTGTTTATGGGGTGTCAGTTGCTCGCAATCTGATGAAAATAGAAGTTTGTGATGATGATCCATCTACTTCAGTATTTGAAATGGATGGTTTCATCTCCAATTCTAATTATGCTGCGAAGAAGATAACAATGGTACTTTTTATCGATGGTATGTATCAGCAATATTATACTGGGATAAGATTTTTAATTTTGTGGTCTGTTTTTTCCCCCTAAATGGAATTGTATTAAAAAGAAAACAAAAAAGTACAGGAGGAGAAGTGAGGGCCTACCCTCACATTACAAAACTCCATTTCCAGTAAACATAGAACAAGAAAATAAGAGAAGACATCAAAATAAAAAGCATTACATCCCATGCCAATCAGAAATCGAAATTCCTGCAATATAAAAAAATCCCAAATTACCTTTGTTGCCGCAGCTGAAGCAAAAGATATTGATCTCTGATGAAGTGCCAAGTTCCTAGCCTTCCAAATGCCCCAAACTGCACTAGTGAACACCATTCTACAAATATGATTCTTCTGAGATTTATCTTTGAAAAGCATTGACTCCCCACTGAATCAACCGACCAAAGGTGGAGCTGGAGGGATAGACCCTCCAATACAAGCCACGATACACTGTCATACTTCTTGGGCAAAAATGCATTGCCAAAAAAACTCTATAACTGTCATGAATGGATAATATGTTTTGTTTGTTTGTTTTGTAAATATAACTCTATAACTCTCATGAATGGATATGTGGTCATAATCAAACCAATGTGCTGAATATTTAATTACCACACCATCCTTTTATAACATATTCAATCATTCTGTTATTTTATTTTATTTATTTATTATTTTTCTTTTTACCAAGTACATTGCCGACCCCTCCTGAAATGAAATCCTGGCTCCGTCTCTATGGGTCACATCTCGTTCTCCATCAAGACTAGTAATGCTCAGAGTGTAAAATTTTAGGGAATTTGGAAGATGTTCATAAGTTGTCTTATCAAAAAGGGAACATGTTAATAAGATTGGTGTAAATGAAATGTGGGTGTTGAGATGGACGTGTAGCAAGATAACAAATGTTTCGGATACAATCACAGAAAGTTAGAAGTAGAACCAATTGATGGTGAAGTGAAAGCAATTGGCCTAGAATCAAGATGGTTTTGCCATGCATTATTGCAACCAATGAGGGCACTATGAAGCAAGAGTGAAATGTCCATGCCATAAATGTGTTTCTAGGATAAGGACATGGTGGCTCAGAGCAACTGAAACGTTGGAGCTGGATAGAGTGGAATGCTGAAGCATAAGTCATATGGTTAACCCCAAATGTTTGGAAGAAGACTTTAGTTCTAAGTGGAACAGGACCAATTATCTATAACTTGAGCCTAGTTCGAGTTTGTTGTGGGCTTGGACTAATATTTATATACTTGGTTTGGGCTTGGGCTGAGGCTACAAAACCTTGACTGACGTGCTTGAAGCTTATTATTTTAAATTATCTGTGTGAACATGTGAAGGTTTTATGCATGTAAAATAAGAATAATTTTATTGCTTATGCATTTGTGTAGACAATGTGTTACCGAGGGGTACTACTTGGTAGAGGTCGCCTAGATTGCTTAACTTCATCAAGTATACCTTGAAATGAAATGCCAACTAACTGTATTTGAAAAAAGAACCAGTAATATTCTCTGCTGTTCTTTTTATTATTGATTGTTTTGTACTGGAATTTTTTATCTATTTAAGTTCGAGTGTTAATTAGAACATTGTATGTGGATATGCAGGTAAGTCTTTTGAATCAGGAAGTTATTATTGAAAAGATACAGTCTGCCGTTGAATCAAAATTGAGAAACTCCAATGATGCAAGGACATTTCAGGAACAGGTAATTTGCAAACTTGGTGTATGAGCTCAAGTAGATACTTTTCAGCATTTGATAAGAAATTTTTTGGTTCTTTAAACTCAATAAACAGTTTGATTACTGCCCCTTGTATTACCTTAATGAGCTTTATGTAGGAGGGTATAATAACAGAGAGAGGGCACAAGTCATTCATGTTTCCTTCCATAGGACATGCTAGATTTTCTGGCGTTCCAAGTTTTGGTTTCTACGTTCTGTATCTCTTTTTGTACCTAAATGTTCCATACTCTAGTTTACAATGATCTTATTACAAAATGCTGTATGATGGTGCAAAAGCACCAAAATAACCTACACTTACTACAACAAATCTGGGTTCTTGCCACGAAATTTTTTGCCACGCATAAATTTTCGTGGCAAAATGTAGTGTTTTGCCACAAAATTAAATTCTTGTGGCTAGATTTTTGTATTTGCCACGGAGTAAATTTTTCGTTTTTGCCACGGATATTAAGGACGACCTAAAAATTTGTGGCAAAATGTCAATTTTGCCACGACAAATTAGGGACGACATACGAAATTGTGGCAAAATGCTATCCTTGCCACGAATTTTTATTCGTGGCAATTGTAATTTCTTTTGCCACGAATATAATTCTATGGCAAATCACTTTGCTATTTGCCATAATGTTATTCTCGTGGCAAAAATGCTTTTTTGGCACGAATTATTTTCCTTGTGGCTAAAAGATTGATTTTACCACAAATTATAATTTGTGGCTATAATATGCTTTTTTGCTGCGGAACTATTTTCGTGGCAAATCTATTAGTAATTCGCAACAATGCTTTATTCGTGGCAAAATCGTATATTTTGCCACGAATTTTTAGCCATTATGGCGAAATGTCTTTTTTGCAACAAATTCGTTTTCGTGGCAATTAGGAACTCTTTTGCCACATAGTTCATATCTTTGTTGACTATTTTTATTTATTTTTAATTCCTTACATAAGGATTCTAGAAATACTAAATCCCCACCTAAATAAGTCAATTAATTGTTGATAAAACTCCAAAATTGCATTTTCTTAAATTTCACTCTTTTTAAATTCCACTCCTTGTCATTCAAAAAATAAAAAAAGGTAAACATTCTTATATTGAATTTAGATTAATCATTATATAAATCCATAATGCAATATTATTGAATAAGTAAAACGTAAAAGGTAGAATAAAAAAATATAGATCATATATCAAATCTTGAATAAACTTACAACTACAAAATTTTAATTCTATTTAGTAAGGGTATAAAAAAAAAAAATTTAATGAGTTGGGATTTAAATGGAAAAAAAATATCTTAAAAATAGGACTTGAATGAAATTTTTTCTTTTAATTACTAATAATTTCATGATTTTAATTCTTAATTAGAGATATAAATCCATTAATATAAACAAATAATGGAACATAGTAATCCCACCTATGTCCTTTTTAGTCATTAATCAAGGTAAAATGGCACAATAATATAACTTTTCTAATAGATGACTAATAAACTTAAATTGGTGTCATTGAGAAGAAAATTTAAGGGTACTCTATTAGACATAATTAATTCAACAAAACTAAATGTAAGTAGAAACATTAATAAATCAAATGTAACATAGTAATTCCATTTATGGTCATTTGACTTAATTTTATTGATCGATCAATGTAAAAGGGAATAATAAAGCTTTTTTTTTTAGGGATATTGAATGATACTAGATCTTGTTGCCAGTTGTTATCTTTTTGGCGACAAATCTCTATCTTGTCTCGAATTGTGAATCTTTTTGTGACGACATTGATTTGTTGCCAAAAAAAACTTATTTTTGCAACCAAAATATTTGTTTCTGTTGCAAAAAACTTATTAGTTATACTTCTATTTCGATTAAAGGGAAGGAAGCAACCAAAATATTTGTTTCTATTGCAAAAAACTTATTACTTATACTTATATTTCGATCAAAGGGAAGGAAGAGATGTGGAGGGAATATACGACCAAAAAAAACAATTTTTATTCATTCAATAGAGAGGAGACGATTAAAGAGATAATAATAAGAGGGAATATTCATCCTTACTCATTTACATATGTTAAACCATTGAGGGAAGACAAGTGGAGTTATTATAGAAGTTTTAAATTACTATATTATAGATAGTAGTACTACTGCCACAATATAACATTTTGCACGGTTGTGTAGTTTTGGTCTATAGAGGTCGGGTTACAATTGTGTATATATATGTTGTTGAAAATGGGGCATACAAAATAAAAAATTTGGATGAAATTTGGAGTAGGTTTTGCTAAAAAAATTTTGCGGATCTATAGATAAACACGTTCCTCTCCGCAAAGAGATAAATATGGTATATTTACTTTCTTAAATTCGTTTCCGGGTGAATCAGAAATTAGCTCCAAAGTAAGGTGTTTGATAAGCCTAAATGGGTATGCAAAATGTCGGAAGTACTTGTCCCACATGGAAAAAATGATGAAACTAATTGAAGTTTAAATAAGCCAAGTTTAGGATTTAGGTCTGGGACTAAGGGCACCCAAGTTTTTAAGAGAGGGAGAACTTAGGCAAGCTTGGATCCAAACCATTTACAACATATGCACACGTGCGCCCCGTTTACCCGGTCCGGTCTGGTCTAGTCCGATTAATTTTTTATTAAACGAAATTGGCCTGTGTTGGACTTAATTTAATTTTTCACTTGGCTTATTTAAATTGGTGCCAGTACGTGCATCAAAGAGTTGCACCTGGTTCAAACCAGTGCTTCAGTTTGAATTTGAATTGAACAAGTTTTATCCAAAACGTTGCATGTGGTTCTATTTGAATGAAGCATTATGTCCCATGGTTGCACCCACTCGAAAAGGTACCTTGTTTCCTATAAATACTCCCCTTGGGATCATTTGCAAAACACGCCAAAATTCAAAATACTTCTCTTCTTCTGAATTTTCCTCTTCCTCCTTAATTCTCTCTTCTTGCATACTTGCTTACATATTCCTCCTTAATTCTCTCTTCTTGCATACTTGCTTACATAGAGCATAGTGTGAGTTTGAGTCCGGTCTATAGGAGAGTGCCCATTTTTTCGGTTTGCAGTGGTGCTACAGAAGAAAGAAAGGTTGTTACATCCTGGCAAGGGCGAATCCAGAAATTATCAATGGGGTGGGCTAAAATTAAATATAAATTTAATAACACAATTTCTTAAGCAAATTTTTTTATTAGGGCTTGTTTGGTTTGGACCTTTATTTTAGTATTGTGGCAAAATTGACTTGGGCTTGTTTGGGTGGACTAATACTAATAATAAAATATATATATTTTTGGGCTAGGTTAAAAAAAAAAATAAAAAAAATAAAAAATAATAACAATAAAAAAAAAAAAAAAATTTTTGGGGGTGGGCTGGAGTCCCAGCCCTACCCTAGATACGCCCGTGCATCTTGGGACATAGATGTCACTGAGTTGTAAACACCATAATAGGGCGAATCTGTTTTAAGGAGACACCACAAGAAAAATGATTTTTAACCACAAATTTTTTTTACCACAGTTCCGCATAAACAGTGGTAGAAGATCATTTTTACCACGGTTTATCCTCATGGTAAAAATACAATTTTCTACCACTGAGCTAGACTATGGTAAAAAGTTAAAAAAAATTTCAAGCTTTTTGGCGGGTGTTATTTTTTTTTTGGGAAGATTTTTTGGGCGGGTGTTCTTCCCGCTAACATTTTTAGTAAAAAATAAAAAATTCATATTCAATAGCCAAAACCACACACCCAGACAAAACCATACACCCCAAACAGAAAAGAGACACTTCTGGCCGGATTGAAGCCCTAACCTGTGAAAATGTTTTCCCCTCTTTCCATCAAGCCATAACCTCTCTCTCCTTGACGCTCTTTCATTTGACCATTGAAGCAAACCCTAACCCCTAAATGATAACACACGGCTCAAACATGAAACCCTAAGTCTGGAATCCTCCATTGGAGACGCGAAGGTGTGTTCGGCTATTTGCAGACGGCCGCTGCCGCTAGGTTTGTTTCCAATCTATTCCTTTCTCTATTTATACACGTATATATGTGTGTGTGTTTGTTAGCAAAACCTGGTCGATTAAAGTCGATTAAAATCGATACATCAATTTTGATTCTTATTTTTCTGATTTTAGGATCAATATACGAACTGATCTTATGAAATAGTAGCCCACCACTTTTAGATCTCAGTTGGAAGACTTTGCTGGCAAATATAAGGTATTCAATTCTTTTCATTTTATTTTCTTTGTTCTTTATCAGTAAATTAATTAGTATTTATTTGGTGTTTCTCATAGTATTTAATTAGGAACTTTGAATTGAAGCTGGTGAATGGGAATGTGAGTTTGACTTTTTAAAGAAATTGGTTAATATGAATTTGTGGAAGTTGGACACTGTTAATTCTTTTTACATTAACTCAAGGTTTGGAAATGTGTCTTGGAACTTTGGTAAATTTCCTAACTTTGCTGAACTGTCCAAATACATGAATTTCTTGTTAAAAAAAAGGGAAGGAAAACACAGAGTAAATAGAATGAACATTTCAAATACCTCCATTGTTCAAATAATTGGATTAATCACTAATTAATCCAAATTTCATGTGAATCTGGGTTTACAAGAAGAGAGATACAGAGGAGGAAAAAGGGTAAAAACAAAAAACTAATAAATTAGAGATATGGGTTTATCAGAAAGAGAGAGATTAGATACTAAAGCCAAGAGTACAATGGTGGATTTATCATAAGAGAAATAAAGAAAGATTGACCAAAAAGATTACGTACATAAGTAAAAAATTAAATCAAGCTTAAGGGTAAATCCATGTCTTGGCAAAAACCCATGAAAGCTAAAACTGGGATAAGAGAGTGATAGACTGAAGTTAACAACAAATAAGAAATTTAGATTCAAAGAGATGTTTGTTAGAGAGATTGTGGAATGTTTTTGTTTCAGTTTGATATTTAAAATTGACGCTTTTTGTTTTTTCTTTTATGGAAAGATCAGATTTTTCTGATTAGTGGAAGGTGTCGTAAGAGGTTTTGGTTCTTATTGTTTAGAAGAGGCTTACTAATTGAACGCTAGGCACCTTGCGATATGAGAAATTAGTATCTTGAGTATTCACCTGGATGTACCATGTTATATATGTTCCAAATTTCTAATCAGTAAATATAGTGTGGGGTAAATTTTGGTACCAGTGTCCCTTATATTGGAATAGTGGTGAATGGGGCAAAATTTGGGAACTGGTCCCCAGATTCTAACCACACTTTTAAGTCCATAAGAATCAGTAGAATAGGAGTAGCAACATTTATTCATTTAGCAATCAATATTGCAGGTATAATTCAATGTATGGTCTTCACATTAATATCATAAACAGAGATATAAATGTGTCATTTCAGTACTCTTTACTTCTTTTAATGGCTTGATTTGTTGTTAATTAACCAACGTGCATGGCAAGGTGAGGCACAGAAAAAGTATTAATTACTTAATAAAAATATAACGTTAGCATAATCTAACAATGACGTAATCGCTACTTTTAGTACTTAATAATTAAATGAATCAACTAATGGAAACTAAGTATGTACCTCTCTGTATTTGGCTAATGTGAATGTCGATCTATTCTGATTCTTATATGTTTATATAGGAGATATTAGGCCTAACACAGTTTTGATTGATTTGGCATCTGTTGGCATGCTATGATATTCTTTTTTTATTAATACCATCCTAACACAATCTTCAATTATATCTGTTGTCATCACACTTGCAATACAAAATAAACAAACGAAAATCTCAAAATACTATAATTTTCACACGTGGGATCACATAAGCAACTTGTGTTCTTTTGAAATTGACACTCTAAAATTATTTTACTTGTTTCTGCACTCTGATAATTTTCTCCTCTAAGGGTTGTGTTCTCTCAATTTCAAATGCATGGTAATGTGATGTGACCAAAAAAAAAAAAAAAAAAAAAAAAAAAAAAAATGAAAAAAGAAAAAAGAAGAAGATGGTAGCAGAGCACATAGTACCTTACCATGAACCCTTAGATGTAAAAAGATGGTAGCAGAGCACATAGTACCTTGCCAAATGGCATCCTAAAAAAAAAGTGATGGAGATTAGTGATTCCGTATTCTTATTGGTTGTAAGTAAAAATAATTGAAGCCTTGGCATGTTTCATTTTGGTTCACTCACTTTTTTTCAAAGACTTTTGAAGCTTTTGGTCAACCCCCTCTTGCTCTTGCGTTTGGGTTGAATTTGATTAGGTGCAAAATCCATTTTCATCATCACAATGCCTTCAATGATCAATACCATATATTCTTGAAATGAAGTGAAGTATTTGGCAATGTATTTTAGTTGTTTGTGCTTTTATTTACATCATTCTTGTAATCGTGATTAGTACACCAAGTCCAAGTGTCGAACTCCTCTTTAATACGTTTTTGGATATCTTGGTACCTTTCTTTTTGAATTCTTTCAGGGACCAATACCAATTATTCCTACTTTTTTCTTTAAAAGACCAGTAAGTATTATTAAATTTCAATAAAACCATTAATTCCTATTTTTTATTTTTGGATAAAAGTTTTAAAAAGCTCTCAATCTTCTGTATTTATACCTTAGATTAGAATTAAAATTTTGAAATTATAACTTTGTGCATAAATTGATTTTCTTTTGTAAACTGATCTCTTTTAGCCATTGAAACGTGTTTAATATTTTCTTCATAATTGAATTTTTTATCAATTAATTCCAGGTTTTATGGTTTATTCTTTCTCCTGATCTATTTCTTAGCTGGATTGTTGTAGTTCTTGTTTCTATTTCCCTGTTGTGCCTCTTGATTTGGGATTGTATCTGCTGGTGTTATGCTGCTGTTCTTCATTTTTATGTGGTTTTGGGCCTGAAGTGGACTTTATATGGGTTGGTGGTTTTTTGCTTCTTTTAGGTGGTGTTATTTACTTTTGTATTTTGTATATTGTAATTTCTGGATGTTCTTTGATTGGTTTGTGAATATGGGTGTTTAGTTGATCAACTAGTCAATGACTGGCTAGAAGACCAATTTAATTTGGAATTAATATGGAAAGCAACTTGTCAGGACTAGGCATATCAAACCAGCCCCATTCCAACTATGACTTGTTGATCAACTAACTGGATGCTCCTTTTCTTCTTGGAAGTTTCTTTTTTTTTATATATATATATTATATTTCTTATTAATTAGGAAGAAAATGAAACATTCTTGTGGAGAGGATTCCTATAGTAAATATACTAATCAGTTTGTGATTAATTTTAGTTTTCTATTTCGAGTTTGAACCACTTCTCGTTCAACTTTATAACAAGTTTTAGTTCTGAGATTAAAATCTCAAATTGGTTTTGGACAAAGCACAACCCAACCCTTAAAATCTCTATGGAGCTTTAACAATGGCGAATGACTACATCTGAGACCAGTTGCTCTTAAGCTTCGCGTCTGGATGAATTTATTTGTTAATATGAAGTCGATGTCCACTGACCTTTCAGTTTATAAATTAAAAAAAAAAATGTTTTAGTTCTGAGACTACACCATTTACAATTCAAGTATGAACCACTTTTAATTACTTTCAGTTGACACCACTTTTGGATTGAGTTTGCACCCTTTTTGATTCAGTTTGTTTACCAGTTTGACTTCAAATTTGTACCACTGTTGCTTAGTGATAATTCTTAATAATATTCTGTCTTTTCTATTTATACTTTCCCTTATCTTTAATGAGTTGATTTATTTTTCCTATTGGTGCTCTTATTTTCTATTTATATTTTTTTCTTTTCTGTAGCATATTTTGAAAACTTAGCTTTGGGTTTATTTTTTTGACATAGGCACTAATTGTATTTATTCATTGTTGGTTTTGCAGATTGTTGGATGAGCTCATACTATAAGAATTCAAACTCTTTTTGTTTAAGACGGTTTAAGTAGTTTATGTCCAGATCTTTCAACCCTTTTGTTTAGGATTCTATAGTACATTTTTGTCTAAGATCTCATAACATTCTATTTAGGATACTAGCTTGTTTTTATTCAGGAATTTTTATTTTTATTTTTATTTTTATTTTTGCGTGATGGGCTTTATTGTTTATGTTGTAAACAACACTTTTTTGGTTCGTGTGGCTTATGTAATATCAAGTATTTATTTATTTGCATAATCATTTTGATGTGTGATATATTTTTGATATTGTTTATAGTGTTAATAATTTATAGGTTGTAATATTATAATTGGTGTTATATTAATATGTTATTAATATATATAAATTCAAAAAAAAAAGTAATATATTGAAAAAATGAGTACATTTTCCACGAACAAATTCCGTGGCCTATTTTGGATACTTGTCACGACATATGTTTGTGGTCGATTAAAATTACAGCCATGAATAAATTTTGTGGCCTATTTTGGGTAGTTGCCATGACATATATTCGTGGATAATTATAATTATAGCCACGAATAAATTCCGTGGTCTATTTTGGGTATTTGCTACGACATATATTCGTGAGTAATTAAATTTATAGTCACGAAATTTTTTTTTGGGAAAAGACCTATTTTACCACGATAAATATTTTTGTGGCAAAATGATTGAATTAGCCACGATTAATTTTTATATCAAGATTGCCACCTGCCACGAAAGTGTTGTTATTTAGTAACGAAATAGCTTGTGGCAATAGAAGGTATTTTACCACGAGTTCAAATTTGTGGCAAAAGGTCCACATTTTGCCACGAAATTTTTTAGTCGTGGTTATTGGCATTCTGTGACGGGGCTACACCCATGACCGAGCCACGAACTATTTCTTGTGGCTAAAAGGCTTTTGCCACGAAATTTGAAAGTTTTTGCCATGAAGTGTCTTGTGGTAAAAACCCAAATTTGTTGTAGCGGCTATAAATTACTGAAAACTAGATTTATTCCTACCAACCAATATGACCCCTCTTATGTCGCTCGATAAGCTAACATTCCATAACTGCACTTGATCATGGAATGCAGATACCAAGTCATTTTTTTTTTTTTTTTTTTTTTTCTTAAGTAATAAATAAATAAAAAGGCGTTCAAAAGGGGAGCGCGTCCCTTATACAAAAGTGGAACCGGGGACTAAGGCCCTAAAAAATCCAAAAAACTAATTAAATCATTGGAAGAGGAGCAAGAACTCCTCTTCACATAATTGAAAAGAGAGCAAAAAATGAAAAGTTTCAGCGTCGCCGTAGACGACTCCTTCCCTTCGAACATTCTACTATTTATCTCCTTCCAGATGCACCACCAAACTCAATGTGGGACAATTCTCCAGTAATCACGTACATCTCTTCTCACATGACATCCTCTCCAAGCATGAATCAAATCCTTAGAAGAACGTGGCATTACCCAACGCATGCCAAACAGCCCAAGAATAAGATTCCAACAGTCGTGCGCCACCGGGCACAGTGCATGAGGATATGATCAACTGACTCACCATCTTGCTTGCATAGGCAACACTAATTAACAAAGCAATCCCCTCTTCCCCAAATTATCAATCGTTAGTATCTTACCCCATACAGTGGTCCAAACAAAGAATGCCACCCTAGTTGGAGCCATAGAACGCCAAATGGTCTTCCATGAAAAGTCACGGCCATCAAAATTAGAAAGACATAAGAACAAAGATCACACTTCGAAACGACCATGGGAAGAGGGAATCCATGTCAGATCGTCACTACCTCTGCCAACTCCTTCATGCCGATACAACTGATCCAGAAGAACACATACCTCGTCCAACTCTTAATCCTGAAAGGAACGCCGAAAGTGTACGTCCCACGTAATCCCACTATTATCAAGCTGATAATAGTCAGCTACGTAGGCGTGTCTATCAACTGCAATACTGTATAGTTTGGGAAATGTACGAGATAATGGCTGGCCACCACACCAAAGATCTTCCCGGAAATGAACACATCTACTGTCACGAACTTTGAATCTGATATGAGAAGAGAAGACATCCCATCCCTTCCGAATGAATTTCCACACCTCGACTCCTCCCACAAGAGAAACCGGACGGCTAGACAAATCGCCAAACTCTTTCCCAAACCGACATGAGACTAGCCTTCGCTAAGGATGATGTCTTTCCCTCCCATATCTCCACAACCATTTGCCCAGGAGAGCTTGGTTAAAAGGAACCAATCTTCTGATGCCAAGACCACCCAACTTCATAGGCTTGCAAACTTGCTCCCACTTGACAAGGTGATAACTCTTCTCCCCTTCCACCTCAAAGGAAATCCTTTTGAATTTTTTCAATCCTATCAGCAACGGAGCACGGAATTTGGAACATAGATAAAAAAATTTATGGGAAGGCTTGATAAAGTGCTCTTTACAAGAGTAACTTTACCCCTCTTAGACAAGTATTGCTTCTTCCATCCTGCCAATCTTTTCACATACTTGTCAATCATAGGATACCAACTCCCCGCTCTCCTAGAAGAAACCCCTAGGGGCAAACCCAAATAACTAATGAGAAAAGAACTCACTTTACACCCAAGGACTGCAGCTAAAGAAGAAATATCCTGAGGATAAGCACGCTCTTAGCTACATTGACTTTCAACCCGAAAACCGCCTGAAAACAATCCAGGATGCACCTCAAATATCTAAGTTGAGACACATCAACATCACAGAAAACCAGGGTATCGTTCGCAATAAGTAAATGAGAAATCTCCACCTGATGGACTAAATATCTTCCCACCCTAAAGCCCTTAATAAGACTAAGATCCTCTGCCCTTCGCATGAGTCTGCTTAAGCCCTCCATAACAATTAGAAAAAGGACAGACGACAAAGGGTCTCCTTGTCTTAAACCCCGAGTACACCCAAAAAAACCAGCGGGAGATCTGTTCACAAGAACTGAGAACTTGACAGACGAAAGACATGTCTCAATTCATTTCCTCCATCTACTTCCAAACCCCATTCTTTGTAACAAATATAGTAGGAAATTCCAATTCACATCATCGTACGCTTTCTCAATATCAAGTTTGCATAAAACTCCAAGAACACCACTTCGCAATCTGGAATCCACACATTCGCCTGCAATAAAAACTGAATCTAGAATTTGCCGTCCTCCGACAAAAGCATTTTGGGAATCTGAGATAATCCCATCCATTACTTCCCTCATCCTTAGAGCAAGCACCTTAGCCACGAGTTTGTAAATACAACCCATTAAGCTAATTGGTCTAAAATCCTTAATGTCAGAAGCGCCTCCCTTCTTAGGGATAAGGGCAATGAATGAGGCATTTAGCAACTTTTCAAGTCATTCTACTGATACCAAGTCATTATTTGAACCCAACATCGCAAAGTTACCTAATACCATCTCAATAGACAAGTTAAGCTTTGACGTTTATATATCTAAATAGTAGCAATGTAATTGCAAACGTAGGACAGTTATAACGTAGATAAGGTGTGGAAACAGTAGTTTTTGTTTTTGTTGTTGTTGCTGCTGTTGTTTTTTTTTTCTTCTTTAAAATGGAAAACAGTTGCAAGTTCTTCTGACCTGCATTATTTGTTGAGTTCCTCTCTCTCTCTTTCATAACATCTGTCTATCTATCTTTATAATCCCATCCATTACTTCCCTCATCCTTAGAGCAAGCACTTTAGCCACGAGTTTGTAAATACAACCCACTAAGCTAATTGGATTAAAATCCTTAATGTCAGAAGCGCCTCCCTTCTTAGGGATAAGGGCAATGAATGAGGCATTTAGCGACTTTTCAAGTCATTTTACTGATACCAAGTCATTATTTGAACCCAACATCGCAAAGTTACCTAATACCATCTCAATCGATAGGTTAAGTTTTGACGTTTACATATCTAAATAGTACCAATGTAATTGCAAACGTGGGACACGTATAACGTAGATAAGGTGTGGAAACAGTAGTTTTTGTTTTTGTTGTTGTTGTTGTTGTTTTTTTTTTTTTTTTTTTCCTCTTTAAAATGGAAAACAGTTGCAAGCTCTTCTAACCTGCATTATCTGTTGAGGTCCTCTCTCTCTCTTTCTCTACATCTGTCTATCTATCTTTATCCTTCTGTAAATTAAGAATTCGTACTTCCTGTGCTGGTGCTGTTTCTGCTCTGCTTTGCTTTGCATTTTGGAGAAATACATACTTCCAAAACGTTTCACTTATTTTGGACATCTTTGGTTTCATGTATGAGGCAACACCTTGATCCCTCTCCATCCAGTCTTGTGCCTAAAACCATTAGTCCACCTTCTGGTATGCATAATTTTTTCTTTTTTATTTCTGTTGGCTGGACTCAACTCTTGGCATGTCTAATAAGTATATTTGTTTGTTCCATATTGTTGCCTCGCCCTTTACAGGTTCAAAATTGCAAAAGGTTCCAGTGAATAAGATGGTACGGACTAACTCACTCTGATAAATTTCTGGGTGTGTTACCTAAGTATTCGTCTTTGTTGGACATGCATATATAGTTTTATAGATATATCAATCACATCAGGGAAAATATATAAATTCTACTTATGACAGTAACTTACAAAAATATCATCAACTAATTTTTTGTAACATATTTTCCAGATTTGGATTTTCAAGTCAATTACATCCTACTGCAAAAAACATTCTATAATCATGTAAAATTAAAATTCAGTAGTTTGCCTACATATATAGAACAGAAAACAAGAAAAAAGGAAGGGGAAAAATATTTAAATTGCTCTATGTGGTTGGCTTGGCAACTCGAAGCGACACAAGGGGCACATGTGACTCCTTTTGAGCCACTCCAAAATGCAAACTTGATGGTATGTATGAGAACATGGCATGCGACTCACTTCCGACCCAATAAACATATCATCCCTGCATATCGCACACACTTTCCCTCTATCATTATTCTCTTCAAATTTGATTGTCACCAATCCCTCGATAGATGATGTACTTGCAGGCATTAATCTATCATATCCCAAGTACTCTCGCATAGTCCGATCCATCAATGACAAAATCAAGTTTCTTTCATATCTTTCGTCCAACCAAGCTTTCTTTGGTGCAGTGTTCCTCACTCTCATTGCTATTTCTTTCTATATGCCATCAAAATCCATATTAGGTCATACCCTTACGATCCAGGAAACGAATTGGTGAAGTTCGAGCACACGTTTTTCCATCTCCTTTGCGCGGTCCATTACTTCGATATCCTGACTAGACAAAATCACTATTTTCTCAATGTTGATGTTCAAAACCAGTATTTTTCTGCCACAGTTTGAGAATTTAGTGACGGTCCAACGAGTATCATCCATGACAGTATTGACTAAATCATCCAGTTTGTCAAGCTCATGCACTGTTTTATGGTCATAATATGGTCTGTATTCAAATCCCTCTAATGGGAATGGCATGTTCATTTTAGAAAACATTCCGAATATAATATCGGATGATAAGGTTTTGCTTGGAAACTGCTTCGAGATTTGTGCAATGACATCTCGTCTGGTGTTGGTTTTGAAGAATCCATTTGAAGAGATATAGGTTTTTTCCACCTTAAATAACCTCTTTTAAGTTCATCTAGCAGATTTCATATATTAGCACAAAGATTTTAACAGACCGCATGCACAAATACACAAATATAATATAAACACTCAAACACAACACAAACATCCCCCACAAATTATGATTGCAAATGGAAACCAATCAAGCAGGGCCTGCCCTGGCCCAAGGCGACCAAGGCAGTCGCCTAGGGCCTCAACATTTAGAGTGCCTCAAAATTTTTAGGCCCATTAGTGATAGGTTCAAAAAAAACAAAAAAAAAACTTAGCCCCTCACCATGAGTGATAGGCCCACCATGAGTGATAGGCCCAAATAAAAAGAAAAAAACTTAGGCCCATTTTCTTGAGTGATAGGCTGAAAGAAGAAAAAAAAAAAAAAAAAAAAAGAAAAACCTTAGAGAGCCCTTCGATTAAACGAATTCACCGCCCATTCAAAATTAAGGCCCTTAAAAACTTGGTGATTAAATTTGAAATTGAATATAACCCTTTACTACTACTTTCTGTGTTTGTTACTATGTATTTCACTAATTAAAGAGCCTCACAGTTAAGTTCGCCTAGGGCCTCTCAAAATTTTGTTAATCTCAGGGCCGACCCTGCAATCAAGTTTTAGCCAATGCAGTCTGAAGCAGACAAAATGTACAACTCAAATAAGCTTGACTTCGGTGGTAGAGATAGACCCTACGAAATTATTTTAGTGACCCTCTAATAAGAGATCTACATATTTCTACAAGGTTTTGGTTTATCCCCAAGTGCATAAAAATACCAAACAATCTTGTTTGTTCTCAGTCAAACTGATTCAAGTCCTTCCTACACTACAATCAAATGATTTATTGATTAGTAGAATAATAAAATTTAAATGTATAATATTGGATAATTTTTCGTTCAAAAGGGAAAAAAAATTGAAGGCACATCTATTTCTGTTTTGATTTAAAAAAGAAAAATCCATCTTTTTTTTAGCAATTAATAATAAACCCTTATACAAAGGGGCAAAGGTATCATTGTTCATTATGAGTATCAAATCAAGCAAATACGTACACACATGAATTGAAATCATCTCACCAGAATTATTTGGATATTCCATCAAATTCCAAAAGAAAAAATAAAATAAAAAATAGAGACGAAGGTACCGATATAGAATAAAACAAGGAATTTTAATAATAATAAAATACTTAATCAAAAACCCTAAATTGTAATGAAACCTATTCCTTCAAATTCCACACGAAACAAAAATTAAAAAAATAACAGTAAAGGTAAAATCAATAATCAAAATTTTGAAAAAAAAATCTAAAAAATAAAGAAAAAGGTAAAATCAACGCAAGATAACCATACTCAAATAGATATAAGAAAGAATTTTTTAAAAAAATAATCAAAAATCATAAATTGAATGAAATCAAATTCCAAATAATAATAATAAAATAATTGCAAACGTAAAGTCAAATACTCAACCCTAAATTCTAAGTGGTAAAAATAATAGAATCACACACAAATAAAATAGAGGAAAGAATTATTTAAAAAAAAAAAAAACTTAATAAAAAACCCTTTATTCGGTCAAGTTCCACAAAAATAAAATAAAAAATAACAGAAAATGTAAAATCAATAATATATATTCAAATACAATTCAAAAAGGGTGACGATATTTGCACTCCACTTTTCTACAATTGCACTACATTTACCTTTTTCTTTTAAAAGAAATGACAAGAAAGTCCTTGAATTCATTAATGTACTATCCCTTAATTTATAATGTCATAACTGTCATTTATACAACTGTAACATTTTTTTACCTTCTTTACTTTATTTACTATTTTTTTTTCCTTTCTATTTGTTTTTTCCAGAGGTCCTCTCAAAGAAAATAATTTATTTCATACTAATAATTTAATTTTTGACAATGAAAAGAAATAATTTATTCCATAATGACTTTTTTTTTTTTTTTTGCGCAAGTTAACTTTTTTTCAGTCAAAATAGGTAACTTTTTTTTTTTTTTTTTTTTTTTTTTTTTTTTTTTTTGTGTAATTTTTTATGGGTCCTGTCAAAAGAAAAAAGTTATTAGCTAAAAATAACCTTTTTTATCAAAAGAGATTATTTATTCAATTTAGATTAAAAATATATATATAATCCTCTTCTTTTCATACTGTTTATTTTTCTTTTGGGGATATTGATAAAAAATATAATTTCTTCAAAAAATATATTTTTTTTTGGGGGTTTTTTTTTTTCATGTCAAATGAGATAATTTTTTTAATGGTTACTTTTTATTTTTTTTGTCCGGTCAAAAGAGTCAATTTATTCAACATAAATTTTTATTTCTTGATCCACTAAAAAAAAAAAATTATTCAATTATTCAATTTATTTTTGGTCTTATCAAAGACCTAAAATAATAAATATTAGAGATGAGGAGAAGAAATTTAAAAGGATATTTTTGTCATTTAAAAAGTAATAATTAGTTATTTGTAAAGTTACGGTTAAAATTGTTATTTCAATTAAGATTGTAGTGCAAACGTTGAAAAGTGGAGTGCGAATAAGCCTTCCTTCAAAAATCCAAAATTGGATGAAATCTATTCCATCAAATTTCACAAAGAAAAATAAAGGCAAAGACAAAATCAATAGAATCATACTTAAAAAAAATAAAAATTAAAAAAATAAAAAAAATAAATAAATAAATAAAAAATGACGACAAAGGTATAAAATTTGGCACCCAACGTCTTTGGCTTCACGCCTTCTATCATAAAGTGGAATTTTTGCAGTCAGATTGTGAAAGTGGTAGCTCCCCCTACTTTTGTTAGGCAAGCAAGTAGTAGTTCCCTACTTTTGTTTCGCAAAATGTGGCGAGATGGTTTTAATTAATTCTGGGCTTTGTTTTGATTCATTCGTTTTTAAGTGTCTAAGCAGAATTAGGACTGGATTAGGGAATAGTTAGTATTGTATTAAATAAAATAAATTTTTTTTTTTTTGGGTAGCTAGTCTGCATTAATTGTTATTTTATTTTAGTTAATATTAAAATTAGTTAATAAGAATTCGGAAACTGAGGAATCATGTTGTCGAATAAGATTTCTATTTTAATGGATGACTTATTTTATTATTTAAAAAAAATAATATCGTCCTTAGTTCAAATAAAAATACCTATTAATTATTTTTATTTAAATCCGTGTTCACCATTTTCAACAATCTGAATCAACAAAGATAGCATTCAAATAACATTATTGCCACTTTCTTGCTCATTTAAATTGATAGTCCTGGCAATAACACTGCATGTGAAAAAGTTTAAGGAAGCAAGAAACAACATGAAGCCTCTTTAACTGTTAAATATTTTGGTAATAAATAATCTCAAGTAAAAATAGAAAAAAAAAAAAAATGCTAAAATGTTAATTAATCCTGGGCTTTGTTTTGATTCCTTCGTTTTTAAGACTTGGATTAGGGAAGAGTTAGGATTGGATTAAATAAATAATTTTTTTTTTTTGGTAGCTACTTGTATTTCAAGTTTGATTTTATTATTTTAAGAGATTTTAGAATAACAATACTTAATTTTATACATGTCAATGTAGTCTGCATTTTAAATTATAAAAATCCAACTAAATTAGTAATTGTTATATTATTTTAATTAATATTTAAATTAGTTAATAGGAATTCAACTAAATTAGTATTTTTTTATTTTATTATTTTAGTTAATATTAAAATTAGTTCATAGGTGCACGTCCCAAAATTCGAATACAAATACATTTGACAACAATACTCAAAATGGGTATGAACTAAAAATCATTCCAAAATACAATACTCAAATCAATATGAAGTTACATTAAGTCCTCAAAATAAAAATTTCTCACAACTAAGAAAAAAAAGAAACTCTGAATTGCTCTGGTCCTCAACGCCAACTCTACAACCACCAAGTACGTGAAATGATAAGAATGGAGTGAGCTCAAAAGCTCAGCATGCTTAGCAAGATCCTTGCTCAGCAAGTTAACCCATACCATTTTCTTATAGTAGTGCATTTTAATTACATTGACATTGTAACCATAGTAAAAATTATAAATACTAGTGGTAATATCTCAAAAAGTTCTAAATCTGGATTATATGCTAGTCCTCCTGATTAACCCATTCAGTAATTCACCTTTACTGGTACATGATGAGCGCTGAAAAGTACGTATTTAAACCCCTTAAGCTTAGGCATTCTAGCACATTTATCTATCTTACTTTACCGTTTTAGATTGATTTCGTATTATTTCCATTTTCAGGCATTTATCCCAAAAATAAGCTAACTCAGCCAAATAAGAGCTTAATTGAAGCAATTCTGGGATTGAACAAAGAAAGGAGCAAAGTGGAGAAAGAAGAAAGCAAATGAAGCTAAAGGTGGGAAGCAGCAAAATTCGATCTATCTAACTTCAAGGTTCGATCGATCGAACAATGATCGATCTCAGCACTTCAAGATAGATCCAAGCCTTGGCCCAAAAGCATAAAGTCCAAAAGTTCGATCGATCCAACACCACCATTCGATCAATCGAACACTTTTGTCCTTATTCAAATGATTGATCCTATCCACAGCTGTACCACCCACTAACCACTTTTGTCATTTTCCCAAAAATATCTCCTAAAATATCTCGGATTTGTCTTTTCCCAAAAAGCTCAACCAGTTGGATCGATCCAGCCTAAGTTCGATGGATCTGAGCAAGTTCGATCGATCCAAGTCCAAGGTTCGATCGATCGAACTTCCTCCAGTGCGAAAAAGTTAAATTTTCATCTCATTAAAAGTTGTCCTTTATCCAATCATTAGGGAATATTGTGTGCACGATCCCAGCTCATTTTGGGTGTCATTTGACCTACCTATATAAGGATAAGGATTGCTTTTTTAAAAAGGGAGCTAATATACAATTCTAAGGTTTATTCTCTTGGGGGAGCTAATATCATTTTCATATCATCTCTTAGAGAGCAAGCTTAGAGGAGGAGGACGCTAGAGACACCATTGGAGTTCTTCATCAATAAGGAGCAGATTTCAACCATGGAGTTAGCCCTTGAGGGTTGGAGCAACATCACCATGAGTGGCTAGACATCCTCTTGGGGCTAGAGTTAGCCCCAAGCATGCTTTCTATATCTTAATCTTGTGTATTATTGAGGGATTAGTGTTGTAATTGATGTTTTGACACTTTGATATATATAGATCTTGTTTATTCAATGATTTATGTAGTTTAATGCTTCCAATTGATCATTTCATTCTTTCCATATGTCTATGTATGCTAGAATAGATGTTCATGTGCTTGTCTCTATTTCTTGTGCTATTGATGCATGTCTATGTGTATTGATGCTATAGATTTGGAGATTGTCAAAACATAGTGCTTAAAAGAATGCTCTTGTGATTTTCTTGATGGTTCATACTTATTCCTTGATGGATTGTGCCTCTCCCCTAGTTTATTTTCATGCTAGTAGTGTAGATGCAGTGTAGTTGTAGTGTAGTGTTAAATGGGAGGACAATCTATGCTTGTTATTTAATGATCCAAGCTTTTTAATACAAGAAGCATATGTCTCTATCCTTGTGTTGTATTTGGATTGTGAGCTTAATGAAAGGATTAATGACTTATTTTGATCTATTGTGCCTTTCACATGTTGTTTGAACAATATATGCTTTTATTGCTTAGATATATTGTGCCTTTCACATGATGTTTAGGCAATACATGCTTAACTAGTCATCCTTACTTGTTGAACCAACCAAACAAACACACACATCAATATTGCAACACACCATTTGCCCTCATTAGTCACTTGTCAATGGTATAGAAATGCATTGCTTGGTGGTGATCTCTAAACCCCAAGATCTCTCTTTCTCTCTTACTTACTTACTCTTAATTGCATTCTTTTGTTATCACTTAGTTGAATTTAGTTGCTCTCTAATCAACCAACCAACCAATTGTTTGATCACTCGACCTACTAGCCCTAATAGCGATTCCACGACCTTATTCGATCTTCACAATCCCTTGGGACGATCCCTACTCGCCCTAACTATATTTATAGTGAAAGGTAGTAGTGGCTTTTATAAATGTAAAACTCTTGGCTCTCGCCTTAATGCACACTCTCAAACTTGACAGTAGGGCGACGACCGGTCAGTTTTTGGCGCCGTTGCCGGGGATTTAATTGATTTGATTTGGCAACGTCGGATTTGTGGAATTGATTAGGATTAGTACTCTGTTGATCGTGTCTTTACTTTACTTTTATTTTTCTTTTTGGTTACTTATTGTGTTGTTCTTACTTAACTAGGTGCATTGTTGGAGAGGAAGCAAGCAAAGGAGCATTCAAGCTAAGCAAGCAAAGAAAAAAGCTAAAATTCTAAAATTTTGCTAAGCTAAGCTTTAAATTTGGAGTTGAAGTGCTAAAGGACTTTTGTGAGACTTTCTTTACTCAATCCCTTAGTTAAATCGTCGGCCCGCGTGGAGGCTTGTTTTTAAATTGTTCTTGCATCATTGTTGTTAAGGCATGGGAGTATGAATTAAGTATTTGGGGAAGAAGTCTAATTGCATTGTGGTGAAGGCATAGTGTTTGTCATTCTTTGTGTTTGTTGTGTTTTGCATTGTGCATACATGGACGTCGTTCATTGAGACCAATTCTTGTCCTTCTTGATTTACATCTTGAATCCATTGTTAGAAATCTTAGGGAAGAAGAAGTTCAAATAGAACCAATCTATCAATGGATGACCATAATAATGATCATGTTAAGGACCTTGGTCACATAGACCAACAAGGTATTTTTCATCCAAATGTGCACAATGAGAACATACAAGTACCATTAGGTATGCCAAGGCCATTCATTCACCAACCACCACAACAACAAGGCCAAGTTCCATATGGAATGCCAAGGCCAATGTATGCTCCACAACCTCCTATCATCAATCAAGGAATTCAAAACCAAGGTGTTCATGTTGCAGATCATGTAGCTAATCCACCTCTTGCTTTAAGAGACCATTATGTGCCTAATGAGTATAATGCACCTACATGCATCCAACTGCCTCCATTTAGAGCACATCATTATGAAATTAAGCCACAAACCATTCAAATGTTTCCTAACTATCATGGACTTCCAAATGAAGAACCTTACAAGCATTTGGATGAGTTTCTTGAAGTATGTTCCACCGTAAAATATACGGATATGCCGGAAGAGGTTTTAAGACTCAAACTTTTTCCATTCACCTTAAAAGATAAGGCAAAGTATTGGTTTAACAATCTTAGGTCTTTTTCAATCACTTTTTAGGCAGAAATGCAATAAGAGTTCTTAAAGAAGTACTATCCGGTTTCAAAGACCAATGCCATGAGAACCTCAATTCGAGAATTTTCACATGGGAATGGAGAAACGTTTCATGAGGCATATAAACGCTTCAATGAATTACTTAGGAAGTGTCCACATCATGACATGCCCAAATGGTAATTAGTTCAATATTTCTTTGAGAGCTTATCGGACAATTATAAGGGCATGGTTGATGCTTCCATGGGTGGCTCATACATCGATAGGCATGAGGATGACGTGTGGCGTCTTTATGAGAGCATGAGTGAAAATTCTTTACATAGAACACTATCATCCAAGAATGGTAGAAATTCACAAGGTATGAAGAGTGTTGGCTTACATCAAGTCGACCATTCAAATGAAATAGTCGCCGAAATGAAGTCTTTATCTTAAAGGTTTGATCAATTTTTGATTAACCAAAACTCGGCGAACCAAGTATCTTCCTTCCCTAACCATTCTTATCGTGCATCAAATGAAACATATATGACTTGTTCTAGTGTTCTTCATTCTACTTCTCATTGTCGTCACGGACAAGTGCAAAATGAACCAAATGAACAAGTCAATGCAGCTTTTGTGAACCAAGCGAACAATCCTTATGGTACTCACTATAATCCAAGTTGGAGGAATCACCCAAATTTCTCTTGGAAAAACCAAGGAGAGGCCTCAAACCTTTCCCAATGCGGTTTTCAAGGGAAGTGCATTCCACCTCCACTTCAAAACCAAGGATCCCAAGGTTATAGACCTTATCAATCACAAGGGAATCAATTTGCTAATTCTCATTTTCCCAACCAATCTTATTCCCAAGGTAATACTAGAAGTCCCGCCTTTGAAGAAAAAGTTTAGAATGCTTTGGGCACTTTAGAGGCTAACACACAATTGCTTCATTCTCATTCTCAATCTATTGCGAAGCTAGAAACCCAAGTAGGGCAAATAGCAAGCACTTTCAATGTAAGAGAGAAGGGAAAGATGCCTACTAATGCCCCACCTAAGCAACAATGTGTTGTGGAAACCCATTCCTCATCGGAAGGCCACACCATTGAACATGTTAATGAGGTGACTACCTTGCGGAGTGGTAGGATTGTGGACAATCAAGTTGGAATGTCCAATGAAGAGAGTGAACCAGTGCAACCTCAAGTTGTCACCCGTCCCATTTCACATCCCATTCCTCCTTCATTGCATATACATGACCTTGTGAATGAGAAAGTCTTGAAAAATGTGTTCGAAAAAGAAGTTTTGAAAAATGATGTTGAAAAGGTTTTGTTGAAAAATGATTTGGAACAAAATGATTTAAAAAATTCTTATGTTGAAGAGAGTTCAAAAGAAAATTCTGAAAAAGTGTTTGAACCAAAAGTTTCATTTCCGGATGCCTTAAAAGGATCCATTTCAAAAGACAAGCAAAAGGCAAAAACCAATGAAATTATGGAAATGTCTAGGCAAGTGAAAGTTAATCTTCCATTATTGAATGCAATCAAGTAAATTCCAGCTTATGCCAAATTCTTGAAAGACTTGTGCACCCAAAAGCGGAAGAACAAGAGCCAAGCACCAAGAAAAGTGGTTTTGACCGAGCAAGTAAGCTCGCTTTTGCAACATAACACTCTTCTAAAGTTTAAGGACCCTGGTTCACCCACTACATCATGCATTATTCGTGATCATATCATTAATCGGGCGCTTCTTGACTTAGGAGCAAGTGTTAACCTTCTTCCATACTCGGTTTATGTCAAATTGGGCCTAGGTGAATTAAAACCGATGTCAGTAGTTTTGCAACTTGCCGACCGATCCATTAAGAAGCCTAGGGGTATAATTGAGGATGTTTTGATTAAAATTGATAAATTCTTCTTCCCGGTTGGTTTCGTTGTCATTGACACGAAACCGGTCCCCAATCCTAAGAGCCAAATTCCTGTTATCCTTAGCCGTCCTTTCTTGGCAACCGCTAATGCAAACATCAATTGTAGGACGGGAATAATGAAGATCTTATTTGGCCACATGAAGGTGAAGTTGAATATCTTTAATCCCACACCCAATTAATTTGACAAATATAAAGGAGAGGTTAATGTTGTAGATAAATGTCATGATCTTCAATGTCAAGGAAATGAGCTTTTGTGTAAGACCAAAACTTCCAAATGATCACCTTCAACCTTGCATTCTAAAAGTCTTGTTTCAAATTCTTGCTTTGAAAGGGCATACAAGCCCAAGGGTTGTGATTGCATAGACAAGGGATTAGAAGTTTCTTTTGAGCTTAATCCAACAAGTTTTTCAAAGAACCATTTGTTGGGTGGAGTTCAAAGCATCTATCACCCCAACAAGGAGGGGATGCATTATAAGATCTTTGATCTGGGCTAAAAGAGCCCAATGTCTTGCTAGAGACGTTAAAGACTAGCAAAGACATTTCATAGGGTGTCAAAACCCTACTCCTCCCCCATTTCTATCTTTCATTTCATTTCTTGCGAAGTCTAGATACTTGTTTTTGGTTCTCATATGAATTGAAAGGAACTTTGGTGAAGATTGCATGAGCTTTCATGTCATTATTGAGCATTCTGTATAGTTCGATCGATCTTAAACCTGAGTTCGATCGATCGAACTCCATTCTACGTCTAACACTTAGAAAATTTTTCGACCTGCAGAAATCTGCATCCAAATCACCTCTCTGTCTCATCGTTCAAACTAACTCTTAGATCGATCAGGAGACCTTCAATCGATCCAACTTCCAAGTTCGATCGATCTCATGATTCAACACTTAGAAAAATTTTGAGCTTGCATCAACCTGCATATTTCACCTCTCTGTCTGATCGATTGAAGCATTCCAAGATCGATCTGAAAGTCCTTCGATCGATCCAACTTCCAAGTTCGATCGATCTTCATGTTACAACACTTAGCCAATTTTCTGAGCCAAAAACCTGTATATTTTTGCTCTCTGTCTGATCGATCGAACTCTTGTTTCGATCGATCTCAGTTCTTTATTTCATTGTTTGGACTTTTCAAAATTTCAAAAATCCAAAAATATTTTCACTTTTATTTTATTTTCATTTCATTTTATTTTTCAAAAAGTTTTCAAAAATTCAAAAATATTTTAATTAGTTTTTAATTATTATTGTTTATTCAATTAAAATAAAAAACCAAAAATATTTTATTCTATTTTATTTTATTTTATAATTTTTAATTTTAATTTTAATTTTGCAATTTTCAAAAATTTCAAAAATCCAAAAATACTTTGAAGCGAGTTCATCAAAGTTCGATCGATCTCAGTTAAAGTTCGATCGATCGAACTTTGTCGGGAATGTTTTTAAAAATAGAACCGAGGGTTTTCTAAATCGATACCTTAGATCGATCTCACCCTCTCTGCAAACCCTAACCCCCTTCTCCGTCACCATTGTGCCATCACCTCTCCTACCTCCGGTGAACTTTCCGGCGAGCATCTAAGCATCAATCTCTCTCTCCCTTCTCGGATTCATCTTCACTCTTCCACATCTCCACTTCTCTCATCATTTGAGGTAAGATCCGAGAATGTCCCTCATGATTTAAGCTTCAATCTTGTGCATACATGCTTTATTTGTTGAATACACGCTATATATATGACAAAATCCTCTATTGTTGAAGCTTGAAGCATTTGTGTCTATATATGTATATATGTGTATATATTTTTGATGATTTGATTCGATTTGGGAGTATGGGCTTTAAATAGTGGCTAGGATTGATTGATTTGTTGTATTGATGGGCCCATAAACATGTTCATGTGGGCCCCGTGCTTCCAAAGTCACAGATCTGTGACCTTTGAGTTTTCATCGTCGCACAGTTCGATCGATCGAACTTGTATCTCAGATCGATCTTGAGAGATCGATCGAACTCATGTCTCAGATCGATCGAAGTTATGAGATCGATCTCACTTATTTTTGATCGATCCAACTTTTGTGATCAATCTCACTTCTTTTTATGATCGATCAAACTTCATAGATCTCACACACACACTTCATTCTTTACACCTTATGTTCATGCTATCTTATATATGCCCAATGCCTATGATATTCCACATTAGATGCATTTCATACTTACATTGTTTAGCATGTTTCATATCCTGCCACTTGCATAGATTCATGTCATATATGTTTTGTCTATTTTTATTTGACATACATGTTTCTATATTGTGCTTAAACTTTCTTATTCTGGTACTAACTTCCATTGCAAGTTTTTCTTTTTTCTTTTTACAGACCATGGTTAAGAGGAAGACCATTGCCAACAGGCAACACGGGCCCCACCGACACATTAGACCAAGGACAGAGGAGCCAGCAGAGCCCTCTTATGCACGGGAGGAGCCAGCACATGCTACCCTACCTCAGTCACCATCTCATGAGGCTGAGGATGACCATATGCCATCCACCTCTGCGGCTCATACCGAAGCTGAGCATTCACCTATACCAGCTCAGCCAGCTCATCTGGAGCATGATAGGCCCGTGCCTAGATATGCGCATATGATGGTCGACCATGAGTCAGTGTTCGACACGGCCTTCTTCTCTAGATCGGTGCTGACCCGATCCGCTTACCATGACATCATTCAGAGGGGCCTGGCCGCTATTCTTGCCCCCATCACAGAGCTGGTCTACCTGCGGCTGGTACGGTTGTTCTACCAGAACCTCCGACCATCCTTGCGTACCATAGCCGAGCTGGTCACTTCTGTAGATGGACATCCGATCACCATCACAGTGGACTCACTAGCCCTCTCTTGCCACTGTCCACATAGATGTCCTCCAGAGCTTCAGGAAACATATCTGAGGCTATACAGGCCTTCCTACGCCGACATGGCAGTTTTTCTTACAGGTCACCATGCAGGTGGCGAGACCTTTGCCACTCGGACATTCCTTCCAGACGATCTTTGGTTCACTGATTCCGTGCTTTTTCGGAATATGTACATGGCGGGGCACAAGATTCAGAGGAGGGGCGATTATCTAACAGCCCTCTACGTTTTCTACATCGGGCACTGGGTGTCCATTCCCGCGCTCATCTGGAGCTTGATGAGGAAGCTTTATGACGAGTAAATCAGCAAGGAGACGCCCGGACGGGCTAAGTCTCTCCCCTTCGGCCACCTCATCACCTAGATTCTCATAGACCAGCGCTACCCTATTTATCCTCAGGAGCACCCCGAGAGAGGTTCCTGTCACTTCCTGAAGAAGGACTAGAACAAGAGCTACCGAACCATCATTACTCGCTTGCAGGACCACGCAGTAGTAGCTACAGCGGAGCTAGAGGAGGAGGAGGCATAAGCGGCAGCACAGGCAGAGGCAGTAGCAGTAGCTCCCGCAGCGGACGACGCACCAGTCGCTCCAGCTGCCGAGCATATAAATATAGACTTAGAGCGCCCTGCAGATGATACAGGGCAGTACTCTCCAGCCAGGTCGCCCATTCATGAGCAGGAGCAGACTCAGGAGCTTTCTTCTGATTCATATGCCTGAGGCTCCAGATCTGACCCCCGGCTTTGGAGTACATCTGCAGACGCTTGAGGATACTATTGTTGCCATCTGAGCTGATCTCACAGTCCACAGAGCTGATTTTGCTGCCTTCCGCACGGATGTCTCGACCATATTCTGAGATCTATCCAGAGATATCTGCGGAGCCCGACCTGCCCGTCCTACCTCATCCTCCTGAGTTCCTAGTTCCTTCTATCTCACGATCCCTCTTATCTTGACATTTTACTTTTGTCACTGTATATTATTATTTTTACAGCCGGTCTGTCAGCTTTGATATTTTTGTTGTACCTGCACTTTATCTATTTTATATATCTGTTTTTGCTATGGATGTCATATGATTATATTCTCATATCTGTATGTTTGACTCCATCAGGTGCATCACAGTGACTTCAGTGAGAGAGTACTACCCGATTTTCAGGACCACTCTTATACCTCTCTCATCTATTTATTTGTTTATCCCATTTACACTTGCATGTCCACTGTGCACTAATTATCCCATTTTGTTATCTGATGAGTTTATCCAAGTGCCAATTTTCAGGACTACAGTCATCCCAAGTTTGGGGGGGCCATGCCACCCACTTCGGATACTTCAGTCCCTATCATTCTTGCTTAGTTGCACTGGTATACTCTTTCCCCTGTTCTCTTGCATATTAAGGACATTGTGCCATTTAAGTTTGGGGTGAATGGTGTTTTACAGTATTAGTTTTAAAATTCAAAATTTTGAGCATGACTTGTGTATTTGAGGGATATTTCTATGATTGGTTCATATCTAGCTATGATTTTGATCTTTTAAGGACTATATTGCTTAAAATTTAAAAATTGCTTGACTTGAGAGTCCAATACTCCTTGTATGCGTTATGGATACCATTTAGGAGTAAATTTTTCGAAAGATTGATATCTTGCTTGCACTTGTGGTCCACATTATCTTGATTTTGTGATTATTTTGAGATTCACTCTAGTCTTCTACACTAGCACAGGCGCACACTAGCATTCATTTATGGGGTACATGCTTTGTTGATTGTTGAATTGGTTACATCCCAATTGAGCTAGTAGTGTATTGAAAACTTTCATTCTTGATAAAGGTGGATAACAACCCCTTTTCACTAAGTAGCCGGGATTCTAGCCTCATCAAGCATTGAACTTCCCGCGCCGAAAGGTGGAGGGCCCAAACTCTAGGTTAATAATTGAATTCAAAAATAAAAAAAAAAATAAAAAGTTGCAAAAGTAATAAAAAGTGAGGATTTCTCCCAAAAAGGTGAGAAGTGGGAAATGATTAGATGGTTGTTGTCTTGATTTGTAACCTAGTTGATTTGAGCTTGTAAGTTCGTAGGGGTATTTGAATGCCTAATGCCCTAAAGTCGTCTGGTTTGGGAGTCATTGACCTAACGCTCGACCTCATGAATCGCTAGAAAGCTTAATAGATCAACACATTGCACCATACTTCCATCTTTGATCCTAAAAAAAAAAAAAATCGAGTGAAAAGAATAAGCGCACCTAGAACAATAAAGCTTTAATAAAAGGTCAACTTTTTGTCTTGATGATCGGTACTAGATTTGTGTGCTAGTTTGAGGGTAAGGATGTGATTAATTCTTTAGTTGGCTAAGATAGCAACATAATTGATGCCGGTCCACTCAAAAGGATTCTAGAGTTGTTTTGATTTGCATGATCATTTTCTTGATGTGTGGAGGACCATATTTGTTTGCTTGATGTTGAGATTTTGGGAGATTACTTGGAAAAGAGTTGAAAAATTACATACTTGAGGTAATTGTCCAATGCTTGTTTGCAATATTGATGTCTCTTTTGAAAGAATGAGCTTAATGTTTGTGGGTATCATTTCTGGAAACCCTCACGAGACTTCACTCGTCCACTAGGGGTAACCCAGGGGTTTAAAAGGCTTGTTGTATATGCTAAGTGCAATCGTGTTCCCTACGAAAGTGGCGTTATCCATTTATTGTTTTCTAGATTCATACTTTTATAGTTGTTCATTTCATTCCTTTACTTTCTAGTTCATTACTAGGGACTAGCAATATTTAAGTTTGGAGGTGTGATGAGTACTAAAAAGTGCGTATTTAAACCCCTTAAGCTTAAGCATTCTAGCGCCTTTATCTATCTTACTTTACCGTTTTAGATTGATTTCGTATTATTTCCATTTTCAAGCACTTATCCCAAAAATAAGCTAACTCAACCAAATAAGAGCTTAATTGAAGCAATTCTGGGATTGAACAAAGAAATGAGTAAAGTGGAGAAAAAAGAAAGCAAATGAAGCCAAATGTGGGAAGCAGCAAAATTCGATCGATCCAACTTCAAGGTTCGATCGATCGAACAATGATCGATCTTAGCACTTCAAGATAGATCCAAGCCTTGGCCCAAAAGCATAAAGTCCAAAAGTTCGATCGATCTAACACCACCCTTCGATCGATCGAACACTTTTGTCCTTATTCAAATGATTGATCCTATCCATAACTGTACCACCCACTAACCACTTTTGTCCTTTTCCCAAAAATATCTCCCAAAATATCTCGGATTTGTCTTTTCCTAAAAAGCTCAACCAGTTGGATCGATTCAACCTAAGTTCGATGGATCTCAGCAAGTTTGATCGATCCAAGTCCAAGGTTCGATCAATCGAACTTCCTCCGGTGTGAAAAGGATAAATTTCCATCTCATTGAAAGTTGACCTTTATCCAATCATTAGGAAATATTGTGTGCACGACCCCAGCTCATTTTGGGTGTCATTTGACCTACCTATATAGGGATAAGGATTACTTTTTTAAAAAATGAGCTAATATACAATTCTAGGGTTTATTCTCTTTGGGGAGCTAATATCATTTTCATATCATCTCTTAGAGAGCAAGCTTAGAGGAGGAGGAGGCTAGAGACACCATTGGAGTTCTTCATCAACAAGGAGCAGATTTCAACCATGGAGTTAGCCCTTGAGGGTTGGAGCAACATCACCATGAGTGGCTAGACATCCTCTTGGTGCTAGAGTTAGCCCCAAGCATGCTTTCTATATCTTAATCTTGTGTATTATTGAGGGATTAGTGTTGTAATTGATGTTTTGACACTTTGATATATATAGATCTTATTTATTCAATGATTTATGTGGTTTAATGCTTCCAATTGATCATTTCATTCTTTCCATATATCTATGTATGCTAGAATAAATGTTCATGTGCTTGTCTCTATTTCTTGTGTTATTGATCCATGTCTATATATATTGATGCTACAGATTTGGAGATTGTCAAAACATAGTGCTTAAAAGAATGCTCTTGTGATTTTCTTGATGGTTCATACTTATTCCTTGATGGATTGTGCATCTCCCCTAGTTTATTTTCATGCTAGTAGTGTAGATGTAGTGTAGTTGTAGTGTAGTGTTAAATGGGAGGACAATCTATGCTTATTGTTTGATGATCCAAGCTTTTTAATACAAGAAGCATATGTCTCTATCCTTGTGTTGTATTTGGATTGTGAGCTTAATAAAAGGATTAATGACTTGTTTTATCTATTGTGCCTTTCACATGTTGTTTAGACAATATATGCTTCATTGCTTAGATATATTGTGCCTTTCACATGATGTTTAGACAATACATGCTTAACTAGTCATCCTTATTTGTTGAACCAATCAAACACACACACACATCAATATTGCAACACACCATTTGCCCTCATTAGTCACTTGTCAATGGTATACAAATGCATTGCTTGGTAGTGATCTCTAAACCCCAAGATCTCTCTCTCTCTTACTTACTCTTAATTGCATTCTTTTGTTATCATTTAGCTGAATTTAGTTGCTCTCTAATCAACCAACCAACCAATTGTTTGATCACTCGACCTATTAGCACTAATAGCGATTCCACGACCTTGTTCGATCCTCACTATCCCTTGGGACGATCCCTACTCGCCCTAGCTATATTTATAGTGAAAGGTAGTTGTGGCTTCTATAAATGTAAAACTCTTAGCCCTCGCCTTAATGCACACTCTCAAACTTGACGGTTAGGCGACGACCAGTCAGTACAAAAACTTATGAAACACATCTCATAAAAATGAAAAGAACACATTCCATAAATAAGGAACTCATCCAGTTTAATAGTGGAACACCTTCAAAAATTTAGGGAACACATCCACGTCAAATCTGTAACACATCGAGTAAAAGGAACCCATCCATTAGTCCAAGTTTGTACACAAATCAAAATATAAAACTTCATATAATATTTATCTATCTCAACACTATAATTTAGTTTACTCAACTGCACCGTAAGTTAGAGTTTGCTTTCATTAACCAGCCCAAAATAAAAAGGTTATATATATACCTGACGGTGTGTTGTACAGTGATCTATTGACTAATAGTGACTTTATCATGTATCGATTATACCTCAAACCTTCTAGTAGTCTACTAATAACTTTAATTTCCCATCATCACGTACCAAACTCATATTCCCAATATCGATAAATTGAAATACTCCAATGGTCAAAAATCAAATAATAATATTTAAATATATTCTAAATATTATTTACAATTCCATAACTTCTGAAATACTCCAATAGTATTATATGAGTCCAGATTACTAAGGTTGTATATATATTCATAGTCCCTTCAAGAAACTAGTTGGATTACGGCAAATGTTTAACATAGAATCCGGATCATCGACTAATACCTCATAAACCTCGCGATTAGATACTACACAATAGATCACATATAGTTTTATGTACTACAGATTAGCCCAATTAGAATTCCAACCATTAATGTTTAATATCTGTATCAATATAAAAAAAAATAAAAATAAAATAAAACACTACACAATACATCGATCCAATAATTTAACTACCCAATAGATCACAGTTGATAAATTCATAAATATGATATGTATAAGAGAGAGCTAAGAGTAACTTGCCGATTAAACTTCTGCTAACACTTCATGATCCAACACAACTGCCTCTTTCAATTTTCCTCTATAATTCTTCCTCGTAATTCTCCCTGACCATAAAACCTTCTTCCTCTTTGCAATTGTTATTTGTAATTCTGAAAATAAAATCCTTTTGCATTCCCAAGTAAATATAGTTTTAAATCTAAATAAAATCTTTCGGTTAGAGAATTACTGAACTTCGCTTAGTCGTAGACTAATTCTCACAATTTTATAATGTGATGCAACACGTATCACATATCCTAATCCACATTTAAAACTTAAATCCGCAACCAATCGTCTTACCACTAGCGTAACTCCAATTAACCTAAAGTACCAAATAATATGGTTAAACCATGTACTTAACCATATACAAAAAATCTATACGTAATACCCCATTATAAAAATGATGGTTGTTACATTCTATCATCCTTAAACAAATTTTGTCCTCGAAATTGATAGATGTATCCTTCGATATAAATATCCTAATGTTCGGTGTCTACCAAAACTTCTCTAATTCATTTTAATTATAACTCTATATATAAACACTCTCCATCCTAATGGATTGTATTAATCAGTATAATGAATAATGAATAGATTAGATTAACTTTCTAGAAGTTTAATCCACTACGTAACATATCCACCACGCATTACATAACCATTTAATGTTTTATAAAATTATATAGAACTCTATATATTTCTAAAGCTTTCTTGATAACAATTTTTACTTAATGTTATTAACATACATATGCTCCCTCAATAAATTTTACGCACAACTAGAACACATGTAATTGTTAGCGATCATCCATCCCTTTGCCGTCTTATAATTATCTCAACTGTAAGTTTCATATTAAAGTTTATTTACCACTAATATTTTTCACTCAGTAGAATAAAATAAAATAATCACAGGAGAGTCAACAAATACTTTACAATTAGTTCATATTTATTGTACATGTTACTCATTACATGTGTATCTCGTTTCCACTTCTAACCACAAAATTTACAAATCACAATAGTCTATAAACCAGATAATTTGATCGTAAGTAGCAATTGATTCTTATTTGGAATCCAACTCATTGAGAATTAATTGTAATCATTAGCAATCTAAGTTCTACATCTTGTGAGTGATACTTCATTCATCAAAACCATCCCAAAATCCCGTCACACTTCCGCTGCACATCTATGATTACACACGTGTTGTTATACCATTCAACCAATCAAATATCTATTCTAAAATATTTGTGTGATGACACATTATAAAACTACCTTTATTAATTAAAGTAATGTTAACCTTTCAACCTTAATCATTTAAATTCTCGATTAATCCAACTCATATGTAAGGAACGAATCCAACCTTTAGTATGTATGTAATAAGGAACGAATCCAAACATGCAATAATAGGTTATGAACGAATCCAACTTTTCAATAAGTGGTAAGGAACGAATCCAACCATGCAATAATAGGTTATGAACGAATCCAACCTTTCAATAAGTGGTAAGGAACGAATCCAACCATGCAATAATAGGTTACGAATGAATCCAACCTTTCAATAAGTGGTAAGGAACGAACCCAACCATGCAATAATAGGTAAGGAACAAATCCAACCTTTCAACAAGTGGTAAGGAACAAATCCAACCTTTCACACATTATATGGGGAATATATCCAATAATACATATGACGCTTCATAATATGTAGGAACATATCTACCCCTTGTATGGAAGGATCACCCAAACTCATCACTTAATCAATGAATCAGCTATATCCAAAAATAGCACATGCTTGCAATTCTAGACACCTACCATTTTCATTTCAGGATCACCCTCTTAGAAGTTGTTTAAATGAACACTTGTACTAAAAATAATAATTACGGTCTACTAATCTACACATACATAATCTAGTACATCACCACAAGACAATATTCCAACCTAATAGGTTTGAATGTGCCTTATTAGAATCTACATCGAAATATTCTATATACGCGATAATAACTAAAATAAAACTCCCAACATGTAGGATAACAACTACAATGAAACTCAGGATCAATAAACGTTGAATCGTAACTTGCCTCCAGTATCAAAGAATTTCTCACTAGTCATAATTAACTCTTTATACTATCATCTCTCTAGCCATAACTAACTCTTTCTAATATCGTCTGCAATTTATCTGTCATAATCGTTGCACGCATTTTCGGTTAAAGGGAAAATGATATATTAATTATTATTTCAAAACTTGAATTCCAAAAGTGAGCCCGGCCCAACCACTCGTGACAACACAAAACGAACTCCCACACATTGTAATTATAATTCAATAGCAATTCCAACGTAATTACAACATGTCTCCAATAATAGATTAGTTATAGAAAGTCTAGGATACTACATTCTATCACCCTTAATAATAATTTTGTCCTCAAAATTTGTAAAATGGATCATTCCATGCTTAAACTTTCCAAATCACTAGCTCATTTATGTTATAAACATGGGCATGCTCTCACATAATGGAAAGTCAAAGTTCCCTCAAAGGTCAAAATTATTTCTCTAGAACTGTAATACTAAGAATGCCAGATATTTACAAAGCAAGGCTAGACATTAGTCTTTAAAATTCTAATAAACTCTATACGTACCTATAACTTCCCCACCAATCTAGAATATGCCTAAGTGAGTGCCACTAGAATACCATGTGTTACACTTCATGCTTCCACTGCGCACTCAAATCACATTAACATTCCACCACTTGGTTTAATAATCTCACAAAGGTCTCAAATTTAACTCATTAATTCTCATATAATCAAATCTATAACCATCTCCAAAAATGAAATAAAACTCGTAATTACTATAGTAAAGTCTCCAATATAATTAATCAAACAATTAATTATACTTAAGAGTCTAAATAAAATCTGAGTTGTCACATTCTCCACCCCTTAAGAAATTTCTTTCTCGAAATTTATAATTATCTCGTTGCCATATAAACACCATTTCTCCCAGGCGGTGTGGGATACTATGACCTATTTCCAAGTATGGTAGCTCGCCAGTGCACCTCACCTGCCCACTCATACAGTCTACATCGTCACTATCACCGCACTTTCGGCTGGGCACTAGCTCTGATACCAATCTGTCACGCCCCAAAATTCGAATACAAATACATCTGACAACAATACTCAAAATGGGCGTGAACTAAAAATCATTCCAAAATACAGTACTCAAATCAACATGAAGTTGCATTAAGTCCTCATAATAAAAATTTCTCACAACTAAGGAAAAAAAGAAACTCTGAATTGCTCTGGTCCTCAATGCCAACTCTACAACCACCAAGTACCTGAAATGATAAGAATGGAGTGAGCTCAAAAGCTCAGCATGCTTAGCAAGATCCTTGCTCAGCAAGTTAACCCATACCCTCTTCTTATAGTAGTGCATTTTAATTACATTGACATTGTAACCATAGTAAAAATTAGAAATACTAATGGAAATATCTCAAAAAGTTCTAAATTTGGATTATATGCTAGTCCTCCTGATTAACCCATTCAATAATTAACCTTTACTTGGTACAAAATACTTGTGAAACACATCTCATAAAAATGAAAAGAACACATTCCATAAATAAGGAACTCATCCAATTTAATAGTGGAACACCTTCAAAAATTTAGGGAACACATCCCCATCAAGTCTGTAACACATCGAGTAAAAGGAACCCATCCATTAGTCCAAGTTTGTACACAAATCAAAATATAAAACTTCATATAATATTTATCTATCTCAACACTATAATTTAGTTTACTCAACTGCACCGTAAGTTAGAGTTTGCTTTCATTAACCAGCCCAAAATAAAAAAGTTATATATATACCTGACGGTGTGTTGTACAGTGATCTATTGACTAATAGTGACTTTATCATGTATCGACTATACCTCAAACCTTCTAGTAGTCTACTAATAACTTTAATTTCCCATCATCACGTACCAAACTCATATTCCCAATATCGATAAATTGAAATACTCCAATGGTCAAAAATCAAATAATAATATTTAAATATATTCTAAATATTATTTACAATTCCATAACTTCTGAAATACTCCAATAGTATTATATGAGTCCAGATTACTAAGGTTGTATATATATTCATAGTCCCTTCAAGAAACTAGTTGGATGTCGGCAAGTGTTTAACATAGAATCCGGATCATCGACTAATACTTCATAAACCCCGCGATTAGATACTACACAATAGATCACAGATAGTTTTATGTACTACAGATTAACCTAATTAGAATTCCAACCATTAATGTTTAATATCTGTATCAATATAAAAAATAAAAAAATAAAAAATAAAAAACTACACAATACATCGATCCAATAATTTAACTACCCAATAGATCACAGTTGATAAATTCATAAATATGATATGTATAAGAGAGAGCTAAGAGTAACTTGCCGATTAAACTTCTGCTAACACTTCATGATCCAACACAACCGCCTCTTTCAATTTTCCTCTATAATTCTTCCTCGTAATTCTCCCTGACTATAAAACCTTCTTCCTCTCTGCAATTGTTATTTGTAATTCCGAAAATAAAATCCTTTTGCATTCCCAAGTAAATATAGTTTTAAATCTAAATAAAATCTTTCGGTTAGAGAATTACTTAACTTCGCTTAGTCGTAGACTAATTCTCACAATTTTATAACGTGATGCAACACGTATCACATATCCTAATCCACATTTAAAACTTAAATCCGCAACCAATCGTCTTACCACTAGCGTAACTCCACATAACCTAAAGTACCAAATAATATGGTTAAACCAAGTACTTAACCATATACAAAAAATCTATACGTAACACCCCATTATAAAAATGATGGTTGTTACAATAGGAATCCGGAACCTAAGGAATCTTGTGTCGAATATAATTATTATTTTAATGGATGACTTATTTTATTATTTTATTTTTATATTTCTAAATATGATTAACACCGTGACACCCTTATACTTTTAATAATAATATAATAATATGGTTTAAAAAATAATAACGTCGTTAGTCCCAAATAAAAATACCTATTAGTTATATTATTTAAATCCGTGTTCACCATGTTCGAACAATCTGAGTCAACGTTTCTTACTCATTTACACAGATGGTAATAACAATAATACTGTATGTGAAACCGATCAAAGTTAAAGGAACGGTCTCTACGCGTCAACAAAGCTGTCATCTGTAGACTGTGGTCATGTGGACCACGACTTGGAAGGAGCCTGCAAAGTTAACGGTTTCATACCATATATTTTGATAATAAATATTGCTTACGCCTATTAAGGACTGGTTTACCGATAAGAGCTTCTCACCTGTTGTTGGTACTTGCACGGAAGAGTTAAGACAGAATTGTTTAGACATATTAAATTTGATTGGTAATGCATGTCAAATATAAGAAAGTGACCAACAGCCAGTGGTCTAACTGTATCCAGTTTTTACTTTTTAAAAAGAGGTTAGGGTTCGAGCCTCTATAAAGGCATGTGTGTGTAAGTACCAATTAGGAAAAAAATATATATATAAGAAAGTGGGATCCTTCACTTTCTTATTTAATGCATTAATAACCAATCACATATAGCAAGCGTAACAATTCTAGTTAACGAATTGGTGTAAGTATCATTACTCAATAAATAATCTTAAGTAAAAATAGAAAAAAAATAATGCTAAATTATATGAAATGTTTTGCTGAAATCATCAGAAAAATGTTGCCACACCACTAAAGGAACACTTCATAACTTAAGCCTGTCCAAGTCAATAAAGAACCTTCAGAGGATTTCTTGTGTGAATGTAGCAGGATGAACTCATATGTTTTGTAATTTCACGACTTCCTCTTTATCGTGGAACTTGAATTTTAATTATTCAGTGTTACAACTGATTTCAAGTGTATAAACTATATAGTCAAATATTTTAAAATCATGTAAAAGTTATTATAATTGAATCTTTTCAGTACATATTGTCCACGTGATGCATGAAATTAAGTAAATTGTCAAAAAAATTTTGATATGTATTTAGAAAAAAAAAAATTCAGAATAGGGGAAAAAATGATTGTAAAATTAGAAATATAATCAAATATTGTAGTCTAACAGTATTTTCTTTTATCTTTTAAAGTGAAATGCGGAAGATTCAAGTTGCCCTGGAGTAAAAAGTATGTGTTTTATTCAACTTAATTGCAATGACTAAAAAAAGTAATAATAGTAGCTTTGTTCTTTAACATTCTCGTACTAGATTCTGAATATCAAGCAAGCCTATCGAAGCAGAGCTAGCTAGTTTCTCATCAGAAATTTTCAATTCCCATTAAACATAAAATGTTAGGGCCCGTTTGGCATGCGTTTTACTTTAGGCGTTTTGTTTTTGGTTAAAACAGAAATAGCGTTTTTACTATTGGAGTGTTTTGGCAAAAATCGGAAGCACGTTTAGGAACGATCTTTTACTGTAGAAATGTCGGAAACAAAAACATGCAAAACATGTTTGGTAAGTCATGCATTTCAAGAATTTTAAAAACAAAACATGTTTGGTAGCTCCAACTGTTGTAAACAAAATAAAACAGAAACAAAAAACATGTTTGGTTATCATTGTTTTTAATTTATTTTTATAAATTTTAAATTTATTTATAAATTTATTTCTATATAAATAGTCTATATATTTTTAATAAATATATTAAAATTTGAACACACAAACACACACACACACACACACACACACACAACATGTTATCTTGATCTGAAACTACACTTTAAGTTATTTGAAATTTCCTGGTATAGTTTGTTCCTTTGGTGATGATTGTCCATAGGTTTGTGTTTCATTCATTTTGCTCATTTTTCGCATTAGCGAAAGAAGAAAAAAAAAAATACTGCACAGCTCTGATAATAATTTTCGACTCTTATAAGTCTGCATTGGTGGGAATTTAACTCCAAAATACAGATTCTTGCCTTCTCTTTTGTAAAAAAATGTAAACCCCCACCAAATTATATATATATTAATTTTTGTAATAACCTATTTACAAGTTATTTGTAATAACCTACTTTAATTTTATTATCATTATACATGTATAGTCCAACTCAATATTAAAAATAAATAATCTTTAGTCACATTTTACTATACTACATGAGAGTCAACATTTGTAAAAAAATTTGCAATAACCTATTTACAAGTTCTTTACAATAACCTGCTTCAATTTTATTATGATTATACCTGTATAGTCCAACTCAACATTAAAAATAAATAATCTCTAGTCACATTTTACAATACTATATGAGAGTCAATATTTGTAAAAAAATTTTGCAATAACCTATTTACAAGTTCTTTGCAATAACCTACTTCAATTTTATTATCTTGATACCTGTATAGTCCAACACAACATTAAAATAAAAACAAACTCAATTGAAAGTATAATTGAAATAGAGTGTATAACATTTACAAGTCCTTAAATATCCAAGAAATAAAATTATTTAAGTTATTATAACCATCCAAATGTGAGATAATAAAAGTATTTAAGTTATTACAGCAATCCAGATGTGAGATAATAAAAATATTTAAGTTATTACAGTAATCCAAATGTGAGATAATAAAAGTATTTAAGTTATTACAGTCATTCAGATGTGAGATAATAAAAATATTTAAGTTATTACAGTCATCCAAATGTGAGATAATAAAAGTATTTAAGTTATTACAGTCATCCAAATGTGAGATAGTAATAAGTTAAACGATGACACAAAACACAATCATCCATAAAGAAAAACTCAAACATTCAATGCCCAACCAATTCTTACATCCTCAGGTGCCGAAAGAAAAAATTTGAGCCACTTCTCAGAATCATGTAATAACTTCGATACCTTAGCGAATTGGGCCATCTCAATTCCAGGTATTTTTTGTAAAAGGAGCATGGAGGCATCAAACATTTCATAATCTCTATCATTTTTTGAGGGAGAGAGAGCTTCATCATCTATTTTCTCACATGAAGATACACGAGTAGAAGTAGAAGATGCTTTAGCTGCTTTCTCTATTGCAGCTTCCATTCTCTCAGCTCTCCTCTCAGAATTCTCATTCATGTTTGACAAGAGTGCAGCTATACCAGGAGATAAAGCATCTCTTTTGGCTTTCTTACCTTTACGTAAAGGTAGGGGACTGACCTCACAACCCTCTTCCTTATCATCGTCATCATTGGGAGTGGGCAAAATGATTGTGGGTGGTGCTGTAGTGGATGGGTGGGCATGCATCCCTTTTGCATATGTGTCCCCAAATATAGTCGACATTTTGTCAAAATGCTTACATCCATACTTTTTATACTTATTTGCATTCGTAACAACCCACAAATTTTGTTATAATATTGACCACATAACCAATAATATACAAGATTTTATTATTTATTTAGGACTAATAGTTATATTACTAACCTTGCACAACCTGTCCCATCTCTCTTCCTCAACTATAACCATGCCCATCTCATTGTTATATCCCACGCCAGTCTCCGATAATAATTTCTTAAACTCAGTATAAATTTTCCTCAAACCATTAAACTTATTCCGAAGTTGGGTTAAACCAATTTTCTCCCCGTTTGAACATTCATTTGTTTGACTAAATTACTCCAACCACTTTTACTAAATGTTGTGCCACTACGATTATTAGCTTTAACTTCTTCCACCATAATATTCACGAATTTTTCAATGAGTGACTCATCCCATAACAATTTTCCATCGTTCGTAACTTCAACCACTTCTTCAATTGTGAGAGAATCACCGCATTGTTCTACATTCTCAACATTCATATCCATCTAACATATTAATAACAACACTATAATTAATAACAAAAAAATAATAATTTTAAACTAGGAAAAACTATTGATGGTATTAAAGTTACTCTATCACAACTACTGATTCATGAATGTTTATACTATTACAATATGTTTATTCCCCTTTTATACATTTGCTAGAAAGAGCTTATGATTTTAGGTTTTACTTAGTTCCTATGAAACGTACATATAGTTAATATGGCATAAGTGCTGGAAAGCCCTACGAGAAGTTCACACATTTAATAAAGAATACTGAATCAAAATATAAAAACATAAAAAACAAGAAGAGAAAGGAGAAATTGGTGATAAATGTTATAATATTAGGTATTTTACTAAAGGGAAATATGGTCATTTTATTGTAATAGCAATTGTATATATATACACATATGTGATAGGAGAAGGGAAGCACTCTTACTCACAAAATTTCACTAATAATTGAAACCCTGACTCAAACTAATAAATTAAGAATGAACCAAAAATATAAAAATAAAACTGGAGAAAAAAATTACAATCCAAAGTAAACTTACAAAGAGTAAAATAAAAACAAAAGAAAAAATAATAATAATAATGCTTCTAAAAAGAAAAAGTAAAGAGAGTGTTTAATGTAAGAGGTTAAAAATTGAGTGAAAATTAGAGTTTTGAATTAAAAATGGCCATATATAACGTACCTTTTGAACGAGAGTGTTTGGACGTAAAAAGTTAAAAATTTGGAGTGAAGATGAGAGTTTTGAGATTTTGATGTCCAAAATTTGAAACTTTGAATAAAAATGAGAGTTTTGAACTAAAAATAACCTTATTGAAGGTAACTTATCAAAGAACGAGAGTTTTTTTAATGTAAAAAGTTTAAAACACGAAATGAAATTGAGAGTTTAGAATTAAAAATGAACTTATTAAAAAACTTGGAAGTAACGAGAGTGTTTTGAAGTAAAAAGTTAAAAACTTGGAGTAAAATTGATAGTTTTGAGTTAAAAATGGCCATATTCAAGTGAGCTTTGAAGTAACGAGAGTGTTTTGAAGTAAAAAGTTAAAAACTTGGAGTAAAAAGTTAGAAGCTTGGAATGAAAATGAGTGTTTTGAATTAAAAATGGCCCTATCCAAGGTACCTTTTGAAGGAATGAGAGTGTTTTGATATAAAAAAGAGAGAAACATAGAGTGAAAATGTATGTCTTGAATTAAAAATTACCTTATTCAAGGTATCTTTGAGGAAGCAAGAGTGTATTGATATAAAAAGTAATAAATTTTGAGTGAAAATTAGAGTTTTGAGTTAAAAATGACCATATGCAAGGAACAAGAGTGCTTGGATATTAAAAGTAAAAAAAAAAAAAAAAGGATTAAAAATGAGAGTTTTGAGTTAAAAATGACCTTATTTAAGGTACCTTTGAAGCAACAAGATATTTTTGATGTAAAAAGTTTGAGACTTCGAATGAAAATGAGAGCTTTGAACTAAAAATAACCTTATTGATTTCAAGGCACCAGAATTTTTTAATGTAAAAAGTTAAAAACATGGAATGAAAATGAGAGTTTAGAATTAAAAATGAAATTATTCTAAAAACTTATGAAGTAACGAGAGAGTTTTGATGTATAAAGTTAGAAACTTGGAGTAAAATTAAGAGTTTTGAGTTAAAAATGACCTTATTCAAGGTAGCTTGGAAGGAACGAGGTGTTTTGAAAGTAAACAGTTAAACTCTTGGAAAGAAAATGAGAGTTACGAGTTAACAATGACTTTGTTAAAGACGCATTTGAAGGAATGAGAGTGTCTAATGTAAAATTTTCAAAACTTTTAGTGAAAATGAGAGATTTTAATTAAAAATGACCTTATGCAAGGTCCCTTTTGAAGTAAAAAAGTGTTTTGATGTGAAAAAAGAGAAACCTTGAGTGAAAATGAATGTTAAGAAATAAAAAGGGCCTTACTCAAGGTATCTTTGAGTATGCAAGAGTGTTTTGATGTAAAAAGTTAGAGATTTTGGGTGAAAATGAGATTTTAGAGTTAAAAATGACCTTTTTTAAAGACAATTAAAGGAATGAGTGTGTTTAATGTAAAAAGTTCAAAATTCGATTGAAAATGAGAGGTTTGAGTTAAAAATTACCTTATACATGGTACCTCTTGAAGAAAATAGAGTGTTTTGATGTAAAAAGTTAGAAACTTGGAGAGAAGATAAGAGGCTTTAGTAGAAAATGACCTTATTCAAGGTGCCTTTGAAGGAACGAAAGAATTTCAATGTAAAAAGTTTCAAACTTTGAGTCAAAATGAGATTTTATAGTTGAAAATGACCTTGTTAAAGATACTTTGAAGGAATGAGAGTGTCTAATGTAAAAAGTTAAAAACTTTGAGTGAAAATGATAGCTTTAAGTTAAAAATGACCAAATGCAAGGTACCTTTGGAAGGAACGAGAGTGTTTGGATGTAAAAAGTTAGAAAATTGGAGTAAAATTAAGAGTTTTGAGTAAGAAATGACTCGATTCAAGGTAGCTTTCAATGAATGAGAGTGTTTTGAAGTAAAAATTTAGAAACTTTGAAATAAAAAAAAGAGAATTTTGAGTTAAAAATGACCGTTTTAAAGATACATTTGAAGTAATGAGACTGTTTAATGTAAAAAGTTCAAAACTTTGAGTGAAAATGAGAGTTATGAGTTAAAAATGACCTAGGTAACTTTTGAAGGAAAGAGAGTGTTTTGATGTAAAAAGAGATTAACTTTAAGTAAAAATGAATGTTTAGAATTAAAAATGAGAGGTTTGAATTAAAAATGTCATTGTTCAGTTTACCTTTGGAAGGAGCTGGAATGTTTTGACATAAAAAGTTGAAAATTTGAGTGAAAATGTGAATTTGAGTAAAAAAAATGACCTTATCCAAGATACATTTAACGAAATGAGAATGTTTTTATGTCAAAAGAAAGAACTTAAAATGAGACTTTTGAGTTAAACACTACCGTATTCAAGGAACCTTTTGAAGGAATGAGAGTGTTTTCAAGTAAAAAGATAGAAAATTTGAGTGAAAATGAGAGTTTCGAGTTAAAATTGACCTTATTCAAGGTACCTTTGAGGAAACAAATGTGTTTTGGCTATTAAAAAAAGTTAGTAATTCTGAGTCAAAATGAGATTTTAGAGTTAAAAATGACCTTTTAAACATTTGAAGGAATGAGAACGTTAAATGTTAAAAGGGCAAAACTTTGAGTGAACATTAGAGTTTTGTTTTAAAAATGACCTTATCCAATGTACCTTTTGAAGGAAAGAGATTGTTTAAATGTAAAAATAGAGAAAACTTTGAGTGAAAATGAAAGTTTGGAATTAAAAATGACATTATTCAAGGTATCTTTGAAGAAGCAAGAGTGTTTTGATGTTAAAAGAGAGAAATAAAAGAGAGAAACTGAGTAAAGATGAATATTTTGAATTAAAAATGACCTTATTCAAGGTATCTTTGAGGAAGCAAGAGTGTTTTAATGTAAAAAGTTAGAAATTTTGAGTGAAAATGAGAATTAACAGTTAAAAATGAGTTTGTTAAAGATACCATTTAAGGAATGAGAGTGTTTAATGTATAAAGTTCAAAACTTTGGGTAAAAATGATAGTTTTGAGTTAAAAATGACCTTATGCAAGGTACCTTTCGAAGGAAATATAGTGTTTTGAAGTAAAAAGAGATAAACTTTGAGTGAAAATGAATGTTTAGAATTAAAAAAGACCTTGTTCAAGGTATCTTTGAGGAGGCAATAGTGTTTTAATGTAAAAAGTTACAAATTTTGAATGAAAATGAGAGTTTAGAGTTAAAAATGACCTTGTTACAGATACATTTGAGGGAATGAGAGTGTTAAATGTAAAAAGTTCATAACTTTGGGTGAAAATGAGAGTTTTGATGTAAAAACAGATAAACTTTGAGTGAAAATGAATGTTAATAATTAAAAATTACCTAATTCAAGTGATATTTGAGGAAGTAAGAGTGTGTATAAAGTTAGAAATTTTGAGTGAAAATGAGAGTTTAGAGTTAAAAATGACTTTGCTAGAATGAGAGCGTTTACTATAAGAGGTTAAAAATTTTAAGTGAAAATTAGAGTTTTGAGTTTAAAATGACAATTAACAAGGTACCTTTTGAAGGAACGAGAGTGTTTGGATGTAAAAAGTTAGAAATTTGGAGTGAAGATGTGAGTTTTGAGTTTAAAATGACCATATTCAAGGTACATTTGAAGCAACGAGAGAGTTTTGATGGAAAAGGTTTGAAACTTTGAATGAAAATGAGAGTTTTAAACTAAAAATAATCTTATTGAAGGTATCTTATCAAGGAACGAGAGTTTTTTTGATGTAAGAAGTTAAAAACACGGAATGAAATTGAGAGTTTAGATTTAAAAATGAACTTATTAAAAAACCTGGAAGTAACGAGAGTGTTTTGATGTAAAAAGTTAGAAACTTGGAGTAAAATTGAGAGTTTTGAGTTAAAAATGGCCTTATTCAAGGTAGCTTTGAAGAAATGAGAGTGATTTCAAGTAAAAAATTAGAAGCTTGGAATGAAAATTAGTGTTTTGAATTAAAAATGGCCTTATCCAAGGTACCTTTTGAAGGAATGAGAGTGTTTTGATATACAGAGGGAGAAACATAGAGAGAAAATGTATGTGTTGAATTAAAGATGACCTTATTCAAGGAATCTTTTAGTAAACAAGACATTTTTATGTAAAAAGTTAGAAACTAGGAGTGAAAACGAGATTTTATAGTTAAAAATAACTTTATTCAATGTATATTTGAAGGAACAAATTTGTTTTATTGTAAAAAGTTAGAAACTTCGACTGAAAATGAGAGTTTTTAGTTAAAATGACCTTATTCAATGTACCTTTGGAAGGAACGAGAGTGTTTTGATATAAGAAGTTGAAATCTTTTGAGCGAAAATGAAAGTTTTGAGTTAAAAATGACCTTATCCAAGGTACATTGGATGGAAAGAGAATGTTTTGATTTTAAAAGAGAGGAACTTTGAGTAAAATCGAGACTTTTGAGTTAAAAATTACCTTATTCAAGGTACCTTTTGAAGGAATGATTGGTTTCATGTAAAAAAGAGACACACTTTGAGTGAGAATGAAAGTTTTAAGTTTAAAATGACCTTATTAAAGGTAGATTTGAGGAAACCATAGTGTTTTGATGTAAAACGTTAGAAATTTTAAGTGAAAGTGAGAATTTAAGGTTAAAAATTACCTTATTCAAGGTACGTTTGAAAGAACAAGAGTGTTAAAAGAAAAAAGTTAGAAACTTTGGATGAAAGTGAGTTTTGAGATAAAAATGACCTTATTCAACTTATTAAAAAAAAAAAAACAGAGACCTTTGTTCAAAGTACCTTTTGAAGTGTCTAAAGTGTTTTAATGTGACAAGTTAGAAACTTACAGTGAAAATGAGAGTTTTGAGTTAAAAATGACTTTATTCAAGGTACCTTTATAGAAACAAGAGTGTTTTGATGTAAATGTAATAAACTAGGAGTGAAAATGAGATATTTGAGTTAAAAATAACCATATTCAAGGTACCTTTGTAGGACGAGAGTGTGTTCATATAAAAAGTTAGAATCTTTGAGTGAAAACGAGTGTTTTTGGTTAAGAATGACCTTCTTCAAGGTACCTTTAAAGGAAATATAGTGTTTTGATGTAAAAACTTACAAACTTCGAGTGAAATTTAGTGTTTTGAATTCAAAATGACCTACAAGAGTTTTTTTACATAAAAAGTGTTAAACTTTTAATCAAAATGAGAGTTTTGATTTAATACCTTTTGAAGTAACGAGAGTGTTTTGATGAGATGAAATAAAAATGAGATGAATGACTAATATAAGACGACTTTCAATCAAAGGAGAAAGAAAAAAAAATTCTATTCTGTAAGACTATAATTTATATAAACAGCATAACCAACTTTCATTTGGTAAAACCGTGTATTTAGTACATGGAAATGCTAAAGTTCAGACATGCAACTTATATGCAATCACTTGAAACAGAGTTATAAATTGCATGTAAATTATTGAGCGAGATGTTGAACCTTTCGATTGCTGCATGAATTTGAGGTGCTAGATACAAATCTGCCTGAAAGAGTAGCCAAAATATATTTTAGGAAATAATATATGCATAACAAAAGTAATTTGTAAGCACGTGTACTGCATTTAATAAGGGTCCAAGGTGCTATGCCACATATAACTCTGATCAAGGCCGAGATAACCGTAATTATTAATGCACACAATTCTGATTCCTTGTCTAACATGCTTTGTGATGCCCTAAAATTATAAAAACAAAACAATATAAAATAAATAAATAAATAAAGACATTGCACCTCTTTGAAAATAATTACATCATAAAATATTGAAGTACACTTAGATACCTATCTAAGCTACAATACAAGTGTACAAGCAAACAAAGTGGATCAATCCATATTATATACATCTGCACTATAATTCACTACTCAAGCGAATTTTTTTCCCTAAAACAGTTTTCTATTGAGTTAAAGTTCTTGAATTAGCAATTTAAATAATTTGAATGCAATGATTCACATTATAATCGTATTTTCAGAGCTTCATCCTGATCTTTCAGTCAGTCTTAAACGAGCACTAGCTCTTTGAACCACGTCCATCTAACCTGGCTCGATTCTTACGAATCTCCTGTTCCAGGTTATTCTTTTGCCCTTGATCTTGATTCTCAATTCATATAAGCTCTATCGCAGCAATTTTGCTCATTTTTGCTTACAAAACGTCCTAAAATTTTGGGTTCAGCTTTTCCATCTAAAAAGGGGAAAACCCAGTATTCATTATGTGTCTCATATGTCCTTATGAGTTCATCCTTATGGATTCAAACTCAACAATGCAATCGGATTTTGGATGCAAGAATGCAAGTGAACAACTTTACAAGACATCACCAATGTCAAATTTTCATATCTAGATATATAACATATTAAAACAAATGACCTCCGTATTAATTATTATATAATCTGAGTGATGAAAATATCAATTTGAGTTGCATTAGCCAAAAGTACAACACAATGGCACATTAATTGAAATAGTACCAAACAAAAAGCAAAGAAAGCATCAAGTAATTAGTAGAAATAAAAACAACAAATCTGGAAAACTAGTTCAAGAAGACAAAGAAAGAGAAAAGAAACAGAAAATACCCTAAAAATAATAAAAGACTTCGATATGATCAAGCCTGCATAGCTGTACAGAAATGGGTTGATAATCAAGGAAGAGAACGATAACTCTATATGAACAACGGCTTAGAGAGGGAGAGAAATGAGGAGAGAGTGGCGGGTAGGGCAGTGGAATCCTAGGGTTTTGATAAGATAAACACTACAAAATATACAAAAATGGGTTGATGATCAAGAAAGAGAACCATACCTCTACATGAACAATGGCTTAGAGAGAGAGAAGAGAGTGGTGGGTTAAACTCTGGTGATAATAGGTTTTGATTCTTGCAGACAGATAGATAAACTGAAATAAATGGGTTCTGAACTTCTGATTCTTGTAGATTTGGGCAAGTTCAGAGTAGAGAACGAGAATAGAGATGGAGGCGATTGGAAATCGCCCTTGAATCGTAGAGAGCGTATCGGGAGAGGAGAGAGAAAATTTGTGCAAAAATAACCTAAAATGTTTATATAGCTGAAACAAATTGGGCCGACTGTTTCATCCGCTACAGTGCTTTTTATTGGGCTACAGTGTTGAAACAACAAAAAACACCAATTTGGTGTTTCACTTTTGGGCCAAAATTTGGTACTATTTAGGGCCTGTTTGGTTGGTGTTTTACTTTTGTGTTTTTGTTGCAGGGCTTCATTTCATGCCCAAAAACATGTTTGTTTTTTACTGTTTAAAACAAAACAAGTGCTACCAAACATGTTTTTAACCTCTTACATTAAACACTCTCTTTACTTTTTCTTTTTAGAAGCATTATTATTATTATTTTTTCTTTTGTTTTTATTTTACTCTTTGTAAGTTTACTTTGGATTGTAATTTTTTTCTCCAGTTTTATTTTTATATTTTTGGTTCATTCTTAATTTATTAGTTTGAGTCAGGGTTTCAATTATTAGTGAAATTTTGTGAGTAAGAGTGCTTCCCTTCTCCTATCACATATGTGTATATATATACAATTGCTATTACAATAAAATGACCATATTTCCCTTTAGTAAAATACCTAATATTATAACATTTATCACCAATTTCTCCTTTCTCTTCTTGTTTTTTATTTTTTATATTTTGATTCAGTATTCTTTATTAAATGTGTGAACTTCTCGTAGGGCTTTCCAGCACTTATGCCATATTAACTATATGTACGTTTCCTAGGAACTAAGTAAAACCTAAAATCATAAGCTCTTTCTAGCAAATGTATAAAAGGGGAATAAACATATTGTAATAGTATAAACATTCATGAATCAGTAGTTATGATAGAGTAACTTTAATACCATCAATAGTTTTTCCTAATTTAAAATTATTATTTTTTTGTTATTAATTATATTGTTGTTATTAATATGTTAGATGGATATGAATGTTGAGAATGTGGAACAATGCGGTGATTCTCTCACAATTGAAGAAGTGGTTGAAGTTACGAACGATGGAAAATTGTTATGGGATGAGTCACTCATTGAAAAATTCGTGAATATTATGGTGGAAGAAGTTAAAGCTAATAATCGTAGTGGCACAACATTTAGTAAAAGTGGTTGGAGTAATTTAGTCAAACAAATGAATGTTCAAACGGGGAGAAAATTTGGTTTAACCCAACTTCGGAATAAGTTTAATGGTTTGAGGAAAATTTATACTGAGTTTAAGAAATTATTATCGGAGACTGGCGTGGGATATAACAATGAGACGGGCATGGTTATAGTTGAGGAAGAGAGATGGGACAGGTTGTGCAAGGTTAGTAATTTAACTATTAGTCCTAAATAAATAATAAAATCTTGTATATTATTGGTTATGTGGTCAATATTATAACAAAATTTGTAGGTTGTTACGAATGCAAATAAGTATAAAAAGTATGGATGTAAGCATTTTGACAAGATGTCGACTATATTTGGGGACACATATGCAAAAGGGATGCATGCCCACCCATCCACTACAGCACCACCCACAATCATTTTGCCCACTCCCAATGATGATGATGATGAGGAAGAGGGTTGTGAGGTCAGTCCCCCACCTTTACGTAAAGGTAAGAAAGCCAAAAGAGATGCTTTATCTCCTGGTATAGCTGCACTCTTGTCAAACATGAATGAGAATTCTGAGAGGAGAGCTGAGAGAATGGAAGCTGCAATAGAGAAAGCAACTAAAGCATCTTCTACTTCTACTCGTGTATCTTCATGTGAGAAAGGAGATGATGAAGCTCTCTCTCCCTCAAAAAATGATAGAGATTATGAAATGTTTGATGCCTCCATGCTCCTTTTACAAAAAATACCTGGAATTGAGATAGCCCAATTCGCTAAGGTATCGAAGTTATTACATGATTCTGAGAAGTGGCAGAAATTTTTTTTTTCGGCACCTGAGGATGTAAGAATTGGTTGGGCATTGAATGTTTGAGTTTTTCTTTATGGATGATTGTATTTTGTGTCATCGTTTAACTTATTACTATCTCACAACTATCTCACATTTGGATGACTGTAATAACTTAAATACTTTTATTATCTCACATTTGGATGACTGTAATAACTTAAATATTTTTATTATCTCACATCTGGATGACTGTAATAACTTAAATACTTTTATTATCTCACATTTGGATTACTGTAATAACTTAAATATTTTTATTATCTCACATCTGGATTGCTGTAATAACTTAAATACTTTTATTATCTCACATTTGGATGGCTATAATAACTTAAATAATTTTATTTCTTAGATATTTAAGGACTTGTAAATGTTATACACTCTATTTCAATTATGCTTTCAATTGAGTTTGTTTTTATTTTAATGTTGTGTTGGACTATACAGGTATCAGGATAATAAAATTGAAGCAGGTTATTGCAAAGAACTTGTAAATAGGTTATTGCAAATTTTTTTTACAAATATTGACTCTCATGTAGTATTGTAAAATGTGACTAGAGATTATTTATTTTTAATGTTGAGTTGGACTATACAGGTATAATCATAATAAAATTGAAGCAGGTTATTATAAAGAACTTGTAAATAGGTTATTGCAAATTTTTTTACAAATGTTGACTCTCATGTAGTATAGTAAAATGTGACTAGAGATTATTTATTTTTAATATTGAGTTGGACTATACATGTATAATGATAATAAAATTGAAGTAGGTTATTACAAATAACTTGTAAATAGGTTATTACAAAAATTAATATATATATAATTTGGTGGGGGTTTACATTTTTTTACAAAAGAGAAGGCAAGAATCTGTATTTTGGAGTTAAATTCCCACCAATGCAGACTTATAAGAGTCGAAAATTATTATCAGAGCTGTGTAGTATTTTTTTTTTCTTCTTTCGCTAATGCGAAAAATGAGCAAAATGAATGAAACACAAACCTATGGACAATCATCACCAAAGGAACAAACTATACCAGGAAATTTCAAATAACTTAAAGTGTAGTTTCAGATCAAGATAACATGTTGTGTGTGTGTGTGTGTGTGTTTGTGTGTTCAAATTTTAATATATTTATTAAAAATATATAGACTATTTATATAGAAATAAATTTATAAATAAATTTAAAATTTATAAAAATAAATTAAAAACAATGATAACCAAACATGTTTTTTGTTTCTGTTTTATTTTGTTTACAACAGTTGGAGCTACCAAACATGTTTTGTTTTTAAAATTCTTGAAACGCATGACTTACCAAACATGTTTTGCATGTTTTTGTTTCTGACATTTCTACAGTAAAAGATCGTTCCCAAACGTGCTTCCGATTTTTGCCAAAACACTCCAATAGTAAAAACGCTATTTCTGTTTTAGCCAAAAACAAAACACCTAAAGTAAAACGCATGCCAAACGGGCCCTTAAAACATTGTTTTTTACTGTTTAAAACAAAACAAGTGCTACCAAACATATTTTTGGGCCTAAAATGAAGCCCTGCAACAAAAACACCAAAGTAAAACACCAACCAAGCAGGCCCTTAGAGAACAAGTAAATCTGTAAATGAGACAACTTGAGTTACTTTAGTTTACATAAATTTAATCTTACCAAGGCAGTGGTCTAACTGTATCAGCCTCTTACTTTTCCAAGGGAGGTCAGAAGTTCAAATCTTAGAAGAGACAAGTGTGTGTAAGTACCAAAATAATATAAATAAATAAATAAATAAAAATTAATCTTACCACCCTTAGAGCACTAACCTAAAAAAACATGGCCTTTTTACCCCTAAAACAACTATGGGTTGGCTCCTACTTGCATCCTATGTTAAAGAACACTTTCACGTGACTGTAACTAACCCAAAAACAATCATGTGTATGAATACATTGATGGAACAACCTTTGTACAATAGTTGGTTTGCCATCCATAATCAATATAATTCATTACGTCATTGTCCAAAACACACAATTGGAGTCCAAAGGAATATAGCTACAAAAATAAGGCCTCCATGGCCATAGTTACATTGATTTTACATGAATTTGACGAAAATAAGATCATTTACAAAATTATCATCATCAAATTAAGCAAGTATTGATACAAAAGATACAAAAAAATAATAAAATAAAAAAAAGAATTCTTTGGCTATGTCTAAGCTTATGGAGGCGTATAGTCCACTACTTCTTTCTCATACCCTGAAAATGGCTCAATAGGATATGCCCAAGACACAGACTTTGGACTCCATTGAGTCAAACAAATAATGAACGGGAAAAATGAATTCGGGATCATTCTTTGGGAATTTCATAAAGCACAAAAAATACACTTTACTCCAATTACATTCTTTACACAATTTGTTAATATGCATGTATAAAATAATGTTATGATATGGAATGCCGCCCCAACCTCAATTCTAAACCAACGCAACCCACAATGAAAATCGCTAATCCACTTCACCGAGGCGAGATTGATTAACTATCCTGACCTCAAATCCGACGACCATTTAGGACCTAGTTAATACAATATTATACGTCCAAATCCGGCATGCATTCCCTCTAGGTCGAATTAGCCCCGGACTTGTGATATTCAGTTCCTTTTGAAAACCTTTTTCACAAACTTCTTTAAAATACACTTCTCTTTGACAACTCAACCCAATTTTCCCACCATGCTCATGCCATGAATATTGTATCATGCATAGTTTTGATTCAATTTGCATATGACAATATCACCATCAATCATCTAAGCATTCAATTACGCGCATAAAAGGCAAATCATATATAGATCATCCTTAATCAACTTTAACATTCTTAACATCGCCAATTAATCACCCAAGCATGTTTCTCAATCATACAAGATCATTATAACAAGACAACAATTACCAAGATACCAATTTTTATACACATATAACAAGTTAATTGAACAACTTTGCACCTTAGCATACAAACAACATAGTATAACATAGAATTCTCATTTAGAGACAAAAATCAAGTATTTCAAGAGCAAGAACTTCAAATTAATCATGCTTTACATGTAGTACACATAAGAAAACTCATGAAGAGGCAAAGAATGATGGGTTAGATACCCCTACCTCAAATTCTAGCAAAACCCCCCAAAATGGGTCGAAAGGCAAACACCTCCGAATTGAATTCCGATATAGCTGGAGCGTAATCCTCATCGTGCTTGTCAACCTTTCTTGCTTGCTCTCCTCCCGAACCTTTGCCTAACTAGATGATATCGCCTTCTAAAGAATGTAAACATGGTTTAAAAAAAAAAAAAAAAGGAGAGAGAAGAGAGGAAACGGCTTGGAGAGGAAGAAATCTGATTTTATTTTTTTATTATTATTATTATTTTTGTGGTCAATATGTGACTAAGTAGTCACATGGTGGATCCTACCTCCCACTTAAACTTGAAAATGGGGTGCAAAATCACCCCCAGTTACATAGTTGGCCATTTGCTCCATTTGAAAATAAATGGAGGAGATTTGGCCACATCACTAAAAATGAAGGTCAAACACTTTTAACTTGACATGTTTCTCTTGTATTTCAATGGTATACAAGCTTTAACTATTATATAATAAATACGATATAAGTTATAATAATATTGTATATTGTTTGGAATTGTCCATTTACCCCTTACTTATTGTTGGGAATTGGCCATTTAGCCATTACTTTATATAGGCTTTACATAATTTTTAATGAAAGAATGGAAGACAAAGAAGAAGAAGAAGAAGAAGATAGTTTTGTGCTGCAAAAAAGGTGTGTGCTGTTGTTTACTTCTGAGGCTTTAGGGTTTTCGAGGTTGGTTTTTTAGCCGTTACTTTATTTAGGGCTTTACATCATTGTTAAAGAAAGAAGAAAAGATGAAGAAGAAGCAATGTGCTAGTGTTTACTTCTGAGGCTTTAGGGTTTTGGAGGTTGGTCTGAAATTAAGGCTGTCTCAGTTCAATTGCTGGTGTTTAATTGGTTTTTAACGAAGAAGGGAAGACGAAGAAGAAGAATCAACAATGTGCTACTGTTTACTTCTGAGGCTTTAAGGTTTTCGAGGTTGGTCTGAAATTAAGGTTGTGTCAGTTTAATTGCTGCTGTTTAATTAATTTTTAATGAAGAATAAGGGAAGATGAAGAAAAAGGGAAGGTCTACAGTTGTGTTGCTGTTTAATTGAATTTTTTGAGCTTGGGCTTGAGTTCAATTGTTGTGGCATTATTGGGATAATTAAATTTGTTGGTCGAAATCGAATTTAGGGTTTGAAATGGGTAGGTTGAAGAGTATAGCTCGTAAGAAAGCAACCAAAAAAAAGAAATTTGTACCTCTTCCAAAGAAGAAAACCATCCCTTATCCTTCTCTAATTCGGAAATATAGTCGTAAGGTTGGTGAGAGTTCTAAAATGCCCTCTAACAGTGATTATAATTACGTGCCACCTGAAGAGGTAGATGAAGAAGAGGAAGAAGAAGAAAAATTTGAGCCTGAGGCAAACACTACGACATCTGTGAAGAGCAAAGAAAGTATGTTGCGTCGTCCTGGTGGAGTGTTCCTTTTGTTTATGTATGTATGTGTTAAAATTCAGTTTGTCATTGAAATTTGGTTTCAAGTTTAGTTCCATTTTTGTTATGATTGGAATGCATTATATTATGTTAGACAGTTAGTTTTTTTATAATTCCCAACTTCAAAGAATTATATGAATTGGTTATTAATTTGGAATTGTAATACCATGAAAATGCAAGAAGAAAATGGGAAGTTATATTAATTTCCATTGGAATGCAATATATTATGTTAGACATTTAGTTTTTCATAATTCCCAACTTCAAATAATTATATGAATTGGTCGTTAATTTTGGTTATGTTATCAGGATAGTTAGTATATGTATAATTGTTAAGTTTAAATAATTATATGAATTGAGTATTAGAATTGGTGATCAATTTAGAACTGTAAAGTCACAAAAATATAGGAAGAAATTGGGAAGTTATATGAATTTCACAATGGAGAACATAAAAACTAACTTGTGACATATATGTATTTAAATCCTTATGCTTCGTTTATTCATGGTTTATCAGAGTTGCATATATGAGGAAATACCGAGAAGAGCATGGTTTGACGGGAAAAATTAAGACGTTCTAAAAAGACAAATAGAGACTGAAAGTATGGATGCATGGAAATTAATGACCAGTGAAGAAAAGGCCTCATATTATGAGGAAAAAAGTAGACTTGAAATGGAGTTCTGAAGGTCCAGATATAAAACTACAAATAAAAGAAGAAAACAGGCAAACCGTTAAATTTAAGTTTTTGTATTTATTGCTTATAACATACATTTGAAAATTGAATGTTAATGTTATTCGTTTTTGACTCTTTTAGAAGAAGCTAGAGTACAAGATTAAGGCCTGTTTCCACAAAAGCTTCATTCCGAAATTCGTAGAAACAGTTGCAAAACTGAACGCTGAGAAAGAGGAAGGATGTGGAGGATATCGGTTTTGGATTTCCGTTGGACCTCAAGTGTTTGCATTTGTCGACTCCACTCTTCAACTACTTGATAGAACAATTTGATGTTGACAAATGTGGCATAAAAGTACAGGGAAATCAGTTTCTGCCCATAAATGCTTTTGAGGTGCATAACATTTTAGGGTTACCTGTCGGTATAGTGCTAGTGCCTACATCTCATTTTTATTATGCGGACTGGATAGACAAGGGTGGATATCAAGACACCTTGTCTGTAGGCGATTTGATGAAAAGGGTTGAAGAATGTGAAGATGGAGATGAATTCAAAAGGGCCTTTGTAATATTTGCATGTGCAACTATACTAACCCCAAATGGTCGTTATCATGAGCATGTACAAGAGTTATTGGCCGTTAACAATGTGAAAGTAATAAGTTCTTACAACTGGTGCACGTATGTGCTCGAGTATGTGGTGGATAGTTTGGGTGATGGGAAGCTAAAAAGAGAGTATGTTGGTTGCTTACTTTTCTTGCAGGTATATATGTTTAAATTTAACTCCATTTTCAAATTAAAATTTATGAATTTAATTTGTTTTGCATATAATATATATCATGTCTAATCTGTTATTTTGTTTCATACAAAATAGTTACTTAATTTGATGAGATGTCAAGTGAAGTACCCATGCTATCCCACTAGTGGAGATAGAAACAACCTAGCTTATTGGGACGATGGCCTCGTACGTGATCGATTAAAATCGGAGGAACAGATGGGAAGCTTTGGGAATGGTCAGGTATTGTACTAATTATTAGCTACGTTGCAAATTTTAATGGTTGCGTATCTTTATTTTATCATTCCAACATCAGCTACAATAATAGTTACACATTGTGTGTAATTTGAAATTGGAACAGTTGATCACACATTGGGGCAGAGAAGATCCGAGCTATGTCAATGTTGGCCCAATTGAATGTGGTCCATCCCAATCTCGGCCATCCTCATCCAATGCTGAATTGGAGGTAAATATATATTTTAATGCTGGAGATGATTCTGTATGTATGAATACGCTGGATTGTAATTGTATTTTAATTAGTGTTTACCAATTCCTACATGTGTATGTAGCGTTGCATTAAAGATATGCAAAAGCAAATAAGAAAAGATGTAGAAAATACAAAGATGTTAAAGAGAGAGGTTAAGGAAATAGAGACTTTAATGAAGAAAAAGTCAACAAAGGATTATAGAGGTGAGGAGCCACCCTCTACTGAGGCAAGAGATGAATAGGATAGGGAGGATTGGGAGGATAGGGAAACAGTTGGTAAGGGGGAACCATTTGACGGTGATCTATTCGAGAGAGATGTAGGCCACCTTACCCCTAGTATTAATCCTAAAACGAATGACCAACAAAGGGAAGAGGTTGATACAGTTGTCGCCACGGCTATGGAGCAGGACTTAAGTGCAATAGTAGTTGCATCTTCCAGCAGTCAAGTAGACATAAATGTTGCAGGCCCTGAAAATGCCTTGAATGTTCTGGACACAAGAGAGGAGGAAGTGCTGGCAAAACTTAGACGAAGTAAGACGACAAAAAAGCCAACAAAATTTTATTTATCTCCGTTTGTGTATAAAGGAGGTAAGAAGATTCGATTGGGCAACAAGGAGAAGAAATTGTTGACTTATGCGGCATTGCGTGAGCTTCCTGAAGAGTAATTGCAAGATACACTTGTTAAATTCCTTTGAAATTGTATTTGTGTCCTAATATTTCCATCTACATTTACTTATAATTAATAGAATATTGCAATGGAATTAATATATTATTTATAATTAATGCGTGCAGTGAAATATTGGTAGAAATGTATGGTCGGGCCCTTTCGCGGACAGAGATAGGTCAATTGTTTGACCCGAATTGGATTGATAACTTGGTGAGTGATTGCATTTGCATGTTATTTGTAATTAATGTTTATTGTTATGAATATAATTAGTGAATATAAGTGTTTACTTAATTCAGGTCATAATATTTTGGGCAAATCTATTGAACAAACAACAAGGACAACGTATAACCAAGTATTATTTTCCAAGCACAGCCGTGCAGTTCCTTGTGGAAAAGGAAAAGGAACTGCTGAAGAGTAAAACTGCTAACGAGCGGCGGCCAGCGATAAAAGAAATGTGGAAAAAATACAGAAAGCATGCAAATATTGATTCAAACGTGTTGAAGGAGTGTGATCTTGTAAGGTTGATGGTTTGTAAGTAATTTTATTTCATTGGGTTTAAAGTGATGTAATGTTTGTCCTGACTTAATTTTCATTCCCTGTAACACAGTACTTTTTCCCTGCAATTATCGACAGTCACTGGTTTTTGCTCGTCGTAAAAAAATCTGTCGATTATCTATGTTCGTTGGGCCAACCACATAGATACACTATATATGCCGATTTCGTCGTACAACTCTATCTTTACTCATTCTATTTCTTAACTCTATGTCTTCTACTTACATTATATTAATGAATACATTTTTTTGAAACATTATAAAATATATTGAATAGATTCGTAAATCAGATCATGTTATGTATGACATAAATAGTTCTTTGAGTTTGCCGTAGGGGAAAAGTGGGCAACGTACAATACAAAGCATGACCATAAAATACCTGTTCAGAATGATGTGTATGTATAGTTTATATTTAAATATAATTATTGAATCAAATATGTGATAAAAAGTTTAAAATTTTACTATTATATAAGTCACTAAATATATGTGTAATTTAATCATTGGATGTTAGACATGCTTGTGAATTGTTCGTGATGAGGTACATGGAGTTGTGGAATGGCAGTGAATTGTCAAGTACCTTTGATGTAAGTTGGGTTATTTAATTATTATTTTTTTGCATGGTCCATTATGTGTAAAGTAAATAACACAATCCTGTATATTTTGATATGATATAGGAGAGCCTAAGCCTCTACGTTCCCAGTTCATTTTGGATCTACTGGATGATCCTAGGAACACAAAACGAGATGAATTGTACAAGCTCGCGAACATTAAAGAATGACAAGATTGCATGTTTTGGGCATATTTTTATAAAGGTTAACGTTGACAGTTTTGGGGTCGAATTTTGAATGTTCTTTGTTCGTCATGTATAGGTAAATATTCATTATATTTTTTAAATGAATATTTATATTGACAATTGCATTTATTTTAGGATTTAGGTTTTATAAAAATTGATTAGAATGCAAAGAAAATAGTAAGGGGTATTTTTTGTGTTTAGTTATCCATTCCCCACTTTTGAGAACCCGAAAGTCAAGATTGAAATTGTGGACTCCATCACTGTCATCAACACTAAGGTCAGTAGGCTCACATCACTAGTGGACCAATCCAAATAGTGGACGCTTTTTTTTTTTTTTTTTCTGTGTTGAAGCGAGTATTGTTCATGTGGAGACAAATCCCTCTTAAGCATTACGAATTGTTTTTCAACGTTAACCTCTATAAAGGACGTTGATATTAGCTCACACCACTAGTGGACCAATCCAAATGTTATTTATTTTGCCATAAAGTACTTTTGGATATTGGATAGTGGAGGAGCTTATTTGCATTATTGAGTAGGAAAGGACCTTGATATCATAATATTCTTATTCAGAGAGTACAATTACCGAAAGATAGTTTATTTCCATAATTAATTGATTAGGAAAGATTTGGGACTAACTCAAATATTCCCACGCCCAGTTGAAGCTAGGATTAGGAATCCCTATTGTTTTACCACCTCTAGCGTAATAGCATTTTATATATACGAAGTATGTAGATCGATTGATCATACGTAACTTCTCTCAGTACGCTAGAACTAAATGTTCATAATGAGATACACCTGGGTGAAAAGGGCTTTAAATTGAGTCCATAATAAACCTCATCACCAAATTATTTGGAAAATTAAGCTAAAAGAAGAAAAACTTTTCTATAACTCAAGACTTAAAATCAACATCTAGAGAGCTTCTCAGTTGGTGACTTTATCAGCCTATTTGTGAACTCAGAGTTATTCAGCATCCAATATACTTCTCAATTGGTGACTCTATCACTTGAGAAGTAAATTCATTTTTTCTGGCAGGGTTATGCTGGTGGGGATGAAGCTAACATGCTTCAAAGGCATCTCTTTGGGACATCTGTGAAGATTGGTGTTGATGCAAACCGGGCTGCTACAGCTGCTTGTTTTCTTGAAAGATATGGTTTCATGAATCACTGTCACGGTACATATTTTGAGAGACTTGGTTTTGATCCAAAAGATGGAGATCTTGGAGGATTGGACAAAATTGGGGCTACAATTCTAGATGATGGAATGCAGGTAGCTATACTCTTGCTGCTTTTTTGTATATCTGTGGCTGTGAACTTGTGATGCTTTTTTTAATCCCATTCTAGAACATTTTCCTTCTCAATGATTTTATCCTCTCACAATATTGATCTTCTGTGATTCAAAATGTATACTGTCTCTTTCCACGTAATAATCCTAGTTGATTTTATTTGTTATTCGTAATGGTGAATGGGATGCTGCCATAGGGAAACCGGCCATCAATTACTTCCACTTGAACCATTAAGGGAACCTTTAACTGCACTTAGGTGGGCAGATGTTGTTGTTGTTCACATGCTGACTTGGTAAAAGAACATTGAACTTACAAGTTCCCATATTTATTTTTTTTTTTTCTTTCTTCAAATTCCTGTTCTTTTAAATTTATGCGTTTTTTAAGGGAAAAGACATGAAATGTTGCTTTTGTTTTAGCATGTCATTTTGTCAACAATATTAATAGAAGTTAATCTATTACTATTTCCTGATTTATAGAAGTTAAGGTTGATAGTTAAATCGAGAAAATGTTTTTGCAAGTAGTGTTTTGCATGAGGGAAGTGATTCTTGCATGTCAAAGCTTATCTTGGTTTGTGGTATCAGAAGATCCGATGCCTGGGTCGAGTTGAATGTTGTTTGCAGTTCAAATATAGTACATGTAGAATGTTTAATTTATACTTGTTGGTCGGACACATTTAAGTTATGCATATGTAGTTGCGCACTGCGATGATGGTAAAAATCCTCTCCGTGGCACCTCGCAGTGGAGGCTGTCCATGGACTATCCAATGCCTGTGATGAGGGTTTTATACATTTGGGAAAAGAGAATGGCTGCGACAAAAGTGCGGCAAAGATGACAATCAGAAGGAAGGAATTGGGTGCCTAAAACAATGAAGAAAGCAGATTATGAAGGTGGTGAGAAGGAATTCAGGGTTTTAGACATTCGAGATTAAATGATTATTAGTAAAAGCAACATGAATTTGTTTTATTTATTGACTAAGCAATGTTGACATGGTGCAATGTTATAATAGTTGTAATAGTTAAATTCTTAAAACAAAGATCTGATGGTGTAAACTTTTCAAACAAACTCCATGTCTTTATTTCATTCTTACTTCGCCTCAAATATACACCTGAATGTATGCCTCTAAACATACATTTAATATCAGTCAATCCACTAATACCTTGTTATAATATACCGTAAATTTTATCCTCATATGTCACAGTACATCGCAAGTAAACTACAATAATTGTAATAGTTAAATTCCATCCTAATGTGCATCCCAATACTTTGGTAACATGAATCCAACATTTTCCTACTATAAATCTCATGATTTTCCTACTGTAAAACCCAACATTTTCTCTTAGTTGTATCCAATCCTAATAATATGCACCCCAATAGTTTCGTTAGATGAATCCTAACATTTTCGTAATAAATCCCAACAACTTCCTACCGTAAAACCCAACGTTTTCGTAAAATGTATCCCAAATAATCCTAATGTGAATCCCAATAGTTTCGTAAGATGAATCCCAACATTTTCCTAATTTAAATCCCAACATTTTCCTACTGTAAATCCCAACATTTTCCTTACTTGTATCCCAAATGTTCTTAATGTTAATCCCAATAGTTTCATAATTTAAATCCCAACATTTTGCTACTAAAAATTCCAAGATTTTCCTAATGTTAAAACCCAACATTTTCCTAATATGTATCATAAATAATCCTAATATGCATCCCAATAGTTTCGTAGTGTAAATCCCAACATTTTTGTACCGTAAATCCCAACATTTTCCTACTTTAAATCCCAACATTTTATGATTGTTCTAGCTTTGAGCGTATATGTATTTGGTTTAGGTAAACTTTAGGTGATGTAAGGTTAATTTTCCTACTTTAAATCCCAACATTTTCCTAATTTGTATCCCAAATTATCCTTGCCAGCTGACTCAGTATATAGTGTGATGAAGTCTGTAGTTTTGATGTTCATAGTAAAATCAATGTTTTGCTGTCATAAATATTGTCAACCACTGGGATAATTACATACATCACTACTGAAAATAAATTGCGTGAAACTAAATTTTATCACTACAAAAACACCTTAGCATTACAATGCGGATAAATTATAGAGGGATCAGACACCTTACAACTGACACCTTACCTACTAAGTAAAACAGATACAGATAACACAAAACATAACATAGTCATAAGTGGGGTTGACATTGCCAGCAACTTAACCAATGCATTACTTGCTTTGATGACTCTCACAGTTGAAGCAAGGTCTCCGGTTTCAGATTTAAGTTCCTCAACTTCATCCACTAAATTTATGTGATCTCCCATGGACTGCTCGGTTGGTAAGTGTTGTGGTTGAGTTGTAAAGGAAGTTGAAGATTGACCAAATCTGGTATAAGAAATAGGATGGCATCATTCCCAGAATCCGCAACGTTCATGTTATGGTTTTGGGCATACATAATATAACTTTCCTTTGTTGGCATCTTATTTTTCTATAATTTTTACATCGGCCGTCTCTTCACACCAACAAAATGCATTCATATATCTTTTGTCAGGTGAGTCGATAGGCCCTATGTGTGATGAAGATGCAGCCTAAATAAATGGAAATCAACACATCAAATAAGGCTTCACCAAACCTTGTTCCAAAGAAAAGGGAAAAACCCAATTTCATTATGGAGGAAGTACAAATTATTTGAATTGCTTAAATAGATTTCATAAATTAAGAAAGAGAAATCCCTTACCGTGTTCTGAATATTGGAGGGTCGGAGTGTGATACCCCCAGATTTCTGAATGCGAGTTGCCCAGGCCCACGAACGAATACCCGGAGATATTAAAAACAAATCAGTAATAATCAAACACATAATACAAGAGGATAAATAAGAATAAATAAAAATACTGAAATGAACACTAAAATGATAATCCAATAAATCCTCATAATAGAGTTTCATTAAATAATAAAATATTCTGATCCAACTAATCTTCATATACAATTTAGGAATCCATACTATGTAAACCCCTCGAAAATTCCAAACCAATATAACTAACGATCTACAACTAGATACTGAATCATAAAGGAAACTTCTATATAGATAATCCGGAAGAGTGAAATAGACTGATCCCTGCTCAGCACGAACAATCTCTATTCCTAACGAATAACTAAAAAATAATGGTGGGTTAGGCCCATAAATAAGTTCTACTCTACTACAGTCCAAGCAAAGATCCAATACAAGTATACATCCTAGTCAATCCAACAATATCTAGTAGTCTGTATATATATATATATATATATATACACACACTAAAAGGGGTCCTATTGGCTATAGTGTGATACCCCTCGGATCCGAGACACGGGTTGATCAGGCCCAGGCCCAAACCCGAGGGATATCAAACAATTAATATGTAACCGAACACAGAATACAAGATAAAATAAGAAATAAAAATAATAAGCTGAAAGAATGCTAATTGAAAATCCTGAAAATAATATAATTATTGAAATATGTTAAATCCAAACTCCATAAGTTTACAACTTGGGAATCCATCCATTGGACCCCTTATTAAAGATTCTCAAACCGAAACTGAAATAATGGAAATAAAATCTAAAGCTAGCATAAAGAAGACTCCTACATAGTCGGAGGAATGAATATTCGTATCTGCTCTGCACGTCCAAGCTCTAACTCTGGAACTGACGAACACCTGAAAAATAAAGAAGTGAGTCAGGCCCACATGCAAGTCCTGATCTACTACATTCCATACAGTAATCCAATACGCAGATACATCCTAGGAAGACTCAACAATATCTAGAGTAATCCACATAAGTATAAAGTACACACTATAGAACGCTCGCTAGTCCAGTAGGTCTGTCTCAGCCTGAATAGAAGGCAACATGCAAATATGCACCCTAAGGTGGGCATGAGTACCTAGACCTATCAGGGAACAACACCTATGTCCAGTTATCCATCCTAGGCGATATACGCGCCCTAACCATGGTCATGAGACTCAAGCTCATACCACGGCACCATATAATATATATATAAAGTTCGTACTCCTCCTAATACAAAATATCATTCAACCTTGTAGTGGTTTGATATAATGTATAACACATCCATCCTGAAACCAAAAGTAGGTCACTCAATTCACAATTGATATGACATATGCAGATGAAGGACTTAACCTTTACAATTAATCCATACCTTAATCCAAATTAGGTAGAACTTAGTGTTTTAACTAGTCCACACCCAATATGTTACCGTCCCATACCGGTACATACAATCCAATCCATTCAATATAATTATTAAGATAATTACTGTTATTTATCAACCATTATTCAGAATATGCATAAATACAATTGAACACATATCACATGACGTTAGGAAAATCATTACAGAATCTAAGCATCACATTCCATCCATTAAAGTTGCTAATACGAGTCATAGCACTCAAATCCTCCATAAAATCCATAAATTGATAGAATTTACAAAGTATACTTATCAATTTATTCCATATCAAGCATAGATGAATTCAAGTATTTATTCTTCTTATACTTCTGTTTAAATACAACCAAACAGTAAAAAAATATATATGCCAGAAAACTTCCAAGTTCCAGTATATAGTTTTAAATGTTCAAAACAGTTAGCAACTCCCGATATTTCTTAAATTTAATTTGCTCCAATCCTTAACCTAATCATGGATTAATATTTCCCTTAGTATAACAGGTTTATTCCAGACCCAACAATAATTTAAAACAGTTTAAACAAAGTGCACAGAAACAAAATTTGGTGCGTTCAACTGAGAGCAGGCTCATTCAAAACAAAGAGCCTGCTCTTTTTTTTCAAAAGAGCCTGCTCCATTGATCTAGGAGCTGGCTCCTAGATGCTAGAGCGGCTCCACCTTCCTTTGGAGCCGGCTCTAAGGTAGAAAGAGCCGGCACCTCCTCTTCTTGGAGCCTGCTCTTTTCCCCTTAGTTGTCGTCGTCCGTTCTGCTGCATCTTCTTCAACTGCGGTGTTTTCTCGACCTCTGTAAGGTTCTTAATGGTTGTTCTAGGGTTCAATCTTAGTTCTAGGGTAATCTTAACCCATTGCTAACCAATCCTAACTTGTATAGAACACAACCCTTTTTGAAGCAACCAATTACAGAATTCTTAGTTCTAAACTAATTCGATTCAAAACAGATTTCTTCGGTGAAATTTGAATATTATTTTTACTACCTGATTCAGAGTTTAATCTCAATCCCAAATTAATTACTAATCATCAGTATACATTCATGATCTCAACTTAATAAAAATTTTAAACATAAACACCGAGAAGAACAAATAACATAAAACATCAAGGTTTATGCAAATCACTTATTTCAATGAGTTTAATATAATTCATACATGCATACAAGACTTGATATTATGTTGGTTTAATCTATTTTTTTAGCCTTTAATTAATCCCTGAAGTCTAACCAGGCATGTACAGAACACGAATTAAAGGGAAGGAGAAGAACAAGACTTGCCTTGAGTTTCAGACTTTGAAACTCTAATTCCACAGTTTCTGTATTCTCCCTTGAACTGCTCTGCCAATTCCCCAAGTTCACGCTCTGTTTCTTAGCAGCCCCTTGTGTTACAGACGTAACCTTATGTTTGTCTCAAACCCTCACCCCCAGTACGTGTATGTATTTATAGACTTAAACCTTAACCCTAATCCATAAATAACTTGGCCCATTGAACAAACTAGGTTTAAAACAGTGTCGGCTAAATTACATAAGCTTATACGTACCAGAACCAGAAATATACAATCAATGAATTAAATAAATAAATAACAACAACCATTAACAAAAAAAAAATGAATAATTAACAATTAATCAAATAATTAAAACAAATAAATAATTAATAATTAAGCAAATAACTAACAAATAAATAATTAACAATTAAACAAAATACATGCCATTTAATCAACACAATAAACAAGTAAACAATTAATCACATAAAACAATTAAATCAAAAATTAAATACTAGAAATATCATTTTAAAATTAGGGGTATTACATATAGGGCGACCTTAACCTGAATAGTAGGTAACATGCAAAACACACATATAGTGGGCATGAGTACCTAGACCTACCAGGGCACATAACGATCCACTATATCCAAATAGTCATCCTATGCAATATACGCACCCTAATCACTGATCCTGAGACTTAAGCTCATATCAGGACACATAACTATACATATATAAAATCCATCCTATCCAAAAAATAAAAGTAATCCATAATATGTCATTTAACTGTTGTTGACCTGACACGGATAGGTAGAACTTAACATTTTAGTTAATCCGTCCCTAGAAAATATGAATAGATAGGATTTAACATTTTTAGTTAATCCGTCCCTAATATGCACCATCCCATACTGGTGCATATAATGCATATAATCCATAAATGATGCAACAGATATAATATCACATCAAATAAATTGCGAAATAAGCATAATAGAAATCAAATATATCCATGATCACATTATGCAGCCAATACATGATTAAAATCATTTAACCTCCACCTAAATTGCTAGAATAATTTTAAGCAATTAAATCCTCTATTATCAACATGCAAATTCAATTAGAATTTCATACTGATTAATCCCTAGCATAATAAAATTAAAAACAATACATGATTATATTATACTACCAATGCATGATTAAAATTATGTAACATCTATATAAATTACTAAAATAATAATAAACAATTAAATCCTCCTTAACCAATAACAACATGCAAATTTAAGTAAAATTTCATATTGTTCCAATCCTTAACATATTAATGTGAATTATGCATTCTGGGTATTTAACATGTCTATTTAAATCAATTAAATGGAAAAATACATATTATGGACAAAGTAACCAAGAAACCCAAATCATAGCTAAACCACCCTCAACATAGTCGACTGTGCCCTCAACATAGTTGACTATACGTAGTCTTCTGTGCCTTCAATATAGTCTACTGTACATAGTCAACTACTACTTCAATGTGCACTTCAATATAGTCGACTATGCACAGTCTACTATGACTTCAATGTAGTCGACTAATTCTTCCTGTAACTCCTCTATTTTTTTGTCCAACCTCCATTGATCAAAATTCTAACATTCGATCTAAGTCTCATACTTCCATAATAATTTATTTTAGATATCCTAAATGTAAAGATCAAACTTAAATAGCAAATCATGCAATATAAATCCAAAAATAAACAAAACAAGAATAGGTGAATAAAACTATGAAATCCTCTGTTGTAATCCGATTCAAACATGCATAATTGTTTAATTATATTGTTTAAGTATCATGAGATCTCCTAGGCATGTATAGAAACACAAATCAAAGGGAAAGTAGGAGAAGAACTTACCTTAAGGGTTTCTGAATATAAACCCATCTCCTTCTTTTCCGGCCAAAAACCTCAATGCTGGCAGCCTCTGGATGCCGTCGTCGTCCTCTATAAGTCTGGTCCTAACTGATGCTTATCCTCCTTCCTTCTTCCTTCTTCCTCCTTGGTTCGGCCCTAACCCTTGGCCGAACTCCCTCTTCCTCTCTCTCAGTTTCTCTCTTTTTTTCCTCTCTTTGTGCAACTCTCTTTCTCTATATGTATACAATATACTACGTAATATAAATATTTTAGCCTCCAGACTTATATATACATATATATAGGTTAATATAAAACCCTAATCCTAGTTTAAACCTAAATCCGACTATAAGGAAAAATAACAAAAAATGGTAACTAACGATATACGTATATATAATCATATATATATAACTTTTATTAAATAAATATATATAAGATTATTGTATAATATTAGTAATACTAATATTAAAAATAAAAGTAATAAAATACTATCCTTATATATATATATAGATATATTTATACATATACTACTATCCATGGGTAAATATTCATACCCATTTATCTCCTATCTAAGTAGTCCATGCTACCCAATTGGTTAGTCTATTACTGCTATCCATATCCATCATTTTAAGCGAAAAATAAAATAAAATAAAACCACATAGACAATTAAAACATTTTATTACCACATAATTACAAACCAACACACAATTAAGTCATATGGATCACAACACACAAATACACACAACTCAATTCATACCAACAATTTATTCAAATAAATAATGTAAGCACATAATTCCAATTAAACAAGTAATTCAATTAAACATATAAATAAATAACCAAATAATCAATTAAATAATTAAAAATTTAATTAAAATAAATATAAATACCGAGACTATCCTTTTAAAATTAGGAGTATTACATAGGAGTATGGATTCGCGAGTTGTATTGGAAGATTGGTTATATCATAATATTTTATTATTTAATGAAAATTTATTCAGAGGATTTATTGGATTATCATTTTAGTGTTTATTTCAGCATTTTTATTTATTCTTATCTATCCTCTTGTATTCTGTGTTCGATTATTACCGATTTGTTTTTGATATCTTCGGGTATTCGGGCATTGACCTGGCGAACCTGCATTCGGAAATCCAGGGGTATCACACGAAGTGATCTGTGATTTCCACGACTGTTGCTGTAGGTGGCCATTGATTATCGTGAGTTATGGGATTTTTAAGGACGGCTGCTACTTTACGAAATATAGGAGAACAATATATGCGTAATTAATTTGAAGTAAATTTGGGAAGTCATGATTTATAGGACTTCATAAATAGTAATGAGAGGATGAAAGTACAGAAATGGCCTGAAACGATAAGAATTTTTGAAACCCTTCACAACAGTATTTATTTGAATTTCAAACTTAATGTAATACTTTGCAATAAAATATTTAAATTGTCAATATAATTTGCACATAACATCCCAAGCCGTACGTACATAAAATCTCAAGTTATAATTACATAACATCCCAATTTGTCATTACATAACATCCCAAGAAGCGTACATAACATCCCAAGATTTACGTACATAACATCCGAACTAACCAAATAACCCCTTAATGTAATTTGTTGAAAGTTTTCCTTGCAACAACATCACATTTAAATTACACCAACAACGATGGTAAATAAAGACATCCTCGTTCAAAATCTAGCATCACCAGTTTATGTGGTTGCCTTGTGGACAACATTATGGAACATATTCAAATAATCTAGCATTCCAATAGTCTTCTTTATTAATTAATGTAAGATTTTTTTTTCAGGCACTCTTCAATGTTGTCCATAGATGCTTATTTCTCCATAACAAAAATAACAAATGAATTTCGACCTCCTTGTCATCATCATCACAAAAAGAATAATGCAATGCACATGGCATACAACGACTCAACCCTATTCCGATGCAGGAATACCAAGCCTGTACGTTTGTTGAAGACAATCCAATCCACCTGTGAGAATGCAAATATAAGTTGGCATGAATAAATTGTACAGAACTTTTAATTTTAAATAATTTAAAATTAGAATCTTATGATACGTACCACTCCTCTTATAAAACTTGCATCTGAATTCTTAGACTGAAAGTTATGTTGTAAGTACGTACACCTATCTCCGATTACATTTTCTGGCCCCTCACTTTCAAGTACACGCTCTGCTACACCGTAACTTTCCCATGTCATCGTCCATGGTGCATTTCCAAGTTCTTCCATTTCCCTTCAACATGATATATAATTTCAGAGTACTATATTGAAATATATATTTTGTCATACATGGGTAGTGAAACATAAGAAGATTTGTAATACTAACCACTCATGCTTCTCATTGAAATGGTTAAAACATAACGCATCAACTCTGCAAATGACATCGTCAATCTAATATTGCGTTTCTGTATCCATTGGACCACCGCTCTGTAAACGCAACCTTTTCCAATTCTTGTCCAAACTACTGGGTGGGTTGTTCTTAAAGGGGCACCTATTTAAATAGGTTTTTAAACAACGTTTCATAACCTTAATAATTATTAAAAACCTATAAATGTTGAAAAGACATAGCCCTAATAATTATTAAAAACCTAAAAATTATTATAATAATTATTCTATACAAAAAAAGTTGAACAGACATAACCCTAAAATTTTATTATAAACCTATAAATTATTATAATAATTATTCTATACAAAATAAGTTAAACAGACATAACCCTAATAAGTATTGTATACAAAATAAGTTGAACAGACATAACCCTAATAATTATTATAACACAATATATATGTTTAATAATTATTATATACAAAATAAGTTGAACAAACATAACCTTAATAATTATACAAAATAAGTTGAAAAGACATAACCCTAATAATTGCTATAATTATCGGCATATACAAAATAAGTTAAACTATTTATTATCATACACCTACATAATAAATTGACAATCAATCCGGAAGTGTTATATATATATGTAACTGCTATATATATTATACATAGGGATGGGAAATTCCCCATCCGGGTTGGGTTCCCAGCCCGCCCCATTTAGGGAGGGTTTGGGGACCCTTTTATGCAAACTGGGGATGGGAATGGGGGTAAATTTTCAAAACCAGGCGGGGGCGGGGATAGGGTAAACTCAGTCCGCTCCGCCCCATTTAGGGTGTAAATTTACTAAAATAACCTTATATATTATGATATATTACTAAATTATATTAAGTATATATAAACATACTTCTGAAAATAAGAAAATTTATTTTAAAAAAAATTTGTACCTGCTATATCTATTGTTTATTATTATTCACCTAATAAAGAAGTAAAAGGAGTTTATAGTAGTTAATACTTCAATAAATTCTCAATCAATCCAGAAGTGCTATATCTATTGTAACTGCTATATATATTGTACTCCGTAAATGCTATATATATTGTTCATTACTATTCACCTACTAAAGAAGTAAAAGGAGTTAATAGTAGTTAATAGTTCAATAAATTGTCAATCAATACGCAACTGCTATATATATTTTACTTCTTGTATATATTGTAACCTAGGGTTTGTCCAACGAAACCCATACACTAATAATACGATATATTCTTCCAAATCAATGGCTGGATGTCGATATTATGCTGTTTTTGTTGGTCAGAAAGTAGGGATATACACGAACCGGGTAAAAACTATAGCACAGACGTGAGGGTTTCCAAATGGCAAATATTATCCTTACGATAGCCATGCAAAGGCCGTTCAAGCAATTCATCGATGGAACATGCACTACTTTGGGTCTATGTCAAACTCTCAAGGCAAAGCAGTAGACGTCAATCAATCAGTTCAACCTCAACAACGTATCAGGTATAATGAGTTACGTATTCAAGGAGTGTCATTGTGGCAGAATGCAGACGACTAAGAGTGACCATTCCTAGAGCACGTTATCTTAAAATGTAAAAAAAAAAAAAAAAAAAAAAAAAAAGAATGCCGCAGATATGGAATCCATCATTGTTCAACTGAAATGTGAGATCCGTCAATTATGTGTAAGATGACGTAAGATAAACAAACTGATAAAGGCAAAGGACATATATGAGGATCCGGATGAAGAGTTTGAAATTTTTTTGAATGACTCGGACCTAAAATCGGATTCCGATTTGTCAGATTTTTTCAACTCCGGAGATGATGACTTTCGAATTCCACCGCCAAGGAGTAGTAGTTCCAAAATAACTTGAAATGTTGCTTGGAATTATAGTCGCAATTATCATGTATTAAGCAGACTATTATATGTCTGCAGTTTTTATTTCCCTTTAATGCATTAATTATACTCTTTATTCCTATTTAACATTATACTATTTATTTGCCAATGGCATGCCAACTTTTAAAGCAATGCAAAGATATGATATGTGACCTTAATGGCATTTCGACTGGGATACTTCCACACGGATATATGTTGAAATTTATGTTGGTTGGTTGCTTGGGATAAAATACAATCATGACAGGGAACTTAATGGGATTTGGAGTGACAGCCATCTCCTATCAATTTAAGTCAAAAATAATCCCATTTTATGGTAGTTTAGTTTACCCTAAATAATCCATTCTACACATATATAATTTTTCTTTCCTTTATCCTCTTCCACTACCTAATTAATATTATTATTATTCTTTAGTTTTTGTTCACACTGGCCCCATGTATATATATACTAACGTGAATTTATAAATACGGCTTTATATTTCATTGAACATAATACATCATACACATATTTCATCCAAAAAAAAAAAAAAAACCGTAGAAGCTCCAACACAACCCACTAAAACACCTTCCAAACCTGACAAAAACTCCTTCACAGATAAAATTATTTTACTACAAGACCCACAACCACCCGCCACCAAGACCTTCCAAAAACGAGGAGAAAATATCATCGGAGTCAGTTGGCATCAGAGTCGTTCAGCACTTCCCAGACCATATCATCGGAGTCCGAGTTGACCGTCTCTTCAAGCCTCTGCAGGTGGCACTCTAGCCTCCTCACCAACATCCAGAGATGTGTAAGGTCACTCCCAAAATTGTCTAACCGCATCATCAGGTATTGCACGGTAGGCGGAAGATCCGGAACTATAGGAGCTGGACGAGGAGAAAAATGAGGGAAGGTTGGGTAATTCGGGTCTCTGCTTGTGCGTGGTTGGTGGTTTGGTCGGCCACCATTGCTCTGCCTAGAAGATTACATTCTGTGGGGGAGTGCTTGTAACATTTCTGCTCACACATATATATATAGCAGAAGTGGTGGCACTGTGGCTGGGAGTGGTTGTTAAACTAATTAATAAAATATTCAAGTAATCCATCTATGAATATTCAACTACCCCAGTTCATATTTATGAATTTGTTGGGATTTTTAATACAAATTATATTCATGTCATGTACGAATGTCTCGAGATGTTATTTACGTACGACGTACGTATGTCGTACGTATGTCTTGGGATATTATGAATGTATGTCTTGGGATTTTATGTACAACTGTATTGGGATGTTAAATACATACATCTTGGGATGTTAAGTTCGTACGTCTTAGGATGTTATGTACATACGTTTTGGGATGTTATGTACGTACGTTTTGGGATGTTACGTACCTACAGCTTGGGATGTTTTGTACGTACATTTTGCGACGTTATGTGTGTACATTTTGGGATGTAATCTACGTACATCTTGGGATTTTATGTACGTATGTCTTGGGATGTGATGTACGATTATGTTCGATGTTTAATAGTAGTTCTATTGATGAAATGTATGTACTTTCTGGGAAGTTGTGTATAATACATATGTATATGTTGAGGCAGAAATATATAGTTGCCTTGTTGGTCTCATATCCTAAATATATAGTCTTAATTTTATATCAATTCAATTTTTATATGTAAATTTGAAATAAATAATTGGAATGCAAAAAAAAATTAATTGATATAAATTATATAAATTTATCAAGTTATGTCAATTATATCCTTGTCTTTAATTTACCAAAAAAAAAAAAAAAAATCAGCAAAAGGGAGGTATTTTATAATACCTCTTTAAGACCTTGCCAGTCACTCATACTGAGACTCGAACCCAGGCCAAAGGGTCAACATTTGCCAACACCGAAGCCAAGAGTCCATTATTTCTCTCAATGTTTGATTGGTACAGTTTTTATGCTTTTAAGTAGCTTCAATTATATTGCTTGAAGTAGCTTGCTTTAAGCCTCCTATATGTTTCTTGCTTATTGTGCCAAGACCAACCCCCAATCAGAGGGACTTGATATTTCAGCTTCACCTACAATTTCCTTCTATCTTGGACAGTTTTTGCAGCATAAATTACAGAGACAAACACACACACACTCTTGTAACAATATGTCTCAGCTTAAGTAACATTAGTTGACTATCTTTGACAATAACTTCAACATCAAACACAGAACGATCCCAAGCCACCCAAATCTTCCCCGATAAACTATGTACAATGAATCGAAAAGGAAAAAATGACACCCGAAGTAGGCCATAAACTTTGTATAAGATGCCCAAAAGGTTACAAGGATGCACACAATGAAGAAAAAGTCAATTTCATGACAACTTGCTTGCCAACATCCGAATACTTGATTTACAAAACATGCAAATACTCAAAATAAGACATACATTTTGTAATATTCGAATAATCAATTTACAAAACATAGTGATCCTCAAGATGTCCAAAATGTTACAAGGATGCACACAATGAATAGAAGGTCAATTACATAACAATTAAAGGTAACAACAACACCCAAAGTAGGCCATAAACTTTGTATAACAAGTCGAAAAGGTTACAAGGATACACATAATGAATGAAAAGTCGAAGAGTCGATGCTAAATTGGATGATTCATCTCTGACGTCATTGCCATTCGGGATGTTGGTGTCACATTCACTTGCCCAGGTGTCTTCAATTAACCAGAACGATAACAAATGTAATCCAAATAATTTTAGTAAACTATTATATGCATTAACATAGTCAGAACAATTAAAAAATTTAGTGGAGAAAGAAGAAATGATTACATCATCACCTCCTAAACGATGAACACTTGATTCATCATATGAAAAGGGAATACTAAATAGTTGAGATGAAAACATCGTTGGATCGCCAATGTAAGTCTGAAACATTTATACGATTCACATTACATATTAAAGTAGGAAGAAGGGAGGCCTTCGGCATCCTCTCAGAGTGCTATATGATTTTAACCACACCATTGATCAGCTTAGAGGTCTTATGAACCAGGATTGGAATAATCTATTTCCAAGTTCACAAATTATTCTTACTCCACCATTGTTTTCAGATCAATGAGGACTTAAACTAAAAATTCCTTTCAACATTGCTGAAGGTCCAAAGCCTTTCACATTTTTGTTGGTGTCGAATAAACAAGTAGTGGTTGGCAACAATAACTCTGATGTGTGGAAGACTAATATTCATGGGAATCCAATCCACAACCTGTTGTACAACTTTAGATTGGTTAAAGGGGATGTCTAAAAAAGGAATGTTGAGAAGTTTGGGTTTGTTTTTGAGGAGGTTATTGCAACTACGAAGTCTCTTCAGCAAGTACAAGTGAGGGACTATTTCTGATAGGATGCTTAGAAGAGGGGATTATTGTAATGTATATAGAAGAGTGTAGTTGCAGTAAGGGACTTCATGAAGGCTAACTGTAAATATGTTATTAGAAATGGAACTATCATCAAGATTTTTCTTCATCCGTGGTGTGATGGTAAAATGATGTTAGATATTTATTCACATAGAGATTTGCATCAGCTTAGTACAGATAAACAGAGTTGTCTTGGGGATTTTATTGTTGCAGGTTAATGGAATATGGAAAATATTCTAACTGATCTACATAAGTTTTTTCTACAATACAATATTAATGGAAGGGGAGACAAATTTACTTGGCAAGCTAATCAATTTTCTTTTAAACCTACATGGAATGTTTGTAGAACTAGAAGACATGAGGTTTTTTGGTTTGATATTTGCTAGAATGGTGGAAGACCTAGATGGTCTACACATGCTGCTTTCATATTGCAAAATGTAGTCCTCATTACTACTTATTTGCAGAAGAGAGGTATTTATTTGGTGTCCAGATGTATTCTCTGTAGAGGATAGTGATTATATTTTCTGTAGTTATGAGTTTACTTGGAGGGTATAGGGGACCATGGCATTCTTTGTCAATGGCCTTTTCAACCTTTCTCATCTATTCAGGCTATGGCTGTGGATGTGTCCCTGAAGTTCAAAGTGAAGTCTATGAGAAATAAGTTTTATAGGATGCTTTTTACAGCTGCATTGTATTTCTTTGGAAGGAAAGGAATTATACAATTCACATTGCTAAATTATCCTCTCCAAAGGAATTCGCAATATGTATTCTGTAGGAAGTTATGTATGGACATTTTAGGGGTATGCCTCCAAGACAAGATGCAATTACTGTTTCTCATTAGGTGTTAGTCTGAGTTTTTCTGATGTTGCACATCTGGGCAGAGTTTGGTGTGGGATATGTCCCAAGTGACCTTTATAACATCACTGTTTATATGTATAAAAATTTCCTCCATGTGACCTTACGAAAAAATATAAAATTACACCTAAATGAACACACTTACCTGGTTAGTCTATGAACTTCATGGTTCACCAATATTAAGCTGTCTGTTGTGGAATATAGCTGGAAGTTTTACGTAAGATTCTTCATTCAGAAACTGCATGGGAATTTCTGCACCCTAAAATTTTAAACATGGACACTAACAATGAACTTTTCAACATAATCAACATGTTAAGCAAGAGTTATGAATACTGAGTACTTATATTTGCTATACCTGCAATAATACTCACATTCATTAACACGTAGTACGGGATTGATGGACTATCACTGCCACCGGCCTCTCCCAAAACAACGATTTCATTTGATATCTATAACAAAAAAAAATTATTATTTACTTTCACTACCATGTTGAAACACTAAAACATTGTACACCCAACGTGTGTGACAATAACGTATACTTGGCCTGTTGTTTTCGTTGCCTTCCTCTTTTTCCCGCATTTACCTCTTTGGCTGGTTTAAGCCTCTTAAATTGTCCTTTAGAGGTATCTTTAATTTCCAGGGACATGGGAATTGTTTCATTGCTGCTGTTAACCTTTTTTTTTTTTTTTTTCCCTACCCCTTGCAATTTTCTCTACAAACCTACAACCATAACTTATTTGTACTATTTTTTTCCACTCCAGTGCTTTTTCTAATATATCAGTATATCCTTCGGGATCATACGATACTACGGAAGATATTTCAGTCAGTATATGGCAAAGTGTCTTATGCCTTCTCCTTATTTGAAGTTGAGGATCTGGATTCAGTTTGGTGGAAAGAACTTCGTCCAAGCTGCCATCTCTGGCATTTTTACTCCACCTTTTTAATATATATTGGGAAGGTAACTCATTCACAAACATGCAGTCTTAAGGATTTTTAGATTGTGCCTGCACAAAAAATCATCTGTTTCAAATTTACGACATGAGCATGATAATTCATCTTCAAATATCCTGGTCACACAATGTCGCACCCTGTCCTCACTAGGAACTTTATAAACACGGTGTCCATTGTTATCCAACTCACTCACTGGTACTAATAACAGTCTCACTCGCAAGAGCAGCTAAAAATTCCTCCTGGAAAAGCTCAAATATTACCTTGGTGTACACCTTTCCCGCTTTAAGTAATATACTCGGCTTTATACTCCTTGTACCGCTTATCCAACAATAGTCTGTCAATGTGTGTGAAGAATTTTGGTAGAATAAGTTGTCTGGAAAGGTAATACTTCAATCGACCATTGAAGCTTTTAGTCAATTACGTGCTACGCATTCCTGCAGGCCAGTCGTGTTTGACAAATGCCAGGGTCCATTTATGTCTCAATCCTAACAAAGTGGAAAGCCACTTATTACTAGCAACACTATACTCAACAATCATTAAATCCCATTCTCTTATAAAATCATCCTCCTCCTCAATTTGGAACATTAATTTTGAGATGACCTTCTTTATTCCTTCAACGCGTTTAAACAAAAACAGCAGATTCTTCTGCGCATTATTTATTAGGTGCCAAATACATAAATGATGCTTCGTCACGGGCATCACCTGCAACATTAATGAACTTCATACCCGTGTTGCACTTATGCAAATAGAAATAATACGATTGTTTCAGCATCTACCACCATCCATAATAATGGATTTATATAATGTGCATTCCTATTCACAGTAATATACATTACAAAGTTTACTACAAACTAGTGATTAAAAGTACACATTACAAAAATAACAATGCATCATGGATGGAGATGCATGAAAGTTATTCACTTGCTTTAATGCCTTCGCCATTGTAGCATCTTGATCTATAAGAATTGTCTTTGGCGCATTTCCGCCCATCGCTTTCAAGAACGTTTCAAATAACCAGACAAGTGAATCCGTTGTCTCATCATACATTAAGGCTGCTCTAAACACAGTGGCCTCCTGGTGATGATTCATACCCAAGAAAATTACAAATGGACGGTTGCCGTGTACCACTTTGTACGTTGTGTCAAAACTGATAACATCTCCAAAATGACCATAATCAATGATCATTCTAAAATCTGACCAGAATATGTTTGTAATCATTTAATCAGTATCCAATTGCAAAGAATAGAAGAACGAAGGATCTTCACAACCACGCATCTCAAAATAATTCACAAGACATCCCACATCTCCATAAAGAAGTTATTTTTGTCTTCGGGTCCTTAGATAATTTTTAAAATCCACTCTCAAGTACCCAATTGATTCTTTGCCACCAGCTTGTCTTCCTATCAACTCATCTGCATTATGAGCCGCAACTCCTGAATCCGAAGCCAACTCAACATCAATAGCCTAGACTGAGGAAATTCGTTGTTGCGACGGCATCATGTAGCTGCATTCAGCAATTTTGAATAGATGGTTGTGAGTTTCTATAAAATTAAAAATTACGTACTTTGCCTTAGTCTTGTCATATCTAATAACCATTTGTGCACCACAATTGGTTCGTGTTTCAGCCCGAGGAGTCTTCCTAAATACATCCCATTTGTCAGTCCCCTTCAAACCCTCCTTGCTACAAACTAATTTCCTTAATGTAATTCTTCCATTAACTTTATTACCATACTCCTTTCAGATGCCAAAACCAACTTGACCACCATATGCATTGTAAAAATCATATGCCTCTTCTTCAATATCAAACTCCATGCCATACCTTGGTTTTCATTTAATCACTTCCGGTTCTACAACAGGAACATTTGGTCCGTTTTTGTGCCTTGAATATTATTTACTTCATCTTCCATCTGAACTGGTTCGTTTATTTTGTCTTCAATATTATTTACTTCAGCTTTCATCTGAACAACTCAAATACAAAACCTTTTCACATATGCACAATATTGAACTAACATAAATAATTTAAACTTCTACATCCCAAATATGTTCCATCTGAATACATAAACCTTTTCACGTGTACTACCAATTAAATTTGACATATATCTCATTCATTTCTTTGCTATATCCATCAAGTATATCCCTGATAAAAAAGCGTCATAGACCAGGATAAAAATACTCCAACGCAACATATGTCAAACCAAGTGAGGCTAATTTGAGATACACCTTATGAAAATGTTAGATGAATGGGATGTATAATAGGAAAATGTTGGGATGCATCTTAGGAAAAGGTTGGGATATAACTTAGAAAAATCTTGGGATTCATATTAGGAAAATGTTGGGATGAACCTTAGAAAAATGTTGGAATGCAAATTAGGAAAATGTTGGTATTCATTTAAGAAAATGTTGGGATACACCTCAGGAAAATGGTGGGGTGTACTTTACGAAAAAGTTAGGATGCACCTTAGGAAAATCTTAGGATGCACCTTACGAAAAAGTTGGGATGCACATTAGGAAAATGTTGGGATGCACCTTTGGAAAATGTTGGGATGTATATTAGTTGGGAGGTACTTTATGAAAATGTTGGGATGCAATTTACTAATACGTTGGGAGATATATTAGGAAAATGTTGGGAGATATATTAGGAAAATGTTAGGATGCAATTTACAAATTCGTTGGGATGTATGTACGAAAATATTGGGAGGTTCTTTAGGAAAATGTTGTGATGCACTTTACAAATACGTTGAGCTATATATTACAAAAATGTTGGGATGTACCTTAGAAAAATGTTATGATGTAAGGCCATAGTCGAAGCAAATGAGAATAATTTGGGATACACTTTATGAAAATATTGGGATGCACTTTATAAAAATGTTGGAATGCACTTTACACGTTCTTATTGCGGCAAAGAGGATTTTCATCCCCACAAACTAACCCAAACAAAACCTAACTTTCTTCCATTAAAAAATAATTCAATTAAATCACACTCCAATACTCACAACCATGGTAACACATTATACTCTGATACACTCTTTTTCGGCCATTAAAGTACTCTACAAATCCTCTGATTTTTTCTCCTCACAAATAAACATTAAGACCCCAAATAAATGCACAATAAAACAATGATCAATTCAAATACAACATTAATTTACTATATTTAGGTTTCTTCCACTTATGTCAAATTCTTTTTACTAATTATTTTTGTTTCTGTCCTTAATTTCTTATGGAAATTAGAGGATTTCCTTGAAAATAAAATATGAAAATTAAAATCATACCTCTGATCCGACCTACTATACGAAGGAATATAGCCCTGCTTCGCTTTGGAAATAGAGTCCTGCTTCACTTTGGAAATAGACTCCTACTTCGATTTGGAAATAGAGTCCTACTTCTATTTGGAAAGAAATCAAAATTTGAATATTTTGGGACACAAGAATTGCTACTTCTATTTGGAAACAAATCATACATTCATATTTTGGGAAAAAAAGAAACAGAACTCGCAGTAGAGAATAAAGCCTGCTTCTATTTGGAAAGAATTCAAAATCTGAAATGGGTTGATTGAAATTTTGGGAGAGAAGAAACTCATGTGGCAGGATTTCTTTTTTTTTTTTTTTTTTTTTTTTTTTCTTCAAATAGGTTGCTGAAATGAGGGAGGGAAGAAGAATAATGGAGGGAAAAAGAGTATTTGTGAACAGTATACTTATATATATATATATATATATGAAATTTGTATATACAGCAAATACACTTTTTAACCCACCATGGTAAGTACTGTTCATTCACACAAATGGAGGAAATGGGCTACTGTGCAAATGGAGAGGATCCTGATCCGGTTAGAGAGAGAGGGGGTGGTTGGTTTGAATGATGTTGAAAGACATACGGTGACTGCTGCAACCCACCAAGATTAAACAATATTTTGTTTCATGTCACACTATATAAGTATGATACAATAAGTTGTGTTTTTGAAAAGTAAAAACAAGGGTGGAGTGCAAAAAAACCTACTAAATTATGTTTGAATTTGTAAATAATCTCCTTATATTATATGTTGTTCATAATACCTCTTGAACTACCACATTTTATTGCAAAATAACCTAATATTTAGAATATATTTTATTAAATGACCATAATACCATTTCTTATTAAATTATACTTAATCTATTTTTCTTATTGCAATAAATTATGAAAAACATTTTGGGTATGTATAGCAACACCTATAAAGTACAAAAACAATTTGGGATTAGGATTGCATTGTAAGTCTAAACATCCCAAATCAACAATTTGAATCCCAAGATTCAACAAAAGATTTCCAATACCAAAACAAACCCAACATACCACCCTTCTCTCTCCCAACACTCATGCAATATCAAATAAAAAATTCAATATTTCTATATATATGTATTTATTTATATACACACACATATATATAGAGAGAGAGAGGATTATTTGATATTTAAAAATGATAAAAAATAAAAAATAAAAAATAAAAAAAAAAGAAGAAGAAGAAGAAGAAGAAGAAGAACTGTAATAGATGTGGTTGTTGTCAGCCACCTATTACCCAATATAATTAAATTTACATTTATATAATAGATCGTGTCACCATGGGTCACATATATATCTTGTGCCCCTCTATAATAAATAAATAATAGTAAAAAAATAAATAAATAAATAAATAAAAATAAAAATAAAAAAAGCTCCAATCATTCATACACCAATTAAGTTACTTGATTAATTTTTTTTTTTTTTTCTAAATATTACTTGATTAATTATTTTCTACAAGAAAGAGAAAAAGTTATTTAAAATTTTGGGAGCCAATATACAAAAAAATAATAATAATATTCATAGCTACATGTTATTGAGGTGATGATAATTTCAAATGATATTTTGTTAAATAAAACTTGTCTTATGAATGAAATTTATATTATATGGCCAACAGAATTGGATGAATCTAATCATCAAAATTTAATTTTAATTATTTAGTCGAACAAAGAAAATAATAATTTTGAAAAGATGTCAAATAGAAAGACAAAAAGTGACTGATTGTTAAAAATATGAGTGTCTTAAATAGTCTTGGCTATTTGTTTTATTTTATTTTATTTCATTTCATTTCATTGATAAATATATTAAAAAAATTCCATGCAGTTTCCTTTTGGCTAGATATATCACACAATATATAAAAAATATCAAAAAATAATATTTGAGATAAAGGCTATGGGTGATAGATAGTGGAATTACATATTAAAAAAATAAAATTCATATTAGACTGTATATTAAGTTACCTCCTCAAAGTAGTATTGATGCATTAATATATACTAATTCAGTCTTGATTCAAATTTGTCAAATATATTGTATATGTGTTCATATAATTGTTTATACCTCATATATCTGTCTATATAAATATCTATTCCAAATCAATGTTGTTATTCAAACAATAAAATTTTAATTGTAATTAAATTACAATTGAATTCTAAAGTTTATCCAAGCACTGAATTTGGAATTGGATTGGTGGAATGTAATATTATAAAATTACAATCCCAATGCAATCCCAATCTAATTCTAATTCAGCTCAACCAAATATAGCCTTATACTAATTTGATGATGTATTTGTCATTAAATTTGCATAAATTTATTTTTAACTTTTGAAATTAATTATTTAAATAAAAATCTTAGGTAAGTTTTTTGGAAATAATTTAATTAGTTTCTTAATTTTTCATGAGTATATTACATGACAGAGAATTTATTTTTTATTCAATTAATTTATTAATTTTTCATCAATATATTATATGAAAAAGAATATATTTTTCTACCGTCAAAAAATTTAAACCGGGTATTCTAGCAATTCTCAATCTCTTACATGTTACAAGTACATCTCCTACAGTTCATCTTTGTTGCCGTGGATCCATCTTTTGTTTACAATAGGAAGCGTGTGCATTTCTGAAAATCTAAAGTAATTTCTCCACTCTCCCTCCGCAACGCCTCTCTAACACAATTAGCGGATATTAAAAAAATAATAATAACAAATTAAACAAATAATAAAAAACATGTAATAAGACGCTCTTTTATACCACAAAATGAATAAAAATTCACTGCCAGTTTTGCTGGTCTATCCTGTGCGTTGAGAAGTCTATATTATGCCCGCTATGGAGCCAAGACGCAAGGTAAGGAGGACAAAAATGAATTTTGGAGGCAATAGTGCACTTTTTTTATTAATTCTAAGGATGACAAATGTAATATTTCATAATATATTATTGAAAATGAAAAAATTATAAAAATAAAATATTAAAAAGAAAAATTTCAGTGGGGGCAATCTTTAACGTGAATCCATCCCTGATTATACCGGTTGTTCTTGTAATTTTTTTTTTTTTTTTTAATTTAATTAACACTTAGTTCTGCCTTCCTCAGCTGAAATTTTAAAGTAATAATATTTAATAGTCTATTTCTTTTGTTTTACTCAAGTTCTGTTTTTTTAATCAATCAAACCAAATTATAATAAGGTTGTTGTCATGATGGGCTGTATACGGTGCATTTTTGTCATTTTGCTGGGTCAATATCAATCATGGTCAAGTGAAGACCATCATAAACATTTTAATTATTTTAAGTTTTGGGGTGGGTTGTTTAGATTTATAATATGTTTGATAATGTCGAAAAGGAATATAACAGCCTAGTGTTCAATTTTGCACCACCTAAAGTAAAATTTGTGATTCTACTTGACCAAAAAAAAAACTTATCAATGCTACCTGTTCCGCTTTTGTTTTGGTTCATTTTTCAAGAAATAAGAACCCAGCTACTAATTATTGTAATCACACAAAATACCGATATTTATAACATTATTCCAAAATAAGACTATACATATTAAAATATAGGCAAGTCGTGGACTAGAAAGACTGGTACACACAAATGGACATGGTTTTATCATATTGCCAACTTGCTAATGGCAACTAACATAGCAACACAATTAGCAGATATTACACATAAATAAATTATAAATAAATAAATAAAAACCATATAATAAGACTCTTTTATACCACAAAATGAATAAAAATTCACTGCCAGTTTTACTTGTCTATCCTGTGTGTTGAGAAGTCTATATCATGCCAGTCATTCTTGTAACTCTTGAATTTAATTATCACCTAGTTCTACCTGCCTCAACTCAAATGTCAAAATAATAATATTTAGTAGTCTATTTCTTTTGTTTTACTCAAGTCCTGCTATTTAATTATAGACACTAAAATTTTAATGGACTTTTGTTTTGACAAGTTGACCCATTAAATATAAGTTAATGTTTAATTAAGTTATTTAATTGATCTAAGCTTGGTCCACTTAAATTATTTAATTAGCCCAGCCCAGATGATTAAATGGAAAGATAATTATTCCTAATAAAATATATTTGGAATAATTATTTTTAAGGATAATTATCATAATATAACCGGCCCGGCCCAGTTATGATTTTATTTTTATCAGGAGAGGACACGTGTCATCATCCTATGGATCCAAGAAGCTTATAAATAGAGGCCTGGAGGAAGAAGGAAGGGACACACAAATTCAGAATTCAAAAATCCAGAATTCCAGAGAGAAATACAGAAACTCTGCCCCCAACATCCAAACCCAAAAGCTGTAATACCCCTAAATTCAAAAGGATAGGTTTGGTATTTAATTAACTGTTTATTTTGCATTTTTAAATTGATTAAGTGTGTATTTGCATTAATTGTTAAATTATTTGATTTAAATGTGTTAGTTGGGTGTTTAATTGTTAAATTATTTGATTTAAATGTGTTAGTTGGGTGTTTAAATTTCATTTATTTGCTTATTTGATTTATTTTATTTTAATTCAATTAATTGTGTATTTGTTTTTCTTTAATTGATTGTCTAAAGTTATTTTCTTGCATTAACTATTAAATTGTATTTCTCTTGTACATGTACGTATAAATTTAAAAACGCTAACCGACTTAGGTAGTGGATGGATTCTAGGGTTTTATGTTTGAACGTAGCCAACTTAGGGTTGGTGTAGGATTTAAATTATGGTTTCAATTAAAACCTATAAATATATAAGTATAGGTCTGCCAAGGGTTTTGGTTAACCCTATTCACGTAACAGAGTCCTACAGAGAGTTGTGAGAACAGAGAGAGAACAGAGAAAGAAAGGTTAGGGTTGGCTTAAAGTCAAGGGCTGAACCAAGGAAGAGGTGTTGATGCATGCTCGTGGATTGAATTAAGAGCAACGAAGGTCAGTAAAAACAACTAAGGTCGCCGGAGTTGCTAGAGACGGAGGTTTAAAGGTTTCTGAACTGAAATCGGAGGCAAGTCTTGTTCTAGCTCTTTCCCTTTAACTCGTGTTCTGTGCATGCCTAGGTAGACTCCAGGGCTTTAATGGATGCTAAAACAAGTCTTTATTGCATGTTTGAAATATTTTTAGTTCCATTGAATTAAATTGATATGCGAATTTCTGTAATCTCTGTTAACTGGTTCATACCGTTGTTGTGTTTAAAGTATGTTTAATTGAGAACCTTGATGCATATTGATGTCTTAAAAATTAGTCTGGGACATTGATTGAATAATAGAACACGTAGTAAAAGATTTACAGAGGCCTGGGTAAACTGAAATAGCTTTGTTGGAATTAAACTGTATTACAAGTTCTTTCAGTTCGGTTAATTGATGCATGCTTCGTTTAAGTTTAAGCTTTGTTTAATTGATGTCTTTGATGCATGTCAATGCTTTATAACTGTTGTAGGACACTAATTAAACCTCAGGGCAAGTATTAAAACAAATATAGAGGTCGTGGAACACGCCGGAGTCGAGGAAAACGAAGCAGAGACGGGGAGACGGCTCTTAAGGGTGAGAGAGACGGCTCCCAAAGGAGGGAGCCGCCTCCCACATTGCAAGAGCCGGCTCCCACATGTAGGGAGCAGGCTCCCAAGGCCTTAGAGCCGGCTCCCAAGGGTGGGGAGCCGGCTCCCATATTTTGGAGAAGGCTCTAAATTTTTCTGAGCCTTCTCTTCCTCTGAAACACACAGTTATGTATTTTTAGGGTCTGTTTGGTCGGTGCAGGGTATTTCTACTTGGTTTATACTATTTTAAATCATGTGTAGGAATGTTGTAAACCTATAAAAATAATAGGGAAACATCAATTCATAATTTGATTAAGGAATGGAGTGGGGTGAACTTGGGGAAAAAACCTGTAGGTTGTGCACTGTTATGGTTAAGAAATTTATTACTGTAAATTGGAGATTGTTTTTATTTATGATTTAAAGTTGTGAATCATATTTAGATGGAGTTATAAGTATAGTGATTTACCTGAAATTACCTATGCTTTGTTTGGATTAAAAATTGATATATGTTTGCTATTTAACTGCATCAATTTATGGACAAGTTGAAGAATGTAAATGCTTAGATTATTTTAGCAGTTTACATTATTGGAATGTTATTTTTAGGCCCTATATTTAATGCCTAATACTAATATATATGTATTAATTTATATTGATGCATAGTGTGGAGTATAATTGATGAATTGCTTAATACTGTTTAATCAATTTTATTATGTGGAGGTATGTATATGCACCGGTATGGAACGGTGGCATATTGGGGATGGATTAGTTCAAACACTAAGTCCTACCTATTTTGAAATAAGATGGATTAACTGCAAAATGTTAAGTCCTACTTATATGTATGTATATGCACCGATATGGGACGGTGGCATATTGGGGATGGATTAGTTCAAACACTAAGTCCTACCTATTTTGAAATAAGATGGATTAACTGCAAAATGTTAAGTCCTACTTATAAGTTGGTGTCAGGTCAATAAACCTTTTGAATGACACACCTTGAACGGACTTTATATATTTATGTTATGGTGCCATGGTATGAGCTTGAGTCTCAGGACCATGGTTAGGGTGCGTATATCGCCTAGGATGGATAACTGGACGGTGGTTTCTGTTCCCTGGTAGGTCTAGATACACATGACCACAGTATGTACGATTTGCATGGTATCTCTGCTCAGGCTGAGACGTACCACTTGGACTAGTGAGCGTCCTATAGTGTGTAATTATATATATATGGACTACTCTAAATATTGTTGAGCTATCTAAGATGTATCTGCGTATCGGGTTTCTGATTGGATCGTAGTAGAATAGGACTTGCATGTGGGCCTGACCCACTCCTTTATTTTTCAGGTGTTGTCAGTTCCAGGGCTAGAGCTTGGACGTGCAGAGCAGATACAGACACTCACTCCTCCGATAATGTAGGATTTCATCTTATATTCTAGATTAGGATTTTGTCTTCAGCTGATTATTTCAGTTTGGATTTTAGGGGTCCACTAGATGGATTCCCGAGTTGTATCTATTTTAGAGATTTGGATTTTTATTAATCTTTATCATTTGGAGGATTTTAAATTTAGTATTATTTCCAGCTTTAATATTTATTTCGTAAATCTATTTTGTAATCTGTGTTCGTTTATGTATTAATTGTTTGGTATCCCTCGGATCTGTGCTCGGACTTGATCACCCGTGGCTCTAGAATCGAGGGGTATCACAAAAGCGAAGAATACCAAGCACATCATAGGCCAAAGGATTTCACTAACAACCAAGCATAGACTTTTTTGAAACATTTAGCCCTGTGGTTAAACCGGCAACTGTACGTTTAGTTCTCACCATTGTACTTAATCACCAATGGGAAATTCGCTAACTTGATGTTGAGGGTGCCTTCTTATATGGTGATTTACTTGAAGAGGTTTACATGGCTCAACCAAGAGGTTATGAAGATTCGCTCTTCCCTAATCATGTTTGTCGCATGTGCAAGTCGATTTATGGGCTAAAAAAAGCCCCTCGCTCCTGGTTTGACAAATTTTGAAGCCATCTACTTAAGCTTGGTTTTTCTAATTCTCATGCTCATACATCTCTATTCATTCATCAATCTCACGACCATGCTACCCACTTATTGATTTATGTGGATGATATTATTCTAACATAAAGTAATTAGTCATTTCTTCACCATGTTGTTAATCAACTTCGTGTTCTATTTACTATGAAAGATCTTGGTCCTTTACATTATTTTTTGGGTGTTGAAGTCACTCGCATAGCTGATCAAATTATCCTATCTCAGACCAAATACACTTTGGATATTCTATTTAGAAGTAAAATGCTTGGTGCTAAACCAGTGTCATCACTTGTTGCAACTCATATCAAGCTCAGTCAAGATTCGGGAGCTCCATTGACTGACCCAACTGAGTATCGAAGTATTGTTGGTGCACTTCAATATCTTACCTTGACTAGGCCAGACATTGCATTTGCTGTAAATCAAGTATGCCAGTATATGCATACTCCAACAACTGATCACATGACAGCAATTAAAAGAATCCTTTGCTTCCTTAAAGGAACCATATAGTTTGGTCTTTATCTTCGACGAGGGTCACCTTGCCTTGTTGACTATTGTAATGCAGATTGGGCAGGTGATCCGGGAAATCAACTATCCACTAATGGGTTTTATATATACTTCGGGTCTAGTCCAATAACTTGGAAAGCTAAAAAGCAATCCATAGTTGTTCGCTCCTCCACTGAATCTGAGTATCGTTGTCTTACACATACAACCATTAAAACCTCATGGCTATGTATCCTACTGCGAGATCTTCGTATTCCTCTCCAGAGTGCCCCCCTCATTTGGTGTGATAACATTAGTGCAATCTCGCTGGCCAACAATCCTGTATTCCATGCTCATACTAAGCACATGGAAATAGATTACCACTATGTTCGTGAAAAGGTTCTTCAGAAAGAATTAGACATTCAGTTCATCACAACAAAGGATCAAGTTGCAGATATTTTCACCAAAGGTCTCTCCTCACAACGGTTCCGGTTTCTACAAACCAAGCTTTCAGTTCGTGAACGACCTATCAGTTTGCGGGGGTGTGATAATAGACAGGAGAATTAATTGCAAATCTCCAAGATTTCCTCCTCTGACTACACAACTGATTAAAACATCAAAGGCTAAATTATTGGGTGAATTATCCTCGTACAACTTTCTATATATGTAAATTACAGATTTAGTGTAGTGTAATCCGCCCTTGATTTGTATTCCATATATATTGTACAACACTATAAATATTTGAATCAATATAATACCAGTTACAGTGTGAGAGCTTCAATTACTCTTTACCCCTTTACACATTATGATATAAATTGTTTTGGTCACTTAAAGGCATGTGACCCCCTCTACATATTATGATATAAAAATTGGTTACTTCAAGGCACGTGACTTTTTTTTTGCAAAATGAAAGCATGAAATGGCACGAATGATGATGAGTGCTGAAAAATGTGTATTTAAACCCCTTAAGCTTAGGCATTCTAGTACCTTTATCTATCTTACTTTACCTTTTTAGATTGATTTCGTATTATTTCCATTTTTAGGAACTTATTCCGAAAATAAGCTAACTTAGCCAAATAAAAGCAGAAATGAAGCAATTATGGGATGAATCAAAGAAAGGAGCCAAGTGGAAGCAAAAGGAAGAAAAAGGTGGAAATCAACATCTTCGATCGATCTCAGGTCAAAGTTCAATCGATCCAAAATGTTCGATCTCAGCACTTCAAGATGGATCAGAGCCATGATGACATTTTCGAGATCTTAAAAGTTCGATCGATCGAACTACCTTGTCCTTATCCAAATGATTGATCTTATCTAGTTGTACCACCCTACCAACCACTTTTGTCCTTTTCCCAAAAATATCTTCAAAATATCTCAGATTTGTTTTTATCCAAAAAGCACCGCCATTGACGATCGATCCAGCCTAAGTTCGATAGATCTCAGCCATGTTCGATCGATCCAAGTCCAAGGTTCGATCGATCGAACTTCCTCCAGTGCGAAAAAGTTAAATTTTCAGCTCACAAAAAGTTATCCTTTATCCAATCATTGGGGAATATTTGTTGTACGACCCCAGCTTATTTTGGGTGTCATTTGACCTACCTATATAAGGATAAGGATTACTTTTTACATCATTTCACATCACATCATATCATACCTTGTAGAACTCTTGGAGAGCAAGCTTAGAGGAGGAGGAGGCTAGAGACACCATTGGAGACTCTTCATCAACCAAGGAGCAAATCTCTACCATGGAGTTAGCCCTTGAGGGTTGGAGAAGCACTACCATGAGTGGCTAGACATCCTCTTGGGGCTAGAGTTAGCCCCAAGCATGCTTTCTACATCTTGATTTTGTGTATTATTGAGGGATTAGTGTTGTAATACATGTTTTGGCACTTATATATATATAGATCTTGTTTATTCAATGATTTATGTGGTTTAATGCTTCCAATTGATCATTTCATTCTATCCATATGTCTATGTATGCTAGAATAGATGTTCATGTGTTTGTCTCTATTTCTTGTGTTATTGATGCATGTCTATGTGTATTAATGCCATAGATCTAGAGATTGTCAAAACATAGTGCTTAATGGAATGCTCTTGTAATTTTCTAGATGGTTCATGCTCATTTCTTGATGGATTGTGCCTCTCCCTTAGCTTAATTAGTTTAATTTCATGTCATTAGCTTAATTGTAGTGTAGTGGTAGCATAGTTGTTAGATGGGAGGAGAATCCATGCTTGTTGTTTGATGTTCCATACTTTTGAATGCAAGTAACATATGTCTCTAACCTTGTGGTGTATTTGGCTTGTGAGCTTAATAAAAGGATTAATGACTTGCTAGATATATTGTGCTTTTCACATGCTATTTAGATAATATATACTTAATTGTTAGATATATTGTGTTTTTCACATGTTGATTAGACAATATATGTTTAATTGGTCACCCTTCCTAATTGAATCAACCAAACACACACACACATCAATATTGCAACACACATTTCCCTCATTAGTCACTTGTTAAGGGTGTATAAAAGCATTATTTGGTGGTGACCTCTAAACCCCAAGATCTCTCTCTCTCTCTCACTTACTCTTTATTGTATTCAATTATTTAGTTTAATTTGCTCTCTAGTTTAATCAACCAACCAACTATTTGTTTGATCATTCGACCTACTAACCCTAATAGTGATTCTACAACTAAATTCGACTCCAATCCCTTGGGACGATCCCTACTCACCCTAACTATATTTTTAGTGAAGGTAGTAGTGGCTTTTATAAATGTAAAACTTGGCCCTCGCCTTAATGCACACTCTCTAAGCTTGTGGTGTAGCGACGACACAAACACCACCAAATGAAAAGAATGAGAATTTATATATTGATTTAGAATAGATAAACTCACTATCATTTCTTGTATTTTGAAAACTTACATTCATCTCTTGAGCAGCAGCATTTGTAGCCTCATCATCCTTGTTTATATGTGTACGAATGAATAAATCTGCACGAGAAAGCTTAATAGCTTCTTTTTCCTCAATCTATAAAAGAAATATACACATTGTGATATATATTATTTACCACTAACATTTATAATCATTCAACCACATAAGAATTGAAATAATTTATATTGCTAAAATTTCAACTAAGTTCAGCAGAAACACGTGCAAAGTTTTTTGTCCCTGTAGTATGAAGCATTGTTTACTTCTTACGTTCTTTGTTTTTTTCTCTCTCCTCCTACAAAAAGTGAGAAAAAATAAACATAATTTGATTAATTTCAATTCCTAAGGATTAGCACTTGCCACCTAAAATAATGACTAAAAACAGGTAAACTATAAATTCAACTCATTCACTTTAAACAAATTGGTAGATGGAGCCCTAAGCGTACCCCAATGCTTAACAAAAAATTCTCAATGCTCCTTCTCAACATTAGGTGGTGGGTTTGCCAATCTTTCCGCATCTGTATCCCGAATCAAGTAGTATGCACTTTTTAGTTCACACTTGTACCTCCTTCATTTTGTTCTGATAGAGGATAATGTCCTCTGTTTTGAAATGATTCCCACGTCATACTTTCTCTGAAAATGTGATAATGGCTGCATGATAATCCATTTTCTCCATCAAAATTATTTTAATGTCATTGAAGAATTTTACTTTTACAATGGTCCACATATCATCTTTGAGCCGATTAGGCATTGCCTACCAACTTTTGTAGCATAAAGGAGCTAATCTACTATTGTGGGCAATTGTTCCCAAGTAATTACCATATTTAGTACTTTCATTTTCTATTGGTTGTCCATACTTATTGACTCTAAACAATAATTAACAATTGTAGATGTTTAGTACAAAAATAAAGGTAAAAATCATGTTTTCTCTTTCTTATTGAATATGGTCTAATTATGTAAACTATATAAGATCTCTATATATACATATTAGGGTTGTTGTGTCTAAGATATCCTTGCATCGTGTAAGGCCCCATCTCTTCTTCAAAGTTGGTTGGAATGATTCAGTATTCTCAGTGTCATGAGATTTTGAAGTTGAAGCTTCCAAATGTTCTTCACTCACTTGTTCAACCTGACTCACCCTTCGTTTCATTGTGAGCTTATTATTTATCCTTCATGGAGAAGCAAACAAAAAAGTGAGACTTCCTTTAAGAGAATGGAATCAAATAAACTAATAGAGAGAGTAATTCTTGCACACACACAGACAAAATACGTACAGCACCATTTAAGAGAATTACTGAATCTTTCAACAAGCTAAATGGCATGAATGCACACCAAACTCAAAATGACATGAAACTATATACATTTAAATTGGTGTACCTGTAGATTCAGCTCCTAGTACATCTCACGAGGAATGTTATAGTAAAGGAATATTGTCATATCATAAAAGATTTACCAAAGCACCGCAAATCTAACACATATCAGTCAGAAAGGTGGGGTCCTCTATATCCCATTGTTTCTTTGCGTATGATTTTTTATGGTCTTGAAGACTTCAGTTAAGAATGCAAAAAACTTAACATCGATCTTTGTTGGAGGATTCTAGCAAGTATTCAGGGTTGAAGGTGAATTCTGAAAAAAATATGGTATTTTTCTCAAAGTCTACTCAAAGAAAGAGGAGCTTAAGTTCAAAGATGGAATATTGCCAGTTACTTATTTGGGGATTCCTTTGGTTAATGGAAGATTGAAAAAATTTTAATAATAATTTTATTCTACGACAATTTGGTCGCAGAAATAGAATATGAGATAAAACTTCTTTGGTTAATCAGGAAGTAGTTAATCAGAAAGTAAAATATTTATATATACACTCATTACACATTAACGAAGGAATAAGAAAGAAAAACTATTTCTAATGGAGAAACTTTTCAGGCCAAATTTTGCCATATTATAAGTTCCTTTCATCTTTTAGGAATTATATTCAATATGTTCCTAAAATAGTTTTTCCTCAGAAATATCAGATTTTGCCATATTATAAGTTCCTTTCATCTTTTAGTCATAAAAAAGAGTCATTTTTAGATGTAGATGCAAGCAAGTACTTCACAACCAACAGGCTGAAAGGGACAATAATCACGTAGTGAATTTGATCACAAATTCAATAGCAATTAAAAGATGAATTCTACTCTATCAATATAAATCATTCTCCTAGTAAATAGAAATATTCTTGACAATCAAATGATCTTATTTCTTTCTACCACTTCACAAGTCTTTTTGAAAGGTTAACCAGTTAAACATCTAACCATCCGCCAACCTTGCTTAAAAAATACTTAAAATAAAAAATTAAATTTAATCTTCTTTAATCCACCAACACAAATATTTTAAATCCAAATAGAACCATAATTTTTACACCTCAAATCCATTTTAAAAATTCCACCACCAAATCAATTTTCAAAGTGACTCGAGTTGAAGTATCAATGCACAACATGAACAAAACAAGCCAATAAAAATTCTTCTTCACTACATTGAATTGCAATATCCAGCTTAAAAGGCAATATGGTGGAGCTAAAGAAATTCAATGAGCTCCAAATAACACCACCAAAATAGCAACCATTAGGACTCAACTCAACACATACCCATAATATCAAATATGACACTATATCACCTGAAATCAAAATATCCCTAAACTGCTATTTGCTTAAATTTATTGCATTTTTCTTGAAACCCATTAAGAAATAGTTAGAAAAAGAAATAAAAATTGATTCATAAGATAAAAGACAAAAAGTTGATTACATTTTTACAGGATGCCCAGCTTCTTGAGCTTGAGAGTGCGCGAGACATATAGCTTCTGGAAGTCACCAATCTCAGTTTCGAGCTTTTCAACGTGGGTTTCGACCCCTTTTCCCACTCTGTTCAGAAATTCTGGTATTCCAACTTTCGCTGTAATAATATCAAACAAACCTACTTGAGAGTTTCATCAAAATCACCAAAAAAAAAAAAAAAAAAAAAACCATATATACATATAGATATATATATAAAAGCCCTAAGGGAATAAATTACCTATGTAAGGATTGGGTTTGGAAGAAAAATTGCGGTGAGCAGTGATGGAAGGAGAGAGCTGTGTAAGAAAAGGGGCTCGGTTAGGGCAAAACGAAATGGGAAAGTGAAATTGCAAAACGACTGTGGGAAAGTGAAATACAAATTGCAAAGTGGGACAAAGCTCTTACCAGTGATGGAGAGCGCGAGAGATGTTGCAGGTGAGAAATCGGCGACGGTAACCGGTGGTCGAAAATTGATTCTGATCGGCGATGACCGGTGATCGAAAACGACACTGAGGTTTCGTTTGGATACACAGGAGAGAAAAGAAAGGAAATGATTATAAGAGAAAAGAAAAGAAAAGAAAGGAAATAATAACTATAATTTATATTCATGTTTGGATAGATAGGAGAGAAAAGAAAGGAACTGGTAATATTGTTGTTTGGATAACACAAAGGAGAGAAAATAAGGGAAATGATAATAATGAAATTACCATCTTACCTTTTTTGGTAGGGTTAGCAGGACAAAATCATTTCAGCCTCCCTAATCGCTTCCAACTGCAAAATCTACAAAATCCCTAATCATTCTCACAGATTTTCTCTCTTTCTCTCTCTCTCTCTCCAACTGCAAACTACAAAATCTACAAGAATCAGAAGATCAAAACCCATATCTATTAGTTTCCATCATCAGATTGTTCCAAAAATCAAAACCAAACTACATATATGTATATATATATATATATATATTTCAGCCTCCTCAAACTACATATATATATATCGGCATATACATATAAGCCTCCTCAAACTACATATATATATATCGGCATATACATATATATATATATATATATATATATATATATATATATATATATATATCTCCATCTCTCTATTCTCGTATAGGTTTTATTTTAAATTTTTTTCTAAAATCAACTAATCAAGGTCTGTAATTCTTGTTTTGCAACTCTCTCTCTCTCTCTCTCTGTAACTACAAACTACATATATATATATATATATATATATATATATATATATATACGCATATACATATATATATCTCCATCTCTCTATTCTGGTATGGGTTTTGTTTTAAATTTTTTTTCTGAAATCAACTAATCAAGGTCTGTAATTCTTATTTTGCAACCTCTCTTTCTCTATGTAACTACAAACTACATATATATATATATATATATATATATATATATATATATATATATCAGCCTCCCCAATAGCCTCCATCTCTTTCTCAGCCTCCCCTCTCTCTCTCTGCAATTGTAAAAATCAAAACCCATATCCGCATATCATTTCAGATTTTAAACAAATAAAAACCCATATCTATTAGTTTCCATCACCCGCTATTCTAGTTCGGTTGCCGTTCGCAAAGCTTCAGCTGGCTGTCTCTCTCTGTAACTGCCAATTCGTAGAAGAAACTTGTGGTCATCAGCATCCATGGGAGGGATACTTTTGTCATTAGCTCCCTTTCTCTCCAAATCTCTCCAAATCTTGTCAATTTTGGAGGGATTCCAAATGAGGGATTTGGAGGGATAGCTATCCCTCCAAATCCTTCCAAATCATTTCTTTCCTCTTCAAATCATCCAATCCAAACACAACACTCCTTATCCTTTCCTTTCTTTTCTTTCCAAATCCTCCCAAATCTCCCAATCCAAATGAAGCCTGAAGGAGAGAGCTGTATAAGAAAGGGGGCTCGGTTAGGGCAAAACGAAATGGGAAAGTGAAATTGCAAAATGACTATGGGAAAGTGAAATTGCAAAACGACGATTTAGTCTAAACAAAAACGAGGTAGTTTAGCCCAAAAAATTTATTTCAGAAAATTTTCAGCTGAAGGAAAAAGTGGAAGGAAGGGAAATATTGGCTATTACCAGCATTCTTAATAGAGTGTTGGTATAGCCCTATTTTAAAATATTAGCTATTACCAGTGTTTATCATAGGAACGCTGGTTTAAATAGGGAAATACCAGCATTCAACGTTGGTTTAAATAGAGCTATACCAGTGCTCTTAAAGAGCGCTGGTAAAAATTGAGCTATACCAGCGCTCTCTTATGAACGCTGATAATTATTAACCAACACAACGCTGGTGAATCCTTAATTTGTTGTAGTGCTCCCATTTAACTGGTTAGTTAGGCGAGGCAGTGAAAGGGTTAGATGAATTTTTCCATCTAACCGAATAGATGGGTCCTCAAATTTGCATGTTCTCTGGACTAAGCCATCTAACCGGTTAGATGAAATCATATAACCGGTTAGATGAGCTAGCATTTACACTTTGACCCCAAACTTTAATATAATTACATAATTACCCCTGGACTTCATCCTAACGCCTTAGTAAATAATTATTTTATCCTTTTTGGACCTCACACTAAATGACCGTTTGTAGGTGCAATTTTTCACACCCGAACACTTAAGAAAATACACCCAGAAGATTATGAGCAAGAGAACAGAAATAATAGACAAATTTGACAATGAGAGCAATGTGATTGGAATTCGATGGATCTCTCTTCTTATTTATGCTTTATTTATATGTCTGTACAGAGATTTACATGAGCCCTGATTGGCGGTTTTTGGACGTGGGCATTCATGCCCCCTTATTTTGCGGCATTCTCTTTTATTGTGGGCATTATGGAAACTTGAATGTGCTGACCTTAGGCAATTCTTTCGTTTGCTTCTGTTGAGTGGACCTTCCTTCATTAGTTGGGATGAATTGACCTTCCTTCTAATCTTTCTTATTGGGCCTCTGGTTTCTGCTGGGCTTCAAGGCTATGTTGATTAAAGGTAGGCTTTACAATTATTAACACATGGTGTATTCTGATTGGTGAGGAAATTTCCCTCTACATTTTTTCCCAAATTCCTTTTATGAATTGAATTCATGTATGGAATTGTAACTATTTTCAGGAAGTGGAGAAATTTCTGCGGCTGTTACTGCTCATCATTGCCATTTATGCATCTTATTTCTAGGGTTTCGTGCTCATTGATGAGTGCTCAAATGTGACGCATTTTCGCACCTAAACGAGGGTATTTTAGTCTATTTATCTATCTTTATTTTTCCGTTTTAGTACTTATTTGTGTTTTTGTCTATTTCAGGTCAATAAGGTTCAAATGAGCTAAAAATGGTCCATTACAGCCTTTTTGAAGTCAAGCGAATATTCCGGGAAGATTTCAGATGATTCCGGAAAAAAGTCAAAAATGTTGAATTTTTGGATAGATCGAGAATTTTTGGATTGATAGAAGATTTCTTCGATCGATCGAAAATGTGCTGGCAGCAAGCTATTTTATTCCCGCGCGCCTGAACTCCACCTACCACATAGTTACAGGATTAGATATTTTAAGGGCTTATTTTTTGACTTGTTCATTACTTCAAGGACTTTTTATAAAGGGGGACTTGAACCATTTTGTAATCTTATCAAATCTTTTGTCTTCAATTTTATTTCATGGTAATTTTATTTTCTTTCTCTAGAAAAGTTAGAGATTAGGGTTAGAAGAAAAGAGAAGAGTGGAGGCACCAAGTACACATCTCAAGATCTATACACTCTTTCTCTAGAATTCAACAAAGAAAAAGAAGAAGAAGATGGAGCCATGTTTGGGGATTGCCTTTGAGGGTTCCAAGACCACACCCACCTCCTCCATGATTTGCTAGACTTCTCCTTGGGGCTTGGGTGAGCCCCAAGTTTGTAATCTAAATCTCTATCTTTTTCATACTTTTTGGGGAATAATATCTTGTGATTAATGTTCTAGCCATGTGAATTTAATAAATCTTGGGTTCTCCTTTGATTTCTATAGATTAATTCTTTCTATTGATTCTCTATGTGATTACATGTTGTCTTATGTGTGATTATTTGGGAATTGATCTCTACAATAGTTTTTCTATATTAATTACATGTCTATGTGTGGTTGATTGAGAATCTAGTGATGGCTAGACATGGGTTTTATTAGATGAGTTTGTCAATTAATTTGATGGACTATGCTTATGCTTGATGAGTTGTTCTACAATTTAACTCATGCTTGTAGGTAGGTAGACAATCTTTACTTGATTTGATATTATATGGCTTATTATTGCAAATTCTATGATTCTCTAGATTGATATGTGCTTCAATTGTGACTAGTTTGATGGTTCATACTTAGAATTGATGAGTTGTTCTATACTTAGTTTATTTGTTGGTTAGGTAGACAATACATTATTGAATTTGATGGTCCATGCTTAATATTGCAATTGGTAGTAGCATTTTGTTCACAAGAAGGTTTTCCCCAAATATGTTGAAAGTGTGTAATTTGGTGAATGAGCTTGGTGGCAATTCCAATGGACCCCAAGACCTCACTTCTCATCTCTTAAATCCCTAACTCAACTTAGTTTATTTTAATTGCATTTTAATTTCCTTGCATCTTAGTTTAATCAACCAATCTCTATCTTTGCAATTAATTGGTACATTAGAGCCAAAATTAAATTCCAACACGTACATCTTAGTTGTAGTAGTGGTTTTTATAAATGTAAATTTGACTAGAAAGGCTTCATAAACCACATTCATATTTTGACCTTATGAAGCGACCTCTCGCATTAAAAAGTCAGTTTTCTATCACATAGAAAGAGGCTCGTCACTCATATCTTTGTTATCTGTCTTGCATCGTTTATATATTGTACTCTTGTCGTTTGGATATTTTCATCTGTGATTCCATCTTTGATTTAAACAAAAACTTGCTCGCCGCTGCACAATCTTCTTCTTGTTCTTTTAAGGTTAGTTGTTCTTCTATTCCCTCTTTATGTTATTATGAGTCAAGAGAGTAGTGAACGAACTTATAGCGCTCATGTGTCTGATGAACGCTGAATACTGCATATTAGAGCCCCTAAATATGCATATGTTAAGATCTAAAGTGATATTTCTATCCAGTTTTAGACTGATTTATGTTTATTCCGTGTTTTTAGGTACTTTCCCAAAGAAATGGTTAAAACCAAGTTTTTATGATGAAAAGACTGATATCATCTTGATTGGCGAACTAGATTTGTCAAGTGGTATGCACTCGTTGAATAAAAGACTGATATTGAAGATTACAGAGTCATTACCAGTCATTTGAAGCAAGTCGAGAGTCAAAAAGGGTGATGTTGGAGAAGTTCAAGTGTCAAGGCTCGAGCCCACGTTCCTAAGGCTCGAGCCCAATACCAACTGAAGCAAGAATTCCAACCAAGGCAAATAAGGCTCGAGCCGAAACTCAAGGTGCTCGAGCCCTTACAAGAGTGCTCGAACCCAAATTACATCGGAATATCAAAAGTCACTTTGAAGAACTCCAGGTTGCCAGAGCTAGAGCCTTTGTCCATAAGGCTCGAGCCCAACTTTCAAGGCTCGAGCCCCAAAGCATGGTGATCGAGCATTATTAAAGATTCATCCCAAAAATATTCTAAGTATTGAAGAAAAAGACGCTTCGAAAATTATTTGAAGAAAAATGGTTAAGTGTTGAAGTCATGCTCGAGCCCTATCCCTTAAGCTCAAACCCAAGCCTTAAGGCTTGAGCCCAGAGTCAAAAGGCTTGAGCCCTTGCTATTTAGTCAGACTTAATTGATGCGGGATTTGTCTTATTAAAATCCTTTTTCATCCCAGATGGGCCCAGATTACCCTAGAAGACCTAAAAGCCCGTCCACCCTTATTAGAAGTTAATTCTTCTATAAAAGGAGGCACAAGGCCACAGATTAAGAGTCCTCTCTCTTAGTTATTTTCTCTCAATTAGTGGCGACTTTTAGGGTTTTGGAGGTGGAAATCCCAAGAGGAGAATTGCAGTCCATGGCGATGAAAACCACAACAGCATAGATGATAATTGACATCGTCATGAGTAGCTAATTCTTCTCTTAGGGCATTAATGTAGCTCAAATTCGAGTATTATGGTTTGATCATTCTTAACTTTAGGGATTTATATGTTTATGTATTTTGATTGCATAATTATTACCATGTCTTAGATATAATTGTTCTTAAATTGTTCTCAACCTGTTCTTATTGTACGGTATTGGTGGATGCCTATCGGACATAAGAATAGAGATTATGCAAAGGTGTTTAAACATTTTTCATGAATGAATGTTTTCATAATCTGTGCCCAGGGAAAACGAGTTATACTGTAACATTAGATTAGGAGTAGGTAGGTAGATAATTCGTGCTAACTGAAAATAGGTTATAGTTAGTTGAAATTCATGGAACATCTTTCTTTAAAACCCGAATTAAACGAATGTTATTGAGTTTAATTCATATGATACATAAACTATGAAATCTCAAGGTTGAATAGTTGACCATAGTACTAGATTTATGGTGACGTCAATCCCTAAGACTTTCTCTCTCTTGATCTTATCTTTAATATAGTTTTAATTTTATTTTATATTCATGAAAAATAACCAAATCAATCAATCTCTTTTATTGAATAAAGTAATATTAGTTGGATGCTTAAATAAATTACGACAGTCTCTGTCCGAGCACAGATCCAAGGGATACCAGACAATTAATATGTAAACAAGCAGGAATACAAAAAGAATTAAGAAATAAATTAAAGGCTGAAAAGAATTATAATTATAATTATAAATTAAATCCTCAAAAGTTATAATATAATCCAAACTTTCCAAAACCTTCAATACGTACAACTCGGGAATCCATCTAGTGGACCCCTAATAAAATCCCAAAATAAAGTAAAGTCCGGAAATAAAATCCAAAACTAAAACATGAAAGGAAATCCTACGTAGTCGGAGAAGTGAGTGACTGTCTCTACTTAGCACGATCAAGCTCTGAGCCTGGAACTGACGAACACCTAAAAAATATAAGAGTGAGTCAGGCCCACTAGCAAGTTTTACTCTACTACAATCCATACAGAGATCTGATACGCAGATACATCCTAAATATCTCAACAATAACTAAGTAGTCCATATATGTATAAATACACTCTATAGGACGCTCACTAGCCCATGAGTCTGTCTCAGCCTGAGTAGAAGGTAACATACAAATCGCACATAACGTGGGCAGGTCTACCTAGACCTACTAGGGAACAATAACTATGTCCAGTTATCCATCATAGGCAATATATGCACCCTAACCATGATCTTAGACTCAAGCTCATATCACAGTACCATAATCATATATATATATAAAATCCCTCTAAAACAAGGTATGTCATTTAACTGTTTATTGACCTGACATATATCTAAGTAGGACTTAACTTTTATAATTAATCCATTTTTTATTTCAGAATAGGTAGGACTTAGTATTTTGAACTAATCCATCCCTAGTATGCCATCGTCCTATACCGGTACATACAATTCACAAATCAAATAATTGATGCAGTAAATGATAAATTTAATCATCAATTTAAGTAGCACTTAACTTTTATAGTTAATCCATTTCTTATTTCAGAATAGGTAGGATTTAGTATTTTGAACTAATCCGTCCATAGTATGCTATCGTCCCATACTGGTGCATACAATTCATAAATCAAATGATTGATGTAGTAAATGATAAATTTAATCATCAACCACACTCCAAAATAAGCATAAATAAAGTCTAATATGTATATGACCATATTATGCATCCAATACAAGATTTAAAAATCATGTTCCAGTCCTTTAAATTGCTAGCTTAAGACTAAGCATTTAAATCCTCCAAACAGTCCAATAATTGATACAATTTACAATAAATTAAAACATCAATTAATCCAATCTAAGCATAATTATTTTCAGATAATCAACTACACTTATAACACTGCTGAAACATGATTAAACGTTATTAAACCATGCATAGAAGAATTGTTAAATTTCAGTAAGCAATTAAATCAACTAATCCATAATCAACATGTAGTCTTCTCTTTAACTTCATGTTGTTCTATTCCTTAACACATTAATGTAACAATGCTTCCAAGTATTTTTATATGCCTGAAACAATTATTCAGACCATTAGTCGCGACTTAAGCAACTTCATAATACCCCAACGGCCAAACAGAACCTTAAAAACCAACTTCTGCACGTTCCAGCGCAAGAGCAGGCTCTCAACCTTCGAGAGCCGACTCTTTACTCATGGGAGCCGACTCCCCACATGTGGGAGCCAGCTCTATAAGGCTGGGAGCCGAATCTGTCCATGAGGGAGCCAGCTCCCTCCCTCAAAGAGCCAGATCTCTCTCTCTAAGAGCCGTATCCTTCCTCGTGTTCATCTTCTTCGCCTCCGGCGATGTTCAGAGCCCCCTGTATTGATTTTATTAAGGTTTTTCGGGTTCAATCTAAGTCCCAAAGGTTCCAAAAACTTATCGGATTCCAGTATGAATTGCTAATAAGAAATTTAAAACATAATCGGTAACAGTTTATGCAATAAAATAATTTCAGTTAAGCAAAATATAAAATAGTTTACAGTCTGAATTAATATGCATAAAACATCCATTTTAAAGTCTAATTTAATTCCTGGAGACTGTATAGCATGCATAGAACACAGGTCTAAGGAAAAGAGTTAGAATAGGAAATTGCCTTCGGTTTCAGTTTTGAAACCTTAAACCATCTCCTCTAGTAATTCCGGCGACCTTAATTGCTTTCACCGACCTCTGTTGCTCCTGGTTCAACCCACGAGCAAGCTTCAATTACTCCTCTTTGGTTCAGCCCTTGTCCCTAACCAAACCCTAACTTCTCTCTCTCTATTCTCTCTCGAACCTCTCTGTTCTTTCTCTCTGCCTCCATTGCTCGTGAATAGGGTTCTAAAACCCTTGCAGACACATAACTTATATATATATATAGGTGTCTATGAAAACCTAATTCTAATACCAAACTAATTATAAGTCGGCTACTTCATAAATACAAAACCCTAAATAAAAACATTATTTTCAACACCTATGTTAAACAAATAAAACAATTTAACACCACAAAATAATTAATTGAATTTCCATATAAGCACACATTAATGACAACAAATAAAACAATTAAAATAATTAAATAAAACAATTACACAAATAAACACATAAATCACTTAAATAATTAAACAAATAAAACAAATACGCAAATAATTCAATTAATCAAATAAAAATGCAATAAAACCATTAATTAAAATGCCGAGACTATCCTTTTAAAATTATGGGTATTACAGTCTCTGTGGTTCGACACCCTTAATATAGCCCTGTTGTGCAAAGATTCGTGCTATTGCGAGTGGTATAATTTGACACACATCAGCGTTTGATTCTAAATCGAGGACGCCGGCGGTGAGTACGAGTGATCATGTCGAAGGTCCAATAATTCTCCTTCCGGATGTCCTAGATAGGAAGTCTTTCTCTATTGCACAGTTGAGAAAGAAAAATCGTGTTCCTTTCGATGTTAACCTAGAAGTGTACGATTATGATTTAAATTTCAGTACTGGTGAAAGTTTGGGAAAGGGCAAGATGCTCTTTTCGGCGCTACACTTTCCTGTTTTTCGATTTCCCCTTAACTATTTCTATCTTCGGGTTCTGTCGGTGTTGGATTTGGCTCCTCTTCAGGTTAACCCTAACTTTTTTTGCATTCTCCCTTGTCTTCTTGCCCTGAATAAGGTTCGAGGTTTGACCTTGAATCTTGCTGACCTTTTGTTTTGCTATACGCTCAATAGAATAAAAGGTGAAAAAGGTAGATTTCATTTCCATTTTAGGACGGGTAGGTCCCTTTTCTCTCATCTTAATACTTTTGATAAGGAGTGGAAAGATAAAATTGTTAAAGTCGGAGAGGCATGGCACTCCTCTTCCGCTCAGGATTTTTCTATCCGAACGAGCTTTCATGCTCCATCTGTTCCTGCATTCGATGATTCGAACGAGTCTTCTTGCTTTATCTGCATTGTAAAGCATTTTTGTTATATTTATGACTTCTTGGGCCAAATACTAACTTTTTCCCTTTAAAATTTACAGATATCCGACTTGAATATTTGCGGGAGAACGTTCGGGGTGATGTTCTTTTCACTCAGGTCCTGTTTTCCTCTTCTCTTCTTAAGGCAATCTCTAGAGACTCTCACGTGATTGTTTAGAATCCTGAGGAGCCTATCAACTTTGAAGCCTCTGACACCAAAACTAATCTTATTTCGCTTGCCCCTCTTCTTCTCTCCCAATCGGCAATGAAACTTCCTCCTCCTAAACCTCGTACAACCAGAAAAGAGAGGGAAGCGGCTGCTACGCTGTTGCAAGAAAGGAAGAACGTTCTTGTTGAGGCGAGTAAGTTTTCTCCCTCTCAGAAACAGAAGGGGGTTCAATCAGGGGTTAGACACAAGTGCCCTTTTGTGAAGGATGATCATCCTTCCAAGCGCCCCAGGCTTATGGTTGGGGCTTTCGGGGGCAAAGGTGCCCTAGTCCCTGCTGCTGTTGATGTTGCAGGTGGTGACTTTGCGTGGTCCGCTGAAAAGTGGTTTCCTGAGATGCTGAAGGATGATAGCTCTCCTATCACCCTCAATGATTCTAAAGCCGAGGACCCGGAGACACTGATGGGTTTGACTAAAGGGATGTGGCCACCCAGGGACGAGATTCTGCAATAGCAGATGAGTGTCGATGACCTCCTTTCTCTTGCTCCCGCGTCCATCATGGAGGTAATTTCACTTAATTATTCTTTTCTATTTTTCTTTTCATGTTTCGATGACATGTTTTTTTTTTTTTTTTTTTGCAGAGCTCTTTCTTGATGTTTGCCTTTATGAAGAAGTTTTCAGCTGTTTTTCTTCAAGCAAACCAAACAGTAACTCTACAGAAGAGGGTAGGTTACCTGGAGGCTTCCCTTGCAGAGGTTAAAAAAGGAGAAGGCTCAGTAACTCAAATCAATTGAGTATTTTGACAAGAGGGCCAAGGAGCTCCAGAACAAGGCAGCTGAGCTTGGCTTGCAACTTGGGAAAGTGAATTCTCTGATCCAGACCTGTAAGGACAGGGGTTTAGAGATGTTTAATCGATCGCTATGCCAAGGGTTTCAGGTTTGGCTTTGCCCAGGGGCAGCTTCCCTCTAAGGAGAGAGATTATGGTGATGTTAATGAGCATGACGCCGAGCAAGGGCTCCTGATTATCGGGGAGTATGCTGAGCCACCTGCTGGACCTAGGGAGATTGAGTTTGCTGCTCTGTTGAAGGGTGAGGTGGCGTCTGAGATTTTGCCCCCCTTCAGTATCCTTCAAGCTTTTTGGGCTTGTCCTCTTTGGTTCTTGATGCCCCTTCTTTTACTCCGACTAGAGTGGAGTTAGTTGATGCTTTCACTCAGAAGTTTAATGCGGAAGGTGGGGATGAGCCCGAGGATGATCCTGAAAACAAATAGTTGATATATGTATTTACTTCTTCTTCTTCTTCTTCTTTTGTATGGGGGTGTAGGGTATGTCCTGCCTCCATTGTTAATTTTTTTGTTTTAATATAAGCTTACTTTTCTTCGTACTTCTTTTGATTGCTCGTAGTTGTTTGGGTCTTTTGTTGCGACCGGCTCTTATGGCCGTTCGGCTTTTTTGGACTTAGCCAAATTTTAATATAGCGTTCGGCTCTTGAGGCCTTTGTCTTTTGTTGTGATCTATTCTTGTGGCCGTTCGGCTTTTTGTATTTGATCAATTTTGATGAGGTGTTCGGCTCTTCGAGCCTTTGCCTTTTGTTGTGATCAAGTTTTGTGGCCGTTCGACTTTTTGTACTTGATCAATTTTTTGATCAACTTTGATGAGGCGTTCAACTCTTCAAGCCTTTGCCTTTTATTGCGATCGGCTCTTGTGGCCATTCAGTTTTTTATTTTATTTTTTATTTTTTTGGACTTGGCCAAACTTTGATATGTCGTTCGGCTCTTAAGGCCTTCACCTTTTTGTAATCGGCTTTTGTGGTTGTTTGGCTTTTTTGGACTTGGCCAAACTTTGATATGACGTTCAGCTCTCGAGGCCTTCACCTTTTGTTGCGATTGGCTCTTATGGCCATTGGGCTTTTTGTACTTGATCAATTTTTATGAGGCGTTTGGCTCTTCGAGCCTTCGCCTTCACCTTTTTGCGAATGGCTCTTGTGGCCATTTAGCTTTTTTGGACTTGATCAAAATTTCTTCTTTTTTTTGTTTTTGTTCTTTTTCTTTTTTTATCAATCGTAGTGAAAAATCAGCTCAAACCCAATGAAAAAATGGGGGAGGGGATGCGGGTCTATCCCTTAATAATGGGCCACCATTTGCTAATGGGCTTCCATTATTAGGGAGTTTCCCCCGCTGATTTTAAAGTCCAGTGTTTGTACTTTAATAATAGAGAAAGAGTTTTCATTTTAATCAATATGGGACATTTATTTAAAAGGAAATAATTTCATTAGTTGAAAAAATACTAATCCAAAAAAAAGCGGGGGGAGGCCCTGAATTATGGATCTTTTGATAATAGGTTGTCACTATCCATGGATCTCATAATCAAGGGCTCCCGCTCGCTGATTTTATACCCGATAGGTTGTATTTTAATAACAAAGAGAATTTTTCCTTTTTGGTAGATGTGGGACCTTGGTTTAAAAAGGAAACAACTTTATTAAAAAGGTAGGGGAGCGTAGTAGAGACCTCTGACAATGGGGCATTTGATGGTGGGTCTTCTATCAATGGGTTCCCATTGTCGAGGGGTTCTACTTGCTGATTTGTAAATGAACCATATATGTTATAAAAACAAAATGGAGGTTCACTTTTTAAACGATGCGGGACATCATTTTTTGCAGATAAAACAATTTTGTTTTAAGAAAGCAAAAAAGGGTGTGAAGGGGAGACCTCCGATAGTCTGCCCCTTTGTTCTGGGTTGCCTACTATCTGGGGGACCCCTTTACTGCTCATAGGTTGTATTATTTTTATTTAAATAATAACTTCGAATCTTATTTTTGTCCAATGTGAGACTTTTGAAGAAAAAGACAAGAACAACTTTATTCACTTGCCAAATAAAGAAATAGGAAATATTGTACGATTGTATTATTAAAAATACCTTTTCAATTGTATCGCATTCCTTGGTTTGGCTATTGCAGTGCCATCCAGGTGTTGGAGTCTGTATGCTCCTTTCCCAATCACATATGAGATCCGGTACGGACCTTCCTAGTTAAGTTCTAACTTTTTGACATATTTTTCTAACTTTTTTGTTGTAGTTGTTCATCAGCCTCTGCTGATATCCTGCTAGCCGAATGGTTGCAGCTTCTCTATTCTCTTCCAGGAGATGTAGATTGTGCTCCAGAAGTTGATCATTTGTCTCTCCCTCCCATGCTAAGCTTCGGATGGTTGGTGCTTCTATCTTCGTTGGGATTATGGCCTCAGTTCCGTAAGCTAGAGAGTAGGGGGTTTCACCCGTGGGACGTATTGGAGTGGTCCTGTATGCCCATAAGACATTCGACAATTCATCCAGCCACTTTCCTTTCTTGTCTTCGAGTTTCTTTTTGATGCACAGCTGATATTTTTTTATTGATCCCATACTTGTCAAAGAACCGTTGTGTATGCTGATTGTTCAAGTTTGAATCGTTATCCATAATGATTGATCGTGGGATTCCAAACCTACATATGAGGTTGTTCCAGATGAACTTTCTCACCTGAATGTTAGTTCTACATCCATTCCCCATTGAGCGAAAGGCCATGGGCTGCTCATCGCGTGTAGTTCTTCTGGGCGTTGATGGATGAGGGGGGCATACCTCTGACATTTATCGCATCTTCTGGAATACTCCTCTGCTTCTGTTGTCTACCGCGGGCCCATGGCTAGTGATGTTGAGGTCGCGATCAAAAGGTTGGTTGGCCGCGGTAGTGGCCGGAGTGATCATGGTTTCTCGGCTGAAATTCAGACACTGTGAAGAATCCGGCATAGGAATATTGTGAGGTTACTGGGATATGTGTCCAATATTATGAATACTGCTATCTCAAAAACAAACTGCACGAACTCTTCCAAGTAATTTAATATATACCCCAAACTACAATATACTGTTAAATTCTAATCATTGCTTTTAATTTCACACACAGTTTAATTTATTTATATACACACACTGATATTATATTATGCGATTAATTTTAAAATACAGAGAGACCATAAACAAGTATTGGCAGCTGGAGTTAGGTACCCAGTGCAAAACTGAAATTTCAAGCTAGAATTAGAATTTAGTGTTATGGTTTATTTGGTTCCATAATTAGTATTTGGTTTCAAATATATCTCTGCTCATATTCAAACTTACCCAAATGAGATTATATTGAATTGAGAACCACCATTTGATGTTCAATTTGTTCAATGCACATGTAGATCAATAATTATTTTTGAACAGGTTTGTTTGGAATATTGTGATATTTGAATGAAAATGAAATTAGTGGTACGTAGTTAGCATGTCATATATATATATATTGTTATAAATATATATATCGATATATAGCAATATAGATATATATATGTATAACAATATATATATATATATATATGTATGTTGACCTGGGAGAGAGAGAGAGAGAGAGCAGAGGGATGAAGGGGCTAAAATGGGTTTCATTTGGTATAAGAGGAGCCAAAGGTTTTTATAGAAGAGCAGAGGGTATAATGGTCATTATGGAGGGTAATTCTGGAATTAAATCAATTAAGTGTATCACTTGCAAAAGTATACCACGCATTTTAACGTCCAGAGGGGGCAAAGTGCTCACTTTCAGAACTACTGTGAATGAATTGCTCACTTTTATTATTGAGGGGATATTTTGCTCATTTGATAAAAGTTCAAAAAGTATTTTGCTCTTTTACCTTTAAAAAATTTACAAGAAAAGTTTAGTGTTTCAAATCATTGTTTTATAATTAATTTAATAAAATTTAAATAAAATATTAATAAACAAAATTCATTTAAAATACAAATAAGTAAAGTACTGCTCAATAACCAAAGTAGAATCTCAATTGCTCGTCACTGTGAGGATTTGGGGTCTCAAACCTAAGTAATATAAAGCGGGATGAGAGCAACATAATTAAGTCACAAGAATTTGAGTGAGAGCATGTGTGTGAGAGTGAGTGCGCTCGGAGCTTAAGAATGACACCTGTTGAGAAAAATCGTATGACTTAGTCTCGGATAGTGAGACAGTACTACCAACGAACACTTCCACCATCTTGGGCTGCAGGTTCGACTGAATTTTAGCTTACTTTGCATGATAATTTGAATTATAGGTGTTATGTGTATCTATAATCTGTATATGTAGCTCAATTCTTGTGTCAGGCTTCGAGGAATAATTATTGTGTTAAGATATTCTATTTGTTTATTTTTTGTTTAATTTGATGTTCTTAGCATTTGTTTTTGACTTGGTTCTTCACATTGTACAATAAGGGCTTTCCGTCTTTGTTAGGGCTTCAAGTTCTTTGGTTTCGTGACTGAGGTGTTTCGTGTTTTTTTTGTTAGGGCTTTTCGGGACTGATATTCTCTGCTTAATCTTTCTTTATATATTGGTTAAAATTTAGAATTTTAGTTTTTATTTATTTATATATATATTTTTCTTATTGCACAATTTCTCTGAACAACCAAATGGTACATTGTGGTAACTTACAGGCCCGTATGAAAAACAATTTAAGGTTTTGTAGTTTGAGCTCTTGTTGTTGATATGTGTTAGGTTTTTCAAGCATTAGGTTTGGGGTTCCTGTTTGTGTGAAATTGCGCTGTAGGAAGCACAAGGATTGTATTAGACTAAAAGATATCATATTTAGACAAAAATTTCTCTCTAATTCAATGTATGGAGTAGATTCAAATAATATGCAGAGATCCAAAATATTTTAAGAAATATCATAGTTAAATTACCTCTCTAGGAGAAGCTCAATTTGGCTTTAGACTGAATAGCGAGGTTGAGATCATCGCAGTCGATTGTAGCCTTAAATACATCAGCCGTATACTCCTTAAACAGTTTCTGGAATCTGTCCACCACACCAGGTTCGCATTCATTGACACCCATTGATCTTAGCAGTTAATTAAAAATCTTTTCACTACTTGGCAGCTTCTCATCTCCATCTGCCATTTCCTCACCTATCTTTCCTTCCTGTGTCAAAAGGTGAAAAAAAAATAGCACTTCTCTGAGCAGCTAGACATTCAGCAGAACATTGCATATATGTTAAACCAAGTTCAACTCTCTGCATATGACGTGAAAAAATGATATTATGATTGACCTAGAAGTATACATACCAGAGCATTTTCATGTAAATACAACATAGTTTATTGGCTAACTAAAATGTACTCAACAACCAAATGAGAATTCTCAAATATGGGAAAAACTAAGAAAATATGTACAAAGGAATGAACTGAACTGATGCTAAACAAAAGGTACAATATTAGGTGTGAATTTGTAGAGGGTCTAACATGTCATATAATGGGTTCGGCTAGAATTGCATGAAGTTGGTTGCCCTGTTGAAATAATACAAAATTTTGATCTGATACCAAACAAGAGTTCATTTGGCTAACAGTTTTTCTGAAAATTAGTTAAAGAAGAGTGAAAACTATTAAAAATTACCAATTCAAGAGAATTAAATCAAATAACTCTATTAACATTTTATACTCGCAACGTTTTCATCGACTCAAGGCCAACTGAATATTACTGCTTTTTTTTTTTTTTTGCCTATAATTGTAAAATTGACCTCTCTATATAAAAATTATCGCATCACAGGGGAAGTAAGATTGGTGGGGTTAAAAAATCATCAGACATAAACCCTCAAAATAAACTCACGAGTTGGCATTTCAAGCTCGGGATTATGTTGTGAATAAATCTTGGGTAGAAGAGCTGCCGCATGAGTTCAGGGAGTCCTTGAAAATAAACTTAGCAAAGGTTTGATTTTCACTTTGATGTTCAAAAATCAAAAAAAAGAAAAAAAAATCATTGTTTTATATGTTTCTTCATATATTGTTTGTTGAAAAAAAAAAATTCTTGAAAAAGTAGATTCAGAATTGAATGAATGATAGTATAAGCTTGAGCTTTTTTGTGAATGTAAGTAAGGCAGAGGTTTGTGGCATCTGTAGTGGTGGAAATGAGTGATTTTGGATAGCTTCACATGAGGGGTATAATTTTTTTTCTAAACTCTCTTCAAAATAGATGTTATTGTAGATGCAAATACTTCTACGTTTCTTTAAAATAGTCCATCAGTAAAATACCAATTAACATTTGCATTTGGAAATTTCATATAAAAATGAAATTGTGAATCTTTGCTACCATTGTCTGCAATTGAAAATCTTCCTGAGCAAGCTAAGAACATATGATTTAGGTAAAAGCCAAAATTAAATACTTGCCTTCCGTTCCCTTTTCCTTAATTTTCTTCCTAGTCACAAACAATATATAGTACGTTTCAGGTAAATTAATTTTGAAGTAGAACCCTTGGTTGAACTTTTAAAGTAAATTTAGGGGTCAGTACTTCTTTTATTTCTTTTTTTTTTTCATGAATTTTCATTCATTCATAGGTATTGGCAACTATTATTGATCAAAAAATAAGATCAATAATTCATAATTTTGTGAACTTCAGAAAAACCAAGGCTGTCAATAAACATGAAATAACTCTTGTAGAACTTCTTATTTATTTATTTATTTATTTTTTGGAAAAACAATTAGTAGTTTAGTAGGGTTCATAAAAACAGCAGCTATCGAGGACACAACCACAACTCGCTTAATACTTGCTTCACACATACCTTAAGTACATTTTGCGTACCCTTTACATTATGCTCAATCAATTCTACCTACAATAAAGCTATTATTAGATAATATGAGAGATCCTTTTCAAGCAGCTATTTCTTTCTGATTATCTTTTATAAACATTTACAACTTTGGGCAGAATATCCAGAAAGGCAAGGCAAGAAATGGTATTGGGACATAAGGACAGTGATACAGTCATTTTAATGGGTTCTTTACCAAGTAACTCCCTTTGAGCCGTTGTAATTGTGGAGTACCTTATCAGACTTGGCATTGTAACGACCCACTCCACCACATGGTATGATATTGTCCGCTTTGGGTCTGAGCCCTCACGGTTTTGCTCTTGGGCTTCACCCCAAAAGGCCTCATACCAATTGGAGGTGACACACTTACATATAAGCACTTCACCTTTCCTCTACCCAGGCGATGTGGGATTGTGCACCTGTAGCTCGCCAGTGTGGTAGCCTGACAGTGTCTCTCGCACCCGCCCACGGCACACCCGCCCACAAGGTGGTCACAATCCACCCCCCTTGGAGGCCCGGCGTCCCCGTCGGCACACTTCCGGCTGGGTCAGGCTCTGATACCATTTGTAACGACCCACTCCACCACATGGTATGATATTGTCCGCTTTGGGCCTGAGCCCTCACGGTTTTGCTCTTGGGCTTCACCCCAAAAGGTCTCATACCAATTGGAGGTGACACACTTACATATAAGCACTTCACCTTTCCTCTACCCAAGCGATGTGGGATTGTGCACACGTAGCTCGCGTAACGACCCGCTCCACCACATGGTATGATATTGTCCGCTTTGAGCCTGACCCAGCCGGAAGTGTGCCGACGGGGACGTCGGGCCTCCAAGGGGGGTGGATTGTGATGACTTTGTGGACGGGTGCGAGAGACATTTGCCCACGGCACACCCGCCCACAAAGTCATCACAATCCACCCCCCTTGGAGGCCCGACGTCCCCGTCGGCACACTTCCGGCTGGGTCAGGCTCTGATACCATTTGTAACGACCCGCTCCACCACATGGTATGATATTGTCCGCTTTGGGCCTGAGCCCGCACGGTTTTGCTCTTGGGCTTTATCCCAAAAGGCCTCATACCAATTGGAGGTGACACACTTACATATAAGCACTTCACCTTTCCTCTACCCAGGCGATGTGGGATTGTGCACACGTAGCTCGCCAGTGTGGTAGCCTGACAGTGTCTCTCGCACCCGCCCACGGCACACCCGCCCACAAAGTCATCACAATCCACCCCCCTTGGAGGCCCGACGTCCCCGTCGGCACACTTACGGCTAGGTCAGGCTCTGATACCATTTGTAACGACCCGCTCCACCACATGGTATGATATTGTCCGCTTTGGGCCTGAGCCCGCACGGTTTTGCTCTTGCGCTTTATCCCAAAAGGCCTCATACCAATTGGAGGTGACACACTTACATATAAGCACTTCACCTTTCCTCTACCCAGGCGATGTGGGATTGTGCACACGTAGCTCGCCAATGTGGTAGCCTGACAGTATCTCTCGCACCCGTCCACGGCACACCCGCCCACAAGGTTATCACAATCCACCCCCCTTGGAGGCCCGACGTCCCCGTCGGCACACTTCCGGCTGGGTCAGGCTCTGATACCATTTGTAACGACCCGCTCCACCACATGGCATGATATTGTCCGCTTTGGGCCTGAACCCGCACGGTTTTGCTCTTGGGCTTCACCCCAAAAGGCCTCATACCAATTGGAGGTGACACACTTACATATAAGTACTTCACCTTTCCTCTACCCAGGCGATGTGGGATTGTGCACACGTAGCTCGCCAGTGTGGTAGCCTGACAGTGTCTCTCGCACCCGCCCACGGCACACCCGCCCACAAAGTCATCACAATCCACCCCCCTTGGAGGCCCGACGTCCCCGTCGGCACACTTACGGCTAGGTCAGGCTCTGATACCATTTGTAACGACCCGCTCCACCACATGGTATGATATTGTCCGCTTTGGGCCTGAGCCCGCACGGTTTTGCTCTTGCGCTTTATCCCAAAAGGCCTCATACCAATTGGAGGTGACACACTTACATATAAGCACTTCACCTTTCCTCTACCCAGGCGATGTGGGATTGTGCACACGTAGCTCGCCAATGTGGTAGCCTGACAGTATCTCTCGCACCCGTCCACGGCACACCCGCCCACAAGGTTATCACAATCCACCCCCCTTGGAGGCCCGACGTCCCCGTCGGCACACTTCCGGCTGGGTCAGGCTCTGATACCATTTGTAACGACCCGCTCCACCACATGGCATGATATTGTCCGCTTTGGGCCTGAACCCGCACGGTTTTGCTCTTGGGCTTCACCCCAAAAGGCCTCATACCAATTGGAGGTGACACACTTACATATAAGTACTTCACCTTTCCTCTACCCAGGCGATGTGGGATTGTGCACACGTAGCTCGCCAGTGTGGTAGCCTGACAATATCTCTCGCACCCGCCCACGGCACACCCGCCCACAAAGTCATCACAATCCACCCCCCTTGGAGGCCCGACGTCCTCGTCGGCACACTTCCGGCTGGGTCAGGCTCTGATACAATTTGTAACGACCCGCTCCACCATATGGTATGATATTGTCCGCTTTGGGCCTGAGCCCGCACGGTTTTGCTCTTGCGTTTTATCCCGAAAGGCCTCATACCAATTGGAGGTGACACACTTACATATAAGCACTTCACATTTCCTCTACCCAGGCGATGTGGGATTGTGCCCACGTAGCTCGCCAGTGTGGTAGCCTGATATCTCTCAAATTCCATTATACGATAACCCTCATAATTCCACATAGATATATATTATATGGATAAACATGAATTCAAAAATTAAAATATATATATATATATATATATATATATATATATATATAAGCACTTCACCTTTCCTCTACTTTATTCCTATGCCAAAAGCTAAAGAGAGAAAAACAAATAATCATAATAATAAATTCCCACTTCTTCATTCATAATCTCTTCCTCCTACTTCTGCGGCTGCGGTTCCTTTTCACCCGTCTCAGAACTCTTACGTGGCTTTGGACAAAACCTTGCCATATGTCCACTCTCCAAACAATTATAACAATTTCCCTAGAATTTATATGGTTCCTATCCCGTTTTTGTTGGCCCTATTGATTTGATTTTGGGATTGTGCACACGTAGCTCCACCACATGGTATGATATTGTCCGCTTTGGGCCTGAGCCCGCACGGTTTTGCTCTTGGGCTTCACCCCAAAAGGCCTCATACCAATTGGAGGTGACACACTTACATATAAGCACTTCACCTTTCCTCTACCCAGGCGATGTGGGATTGTGCACACGTAGCTCGCCAGTGTGGTAGCCTGACAGTGTCTCTCGGACCCGCCCACGGCACACCCGCCCACAAAGTCATCACAATCCACCCCCCTTGGAGGCCCGACGTCCCCGTCAGGGCCTGAGCCCGCACGGTTTTGCTCTTGGGCTTTATCCCAAAAGGCCTCATACCAATTGGAGGTGACACACTTACATATAAGCACTTCACCTTTCCTCTACCCAGGCGATGTGGGATTGTGCACACGTAGCTCGCCAGTGTGGTAGCCTAACAGTGTCTCTCGCACCCGCCCACGGCACACCCGCCCACAAAGTCATCACAATCCACCCCCCTTGGAGGCCCGACGCCCCCGTCGGCACACTTCCGGCTGGGTCAGGCTCTGATACTATTTGTAACGACCCGCTCCACCACATGGTATGATATTGTCCGCTTTGGGCCTGAGCCCGCACGGTTTTGCTCTTGCGCTTTATCCCAAAAGGCCTCATACCAATTGGAGGTGACACACTTACATATAAGCACTTCACATTTCCTCTACCCAGGCGATGTGGGATTGTGCACACGTAGCTCGCCAGTGTGGTAGCCTGACAGTATCTCTCGCACCCGTCCACGGCACACCCGCCCACAAGGTTATCACAATCCACCCCCCTTGGAGGCCCGACGTCCCCGTCGGCACACTTCCGGCTGGGTCAGGCTCTGATACCATTTGTAACGACCCGCTCCACCACATGGTATGATATTGTCCGCTTTGGGCCTGAGCCCGCACGATTTTGCTCTTGGGCTTCACCCCAAAAGGCCTCATACCAATTGGAGGTGACACACTTACATATAAGCACTTCACCTTTCCTCTACCCAGGCGATGTGGGATTGTGCACACGTAGCTCGCCAGTGTGGTAGCCTGACAGTGTCTCTCGCACCCACCCACGGCACACCCGCCCACAAAGTCATCACAATCCATCCCCCTTGGAGGCCCGACGTCCCCGTCGGCACACTTCCGGCTGGGTCAGGCTCTGATACCATTTGTAACGACCCGCTCCACCACATGGTATGATATTGTCCGCTTTGGGCCTGAGCCCGCACGGTTTTGCTCTTGCGCTTTATCCCAAAAGGCCTCATACCAATTGGAGGTGACACACTTACATATAAGCACTTCACCTTTCCTCTACCCAGGCGATGTGGGATTGTGCACACGTAGCTCGCCAGTGTGGTAGCCTGATATCTCTCAAATTCCATTATACGATAACCCTCATAATTCCACATAGATATATATTATATATATATATTTTTTAATTTTTGAATTCATGTTTATCCATATAATATATATCTAAATGAACTAACTCAAAAGAAAATATCGCCATTCTTATTACAATGCGAAAATTAACTAAACCAAAAAAATATATAAAGCTGGCCAAAATCCATCACCATCATGTGATCCCATCACGTTCCTACTCAACATGTACCTGATATGTGATAATAGGGTGGGCTCACAAGCTCAGCAATAAATGCTAAACACAATCATCGTTCAGCAAATTAACCTCACATTGTATTCTTATATATATAAGCAACTCAAATAAGTGCATTAATCAGATATGTAAATCCCACTTAATTATAAACCCAATAAATATCTATTATTTATTATTTAATAAATCCATATATCTCGCATGAGCCCCTGGCTCCCGTTCAATAAAGTGGTGTGAATCGTATAGTCCCTGACTACCAAAAACACACGTGTGGCTGGATTGTACGTCTACTCCCAGATGATCCCTGATCACGTCCACACAATAAGGGCTCATTAGACCCATGGCCATAACAAAAGGGTAGTGCACTCCCAAATAGGTAGGTCCCTGACCATACCCAAAAGTCATCACTAAGTCAGTCCTGGACTACTCCTCCGACTAATCCAATCATATCCCATGCTTATATATTACACTGATAATATATAATGATATGTTTTTATATACATTAAACAATTAAAAAAAAAATTTCCACCACATGATTTGAGAAGCTAGAAATATACCATAATTTATAATATTATTTAACTACTACTTTGCACAATTCCTAATATTTTAAAATAACTATTGAACCTTATTTTACACCATCTCCAGTAACTCACCCAAAGCCTAACAATAGCTTGCTCGTGGGTTTGCTTGCACATACTGGCCCATTTCATTCTCAAGACTGAATTCCTTTTCTTAAGTCTCTAACCAATAACCAATCATCCTCTCAAACTTTACAAGAAGACAAAACCAATTCTAGTCAACCCACAGTTTGTACTATAGCTATCAATTATGACTCATGAACCATCTAACACATAAAGAGAAAATCAATTCTTACAAGTTGTACAACAACCACTAATAGAACTTCAGCTACTCCATGACTATTATATTATAAGTTCTGGAACTCTTACCAGACCAATTTGTTTACATCTCGTGACATGCGGCTAACCCAAGGTACATTAATTATTTAGAAAAAAAAAAATGAATCTTATGCTCCAAATTGTGCTCTTGTTCACGAATAAAACTATTGTCCTTTGTCCGATCACCACATTGTATCATATTTGTCCACAACTGTGGTTGCTTTATCCATACATGACTGTCAGGAAAACAATATATATATATATATATATATATATACACACACACACACCCACACACACACGTATACAAATCCATATACTATTTTAATTCCCTACTACCTTAACAAACCAATAAATAAATTTATTTTACAGTTTCTATGATCCAGACTTTAAAAAATTAATTCAGTCAGTTCATACATGTATAAAGTTATATAAAAATATTCCAGATTAGATCCTTCTATCCCAAGTTCACATAAAAATAACTTAAATATAATTATCATCTTGTTCGTAATTATAATTAAAATATTTTATATCAATTTAATAAGACATAATAAAAATAAATTATATAGACGAAGAACATAATATGCCGAGTCACATTTATATACAAAAGTACAAAGCAAGATTAACTTGCCTGGTATAAATAATTCTTCCTTTCTACGCGACTTCCCGATTACCATTCCTTTCCCCCGGCTACTGCAGGAAAACACGACGTCAAATCACTCTCTCTGGTCCCTTCTTCTCCCGTTATCGTGCTAATATCTCTTTTTTTATATATATAAATAAAATGTATTAGAGAGTTATAGAGATATAAGGAGTCTGGTGAGATAAATTAGTTTTTTTTTTTTTAAATTTAAATTATTTAACAAACTTTATCACAATCACCCATTTAAATTAAAACAGAGATAACCATTAAATTATATTAAGTAAATAAATATATGATATAAATATATATATATGTATTTTACACGGGTCTTACATTCTACCCTCCTAGAAAGAAATTTTGTCCTCGAAATTTGCGTACCTTATTCGAATAGATGTGGGTACTTTCCCTTCATTTCTGACTCTAGCTCCCACGTAGCCTCTCTCTCATCCTGATGATTCCACTGTACCTTCACCAGAGGTATCTCTGCCCGCCTCAACTGTTTCACCATACTGTCAACAATGCGAACAGGCGTCTCAACATAGGTCGTATTAGGGCAAATCTGGACCTCTGTGCAGTCAATGACCTGAGTTTCATCCCTCAAGCACCTCCTCAACATAGAGACATGGAAAACATCGTGAACAGCTAATAGTCTAGGTGGTAGAGCCAATCTATATGCCACCACTCCAACCCTCTCTGTGATCTCAAAAGGTCCAATGAATCGAGGAGCTAACTTCCCTTTCTTCCTACCAAATCTCGTAACCCCCTTCATTGGTGATACTTTCAAGAACACCAAGTCACCCACACTAAACTCCAAAGCACGACGGCGTCGGTCTGCATAACTCTTTTGTCGACTCTGAGCTGTGCGAAGTCGATCTCGAATGATGGCAACCTTCTCCGTAGTCTCTTGCACCAACTCTGGCCCCAAAAAACTACCATCACCAACCTCAGCCCAACATACAGGTGAACGACAAGGTCTACCATAAAGTGCCTCATATGGTGCCATGCCGATACTAGCCTGATAGCTATTATTATAAGCGAACTCAACCAATGGAATGTGATCCTCCCAACTGCCATGAAAATCTAGCACACAAGCACGAAGCATATCCTCCAACACTTGAATGACCCTCTCAGACTGGCCATCGGTCTGAGGATGAAAAGCAGTACTCAAACTCAAAGGAGTACCAAAAGCTGCTTGGAAACTACTCCAAAATCGAGATGAAAAACGAGGATCACGATCTGAGACAATAGACACCGACACTCCATGAAGCTTAACTATGTCTCTAATGTAGATCTTACACAATTCCTTTACAGTATCAGTAGCTCGAATGGGTAAAAAATGAGCTGATTTAGTCAATCGGTCCACTATCACCCATACTGTATCATGGTTATGTATCGACCTCGGTAACCCCACTACAAAATCCATCGTCACATGCTCCCATTTCCACTCAGGCACAGGCAAAGGCTGTAATAGTCCTGCTGGTCTCTGGTGCTCAGCTTTCACTCGCTGACAAGTGAGACATCTAGATACAAACTCTGCCACATCACGTTTCATGCCTTCCCACCAGAACTGCCTCTTAAGATCATGATACATCTTAGTGCCACCTGGGTGCATTGTGTACCTAGAGTGATGTGCCTCCTCTAAAATCTCTCTCTTGAGGTCTGCTAAGTCTGGAACACATAGCCTACCTCGAAATCTCATACCACCATCAGCTCCATACGCCCAGTCAACATTACCTTCATCATTAACAGACTCAACTGCTTTGGTCTGTAACCTGTCATCCAGAGTCTGAAAATGAGTGATCCGACTGATCAAAGTAGGTTGTACAGTCAAACTACAAAGAATAGCCCCTGTACTCTGAGAACTCGGCATGATAGAAAACTCTGCCAATGCCTCTAACATCATCCACTCCTGAATCATCATAAAGGCAACTAATCCTCTCGGTTTCCGACTCAAGGCATCTGCTACCACATTCACCTTTCCAGGATGATACTGAAGAGTCATATCAAAATCCTTCATCTTCTGCATCCACCTTCGTTGCCTCATATTCAACTCCTTCTGAGTGTAGAGGTATTTGAGGCTCTTGTGATCAGAGAATAACTCAAATTCCTCGCCATACAAGTAATGCCTCCACACCTTCAATGCAAGAACCACTGCTGCCAATTCCAGATCATGTGTAGGGTAATTCTGCTCATGTGGCTTAAGCTGCCTAGAGGCATACGCTACCACCTTGTCATCTTGCATCAAAACACAGCCAAGACCCTGATGTGATGCATCTGTGTAAATCACAAATCTCTCACCACTAACAGGAATGGTAAGAACTGGTGTCGAAGTCAATCTCGTCTTCAGCTCCTCAAATGCCTGCTCACAGCGGTGATCCCAAACAAACTTCACATCCTTCCGAGTCAAACGGGTCAATGGTGCAGCAATCTTGGAGAAACCTTCAATGAAACGCCTGTAGTATCCTGCCAGTCCTAAGAAGCTACGAATCTCAGTGACAGTAGTAGGCCGTTTCCAACTCATCACAGCCTCCACCTTGGCAGAATCTACTGAAACTCCATCCTTAGAGATCACGTGCCCCAAAAACTGAATCTGCTCTTGCCAAAAGTCACACTTCTCAAACTTAGCATAAAGCTGATGCTCACGCAAAGTCTGAAGTGTAATGCTCAAGTGTCTCTCTTGTTCCTCTTTAGTCTTGGAATATATCAGAATGTCATCAACAAATACCACAACAAACTGATCTAAGTAAGGTCGAAACACTCGGTTCATCAAATCCATAAAAGCTGCCGGAGCGTTAGTCAACCCAAAAGGCATGACTAAAAACTCATAGAGGCCATAACGAGTCCTAAAGGCAGTCTTAGGAATATCCTCATCCCTAATCCTCAGCTGATGGTACCCAGTCCTCAAGTCAACCTTAGAGAACAACTGTGCCCCTCTGAGTTGATCAAACAAATCATCGATGCGTGGCAATGGGTACTTGTTCTTAATAGTGACCTTATTCAGCGCACGGTAGTCAACACATAAGCGGAGTGACCCATCCTTCTTCTTAACAAAAAGAACAGGTGCTCCCCACGGTGATGTGCTAGGTTGAATAAACCCCCGATCTTGCAACTCTTGAGTCTGCTTCTTCAACTCACTCAATTCAACTGGCGCCATTCTGTAGGGTGCCCTAGAGATAGGTGAAATACCAGGAGTGAGGTCGATGCAGAAATCCACTGCCCTCCTAGGAGGCAAACCCGGAATATCCCGAAACACATCTGCATACTCTGACACTGTAGGCAACTGCTCTATAGTCACGCATTGCTCAACCACCTCGATGTGGGCCAGAAATCCCATAGTCATGGTGCCCTCAAACTCCCCACACTTATATCGAGAAGGAAACTGTCCCGGAACTGAGAATACAATAATCCTCTCATGGCATTCCAACTGAGCATGATATCTAACCAACCAATCCATACCCAGTATAGCATCAAATTCTCTCATACGTAATACTATTAAATCAATAGGATACTCCAACTCCCCAATTGTAACAGGGCAAGCACGACATATTCTATCAAGTGTCGTCGCGCTCCCGAGTGGAGTTGTAATAGATAAGGCATTACTTATATGTCCAGGTTCTAATCCCAGTGTATTCACAAATGATAGTGCAATAAAAGAATATGAAGAACCTGAATCAAATAGTACTCTAGCTATACTGCCATAAATAGTAAGTGTACCTTCCACTGCTGGTGGTGCACGATCCTGTCTCCCATCTGGAACAACTGCATAAACCCTTGCACCTCCTTGTTGCTGTGGTGCCTGACCTTTCTGCTGGTTATTCTTGTGAGGCTTGGTACAATTACGAGCCAAATATCCTTACTCACGACAATTGTAGCAATGCCCGCTGAACTGATATGGCTGTGCATCATGAGGTGTGGCTGGTACTAAAGCTGTGGATTGCTCACCTTCACCAACTCTCTGCCGTTTCCCTGCTCGCCAATCTTGTCTACCTCTCTGCCAAGACTGACCCTGCCAGTTTCTCTGAGTCTGCTGCTGCTGACCCCTCTGATTCTGTTGAGAGCTACTCTGATTCTGTTGAGTGCTGCTAGCCCCCTTACCTTTCTGTTCTGCCCTACGCTCCTTCTATTTCTGAAAGTCAATGTTATTATTCTCCTCTACTGCCATAGCACATTCCACCACTCTAGCATATGTGTCAAAACGATGACCCACCACAAACTTCTTCACATAAGAGACCAATCCTCGCTCAAACTTTCTAACCTTGTGTAACTCATTCGCAACAATGTGAGGAGCGAATCGGGATAGCTCTGTAAACTTCCTCTCGTACTCACTAACTGACATCTCATTATTCTGTTCTAGCTGCGTGAACTCTGCTGCCTTCTTCTCCTTCACTGATTGTGGAAAGTATTTGTCATTGAACCGAGTTTTAAAATCATCCCAGGTCATAGTTGTAATGTCCACAACCATCCTGGTCTCTGACTGCCACCACTGGCGCGCCTCACCAGATAAAAGAAATGCACCAATCTTCCTTTTCTGCACCTCAGTGCAGTCCATCATCTCAAAATACTTTTCCATATCTTCAATCCACTTCTCAGCATCAAGTGGATCGGTAGCTCTAGCAAATTCAACAGCCCCCAATTTGCGGATATCTCTGATAAATCCAATCATAGGATTCGGCACATGAGGTGCATCCTCCAACTGAACATCGTCATGGTTAACACCACCACGACCAACACCTCCCTGACCTCTGCCTCTAGCAGGTCGTCCTCTACCTCTTCCAGCTCCTGACATCCTATTTTCAGTAAAGAATGTTAATGATAAGTCTCACAAGTAATTTATACTTAAACTGGAGCATGGTAAGAGAGCAATAATTCGTATAAGTATATGCTCCTATTCTTACTACCACTTTTCTTAGCCAGGTAATTCTTAACCTAGGCTCTGATACCAAACTGTCACGCCCCAAAATCTTAAATACATGTACTCCTATCTTGTATTAAAGTCTGGCATAACTTTCATTACAGAACCACAACATTACAAAAAAAAAAATAATCAAATAAAGAGGTAGATTCAACCACCCTCTAATTATTAAATTGATACAACCATAGTATTAAACAACCTTGTCAAAAATAATCCACGATAATTGGACCTAAATGAACTAACTCAAAAGAAAATATCGCCATTCTTATTACAATGCGAAAATTAACTAAACCAAAAAAATACATAAAGCTGGCCAAAATCCATCACCATCATGTGATCCTATCAGGTTCCTACTCAACGTGTACCTAAAATGTGATAATAGGGTGAGCTCACAGCTCAGCAATAAATGCTAAACACAATCATCGTTCAGCAAATTAACCTCACATTGTATTCTTATATATATAAGCAGCTCAAATAAGTGCATTAATCAGATATGTAAATCCCACTTAATTATAAACCCAATAAATATCTATTATTTATTATTTAATAAATCCACATATCTCGCATGAGCCCCTGGCTCCCGTTCAATAAAGTGGTGTGAATCGTATAGTCCCTGACTACCAAAAACACACGTGTAGCTGGATTGTACGTCTACTCCCAGATGATCCCTGATCACGTCCACACAATAAGGGCTCATTAGACCCATGGCCATAACAAAAGGGTAGTGCACTCCCAAATAGGTAGGTCCCTGACCATACCCAAAAGTCATCACTAAGTCAGTCCTGGACTACTCCGCCGACTAATCCAATCATATCCCATGCTTATATATTACACTGAAAATATATAATGATATGTTTTTATATACATTAAACAATTAAAAAAAAAAATTCCACCACATGATTTGAGAAGCTAGAAATATACCATAATTTATAATATTATTTAACTACTACTTTGCACAATTCCTAATATTTTAAAATAACTATTGAACCTTATTTTACACCATTTCCAGTAACTCACCCAAAGCCTAACAATAGCTTGCTCGTGGGTTTGCTTGCACATACTGGCCCATTTCATTCTCAAGACTGAATTCCTTTTCTTAAGTCTCTAACCAATAACCAATCATCCTCTCAAACTTTACAAGAAGACAAAACCAATTCTAGTCAACCCACAGTTTGTACTATAGCTATCAATTATGACTCATGAACCATCTAACACATAAAGAGAAAATCAATTCTTACAAGTTGTACAACAACCACTAATAGAACTTCAGCTACTCCATGACTATTATATTATAAGTTCTGGAACTCTTACCAGACCAATTTGTTTACATCTCATGACATGCGGCTAACCCATGGTACATTAATTATTTAGAAAAAAAAAAAAATGAATCTTATGCTCCAAATTGTGCTCTTGTTCACGAATAAAACTATTGTCCTTTGTCCGATCACCACACTGTATCATATTTGTCCACAACTGTGGTTGCTTTATCCATACATGACTGTCAGAAAAACAATATATATATATATATATATATACACACACACACCCACACACACACGTATACAAATCCATATACTATTTTAATTCCCTACTACCTTAACAAACCAATAAATAAAATTATTTTACAATTTCTATGATCCAGACTTTAAAAAATTAATTCAGTCAGTTCATACGTGTATAAAGTTATATAAAAATATTCCAGATTAGATCCTTCTATCCCAAGTTCACATAAAAATAACTTAAATATAATTATCATCCTGTTCGTAATTATAATTAAAATATTTTATATCAATTTAATAAGACATAATAAAAATAAATTATATAGACGAAGAACATAATATGCCGAGTCACATTTATATACAAAAGTACAAAGCAAGATTAACTTGCCTGGTATAAATAATTCTTCCTTTCTACGCGACTTCCCGATTACCGTTCCTTTCCCCCGGCTACTGCAGGAAAACACGACGTCAAATCACTCTCTCTGGTCCCTTCTTCTCCCGTTATTGTGCTAATATCTCTTTTTTTATATATATAAATAAAATGTATTAGAGAGTTATAGAGATATAAGGAGTCTGGTGAGATAAATTAGTTTTTTTTTTTTTAAATTTAAATTATTTAACAGACTTTATCACAATCACCCATTTAAATTAAAACAGAGATAACCATTAAATTATATTAAGTAAATAAATATATGATATAAATATATATATATATATGTATTTTACACGGGTCTTACAGTCATTTTAATGGGTTCTTTACCAAGTAACTCCCTTTGAGCCGTTGTAATTGTGGAGTACCTTTGTATATATAGATTTAAAAGAACTGAATATGAGAAGTGAATTCTTTTTGCCATTTGGGCAGTCCAGTAGAAAAATCAGACTTGGCATTGTTGTTGTAAACTAGTCTTCGAGAGGTGGTGAGACTTTCTTATTATTTTTTTATTTTTGATTTTATTTTTGAGTTTGTATTCTTTGTAATACAAATTCAGACAAGAGAAGTATTTTGTAATCAAATTTGCTTTCCGAAACTACTCTTCATCGACATATGAAATTTGTAATCAAATTTGCTGTGAAGTTTTGTTGTTTTAGTCACGGGAGATATGCCTCATACACAAATTTATGTTTCTGAATAGATACTTTTTAGTTTATAAAGCACACTAGAACTGGTGACTCAGTAAATTTATGTATCATATAGTGAAGGATATGGATTATGACAAATTATTATTTTTTTAACTATTTTTAATTTTGGGTAATGTTGTACAGTATTGTATGAGTTGTCACACGTGTACAATTAGTATTGTATAAGTTGTCACCTATCCATCATTACTATATTTAGAATTACCAAGTATAGAGTTTACTTGTTCTCCACTCACCTACTCTCGTGGCTCCTCCCATATAAACACCATTGTATTATTGTATTACTTACTCAATTGCATATACATTTAAATAAATTCTCTTTCTCTCTCTTTCAACATGGTATCAAAGTGGAAATCGATCCCTCTTTAAATTTTTTATTTTATTTTTTAGTCTTATTCAGACTCTGATCTTGATTCCATCTCGGCTTTCTCTCAATCTCTTCTCGGCCATCTCTCCTCGGTGATCTCAGTTCTCATCTCGGCAATCTCTCTCGGATCCCTCCTCGGCTATCTCTCTCGGATCCCTCCTCGGCTATCTCCTCAATAATTTCTCTCGGGTTCATCTCGACTAGATCTTGGTTCTCTTATCTCGGCTCCCTCTCACTAGTATATCTCATTTGTTCGGTAGCTCTTGTGATGGATATTAAGGAATCCCATCTTCTTGGTTCAATCACCAGTACCAAACTAAAAGGCTCGATCTACCTTCAAAGGTCTTGAGCCATAGAGGTGTTCTTATGGGCTCGAGGAAAACTGTCATATCTTAAATCAACCAAACCCACCAGTGATGAAAAGATTATTGAGGCCTGGGAGAAAGAAGACGCTCAGATTAGACTTGGTTATGGAACAGCTTGGAGCCTGAGATCTTCAACAACGTGTCATTCCTAGAATCTGCCAAAGATATCTGGGAAAATCTCAGGGTCATGTATTCTTCAGAAAAGAATATTTCTCGTATTTTTCAGTTGTACCAGGATATTTTTAATCTCCAGTAGGGAGATTGTTCTGTTGAAGATTATTACTCAAAACTGAAGGGCATATGGGAAGAATTGAATGTCTACCAACCATTGACTACAGACATAGAACAACAAAAACGACACAGGGAGGAGTTTCGGGTTGCAAAATTTTTATCTGGACTTAAATCCGAACTCGCTCAGATCAGTTCGCAGATTTTGTCTGGCGAAGAGATACCCATATTAAGTGAGACTTTTGCTCGAGTTCGAAGAGCATTTATTCATCCCGCTGTGATTAAGAAGGATAACCACTCTGCTCTTGTTGTTCCTACTGAGCGACATGATACTTTCCGTGGAGGACGTGGCGGCAGAGGTCTTTCGAACCCAGGCCATGGTACTAGTGGCGGCAAAGGGGGTCGCAGCAGCAAGAAGTGTACTCATTGTGGCCGAAACAATCACTTTGTTGACTTCTACTGGGCTCTTCATGGCAAGCCAGCTTAGGCTAATCAAGCTTCGGTTTTAGAGGAGACTACTCCCACTCCTGCGAATGAACAAGTCGTTCTCTCTAAAGCCGAATATGATTCTCTGGTAAAGCGTGAGCGTGCAAATTAACCCTTCTCCACCGCTACTATCGTTACTTTAGGTAATACATGTCTCCATGCTTCATCTTCACCTTGGATCATTGATTCAGGGGCATCCGATCACTTGACAGGCAACCCATCTCTTCTTTCTGATATTTCTCATGTTTTCTCACCATCAGTTGTTACTATAGTGAATGGTGCTAAATCACATGTTCATGGAATTGGTACCTTCTGCACTTCGGGTCTCACTTTTTCATCAGTTTTACATATCCCTCAATTTTCATTCAATTTATTGCCAGTTCGCAAAATCATATCAGATTTAAATTGCTCAGTTACTTTTTCTCCTTCCCGTTGTATCTTTCAGGATCTTAAAACACTACAAGAAAAATGACTTTTTACCACGGTGGAAAAGCCTTTCTACCACAGTTTTGAACCGTGGTAGAAACAGCCGTGGTAGAAAGTATCGACTTTCTACCACGGTTTTACACCGTGGTAGAAAGTCTACATTCTACCACGGTTTTGCACCGTGCTAGAAAGTTCGACTTTCTACCACGGTTTTGTACCGTGGTAGAATGTCTATTTTCTACCACAGTGCAAAACCGTGGTAAAAAGTCTATTCACAGAAGAAAAATAGATTTTTTACCACGATGCATAACCGTGGTAGACAGTATTATATAATTTTTTTTTTTAAATAATACTTTAGCCCTTGTGAAGGCTCTTTTATGATTATTATTTTTTTAACTACTACTAACGTTACAGAACCCTAAATAAATAAAAAATAACATTATAACCAAAATAATTTACAATTCATATATATATATAACCAATTCCAAATCATTGTTTTATACAAAAATTAACCATATACAAATATAAAAATTAACCATGTACATGATCCACACCTTACATATTTACTTAACCAAAATAAAACAAAAATTCTTCATATCTTCTTGCAACTTCTTCTTCTTCATCAACCATCCAAAAAATATAGCGGCAACAAAAAAGGTAACTGCAACCCGTAATCCTAGCTTTGACCTACAAAGATACTTGAAGTAAGAGAATTAATGTAAAGCATTATAAAGGTACTTTGAAAGACTCTTCGTCTTAACTCAAGCAAAGCAAGTATTAATATGGTCTTAACTCAAACAAAGCAAGTTCAGTGTATCATGGAAATAATCCCAAAGCAAGTATTAACATGTACAAGTACTTTTGAATCAAGTCCTATGGTCTTAACTCAAACAAAGCAAGTTCAGTGTATCATGGAAATAATCCCAAAGCAAGTATTAACATGTACAAGTACTTTTGAATCAAGTCCAAATTACGAAAGTTTAGTATGAAATTGGACTCGTACATTATTTGATAAAGCATTCAAAATCACAAGAGAAGATGATAGAATGAATTCCCAAAAGGAAATTGGGAAAGCAGTTGATCAAATACAATGAAAATGACACCTCAGGAAGGGAATTGCCGAAAAGCATCTAAAACCCTCTTGGTATAATACAGTAGTCTGAAGTTCAAAAGAAAACACTTCAGTTTACTAAAAGGTGTTAGATGCAAAAAATCCATCCACGTAGTTGATGCAGCAAGGACTGGTAGGCTTATCCCATCAATTTTCTAGTAGTTTCAACCTAGCCTTTAATTAACAATTACAAACTAATTGTAATAATCACTTTGTTTATTTGCTTAAGAGAGACAATATCATGATCATAATGGTGATCATTTACCAGCTTGTTGCAATAAACAAATTGAATCTGTCGCCTATGTATTTACTTTAGGGCATGTAATAATTTTCATGCTCTAATCATGTCACTAGCCCTTCTTTTACAGAAAAAAGTAGGATACTAAACAGTTTCTTGACATGAGAGGAAACACAATAAAGATCAACGAGAAAGCAAAGCCAGTAAGTGCAGTATCAAAGTTGACTACGTTATACATGTAAAAAAAGCATTCAATTTCAAATGAATATCATTTTGGCACTTAATCAATTGACATAAGGTCTCATTTACATGAGAAATATTATAAAATGAGATTAAAAAATAATAATAATATTTATATATATAAACTGTTTTGAGGCATAAATTTGAAAGCGAGGCATGAAGGATATATATATATATATATATATATATATATATATATATATATATATACACACACACACACTTAGACATTGAGGTGTAGAGTTGAAAAAAACTTTTTGACTCATATGCAATCAACTTTAAATCATGCATTTTGGGACTTAATCAATTGATGGACATAAGGTCTCCTTTAGATGATAAATTAAAAATTAGTTGGAAATTGTGTTGATGTATAAATTTGAAAGTGAGATAGAATTATGAATAAGTAGGTAAGCTTTATTGTCACTATCAAAATTAAGACATTGAAAAAGTCAATTCGGACAGGCTTTGAAACAACAAAATCTAAATGGCGAGACACAAAATAGTGGGATTCTAGGCTTTATTAAATATTCAAACCCACTATATATTCAAACCCACTAAACTACTAAAGTGTTGATTTTGATAGACACTAATTAAAAAAAATGGTCACTTAAGGCACGTGACCCCCTATACACCTCAAAATTGGTCACTTAAAGGCACGTGACCCCCTATACACCGCAAAATTGGTCACTTAAAGGTACGTGACCCCCTTGAGCATGAGTATAAAAAGCATAAAAAGGTACGTGACCCCCTTGAGCATGAGTATCTGAAGCTCTACAGTTGAAAATTAATAAAAATATTTTTTATCATCACAAAAATGACAAGAACAATGTCTATGAGTAAGGTTATTTAAAGTAATAATAACCTGTCATTAAGGTGCATCCAGCATTTATCCATTGATTATCCTGAGTAGCACCATATTAGTTGACATTAGCGTTAGCATAATTAATGTGACATTAGCATAATTAATAAACCTCTCATTTCTTGATCAATATTTTTCCAATTTCCTGGATCATTAATGTAAATAGAAGATTATCAGTCTCATTCAGATATTCTTCATTTATCAAATCTTCAAGTTCATTCACATTTTCTTCATTTTGATTCTCATTCCTATCTTCATTCATTAAATCTACATGTTCATTAAGATTTTCTTCATTCCTATGTTCTTCATTCACCAAAAGATTATCATTTTCATTCATATATTCTCCATGTTCACTCGGGCTACACATATAGATGGATAAAAAGAAGACGAAGAAAAGAAAAGGAAAGAAGTTTAATATAAGAAAATTACAAGTTATTGCAAACTTGTGCTTGTTAGAAACAACTTGTTGCTAGTGTCGTGACATAATCATAAACTATCCAGAATTGACAATGAGGCCAATTTTACTGATCAAAATTTTAATAAAGAAAAAGAGAAAAAAGAAATGAGGTCAATATTACACGCTTAAACTCTCAAAGAATATAAGAATGCACACAGAATTAATGTACTATAAAAAAATACTAAATACATCATACATATTCATATTTCCATAATTTATTCTCTCGTGGTAGATAATCAAAAGGATGCCATGACAGAGGTCACATGGTCTACGGACATCAGGAAAACAAAACAATAAATAAATAAATAAAAATAAAACATTTTTATAATTTCATCTAAGTCTCATTGTGGTGTATTAACACTCGTGATACTTAATACTTCTATATCCATACATTTTTAAGTGATCAACATAGCTAAACTTTGACAGGTTGTGCGATGCTGTTTTAGACTCTCTGTAACTGGCATTGGGGCCACCAACTGATAATTGTTTAGATAAAGATTTAGTTGTGTCCCCCTTTCAAGTTAGATAGTATTTCAAGAAACCTTTTGCATGTTGAGCTGCAAAGAGTTTATGCGTATTATATACTATTTTGCAAATCAAGAAGCAATTTCATCGTGCCAAAATTGTTCCTATATGTAGGGTGGATGCGAGAGGTTTGGTTATTAAGGTAGGTTGCTACATCTGGTTATGATGAACGGGAATGGTATATTGTATTTGTGTCTAAAGCTCAACCCCACAATGATCAGGCCCCCAAGCTGGCCAAAAAAGTATATGCAAAACTTGAAGTTGATTTCAGTTCAAAGAAGAGGGAAAGGTAAGCCTACTGCTGCCAATTATATGGCTTCTTTTGTTTTTCTTAATTATAGATTGAGTTTAATTTTTGAATAATCTAGTTCACGTATCATATATCCACTAGATACTTTTCCTTTCAGAACAATTATCTTTTTCTTTTTCCCCTGTGAAATTCAGAATAGCTATCTTCATTAAGATCTGAGTGTCATCATTTAAATTTTGTAAGAGAAAAATAGGAAATTGTAAGTGTCACTAAGTTACGTAAAGGATTATTTTAAAAGGTAATCAATTTTCAAAAACTTGATTTTCATCACTTCATGGTCATTGTCCTTTCAATCATCATCATCTTCATCATAATCATCTTTATCTTATTCTTCTTTTCCTTTCCGGTGTAATTACCCCTTTCTATTTCATTGCATTTCTGCTAGTTCCCTCGTTCTGCCTAGATTCCTTTCAAATTGAAATGGCTCTTTAGCCTGGATCTGAATCTCAAAAGTGTGGTGTTTGAGTCATCTAAAACATTTTGGCCCACAATTGGTACAAAAAGCATCATATTTTGACTAACATGATTTCATAAGGTTAAGGTCAAGGGTGATTTTAAAAGATTTTAATAAACTGAAGGGAAATATAAAAGGAGTACTTACAAAAGCCCCTTGTTCTCCCTGATGGTCTAAATTTTATTTATTTATTTATTTATATTTATATTTATATATATATATTTTTTCACTCAGGTGCTGCAAATTTGATATACATGGACCCGAAGCAAATTTCTGGGATGACTTGGAATCCAAAATAGTGGAATGCATCAGGAACACACTTGACAGGCGTATTCAGTTTTATGAGGATGAGATTCGCAAGCTCAGTGAACAGCGCTTCATGCTCATTTGAAACTTTTGCAACTTTTTCATTCTAAAGGTAGTTGCAGTGGTAAAACTATCTTTATAGTGACTAAGAGATTGTTATGTACGGGCGCTTGGCTGTAAGGAGATATCTTACTTCAGTATTGTGGATTTTTTTTTTTTTTTTTTTTCAGAAATTCGTATTGTGGATTTTCATGATCCCTGCTCATGTAAACTTAGTTGAATTATATAGCACATCTGGAGAAGTTTTCAACAGAAAAGAAAGAATATGCCTCCCATTGAACATAGGTGGTGGCCGGCCAACTAACATTAACTCGTGTCCTCTCAGCCATGTGTTCATGATTACATAACATTCTTATTCAGAGTATTTTCTTTCTAGAATATTCCTAGTTATCTAGTGTTTTTTTCTCTATTTATAGTAAAGCTTGGCTTTCATGTTTGAGATGGCTCATCTTCATGAAGATTCATTACGTGAATATAACGAATTGGAACTCTGCTATTTGGAAACAGGTGCTTAATGTTTATGTTTCATCTCTTTCTGCCGTCAATGTTTATTATGGTTATTCTAATTATGTTTCCAATTCCAGTTGCTTCTGAAATGTAATAGATATCATTTACCTGTCAACTATTAATGGTGTCTCTAGAAATTTGACTGGTCTTAGCCTGTTTGTCTTTTATGCATATGACTTATGGTAGTTCTCTTAAGGGGAAGAAAATCCTTAATGACTAAATATGAAGATAAGAACATGTTCATTTCTCTGTCATTTGAAAAGAAGGATAGAAGCTTTGGAAAGTAATTATGTGGGAAAAGGTTCATCTCAACAAATTAAGTACAATAACAATGTCGGGATACATTTGCTAAACAAAAAGACAGAGATAGGTGATTGGCCCAGAACTAAGAGATGCATTGTAAACTAGAATGAAAAAAACCAAACCCTCTCTTTAGATTTATTGTACAACTGAAGAAAGAGCAGAGATTCACTAAACCACCAATAAAAACCTTAAAGATTGGCTAATCAAACCAATAAAACCCCAAATTCCAAACCACATTCCCCAAAATCAGAGTCAAGAACGAGAATAGAGGCAATTGGGGAGGCTAAAATTAATGATTTGCCCTAAAAAAATTTATATTGAATAATTGAAGAATGACTTACCAGGGCCTCCAGCTTGTTTAAGACTCAAATTCAACCCAAATTTACCAATTAGTCTTTCAAATCCTGCAAAGGGAGATCCTGTTTCACCAAATAGGATTTAGCTTGCAAAACAAAAATTACAGACCTTATTAATTGATTTAGAAAAAAAATAATAAAACAAAACCCATACATACAAGTTCGTAGCTGCAGAGAGATGGCTTGAGAGTTGAGAGACACCGGGACAGAGCCTGAAGCTTGCGAAAGGCGAACCCAATCGAACTGGAACAGCGGGATTTGGAAACTGAAGGATATTGGTTTTGATTTTGAACAATAATATATGATATATCGATATGGGTTCTGATTCTTATAGATTTTGTAGTTTACACTTGCAGAGACAGAGAGAGGGTAACTTCAGAGCAGAGAACGAGAATAGAGATGGAGGCGATTTGGGATGCTGAAGTGAGGAGAATGAGAATAGAGATGGAGGCAATTTGGGATGCTGAAGTGAGGAGAACGAGAATAGAGATGAGGCGATTTGGGATGCTGAAGTGAGGAGAACGAGAATAGCGATGGAGGCGATTTGGGATGCTGAAGTGAGGAGAATGAGAATAGCGATGGAGGCGATTTGGGAGTGAGGAGAACGAGAATAGAGATGGAGGCGATTTGGGATGCTGATCGAAGTGAGGAGAAGATGAGGCGATTTGGGATGCTGATCGAAGTGAGGAGAAGCTGAAATGATTTGCCCTAAACTATGTGGTCTGTGTACGTGCGAGGCTATATATATTTATGTATATATAAAAAAAAAAAGATTAATTTTTTCTTTAAGAAACTAGCGGGAATAAAACCCGCCTTCTATATTCAATTTCTACCACGGTGCTCCACCGTGGTAGATTGAATTACTACCACGGTTTTCCATTAACCGTGGTAGAAAAAGCGGCACAAAGGGCGCGACCTTATCCCACTAAAATTTAGTGAAATAACCTCACTTTCTACCACGGTTAATGGAAAACCGTGGTGAAATAAATTAACTTTCTACCACGGTGCTTTTATAACCGTGGTAAAAAATATAATTACTACCACGGTTTTAAAATAACCGTGGTAAAATAAACTTTCTACCACGGTTTTGAAATAACCGTGGTAAAATATAAATTTTCTACCACGGTTATTTTATAACCGTGGTAGAAAGTGTTTTTTACCACGGTTATTTTAAAACCGTGGTAGAAAGGGCGTGGTAAAAAACTGTTTTTCTTGTAGTGAGACAAAGAAAACGATTGGTGGGGGGCTTGAGAAGGATGGTCTTTACTACTTCCAGCCAACTACTTCTCTGACATCTCTACATTCCACCTCCTTTTCAGCTTACTAGGGGCATTGCCGCCTTGGACATCCCTCTTCAAATAGTCTTCGAGCCTTAGTCCCTTCTTTAGTTGATTTTTCTAAGTTTAATTGTACTACTTGCGAACTTAGTAAACATCATCGGGCTACTTTTAAGTCTCGTTTTGATAATAAAAGTTTAAAACCTTTTGAGTTAGTACATTCGGATGATTATTCACGTTTAACTTGGGTTTATATTCTTAAAGACAGATCTCAAATTTTCTCTGTTTTTCAATCCTTTTATGTTGAAATTCAAAATCAGTTTGATGTATAATTACTTGTTCTTAGAACTGAAAATGCCCTTGAATATAAACTTAATGTTTTCAAAAGTTTCTTGAGTCGAGGGGCATTATCCATTAAACACCTTGTGTTGATACCCCTCAACAAAATGGAGTTACTGAACGGAAGAATGGGCCATTCCTAGCTATCGCTTGTGCCTTAATAATTCAAATGCATGTTCCAAAACATTTTTGGGCAGATGCAGTTCTGGTTGCTGCTAATCTTTTAAACCGCGTGCCTTCTAGGGTCCTTCAAGGAAAATCACCTTTCCAAATGATGTTTTCTAATAAAAACCCTTTTTCCATACCTCCAAAGGTGTTTGGGTGTGTCTGTTTTGTTCATAATCTAAGCCTGGGACGAGAAAAACTTGATCCTCGTGCTCACAAATGTATTTTTTAGGTTATTCTCGAACTCAAAAGGGATATAAATGTTACAGTGCAACTCTTCGTAAATAATTTGTGTGTGTAGATGTAACTTTCTTTGAGGATGTTCCTTATTATTCCTAGGAAGGCAGTCGTCTGGAGGACTCTGTTCTTCAAGAGTCTATTCTTCCAACTCCAGTTTTTTGATTCTGACATTCCAAGAGTAGTTAATCATGTTCCAACGACTGAAGTAGTAAACCCAGCCTTGCCACTTCCACCAGTTGCTTCAATGCCTGGAGATTCTTCCATCTCTCCGGAATCTGATCTTGATCAACCTATTGCTATTCGGAAAGGTAAACGGTCTTGTACCAATCACCCTATCTCCAATTTTGTATCGTATAATAAATTGTCCTCCTCATTTCAAGCTTTTTCTTTGTCATTATCCTTTATTGCTCTTCTTAAGTCCTACAGGGAGGCACTTTCTCATCCAGGGTGGAGGAAAGTTATGGAAGAAGAAATAAACGCTTTAAAATTGAATCATACTTGCAACCTTGTTCCTAAGCCTGCTGATACTCAAGTTGTTGGTTATCGTTGGGTTTTTACTGTTAAATAGAAGCCTGCTGGTATTGTTGACCATCTCAAAGCTCGACTTGTTGCTAAAGGCTACACTCAGACTAATGGCCTAGATTATACTGAGACATTCTCTACTGTGGCCAAACTGAATTCTATTCGTGTGATAATCTCTCTTGCAGCTAATCTAGACTGGCCACTTCATCAACTTGATGTTAAAATTTCCTTTCTGCACGGTGACCTTACTGAGACAGTCTATATGACTCAACCACCTGGGTTAGAGTATAAGTGGGAGTGTGTGTGTGTGTGTCATCTCAAGAAGTCTATCTATGGCCTCAAACAGTCCCCTCGTGCATGGTTTGATAAGTTTAGTAAAGCAGTGATAGCTCATGGTATAACCAGAAGCTAAGCTGACCACTCTCTTTTTTAAGAAAACGAAACGTGGTATTGTAATTCTTGTGGTGTATGTAAATGATATCGTTATTACCGGTAGTGACAAAGATGGGATACAAGTTCTAATCCATCACTTGAGTTCTAGCTTTCTTACTAAGGATTTGGGCAAACTTCGGTATTTTTTAGGAATTAAGGTGGCTCGGTCGAAGCAAGGCTAGCGGAAGTATACTCTTGATCTCTTACAGGATATTGGATATCTTGGTTTGAAACCTATAGCTACACCCATGGAGACTAATGTAAAACTTAAGGTGGTTGATGGTGACCTACTCAATGATTCAGAAATGTATCGGAGACTTGTAGGTAAACTTATTTACCTCACAATCACCCGCCCAGACATCTCCTATGCAGTCAGTGTTGTGAGCTAGTTCATGACCAGTCCTCGGTTACCTCACATGGAGGCAGTTGTACGCATCTTGAAGTATCTCAAGGGTGCTCCGGGACGTGGTTTGCTTTATCGATCTTTTGGACATCTCCGGATTGAGATATACACAGATGCAGATTGGGCTAGTTCTCCTTCTGATCTTCACCAGGAAGGAAGATTATCATGAGGGTATTTATATCATCTCTCAATTAAATTTGCAGTATTTGACTCTCATCATAGTTTTCATTTTATTTTTTATTTTTCTTATATATTGTCATAAAATCTACTTCTTCTATTTTTTTTTTTTTTTTTTTCCTTTTTTGATAAGTAATTACTATAAAAGTTTTGAAGCATTTTGTTTCATACATTGATTGATGTTCTGGTCAAAGGAATAGTGTCAAAAAACATGGCTCATACCAGTTTTTGAAAGTTTTCCTCTTCTTTCTAGAATCTTTGGTTGGTGTTGTACCTGCCACTGCAATGAGTCTTTCATGGCTACTATTCCTGTGTATTCAGCCATTAAACGGAGATGTCACCACTTTACCTGGGAAGATATAAATAAATTGAACTCTTGAAATAGTTTGTTAATCAGAAATGTTATTATCTATTTGCTTATGATAATTTAGTTCATGAAATTCTGTGATGTGGGATTTTTATTTATTTTTTGTTTTAACAAATGCAACGTAGAATGGTCTTTTAGAAAAGGTTTAATTTAGAAATTGATTAATGGACAAGTTGATACCTAGAAGTGATATGTATGTGATGAATTGTCTATCTCTGTACATATTTCTGTCACTTGAATGGCAGTAGGTCAGAGGATAATGACAATTCTTCGTAATACATTGAAACTTGCCATTCTCTCTCTCTCTCTCCCCCATATTCCTGGGGATGCTCCAATTCCTCCAGTCTCTTCTTCATGGTGGGATTGCTGATTATTGGTTTTTATGTGCATATTTTTTAGAATAGTCTGGCCAATTCCTTCAAATTTTCCTCTTCAGGGAGGGATTTCCAATTCATGGTTTGCATGATATTTTCAAACAAATATGGATGTTTATTTAACAAAGACTAACTGGTACAACAATATAAGAAAGGTCTTTGATATGATATTATGAAACAAAGAAAGCTGTTCGCTGATTATTGGTTTTGGATTTGCATTTTTTGTTAAATAGATGTTAAAAACTTAAATTTATTTTCCCTAAAAAAGTAAATATATGTCAAAAGTAGGTGATGAATATTATTGATTTCTGTTTAAAAACTAAATGTATTAGGAAACTGATTTATACTGGCCGTGGCTGGACAATGATACCAATTTCGCTTTAACATGATTGCTCAACAATGCTGTCATGCTTTAGTATTTTTCTGGTTTCATTTTCTGCAACCTATGTATATTTATGTATTCATGCATATGCTATTTTACCTCTTTAGTTTGCTCATGCTGACTTTTTCTTTCTTGTTACAGACTAAAACTAATTCTATATCATGGAATCCGATGGAACCAATGAATTTTACATCTGTAAGCACAACAGCGGGCAATAATTCGATTAACAGTTCCCGTCCCCCTACCATTTCCTCTTTATACACACACACACACACACATTAGATTTTGTTCCATGTTTCACAGAGGTAAGGTTTTTGGACATTGACTCCACACATGGATCTAGACCTGTGAATTAATTGTGTAAGAAAAATACCTTGACGGTTGCGGTTATGGGTTGACCCTGGTTGTTGTGACCTTTTCACTTACACTCCTAAATTAATCTTCCTAGTCCTCTTAACTGTATATGAGATGCATGATGTTACTTGTCATTTCATCATTATGGATTGTCCTGACTTGGTAGGCTTGTAAATGTTTGATCCCCTAATTTTCTTTTTTCTTTTTTTCCTTAGTTGGCTGATCCCCTAATTCTATGCACCACTTGGTATGTGAACTCCGCACTTCCCCCATGTATTGCATTTTTATACTTGCCTGTAAGTTATTTGCATTTAATATTAATGTAGGCAAATGAGGACTGCAATATTAATTGCTACAGCTATGATGCTAGAAAATTGGATGAAGCCAAATGTGTACATAAAGATCATGTTTCTGCAGTGTAAGATGGCAGATGTGCAATTATTTCATCATAGGTTTTTTTAATTTTTTTTTTCCAAAATTATTTGTCACCTTGTTAGAGAATTATCTATGGCAATACTTTCAACTCTTTTGCAGGATGGATATTGATTACTCACCAACTGGTCGCGAATTTGTGACTGGATCTTATGACAGAACCGTGAGTCTTCTCTCATTTAGTAAATCAGGGAAATTTTACCTCATAATTTTTAGTGAGAGAAGGCACATTGCGTTATATTTCCCCTTTGCAGGTGAGAATATTCCGGTATAATGGTGGCCACAGCAGGCAAATCTATCACACTAAGAGAATGCAACGGTCTGTGCCACGTTAAAGCTTTAATTGTCAACCTTTATGGTTTTTCCCTGAACACTACCAGACCATAAAAGCAACTTGCAATCTCAATGATAAGACTTTTGTATACTAGAGTGAATAGTATTTTACACTTAAAGATGACAAATTATTTGTGAGAAACTTAGTTTTGTGTTGGCAAATTTTGGTGTCCAAAAATTGAGAATATTCTAGTATAGTGGTGGTCACAGCAGGGAAATTTATCACGCTAAGAGAATGCAAAGGTCTCTGCCACGTTAAAGATTTAATTGCCCACCATTATGGTTTTTCCCTGAACACCACCGGCCCATAAGAACAACTTGCAATCTCAATGATAAGACTTTTGTATCCTAGAGTGAATAGTGTTGTGGTACAATTAAAAGATGATGAATTATTTGTGATAAACTTAATTTGTGTTGGCAAATTTTGGTGTCAAAAAGTTGATAAATCAAGTAGTAATTTTATACTTACTTCCAGTCTCGATTTCGGAAGTTGAATGGCAAGTCTTCAACACAAGCTCAGTGCCTATTGATCGTATTTGAGCATCACTTGGGAAGGTAAGTGTGTGTGTGTGGGTACACTTGGTTTTTTTGAAAAAGGGTCGAGTAAATTCAGCGTTTTTAAAGATTGATTTGGACAGAATGCATTTGGAACCGGTTGCACTGTTTGATGGGGTTCTTGTGTTTTTCCAGAACACACTCGGTGCCCATTTGGAATTGCTGGTCAACTACTTAAAAGCGCTTTAACTTTAAAAAAATTACGTTTAGATATGTTAGGTAACCATTAAGAAACTTTTAATAATTATCAATTTTCTCTTAGTAGAGCTTTTGAATGGAGATAAAAATTTTAAACTTTTGAAACTGCGTTCGCGTTCTGAATAGAGGTTCTATAGTTTGGGTAATTGTTTTTCCATTGACAATTTTATCCCCTTTTTTTTTAATTTTTTATAAAGACCATTTCACCCCTTCTTTTATAAAGTTGTTATTATCAAATATAATAACATTCTATCAAAGGACATTATTGTAAAATTAGCCATAGAAGTGCTTTAAAAAATATTGTTACCAAACATATTAAAAAGTACTTCAATTGTTTTTCCATTGACAATTTTATCTTTTGTTGTTTTTTATAAGACAATTTCACCCCTTCTTTTATAAAGTTGTTATTATAAAAAATATAGTAACATTCTCTTAAAGGACATTATTGTAAAATTAGTGTGGAAAATTCGGTTCTATAAATGAGGAAACCGTGTGTGTATAGCTGTAATTAGCTAAGGAAACCGTGTGTGTATAGTTGTAATTAGCTAGGAAATTTTGTAATGTTTTAGTCATTGAAATCCCTGATTTTAGGGAATTAGTTTTGGGTCAATATATCTAGGATTAGACAGTTTCTTAGTTTTAGAGTTTCCTAATTTAGATCCTCTAAAGTGTATATATCCATGTAATTTCATTGTGATTTCAATATAATTGAATTTCAGCCCAATTTGTGTCATGGTATCAGAGCTATAGGCTCAATTCTGGGAATTGTATTTCTGGTCTTGCGAACTCTCATATCGCTAGACTAATTATAATCAATCTCCAACCCCACACTATCACTCCTCAAGACCATAACCCTTTTACCAAAAGACCATGTCAGAAATAACCGACAACAGCAACACCACGACTACCTCGGAGGTCCCTTTGACTGAAGGCAGCAACTCGACTCCAACAGGGGAATTGCAGAACATCCAGGCAGCGTACAGGTTGAACGGGAAGAACTATCTAAAGTGGTCTCAACTGGTTCACACGTTCTTGAAGGGAAGAGGCAAGCTGAGTCACTTACTCGGTACTGGGCCTAACAAAGGGGATCCCAAATTTGATGCTTGGGATGAACAAGACTCTATGGTGATGTCCTGGTTATGGAACTCTATGTTGCCAGAAATCAGTGATACATGTATGTTTCTTAACTCAGCCAAAGAAATATGGGAGACCGTGAAGCAGACTTACTCTAAAGTTTGGGATGTTGCACAAATCTATGAAATCAAGACCAAGATTTCATCTACCAAGCAAGGAAGTCGATCAATCACAGAGTACTCCAATCTGTTGCAGAGCTTATGGGAAGAGATGGATCATTACCAGTGCATTTAAATGAAATGCAGCGAGGATACAGCCCTCCTTAAGAGGTTTGTCGAAAAAGACCGAACTTATGATTTTCTTACAATACTGAACATTAAATTTGATGCAGTAAGAGTCCAAATACTCGGAAAGGAAGATCTGTCATCATTTAATGAAACAATTGCAATTGTTCGTGCTGAGGAAGGAAGAAGAGGAGTTATGATCGAGAATATTCCAGTGGACAGTTCGGCCTTGGTTACAAAAGCTGCAAATGTGAGGAACTTTGACTGGGAGCAGCCATCTAATGAAGACAACAAGCGGGTAGATTTTACAAGGCCAGTCAATAAAGATTCCCTATGGTGCACATATTGCAAAAAGTCCCGCCATACTTGGGACAAATGCTGAAAACTCTACGGCAAACCAAAGACAACAAACAAAAATTGGATGACAAAAGGTGGACAGCCAAAGGGACAGGCAGACGTATATGGCAACTATACAACAGGTTGGAGAAGGTAAATCTCAAGAGTCATCTATTGAGTTTGATAAAGAGGAAATTGAGAAATTGAAGAATCTGCTGGGATCTTTGGAGAAACCATCTACAACAGGTACTTGCACTTTGGCGTTCTCAGGTATATCTTCATCTGCTCATGCTTTTAAAGTCTCAAATATATCCACCACAAGCTCGTGGGTCATTAACTCAGGAGTTACAGATCACATGACCCACTTCTCACAAAAACTTATCTCATATACACCTTGTCCTAGCAATAAAAAGATAACAATAGCCGATGATTATGTGACAACAGTGGCTAGTCAGGGAGATGTTTTTATAAGCAAAACCTTCACACTTAGAAATGTTCTCCATATACCAAAATTATTTACCAACCTTTTGTCAATCCACAAGCTCACTAAAGATTCTAATTGTAGTGTGGTGTTTTATCCCTCTCATTGTGTATTTCAGGAATAGGGTACGAGGAGGATGATTGGACATGCTAAAGAAAGGGATGGTCTCTACTATCTTGAAGAACCTAGTGGTCAAGTTAGTGTTGCGAATTCCTCACCATTATCATTTCTTTCAGAGTCTTTTAAATCCAATAAGGACAAGATTTGGCTTCAACACCTCCGTCTTGGTCACCTGTCATTTAAAGTCCTTAAAATTATGTTTCCTTTATTGTTCAAAGGATTAGATGTTGAAAAATTTCACTGTGATGTCTGTGAACTTGCAAAGCACAAACGTGCTTCTTTTCCAATAAGTGATAAAAGAACATCTGTTCCATTTACTATTATTTATAGTGACATTTGGGGACTTCCTAACATTTCTGGGGCTCGGTGGTTCATTTCTTTCATTGATGATTGCACTCGTGTGTCTTATATCTTTCTTATGAAAAATAAATCTAATATGAGCTCTGCCTTTCCTGTTTTTTACAATATGGTCAAAACACAATTTGGTACTGAAATAAAAAGATTTCTTTCTGACAATGCTAAAGACTATTTTAATCAGTTTCTCTCACCATATTTTTTAGAAAAGGGCATAATACGTGAATCTTCTTGTGTTAACACACCCCAACAAAATGGTGTGGTTGAACGAAAGAATGGTCACATTTTAGCTATTATAAGAGCATTCTTGTTTCAAAAAAATGTTCATAAGCAATATTGGGGGGAAGCGATTTTAACTGCTACTCATATGATAAATAGATTGCGTACAAAGGGGTTTTGATTTTAAAAGTCCTATGCAAATTCTAACGAGATTTTTCTTAATTTCAATGCTTCAAGTAGTCTTGTTCCCAAAATATTTGGTTGTGTTACTTTTGTCCATGTGCATTCTCAAAATAGGGGAAAACTTGATCCACGGGCTGTCAAATGCGTCTTTATTGGCTATTCTTCCGCTCGAAAGGGGTACAAATGCTATCATCCTCCCACAAGAAAATTCTGTGTCAGCTGATTTCACTTTTGTCGAAGAAGATCATTACTTTACTCGTTTTTATCTTCAGTGGGAGATCTCATTCACGGAAGATAAGGACAAGGATCTTTTTCTTCTTGATTTTCCATTGTCCTCCACCTCGGTTTCTGTCTCTGTTGTCCAGCCAAACACTCAGTCCGTTCCTGTTGATTAACTTGAGCTAGTCCAGCCTGAGCTAAACATTCAGTCCGAATCCGTACAACCTGAAACCGAGCCTCATATATCCAAGTCACAAGAGATGATAAAGGGAAAGCAAATTCAAGACTCTACTCGTCCACTGCTGGTTTTTTAAAGAAGAAGGGCACCAATCACTCAATTTGTGCAGGTTCAATCACCCAAATCAACCCCTGCTCTTGGACTTAGCGAGGTAATGACTGAACCTATTTCTAATGAATATGGTGTCACTAAAGTTCTTGATCAAAGTGATTATGATATTCCCATTGCTATTAAAAAGAAAGTTAAAGCATGCGCTAAACACCTTCTGTACTTATTCATGTCATACAAGAATATGTCCCATAACCACAAAGCCTTTCTCACAAGCCTAAACACAATCTCCATTCCCAAAACCATATCCGAGGCATTAGGTAATGAGAATTGGAAGAATGCCATAAAGGTCGAAATGGAAGCACTTGAGAAGAACAAGACATGGGACTTGGTGAAATTGCCGAGAGGGAAGAAACCGGTGGGATGTAGATGGGTATTCAAGGTGAAATACAAGTCAGATGGTTCGTTGGAGAGGTACAAAGCAAGGTTGGTTGCTAAAGGCTATACCCAAATGTATGGAATCGATTATCTTAAGACATTTGCTTATGTTGCGAAGATGAACGCCGTTAGAGTGTTGTTGTCATTGGCTACTAATCTGGGCTGGAAATTACAGTAATTCGATGTCAAAAATGCATTTTTACATGGTGCTCTCAAGGAGGAGGTTTATATGGAATTTCCACCGGGGTTTGGTTCGAATACAGGACAGGTGGTATGCAGGTTAAGAAAGGCATTGTACGGATTAAAATAGTCTCCAAGAACTTGGTTTGGAAGGTTTGCCAAGGTAATGCTCGATATGGGATACAAATAGAGCCAAGGCGATCACACCTTGTTTGTAAAGCACTCGACTTCAGGGGGGGTGACTGCATTGTTAGTCTATGTAGATGACATTATAGTGACAGCTAATGATTTGGAAGGAATGGAGAATTTAAAGAAGTGTTTAGTGAAAGAATTCGAAATCAAAGAGCTCGGCAAACTAAATTATTTTCTCGACATTGAGGTAGCACATTCTCGGGAAAGAATTTTCATACTCAGCAAAAATATGTAACAGATTTGCTGTTGGAAACAGGTAAGTTAGGTTGTAGACAGGTAGAGACGCCTTTAGAGTTCAACCACAGGCTTGGAGATGCTCTAGAAAACACGGCAGTAGATAAATGCTCCTATCAGAGATTTGTGGGAAGGCTTATCTACTTGTGACACACTAGACCAGATATAAGCTATGCAGTTAATGTTGTAAGTCAATTCATGCACAATCCCAAAAAGTCACATCTTAGGGCTGTGTATCGAATCCTGCAGTACTTGAAAGGCACACCAGGCAAAGGAATTCTATTTAAGAAATGGGAGGAGCTAACTCTTGAAGCCTACACTGATGCAGATTATGCAGGGTCTGTAATTGACAGGAGATCTACCTCAGGTTATTGCACTTTTCTAGGAGGCAATCTTGTGACTTGGAGGAGTAAAAAACAGAATGTTGTGGCAAGATCCAGTGCAGAAGTCGAGTTTAGAGCAATGGCACTTGGGATTTGCAAATTATTATGGCTGAAAATTGTCTTAGAAGATCTAAGAGTCAAGTGGGAAGGTCCAATAAAGCTTTATTATGACAATAAGTCAGCCATTAATATTGCACATAATCCAATGCAACACGGCCGTACAAAGCACATTGAAGTTGACAGGCACTTTATAAAGGAGAAGCTTGACAGTGGCCTAATTTACACTCCATTCATTTCCACTAGCAATCAACTTGCAGACATACTCACCAAAGGATTGTCTAGGACATTTTTTCAGAGACTAGCAAGTAAGCTTGGAAAATTCGCTAGTGGAAAATGAAAAAGGAAACCGTGTGTGTATAGCTGTAATTAGCTAGGAGATTTTGTAATGTTTTAGTCATTGTAATCCCTGATTTTAGAGAATTAGTTTGTCAATATCTCTAGGATTAGATAGTTTCCTAGTTTTAAAGTTTCCTAATTTAGATCCTCTGAAGTGTATATATCAGTGTAATTTCATTGTGATTTCAATACAATTGAATTTCAGCCCAATTTGTGTCAATTAGCAATAGAAGTGCTTTTACTGAAGAAAAAAAATATGGAAGTGTTCTTTTTAAATGTTGTTACCAAACAGATTAAAAAGTTCTCTAATTGTGAAAAGTACTTTATATAATATATCACCAAACACCAACAAATTTTTGGTAGTTCTACTAACAAAAGCTTCTTTTTTTTTCATTCTATTAGGAAACACAAAATGGGCTCTTAGAACTGCTTGGAGGTTCTATGGAACCAGTTCCAGACCCGTTATGAAAAAATTTTAAAAGACCCTTGCAATTGGTTAGACCTTTCCCACCAACCAGTTGCACACCTATTCTGGAGTTTTTATTTTCTCCAGAAGACATTGTGGGAAAACGTGTTTAATGACTTGTATTGTATACGTGTATAGTTACCTATTTTAGGAAATTTTGTAACAGCCTGTATTCCAAGAATTAGGCTGATTTGGTTAGTTTCCTATTCTGTTAGAATATTCCTATAAATCATGAGATCTGATATAACCTAGTTAGTTTTCCTTTTCTGCTGTTAGGGTTGATGTATATAGTAACGTTTTGTGTATTATTAGAGATGAATGAAGAAAATTCTTTTCTCAGTTTGTGTCATGGTATCAGAGCTTTAGGCTCTTTTTTGGGATTAAAAACCACTTCACACAGGCCTTCATTGCTGAGACCATATGCTGCTTCTTTGTACCCTATTTTTTAGTTCAAAAACAGAGTATTTTTGCACTTTTCTGTTCAACCTTCATTGCTGAAATTTCTTAGAGTAGTTTCCGTTCTTATTTCTACCTTTGCCAGCCTTTATTGCTTGTGGTTTCTATTTCGAGTGATTGGCCTTAATCGCCAAGAGATCATTGTTCGTGAAGAATGTTGGAGGTTGCAGAGACGACCGTTACAGCACAATTGGAGGAAATTGTTCTATCCCAACAACTCGGGGAATTGCAAAATATCCAAGCAACATATAGGCTAAATGGAAAAAACTACCTCAACTGGTCTCAACTTGTCCGCGCTGTGTAGAATGGCAAGGGAAAGATCAGCCATCTCATGGGTACGGGGCCGAAACCAGGACATCCTCATTTTAAAGCATGGGATGAAGAAGATTCCATGATTATGGCGTGGCTGTGGAATTCTATGATTCCTGAGATTAGTGACACATGTATGTTCTTAGCTACTGCCAAGGATATTTGGGATGCGATTCAACAGACATACTCAAAAGCTAAAGATGCGGCTCAAGTACATAAGGTGAAGGTAAAGACGATTGCAGCAAAATAAGGGAGTAAATCTATTACTAAATATGCTAACCAATTGAAATCTTTGTGGCAAGAACTTGATCATTATAGAGTGATAAAAACCAAGTATCCTGAAGATGCCGCTGTTCTAAAGGATTTCATCAAGCAAGATAGAGTCTATGATTTTCTTGTTGGACTTAATCCAGAATTTAATCAAGTGAGGATTCAAATTCTCGGCAAGCAGGAAGTTCCATGTTTGAATGAGGTGGTGGCACTGATTCGAGGCGAGGAAAGCAGAAGAGGTCTGATGCTTGAACCACAAAACACGGATAGCTTGGCTATAGTGGCTAATGGTGGCAATAATTCAAACACTAATGTAGAATGAGCACCAGTTTTTGAAAATGGGAGACCTGGTCAGCCAAAGGCCCAGAACCATGATTACAAGGACAACTTATGGTGCACTTATTGTAAGAAGGCACGCTATACTCGTGAACGGTGTTGGAAACTTCATGGAAAACCTCCAAGCTGAGAGTGGGGACAGAAAGGAGAGCAGCTAAGGAACAATGGTTAGGCTCATGTTGCTGCGGTACAGCAAAATAAAGCAGCACCACAAGAGTTAGGCAGTCTCAACCAAGAAGAGGTCGAGAGGGTGTGATCTCTTATTGGCAATCTTAACAAACCTTCAAGTACTTGCTCATTAACATATTCAAGTGCGTTTCGTACCTCTATTGGATTGAATGTCGCAAGTGAAACCTTTGCCAACCCCTGGGTCATGGACTCAAGAGCTACCGACCATATGACCCACTCACCGAATGGTTTTTCCACATATTTGCCATGCCCAGGCAGTAGGAAAATAGCCATAGCCGATGGTACCTTGACCACTGTAGCAGGTGTAGGAGATGTTCTCCATATTCTTAGATTATCAACAAACCCTGTCTCTATTCAAAAATTCACTCAAGATTTACGTTACAATGTGGTTTTTCATCATATTTATTGTGTATTTTAGGACGAGGATTTGGGGAGGATGATTAGACATACTAGAGAATGGGATGATGGGCTCTACTACCTCGAAGCACCAAGTTAGTCAAGCATTACCAAAGGCAAATTATCTCACTCTTTTTGTTTATAAGCATTTTTCATTCAATAAAGAGAAAGTTTGGCTTCACCATAGCCGACTTGGACATCCGTCATTTAGAGTCATTAAAATTCTACTTCCTTATTTATTTAAAGGTTTAAATGTTGGGAATTTTCATTGTGAAGTGTGTGAACTTGCTAAACACAAATGTGTATCTTTTCCAGTCAGTAATAAAAGAAGTTATATTCCTTTTTATCTCATTCACAGTGATATTTGGGGTCCTTCTACTTTTCCTAATGTTTCTAGGGCACGATGCTTTGTGTCATTCATTGATGATTGTACTCGTGTTACTTGGATTTTTTTGCTCAAACATAAATCCGATGTAAGTACTGTTCTCCCAAATTTTTGTTCTATGGTTAAAAATCAATTTACGTCACTATCAAAAGGTTTAGATCGGATAACACTAGGGATTATTTCAATCAAGTCCTAACTCCATACTTTCAGAAGGAAGGGATAGTACACGAGTCATCTTGTGTCAATATCCCACCGCAAAATGGCGTAGCAGAAAGGAAAAATGGTTACTTTCTTAAGTCAACCAAAGCTTTCATGTTACGGAAAAATGTGCCTAAATCCTTTTGGGGGGAAGCAGTTTTTACAGCTACTCATCTTATAAATCATTTGCCTTCCAGAGTCTTGGGATTCAAAAGTCCAATGGAAATGCTCTCAACAATCTATTCTAACCTACACACTACAAATAATCTTGTCCCTAGGATATTCGGGTGCATGTCATTTGTTCATATTCATAGTCAAAGTAGGGGAAAGCTAGATCCGAGGGTGTTAAAATGTGTCTTTGTGGGTTATTCTTCGACTCAGAAGGGGTATAAATGTTATCATCCTCCATCTAAGAAGTTTTATGTCTTAGCGGATGTTACTTTCAATGAACAAGAGTCATATATCACCACTCCTTATCTTCAGGGGAGTGTTCAATAATGGAAGATAAGGATAAGGAAGATAGGGATTTTTTACTTGATCTGCTATCATTCCCGTATCTAAACCAGTTTCTTGTTCCCCTGTGCCAAATCCTGTGTCTGAGTCCGTGTCTGAGCCTATACCAAATCCTGTGCCAAATCATATGTCCAAACCCGTGCCCAAAATTCCCCAGCAAAAAACTATTTCTGCTCTTGAGAATGTGAGATTTGGCAAAGTGTTTTTAAGGAGGAAGATGGCTATCCCTGAATCTGTGTAAGTCCGAGACTCTGACTCGAATCCTGAGAATGAGGTAACAATTTCTAACCCTTTATTGCAAGCTGAAACCGAACCTCAGGAAAGGAACTAAAGAGTGTAAAAAATGACCTTTATATCCTCTCTCACATTTCTTGTCCTTCAAAAAAATTTCACCATCCCATAGATCCTTCCTTGTTAGCTTAAACACCATTGTCATCCCTGCCACCTTATCCGAGGCTTTATCTAATGAGAAATGGAAACAAGCTATGAATGTGGGATGGGGCGTTGGAAAAAAACAAAACTTCGGAGTTGGTGAAATTGCCAGCAGGAAAGAAACCCGTGGGGTGTAAATGGGTTTACATTATGAAGTATAGAGCAGATGGATCAATAGAGAGATAAAAGGCAAGGTTAGTGACCAAGGGTTATACTCAAACCTATGGAATTGACTACCTAGGGACTTTTGCTCCAGTTGCGAAGATGAACACTGTTAGAATCTTGTTGTCTCTAGTAGCTAATTATGGTTGGGACTTGCAGTAGTTTGATGTCAAGAATGCATTTTGCATAAAGAGCTAGAGAAAGAAATTTATATGGAAGTCCTGCCTGGGAATAATTTGGCTGCTCATACTGTGTGTAAGCTAAAGAAAGCCTTGTACAATTTTAAACAATCGCCACAGGCATGGTTTGGAAGGTTTGCAAGAGTTATGATGGCCATGGGATATAGACAAAGCCAAGGGGATCATACATTGTTCATTAAACACTCACCTTCAGTGGGAGTCAACCCTCTTGGTATATATCGATGATATAATAGTGACATGGGATGATGATAAGGAATTTTTATCTCAGTAGAAGTATGTTACGGATCTCCTCAAAAAAACCAGCAAGCACTCCAATAGATCCTAACCTTAAACTTGGAAAGGCAGATCGAGGAGGATGCTGCAATAGATAGAGAAATGTACCAACGCTTGATAGGAAGACTCATTTATCTGTCTCACATATGACTAGATATAGCTTCTGCAGTGAGTGTGATTAGTCAATTTATGCATAACCCGAAGGAAGTCCATCTGCAGGCAGCTCACCGAGTGTTATAATACCTCAAAGGGACACCAGGAAAAGCTATTTATTTAAAAGGAATTGAGGCTTAGTTTTTGAGGCATAAACGGATGCCGATTATGCTGGGTCGATTGTTGACAGGAGGTCGACCTCTGGATATTGCACCTTTCTTGGCAGAAAATCTTGTGACGTGGAGGGGTAAGAAACAAAATGTGGTGGCTTGGTCTAGTGCGGAGGCAGAATTCCGAGCAGTGGCTCACGGTGTATGTGAACTACTTTGGTTGAAGATTATCTTAGAAGACATGAAGATTAAGTAGGATGGTCCGATGAGACTCTATTGTGATAATAAGTCCACAATCTATATAACTCATAATTCGGTACAGCATAATCGAACAAAGCATATTGAAATTGATAGACAATTCATCAAAGAAAAGTTGGGGAGCGGATTGATTTGTACACCTTATGTGTCTACACATGACCAACTTGTTGATGTATTTACCAAAGGGTTAAGTAGTTCAGTGCTTCAGAGTATTATATCCAAGCTAGGAATGGAAAATACCTATTCGCCAGCTTGAGGGGGAGTGTGGGAAAACGTGTTTAATGACTTGTATTCTATACGTGTATAGTTAGCTATTTTAGGAAATTTTGTAACAGCCTGTATTCCTAGAATTAGGCTGATTTGGTTAGTTTCCTATTCTGTTAGAATATCCCATAAATCATGGGATCTGATTGTGTATTATTAGAGATGAATGAAGAAAATTCTTTTCTCAGTTTGTGTCAAACATCACCAACCGATGCCACAAGTCCGACTCTGATATAGCTCAGTTTTTCACTTGAATTTGGGCTCTATTTTCAACTTTTTTTCCAACCAAAACACTAGATACGTCAATAGGATTTTAACATCACTTTTCCCACTTTTATTTGGACTTCCTTGGGTATTTAAACACCTCTATTCTCCAGCCCTACACATAATTTGGGGGAAACACGCAGAATATTTTTACACACTATTGTTGGAGCTTAGGGGGAGATTTTAAGAGAAAAACCATCCTTGATTTTTCTGGGTATATTTTTATATTTTATAGAGCACACATGAACACGTGAGTGTTTTAGGGTGATGCTTTTTTATCTTATTAAATGAATTTTTAGAGTCTACCTTATATTACACAGTTTGATAAGAGCGGCTTATTTTTCCTTCATTTTCGCGTTCGTGAGTGAGAAAGGATGGAAAGTTTAAACACTCGTAGAAGTGGATCTTGTGAAGTGATTGTGTTGATGTGGATTGGTTTTGTAGGCGGTTTTGTAGGCACTGGGATCGGAGGACACTGAGCGTTAGACGTAAATCAACAGCAAATGATTTTGAAGCCATTGGAATCATAGCTCTTGTGGAGAGCAGTTTCGAAGGCACTGGGACTCGTTGTACTCTTTCTTATTATAGTGGATTGATTTGCCAGAGATCGCTAGTCTCCGAAGTTTTTTCCATGTTAAAAAAATATGGGTGTTTTCCCTAAATAAACTAACTAATTCCACACCGCGCAACTCACATTATTTTCACTGTTTAATTGTATGTACTGACTGGAATTTATTATCAACACAGGGTATTCTGCGCTATGATGCAAGTTATGTTATCTCAGGGAATGATGACACCAACCTTCGTCTTTGGAAAGCTAAAGCATCTGAACAAATGGGAGTTGTATGCATTTTTTCCTTCCCACACTTCCAATATCCCATTCTGATATTCAAATTGTTGCTATATTTTGAAGCTTTGTTTCTCTTGAAGTTGTACATTTTTGGAGATTATCATTTTATGCAAATCCGTAGACGAAACTGACTAAAGAAAACAGACTGAATAGTTGTAATTGGTTTACTTTCCAAATATAATCACCATAACACTTATTGTGTTCCAATCCTTACTTTTGACATTTGTATATGGGTTATTTAAATTCATCTTGGTGCTTGGTCTCAGAAGTCACATTTAGGATTAAGAAAAATATAATATGATTTGTTGATTGATTAGGTTTTAATACTCAGAAACGTAGAAGCACTAATTTTTTTAATTAAGAAAATTATGATATGTTTTCTTGATTGAATAGGTTTTTTCATTATGCACTGATTTTCTTTAACCCTTCGACGTCAATGACATAGGAGCAAGTTAGAAAGATTGAGAGATAAAACCATCTGATTTGATTTATTCTCAATAGCCATGAAACGATCATCTTACGATGTTCCTTTTATTGACAAATGCTCCTATAATTTTCATAGTCTTTGAAGGATGAGATCCATGAAAGATAATGCACAAAGAATCATGTTAGTTTCCGGCTCTAAATAGCAGATTACAGCAGTTGCATTAGTCTTTGGCACCCCGATAAATTGATAATCATTTGATTCTGGCTTTTATATTTTCAATCTTAGCTCTTTAGATTCATTCATGTTATGTTTTATTGCATCATACGCTGAATGCTGACCCACTTAAGTTGCATACCCAAATTTTGTCGAGGGAACGTAAGAAGCATGAGTATCTGGCAAAAGTCAAAGATTGCTACAAGAACCAGCCTGAGGTCAAGCGTATTGTGAGGTAATGTTAATTTTAAAGAAATTCTCCAAAATGAGATGTGTTGATTTTATTTTAATTTTTTTTCCTGTTTTTACTACTTTGTAAGCTCGAGAGAGGGAGCTCTTTGCAAGTGTTTGGGGTTTTAAAAGAGGGGCCCCATATACTTTGCTGAGATTTATCCATACATGCTGTGTTTCTTAGATTTTCATTTGGTCAATTTAGGTTTTTCCTCCAAAATTACTATGTAGCTAATTCCATCATTTGAAGTCGAATTCTGTCCCCATAAAGTTGACTAACCTTGCCCTTTCTAACATCAATCCATCTGATCCAGTAGAAATATAAAAAGAAGAAAAAAAAGGAGAGAATTGTGTAAAGACTTGAATGAGAAGAATCACTCATTCACAGCTCTAGTATTTATAGATAAAAAAAGCACATGCTCATATTACAATAAATGAAACAAAATCAAATCTAAATCAAATCACAGCATATTCTATAGCATAATCAAATCTTTGCTAGTATGGTAAGTCATCCCATATATCGTGACTATCATATATGCTAACACTCCCCCTTAAGTTGGTGCGTGGATATTTGAAACGCTCAACTTGGACAATGCATTCTCAAACACAATCTTGCTGACGCCCTTTCTAAGAATGTCTGCAAGCTGCTGAGAGCTTGTGACAAATGGAGTGCAAATTTGACGTAATGCCCTCATTGCAGTCGGACCACCCTAGTTCTGATACCAAGTAGAAATATAAAAAGAAAAAAAAAAATGAGAGAATTGTGTAAAGGCTTGAATGAGATGAATCACTCATTCACAGCTCTAGTATTTATAGATAAAAAAGAGCACATGCTCATATTACAAGAAATGAAACAAAAATCAAATCTAAATCAAATCACAGCATATTCTAAAGCATATTCTATAGCATAATCAAATCTTTACCAGTATGGTAAGTTATCCCATGTATCATGACTATCATATATGTTTAACATATCCAAATTAGTATTGGAGTTTTGGTAGTAGAACCCACACATGGCTGACCAGAAATTGCTCATGCATTAGACTGAAAACTGCATGATCATGTACATGCTAAAGAAGAGGTGGTGGTAAGAATATGGAAATGCCTGCTCAGGAGCCTTGATTTTAGTTTATTATCAAGCTAGTTTCTGTTTTATGAGATTCACAACTCACAAGTGCTACTTGCACATTGGGATGTTTGAGGATATAAGGGCCTTAAAGCAGACAGTAATTCACTAGAAATTGTGATTTTCATATTATCTAGACTAACAACAAAGGATTAACATACTACAAAAATGCCACTCAAGGTAATCCCATTCCCATTCCACAAACAGCCTGATTGATTCTTTTTAGCAGGCCTCATGTTGGTTTATTCTTTTCTGTCTCGCGCATTATATCCATCAAAACATTGACCCATTCTAGTGGAGGGATGTATCATGTACCTCGCTTGATTATCTTTGGCATTCATTATTTTTCTGCAATGGAAATCCTTAATTGGTATCAATTTCCCCGTCATGAATTGGCACATTGTCTCTCAAATTCTCAAAAGGATTGATTTCCAAGTTATGTGCTGAGATTCAAGGCTTGAAGAATCGAAATGACTCATTTCTTTTTGTTCGGTGATGAATTGTGCAGGCACAGGCACTTGCCGAAACCAATATACAAGGCAGCTTCTCTCAGACGCATTATGACTGAAGCTGATAGAAGGAAAGAATATAGGAGGAGGGCTCACAGTGCCCCAGCTGAAAGCATGCCAAAGGAGCCATTACAAAAAAAAAAAAAAAAAAAAAAAAAAAAAAAAAAAAAAGGGAATTATCACGGAAGTGGAGTGATCTCGTTATATGCAATTGCATTCATTAGGAGGTGGGGTTCGTTTGATTCTTGGTTCTGCCTTGTAGCTACCAAGGATAGAATGGTAGATGGTGAGAAAGAATATGTAAGAGGAAGGCATAGTTTTCGAAATCAAAGAAGAATCGAGTTTTGAATATTCAAGAGTTTTGGTACCTCCGTACGACTTTTTGAAACATTAGGCCCTTTGATATTTTGTTATATTAATGTTATAATCTTCTGGTAATCCTAATACTATGTCATAATTATCTCAGTTAAACCTTTGGATCTGTGTTCTTGCAGCTGCCTTTCTGGGTATATTGGCATATTCATAGTTTCGCTCATTTTTCTTATACAGCCAATTTACTAGCAGCAGCATATGGGAGTTATGGGGATGCTGGAGTTGGCTTTTGAAAGACTTTGTTAATGGATATATATATATATATTAGTATGTATTTTTTTAAGCTAGTTTGTTTTCGTTCTCTCCCCAGAATTCTTCATGAGCTTTCTGTTAGAGTTGCACTACACAATCAACCGGATTTGATACCAGTTGTTGTGGTGGAAACGCAAAATAAACAACACTGTTCAAGTAATAAACAAGCAATCACGAAGAAGGAAAAAAAAAATCACACACAAGAACACAAGATATACATGGTTCACCCAAATCTTAGGGCTACGTCCATGAAGCACATCGAACAAAATCACTATGAAAAAGATGAAGAATTATAAGGAGAATTCTCTCTCAATCTCTCTCAATTGCTCTCTCTTGTATTGGCACAAATTTTTCTCTAACTTTCTCACCCTATTTATAGAGTCCCCAAACTTGTCGTACAAGAATTTGCCTTTTGTAGAATCCAAAACCAATAAGGAAATTAAATCAGATCAGGAAACTGAATTTTCCTTAAACCAATAAGGAAGTCAAATCAGATTAGGAAACTGAATTTTCCCTAACAGATTAGGAAACTGAATTTTTCCTAAAATTCAGTACTCTTGAAGTTTCCATATAATTAAATCTTCCACCTAATCAGACTCCACAAAACCACAACAATCTCCCACTTGGAGTCTGGAGCACTTGTAAACCCATTCCATCTTCTTCTCACGCATGTCCCATACATATCGGTGTGCTTCTTTCTGTCTTTAAGCTAGAAGAGCAACTGAAGTTGCGCACAATTTCAGTTTCTCCATGGTTACTGTCTTGGTCAACATGTCAGCCGGATTCTTAGTGCCAAGTATTTTTTCAAGTGTCAACACCCCATCTTCTAACAAAGATCTAATAAAGTGATACCGAAGTCCTATATGCTTGGTCCTTAAATGAAATGCTAAATTCTTTGCCAGATGTATCGCACTCTTACTATCATTGTGCAAAACATTCTTCACCTGTTCAAATCCCAACTCTGTCAACAAACCTTGTAACCAAATCATCTCTTTACTAGCCTCTGTCATCGCCACATACTTTGCCCCTGTAGTAGATAACGCTACAATCCTCTGTATTTGCGAAACCCAACTAACTGCAGTTGTACCCACCATGAACACATACCCGGTAATACTTTATCTGTGGTCCACCTCGCCAGCAAAGTCTGAATTTACATAGCCATGTAGCTTGTGATACCCCTCGGATCCGAGACACGGGTTGATCAGGCCCAGGCCCAAACCCGAGGGAATATCAAATAATTAATATTTTATAATGAACACGGAATACAAAATAAATTAAGAAATGAAATTAAAGCTGGAAGGAACTAAAAATAGAATCCGCAAAATATTATAATTATTAAAATCCATCAAACCCAAACTCCAAAACTCCATCAGTTTACAACTTGGGAATCCATCTCTAGTGGACCCCTATTAAACATCCAAACGGAAGATAGAACAAATGTAATAAACGTCCAGAAATAAAACTATAGAGAGAGCCCTACATCGTCGGAAGAGTGAATAGAGACCTCTGCTCAGCACGAACACGTCTAAGCCTGCAACTGTCGTGTACCTGAAAAATAGAAGTAGGTCAGGCCCACGTGCAAGTTCTATACTACTACAATCCAAACAGAGGCCCGATACGCATGTACATCCTAAACAATTCAACAATAGCTAATAGTCCGTAAATATATATATAGTCACACTAAAGGACTCTCACTGGACTACAGGCCGGTCTCAACCTGAATAGAAGTAACATGCTAAAACACACACGAAGTGGGCATATGTACCTATAGCTAAACAGGGTACACCTCCAACCATCGTAGCCAGCTACACATCCCGATGCATATACGCTCCCCAGCCATCGGTCCTGAGGCTCAAGCTCATACCGAGGCACCATAACAGTACACATATAAAATCCATCCAAAATCCCTGGTATTGCCGCTCAACAAGTAGTTGCCATGACAATACAAATCCACGGGACTTAACTTTTAGTTAATCCTATTCTTATTCCAAGTAGGTGGGTAATGGTATTGATTTAAAAACTAAACCCATCCTTAGTATGCCACCGTCCCATACCGGTGCCTACTTTCCAATCCTCCAGTAGTCAATAATACCAATAAATCAAGTATATATCAACTAAATTCCAACATCCAACATTCAATGTTAGCAGTGATAAAATAAATATTGATAAACAGGGTCACAACAACAACATATACATACCCAATTTAAGTTGTTCCCTTTAGTCTGATATAAAGACAGAATTAATTAAAACTTCCATTTAACACCTTACAAATGACATACAGATATGTAGGGTATGTATCACAAAATCCTAACCTCCACAGTTGATACTAACTGTGATAATGTAAGCATCAAAACAATATTCACAATATGTATGTAGACATGCTCAAATTATAGTGTTCCACAAAACCGATCTAGTGTTAAACTCAAATCCTCCTAGTATTTAAGTTCCAACAGTTGCTATTACAGAAGTTAAGATAGCTATCATCTAGACCCATCCTTCCAATAATTTATACTAGCAGTGGTAAGGAAAAACGTGAACCACAGAACCACAATGCATCCACAAACATGCTTAGTCTAGGTTGAACAAGCATACAACACTACTGTAACTACCAGTTTCATAGCAAAACAGATATCATTTTAGTTTGGTTTAATCTTCATTAATCCTGAAATCATTTAAGAGTGTAAAGAGTATAAAGCCTAAGGAAAAGAGTAAGGATAGAATCTTGCCTCTGAAACTTTTGTTCAAAGTTTCAACGTCGTCTTCTTAAAAAAATCCCGGCGAGTTCCAAAACCCGGTTACTGTTCACGGGTACGAAACACTATTCCCGAACTCAAAATCTGATCTCCACCGTTCAGATTGTGCAACACTGAGTCATGAACCTATCCTCCAAATTTCAGCTCAATCGGACCACGGACGAAGCAGGATCGGATGTTTGATGAAATCTGGGCAGAATGGAAAAAAAACCTGTGCGACCCAGTTACTGTTCACAAGTACGAATCACTTTTTCCGAGGTCAAACTCTGATCTTCACCGTTCAAATTGTGTATCACTGAGTCGTGAACCTCTCCTCCAAAATTGAGCTCGATCGGACCACGGATGAAGCAGGATCGGATGTTTGATGAAATCTGGGCAGAATGGAAAAACCTGTGCGACCCAGTTACTGTTCATGAGTACGAATCACTGTTCCCGAGCTCAAACTCTGATCTCCACCGTTCAGATTGTGCGTCACTGAGTCATGAACCTCGCCTCCAAAATTCAGCTCGATCGGACCACGGACGAAGCAGGATCGGAGCTTTGATCAAACCTTGGCAGAATGTGAAAAACTGCGTTTTTCCTTCTCCACTTCCACAAAACGTGTGCTTTGTTTAAAAAAACTCTACACAGATGTCTACCTTATACTTATAGAGTTTTCCTAAACCCTAGGTTCATTTAAGTCCAACTCACAATCCTAACCGGCCCATCCAATTAACGTAGAAACCAACGACGGTTATAATATAAAACCCTAATTTATAATACTTAACAAATAATCTAAAACCCTAGTTAGATGTATTTACCTAATTACCCTATTCACCATTAAATACTTAACAAATAATCTAATTGAACAAAATAATAATTAGTAAACCCAATTAAACCAAATAAGACACACATAAAATAAGACACACATAGAATAATTAAACCAATTACACTTAAACCATTAACGCCAATTAAATAATTAAAACACTAACAAGTAATTTCAATCAAATAACTAAAAATAAATATCATTTAAATAAATTAAATCACCACAAAAAAAAAATAATTAAGCACCTAATAAAAAAAATAATGACACATAATCAAATAAAATGCACTTAAATAATAAATTAAATACCATTAAATACCAAGAATATCCTTTTTAAAATTAGGGGTATTACATAGCTTCACTTCGCCCCTTTTGAAACATAGGCATCTGTCTGTGGTACCCCGTAGATATCTCAATATCCACTTTACTGCTTCCTAGTGTAGCTTGCCCGGATCCTTCATGAACCTGCTTACTGCTCCCACTGCATATGCAATGTCTGGTCTTGTGCACACCATGGCGTACATCAAACTTCCAATGGCTGAGGCATATGGAATTTTAGCCATAAAGTTTTTCTCATCTTCTGTCTTCAAACACTGATCTTGAGATAATCGGAAGTGATTAGCTACGGGAATACTCACCGCCTTAGCATTATTCATGTTGAACCTCTTCAGAACCCGTTCAACGTACTCAGCCTGAAACAACTGCAAAGTACCTTTCTGTTTGTCTCTGCTAATCCTCATCCCAAGAATCTGCTTCGCTGCACCAAGATCCTTCATCTCGAATTCACTAGACAACTGCTTCTTCAATTTACTAATTTCTTCAAAATCAAAACCTTCCACTAACATGTCATCAACATAAAGTAGAAGGATGATGAAACTTGACTTGAACCTCTTGAAGTAGCAGCAATGGTCAGCATTGCACTTGTTGTAGCCATGTCGTTTCACAAAACCATCAAACTTCTTGTACTACTGCCTCGAGGCTTACTTCAAACCATATAAGCTTTTCTTCAACTTACACACTAGTTTCTTTTTCCTTTTGACTGAGAAACCCTCCAATTGTTGCATGTAAATCTCCTCCTCAAGGTCACTATGGAAGAAAGCAGTTTTAACATCTAACTGCTTAAGGTGCAACCCCTCTGCTGCAACAATGCTAAGAACTAAGCGAATGGTACTCAGTTTCACAACCGGGGAAAAAATGTCTGTGTAGTCAATGCCTTGCTTTTGTTAAAAGCCTTTGACCACCAATCTCGCTTTGTATCTCTTGGAACCATCGTGTTCCTCTTTTACCCTGTACACCCATTTGTTGTGAAGAGCTTTCTTCCCCATGGGCAACTTGGCTAGTTCCCATATTTTGTTGGAGATAAGGCACTTCATCTCATATTCCATTGCAAGCTCCCACTTGTTAGCATCTTCAACCTGATATGCTTCATCATAGCATTCAAGCTCACCATCATCTGTGAACAACATATAATCCAAATATTTCCTATTCGGTACATGAGGTCGCGTAAACCTTTTGGGTGCAGGCGTAGCAATTGGAATCTGCGGTGAACTATGCTCTATGAGTTCTGGCCAAGAACCCTCATCTATTTGCTCCGCATCAATGCTCTCTGGATTATCATCCAACTCAACAAACTCAGGCTTACTCTGTACAGGACTAGTTAACTGTGCTGCATCTCTATCCTTGTACATCACCTTCTCGTTGAAAATCACATCTCTACTTCTGATGATTTTCTTATTCTGATTATCCCAGAGTCGATAACCAAACTCATCTCCGTCATACCCAAAGAAGATGCATTTTAGTGACTTGGGGTCGAGCTTTCCCCTAGCATGGTCACTAATATGCGCATATGCAATACAACCAAAAACTTTCAACCATGAAAGATTTACCTCTTTGCCACTCCATACTTCTTCTGGTATTCGATGTTCTAAAGGCACCGATGGTCCACGATTTATTAGGTAGGATGCTGTATTGACCGCTTCTGCCCAAAACTGTTTAGGTAGACCCGAATGTATGCACATGCTTCTGGCTCTTTCTATCAATGTTCGATTCATCCGTTCTACCACCCCATTCTGCTGTGGGGTTCCTTGCACAGTCCTCTCTAATCTGATCCCATTATCAAAACAGAACTTCTTAAACCCAGTGTCTTCATACTAACCACCATTGTCTGATCTCAACCTCTTGATCTTCAAACCTGTCTCATTCTCCACCATGACCTTCCACTTCTTGAACACATCAAATACCTCAGATTTGTGCTTCAAAAAATAAACCCATACCTTCCTCTTGTGATCATCAATGAAAGTCACGAAGTAGGATTTTCCGCTAATGAATGAAATAGTGGTTGGCCCCCAAACGTCTGTGTGAACTAGCTCAAGTTTCTTCTTTCTGAGATCTCTGCCACTCTTCTTAAAACTGACCCTCTTCTGCTTGCCCATCACGTAACTCTCACAGAAGTCAATATCAATTGCTCGTATGCCTGGTAGTTTCCCCTTTTAGTGCATAACCTTGAGGCCCCTTTCATTCATGTGACCTAGTCTTTGGTGCCAAAGGTTGTGATCTTCTCTGTTTTCTGCAACTGCTATAGACCTATAAGCACTGGTAGTTGTGTAGAGAGTGCCAGATTTTTTACCACGTGCAATGGTCATAGCGCTTTTGGAAACTTTCCACGAGTATCTATTGAAGGTTGTAACAAAACCTTCATCTGACAATTGTCCCACTGAAATCAGATTCTTCCTCAAGTCAGGGATGTGTCTCACATCCTTCAACTTCCAAGCTGACTCATTCAACTTGATTTGCACTTCACCCTTGCCAACGACGCTGCAAGGCTGATCATCACCAAGATACACCTTACCAAGGTTACTCGGTTCATAGCTATTAAATAGCTCTTTGTTTGAGGTGTCATGAAACGATGCGCCATAATCTAAAACCTATGACTCCGCCTTGCTCTCCAAAAAGCATATCAATCCATCATCTAATTCTTCTGAGATAAAGTTTGCTTTAATTTTTTTTTCGGTTCCCTTATTTGGAAGTCTGCAATCAATACGGTAATGTCCCTTCTTTCCACAATTCCAACACTCAACGTCATTGAGATCTATGGAATTCCTAAAATTTTGAGACTGTGTTCTTCCATTCCTTGACTTGGATCTGCCTCTGTTTCTATTATTGTTGCCCTTCTTCTTGTTTGAACCCTTGCCTCTGCTTTCAACATTCAACGTCGAACCACTGGTGAAAACCCCTGCTGTTTGCCTTCTGATTTCTTCAGTCAGAATCATACTCACAACTTCATCAAACTTCAACTTGGTCTTCCCTGCAGAGCTACTGATCGCTGTAACTGTGCCACTCCAACTCTCGGGTAACTGCCCTAGAATTAGCAGTGCTCGGACCTCGTCTTTGAAGTCGATATCAACAGACTCTAATTGCCCAACTATCTCGTTGAACGCATTTAGATGTTCGTTGAACTTACCACCTTCGACCATCTTCATGTTGAACAACTTCTTAATCAAATGCACCTTGTTCGCTGCAGAAGGCTGTTCATACATACTAGAAAGGGCTGTCATGAGAGACTTCGTCGTCTTCTCGTTCTTGATATTGAAGGCAACTGACTTTGACAACGTCAATCTAACGGTGCCAATAGCCTTCCTATCAAGTAATTCCCATTCTGCATCCTTTGAATCCTCTGGCTTCTCTCCCAAAGGTTGATACAGAATTTTCTGAAACAAGAGGTCTTCAATTTGCATCTTCTAGAAACCAAAGTTTGTGCCATCGAACTTCTCGATCATGGATGTGGATGTCTTATCTTCTAATGCCATTACTCCCACTCGAACAGATAGATCTGATCGAAAGACTTTCGGAATTTCGTCAAACACCTTCTGTGCCCTAGGTTCTCAACCAAAGGCTTTGATACCAGTTGTTGTGGCGGAAACGCAAAATAAACAACACTGTTCAAGGAATAAACAAGCAATCACGATGAAAAAAAAAAAAAAAAAAAAATCACACACAAGAACACAAGATATACATGGTTCACCCAAATCTTAGGGCTACGTCCATAGAGCACACCGAACAAAATCACCATGAAAAAGATGAAGAATTACAAGGAGAATTCTCTCTCAATCTCTCTCAATCGCTCTCTCTTGTATTGGCACAAATTTTTCTCTAACTTTCTCACCCTATTTATAAAGTCCCCAAACTTGTCCTACAAGAATTTACCGTTTGTAGAATCCAAAACCAATAAGGAAATTAAATCAGATCAAGAAACTGAATTTTCCGTAAACCAATAAGAAAATCAAATCAGATTAGGAAACTGAATTTTCCCTAACAGATTAGGAAACTGAATTTTCCGAAAAATTCAGTACTCTTGAAGTTTCCGTATAATTAAATCTTCTTAAAAATCTTCCATCTAATCAAACTCCACAAAACCACAACACTTTCCCATTTAGACACAACACCTCTTACATGATTTCATTTTCATTCATTGCAGAGTATCAAATTCATTCTAGGGCTAATGTTTAGCCAACTCATTCATCTCAGTACCGTTCTGCCCAAAATTAAGTTCAAAACAGAGCCTGCAAACAGCAAAATCTATTGTTTATTGGAAAATGGGGGAAATAAATCGAACTAGCGAGAGAGAGAGAGAGAGATATTAGAAAGTTTAATCAATGCACACAAACACCTGCTAAATTTTGCCATCTTTGTGAAAAAAGAGCGTGTACCATCATATGTTGATACTAGAGAGTCCAATGAAGGTTTAGAGTGGCACCAGTAATCTATTTTCACAAATCAGTCCATTAACATGGTGAACAGTAACGTAGTATGTCATATTAGGAAGATCTCTCCTTTGGTACGGGAGAATTTGATTCACAGTGGCATGCTATAATTAACACATGATAAAATAATTTTTTTTTGTAAAAAAAATAAATATGGGAAAATTTTGAAAGAACAAAAAAAATTAGAGTTTGATTGAAGAATGAAATAATTAACATATGATAAAATAATTTTTGTGGGAAAATTTTGAAAGAACAAAAGAAATTAGAGTTTGATTGAAGAAAGAAAATGAGATTTTCTTTGAAGAGAATGAAAAAATTAAGAAAAAGACTAAGAAGGGAAAGGAAAAAAAAAAATCAAAAAGAAAAAGAAATAGAAGGATTTAAAAAAAAAAAAAAAAAAAAGGAAAACTATAATTTAGAGGGTCATTTTATATAATTTAATAAAGGGTTAAATTCATTTAGACCTCTTCTGGTTTGTCAATACTTCAAGGGAGACCCTCCAATTTGCAAATCTTCAATCAGACCCTGTCAAACATTGTCTGCTGACAAAGTTAGAGGGAATGAAATGTTTATTTTACCCTCGTTCATGAATTAATATTTTATTCCTATAGTTTGTTGTTGCATGAGAGCTCGCTCTACGTACGGTCACCGAAATGGTTTCGCCGTCACCGGAGGAGTAAGCCGTTCATGAACTCACTGAAACTCGTTGCGTCAACGTGAGTACCTTTGTGGTTGGGCTGTTGAAGCTCACCGGCGTTTGGACTGCAGCTTTCTGGAATGAGGTGGGTTATGGTAATCAGTCGCCGACACTGGAGTTACAAGCGGCGTGAGCTTGGTGTTACTTGTGAGCTCGTTGTTGCAAGCAACGTGAGCTTGTTGTTGCTTGAGAGCTCGTTGGATGGTCACCGAAGTGGGTTCGCCATCACCGGAGGAGTAAGCCGTTCATGAGCTCACTGTAACCCGTTGCGTCGACTCGGGTACCTTCGTGGTTGCAGGCAGGACGTTTGCCGAGGTGGGTCATCACTGTGCTATGTGTTTTTAGTCGCCGCCGTTGGTTGATGATAGTTCAGTTGTCCTCGCCGGTGCTAATGGTCTCTGGTCTCGCCAGAGATGATGCTCAGTTTAGGATAGTAAGGGAAGGTTGTAACCATCTTTTTACTTCTTTGAAGGGTAAATTAGGTATTTTTAGTAAAAATTTTCATGACATCAGCAAAAAAAGGTTCTTTGACCTTTACATAAGGGGGGAAATTGATGAGAATTAGAAAAAACGAGGGGTGTGACTAAAGATTTGTAAATGTGGAAGGTCTCCTTGGAGTATTGACAAACCACAAGGGTCTAAATGAATTTAACCCTTTAATAAACTATATGCATAAAATGTAAAAGAATTTAATAGCATAAAATGTAAAAGTCTCTCCCTTTAACGCGGTTCATTTCTCTCATCTCTTATAGCTCTGGTATCTTTTACCTACGTCCATGGTTTGCCGTATCGGTTGATATAACGGTATATCGGTCGGTTCGTAACCATTTTAAAGGGTTCGATACCGTTACAATCTTCATAAATTGGTCAGTTTACACTGATATTCGTGTGAATTCGTTATACCACGACTGCAATTACAAACCATGCCTACATCAACGACTCCAAGTCTATGTTGAGTTGCTAAAATGGCTTCGTAGAAGTCGTTGAATGGACCCTTTCCTTTGGATCCAAGTCCTATTCTCGCGACCCTCGAATTAATTAATGTCAATAGTTTGTCTCCATGATTACAACATTTTTCATGCACGAATCATTTGGCCTTCATTTGTTAGAAATTTATTATTTTAACGTAACATTTTCATGATGATAATAATTATGTAATAAATCCCCTCACAATGAACAAGGTTTTATTAAATTTATTAGTTGAAAGGTGATATGATTTTGAAGTTTAAACGCATGCACCTAGTAGAAGTTGTTGAATAGACCTTTCTTGTGGATCCAATTCCCATTCTTGTAATCTTTGAATTAATGTCAATAGTTTGTCTCATCATTACAAGCTTTTCATGCTCGAATCATCATAGCCTTTGTTAGAAAGCTATTATGATAATTATGTATTAAATCATCTCATAAAAAAGGTTTTTTTGAACCCTTTTCATGCTCGAATCATCATATCCTTTGTCAGAAAGTTATTATGACAATAATTATGTAATAAATCATTTCATAAAAAAGGTTTTATGAAATTTATTAAAAGGTAAAATAATTATGAAGTTCTAAGAGCAGGTCCAATGGTGAGTGATTCGGCGATTTTGGGCTGGATTTGAAGATTGGGCTGCTCCAATGGCCTCTTCAAAAAGTGGACCCCATTAAGACAATCTTGATCCAATTCTCCAAAAACTAAGATTGGTTTGGCTAATTGCAGGCCTGACATGCGGGCCCGCATCAGTTTTCTTTTTCTTTTTTAATTCTAGCACAAACAGTGTTTTAGCCCAAAACACTATTTGGTAAGGCCTGTTTGGCTGGAAAAAAAAAAAAAAAAAAAAAAAAAAAAAAAAAAGGAAAACAATTAGTTTTTTGGCTGAATTTGGTCTTTCTTGTTTTTCCCTCAAAATAATTGAACCAAAGAGCCATTAAGGCACTATTTGGCTGACACAAACAGTGCCTTAAAGGCTTTTTTGGGCAAAAAAAGTTTAAAAAAATATATATATAGATAAAAGTGTTTTGTTAAAAATAAAATTTGCTTTTTAAAATATTCCTATTGACATATAGCTGTTTTAGGCACTATTTGGCTAACCCAAACAGTGCATTAACAGCTATATTGGCACAAAAACCTATTTTTTGAATTTTTTTTTTTTGAAAAAATTCATTATATATATATTCTATTGTTTAATTTTTTTTTATGATATAGCCGTTTTAAAAATATAGCTGTTAAGAAAAAGTTAAAAGATAAAATTTATTAAAAATTTTAAAAATATTAAAATTTTTGGAGAGCGAAAATGCACCATTAGAGTACATCTGATAGCTAAAATTTGAAAATTCTAAAACGCTGACGTGGCTATGGGAAATGTTGACGTATATATTGAAAAATGCTGATGTGGCAAATTCGGAGAGTATGAATTCGGAGAGTCCATTGGAGATGCCCTAAGGTCATTTCGAATGGCCTCGTCAAAGGCCCTGTTTGGTGAGAAAGGGATAATTTTGGACTACAGTAGCCTCGCTTGATTGTGGGCCCAAAAGGGCACTCTTGGTAATGCTCGTGGTATCCGATGATCAATCTAGGCCGAAGCAATTGTCTCCTCTCTTTTTTTGTTGGTTTTTCCTTGGGCCAACAGTAATTAAAAAAACTTTTTTTATTTTTTACCCAAAAAATAGTTTTTTTAACTATTTTTTCACTTGTATTATTTTAGTTATTTGTAATTGTTTTTAATCCATGATAATATAATGTAATGTATTGTTTTTAAATTAATGTAGAGATGATTATCAGACAATGAGTAAATGAGTTATTATATAAGATGAAAAATATAGTCATTGATAAAAAAAAATATTACTCCTTCTATTCTAATATAGTTATCCACTTCGTAAACTGTGATTCACAAATATAGCCGTTGGTAAAAAAATATATATATAATTTTTTAAGACAGCAAAAATTCGAAGAGGCTGGCCAAAATTTGGAGAGCAAAAGCTGCCTGGGTGGCTCTTAAAAAAGCTGACGTGGCTCCTAAAAAAATTAATTTGGCTAATTTAGAGAACAAAATTTTAAAGAGGCTGTTGTGGATGACCTTAGTGGACCAATTGTTCGATCAGAAAACCAAAAAATATAATTCTGACAAACTAAATGTTGTTATTCTTATATAGGAAATACAAGAATTGTATGGAAATACGTGAATGTGTAACTCTTGATGGTCTTTTTCGTAATTAGAAACTAAAAGGGTCTTTTAAAAGACCGATAGTTAACTTTGTCATAAAACTAAAGTAATGAGCTCCAAAGCACGGATGAAAATCCTCTCATGTGAAAAAGTAGTTATGTTCCTTTAAGTTAGAAGTTTTATTCTTTTAAATTAGTAGTGTACGTTAAAAAAATATTTTGATATGATGTTAAATATTATAATATTTTTTCTAAGATATATCACTAACCGAATGGAACAAAAGGATACATTAATATATTACAATATTTAAATAAAAAATATATAAAAATGCAAATCCGCGATCAAATGGATACCCCTATCCGGTAAAAATTGATCTGGTCCATAACACTGAACTGTTGTAAAGAGAATAGTTTAGGTAGGTGCCCTATTCTGCAGAAAATTCATAATTGGAAGCTAGAAAATGTAAATTAGTCCGGCCACAAGGCATGCACGTGTTGTTTGCCTTTTTTACAGTTCAGGTAGTACAATTATATATGCATGTAAGGAATCAGAATAATAGTACAAATTCCTTTCAGATGACATGAAGTGGATTTTAATTTGAACCTTTTTTTTCTTTCTAAAGCAACTTTTTAAAATTTCAATTTTCCAAGTAATTAGCGTTATCCCAACTCTCCTACTTCGAAGTGAGAGGTTCGAGCTTTATAGTGAACGGTTGTGGATTTATGTGAATATTTATTTATTTTTAAAAAATAAAAAAAATAAAAAAAGATTGTCCCTGAACAGAGTTACTTGGATCACATAAAATTGAAAATCTGAAAAAATAAAATAAGTGTCACTTCCATTTCAAAAAGATTTACCCCCTAATCCATCCGTCTCAAAATAAGTGTCCACCTTTCAATTTTTATTCGTCCCAAAATGTGTTCCATTTAAAAAGTTAATATATAATTTTTTTGGTAATATTACCCATTTAACTAACCTTCTTGCATTGAACATATAAAAATTAAATATTCACATCATTATGGACCGCTATGGGTAAATTGGGTAATTCATTCACTATCAATATAATAAATAAAAAAACACTAAAAGTGAACCTCTTAATAAGTTGGGTGTTGTTTGATAAAATTGAAAATTAAGTACTGAAAAATTTAAGAGTTGAATTTTAAATACTGAAGTTTTTAAGTGATAATTAAAAAATAAATATATTTTTATATCTTTTCAAATTTTCAATTTTCAGCATTCGGTCATAAGTGATGTCCCCTATCACTAATTTTCCTTTATTTTAAATGATGTTTTCCATTTTCAGTAATATTCAAATTACGTTATTAAACATAATTAATTAAATAAGCATTGAATCTATTCATAACTAAGTGTTGAATTGAGTAGTCAAACAATACCGCCTTCGAAACACGAGTAAAAAACGGAATGGCAAGGCAAAGAAACCACCGGCAGAAAGCACCCTTAGGGAGCATGTCCAGACCACGATCTCCCATGCTGAGAGGCGGAAATCGAGCTTTAGTAACTCAAGAAGTACCGTGCAAAGGGTCTCGATCACATTCAAATGCAAGGCCGTGGTTATCTTAGATTCTCAAAAATGAACACTTATTTCGAAACAAGAGAGCATTTAAATTTGTACTTGTGATCAATTATAAACTTTAAAAAGGAGGCTTGGGCCTGTGCCATCTGAGCCTAACAATGTGGAGCCCAGATGATTGGGCTTGATGACCAGCCCATCCTAACCTAGCCCACCTCAAACAAAAATGCACCACCTCTGAAATATATATACAGTATAATAATAACTTTTTAACTCTCAGAGGAATATTATATATATATATATAAAAAAGTGTTTCAAGAAAATTAATAAATAAAATAAGGCACCAAAATATTTGAAAACATGGGTCCCCAACGCAAATGGTCCAATGCCCCAGTCCTGATAAGCTAATATAATATATGTATATATGTATATATACATATATATATATCTAATGTTTTGTATTATATAGGTAATGTTCACGAGATGCATGGAAGGTGCTGCTGAATACTAATTCGTCTGTATCTTGATCGGCATTTGAAAAGGGTTTGAAGCTATTCCGTGTTTGGCCCTTTTAATTGGTTTCTCATAGAAGCTCAAACTCCCATGAAAACTGACTAGACTTGTTAAATAAAAGAGGCAGTGATGATAGTTACTGAGAGTGTAGACACTGCTTGTGAAATCTCTTTAGTGAATTGCAGTGAAAAGTTGCATTCTAAATTTCTAATCAACTACATATATGCACAAAACCCATCACAACATCAATATATATGTATATATATATATATATATATATATATATGCCAAGAGTAACTGAAAACATTTGGTCTTGCATGTTTAGATTTGTTCCAAACCCAACTTTGAAAGGAGCAATGATACCCTGCCCGACACCGGGTGTCGGTTGAGTCGGGTGTTGGGTATTTTTGAATTTTCCTTTTGAAAGGTGTATTTTTTGAAAATTTGAGGAGTTTTAAGAGTTTCTTTATTGCATAAGTTTTCTACTGCATCAATTTATATATATTTTTATTTCAGTGGTTTATTTATTTTAATATATTGGACTTATTTATTGTTAGAAATAAGAGAGGTAAAAACTCTGCATTGTATTGATGTGTATGAGATATGTAATACAGGAGTACATATGATTTAAATAGGAGAGGTCATGTGTGAAAAGCAAGTCATTATTATATAAGGTAATGTTATATACGGTAATGAGGGTATGTCAAAACAGTTACCATATAAGGTAATGGTATATATATGGTAATGATATATTATATAATATATTCTAATAATACTTTGTAACAGTATATTATAGAATGTAATCTAACAGCCCACCTCAAAGTCAATGTGAGTTATATGAAACCATCTTGAGTTTAAAGACAATCCTTTCACCCTGATGTAGCATCGATGCAAACGTGATTGATGACATGACAACTGAAGTGGCAGGTGACTTGGCACCTCTGCTGCGTGGCAACTGACGTGGTAGGTGACGTGGCACAACTACTGTCACCGTTGCATAAACAATGTTGACATGTCAGGTGACGTAGGATGGATCTGTGAAGATCTTGGAGGTAAATGCGGAGCGTGAATAGGTTGACGTTGTCATCTCCGATGGTAACTACTATAAACTGATGGGTGATGAATTTGTTAAGATTCACCACGTTGAAGGCGCGTGTGACGAAGCTGATCTAGCACGTTATTTCAGTGGTCTATTTATTTTAATATATTGGACTTATTTATTGTTAGAAATAAGAGAGGTAAAAACTCTGCATTGTATTGATGTGTATGAGATATGTAATACAAGAGTACATATGATTTAAATAGGAGAGGTCATGTGTGAAAAGTAAGCCATTACTATATAAGATAATGTTATATACGGTAATGAGGGTATGTCAAAACAGTTACCATATAAGGTAATATTATATATATGGTAATGATATATTATATAATATATTCTAATAATACTTTGTAACAGTATATTATATAATGTATTCTAACCGCCCACCTCAAAGTCAATGTGAGTTATATGAAACCATCTTGAGTTTAAAGACAATCATTTCACCCTGATGTAGCATCGATGCTAACGTGATTGATGACATGACAACTGAAGTGGCAGGTGACTTGGCACCTCTGCTGGGTAGCAACTGACGTGGTAGGTGACGTGGCACAACTACTGTCACCGTTGCATAATGTGTTTGACGTTGCACCGATGTTGACATGTCAGGTGACGTAGGATGGATCTGTGAAAATCTTGGAGGTAAATGCGGAGCGTGAATAGGTTGACATTGTCATCCCCGATGGTAACTACTATTAACTGATGGGTGATGAATTTGTTAAGATTCACCACGTTGAAGGCGCGTGTGACGAAGCTGATCCAGCACGTTGATCATCTTTGAATAAGGCATCTCGTTAAACCTATACGAGGCATCCCTAGACGGGGCTTCTCTAAATGAGGCATCTCATTGGGTTTCCCAAAGGAAGATTTGGAGAATGAGGCTTCCTTAGACAAGGCATATGAAGATCTTGGAGTGTGGAAGCATGTTGGTTGACCGCCGCTGCATATCTCGTTAAACAACTAGGCTTCCTTAGACGGGGCTACTCTAAACGAGGCATCTCGTTGGGTATCTCGGAGGAAGACTTAGACAACGAGGCTTCCCTGGACGAGGCAGATGAAGATCTTTTATGAAGATCTTGGAGTGTGGAAACGTGTTGGTTGATCGCCACCGCATAGCTGATCTGACACATTAAGGTTCGGGATTACCGCTGGTGCGCGTGAAAGCGTATGAAAGAGTGGGATTACCACTTGAGGCGTATGACGGCGCGGTGACGGAGCTGATTCAGCACGTTGATCATCTCTAAATGAGGCATCTCGTTAAACAACGAGGCTTCCCTGTACGGGGCTTCTCTAAACGAGGCATCTCGTTAGGTTTCCCGAAGGAAGACTTAGACAACGAGGCTTCCCTGGATGGGGCATATGAAGATCTTGGAGTGTGGAAGCGTGTTGGTTGATAGCCACCGCCGAGGATGAGGCTAATGGTGCTATCCCCGGTGGTAACTACGATAAACTGTAGATTATTTACTAGAGATTTTTAATACCAAGTTAGAAATAAGAGAGTATAAAACTTTGTATTGTATTGATGTGTATGAGATAGGTAATACAAGAGTACATGGCGTTCATATAGGAGATATCATGTGTGAAGAGTAAGTCATTACCATATAAGGTAATGCTATATATGGCAATGAAGATAGGCTAAGAAAGCTTTCATATAAGGTAATGTTATATATATGGTAAGGACATATTATATAGTATATTCTAATAATACATGGTAACAATATATTATAAAACATATTCTAACATTGATCTATTTATTCTATTTATTTTGATTATTTATCTAATTTATTAGGCCGATTTAATTTGATCATTACAAGCCCTTGAGCTTTTTGCCTATAAGTTGGATTATGTTCTTGTGTCTTGATATTAATAGGCGATGAGATGAAAATTTGGTATATTGTCTTTTCGTGAACTCAGCTGTACCTTGGAGTCTATGTTAGGACACGTGCTCATGGTGACATTTGGCGGAAAGTTTGGGGTTGTATCTTAGAATAATCAGTTAGCACGGGAGGCTACAAAGACTTTAGGACAATATACTTGCAAGTGCCTCTTTATATCATGACATAATTTCTTTACTGAATTTTCATTATACGTTTATTTGTTATTTTAATTTTATGATGTTCATTATTTCTTTATTGTACACATTTGTATTATTGGTAAACTTTTAAATTTTGGTATAATTTTTTATTTTCCTCTCAATATGTAAACTTATTTCTATTTGTTCAAAGTTGTTAAAAAGTGTAAATACATAAATCATATAAATTAGGGTAAAGTGCATTTAACCCACCCCAACTACAAATAACCCAATGTAACTAAGAAATTGGCTAAGTTTTAGGACATAGAAGGTTTTCCGGTCTATTGACATTGACGAAAAAGTTAAAAGACTTTTTTACCCTTTTCAAAATGATGCCGTTTTGAAATGGCAGCTAGCAATCCCAAGGACCAATCAAAACTCCACAACACAGCCACCCTTATCATATGATCACACACCTTATCACATCCCTCAACGAATATCAATGGTTTCCATTACTATAACAATTTTGGGCAGTTGGAGAACCAGAGTATAATTTCGAATACGACCTGAGAGCAATCACCGGAGGTGCCATATTCAATAATAGGGAATTGCCGGGATTGGAGAGAAAGTGGATTCAAACGGTTGAAATCGTCGATTGGATCTGAGCGTGCTTTGCTGCCCGTACCATCGACTCCCAAAATTGTAGCTGCCACAGCAAAGCCACGATGGCCAGTGGTGCTCGTGGATTAACAGGAGACCGGAGTCCGACTCGTCAACAGGTTAATGGCTTGTCTCGAGGCAGTACAAGAAGACGATCTCCCTTTTTGGAGATCTAACTTTTTAAGAGAGTAGGTTTTAATCTTTTTTATTATATTGGTAGTAAATGAATTACTAAATATTTTCAAAGAGGATACCCAAGATGCAATAGTTTATTGAGGTCTCACTTTTAAATCGTATTTCTGATTTGAATGGTGAGTGTGTTGTGGGGTTAATACACGGTGTTTTTTAAAAAAAAAAAATTAATATTTTAATTTTTTAAATGAGACATTTGTTTCGAGACAGTAAAAATTAAAAAGATGAATATTTAATTTGAGAAGAATGGAATATAATGTTAAAGAATAATAAATTATAAAAAAAATTGGTCTAATTAAAAGACACTTGCACAATTGTGCAAATAATTTCCTTTGGCTAGCAAAAATAGAAGTAGTAGTTAAAAGAACAATAACATCATGTAACAAGATGAGACTGAATTAGTTAAAATGTGAAGGCGCCAAATATGTTGTTTCCTTCTTTCTTTTCAAAGAAAAAACAAACGAAATGCAAATATCGTTATTCTCATTTTCAAAATCATTTTGGTCAAAATTACCGTATTATGCCACAAGGCCACAGCCGATGAATACGACATTACACACCGACAGAAGGTCATTGTGGTAATTTGACATGGTAAAGGTAGACTCGGCGATCTACTCGGGGGCAATTATTTGACGTACGACCTTTCTGACTTAATAACTCCAGAAACCCAATTCACGAGGGTCCATTTCTGACATTTCCATTTTCATATGGAGTAGTTACAGTACTGTGTATATATATATACATATACAGAGTGTGTATGTACATTACTTGTTGTATAAATGTTGCGTGTTTGTTTGGTTTTTTTTTTTTTTTTTTTAATATTTATTAATTTTTTTATCGGTTGCAGGATTCTTTAATCTGACTTCTGACCACCACTGATGAATAATGGTACGATAACATCAAATTACAAAATTACAAATTGCCCTTTATCAGATAAATTTTAATAATAATAATTACAGTACAAAATTACTGTACAAGTTTGTAAAACCATTTTTTATCCCATTAGAGGGAGTTTTAGTGGTTCACTTGACATTCAAAAATGGCAAATGGAGAGTTGGGACGAAAAAGAAAGCTAAATATGTACTGGCAATATTTTAAGAGGTGTGAATTGGACCGTGGGTCTCTTTAGTTTCATGAACGCAAACTTTGCTACTACTTGTGACACTAATTTTCTTTTTCCTTCTTTTTTTTTTATAATAATATTAACAATTCACCTTGTTTCGTTGCTTTTTTTTTTTTTTTGGGTGCAAATTACCTCCTAAAAGAATTATCAAAAAAAAAAAAAAAAAACACCCCTCTTAAAAGGGAGAAATTATTGGGTATTCTAGGATAGGGGTGAACAAAAAATCGATTGAACCGATAAATCGAACCGGACCAGAAGGTTTGGTTCAATTTTTTCATGGTTCAGTTCGACTAAGGTTCCAAATATATAAAACTGTTTATAAACGGTTCAATTACGTTTTGAGATTTTACAAGATTGGACCAAACCGAACTGACCTATTTTATAAATTGAATATATATTTATATATTTTGTATTATATAAATAATATAATAATAAGATTAGCCTTTTAACTACTCAACTATATATCATAATATATAATAAAAAATTATATTATAATAGAAATTACGTTATATATGATATATATTTTTAATTATATATATATATATATATATATATATATATATATATATTAGATTGAATTATAAAAAAATCTAGAATCGTGAAACCGAATCGAACCAAACTATTTTTCCACGGTTTGGTTTGGTTTGGTTCTATTTTTTATGAAACCTTTATAAATGGTTTGGTTCCAAAATATTTTCAAATTGGTCAAATCCGAACCATTTGCACCCCTACTTCGGGAGTAAAGGCTATTAAATACTATTGGTCAATCATAATACCCCATTTTTTATTGGACTTTTTTAAAAGATAATTTTCTCAATTTTTATTTTTATCTTTTTAAGTAAGTGGATTGCATGAGGAGGATGGTGAAATGTAAATATTATCACTTTTTATCTTGTCTTTCTTTTTTGAGATTTTGAAATGGGAAATGCATGGATTTGGTGCAGCTAAAATCTTTAGGTGCATGGATATCAAAATAACTTATTTCACTATATTATTTAAAATCCATTCATACAAGCCTCTGAAATTTAAATTATTCATATTGTAAAAGGTTAAATTTAAATTTTAATTGAATCCCATTTATTCATTTTAAATCATTCAATCTAAAATGGAACCTAAAACTATCCTTTGTTTTAGTTATAGTTGCAATTGAGAAATTAGAATCGATGCTTCAAAGCTAGAATTAGAAGCATATTAGTTAAAACATTAAACCTCTCAACCACCTCTTCACTTTTAATTTCAATTCCAAGCATTGAATTGCTCAGTCCATGTGTTAGGAGTTAGGACTTCACAGTCAATTTCAATAATTCTCAATACCAAAATCTGAATCCATTAAGAAAGGAGATACAAGATAGAAATCAAAATAACTTCTTGTGTATTGAAAAGGAGATTTTGGATCCACCAATTTTTAGTAAAATTTCAATAAAGTAAAATCACTTCATAAATTGACTTCAATTATAGCATGTTGAAAAACAAGTACATAAATTAAGTGGTCAACCACTTTAAAATTAAGGTAAATTGCATTAATTTTTCTTGAAATTTGGATAAATTATACATGCATGCGCAGACATTTGTCACAATAAGTGTGAAAATCACTCTATTAATAAGGTTCACTCTGTCTGTGATGTGATCTCCACCCTTTAATGTGCACTTATTGTTGTAAACTATAAATGATTGAAATTAGGCATGGACTCATTAAAGGCTCAGTTGGGTAGCTGCTCCCTCTGAATTTTTTTTATTTACAAAATTATCTAGAATTCTTGTAATTTTTTTAAAAAAATGTCCCTACTTTTTGTAAAACTATTAAAAATGCCTCTATTCAATTTTTAATGGTATCCGCTGTATATTATTGTCATTCAAAATTGCTCTATCATACAATTATTTGGGTTGATTGAAATGATGGGATGCAAACATTATGATGGTTGCTACTCTCTCTATCCCAAAATATGTGCCTTGTTTTGAGAACAGTAAATAGGACACTTATTTTAGGATAAAGAGAGTAATTTTTTTACAATTCTCAAAGCAAATGGTCTTATATTTAACTATTAGAAGTGAAACATACGATCATGATTTATGCAAATGATATGACTTTGTGATTGTTTCCTTTGCATGGTTTCCGTGTGGTGTAGATTAATTTTATACAGGGGAGTAGATAGGGAACCTACATTATTTGAATAATACCAAAATTAAAATAGTTAATTTGTTCTGTTAATTAAGAATAGATATCACCATTTATTGTTGCTAGATTTATTTAGTAGTATTATTCTTTAGGCATGTTGGCAATTTTATATTACCACTACAAATTTAAGAACTCAATTTTTTTTTTAAGATATTAAAGAGGTTCCCAAAAGGTGAGCAAGGGATGCATAAATAATAGTATAATCAAATGAAAATGATAACCTGCATATTAGTAACAAAAATCGACTGATGTGGGAGTTAAAAATTGATCCATTTTTTGTAGCATTATTCAATTTTTTATTGACGTTGTGACATTGTCATTTCAACTTTAAAATTAATTATGCAAATAATGTCGAATACTAAATTTATCTTAGACTAATCGATGAGGAATAAAAGAATGAGGAGTGGTTTACTAAATTAATGATTGTTACTTATCTACTATATATCACTTATAAGAAAAAGTAAAAAAGGTTTAACCTTAAAGAAATAGTGAGTATATAGTAGAAAGAAAAGTTTGTATTAGAAGCTTGGAGCTCCTCCTCACAAAGGCGTTCTTAAATTTTCTTTTAATTTGTTTTTTTGAAAAAGAATTAGTCTAGTACACAAAACTCCGGTAATTGCAGGTGAGAAGAGTCAATTATATGATAAGTTTTACAATATCTCCAAAGTATTGTACCCTAAGAAATTTTCAATTATATGTCGTCTTACTTTCAAATGAAAAGAAATTATTTGGTTATTTTTAAACCTGTGACTTCCAAATCACAATCAACCTAATCCCTCAAAATTTGGAACTCATCAGTTTCTATGCACTTTCAAGAGTTGGTTTGTGTAATGAAAATGACACTGAAAATGGGATTCTTTTCCCTCCAATTTGTTTTCCAACAGTTTTCTTTTATGTTTCTAATACAAGAAGTGCAGGTTTCTTTAATGCTATTTATGAACATTTTAATGCAGACATAAACAGAAGACTTGATACAATTTAAAATTACTGAATCACGATCTATATATAGTTAAATACTAAACACCAATGGAAACACTTAAACAATATGCTCTGTATAAAAGGTTTAGGGTTTTGATCTAAGTAACAAAAAGCGATAATGAAAGTAAATTTGAGAACAAGAGTCTGAGAATGACATAATTAAATTATAAATAATAAGAATTTGAAAAAAAACACGTGCGAGACAGCGAAAGTACGCTCGCTCTTTAAACATGAAAGCAATACTTCACAAGAATAAGATCTGATCTGGGTGATCAATTTGCAAAATATGTAAGTAAATAATATGCGTGTATATAATATAATTGTATAGCCAAACAACATAATTCATGATAGATCACGAGAAATTATTTAAAAATGTACAAAAGAATCTGATATGATGCAAAAGATGGTACAAAGAATCCGCACTTTCATCATCAGAAGAAGGGGAGAGTAAAAACAGAGTGATGATGATTTGTTTATATATACAATCTGCATTTATCTCCATCGTAAAGCCACAACCAGCCAGTGATTCCCGTGACTTTACCCTGTCACAAAAGATAATAAAATCATGGCTTTGCATCATCAGGCTCCAAGCCCATCACCTCTTCCATAAATTCTCCCTCTCTCTCTCTCTCTCTCTCTCTCACACACACACACACACTAGTACTTTCTCTCTTTCCCAGCTGTTTCTCTGGCCATAATAATTGTAACGGGTTACTGTCTCACGATTCGATCAAAAATTTTAAATTATTAAGTGAGACTAACACTTAATCCATATATTTAATTACCCTCTCATTTAATGTGAGACAAACTTCCCTTTTCAAACTCGCAATGCCTTTGTTACGGCTCGGGTCACCCTGTCTACCCGGACGCTTGGCGTAACAACGAATTTGACTTTGATACGAACGGTAACGGATAAGTATTTTGTGATTCGACCCAAAAACTTAAGTTATTAAGTAAAACTAACACCGAACTTATACATATCCGATCACTCTCGCATCTGAATACAATGTGAGACATGCTTCCCTTGTTATAATAACTCACTCTGGATAGGCCCAAATGACCCCCATTTACTTTGGGTTTTTTTCATCACCAAAAACTTCACCATTTTAAATTTAATTTTATCATATTTTTATGGATTCCAATATCATAAATTTCACTATTTTAAAATTTTTAAATAATTGATTTTACCATTTTTATTATTGAAATTTCACCATTAAATGTGGTATAATTCCATAAAAGATGTCACTACAGATGATTTTGATTGCACTCACTTTTTCTTCATAAGGTTTCTACCGTGCAACTTTACCGCATTGATTTATTTTTAAGTACTACTATAATGCTTGATCGGTTCATCCGTAACGATTTCATTGAACAGAGTCCAATAAAGACTAATTGTCAACAATAAATAAAATATTTACTTTTAAAAAATAAATAAAATACACTACATCACATTTTAAAGTGTCTTAATCAATGTTTGACACATCAGTGACAACAAATTCCGAATGGTAAGTTTATTTTGTTTCCTTTTTTTTTTATCCCACCATAAACTTCACTATTTGTGAATTTTAAGAATTTATACGATGAATTTCATAATTCTTATGGAATTCAATATCATATATAAACTTCACTATTTTTTAAATTCTAAGTGATTTATTTTACTATTTTTACAGACAAGTAAAATTATGTGAAATTTCACTATTGTAGTGATGTGGTAAAATTTCATAAAAGAAAGTTACAGAAGGGTGATTTTGGTCACACGCACTCTCTCATACACGGGTACAGAGTCTCTCTCTCTCTCTCTCTCACACACACACACTAGTTGTTCTCTCTTTCTAGTTTCCACCCAGTACCCACAGCTGTTTCTCTCGCTATAATAACGCCACTACCCCATTGAGCCACAGCCCCCCTCCTCCCTCTCTCTCTCTCTCTCTCTCTCTCTCTCTCCAGATTTTCTTCTTTCACAGTTCATAAAGCTCTCACCCACCCCCTTCCTCTTCTCTCTCTTTCTCTCCCCAGATTTTCTTCTCCACAGTTCGCACAATAACAGCATAGCTACTCTCACTCTCTCTCTCTAGAACACATATTGGGATTGAAGGAGGTTCCAAAAGAGGGGTTTCGAAAATGCCGAGTTCAGAGTCATTTCTGAGACAGCTGAGTGGAAGAGATGGTTGGAAATCAACATCCAAGAGATGGGTTGGTGGAAACAGCAGGTACGGTGGCGGCGGCGGCGGCGGTGGCGGTCTGAAGCAAATGGAAGGGCTTAACATGTACGGATCGAATGAGAATGGTGGGTTGGTGATGAGGAAGAGAGTGATGGTGGTGGTGGATGAATCCTCACATTCCAAGCATGCAATGATTTGGGCTCTCACACATGTCACCAACAAGGGTGATTTGCTCACTCTGCTTCACATCATCCCTCCACACAAGGCCTCTGAGAGGACATCTGACTCCTCTTCCTCTTCCACTCCTTACCTTGCCAACTCTCTTGGATCCCTTTGCAAGGCTTGTAAGCCTGAGGTATGTTAGTCCTGTGCTGTGTGTGTGTGTTTATATTATTTAGCTTTAGGTGTGGAGATCCATAGATCAAATATAGAAATGCTGCAATGGGTATTGGGTATTCTCCATTTTCTCCATTTGTCTATTTTTTCCGTTCTCTATGATTCTGTGTGTGAGAGAGCTCAAATGGGTTCAGTGTGTGTGAGACAGAGAGACAAAGAGATTGTAGAGCTCAAATGGGTGTTCTTCATTTTCTCCATTTGTTTATTTTTCCCTTCTCTATGATAGTGTGTGTGTGTGTGAGCTCAAATGGGTGTTCTTCATTTTCTCCATTTGTTTATTTTTCCATTCTCTATGATAATGTGTGTGTGTGTGTGTGAGAGAGAGAGAGAGAGAGAGAGAGAGAGAATGTAGATCCATTTGATCCTTCTCCCCCTCACCTTTTCAGTGGCCTCTGAGGGATGGAGCTGCTGCTACAGTTCTCTTATTTTTTTGCCTCCTCTTTCCCCTCTTTTTGTTTTTCTTTTCTTTTTTTGGGAGAAAAGGAAGGAACAATTTACATGCGTGGCAGTTTTTGTTTTCATCTTTTTCTTTTCTTTTCCAGAGGGAATAGGGATTTTTCAGATCCTTTTACTTTATTTTCGTCTTGCTATTTTGTGTTTGTGTGTGATAGATGTTATGTCTCTGTGTACGGAGTCAGAGACCAGAGAGGGAGAGTAAATTGTTTGTATTGTTCATATAGTCTTTTCAGTCTTCTGTTTCACTGTATTTACTTGATGTGGTGATATTCAGGTGGAAGTGGAAGCACTAGTAATACAAGGACCAAAGCTAGCCACAGTGATGAGCCAGGTGAAGAAGCTAGAGGTATCTGTACTGGTTTTGGGTCAGAAGAAGCCTTCTCTAATCATCAACTGGTGGGTCCATCTTAAATTCTCTCCCTGTCATGCAATTTCAACCCTTGATTTCAAACTCTGTGATCTTGATGAATTGATTGACCATTTTTGTCCGATACTTTGTGATACAGCCTGTGTGGGACCAGCAGCTCAGAGGAGTTTGTGGAGCAGTGCATCAACAATGTGGAGTGCTTAACAATAGGAGTGAGGAAGCAGAGCCAAGGCATTGGTGGTTACCTTATCAGCACCAGATGGCAGAAGAACTTTTGGCTCTTGGCCTAGTTCATGAGAAAATAAATTATAGTGTGTAGAAAGTCTAATACTAGTGTGTGTATTTTCACTATCTTTAACTACTAACTAGATCTATTGTTAGCAATGTAATGAAAAGCATTCCCCTCTCTCTCTCTCTCTCTCTCTCTCTCTCCCTCTCTCTCTCTCTCTCTCAACCTTCATTTGTCTGTGACAAGTTGAATTGACTATTGTTATAACTTATATTATAGGTTCTTCCTTAAACATCATGAAAATCAATTTGAGAATAAAGTCATCGCGTGATCAGTGGACCAATGCTTGAATAGAGTAGTAGTCTCCTTATCCATAAGATTCAAGTCATTTCCTGAAAGAAACAAGTAAGCAACTCACAAATTGTGTTTAAATTCATCATTTTAAGAAGTATTGATACTTTTACGTTTGGTTTGGTAGCACCGAATTGGCGCCTTGAATATGAAATTAGAACATTTTTATTATCTCTTGTGCCATTTCATCCCATGTCATTTAGAACACTCATGCAACAATTCCCCATCACTCTGGCTTCATTGGGATACTAGGATAGGAAGTAATTAACTCTTAAATGCAGTAGAAACAAACTCCCCATCACTCTGGCTTCATTGGGATACTAGGATAGGAAATAATTAATCCTTAAATGCAGTAGAAAGAAACTCCCCATCACTCTGGCTTCACTAGGATACTAGGATAGGAAGTAATTAACCCTTAAATGCAGTAGAAAGAAAAAAACAATTAATGTTTTACTACCATTACATAAGTAGGAAAGGGAAAATAATATTTCAACCTTTATAAAAAAATAAGGATAAAATGGGTAATAATTATATCTTATCCTTTCCATCCATCCCCTCCATAGATACTCCTCATTTATAGACCTACCTTTCTCCCCTTTTACTTTCTCTTCCTTCCAACCACCTCTATTCAAACTTTCAAAGGCTGATGTGAGGCTGGAAACATATCAACCCCATTGAAGAAGATCAATAAGAACCTGATAGCTTTTGAGTGGAGAGAAAATGAATGGACATTTTTATATTTCTTTTAAAGTCCATAAAATGCAAGTTCACACAACAAGTGTAACTGTTACCTATTACCATTTCCCAACCGCCAAGCACCTCATGCATAACTACTTAATCAAACCTTATTATCTAACTTCTCGCTTACAAGAGGAATCAATTCCTTCAGGTTCCGGGGAGTCCGGGGCGTACGAGGAGTTCCCGGGGGCTGTTGGGATAGCAGATGCCTCACGTACCCATAGAATGTACATCCCACGAGTGTCACAGTACATCCAATGGCATTCATAGCTGATATTGGATTTCTGAATATAAGCCATGAACATGTAACAGCAACTGCAACCTGCGTACAGGAATCATAAGAAGAGTTTCGAAGTAAGATGGTGATGATAATAATGATCATGAAGAAAATAGCATACTTGGGTTTCGACAAATTATACTGCCTAAATTGATCTCACCTTAAGATTACCAGCAACGTTAAATGTGACTGCAGTCGTGGAGTGAATCACGTAAAAGATAGAGAAGTTGAGGCAGAAAGCCAACACCCCAGAGCCGAAAATAATAGTGAGGGGAGAGACGAGGGATTGCTGTGAATGAAACCACAGCAAAACCCCAGATCCTTCAAGCAGCAGTGCAGGGCCGGCCAAGATCATAGTTGCAAAAGGTGCCATGTAGTACACCGTGTTTATGCTAAAAGAGTACATAAAAGAAAATCACAAGATCAAGACTAATCGTATAGCAATGGATTGGTACAGAAAAAAAGAGACACTTCAGGGGCACTAAAACTAATTGAAAAAAAAAAGGTAGAATAAAATTGATACTCATTTAGCTCCATATTGAGCTGAATAAGCAAAAACTAATCAAGCATCAGCAAAGAATGACCCATAATTATCTTCAATAAACTGAATATGTGCATAAATTGCCGAGCTTGAGGAGCACACAAATTCCCATATGTTTGCCATTGTTGTTAAGAAAGTTACAGAAAAGAAAGAGACAACTGGAATCATCTAATAGGCTGAGACAGAATAAGCTGTTACTATAATACAAGTTATTTTTATAATCCCGCAGTAACTGTTCAAGAAGCATCAGATCCAGTGCACCATCAAAACATTTGATATCTACTCATAAGTACATGCATTACCACAGGTGTAGTCATGTATGAAAGTTCCCAAGTTATCTGGGATTATATCAGGCTCTTACAAGTTCCCAAGTTACCTCCCTAATCTTACAACTTCTCAGCAATCAAATGAAGCATTACGTCCAGAGATTCTAAAACATGCACAAATATGTAGTAGATAAATGCATCATCACAGGTACAATCAGAAAAAAAGTTTATTCAGAGCGCTACCAAATGGAAAATGAAGGTAACTCTTTGACATAGGAATGTTTCCACTGGTTTTATTCTTATAATTTTCACTACGACCCTTTACGCCAGATTTCTTTTTTAGCATTCTTGCCACAAATAGAAACTTTCCATCATTATATTATCCCATATAACAGTGCAAGTTGCTGGTAAACCTTTGCCTATTATGAAGAATAACGTTATTGTCAAAGCAATTTGGTTGCTTTCACAACTTTTTAAACGTATAGGTCCACCAAGTCATTAGGCATTGCTGTGAAAGCAACCAAACAGCTTTCACAATAAAATTGCTCTCTCATAAATTCTATGTAGTTTCTCAATTAATACCAATTGCATGCATGTTAATATAGAATATGTTATGCACATGTAAATAATTTTTATGCACCAAAACACTAACACACATCAAACTAATATTTTATGGTTTGGAACAACTGCCATTTACACTCTCTTCCTCTCTTCTCCCCCAACTCAATTCTATCCTTTCCCTCAAATCTTCAAAACACTGTTGGGTTTGAAAGAAAAAACTCAGTCCAGATCTAAGATATTTCATTTTACTTGCTTGGTTTTATTTTTTTTTAATTTTTTATCAGTGGCCCTATATCCAGGAAAACCTATGTACACAACTTCTGGTACATCCATTCAGAAAATCCGGTACCTTGCACTGAGAATGCAATCCACAATATTTACTGGATTGACAACTTTTCCCAAATGTTTTGAAAATTTTCCTAAATACTTAATTTCAATGGAACTAATAGAGAGAGAGAGAGAGAGAGAGAGAGAGATCCAACCAGGGAGAATGAGTGAAAAAATTGACGGCTTACATCATGCAGCTGCCCCTGGTGAATTTTTTTTTGCTTATTTATATAATTTTTTGTGGACATTTACAAAATGCCCCCTGATTTACAAAATTATAGATCTAATCCCCACCTTTTACTTTGCCTAAACCCAAAAATATCAAACTCATTCTCTCTCTCTCTCTCTCTATATATATATCCACCCCACTCTCTCTCTCTCTCCATATATATGCGTATATATATATATATATATCTATATACACACACATATATATACCTATCAACACTGATTTATATACATATACATTATTTCTGTAAATATATTTGAACCCCTGCCATTGGGTTTCATACACACAAACATATATATTATTGTAAGCATAACATCAAATTTTATTCTAGTGTTTCTGTGATTTAGGGATTTTATCCAACTCTTCTTAATTTTTATACATGTTTTATATATTATTTTCTATCAGTGACATGTTAAATTGTAAATATGCTTCATTTGTTTGTAACATAAATATAAAACTTTCGTGAGTGAATTGTTGAGCATTATTGACGAGGCACAAGGTAAATTGATAATTATGTTAAGAAATTGGCAATCACAAGTTGGAGAGAAAACTGAAATATGATTAATGTCTGCGTAAATCTGCTATGAGCACATTTACATAAACTTGTAAAGAAATTCCAAAAACATAATGAATCCTAAAAAATACTCTATTTGGCACAATCACTAATAATTAAAAATAAATAAATGAATAAGAATAAGAACCTAATCACTAAAATAAGATAACTACCAAAGAACACAAGTGATCTAATCCCTGAAACAGCCTAATTCACCTGCTAAATTTTCACGACTACAGAGAACACAAGTGATCTGCACCCATACCTTTACTACCAACCCCAGCTTTCTAGTCACATGAGTTGAACTTATAAATTACTAGTTTGGAAGACCAATGGACTCAAAATATCATGCTCTAATTTGTAAAATCTAGTGATTTGAATTTTGTAATAAAATTTATAAAAAGCAACTGATAACAGCAGAAATAAACAGCCAAAAGGCACCTTCATCATGCAAAAAGCAATCCTAGTTTAACAAGGTAGGTTCAACATCTCTGCCTCATTAAGTGTACTATCAATAAAAAATAAGGGTAAAACATTTAAAGGACAATTCTAAGCCTCTACAAAAGCAAATAACCTCAGAAACAGTCTATATTTTTCTTTTCCAGTAAATCAGTCTACATTTTTCAGAAAGAACTGGAGGAAACAGAGCAGCTCACTTAATTAAAAGCTTTTCCAAACTCCAGAGCTTTCAACTTCAAGTTGAGCATCCTAGTAGATATTATCAAATATAATCTCAATGAAAACCCAACACATCAAGCTTAGTGTCCTGATAAAAGAGCAGAAGTAAACATCCAAAAGGCACCTCAATTATGTAAAAAGTAATTTCCTTTAACAGGATAGCTGCAATATCTCTGACACAAAGAGAACCAAAAATTTCAATGTCACTAATAACGGTAGAACACTCAAGGACAATTCTAACTTTCTAAGCCTCTTGAAAAATAGCAAACCAGAAACCATATACATTTTTCAAGAGAGAACTGGAGGAAAGTCAAAACCTTATAGACTCGATGGCTTTTAGTTAACAAATCCAATCTCTAGATTGACAAGTAAGATTGATATAAGATAAATACAAATATGGAAATAAAGTTTAGCAGTCTATAATGAACTGTAAAACTGGATAAAACATATATGTAGCTCAACCTGAGTTTCATTAGGTCACTGTTATATAAATGGATCAGACACGCAAACTTGCAACATACTATTTCCCTAACCAGTAAACTTCCAATGCTTGACAACAATTGGCCTATGGCAGATCTGAATCGAACTTTATCAAAGCAAAAGGAAAATACCAATTTGAGAAATTTCTTTCCTTTCTTGTGCTATATTTTATAATATTATATTAATTTTGTATTTTATATTTTTGTTAAGAGAAGAGGAAGGCAATACCTATCAAACTTATAGCCATGCAGCAGAGACTCTGCAAGGATAGTCTTTGTAGAAGTCGCCAGACAACCAAATAAGGCAGCACAAAATCCGAACATGTTAAAACTAAGCTCTGTAATGGAAGTGAGAAGAATTCCTCCAACAATGGGTACAAGGGAAGCCCAAATTTTCCAGTCAAAATATTTTCTCCAAACTAGCCACTGCAAGAAAACTGTTTAAAAATGCATCAAAATCAACTGACAAAATAAGGTAATGTGTATATAGAACAGAAAAAGAAGAAATCATATACCACTAACCATAACCATAACCTAACCTGTTGTTGCAGGGGTAAACGACTTTATGGTTTGCATAAAAGAAACTGGAATGTAACGTAAGCTCACGTTCCCCAAGACAATGTTGACACAGAACACAAATGACATGGGAAATATCCTTCTCCAGCGATCTTCAGGATCAACCACAATAAGTGGCTTAAGCTTCAGGACCTTAATCACCAGATATGCACCAATGGCCGAACATATGAAGTGAATGCATGATACTGATAAAGGAAACTTAAAGTCCAGTTTCTGTAAAAAAAAATTGTTCCAGACAACCATAAGCCATGATGATAATAATTCACCGAAGATTAATTTATCACTACTTTCAAACAAAGATAGTAAATCAAGAGACAAATGATGAAAGTAAATATAGAAATATATGATGGACTGATAAACCAAAAGCTGGAATATAAATATATGGTGTAAAGCAGATCTACAATATTATGGACAAGAAGCGTACTAATTCCATCACAAGCACCATCCCTACCATTCAAGGCACCAAGACTAACTATTACCAGTAATTTACGTGCATATAAAGTTAAATTGAAGAATATTTAAATTGCATCTTACATGGCTAGCAGTTGCTAAAAATAGGATTCTTTACCACTGATAAACTATTCTATAATCACTTATCAAAAACCAAAAGATAAACTATTCTAGAATAAATTTTGTGGTTAGATAACAGAGACATGATATTTATGACCAAAACAATTTGTTTAACACTATGGTATCCACAACGATCCACGGTATACTTCAATCCGCATCTCTTGGAGGTAGCACTTACAAAACATAAGGACCACAAACTGCATACAAGGGTTTGAAACAAATTGACAGTATTCAATTACAGAAATTCAACTTTAGTTAGCCTTGCTTAAGAAAGCCCAAAATTGATGAAAAGAGATAAAGTCCAATACCACATATGAAATTCATTCGGATCATATATATATAAATAAATACAAATTTATATATATATATATATATATATATATATATATATATATATATATATTGTTGAAGGATTTATATATTTAAGTTACACCCTTTCTAATAGCTTAAGCTTTTGGAGTAGATGGTAGTTAACATGGTATCAGAGCCAAAGGTCTAGAGTTCAAACCTCACCGTCACCCTAATTAAAAAATTGAAAACACGTGTTGGACCAAAAGAAGGCCACACGTGAGGGGGCGTGTTGAAGGATTTATATATTTAAGTTACACCCTCTCTAATAGCTTAAGCTTTTGGAGTAGATGGTAGCTAATATATATATATATATATATATATAGAGAGAGAGAGAGCATGTAACTCAATAATGAAAAATATATTACAATGAATTTCAGATTATTTTAAATTTTAATTACATGGTACTAATCGATCCCCCAAGTGAGTTTCTGGGTCCACCCCTATAGTGGCATATATGATAATAGCCAGTTATGTTTCAGGTCTCATTGCTCTCTACGTCTTAGGCTTCTTCCTTTCTTTGCTTAGGCAGGCAACGACAGCTTACAGGCCCAAAGGATTAGGGAAAAACAAAAAAACAAAAACATTAGTTACAAATATTCTAAATATTTACTTTTTATGCATTTAAGATTTATGATTAATTCATGCCCTAATTGCTTGATAGAGCATATAGTTTTTAAATTATCAAATGATTGTGAAAGGAATTAGAAAGTATGAATTATTATCTTAAAATCTCCAGTGCTTATTATTATTATTTTTTTTAAATCCTTAAAGCTCCAATGGCTCAAGTGATCTCCTAATGATATGGAATGGTATCCTCTTTTACTAACCTCCAGTTGTTGTACAACCCTCGCATATCCAGTAAAAAAAAATTAATTACCTTCAAATTAAAAGAGAGAAACTTTTCTAGAGAAGGTGAATGTAAAACGTCCCAAACATCAATGCAATATGCCCAGTGTGATTATTGGAACTCAATCCCACGCTATCCTAAACTGTAAACCAGGGCCAGTAAAGCAACCATGGCAATTCCGGTGGGGCTTCCCACCAATGATTTCAAGGTGAAAAGGAACAAGCTATAAGGATAAAAACTAAAAAGTACCGGTAATCACTCTTTATACTAGGCATTTCGGTCACTCAAATGGAAAATAACAGTACGGAACAAACAGGTGCTCATTTTAGATAAACTACTAGACATGCATTCAATCACTATTGTCACAATCAAACCATTTTCTAGTTTAAATTACATGCTTTTGTTCAAATATTACATGTTAGATTCACCAATTTATTGTGGAACTAGAATGATCAAAGTCTGGACCACAAAAGGTGTTGAAATTGAATAAAGACCAAGGCTCGATAACCAATCAAATCTTACTAACTGTCCCATCTAAACTGCATCAAATATGGACCTCCATGCCATCTTAGCAGCTAACATCCTCCTTTGTCCAATCTATAAAGAAAAAGAAAAGGCTGGAATGACTATTAATAATTAAACTAGCAGCAATTGGATCTGGTACAATATCACAAGTTACAAGCAACTGATATGGCCCAGGATAAAACAACATCTTACATGGACTCAGATACATGTATCGTGTGTGGATGATCAAGACACGAGTCAGACCTTCCGCATTCCACATATTAGGATCCAGAGACTTGGCTTGGAATGTGTCCAAAAAGTTGGGCTTGGGAATGCATGTATATCATAAAATTGTTATGTGTGTACCAAAAATACATAACGATACATAATATTGTAGTGCATGATGCTTCTTTCTCTTTATAAAAAAAAATATATATACATATAGTCAATTATAATATAAATTAAAAAATATGTGACAAATGGGGAATTTTTCATCTATCTTAGAAATAGGAAAACCTTTTTTGTTATCAAATTTAAAAGTTTCTTCTTCTTTGATTATCTTGTCGAGGATCTGGCTGTGCGATTTGGTTATGTTGTCACACGCACTCCATTCCAATGTCCATGTCATGTTATGTTGACATGGGTAACACAGAACATCATCAATAGCTTTTCTGTGATTCTTGCTCACCAAACAAGATGAGCTACACATTAATGTGGCTAAGGTTCTGAATGAGAACATATTACTGAAAATTGGAAAATGAACACAAAAATCATGGGACAAATAATCATACTATATAATATTATCTATACCTATGTACATGTGTACAGGGGGGAGACAGAGAGGCTCATTGGCAGCTCTTTTGTTTATAAGATTCCCAAACATCCAAACTCAATGTATCACTGGGTGAGCATTACCTAAAAATTAAAAACATGGCATACAATAATTTATTAAATTTAACCACTGCCGACAGCTACATGTATACTACCATACTCTGAATCAAAGAATAAGTTCTCATTTTCTTTAAACAGTTCCCAACAAAGTCACCACATGCATACTATCAAGAATCAATTGAAACAACCAAAAAAATAATATAAAAAAATCTGAAAAAACAAAATACCCACATTAAAAAGTTGAGATAAAATTAGGCAATTGTTTAAAAAGATCAACGGTAACTAAACATGTAATTAATATGAAGAAATCAAAATATAACTAGACAATTTTAACATATTAAGCAAAACAAAAAAAACCCATCTCACATTATATACATGCACATAAATATGTGTTTATATAGAAAGATATGGTGCTGATAATAATCCAATAAGAAAACCGACCTGAAAGATCCATTTGTTCATGATGATAACAGTGACATTAAAACCCCACCATTGAAGAATGGCTAGAATGGATCGAACAACGCTCCACTGACACAAACGACTCTCCTCCATCTCTCTCCTCCACAGACCCACCTCCCAATTTCGAAAAAAAACAACACCCAGATTAATCAAACAACCCCAAACCGAAGATCCACAAGACACACTTCAGTTCCAGGCAGATAAAGGTTATAGAATCGAAGCAGCAGCTGTGGGTGACTAGAGAGAGAATGTAGGGAGAGAGAGAGAGGGAAAAAATGAGCAGTGAATTGATCAGAGAAACCCTAATAAGGAGAAGGAAATGTGGGGGGACATTGTACCGGTGGAGGTGGCTCTTCTCCCATGTGATCTTGGTGTTTATCGTTGTTTAACACTCTCTCTCTCTCTCTCTAAACGTCTTTAGCCATCTCACTCCTCACGCCATAGACCCTTTTATTTGTTCAAGTTCCACTCTCTCTCTATGCAAGCTTTCTCTCTCTATATATATCTATCTGCTCTCTCACTTCTCTTCCAATTTTTTGTGGGTCGCACACGAAAATCAACAGGTAGCTCCGAGGTTAAGGGGTCAAACTGGTCAGAAAATCACAGCCTTTCGATGCATATGATCTTGATTCTGATTATTTTGATACTATTAGGATCAATGGTTTTGCTCTTCAAAAAATAAAAAAATCAAATAGTTTGTGCATAATATATACATATATATATATATATTTCCCCTAGTTGAGCACTTAAATTGGTAGGTTGCTTCTAAGCCCAGTAAAATGCCCCAAAGTACAGCCTCACCTCTGTCCAAATCCAATCTATATTGTTTTTATTAGTACATTTAACAATGCACGGAGTATTAGTATTTGAGACTAATCTGATCAATTTCAACCTAATTTGATCCATTTGAATTTAGCTCTAACATTTTAAAATTAAAAAAAGTAAGTTTGAATTGATGTTTTCGAGATTAGGTTGAAATGTGGTTTGAATTTAGGATTTTTCACCTCGGTTATGTTTGGATGGTTGATCCACTTATTGCATCCAACTCATTTTATTTGCATGCTTTAGGTTGGCATAAATTGAAAGTTGAAGTGACAATTTAGGTTTAAAGGCTGTATATGTGACCTTTGTGTTTAGTTTATGTTTATGGGTTGTATCTTGTCATGTTGAAATAAGAATATATATATATATATTCTTAATCGGTCCTCGGATACACGTACCTCCATCTAGACTTGAACTTTTGACCTCGATTAAATATCGTTTAATTATTGGTCCGTTGATTTAGGTATAATAAGATACAATCTATTTAACATATAGATTAAGTTGAATAGCATAATTTATAAATCATAAGATCCAAATACAATAAAGATTTATTTCTCCTTCAAAATTTACGAAGAAACCTCAATTCTAGCTTACCTTTACCTTATTTTTACCTTGTTAATTTCGTTTTTTATTCATCGACTTCTATCACTGATTTAATCAACACAAACTTGTTAATTTCGTGATTTATTCATCAAGTTCTATCACTGATTTTACGTGGAAAATTATTCATACAAACATGAGCTTTGTCCATTGTAACATGAGTTTGATTTATGGAACATCTAAATCATCAAACAACAGTCAAATTAGTGCTCTAAATATGAATAATTTTTCGTTTATAAAGATTTAACCTACATTTTATCTATTATTACAAGTATGAAATCTTCTTTCTACTCTTGGTAGAAAAAAATAAATAAATTTAAAATGAAATTTTATTTCCACTCCACTTAATTTTCTTTGATGATCAAGGGACAATTAATTACAACTTAATTTAATATAGATCAGTAATGAGGGGAACAGGAGGACAGCCAGGACAAGTGACCACTCCTACCACCCACCGACTGACAGAGTTCTGTGTTCGTAGTGGGGTCTGTTTGAATAGGGTGAGACTCATTCCATGCTCAACTGTCAATGGTGGTGTTAATTATTCTTAAATTTTGTTTTCAAAACCTATGTATTGGTGTCATATAATCCGATACGCGATGTATTGGTCAATATGCGACTTTTTTTTAAGTGCAATACGTAACTCGTATCGATCAATTTATATTAATTTTGTCCAAATTCGTTATATCGCGACCACGACCAATACCGTGACCGTGATTGATACTGCGAACTAAAGTTTGAATAAATTATAACGTTTGACCTTTATTACTTTAACATTCCTTAAAAGTGTGAAATGTCTTTAATACTCTTATCTAATTTAAAAATAAATGTCAAACCAAAAGACTATATTATCTTCTTTTTTTTTTTTTTTTTTTCCATCTTGTGAACATTATATTACCTTACCTTTAAAAAAAATATAAAAAAATTGTTTTAGTAAAAATTAATAATAGAAAATTGATACTTTGTATTTCAACGGCAAGCATTTCATGGTATTTTTGTAATTTTATGTCAAAATATAAGGTTATTGAGGTATTTTAACATAAGAGAAGGGCAACTTAGACATTTTTTGAATTTTTATTAACTACATACAATGTCGTTGAGCATACGCACCAAATCTTAGGGGATGTCAAAGTAATAAATGTCAAACGTTCTATCTATGCGTAATTTGTCTAAATTTCGGGAGAGGTTAGTGTAATTTACCCATATATACACACGGATGGAACCAAAATGCAATGTAATAGATGATAGACAAAATTTGGAGGTTGTTACATGTTATGTTATAATTAGGTTTATTGAAAGCAAATGTTTTCTTCTAGGTAAATTATGGTGACACCTCTTAAGGTTTACCTTATTCACATCTGTATACAAATTAGCTTCTTTTTTTTTTCTTTTTTCTTTTTTTTTTAATGATGACATTCCCTATTAGCTTTTGCACATAAAAATGCTATGAAATATCTAAATTACCATCATCTTTTTAAAGTTTTTTAATAAAAGAATAATAGATAAATTAAAAGGCCATTGCCCCTAATATTTAGGGGGAAAGGAATGGTGTTATTTAATTCTAGGGTGATGATATAATTGATGCATACATGCTTGCCGGCTAATTCATATTATGAAAAAAAATATTCAAAGTAAAATCATGGAATCTGCAATAAATAAATAAAAGATTTTGGCACTAGCTAAGATATAATTAATATATGCAAGCATGATTGTTATAATATTTATGTTAATATTAGTTAAATAATGCTTAAGGCAAATAATACTATTTTAACAAGTTTAAGTATTGTAGATATTGTGTATATATCCTTGAATAAGCATCATGTCAATAAATTTTTAAAAAATTAATAAACAACAATTGCATAATCATTAGTACTTAAACTGCCATTATCTAATTATTTCTAATTAATATGTCTTTTGCTATATATTAAGTTCTTTCTCATTTCCAATCATGTCATCCTGTTTATCATGCTACCAATTAGAATAATAAATCATATTATTTAACAATAAAATGCTAATGAGGTTGGAATCCAATAAAATGTTGATAATAAATAGAAAATTAATAGTAAGAAATTTAATGCTTCGGTAATTGTGTTTTTAATTATTACAGTACTTTTTAAGAAATGAAAGAAACTAAGTTCAATCTTTTTAATTATGTCAAATTACTAAGTCTGTGCTTCTCTCTCAAAATTACATTATGGGGAGATGGAGATTAAAGTCAATGGGTTTAATTTCATCTTTACAGATTTTTATCCTTATATATATATATAATTTCACTGATAAAGAACAAAGCAAAGAGTAGTGAGGGTTAATTTGTTCCAATAAAAAAAGTTATAAACAAGGGCGAATCCAGGAATTGTTAATGGGGGGCTAATATTAAACAAGGGGGAATTGGAGATCGAAAGATTAAAGAATTGAAAAATTTTAAAGGAAAGAGGGTTAGACTTTAAAGGAAGAGAAGGAATAAGTTCTTTGATTTGTGCAAGATTAAGAATTTAGGAGTTCTCTGTGCTTTGACTTAGTGATTGTTTAGGGCTTATTTGGCTTGATTGGGCCTTTGTTTTAAAATTATGGCTTAGATATTGAGCTTGTTTGGATGGGTTAAAATTGAGGGGCTAATGCTATTATTAATTTTTTCTTTTTTAAAACATTGGGCTAAATATACTTATACTAATTTTTTTTTTTTTTTAACAAGTCAAAGGACAATAAATTTTATTTACAAAATTCCTAATAAATTTTATGATAATCTTAAAAATACCCCACTCAATATCTCTATTATATATTATTGTTGTTCAAGGTCGTGGCCTCGTACAATTCTCTAGGTCCTCGATCCGACATGACACAAATAATGGTCATGTATTGTGAATTGTGATGCACTATTATCATTCCCATGCAATGTATTTTTAGGTAACAATACTAAAAGTTAGCTGGGAATGAGTACAAGCAGAGTAAGAAGAAGCTGCAAATGTGAATCAGTGTAATAATTTAACAAGTTGATGACTCTCTGTGCAAAGTGAAGTGAAGGCACATGGAGGAAATATGGAGGCATTGGAAAAGAATGTGCAACTTTTTCTTGTAAATTTAGAGGAAGAAAAACTTTGGTCCACTTAAACATTTGCTTTAACATTAAGATTATAATCACCCCATGTAAGAATCTAATTAAATAAAATGAAAGAATTGACCAATGCACAAAAAAAAATGTTCAAGGTTGTTTCAAACAACTATCTTTTATATATATACATTCAACTTACCTTCCCCAGAACAAAAACTATCTTTTATATATATTATTTTCTGAAATGTTGGACAAATTTTAACAATTCATATTATTAGTAAGTAAGTGGCCAAAATTCTGTTCTTATAAAGAAATAAGAGATTACATTATATTGATTTTATAATAAAGTAAGGCAATCAAGAGTATTGTCGTATATTTGTATGGTGTCACGTCTCACATTTGACAAATACAAGATGGGTTCTAGTCTTATAAGGTAGAGAAGAAACACTTCCTCTTAATGAGATTACGAAAAATGACTTATCTTTTTTGTCGAATGACAAGTGTCTGGTTATGGAGAAAATCTTAATTACGCCGGTTGTGTTAATAATGTGGTATCACTAACTGATTAGATATTAACACGTAGTGATAAGATTCACTAAAATAAAACATTAGGTTGATGACACGAAATATTAAAGATGCAGAGAAATTTTTTCTCGATCATGACAATGAGCTCTTATTTATTTAATTTTTCTTCATTTTCCCCCTTCTCACAATTCTCTTATGTCGATTTTCTTTAAGGTTTAGTGGTTGTGCAACCAAAATAACTTCTTCTGCATCCATTAATATAGGTGTCTCTTTTGTTGTTAAAAGGAGACCTACATAAGCAAATATTTGACTAGGAATTTGGCAATTCATATTTCCTAGTGGATGATAAATGTATTACATTCCATGGAATTCCAAAGTTGATTTTTGATTCAAATAAGCAAATTTGTCATTTCTTATATCACTTTATGACTCACTTTTCAGATAGCAAGAGTGTTTTGGAACCTAACTAGTTCAGCAAATATAGATCTATGGTCCACATTCTCGTAATATGTAATGGCCCACATCCTCGTAATATGGAATCACTAATCATAGATTCAAAGCTACGTGTGTATATCACATACGCACACACATAGCTTTGAATATGTATGTGGTTAGTGGATTACGAGAACGTGGACCATAAAAATAAAAAATAAATCAATTTCGTAATCCATTGAATTGTCAACCCCTATTCATAATCCTACAAATATCTAGCTTTAAACAAATAAAGAATAGAAAATAAGTTAATAATATATAGATGCTTCACAGTGCAAAGCAAAACATAAAGACAATGGTGTTTATGTTGAGGTAAAACATTATTATTAAATGACACAAGCTTCAAATTGGGCTAGACCCAAATACTTTCGCAAAATGATACAAAAGTCTTATGCTTCGTTTGGTTGGGGATAGAAAAAATGAATAATATTTTTGTTGAAAGGGAAAGAGAATTTTATATTATTTTTACTAATAAACCCTCATTATATAGATATTACACGTCCATTACAAATTATGCAACAACAAGGTTAAAAATAAAAATTAAAAGCTTATTGTTTATTATCCTATTTTCTCTCTCCTCTTCCCTCCAATTTTGGCCGAATAGAAAAATTATAAAGGGAGGAGGGATGAAGCAAACCTCATTGCCTCCTCCCTCTTCTACCTTCCCTTCAACCACGAAGCATAAGACTTTTAAAAATTAAAATATTTTTTAATTTATTTTTATTTTTATTTATTTGTTGTTTGGCTATCCAAAATTTAAGTAAAATATTTTAATAAAACCTAATAAAAATAGCCAAGGAAAACTTTTTTAAGACTTTTGTCAAATACCGAAAAATAAAAATAAAAATAAAAAAATATATTTGACCTGAAAATGTTTTATATAAATTTTTTTTCATATTCACTTAATTTTACTCCTTAATGATTCCCAAGATATTGATGGGTTAACAACAAAATCAGATAATAACAGTTGACTGCTTAACAATTGATATCATTAGTAAGATAAATTGGCCTAGATTCTATTATTAAAAACGCATAAGAAATTATGTCACCAAATTGATTTTATAATAAAGCAAGGCACTAGCTCGGCAGGAATGCGTAATCTGACTAATGCTGAATTCCTTGATTTTGTGGCTTATCAGCACAAACAAAGATAGAATTCAAGTCATACAATTCTTCTCAACGAGTGTTGCTTTCATGTTCCATGCGCGTTCTAACTTAAATTCTCACTATTTATAACTTAATTCTGCCGCTCTCCCACCTTAGAGAAAAACAACTTTGGCATTTCTCAACACCACAAGTGTTTTGCACATGTAACGTGTGTGCACACAAGGGAGGAACTAGTAATAGACTAACCTGTGCTATAGCCCAGGTCCAATTGAAAAAAAAAATTTAGTACTATTGTTTCTGTAAGCCCATGTACTACTCTTCCTCCTCCTATCAGCCTAACTCAATTCATAGTATTTCTATAAATAAAAAGAGTTATAAAATTTACAAAGGTCCAGCCTTAAATATGAGCAAGTCCACAAGCCATAGACATACCCAATCACAAAATAAACCATAATAAAATATAATAGGGCCCAACCCAGTAAATCAAACGCATTGTTAGTCTATGGAAGAAGACATAAACTCTTCGTGTTTAAGGCACTAAGGCATAAGTGGATGGATATCATGAATTATTATTGTTAATCCAGTGAAATATTGAATTTTATTTTTGTAAAATAATAAAAAATAAAAAAAGGCTTTGTTGATGAGTTGATAATTTCTTGTTAAATTGGATAATTTACTATATAATTGATTAATAACTAGTCAGGGGCGGAGCACATATGTCTTACTTTTTAATGTGAATTTAATAAAAAAGAACATATATATCTTGCATTCTTATAGTTGTTTGTTTTAATACTTGTATGAAACAAACTTTAATAAATTCTTGACTGTAAAAATACATTAGAGCTTGGAAGTGTAAATGTGTTAGAAGGTTGTAGATTATTGGATTTAATTGAATAACTTATGCATGATAATTATGTATTTAGAACATGGATGATACACTAAGCAATCATGGATCTAATAATTTTTAGCCCTCCCTACTTTACAATCCTGGCTCCGCTCCTGTGTGCACACACATTCACACACACACACACAGAGCTTTGAGTTTGTGGTTACATATTATGAGGATGTGGACCATAGAAGTGGAAAATAACTCAACTTCGCAATCTCGCGCGCGCACACACACGTAGCTTTGAGTTTGTGGTTAGTGGTTACATATTACGAGGATGTGGACCATAGAAGTGGAAAATAACCCATTGAATTGTCAACCCCTATTCATAATCCAAGGTCCAAATCCAAATATCTAGCTTTAAACAAATAAAAAAAAACAAAGAAGTTAATAATATATAAGATGCCTCACATTGCAAAGCAAAACATAATGGATTGGTATGGGTGAGCGATAGTTTATTTAGTAAACCCATCCTTCAATGGTGTCAAGTTTTTCAATTAACTGAGCCCATGGGGAAGTTTCTTAGAGAAAGCACTTGGGGCATTCCATAGCATTCAAAATGACTCCATTCATGTGTTTATCTAATTCAGCAGTACTTCATCACTTATATGACGAAAGAAAGCAGCCACAAGTTGATAGAACCGCAAAAAAGAAAAAAAAAAAAAAAAAAAAAGAGGCAGGGTGCATGGCAGGAGTAAATGAAATAAGCTCTCGGAAACATAACACAAGTATAATTCTTTGTCCCAACCAATCCATATACTTTCTGGTTGACATACCAGTTGAATCTCTAAGAGTTTTTTGAATGTAGATTCTATCCGCTAAGGTTTACCTCATCAGCCACGAGAGATTAACATCTCTCCAGATCTCCGTGAACTCAAAACAGCCTCAGATTAATATTTTTGATGCAGGTGATTTTGCATCTCCCTTCTCAGCATCTTCAGCTGCATGTACAAGAGTATAAAAAATGAAAAAAGTGTAATGATCCATAAAAAATACCACGTAAATAATATTCCCCCAAATAGAGTGGATGTATTTGACCAGCAAAATTTTTAGACATTATACAATAAGAACAGTGCTACTTAGGCCCAACTCTTCAGCTGAAGAATTGGGCCGAAACACAGATGCATGTGGTGGGATCCACTCTTTGAGTCCCACCACAGGTTCAGCCCAACTCTTCGGGCCTATAAATCATTATTCATACAATAAGTAAAAGTAACTGTAACATACTTCCAAAGTCTACAAAAAAATTCATTTATGCAATGTTGTTCCTCACATAATATCCCAAAGAGGAAAATAAATAATCAAAACCAAATGAAATTGCATGAAATTTGATACTCTAACACAGAGGGAAACCCATAGAGATTGCAAAGGTGCTTTATTTCTCGTCATCTTGATTTGGAGAATAAACACACACACACACACAAAGAAAACTCAACTACAAATGCTTGATTAAAAAGACAGGATTCAGTATAATGATCTTTATGATAGAAGAATAATACCAGTTGGGGTTTTGATCTCCAGTGGGCTTGAACATTGTCATCACCTTATTCAAGTAGGTAACCAAGTAAAATTTGACTTTTCCGGTCTTTGTATGGTTTTGTTAGTTGATGACATTCTTGATATTACTCCACTTTGAGCAGGGGGTATGCCTCCCTTAACTCTTGTATATTCCTCTTTCTAAGTTAGTCCATATATACATGCTTAGCAAAACAAAAAAAAAAAAAAAAAAAATGATTTTTCTGCAGAAAATGACTTTCCCAAACACACAGATAATCGTCTGACTACATTAATGCCCTCAATTTATTGTGAGATCTACCATTGGGTAACATTTTTAATCAAAACATTTCTCCCACATTCAAAAACCTCCATCTCCTAAAGAGAATCTCTAAACAAGTATATTTCACCAATGCTAAATTCTGGAAGAGATCTAAAAAGAAACAAGTCCTACTGCCCACAAACTGACAGGTAATGAATCAGAAAATAAGAGAAGTTCTCATTTGTCTTTTAACTATATACATGGCGAATCTTTCGTAGATTTCTTTAGCTTGATATTCATATTATAACCAAAATTTTGACACCTTTTTGCCCAAATTCAAATCTTTTGGTAAATAGGGTGGCAGAGGACATGAGAGGTTTCAAGACCAAGAATATCTGAAAATATCCAAATAAATGCGGAGAATCCAGGAAAGTTGACCGGCTATAAAAAAATTCAGTAGATAAGCAGTTTGTGGCAGTAAAGTTTCTTGATGGTTAATAGCCATCAGTATCAAGCAAATGCATCGGTTTTAAATGTTTTCTAAAAACATGATAAAGGATATCACTGCTTCGTAAAAATTCAATAAAATTTACAAGGCACCAGGTACACCTACTTAACATAACATTCTTCACTGCTGAAGAGATAAATCTAATGCCAAAAGTTCATTGAACTAAAATTTCATTAAGGATGATATACCTAATGAGACAAAGAAGTAGGAAAACATCTGAGGAAGACGTAGAGTGGTACTAAAGTTTCAATGCAGGGAAAACTCCAAATTAAAGTTCAAATCTAGAATGTTAAAGAGATAAGAAAGTGGACGTAAGAAAGAAAAAGGACTTGTCAATCAGATGAAGTGCAAAAGGAATGACAAGAAACAGGAGTTTTCTGTGCTGCAAAGTTCAAGGAGAAAAAAGAAAAAGAAATAAATGAACGCAAGAACATAGAACACTGTCTAAAGTAGATACGAAAATGAAGTTGTTTCACAACCAATGTTAATGGGCAAGTTAACCTATTTGGCCACAAAAATATTTTGGCTGGTGCACGGGCATACCAGGACTCTTGCTGAATCCAATTGTGCCGAACAATATCCCAGATATTGTTATGGCGGTGATAATTATCAGGCAAGGTGAAAAGGGTCTGGAATGATCACCCTTCGTAGGTTCTGTTTTGCCATTTTCAAGGACTTCCGAATTGTGAAAATGGTGGAAAAACTAAAGCACTTGAACAGAGAATAAATAAACTGGATTGCATTAACAGAAGGAAGATTACTGAGTCTAACATGTAATGGAATTACAGGCCAAGATAAACTAACTACTTAAAGATAAGTGCTGAAATTGAAAGGACTAGATAACAGTTTAAGCTAAGAATTGAAATTGCAGAAACGTAAGTACAGGTGCAATGTAAAGAAACAAGTGTAGTTTGATGATGTGCGGAGAGAGAGTCCTTCATTCTGGGTCATCTAATATTTAAAATGGACCAACTAAACTGCAACTTCCCTCATTATAGGATACACCTTTTCCTTTTAGAACTGATGTCTGATTATTGCTCCATTACCCATTTACTACACTAACTTTCTACTCCAATGGTCTATCCTCTCCAAGGTGATAATAACTAGTCTGAGCATTCCTTGGACCCATTGCCATGCGCCATGCTTCAAATTGTTGCCTTTGGCCAATAAATGGGGTGTAAACACAACCAAATGTAAAATTTATAAGTCGACGGAGGCATGAAAATGAAGGATGAGGCGTGAAGATACTTTTCATCTTTGTGGATGAGAAAGAAAATACATTCTGAAAACCCCTCTTTAAAGGTCAGACAGGTTACAGTTCAGTATCATTGACTCCCACTAAATACTGATTGAAGAGAAATTTATCCTTTTCATAAAGGTACATAAGTGAAATTTCTCTAAATCTGTTTACAATGAAAATAGAATTTTCTGTGAATGTTCAAACCGTTCCATGTAAGCAGTAACTTAAACTCTTAAAGTAAAAGCAACAATCCAGTTTTTATTTCTTAAACAAAGGAATGGGGGCAAAGTATGGCTGTTAACGGACTGAACTCTGCATGAACGGTTCATGATTGACTTGACAATGAGCTCACTCAAACTCATTCATATAACAAAAGTCCAATTGGCCAATCATGAGCCCACTTTTACAGCGCATTTCAAATTCAAGGAAGACAATTTCCCAGGCCAAATTGTCTTGTATGGCTAGTGCATATGAAAGACGCTTAGACATATAACGTGTGGGCAATTGGACTTAAACCATTGTCCCTTTACTAGACACTACTAACACATGTTTTAGCGTTTAAGAACATTGAATTAATAGAAATTCAATACTCTTATAAGCTAAAACACCCCTCATATGCATGCCTATCCAACAGGGTGGGGAGTGGGGCATCAGAATGGAATGGACATTAAACCATGACCTGAACCAAGTTTGATGATGGCAAAGCTGGTTGTTTTTTTACCAGCCTAGAAACCCTCAATGATAACACATCTTTCCCATTGTAGCATCATAGAATTAGGTTTTATCCGACAACCACATATGGTAAATCACACTCTCACATAGCTCCAACAACATAAACAACAATATTTCAAGAATCGTCACAACTTATTCATGAAACTGAAAAATGTAAAACTAAACCAGACTTTAAATACTACGCATATATATTCAAACATTAAACAAAGAAATTCATGTGCGCGCACATGAACACAATTATGTATATTCTCTAACCACAAATCATGAAAAAATAATGTTTGCACCTAAAAATGACCATTTCAGCCAACATGTATTGGGTAAATTTTCTTATTTTATGAGACGATGGGCCCCGCTTAGTCTTTTATAGAGAGAGAAACATACAAAGTTGAAGCTCTGTAGCTGAGCCATTGAGAGAGTATAATTGTATTATTTTGTCTTTGTACACACAGCTGGGGAACGCAGGGAACATCGTAGTCAATCCCAATGAAAATTCGGGCGCCTTTGAGGAGGCCAGGAATGCGCCTCCTGCACGGTTAGCCTAGCCTTCATAACGCCGACGGGTTAACCATAAGATGTGTATTGTGATGGCTGGTGGCATGAGTGTGTGCATATGGATCATAACATGGTGATGCCATATATCAATAATTGTAGTATTTTTCATTATTGCCATAAATCACAGTTCTACAATTTTGGATTCATCGAATAATTAATCAAAGAAATAGGGAGAGAGAGTTGATTGCTAGAGACACAATCTGTTAGACACTCAAGTACAGCTGAACTAAAAGCCAGGATCCAAGAACATTCAAACTATAACTATGAAAATTACAAGTGAAACAGTGAGAAATAAAATTACCAAATGCGTTTAAAAAATGTTTCCTCTCTTTTTACAACTCCCGAGGCTTGCGGGTGTGCCAGAGTCATTTACTCGGACTCAGAGTGTGAGGAGAAACATACTCCCTTGAGTTGACCGTGCCAAAGGATGTGTTAAACTTTGTGGCTCAAAATTTGACAGCTCAGCTCTAAGTACTGCATCACCCATGACATCATCTTCTTGGCCTCCAAGTTTTCGTGATCAGCAAGCTGTGGAGTTGTTTTTTTGTCAGCCCATGTGCTTGATCAGCAAGCACAAGATGTTTTTGATTGGCTATAAATAGCCTATACCCATATGCTGTGGAATCATCCAAATCATCAGCTGGGTGTTTGAAATATTAGTTGGAGAGTGAGAGATTTTGGGGTGTAATTGGGTTTTGGGTGTGAGCCACTTTTGCCTTGGATCTCTTTATTTCCATAGTGAAATATTATTTCAGTCTTTTCCCCGTGGACGTAGGCATAGCCGAACCACGTAAATCCTTATCTCGTTTGTGTGCGTGCCATTTTAATTTCCTATCATTAATTTTCTCTTTTGTTCTCAAAACTCCTATTCGATCTTTTTTTTCTTCATAACAAACTGGTATTAGAGCTCGGGTTCGTGTATATTGTGTACAGATACTGTTCACATATACTATTCGGGTACTATTCACAAATACGGTACTATTCATCGAGAATTATTTTGGGGAGTTTTTTGAGATGTCGACCAGATACGAGATTGAGAAATTTGATGGCAAGATTAGCTTCAGTCTTTGGAGCAATAAGATGCAGGCCCTGCTGACTCAACAAGATCTAAAGAAGGTGTTGTTCGGGAAGGACAAATTGCCAACAGCTATGTCTAATGAAGACAAGGATGAGGTCGATGAAAAGGCGCGCAGTGCGATTATTTTGAATTTAGCTGAAGAGATGCTTTGTGAAGTTATTGATGAAGACACGGCGGCAAAGTTGTGGCTGAAATTGGAGAGTCTGTATATGACGAAATCTCTCACCAACAGACTTTACCTGAAACAGAGACTTTACGCCCTTCGTATGAAGGAAGATATGCCTCTTAAGGAACATATTGATAATTTCAATTCTATTATTATGGATTTGAAAAATACTGATATTAAAATTGATGACGAGGATCAAGCCCTTATTTTATTGTGTTCTTTGCCTCCTTCCTATGAGCATTTTGTTACCACATTACTCTATGGAAAAGACACTATCAGTATGGAGGATATTAAATCCTCATTGAACTCTCAGGAATTGAGGAAAAAGGTGTTTGGAAATATTGGAGATGAACAGGCCGAGGGTCTATTTGTAAGAGGCAAAAGTGAGACAAAAGGTTCTGGTAGTAGGGGCAAATATAGATCTCATAAAAATGTGGAATGTTACTACTGTCACGAGATAGGGCACATCATTAAGCACTGTCCCAAACTAAAGGCAAAGAATGGGAATGGCAAAGAGAAGGTTCAAGAAGCAGCTTCTGTGGCAACTGCTACAACGAGTGATTCAGAGAGTGACGATTATGTTCTCAAGACAACCTTGTGTTCAGGTATGTCATTTAATGACAGTTCGATTCTTAATTCTGGTTGTTTCGTTCATATATGTTCCAGTAGGGATTCTTTCTCCTCCTATAAAGAGGTGAAAGGTGGTTCGATTTTGACGACGGACAGGAAAGCTTTCAAAATTTTGGGAATTGGAACAGTAAAGATCAAGACGCACAATGGGTTGGTAAGAACATTGTCAGATGTGCGACATGTACCGAATCTGAAGATGAATCTTATTTCAGTAGGTGTGCTAGACTTCAAAGGTTACAAGGTTGTAACAGAAGGTGGAGCAATGATGGTCGTGATGGATTCTCTTGTGGTGCTACAGGGAACCAAGGTGAAAATTTTGTATCTTCTCCAAGGGAATACAGTAACAGGTGGAGCTTCTACAAGGTCTTCTACAGTTAGCAAAAATCTGCGTTCGGATCTTGGCAAAAGAAGAGTTAGAAAGAGGAGTTACAATCCTAGCTCTCAAAAGGGTTGTGAGGGGACTACATAATGTGGTGGGAGAATAAAATCAGTTTTCAGATGGCAACTAAAATTGCAGCAGTCCTTACAGGGAGGCAGACTCATGAGGACAGGTGTGATATTGACTTGCAATAATCTTGGTGGCAATGAGATAGTCCATTCGAGTGCCATTAAGATGCGTGGGAGGCAAGTATTTGGTCACAACAAAGATGCAAGGAAAAGTCAAGGATGTCCTATTCTCCACAAGGGTGAGAAGATGACTTTTCACTACCAGTCGGTGGTTTGTGGGCGGTTGGAGAAGGTTGCTGAAGGAGATGTTAAACTTGGAGTTTCTAAGGGTGTTTTTGGTAAGCGCTTAGAGTTTGACAGAAATACTAGAGGTATGCTTGTGGCTGCGCAAGACATGCATGGGTTGAAGAATGAGAGCCTGAGAGTTAAGTTTGAGTCATGCTCAAACTTAACTAAAACTCTCAATTAATTTGTTTTGTGGAGAAGACAGGTTGTTTGGCAAAGATACAGTAGCTCATTCGGAATTTTTCGCCATTGTTAAACTTTGTGGGTCAAAATTTGGCAGCTCAGCTCCAAGTAATGCATCACCCATGACATCATCTTCTTGGCCTCCAAGTTTTCGTGATCAGCAAGCTGTCGAGTTGTTTTTTCGTCAGCCCATGTGCTTGATCAACAAGCACAAGATGTTTTTGTTTGGCTATAAATAGCCAATGCCCATATGTTGTGGAATCATCCAAATCATCATTTGGGTGTTTGAAATATCAGTTGGAGAGTGAGAGATTTTGGGTGTAATTGGATTTTGGGTGTGAGCCACTTTTGCTTTATATCTCTTTATTTCCATAGTGAAATATTATTTCTGTCTTCTCCCCGTGGACATAGGCATAACCGAACCACGTAAATCCTTATCTCGTTCGTGTGTGTGCCATTTTAATTTCTTGTCATTAACTTTCTCTTTTGTTCTCAAAACTCCTATTCGATCTTTTTTTTTTCATAACAGGATGGTAACTGTGAGGATGCAAGAGAGGGTCATCCTATTGGGTTGCTTTTACCTTTTGAATTAATAAAATTTGAAAAAATGGTATTGGATTGGATGATATTTTAAATTCCAAAAAGTAGTGTTTTGAAATTCCATGAAAAAAGTGGTCAGAATTCATGGGTGAATTTACTTAAGTTGTAGTATAGCCGATTTAACTCCTATTCTAGTGTCTTAAATTCCAATTTATTGAGGAAAAAAATTTCCAATTTATTGCAAACAGATTTTATTGCAAACCCAATCCAGTTCTTAAATGTACCCAATATAACTGTTGGCCGAAATGATCATTTTTAGGTGCAAACAACTAAAATTCAACACTTTAATTTCAGTATTTCACTTTCCTTCCTCCTCTCAATTTTCACAACCAAATGGATCATAAATTCCCAAAACCATAAAAGGGTTTATGTCATATGCATTGCGCGACAACTAATTACAAATCAATGCTTCAAAATACGATGAATTTCTTCTAATATCCTCTTGTTCAATCTAATCTAACCCCATAAAGATACCCAATACATATATATATATAGACATGGAGAGATTACCAGACTGAAGTGTGGATGATTCGCCGTAGATGGCTTTGAGGTTGGAAAGAGGGACGAGAGGAGAGTCGGTGGAGGCTTCGGCGAAGAGCTGTTGCTTCCAGTCCCACATGGCCTTCTTCATGGACTTATTGGCTTTGAGCAGCGACTCCTTCTCGGCATCTAGGGTTTCAATGTCCCTCTGTTGGCTCATCGACCTAGCGCTCAAAGCTACGAACGAACCTATCAGACACACATTTATCACTGTGTTATTGCCTGAAGCTCGGGACACAGCACTCATCACTCTGCTCGCCCATTCCATTTCCTTTGCTGTTTTCTACTCTACTATTTTTTCCTCCTCTGAGGCTAGAGCAACCTGCTGGGCGGTAGCCATGATAAATAACCAAGTTAAAAGCACGTGTGGTGCACGTGACCTCAAGTTTTACATAAATGAATATTGTATTTGAGTTTTTATTTATTTTTTATAATAAAATGAATTTCAGTTTTGTCCTTAATTAATGGAATGGTAACATGGCGAATATTCTATCAGTTCTTTTTTCTTCTTAATAATTATTTTGCTCTATATTAAGGGTTTTTAAGTTTCCACAGTAGATCGACTATTCTTGAATTATGAAGTTCAATGTGATATTATATTGAAGGTGTAGAAAAAGTATTTCTATTTTTTTTTTTCCCTAGGAAACAAAGACAACACTACACAACAGTAACACAATTATAAAGAACATTTATTGCGAACACACGAATGTGATCAGACAAACAACAGGCAACAAACAAAGCTACCATCTGAGAGAAACACAACAATTCAACAACCACAAAAGGTATTCAATCCCCTCCATAACATCCAAAAACAAAGCAAAGCTGTTGTAACGCAACACAAAGGCCATTATCGTGGTACTTGACTTGACCCTGGCGTGGGTTCCAAATTGGGTGGACGCGGTATATTAATATCTTTACAGACCTTATCAAAGAGACTGGTAACCAGAACCCACATCCAGCAACCCAACAACCATTGGACCTGCCTTGGGTTAGAACCATCATCAAAGGCGTTTAATGGAAGGTAGCAAAGTTGGCCTTATATCACGGCGAAACTATGTAGCAAACCCATATGACAACCCCACTAATTCAACCATGTACTTGTCAGCATCTGCATCTGTATCAGAGTCCATAAGTAATGGGCCCAACTTTATAGAATGATCAAGCATTGCACCTTCCCCACGCACCAACATTATAGGGTTTGACCTATGAACCAAAAAGGGACCCCACATAGCACAATGCGAGAAACGAGGATAATAGGGGGTCGCATGGAAACATGATAGAAGGGAGCGAGACTTTACTAGAGAGCCATCATCACTTTAAACTCCATATACAATGTAGAACCACCACCGAGCATGGCGAGCAGTAGAAGACCCACGCCCCGGATGTTATCCAGCTTGACCACTCATTCCAGCAACATCCAGCCATGACCCATTGCCGATGGCCGCCGAAGAAGAGGCAGAATTAACCGGAACAAGAGTAAGGAGCAACAAACCTGCTGCAAAAACCCTTCCATCTCGTAAACGCCAGAAACACAGTGCTTGAGTGCATGAGCGAAACGCCGAAATCCAAAACAAATAGAACGGAGCACCCTAAGAAATTAAAAATCCATTCTCCAATAGTATACCCGCTGGGGGATAAAACCGGTGTATGTACTTGATTTTCAAGTCAAACTACGAATGAAATCATATCTGGGAATATCAATAAATCAATGTGAGGAATAAAGAAGAGGGGATTGAGGAGAGAAATCAGTCCAACCTAAGGATTGAAAACGATGGTAGAGAAGGCTCAAGTCTAGAGTGCTGACAGAGCCCAATTTCTTCACCCTTATTTTTTCTTTCAGCCACCTCTTTATAGCCCTATGTCACGGGCCTAGAGATTTGGCGCAGCGGCACGGCCCGTGCGGCACCAAGGCGTTGCTTCAGCTCGCGCAAGCGCCCTGGTCAGCCACCACGACCTGCCCTCCCAAAGATACATGCTGACTGGTTTCGGCCTGCCATGGCCTCGTCAGGGGAACGGCTCCAGCTCCCGACCAGTTTGTGCAGGGATGGCCAACTCCCTTCTTCATAGTCAAGTCCAAGACCAGCGACAAGCACCTCGAACTGAACCGAGTCGACCTGCCTGAACTCTGAAAAGGTACCATCCTGTGGTCCTGCACGCCCCTTCCCTGGAACCATTCCCAGTCAAACTCTGCTCTTTGCCAACCAGCATGCGTGTCTTCCATCCTCCAAGCGTCTTAGGAATCGGATCGTGACATTCTCCCCCACCCAAATCCTGCGACGTCCTCGTCGCAGTGCGGCGCTTCACTACTGCGTCCACTCCCTTCCAAAGTCTGCCTCCATGCGGTATGCTCGCCTTCCCACCATCGCTTCCTTGTGCAGCTCCCTGCACTGCACTCGCCCAATGATAGGCCTCGGACCAAGGGGACGTCCACTCTTCAAGGACGTGACTCTTCTCCGTCATGCCGCCTCCGCGACATCCCGAGCAAGCAATGGCCTTCTGCCGACTTGATGCTCGCCCTTCACCATGGTTTGCATCACCCAAGGACTAAGCACGAACTTTGGTGCGCGCGGCCCTCCGGCCCTTCAATGCGCAACTTCAACGGACGCCTCTTCCTGGGGAGATGGAGGCTCTTCCCCCCCCAACTGCATTGATTCCTCCACATCGACGCAACTTCAATGCACCGTCTTCATTCTCTGACCCCTCCCGGACCGACAAGGGGGCACCCTACCGTGCTTTACCCCAAGTCCTGCTCTGATACCATTTGTCACGGGCCTAGAGATTTGGCGCAGCGGCACGGCCCGTGCGGCACCAAGGCGTTGCTTCAGCTCGCGCAAGCGCCCTGGTCAGCCACCACGACCTGCCCTCCCAAAGATACATGCTGACTGGTTTCGGCCTGCCATGGCCTCGTCAGGGGAACGGCTCCAGCTCCCGACCAGTTTGTGCAGGGATGGCCAACTCCCTTCTTCATAGTCAAGTCCAAGACCAGCGACAAGCACCTCGAACTGAACCGAGTCGACCTGCCTGAACTCTGAAAAGGTACCATCCTGTGGTCCTGCACGCCCCTTCCCTGGAACCATTCCCAGTCAAACTCTGCTCTTTGCCAACCAGCATGCGTGTCTTCCATCCTCCAAGCGTCTTAGGAATCGGATCGTGACACCTAGGTCATTTAGGTTATATCTCTTAGGTCGTGGATAAAGTGAGTCAGGGCTCATGTCCCTATATGGATCACGATGCCCTAATCCCGACTTTTCTAAACATGCTGACAAGTGTACCTACCTTCTTTAAATGTTCTAAATAGAGGGTGGCTTTAATTAAGGGTCTATGTGCCTACTCCAAAATGTCTTTCGTTTTTTCTCCTTAAATTGGGTCTGCCTTTGCAAAACTTGAAGCTGATTGCCCATCCTCCATTCCAAAATCCCTTCAACATTCCCCATGGCTTTGAAGAGTCATACCATTACTCTCCATTGTTGATTCCATCGACTAGAGATGGCATGTTGGTGTCCTTGGCCTGTCGATCGATGGGCCATAACTCGGTCAGATTGAGGTTCTGGGCTTATCGCTCGACAATTCATGGCTTGGTCGAATCAAGGTTCTGGGCCTATCAATCGATAGTTCATGTCTTGGTTGGATCAAGGTTTTGCACCATCGATCGACAGTTTAATAAGTGCACAAACTTGTTATTTTATACTCAATAATAAATGATTAATTAATATTTTCTATTAAATAAATATGCTTATCCCTGCTTTTCATGTGTTTAGAGGGGCTGATTTTGAAATGAGAAGAAAAGAGACAAAAATAGCAAAAATGTGAGATTACACGATCAGTCAAAGTCAAATTCAAAATTGGCTTTTCCATCAAATCAGCAAAGATCAAGCCAAATTGGAAAGCATATAATTCCAAATTGGAAAGCAACAAGATTTTAGGAAGATCTGATATATTTTTATTTTTATTTTATTTTCACTTCTGTAATTAAAATTTTTCCCTCCTAATCGTTCCATTTTAAATTCTATAAATTGGGACATATGTAGAGGAGGTGGGATGTACAAAATTAGTGAGAGAAAATAATAAAAGTTGAGAATTTTTGTCTTGAATTTCTTTCTTGCATTTTTAATTTTTTGTTAACATGCTAGCTTAAACATTCCTCTCAAGGGGTGATGAAACCACCATGGCTGAAATATAAGTAAATTTAGTTTATTTCTTTTAGGTTAAAGTGCAAAAAAACCCCTTTAAAGTATTAACGATGTGCAATTAACCCCCCTGGACTATTGAATTTTTGCAATTAACCCTTGATGTGACATCTCTGGCCAATTGGTGATAATGAAAATAGTGAAAGACAATTTTACCCCTTATATAAAACTAAGTTGTTTTGGCAAATATCCACTTCAATTGATGACGTGGAGGAAGAAATCTCAACAACCAATTCGAATGCGACAAGTCATCCAACCTTTTTTTTTTTTTTTTTTCCCTCTAAGTGCCCAACCACACACTGACACATGCAATAGTAAACATTCTTCCTCTTCCTTCCTCACACGCATCTCCACCATCAACACCACCATTGGTTCTGCTTGTCCATCATTTTTTTTTTCCCACCCAACCTTTACACACACACAATAAACATTCTTTCTATTCTTTCCTCACACACAATAAACATTCTTCCTATTCTTTCCTCACACACATCTCCACCATCAACAACCAGCATCACCCTCTGGTTCTGCTTCTCCGTCGCCTCTCCACTTACACTCTTCTCTGTCTAAAGTTTCTCTTTTGTACATTAAAGGATAATAGATAGACAAATAAATAAAGAGAGAATAATTTATAAATCCACCATGCTTACTCACAATCATCTTCTTTCTTTTTCTTTTTCTTTTTTTCTTTTTCTTCCTTCTGTATATTGATCTGTAAATTTTTGGTTCCAACATTTAGGATTTTGTTTTTGATCATCTTCTATTTATATTTCTACCCTCACCAATATTGATTTCCAAGCACCATTTGTTAACTTCTTGGTGAGCAGCATAAGATACTTAGTGCAAGTGGAGAAGATGAACTCTAATGATTTTGCTTTTATATGCAAGTTTGGTGGTGTGAATCAGATCACCAATTTCATAGCCTTTGTTCGACCAACCACCAATTGATTTCATCATCACCAATTTAAGAAATCTGAATTGTCAAAGCTGAAGTAATATTATAGTATAGAACAGGGGCATTCACTTCTTCTCAACTGGGTGTGACATGGTGCCTATGTTGACTCAGGGCCAGCCAAAGTCCCTCGTAGACAGTGAATCCCATAGCTGATGGTTCCTTGTTGCTGGCCAATCCTCATCGCCATCCCCGTAGCTACAGTACTTTCCCCTTCTGGATTTGTAAAGACATATATGATATATATGTATAATAAATCTTATATATTGGGTTTCTGACAACATAAATAGGGCTGTTTTGTTGGGATTTAACAGTAGTAAAAGGGCCATTGTGGTATTTTAACTTTATAAAGGGTTGTATGGTCATTTAAAGAAATATGGGTTGTCATGTGACCCGCATGTTCTTCTTCACGGTCAAACTTAATCGGCTGATCACTGGACTGGGTTAATTGTAACAAATTGGTTAATTCAGGGGGTTATATGCCAAATTATTAGATCAGGAGTGTTACCTAAGAATTGACTCTAGAATGGGGTGAATAGAGTCAATGGCCAATTTTTGCAAATTATAGAAATACAATTTCTAATTAACAATATAACCAATTATGCAATAATCAACATATGAAATCAAGATATGAAAGTGAACAATTTATAGCACAATTGTAAAAGAGATAAGGGAAGAGAAATTGAAAACTATAACACGACGATTTTTGCGAAGTTTGGAAACTCCTACTCCTCGGCTCAAGATCCCTCTTGAGACTTCCTAATCCATTATAGCTTCTCCTTACGGGTGGAAGGCAAATCTTTACATGAAGCAACACCTTGATTCACCTTGCTAAGAGACAACCTCTCTTAGTTTTCCTTTGAGTCACACCAACCCTTACAAATTGAAGCTAGCTTGCTTCTTCTTCCTTGGGCCACACAAGCCTTTTCAAATGAATATCAAATTTATTGCATACAAATATATCTCTCAAAGATTGATATGCAAATCAAAGCTCACAACTAGAGTATACATGAATATAAATGAAGCTCAATACTCTATGAAAAATATGAATGAGAGAAGATGATTTAAATGAAGAACAAAAACTCTTATAAACTCAATAAGATCTCTCAAGTGAAGAATAGAGCAAAAGCTCTTTGGGGATTAGAACTAGAGCAAAAGCCCTTTGAATCCTTAGTTGAATCTCTCAAGATTAATAGAAGAATGAAATGAGAGAGAAGATGAGAACAAAAGCTCTTTTTGCAATGTAATGTCTCCTAAATGGTGTGTATATTATGCTTAGACATTCCCTTGGTATTTATAGAGGTTTTAGAGGCTAAAAAATGATGTAAGAGGTAGATAATTTTGAATTTTAAACTAAAAAGCCATTGGACTCAGATCACAGGAGCAGAGCCTGCTCTGTCCTGAAGGGAGCAAGCTCCCTTAGCTCTGAGAGCCGGCTCTCCATGGTATGGAGCGGGCTTCTGACCTCTGAGAGCCTGCTCCCCAACTTTGGGAGCTTACTCTCTACCTGGGAGTAGGTATTTTTCAGAGAATAGGCTACTGGAATGACAAAGAGCCAGCTCTGTCTCTTAGGGAGGCGGCTCTATTGATGGGCAGAATTCAAATGGATATAACTCAGCTCATTTAACTCCAAATGAGGTGAAATTTGAGTCTATCTTTATTGCCTTGAAGTCAGCTTTCTAATGCCACTGGGCTTACTAAAAAAATCCAACCACAGAAATGGTTATGGTCGTTTTAGTGCAACCTGGTCAGAAATTTCGCAGACCAGAAACATGCATCTTGTAATGGTTATATCTCACTCAATTCAAATCCAATTTAGGTAAAATTTGAGTCTAAAATCAAGGGCTCGAAGTCAGATTTCTAATGATACTGGCCTTACTTAAAAAATCCAACTACAAAAATAGTTATAGGAGTTTTAGTACAGGCTGGTCTGGATATTTTCTGGGCTGAAAATTGCTTCTTATGAGATAGCCATCTTTCTAGCACCTAGGACTCCGATGTATGGTTCAATTCAGTTCAAGTCTAGTTTCTAAGAGTCTAGGGACATATAAGGATGATAAATATTAAGTGCATTGTATCCTAGAGTCATTTACCAAATCATGGTAACAAAGGCTTTAAAGATGAAAGATTAAGTTCAATGCATTTACCTTTACTTTATAGAGACCAAAATAAATCTTATGATTAATTTGCATGGTCCTAGAATTTCTATCTTAAATGTTGAGTCCTTTCAAATCTTAAGCAAGCTTGAACTAACTCATTCTTTAGCAATGACTTCATATGTCAATTAGATGTGAATGAAGTTTATAGTCTATTGCTAATGGTCATAGAAACTTATGAACGATGTAATGATATGCATGGTCATATAAAGATGAGCTTCAAATGTATTCATAAAGACTTTGACATTGAATCCTAAACATTTACCAACCTATCTACCCCTTTTTTCATGTTTTATCTATGATCGTGTAGGCTTTGAGGTAGTATTGATTTCTTCCTTTCTTTGACTTGCTTTCTTGCTTATTATAGTCCAAGCAATCTTTGGATGGAATTTTCATTTTGTTCCTTGCAACTTCAACTCTTCTTTGTATCCATTTCTTTCATTGATGTGATCTTCAATAATGAAATACTTGGAATGATCTTTAGTGCTTCATTGAGGTCATTCTTTAAATGTAAATTATCTATACAACACTCAATATAAACATAAGTCCTTAAACACCATTAATGATTTGTTATCATCAAAACCTCTAGATGGTCCTTGGATGAAATCCTTAAGGTCAACAAGGGGGGTTTTCTGCTACATGGCCAATACTTCAAGGGGCTTTTTTGCACTTTACCCTTTCTTTTATGAAATTTTCTCTTGAGAGTATTGATTTTATTCTTTTATTTTGATATTTTTATGTGAAAAATTTAGAGGGAGGATTTTTTGTGTTTGCCAAGTAATGGTAATACGAAGACTGCCTACTTCTATTTGCATTTTTTTTTTAGCAAAGCTAAAACAGATTAAATAAAAATGTGACGACCCTGGATTTTTCAACCTAGTGTGTCCTATGATGACCTGAACTGGATCCGAGATGCGGAAGCAAAAGATAAAACCAAAGTCTTAAGAGATATAAACCATCCCCAAGACACCAATGTGATCTTCCATAAATTCACGGAACTCAAAGAAATAACCGGAAGCGAAAACTAGAATAAAAAGGTCAAATGGTATCCTATGGCACCAATAACACCCAAAGGAACAAGATCTAGTTCAAACTAGACCACATACGCCATTAGATGGCTTAAACAAGGTCAACGAAGTTGAGTAGGAACAAACGAAATGATAAAAGCCTGAAGAAACAACAACCAAACAAAACCTACCAAGCAGCTCCATTTCGATCGGCCGAAGTGAGCCAGGAAAAAAAGAAAGAATAAGCCTTCATTTCGATCGACCGAAATGACAAACTGGTCGACCGGTTTGTGGCTCGGGATAAAATTGGCTATTAGAATTGACAAAAATATTATTCAAATCAATTTGAACAATGAACCGGTCGACCGAAATAAGCCACCGGTCGACCAAAATAGGTCGAAAAACTAAAAATCAGGCTTGCTATGCACCAAATGATGAAAGAATTCTTAAACTCATTTGAATCCCCCATGGCATGATCAATTTACATTATATGCTAATGTGTGATGATGAGAACATATTCGCAAGTGTGAAATGACATTTTAGACATGCTACAATGGCCCATGGCCTTATTACAATTCATTTACAAAATTTGACATGCCAAACCTCCAAAGTTGGAAAAAATTACATTTTTAAACAAAATGTGGCGCTAAATGAGTACAAGTGCAAATATAAACATGCTTGGCCCTTGGTCTCATGTCATACATGTCAAATACATTACAAAAAGTATACTTATGTACCCATTACATATTTAAAACAAAGATACAAGTTTTGTCATAAGAAGCTACAAATGACATTTCATGCTAACATTTGCATGAAATGGAAATTTAAAAGCTACAAGTCATCTAAGAAGTGATGAGCATCACGAACCAAGTCTTCATACATGAAACAAATCCCTAGTAACTTCGGGGTGAGTAACATAAAGCTACTTGTAGGAAATGAGCATGCATCGACGTAGCATTTTACAAGGTTATTACATTTACATGAAGCAATTCAAGGATCATGCTACCTAACGTTTATGTCATAAGGGAGACTCAGGGATCATCCTAAGCTACTCATGCAATTGAAATGAACAACGGCATACAAGTATACATACTTAGGTATACAAAATGATGCTAAATCACAATATACAACATATAAGCATACATTTCTAAGTATACTAAACCATATTAAGACAAGTCATGCAATGTCTAAGTATATTCACACAAGTATACATTTAATGTGGAATCTCGTATATCAAGTACACAACACAAGTATACTAAATGCTATTTAAACTCATGGAACAAGTATACAAGTTCAAGTATATTAAATAGGATTCAAATATCCAAAGCAAGCATCAATTCTCAAGTTACAAGTAATCTATGATTAACGACTTGAAATTAAATGCGAAATCAAATAGTAGAAAGACTAGGACATGCAGTCGCTAGACCAAGTAAGTATTTTCGGGTAATTACGACCCACAAGGTACCACTTAGTGCACACTTATGACTTAGAGAACACTTGTCCATGTACTAGAGCCAAATCCTAGCCATCACATAAATTATGTCCTCATAAGCTTTCCAAAATCAATACGTTCAAAACTTATACAAAATCAAACGCAAGTTACCACATTCCATGCACAAATAAGGTTGAATCCATACAAACCATGTCTTAGAATTCAAGTCTAAATAGCATATGACATGTCATGTCCTCAATATGCAATTTATACACAAAGTAAGAATATTTTACAACAATTGAGCCACACTACCATCCTAAGCCACAAGTACTAAATAAGCTATAATTTAGTAACTAACTTCCAAGGTAAACAATTGTAATATTCTAACAAGTTATATACCTACACAAGATATATTTAAATCCACACAAATCATGTCCTAGAATTCAAGGCTAAATTATGACATGTCATGTCCTCAATATGCAATTTATACATAAAGTAAGAATATTTTACAACAATTGAGCCACATTGCCATCCCAAGCCACAAGTACTAAATAAGCTCTAATTTAGTAACTAACTTCTAAGGTAAACAATTGTAATATTCTAACAAGTTATATACCTACACAAGATATATTTAAATAAGTTATACAAGACAATGATATCACACATCATGCTAAGTCCAATTCCTTGATTTAAGCATAGAAACAATTTCAAAGACATAGTTAAATCCATGAATCAAGTAGATAGAATTTAATTAACTAAAATAATTAAATTCCCTAGATTTCAAATCAATTCTAAATAATCTCAAATTAATATATGTTAAGGGACATAATATAGTCTTCACATATATCACATCAAATATCAAATCAAGGGATTAAAACACTTAAAATAAAATTAATTAAACTCATGAATTAATTTTCTCTAGATTTCAAATAACTCCAAATGTTCTCAATTTTACATAGTTTGAAGAACGAACCAAGGCCTATTTTAATATCACATTACAAGTTGATTTCATGCTTGTTACAATTATGTGAATTAATCTTTCACAAAAGATAAATATTAAATAAAATTTGCATTTCTTACTCAAATGCTCCCAATTTAATATATGTTGGTATACATACCAAGGCCTAATTTACTAGCATGCCACAATTTAATTCTAAGGTACACACTTTCAGAAAAATTAAATCTTAAACATAGAAAATAATTAAATTAAATTCTAAAACTTGAACAAAGGCATGCTTACAAGTTTTATATGCTTATATAACAATCAACACAATATTAATATAAACCTAAGACATCCCCTACCTCAATTTGAGATGAAAATCTCAAAAGCCACAAAAATGAAACCGCTCCGAATCCGACGAAATTTCGGGGGTTTTGTCGGGGACAACACGATGAACATGAACCCCAAGGAAGCCCCATCAAAATCACAACTTAACTTCAAACCCGAACTCAAAAAATGACCAAAACGAGATTCCAATTGGTGGAATCAAAGGCCTCGCCAAGGCGAACATAAAACACTAAGGCACTACGGCATTTCATTGAAGGGAAGAGGCTCAAAAGAGGAGAGAAAAGGTGGCAACCCATGGCTGCCATGGAATCCGGCCAAGAGAGGGGAGAGAGAGAGAGAAATCTGATTTTTCTTTCTAAGACCCCTTATTTATAGAAAAACTCAAAAAGTGTCCCGAACGAGCCCTGCCGGGTCTGAAAAAGTGAAAGTCGAGCAGACGTGCTCAAACGGCAAAACTCTATGAACGAAAAAGAACCAAAATGAGAAAAGATGAATAACGGAAGAAACAACATCGAAAATCGAGTCCCGTACAGGAACATATACCCCGAACAAGTTCGGCGGCAACCGGGGCCAGAAACCCTGAAACTGGAGAAAAACAATCAGAAGGAAATTCTAAGAGTACGTGACTCAACGAAAAGTGAAAATGAGTCCCGTACGAGAATCCAGGCTCAAAACAAGACATTTTGGAATAACTTTCATTAATTGCACAATGGCCCCTCTAAAAAGTGAAAACTGCACAACTGGCCCAGAATGAAAAAATCTTCCAAAAATATTTTCTTAAAAACCCCTGAAATAAAATTTCTTAAAAAGATATTTATGAAAAATATCCCAAGAAAAGAAAAAGTTTATGAAGAACTATGCATCTATGCCCCTATGGACACCGGGAGCAACCAAAGTACTTTTCTGCAAAAGTAAAGATACGTATTTCGTGGAAACCACTTAGAATGAAGATACGTGAAGTCAAAAACCAACTCTGAATACAAGGAGTGAGGTTATGCCAACAAAGTGACAAACGGGGAAAAGACAAAATAGGGAAAATGACGAAAATGAATAGTGTCGAAAAACAAAAAATGTGGAAATGACTCGGTCCTCAATGGAAGTTGTTAATCCAAAGGAAAGAGTCTCAGAAACCGTTTTCGAGGACTCAAGACGACATTAACTGACGAGAAACTGAACTCAGAAAAGAAATTTCAACGAAAAAAATTCATCCGAAAAATTATGAGGAAAAAGGAAATGAAGGAAATGACCGAGTCATTACAAAAAAGGAGTACTGCTATTTCGCCTGACTTAAAAAAATCGATATATTATGACTTCCACGTCTATGTTACTGTATGAGCTACTTTAAAATCTAAATATATAAATACAACTGTTAACAAAAATTGGAAGATCTTTTTTCTCTCCCTATCCAAATGAAGAGATAATATCCATCCTCTCTCCACATCCTTTCTGTGGAACTCCGTGAAACTGTAATTATCATCGGAGACATGGCGGAGACCGTGAATATCTACCGCCGTCACAATCAAGCACCAATTTGACGGCCCAATTTGCAAAATTTGTTCAAATTACGATCAAATTGATCTTTAAAGATTTGGGTTTGTGGGATTTCTGTTAATTATTTTCTCTCATCTTGTTTTACTCTTCTTTCTCAGTGTGTGTATATATGAGAGATGAGAGATAAAAAATTAACAGAAATTCCACAAACTCAAATCTTAATTGCTTTAAAGTTGGAAGTAGAAGAAAATTGAAAATCTTTTCTCTTTTGTTTTCTGTGTGTTTTTTCTTGGGTGGAAATCTTATATGATATTAAGACAATAGATTAGGATAAAAATCTCATTCACTGTAACAAGTCTTTTTGTGGATAAAATATTTTATAAAGAGCAAATTTTCAAAGAAAAATATAAAGAGGATTAACATACAGAGAGAAAAAAAGATGAAGACGATAAAAAAGGAAATGAATTAATCATATGGAGAGTTAAGAGAGAAAAATGTGAAGAGGACATGGAAGAAAATTGCTGGTATTTTTGTCTAAAGAAACTTACTATATTTAATATGGTGTGGGGGCGCTTAAGAGAACCATTTATTTATTGCCACACTGAAATCGGTATTTTGTCGGGGTTTTTTTTTTTTTTTTTTTTTTTTTTTTTTTTTTTTTTTGTCACCTAAAATATCATTTTTCAATAAAAAGTGTTCTCTTATATAAACAACTGTTATAAAATGTCATATTTTTCTTCATCTTTCCAAGTTGTAATTGGACTGGTGAAGTTATTTGCTTGAGAAAAAAAAAAATCATATAAGAAATATAAATTTTTTTTTTATATTAAGCCGTGGTGGTGGATTCTTTCTCTTGAGATTTTTTTATTATTTGATTACAACCCTTCAATTCTAGTTTTTATTTTCATTATTAAAAAAAATTCAAAATTGTTTTAAAAGTTTTTCTTCCTTGAATTTTGGTTTTGATTTTGAGTTCACGAGTTTAAATCTTGTATGTGTGTGATGTGCACAAATGTATACCAATTAAAATTACCACTTATAACAATAGCACATTCATCATCGCAGATTAATGCTAGAGTAGGGGGTTGTCGAACCACAAGGATTGCTAGTTTATGGTAAACAGAATTATAAAACTACTTCCTCTATTTGATAAAAGAAATGATAAATCGATTGGTTTGTCACTTATCTTACGAATTTAACTTTCAGAAAATAGTAAATAATGTAAAAAGGATGGATCGAACTTATAAAGAAAAGGCTAGGGAATTGACTTCACCTCAACCTCATAAACATGTAGAACTTGCACTCAACTTGGGGATTGACACTTATATATATAAAATGATGTGTAGGAGCATAAAACTACCACAACATCGCCAAGAAGATCATACATTCAGGACTAAGCATAACCTATCTTTGGTTAGCATGATTCATCCACCTAAACTAGATTGTGGTATGCACCATCTTCCCTAGGCATGGCCTATCAAGGTCCTTCAATAATATGTTGCAGCACATGAAATCAATTAAATATCATAGACTATCTTTAGTTGGTATAGACCATCTATCTAACTACATTAATCTAAGGGTGTAGTATGGTCCTTCTTTCTTAGGTATAACCTATATAAATGCTTAAGTTCATGCCAATATAACCATTCCATAAATTCTTTCCCATTGTCACTACAGGAAATCAAGTGTAATACTTGTATCAATCTGATTTCTAAGACAAGATAACAAATCAACACAAATATATATTCATATGATAAACACATGCATCAATTTAATGTAAAGAACATCAAGTCAATGTAAATAATTCTAATTTATGAAACTAATATATACAGTAAGAATCCCCAAATTGAAATACAAATCAAACCATGTTTACTTGGTCTAGGTTACATTAACTCCCTAGAAAAGGGATTTAGCCTCTCATGAATATGACTACACCCTCTCGGATTGAAGAAGAGAATAGATTCCCTCTCCTACCATCTTTGCAAGCCTTCTCCAAGAACCTTAAAAATTCTCCTCACTCTCTGTATCTTTTCCCAAAACAAAAATGAGATAGATTCCTTCAGCTTTTCCCCCCTCTTTATCCTCCCGTAAGTTCAAAATACCAAATCTCCCATTTAAAATTTGAAAATATATCTCAAGATAGGCAAAATCGGACTTAAAGAAAATTTGGGCCCGTGGTCTCGCGTCTGGACGTGAGGCCCTAATGGTTTGGCGTCCGGACGCGAGCTTCTAAGGATGGCATCCGGACACCAGTTCTTGAGTTCGGACGCTAGGTATACAACTCTGACAAGGACTCTCTCTTTAGCTCCGGTTACATTCATCGCCTCTTCATGTTATTTCTTTTTGATGATCACTTGAAATGTATGCCTGATATAACTTGTGCTTCAAAACCCCTTAAAACTTTATTTTTATTCCTTTTTAGTAATAAGACCTGTAAAAACACAAAAACATAAAAATGTAGTTAATCTATATAAACAGATCAAATAATGGGCTTAACTAATGCAATTAAGGGTGTTTAAATATGAAATATGTGACGCTTATCAGTGTGGTTTGACCTTGCTTATCACTATATCATTTTTAGTTTGATTTTTGGAGGGTGATTTTTTTTTTTTTTTTTTTTTTTACACGAAAGGTAGAAAAGCAACGATAATATATGCGAATCTACATTCGTCACATTTTGTGGCTTGATCGGATCGAGGTTCTAGGTCCGTTGATCGACAGTTGGTGGCTTGATCAGATTGAGGTTCTGGGTTTGTCGATCAACAGTTAGTGGCTTAATCGGATTGAGTATCTAGGCCCGTCGATCGACAGTTTGTGGCTTGGTCAGATTGAGGTTCTGGGCCCATCGATCGACAGTTCGTGGCTTGGTCGGATTGAGGTTCTTGGTCATCGATCGATAGTTCGTGGTTAGGCGGATCGAGGTTCTGGGCTTGTCGATCGACCGTTTATGGTTTTTCTCTATGGGCTTATCGTCCAGCTGCTAGTGCTGAGCTGGCCAAAGTCCATGTATATTGACCAAGTGTTGAAACATTTGTCTTGTTCTTGCTTGTGGTCAGCATGCGTTGAATATATAACTGATGTGGCATAACTTACATCCACAACCGGTAACCCCCAACCATGTCCCATATTCCATATCCACTTGTGTAAGCTCCACGCTTACAATTGATTGATCCGCAATGGAAATTCAAAGAGAGTAAAGCCGCTGAGGGATGGATATATAGGTAAGCAAACATAGAAAGCTAAACCCAAAACAACACAGAGAGAAAATGAGAACCAAAAGGGAAACAACAAAAACCAGTACAATACCTGAATCAAAATAAAAGAACAACGGATAGTGGGCAATAAACTGTCCACCATTCAATACACACAAACTAACAACCCCCGTAAGCCTAGCCAATCCGACCACCCATAAGGGAAACCAAAATGGAAAAAACTGTAATGACCCGGTCATTTTCCTTCATTTCCTTTTTCCTGAAATTTTACGGATAAATTTTTTTCGTTTAATTCTCTTTTCTGAGATCTGTTTCTCGTCGTTTAGTGTTATCTCGAGTGCTCAGAATTGGCTTTTGAGACTCTTTCATGTGGATTGACAACTTCCTTTGAGGATCGAGTCATTTCCGCATTTTCACTTTTCGGGACACTATTCACTTTTATCCTTTTCCCTATTTCGTCCTTTTCCCTATTCTGTCTTTTCCCCGTTTATCAGTTTTTGGCACAACCTCACTTTTCATGCTCGGAGTTGGTTTTTAACTTCACGTGCCCTCATCTTTGGTGGTTTCCTCGAAATACGTTTTTTTACTTTTGCAAGAAAGTACGCTGGTTGTACCCGGTATCCATAGGGGCATGGATGCACAATTCTTTGGAATTATTTTCTTTTCTTGGGGTATTTTTTGTAAATATCTTTTGAAGATATTTTATTTCAGGGGTATCTAAGAAAATATCTTTTGGAAGATATTTTCATTCTAGGGCAGTTTCGCAGTTAACCCTTTTTGTAGGGGCCATTGTGCAATTAACGAAAGTTATTGCAAAATACCTCATCTGGAGCCTGGATCCTTGTACGGGATTCATTTTCACATTTCGTCAAGTCATGGACTCTTGGAATTCCGTTCTGGTCGTTTTTCTCCAATTTCAGAGTTTCTGGACCCGATTGCCGTCGAACTTGTTCGGGGCATAACTTTCTGGTCGAGACTCAGTTTTTGATGCCGTTTCTTCCGTTATTCATATTTTATCATTTTGAATCTTTTTTGTTCACAGATTTTTTTCCGTTTGAGCATGTTTGCTCAAAATCCACTTTTCCGGACCCAGCGGGGCCCGTTTGAGGCACTTTTTGAGATTTCTATAAAAGGGGGATGAGATATTTCATTTTTCATCTTCCCCACTCCCCTTACACTACCTGAAGAAGCTATGGATGTCCATGGAGCTGCCACCTTCTCTCTCCTCCTTTGATTTACTTTTCCTAAGTGAAAAGTGTTCGGCCTTCACGTTTTTTGTTCCCCTCGACGTGTTCTACCATTCCCCCTTATTAGAATTCATTTTTGACCATTTCTTGAGTTTGGGTTTGAAGTCAAGTTGTGATTTTCATGGGGCTTCCTTCGGATTCATGTAGATCGTGTTGTCCCTGACAAAAACCTTCGGTTTCGGCTGATTCGGAACATTTTTCTTCCAGTGGGGATTTGAGATTTTCATCTCAAATTGAGGTAGGGGGTGTTATAATTTACTTTCTTGTTATATTACATACTTGTGATGCTTATACAACTTGATTACATGCTTGGATATCAAAATCTTGAGATTTTATTATTTAATTTTTCTTGTGAAGGATTTAATTTTTCCGGTTATCCATAGCTTTGTTTAAACATGTGGCATGATAGAATATTAACCCTTAATATGTTGATTGACATATATTAAATCTAGATCATTTGGACAAGTAACGAAGATTTTATTTAATATTTATCTTGAATAAAATATTAAATCATGCTTAACTAGCTTGAAATCAATATGTGTTATCATATTATATTATGCCTTGGCATGCTCTTCAACATAGGTGAATTTGAGAGAAATTGGAAGTGTTTTGAAATATAGTAATATTTAATTAATTAGATTAATTAAATTGCTCCAAGTGTACTATTCATCCCGTTGGATTTCCGACTTGAAATTCTTGATGTGCATGGCATATGGTGTCACATATATTAAATCTAGAATATTTGATTAGGTTTTGAAACCTTTCATTTATTATTTTTCTTGTATTAAAGTTTGATACTCATGGCCGTATCTTGCATGGAATGTACTTGTATTGTGTTTTTGAATTAAGTCTTGGTATGTTGTATAACATATGTTAATTTAGGATCATTTGGATGAATATCAAAATCTAGATATTTTAATTAAATGAAATAATTAAAATCCATTCAATGGTTCCATGAGCTAGATTAAGTTTCTAACCTTGTATTCATGATTTCCTTGGCAAGTTTTTTCACGTGTATCAAATCAAGAATAATCGGATAAGTCTTCAAACTTATATTTAATTAATTCCCTTGTATGGAGTTTAATTCACATGCTTGCATTTTGTATGTAATGGACTTGTAACTTGACAATGAACTTGGCCTTGACATGATCCTTGAAATAACTTGTTCGTAGAACATTTTTACTCACCTTGAAATCTTGATAATTTAATCCTTGAGTAGATTAAATTTCCTTATATGCTTCCATCGAGTTAATCATGCCTTGTTAGTGAATTCTTGTTAGACTTGTGAATTTGACTTGAATTCCATGGACTTTATTCTTTTTATTAAGTATCGTGAACACTTGTATCTTGATCTCATTAATGTACTTAACGAACATGCACATTGTCTTGGAATGGTTTAATTACACATGTGTTGCTTAGAAAGTAATTAAATCATGTATCTTATACTTGTGGTATATTTACTTCAATGAACTCCATGTGCTATGTATCTTGGTTATTGTCTATATAGTTGCACACTATAATTTCTTGACATTTCACATGCCATGATAGTTGATGAACTTAGGGCATGACTTGTGTGTTCCAAAATCTTGGTTGTGTATGAAACGTGGTTAATGCATTTCTTGTATTTGATACAATCTTGGGTGCACAACTTGTTGATTTTGGGACTTGGGATATCAATCAAGAATTGTCATGGCTAGGACTTAGTTCTAGTACAGGGGATTGTCCTCCTACACTATAGTGCGCACTAGGGGAAAGGTACCCATGGGTTAGTAGCCCTAAAGTGATCTCAAGAGTACGGTTTTAATCCGGGCGATATCCGAGTTTCCACATTGGTTGATTTCACTCTTTAAATTTCAAGTTGCTATTCCTTGAAGATTTAAACTTGTCATGTTATGTGAAATGCACCAATCTTGTTAAATCGCATAGATTTTATACTTTATTCTTAATTCTATGTATAATTCATATCTTGTAAGTTGGAATGCTCCAATCTTGTTTAATCACATAGATATTATGTCTTGTTCTTGACTTCATGTATTATTCCTATCGTGTTAATTGGAATGCTCCAATCATGTTAAGTTGCATAGGTTTTATGCCTTGCTCTTGGTTTCGTGTGTTATTTCCGTCGTGTTAATTGGTATGTACTAATCATGTTAATTGCATTGATAATGTAATTCTTGTTAATTTGTATTTAAGTATCCTCCTTATCGTGTTATACAGATTATAGTAAACCTTATTTAATTACATCAATAGCGTGATTCATGTTAACTGTAAACCTGTTGTATTCATTGGATTGTTCCATTCTTGATTCGTTTCATATATGTATATGTATCATGATTCTTATTGATATTGCTCCATGGTAGCTTAGGATGCTCCCTAAGTCTAACCTTTGACATAGACGTTAGGTGACATGATCCCTTTTTGAAATGACTTATGTTGTTTAAAAATCTTAAAGAAACCGAGTCATGCATGCTCATTCTCTACGAGTAAACTTGTTTACTCACCCCAAAGTTACTGGGGGATTTGTTCAGGTATGAAGATTTGGTTCGTGATGCTCATCGCTCTGTGGATGGCTTATAGCCTTTAAGTTTCCATTTCATGTAGGTGTTAGCATGAAACTTCATTTTGTAATTTTTTTTGTTAAAACTTGTATTCTTTGATTCCATATAGGTAAAGTGTGCATAAGCACACTCTTTTCATTGTATTCAACATGTATAAGACGAGGCCGGAGGCCAGTATCATGTATCTCGTATTCTATACACTTGTGCTTTCAAAGTTCATATGGAAATATTGAAAATTCATGAGTTATTATGTCATAACTTTTGCATCGGGCGTGGGAATTCCATTCTGTTTCTTTCATAGGGTTTCTATGATCATTCTTGAGGTGTGGCCAATGGTCAAACACCATTTCATTCTAAGTTTCGCATTATGGTTTCATTTATAGCAATTTTAGGTATTTTTGGCCGTGGAGAGGTCATATTTTGCATTCTTGGCATTTTGAAGCCGCGGACCATTGAAACGCGTCTTAAATGTCTTTCTACGTTTGCGTGCATGCCCACATTTCACAAAACACTCAAGTTTCAACTTTTGACTTATTTTTGGGTGATTTTATGAATTTTCATGGAAAATTCATCCATGGGGTGTCATCTTAGGTTCCTCTTGGTTTTGGCATGTTTTGGAGGCATGCATGATGCTAGGGAATGTTTTGAAACATGTCCTGATCATGTAGAAAGCATAGAAAGCCTTAGAATCAAACCTAGCATCACATACACCATTACAACAGCTTTTCATAGCAGCTGCAGAAGTTTCGATCAGCTGATGAAGCTCCATCGGTCGGCTGACGATTCCTTCGAGACCATTTCAGTAGGCTTTTTAGGAAAAACCCTTGTTTCGGCCGGCTGACGATTGGGGTTCGCCCGACCGATGGTTAAGTTTCGACCGGCTAACCATTGCATTTTAGTCGACCGATCCTCCCTGGAACCCTCTCCCTCTTAGCATCTATTGGATAGCTTTGTTGTTCCAACTTTGGGAAATCATATCTCTTTCATTTCGAATCCGATTTGGGTCATTCTTGACTTTAAATTCAAGAGCTCGTAGTTAGCTATCCAATGGTACCAACCACACATCATAACTCCATCTATGATGAGAGTTATTCTAGTTTTAGTAAGATAGGTTCATGGTAATTCTTAAACGGCGAAGGCCACCTTGTTTTAAATTCATATCTTGTCCGTTCGAACTCAGAATCAGGCGATTCTTGAGTCTAACCTTGTTCATTTTTCGTTGTCTGTCTAATGGTGTGCTCAGTGGCACCCATTTCAATTTAGAAATGACCATTTTGCCCTTGGATCATTTCTTTTCGGATTAGGTATTCTTGCTTCATTTGTTTGGCTTATGTGAGTTTAGTGGCTTTATAGGGAGTCACTTCAGTGCCTTAGGGATGACGTACATCTCTTGTGGCCATTCCAATTCTTTTGCTTCCACATCTTGGATCCAGTTCGGGTCATCACAGGACACGCTGGGTTGAAAATCCAGGGTCGTCACAAAAACTCAAACTCTGATGACTAGAGAACCTATATGAGGAGAGAAATAGAAAATCCGATGAACGGAGAAGAGGCGATATTGCTTTGGAACCATTTATTTTCCGATTGATAGGGATCTAGGTTGCAGGTTGCGTTTCACAGTATCCAACCTCTCATAGAAAAAGTATTTCTATTATAACATTGTACAACTTAAATTCTTATCGACATAAATTCTTAATAACTCCTAGCACCCTTTGAAGTTCATGCATATAATCTCTCAATTTCATTCATTTGAAATCCTCTCAAAATAATCCATTATGGTATATTTCTTACACGATTAAATACCTAAATCCATTCACATTAAAACGTTAATCCGAATGAACTATAAGTTATGCCTATGAGTAATTTCCTTTAATATAAATTATTTCAAACACTTGTTTCATATGATTACCGAGGGTTGTAGTTATTTATGTTCTAAAGTAGAAGGAAGATGATCCAAGTACAATATGACTTTATGCATTTTAATCCAAACAATATAAATAAATATAGATATATGTATATATTTTATATAACTAAAAATATATATATTGCCTATTTGATTTTCTAATAAAGGTCAAAGACATATATAGACTCAAGTGTTACCGTCTTAAATCAAGTACGAGATAAATAAATAAAGGACAATACTTATCTACTCACCAATGAGTAAGTTCTCTTTTACTGACCATTAACGTGGCCTAATTATATAGGACACGTCGTCTTTATTATAAAATAATAAAAAAGTAAATAAATAGAATGACCCAGCTCATTTGTGTAAAACAATTATACTCCAACTAGCCTCTAAGCATTTCCGCCCTCTTCGTTTTTCTTCTCCTTCTCATGTTCCAATGGACATCATCACCAACCACATGGCTGCCACACCCTCCATACTCTGTATACTATTTTTTGTCTTTCTCAACTTTATCAGTGTTGACTACAAACATCTATTTAATCTTTTTATTTTTATTTTTTTGGGCACTCTACCATCAATTCAATCTTTTTTTCTTTTTCTTTTTGCCCTTTCGAGAACATCAAAAGATTTAAATTCTATTGTGCTTTATTCATTTACAACATCAGAATATATACATCTCTTGTTCAAAACAAATCCCAGATATAAAGGAATGTTTGACAACTAAATCTATACCATTTTCATCAATAGATTATCATAAATAAATTCATAACACAATTGTCAATAATAAGTTGTGAGTACGCAGGCAATGACATTATGTCAACATGTGAAAATTGCATCCATTTCAAAGAGTTGTCCATAATGTTAAAAGTTACTAACATCTCATTTTGCACCAGAGAGAGTCAAGGCTTGTCCTCAATACTCCCCTGCAAACTTGACGTCAGGGAAAAGATGAGTTTGGAGCATAGCAAAAAGAAACTCTGCTTCAGAAGACCTTTGGTAAAAACATATGCGAGTTGATTAGCAGAAGATATAAAGTGTATGCGATGACTGCCAGAAGTAACACGCTCACAACAAAATGATAATAAAGTTTGATGTGTTTGGTACGGGCATGAAAAATTGGATTAGCAACCATATATGTTGCATTGAGGTTATCATAATAAATTAGAGCTGGAAAAGATAAATGCGAAGATCATGTAATAGATGTTGAATTCAAATAGTTTCAACACAAGCATATACTAGAGCACAATACTCAGCTTTAATGCTAGACCTCGGGATAGTAGGTTATTTCGTGGCACAATAGGAAATGAAATTGGGACCTAAGAAAATGCAATAACTAGTGTTCGAAAGACGACTATTAGGACAGCCCGTTGTTTAGCTCTAATTTTTTTAAGGGTGTGTTAGGCCTGTTTTGACCCAGATGGTTGAATGGATAGCCAAACTATCCTTGACAGCAACTGAATCAAGCAATTGACCTCTAAATAGAATCAGACGATTGTTGGAAGGCAAGGATGACCCCTTCCTTCAGGTTCTTCAACGCTACAATTAAGAGGAATTTTGACAAAATAAAATAAGGGCTGGAATTGGAAAAAGGGAACAACACAAACTGTTCAGGCGTTCTTCAATTTCAGATTTTTAAATAAACAGAGGAGACAAAGCAAACTGTCTAAGCATCTAATCATTCCAAGAACTACTTACAAAATAAAATAAAGGAGACACAAAGATCCAAACGTCCACTTTATTAAATAAGAAGTAATCTTATACAAAAGTACAAGAGATAGTGTTTGAATCTACTAGAACTACTCCTATGAAGGCAGTAAAATATAATTGCAAGAATGTAAAGGTTACATTGTAAAAAATGCGTTGTGTTGGTTGGGACCTCTTACGCACACTTCTTCAGCATCTTTTATATCCATCTCTGAACAAATAGTTAATAATTAACTTCATTTTCAAGTTCAAACTCCACAAATTTAAATTCATGTCATACCCCTCGATTCTAGAGCCATGGGTGATCAAGTCCGAGCACAGATCCGAGGGATACCAAAAAATTAAAGTATATATAGGAACACAGAATAAAAAATGAAATAAGAATAAAATAATAAGCTGAAAAGAATTCTAAATATAAAAATCCTCCAAAATAATAGATTAATATAATTTAATCTTTCCAATCCGTACAACTCGGGAATCCATCCAGTGGACCCCTAATAATTCCAATCGAAAGTAAAATACGAACCATAATCCAAAACTAAGATATGAAAGAAAATCCTACATAGTCGGAGGAATGAGTGACTGTATCTACTCAGCACGATCAAGCTCTACGCTTGGAACTGACGAACACCTTAAAAATAAGAGTGGGTTAAGCCCACATGCAAGTTCTGTCCTACTACAATCCATACCGAAACTCAATACATAGATACATCCTAGATAGCTTGACAATAACTAAAATAGTCCATATAGATATAAATACACACTATAGGACGCTCACTGGCCTATAGTGTAGTTCAGCCTGAATAACAGGTAACATGTAAATCACACATTACGGTGTGCATATGCACCTAGACCTACCAGGGAACATTAGCTATATCTAGTTACTCAACCTTGGCGATATACGCACCCTAACCATGATCCTGAGACTCAAGCTCATATCACGGTACCATAAGTATATATATAAATCCTTCCAAATACAGAAAAATAAAACAAACATCCGATATGTCGTTTGTGACGGCTCTGGTTTTTCAAGCCAGTGCGTCCTATGATAAACCATAGTTTGACCTGATAACGATTCGAAATGTGGAAGCGAAAACAAAAAACAAGTCTCTAGGGATATGCAACATCCCTAGGATACCAAAGTGACCTTTCATAAAGTCACGGAACTCCATGAGAACCGACACGGAAGAAAAGATCAGAAAAAGACCAAATAAGCCCATAGGGGCAAAATGGTAATTTTCTAAAACTATAGATTCGGGTGCCACCGAGCACACCGCTGGAAAGATAACGAAAAACTAATCAAGATAGACTCAAGAATCGCATGATTCGAAGTCAGGACAAAGGAGAAACGACATTACGAAGAAAAATGAGCACTTAAGGCAAAAAGAGTAAAATGGTAATTATCCAGGAAGATCCGGGTGCAACTAAGCACACAGTTGGAAAGACAGCGAAAAATTAGTCAAGTTTAAAAAAAAGTTCACTCGATTTGGAATCCGGACGAGGAAGAAATGAGGGTTTAAAATTGAGACGTCGCGGCGGCCCGACGAAGGCCATGGCGCACCCGACACCCATGCGCGAGCCCACCGGCGCCCAATGGCATGCACATGCTGACAGTAAGAAGAAAAAAAAATGAGTTTCCAGAACTGAGGCTTGAAATGGAGGTCGAAACGAGTTTTTCTGGAAAAACACGAAGAAGAAACTCCCCCCCTAAAATCGAGTTTTCTACCCACTATGCGAAAGGAAACGAAAAAAACATAATATGAAATACCCGAAATGCCCCTAGATCAGAAGGGATCAAGAGATGCTACAGTGACTGTCCACATCTGAGATCAAAAACGAGCTACCAAACGAATTTTTCTGGAAAAACACGAAAAAGAAACCCCTCCCAGAATCAAATTTTCTACTCAAATGCATAAAAGAAAATGGAAAAAACTCACTGTAAAATTTCCAAAATGCCCCTCCATGAAATTTGGTCATGACGGTTAAAAAGCTGCTAAAATACAAAACTGAGAGCTGAACTTTGCGAGGGATTTCCGGTATCAAGATGACATTTTTTGGAAAAACACGAAGAAGAAACCCCCCCTAAAATTATGTTTTCTAAGTGACTATGTGAAGACCGGAATTTTTTTCTTTAAGGAAAACCCCAAAATACCCTAAAATAAGATTATGCAACAAAAATGCAAAATGAGTCCATAGGAGGCTCAAATTACCAAGGATGAGGTTTTTCTTGAAAATGATCATGCACACAAACGTAACTCACCTGTTTGGATGTGCTACAATGGTCCATGACTTAAAAATATCGCCGATGCAAAATTTAACCTCCCAACGGCCAAAAAGGCGAAAATGAACACGAAATGGGAAATTTGAAAACCAAAATAAATAAATGATTTCAAATTACCGTTTAGCCCTTGGCCACACTTCAAATATGATTAATGAGACCCTATAGAAGAAAAAAAATGGAATTCTCACACCCGATGCAACCATGGTGAAACAATGACTTGTGATTTTTCAATATTTTCATAATATTTCATGAAGTCAAAAGTTACCTAGAATACAAAATACATGCCATTGGCCTCCGACCGCATCTCATACATGTCAAATACATTACAAAAGGTGTACTTATGTACACATTATATATGTGGAATCAAAGAGACAAGTTTTGACATATAAGGCTACAAAATGACATTTCATACTAACATTTTCATGAAATGGAAACTTAAAAGCAATAAGTCATCCAAAGTATGATGAGCATCACGAACCAAGTCTTCATATCTGAAACAAATCCCCAGTAACTTCTGGGTGAGTAACATAAAGCTACTCGTAGGAAATAAGCATGCATCGACCTAACATTTTACAAGGTTATTACATTTACATGAAGCAATTCAAGGATCATGCTACCTAACGTTTATGTCATAAGTGAGACTTAGGGATCATCGATCATCGTAAGCTACTCATGCAATTGAAACGAACAACGGCATACAAATATACATACTCAGGTATACAAAACGATGTTAAAACACGATATACAACATATAAGCATATATTTTCAAGTATAGTAAACCATATTAAGACAAGTCATGCAATGTCTTAGTACATTCACACAAGTATACATTTAATGTGGAATCTCGTATATAAAGTACACAACACAAGTATACTAAATGCTATTTAAACTCATAGAACAAGTATACAAGTTCAAGTATACTAAACTAGATTCAAATACCCAAAGCAAGTATCAATTCTCAAGCTACAAGTAATCCTTGATTAACAACTTGAAATTAAACGCGAAATCAAATAGTGGAAAGACTAGGACATGCGGTCACTAGACCAAACAAGTACTTTTGAGTAATTACGACCCACAAGGTATCACCTAGTGCGTACTTATGACTTAGAGGACACTTGTCCACGTACTAGAGCTAAACCCTAGCCATCACATAAATTATGTCCTTACAAGCTTTCCAAAATCAATAAGTTCAAAACTTATACAAAATCAAATGCAAGTTACCACATTCCATGCATAAGTAAGGTTGAGTCCACACAAGCCATGTCCTAGAATTCAAGTCTATATAGTATATGACATGTCATGTCCTCAATATGCAATTTATACCCAAAGCAAGAATATTTTACAACAATTGAACCAAATTACCATCCTAAGCCACAAGTACTAAATAAGCTACAATTTAGTAACTAGCTTTCAAGGTAAATAATTGTAATATTCTAACAAGCTATATACCTGCACAAGATATATTTAAACAAGTCATGCAAGACAATGATATCATATATCATGCTAAGTCAAATTCCTTGATTTAAATATGGAAACAATTTCAAAGACATAGTTAAATCCATGGAATAAGTAGATATAATTTAATTAACTAAAATAATTAAATTCTCTAGATTTCAAATCAATCCTAAATAATCTCAAATTAATATATGTTAAGGGACATAGCATAGTCTTCACATATATCACATCAAATATTGAATCAAGGGATTAAAACACTTAAAATAAAATTAATTAAACTAATTAATTAATTTTCTCTAGATTTCCAAATAACTCCAAATGTCCTCAATTTTACATAGGTTGAAGAACATACCAAGGCCTATCTTAATATCACATTACAAGTTGATTTCATGCTTGTTACAATTATGTGAATTAATCTTTCACAAAAGATAAATATTAAATAAAATTTGCATTTCTTATTCATATGCTCCCAACTTAATATATGTTGATATACATACTAAGGCCTAATTTACTAGCATGCCACAATTTAATTCTAAGGTACACACCTTCATGAGAATTAAATCTTAAACATAGAAAATAATTAAATTAAATTTTAAAACTTGAACAAAAGCATGCTTACAAGTTGTATATGCTTATATAACAATCAATACAATATTAATATAAACCTAAGACATCCCCTACCTCAATTTGAGATGAAAATCTCAAAAGCCACTAAAATGAAACCGCTCCGAATCCGACGATACTTCGGGGTTTTGTCGGGACAACATGGTGAACATTAAACTCCAAAGTGGACTTACCAAAATCCTAACTTGACCTCAAAGCCGAACTCAAAATTTGGCCAAAAATAGGTTCTAATAAGGGGAAAAGATGCGTGTCGTCAAGACAAACACAAAATACAAAGGCCCTATGACTTTATAACAAGGGGAAGGAGGTTTAATTGAGAGGAGAAGGGTGGCAGCCCTAGGGAAGCTGCTGGTCGTGCATGAAGAGAGGAGAAGATGAGTTTTTTATTTTATAACCCCCTATTTATAGAAAAACCCTAAAAGTGCCCCAAAAGGGCCTTGCCGGGTCTAGAAAAGTGGAATTTGAGCAGATGCACTCAAACGGTAAAACTCCGTGAACAAAAAAGAACCAAAATGAGAAAATATGAACAATAGAAGAAACGGCGTCGAAAACCAAATCCCGAGCAAAGAGATATGCCCTGAACAAGTTCGTGGGCAACTAGGGCCAGAAACCTTGAAACTAGAGAAAAACGAACAGAAGGAAATTCTAAGAGCACACAACTAGACGAAATATGAAAATGAATCCCGTACGAGGATTCAGGCTCAAAACGAGGCATTTTTGAAATAACTTTCATTAATTGCACAATGGCCCTTCCAAAAAGTGAAAACTGCACTAATGACCCAGAAAGAAAATATCGTCCAAAAATATTTTCTTAAAAACCCCTAAAATAAAATATCTTCAAAAGATATTTATGAAAAACACCCAAGAAAAGAAAAAGATTCTAAAAAATTATGCATCCATACCCCTATGGACACCGGGAGCAACTAAAGTACTTTCCTACAAAAGTAAGATACGTATTTCATGGAAACCACTTAGAATGCAGATACATGAAGTCAAAAACCAACTCCGAACACAAAAAGTGAGGTTTTGCCAATAAAGTGGCAAACGGGGAAAAGACAAAAAAGGGAAAAGGACGAAAAGTGAATAGTGTCGAAAAACGAAAAATGTGAAAATGACGCGGTCCTTTAAGGAAGTTGTCAATCCAAAGGAAAGAGTCTTAGAAACCATTTTTGAGCACTTGAGATGACACTAAGTGATGGGAAACCGAACTTAGAAAAGAATTTTGCAACGAAAAAAAAAATTCATCTATAAAATTCTGAGGAAAAAGGAAGGGAAGGAAATGACTGGGTCATTACAACCTATCCTCCTTAAAGAAATTTCGTCCCCGAAATTAGGTACACTCCCAGAAGAACCGAACAAGGACTGTACACAAGGTCACACTAAGGAACAGATCATAAGGTACCCAAGGACAACTCCAAGGTTCTTAAGATCAACGAAGAGATACGAAACCGCAAACAGTGAGACACCTCTCTAAACGAATTGACATACTAACCCAATATCAACCACCCAAAAGAGACCAAGGCAACTACACGTCGAAACAAAGAACATGACCAGAAGCAACATGGCAGCACGAATAGCGACTAGAACCCGCCCAAAACGTACCCAAGGTGTGGTAGCATCCACAGTGTCAAGTGCCCGCCCACACTCCCATTACTAGCTAGGTATTGCAAGGTAGCATCGATGGTAACTAGTACTTGCCCACACACAACCTGTATGGTAGCATCACAGTATAAAGCCCTAATTCGTCATCTGCCCCCAACAAGCTTACCCGTGAAACCTATCGATACAAATGACATCAATGTCAAACAATCATTACCAAAAGCACCACGGGAACCAGGCATTCTGTGAGAGTTGCGATATGGTCCAAAATGTCTGGCCAGACCATTCTGGCCAATCCAAAACTCTGACAACAATGTCATAGGCACCGCTACGCTTAAGGTCTTAAATTCTCAATACTGGAAAAACTGACAATCTCAAGTCTCAAAACACCGTTGTCAACCACACCAGTCACAAATCCAAATCCTGACAAGTCTATACCCTCAAGCCAATGGATCGAACTTTATAAAATCAAATAACATCACCGTCGCCCTAGTCATAACAACTCCCAACAAGACAATGCACCCAAGAACCTCCACGTCATCCTAAAGCTGACCTATTACAAGGCTACGCCTAGGAATCGAGACATCAGATCAAGCTCATATACAATCCCGATAACCAAGGTCATACTGTTGGTCCTAAAGTCCTTTATGCAGTGTTTGCCTCTTTATTGTCAAAAATCAGTGTAACAGTGGTTCCTTCATTATTAATGTTGCTTGAAATAAGACTCAAGGGTTGTATGGTCATTTTCACACCAGTGATTCATACTCCATATTTGTCCTGAAAATACATCACAGTGTACTAGCCTGTTCTTGCTGAAATTGTTGAATTTTGTGTGGACTTAGTTCATAAAGTTATCTCAGATGGTTCCTGGGGTAGCATTGTTATTTGTCAGCTGTATTCAATATAGATACGTATGTTCAGGATGTTGCATTGCACTGGAGTGATCTCATTGAAGCTGCATTGTCACTTATACAGTCTCAGGACTTTTTCTTAGCTGAGAAGATATAAATCTGTTGCAAGGGTATCTTGGTAATTTTCCTCTATGCTCATGTGTATGTCATGCTCCAGTGGTCCCAGAGCAAGTGAATATGCAAGAATATTGCATTTCTTAGAGGTTAAGTATTGAGCTGAATGGTGTGCACTGTCTAGTAGTGTGTATGTGTATTTTTCAGTGTATTTAGTGTCAAAAGTGTTGAGGTATCCTTCTGTAATGGGCTTTTGCTCCTGAAAATATCTGCATTGTGCTTTATCAATGATTGGCTTAAGGTGACAGCTGTATTCTGAGAGTGTATGGAGTTCAGTGCACTTTGTGGTTCCATATATATATATATGCTGTTATAGCCATTTTAGGGTTTTAAAAAAAGTCTTGAGAACAAAAAGTGATATTAGCTGCAGCCTGAATTATCTTGAGAGCATTGAATGAATTTGATTTACTGAGAGTCTGATGATGATTTATGCTACAAAATCTCACTGATTCAATCTTTGCCGAGGTGCGTTACTGAGAAAATGTTGCTGCTACTGTTTTGCTGTTACAAGGGCTGGATTGAGTAGTGAAATTGAGTTCAAAGGTGCTATGGTCTAGTTTGTAAGCTGACACAGGTATAATTCATTGATTTACACTTGCTCAATACAAAGTTATGTTGAAAATCATGCTGAACTCATATTTGGACAATAATCACATCAGTGTTGCTGAATTTAATGACTGATTCTTGGATTTCAGTACTAATTGGTTAAGCCTTGCTATATTATGAGTTTTTGATCTTCTTGCAAGTATATTTTGATGAATCTAGTCTGTTGAAATTGACTTTGTGAGAGAATTGTGGTTAGCTGCAACTTTCAGTATTCAAATCCTTGTTTTAAATTGAGTTTTGCTGAATCAAGGCCCGTTATGAACTTTATGATTTGCTCATGCTACAATTCATTGTTCAATGTTATGATCATGAGTACTACAGTGTATAAAGACTGAATATGATGCTATTGATTTATTCTCGAAAAGAAATTCCCATTTTACCCCTCAAGTACTGATTGCTGCAAATAGCTGTTTTGAAGTGGTAATTTGGAATTCTGAGGTGTCTGCCTTATTTCAATTGAAGAAGGAACTTATGTTTGATGTTTTACATTTGCTATGATGTATTTGGTGAGCTTAGAGAGCTTGTTTGGTCCTGGCAAGGTTTCTTAGGACAGGGGGAGTGTGTGTATACACTTGTTGAGCTAGTGTGTGAGTAGAGTGTGTGAAAACTAGTGTCTACTTCTGTGACAAGGGTGTGTGTAGAGAGTGAGGCAGCTGAGTGTGTAATAGCTTGCTTGCAGCTAGTGGATGATTGAATTGGCATTGGCCAAGAACCAAGGTTTTCCCCGATTAAGAGGGTTTCCTTGTAAATTTTGTTGCAGTGTTTATTACTTACTGTTTTGATTATTTTTTTACTGTTCAAGGAAGAAGGTTTTGACTAATTCACCCCCCTCTTGGTCCAACAATTGGTATCAGAGCTTTGGTCTGCTGTGTAGGGTTCTAGCAAGCCTGCAATTGATCTTTGAAATGGATGAAGGCCAAGCTACAAACAAAGCTCCAGGGTTCAGTGGTGTGAACTATGATTCATGGAAAATCAGAATGGAAACATTCTTAATGTCTCACTCTTATGATGTCTGGCATGCTGCAGTGAATGGAATTATGGTTCTTAATCCTGAAAATCCCTCTGAAGCTGATAAAATTGCTGTGGCTAATGATGGTAAAGCTAAACATGTCCTTTACTATGCTTTAAAGCAACAAGAGTTCACTAGAGTCAAGAATTACAAGTCTGCTAAAGAAATGTGGGACTCTCTTCAGGCTGCCCATGGAGGAAGTACTGTTATTAAAGAAAACAAGATTTAGCTCTACAAAGTTCAATATGAAGCTTGTAAGATGGAGGAAAGGGAAACTGTAGCTGAATATATGTTTAAGATCAATGATATTGTCAACAATATGAAATCCCTTGGTCAAGACATTAAGGACTCAGATGTTTGCAAGAAAATTCTCAGCTCTTTTACACCTAGATTAAATGCAAAGGTTACAATCCTTGAGGATAAGGACTTATCTCAAATGAAGATTGATGATCTACAAGCCTCTCTTATAACCTATGAGATGAGAATTGGAACTCCTATTCTTCAAAGAAGAGAAGCTGCACTTAAAGTCAAAGAAGTTACTGAAGAATCTGATCCAAAGTCTGAGGAAGATGATCTTGAAGAGGATAAAGTGGCCTATCTGTCAAAGAAGTTCAAGAAATTCAGATTTAAGAAGAGAAGTCAATCTCAAAATCTAACTTGTTATGGATGTGGCAAGCCTGGCCATTATGTCTCAAGTTGTCCAACTTCAAAAGGACAAAATCAGAGGAAGAAAGAAAGTGGAAACTTCAAGGGAAGATTTAGAAGAAAGGCCCTCTTCACAGATTGGGATTCTGTTTCTGAAGAAGACAAACCTGAGGAATCAAAAGAAGATGAGTGTTTGTTTATGGCTACTCTTGAAACACCATAGAAAGCAGCTGAAGTTGAAGAAGACAGTGAAGACAGTGACTCAGAGATTGAAGAAATTCTTGAAGAATGTGAGAGACTTGCTGTGAAGTGCAATCAACAAAAGTCTCAGCTGAAAGTCCTTAGCTCTGAGTTGCAAAATCCCAAACAACTTCTTGTTAAATATTTCAAACTTAAGCTGTCTACCTTATGTTCAATTTCTCTTATCTTCTCAAGTCTAAAGAAATCTCAATCCAACACTGAATGGTCAACCAAGAGATGCAGAGAAGAGCTCTCATTAATTCTTGAAGAAAGGTCTTTGAAAATGGCTGAGATTTAGAAGCAATCCACAAAGCAAATTGGGAAGACTGGAATTGGTTACATTTGTGATACTGCAACCAAAGTGAAACAAAATCACACTGTATTTGTTAAGACATCATCAGAAGAAGTGTATGGAAGATTTCCAATCATAAAACCCTCAAGAATAAAGCATGATTCATTTGACAACTTCTGCAGCAAGTCAAGGTTAAATGAAAGTGATTTTATTACATCAACCTTCAGGAATTACAAAGTTACCAAAATGTATGTAAAGAAGTCAGACATAATTCCAGTTCAGAAAGTTAAGGATAGCAGATTTCTTGTGAAGTCTAAAATGATATGGCTACCAAAGAGAATGAATGCTGTGAGTATGTTGGTGTATATTGCCTTCAAAGCTGGTAATACAAATGATAAATGGTATGTTGACAGTGGCTGCTCGAGACACATGGCAGGTGATGGTTCCAAGTTTGTATCACTAAAGAACTTTGATGGAGGAAATGTCATCTTTGGAGACAATCAAAAGGCCAAGATTATTGGTATTGGCACTGTGAGTAAGTCTGATGAACTACCTGAGATTAAAGAGGTATTACTTATTGAAGGCCTCAAACATAATCTCCTAAGTGTAAGCCAACTATGTGACAGTGGAAAGAAAGTCTGTTTTGATAAAGAAAGATGCAATGTGGTTGACATTGAATCTGAAAAGGTTCTATTCTCAGCTTGCAGATCCTCTGAAAATGTATACACAGTCTCAGAAGAAGCTACTTACTGCAATTTGACCTCTCTAGATGAAGCTATACTGTGGCATAAGAGACTAGGTCATCTTCACTCCAAAAATCTAATCAAAATCCTGAAATTGATAGTTGTTCCTAATTTAAAATTCAATGACAATCATCTATGCAAAGCATGTCAGCAAGGCAAACAAACTAAAGTGTCATTCCCTTCCAAAGAAATTAACACATCCAGAGCTCTTGATCTGATACATATGGATCTCTGTGGTCCTACCAGAACTACAAGCATTGGTGGAAGTAAGTACTTTATGCTTCTCATTGATGATTTTAGTAGAATGGTGTGGGTTTACTTTCTGAGAGAAAAGTCTGAAGCTATAACACACTTCATTAAGTTTGTAAATCTTGTTGAAAATGAAAGAAGTTGTACTATGAAGAAGCTTAGATCTGATTTTGGTTCTGAATTTACAATGAGGGAATTTGAAAGTTACTGTGATGTAAAAGGTATCAAGAAAGAATTCTCAGCTGTAGCTACTCCTCAACAAAATGGGGTTGTGGAAAGGAAGAATAGAACTATTCAGGAAATGGGAAGAACTATGTTACTTGAAAAAGGTTTTGCAAAGGGATTTTGGGCTGAAGCTGTTAATACAGCTGTGTATATCATCAACAGGGTGCTTCTTAGACCAAATTCATGTAAAACTCCTTTTGAACTATGGTATGGAAGACCAGCAACAGTTCATTATTTTAAAGTGTTTGGTAGCAAGTTTTTCATTCTTAATCACATAGAGAACTTAGGAAAATTTGATTCCAAGGTTGATGAAGGGATATTCTTGGGGTACTCTACAAAAAGCAAGGCTTACAGATGCTACAATCTAAGATCCTCCGAGGTTATTGAATCAATTCATGTTAAATTTGATGAAACACTACAGTTCAGCATCAACGATGACATCAATTCTACACCAGGATCAACTGAAGCCAGTCCATCTCATTCAGTTCAAGGGTTAGATAAATCTGTTAAATCTACTTCAGAACTTGATGATCATAGAGAAGTTACTTATCCAGGGTTACAAAAATAGGTTCAAGCTGAAAACATTATTGGTTCTCCTCAGGCTGGTGTTCAAACAAGAAACAAGAAGAAACTCACTGATTTGGAAACTGATGATGGAGAAGAATACAATCATTTTGCAATATTATCCTTTATTGAACCAAAGTCTTACTCTGAAGCTCAGAAAAGTGAAGATTGGATGGTTGCTATGAAAGAAGAGCGTGATCAAATTCACAGGAATGACACTTAGACATTGGTTCCTAGACCTACAGTTAAGAATGTTATTGGTTCTAAATGGATTTACAGAAACAAACTTGATGAAAAAGGGACAGTTATTAGAAAGAAGGCTAGATTGGTGTGTAAAGGATACTCTCAACAAGCTGGTATTGACTATGATGAAACCTTTGCCCCAGTTGCTAGGATGGAATCTATTAGAATGCTCTTGTCCTTTGCTTGTCACAAGCAAGTCAAAGTGTATCAAATGGATGTTAAGTCTGCCTTTTTGAATGGAGAGTTAAATGAAGAAGTATACCTGGAACAACCTGAAGGTTTTGAAGATCCCAAGTCTCCCTCCTATGTTTTCAAGCTAAACAAGGCCTTGTATGGTCTCAAACAGGCTCCCAGGGCTTGGTATGAAAAACTGCATTAGTTCCTAATTGAACAAGGTTTTCATAGAGGAAAAGTGGATAGTACTCTTTATGTCAAGCTTCATCAGAATCAATTTCTTATTCTTTAAGTCTATGTTGATGACCTTATGTTTTGTGGCTCTAATACATCTTTAGCATAAGAGTTTGCCAATTTGATGAAAACCAGATTTGAAATGTCTCTTTTGGGCACTCTTAGAAACTTCTTAGGTCTTCAAATTCATCAAAACTCCAAAGGAATCTTCATCACTCAACAAAAATATGCCTCTGAGTTGCTTACAAAATTCAATATGACTGAGTGCAAACCTGTATCCACTCCCTTATGTCCTAATTCCAAGCTGTCTCTTGAATGTACCATATAATCAGTTCCCTCTACTCTTTATAGGTCTATTATTGGCAGTCTTTTGTATCTCACAGCTTCAAAACCTGATATCATGTATTCTGTGGGGTTGGTAGCAAGATTTCAAAGCAATTCTAGACTCTCTCATCTTCAGGCTGCTAAAAGGATTCTGAGATATGTCAAGGGTACTCTTTCTTATGGTCTACATTATATCTTCTCATCCACATTGCCTATCATAGCCTTCTCAAATGCTGATTGGGGTAGATCTTTACCTAACAGAAAAAGTACATCAGGCAGCTGCTATCTCCTTGGTTCCAACTTAGTTTCTTAGTTAAGTAAGAAGTAGGATGCTATCTCCCTATCTACCTCAGAAGCTGAATACATAGCTGCTTCTCAGGCTGGTTCTCAACTTCTCTAGATGCACACTACTCTTGCTGATCTTGGTCTTCATTTCTCAGGTCCTCCTACACTCTACTGTGATAATCAAAGTGCCATTGCCATCAGCAAGAATCCCACACTTCACTAGAAGAGCAAACATATTGACATCAAGTATCACTTTCTTCGAGACAAAGTTCAGAAAGGCCTCATTGGCATTACTTACTTACCAACTGAAAATCAATTGGCAGATATCATGACCAAACCTCTTCTCCTTCAACGTTTTTTTAACCCTCAGAGCTCTTCTCAGGGTTGTTCCTAGGGTTGGCAATTCGTGTCCACGGGTCGTGTTCCTGTCGTGTCAAGACATAGGTATTATAACAAATGGGTCGACACGAACATGACCCATTTAATTTTCGTGTCGAGTAGGATAAACACGAACACGACCCAATTATTAAACAGGTAACACGACATGACCCATGCAACCCGTTTAATAATTGGGTCGTGTCATGTTGGGTTCAACACGACACGACCCATTTATCATTTTTTTTTTGAATGTGATATTTGATAATCATGCATGATACAAATCATACAACACAAATTTTGGAATGTATAATAGCATTTAATGAATGAACTCCCATAATTAACAAAATGCTTCATCAAAACTCAAAAGGCCATCTTTTTTTTCTTTTCTTTTTCATAAATCATCCTCCAATCCTGAATCCAGTAGAGAACTCTCATACAGCCTACAGGAGAAGCATAAGTAACAAGAATCATTAGAAATTTAAAATACTTCCAACATTATAACCAATAAATAAATAAATAAAAAATCTGCACCACCGTACAAATGTCGATGACGATTGACGGAGGACGGTAGGACAGCGGGAGGACGTTGGGACCAGATCGATGTTGATAACGGTAGGATGATGTCGAGGACGGCGGATGATGTCGAGGACGGTGGGACAGCGACACCTCACGTCGACTGTAGACCGATATCGATGATGGAGGACGGCGGGACGAGGTCAACTGCAGATCGATGTCAATGACGGCAGGATGATGTCAAGGACAACGAGACGGTGGGATAGAAGGACGACGTTGACTGCAGATGAAGGATTTGAAGGCGGTGTTAGTGTGTATCAAGGATTTGAAAGAGAGGAATGGTTTGGAAAATGGAAATGAAAGACTGAAAGAGGGACTGAGGGAAGCGCAATTTGGACCAACTCTTGCTACTTATAGTTAGGGTTTAATGAATATTAATAGTGTGTATATACAAATTTACCATTTACTATTTCATAATTTATAATTTTACATTTTAGATGGGTTGTAAATGGGTTGGGTTGTATCCATGTTGACACGACCCGTTTAATTAAATGGGTTACGCGGGTTGAACCCGAACCAAACCCAATTTTTTCGTGTTCTAATCGTGCCAACCCTTATCAGACCCAAACCCATTTATACTAAATCCAAACCCTCTTATCTCGTGTCGTGTTAGTGTCGTGTTATCGTGTCGTGTCCAATTTTGCCACCCCTAGTTGTTCGACCCCCTTTCTAAGCCTCTCATTGTTGGTCCTTCTCACCTTTTGTCCTTCAATGTCAAAAAGGGAAAAAATGGACTGAAATAAGGGTAGTTTCTCAGCTATCCCTTCTTTTACTTGCTGCTATTGATTAATATGCTTATTATTATTTTGGTTGAGTCTTCTTTGTTAAGGTCTTATTTTATGATTGAAATTTTTGTCATTAAAGGCAAAAAGGGGGAGATTGTTGGTCCTAAAGTCCTTTATGCAGTGTTTACCTCTTTAATGTCAAAAATCAGTGAAACAGTGGTTCCTTCATTATTAATGTTGCTTGAAATAAGACTCAAGGGTTGTGTGGTCATTTTCACATCAGTGATTCATACTCCATATCTGTCCTGAAAATTCATCATAGTGTATTAGCCTATTCTTGCTGAAATTGTTGAATTTTGTGTGGACTTAGTTCATAAAGTTATCTCAGATGGTTCCAGGGGTAGCATTGTCATTTCTCAGCAGTATTCAATATAGATTCGTATGTTCAGGATGCTGCATTGCATTGGAGTGATCTTATTGAAGCTGCATTGTCACTTATACAGTCTCAGGACTTTTTATTAGCTGAGAAGATATAAATTTGTTGCAAGGGTATCTTGGTAATTTTCCTCTATGCTCATGTGTATGTCACGCTCCAGTGGTCCCAGAGCAAGTGAATATGCAAGAATATTGCATTTCTTAGAGGTTAAGTATTGAGCTGAATGGTGTGTACTGTCCTATAGTGTGTATGTGTATTTTTCAGTGTATATAGTGTCAAAAGTGCTGAGGTGTCCTTCTGTAATTGGCTCTTGCTCCTGAAAATATCTGCATTGTGCTTTATCAATGATTGGCTTGAGGTGACAGCTGTATTTTGAGAGTGTATGGAGTTCAGTGCAGTTTGTGGTTCCATATATATATATGCTGTTATAGCCATTTTAGGGTTTTAAAAAAAGTCTTGAGAACAAAAAGTGATATTGAGCTGCAACCTGAATTATCTTGAGAGCATTGAATGAATTTGATTTATTGAGAGTCTGATGATGATTTATGCTACAAAATCTCACTGATTCAATCTTTACTGAGGTGCTTTACTGAGAAAATGTTGCTGCTGCTGTTTTTGCTGTTACAAGGGCTGGATTGAGTAGTGAAATTGAGTTCAAAAGTGCTATGGTCTAGTTTGTAAGCTGACACAGGTATAATTCACTGATTTACACTTGCTCAATACAAAGTTATGTTGAAAATCATGCTGAACTCATATTTGGACAGTAATCACATCAGTGTTGCTGAATTTAATGACTGATTCTTGGATTTCAGTACTAATTGGTTAAGCCTTGCTATATTATGAGTTTTTGATCTTCTGGCAAGTATATTTTGATGAATCTAGTCTGTTGAAATTGACTTTGTGAGAGAATTGTGGTTAGCTGCAACTTTCAGTATTCAAATCCTTGTTTTAAACTGAGTTCTGCCGAATCGAGGCCTGTTATGAACTTTGTGATTTGCTCATGCTACAATTCATTGTTCAATGTTATGATCATGAGTACTATAGTGTATGAAGACTGAATATGATGCTATTGATTTATTCTCGAAAGGAAATTCCCATTTTACCCCTTAAGTACTGATTGCTGCAAATAGCTGTTTTGAAGTGGTAATTTGGAATTCTGAGGTGTCTGCCTTATTTCAATTGAAGAAGGAACTTGTGTTTGTTGTTTTACATTTGCTATGATGTATTTGGTGAGCTTAGAGAGCTTGTTTGGTCCTGACAAGGTTGCCTAGGACAGGGGGAGTGTGTGTATACACTTGTTGAGCTAGTGTGTGAGTAGAGTGTGTGAAAACTAGTGTCTACTTCTGTGACAAGGGTGTGTGCAGAGAATGAGACAGCTGAGTGTGTAACGGCTTGCTTGCAACTAGTGGATTATTGAATTGGCATTGGCCAAGAACCAAGGTTTTCCCTGATTAAAAGGGTTTTTTTGTAAATTTTGTTGCAGTGTTTATTGCTTACTATTTTGATTGTTATTTTGTTGTTCAGGGAAGAAGGTTTTAACCAATTCACCCCCCCTCTTAGTCCAACACATACAACCCCTATGTGACGGCCCAAGTTTTTCAACCCGGTGGGTCAGTGATGAACCGAAAGTGATCCGATAACGAATCCGAATTGCGGAAGCTAAAGGTAAACCAAGGTCTCTAGAGATAAGAGTCACTCCTAAGACACAAATGCGACCCTCCATGAGGTCACGGAACTTAAAGAGGACAAAAACGGAAATAAAGGTCAAAAAGGACAAAATTTGCTATTCAAGGGGCAAAAAGGTCAATTCACTATTAAAGGGAGAAACTTGACTCTAAACAAGTCAAACAAGGTTAATAAAACCTAATCTATTCATTTTGAAACATTCCAAGAGGTTCCGTGAACACTGGCTAAGAATCCCATAAACTGCCCCATCCCGGTTGAAGTGAAAATTGACACTGCTTTACAAAAACATACATAACTCCCACTGTGTTTGGAATTTGAGAATGGGATTGGTACCATTGGAAAGCTGACTCAAAACCCTTGAGTTTAGGCTCAATAATCACCCCATTTGGATTAGAAACGAAGAATTTATGACTCGTTGAAGTCAGATGATCAGTGCTGAAACTCAACAGAGGCAAGGCTCGGTTTCAAGCTATTTCGGTCAACCAAAATGGATGTTCGGACGACCAAAATGAAAGTGCTGAGACTTGAATTCATGGAGAAAAGGTTCCAATTGCTTCGGTAGACCGAAATGAAGGTTCGGTCGACCGAAATGACTCATGAATAGTGCATTTGGCTACTGGAATGTGATTTTACTGTGCATAGGCAATTCCATTTGTCATCGGTCGACCGAAATGGAGTTTCAATCCACCGAAACACCACAAAAAGCTGCTATGAGTCCAAGGTGTTAAGGTTCAACCTCAACTTTGAATCCCATGATGTTTTGGTTCATAATACATGTGTAGAACTGATTTTTCATGAAGTTTTGAGAATGTAAACATATCAACAAGTTTGATATGAGCAAATGAATATAAAACAATGGCCTATGGTCTCATACACTCCATTTACAAGATTTTCATATGTCAAACCTCAAAATTTGATTAAGAGATATTTGAAGCAAAACTTTGTTACCAAAGGTGTCTAAGTACAAAAGTAGACATGCTTGGCCCTTGGCCTCTTTACATACATACTTAAAATGTCAAAAGCAAATATTTGAGTGTTATTACATAACAAGAAAGCTACTAAAGCTCCAAAAGTACCATACACCCATGGCATTCAAAATATGATATCGAAAGTCAAGTCATGCTAAACACTTGCATGTTAATATACAAAAATGCTTCAAATAGCTCAAAAGCTTCTAAGGATGATGAGAATCCATGAACATGGTCTCCTTGCCTGAAAAACAACCCAAACCACTAGGGTGAGTAATCAAGTTACTCGTAGGAGAAGCATATGCGTATACCCTAAAGTTTCAATATCACTGTAAGATCAATATAGACGAATACAATGGAGCATTCCACTTAACGTCTATATTCAAGGTGTGCTAAGGGATCATCTGAAGCTAACTTGAATGATTCCTTAGCAATACAAGTCAATATCAATGTACTTAAAAACATCAATTCGCCAATAACAAGAATTTCAAGCTACAATTAAGCATTGGTTGTCAACTTGAAATTTAATGCGAAAACAAGTAATGGAAGACTTGGACATCACGTCTCGGACTTAACCAAGATCAATACAGTTATTCCGGGCATTAACCCGCTAGGAAGACCACCCTAGTTTGCACTGTCGCTATTAGGGAGAACTCATACCTCCCGCACTAAAGCCAAACTTTAGCCATGTCACATGTAACAATGTCTCAAGAGATTCCAAAATATATATCAAGTTCAAAACTTATATATATATAATAAGGCATACAAACCACCTTCCATGCACAAGTATTTTGAAACCATACAAACCATGTCTTAGAGTTCCAAATCTAGAATGGCATGCCAAATGACAAATTCACATTATGATATTATGCACAATACAATATCACAAATTTATCAATTCAAGTCATGCCTCAACAACAAGCTCTATATACTTATTATCAACATTTAGCAATAGGCTCTTAAATAATTACAATTAGTAATTCACAAGGGCATAGAATTATTGTTACAACAAATATAGCAATTCATATCAATAGAGATTGCATATAACATCAATAATTCTACAAGTGTCCCATATCACCAATACATGTGAAATTTCTAGAATTTAGCGTGCTACTAAACTATATAATCCTCCTACACATGGTTTACACATATCATACATGCTTAAATCAATAAACCCTAAGTCAAGAAGTGAAGGTTTCCTATAATATGCAATACTATCATATCAAAAGCATGTACACAATATATATTGAACCATAAGGACTATAAAACACTTAGAATATAAACATACTACCACCCCTACCTCAATAGAGAATTGAATCTCTATAATCCAAGCAACCAAGCTCTAAATGTAAACCAAGTTTAGGGTTATTGAAGAGGGGAGTGAGAGGAATCTTTTTTCTCCCAATGTTTTTACTCTAAGGTGAAAGGAAGTGAGCCAAATTGAAGGGAGAAGCTATGAACTAAGCTTTCCTCCAATGGTGGATTTGCTAGGGTTCATGAGAGATAATTAAATAAAGAAGGTAAAGTGTGAAATGGTGAGTGGAAGGGCTAGAAATCCTCCACTCACTATGTGCTCTTGCACTACATCTCTCACACACACAATGCATGACTAAACCTTTATCTTATACTTGTCACTAATCCAATGCCTCTTCCATGACTTAATCCTTGACTCACACTTGTCAACAATCAATGGTTACATGTGCATCAATCTAAGGCCAACACATGGATGAATCTCTACCCACCAAATGTCAAGAAGTCATGGTGCAAAGTCTCTTCACCTAAATGCCAACAAATGGCTCCATGAGAGTGTGACACTTATCACACTTTTCAAAAATTACAAAATGGTCCTTTTTCAAAATATCTTCCAAAATAAATTGCAAAAAGGTCCCCAAAACCAAAAAAAATTATTTTACATAATTACACTAAAACCCCAAAAGTTATAAATAATTACACATTCATGCCCTTTACAAGAAACTTACTAATCTAGCATGCTTTTCAAGAAAGTAAAAATACTAATGTCATGGAAATCAAATATCATGAATGCATGCAAAATCGGAATCAAATCCGAGCACAACAAGTGAAGTTATGCAAGGAAAAACAAAAACGGGAAAAAGACGAAAAAGGTAAAAGACAAAAAAGGAAAAAGACAAAAAAAGAAAATCGCCGAAAATGGAAAAGGAGGAAAAAGACCGGGTCATTACAACCTACACTCCTTAAAAGGATTTCGTCCCCGAAATTGAGTCGTACCTGCAAGAGAGAACAAATGGGGATACCGAGAGCGAACCTCCTGTTCAAGCTCCCAGGTAGCCTTCTCAACGCCATGATGTCTCCATAAGAACTTAACCAATGGAATGGTCTTGGTCCGCAAAACCTGCTCCCGTGAATCAAGAATCTGGACCGAACCCTCCTCGTAAGTCACGTCCTCATCAACAACAACATCTGTCCACCGCAAAACATGCGATGGATCCGGCTCGTACTTCCTCAACATAGATACATGAAAAACGTCGTGAACCCTATCCAGGTCTGGCGGTAATGCCAAATGATAAGCAACTTCACCGACGCGCTCCAAAATCTGAAATGGCCCAATGAACCTAGGAGACAACTTGCCCGTTTGCCAAAATCTTAGAAGTCCCTTCCGTAGAGAAATCTTGAGAAAGACGTGGTCCCCTACCTAAAAGAACAAGGATCTCCTCCTCTTGTCGGCGTAACTCTTCTGTCTGCTCTGAGTTGTAGACAACCACTGCCGAATCAACTTGATCTTCTCTGTAGTCTCAAAGATAATATCGGGACCTAAGGCGATTGTATCACCTACCTCGGTCCAACAAACTGGAGATCTACAAGGTCTGCCATACAATGCCTCAAAAGGTGCCATGCCAATACTGGTCTGGTAACTGTTGTTGTAAGCAAACTCAACCAAGGGTAAGTAGTCTTCCCAACTACCCCCAAAATCCAAAATGCAAGCCCGTAGCATATCCTCCAATATCTGAATGGTACGCTCCGACTGACTATCAGTCTGAGGATGGAATGCTGTGCTGAAATGAAGCCCCGTGTCAAAAGCCTCCTGAAAACTCTGCCAAAAGTGAGATGTGAACTTGGGATCCCTATCCGAAACAATGGACACTGGAACCCCGTGAAGCCTGATAATCTGCCCCACATACAGTCCACTAAGCCTCTCTGCGTCATCTGTCACTGCTATAGGCAAAAAGTGAGCCGTCTTAGTCAATCTATCAACAATGTCCCAAACGACATCATTCACTACCTTGGATCTCGGAAGTCCCGTCACAAAATCCATAGTGATGTGCTCCCACTTCCACTCTGCCACTGGTAGTGGTTGCAACAACCCTGCCAGTCTCTGATACTCTGCCTTCACTTGTTGACAAGTAAGGCATTTAGCCACGAACTGAGAAACATCCCGTTTCATACCTTTCCACCAAAACTGTCTCCGCAAATTGTGATACATTTTCGTACCACCAGGACGAACTGTGAGTCAAGAATGGTGAAAATCCCGAAGAACAACGTCACGACAAGACAAAGGAACAAAATCCTCCCTCTGTACCTAAGACCACCGTCTAAATGCAAGGTCCAACCCTCTACATTCTCGACGCCTGAAATCTGCTCGTGGATGGACTTCATCTCCCTATCCTCCTGTTGTGCCTCAATAACTCTGCTAACAAGAGCCGGTTGAGCCACAAGGCTAAATAAAATAGCCGGTGAAACATCCTCATACAACTACAAACCAAGATCTGCAAGTTCTTCTAGCATCTTCGATCTATGAATGGAAATGCTAGCAAGAGTACCCCGTGACTTCCTACTTAATGCATCGGCCACCACACTGGCCTTCCCTGGATGATACTGCAACACAAAGTTATAGTCATCCATGAACTCAACCCATCTGCATTGTCTCAAATTCAAATCCTTCTGAGAGAAGAGATATTTGAGACTCTTGTGATCGGAGAAAACTTCGAACTTCTCCCCATACAAATAATGTCTCCACCCCTTAAGGGCAAAGATAACTGCTGCCAACTCCAAATCATGTGTCGGATAGTTCAACTCATGAGTCTTCAACTGTCGAGACCCATAAGCTACCACCCGTTCAGTCTGCATTAGAACACAACCTAAACCTTCTCGCGAAGCATCACAATAGACCACTTAACCCAAACCATGTTCAGGTATGATCAAAACTGGAGCTGATGTCAACCTGACCTTCAACTCCTGAAAAGCAAAATCACAAGCCTCATTCCATATGAACTTGACCCCCTTGCGAGTAAGTCGAGTCATAGGTGCCGCTAAACGAGAGAAATCCCGAACAAATCTCCTGTAATAACCGGCTAGGCCAAGAAAGCTCCGAATCTCAAACACTGTCTTCGGACGCTCCCAATCCATCACAGACTCAATCTTCGATAGGTCCACTACAACACCATCCCCTGACACAATTTTACCTCTGGTAGCCAAAATTCGCATTTCTCGAACTTGGCATACAATTGGTTATCCCTAAGGATCTATAAAACTGCTCTCAGATGATACTCATGCTCCTCTCTCGAAGCTGAGTACATGAGAATGTCATCAACGAACACCACCACAAATTTGTCAAGATAGTTACTGAATACACGGTTCATCAAATCCATAAAAGCTGCTGGAACATTGGTCAAACCAAATGGCATCACCAGAAACTCATAATGGCCATATCGTGTACAAAAAACAGTCTTGGATATATCCTCATCCTTAACCCTCAACTGATAGTAACTTGATCTCAAACCAATCTTCGAAAAGCATGTCGCTCCCTTCAACTAATCAAACAAGTCATCAATCCTAGGCAGATGATATCTGTTCTTGATCGTAGCTTGATTCAACTTGCGATAATCGATGCAAAGTCTCAAAGACCAATCCTTCTTCTTCGCAAAAAGAACTGGTGCTCCCCATGGTAAAACACTAGGACGAATAAAATCCTTAGCTTTCAAATCATCCAGCTGACCTTTCAACTCATCAAACTCTGCCGGTGCCATACGAAATGAAGCCATAGAGATGGGTGCCGTGCCGGGAATGACATTAATGGCAAAAACCACTTCCCTTAAAGGAGGTAACTCTGTTAGCTCCTCTGGAAAGAAATCAACAAAATCCTCAACAACTGCCAGAAAAACACGGCCCAAACTGCTATCCTCGTCAACTAGCAAACTAGCCAAGTAGGATCTGTGGCGACTCCAGTCACCAATGCTGAAAACCATCGCCGGGTGGGAATCACTCCGATCTCCCACAAAATGGAAACATTCTTCCTTGGGAGTACAAATGGTCACCCTCCTGCGGAAGCAATCAATCGTAGCCCGAAAGAATGACAACCAATCGATCCCAAGAATGACATTAAAACCCATCATGTCAAGAACAACGAAATCAAACTCCAAAGTCCGTCCAGTTATCTCAATAGCACAATCCTGAAAAATACGATTCAAAGACATTGGACCCCCTACTGGTGTGTCAACACAGAGAAAACTGTCCCAAGGTGTGACCTCCAGACCCAATGAATGTGCAAATGATGCAAAAATGAAAGAATATGATGCACCCGTGTCAACAAGAACTCGTGCCCAAAAACTGAAAACCGGAAAAATACCTCGAACTGAAGCGGTGCCTGTGGAAGCATCCACCTGTGGAAACATCCACCTGTAGAAGAACATAGGCTCGTCCTTGAGTCCCTGTGCCCTGTTGTAAACTACTATGATAGCCTGACTGATATGTAGAAACAGTAGGTGTAGAACCCCTGGCTGGATAAGTGCCAACCGGCGCCACTGACTGTGGTGCCTGAGGAACTCTGAAACCAGATTGAACCCCTGCAAACTGTGCCGGTACCATTTGTGAATCTGTGCCGCTACGTGGCTTATTCAACAATCTTGGACAATCCTTTTTGAAATGACCTGGTTTCTTGCAATAGAAGCAAGTTCCCTGCCCTATCTTCGTAGAAACTGAAGTCTGACTGGCCTGTGGATGAAGCTGTGGGCAGCGAGGCTTGATGTGCCCCGGCTGCTGACAATGGTAACAAACCACTCCCTAAGCTGATCTCGTAGATACAGGAACTGTGGGTGCAAAACGGTTCTACTGTGATGCCCCCTATGAGTGAGTACTGTTCCCTGCCTTAGCCTTCTTCCACTGACTCCCGGAAGATGATGGATTATCTCCGCGAGGCTGCTTATGTGAACCCCTGATTTGTAACTGATCCCGTTCCTCTACTTCAGCTAGCATAGCCCTCTGAACCACCTCCCTATAGGTCCTCAAATCAAGAATGGAGAACTGTGGCCTGATGTCAAGATGTAGTTTATCCTGAAACTGCATTGCCCTGTCTTCGTCTGTCGCTACCATATCCTCTGCATAACGAGAGAGAGAAGTAAACCGTGTCTCATACTCAATGACACTCATAGTGCCCTGATAAAGACCTGCAAACTGTGTCCTCATCTCCCGCCCCATAGCCCTCGGAAAGAAGCGTTCGAAAAATAGATCTCTGAACTCATTCTAAGTCATCAACTCAACATTGTGGACATTGGTCATAGACCTCCACCAGATATCTGCATCACCCATGAACAAAGAAGCAGTCAAAGAAGTCCTCAACCTGTCCGTGGGTACCGCCATACTATTTAACTTGCGAACCATAAGGTCCAGCCAAGCTTCTGAGACTAGCGGATCTGAACTCCCTGCAAATGGATCAATCTTGACCCTCTGTAGTCGCATAAATTACTCCAGTGCCTCATTGACTATCGGTGCCGGTGCTGGAATCTGCACTCCTGCCACCTGCCTACGTATCAACTCCTGTAGAGATTCAGCAATCCCCTGATTGATTCCCTGAGCCACTCACTCCTCATAAGTCGGCGCCTGTGGCGGATTAGCATCCACGCCACGAACTGGAATCCTGGGCCTCCCCGAACCCCGTGTGAACTCGATGTCAGCCACCTGCTCCTCAGTGCCCTAACGCAAAGACTCTCCATGCGTGACAACCATGATGTTAAATGCACGAAAGAAATGAGGTCAACAATAACTCAAGTTATTATGACCAAGTGCACTTCACACTATGAATGCACAAGACATGAAGCAAGACGAGATATGCAATATACTATCATGCTAAAGCAATTAAAGAAAGCTCTTAAAACAATCAAGCACTCAAGCAGATAAGCATACATGTCAAACAAAGGTGCTCTTAACCACATAGGCATATAAGCATAAAGACATGTCATACTACTAAGCATGTTATCACGAAACATCTAAACATGTTATAAAGTCAAAACATGTTATCAAAAGCATGCGAATGCATCAAAGTACATCAACAAAAGCATGATATACACCCAAAACCCGTCGTCCTAAGGTGTCCAAACCTAGGGGCTCTGATACCACTTGTGACGGCCCAAGTTTTTCAATCTGGTGCGTCATTGATGAACCGAAAGTGATTCGATAACGAATCCAAATTGCGGAAGCTAAAGGTAAACCAAGGTCTCTAGAGATAGGAGTCACTCCTAAGACACAAATGTGACCCTCCATGATGTCACGGAACTTAAAGAGGACAAAAACGGAAATAAAGGTAAAAAAGGATAAAATTTGCTATCCAAGGGGCAAAAAGGTCAATTCACTACTAAAGGGAGAAACTTGACTCTAAACAAGTCAAACAAGGTTAATACAACCTAATCTATTCATTTTGAAACATTCCAAGAGGTTCCGTGAACATTGGCTAAGAGTCCCACAAAATGCCCCGTCCTGGTTGAAGTGAAAATTGACACTGCTTCACAAAACATACATAACTGGGATTGGTACCATTGGAAAGCTGACTCAAAATCCTTGAGTTTAGGCTCAATAATCACCCCATTTGGATTAGAAACGAAGAAGTTATGACTCGTTGAAGTCAAATGATCAGTGCTGAAACTCAAAAGAGGCAAGGCTCGGTTTCAAGCTATTTCGGTCAACCGAAATGGACGTTCGGACGACCGAAATGAAAGTGCTGAGACTTGAATTCATGGAGAAAAGGTTCCAATTGCTTCGGTAGACCGAAATGAAGGTTCGGTCAACCAAAATGACTCATGAACAGTGCATTTGGCTACTGGAATGTGATTTTACTGTGCATAGGCAATTCCATTTGTCATCGGTCGACCGAAATGGAGTTTCGATCCACCGAAACACCACAAAAAGCTGCTAAAAAGGCTGCTATGAGTCCAAGGTGTTAAGGTTCAACCTCAACTTTGAATCCCATGATGTTTTGGTTCATAATACATGTGTAGAACTGATTTTTCATGAAGTTTTGAGAATGTAAACATATCAACAAGTTTGATATGAGCAAATGAATATAAAACAATGGCCCATGGCCTCATACACTCCATTTACAAGATTTTCATATGTCAAACCTCAAAATTTGATTAAGAGATATTTGAAGAAAAACTTTGTTACCAAAGGTGTCTAAGTACAAAAGTAGACATGCTTGGCCCTTGGCCTCTTTACATACATACTTAAAATGTCAAAAGCAAATATTTGAGTGTTATTACATATCAAGAAAGCTACTAAAGCTCCAAAAGTACCATACACCCATGGCATTCAAAATATGATATCGAAAGTCAAGTCATGCTAAACACTTGCATGTTAATATACAAAAATGCTTCAAATAGCTCAAAAGCTTCTAAGGATGATGAGAATTCATGAACATGGTTTCTTTACCTGAAAAACAACCCAAACCACTAGGGTGAGTAATCAAGTTACTCGTAGGAGAAGCATATGCGTATACCCTAAAGTTTCAATATCATTGTAAGATCAATATAGACAAATACAAGGGAGCATTCCATTTAACGTCTATGTTCAAGGTGTGCTAAGGGATCATCTTGAGCTAACTTGAATGATTCTTTAGCAATACAAATCAATATCAATGTACTTAAAAACATCAATTCGCCAATAACAAGAATTTCAAGCTACAATTAAGCATTGGTTGTCAACTTGAAATTTAATGCGAAAACAAGTAATGGAAGACTTGAACATCACATCTCAGACTTAACTATAATCAATACGGTTCTTTCGGGCATTAATCCGTTGGGAAGACCACCCTAGTGCGCACTATCTCTATTGGGGAGAACTCATACCTCCCGCACTAAAGCCAAACTTTAGCCATGTCACATGTAACAATGTCTCAAGAGATTCCAAAATATATATCAAGTTCCAAACTTATATATATATATAATAAGGCATACAAACCACCTTCCATGCACAAGTATTTTGAAACCATACAAACCATGTCTTAGGGTTCCAAATCTAGAATGGCATGCCAAATGACAAATTCACATTATGATATTATGCACAATACAATATCACAAATTTATCAATTCAAGTCATGCCTCAACAACAAGCTCTATATACTAATTATCAACATTTAGCAATAGGCTCCTAAATAATTACAATTAGTAATTCACAAGGGCATATAATTATTGTTACAACAAATATAGCAATTCATATCAATAGAGATTGCATATAACATCAATAATTCTACAAGTGTCCCACATCACCAATGCATATGAAATTTCTAGAATTTAGCATGCTACTAAATTATATAATCCTCCGACACATGGTTTACACATATCATACATGCTTAAATCAATAAACCCTAAGTTAAGAAGTGAGGGTTTCCTATAATATGCAATACTATCATATCAAAAGCATGTACACAATATATATTAAACCACAAGGACTATAAAACACTTAGAATATAAACATACTACCACCCCTACCTCAATAGAGAATTGAATCTCTATAATCCAAGCAACCAAGCTCTAAATGTAAAACAAGTTTAGGGTTGTTGAAGAGGAGAGTGAGAGGAATCTTTTCTCTCCCAAGGTTTTTACTTTAAGGTGAAAGGAAGTAAGCCAAATTGAAGGGAGAAACTATGAACTAAGCTTTCCTCCAATGGTGGATTTGCTAGGGTTCATGAGAGATAATGAAATGAAGAAGGTAAAGTGTGAAATGGTGAGTGGAAGGGTTAAAAATCCTCCACTCACTATGTGCTCTTGCACTACCTCTCACACACACACAATGCAAGACTAAACCTTGATCTTACACTTATCACTAATCTAATGCCTCTTCCCTGACTTAATCCTAGACCCACACTTGTCAACAATCAATGGTTACATGTGCACCAATCTAAGGCCTACACATGGATGAATCTCCACCCACCAAATGTCAAGAAGTCATGGTGCCAAATCTCTTCACCTAAATGCCAACAAATGGCTCCATGAGAGTGTGACACTTGTCACACTTTCCAAAAATTGCAAAATGGTCATTTTGCAAAATATTTTCCAAAATAAATTGCAAAAAAGTCCCCAAAATGAAAAAAAATTATTTTATATAGTTACACTAAAACCCCAAAAGTTATAAATAATTACACATTCATGCCCTTTACAAGAAACGTACTAATCTAGCATGCTTTTCAAGAAAAAGTAAAAATACCAATGTCATGGAAATCAAATATCATGAATGCATGCAAAATCGGAATCAAATCCGAGCACAACAAGTGAAGTTATGTATGGAAAAACGAAAAACGGGAAAAAGAAGAAAAAGGGGAAAGACAAAAAAGGAAAAAGACGAAAAAAGAAAATCGCCGAAAATGGAAAAGGAGGAAAAAGACCGGGTCATTACACCCCAACACAGTACAGGAATGATAAAAAGGAATGAACTAATAAGGCAATTAGTCATGAACATATATATACATATGCAAGTATACATTCACAAGTATATTAAGAAATATCGAAATAGAAACACAATATATGTATGTGTATAAGTATACATCCATAAGTATACTAAGTAGTACTAAATCCATCGTAGACAAATATACAGGCTCAAGTATACTAAACCAAAATGAACTAAAATAAACAACGTGCAAGCATACTAGGTACAAGTATACTAAACATAAACGAAAATCCATGCACCAAACAACTAAACACATAGTGTACAAGGGCAATCAAATATGTTACCTATCATATAAGAGTCAAGCATCAGAGACACTCTACACATCACCTATGACGCTAGCATGATGAACAGATATAATAAATGAAAAATACCTCATTTATATCATCACATAGCTACCAAATAGTCACATCCCCTAACATATTTCTAAGGCATGCTCAAAACAACAAGGCATATTAACATGTAGGAATGGCTATGCAAGTAATAATCCTATAAAGCACAAGTAAGAAGGGATGAAATACCTCTCAAAAGGACAAACTCACCGAAAGGAAATCTCAAAAACCCGATGAGTCCAATCCCTCACCGGAGGAAATGAATCATCTTCAAGAATGGGTATGATGGTCCCTGAAACAAATGTCTATAAGTCTTTCCCAAGATTGGCTTAAACACAAGGTGGAATCCTAACGCCACACAAAACAAATAACGATGTAATGGATAGTTCCAACACTAACTAGGAGACACCAACAAGAGAACTCAACTTAAGATGCCAATGAATTTGATGAGAACTCCACAGGATCCTATCGGGACCCTAAACACAAAATCCCAAGTCTCCAAGGACGAGGGAGAGTAATTAATTGCACCAATGCAATTAATTACACGAAACCACTTACACCCCAACCTTAGCTCGTAAGAGCTGTCGAAGGCAAGATAAGAAGATATCTTAGGTTAACGCACCTATCAAATCCCTAACCATCACTTTAAGAAGAAAAGACGCGAGGACCTCACCATTGAGGCTTACGAAAACAAAAACTCCCAATCCTCAAGGAAGGATTCGAGTCAACCCGACCTATCATCCCATAACGCTAAAAACAAGACCCCAATGATGTCATCACATCAAGGTCACCACGAAACTCCAAAAGATGATGCCCTAGCATCAATCTCAATAAACCAAGCGGGGACAACCCGCAATGCCTAAAAAAGACACAAAATAAACAGTTAACGTGTAACATAGCAATGAATTACATACTTACACAAGTAGTAAGGAATCACATAAGGCATGTCAATATATGCATCATACTATCATGCTAAGAATAACAAGCACATGTAATACGCCAAAGCAAATAAGCATAACCCACATGCTAAGCAGATAAGCGTAAATCAACATGCTAAAATAGACAAGTATATACAATGTACTAAAGTAAACAAGCACATATATCATGTTGAGACAGTTAAGTAAACTTCTAAACATACGTCCACATAAGCACGTAAACATGCTATCCAGAAGCAACTAAATACATAGAGCATGGCAACACAAGCATGGTATGCACCCAAAACGCGTCGTCCTAAGGTTTTCGAACCTAGGAGCTCCATTACCACCTGTGACGGCCCTGATTTTTCAAGTCAGTGCGTTCTATAATGAACAGTAGTTTGACCCGATAACAGATCTGAAATGCGGAAGCGAAAATAGAAAACAAGTCTCTAGTGATTTGCAACATCCCTAGGATACCAAAGTGACCTTTCATAAGGTTACGGAACTCCACGAGAACCGACGCGGAAGAAAAGATTAGAAAAAGACAAAATAAGCCCCTAGGGGCAAAATGGTAATTTTTTTAAATTATGGATTTGGGTACTACCAAGTACACCGTTGGAAAGACAACGAAAAAGTAATCAAGATGGACTCAAGAATCGCATGATTCAGAGTCCAGACAAAGGAGAAACGACATGACGAAGAAAAACAAGCACTTAAGGCAAAAGGGTAAATTGGTAATTATCTAGGAAGATCTGGGTGCAACCGAGCACACCGTTGGAAAGAAGCAAAAAATTAGTCAAGTTTAAAAAAAAAGTTCACTCGATTTGGAGTTCGGACGAGGAAGAAACGAGGGTTTGAAGTTGAGACGTCGCAGCGGCCCGACGAAGGCCATGGCGCGCCCGGTACCCATGCGCGAGCCCACCGGCGCCCAATGCCATGCACATGCTGACGGCAAGAAGAAAAAAAAAAATGAGTTTCCAGAACTAAGGCTTGAAACGGAGGTCGAAATGAGTTTTTCTGGAAAAATACGAAGAAGAAACCCCCTCTAAAATTGAGTTTTCTACCCGACCAAATGAAAGGAAATGAAAAAAATACAATGTGAAATACCCAAAATGCTCCTAGATTAGAAGAGGTCAAGAGATGCTACAGTGACTGTCCACATCTGAGATTAAAAACAGGCCACCAAATGAATTTTTCTGGAAAAACATGAAGAAGAAACCCCTCCCCGAATCAAATTTTCTACTCAACAGTGTGAGAGAAAATGAAAAAAAAAACTCGCTGTAAAATGCCAAAAATGCCCCTCTATGAAATCTGGTTATGAGGGTTAAAAAACTGCTAAAATACAAAACTGAGAGCTGAACTTTGCGAGGGATTTTCGGAACCAAGATGAGCTACTCGTAGGAAATGAGCATGCATCGACCTAACATTTTACAAGGTTATTACATTTATATAAAGCAATTCAAGGATCATGCTACCTAACGTCTATGTCATAAGTGAGACTCAGGGATCATCCTAAGCTACCCATGCAATTGAAAGGAACAACGGCATACAAGTATACATACTTAGGTACACAAAACGATGCTAAAACATGATATACAACATATAAGCATACATTTCCAAGTATACTAAATCATATTAAGACAAGTTATGCAATGTCTAAGTACATTCACATAAGTATACATTTAATGTGGAAACTTGTATATCAAGTACATAACCCAAGTATACTAAATGCTTTTTAAACTCATGGAATAAGTATACAAGTTCAAGTATACTAAACAAGATTCAAATACCCAAAGCAAGTATTAATTCTCAAGCTACAAGTAATCTATGATTAACAACTTGAAATTAAATGCGAAGTCAAATAGTGGAAAGACTAGGACATGCGGTCACTAGACCAAGCAAGTATTTTAGAGTAATTACGACCCACAAGGTACCACCTAGTGCGCACTTATGACTTAGAGGACACTTGTTCACGTACTAGAGCCAAACCCTAGCCATCACATAAATTATGTCCTTACAAGCTTTCCAAAATTAATAAGTTCAAAACTTATACAAAATCAAATGCAAGTTACCACATTCTATGCACAAGTAAGGTTGAGTCCACACAAGCCATGTCCTAGAATTCAAGTCTATATAACATATGACATGTTATGTCCTCAATATACAATTTATACCCAAAGTAAGAATATTTTACAACAATTGAACCAAATTACCATCCTAAGCCACAAGTACTAAATAAGCTACAATTTAGTAACTAGCTTTCAAGGTAAACAATTGTAATATTCTAACAAGTTATATACCTACACAAGATATATTTAAACATGTCATGCAAGACAATGATATCATATATCATGCTAAGTCAAATTCCTTGATTTAAACATAGAAACAATTTCAAAGACATAGTTAAATCCATGGAATAAGTAGATATAATTTAATTAACTAAACTAAAATAATTAAATTCTCTAGATTTCAAATCAATCCCAAATAATCTCAAATTAATATATGTTAAGGGACATAGCATAGTCTTCACATATATCACATCAAATATTGAATCAAGGGATTAAAACACTTAAAATAAAATTAATTAAACTCATTAATTAATTTTCTCTAGATTTCCAAATAACTCCAAATGTCCTCAATTTTACATAGGTTGAAGAACATACCAAGGCCTATCTTAATATCACATTACAAGTTGATTTCATGCTTGTTACAACTATGTGAATTAATTTTTCACAAAAGATAAATATGATATAAAATTTGCATTTCTTATTCATATGCTCCCAATTTAATATATGTTGATATACATACCAAGGCCTAATTTACTAGCATGCCACAATTTAATTCTAAAGTATACACCTTCATGAGAATCAAATCTTAAATATAGAAAATAATTAAATTATATTCTAAAACTTGAACAAAAGCATGCTTACAAGTTGTATATGCTTATATAACAATCAATACAACATTAATATAAGCCTAAGACATCCCCTACCTCAATTTGAGATGAAAATCTCAAAAGCCACCAAAGTGAAACTGCTCCGAATCCGACGATACTTCGGGGTTTTGTCGGGGACAACATGGTAAACATTAAACTCCAAAGAGGCCTTACCAAAATCCTAACTTGACCTCAAACCCAAACTCAAAATTTGGCCAAAAACAGGTTCTAATAAGGGGGAAAGATGCGCGTCGTCAAAACAAACACAAAACGCAAAGGCTCTATGACTTTATAACAAATGGAAGGAGGTTTAATTGAGAGAAGAAGGGTGGTAGCCCCCTTTGGGCTGCCATGGTAGCTGCTGGTCGTGCATGAAGAGAGGAGAAGGTGAGTTTTTAATTTTATAACCCCCTATTTATAGGAAAACCCTAAAAGTGCCCCGAAAGAGCCCCGCCGGGTTCGAAAAAGTGGAATTTGAGCAGACGCGCTCAAACTGTAAAACTCTGTGAATGAAAAAGAACCAAAATAAGAAAATATGAACAATGAAAGAAACGGCGTCAAAAACCAAATCCCGAGTAGAGAGATATACCCTGAATAAGTTCGGCGGTAACTGAGGCAGAAACCCTGAAACTGGAGAAAAACGACCAGAAGAAAATTCTAAGAGCACACAACTGGACGAAATGTGAAAATGAATCCCGTACGAGGATCCAGGCTCAAAACGAGGCATTTTTGCAATTACTTTCATTAATTGCACAATAGCCCATCCAAAAAGTGAAAACTGCACTAATGACCCAGAAAGAAAATATCTTCTAAAAATATTTTCATAAAAACCCCTGAAATAAAATATCTTCAAAAGATATTTATGAAAAACACCCCAAGAAAAGAAAAAGATTCTGAAAAATTATGCATCCATACCCATATGGACACCGGGAGCAACCAGAGTACTTTTCTACAAAAGTAAAGATACTTATTTCGTGGAAATCACTTAGAATGAAGATACATGAAGTCAAAAACCAACTCCGAACACAAATAGTGAGGTTTTGCCAATAAAGTGACAAACGGGGAAAAGACAAAATAAGGAAAATGACGAAAAGTGAATAGTGTCGAAAAACGAAAAATGTGGAAATGACGTGGTCCTTTAAGGAAGTTGTCAATCCAAAGGAAAGAGTCTCAGAAATCATTTTTGAGCACTCAAGATGACACTATGTGATGAGAAACTTAGAAAAGAATTTTCAATGAAAAAAAAATTTATCCGTAAAATTCTGAGGAAAAAGGAAGGAAAGGAAATGACCGGGTCATTACATCGCTCAACTGTTTTAGTTGACAAGACCTGCATCCATGTAGGATTTAACTGTTTTAGTTAATCCATTCTGTATGTATGAATAGGTAAGCATTAGCGTTTTGATCTAGTCCATCCCAAATATGCCACCGTCCCATACCGGTGCATATAATGCATATTATCCATAAATGATGCACGCTCATTAGAACATCAAATACATCCAAAGACTAACATAATAGAAATCAGATATAGACAACATCCTATTATGCATCCAGTATATGTTTATAATCATAGAACCTCTGTTTAAATTGCCAGAGTAATGATAAACAATTTAAACTATCCATTTCCATATAATTGACAAAACATAAATTATAACAGTTCAGCAATTAACATCCATAGCATGATATAATGATTATCAGAATTATAAATTAAGCACATTAGACTAGAATTCCCAACCAATACTTCCATACTAGTTCATTTACCTTACTAAAACAACGACTAGCAATTAAATCCTCCTCAATCTTTGACTGCACGCAAATTAATATTTAAATCTCATGACGTCCATTTAATTTCCAATTATAAATCCGGAGTATGATATAATGATACTCAGAGGTATAAACTGAGCACATACACCCAAATTCTACAAACACACTTTTATTAGTCCGTTTACTTTGCTAAAACAACCACTAGCAATAAAACTTCCATATTCTGTGACAACATGCAAATTATTATGTAAATTTCATGGAGTCCATTAACACAGTATAAACCAACATTCCTGGGCCTTAAGTATATTATATATATCATTAATATAAAACCCCAAAAATAACTTTCATTCCAGTCCATTTAATTTGCTAAAACAACTAGCAATTAAATATTCCTCCTCCCTCGACAGCATGCATATTAATATCTATAATTCATGATGTCCCTTACCACAGCCTAAACCAACATTTCTAGGTCTTTAACAGGTTCAAAATATCTTTTAAAAACCCCAGATTAAATTCCAAAACTTCATTTTAGCCTCTGCAGTTAGAAAACATTAAAAATATACCCCCGTAGGGGGTTTCAGCAAGGGAGCCGGCTCCCCCTTCATGGGAGCCTACTTTCATACTTCCAGAGCCGGTTCTCCCTCATGGAGAGTTGGCTCTCTCACCTAGGGAGCCGGCTCCCTCCATTAGGGAGCCGGCTCACTCCCTGAGAGCCCTACTTCTCCGCCTCAGTTCTTCTTCTTCGCTTCTGGCAAAGTTCAACGTCTCTATCCCAATTTTTTAAAAGTTCTTAGGGTTCAATTAAAGTTCCAATAGTCCTAGAAACTCCTCAACTTCCAGTATGAATTAATTGACAAAACTTAAATCATGATCGAAACAGTTTATGAACAAAACAGTTACAGTTTAAATAAAGACATACAACGGATAATTTAACATGCGTAAAACAACCATTTTAAAGTTTAATTAAATTCCTGGAGACTATATAGCATGCACAGAACACAGGTTTAAGGGAAGGAGTTATAATAAAACTTGCCTTCGGTTTCAGTTTTGAAACCTTAAATCACCGTCTCTAAATTCCGGCGAATCCCAAGATTGTTCTCCACCTCTATTCACTATTCTCCTCCTCTGTTGCCACTTGGTTGCACCCACAAACAACTCCCTTTCTTTATTCCTTGAGCCTCTCTGCTTCCTCACAAGTTTCTCTCTCTTTTCCTCCCAAATCCCTCTCTGTTTTTCCTCTCAAGAACTATTACGCGAATAGGGTTTTCCCAACCCTAGCAGACGTATACTGTTCTATATATATAGGCTTTTACTAAACCTACTTCTAATTCCAACCAAATTATAAGTTGGCTATCATAACTTTATAAAATAAAACCCTAAACCTAAACTATATACGACACATACAAATTACAAACCAATTAAGTCCACCTAAGCATACAAAATTAACACAAACAAACAATATAAGCTATTAAATAAAACAAATCAGGTAAATCAACAATTAACCAAATAATTAAAATAAATAAACAAATAAAAAATTAATTTACATAAATAAACAATTACCATTAAACAATTAATTTAAATAAATAAACAAGTAAACAATGAAGTGAGCACATAATTAAATAAAAACACAATAAAATTCTTAATTAAAATATCGAGACTATCCTTTTAAAATTAGGAGTATTACAATTCAAGCCCAAGTTAACTCCTTATCATTCCTCCCTTCAATCATGTGCGCGATTCCAGTAATCTTAAAGCCAATATCATACACGCCTTCTAGAACTTATCATCATGTCTTAAGAAATATTACACCCTTTTAAGCATAATAAAATATAATGACACAGGCCATTAAAATATTGACACATGGCCAAATAATAAAATATTTGAAGGTGCAAACACATATCTTCATGTCTTTGAATTGGACTTTAAAAGCACTATCACCAACTGCCGTCTCTTTCTTGAACAAAAAAGAACTTTAATCTTTTCAATCATCCTGTGCCAAGTATCATCATAACATCAAGTTAGTGTACACTATCAAATTCTATGAATGATCCAACAATTACTTTTCTTTTAGAGAAATTAAACTATTATATTTTTCCAATTAATTTGCACTTTGTGGCTAAAAATAAAAATTTATTTTTAGGGTGCAAACAACTGCCTATCAGTATCAGAGAATGCAGAAATACATGGACGTGAAGAGAAGCGGCGTAATAAAATACCATTACCAAGAGATCCTTTTAGATAGCGAAGAATTCATTTAACAGCAGCAAGATGAGAATCTTTTGGTTGACTTATAAACTGAGAGACATGGTGCACAACAAAGGAAATACCAGGCCGAGTGAAAGTAAGATACTGAAGAGTTCCAACAAGGTGACAATACTCCATGGGGTCAGAAAGTAATGAACCCACAGAGAGAGAGTTGAGTATGGGCAGTCATGGGTGTTGAAAAAGGTTTACAATCACTAATGTAGCTACGACGAAGAAGATCCAAGGTATACTTGGTTTGAGAAAGGTGTAATCCAGTAAAATGAGGAGAAACTTCCAAGCCCAAGAAATAATGAAGTGCACCAAGAGCTTTGATTTCAAACTCGTGATCCAGCATGTGAGTGAAAGATTTAAAAAGAGAGGGCATATTACCCGTAAGGACAATGTCAGCAACGTAGAGTAAGAGGACCATAATCATGGAATCACGTTGAAAGGTGAACATTGAGCGAATGAATTTACTCTTAACAAAGCCAAAAGAATTAATGAATGAGGTGAACAATTAAAACAATGCCCGAGGGGCTTGCTTAGGCCCGTAATTAGCCTTATGAAGTTTACAAATATGAGTAGGATGGCAAGGATCAGTAAAGCCAGAAGGTTAGAGCCATGTAAACAACCTCAGATAAAGAACCATGAAGGAATGCATTTTTAACATCTAGTTGATAGATTGTCCAACCAAAGGAGACAACAAGGCTAAGTGTCGTACAAATGCTAGTGGGTCTCACAACCGGACTAAAGGTCTCATCTTAGTCAAGACCAGGTTGCCGATGAAAGCCTTTAGCAAAGAGATGAACTTTATAACACTCAAGGCTTCTATCCGAACGCTGCTTAATTTTGAACAACCATTTGCAACCTACAATGTTATGATCAGAGTCCGATGGAACAAGAGACCAAGTTTGATTCTTTAAAAGAGTATTAAATTCACCAGTCATGGCAGTTCGCCATTTTGGAAATTAAACGACTTGTGAGTAACAGTTGGGCTCGATATAAGAGGAAGTGACTTGAGCTGTTAAGGCTTGGGGTAGAGGATGTCGTGTGGCAGCAAACGAGAGTTTCTCTTTTGGTTTAAAAATGCTATTTTTTGAACGAGTCACCATGGAGTGAGTGTTAAATGTTGGTGAAGGTGGCAGTGATGACTCAGGATTGGCAGGAGAACCTGCTAGGGGAAAGATCTGGTTTGGATCCTCTGGGATGGGCACCACTAGTGAAGTAGGCAATTGAGGTGATGGTGGAACTGGGGATGTTGCCATAGTGGAAGGCTGAGGGGAAGTCATTTGGGGAGAAAGAGAGATAACCAACACGAATACTAAGTCAGATGACATACTGGTGGAAGAGGGTGTGGAAGTGGAGTTAAGTGAGGCATAAGGGAATTTTGTTTCGTTAAAGAAAACATGCCAAAAGATATACCCATGACCACTAGATGGATCAAGACATCAGTATCCTTTGTGGTGTGAGCTGTAACCTAGAAAAACACATTCCACTGATTGAGGTTATAGTTTGTGAGAAACAAAATTACCAAGAAATGGGTAACATGCACAACCAAAGGATCGAAGAGCCAAATAATTAGGGGGATCACCAAAAAGGTATGTAAGAGGAGAGGACCAACCAAGCAATGAAGTAGGTAACTGGTTAATTAAATAAACAGCAGTGCACAAAGCTTCAACCCAAAGGTGAGAGGGGAGATGAGTTGAAATGAGCAAAGTGTGGTCTATATCAACGATGTGACGATATTTTCATTGTGCAATACCATTTTTTTGTGGTGTATGTGGACATGAAAAATGATGATGTATGCCCTTTTTTTGCATAAAACTCAGAAAAAGAATCATTATCACATTCACGACCTCTATCACTTTGAAGACACTTGATAGATTGTTTAAATTGATTTTCAATAAGAGCTAGTAAATGAACAAAATGAATGAAGACTTCAGACTTACTGCTGCATAGGAAAATCCATGAGTAATTAGTATAGTCAATGGTAAACGAAACATAATAAGGGAAGCCAAAAATAGAAGAAACGGGAGACATCCATACATCTGAATAAATTAATTGGAAAGGTGTTGTCACATATGATTCTTTTATTGAAAACAGAAGCCGAATATACTTTCCTATAGCACAATCCTTACAAAAAAATGGAATGTAAAGAAGTAGACGAAGGTCCTAGTAGTTTATTTATCATTAAAAACTGTAGAATTTTAAATGATGAATGGCCCAGTCTATAATGCCAAAGTATAGTCGAAGCACGAGAAGCCAAATGAGCATGAGTTGAAGAACGAATGGACTAGAATGGATACATACCATCTTTACATCAGCCCTGAAATAATATAGAACCTGATTATAAATCTTTGATGACAAAACCCCATGGAATGAAGGTAAAGCTAATGGAGTTATCTTGAGTAAATTGAGAGACCGACAATAGATTTTTATGCATGTGTGGAACATGAAGAACATGTGAGAGACATAAAGAATAAGTGCCAGATGATAAAGAAAGACTACTAGTGTGCGTGATTAGAAGGGAATCACCATTACCCAAATTAACTTGATGACCACCATATTCAGATTTTTGAGTCATAAAACATGCTTCACCTGTCATGTGATTGGTTGCACCAGTGTTAGGGTATTAGTTAGGATCAACTAGTTGAGAAATCTGAAGTCCAGCAAAGTGCAAACAAAGGGAATCGGGAGAATTATAGTGCTGGTAGCAAGTAAGTTGTGACGGCCTAGATTCTCAGAACCTCGTGCGTAAGCGAGTGACCCGAAACTAACCCGATAACGGATCCTAAATGCGGAAGTGAAATAAAAGTAAAGTGGTCTCTAGAGATGAATATCATCTCTAAGACGCTAAAGTGGCTTCTTGAAGAGTCACAAGACTCAACGGAAGCAAATACGAAAGCTAAAATTTCAAAACCCGACAAGAAATAAACTAAGGGTAATATGGTCATTTCAAATAGATATGGATGCTACCGTACATACCATTGAATAGACAATGAAAAGCTAAGAAATCCAGACTCAAGAATCACTTGATTCGGAGCTCGGACAAAAAAGATATCGAAGTTCAAAGTTTACAAAAAACTTGACAAAGGAGTGTAGGTGCGAACGATGACCTGGCAACCATGAATTTTCCAAAAAATGTGGCAATTTGAGGGCTAAGATGGAGTTTTTTGGAAAATGTTTGTGAAGTAATCCCCCCTAAAATCATGTTTTCTAATCATCCATAGTTCAAACTATAATTGGAAAGTAAAGTAAAATGATAAAAATGCCCCTAAGATAAATCAAGTTAAGAGAATTTAAAACATGCTAAATTGCTGCCAAAGAAATGGAAATGAGGTTTCGGGAGGTTTTTAAAATGCCTAAATTGACTATACAACGTTAAATACACCTACAAGACCTCTGGAAGTTCTGGAATGGTCGACACGATTTTCCAAAAAAAAAGTTGATGAATAGTAACATGCTTAAATTTTCAAAAGAAGCTCGCACCAGAAAATCTGAGAAGATGTGCGATATTCGAGACCAAAACGACATTTTTTAGAAAAATGCTATGAAACAACCCCCCCTAAAATCATATTTTCTAAGTGACCATGTCAAGGCTGAAGCTTATTTTTCAAGTAAAATACCCAAAATGCCCTTATGCGCATACTTTGCAAAAAAAATGTAAATACTTAAGTCAAAAGGCATGCATTTCAAACAAAATGACATTTTGTGCAAAAGTAAACATACATGCAAACGTAATACGCATTTTAATACGCGTTACAATGGCCTGTGGCCTCAATATACGCCTAATACGAAATATCACCTATCAAACCTCCAAAATCCGAAAAGTTACGTTTATAAGTAAAATGTGAAACCAAGTGCATACTGTTGGGAAACGTGCAAGTTTTAAAAACTTTTCGAGGGATTTAAATTCATAGATCTTGATTCATCACATAAAGACAAGTTTTATGCAAAAATAAAACATGATGTATCATTCAATTAAAAGATTGAATACTTACATCAAGGTTTGAGTAAACCTTAGATCTCTCCTCTAAAGTGAATGTTCTCACTTATTGTAGATCCCTTTTGCTAGACACATTTTCCATGGATCTCCATCTTCTTGGTAATTGTTTTGCCTTTAGGAATCACTCATAAGCCTCCATGAATGACCTTGGAAAACTAGGCTTGTGGGAGCCTCCATTAGATGAGAACATAAACCCTAATTTTCTAGAGAGAGAAAATATATATTCCTTTTTTCTTCTACCAAAAATCACCCCCTAAAATATACATAGACCATGTATATTTATAGGCAATATAAAAATAAAGAAAATGAAACAACAAATCCTTCTCCATCTCTAATTCATATGTCTCAAATCTAATATGATTCCAATATCAAGTTGGGCTATGAGTGAGAATCCATTGGGCCTATTATTTTATTGGCTACAATGAATTAATAATTGGCCCGGTCCATGGACCCAATTCAATTAATTCATAAATTAATTTCTACTCCACTAAAAGAAATTAATTGAACTCCAATTAAATAATAAATAACCTCTAAGTCAATATTGCACTTTGACCCCTCTATGCATAATTAGTTATCGGATAAATAAAGCCATCAATCCGACTACTTAATTAATATATCTATTTTGGTACCTCTGATTATTTCTGGCTCGATCACAATAAAACATTTGTTTGACAAAAATAATAATTTAAATAAATAAATATATAATAAATTATTTTGTCTAAAAACACACGAAGGCTTTCGAATTTACTTTGTGATCAACCATAATCAATACAAAATAAATACAAGTAGCAATGATGCAAATATTGAAAATATAACCCTCTAACTATTAATTACATAACTACCCAAAGTGTCGGTCTAAGGATTCCGAAGAATCCGCCGAACAAATCAAAGTAATTATTAATTAATAAAAGAGTCTATACTTTTCTCATGCTTAAGAGTCAAATGCCATGACGGTGATAGGGAGTAATTGCATACGACGGCTTTCGCAATATATGTCAACCTAACACGGATCCAGTTCAAGTCTTAATTAATTATGAGTCCATCCATAATTACCGACTATGAACAATTTATAATTACTATTTATATATCATGCATTGATTGCCATCACATACATATATATAAATATTTCTTGTAATTACATGGACACTATCAATTTCATAGTGAATCGAAACATAATACATTGAATTCACCAATTATATAAATCATAAATATTTCAGATATGTCAGGAACATATGTCACTATAATCCAGATAGGAATTTGCTATGCCAGGGCATATAAATCCCAACAGCTCCTACTTGCCCTCATAGCCAATTCAAATTGCACCTAACTCTAATGTTATCCAGATGATGATCAAAATTATTGATCAATAACACCTTTGATAATGAATCAACAAAGTTGTGTTCCAATGCAATGTTCTAGCCACAAGTACATTTTCCTCATAGCCAATTCAAATTGCATCTAACTCTAATGTTATCCAGGCGTTGATCAAAACTATTGATCGACGATACCTTTGTTAATGGATCAACAAAGTTGTGTTCCAATGCAATGTTTTAGCCACAAGTACATTTTCTTGCCGGACAATATCATGTAGAACATGTACTTCCTATCAGTGTATTTTGTTCATCTATGGAACCTTGGGTCATTGTTTTGGACTACTTCTACACTATTGTCGCAATATAGCTCGATAGGCAAGCTAGTATGCTCCACAACCTCTAAATCAGTGAGATCAAACCAATAGGCTTCTTTTGCCGCGTTTAAGGCTGCAATATATTCCACCTGCAGGTTTGAGTCAGCAGTTGAAATCTACTTAACAATCTACCAACTGATTTCCCTTCCATTAAGTGAACATACACTAAGTCATGAACCTCATAGTATCTACTTCTGATTGAAAATCAGAACTAGCATACCTGACTAGGACCATATCATCACATCCATAAATGAGTATGATATCATTGATTCTCCTTAGGTACTTAATGATATTTTTCACAACAGACTAGTTGTCAAGTGCAGTATTGGACTGATCTTTACTGACTATCCCTACTATGTAGCAGATGTCCTGTTTGGTATAGACCATGGCATATATGAGACTCTCATATGCCGAAGCATATTATTCCAGTCTCATTTGCTCAATCTCCTTTGATAGTCTTGAAAAACTACTTACTAGAGAGAGCAATCCATATCAATAAAGTAAGAACTCATTCTTTGAGTTATGCATACCAAACCTGGTCAAAACTTTATCAATGTAGGATTATTAAGATAAGCCTATTTTCCTTTTAACCTGATCTTGCAAAAGCTTGATCCTAGGAATATAGCTTACATCTTGAAAATCCTTCATTTAAAAGTAATTGAACAACTACCTTTTTATTAATGACAAAACTTCCACGTCATTATAAATGAGTAGGATGTCATCAATATATAGAATTAAGAAAAATAATGACATTCCCTTGTACACTCATGATTTATTCACTAAGAAATCTTCTGGTATCTTTTTGTAGATTAACTTGCCTTCCATAGGTATCACCCTACTAGAAAGTTCTACAAGATCCCAGAATTTATTAGAATACATAGATTCCAACTCTGATTTCATAGTAACTCGCCAAAACGATCTGTATCCATATCGGTTCACGCTTCCGTGTAGCTTACTGGGTCCAACTCATGTTTAACAGGGATGTCCATAATGGTCTCACCTAAAAACATGATTCTGTCGGTTGGATGATAATCATCCCACTACATTAATGTACCGATGCAGGAATCTGTGTACTAGATGATGCTGACGCATCAATAGAGAATTCATATATTATTCTCAATCTCTATAATAAGTGTGTTCACATGTGGTACATCTGGTACTCATACCATATTCTCTAACATTATGTTACTAGGTGTGTGATTCATAATATGATTCTCCTATAGATAAACAGTGAGTGTAAACAATCAACTTTTATCTTTGAGATCATAAAATAATCCATCCTAGTGACTTAAGAGTAGCTATCAAATCTAGCATGCCTATGATCTGCTTCCAACTTACTTGTCCATATCAAACGCACATGTGCAAGACTACCCCATACGTGCATATGATTCAAACTAAGATTTAGTAAAAAACACAGCTCAACGGTATCCTTGAGACAGACTAAGATGGAATGCAGTTCATAGTGCGCATCGATGTCATTAACGCTAAACTCTTAAATGAAAGAGATAATGTGGCATAACTGATCATAGATCTAACCATGTTAAGTGGAATTCTGTTATTCCTATTTGACACCTAAATGCATTTAGCGTCAATTGCAGAAAACTGGTACATAATACCCTCATTGACCATATAGTCTTTGCACTATCCCAAGAAATACTCATATCCTCGATCAGATCGAAGTGTCTTGATAAGTTTACCTAATATGTGCTCCACATCAGTCTTAACCTTCTCAGAAAATACCAAGAGTTTAAGACTTGTGTTGCATCAGATAAACTTATCCAAAACGTGAGTAATCTTGCTTGGATGTTCATAAGACCACACGTGTCAGTGTGTACCGACTCCAATTGTCCTTTATGTCTATTTCATCTGGCTGATTAAGCCCTAAGAGTTATCTATCCTTCAAAACAGGGTTCACAAGTTTGGTTTAGGCTCTCCTGCCTCACTAGGTAATTAACCTTCTTTGACCAATCTTTGAATCTTATTTTGATTGATAACAACCCAAAAATAGACATTAAAAATACAATGAGTCAGGAATAACAATTTTTCTCTTAACATTCAATCTAGAAGATGCAACATTAGTTTTTAGATCCTACAAATCTTAAGAGTTTGTGATTATAGTATATTAACCATCTTTCAATGCACCAGAAGCAATAGCATATCTATTCAATTTTATAAAACCAGTTTTACAAAATAACAACACAGTTTTTATAAACCACAAGTGAAACAAAAATTAGATTGCGTCTAACTTCTGTGCATAAAGATAGTTCTCTAATACTAATATCCTCATACTCTCTAATTTCAGATGTAATACTCCCACTGACCTAACTACAACATTGGCATCGGGTCAAAAGATAAATATATATCCATATCATCAAGGCTTCTAGATTCCTGAAATCCTTACGATGAATTGCAAACATGTTTAGTGGCTCCAGAATCTATCCATCAAGAATTAATAGATGCAACGACATAACATGGCTCAATGATTAAATATATATTTTCCTATGCCACGTCATTACTTAGACAGTTCGTCCTATAGTGTTTTAGTTAATGGCAAAAGAAACAGTTTCATTCGCCCTCAACATACACTGCCTTATTCCCTTTAACCTTTTAGATACCTATGTTTTGTGCTAGCCTAGTCCTATTATCATCCTTTTTCTTTGCTTTGCCCGTCCACTTGGGCCTAGAAGAAGATGGTATAGACTAGGTTAGATTGATAGGAACGCCCAAACTCTTGATTATCCCTTCATCTGTTACCAATTCTATAAGAATATCAGCGAGTGTGAACTCAAACTGATTCCTTATTTAGTTCACTCTAACAGAGTCGAATGAGTTTGGTAACAAGGCAATAATCATGTCAACTTGAAACTTACCACCCAAGTCAGCCCTATTGATCTCCAGCTAATTTTAAATAATAAACAATCATTTTCCAAAATTCGATTTCATACTGGAGTTCCTTAGGCTATCTTGATGCTATTCAAGTCTGATATAGTACTTTAGCATACACTCTATCTAATCTCACTAAAACATCTTATTGACATTTAACATGATGCTTGAAGAAAATAAAATAATGTAAATGTTAGCTTTGGAGCGTATTCGAGGTAAACTCTAGAATATTGCACCAATTCATCTCATTTGCCTTATTTCACTTATTCAAAGCATTAATGTTCTCTTGGGTATCTTAAAGTAAAAGGATTAGGTTTTAGGAGTAGTAAATACATTTGTACCACCACGTTGTGAATAAAATATCTAAATTCCTTTTCTAGTCATTATAAATGAAGTCCACATACATTGAAATTAGCAAGCAGATAAAATGGATTAGACATAATTAGTCTGAATATAAATGCATTCATACAATATGCAAGGTGAATTATTAATACTGTCATGCATATTTAAAATTAAAATGAGTTTGTTTACCACATAATATAATAAATCTCAATCGAACAAGAGATCATTATCATTATTGGTGAACAATCCCTTTTAATTAATGTGGGTCCCTCAACTCTGTAGCATAATAAATCAACCAATCAATATGTCAATAACTTATCCTGTTGGAGGAGTTCATTATTACTATTGTAGAGATTCATTTGCTATTAGGTGAGCACTTCCATTAAAATAATATGTGGGTCCCTTAACTACTGCATGAAAAATCGGATAACCAATACACCAATAACTTATTCGGTTGGCGAAATTCATTATTGTTATTGGCGGGCAAATCCCATCATCTCCATATTTCTTAAGATAATGTCTTGTCTATCTATATGAAATGATTCCCGATTATGTTTAGCCTTTCTAAAATCACCTAGTGTAGACCACTCCGTTGGGGAGCTAACACTATTGATTTTAGATTGAGTGTATAACGTTATTAAAGCTCTAACGAAAAATAAAACATTAAATATGTTATCATTATAATCTAGACTCTTTAAATCATGCGTAGGGCCTTATTTTTAAAGATCTAATTACAATGAACATTTAATATTTTTATTTTCATGAGACAACCATTCTTGTAATATTAAGACTCTTCAAATCATGCGTGGGGCCTTATTTTTGAAGATCTAATTACAATGGTGTTAATAACGAAGGCCATGGGGCAATGTATAAAAATCCCCTCTCCCACTCAATTTTTTTAATCATTCATAATTAGGGTTTTCATTTTATTTAAATACATGATATAATGCATGCAAAACGTCTTGATTTTAATCCAATTAAATTTAGAAAATATTTGGACTTTAAATGATTCACTAATATTTAATTTGAGACACACTTTAAAAATAATTTACGAAAATAATTTTTCGTTTTCTAATAAGTGCTCTCAAATTAATTAGTAATCAAATCCAATTAATTTTCATAATTTAATTAATATAAATCAAGTCATTTAATTAAATATCATGGATCCAATGCATGAATAATAATAATAAACAAATAATTATTCCATGCATCAGTTAAATAAATAAATAACAGACAGAAGCAATTTAAATGGTCAATGGATTCAGCTTTTAACATTTATATGCTCTAAGTAATGCGCGAGGGTCTATCATTAGCCGCGTCACATGGGATTATTTCCCATCAATCCCTCTTGATCTCCGGCCAAAACCTTGCCGCCGACAACTCTCCGGTCGCCGGAAAATCGCCGAAAAATTCCAGAAATTAAATTAGGCCTTAAAAAATTCCAGAAAAATTCCAGAAAATTTCTAAAAAATCCCAGAAAATTCCTGAAGCCTAATTTAACCCTCTTGGACGTTCTTCAAGCTTCATAGCATCCTTTGACGAAGATTACATGGCTTTAAAAATATTTACAATTTGAAATACAATGAAAAAAATTAAATTACATCATTGAACTTTCAAACGGCTAAATCAAAGCCTTAATTACATTCATCCAAAGATAAAATTACATTCAATATTCCTATAAGCTTCATTCATGGCCCAACCATACATCATTAGTCATTCACAATTATTCATACATCATCATGTATCAATATATATCAACATATTAAATCATACATCAACATACATCAATAAAAATATATATGAATATAATTTTGGATCCATGAATGATGATTTTCATAAAATCATGATCTCTAGTAATGAATCAAACCATGCTCTGATACCACTGTTGCGAAACGTGCAAGTTTTAAAAACTTTTCGAGGGATTTAAATTCATAGATCTTGATTCATCACATAGAGACAAGTTTTATGCAAAAATAAAACATGATGTATCATTCAATTAAAAGATTGAATACTTACATCAAGGTTTGAGTAAACCTTAAATCTCTCCTCTAAAGTGAATGTTCTCACTTATTGTAGATCCCTTTTGCTAGACACCTTTTCCATGGATCTCCATCTTCTTGGTAATTGTTTTGCCTTTAGGAATCACTCATAAGCCTCCATAAATGACCTTGGAAAACTAGGCTTGTGGGAGCCTCCATTAGATGAGAACATAAACCCTAATTTTCTAGAGAGAGAAAATATATATTCCTTTTTCCTTCTACCAAAAATCACCCCCTAAAATATACATAGACCATGTATATTTATAGACAACATAAAAATAAAGAAAAGGAAACAACAAATCCTTCTCCATCTCTAATTCATATGTCTCAAATCTAATATGATTCCAATATCAAGTTGGGCTATGAGTGAGAATCCATTGGGCCTATTATTTTATTGGCTACAATGAATTAATAATTGGCCCGGTCCATGGACCCAATTCAATTAATTCATAAATTAATTTCTACTCCACTAAAAGAAATTAATTGAACTCCAATTAAATAATAAATAACCTCTAAGTCAATATTGCACTTTGACCCCTCTATGCATAATTAGTTATCGGATAAATAAAGCCATCAATTCGACTACTTAATTAATATATCTATTTTGGTACCTCTGATTATTTCTGACTCGATCACAATAAAACATTTGTTTGACAAAAATAATAATTTAAATAAATAAATATATAATAAATCATTTTGTCTAAAAACACACGAAGGCCTTCGAATTTACTTTGTGATCAACCATAATCAATACAAAATAAATACAAGTAACAATGATGCAAATATTGAAAATATAACCCTCTAACTATTAATTACATAACTACCCAAAGTGTCGGTCTAAGGATCCCGAAGAATCCGCCGAACAAATCAAAGTAATTATTAATTAATAAAAGAGTCTATACTTTTCTCATGCTTAAGAGTCAAATGCCATGACGGTGATAGGGAGTAATTGCATACGATGGCTCTCGCAATATATGTCAACCTAACGTGGATCCAGTTCAAGTCTTAATTAATTATGAGTCCATCCATAATTACCGACTATGAACAATTTATAATTACTATTTATATATCATGCATTGATTGCCATCACATACATATATATAAATATTTCTTGTAATTACATGGACACTATCAATTTCATAGTGAATCGAAACATAATACATTGAATTCACCAATTATATAAATCATAAATATTTCAGATATGTCAGGAACATATGTCACTATAATCCAGATAGGAATTTGCTATGCCAGGGCATATAAATCCCAACACATACATGTAATCCAAAAGATGTTTGGCCCTTAGCCACATATCGTACATATAAAATGAGTCCCAAAAAGTGTACTTAAGCACACATTACATATTGCGAAGTAAAAATAGCATATCAAGCCTAGCTATACGTTACAACTTCAAAAGGCAAAACAACACATGCTAACACTTGTATGCTTGTGAAATTACGCAAAGGTACTCCAAAATGACAAGTCAACCTAGGGATGTTGTGTATCCCAAAACAAAGTCTCCTTTACCTAAAAATATCCCAAATAAGAAGGGTGAGTGACCAAAGTTACTTGTAGGAAGATGCATATGCGTATACCCTAGAGTTTCAACGAACCTTTGCAACATAATATAAACCAATACATGTGGTTCATGCTACCTAACGTCTATGATCCATGCGAGAGCTAAAGGATCATCCTAAGCTATGATCAAAGCAATTAAAAAAATAATCCACAATAGATAAACAATCTATTACAATGGTAATATTCCATAAAATGCAACAAGTCACAACCCTAGGTTATATCAACTTGTAAAGTAATATAAATGATCATATGTGGTGCATGCCACCTAACTTCTATGTTCAAACTTGTACTAAGGAATCATCCTAAGCTACCTTAGAACATTTTAAATACGAACCACAAATAATGAAGCCATTAAACGACATTGGACATAGCCAAAACAAAATGATAAGTTACAACGACTTAATTTAAACAAAATTTGGAATAACCAATACAAAATAATAAGTTACAACGACTTCTTTTATCAACTTGAACAAAATACGAGATCAACAATATAGATACAACAAGTTACAATTATTTAGTGTAATCAACTTGAAACGAAATGCAAAATCAAACAAAGTGGATATACTTGGACATCACGTCGGATCAAACCGATCAAATAATAGCTATTTTGGGTTACTAGCCTGCCGGGAACTACCCTAGTGCGCACGTGTGGGGAGAACTAATATCTCCCGCATTAGAGCCGAACTCTAATCATAGTCAAGACAATGACGTCCCAAGTTTCCAAAATCAAGAAATTATACACAATATACCCTAAGTATATAATGCACTTAACCACTTATCATGCACAAACCAATAGGAATTCACACAAGTTGTGCCCTAAGTTCTCAAGCTAAATGGCATACGAAATGTCAAATTTTTAATGTGCAATTCGTTATACATAACAATGGCATATACAAAATCAAATCTTCAATGTGCAATTCGTTACACATAACAACGGTATAAACAAAATTGAATCTTCATTGTGCGATTCGTTACACTTAACAACTATGTTATCAATGCATAAAACCAATTCATGTGAATATTCAACAAGTCCTAAATCCATGATTTAGACATCAATATCATCTCAAATACACAATTGAATCAATGGAAACAATTATATAGATTTACTAAAATCACATACTTAAAATCTTTAGATTTCAAAATACTACCAAAAGGATTCAAGTTCATATATGCTAAAGATCAAGTCAAGGCCTTTACCAATATCAAGTTCTAAGTGAATTTTATGCAAGGTACAACTATATACAAGTCTTAAAAATTAATGGAAGACATGCACATAACTTAAATTCACTTCAAGAACACTTAAAACACTAAGGTTATAAACATAGTGATTTTTGTCATGCTAACATGGTATTAATTATATCCTTAACTTAACAATGACAAAGTCAAATATCACAATACAATTAGGAACAATAATTGTACAAGAATATCATAGTCACAACTACAAGACTATACAAGAAATTTCAATTTCTACCATGTATAACGATAATAATACAAGTGAATAATCACATATAAGCCTCGTGTAAAATGAGACCCTAGGTTAGATACAATCAAAATATATCTAATACAACCCTAGAACATCAATTTACATGCATACAATGTATATCAACAACAAAGGAACAAGAAACCATAACAAGAATATAAACATAGTACAACCCCTACCTCACTAGAGAATTGTTCCTCTAGAATCCAAGGAAAACAAACTTAAAATGCAAAACTGTAAAAAGGTCTTCTAGATCAAGAAGAAATGAAGAAATAATCTTCAAAGTTGGAGACCAAATTCCTCAAGTATGGGAGTCAAATTTCAGAAATGTCAAAATAGGTTTCAGGATTCCTTAAACTACCAACCTGAGATTCACCCCTCTGGAATCCCATGTAAATAAGGTCAAAATGAAAAAATGGAAAAAGGTGTTCTAGATTAAGAAAAGAGGAAGGTATGTTCTTCAAGGTGGTTGATCAAATTCCTCAGGCAAAGGGTTCAAAATCCAAAAATGGAAAAGAGGGTTCTGTTTGGCTGTAAGGTGGTTAAGTAAGGGTTCAACAAATTTCTTTAACTTTTCCCCTAACAATGGCTATGTTAGCTAATGTTGGTAAAATATATGCTTTATGTGACATTTAAGATATAACAACCCTTATACTAATATGCTATGAGATAATTAACAATATGCTAAGAAATGATTAATTAAATATGCAACTATATATTTAATTAAATATGCAAAATAAAGCAAAAAAATTAATAAATAATAAATAAAGAACCTTGACCGAGGCTAGTATTGAATACTATATCCTTAAGACAGATTCGTCCCGCTATGGTGCTAACAGACTCAGTGGTGTCTATCTCTCAGGATACAATGGTCCACATCCACCAGTAGCAACACTACAAACTCATGGATACGGCGAACCTCCTCCATGTAATACTCTCTCTAACTCCAAAATGTATCTATACTATATAAATGCTAAATTGGATGCAATCCGAACCAAATGGTTTGAACCAATCTTAATATGGTTCAATAAAATTAGATTAGGGTCTAAGTGGCTTGGACCACTTGACCTACGGTTTGAACCCACTTGGGTTAGGTTTAAGTCTTGAGAGTGAGAGAGAAGAAAATGAATTGAACTTTTTGCAAATGGCAGCCTAATGGGGTATTTATAGAAATAGAAGTGTCTTTTCGGATTGGGTGTGTCTCTTCATCATTGGACATGACTATTTATATGTGTCTTTTTATTATTGGACACAACCATTTATATGTGTCTTTTCATTACTGGACACAACCATTTATATGTGTCTCTTCACCACTAGACACAACCATTTCAATTGGTTGCAATGGTTCACATGGTGTCTATTCACCACTAAACACATCCACTCCAATAGGTTGCAATGGTTCATATGGTGTCTGTTCACCACTAGACACATCAACTCCAATAGGTTGTAATGGTTCAAATGAATAGGTTATGTCTATTGGTTTTAAGTTGCATCTTTTCATCCTACAATCAACCACTGATCACACGTGTTCAATCAAAGGCATCTATTGATTACTCATTAAACAATTTTCATTCAAAATTTCTAACAATCCCCCACATAAATGGAAATTGATTGCTTAAATACAAAAGATGATCATGTAGACACTAGAGAGAGTATTGTCGGAAAGTTAATGCATCGGGATAGGTATCTTTTGGCCTTGAACCTTCCCTATTGTATTGCTATCGAATTTACTGGCTAACCAGTGGATGTGATGTCTTGAACTGTTCTACCGTTTGTGTAAACCAAGACAATAACAAACACAGAGTACCCTTCCTTACAGAGTTGGTTCTCATTGTTGTGTTCATTTTGGCCCTGAACAACTCTTGGTATTCATGAGTGCTCTAGAAAACTTAGCCTTTATAGTTCTCATAAAACGACCCCACTTCACACTCATATAGGTGACTTCTTATTAAGAGTATCCTACCATACCCCACTTCAATTTTCAAGGTATAAGAGTCATTAAAAGCGTAGCTTATCCTAATCCTCACTTTAGGTAACACTGTCTCATCATAGAAATGGGTAGAAGATTTATATATTCCCAAAGCTTTTGGTGAGTCATTCAGAATTTCTGTTGTCCCTTTGAACCTAGATCTTGGGATTTCCAGTCAGCTAGGTTGGGTTTCCATTAAGATGACTCGTTAGCTTTCGGCTTTTAATCCCATTCCCCTTGATGATCTATACAATTGCTCTCTAGTACAACCCTCAATTTTATATGCGGCTACAAGGTTGTGTTTAGAAATATTACACTCTGCAGAGATTTCTCCAGTTCAAAGCAAGTGTATATTTTGTGCCCTAAAATTGCTTATTGTTAACAATATCATTTTCTTTAGTGGCACAGGTGTAGACTTATTTTGAAATGTTCTCTAACTTAAGTCTATTGACTTTTCTGTTTGATTTATTCAAAGTTTCTAACTTTGATTCTTTAAAAGAACATATAACTACACCTTAAATATTAAAGACATATCCACTCTTGGATTTGAAGTCTTTAACATCCCACATCCAGATTATATCACTGTTACACCTCCAATTTAGTTAGATATCTCGATCTATGTAATATTGGACTTAGGGTGTATCTCAACTACCTAAATTTTTTTTTTTTTTTTTCAGTGATCCTATCTTGGATTGAAAGTGTGCATTTAATCATAGTTATTAAGATGTATTGCAATCTCAACCAGTGATATACTTTGACTAGTATTTATATTTGAGATTTATATCTATAAAAGTTAGCTAGGATTTTGTTATCATAAGTAGTATTATCTCAATCTCATTCTATTGAGAATATACTATATTATCAGATGTTAAATCTTTCATATCAAATATACTAATTAGTATATCATTATTTTTTTAAGGCATATAATGACTTATGCATCACATTTATATCATTGTCTTGGTAGTAGCTTTAATCCACTCAATGACTTATAAGCTTGCACACTTGAAATTTGAACTAGAACAAACAACCCAACTTTTCATTTGGAAATTCATAAATAAACAAATTAGACATTCTAGCCCTCTTGCTACGTCTAAATTCGTCCTTATTTTTGACCATTGTATGATTTATACATAAGAAAATAATATACACTACTGTTATGAGTATAACCTATCAAATGTTTTATGTAACGATCCACTCCACCACATGATATATTATTGTCCGCTTTGGGCCCGAGCCCCCACGATTTTGTTATTGGGTTTTATCCCAAAAGGCCTCATACCAATTAGAGATAACACCACCGAATAAAATCACTTCACCTTTCCCTTACGTAGGTGGTGTAGGACTGTGCACCTGTAGCTCGCTCAGTGTGGTAGCATGTCAATGCCTCTTGCACCTGCCCACGACACACCCACCCACAAGGTCGCCACATTATAGGTCCCACTTTAACTTTCATAGGAGTAGGAACTGCAACCTTAGTTAGACACCCTCACACTTTTAAGAATTTATAGGAAGGTTTTCGACCTTTCTATAATTCATATGGTGTCACATTAGTTTTCTTTTGTAAAGCAAAGCTTCCCCCCACAAATTCTGGGATAAACTAGAACTTATTAACATAACATTCATCATTTTTTCGTGAATGATACCATGTTCTGAACAAATATCTGTAAATGGTATTTTGTATTCACGAACTCTATCATTTCTTAACACCTTGATCTTTTTGCCAAGTTGATTCTCAAGCTCATTTTTTTAATGTTTAACCATTTCTAAGATTTCATCTTTGCTTCGTAGCAAATATACATAATAGTATATTATGCAATCATTGATAAAAGTAACGAAGTATCTTTTTCCACCTCTAGTTGGCACAAATTTAAGATAATATAAAATACTACATAATATCATATTACAAAAATAACTCAACTAATATTGAATTATATCAATAATCTACTAATATAACATGCTTCAATTTTACATAACATTGAACACATCAATATTTAGCATATTATCATATAATAATGTAAATAACAATATTTTATTATATCTCAATTATTAGTATAATATCTACTTGTTTATATCTTAAATAGAAGTATATAATAAAATCTACGCAAAGAATAAATTGTCTTAAGATTGTTGGTAAATTAAAATATATGTTTCATGTGACATTTAAGATATAAAAACCCTTACACTAATATGTTATGAGATAATTAACAATATGCTAAGAAATGATTAATTAAATATGCAAAATAAAGCAATAAATTAATAAATAATAAATAAAGACCCTGGATCGAGGCTAGTATTGAATACTACGTCTTTAAGACAGATTCGCCCCACTATGGTGCTACCAGATTTAGTGGCGTCTATCTCCTAGGATACAACGGTTTACATCCACCAGTAGCAGCACTACAAAGTCATGGATACAATGAACCTCCTCCGTATAATACTCTATCTAACTCAAAATTGCATCTATACTATATAAATGCTAAATTGGATGCAATCCGAACTAATTGGTTCGGGCCAATCTTAATATGGTTCGATAAAATTGGATTAGAGTCTAAATGGCTCGGACCACTTGACCTATGGTTTGAACCCTCTTGGGTTGGATTCAAGTCTAGATAGGGAGAGAGAAAAAAATGAATTGAACTTTTTGCAAATGGCCGCCCAAGGGGGTATTTATAGAAATAGAAGTGTCTTTTCGGATTGACTGCGTCTCTTCATCATTGGACACAACCATTTATATGTATCTCTTTATTACTGGACACAACCATTTATATGTGTCTCTTTACCACTGGACACAACCATTTCAATTGGTTGCAATGGTTCACGTGGTGTCTGTTCACCACTAGACACATCTACTCCAATAGGTTGCAATGGTTTATATGGTGTCTGTCTACCACTAGACACATCCACTCCAATAGGTTGCAATGGTTCAAATGAATATGTTATGTCTGTTGGTTTTGAGTTGCATCTTTTCATCGCACAACCAACCACTGATCACATCTGTTCAGTCAAAGGCATCTATTGATTACACATGAAACAATTTTCATTCAAAAATTCTAACAAAACTCACACACACCCCAACACTACCTCCCTCACACACAAACACATCCACACCCTCCACTTGTCACAATCCTAGGGCTCCTCACAAAGCTTAATCTCAAGCCTACAATTGTCACTAATCTAAGCCAACAAGTGTGCCAACCAAAAGTCTAAAAGTGGGTGAATCTTTACCCTCTACATGTCATCATCCAAAGCACTCTTATAAGGCTTAATCTTAAGCCTACACTTGTCATCATCCGACACCTCCAAGTGTCCCAACCAAAGGGTGACAAGTGGGTGAACCTACACCTAACACTTATCACAAAGAGAAGCTTCCAAGTCACACCGCAACATGTCAACAAGTGGCCTAATGAGAGTGTGACACTTGTCACACTTTTCAAAAATAAAAAAATGGTCCTTCCCCAAAATATCTTGTAAAAAAATTACAAAATGGCGGTTAAGAAAAAAATAATTACAAAAATATAATTACACAAAATATCACAAAAAGCGTAAATGTTTTCGAAAAAAATATGCATCCTTACCCCTATGGGAAAAAGTAAACAAATAGCATGCTTTTCTACAAAAGTAAGACTACACATTTCATGCAAATAAAATAATGAAGATGCACGTTGTAGGTACAATTTTTTACACCCGGACACCGAAAGAGATCAATTATGGAGAGCACACAGAAAAAATCAAGAAGGGAACAGGCAAATCTTTGAGATAGTAGTAATATTGAGAGTTCGATGCTCTTCACCTTTGTCCAGGCTCTATTTATAAATATTTTTGCTTAGGAATTTACATGGAGCCGTTTCTTGGCTTTTATTCCCAAACGTGGATAATTATGCCTACAGATCATGCATTTAACATTATTGCGGGGGTTATGGAGCTTGGGCCTTGTCAAGATTGGGCCGTCCATTTAGCCTTTGTATTAAGTAGGTCTTCCTTTGCTGGGCTTATATCTGATTGTGGACTTCTAGTTTTTTTAACTTAGTTGTGGGCTGTTTTTTGCCACCACGTGGTGTTTTGTGATTGGTGTGTTTTTTTTTTCCCTCCACACTTTGCCCCCGATTCCTTTTTATGAATTTGATTCATATAAGGAATTGTAACCGTTTTCGGGAAGTGGAGAAGTTTTCGCAGCTGTTACTGTTGATCATTACCGTTCGTGCTGTCGATTCTGGGACTTCGTGTTTGCCCTTCTGTTATCCACCCCTTTCAGCTTATATACTGCGTTCTCATAATTTGGGCATCTGTATCTGTGATTTTGTTCCTGAGTTTTGGCGAGAATCCGATTGCTAGATCCTTCGACATCTCATTCCATCCGTTGAGGTTAGTCTTCTTTTCGTTCCATCTTTCTTACATTATGAGTCAAGAAAGTAGTGAACGAACTCATAGTGTTCATATGTCTGATTCTGAGTCGGGAACTGTGGTGGCGAGTCTGAGTGATTATGCCGAGGGTCCCATAGTCCTCCCTGCAAATGTTGTAGAAAGGAAGTCTTTTTCGATTTCTCAGTTGAGAAAGAAGAATCGTGTTCCTTCTAACGTTACTCTTGAGAAGTACGACCATGATTTGAACTTCAGTATAAGTGAGGGTTTGGAGGAGGGCAAAATGCTCTTCTCAGCTTTGCATTTTCCCGCCTTTCGATTCCCCTTAAATCCTTTTTACCTTTGGGTTTTGTCGGTGTTGAATTTGGCTCCTCTTCAAGTTAACCCTAAATTCTTCCATATTCTCTCATGTCTTCTTGCTCTGAACAGGGTTCGAGATTTAACCTTGAATCTTGCCGACCTTTTATTTTGCTACTCACTTGATAGATTGAAAGGAGGAGAGCGTAGGTTCCACCTTCATTCTAGACCAGGTAGAACTCTATTCTCTCATCTTAATACCTCTGACAAAAAGTGGAAGTTTAAAATTGTTAAGGTCAGAAGGGCGTGGTGATCTTCGTCCGTTAGGGATTTATTCGTCCGATCGAGCTTTCATGCCCCATCTATTCCCATATTTGATGATTCGGGCGAGTCTTCTTGCTTCGTCTGTGTCGTAAAGCATTTTTGTTATATATATGACTTCCTAGGTCACAAAACTGATTTTTTCTCTTCGAAATTTGCAGATAGTCATCTTGCTTATTTACAGGAAAGAGTTTGGAGCGATGTTCTTTCTGCCAAGATCCTTCTTTCCTCTTCTCTTCTTGAGGTGATCTCGAGAAATTCTCCAGTAATTGCTCTAAATCCTGAGGAGCCCGTTGACCTTAACGCCTCCGACTCTAAGGCTATCTTATCACCTGCCCCTCTTACCCTCTCTCAATCAGTGATGGAACTTCCTCCTCCAAAACCTCGTATGACGAAGAAGGAAAGGGAGGCGGCTGCTAAGTTGTTGTAAGAAAGAAAGAACCTTCTTGTCGAGGAGAGTAGGCTTTCCCCCTCTCAAAAGCAAAAAGGAGTCCAGTCAAGGACTAAGCGTCCATTAGTGTAATACCCCTAATTTTATAAAGGATAGTCCTGCTATTTCATTAATTGTTTAATTGGAATTTTAACGGTTTAATGGTTTAATTGCTTGTTTGTGTGAATTAATTGTTATTATTTGACTTATTTGAATTATTTGAATTATATTGTGATTATGTGAATTACTTGAATTAATTGTGATTATGCGAAGTACTTGAATTAAATTGTGATTATGTGAATTAATTGACTTAATTGTGATTGTGACTTTTGAATTACTGGTGTTAATTAAATAGTTTGTTTTAATGATTTCGTTAAATTATATTGGTTAATTATATTATTTGATAAATTGGTAATTATTTAATTAAGTTAATTATTGAATTGTTTTGTATCCACAGTTTATTTGTTTTACGTTGTGTAAGTTAGGGTTTTATGTCTCACATTGTAGCTGACTTATGGTTAGTATAGGAATTAGGTTTTGGTGATATTTGAAGCCTATAAATACTATATGATTTGTCAAGTTAGGGTTTAAAAGACAGAACTTTTATTTCACGTAGTGGGAAAAACAGAGAGTTACAGAGAGGAATACAGAGAGGAAGTCTAGGGTTTTGCCTTAGGCTACGGTTGAACCAAGGAAGGATTGAAGGGGTTGTACGTGTGTGGAACCAAGGAGAAATAGAGGGATTGATCGGTGAAGGATTTGCCTGAAAATCTAGAAAAGACAGTTAGAGATTTTAATCCAAAGTCTCGAAGGCAAGTCTTTGTTCTTCTCTTTCCCTTAAACTTGTTATCTATGCATGCTTAGATAGAATCTAGGAGTTTAATGAATGCTTAAACAATCTGTTATGCATGTTTAGATTGATAATTAATCTCGTTGAATGAAACTGATATACCAAAATTCTTTAGGTTTTCGTTAGTTGGTTTTTTCTATAAATATGTTTAATTCTTGCTTATTTGAGATCAACGATTCATATGGTTGCCTAGTAATTAATCTAAAATGTTAAATGTACACTGGAACAAGAATTTAAACCCATTACAGAGGCTTGGAGATCACTGGAGTCAAAGGAGACAATGTGAAAACAGACGACGGCTGCCAAAGGAGGGAGAGTAGGCTCCCAAAACCCTTGGAGCCGGCTTCCACAGAAGTGGAGCCGGCTTTTGGTGCCTTGGAGCCGGCTCTCAAGGTCCTAGAGCCGGCTCTAGGTGAATTAGAGCAAGCTCCAAAGTTTAAGAGAGCCTGCTCCATTTTTAATGGTCCAGTTTTGACACTTAGGGGCTGTTTGGATTGAATAGGTTTTTCTCGATTGGTTTAAACTATTTTAAATAGTGTATGGGACTATGATAGACCTATAACAGTAGCAGAAAACATTAATTCATAATTGGATTAAGGGATGGAGAGAGATGGATTTAGGGAAAAACCTATAAACGACACACTGTTGTGGTTAATTAACTTATGTGCTAGGTTTTGAAGCTTGTGTTGTATATAAATTTTATACAGTTTAATTATATTTAAACATATAAGCATAGTAACCTCTTGAAATCATCTATGCTTGGTTTGAAATAAATTGATACGTATATTCTGTTAATTATGTCAATTACTGGATTATGTGGAGGATTTAAATGCTATAACTCATGTTAGCAATTTAAATATTCGGAAGGTGATTTTTAGGTTCTGCCATGAATGCTTAATGCCCTAATATATGTATTGAACTGTATTTATGCATATCCTGGCTAATGGTTGATAAGGAACAATTACTGCGTTAACAAGTATGTTGTTTAGAGGATTGTATGCATTGGTGTGGGACGGTGGCATACTAGAGATGGATTAGCAAAACACTAAATCCTACCTATTTTGGAATGAGTTGGATTAACTATAAAAAGTTAAGTCCTACTTATATGGATGTTTATGCACTGGTATGGGACGGTGGCATATTAGGGACGACTCAGTTCAAAACACTGAGACCTACCTATATCGGGGATGGATTAGTTCAAACACTAAGTCCTACCTCTATTGAAATAAGATGGATTAACTACAAAAGTTAACTCCTATTTATAACTAGGTGTCAGGTTAATAAACCTTTTGAATGAAACACTTGGAACGGACTTTATATATTTATGTTATGGTATTATGGTATGAGCTCGAGTCTTAAGACCATGGTTAGGGTGCATATATCGCCTAGGATGGATAACTAGACAGAGGTGTTGTTCCCTGGTAGGTCTAGGTACACATGACCACATAATGTGCGATTTGCATGGTATCTCTACTCAAGCTGAGACAGACCTATTGGACTAGTGATTATCCTATAGTGTGTACTTATACATATATGGACTACTCTAAATATTGTTGAGTCTATCTAGGATGTATCTGCATATTGGGTTTATGTATGGATCGTAGTAGAATAGGACTTGTATGAGGGCCTGACCCACTCTCTTATTTTTCTGGTGTTCTTCAGTTCTAGGGTTATAGCTTGGACGTGCAGAGCAGATACAAACATTCACTCCACCAGTTATGTAAGAATACTTTCTATATTTAGCTTTAGACTTGGTTCAGTTCTTCTTGTTACAATTTGAGATTTTATTAGGGGTCCACTAGATGGATTCCCGAGTTGTAAACAAATGGAGGTTTTGGATTATGGGTTTTTCGATAATAACCTTTGAGGATTTGTAATTAGAATTCTTTTACCTTTAATATTTATTTTTACATTCAGTTTTGTATTCTGTGTTTGTTTTACATATTAATTGTTTGTATCTCTCAGATCTGTGCTCGGACTTGATCACCCGTGGCTCTAGAATCGAGGGGTATCACAATTACCAAAGGATTATTCTTCTTCGAAGCGTCCCAAGTAAATGGCTAGGGCCTTCGGAGGAAAAAGTGCTTTGATTCCTGGCACTGCTAATGTCGTTGGGGGTGATTTCGCGGGGTCTACCGAGAAGTGGTTCCCTGAAATGATGAAGTCTGATGGGTCCCCTATCACCATTGGTGACTCTGGAGCCGAAGACCCGGAGACGTTGATGGGCTTAGCTAGAGGGATGTGGCCTCCCAGAGATGAAATTTTATAACAACAGATGAGTGTTGATGATCTGCTATCTCTTGCTCCCAAATCCATAATGGAGGTAACTCCTTTCTTATCCCTCTGTTCTTTTTTTTTCTTTTTTCTTTTTTTAATAATTCTATGTTACCTTTGCGCAGAGCTCTTTCTTAATATTTGCTCTTATAAAAAAGCTCTCAGCTGACTCTCTTGATGCGAACCAGTCTGCTGCCCTTCAGAAGAAGGTAAGCGCTTTGGTGGCTTCTCTCACCGAGGAGAAGAGGAAAAAAGCCCAGCAGCTTAAGTCAATTGAGTATTTTGGCAAAAGAGCTAGGGAGCTTGAAGACAAAGCAGCTGAGCTTGACCTGCAGCTTAGGAAGGCAAACTCTCTTATTCAAACCTGCAAGGATGGGGGTTTGGAGATGTTTAACCATTTTTCCCAGATTGCAAATCTCCGCTATGCCAAAGGCTTCAGGCTTGGTTTTGCTCAGGGGCAGCTTCCTTTTGAGGAGAGAGATTATGGTGATGTTGATAAGCACAATGCCGAACAGGGGCTCTTAATTCAAGTGAATATGCCGAGCCTTCGGCTAGCCCTAGAAAGACATAATTGGTTGTTCTACTGAAGGGTGAGGTGTCTGGCGAGGTTCCGTCTCCTCTCTAATATCCTTTGGGTTCCTAGGGATTACCTGCCTTGTCGCTCGATACCCCTTCCTCTGTTCCAGCCTGAGTAGAGTTGGTTGATGCGTTTACCAAGAGGTTCAATGCGGAAGGTGGAGCTATGCCTGATGGTGATCCTACATAGCTTTTTTTTTTTTTTTTTTTTTGGAGGTGTTGGGTATGCCCTGCCTCTTTTGTAAAAACCTTCACCTACTTGTAAAAACATAGAGGTTTCTTTTTGACAATCTTTGGGATTGCTTTTGCTTACATTATTGCTTGTGATTCGATGTATTTGTCTAATTTGCAATTAGCGTTCGGGCATTAGGCATTTGGGGCCTTCGCCTATTTTGGGATTGACTCTTTGCCTATTTCGCGATCGGTACTTCGCCTATTTTGAGATCGGCTCTTGGGGCCATTCGGCTTTTTTGGACTTGAGTGGTTTATCCGGTCAAGCCTGTTCGGGCGTTAGGCTCTTGGGGCCTTCGCCTATTTTGCGATCGGCTTTTGGGGTCGTTCAGCTTTTTTGGACTTGAGCGGTTTATCCAGTCAAGCCCGTTCGGGCGTTAAGCTCTTGGGGCCTTCGCCTATTTTGCGACCGGCTCTTGGGGCCGTTCAGGTTTTTTGGACTTGAGCGGTTTATCCGGTCAAGCCCGTTTGAGCTTTAGATTCTTGGGGCCTTCGCTTATTTTACGATCGGCTCTTGCGACCGTTCGGTTTTTTTGGACTTGACCGATTTATCCGGTTAAGCCCATTCGGGCGTTAAACTCTTTAGGCCTTTGCTTATTTTGCAATCGGCTCTTGGGGCTGTTCGGCTTTTTTAAACTTAAGTAGTTTATCAAGTCAAACCCATTTGGGCGTTAGGCTCTTGGGGCCTTCGCCTATTTTGCGATCAGCTCTCGGGGCCATTCGGCTTTTTGGACTTTAGCGGTTTATCCAGTCAAGCTCGTTCATGCGTTAGGCTCTTGGGGCCTTCGCTTATTTTGCGATTGGCTCTTGGGGCCGTTTGGCTTTTTTGGACTTGAACTGTTTATCCGGTCAAGCATGTGCGGATGTTAGGCTCTTAGGGCCTTCATCTATTTTGTGATCGGCTCTTGAAGCCGTTCGACTTTTTTGGACTTGAGCGGTTTGTCCGGTTAAGCCCGTTCGGGCCTTAGGCTCTTGGGGCCTTCACCTATTTGTAGGTCCGTCTTGAGTGTGTCGTCGTGAGTTGACCCCTTTTTATTGGGCCTTTTTGGTCAAAATGGGTGTCGGACCTTCTTTGTATGGGCATTCCCTTGCTGACGTTTAGAATTTAAATGATTCTGTTTTATAGAAAACCCGTTTTCTATTTAAAGTGAGATAGGGATTTGAAAAGAAGCGACCTATCCTAAAAGAAAGTGGGGAAGGCTCTAAATTATGGACCCCCTCTGATAATGAGCTTAGACTAACCATGGGCCTAGTAATTTAGGGCCCTCACCCGCTGATTGTATACCCAGCAGGTCATATTATAATAATAAGGGATTATTTTCCTTTTTTATCGATGTGGGACCGTACTTTGTAAAAAAGGGGAAAATATGTGGGGAGTGTATGGAGACCTCTGACAATGGGGCACTTTAGTGTCGTAAGTGGGGTCCCATTGTCAATGGGTCTCATACACTGATAGGAGGTAAATGTGGATGCTTATAAGAAAAGGGTTAGATTCCACTTTTTGAACGATGTGGGACATCATTTCTCGTAAGTGATAAGACCTTATTTGTGGTAAGATAAAAGATAAAAAGTGTGAAGTGGAGACCCTTGATAGTGGGTCCCATTATGGGTTGCCTACCATCAGGGGGTCCATTCCACTGTTTAGATCTCGTGTTATTCCACTTCAAATAATAGTCAGAAGTTTTGTTTTTATTCGATATGGGACATTCGAAAAAGGTTGTCAGCAGCTTTATTTATTCAAAAAGTAGAGTACTGGAAAACACTGTACGATATACTTTATTGAAAGTACATTTTCAGGTTCATTACATTCCTTGGCTTGGTCATTTCGGTGCCATCCAAGTGTCAAAGTCTGTAAGCTCCTTTTCCAATCACATCTGATATTCGGCATGGCCCTTCCTAGTTAGGTTCCAATTTGCTAACATACTTTTCTGATTTCAGGAGCACCAGATCTCCTGGATTGAAGCTTCTCCTTCTGACTCTTTTGTTATAACTATTTGCTATCTTCTGCTGGTAGGCTGCTAGCCGGATGGCTGCAGCTTCCCTTTTTTCTTCCAATAAATCTAGACTGTGTTCCAGAAGCTGATTATTTGACACCTGGTTCCAAGCTAAGCTTTGGATGGTGGGTGCTACCATTTCGGTGGGGATACGGCCTCAGTGTTATAAGCTAAAGAGAAAGGGGTTTCACCGGTGGGACGTCTCGGGGTGGTTTTGTATGCCCATAGGACATTTGGCAATTCTTCTAACCACTTCCCTTTTTTTATCTGCAAGCTTCTTTTTGATGCAGGCAAAGATTGTTCTGTTGGTTATCTCCACTTGCCCATTGCCTTGGGGGTGCTATGCAACTGATACTTTCTGGTTGATACCGTATTTGTCGAAGAAACATTGAGTGTATTGATTATCTAGATTCGGCTCGTTGTCCATGATGATGGACTTTGGGATTCCGAATCTGCATATCAGGTTGTTCCAAATGAATTTTTTCACTTGGACATTAGTCACACTTGCGTATGCCTCTGCTTCTACCCATTTAGTGAAATAATCAATGGCTAATAAGGCGTACCTTTTTTGCGATGCCGCCATTGGTAGGGGTCCTACCATGTCCATTCCCCATTGTGCGAATAGCCATGGGCTGCTCATGGGGTGTATTTCTTTCGAGGGTAGATGGACGAGGGGGGAATACCTTTGACATTTGTCGCATCTGCGAGAGTATTCTTCCACTTCCCTTGCAATGTAGGGTTAGAAATAACCTTGAGTGAGAACTTTATGAGCCAATGACCTGCCCCCCATAATGATTCCCGCATTCCCCTTCGTGTATCTATTTAGAACTTCTCGGGACTCCATTGGGGTCAAACACTTAAGGTAGGGCCCGGAATGCGATCGCCTAAAGAGCTATCTTCCTACTACAGAATATTTGGCAGCTTTTATCCTTAGCTATCGGGCTGCTTCCTTAGAATTGGGGAGTTCTCCTCTCTCAAGGTAAGCCAATATTGGATCTTTCCAACTTGGTTCCTATGGGATGACCAACACCTGCATTCCCTTTGTGATGCTTGGTGTATCTAGGACATTAATGGGGACGACCCTGGTGAATGACTCGTCCGCTATGGATGCTGCATTCGCCAAGCGATCAGCTGCCAGGTTTTCTTCCCTAGGGATCTGCTGAAATTTGATTGTATCAAAGTACTTTGTCATTTTTTCAACTTCTTCTCGGCATGCATTCATTCTGCCCTCTTTAGTGATGTATTCTCCCGTCACCTGCCTTGTGATGAGTTAGAAATTGCTATAGGCTTTGAGGTGCTTTACTTGGAGTTCCTTGGCCAATCTGAGCCCCGCCAACAGCACCTCATATTCCGCTTTATTGTTTGTGACTGGGAACTTTAGTCAGACTGATTGTTGGATTCTGGTCCCCTCGGGGGTTCTTATCTCTAGTCTTGCTCCGGCTCTATTTTGACTCGAGGAACCATCGACGTATAATTCCCAGCAAGGCTCTTCTGTGGTTTGCTGTTCTTCCCCCGAGTCAATGTCCAAGAGAAAATCTGCAACCACTTGCCCTTTTTTTGCGGTGCGCGACTCATACCGTATGTCAAAGAAGCTTAATTCAATTGCCCATTTGGTGATCCAACCTGAGATGTCTGGTTTACTGAGAATTGCTTTGATAGGGTGTATCGTGGGAACTATTATCCGATGAGCCTCGAAATAGTGTCGGAGTTTCCTTTTGGCCTGAATTAGAGCAAGGATGATTTTTTCTGCCATTGAGTACCGGCTTTCTACGTCGGTCATGGCTTTGCTGGAGTAAAAGACCGGGAGTTGCTTTTTTCCTACTTCTCTTACTAAGGCTGAGCTGGTTGCTTACTGAGATACTGCTAGGTAGAGGTACAATGTGATGAGCGCTAAAAAGTGCGCATTTAAACCCCTTAAGCTTAGGTATTCTAGGACCTTTATCTATCTTATTTTCCCGTTTTAGACCAATTTTGTGTTATTGTCCTTTTTAGGTGCTTATCCACAAAATAAGCAAATCAGCCAAATAAGAGCTTAAAAGAAGCTAACTCAACCTGGATGAAAGAAAGGAGCAAAGTGGAAATAGAATGAAACAAAGTGTGGAAATCAGTATGTTTGATCGATCTCAAGAATACTTCGATCGATCGAAAGTTCATCGATCTAGACACTCTAAGATGGATCCAAGCTCTTTTGTCCTTATCCAAAGATCCTACAAAGTTCGATCGATCCAACAATTCTCAGATCGATCGAAAAGATTCTATTTTATCCTGTTATACCACCCCACCTACCACTTTTGTCTCTTTCCCCAAAATATCTTAGATCTGCCCTTATCTAAAAAGGCGCCGCCATGGGAGGATCGATCCAGCCAAAGTTTGATAGTGTTCGGCCAAGTTCGATCGATCTCAACATAGGTTCGATCGATCGAATCCTCTCAAGTGCGAGTTAAATGAAATTCCAACTCATTAAAAGTTGTCTCATGGTGCAATCATTGGAGGAGCCCTTGTGTACGAGCTTAGACCATTGGGTCTTACATTTGAGCTACCTATATAAGGATTATGAGCCACTTTTACACATATGCTTTTAGGAGTTGATAGATACATTTTTTTTATTATTCTTAGAGAGGAAGAAAAGAGAAGAAGAGGCTAGAGACACATTCTTGGGAGGTCTTCCATCTAACTCAAGAAGAAGAGCATTTCTACCATGGAGATAGCCTTTAAGGGTTAGAGGACACCATCCATGAGTAGCTAGACATCCTCTTGGGGCTAGAGTTAGCCCTAAGCATGCTTTCCTTACCTTGATTTATGTATTTTTGAGGGGATTTGTGTTGTAATACATGTTTTGACATCTTTATATATATAGATCTTGTTTATTCAATGATTTATGTGGTTTAATTCTTCCAATTGATCATTTCATTCTATCCATATGTCTATGTATGCTAGAATAGATGTTCATGTGTTTATCTCTATCTCTTTTGTTGTTGATGCATGTCTATGTGTGTTGATGCTATAGATCTAGAGATTGTTAAGACAGAGTGCTTAATAGAATGCTCTTGTGGTTTATTTGATGGTTAATACTCATTTCTTGATGGATTATGCCTCTCCCTTAGTTTAATTTGTTTAATTTTCATGTCATTAGCTTAGATGTAGTGCAGTTACCTTAGTTGTTAAATGGGAGGACAATCCATGCTTGTTGTTTGATGTTCCATACTTATGAATGCAAGTAGTATATTTCTCTAATTATGTGATGTGTTTGGATTGTGAGCTTAAAGAAGGATTAATGGCTTAGTTTGATATATTGTGTTATTCATTGTATTGTTTAGACAATATATACTTAATTGGTCATCCATGCTTATTGAAACAACCACACACACTCACTATTGTTGCAATATATGTCTTCCCCCTCATTAATTATGAATTGAGTGTATAGAAAGGTGATACTTAGTGGTGATCTCTAAGTCCCAAGACCTCTTTCTCTTGTTTTCTCTAACCTTTAATTACTTGTTTTATATTGAGCTTGTTTAATCTTAATTGTAGTTTAATCAACCAAAGAATCTACCTTTGATCACTCGACCTACTAACCCTAAGCATTGTTTCCATTACTAGTAGTCCTCTAATCCCTTGAGATGATCCCTACTCACCCTTGCTATATTTTTAGTTAGTGGTAGTAGTGGCATTTATAAATGTAAAACTTGGCCACACTATTTTGTACAAATTTGGTTGCGCCACGACAGCCACACCAAGTTTTTGGCGCCGTTGCCATAGATTGAATTGGCAACGCCGTGTTTTGGAAACATTTAGGAATTAGTACTCTTTTGATCATGTCTTTACTTTATTTTTATTTTTGGTTACTTATTGTGTTTGTTCTTATTTGGCTAGGTGAATTGAGTGAAGGAAGTTGAGCAAAGGAGAATTCATAGCAAGGAGCTAAGCTAAGCACAAATAAGACTAAAAATCTAAAAAATTGCAAAGCAAAGCAAGGCTAGAAAGTTGAAAGTTGAAAGTTAAATTGAAGTTGCTTAAGGGCCCTTTGTGAGATCTTTCTAACTCAATCTCTAGTTAAATCGTCGGCCCGCGTGGAGGCTTGTTTTTGCATTCTTTGATAAATCATGAGCCCGCGTGGAGGCAATTTACTTTTCTTTGCATGTGGTTCAAGCATAAGAGTATGGGATCATTGTATGTGGAGATTTGTTGATTGATTTGTTGCAGGGGCAAAGTGCTTACTTAGATGATTTCATTGTTGTGTTTCTTAAATTTTATGCGGTCTTAACCAACCCATCATCATAATCAATGGAAAATCTAGAGGGTCATCTTGATTATTTAGACCCGAACTTCATGGAGCATCCTCCTTTTAACTAATTTCCTCCCGGAGTTCAAGCTCCAATTCCTCCAATGATCCTTCATGATTATTATAATCTTCATGAATATCATGCACCAATTTGTATCATGCTTCCTAATTTTGAGGCCAATCAATATGAGATTAAGCCCGAGACCATTCAAATGTGTCCACTCTTTTATGGCTTAATTGATGAGGAGCCATATAAACATCTTGATGAATTTCTTGAAATATGCTCCACCGTGAGGTATATGAATGTCCTGGAGGAAGTTCTTAGGTTACTTCTCTTCCCTTTTACTCTTAAAAATAAGACTAAGCATTGGTTCAACAACTTAGGGGCAAATTCAATAACTTCTTAGTTACAAATGCAAAATGAATTTTTAAAGAAATTTTACCCCATGAGTTTGACCAATGTTATGCGAACTTCTATTCTTGAATTTTCTCAAAGGGAAGGAGAACTTTTACATGAGGCTTGGGAAAGATTGAATGACTTGCTAAGAAAGTGTCCACATCATAGTATTCCAAAATAGCAAGTTGTCCAATATTTCTATGAAAGCCTATCCGACACTCATAAGGACATAGTTGATAACTCATGTGGAGGATCATATTTTGGGAAGCATGAAGATGATGTTTGGCACCTTTTTAAGAAAATGAGTGAAAATTCATTGCGTAAATGTCACACTTCTCGGTTGAGTCATGATTCTAATAACAAAAAGAAAAATTTGAAAGTGTGTCAAATTGGAAGTCCAATGGAGATTGTTGTCGAGCTCAAAACTCTAACTCAAAAACTTGATCAATTTTTATTGAGTCAGAAACCGGCAAAAAAATCATCTTCTCTTCTTAATCATCTTCATTATTCTTGTAAGCCATGCATGACTTGTTCAAGTGTATTGCATACTACTTCTAATTGTCCCCACGGATATATGTTGATGAACATTATGAATAAGTCAATGCCATATTTGCTCACCCTCGTCCGAATGCTTATGTTCTAGTGTAGAGTGAGCATTCAAATCCTTTTCAAGCTAAAAATTTTCAAAACCGATATGTTCCTCCTCACCAAAGAAATAGAGGCTCAAAAGGATTCGTCTCATCTTCTTCTTTTCATCAAAAAATGAACCATTTCTCTTATCCTCAAGCTTATAATTCTAAAGTAGCTCTAATCACCCTCATGCACTTTCTAGCAACCCCACATTTGAAGATAAACTTTTAATAGCTTTGAGTAGTTTGGAAATGAACACCAATTTGTTGCATTCTCATTCTTAATCGATATCAAAGCTTGAGTCTCAAATCGAGATGATAGCTAATGCATTGAATGCGAGAGAAATTGGTAAATTGCCTAGCCAACCCGAAAGGAACCCAAAAGCTCAACATTTTGTGGAAGCAAACTCCACATCAGGGTATCTTTTCCAAGAGCAAGTGCAATCAATTACTACTTTGAGAAGTTGTAGACAAGTTAACAATAGGGTTGAACAACCAAATAAAGATAGTGAACCGGTGCAACCAAAAGTTGACACCCGTCCCGTTTCCAATCCTATTCCTACTTCCTTGGATGAGCATGGCCCTAGAGGGAATTCTCAACCTTCTTCATAATCCTCTCAAGTTACAAGGTCTTATGAGCCAAAAGCTCCATTTCCTTATGCTTTGAAAGAAACTTCACCTTTTGAGAGGCAAGAAGGAAAAATCCATGAAATGATGGAGGTCTTTAAGTAAGACAACATAAATCTTCCTCTCTTGGATGCAATTAGGCAAATTCCACCTTATGCAAAATTCTTGAAAGATCTTTGCACACAAAAGAGGAAGAGCAAGGGACAAGGCCTTAAAAAAGTATTCATAACGGAGCAAGTGAGCTCCATCATCCAACATAACACTCTACCTAAGTTCAAAGATCCCGGTGCTCTGACCATCTCATGTGTAATTGGAACCCATGAAGTTCGTAGAGCTCTTCTTGACATAGGGGCAAGTGTCAATTTGATTCCTTACTCCGTATATGTCCAACTAGGTTTGAATGAATTAAAGCCAACCTCAGTGGTGCTTCAATTGGCTGATAGATCCATTAAAATACCTAAGGGCGTGATTGAGGACATACTCATAAAGGTTGACAAGCTTTACTTCCCGGTTGATTTTGTAGTTCTTGATACCGAACCAGTTGCAAATCCCACCAATCACATCCCCTTCATCTTAGGAAGGCCATTTCTAGTTACCGCAAATGCTACCATTAATTGTAGATCCAGTGTTATGGACCTTTCTTATGGTAATATGATGGTTAAGCTTAATGTTTTCAATGCAAGTCGACATTCCATAGATGAAGACGAGTGTTGTCTCATAGATGTCTTGGATGAGGTTGTTGAGGAATCTATTCCCACTATGGCCATGAAACAACCAACTGAGGAAAATCTTTCATCTCTTCTTTCTGAGGACCCCCTTGCATCTTGTCTTCTTGAAATATTTGGTAATTGATAGTGAAGGGTCAATGAATGAAGTTAATAATCTAATGGAATCCGTTGTAAGTTTGGATTTTCTACCTTGGAAAGATCCAAAAGAACCTCTTCCTCCACTCTCTAGCACTCCACCGGTTCCATCTCTAGTCTCTTCACCCACTCTTGAGCATAAAACTCTCTCTCTCGATCTTAAGTATGCATTCCTAGGCCCTAAAGAGACTCTTCTGGTTATTATCTCTTTAAATCTTGAAAAAGATCAAGTGAATTCTCTTTTGAATGTGCTTAAGGAAAATAAGGAAGCTATTGAGTGGAGTGTAGTGGATCTAAAAGGAATTAACCCTTCCATTTGTATGCATCGCATTCTTATGGAAGAAGATGCAAAATCTTTTAGAGATTCCCAAAGGAGATTAAATCAAAACATGAAAGAAATGGTTAAGAAAGAAGTAGTTAAACTCTTAGATGTCGGTATCATTTATCCAATCTCTAATAGCAAATGGGTGAGTCCAACTCAAGTAGTCCCCAAGAAATCGGGGATTATGGTCGTTGAAAATGCAAAAGGTGAAACAATTTCTAAGCGTACCGCCAATTCATGGCGAGTATGCATTGACTATCGAAAATTGAATGCCGTAACTAGGAAAGATCACTTCCGTTTGCCATTTGTTGATCAAATCCTAGAGAGATTGGCCGGGCAACAATACTATTGCTTTCTTGATGGCTATTCGGGTTACAATCAAGTAGCCCTTGACCCCTTAGACCAAGAGAAAACCACCTTCACTTGTCCTTTAAGCACATTTGCTTGTAGACGGATGCCATTTGGTTTGTACAATGCCCCTGCCACATTTCAAAGTTGTATGATGTCAATTTTTTTGGACATGGTGGAAGAGTATCTAGTGGTCTTTATGAACGATTTTTCTTTCTTTGGGTCTTCATTTGATGCATGCCTCAAAAATCTAAATTTGGTACTTAAAAGATGTCGTGAAACAAACCTTGTTCTTAGTTGGGAAAAGAGTCATTTTATGGTTCAAGAAGGTATTGTTTTGGGTCACGTCATATCAAAAAGGGGAATTAAGGTGGATAAAGCAAAAGTTGAGCTTATTTCTGAATTGCCTCCACCTTCTACGGTAAGAGAAGTTCGTTCATTTCTAGGTCATGCCGGCTTCTATCACCGTTTCATCAAAGACTTTAGCAAAATTGCTACACCCTTGTGCAATCTTCTCACCAAGGAAACTCCTTATGTCTTTGATCAACCATGCCTTGATGCTTTCCATAAATTGCGTGACTTGTTATCATCTGCTCCTATTATGAAACCTCCCAATTGGTCATTACCGTTTGAAATCATGTGTGATGCTTTTGATTATGCCATGGGAGCAGTTTTGGGGCAAAGGGTAGGAAAACTTCCATGCGCTGTATACTATGCAAGCAGGACCCTCTCGGGAGCTCAATTGAATTACTCCACTACCGAGAAGGAATTAATTGCCGTAGTATATGCTCTTGAAAAATTTCGGTCCTAACTCTTAGGATCAAAAGTAATTGTCTATTCTGCTCATGCTGCTTTGAGGCACCTCTTGACTAAGAAGGAAACAAAACCTCATTTAATAAGGTGGATTCTGCTTCTTCAAGAATTTGATTTTGAAATCAAAGATAAAAAAAAGGCACCGAAAATGTGGTTGCCAATCATCTTTCAAGATTAGTGATAGAATCTTTCTCGAGTCCACCCATTTATGATTCATTTTCGGATGAACAACTATTCCAAGTTTTTAATAAACAAATGCCTTTGTTTGCCGACATTGTGAATTTTTTGGCAATTGGCAAACTTCTGACCAATTGGTCAAATCAAGCGAATAAGCGTTTCTTTGTTAACATCTGGAATTACCATTGGGAAGATCCTGTTTTGTTTCGATACTGTCCAGATCAAATTGTGAGGAGGTCCATTCCCGAGAGTGAAATTCCAAGTGTGCTTGTGTTTTGTTATACTCTTACATGCGATGGGCATTTTAGTGAAAAGAAGACCGCCTTGAAGGTGCTTCAAAGTGGGTTATTTTGGCCCACCATTCATAAGTTGCTTACAATTTTTGCAAAGAGTGTGAAAGATGTCAAAAAATGGGGTCAATGTCGAGAAGAGATATGATGCCCTTGACAAATATTCTTCTTGTTGAAATCTTTGACATTTGGGGCATTGATTTTATGGGTCCTTTCCCTATGTCTTATGGATATCAATACATTTTGCTTGCCGTTGACTATGTTTCTAAGTGGGTGGAGGCTTGTGCTACCAAAACCAATGACCACTCCGTGGTTGTGCAATTCATTAAATCAAACATATTCACTTGTTTTGGTATGCCAAGAGCTATGATTAGTGATGGAGGAAAGCATTTTTGCAATCAATTCTTAAAGCAATTATTCTTTAAGTACTCCGTCACTCATAAAGTCGCCACTCCCTACCATCCTCAAACAAGTGGGCAAGTAGAAGTTTCAAACCGGGAAATCAAACATATCCTTGAGAAAATGGTTAATACAACCTAGAAGGATTGGTCACGTAAGTTGAATGATGCTTTGTGGGCTTACCGAACGGCATATAAGACTCCCATTGGCATGTCTCCTTATAGACTTGTTTATGGAAAGCCTTGCCATCTTCCGGTTGAGTTAGAACACAAGGCTATGTGGGTAATTAAAAAGCTCAATCTTGACCTTGACAAAGCCGAAGAGAATCGATTACTCCAATTAAATGAGTTAGAAGAGTTGAGGCACAATGCTTATGACAATGCCAAACTCTATAAAGAGAGGACCAAAGTTTTTCATGACAAACACATTAGGAAGAAATCTTTTGAGCCAGGTCAAAAAGCTTGGCTTTTCAACTCTAGGTTAAAACTCTTTCCCGAGAAGTTGTGAACCAAATGGGAAGGTCCATATAAGATCATCTCCGTTGCACCGCATGGGGCGGTTGAAATTCAAAGTTTAAAAAATGGCAACACATTCAAGGTGAATGGGCAAAGGCTGAAACCCTATATTGAGGGACAATTTTTTCAAAGACATATGGAAGCTGCCCTTTTGGTAGATCCAGTCTATGAAGAGATATAGTGATACATTCATTGGTCTCAAGAGAAAGCTCAATTTTCTGCATATTCTTGCATGTTCGATCGATCTCAAATGAGGTTCGATCGATCGAACACCCATCCCTGCATCCAATAATCTCTCTGCCCCATCGATCTGAAATTTCCTGCATAAATCAGCCCTCTGTGTATCGTACAAAAATTTCTTTCGATCGATCTGAGTACCCCAAGATTGATCGAAATTATCCTTGGATCGATCTTCGCTCCACACTTAGAAAATTTTTGAGATCCATGAAAAAGGCCTCTCGGTGCATTGTTCGAACTGGTTTGCAGAATCTCACATGTTCGATCGATCGATGATTCGATCGATCTTAGTTCGATCGATCTGAATCTTCCAAAATATATATATATATATATATAATAAAATGTCGATCTTTAAAAGCAGCATTCCGTCTAGCTAGAGACATTAAACTTAGCAATCATTGTTCATATTTTCTTGCATTTAGTTTCATCTTGCTTTCAATTCTAAAAAAAAAAAAAATAGAGTTGTTATTTTCATTTTTCTTTATTTTGTTCTTGCATCTTTTCTTACTTCTTGAATTGTACATATTCTTTTATTACATTTTACCTTTTTTATTTTTCTTTTTCATTTTGTTTATACATCTTTGCATTTTATTTCTTGCATTTTGTATATACTTGCTTTCATTAAATGATAAATATAAAAATATGTTTCACCATTGTGCCCTTATGTGTACTCATACATACTTTCATGCTTAAGCTAGGGCTTGATCTCATATCTCTCTTTTATATTGTGCTATATTGTCATAGAATGCATGACTTGATTATTCTTACCCCATTTGATATTTGATGTGAGTTTGCTAGTGTGGTTATTCAAGAAGGTGGTTGATTCCAAGTTTGGGGGAGACGTCCTTCGAATTAGATCACTACCGGGCTTCATATCTTTGCAATCATGGTATACTCTTTCCATTTTTTCCATTATTCTCATTGCACATTGAGGACAATATGTGGTTTAAGTTTGGGGGTAAGATGTCTTTGTTGCATTCTACTTAAAATTGAGCTTTAAACGCATAATTGAGATTGGAGATCCACGTTAGCGATGATTTTGATCTTTTGAGGACTATATTGCTTAAAATTTAAAAATTGCTTGACTTGAAAGTCCAATACTCCTTGCATGCTTTGTGGATGCCATTTAGGAGTAAATTTTTCAAAAGATTTATATCTTGCTTACATTTGTGGTCCACATCATCCTGATTTTGTGATTGTTTTGAGATTCACTCTAGGATCTACACTAGCACAGAAGCACACTAGCATTCATTTGTGGGGTACATGCTTTATTGATTATTAAATTGGTTATATCCCAATTGGGCTAGCAGTGCATTGAAAGTTTTCATTTTGACAAAAGTGGATAACAACCCCTTTTCATTAAGTAGTCGGGATTCTAGCCTCATTAAGCATTGAATTTCTCGCACCGAAAGGTGGAGGGCCCAAACTCTAGGTTAATACTTAGATTTAAAAAAAAAAAAAAAAAAAAAAAAAAAAAAAAAAAAAAAGTTACAAAAGTAATAAAAATGTGAGGACTTCTCCCAAAAGGTGAGAAGTGGGAAATGATTAGATGGGGGTTGTTTTGATTTGTAACCTAGTTGATTTGAGTTTGTAAGTCCTTAGGGATGTTTGAATGTCTAATGCCCTAAAGCCTTCCGGTTTGGGAGTAATTGACCTAACACTCGACCCTGTGGATTACTATAAAGCTTAATAGATCAACACATTGCACCATACTTCCATCTTTGATCCTTAGGGTAGTCATAAAAAATAAAAAAAATCGAGTGAAAAGAATAAATGCACCTAGATCAATAAAGCTTTAATAAAAGGTCCACTCTTTGTTTTGATGATCGGGATTAGATTTGTGTGCTAGTTTGAGGGTAAGGATGTGAACATTTCTTTAGTTATCTTAGATAGTAACATATTTGATGCCGGTCCACTCAAAAGGATTCTAGAGTTGTTTTGATTTGCATAATAATTTTCTTGATGTGTGGAGGACCATATTTGCTTGTTTGATATTGAGATTTTGGGAGATTGCTTGGAAATGGTTGAAAAATTGCATACTTGAGGTAATTTTCTCCCAATTCTTGTTTGCAATATTAATGTCTCTTTAGTGAGAAAAAGCTTGATGTTTGTGGGTATCATTTCTGGAAACCCTCACGAGACTTCACTCGTCTACTAGGGGTAACATAGGGGTTTAAAAGGCTTGTTGCATATGCTAAATGCAATCATGTTCCCTATGAAAGTGGCGTTATCCATTTATTACTTTCTAGATTCATAGTTGTATAGTTGTTCATTTCATTCCTTTACTTTATAGTTCATTGCTAGGGACTAGCAATATTTAAGTTTGGGGGTGTGATGAGCGCTGAAAAGTGCACATTTAAACCCCTTAAGCTTAGGTATTCTAGGACCTTTATCTATCTTACTTTCCCGTTTTAAACTAATTTCGTATTATTGTCCTTTTCAGGTGCTTATGCCCAAAATAAGTTAATTCAACCAAATAAGAGCTTAAAAGAAGCTAACTCGGGCTGGGTGGAAGAAATGAGCAAAATGGAAGCAGAATGAAGCAAAGTGTGGAAATCAGCATATTCGATCGATCTCAAGAATACTTTGATCGATCGAAAGTTCATCGATCTAGACACTCCAAGATGGATCCAAGCTTTTTTGTCCTTATCCAAAGATCCCACAAAGTTTGATCGATCCAACAATTCTCAGATCGATCGAAAAGATTCTATTTTATCCTGTTATACCACCCCACCTACCACTTTTGTCTCTTTCCCCAAAATATCTTAGATCTGCCCTTATCTAAAAAGGCGCCGCCATGGGAGGATCGATCCAGCCAAAGTTTGATAGTGTTCGGCCAAGTTCGATCGATCTCAACATAGGTTCGATTGATCGAATCCTCTCAAGTGCGAGTTAAATGAAATTCCAACTCATTAAAAGTTGTCTCATGGTGCAATCATTGGAGGAGCCCTTGTGTACGAGCCTAGACCATTGGGTCTTACATTTGAGCTACCTATATAAGGATTATGAGCCACTTTTACACATATGCTTTTAGGAGTTGATAGATACATTTTTTTTATTATTCTTAGAGAGGAAGAAAAGAGAAGAAGAGGCTAGAGACACATTCTTGGGAGGTCTTCCATCTAACTCAAGAAGAAGAGCATTTCTACCATGGAGATAGCCTTTAAGGGTTGGAGGACACCATCCATGAGTGGCTAGACATCCTCTTGGGGCTAGAGTTAGCCCTAAGCATGCTTTCCTTACCTTGATTTATGTATTTTTGAGGGGATTGGTGTTGTAATACATGTTTTGACATCTTTATATATATAGATCTTGTTTATTCAATGATTTATGTGGTTTAATTCTTCCAATTGATCATTTCATTCTATCCATATGTCTATGTATGCTAGAATAGATGTTCATGTGTTTATCTCTATCTCTTTTGTTGTTGATGCATGTCTATGTGTGTTGATGCTATAGATCTAGAGATTGTTAAGACAGAGTGCTTAATAGAATGCTCTTGTGGTTTATTTGATGGTTAATACTCATTTCTTGATGGATTATGCCTCTCCCTTAGTTTAATTTGTTTAATTTTCATGTCATTAGCTTAGATGTAGTGCAGTTACCTTAGTTGTTAATTGGGAGGATAATCCATGCTTGTTGTTTGATGTTCCATACTTATTAATGCAAGTAGTATATTTCTCTAATAATGTGATGTGTTTGGATTGTGAGCTTAAAGAAGGATTAATGGCTTAGTTTGATATATTGTGCCATTCATTGTGTTGTTTAGACTACATATACTTAATTGGTTATCCATGCTTATTGAAGCAACCACACATACTAAATATTGTTGCAACATATGTCTTCCCCCTTATTAATTATGAATTGAGTGTATAGAAAGGTGATGCTTAGTGGTGATCTCTAAGTCCCAAGATCTCTCTATCTTATTTTCTCTATCTTTTAATTACTTGTTTTATATTGAGCTTGTTTAATCTTAATTGTAGTTTAATCAACCAAACAATCTACCTTTGATCACTCGAACTACTAACCCTAAGCATTGTTTCCATTACTAGTAGCCCTTTAATCCCTTGGGACGATCCCTACTCACCCTTGCTATATTTTTAGTTAGTGGTAGTAGTGGCATTTATAAATGTAAAACTTGGCCACACTATTTTGCACAAATTTAGTTGCGTCGCGACAGCCACACCACAGTGGCTCTTCGAGTTCTGGAGCAGATAGAATTGGGGGACTTGTCATGTATTCCTTGAGTTTCACGAGAGCTTCTCTCTGCTCTACCCCCCAGATATCTCTTTTTCTAGCTTTGATTGTGTCGAAGAACGGTTTGTATTTGTCTGATAGTCTAGATATAAAACAGCTAAGAGCCGCTACTCTCCCAGTGAGGATTTGGACTTCCCTCACGGTTTGGGGCTCTTGACTCTGTAACAATTTTGTCAACTAAGTGGGACTTGCCTTTATTCCCCTTTTACTCACCAAGTGACCGAGGAACTGTCCCAAGGACACTCCGAACGAACATTTTGCTGGGTTTAACATCATTCTATGTTTCCTTAGAGTATCAAACACATCCTGCAGGTGTTGCCGATGATCTTTCTTATCTTTGCTTTTCACAACCATATCATCTATGTAAGCTTCGACCGTTCGGCCAATCTGCTCTTCGAACATTTTGTTGATCAGCCTCTGATAAGTTGCTCTTGCATTTTTCTACCTGAAGGGCATTACCTTATAGCAATAGGTTCCTCATTCGGTGATGAAAGAAGTCTTCTTTTCGTCCGAAGGGTTCATCGGGATTTGGTTGTAGCCCGAGTAAGCATCAAGGAAAGTCAGTTTTTCATATCCGGTCGTAACGTCTACCATCTGATCGATCTTGGGGAGTGGGAAGCTATCTTTTGGGCACACTTTGTTCAGGTTGGTGAACTCAATGCATATTCGCCATTTACCATTCTTTTTATGGACAACCACCACGTTTGACAACCATTGAGGATACTGGACTTTTCTGACGAGCCCTGCTTCTAAAAGTCGATTGACTTATTTGGCAATGATTTTATTCCTTTCAGGGGCAAACCTTCTTTGCTTTTGTTTCACCGGATGGTGGCTGGGGTCCACGTTCAGGCTATGAAAAGCCATCCGTGGGTCAATTTCTGGCATGTCCAAGTGATTCTAAGCAAAGATGTCTGTGTTCTTCCTTAGGATTTCTACCAGCTCCTCCTTTTTCTAAACTGACTGGAGAGTCCCTATGTAGGTCAGCTTGCACTCATCCCCTGTGACTATCTGCATGGCTTCTAGGGGTTTTACAGTAAAATGCTCTTCTTCCGGTTCCTCCTTCTCTTTTGGAGGGGAAGAGCTCGGTAATTACTATTTTAGCAATTTCTTATCCTTATCAGAAAGATAAATCGTCGTGTGGTAGCACTCGTTTGCTGTTACCTGGACCCCCCAGATATCGATGTCCTCTTGACCATTCGGACTTATGCATCTCATGACTTGGTGCAGGGTTGATGGGACTCTTTCTATGCGGTGGATCCATCCTCGACCCATTAGTAAATTGTAGGTCGGGTGAATATCCATAATCACGAAGTTCTCTTTCAGAGATCTTTTAGCAGCAGTGACTAATAGCGTGATCACACCTGTGGGCTCCACTTTTCTTCCATCAAATCCTACCAAAGGGCTTCTAGTGGGACGAATCTGGTCTGCGGCCAATTTTAACTGATCGAACGTCCACTTTGTCATGATATTGGCGCTACTGCTGGGGTCAATCAGTACTCGTCTGACCAGACAGTTGGCCACCAATAAACTAACTACTAATGGGTCTTCGTGCAGGTGTTGTACCCTTTTGAGACCCCCTTTATGAAAAGAAACTTGTGCTGGATTGGGTTTGCAGTCAACGGTATTGATTTCCCAATCCTCCGTAGCTTATGGGCTTGTTTAAGCTAGATCCTTTAGGAATTTCCCAATTGCTCGTCTTCTTCTGGACAACCATGAATTGTGTTAATTACCTCGACAGGATGGATCTCTACTGCAGCTTTTGGAATTGCTCGGGCTCGATTTTGCTGCCTTTATTGCCCCGGGGTAATCAAGTAATCAGTTAACTCGCCCTTGGCTATTAACGCCTCCGGTCTCTTTGGTCCATTGGCTGTCTGATTGGTGGTGGGATCTATAAGATGTTTCTTGCTTTGGTCTCTTAGTACAGTCTGCCAGTGTTACTTTGAGCGGTGTGACTCTTTCGGTCGTTTGGAAATTCTTTCAGGGGCTCGTCCCTCAATGGCGGGGGGTTCCCGATGGGCCCTCCGGGTGCTCGATCGCTCCTTCGGCCGATTCTCTACTGTGACCAATGTCGCTCTCTCCTGTCTAGTTACTTCATTTTCTTTAAGTCTGATATAGTTTTGTGCCCGCGAATTCAGCTCCGATATGTTAGTTAGGGTCTTCTTTACCAGAGAAGAATGGAAACGTGAGCCTTGCACCATGGCTATCTTTAACGCTTCTATGGCTGTGTCTTGATTGCAATTTGGTATGCCCGAAGACTCCATGTTGAATCGGGTGAGGAAGGTCTGCAGGCCTTCTCCCTTCATCTGTCGAATCGTAAAGAGACTGGCAATGGTTTTCTTCTGTTTCTTATTTCCACAATACTGGGCCAAGAACGCGACGCATAATGACTCGAAGTTTGGGATTGACTTGTACGGGCGATTCTTAAACCACTCTAGGGCCACTCCCATTAGGCTGGATAGAAATATTTTGCATATGAATAGATCGTTGTGAGCATCTAGTGTCATTTCCTAAGTATAGTGGTTGAGGTGCTGGAGGGGATCTCCAGTCCCATTGAATTTAATGAACTTGGGCATTATGAATTTCTTAGGTCTTGCGACCCATTTTATCTCATCTGTGAAAGGGGTTTTCACTATTGATGCAGTGAATTCTCTCGCCATGTCTTCAGGCGTTTGGGCCTTCAGCCCTTTGATTCGTTCGTCCATTTCTTTCCGGAGCCTGGTGATAAAGTCATTCCCCGAAGATGGCAGATCAGCTACTGGGGTCCATACTTCTTTTCTACCTGAATCTGCGTTATCTGATGGATGGGTTTTATGACTCGAGGTCCCCCAATATTGGAGTTCCTTAAGGTGCAGGATTGACTTGCGGCATCGTTGATGTCCTCTACGTTCCATTGAGCAGTTGGCATGGAGCCTTCTGTTGGTGAGGTGGATTATCATTGCCTGGCTCCATAGGAGGATCTTCATTCTAACGTTCGGGCCGAGGGTCGTCGGCTATTCATTCCACCGAGCATTGCCTCGGAGTCTTTCGTTTTCCCTACGCAGAGTGCTGATTTGTGCCACGCTGGTTTCTTGAGCTTTCCTTAGCAATTGATTTGCTCAGCGCTGGCTTCATTTGCTTGTCATAGGACATCCAGTTGCGCTTGCATTTCTTCGCGTATCTTCTACATGGTCTCCTGTTGTTGCAGTTAATCAGTGTCTGGCTCTGTTGCCATTCCGGAGTGATGTTGTACACAAGGGATAAAGAACGGACTTTTTATATCGAATTTCCCACAGACGGCGCCAAAATGTGGGTGCAATTTTTTACACCCGAACACCTAAAGAGATCAATTAAGGAGAGCACATAGAAAAAATCAAGAAGGGAACAGGCAAATCTTTGAGATAGTAGTAATATTGAGAGTTCGATGCTCTTCACCTTTGTCCAGGCTCTATTTATAAGTATTTTTGCTTAGGAATTTACATGGAGCCATTTCTTGGCTTTTATTCCCAAACGTAGGTAATTATGCCTACAGATCGTGCATTCAACATTATTGCGGGCGTTATGGAGCTTGGGCCTTATCAAGATTGGGCTGTCCATTTAGCCTTTGTATTAAGTAGGCCTTCTTTTGCTAGGCTTATATCTGATCGTGGGCTTCTAGCTTTTTTAACTTGGTTGTGGGCTGCTTTTTGCCGCCACGTGGTGTTTTGCGCTTGGTGTGGTTTTTTTTCCCTCCACACACGTGAAGTTGAAAGTCAAATCCGAACTCAAAACCCTAAGGTCACAACAAAAGAATAAATCAAATAATTAATTAATTAATTAAAAATTAATAATGGAAAATTGGAAGAGGAAGAAAAGACAGGGTCATTACGTAAGTGCTGTATGACCAGGGCTGTTGCAAATTTGATAATACACTCGAGCATTAGGTGTCTGAACAAGAGGAGCACCAAGAAGGCCAACATCGGAATAAAAAGGACGACCACCACTATTAGGTCCACGACCACCACGACTGCTATGACCATGATTATTTAACCTACCATAACCACGATTGTTGTTGTAGCTACCATTGTTATAACTACGATTGTTGTTGTAACCACCATTGTTATAGCCACCATAACCACCATTAGTAGATTTCGATTTAAAGAAAAAGTCCCGCTATTGTTCATGGTAGAGATGAAGGCATATTGAGTTGCAGAACTGGAAGGGATAGTAGTGGAAATGTGATTTTGTAATGACACGGTCATTCTCTTTCCTTTCCTTTTTCTCAGATTTTCACGGATATTTTTTTTCCATTGATCTTTTCTTTTATGAGTTCAGTTTCTCATCACTTAGTGTCGTCTCGAGTGCTCTGGAATGATTTTTGAGACTCTTTTCCTTGGATTGACAATTTCCTTTAAGGACTGCGTCATTTCCACATTTTCATTTTTCGGACACTATTCAATTTTCGTCCTTTTCCCTATTTTGTCTTTTCCCCGTTTGTCACTTTGTTGGCATAACCTCACTTTTTGTGTTTGGAGTTGGTTTTTGACTTCACGTATCTTCATTCTAAGTGGTTTCCACGAAATACGTATCTTTACTTTTGCAGTAAAGTATTCTGGTTGCTCTAGGTGTCCATAGGGGCATGGATGCATAGTTTTTCAGAATCTTTTTCTTTTCTTGGGGTGTTTTTTGTAAAGATCTTTTGAAAATATTTTATTTCAGGGGTTTTTAAGAAAATATTTTTGGAAGATATTTTCATTCTGAGCCATTAGTGCAGTTTTCACTTTTTTAAGGGCTATTGTGCAATTAATGAAAGTTATTGCTAAATGCCTCGTTTTGAGCCTAGATCCTCGTGCGGGATTCATTTTCACTTTTCATCAAGTCATGAACTCTTACAATTTTCTTCTTGTTGTTTTTCTTTAGTTTCAGGGTTTTCGGCCCCGGTTGCCGCCGAACTTGTTTTGGGCATATCTTTCTGCTCAGGACTTGGTTTTCAACGCCGTTTCTTCCGTTATTCAAATTTTCTCATTTTGGTTCTTTTTTGTTCATGGAGTTTTGCCATTGGAGCGCGTCTTCTCAAATTCCACTTTTCTAAACCCGACGGGGCCCTTTCGGAGCACTTTTTGAGATTTCTATAAATAGGATGCCCTAAATTTTAAAATCAGATTTTTTAGACCTTCTTCTTCCTCTTGGCCTGCAGCCATGGGAGCCCAAGGGGCTGCCCTCACTCTTTCTTCTCCTTCACTTGTTTTCCTTTGTGAAAAGCTTCGACCTTTAACGTTTATTGTTAGCCTTGACGACGCGCACCTTTCCCCCTTATTAGAACCCATTTCTGACCATTTTATGAGTTCATGTTTGAGGTTAAGTTGTAATTTTCATGGGGCTTCCTTGAGATTCTTGTTCATCGTGTTGTCCCGGACAAAACCCCGAAGTATCATCGAATTCGGAGCACTTTTTTTTCGGTGGAAATTTGAGATTTTCATCTCAAATTAAGGTAGGGGATGTTATAGGTTTATAATTTTATTGTCTTGCATGCTATTGATGCTTATACAACTTGTATGCATGCTTTTGTTCATAATCTAGAATTTAATTTAATTAATTTCTATGTTTAAGATTTAATTCACGTGATAATATTCAACTTAAAATTAAATTGTGGTATGCTAGTAAATTAGGCTTTGGTACGTTTGTTAACATATATTAAAATTGGAGTATTTGATAAAGTATTGCAACTTTTATTTAATAATTTTCTTTGGTGAAAGTTTAATTCTTATAGCCGTACCTTGCATGGAAATAACTTGTGATATGCTGTTAAATTAAGTCTTGGCATGTTCATTAACATACTTTAATTTAAGAGCATTTGGATGAGTATGAAAATCTAGAGATTTTAATTAAAAGGATTAATTAAAATCTATTTAATGGTTCCATTAGCTTAATTAAGTTTTTAACTTGATATTTGTGATGAGCATGGCTTGTACACTACCATATATTAATTTGGGACCATTTGGTGTTATTTTAGAAGTTAGAGATTTAATTATTATGATTTAATTAAATTCTACCTTCTTGTTCCATGGCCTAATTAAGTTTTTGAATGGATATAAGAAATGACCATACTATGTTGTTTAACATGTGTTAATTAGGGATCATTTTATTGAGATTTGAAACCTAAAGAAATTAATTAGTTTATTTGATTAATTTCCGTTTCTATTGCATTGTTGATTTAATCATGAGTTTGACATTGGTAGTATGTTTAAAACATGATTTTAGACTTGTATTAGATTCTTCAGTTTATATTTTTAATATTGAATTATATTGTTATAGCGTATAATGAATCGTACACTGAAGATTCGACATGTGATGTTATTATATCGCGTAACGAATCATACTCTGAAGATTCGACATTTGTCATCCTATAGTAGTAATGGATTCAGAGCATGAGGTGTGTGGTTACAACCTACTTGTGCATGGAATGTAGTTTTGTGCTTTATATATATATCGTATATAAGTTATTAACTTATTTATTTTGGAGTCACTTGGGACATTGTTACGGAGACATGGCTAGAGTTTGACTCTATTGTGGGAGGTATGAGTTCTCTCCATTTATAGTGCACACTTTGGGTGGTATTCCCAGTGGGTTAGTGCCCGGAATAACCATAGGTCTTGGCTTTATCCAGGATTTGATGTCCAAGTCTTCCACTACTTGATTTCGCATTCAATTCCAAGTTGGCAACCAATGTTTAATTGTGACTTGTGATTTTGGTTATTGGCAATTTAATGTTGTTAAGTACATTCAAGCATTATAATTTCTAATGAATCATTGCAGGTTTTGATATTGTTAAGTACATTCAGGCATTATGATTTCTAATGAATCATTGCAAGTTTTTTATATTGTTAAGTACATCTATTCTATATTGTTCAGATGCAACTTAGGAATGATCCTATAGATTCATTTGGAACATAAACGTTAGGTGGCATGACCCACTTTAGTTGTTTTCACATTTTAGATTTCAAATCAATGGCTTTGCAGATCTATATCTTGTTGCTTTGTATAGCATGCTTCTATGTTGTTTGAATTGCATGAATGATGTGATTTATGCTAGAAATGATCTAGGGTAACTTAGGATGCTCACTGAGTCTCATCTTGACATAGACGTTAGGTGGCATGAGCACCTTTGACAAGTTTCACCTTAAGGTGATAAAATTGTAAAATGCTAGGTCGATGCATGCTCATTTCCTACGAATAGCTTTATGTTACTCACCCACGTAGTGGGGACATTTTTCAGGTGCAGGAATCAAGATTCTCGTTATGCTTGGACGATTTGTGGACTTGAAGGTTTCATTTTTGTAAAAGTTGGCTTGAAAAGCCATTTCTAGCCTTATTTGTCAAATGTGTATATTTGATTCTAAACTTGTAATGTGTGCCTAAACACACTTTTTTATTCTCATTTTATGTATATAATATGAGGCCAAGGGCCAAACCATATTTGAAATTCATGTACATTCATAAATGTTAAAAATTGCCTTAATGGGAATATTATTAAAACTATACGTTTTAATATGTCATTTACGCACCGGGGCATGCATCGAGTATGAAATTCATTATCTAGCATTCATTTAATATGTATGAGATGTGGCCAAGGGCCAATCATCATTTTGTTTTCATTTTTGCATTTTAGTTTCATACTTTGCATTTTGGGCTAAAATAGTAAAATCCAAGCCTTTAAGGGTTCATTTCCAAATCGGGTGGTGCAAAGTGTGGAGCAGCACATTTATTAGGACCTACTTAATATGCATGTAGTGTGGCCAAGGGCCAAACGGTAATTTGAAATCATTTGTTAATTTTAGTTTTCAAATTTCCCATTTCTAGTTCATTTTTGCCTTTTTGGCCGTGGGGGGGGGGGGGGGGGGGGGGTTGAATTTTGCATCGGTTTTAAGCCGCGGACCATTGTAGCATGTCCTAATGGGTAAGTTACGTTTGCGTGCATAATTGTTTTCAAGAAAAACCTCATCCTTGGTGATTTGAGCCTCCTATGGACTCATTTTACATTTTTTATTGCATAATCTGATTTTAGGGCGTTTTGGGGTTTTCCTTCGAGAAATGAATTCCGGTCTTCACATGGTCACTTAGAAAATGTGATTTTAGGAGGGGGTTTCTTCTTCGTGTTTTCCCAGAAAATGTCGTCTAGGTACCGGAAATCCCTCGTGAAGTTCAGCTTTCAGTTTTGCATTTTAGCAGCTTTTTGGCCCTCTTGATCTGATTTCTTGGAGGGGCATTTTGGATATTTCACAGAGAGTTTTTTTCATTTCCTCTCATTTTGCCACATAGAAAATTTGATTTTAGGAGGGGTTTCTTTTTTGTGTTTTTCCAGAAAAAATCGTTTGGTAGCCCGTTTTTGATCTCAAATGTGGACAGTTACTGTAGCAACTTTTGCCCACTTGTCCAGTTCTGATCTAGGGGCATTTTGGGGATTTTGTAGTGTGTTTTTAATCATTTTCTTACTTGTAGTTGGGTAGAAAACTCAATTTTAGGGGGGGTTTTGTCTTCGTGTTTTTCCAGAAAATGTCATCTATGACCCGAAAACCCCACGTCAAATTTGATTTCCTGTGCGCATCTGCACTATTTGAAAATGTCTGTTGTAAGGGCATTTTGAGAATTTCACGTCAAAAATAAAATTTTCTTTTGACATAATTAGCTTGGAGAAATTATTTTAATGGGGGTTTCTTCTTCATGTTTTTTCCAAAAAATGTCATTTAGTGCCTCAAAACGGCACACGATTTCAGCATTTTGCCCAGGTTACTATTCACGGCCGCGCGCGACGTCAAAACTTTGTTTTGACTTTTCTCTTCCATCCGGACTCCGAATTAAGTGATTCTTGAGTCTAGCTTGATTAATTTTTCACTATCTTCCTTGTGGTGTGCTCGGTAGCACCTGATTTTATATTTTCAGAAATAACCATTTTGCCCTTTGGGCTATTTTTGTCTGATTTTCTTGTAATTCGCTTCTGCTACTTTCTTTTGAGTTCCATGACTTTACGGGAAGTCATGGATGTGTCTCAAGAATAATTTACATTCTAGGGACGTCATTTCCATGTAAAATGACTATTTTGCCCCTGGGGGCTTATTTGTTATATTTTTGATCTTTTGCTTCTGCACCAGTTCTTATTAAGTTCCACAACCTCATGGAAGGTCACTTTGACTTCTTAGAGTCTTGTTTTTTATTTTTACTTTCGTATTTCGGATCCGTTATCGGATCATTCTTTCGGTTCATCACTAACGCACTGGCCTAAAAACCAAGGCTGTCACAGATTTTCAAAGGAAAGAAGACGAGCACGTAAATCTGAAAAGAAAGGAAGTTGAGGAAAATTGAGGAGAGCCGTGATAATCATGGCATAATTAAGGCCTAAACCACGAAGTACAAAGGTAACAAGACCATTATTGGAGATTGGTAAGGCATCAAGTGCATCAGCTAGTGATTTGACATGTCAGAGATATGCAGAGATAGTTTTGGTTCCTTTTGAGATATCTAAGAGTTGAAACCGAAGGTGAAAGGTGTTGGCAAGATATTGTTGAGAAATTTTTTGTTGAAGACATTCCCAAACGTCACGGGAAGTGGAGAGACCAGTAACTTGAGAAAGAACAAATTTGGAGAGGGTTATGTTAAGCATGCTAACAAGGTTTTCCCTAAATCACACTTGTTGTAAAATTGAATGAAAGTGTTTGGAAATTGTTTAGGTAGAGTGTTGAAATCTTTCTACTATTACACGATTCCTTTTATTGTGAGCTAAAGTAAGCAAAAATATGCCAACTTGTTTAAAGACACTTACACCTTTATAATCTTTCAACCCTAATGACCCAAGCTCACTGTAATACCCCTAGTTTTCAAAAGGATAAGATTGGAATTTAAATTTTATTCAATGTGCTTATGTGTCAAATTGTTTTAATTCATTGTTTTATTTAACTGAATTGTTGTTATTAAGGTTGTTGTTTGGTTATTCAATTTAAATTGCATTCCTTGATTTACTTTATTTATATGATTTAATTGGTAGTATTTAATTTAATTGTAATTGGTAGTATTTAATTTAATTACATTCCTTTATTTAATTGATTTGTGGTAATGATTTAATTACGTTAAATGGTTTTAAAATCTACGTTAACTAAGGCCGACGAGAATTAGGGTTTTCCATTGGGGATTAGGATTGGGCTTAGGGTTTTTTAGTGCTTATATATATACTATTATGTGTCTTCAAAGGGTTGAGAACCTTATATACGTACAGTATAATATAGAGAGAACAGAGAGGGAACAGAGAGAGATGGTGAGGAAAACAGAGGAGGAAATAGGGGTTTTGGTCATGAGTAAAGGCTGAACCAAGGAGAGGAGGAAGGGGTACTGCTCATGGGATTTAACTTAGGGCAGCAATGTAGTGGACGACAGTCAAGAGGTCGCCAGAAAGTCTGGACAGAGGATGGCAAAACAAACTTACAGAGGCAAGTTATTTCCTTACTCTTTCCCGTTGCCTGTGTTATGTGCATCCTTAGACTATCTCTAGGGTTTTAATGGATTACTAATTAAAGTTTACATGCTTGTTATATGCCAATTCTGATATCTATATGCATGAAATTATTCTGTTATAGTTCTAGTATTTTCTGTGTTTTATTCTGCGTTAAAAGCATAGTTAATCGGTTAAGGTTTTAATCACTATAATGGAATTGAACTATTATGTACAAGGCATTGGGATGTTATTGGATGGTTCTAGGACTCTTAAGATCATATTTAAGAAGCAACAGAGCGGTAGAAAAGGGTCGAAGATGGAGCAGATCGTCGGAAACGAAGAAGGAACAAAGTCGAGGCTCTCAAAAGGGAGAGTGCCGGCTCTAGGCAAGGAGAGCTGGCTCCCTCTTATGGGAGAGCTGGCTCTAGGCAAATTGAGCCTTCTCCACTATTTTGGAGAAGGTTTTGTGATCCTATTTGTTTACAGAAGCAGTTTTGTGCGTTATTTGGTTCGATTGTGGGTTTTTTTGGGTGCACTGTGTGGATGATTCTTGAGTCTGGAACTGTGTGGGAAGTAGACTAAGATGATTAACATGCAACCTATGTATTGTTAGAAGTTTTCAGTGCATAAGAGATGCAATTATGCAAGTGGAATAGGAAGCAAATGAGAAGGCTCAAAGGAAGAAAGAGAAGGCTCTAAAATGTGGAGCCTGCTCTAGGTGGTTTAGATCCTTCTCTAGTTTTTTATAGAAGGCTCTAGGTGGTTTAGAGCCTTCTCCAGTTTTTTGGAGAAGGCTCTTTTCAATAGTGTTTTCAGAATTTTATTTTTTTACGAACTGTATTGTTACTGTTGGAGCATGGAAACTGTTTTGTTGACTCTGGGGTTTTACAGAGGGATTATAAGGTTGGTTTAGGGTGTTATTAAACCTTTAAATTGAGTAAGGTTGACCTCTAAATGAATGGAATTAACAGTACGCTAATTAACAACTTTGCATACGGTTAACGGCTGGAAGGAAGTTTATTGTCTAGTTTTAATTTGACAATTTAGGGTGCTATATAATGATTCTAAATTAAGTTTAAAAGTACAGTGAAGTCTTTTAAATTAATAAATTGGACTTGGGGCATAGTGCATGGCTCTGTGCTAAAAGATAGGACAGAATACAAGTATACAACTTAGTACGCTGTTACCGGATGGAAAGAATTAAATTGCTTAAATTAATGTACCGATTTATTGGACTATAATATGATTATAGAATTTATTTTAAATGCATGATAGAGTCATTGATGTATTAGATTTGACCTATGCATGCTCTGGACGGTAGTTGCTGAATTATTAATTGTTTCCTGCAACTATATGGTTTAACTCTTGGATTTAAATTGCTGAAACTTTAAATATGTTTCTGCAATTATTTGGATTTTGGTTTTGGATTGTAAATTGCTAAACTATTATGTATCGGTTGAAATTTAAATGGTTTTGGATTTAAATTGCTGAAATACTAAATACTCTTCTGCAATTATTTGGAATGGTTTTGGACTGTAAATTGCTAAACTATTATGTAATTGTTGTAATTTACACGGATATGGAGGATTATATGCACCGGTATGGGACGGTGACATACTAGGTATGGTTTAGTTCAAAACGTTAATTCCTACCTTATGGATTTTAATTGGTGAACAGTTTTACCTGTTCAATCAATTATATGGATTTTGTGGATTGTTTGCACCGGTATGGGACGGTGGCATATTAGGGACAAACTGATTCAAAATACTCAGTCCTACCTATTTTGCAATAAGGGTACGGGTTGTTAAATAAAATCCTCCTTATATATATGAGTTGGTGCGGTTGAATATGCCAAACGACTTACTGGATTTTTTTATGGATGAATGTGAATGGATTTTTTATATATTGTTATGGTACCGTGACATGAGCTTAAGTCTCATAGTCGATGGTTAGGGAGTGTATATGCAATAGGATGCGTAGCTAGCTATGTTGGTTGAGGTATACCCTGTTAGGCTTAGGTAGTCATGCCCATTCAGGTGCGTATTGCATGTTGCCTTCTATTCAGGTTAAAACCCTCAGCATAGTTTAGTGAGAATCCTGTAATGTGGATATATATTTATCTATTACGGACTCTATAGATATAGTTGGGACATCTATGATGTATCTGCGTATCGGGTCTCTATTTGGATTGTAGTTAGGATAGAACTTGTTCGTGGGCCTGACCCACTATTATTTTCAGGTAATGGACGATTCCAGGTCTTAGAGCTTGTTCGTGCTGAGCAGAGATGACTACTCATTCTACCGACGACGTAGGAGGTTTCGTCAGGGTTTAGCAGTGGACTTCTTTTCAGTTGTTCGCTTTCCAGTGTTGGTTTTGATTAGGGGTCCACCAGATGGATTCCGAGTTATATTGGAATTGGAAAAGTTGGATGTATCAGATTAATACTTTATTTATAAAAAAATTTATTTTGAGGTTTTCAGTTTTGGATTATCATTCTAGTTTCTTTTCAGTAGTTTTATTTATTCTTGTTTATCTTATCTGTATTCTGTGTTCGTTTACTACTAATTTTTTTTATATCCTCGGATAATCGGGCGTAGGCCTGGCCAACCCGCATCCGGAAATTCGGGGGTATCACACTCACCACACAACTTCAAAATAAAAAACAAGGGTGGACATCCTAAAGTTTGCATAGCATCTACTTGCATACCCATTCAAGATCTCCAATATACATGTTTTTCCTTTTAAAATTGAATCCCTACAAGGCTACTTATGGTAATGTTTCCTATAGTATTCCAACATTCATGCCATTATGACGACAGATTTAGTCTCGTCATCATCATCATAATATAACTCTATGATTACCGTAATATCCATTTGTATAATACAAAATGTAAGAAAAGATATAAATTAATAGTAAAAAAAATAATAATAAAATAAAATAATAAAATAAAATAAATAAATAAATAAAAACTAGTGATGTTCATATTGATATTGTCATTACAATCATCCCAAGCCAAATAGTAAATAATATACTTAATAGTATAATCATCCAAAGTGATAAGAAAAGAAAATAAGAAATAAAATGAACACACCAAATAAAGTATAGTTAATAGTATAGTCATAAGAAAACAGATAACAGATTAAAGTAACACATGAAAGCAACAGAAAATCAAAGATTTGTGACCCAACCAGCCTTCCTGTCATCAAGAAGGTTATTCAGAAAGAAATCCCACCAAATTTCATCACTATGTAGCATCTTGGTGACCTTATCATATTGAACAATATCAATGCCCTCCAATTGATTCAAAATCCTATAGCAAAAGTGAAAATCATCTTTTGCCTTGTCTTTTTTTGACAGAGATGTTACTTTAACCTCACATTTCTCATAGGATGGTAGAATATTAGATGATGAAACTTCTTTTATGGCCTTTTCAATTCGGCCAGCTTTCATGTTAGCATTGTCAGTCAAAGTTGCCATGACATCGCTTATTGTGGAAGCAAAACTATATATCTTTTGTTTCTTACCATGAGGTTGAGGAGAATGACTGATCTAATGACCATCTACCTCATACGGATGATGAAAATTTCAATATGAGAATCATCCCGTACTAGTTTTCCATCACCGGTAATGTCTGTAAAGTCCTCTACTTCTACTGCCACCACACTATCATGAATCACATCCATCTAATTATCCATTTAAATTTGAAGTTAGATTTAATATAACTTTTACTACCAACTAGGGAAAAAGAAAAATAAAACAAGAATCACGTAGTCAACCATGAATATATTAGTATATTTGTGCAAGTAAAGGTTACATTTCACATTTCTCATGGAATAATGTCCAAGTATATTGTGGCACTATAAGCAGGTGTCTGATACAGCAAAATAAAGTGTTAAAATAAAAAGTATAAAGGCATATATTTTGTGTCTCTTACATATCAACGTCACTTTGATTGAAGTTGAGAATATTTTAATGTTCATGATCATGATTGCCTAAACTATTAGTTGATACAAAGCTACACTCCCAAGCATGTGGCAATTATTTTGATTTCTTCACTCTTAAACAAATTCATGTTGCATCATGGCTTCGGAGACTATGCATGTTTTCTGTTCTATCACAATAACACTGTTGGTAGTTCTATCTTATATCAATATTCCTCATAACATAGAAAAGTTAAAGTTAAAGAGCATCATTGTCTCAAGGCCCCTTTTCATAACCTTGCTAATAGAAGTAACAATTGTGCTTGTATTGTTACTTCTTGATAGACAAAAGGATTTTGAGAAGGCCAAGGAAGTAGGAAAAATAGGTCTGTATAATGACCCGGTAATTTTCCTTCCTTTCTTTTTTCTTAGATTTTTTTAGAAAAAATTTTTCCGTTGATTTTTCTTTTCTGAGTTCAGTTGCTCGTCACTTAGTGTTATCTCGAGTGCTTGGAAATGGTTTTCGAGACTCTTTCCTTTTGATTGACAACTACTTTAAAGAACCACGTCATTTACACATTTTTCGTTTTTTGACACTATTCATTTTTTGTCATTTTCCCCATTTGTCACTTTGTTGGCATGACCTCACTTTTCATGTTCAGAGTTGAGTTTTGACTTCATGAGTTTTCATTCCAATTGATTTCCTCGAAAGGCGTAGCTTTACTTTTGAAGAAAAGCTCGCCGATTGATTCTTTCTCCCGTAGGGGCGTGGATGAAAGGATTCTTCAGAAATATTGATGTTTCTTGGGGTGTTTTTTGTAAATATATTTTGAAGATATTTATTTCATGGGTTTTTAAGAAAATATCTTTTTCATTTTGGGCAGTTTTACAATTATCCCTTTTTTGTAGGGGCCATTGTGCAAGTAACGAAAGTTATTACAAAATGCCTCTTTTGAGCCTAGATCCTCGTACGGGATTCATTTTCACATTTTGTCTAGTCGTGAACTCTTAGGATTGGCTGCTAGTCATTCTTGCAGTTTCCTGATTTTCGGCCCCAGTTAGCGCCGAACTTATTCATGGCATATCTCTCTATACAAGACTCACTTTTCAATGTCGTTTCTTCTATTGTTCATTTTTTTAATTTCGGTTCTTTTTCGTTCATGGTGTTTTGCCGTTTGAGCACGTCTGCTCAAATTCCACTTTTCCAGACCCAGCGGGGCCCTTTCAAGGCACTTTTAGGGTTTTCCTATAAGTAGGGGTTATAAAAAAATTAAAACATTTTCCTCCCTTCTTCTTGGCCGGCCAGCAGCAGCCATGACAGCCCAAGGGGCTGCCACCTTCTTTTCTTCTTTTGCACCTTCTTCCCTCGTGAAAAATGTCATAGTGCCTAAGCGTTTATCGTAGGCTTTTGTAATGACCTGGTCATTTTCCTTCCTTTCCTTTTTCTAAAATTTTATGGATAAATTTTTTCTTTTTAATTTTCCTTTCTGAATTCTGTTTCTCTTCACTGAGTGTCGTCTCGAGTGCTCGAAAATGGTTTTTGAGACTCTTTCGTTCGAATTGACAACTTCCTTTGAGGACCGAGTCATTTCTGCATTTTCATTTTTTTGACACTATTCACTTTTCGTCTTTTTCCCTATTTTGTTTTTTCCCCGTTTGTCACTTTTTTGCACAACCTCACTTTTCATGCTTGAAGTTGGTTTTTGACTTCACATATCTTCATTCTAAGTGGTTTTCACGAAATACGTATCTTTACTTTTGCAAGAAAGTACTCTGGTTGCTCCCGGTGTCCATAGGGGCACGGATGCACAATTCTTTAGAAACTTTTCTTTTCTTGGGGTATTTTTCGTAAATATCTTTTGAAGATATTTTATTTCAGGGGTTTTTAAAAAAATATTTTTGGAAGATATTTTCATTCTGGGCCATTAGTGAAGTTTTCACTTTTTGGAGGGGCCATTGTGCAATTAATGAAAGTTATCGCAAAATACCTCAAATTGAGCCTGGATCCTCGTACGGGATTCATTTTCGCATTTCGTCGAGTCATGTACTCTTACAATTTCCTTCTGATCGTTTTTCTCCAGTTTCAGGGTTTTTGGCCCCAATTACGCTGAACTTGTTCAGGGCATATCTCTATGCTCGGGACTCAGTTTTTGACATCGTTTTTTCTGTTATTCATATTTTCTTATTTTGAATATTTTTTGTTCACGAATTTTTGCCGTTTGAGCGCGTTTTCTCAAATTCCATTTTTCCGGACCCGGTGGGGCCCTTTCGGGGCACTTTTAGGGTTTTCCTATAAATAGAATGACTTAAAGTGAAAAGTCACTTTTCCATCATCTTCTTCCCCCTCTTGGCCGGCAGCCATGGGAGCCTAAGGGGCTGCCTTCACTCTTTCTTCTCCTCCACTTGATTTCCTTCATAAAAAGTCTCAGGCCTTAACATTTATCGAAGGCCTCGTCGTGCTCTACATTTCCACCTTATTAGAACCCATTTTTGGCCAAATTTTGAGTTCAGGTTTGAAGTCAAGTTGTGATTTTGATGGGGCTTCTTTAGGATTCTTGTTCGGAGCACTTTTCTTTCGGTGGGGATTTGAGATTTTCATCTCAAATTGAGGTAGGTGGTGTTATAGTTTATATTCTTAATGTATTGCATGCTATTGATGCTTATACAACTTGTATGCTTGCTTTTGTTCAAGATCTAGAAATTATTTAAACTTGATTTAAATTTTACTTAATTGTACTTTGCTTGTTTTCCATTTTTGACTTGATATATGGCATGACCATGACTTAATTTATGATATATATTAATTTGAGATCGTTTGAATAACCTTTGAAATCTAGAGATTTAATTAATTTTAAATTAATTAAATTATACATGTTCATATCTTGCTCATTTTGCACTTTTGATTGATATATGCAATCACCATGGAATGGATATTCATATATATTATTTTAAGAATTTTTGGGTAACTACTGAAAATTAGTAATTTAAATATTTTTATGGTAATTAAATTTCACAATATTATATCTAGCTCACCTTGTAAAATTGATGTGATATTTGCAATCACCATGGAATGGATATTCACATATATTATTTTGAGAATTTTTGGACAACATTGATTTTTTGAGAAATTAATTAATTAGGTTAATTAATTTCTATTTAGGGTTCTAATGAGTTAGACTTGTATTTCATGGGACTTTTGCCTTTTTATCATGTATCGTGACTTGTTATGACTTAGCTTCATTAATGTAGTTAATGAATTCGCTCCCTTACATTGGAATGATTTAATTGTTCATATGTTGTTAAACAAATAATTAAATCATTAATCTTATACTAGTGGTATAATTGCATTAATGGATTCCTTGTGTTTTAAATCCTAATTCGTAGTCTATATAGATGCACTCTATAAATTCTTAACATTTCACATGCCATCATAGTTGAGAACTTAAGGCATGACTTGTGTGTTTTGAAATCTTGGTTGTGCATGAAATGTGATTTAATGCATTACTCATATCGTGATACTACCTTGATTTGCACAACTTGTTGATTTTGGGACTTGGGATATCAATCAAGAATTGACATGGCTAGAACTTGGTTCTAGTACGTGAGATAGAGAGCTCCCTACACTATAGTATGCACTAGGGGAAGGTACCCATGGGTTAGTAGCCCTAAAGTGATCCCAAGAGTACAGTTTTAATCCGGGCGATATCCGAGTATCCACATTGGTTGATTTCACTCTTTAAATTTCAAGTTGCTATTCCTTGAATATTTAAACCTTGTCATGTTATGTGAAATGCTCCAATCTTGTTAATTGCATAGATATTATGCCTTGTTCTTGATTTCATGTATAACTCTTATCGTGTTAATCAGAATGTTTCATTCCTGTTTACTTGCATAGATATTATGCATTTTCCTTGATTTCACGCCTTGTCTTTGTCGTGTTAATTGAATTGTTTCAATCTTGTTAAATTTCTTAGTTATCTCGTTTCGTGTTACTTTATGCTATCGTGACTTAGGAATGATCCTATACATGTAACTTGACTTAGATTCTAGGTGGCATGGTCCATATGTAATGATTTATATCAACATGCAAAATCTCTAAACCCTTAGATTTCAAGTGATATCTCTTGAAGATATAAGGACCTTGTCGTGTTATATGGAGTATTTCCTACCTTGTTTAGTTGCATAGACATTATGCTTACTTCGTATATTTAGACCCCATTCAGTATACTTGAAACTGTGCACTTGCTTCTTGTATCTAGATTCCATTTAGCATACTCGTGTCTTGTATACTTACCTTGTGTGTTTTCAATCTCATTAGTATACCTGTGTTTTGTATACTTACCTAGCATGTTTTCATCTTCGTTTAGTACATTTGTAACCGGTATGCTTATATGTCGTGTATCTCGTTTCAATCGCATAAGTAGCTTAGGATGATCCCTGAGTCTCACTCTGACATAGACGTTAGGTGGCATGGCTCTTTTTGAATTGTTTCAAGTTAATGTAAAAATCTGTAAGAAATCGAGTCATGCATGCTCATTCTCTACGAGTAAACTTGTTTACTCACCCCGAAGTTACTGGGGGTATTGTTCAAGTACGAAGACTTGGTTCGTGATGATCATCACTCCGTGGATGAATTGTAGCTTTTAGGCTTTCATTTCATGCAAATGTTAGCGTGAAATATCATTTCATAGCCTTATGTATCAAAACTTATATTCTTTGATTTCGTATATGTAATGTGTACATAAGTACACCTTTTGTATTGTATTTGACATGTATAAGTAGAGGCCATAGGCCAATGGCATCAATTTTGTATCATATGCACTTTTGCTTTCAAAGTTTACTATGAAAATATTGAAAAATGCTAAGTCATTGCTTTATAACTTTGCATCGGGTGTGGAATTTCATTCTTTTTCTTTCATAGAGTTCCTATGATCATGTATGAGGTGTGGCCAAAGGCCAAACACCATTTCATTCTAGGTTTTGTGTTTTGGTTTCATTTATAACATTTTAAGGCATTTTTGGCCGTTGAGAAGTCATATTTTTCATTGGGGTTCTTTTGAGGCCGCGGACCATTGGGACGCGTCTTGAATGTCTTTTTACGTTTGTGTGCATGTCCACATTTCACAAAACTCTTAAGTTTCAACTTTTGACCTATTTTTGGGCTATTTTATGAATTTTCATGAAAATTCATGCATTGGGACATCATTTTATGTTCCTCTTTGTTTTGGCATGCTATGGATGCTTGCATGACGCTAGGGAATGTTTTCAAACTTGTTCGGATCATGTAGAATTCATGTAGAACCCTAAGATTTGCCTAAGTACCTCACACACACATTGCAGCAGCTTTTTTTACTGCAGCAGATATGTCGGTCGACTGATGAGGATCCATCAGCCGGCTGACAAGCCTCGAGGATCCATTCTAGTAGCCTTTTCTTGAAAAATGGCGTTTCGGCCAGCTGATTATTGGGGTTCGGTTGGCTGATGATGGGTTTTCGGTTGGCTGACCCCTTGCCTTCGGTTGACTGATCCTCCCTGGAACCTTCAGCTTTCAGTTTTCTTTGACAGTTTTGTCACACCAACTTTAGATAGGCTTATCTCTTTCATTTCTAATTCAAATCAGATCATTCTTGAGTATAAATTCAAGATCTTGAAGTTAGCTTTCCAATGGTACCAACCATTCATCAAAACTCCATCTGTAGTGTGAGTTATTCCAGTTTTAGTGTGATAGGTATGAGGTATCTCCTAAACAGAGAATGCCTCCTTGTTTTAATTTCATATCTTTCCCGTCCGGACTTAGAACCAAGCGATTCTTGAGTCTAACTTTGATCATTTTTTGTTGTCTTTCCAATGGTGTGCACGGTGGCACCCATTTCAATGCGAAATGACCATTTTGTCCTTGGTTCATTCTTTTCGAGTTTGGCATTCTTGCTTCATTTACTTCGCTCATTTAAGTTCCATGGCTTCATGAGGAGTCATCTTGGTGCCTTAGGGATGATGCACGTCTCTGAGGCCATTTTACTTCTTTTGTTTCCGCATCCTGGATCTATTTCGGGTCATCACTAACGCACCGGGTTAAATAAAAACCTGGGTCATTACAATCTTGGCGAGGCGGACCTTCCCCCCTTATTAGAAGCCGATTCTGACCATTTTTAAGTTCTGGTTTGAATTTTCATGGTGCCTCAAAGGTTAAAGTTACTTTCGTCGTAGTTCCCGACATAACCTAGGAGTATCATCGGATTCGGAGCGTTTTCGTTTCGGTGGGGATTTGTGATTTTATCACAAAGTGAGGTAGGGCATGTTTTAGGTTTAATTATGTGTTGTATTGATGGTTTTATAAGCATATACAACTTGTAAGCATGCCTTTGTATTAATTCTAAAATTTAATTTAATTATTTTCTATTTTTAGGATTTAATTCTCATAGTTGTATATAGCTTGGAATTAAATTGTGGCATGCCATTAAATTAAGCCTTGATATACTTGTTAACATATATTAAATTGGGAGGATTTGAATAAATATTGCAACTTTTAATTAATCTTTCACTTGAATAAAAATTTAATTCACATGGTTGTAACTAGTATGGAATCAACTTGTAATGTGATATTAAATTAGGCCTTAGTATGTTCTTTAACATATGTGAATTTGAGGACATTTGGAATTGTTTTAAAATTTAGATAAAATTAATTAATTAGATAAATTAATTTTATTTTAAGTGTCATATTCACTTAATTGGTTTTTTGACTTGATATTGTTGATGAGCTTGGCATATTCTATCATATACATTAAATTGAGAATAATTGAATAGGTTTTGACACTTTTATTTAATTATTTTCTTTGTATGGAATTTAATTCACATAGTTGTACCTAACTTGGAATGAACTTACAATGTGATATTAAATTAGGCCTTAACATGTACATCAACCCATATGAAAATGAGAATATTTAAATGAGTGTGGAGAACTTTATTTAATTATTTTCTTGTGTGCAGTTTAATTTTGTAATTACCCAGTCATTTTCCTCCCTTTCTTTTTTCTCAAATTTTACGGATAAATTTTTTTTGTTATATATATATTTTTTTTGAGTTCAGTTTCTCATCACTTAGTGTCGTTTCAAGTGCTCGGAAATAGTTTCCGAGACTCTTTCCCTTGGATTGATAACTTCCTTTAAGGGCCGAGTCATTTCCATATTTTCACTTTTTGGACACTATTCACTTTTTGTCTTTTTTCCCGTTTCTCACTTTTTGGCACAACCTCACTTTTCATGCTCAGAGTTGATTTCCGACTTCACGTACCTTCATTCTAAGTGGTTTCCACAAAATACGTATCATAGGGGCATGGATGTAAAGTTCTTCAGAAACATTTTGTTTCTTGGGGTATTTTTTGTAAATATCTTTTGAAGATATTTTATTTCGGGAGTTTTTAAGAAAATGTCTTTTGGAAGATATTTTCATTCTGGGCAGTTTTGCAGTTATCCCTTTTTGTAGGGCCATTGTGCAATTAACAAAAGTTATTGCAAAGTGCCTCATTTTTTAGCCTGAATCCTCTTACAAGATTCATTTTCACATTTTGTCAAGTCATGAACTCCTAGAATTTCCTCCCGGTCGTTTTCCCCAGTTTTAGGGATTTCAGACCCTAGTTACCGTCGAACTTATTTGGGCATATCTCTCTGCTTGGGACTCGGTTTTCGAAGCCATTTCTTCCATTGTTCATATTTTCTCATTTTGGTTCTTTTTCATTCACAGGGTTTTGCTATTTGAGCACATCTGCTCAAATTCCACCTTTCCGAACCCGGTGGGGCACTTTTAGGGTTTTACTATAAATAGACTTAAAGTCAAAAATCACTTTTTCAGCCATCTTCTCCCTCTCTTGGCCGGCAGCCATGGCGGCTGCCACCATTCTTTCTTCTCCTCCACTTTCTTTCCTTAGTTTTTTGCTTCGAGCCTTAGCGTTTATTGAAGGCCTTGACGACACGCACCTTTCCCCTTTATTTGAAACCATTTCCGACCATTTTTGAGTTCGGGTTTCGAGTTCGAGTTTGGATTTTCATGGTACCTCAAGGGTTAAAGTTGTTCCTCTCGTTGTCCTCGACATAACGTAGGAGTATCGTCGGATTCAGAGCACTTTTCTTTCGGTGGGGATTTGAGATTTCATCTCAAATTGAGGTAGGGGAAATCTTAGGTTTATATCTAAATTATATTGAGTGTATTCTATTCTTACACAACTTAATCACATACCTTTGTATTAAATCTAGAAACTTTATTTATTTATTTTCTTGTATAAGATTTAATTCTCTTGATTAGTTATAGCTTGGTTTAAACTTGTGGCATGCTATTAAATTACCCTTTGATATGTTCATTGACATATATTAAATTAAGAGAATTTGGACAAGTATTGAAACTTTTATTTAATTATTTTCTTGAACGAAAATTTAATTCATGTGGCCGTATCTAGCTTGAAATCAATATGTGATGTCATATTATATTAGGCCCTAACATACTCTTCAACATATGTGAATTTGAGAGTATTCGGAGATGTTTTAAAATTTAGAGATAATTAATTAATTAGATTAATTAATTTATTCCAAGTGTACTATTTACTTCATTGGATTTCCAACTTGATATTATTGATGAGCATGCCATATACTTTCACATATATTAAATCAGGATTATTTGATTAGGTTTTGAAACCTTTCATTTTATAATTTTCTTGTATAAAGGTTTAATCCTCAAGGTTGTATCTTGCATGGAATTCACTTGTATTATGCTATTAAATTAAGTTTTGACATGTTTTATAACATACTTTAATTTGAGATTATTTGGATGAGTTTCAAAATCTAGAGATTTTAATTAAGTGAATTAATTAAAAATCTATTCAATGGTTCCATGGACTTGATTAAGCTTCTAACTTGATATCCTTGATTTCCTTGACAAGTTCCCTTATGTATATCAAATAGAGAATAATCGGATAAGTTTTGAGACTTATATTTAATTATTTCCTTTGTATGGAATCTAATTCACATGGTTGTATCTCGTATGGAATGAACTTGTAACTTGATATCAAAGTAGTCCTTGACATGGCATTTGATGTATCTTGTTCGTAGAATATTTAGAGTTGCCTTGTAGTCTTGAGAATTTAATCCTTTAAGTTGATTAAATCCCCTTTTATGCTTACATCGAGTTAAATATGCTTTGATATTAAATTCTTACCAAATTTATAGTTTGGAACTTGCTTTATGATCACATGATAGTATTCTACGAGTTGAAATTGTGATTGGACTTGTTAGCATACACATTTACTTATATGACATTTAATGTGCCATCATAGCTTGAATGCCTAGAGCATACCTTGTGTGACCTCCATGACTTGTTGTGCATGGTACTTGGCTAAGTGCATCGAATATATATATTATATCTTGATTTTCACAATGTGTTGATTTTGGAACTTGGGATATCAATCAAAAATTGACATGTCTAGGACTTGGTTCTAGTACGGGAGATAGAGAGCTCCCTACATTATAGTGCGTACTAGGGGAAGGTACCCATGGGTTAGTAGCCCTAAAGTGATCCCAAGAGTACAGTTTTAATCCGAGCGATATCCGAGTATCCACATTGGTTGATTTCACTCTTTAAACTTCAAGTTACTATTCCTTGAAGATTTAAAACTTGTCGTGTTATGTGGAATGTTCCAATCTTGTTTAATTGCATAGATATTATGCTTTATCTTGGATTTCACTCCTTAAATTTCAAGTGTTATTCCTTGAAGATTTAAGAACCTTTTCATGTTTTATGGAATATTCCAATCTTGTTTCATTACATAGATTTTATGTTTCATCCTTATTTTCACTCCTTAAATGTCAAATGTTGTAATCCTTGAAGATTTAAGACATTTTCGTGTCATATGGAATATTCCAACCTTGTTTAACTGCATAGACTTTATGCTTCATCTTGGATCTTTTTTAAATTTCAAGTGTTGCATTCCTTGAAGATTTAAAACTTTTCATGTTATATGGGATGATCCAACCTTGTTTAAATTACATAGGCATCATGTTTTACCCTTGATTTCCCTCTTTAAATTTCAAGTAGTATTTCTTGAATATTTAAATCTTATCGTGTTGTATGAAATGTCCCAACCTTGTTCAATTTCATAGACATCGTGATTCATGTTGTTTCTTGTTGATATGACTTAGGAATGATCCTATATAAGCATTTTGACTTAGATTCTAGGTGACATGAACCGTTTTAGTAGTTATCGCATTCTAGGTTAAAAGTTGATAACTTTGAATACCTATGTCTTGTTGTGTTACACTATGTGCTCCTATAGTATTTAAATTGCATAAAGGATGTGGTTTATGCTAGAAATACTCTAAAGTATCTTAGGATGCTCCCTGAGTCTCATTTTGACATAGACGTTAGGTGGCACGAGCTACTTTGACTTGTTTCACCTTAAGGTGATAATTTTGTAAAATACTAGGTCTATGCATGCTCATTCCCTACGAGTAACTTGTTTACTCACCCCGAAGTTACCAAGTTATTTTTAGGTACGCATACCTTGGTTCGAGATGCACATCATTCCTTGGATGACTTGTAGCTTTTAAGTTTACATTTCATGCAAATGTTAGCATGAAATGTCATTTTGTAACTTTATGTGTCGAAACTTGTATATTTGATTCCATATATGTTACGTGTACGTAAGTACACCTTTTACAATGTATTGGACATGTATGAGATGAGGTCAGAGGCCAATGACAATTATTTTGTATCCTATATAACTTTTAACTTCATGAAATATTATGAAAAAAATAGAAAAATGACAAGTCATTACTTCACCATGTTTGCATCGGGTGTAGGAATTCCATTTTTATTCTTTCATAGGGCTTCATTAATCATGTATGAAATGTAGCTAAGGGCCAAACGGTAATTTGAGATCATTTGTTAATTTTGGTTTTCAAATTTTCCATTTCTTGTTCATTTTAGCCATTTTTGGCCGTCGGGGGGTCATATTTTGCATCGATGCTATTTTTATGCCGTAGATCATTGTAACGCGTCATAACAAGTAAGTTACGTCTGCATGCATGATCGTTTTCAAGAAAAACCCTTTCCTTTGTGATTTGACCCTCATATGGACTCATTTTATAATTTTTTGCATAATCCGGTTTAAGGGCATTTTGGGGTTTTTCTTCGGGAAATAAATTCCGGCCTTGACATGGTCATTTAGAAAACATGATTTTAGGGGGGGGGGGGTTTATTCTTTGTGTTTTTCCAGAAAATGTCGTCTTGGTGCCGGAAACCCCGTGCAAGGTTCAGTTTTTTGTTATGTTTGTAGCAGCTTTTTAACCCTCTTGCCCTTTTTTGATTTAGGGGCATTCTGGGTATTTCATAGTGTATTTTTTTTCATTTTCTTTCACGAAGCCGGGTAGAAAACATTATTTTATGAGGGTTTCTTCTTTGTGTTTTTACAAAAAAAATCGTTTTGATGCTGAAAACAACTCGCAGATCTGGAAAATCTGATGCTTTTCAAGTTTTTTCGAAAAAAGTTATAATCTAAAGGGCATTTCGGGTATTTCACTTAAAAAATAAAAACTTCTCTTGGCATGGTTATGTAAAAAACATGATTTGGGAGGGGGGTTTCTTCACAACTTTTTTCCAAAAAATTGTCGTTTAAGCCCTCAAAACCCCATTTGAATTCCGAAAATCCGTACAAGCCCTGCACATACTTGAAACCCGGAAAGTTGGTTTTTTTAAAATTTTGACATTTCATATCTTTTATATCCGAACTCCAAATCAAGTGATTTTTGAGTCTAAGTTTATTAATTTTTGTTTATCTATCCAACGGTATGCACGGTTACATCCAATTCTATTTGAAAAGACCATTTTAACCCCTGTCAAATACCCTTGCTGCACTGATTTGAAACCCAAAAGTTGATTTTTTTAAAATTTGACGTATCATATTTTCTTCATCCAGACTCCGAATCAAGTGATTCTTGAGTCTACATTTATTAATTTTTCCTTGTTTATCTAATGGTATGCTCAGTTGCATCTATTTTTTGTTTGAAAAGACCATTTTACCCCTTGTCAAGTACCCTTGCCGCACTGATTTGAAACCCAAATGTTGGTTTTTTTAAAACTTTGACGTTTCATATCTTCTTCATCCTGACTCTGAATCAAGTGATTCTTGAGTCTAGATTTATTAATTTTTCCTTGTCTATCTAACGGTATGCTCAATTGTATCTAGTTTTGTCTAAGAAGACCATTTTACCCTTGGTCAAGTACCCTTCCCTTTTTATAATCTTAGCTTCCGGATTCTGGATTCGTTTCGGGTCATCTTACGGGTCATCACACAATGCACTGGCTTGAAAAACCAGGGCCGTCACAAATTTACCTAGTTGTGAGTTAGGCAAAAATAACTTGTAAAGTGTTATTAAACTAATCCTTGTCATTACCTTTGACTTGTATTAATTTTAGAATATTTAGAGTTACTATGTAATCATGAGAATTTAGTTATTTAATTTAATTAAATTCCATTATATGCTTCCATTGAGGTAGTTAGGTATTGAAGTTGCTTTCATGCTTAACTTGTAAATTTGGAACTTGTTGTATGATTACATTATAGTATTCCATAAGTAGAAGTTACAGTTTAACTTGCCTAGTAGCTTGAAGACATGGGATGAATATTGTGTGTATTACTTGGCTTGTTTGTGCATAGTAGTTGACTATTACATTGTGTATATGTATTATACCTTGATGCACAACTTGTTGATTTTAGGAAAGCTTACAAGGCACTGTATTATGTTACGACTAGGGCATGGCTCTAGTATGGGGGATGAGAGCTCCCCCTACAACATATGGTGCGCACTGAGTGGTTCCCTGAGGGCTAGAAACCCTAAAACACCAATATACGGTTTGATTCCGGGTTTAGTACGCACCAGGTAGTACTTTGCAGGCTAGTAACCCGAGATCAGCTTGCTTGGTCATTGAGACCGCATGTCCTTGTCTTTCCACCACTACTTGATTTCGCATTCAATTCCAAGTTGTTTAATATGGATTGATTTATAGCTTGCAATGTGGTGTTTGACATTTCAATTAGGTTTAGTATACATGTGCTTAATATACTTGCATGCCTTGCTTTTCAATACAAGTTAATAACACTAAATTGTTATAACTTGTTGTTTCCGTAGGTTAGATTTCAAGTTATTAACTTTGATAATATATACCTTGATGCATTATATTAGAAGTTCTAATGTTAGTTAAAATTGCATTGATATTGTAATTTATGTTTTAACTGTTCAATGTAGCCTAGGATGATTCCTTAGACTCATTTGGAACATAAACGTTAGATGGCATGAACCGTTTCGGTTGTTTGATGCATTTTAGGTTCCAAGTTGATAACTTTGAATACTTATTTCTTGTTGTGTTGCACTATATGCTCCTATGTTATTAAATTGCATGAATAATGTGGTTTATACTAGAAATGCTCTAAGGTAGCTTAAGATGCTCCCTAAGTCTCACATTTGACATAGACACTAGGTGGCATAACTGTATGAATTGATTTATATCAACTTAATAAGTTTATAAAACGCTAAGTCTTTACATGCTCATCTCCTACGAATAGCTTTATGTTACTCATCCACGTAGTGGGAACATTTTTCGGGTACATGATTCAAGACTTGGGGCTTTGCATTTGCTTTAGGATGTCTTGTAGACTTGAAGTATTATTTCATGAAAATATTAGCATGAAATGCTATTTGTAGCTTTATATGTCAAAACTTGTATATTTGATTCTAAATATGTAATGTGTACATAAGTATACCTTTTATGATGTATTTGATATGTATGAGATGAGGCTATAGGCCGTGGACTATTATTTTGCATTCTAAGTACTTTTACTTTCAAGCCTATTTTGTTGAAAAATAGAAAAAGCAATGCTTTAACTCCATTACATTTGCATGGGTGGTGGGAAGTGGGCTTTAGCACTTCCATAGGGTCTCTTCATTTATGCATGAAGTGTGGACAAGGGCCAAACGGTCCTTTGAAACCATTTGATAATTTTTAGTTTCAAATTTCTCTTTTAAAAGCCATTTTAGGCAAAATTTGAGGTTTAATAGGTGAAATTTTGTATTTAGGGACCATTGAGGCCGTAGGCCATTGGAATGCTTATAAATATGTATATTACGTTTGCGTAAATGCTCACCTTGCACAAAATATCACATTTGTATGCAATGGATGCTTGTTGGCCTCAAGTTTTCCATTTAAAATTCATTTTAGGCATTTTTGAGCTTTGATAGGTCTTATTTTGCATCGGCCATTTTTTAGAGCCGCGAACCATTCCTGCGTGCTTAAAAATACTAAATATGTTTGCGTGCATAATCGTTTTATCCTAGAAATGTATTTAGGGTCAAATGAACAGTTGGTGCAAAGTTGCATTTTCCTCGTTTTTGTCCTAAACTGATTAGGGGAGTTTTGGGCATTTCATAGTGTGTTTTAAAATTTTTATTTGATATGGTCGGGTAGAAAATGTGATTTTAAGGGGGGTTTCTTCTTCGTGTTTTTTCAAAAAATGTCATCTCGGACCTGAAAACCCCACGTCAAATCTGGTTTTCTTGTGCGCACATGCATTTTTCGAAAAAGTCTGTTATAAGGGCATTTTGGGGATTTCACGTCAAAAATAAAATTTTCTTTCAGTATGGTCAACTTGGAAAAATTATTTTGAGGGGGGTTTTTTCTTGGTGTTTTTCCAAAAAATATCGTTTAGTGCCTTAAAACGGCATACGAATTTCAACAATTTTCCTAGGTCACTGTTCACTGCTGTCAAATTACTGTTCATTACTGTCAAAACACTATTCACGGCCTCGGCAACGTCAAAACTTTATTTTAACTTTTCTCTTCAATCTGGACTCCGAATCAAGTGATTCTTGAGTTTAATTTGATTAATTTTTCGCTGTATTTCCAATGGTGTGCTTGGTAACACCCAGATATTGCTAAAAATTACTATTTTGCCCTTGGGGCTAAACTTGTCCGGTTTCTTTTTTTAAAATTACTTCCGCTATGCTTTCTTATGAGTTCCATGACTTCATGGGAAGTCATAGATGTGTCTTGGGAATGATGTACATTTCCAGAGATGTTGTTTCCATATAAAAAGATGTTTTGCCCTTGGGGGCTTCTTTTGGTCTTTTTCTGATCTTTTATTCTGCGTCAGTTCTTGTGGAGTTCCGTGGCCTCATGGAAGGTCACTTTGGCGTCCTAAGGATGTTGTATATCCCTAAAGACCTTGTTTCTATTTTCGCTTCCGCATTTCGATTCCATTATCGGATCAAACTTCGATTCATCACAAGACGCACTGGCTTGAAAAACGAGGGCCGTCACAGTATGTAAAAAAATGGGCATAACTGGGCTAAAGTAGTGAATGTCTTAGAGATGGGTTTAGTGCTGCACCAAATAATACGTGTTATTTTCATAGATTAAGGAACGTATTTCAATAATTTTTTTAATGAGTAAATTAGTAAATGACACTCAAACCTCCTTAAGTTTACCCTCACAATTTCACAAAGTATATATAAGTGTGATATAACAGCAACTTTCATAGCATACTCATTCCTTGGTGCAGGGTTTCCACAAATATATAGTGAAAATAATATCCAAAATGAAGAAGAAAATAATCGATATTGTGAAAACAAGAAATTCAAACATCAAAAAATAGGAAACGTGTGTGAGTCAGGAGTTACGCGGGGTGCAAAAACTGTTAGTTGATTTTAATTGTGATCAACTCCTTTAATGACCTAGATCTGATTATTAGGTCAACTTGCTCAATTTATGATTAATTAAATTATATGATCAATTTAAACATCCACATTCACATATATATGTAAAATAAAGCAAGTTAGAGTTAGAGAGATTACACCAGGATTTTAGTGAGGAAATCCCAATTGATAAAATACGTCAATTGTTTGCATGGGAAAAACCTCATGGACTATTCAGTCCAAAATAAACTGATCCACTATGTTTGAAACAAAGTACACCGAACTTTGACTCTGGCTCACACCCTATCATTTTACCAAACACCAATTGCTGACAATCCTTTGGCCTTGCGACTCCCCGTTCAACAGCAACTTGATCTCAGGCTTATGCTTGATATTTGTAGAAGAGTAGCACGTAGATCAGACAACATTCCTCAAATGCTCCAACCCTTTCAAAGTGTGATCGTTTTTACTTGTAGAAGAATTAAATCCTGTTTTTCATACGGAATCTCTGAATCTTCAATATAGCCCCAATTCCGATGAGATAGAGAACAACACCACTAAATCACTCATGAATATATGTGTATGCTCTCATAAATAAATTCAGAATAATCAGATTTGATTTTCTGAATTTTTCCCTCTAAAAGGCTTTCTTAAAATATAGAATTGATTTTTCCTAAAGCCGTAAATAAACCAATGTGTGTGACAAGGTTTATATGGAGTTTAGAAAGTCCTAATCCCTTAGAAAATATGATAAATTTCGTGCATAGGACTTGGAAGGAAGTTGGGATAAAAAAGGAAACATTCAGAAGAAGGAAACTAAAATCAGAATGCTACAAGGAGACCTTGAACCGATTCAGATGGGCTAAATCGGTTCAAGAAGGCCAGTGATGAATCCCATGGATTCTTGAACCAGTTCAGCCCATCTTGAACTAGTTCAAGATTTATCGAACAGGTTCAACATCATCAGAATTGGCAAAATTTCAAGACTGACCATCTTGAACCAGTTCAGCCCCCTTGAACCGGTTCAAGATGGTCAGTCTTGAAATTTTGCCAATTCTGATGATGTTGAACCTGTTCGATAAATCTTGAACTAGTTCAAGATGGACAGAATGTAAAAACTTGTTCCGAACCTTTCAAAACCCTTCCTAAATGTTCTCACTACCTCTCAAACCTTCTTAGAGCATTGTTCTCATCATCTCGGAGTATAGTATATCATGAACACTTGAACTTCCTCAAAATCACATCCGATCTTCAATCTTCAAAATTTTGAATCAAAAAATTACAACTCGATCGGACTTGTTTTGACAACGAAATTAGACAATTACAATATATATCTCACAGTGTGTGGAAGTATTTCAGAAAATTTTGAAAAAATTAATTAGGGTTAAAAAAAAAAGACTTTTTCCAGTGTAAATAAACCCTAAAATCGTTCAATATATCATGATTTTGAACCACAAAAATTGAAGAAAGACCACGATTGAGGATGAAACAAATTGTATTTGGTTTTACAAAGGAAAAACAACCAAATCGAACCTCATAATACTGAGTTTATGGTCGTTTCCAGAAGAAATGAAAAAATAGGGTTTTAAAATTATTTCCATTCCAGTTTAGGAAAACCTTAATATCATATAATATATGACGATTTATAATGACAGAAGTTGAAGAACGAACTGAGAAAGATGAAATATGTTGAACATAGTGTAATAAAGAGGATCGAAATTGCTCAAACCTGCTTTATTCTTCGACGAACACAACAAAATAGCAAAGATTGGTGGTCGGTTTAAACCAAAACACCATTCAAAGCAAAGATCTATCGTCATTTTCAACCAAACAAGCACACACTTGAGTCGCCTTCGAATCGCTTGTGTTGGAGCTCTGCAGAAAAACCCTAAAAATAGTCAAATGTTTGCAACTTTGTTTTATATAAGTATTGCAATATGATATAAGTTGCAACACATGGAGTCTCCGCTACGGTGTTTGGTTTTATGCCAACAGTGCCAAAACATCCTAAAATACCTAAATAGTGTTTCAAGTTTTGGCCCAAAAATTGGATATGTTTTGACATTGTTGAAATCATAATAGCCCACCCCAAACATGTTTTGGACTAAAAAAAGACCACTGTAGCGGGCCTCAGACAAAAACACCTATAACGCTTCACATACTGAACAAGGCCTTATTTACTGTAGGCTATAGCTAACTTACTAACTTACGTATAAAAAATAGTTAACTTACTAACTTATTATTATAGTTACTATAGTAATTTAATAATAAATACTTTACATCATCACATGGAAATAATAAGGAAAGTTGTTTGGATCCATTAACATTAAATGCTAACTTAATATAATATTAGATATTATATCTTTACAAGCAATGAAACAATGTTTCGGGTGATGACTTCATCAGCTTAGATCATAAAAATGTACTCAGAAATTTTTGTGGCACAAAGCACACATCTCGTGCAACCATTTTCAACTTTCTCTCTCTTTTCTTTCTCATATGCCACCATTTTCATCTTGCTCCAAACTACACCATTTTTATGTTGCTCCAACCTGTATCTTTTTTTATATTGCTACTGTATGCACTCTGATCTACAAGACTACAACACAAAAAATACTTGAACAGGTATATATGGCGTCTCTCTCTCTTTCTATATGGTTATACAACTGGTACTTGTATATAATTATATTATGCACCTCCAATGGAATAATTTTAATCTTTTAAGTTTTGAAAAAAAAATGGTAATATATGTATAATGGGCTTGGATTTCTTACACTTCCATGTGTTAAAACTTTAAACACATGGAAATATGTTCATTATAATTTATAACGACTTTATTCTTTTAACAATCTTATTTAAACTTATGTTTCAGAGTTTAGATACAATGTCCTCTTCATCTCAACAATCTGTCAAAAGGAAAGAAAAGATACACCTACGACCATCAAAAGCTCAAGGGTCAAAATTTGATGACAAAGCACTATGGAATCATGTTAAGGTTCTTAGCCTACCAGCACGTGGAGGTGGAAAAAAAACTTGGTCTTGTAATTACTACAACAAAAAAGTTATAGGATCCTACTTAAAAGTGAGGGTCATTTATGGAAGATTCCTAATCAAAGGGTTGAAGCTTTCAATTCTATAAATAATGATGTATTTCAAGCATTAAAGAAGAAACATGATCAATCTGAAAGAAAAAAGCTCAAGAAGAATTGAATGTGAGAAAGAAAGAAGATTATTTGTCCATACTTGAAGGATTAGACTTGTTGCAATGCAAAAAAAAAAAGAAGGGCATCAGCTCCAGGAGTGCTGAAAAATGCATTTAATGTAGCACAAAGAGATATGGTAGATAAGCAAGATGCTTATATGCTTTATGCGTCTGCCTTATACTTTAACTTCGCATGGTGCCCTAACTTTAAAAAATATTCACTCACATTAGCCAACAACAAGTTATCTGGCTATACTCCTCCAACATTCGATAGATTGCGAATAACTTTGCTAGCCCAAAAGAAGGTGCATGTGAATCACAAGCTCTAGCTAATAAAAGATACTTGGAAAAATAAAGCCATGTCCCTTTGTTCTAATGGGTGGTCGAATAGACAAAAAAGGCCACTTATAAACATAATATATGGTTGCATCAGTAGGTGGTGCAATGTTCTTAAAGGTAGTTGATGCAAGTGATAACATAAAGGATATTGAATATGTAACAAGTATGTTCATACCCGTGATCCAATAAGTGGGTTCATAAAATGTTGTTCAAGTGATTACTGATAATGGAAGTAACTTTGAAGGTATATATCCTCACATATTTTAAACTTCAAGTGTTATGCATTGCCTAAATTTAGCCCTAAAAAGCATTTGTGAACCATCTGAAAATTCACCTTAATATACTGAATGTAAGTGAATTGCTGATTAGGTAGTGTTAAAAATATAAGAAATTTCATTGTTAGCCAATGCATGGTACTCTCAATTTTCAACAACTCGAAATTGAGTTTGCTAAGAGTAGCGGAAACAAGATTTGCATCAAGCATTATTATAGCAAAACACAAGAGGGAAGTGAATGATGCACTTGAGAAGATGGTGATGGATCCAAATTAGAGAATGCATCTAAAATGGGATGGAAAATCAACAATTGAAATCAAGGTTAGGGAAGTTAAAATTTCCATTATAAGTGATAGTTGGTGGGCCGATTTGGAATTTCTCTTGGAATTTACTGAGCCTATTGTTGATTTTCTGTGGTTAGCAGACACTAATGCTGATGTTCTCCATTTGATTTATGATATGTGGAACATAATGATTGTGAAAGTTAAATCTAGAATATTTAAACATGACAAACAAAGTCTGCTCACTTGCCAATCTAATTTTATTTGATATCATTCACAATATTTTGGAGACAAGATGGAATAAAAGCAACAATCCACTGCATTGTATGGCTCATTCATTGGCTCCTAAATACTACATTGAAGCTTAGATTGGAGGTGGAAGTGATGGAGTTCCACGACTCTCACCACATGAAGATCAAGAGGTCTCTTTAAATAGAAGCAACTGTTTCAAATGATTGTTTAGCAATCAAGATGATCTTTAGAAAGTTTATATCAAATATGGAGCTTTTTCAAGTAGATTTGGTTACTTTAATGAGCCTCGTGTTATTGAAGCAAAATTGTATGAAGAACCAATTTCATGGTAAGCTAATCATGGTGCTTCAATACTAATGTTACAAGCTTTAGCATTCAAGTTGTTTCTACAGCCCGCATCATCATCTTGTTGCGAAATAAATTGGATTACATATTCTCTTAGTTAAAGCATCAAAAGAAACAAATTGACTACAAGTAGAGCTAAGGATTTGGTCTTTGTACATTGCAACCTAACCTCCGTCTCATGTCAAGAAAGAAGAACGAATACAAGGAAGGCCAGGCAAAGTATTGGGACTTGTGTAGGTTCACTAACTAACTACTTTTAAATTTTAATCTCTTCAACAAACCTTTTAATGATATTTTTCTACTGCTTAATGAATTTTTGTTAAGTCGTTAATTTATTTCTTTAATAGATGGTGATAAGTTTGATATTGACGGTAATATTCCTTGGAAACTTGCAGAACTTTCTATTAATAAATATTTTGAAACAACGTGGACACCATGAATAACCAATCCAATTCAGCATCCCCTCACAACATTATCCACTTTTACATTCCTTATTTTTTCAGCCATAATTAATATGAATTCCCATAAAAAAAAAATTAGAAAGAAATTGTCTATTAGCAGTAATTTGTAACAATTAAAAATGATACTAAAACTTAAAATTGAGATAGACATGTTCACTTTTTTCCAAACTAAGTGACCACATACATTTAGACCCAAGAGCATCAACCACTTTAAATCCTCATTTTTCATGAGCATCAATTCCAACAAAAAAAAAATGTAATTATATTCAATAAAAAACCTATTAGCAGGTACCAATAACAGCTATAAATTCCTCATTTTCCAGTTATCAATTCCAATAAAAAAATTCAAAGAAAATCTTAACAACAATCATTGACAACAACTATCAAGCAGTAAACTTAAGGTCAATGATTAACTCCCACATAAATTTGCTAACATTATGTCATTACAATAAAACACACAATGTTTCAGCTAAAGTAATATTAAGCATAAGTAATATCTAACAGCCAACCACAATGTATGTACCCCATTTATAGTAGTGACAATAGCCACCACCCTCACCAATAATGTCCAATAGTCAACCACAATGTATATATATTCCCATTTTAAAATTTTCATTTTCTAGTTATTTTTAACATTAATTCTCGTAAAAAATTTCAAACAAAATTCCCATTAACCGCAAGTACATTGAAATGATTAACTGTTATAGTAGTGTAATAAGTGGACACTTGCTCATTTACCCAAAAGCTCAAGTTGTTGAGTAGTGCTGCATATTCACTCATTTAAAACCCTTTCACTTTCCATCCAGATTCAATGTGGGACAAGTCCCACTTGTAACATTCTCTCCCACCCAAACCTACGTAACGCCCTTTTTAGGTCGGACCACCTTGCCTACCTGGATGGCTCATCCGAACGCCTTCCCAGCCGGGCGCTTGGCGTGGGATCGGATCAAGAAATGAGTCTGACTTTGATACCAACTGTAATGGGTGGATGCTTATCCATTTACCCAAAAGCTCAAATTGTTGGGTAGTGTTGCATACCCACCCATTTAAACCCATTTCATTTCTCATCCAAATCCGATATAGGACAAGTCCCATTTGTAATAAGTAGCCACCACATGCACACATTAGTACTATAACATTACCCAAGTGAAGTAAACATATTATACCAAATATTATAAAATTTGTAGACAGTAAAAAGGGTTACCTTATTTCACGCTCAGTTTTCAAACTTTCAAATTCCACTCAAAATGCATAATCCCATATAGAATTTGTAATACATAACAACTACCACAATAGTACAATAACATTACTCAAATGAAGTAAAAATATTATATTAAATATTATAAAATTTGGAGATTGTAAAAAAATGTTGCCTTTTTTCAAGCTCACTTTTTAAATTTTGCAATTCCACTTAAAATGCATAATCCCATATAGCATTTGTAATACACAGCAGCCATCACATGCACACAATAGCACAATAATATTACTCAAGTGAAGCAAACATATTATACTAAATATAGAAAAATTTGTAGATTGTAAAAGGGTTACTTTTTTTCAAGCTCGCTTTTTAAACTTCGAAATTCCACGCACAATACATCATCGCATATAGCATTTGTAATACACAACAGCCACTACATACAAAAATATTAGAGGTCCATAATTAAGAATAGTATATAAGCATTATTTAATACATTTACCTGATATCACCTTTAATACAAAATATTATAGGTCCAAAATTAAGAATAGTAATAAGTATTTAATACATTACCTGATTTGATTCTCGTTGTATTGTTTAGGTTCAAAAGTAAAAAATAATAATCCAAAACTGAAATTTAGATCGATTAACCAAAAAATCAATAGGGATTGAGTTACTGTAACTAACAATACTATCATAATACAATATATTATAGATAGTATATGTATTTGGTTTTAAACAACAAAAAATAACCAAATCGAACATCAGAAGACTGGACTTTGTGTTTTTTCTTTAAAAAAAATGATTAAATAAATTAGGGTTTCAAAAAATTTTCATTACATGCTTCTGAATAACAAAATTGGAGTTGAATGGCATACCAGTAGTGGTTTCTCCACCAACTACAGACAAAATTTACATTTTTTCAGCCTCACCACACCACTTGCCCACCATTAAATCTCTTTATTCGTTGATGTTTAATAATAGATGAAATAAATTTTTTAAGGCGGTTATAATATATAAGGAAATGAAAATTTTTGCAATCTTTTTATTGGTTAGGGCCTAAGGCGACCTTCTAGGTCGCCTTAGTGCTATACTTGGTGAGAGTGATGGAAAAATGGACAAAAGGAAGAGGGGATGCATGGATGAGGAATCTTATGCTTTGTTCAGTAGGTAGGAAGGACGAGGTGTGGAAAGAATATAAGAAGGAATAAACAAACTTCCTTTATTCGGTAGAGATGATACAAAGAAAAAAATGATAATAGAAGGGATGTGTCATTCTTCATTCTTTACAAATTTTAATCCGTAAAAAAATGGGTGAAAGAGGGGGGGGGGGGGGGGGGGAGTGGACTATTATAAAAAATTTAAATTAAATGCTATCATATTTTACACAACTTTTAAATTACGATACTATTCTCTATGAATTACAATATTATAGATATTACTGGATATAATGGTAAAAACAATTTAAAATTTCATCTTTCATTCTCTCATAAGTCATAACGAATATAATAAATTGTGAGCTTATTCTCTTCTCTTCTATCCAACCGAATGAAAAGAAGGAAAAATACAATCTTTTTCCTATAGGCGTCTCATCCATTCTTTTTTCTCCTTTCCATTAATTTTTTTTTTTCTTTCCTACCTAACGGAGTATTACAGAAGATAAAATGTCTCCTTCACTTCTTTTTTTGGTTATTGGAGGGGATATAGATGAGATGACACATTTATTTGTTTGGTTAGAAGGAATTGAAGGAGAGTTTTTATATTTTTTACCAATATACCCTTATTATATAAATTATAATTTTTTTTGAAAGGTCAAAATCGGTATTTTATACTCTTCCCCTCCTATTTTCGGCCCAAAGGATAAGAAAAAAATTATACAAAACTCTACTTGATTTAGTTTTTTGAAAACTGTTTTATGAAAACTCATGTATAAAAACCAAGCAGACCCTTCATTCCTCCTTTTTCCCCTCTCTCTTTCCCCTTGCTTTTATAGTTCTAGTTCTCAGATTACAATAGCAAAACTTATTTGTGCATCCATTTCTTAAACTGTAAAGCCAAATGTCCATTTCTTTTTCTTTCTTTTTTTCCTGGAAAACACGAGAGAAATACATATAACTTATATCTAAAAGTACAAGCACCCTGAGCAAACGCTCCACATTACAAGAAGCCTAGATCATTTCACCCTATAGATGAAGATTCTAAACAAATCCACATAAAATGATGCATAAGACCGGCCATTGGCCTCAGACAAATAGGTGCAATAACAAAGTGGCCCGATAGAGACATATAGCCCAAGTAAGGAACATGATCATTAACAGGGCTTTGACCTAGCTAAACAATTCCATGTTAGATGGCCCCGATCACAAAAACCAGAAGCTTCTCCCGGTCCCACATCTGCATACCTAGCTTGATCCATACGCTAAAGGAATAACGTCGTCATGACGTCATATGAAGCCACCATCACCGGAAAATGCCACAACCTATGAGGTTGATACTCCGTCCCCGACAACTAAGATGGTAATAGGTGGTAAATGTCCAACAAAGGGACTTGATGATTAATGTCATGGCCATAAGAAAGCCATTGATGAACATATGATTCCTTAAAGGAGTGATTCAAATTGCTAGCAATAGCAAAAGCATCATGGTCATGAAATAACAAAATAGAGGCTGGTAAACTCCAAATCTAATGAAGCATAAACATCGCCCTCGTAAGATTGATGAACTTCGTCGTCCAGATGTGCCCAAAAAAGCTTTGATAATTAGAGAGAAAATGCTGACGATACCAAGAATACTGTGACGGCCCTGATTTTTCTAGCCAGTGCGTCCTGTGATGAACTGAAGATTGACCCGATAACGGAACTAAATGCGGAAGCAGAAACAAAAAAATAAGACCTTGGAGATGCAATGCATCTCTAAGAAGCCAGAGTCATGACGCCATGTATCTCAACGAAAATAATACATAAATGAATGATAAAAAAAAATAAAAATAAAAAAAGACCGAACAGGCCCCAAGGGCAAAATAGTCATTTTTAAAAATATAAAATCGGGTGCTACCAAGCACACCACTGGAAAGGCAGCAAAAAATTAATCAAGTTAGACCTAAGAATCACTTGATTCGGAATCCAGATGAAGAAAATATGAAACTCCAAAGTTTCATAAAAAATCAAACTTTTGAGTTTGAAATCAGTGCGGCAAGGGTACTTTACAAGGGGTAAAATGGTTTTTTTAGATAGAATTGGATGCAACCGTGCATATCGTTGGATAGACAAGCAAAAATTAATAAACTTAGACTCAAAAATCACTTGACTTGGAGTCGGAACGAAGAAGATATAAAATGTCAAAGTTTCAAAAAAAATACCAACTTTTCTAAGTAAGAAATCTGGGTAGGAATAGTGTTTTGACAGAAAGCATCTTTTGATTTTTTTCCCAGAACTGAGTCTAAAAACGAACCCTTAAACGAATTTTTCTGGAAAAATACGAAGAAGAAACCCCCCTTAAAATCACGTTTTCTATTAGGCAGCGTGGAAGGAAACAAAAATAAATACACTGTAAAATCCTTAAAATGCCCCCTAGATCAGTATAGATCAAGAGAGTCCAAAAAGCTACTACACAAATTTTTTCAGAATCTGTCCACAACTGAGAGCAAAAACGGTCTATCAAATGAATTTTTCTGAAAAAACACGAAAAAAACCCCTCCCGAAATCGAGTTTTCTACTCGGCAACGCGGGAGAAAATGAAAAAAAACACACTGTGAAATACCCAAAATGCCCCTAGATCAGTAAAGGGTCAAAAACTCAGAAAATGCAATTTTGCACCAAATATGCATTTGGCCCTAAATGCATTTCTAGGTTGAAACGAATGTGCACGCAAGTGTAATTAGTGTTTTCAAACGCGCAGGAATGGTCTGCGACTCTCGAGAAGGCCCAACTCAAAATCTGACCCCCCAACGGCCAAAAATGAGAAAAATGGACTTGAAATGGAAAATTTGAAATCCAAAAATGTGAAATGGTATCAAATTACCGTTTTTCCCTAGGCCACACTACATACATGATTAATGAGACCCTATGAAAGAATAAAAATGGAATTTTCATAACTGATGCAAACATAGTGAAGCAAAGACTTGTCATTTTTCAATATTTTCATAATATTTCATGAAGTTGAAAGTTACATAGGATACAAACTAGATACCATTGGCCTATGGCCTCATCTTAAACATGTCAAATACATTGTAAAGAGTATACTCATGTACACATTATATGTATGGAATCAAATGTACACATCTTGACAAATAAGGTTACAAGTGGCATTTCAAGCCAACCTTTACAAGAATTAAAACCTTCAAGTCTACAATTATCCAAGCAATGATGAATATCACGAACCAAGTCTTCGTACCTGAACAAAACCCCCAATAACTTCGGGGTGAATAAACAAGTTTACTCGTAGGGAATGAGCATGTATAGACTCGATTTCTTCACAGATTTTTACATTAACTTGAAACGATTCAAAAGGATCATGCTACCTAAAGTTTATGTCAAAGTGAGACTCAGGAATCATCCTGAGCTACTCATGCAATTTAAAGTGAACAACGGCATACAAGTATACATGCTCAAGTATACTAAACCATATTAAAACAAGTTATGAAACGTCCAAACATATCTACTCAAGTATACATTTAATATGGAAAGCTCGTAAATCAAGTACACAAACATAAGTATACTAAACTAATAGGATTGCACATGTGACATATATACATAATACAAGTATACTAAATGAAATTTAAACTCATGGAGCAAGTATACAAGTTTAAGTATACTAAATAGGATTCAAATACCCAAAGTAAGCATCAATTCTCAAGACACAAGTAATCCACGATTAACAACTTGAAATTAAATGCGAAAAACAAATAGTGGAAAGACTAAGACATTCGGTCGCTAGACCAAGCAAGTATTTTCGAGTAATTATGACCCACAAGGTACCACCTAGTGCGCACTTACGACTTAGAAGACTCTTATCTCCGTACTAGAGTTAAACCCTAGCCATTAAATAAATTATGTCCTCACAAGTTTGCCAAAATCAATAAGTTCAAAACTTATATAAACTCAAATGCAAGTTACCACATTCCATGCACAAGTAAGGTTGAATCCACAAAAAGTCCTAGAATTCAAGTATAAATAGCATATGACATGTCATGTCCTCAATATGCAATTTATACATAAAGCAAGAATATCTTACAACAATTGAGCTACACTACCATCCTAAACCACAAGTACTAAATAAGCTACAATTTAGTAACTAATTTTTAAGGTAAGCAATTGCAATATTCTAACAAGCTATATACCTACAAAAGATATATATTTAAACAAGCTTTACAAGTCAATGATATTTTATATCATGCTAAGTCCAATTACCATTTTAAGGAGCCATACGTACTAATTCTACATCAAGTTAGTAACATGCTCACAAGGTAATTAAACATACTACATTTTAAGAGATTTTCAACCTAATCATGGAAAGTTTCTAGATTTCAAATCAATTCCAAATAACCTCAAATTAATATATGTTAAACAACATAGCATGCTCATTACATATATCAAATCAAAAGAGCAAAATGAGCAAGTCTCCATCATGTAGATTTTAATTAATTTAAATTAATTAAATCTCTAATTTTTCAAAAGTTGTTCAAATGATCCCAAATAAATATATAACAAGGACTAAGTCATGGCCATGCCATATATCAAGTCAAAAATGGAATACAAGCAAGGTACAATTTTGTAAAATTTAAATCAATTTAAATTCATTAAATCTCTAGATTTGAAAACTCATTTAAATCATCCCAAATTAATATACAACAATTATCAAGTCATGGCCATGCCATATATCAAGTCTAAAGTGAGTTATATGCAAGTTACAATAAATAATTTATTTCTCAAATTAACAAAAGACATGCATATAACTTATATTTCATACAAAAGCAAGTAAAACACTTGGAAAATAAATTATAACACCCCCTACCTCACAAGAGGATTGTTCCTCTTGAATCCAAGGCAAATCAACACAAAATGACAAACCCTTCAAGGGTTATGTAGAGGAGGATGAGGGGAACAAAAAGTATTTTCAAGGTTAAGCTTGGAAATTAATGGAAAGTTCTCAAAAACCAAAGTCAAGGCCTAAGCATCAAGCTTCTCTAATGGTGACTAGGGTTTGGGGTGAGGAAGAAAATGAAACAATGAAATGAAGTGTGAATGGAGGAAATAGAAATCCTCCACTCACTATGTGATTTTACACCATAATCAACACACATAAGTTTGGTCAATTGCATAAAAATCCTTCTTTAAAACCATAATCCCAAAGTGGCCCAAAAATAATTTCAAGACTTAATTTGGAGCATATACTTGTCACTCATCCAAGCCAACAAGTGGTCCAATCCTAGGCCAACAAATGGGTGAATCTCCACCCTCCATGTGTTAAGAGATTAAGCATCCAAGTGGTTTCACCAAAATGTCAACAAGTGGTTCCATAGGAGTGTGACACTTGTCACACTTCCAAAAATTGCAAAAAGGTCATTTTTCAAAATATCTTCTAAATTAAATTCCAAAATAGTCTCTAAGACGAAAAATAATTACTTTATGTAATTACACTAAAACCCCACAAGTTAAAAATATTACAAAAATGTTATGCATTCATACCCCTTACAAGAAAAGTAAACATTTAGCATACTTTTCTAAGAAAGTAAAAATACACATAGCATGGAATTTAAACATCGTGAATGCATGCAAAACTGGAATCAAATATGAACACGAAAAGTGAGGTTGTGCCAACAAAGTGACAAACGAGAAAAAGACGAAAAGTGAATAGTGTCGAAAAACGAAAAATGTGGAAATGACGCTGTCCTTAAATGAAGTTGTCAATCCAAAAGAAAAAGTCTTATAAACTAATTCCGAGTACCCGAGACAACACTAAGTGACAAGAAATCAAACCCAGAAAATAAATTTCAACAAAAAAAATTCATCCGTAAAATTCTAAGGAAAAAAGGAAAGGAAGGAAATGACCGGGTCATTACAAATACAGCCTTTGCGATTCTTCAACCACATAATCAACTATCTCCCTAGAAAAACATCGCTGAGTATAGCGACGATCGAAAAGCCCAATCACCAAAAATAGGGCTTCCCATTTATGGAAAAAGGAAAAGAAAGGCCAGCATATTACCCTGAAAACATCAAAAACCAGGAAACAAATTACAGTGGACAGGAAAATAAAAGAAAGAGGCGCAATACTTGGATCAAAAGGGAAGAGTAGCAAAGATTTGGTCCCAATCCGTCCACTGCGCGAAATCCCTGATTTTAAGCCCCACAACTCCCTTGAGCCCTTCCGGTCGGACAAACCAGAGGAACGACAAAGAGGATAATAGAAAGAATCCATCCCATAGAAAACACTACAAACTGGGATCAGCCCCAAACTCTGATGAACAGAGAACTTTAACACAATAAGGAACAGTGACTCTGATGAACAGAGAAGAGAGGATGACTCCTCTTTCTTTCAAAAGAAAGAAATGTCCAATTTAATTAAGTGAAAACATTTATTATGCCTTTGTTTGGATTGAGGGATTTGGAGTGATTTGGAGAGAAAAGAAAGGGAATGATAGTGTATATTGTGATTGGGTGAGAGGAATTGGATAGAAAAGAAAGGATTGTGACGGATATCATTCCAAATCCCTCATATTGTATCCCTCCAAAATTGATAAATTTTGGAGGGATTTGGAGGGAAAGGAAACTAATGACAAAAGTAGCCTTCACCAACATTACGCTTACTTTGTAATTTGAAACACAAAACCTAAAAAGTGGGTTTGGACGGCATAGAAGAGGCATGGAACGATGGAGAGGTCTGAGGGAGTGGGTGTTGGAGACTGTGATGGTTCTGCCAAGGAATGAGATGTTAGGGGTGCATTTGAAGGATTGGAAATGAAGGAGAGAGAGTTTGTGTGTGTAAAATATTGGATTTTAGCATTTTCATCAAAGGATTTGAGAGGGAAAAAAAAGATTGAATAATCCCGATCCCGTTTTATTGAAGAAGCTTGGATCGAATAATCCTGATCCTGTGTTAGAGTCAGAATCATGTTCGTATTTATAATACATATATAAATACACACACACACACACATAAATTCATACATATATATACGAAAGAAAATTTTGACCTTCTTCTTTTGTTTTCCAGCACCAGATTTGGCTTGCTTGGAAGATGGCGGAAGGGCTTTAAGATGATGAGTGAGAGGGTGGGTGTTCTAGAGAGAAACTAACGCCACAAGAGAGGGCAGGTGGGTGTTCTAGAGAGAGAAACTAACACCACAAAAAAGGATAAGATGGTAATTTAATTATTATCATTTCATTTATTTTCTCTCCTATGTTTTATCCAAACAAAAATATTATCCATTCATTTCTTTTCTCTCTTATCTATCCAAACATGAATATAAATTATAACTATCATTTCATTTCATTTATTTTCTCTCATAACTAATGTTATCCCTTACTTTCTTTTCTCTCATGTTTATCCAAACACAGTCTAAAATAACATCTCATTGTTATGATTTATAGTGTAAAAATGTCCAAAACAAATTGCATTATCGCAACTAATAAGAAAAACAGAGTAGTTGTGAATTCAACTAGCATTTTTTTCCATAAACATAAGATCAAATCCGACATTTTCATTATTTGACCTTATTTTGTTTATTTTTTTTTGTTAATTGAATATTCATTGTTATATCATAACACCTATAGAGAAAATAAAATTAGAAGGAAAAAAGAAAAAGTAAAAGGAAAAACAATGAGCCGTCGGATGTGCATCAATCACCACCACGTCGCAAAAACCATCACGTTTCGCGCATCGCCAGGGCGGGAAACTCAACCCCTCTCTCTCTCTCTCTCTCTCTCTCTCTATATCGCTTCTATATCTTTTTATTTCTCTGTCTATAACTTACATTCGGCGTCAAAGCTCACTGCACTCGACTCTTAAAACCCTCTCAATTCCAATCCCTAAACCTAACCCACAAGGGCTTACATCTTCTTTGCAGCGGCAATGGCCGAAGCCGAGGCCGCAAAGCGACTCATTTCCGATATCGGTAAACAACTCGCCGCACAAAAAACTTGCCCTAGGAAAGATTTCCTCGTAAAATTGCTTAAAGTAAGCCAATTTCTCATCATTTTTGCACCTTAACATTACTTATTCATCTGAACAAAATTTCAACAGGGATCAATCAACCTTTGTGTACATTGTTTTTAATTGAATTTGTTGCTATTCAGTTTACTCTCTGTATTTTTAATTTTTATGTGTTTATATTCGTCCATCCCTTGCTAATTGTATCAGGTTAGTTTTGGTTTTCACGCAATGCACTATTGTTGTCTGAGACTGTGTATGGTTTTAGTTCAATTACGGATATTTACATTGCATTATGAGACAATATGCTCATTTGTACTATACGATAAGTTCTAAACTTTCCCAATATGCACTTTATTGGAAATTAGAGTTTATTTGTGGTTCGTAGCCACAATTTTATTTATTTATTATTTATTTTTGTCTCAAGTTTAATGTATTTATTTTTCTCATTTAGCCATATCAGGTTAGTTTTGAGTTAAATCTATGATTTGTAGCAATATTTGTTACTACCCATCTCAAAATTTCAAAGTATGTCTTTCAGCATTTAGTTGTATGGAAGGAAACCTGTCATGTTTCTCTGGCATGTGCGGAGGAGTACTACAATCATTTCAGTATTTTGATTACTTGATAACCAATGCAACCCTTCTGCAATGAATGTCAGTGATTTTTTTTTTAAAACCATTTTGAAAATAATGAGTTTGGAAACCCTCCATCAAGTTTCTTATTCTCTTGTCGTTGGAAGCCCAGATAGACTTATTATTATTAGTTATTAATAAGTAGCAGTAAAAGGATCATTAGAAAGCGCTCAAGGAGGCACTACACAGTACACGCAGAACATGCAAGAACCTCCTCAATGGTCTAAAATCTACCTGGTACTTAAATCCCCTAGAAAATCAGTAAGAAGAGTAGATACACACCACTTTCCTGAAAGCCTACTAAGCATATAGTGACTCAAATTTTGGATAGGATGATCCTTTCTCAAGAGTATGCCTATTTTGTTCCTTCAACGGTGTCTATGAGACACTGAGGAGAGCAGCATTTCACATAGGTCTGGTGCCATGGAGATCCTTACACCTGCACATGTCTATATAACTTCAATCATTAATCTTTGATATGATTTAGTGAATACCAAATGAAGAGAGTGATGAATCAACTAAAAATTTGTAGATGTAGGTTCTTGTTAAATTGAGGAGATCGTTCCACATTTGTTAAGAACGTTGAGATCAGAGTCTGAGTGGAGATCCATGCTATCACAAGAGATTTTCTTTAGAAGAAATTGAGCGAGAGAAGGCAAGTTTGCTTAATACCCTTAGGAATCTCGAATCTTAGAGTTCTTTACTTTTCTATCAATGGTTGTTGTGGCTTGAATGATTAGATCCTAATTCTATTTATACTACCTTTCATTTGGGTAAAGACTATTGGTCACGAGAGCTACTTCCTCTTTATCTGATGGTTAATTTACCTAATCCTTTGATGGCTTAGACATCTAGTAGGTGGCCCGAGGCAAGCTACTGACTCCATTCGAGGCAGTGATGATGGTTTGCCTTTAAAGCTGGTCTTATTAGCCAATCACCGCATTTAATGCGCCGCTTAGTCCTTACTCCTCGAGCTTGGTTATTGAGTATTAAACATTCTCTCCCCTGGCGTAGACCTCGCGGTGGTGGTAGCTCTTGATTTGATATTAAGAGCTACCACCCCTTTTTGATGACGTGATTCCTTGGAACTCAGCCACCTAGTTACTATTTCTTAGATTCCTGAGTTCATAAAAGAAGGGAGGAAGGGTCGGCTAGATGTTGCCTTCCTTGATCTTAAGGCTTTGCATCCCATTCTGATGATTGACCTCCGGGAGAGGTCGATCATCACTGCTAGTCATATTTAGCCATCCAAGGTTTAACCCATATTAAGGCTACTCATAAATAGTGAGGAAATACACTTCAGAATTTTTTCGTAGAGAGGAATACTTTGAAGGAACACAGAAGGGAATCATCCAATAGGAGCGGGGTTTCTCTGTGAGGGAAAGAGAAAGGTAGTTAGCTCCTCCGTAAAGTGGAGGCTTTTGATGTTGTCATTTGTGGTTCTGTAGCCTTGTAGTAATGGTATTAAGGTGACAGGTGGCCCTTGACGTTGCTCGACCATCTACAAAATTTTAGGTCGGGCAACGCATGATTAATCGTTTCCCTTGTTCCTTATATCTTCAATCTCCTATCTTTGATATAACCTAGTGAATACCAACTGAAGAGATTGATGAATCAACTAAGGATTTTAGGTTTGGTGATTGGGAGGACAAGTTTTTTGATGTGGTTCTGGCTTCTTTGGCTCATCCTATCTATTACCATATTCCGTTGATGTTGGATTGTGGTGGTTTGTGCAGTAGATGTTCTTCTTTCAGATTCTAAATTACGTAGCTTTAGGTTGAGGGCTTTCTGAAGAGGGTTCGATTCTGGTGGGAGGGGTATGGGGTGGTGGGCACCCCAAGTCATTCTCTCGCAGGTAAACTATGGCTTTTAAAGGAGAGTATCAAGATATGGAATAAAGAGGTCTTTGGGAATCTTGGGTGGAGGAAGAATCAGGTTTTTTCTAAGATTGCTGATATTGATCGGATGGAGGGTCAAGGGGACTTAGTGGATTCCTTGAAGGCTAGGAGGGTGGAGTGTCAGGCGGAGTTTGCTGAGATCGCTATCATGGAGGAGCTTTCGTAGAGGCAAAAGTCTTGAGCTTTGTGGCTTAAGGAGGGTGATAGTAACATGAAGTTTTTTCATAGATTGGCCAATGCTTATAGAAGGAGCAATCATATTGGGAGGATTCGGGTGGATGGGGAGTTGTTATGTAACGAGGAGGTGGTTTGTAAGGGCATTGCTGAGTTCTATGCGAAGTTGTTCACAAAATCTGCTGGGTGGAGACCCTTGCTTGAAGGGCTTCAATTTGACTTTATTTCTAGTGAGGAGTGCTCTGGTCTGGAGGAGCCTTTTTCTGAAGAAGAAGTTCTGATTGCTTTGAAGAGCTGTAACGGGGATAAAGCCCCAGGGCCTGATGGGTTTACAATGAGATTCCTTTTGGAGTGTTGGGAGGTGGTGAGAGGGGAGGTGATGGGCACTTTTCATGCTTTCCATTCTCAGGGCTCCTTTGAGAAGAGCTTGAATGCCCCCCCGCGGGGGGGGGGGGGGGGGGGGGGGGGGGGGGGGGGGGGGAGCGCTGGATGTTAAGGATTTTTGCCCTATTTGTCTGGTGGGGTGCATTTACAAGTTGATTGCTAAGGAAGGTTTTGGATGGTGTCATTTCTGATGCTCAAAATGCTTTTGTGGGAGGTCGTCAGACTCTGGATTCAGTTCTTATTGCAGTGAGTGTGTGGACTCCAGATTGAGCAGTGTGATCCCGGGAGTTATATGTAAGTTGGACATTGAGAAGGCTTACGGTCATGTGAATTGTAGCTTCTTTATCTACTTAATGGAGACTATAGGGTTTGGTGTTCGTTGGAGGAAATTGATTATTTCTGTATTTCCAGTGCTCATTTCTCGATTCTTGTTAATGGTGCTCCGACGGGTTTTTTCTCTAGCTCGAGGGGCTTGAGGCAGGGGGATCCGCTTTCCCCTTTCTTGTTCCTTTTTGTGATGATGGCCCTTAGTAGATTGATGAGGAGGGCTGTGGAGTTGGGTTTTCTGAGAGGTTTCCGGGTGGGTGGGGATACTGCTTCTCAGTTGGAGATCTCCCACTTGATGTTTGTTGATGATACTCTTGTTCTTTGTGATGCGAATGTGTCCCAGCTTAGATGTCTGAGATGCGTTTTGATCTGGTTTCAAGTTGTCTCCGGCCTTAAGGTGAATGGGAAAGAGCGTCTTGGTGCCAGTTGGGGAGGTCCCTGAGACCACAATGTTTGCTGATATTCTTGGTTGTAGTACTGCCTCTTTTCCTATCTCTTACTTAGGGTTGCCTCTGGGAGCTCCTTCAAGGTGTGTGGGGGTTTGGGATCTTGTTGTGGATAGGTTTGAGAGGAGATTGGCGGGTTGGAAGAAGCAGTACCTTTCCAAGGGTGGCTGGGTTATGCTGATTAAGAGCACCCTGTCTTCCTTTCCCACTTATTTTATCTCTCTATTTCAGATTCCCTTTTTTGTGGCTGAGAGGTTTGAGAGATTGCAATGAAACTTTCTATGGTGGGGTAGAGGAGAGGAGTTCAAGTTTCATCTGGTTCGGTGGGAGCAAGTGTGCAGGCCTATTCGGAGTGGAGGTTTAGGGTTTAGAAGATTAGTGCCTTTCAATAAAGCTTTCCTTGGGAAATGGCTGTGGAGATTTGGGGTGGAGAGGTATGGCTTTGGAGGAGGGTTGTTGCTTGTAGATTTGGGGAGAGTAGAAGAGGGTGGTGCTCTCTTGAGGTTTGTGGTCCAAGGGGAGTGGGGGTTTGGAAGTTCATTCGGAAGGGGTGGGCTGATTTCTCCAAACATGTTTGCTTTCGTCTCAGGGATGGTAGGAGGATCAGTTTTTGGGAGGATGTTTGGTGTGGGGATCTTCCTCTAGCTATTGCTTTTCCTCGATTCTTTAGGATTGTTACGGATAGTCAGGCCATGGTAGTCAACTGTTCCTCGATTCTTTAGGATTGTTACGGATAGTCAGGCCATGGTAGTCAACTGTTATTATCTTGATAGCGGGAGTCTATTTTGGGATGTTCGATTCAGGCGATGTTTTCAGGACTGGGAGATTGAGGATGCCATTCGTTTGTTGGAGTTGTTGTCTCGCCAGGGGATTAGGGATGGAGATTATGATTGTTGGATTTGGGCTTCTAACTCTAAGGGTAGTTTTGAGGTTCGGTCCTTTTTCAGGTGTCTCACGGAGGAGCCTGAAGGTCCTTTCCCTTGGAAGTTAGTTTGGCGCTCAAAGGCTCCACTCAAGGTGGCCTTCTTTGCTTGGACCTCTGTTTTGGGAAAGGTTTTAACCTAGGATAACTTGAGAAAAAGAAATCAGGTGGTGGTCAATCGTTGTTATATGTGCCTTCGAGATGAGGAAAAAATGGATCATCTTCTTTTACATTGCACCATGGCCAAGGAATGTTGGGATTTGATGCTTGGTCTGTTTGGGATTCTCTGGGTGAAGCCTGGATCCGTTAGAGGGTTGCTAGAGGCTTGGAGAGGCTGTTCTGTGGGGGCTCATATTCGGGATGCTTGGAGGGCTACGCCTCTTTGTGTTTGGTGGTGTTTATGACTTGAGAGGAATAGGAGATATTTTGATAGGAAGGAGATGCCCATTTCTATTCTTAAATTCTATATTCTTTCCACTCTTTTTTGTTGGGTTTCAGGGAAAAGTTATAGATCTTTAGAGGAGATTGTCGAATTTTTGGCTTCTTTGAAGGCTTGAGGCTCTTGCTAGCCCGTTGTATTTCTCTTGAGTTTCGCTCCCCTTTTGTGCGCTTTCTATAAAATTTTACTTATAAAAAAAAAAAAAAAACTAAAGATTTTAAGTCTGACAACGCACCAACGAATGATTAGCCAGTTCCTCTACTCCTTTACACATACAAATACCAGTTAGGGATCATCTACGCCCTTTTGACCAAATTATTAATGTTTTGAATTTTACCTAAGACTGTTGTCTATGAAAGTAGTGCAATTTACAAAGGCATCCACTCCAGATGCTTTCCGATGAAGATTTCACTGCTCTCAACTTACCTTCCAACACCTTATAAGTAGCTTGCACGAATTTAATAAAACGCGACGACTTATACCATGAACATAGATAGCCCTAAGCTTATTCCATTACTAAAATTGACATGCCAAAATGCACCATGGTCTTATAGGATTAGTGGTCTCAGCAACAGAGTAATCTATGTTTGCAGAAACTGGAAACAAATGGTAAAACATTATGACATATCTTTCAGATCATAATCCTCATACCGATAAGCGCAAGGACTGGAACCTGAGCCTTTGATGGATGGTTGCACAACCAATTTTAGCGAAAATTTGAATTTAAAACTGACTTAACACAAATTCAAATTCTAAACATAGCAGATAATAAAAACCATAAATTCTTAGCAATAATAAGCAGATACAAAATAAAGAAATGAACAATTGATCTTTACGTGGACACTCTAAGGGAAAAGCCAGATGACCAAGTCCAGTGAAATCAAAATCCACTATCAAGAGAGTACAACCTAGGCTAACTCAAACTCAAGAATCCTTGAGTTACCTTCGGACACAAAAGACTCTAAACTTTAACCAAAAGTCTCCGGACTTTCTTTCTCGTCAACAACAGTTGCTTCTTATGTAATTGCTTCTTTAGTGATTTTAGTTTCAACCACTAGTCGTCCAGGCTTCAATTTGTGTGTATGGGTTGAATGGTTGTGGTGAAATTTTTGATTAAGTACGTGGCAGATGACTGTCAACACATGAGATTACACTAATGAATACTTGAATGATGAATGTAAATAAAAACAAAATGCACTATAAAGCTCACAAAAAATGCTCTATGATTTTATCTGCATATATGGATTGTTTAGAGATGTATGTATTTTGCCTAATAGTGTAAAATGCACTCTATATATACTGAACTGCTCGATCAATAGAGATTGCTGCCGATCGATAAAAAATACTCTAGAGGCTCTCAATCGATCCCTTGATAGATCTAAGTCTATTGCTGTTCAATACATTATGGAAAAATTTTAAATCGAAGTTTCCAAAACTTTCTGATGCATGATCTACAAGATTTAGGGAATCAAAACAGATTAAATTCATGAAAACATAGAAACCCTAATTATTGGTGAGTGCATCGTTGTGTTAAATTACCTTTTTACCCTACAAGATGAATATTATTGATTTGCTCTTGAATGTAGCTTTAATTTCATTCTTTGACCTCGGGAGATAATAACTGACTAACTACTTCGAATACTTCTAACCGAAGCTAGAAATTAAAAGAAAAAGTTACAGACACTAGTTTTGTTCTACGAAAATTGCCAACCTGTCCTACCGGCCTAATACCTCCTATCATGCCAAAATCTCACCCCGTATCTGTTTTCTACGAAAGATAATGTTTTTTGAGAGCCTTTTCCTCTATCCACCATCTGGTAACATACCTCCACAAAGAAAATCCATCTGTGTCTCTCTAACCTTTTAGCCCTTGTTGCTGGGATGGTAAAAATGTATATGAAATATGTTGGCAGACTTGATTTGATGAGAGTTAGCCTCCCCCCCCATTTGATAGATGCTGCCTCTTTCAATTTACAAACCTCTTCCTCTGCCATTGCATTTCCTTCCATCTTGGATTTCTTGAAGGATGAGCTCAACAGAAAGCAAAGGTTAAACTTGGAAATGCTCTCACGTTGCACCTTGAATAAATGCTAAATCTATTATTTCTTTCGACTTACTCTATAGGGGTAATCTAACTCCAGGTTAATTACCTTTTAAGCTAACATTGTCCCAAATTATAACATCACACATCTCAAGTAACTTAGTTGATGCTTCTTAGCACACAAAATATAATCATATTGTCTGTATATAGACGATGACAAAAGGTAGGAGCTTTGCCCCCCTCTTCCCATTCCTGATGCCTTGCACCATAACCATCTCGTCAAATGCTCCATCACTATGGTGAAGATGGATGGAGTGAATCCTGTCGCCTAAGATTCCTTACTCAAAACCTCCGTCACCGTATGCTGCATGAATTTTGTGGATTGTACGTACTTCTAAATAGATGGATCATATATAGTGATGATATTTTAGTACCTTCAACAATAATTAAGTTCAACAATATGTGGATGTCATGTTGAGAAATGTAGAGTCAATTTTAAATATAATACTAATAATGAGTGAGGTGATTAAATAGGAGTTGTTCCTTGGATATAGCTTTATCTCTATACTTGATAGCATTGCTTTGATAGGCATGTCTAGAACTCCCGTTGGGGTGTTTGGTTCAGCCAATTCAATCCTATTTTTGGTATGAAATTTGGAAAACTGGAAGTTGATTGTAAAGGTATTTTAAACATAGATATGGAGCATTTGATGAAATTCTTTACCTGCTTCATATCTTTGTTTTCAATATTTTTTTTGATAAGTCATATCTTTGTTTTCAATCTTACTTTCATTATTTGTGATGAAAGCTTTCTTTCATTGATGTAGAAGTAAAACTTGCTCTCTAAATTTGTTTCTCAGTTAAGGTGGCCTTATCCATTTTGTTTTCTCTCCAACTCTCGGTAATGAAATTATTTTGTTCCCTATCTCAAGAAAATTAAGACGATTGTTTGCTCAAATAGACGAATGGTATTCCAAGGTTATGGCCTTTAATGCAATTCTACAGGGTATTAGACAAAAGTTAATAAAGTTCAATTGAGAACGGTGTACATTCGACATGATATCTCCTTATTCTTGTTGGCAATAAGATTTTATAGATGATTAAATACATCAGTAGGGAGGTGATTGTATCCGTTCAATGATCTTTGGTAACTTTGGGATTGGGAAATTAGTTTTGTTTTTGTTTGTTTGTTTTTCTTGTTTTTCTGTTTTTTTAATTTTTTTTTTTTTTTGAATTCGTCTCTTGTTGAATCTATTGGCTGATTTTCTAGCCAACATAGGTTTGATCAGGTAGGAACTCATGAATTGTATGTGGTTTCACTTTACATTATCTTTTTGGCTGTCCATTTCCTTATGATTTTCTCTCATGAGATTTGCTCCTTATTGTGTTTATCCTCTTCTCTTTTGCTCATGGAAAGTTATATGTATAGTTTATTTTGGCTTGTGAACTGTAGGTTTAATTGGGGATATGCTGATTCTTCTTCTATTTCCCCCCCTAAAATATCTACAATTTTGGTTGCTAATTCGTGGTATATAGGAGGATGGTTTAATTGTATCACTAGCTAGAGTTTGTGGATTCGGAAGGTTATTTTGGCCTGGTCATATCTCTCAGGGAATTTAAAGAACTGTGGGTGAAACTTTTTCTTGGAGTGGTTGTTTAGTCACCTCACCCTCAGCCCCTTTAAGTTTGCCATAGGGCAACAACCTCTAATGTATCATACAATTGTGATGGGATGGGGCTTACCCACCAGTCTGATTTTCCAAGAAGTGGCAGAAGCACAATGACTTGGTCCAAACCCGTTTAAACTGCCTGAAGGCTTGGTCTAGTGACATAGTCTGAAGAAGAAAATAGACCTTGTGGAAAAGAAGAAGAAAGATATATCCTATAGACTCAAGTGACCACCTTGGTGAAAATTCATCCCGTATTCCATGTGAAGCATTTGAACTCAATTAGACCGGAGTGACACCCTAGGGTGCTACCAGATGGTGTGGATGAGTTTATTAAAGAAAAAGTTAAAAGTATACCATAGCATGCCACCCGCCACAATGTGCTAGTACATTCTCTATGTAAAAGTGTATTTGTGTATGTATTTATGTATTTTTGTACTTGGAAAATGACTACAGGAGGTGGCAGAAAGGATCTTTAACAGAAACTTGTTTTACGCTTTTTTAATTCTTAGGGATTATGCATGTATGGTATTTTACTTATTGTGTGAACTTGCTGTGTTTAGATGCATTCATTCTGCTTTATATTTTATGATAACGGATTTCTATTGCCATGAGATTTTTGCATTATCTGTCTTATTTTCCTTTGCAGCAAGCTGCAAGTGCATTTCCAGCATTAGATCAGTTGGCATCACTAGAATCTACCATAAAGCCCCTGAGTGATTCTCTCGTCAAGCATAGACTGCTTCAGCATAAAGATAAAGATATTAGACTACTGGTGGCTATGTGTTACTGTGAAATTATTCGGATTCTTGCACCAAATCCTGATTTCAGTGATGCAGTTTTTAGGGTATCAAGTTTAATCTGATAATTACACAATTTGTCTCTATGTGTGCATCTACATCTGCCTGTGTGCACATTGTACTTGTAACTGCAAACTACCCAATATATGGTTTTTTGAATCTTGTTACAGGACATATTTAAACTATTTCTCAGCATGTTCGCGGAGCTCTCTGATACCACGAGCCCATATTTTTCGAGGAGGGTAAAAGTATTGGAGATTGTTGCTAAACTCAAATTTTGCGTGCTAATGCTAGACACAGGATGTGAAAATTTAGTTCTTGAAATGTTCAAAACCTTCTTTACTGTTGTGAGGTTAAGTTTCTCCATCTCCCGTCTCTTTTTGTTTAGAGCTTCATTTTTACTCAAATTTGCTTCTGTTTATCTAACATGCATTCAATAGTCAACTGAGTTTCTTCTGTAGTTGCTATCTTGCCTTTTGATAACTTGGTTTTTACTCCTTTGGTGTGAGGCGCTGAAGGAAATCTTGCGTGATAGTTGGTGCTGCCTGATTCATCTCCTTAGACTTTTAACTTTTCCATTTGAAGAAACATTACAACCCTAGAACTCTCCTTTCTTATTTTTTTAAAATTCATTTTTGACACTATTATTTACTTGAAACTGTATTAAGCCAGCCGAGTAGCTCCAAAGAAACAAAAGAAAGAGGACTCCACTTTTAATTCAGTTATGTAAGGCTGCTAGAAAACTAGAGTTAGTAATGACTAATGAGAGTCACGAAGTCATTTAATCCAAACCCGTCCCTTCAAAAAGTCTCTTATTTTTTCTATTCCTTTTGGTTTGGTATCTTATAGGAATTGGCACTTGGACTCCCAAGCTCTTTATATTCATCCATCAGCCAGGTCAAAAAGTGAATTAAATCAATAAGTAGTGGACACTCACTATGCTAGGAAGTTGCCTAGATATTGGAGTTGCATACACGGAGAAATAAGCTATCATCTTTTGATTTTCTTGGAGAGTTCTCTTGCTTATGGCATTGTCTCATTTATAGCTTTTAGTGCCTCCGATAATAAAAATCTGTAGATCAAGCTATCTATTACCAGTTTCTTTTTCTACTGTCACCAAACAGGCAAAGAAGGCAATTCCAGAATTATTCCCAGTTTCTTGTCAAATTTCTTTATATAAATCTAGGATATATTGATATCTGTGTGTTCTAGATTTATGGATGGGTGTGATTGAGATATGCTTCATAGTACTTTTTATGTAAGTTGATGCTGTAAAACGTTACATTGCATTGAACACTGTTGCTCTATTTCAGTTTGCTGTTGGGAAAATGATAATTAAGAAACTAGGAAAGTCTTAAGGAAAGCCACTCCTTAGAAAAATCATATAGGTCCTGTCTCTAGTGATTGATGATACATCTGAAATGGTGGATAGGTTTTGCATAAAACTTACTACCAATAATTACAATTTATATTTTGATGATTTTAATTAAATGCAACAAACACAAATAACAATAAATAGAGCAGAAATTAAATTAAGATGATCGCACACAAAACACAAATTTACTTGGAAAACCCTCTAGGGAAAAACCATGGGACCCTAGGCCAGGCTGAACAAATCCACTATAAAGACAGGTATTACAATCATGGGTACAAAATTTTAGTCATATAGAACTACCTAAGTTGCCTCAGATCTAGTCTCACGCCAGACATTCTTCCCCGACCTCTCTTGCTATTTACGAAACCATTCACCGATGCAATCTGCTCTTCTTTTTGTTAAACTTCTTGTTGCGCTGTGTTGAAGGATATAAATATTAAAGTTGGACTCTCTCCAACAGCTTAAGCTTTTGGAGTAGATGGTAGTTAACATGGTATCATAGCCAAAGGTCTCGAGTTCAAATGATGTGATCGACTTTTTGTCAACACAAGCACGTTATTTATAGGTTCGGTCACAGGCCTAGCTCTGCTTGTTCAAACCTTGACCGTCACCCTCACCCTAATTAAAAATTGAAAAACACGTGTTGGACCAAAAAAGAAGGCTACACGTGAGAGGATATAAATATTAAAGTTGCACCCTTCTCCAATAGCTTAAGCTTTTGGAGTAGATTGTAGTTAACACGCTCCAAGTATATAGATTCAATACTCTCAATCGTAATTCACCATCTAATGCTGTACGCTAGATACTGAAGAGGAAGAAAAGTCCTCTCAGATTGCCCATATGCTCTCTCTTTTTATCTCTGTATGCATGTGTATATTTTACCCTAGATTGGGTTGGTTGTGTAGCCTTTCTTTACAAAATAATTAGGGGTTTAGTGTCAAAGACCAAATAGGAAATTAAATTCCGCAAGGTTAAATTGATCCACCTCAAGTTTGATTGATCCAACTTGGTTGTCATGGGTTGATTAACCGACACCCTGTTTTTGTAAAAGCTAAGTTTTTCACTTTTAAAACCTGTGTATTATATATATAATACACATATATATTCCAATGTATATCATGCATCCTAACCATGATGTATTATATGATTGCACAGATTATGACCTTACCCTTGTCATGATCTTCAATTTGCATCTTCAAAGTTAAGGGATCACATGGTTTACCTAATTCTTAACTTATTTAGTTAATGTTGGGAGAATATCATGATAGGAGTGTTCTAGGCCTTAACCATGACATGAGTGATTTATGGGTTTGATTTTAGGAATTTTCCATCAATGTATTTTTCATCTTTATCACTTGTATTCTTTCACCGATAAATAGAGGTGGTCATTGTAAACAAAACTAAGAAAGAATATAATAAAAGTGATGTAGCCTTGGGCTCTTTGTGCAGTGGATGTAGGCTATAGTGGCCGAACCACGTATATCCTTGCGTTATTTCATTCTTAATTTGTCTTCTATCTTTTACTTTTTTTATTAACATGGTATTAGAACAGGTTTATCATACCATACTCTAGACTTGTTTGGCTCTCCTCAGTCTCGCTTGAATTTTGTGATTAGATTTACTCGTCTTGGATCTTCGGATCAACTTGATCAACTTGTCTCAAATCTTTTGATCTTCTCATCTTGGGGCGGTGGGAGAATATATATATATATATATATATATATATATATATATATATATTTTGATAAGTGAGATTGTATTAGAAAATGTTCAAACAAGGAACACGTCCCAAGAAAGCATGTTGGGAGAATATCATGATAGGAGTGGTTTAAGCCTTGATAGAATATTGATAGGAGTGATTTATGGAATTGATTTTAGGAATCCTCCATCAATGTATATTTCATATTTATCCCTCGTATTCTTTCACCTATAAATAGAGGTTGTCATTCTAAACAAAACTAAGAGAGAGTATAATAAAAGTAATGTAGTCCTTTGGGCTTTCTGTGCCGTGGATGTAGGCTGTAGTGGCTGAGCCACGTGTATCCTTGTGTTGTTTTATTCTTAATTTCTCTCTTCTCTCAAACAAACTAAAACAAAAAATACAGACTCTGATTTTTGCAATAATGTTTTGCTGATGCTAATTCCATATGGCCTTACAAATCCCCTGAAAGCGTGCTAGAATCCCGCTCAACTATCTAAAATTTGGCACATACTCATTTCTTTTGACTTCAATCATTCTGTCTAATTGGACCCTCACATCCTCTTACTTTGTCCATTTTCTTTTTCGTACTCCTTGCTAGTCAGGAGCATCTGAAAGCAGACTCATGAGGCCAAGCAAACGCACGAAGCAAATTAATATCGTTTAAGTTTTTTATGCTATTATACATTGATTTTAGGATCCATTAGATTCATTAGAAGTTGAAACCCAAAGGGAAGGAAGGGAAAAAATTCTATCCCAATCTCCTTGAAAGAGGATGCTTTTCCATCCCCATTTAAACTATTGCTGTCTTGATATTTCTTTACTACTGTTGTTGTTGGTTTTTTTTTTTTCAATTTTTCTGCACCACCTGCCTTTTGTCCCTCTCTATCAGACTATGTTTTCTCTCTGTCATACTTTGCTACTTCTTGACTTGTTTCTTATGTTATCTTAAATATTCTTAGGCCCCTTTATGAGAGAGCTAATTTATAACTTATATTCACACTTATTCCTATGGTTTCTGGCCTTTATTTGCCATCCATAGATCTCTGCCAACTTTTTTGGGACGATCAAATGTTGTTGGTTTAGTGGGAAATTACTGGGAATCAAGAATCATAAGTTGAGAGAGGGTTGTCTTGATCCATATCAACCTGACCCATATGGAGTTAGATTCGGCTAGGACTTACCAATAAGGAGTTTCATATAATATTTGCAAGTAAGAAGAGTTATATCTTACATATTTAATCAATTTTTTTTTTTTTTTTGATAAATTATTCTTCTTCTTTTTTCTTTCTTAACAGATATAGAATATATATCGAAATTATTATATTGAAATTTTGCTTTATAGTTACATAAAGTTGCTCACTTTTGTTCAACTTTGAGGTCATACTTTCTAAATGTACTAATTTATACTACTATCTAATCAACCTCTATTTTGGTGGAACCTTAATCTCCCTAAATATTCATGTCACTTGTTGTGAGAATATGTAAGAATTAGTCAGAGGCAAATATTCTGGACATGGTTACTTTTGTAACTGCTAGTCTCCTAAGAAATAGATAGGAGTACAGAAGCTCACTCTCTTTTTCCTCCCTTCTTGTCTAAACCATAATCACAAACTTAGAGTACTTTTTGTATTTGAACTCTTATTAAAGTAAAAATAAAACTGTAACCTTAAAAGAAAAGTTTTGTTGCATCTCTCTCTCTCTCTCTCTCTCTCTCTCTCTTTCTTCTGTGGGTGGGGATGGGGTAATGAATAAAAGACAAAGAAATGTTGCAAGGTGATGTGCGCAAGCATAATGCATGCTGCCTGCTGTGATTTTTTCTAACAACAAAAAAGACGTTGTACATCCATGATTTTCAGTATTTGGGTATTGCTCATTCTACCTATGAAAATTGGACTTGATTAGGACCCACTAATGTGGACTTGCCATATAAGTAAGTTATATAAATTTCTGACGCTTGTGGAGGCTAGTTCTATTGTTTCATCCGCTTGTTTCTCCCCTTTTATTTTGTTCATATATTTTTACAATTTTGATAATATCTCTACTGTAGAGACTGAAAGTAAAGTTCCTGACTAGGTCCTATGGCATCGTAATTGTTGCTTTGCAGGGAACATCATCCACAAAGTTTGATTAGTGCAATGGTGTCTATAATGGCACTTATTTTAAGAGAGAAAGCTTCCCAGCCGCTTTTAAATGTGATTTTGCAAAATCTTCTGAAGGCTGGAAAGGTAATTCTTTGTTTAACATGTTTGATTTTGCTTTATATCGTTTGAAAGCAAAAAAAAAAAAATGCCCTTTTTTTATGCAACTTTCTTATATAATTTGAGTTTGGATTCATGAAGTCACATCATTATTTTTCATGATAAAGTTTTATGTTTGTTGTTGAAGACAAATGGAGACAAAATGAAGTTTGTGCATTCACACTTCTGGCATTTGGCTTATACTTGTTTTGACATGTATAAAAGACGTGTAGATCTTTCTTTTTCCCTTTTTTTCTTTTTGTTTTTTTTCTATTCTAGTAATTCGGTAATTGGTGATGTTCACAAGTACAAACATATCAGAATTTATGTAAGTACAGCTGGTGGTATAAATATTAAGAACACAGAGAGTTGCTTTGACATGTAAAATGATTTAAATAGTTACAAAGATGATAATATTCTTTGATAAGGTCGAGTATGTTTGGTACACTGCTAAACTGGAAAGAGAAGCTGTTGGGACCAAAACTTTCTTGAGAAGTGACTTTAAATTTTCTTTTGTGACTTAAAGCTATTCATTTAGATGATAATTGAAAGTTGTAGAGGTGGCTCCATTCTGAATTTTGTAATTCACACTCATCACATTAATATATGCAAAAGTTTATGAAGTATACAACTATTGAAGCGTCAGCCACATAACTACCTCCCAAAATTCCCTTGAGATTTAGGCTTTGTGTTGGTCAGTAGCTCCCAAAATGGTTGATTCCAATGACAGACTTCAAAGAACGATGAAATAAGTTGCTGCACGAAGTTAGATGGATCTTATACATGCTAGATATGGAGACAGATTTTGTTTTATCCATTTACCTCTTTTAATTTTTTGTCTGGTTTGGCCAGTATGTTCTTGGTTGATCTGCCTCAGACCTCTCTCTCATGAGGTCACTTTTAGAGCTGTCTGGAGGAGAGAGGTGGAAGGTTTTTCAGTCTTTTGTCTTTTAACAATTATTTGGTTTTTCTTGGTCTGGAAGGAGTTTAGGGTTTTGAAAGAGTGTACTGTTTGGGGAACTTTTTGAGGGAGAAAACGACCCTTATGAGAAATACTTCCAAATACACTCATATACACTGGTGAGTGTATATAATCACTGCTTGGAACATACAAAATTCAATTGATTATGATTTCGAGCTTTTGTTAACATATTAGCAAGTTGATCTTCAGATTTAACGAATGGTGTAGAGATGTCTCCACTCAATATCTTGTCTCGAATAAAATGACAATCAACTTCAATATGCTTGGTTCTCTCATGAACTGGATTGATGCAATGTGGAGATCTACTTGGTTATCACAAAACAACGGAAGAGGAGTTTTGACTGTCAAGCCAAGTTCTTTAAGAAAATGTTGTTGCCACATTAACTCACTAGAAGTGTGGGCCATCACACTGTACTCGGCTTCAGCACTGAAGCCCTGGAATTGAGCTACCACTGTCTGCTTCTTACTTCTCCATGTAACCAGGGATTAAAGAATGTGCAATATCCAGTAGTGGGTCTCCTATCTGAAGGGGAGCCAGCCCAATCAGCATCTGTAAAACCTCTCACCCTAAGATGGCCATTTGATTTATACGACAATCCACATTCAGAGCTTGCTTGAGGTATCGAGTAATCTGCAGAACAACATTCCAGTGTGATAACCTAGGGACTGCCATGAACTGACTCACAACACTGATTGCATAGGCGATTTCAGGTTGAGTAATGGTGAGATAAATTTTGCTTCCCAACTAGTCGTACTTACAAGGATCATCAAATAGATCTCCCTCATCAGACAAGTTTATGATCCATAGAGAAGAACCAAGAGGGGAGGGGTGAATTGGTTCTTAGCTACTTTTGAACAATGATTTTAAAGATAGCCGAGTGATTTTGGAAGGTTTGTGATACAATGTAGGTACTGAATTAAAAAGTGTGCGATGAAAGTCCTACTTAAACCCTAATCTGTCACAGCTGTTGATAAAATGCTCAAGACAAATGAAAGTAATGATAAGACACCAAATATACAAGGTAAAACCCCTAAAATAGGGGAAATGTTCTCGAGGCTGTAAAGCGTAGCTAACATCTTCCATGAATGAAGTTGAAGTTCCAATCTCTCGAACTCTTATTCACAGCACTCACGAAACTCACCACTAGTGCACTCAGCACTCCCCCTGTCCACAGCACCCCAATGCTTAGGCCAAAGGCTCACAAGTCACTGAAACAATCATAAAAGATGAAGTAAAATAATCTCAAGCTCACAAGATAAGTGTTACAATACAGACAGACTTGACAAAATGGATGACAACACTTACTGCAGGCTTGAGAAAATTGGTTCTCTGAGCTATTCAAAATGTTCAATACAGCTGTCTTGTCTTGTTGAACATTTTGAATGTAGCTCAGTCTTATTTTTGATGCTGCAGCTCTATATATATAGAAACTTTTGCTGAGGCAGCTCATGGATAAGAATGACAGCTGGCCAATCAGCTTTCCAGGGAATAATCAGACCGTTGCAGGCATGGAATGCCTGTAATACCCCTCAGCTGTTTTCCAGAAAAATATTGCCTTTATAATTTGAATTCTGCAGTACATGAGTGAAGGACAACTGAGATAATTTCTCATCAAAGGAAACTTCTGGAATTTGTGTGAGATGGCAGGGCACGTGAGCAGCACCTAAGATACTTGCATATTTACAAAAATGCCGTTGAAGGGCTGTTAGTGCATATCTGTTGAACTGAGCCTATAAGGATCCTGCAGGGTGCTCAATTGAATTCACAAACATTCAGACTAAGCATCATGCCAGAATTGATGAACTAGGATCTATAACACATTAAATCAACTAATACACGGAGTCCTTGATATGGTAATCAATGAATAGATGCTGACACAAAACCTGTAAATAACTGCAGGCGACATACACATGATTAATATGCTAAGATAATGCAGATGCAGTACACCTCTAGGTGTAAAGGAGCTAAATAGTATTATGGACATTTGAACCAACAAAGACAAGTCCATGTCAAATAATGAAGCCTGTTTTGACATTAAATGTGCAAATAGTGCCTAGGACATAGACCAACACATAGGAACATCAACCGGACAACCACCTAACAAACCTGTTTCCTACCGTAAGTAAACACATTATTCCTCTGAGACAAGCTTATGCCTTGCTTAGATTGAGCAACTTCAATTCCCAAGAAATATATGCGTGTGCCTAAATCTTTAGTATGAAAACACCGCTGCAAGAGCTGTTTTATTATTGCCAGTGATTACGATGTCTTCCACGAATACCACTTGAAATATAAAACCTGCTTCAGTATGTTGATGAAATATTGAATGATCTGTTTGACACCGGCGAAGGCCAATTTCTAATGCTTCCTCAAATAATTGCTCTTCTTGAGCAACAAACCCAGGTAGTTGCTCCATATGACCTGTTGTCAGGGGCTTATTTGTTATTACTTATATAATGTTGGGTGCTTATATGTAATTTCTGAAACTTGTTAGTATAAATAGAATGTGATGGAAGGATGAAAGTATTCTTTCATTCTTTCTCTTTCCCCATCTTTCTCTCTTTTTCTCTCCTCCTCTTTCTTCTCTTCTTCTTCATCTTCTTCTACTTTACTATTTTTTTGATTCTCTCTTAAAGTCAACATGGTATCAGAGCATGGTTTGTAAAGCTCTAGGGTGTGTGGTTGAAAACCTACGGCAAGTTCGTGCCCTAGTGGGTGTGAAGGGTTTTGAAGAGAATCCAAGATGGGATTTGTTTGAAAGGAAGTAGTGGTAGTCTCGATTGGTGTTTTTTTCGTGTTTGCGTGGTTTTGCAACAATGGCTTTTTCTTCGTCATTCGCGATTCTGGTATGGTCTACTTTGTTGCTTTCTAGGGTTTGTGTGGTGACTGCGTTGTCACTTTTTTATGCATCTCAGAAGACGATAATCTCTCTAGTTGCAGTTGTTTGTGTGTTAGAGAGGTGGTTCTCTGCATATTTTGTTGCTGTTTTGTTTATGAGGAGAGTATACCCAGAAACTATTTGATAAAATGTCTTGCTCAGAGGTGACTTCAAAAGAAGCTGGGTCTACTCCTAGTTTGACTCCAGCGTTGGGAGGTGCTAGGAAACATGCTGGAATCCATTTCCCCATCTCTCTCTCTTTTTCTCTCCTCTTTCTTCTCATCTTCTTCTACTTTACTATTATTTTGATTTTCTCTTAAAGTCAACATAAACCTCTTCTGCTAAGTCACCATGCAAGAAAGCATTTTTAATGTCTAACAGAAACAAGGGCCAATTAAGATTAGCAGCAAGAGAAATCAATACACAGACAGAAGAAATCATAGCAACAGGGGCAAATGTCTCATCATAGTCAACACCATAAGTCTAGGTATAAACATATGCAACAAGATGCACTTTTAAATGCTTAACAGATTCATTCGGAAGATAATTCAAAGAATATACCCACATACAACCAACATGTTTGACACTGGGAGGTAATGTAACAAGATCCCACGTGTCATTATGATGCAAGGAATCCATTTCATCTTCCATTGCTTTCCTCCAGCCTGGATTAGATAGAGCAGCTTGCCCAGTCTTAGAAACAAATGTAGTCGCCAACTGAGATGAAAACATGAGAAAGACGATGACAAGGAATTATAGGAGCCATAATGGGCAATGCGATGACGAGGGACATAAGATTGAGTACCTTTATGAAGTGTAATAGGCAAGAAATCAGATACAGCTGATGGTGTATATTATAAAGACTGAAGAAGATTGATGAGGCATGACAACAAGTGTATTTGATCTCTGGAGTGTAAACCTGTAATGAAGTAGTAGACGGAAGAGAACAAGGCTGAGGAGATAAAGAGGAAAGAGGAACCTCGGGAAGGTGTGGCTCAAGAGTGATATCTAGACCTCGGGAAGGTGTGGCTCAAGAGTGATATCTAGAAGTGAAAAATATATGAAAAGTTCGTAGTGGACTCACAAAAAGAAACATTAACGCTAATAAACGATTGTCAATAAGTAGGACTATAGTAGCAATAACGTTTACGAGTGCTAGAGTAACAAAAGAAATATAAAAAGAAGAGAAATGAGATAATTGTGTAAAGACTTGAATGAGATAAATCACTCATTCACAGCTCTAGTATTTATAGATAAAAAGAGCACATGCTCCTATTAGAAGAAAGGAAATTAAATCAAATCTAAATCAAATCAAATATCTGCTAATACGGTAAGTCATTCCATAAATCGTGATTATCATATCTACTAACACTCCCTCTCAAGTTGGTGTGTGCATATTTGAACCGCCCAACTTGGACAATGCATTCTCAAACACAATCTTGCTGATGCCCTATGTAAGAATGTATGAGAGCTTGTGACAAATGGAGTGCAAATCTGACTAGTGATGATTTTCTCTCAAATGAAGTGCTGATCAACAAATCAAAAATGTCTCCTCAGACCATAAACAATTAAGAATGTCTCCTCAGACCATAAACAACCAATCATGTCTCCTCAGACCGTAAACAACCCACAATGTCTCCTCAGACCGTAAATTACCAACAATGTCTCCTCAGACCATTTCCCTTCATACACATGTTTAAAGCATGTAGATGGAAGAATCAACAATGTCTCCTCAGACCATTCCCTTTCATACATATGGTTAAACAATGTCTCTTCAGACCATTTCTGATGAACAACTACGTCTCCTCAGACCATTCTAAATAGGTGGTGCCAAACTCACAACGCTCTCATTGAGGTTGGACCACCCTGCCTACTTGACACCTCTCGGATGGGCGATGTCTAGACCATTCTAGAATGGGTGGTGCCGAACTCACAATGCCCTCATTGCAGTTGAAGCACCCTGGCTCTGATACCAAGAACAAAAATAAAAAGAAGAGAAATGAGAGAATTGTGTTAAAGGCTTGAATGAGATAAATCATTCATTCACAACTCTAGTATTTATAGATAAAAAGAGCACATGCTCATATTACAAGAAAGGAAATTAAATCAAATCTAAATCAAATCAAAGCATATTCTATGGTATATTCTTTAGCATATTCTATAGCATAGTCAAATATATGCTAATACGGTAAGTCATTCCATAAATTGTGGCTATCATATCTGCTAACAGTAACCTATAAATTCACACTTTGTGAATCTAGTTTATCGAAACCAGGACCAAGATCATGGACATTACAAACATGCATTTAACAATAATAAAAACAAGGGAGAGTTAGGAAACAAAATAGAATGAGGAGTTTGCCATCCAATTGCAACACCATTTTGTTGAGGAGTATAAACACATGAAATTTGGTGAATAATGCCTTCATCACTAAGATATTTATCAAAGGGAGCTGAGGGATATGCCTTAGCATTATCAGAATGTAAAACACAAATTGAGCATCCAAATTGAGTTTTGATTTCTTTTCGAAGTTTTTGAAAATTAAGAATAACTTAGAGTAATCTTTCTGTGGAAAGATCTAGTCTGAATTGTTAGGAAATTAATTATGGAGGATTTTTAGGTATTATCCATAGTTAGATAGTTGACTCTTTTAAATTTTACATAATTAGTTCCTATATTATAGGAATTATGATCAGTATATATCTTTTCCTTGGATAGAATTTGTAATACACTTAGATATATATATATAGGCCTGTAAACTAACATATGTGATATGAAAAGAGAATATCAAATTTTATTCTTTTTCACCTTTGTGTTCATGGTATTAGAGCCGCCCTTACTAGGGCGGTAAATTACTCCATTGTTCTGCTGATTATTCGATAAAATCAGCAATCATTCATCGTTAATTCTGGTCGTTTATACCAGAATTATAGAAGATTTATTCTTCTATTCCTCTTCGTCGTTTCTGGACGATTTCTTTGGTTAAATCCGCAATGTCTGAGGAAATTTCGGTTGATTCTTCAAATGCACGGAAATCCCAGATCACTTCATCCGGTTCAGGTGACAACCCAATCCTCCAAATTACCACTCATCGGTTGAATGGACAAAATTTTCTACGGTGGTCTCAATCTGTAAAGTTGTTCGTCCAAGGGCGGGGGAAGGTTGGTTATTTAACTGGTGCAAAACAGGCCCCAAAGGAAGATGATCCAGCATATGCCGTTTGGGATGCAGAAAATTCCATGATTCTGTCATGGCTAGTGAACTCCATGGAATCGGAGATGGGCCAGACATTAATGTTTCTCTCCACTGCCAAAGAATTATGGACGCAATGAGTGAGACATTCTCAGACTTAGGTAATTCCGCACAAGTCTATGAAATTAAAACAAGGATCCGAGAAACAAGACAAGGAGATCAGTTACAAAGTATTACAACATATTACAAGGTTTGTGGCAAGAACTTGACCTCTTTTATGATTTTGAATGGAAGGGTGCAGGTGATAGTGCCCAGTTCAAGAAAACAGTTGAGAAGGACCGTGTATTTGAATTTTTGGCTGGACTCAATGCTGAGTTAGACGAAGTGAGAGGGCGCATTCTAGGCAAAGAGCTACTGCCTACCACTAGAGAAGTCTTCTCGGAAGTTGGGAGGGAAGAAAGCTGTAGGTTGGTGATGATGGGAAAGAAATCCTCTAGCACTCATAGTGAGAACTATGCATTTAATGTAACGACGACTGAAATGGCAGCAACTGCAGTTAATCTAAAACCAACAAATCACCCACAACGGAAGATTGAAGAGAAAACCAAGACCTGGTGTGATTTTTGTAACAAACCAAGGCACACGCGAGAAACATGCTGGAAACTACATGAAATACCAGCAAATTGGAAGGTAGGCATATTTGGAGACAAGAATGGGCGTGGAATGCAGGCTACTATTGAAACCGAGACATCTCCATTCAGTAAGGAGCAGCTTGATCATCTCTCCAAACTGCTGAACCAAACTCAGGTTTCAAGTGTCTCCTCAGGTTCTCTTGCCCCAAAAGGTAGCTCTTTAAGTGCTTTCACTAGTTCTTTAAATCCGGCACCTTGGATCATTGATTCTGGTGCATCTAATCAGATGACTAGTTTATCACATTTGTTTAGTACATATTTTCCAAGTTCTGGTCACTTAAAAATTCGTATTGCTGATGGTAGTTTGTCTCCAGTTGCAGGAAAAGGTTCTATAGTTGTCTCCGAAAACCTTGTTTTAAAATCTGTCCTTCATGTGCCTAACCTTTCATGCAATCTTTTATCAGTTAGTAAACTCACCAAGGATTCTAACTGTGTTGTCAAATTTCTTGATTCTCACTGTGAATTTCAGGACCTATATTCGGGGAAGATGATTGGTAGTGCTAGGATGGTTGATGGACTCTATTATTTTGATAATGAAATCTTTAAGAGTGGACAAGCTCAAGCTGCAAGTAGTAGTGATATTTCTATTTCTGTTAAAAGTCAAATAATGTTATGGCACTATAGGTTAGGCCATCCCAGTTTCTCTTACTTAAGACATTTGTTTCCATGCCTGTTCAAAAATTTAAATCCTTTGTTATTTCAATGTGAATCTTGTCAATTATCAAAGCATCATCGTGTTTCTTATCCTTATTTATATCAAGCATCCAAACCATTTTATTTGATTCATAGTGATCCGTGGGGGTCTTCACAGGTTACTAATGTGACTGGAACTAGGTGCTTGTTGGGTACTCTCCTAAACAGAAAGGGTATAAATGTTATAACCTCACCTCTAGAAAATTCTTTGTGAGTATTGATGTGACCTTTTTTGAGACTCAACCCTATTTAACCAAAAATACTCTTCAGGGGGAGAGTAATGAGAGGGAAGACCCAATCAGCATCTGTAAAACCTTCTAACCTGAGATGTCCATTTGCAGCAACTTGAGACCTGGAGCTCGCTTAAGATATTGGATAATCCGAAGAACAACATTCCAATGTGGCCTAGGACTTCCAATAAACTGACTTACGAAATTGACTGCATATGAGATATCATGTCGAGTGATAGTGAGGTAAATCAATTTTTGCAACCAATCACGGGTATCTGCTAGAAATCACCCTCACATGAGTTCTGTATTTGGATCCATAGGAACATCAAGAGGACAACCACCTAACAGACCCATGGTTGCCTTTATTAGTATCGACCAACATGGTTTTAAGCGAGCTCCATTTTTTCTTGTCTCAACAAAATCAGATGAAGAAAAGAGCAAAATATGGAATAAAATTAAAATTTGCTGGGAACTGAAGCAATTAGCAATGAAGATGGTACAACAGATGCAAATACCTTCCACATAGGAAATCAAGTTATTTTGGCTCATGAAGTAAAATTTATTAACAGATTGTTGAAAGATATAGAAGTTGAAGAGAGAAATTAAACATGAACCCAAAGGGCTGCATCTCTTTCATTACTTTCTCTCTTAATTTTGTTTACAATATCAACCTCTATTTATAAGTGAATTGGGCTTGTAACTAGAGAATAGAAATTTCTTGCTCTACAAGTATTTTATAATAAAGGAATTACACAAAGTCAAATAAAAATATGGTAACAAATTGTTGCCCAAGTATAGCAACCTTAACATTCTGTCAAGGAGTGATTTAAGGGCCTAAATCACTACTATAATTATTCTCTAACACCCCCCCTCAAGTTGGAACACAAGATTTAACCCAAGTGTTCAACTTGAAATTAAATATGAAGTAGTTGGGAGTCTAAGACGAGTAAATTTGAGATGAGTTGATTCAGAGATCCGAGACAAGTTGATCTGAAGATCCGAAACGAGTTGATCCGGAGAACCAAGACGAGTCGATCTGAAAATTCGAGACGAGTAGAGTATAGAGTAGGGTATGATAAACCTGCTTTGATACCATGTTAAAAGATATAAAAGTTGAAGAGAGAAATTCAACATGAAGAACACAACACAAAAAGCCCAAAGGATCTGCAGTACATGTGGATGTGATTAACACTACTTCCTTGCAAACAAATACCATCTTGGAATCTCTTCAAAACCCTTCACACCCACTAGGGTTTACACAAACTTGCCCTAGGGTTTCAACTAAACACCCTAGAGCTTTACAAACCACGCTCTGATGCCATGTCTTTAAGAAACAATCAAAACAACAATAAAAGTAGAAGAGGATGAAGAAGAAGAGAACGAAGAGGAGGAGAGAAAAAGACAGAAAGATGGGGAAAGAGAGGAAGAATGAAAGAATATTTTCATCCTTCCACCACATTGTATTTATACTAACAAGTTTCAGAAATTACACACAAGCCCCCAACGTTATATAAGTAATAACAAATAAGTCTCTGACAACAAGAACAGCGAAAATCGCGGAAAGAGATTGAGAGCGAGAGTGAGAGTGAGAGCTAGGGTTGGGGCCTGAAACTTGTAATCTCCTGATTTTCGCATTGTGAAATCTTTTGCCAGATCTTCATGGTGGATGTAGGCACAACTTGTGTCCAACCACCTATATTTGCGTGTTCTTTGTGAGTGGCGTGTTTACTTTTCTGTGTGATTCTTGTTTTGTTCTTTGTTCGCTACATTTGTTGCAACATTATATCCCTTTCTTTTGTCTTCGGATCACCGGAACTACTTTTTAGTCATATTTGTCTGTGGTTAAGTTCTTTATTTTCATTTCCTCTCCTTGAAATTTGTGATGGGGAGAGAGCATCTATAGCAAATTTGGTGGTTTTTAGGAAAATTCAAATTGAGGAAGTTGGATGAGATTAGACAGCTTATAGAGCAATTTTAGAATAGATATATTTGGATTATGGCCATTAATTTTTATTCAATCAGATGTTCTAGAAGTGGTTACTTGTGAGAGTGAGAGCCAAAGGAAAGGACAAAAGTGTGGATGGTTGCTGGCCCTTTATTGAACTAATCATGACTAGAATAGTAGCCAGATTACCATTGATACCTCAATATTCACGAGGATGCGTTAAAACTTGGGAAATCAGATGCTGCAAGGACCAGAAGCTACGCCCAGTTTTTAATTGGATCCTGGTTGTTCTTAACAGCAATTGCTCTTCAGTAGTTTGAGAGTATTACCACTTGATTTCAACAGGGTGGAAATTCTTGTATTTCCCATGTATTGTGTGCCACTTAATTTAGCTTGGGCCTATGTATACAAGTTTGGTCAAGCTTGTTACTAAGCTGGTCTGGAGTTATTTACACACAGCTTACCATATTTATATCCTTTTTGTTCACTTGTGCTTCATTTGGTAGGAGGGAAGAGTTGCAGAATGAACAAAAGCAAGGAGAAGGGAGGGGATGAACTGGGTTTCCTTCATCTGTTAGCCTCCATATGTTAGTAAGGATAGGGGAAGGGAAACAAAGAAGAGGGGAGAAAGTGTTTTTTCTGTGTGTGTTGTTTGTTGGGGTGGCGGGGTTGGAATTCCCCTCTGAACCCACCATTCCTTCCTGGCAGTTCCTGCTCTACCAAACAGAAGAATGGAAAGACTGTTGCTTTCTGCAGACTAATCTTTCAATCTTTTGTGCCATCCGTTCTTTTTAGTTCTCCATCTATCCTAACAAACAGAGGATTATAATTATCCCACCTGTACCCCCTTTCTGGAAATTTTGATGTGTAGAAATTTTTATATGTATGCTAACAAAACATTTCATAAATTCTTTTTTGAGGTAGAACCTGTTATAAAAGGTTCTCTTTCTTGATCATCTGTTCCTCTCTCCAGGGTGAATCTACTGCTTCTTCACGTCTTGCCGTTTCAGTCATCCAAAATTGTGCGGACGAGCTTGAGCCCTTTGTTTGTGGGTTTTTAGTGTCTTGCATATCAGACAGAGATGCTGTTGGGAGCGAGATCAAAGAATGTTACCATGAAATTATATTTGAAATCTTCCAGTGTGCTCCTCGAATGCTTCTTGCTGTCATCCCAAATTTGAGTCAAGAATTGTTGGTATGATTTCCTCTTCTGTTCATTTGGCCGAGTTGCAATTCTCTTTGCCAACTGAAATGTAGTGAATACTGGAATTCTTGTTGCTTGTTTGGAACATTGTTGTGTTATTATCTTGTTTTGTTCTTTCCTTTTTCTCGCTTTTTTGGTTAGTGAGGGTGTTGTTCTATTTGCAGACTGATCAGGTTGATGTTCGGATAAAAGCTGTTAATTTATTTGCAAGACTTCTTGCTCTGCCTGGACTCCATATTGCTCAGCAATATCGCCATCTCTTCGTAGAGTTTTTGAAAAGATTCTCCGATAAGTCTCCAGAAGTAAGACAAAGTGCCATATCATGTGCTAAAGCTTTCTACATGACCAATCCATCAAAGACAGAATCAGATGAAATTCTCAGTAAGCCTATTGCTAATTGTGTCATGGTTCTGTTATCTCCCAAATCTGACTAGCAGTTCTTATATGCAAATTGTTTCATGGTTCTTTTATCTCTCAAACCTGAATTACACTACTCATACATTAAAATTTTGCGAATTGAGCAGATGCACTTCAAGACCGACTACTAGATTTTGATGATAAAGTCAGACTGGAAGCAGTGACTATTGTGTGTGATCTAGCAATTTTTAACCTGAAACTTTTTCCCCTTGAGCGGTTACCTCGAATTACTGATCGACTTCGTGATAAGAAGGTAACTTTGCTTTTAACAGCTTCCATATGTTAGATTTTAAGCTACCTGACTACTTACTATTGTTTTCTTCTTTCCATTAAGGTATCTGTTAGAAAAAAAGCCTTGCAAAAGTTGCTGGAAGTTTACCGGGATTATTGTACCAAGTGTTCTGGAGGTATCATGACAATCAGTGACCGCTTGGAACAGATCCCATGTGGAATATTGATGCTTTGTTATGATAAAGATTGTAAGGAGTTTAGGTACACTTATTCACACCTTATTACTGGTTAATGCAACACCAATACTGCGCAACTTGAGTTGTAATCTTCTGCCTGTATGATCCTTCAGGCCTCAAAACATGGAGCTTTTGCTTGCAGAAGATTTGTTTCCTGCTTCTCTTTCAATTGAGGAGAGGACATGGCACTGGATCTCGTTGTTCACGCTTTTTAACGAACTTCATACTAAGGCTTTGAACACTATTTTATCTCAAAAACAAAGGTATTGGCAGTCAAGATTTGTTATGCTTAGATTGGAAAATGGTATTTGACAAGTTGTATTTGATTTCAGGTTGCAAACTGAGATGCAAATTTACTTGGCTCTTCGGAGAAAATCAGAGGTGTAGTAGTTGAAACACCCAGTTCCATACTAAACTTCTTTAATATGCCTTTTGTTTGTCCTGCGAATTTTTTTACACGTCTAGTTCATTTCTGATAACATAAACAATTGGAACTACGACGGTTGATGTGTTCTAGATCATGCATTTCAGTTGCAGTTCCTCTATCCAATTTGATAGAAGTTCTATGCTACTTTGATTAGAGTACATATGTAGAATGTGGTTATGCTTTTATGTTGTGAGAATTTTTATTTTTATTTATTTTTCTTTCTGGCAGGTTAGATTTCAAAATTTTAGCAAATCTTAGGACTTCCGACCTCGGGACATTGCTGAATTACATATAATCTTCAATATTTCCAGCTATTTAACTACAGTCAAGTCTGCAAAGATTTTGAATTGAGAATATATTAGCAGTTTAAAGTTTTAGCGTCATTATTAGGTTCATGAGTGATTGATAGTTTGAAACAATCAAAATAAATTTACAAGTTCTTAAATGTAATAGTTTTATTCTAGGATTATTATTGTGGTTTATGGAAGATATGATGTGCTAATTCCTACATATGGTACATCTGTTTCTCCAATGGAAATTTTGCATTTCTAGATCTGTATCCATTTAGTTTAGTAGTCATATCAATGTGAATCCAATTTGATTGCTGCAGAATTTTTTGTTATATTGTTGTGGATCCAATTAGGATTGCAAGCAAGCTTTGTTGATGGCTGTGTGCCAAATAGGTGTCTCTTGACTCTCTATAAGTTTATTTTATTTTTTTCCTATTCGAAACTCACACACCCACTTTGCCCCCATGGGGACTTCAACCCTTGGCATTCTACTTTGGTAGGTGAGAAAACACCACTAGGCTACAACTTTGGTGCCAAAATGCTCACAAAAATTGATAAGATCAAATATTATGCGTGGTTCGCCTTAACAAATTGTTACCCATATGTGTAGGGACAAATCTATTTTTCATTGGGTAAACTGGTTATCCAGCAGAAAACTTATTAAAAATGTACAATTTTTTTTAACTAAATGAATTTTGTTTCAAATGGCAATGAATTAAAAAGATCATTTGTCACCAAATTTCAAAACCTAGAGGCATAGATGCGGAGTCACTGCAGAGAAACCAGTCACATTATTCTCTTGCTATATTACGTGTAATTGATCTATTGAACATTTTATTTTTGGAAACGTACTTGACGACTTCTGTCAAATTCAGTGAATCTGGCTGAAATGGTTTGGAATAACCCAAAATCTTGGTTACCAGAACATGCCAACACAGTAACACCCTAAAGATTTTTGTTTTGGAAAACATGTACCAAAATATGGTGGCATGGACAGCTATGATGCATGGGCATGGATATAGGATGCATGTATAGATACAGCACAATAAATTCATGTTAATATGACGAACTCTAAACAGAAGGATATGGATAGATTGAGGATATGACTGCATGTAAAACAACCATCATTCAGTTAATTGTGGGTTCTTGGAGGGGCGAAATAGGTACAAAACTAATCTTTTGTTTTTCTTGCATGAAGTGGTTGTTCCCATACTTGAACCCACATTCTCATGTTTGCCGTTCTGAGTTTCTTCAACCTGCACCAAGCAATGAGGCGAGACTGGAACCGAGGCCAAGGGCAGGTGCTCTACCAATAGGACCAAAAGGAACCCCATAATCAACAAATAGGCCAGGAGCTTCAACTGCATGCCGAGGAGCTATAGCCTATAATAAGAATCCAATTAGAAAGCATTTCTTGCTGTGGTTTCAGGGAATCCCTTAAAATCTCAGGTCAAGACTAGACTAGGGATCCCCTTATGTCTATTTATTTTTGTATATAAAAGAGACATGAAAATTGTGTTTAATGATATATATTCATTATAACAAGCAATCATTTTTTAATCCATCTAGAAGTGAATTATACCAGATGATGGTTTTGTCAAGTTGTAGGTTGCTGCAAATTTAATCTTTGACATTATTTTGCACAAAGTGGTTGCTTTTAATTTAATCATTGACATTATTCTAAACAAAGTGGTTGCTATTAGACTTAAACCATCGTCCTTGCGCTTGTGAGCCAAAGTTTTGATCATTGCACGGTCTGCACTTGCACCAAGCAACGATCCTGTCATATTAAATTAAGCAATAAAATATTTTAAACTCTCAAGTTATAAACATGGACTTCAGATCAAAATCAATGCCACTTCACCTTGGTATGTCTCACTTCTCCTTAAAGATTGGTCCGACCATTTGAAATCCTTGGTTATGTTTTCCTAATTATTAAATTCTAAAGTTATGTTATGAACGCTGCACCTCTTCGTTTTAAGACTTATTTGACACGCCTAGAATATCTGGGAATTATTGGACAAATGTTTGAAATTAGAAAAATTAATTTTCAAACATTGAATATGTATATGAAGTATCAGACATGAATTCACAAAAGTTACGGATTATTGGTATCTAATTGTAGATATGGTTATGATTATCTTAAATAAGTATATGTGCTTTGTAGACACATTTAGCGATATGTCCCTATTTCTTTGGTTGGTTTTTTTTTTTTTTTTTTTCCTTTGTAAGAGCTAACTTAAAAACTGATTGAACTCCAATAAGTTGAGCATTTTAGGAAAAATAATAATTAAAGGGTCGTTACACAAAGATAGCTCAATCTATGCTTCACTAAGTTCTATGTTCTTGCATAATTAGTTCCAATATAACAAATTTCTAAAAGTAAAATAGAGAACTTTTTGCTTTTAATTCATGTTAAGGCTGCGAAATATAGCCTGCATCATTTATCAGTACCTGTTAAAGAAAATCACTCCGGTATCTAGAAGTAGCATTGCTCATTCCACTATGGTGAGAATTTTTTACTTTTTAGCAATGTTATTGGTGGTGCTTATTAAAAAAATCATTCTCTAAAGTATCTCGGTGTATGATGGTTACTCCTATTGTATGATGTTTTCGAGCATGTGGTGTATCATGTTACTTTCCAGATTCTGTGCCAAAAAACATTCCTGTTCTGACATAGTCTAAAACTAACTGAAATATAGAGAATAAGAATTTGGGAGGAGGGAGGGGAAAGAGGAGAGGGGGGGGGGGGGGGGGGGGGGGGCGGAGGGAGGCCTGGTGGTGGGGATTGACCTGCTTTGGTGTTTTGGTTCTCGTCCAAAAGAACTGTTCTGCTGAAATTGCCTGGTACTCGGCCGCCGAGTCTAACTTTGATCTGAATTGTGTTCCTTTATGCTGTGTAGTTTCTTTGTTTTTTTCTCTGAAGAAGTGGCAGTATTCCCACATAAGAATGGGAATTGTCATCTAAAGTGTTGTCCTGCACCTGTCTTTTGCTTCTAAATTAATGAAATCCTGTATATACTGCAGGAAGATGACTCTGAAGAAGTGCAAAAGAGAATTAAAACCTCTTTTGTGAAAATGTCGGCATCTTTCGCAGATCCTGCCAAAGCAGAGGAGTGCTTTCATAAACTGAACTTAATAAAAGACAATAACATATTTACTGCATTGCTGCAGTTGTTGGATGAAGTGAATATTAAAAACGGCCAGGCCACCAGAGTAAGTTCTGCTGTCTACCATTTTCTACTTTCTGAAAAATACCACATTTGATCCTTCTGCCTTACATAGTATTGAATTTACCAGAATATCATTTAGTTGTCTTTTGTAGTCCCTTATATTTTTAGAAGGTTCAATCTAGTTATCTTACTTGTGTTTTCCATTTTAGATAATTTTGGTTTCCCCAAATCTGTTTTCTTGTTTTGTTGTTAAATGTGGGGTTTTTAAATTTGTAATTTATATAAAGAAGAGCAGCATCAGTTTGGATTCCTCAAATCTGTTTCCTTGTTTTGTTTTAACTTTGTAATTTATATAAAGAACAAGAGTGGATGATTTCTGGAATGAAGACAGAAGAAATACAATATAAAAGGAATACAAGGGAAATATGTAAAGGTTTGATGAGAATAATAATATGTAAAGGTTTGAATAAGGCTTGAACACTCAATCACAGCTCCGGTTTTTAGATACTACAAATAGCACATGCTAATATATATTTTTTTGATAAGTAAAAATTGTATAAAAAGGGTCACAAACATCAACAATCTCCTCTAAGGATCTATAATTTCTCCCTACGACCCAACAAAAAAGAGTGGTAATGATGGAGAACTTAAGCACAGAGATAGGAGTCACTTTTCCTTCAAAGGATCTCCTATTTCTTTCAAGCCACAGACACCACCAAATGCACAAAGGTGAAACCCTCCAAACATCCCGGGCTTGGGCCCCCACTGTACAATCTCTCCAAGCCTCAATCAACCCTTTGGTAGTCCTGGGCATAACCCACTGAACCCCAAACAAACCTAGCATTAAGTCCCAACAATCCCTAACCATAGGGCAATGCAAAAGAAGGTGGTCCACCGTTTCCTCATCTCTAACACGCATGCAACAAAAATTTACCACAACACGTTGTCTTCTCTTCAAATTATCCTGGGTCAAGATCTTCCCCAAAATAGAGGTCCATGCAAAGAAAGCCACCTTTACAGGGGCTTTTGAGTGCCAAACAACCTTCCATGGAAAAGGAACCCCTACCCCCTCCATGAGGCATCTATAGGACTGAACATCAAAGCGACCCTGAGAAGCTGGGACCCACACCCAGTCACATCAAAAGCACTGCCCACAATCTCTTGATGATATAACAGCTTCAGAAAACCAATGACATCCTTAATCTCCCAGTCTTGGAAGTGCCTCGTGAAACGAACATCCCAAACGATCTCTCACTATTAAGGCGATAACAGTCAACCACTATGGCCTGTCTATCCGTGGCAATGCTGAAGTGTCGAGGAAAAGTAAGAGCAAGAAAGCGATCACTGCACCAAAGATCCTCCCAAAAATGAATTCTCCTTCCATCCTCGAGCCAAAATCTGATGTGTTTTGAAAATTCATCCCACCCCTTCCGGATGGATTTGCAAACCCCAACTCCCCCTGTAATACACACCTCAATGGAGCTCCACCCTCCTCTACCCTCCCCAAATTGACTCACAACCACCATCCTCCATTGCCTATGCCTCTCCACCAATCTTCTGATTCCCAAACCTCCAACTTGAATCGGGTAGCAAACCTGCACACGGATGATACTTGAACTCTTGCAACCTCTCAATCCTCTTAGCTACAGAGGAGGGAATCTAGAAAAACGAGAGAAAATAAGTAGGGAAGCTTGTAAGAGTACTCTTCATTAGAGTAACCCTTCCACCCTCAGAAAGATACCTGTTTTTTCTAACTCGTCAACCTCCTCTTGAATCTTTCCACCACAGGTTCGCATCTCCCCACACTCCTCGAAGGCGAACCAAGGGGTAAACCCAAATAAGAAATAAGAAAAGAACCAATGCCGCACCCAAGAACATCAGCTAATGTAGCGATCTTAGGAACATCCCCAATCGGCACTAAAACACTCTTCCCCACGTTCACATTCAGACCCGAGACAACTTGGAACCAAATCAAGATACATTTCAAATATCTCAATTGGGACACATCCGCATTACAAATCAACAAATCAATAGCCCTCTTAAACAATCTACTCAGAGCCTCCATCACAATAAGGAATAGAAAGGGAGAAAGCAGGTGCCCCTGCCTCAGACCCCAACCCCTCGAACTGGGAAAGAAACCCGTCGGAGCTCCATTCACGAGAACTGAGAATCAAGCACATGCTAATATTACAAGAAAGGAAACTGAATAACATCATTTCATATTCTATATATGCGTAAATAAAGTCAAATCCCATGATTCTAGCCTATCATATGTCGGCTAACACTTCCTCTCAAGTTGGTGTGTGGATATCTAAGATGCCCAAGTTGGACAATGCATCCTCAAACACGGTCTTTATAAATGCATAGCCAATGACTATGTTAGGCTGCATTAAATTGGACTAGCTAAGACATAACCATGACGTTTTCTCCAAATACGTCTTATTTGACTCAACTGGTCTCTCCTTAGACCATAAACCATTAACAATGTCTCCTCATACTATAAACAACTATTATTGTCTCCTTAGACCATTGCCCTTCCTACACATGTTTAAAATATGTAGATGGAAGAATCAACAATGTCTCCTCAAACCATTGCTCTTCATACACATGTTTAAAATATGTAGATGAAAGAATAAAAAATGTCTCCTTAAACCATTCCCCTTCATACACATGTTCAAAAATATGTAGATGGAAGAATCACCAATGTCTCCTCAGACCACAAACCATCAACAATGTCTCCTCAAACCATTTTGGAATGGGTGGTGCCGAACTTCCAACGCTCTAGCGTACTTCTGTTTGAACCAAGCAATCCAGAGAGCAAAATGTTTTTCTACAAAATCAAAAGTGTTGAGCTCAGTTTTTTCAACTGCTATTTGGAAAATTTGGGCTATTAGAAACGAAGTTTTGCATAATGGAGATCAAGCTCAAGTTACTCATGCTGCACAGTCGATTGTTTGGGAGGTTTTGTCACATCTCAAAATTAGACTAGAAGATTTCCTTCTCATTTTTTAATGAGGAAGGTGTTTTTTTTTTTCTGGTCTGGTCTCACTGGTCTCATTTCTGGTGTTTGTTCAGTGTGCTGGCAAGGGTTTGTTGTTGTAGATCTGCTGCAGAGTACTGGACCAAATGGGAGTTTTGGTTCATTGCATTGGGCTGTTTTTCCTGGTTTTTTCAACATCAGAGATTTTCATGACAAAGCAGTTTTTGCTTTCTTTTGTATTTTGTTATTTCTGTTTTGGTTTGTTTTTTTCTTAGAAAGTGGATTTACTCCATTTCTTGGCTTGTAATGGAGGTTTTTTACCTCCTTTTGTAATTGTACCATTTTGATTTATATATAAAAACAAAAAACACCCCATTCAGGAAAAAAAAAAGAGGAGAGCAAAATGTTTACTATTATTATATTTGTAGAATTTTTTTTTCTTTATTTATATGTTTTACTATTGTGGTTGGGAGTTACTTCTTTTGAGAACATCTTAATTTTGGACTGAATGCTTAAATGATGTGGATATTTTCAGTGATGTAGGTCATCTTTTCTGATTTATTTATTTTTTGTGTGCTGAAAACTAGCTGTATGAGCTTTTCTAAATTTCTAATCTCGTATCTATCTTCTTCTTCTTTTTTTTTTTTTTGCTCATTCATTATGTTCTTAATTGTTTGTTTTCATATCATCGAAAACTATTTGTATGAGCTATTTCAAATTTACTCTTGCACCTATCTTCTTTCTTTTCTATTCTTAATTATTTGTATTAATATTATTGATATATATATTTTTGGTTTCCTTTTCCAGGATGACTTTTTGAGGAAGATAGGGGATAAGCATCCACATTTTGGGTTTTTACGATCACTCTCCATGAAATGCTTGTTTAATATATTTAGTTCTGAGCATGTCCGTTGTATTTTGGATCATCTTTCCAGTGACAGATTTGGAAATAAGGAATTGGAGGCTTCTTCCATGAAACTTCTTCTGGTAAGAGCAATTGCTTTTTAGTGGATTGGGATGCTCTGATAATTCACAATTGTTACCTTGGTGATGGTGATTTGTATGATAGTGATAGCTTAGTATTCTTGGCTAGCCCAAAGATATTAATTGCAATACCCTGCTAGTGTTAGACAAATGTCTTGAGAGATATTCTATTTATTCTTTTCATAAGTTGGTGTAACATTGGATCCTGAATCCTTGGGCTTGGGGCAACGACGTAGTTAGGTTCTAACCGAGGCTCATCAATTGCTGGTTGAAAATAATTTCCGGACCCTCTTTCACCTGGGTTTGGCCAGGCCATTAGTAATTTCTGGAAGGGCAAAGACAAGGGGGGTTAGAGGAGGGGAGGTAGAAAAAGGAAAAAAGAAGAAGGAAAAACTAAACATTGAATCCTGAAAATTTTCTTCGTTTTCTGGGGAAATTGGGAATTCCATTGTATTTGAAAAGATTTTGTGCCACATAAAGCAGAACATCAAGATATTGGATTGTTAAGATAAGGCTGTTGAGCATATTTTTTGACCATGGTAAAGCAGCAAAACACTTTGTGGGGGTGGCAGTATATGTTTGAAAACAAATGTTCCTTTATGCAATCAATGAGGCACATGTCACAAGTCCATGCTCCAGGTGCATTATGATAAGTGAATTTAGGATGTTTTGTGGTGCAGTTAATTTGTATGAGACACCATGAAGGAAAGGTTTTTTTCCTTTTGGTATCTTTTATAGCCTGTAAATTTATATAAAGAGAACATATTGTCAGACAAGTAGAAACTTTGTGAATGAGATATCTTTTTCTCTATTAGAGCTAGCTCTCCATATTACTTTAGCTGCACATTTGTGAAATTCCTGTGAAATTAGGAGTTTACCAATCTCTCGTTGTTGCACCTAAAACAACATATACTTCCATTTTCTAGTTATCTTGTATGCTATGATATGCCAGTTTAAGCACAATTTCTGATGTGAACTTTTTTGTCTAAATTGTATTTTTACATTATCTAGGCTATCATCAGCACTTTCCCCTCACTCCTGAGAGGGTCAGAAAAGCAGTTGCAATTGTTGTTATTGGACGAAGATGACTCATATAATGATGAGCTAATTCAGATTTTAGCAAAAGCAGGCCCCCATATTTCTATCAAAGTCAGGTAACTTTTTAGGGTCTTTGTTATGTTGCTAGGGATGTTCATAGTGTGCGTTGATAAAAATTGGCTATTGTGGTAGTGTGATGTTATAATCCAAGAGGGATGTCATATGATTATTTTCTTTGGATTCCATTCATTGCAAACATATTATTTAATGAATTTGAATCTTAGTTCTGAATTTCGAGATTGCCCGTTCAGATGTAGCTTCTCCTTCTGCAGTTCAAGTCAATCACTTGTCTTTGATTTCTATATAAAACGTTATTTCTTTCTCTACTTGGTCATGTTGGCGAAGTTTTTGTCTCTTTAATTGTTGATGGTTCTCTGACAGTAGCCTTTGTGTTAATTTGTTACCATAAACCGTCTTATATATATTATATGTGCTTGTTTTAGCCATTGTGCACATTCTGTTAATGCTGCGCAGCATGAAACTTGGATATTTCACACTACACCTTTGACTTTGGGATTTTTTGTTTTGTTGGAAGTTGGAACCAAGAAAATGGTTGGATGAAATATGGTTCTGGAGGAATTGTTGTAACATGTTTCTTGAAGTTGCAATGTCTATCTTCTTGTGGTTGTTGCTGTGATGGTTGTTGTTGAGTGTGGTTGTTGCCCATTTCATAAACCATCCTTCTGTATTGTCCATTCCTATTTGGTTATTGAATTGGAGTGGCTTTATGTGCTTTGTCCCTCTAGTGATATTTACCCTTTCTTGGAGAGGATTTGCCTTGAGGGAACTCGCACTCAATCCAAACTTGCTGTTTCTGCAATTGCTGCATTAGTTGGTACCTCTGAGCAGTTCATCTCGGTGTTACACAAGGTCTGTTTATCTAAACTCTGTATCGAACTGCTGTACAATGTTATGCCATAAGCTATGGTTCATATATAGTTCATATATATTTCATCTGCTCATGTATATTCCTTTTAATATGAAGGCTTTGGCCTCATGAATATTACTGGAAGTATGAATCATTATACGTGTCCAGTTGTCTGGGCATCCATTTTCTAATATACTGTCTTACTTTAATGTACTTTCTTTGTGCCACAAGGGCATTGGAATCATTTCATGCTATGTACTTTTTATTTTATATTATGTTTTTTTATTATAATTTTTTAAAATGTTCCATTCTTTTTGTTTTTTCCTCTCTTGTTAAAGTTAGCTGACTGAAAATTTTAACAGATGTTGTATATAGGACAAGCTGCCCCTTAATGTTAGCTAAATATGAGCTTTCTTCCTTCCCTCCTTATCTATTTCTTATCCTATTAATGAATATTTTTATGTGAAGAAATGTGAACCTGCTAAACTTTTGCATACCTTATCATGCTAATTATTTCATATATGCATTTTAGTACAGTTCTACTATGATGCCCCAAGATCCAGACTTTATAGTGTATTGTGGTGTGGCAATCATTGCACTAATCATTCATGGCTGCACAGTCGTATAAATGAACCGGAATACGTCCCAATCATCTGCAAACCATTTGATTACACAAACAAAATCTAATAAATATTTATACATTCAATCTCGAAATACAATCATATCTCAAGCTTGACATAACCTTTTCCAGCAAAATACTGTACCTTCAAATTTCAAAAGATACAAGCAAACTTCACTCTAGCATTTTACTTATACTAGCCAAAAAAGAAGATGCAAGTCATTCCGACTTCATTTTTTTTGCAACTCCTAGGGTTCTAACGCTAGTCCATCACTAATTGAATTATAAGGTTTTGGATGATTAGGATTTGGAGAGGAAAGATTAGAGAAAGAGAGAAGAAGACAAAGTAGAATGTATGAAAGGGTTGTAGAAAGTTAATTCTGACATCTCTACACCCATATATTTATATTCTTCAGGAAATGTAATTACAATAATTGTGGGATTTGAATTACAATAATTGTGGTCAAATCCCATTGATTATGCTTACTTAATATTCTGGCCAATCCCAATGATTATGCTTAATAAATATTCTGGGCAATCCCACTAATTATGCTTATTACAAGAATATTACCACATATCCCTACACTCCCCCTTAGGTTGGTGTATAGATATTTCTCATGCCCAACTTGCCTACAATAGAATGAAATGAATTAGAACCCAAACCCTTAGTGAAAACGTCAGCTAGATCACTCCATGATTCAACTTCTCCTTGATAAAATGCCTGTCAATCTCAATATGCTTCGTTCTATCATGTTGAACCTGGTTATGTGCATTGCTAATGGCCTCTTTATTGTCACAATAAAGTCTCATAGGACCATCATCCACAACACCCAAATACTCATCAAGGTCTGAATCCACATGAGTTCACATGCCCCACGAGCCATAGCCCTGTATTCTGCGTCTGCACTTGACCTAGCCACTACAGATTGTTTCTTGCTCCTCCAAGTAACCAAATTTCCACCAATGAAGGTGCAATAACGTGTGGTGGACCGTCCTTCATCAATTGAGCCTACCCAATCTGCATATGTGAAAGCTTCCAATTTCAAATGTGCATTACTAGAGAATAAGATCTATTTTCCATGCGCAAATTTCAAATATCACAAAATGCGATACACAGTCTCTAAATGAGTGATTCGAGGGTCATGCATAAATTGGCTAGCAACACCCACTGCATATGAGTAGAAATATATAAAAAGAAGATAAAGGAGAGAATTGCGTAAAGGCTTGAATGATATGAATTACTCATTCACAGCTCTAGTATTTATAGATAAAATGAGCACATGCTTATATTACAAGAAAGGAAACTAAATCAAATCACAACTTATTCTAAAGCATATTCTATGGCATATTCTATAGCATAGTCAAATCTTTGCTATTATGGTAAGTTATACCATAAATCGTGGTATCATATATGCTAACGTATGCATAGTCAAATCTCTGCTATTACGGTAAGTCATACCATAAATCGTGGTATCATATATGCTAACACTCCCCCTCAAGTTGGTGCGTGGATATCTGAAACGCCCAACTTGGACAATGCATTCTTAAACACAATCTTGCTGACGCCCTTTGTAAGAATGTCTGCAAGCTGCTGAGAGCTTGTGACAAATGGAGTGCAAATTTGACCAGAGATGATCTTCTCTCGAATGAAGTGACGGTCCACCTCTATATGCTTAGTCCTGTCATGTTGAACGGGATTTGCTGCTATGCTAATGGCAGACTTGTTGTTGCACTAGAGTGAGAATGGAAGCGACACTGGAAGGCACAAGTCTGTCATCAAGGTTTTCAGCCAAAGCAACTCTCTTACCCCAAGAGCCATAGCCCTATACTCTGCCTCTGCACTAGATCGAGAGACAACATCCTGCTTCTTACTGCGCCAGGTAACCAAGTTACCACCAATAGTGGTACAGAGTAGACCTCCTATCTGAAATTGATCCTGCATAATCAGCATCTGTCCAAGCCTCAACACGTAAGTGATCATGATTGGCAAACAAAATACCACGGCCTGGACACCCTTTTAAGTAGCGAAGGATCCGAATAGCTGCATCAAGGTGAGGGGCAAGAGGAGAGTGCATGAATTGATTCGCGACACTCACGGCATAAGCAATGTCAGGTCGAGTCATGGATAAATAGATGAGCTTCCCCACAAGTCGTTGATACTGACCAATATCTGATAACAACTCCCCCTCAGAATCAGCCAACCGATGATTTTACTCAATCAGAGTTTCAGCAGGACGAGCACCAAGCTGACCAGAAGCAGAAAACAAGTTAAGAACATACTAGCGTTGAGAGATGAAAATGCCAGTCTTGGAGCGAGCCATCTCAATGCCCAAGAAGTACCGTAGGGGACCACGATCCTTAATCTCAAACTGACAGCCAAGATAGCTCTTAACCTCATCAATTCTGGTAGTATCATCTCCTGTAAGAACAATATCATTGACATACACAATGAGAGCAATTGTTTTACCGCCTGAATGACGTAAAAACAAGGTATGATCAGCTGCACTTTGATGGAAACCAAAGTTGAGCATAGCAGTGCCAAAGCGATCGGACCAAGCTCGAGGATACTGCTTGAGGCCATACACAGAACGACGAAGACGACATACCATACAAGAATGAGCAGGAGAACGAAAGCTCGGAGGAGGAACCATGTACACCTCCTCCTGCAAATCACCATTGAGAAAGGCATTCTTGACATCTAACTGAAATAGAGGCCAAGATCGAATTGCAGCAATGGAAAATAATACACGGATGGTATTCATCTTGGCAACATGGGCAAAAGTCTCCTGATAATCTATGCCATAAGTCTGAGCATGACCCTTGGCAACCAATCGAGCCTTGTAACGAGCAACTGACCCATCTGGATTATGCTTACCTGTAAACACCCAATGACAACCCACAGCCTTTCGTCCAATAGGAAGTGGAACCATGTCCCAAGTTTGATTTTTCTCAAGTGCTTGTAGTTCTTCTGTCATAGCATCACGCCATTAAGGTTGTGCTAATGCATCTGCAACACTAGAAGGAACAGGAACCGAGGCAACAGAAACAAGAAAACTCCGATAGGAGGGTGAGAGAGCATAATCAGAAACAAAATTAGAAATAGGGTAAGTTCAAGAACGTTTACCCTTTTGAAGAGCAATGGGGCGATCATTAAGCGAAACAATAGCTTGAGAAGGCAGAGCTGGTGCCGAAGGAATAGGGCAGTCGATTGTGGGAGTAGAAGCTTGTACCTGTTATTTCCGACTATAAACCTGTGAAAAAGGAACAATTCCCCCTGCTGGAGGGGTATCACGAGGAGGAATCATAGAAGAAGAAACAGGTAATGGTAGAGGAGTTGAAGGCGAAAGAAGGTGATCATCCATTATATTCAATGGGAACCATTCACTCTGAGAACCAACTGAACCACTATTGTATGGTGTATGCTCAAAGAAAGAAACATCCATGGATATAAACCGCCGACGACTGGGAGGATGGTAACACCTAAAACCTTTTTGAGAGTGAGAATAGCCCAAAAACATACACTTCAAAGCCTTGGGGTCAAGCTTTGTATGAGTCTGCCCCAATTGCTGAACAAAGCGCACACACCCGAAAACTCGTGGAGGAATCAAAAAAACGAGATGAATTGGGATGTAAGATTGAGAGTGGGGCTGCGAAGTTAAGAATCCTAGAAGGGGTCCTATTAATGTTGTAAACAGCGGTAAGAGCTGCATCTCCCCAAAGTGACTGGGGAACATTCATGCCAATGTAGATTGCTCTGGCTAAGTCAAGGATGTGGCGATTCTTTCTCTCAGAACGACCATTCTGTTGAGGAGTTTTAACATTAGCCATCTGATGCTCAATCCCAAATTTTGTACATAACCGTTGTACCTCCCCATAAGTGTACTCTGTACCCTGGTCAGATTGGAATTTTTTAATGGTACGACCATTGTCATAAAATTTTTAAAAATGGTGTATACCTCATTTTTGGTTTTCATAAGATAAACCGAAGTAACACAACTATGATCATTAGTGAACAACACGAAATATTGAAATCCAAGACTAGAAGTAACTGGGCAAGGACCCTACACATCTGAATGAACAAGATGAAAAGGTGTTAAAGCAGATTTATTATTACTAGCAGGATAATTGGAACGAACATGTTTAGCTATATGACATGTTTCATAGGATAAATCTGACACTGCCACGTTACAAATAAGGAAGGAAATAAATGTTTCAAATAACTAAAAGAAATATATCCTAAACGCATGTGCCAATGCATAAGCTGGGCTTTATTAGATGAAACAATATTAGAAAATGAAGCTGAATGTGCTTGAGGTGACAAAGGAGCATCCAACATGTATAAACCGTCCACTTCACGCCCACTGCCAATCGTCCGTTTCGACGCTAGATCCTAAAAAATACAATGAGAGGGAAAGAACGTTACACTACAATTTAATTGTTTGGTAACGCTACTAACATAAATAAGATTTGTAGTTAACTTTGGAACATAAAGTGTATTTGACAAAGTTAATGAAGAAGTAACTGATATGTGACCCTTCCTAGCAATGGAAGATGGAGAGCCATTCACAAGGTGGACCTTGCGTTGGCCAGAGCAGATACTATAAGATTGGGAGAGTGAGGACATACCAGTCATATTGTCTGAAGCACCAGAATCAATGATCCATGGTGTTGAAGATATAGATACGCTATGTGCAGACGCAATAGTACCTGAGTGGGCATAAGTGGAGGTTAGTTGAGATGATGCCTCCATTTGGTTGAAGAATTGCTTGAACTTGTCCAAATCAGCTTGAGTCAAGGTAACTGTGGCAGAAGATATAGAGGCAGGGTTGTCAGGAGTTGACAACAAGACTGGTTGTGAATAACATGTGCAGAGGATCGGGGCTGTTGTTTCTGTTGTGGTGGACTTCCATGTAGAGCATAACAACGAGATTTGATGTGACCAATTTTTCCGCAATGGTCACACCGTGCACGTTGTCGTCGAGGATCGGTGGTAGTGCTTTGAACTGACTAGGATGGTGAAGTTCCTGAAAGGTTGGGAACTCGAACTGCCATAGCAGAACGATCAACAGAAGCAACACCTAATGGATCAGTCCGGCGGCTCTCATCTGACAACATATAGGAGTATGCATCCTCAAGAGTAGGGAATGAAGATAAGCCCAATAAATGAACACGAGCATACTCAAACTCGTCATTCAATCCAACAAGAAACTGAAACACTTGATTCTTCTCCACAATTCCTGCATCATCTGGATCCTTCCAAGAGTGGAAGGAATCATAATATGACATCTCCTCCCAAATAGCACGAAGCTTGGCGATGTAACCTGAAACTGTCAAGTCACCTGAGAAATCATGGTGATATCTCGCCCCAGCTGGAAAATTCGTGCATTATTCTGCCTCTGAGAATAAGTGCGTTGAACTGAATCCCAAATCTGCTTAGCAGTCTTCATAAACATATAGCCAACAACTATGTTTGGTTGCATCGAATTGACTAGCCAAGACATAACCATAGCGTTATCTGCAAACCATTGTGGATATGCCTTCTCTAACTCAGCTGGCTCTTTCTCAGAACCAATAATATAGCCAATCTTGCCTTTGCCACCAATGAACATCTTGGCAGACTGTGCCCAAAACAAATAGTTGGAACCATCTAATTTCACTGTGGTGATTTGAAGTCCTGGATTTTTTGATGAGTTGGTGGGAAAAATGGCACCAACACCTACAGAACGTGAGCCAAGAGAATTAACAGTCGAGGACCCTGAATCTGCCATAATCTGTCACACGACAATAAAAAACTCCAAAAACACCACAATTTTTGTTAATAAATCAAAAGGTCTCCTCAGACCATAAACAATAACAATGTCTCCTCAGACCATTCTTGAAAAATCCAAATACATACTTTTTTTAAGGAGCGCTGCCCGCTTACATATAGCCAGACAGCCTCCTTCTTAATATCCGGAACCTCTCTGTAGACTAATTTTTTTTTACCCACGCCCTTCTAGGTGTTGGAAACCAACTATCCCAATTTACCCAACCCTAGAATAGTGAAAAAGAAATTGTAAAACTTAAAAATACCTGTTTTCGATCACAAAACAGCAACACAGAAAAACATGTGTAGGCAATGTCACACGATGTCACAAACAGCCTAAGGTAGTTGTCGCACAAGTAGCAAGGCTGCTGAAAGGTGTGGAAAGGTGTTGGCTCTGATACCAAGTAGAAATATATAAAAAGAAGAGAGAGGAGAGAATTGCGTAAAGGCTTTAATGATATGAATTACTCATTCACAGTTCTAGTATTTATAAATAAAATGAGCACATGCTCATATTACAAGGAAGGAAACTAAATCAAATCACAACTTATTCTAAAGCATATTCTATAGCATAGTCAAATCTGCTATTATGGTAAGTCATACCATAAATCGTGGTATCATATATGCTAACATATGCATAGTCAAATCTTTGCTATTATGGTAAGTCATACTATAAATCGTGGTATCATATATGCTAACAATATGCTATGATTGGACGAGTGTGAGATAAATATATAAGTTTCCCAACCAATCTCTGGTATCTTATATTGTCTAATTGTTTGCCATCACCACTTCGAAGATGATGATTCATCTCAATAGGAGAGTCTGCCGGTTTACAACCTAACATGCCTATCTCTTCTAAAAGATCAAGAATATATTTTCTTTGAGATATAAAGATGCTTTGATAAGATCTTGCAAGCTCTATACCAAGAACATACCGTAAGTTCCCCAAATCTTTGATCTCAAATTCCTGGGCTAAGTGAGCTTTTAACCTGGACACCTCCTCAAAATCATCTCCTGTTACCACAGTGTCCTCTACATATACAATAAGAACAACGATCTTGCCCTTAGCACGCTTAATGAACACGGTATGATCAGCATTACTTTGCTTGCATCCAAACTTGATCATGGCCCTATAAAATCGGTCAAACCAGGCTCTCAGGGACTGCTCCAAGCCGTACAGTGCCTTCTTTAATTTGCATACCTTTCCTTCAGTAGTCATAGAAGAGAATCCGGGTGGAACCTCCATGAAGACTTCTTCCTCGAGATCTCCATGATGGAATGCATTCTTCACATCCAATTGCTGAAGACTCCACCCTAAATTGGCTGCACATGACAAAAGCACTTGGATGGAGTTCATCTTAGCTACTGGCGCAAATGTCTCTCGATAATCTATGCCATATGTTTGGATGAAACCCTTAGCAACCAAACGCACCTTGTATCTCTCAATAGTTCCATCTGCTATCTGCTTCACAAAAAACCCACTTGCATCCAGTTGAATGTGAGGGGCTGTAATCAGCTACTGATGTTATTAGTCATACTCCTATATATACATGGTGAGTATTACATAAATGGAAACATAATCAAATCACAGATCCTATACCTCTGATATAGTATGTCATATCACAGATCCTATGCCTCTAATGTAGGATGTAGATGATGACAATAATATCAAATAGTATCAAATAATATCAAATCCTGAATTAACTCCCAATACTCCCCTCAAGCTGGAGCGAAGATATCAACTAAGCCTAGCTTGCCAATACTAGAGCGGAGAGCAGACAGTCCCACTGACTTCATGAACATGTCGGTAAGCTGATTAGAAGAGGAAACGAAGGAAGTACGGATAACTCCTGAACGCACTCTCTCTGATAAAATGAATATCAACGTCAATATGCTTGGTCCTCTTATGAAGAACGGAGTCAGACGCGAGCATAATAGCAGATTGGTTATCACAGAAAAGTGTCGACGAACTAGTAGTAGGAAATCCTAGCTCAGTTAATAGAGAATGAAGCCAAATGATCTCACAAGTGCCTTGAGCCATGGCATGGTATTCTGCCTTTGCTGAAGAACGAGACACAACACTTCGTTTCTTACTTTTCCAAGAAATGAGATTACCCCCGTGAAAAGTACAGAAACCTGAAGTGGAGCGACGGTCAGTCAAAGATCTAGCATAATCAGTATCAAACTAGCATGAGATGAGAGGCAGTGGTGTGGATCTATAGAATAAACCAAGTCCTGGGCAGGACTTAAGGTACCGAAGGATCCAATATACTGCATCTAAGTGTGAGGTCTGAGGAGCATGCATGAATTGACTGACAACACTAACTGCAAATGTGAGATCAGGTCTAGTGTTTGTCATATAAATCAGGTGACCAACAAGACGCTGATAAGTAGATGGATTTGGAAGTAGGTCTCTGGACTCGGCATGAAGACGATGTGTTGAGTCCATAGGAGATGAAGCAGGTCGACATCCAAGCATACCAGCGTCCTATACGAGGTCTAGTGTATACTTCCGTTGGGAGAGAGAAATGCCATGCCTAGAGCGTGCAACCTGAATACCGAGAAAAAAACGAAGGGGACCTAAGTCTTTAACCTCAAAAGTATGCCCAAGGTCTCTCTTCACCTTATCAATGCAAGGTGCATCATCACTTGTGCATATACCAAGATAATGACACAACGGTTATCTAGAGTACTACGACGGTAGAAGCAGGTATGATCTGAGTGGCACCGAGTGAACCCCATAGAAATAACTACATGGCTGAATCGGTGAAACCATGCTCGAGGAGACTGCTTCAAAGCCCATATAGGGATTTTAAAAGGCGATACACCTTCCCCGAATACTCCCCTTGAAGTCGAAAACCAGGAAGAGGATCCATATAAATTGTTTCTGTTAGATCCCCATGAAGAAAGGCGTTCTTCACATCTAATTGGTGAAGGGGCCAAGAGTAGCAAACCGCTCAGGAAATGAGAAGGCGGACAGTAGTTAGCTTGGCCACCAGAGAAAAAGTAGCAGTGAAGTCCTTTCATGGAGTCTGTGTAAAGCCCTTAGCGACAAGCCTAGCTTTGTAATGATCAATAGTACCATCTGCCTGATATTTGACTGTAAATACCCATTTACAGCCCACAGTTCACTCTCCTGGTGGTAAAGTAACAAGCTCCCAAGTCTAATTTTTCTGCAAGGCATCCATCTCAGCAACCATAGCCACTTTCCAGTGTAGGTCTCTCAAAGCCTCATATACAGTGCGAGGGATGAAAATAGTAGAAGTGGCAGAAAGGTAGGTCCTGTAGGCATGCAAAAGTCCCTGATAAGAAACAAACTGGGCAATAGGGTGTTTAGTCACACGTCCGTGTACCTTTTCGGAGTGTTGCAATAGGCAAATTAGAACTAGAACTAGGTGAACCATGATCTGAAGTAGAACTAGGAAGAGCAGGGGTTAGGAATGCCTGTGCCAGAAGTGAATGGTGGCAGGGAGGTGGGAGGAGGGTCCTGTGGGCGACGAGTGTATACACAAATTTCTGGATGAGCCATATGCAAAGATTAAAAATTGGTGCAGGTTGAGCCGGAGGTGAAAAAGACACTGGAGGACTAATCAGAGATGTAGAAGAAGATGGAACCTGCAAAAAGGATGTGCCAAAAAAGGGAACATCTTCGAAAAAAGTGACATCAAGAGAGTGAAATATTCGACGAGTGCTAGGGTCATAGCAGCGATACCCTTTTGACATAGTCGAATAACCTAGAAAAATGCAGCAAGTAGCTTTGTCATCAAGCTTCGTACGCGTAGGACATCGATCCTGAACAAAACAGGTACATCCAAAAACACGAGGAGTAATAGGGAAAAGGGTGCTATTGGGTCGCAAAATATGCAATGGAACCTTACCCCCTAAAGTATGACTAGGAGTGCGGTTAATAAAAAAAACTGCAGTGAGAATTGCCATACTCCAATAAGACTGAGGAACCTGCATACCACGTAAGAGGCACCGGACAACACTCATGATATGACGGTTTTTACGTTCCGGTGTATAAGGGCAGATCAACTAATGAAAAATTCCCAATTCATTAAGGTGAGACCGAAAGCCATTAGAGATATATTCTCCTCCATTATCTGACCAAAGGGTTTTAACTATAGTATTAAATTGGGTTTAAATCATTTGCAAGAAAGAAGTAAAAGTAGATGATAACTCAGAGCATGATTTAAGTGAATAAACCCAAGTACACCGAGAGTAGTCATCAATACAAGTCACATAATATTTATGACCAGAGTAAGAAGTAACAGGGGAAGGTCCCCAGACATCCGAATGAATAAGATCAAATAAATAAGGACTATGATGCATTTGTGAAATATAAGAGGTACGTGTGTGTTTAGAGAGCTCACACACAACATCGAAACTGATGGGTTTTACAAGCTGTTTATAATGCAGGAAATAAAAATAACAAATGCTGAAAATTAGCATGTCCTAAACGAGCATGCCATAAATCGAGTGTCTGGGTTGTAAAAGAAAATCTTTTATGGTCCGGTAATACGGAAGCATGTGCAAGCGTTGGAGACGTCCCAAAGATGTACAACCCATCCCTTTCATGCTTCCTGCTAAAAATCCTCTTTGTAACTAGGTCCTGAGAGGAAAAAAAAGTCACTGAACAGGCAAGGGAACAAGTTAAGCGGCTAATAGATAATAAGTTAAAGGAAAGGTTAGGAGTATGAAGAACAGACTGTAAAGATAAATCAGGAGATAAAGGGACAGTACCCTTACTGATGATTGGTGTAAAAGAACCATCAGCAAGGTGTATGTCCCCGAGGATGCTTCCACATCTGAAAAATACCGAGACTCGCCAGTCATGTGATCGGAAGCACCAGAATCAATGACCTAAGTTGGAGGAACAATACTAGACTGAGAGGCATGGAATGCAGATGGGGTGCCTGAGTGAGTTGCAGCAGTTGTAGTTGAAGGGATGGTACCTAAGTGAGCTGCAGCAGATGTTGCTGAAGGGAAAGCTGCCTGTGATAGATGATCTCGGATAATAGACCCAATTTGTGTATGCAACTGACGCATATCAATGCATCAGGCAGAGGAGCAGGTGGCTCATTAGAAGACTCAGCAATAACAACAGTAGTGTTGCTAGATCTGAGGTGTGGGTAGAGTTGGAAGCACCTGTCCTTACCATGACCAGTCATCCCACAATGTGTATAGATGATGGAACTCCCCCGTCCACGATTACTACTGCCACGACCATAGCTACTAGTGCTAGGCGGTCAAGAAGTAGCGGCTAATGCCATCTGATCAGTGTCAAACGTGGGAAGTGCAAAATGAGCCATTGATGGTGTACCATGGCGTCGACGATCATCCCCATCAATAATAGCAAAGGCCTCGAAAAGAGAGGGTAGTGGTGTAGTGTTCAAAATTTGAGTGCGAAGGGCCTCAAACTCTGGACGAAATCCCATAAGGAATTGATGATAAGTCTGATGTCGCTCATGTCTGGCTATAATAAACTTTGCAGCCTCTGCTAAGATGTCACCAAGGGACTCATAATGAGCAAGCTCTTCCCAACGTAATTGAAGGAAGGCAAAATAATCTGCTACTGACAGATTGAGATCCTTTTGGGTAGGCCGTGCAATGTCTCAGTGCAACTCATAGATCCGAGCATCATTATGGGCAGTCCATAAAGTGTCTACAGTTTCGTGATACATGAACATATTATATATATGCTGCTCCATAGAGTTGAATGACCACCCAAGAATGGTACAATTATCAATGTCCCACTGATGGGTTCAGTAGGTGATGGCCTTTAAACAGTGTGCCCAATAAATATCCCGTTTTACCACGACTCCCTAAATAAAGTCTAACTAACTGATCTTTCCCAAATCGGAAAATTTTTTCCATCTAATAAAGTTGTAGTGATCCTTTGGGCTTGGGAACTATGCCCAGAGGATATATTATCTGTAATCTCAACAGATGCCATACCAGGTTGCATGAAGATTGCAAACATTGCTAACTGCAAGTCACAAGTGCTGGCAGTCCTATCTGCAGGCCACAGAAAAAAAAAAAAAAAAAAAAAACACAGGCTTCTGTTCGCTGATCTAAACCCTGAGCTACTCTATCTGCAAGAGTAAAATTAAGCCGGATGATTCATCAACGGCATGTACTAAACTCTGCGGAAGCAACACAACACGAAAACAAGCCGGACAATTCGTCAACAACACATAACGACCGAGTCGGTCATTGCTTTAGAGAGAGGCACGCCATCGCAGGAAGTGATGGAAGGAAACAGTAATACCCCCGAAGGGGTTTGGTGTGGTTGGGTGAAGTCTTGTTGTTGGTGACTGAAACTTAATGGAGACAGAAAGAGATCCGTTGGACATAGATCCAATTTTTCAATTTTTTTGATTCCGTGGAATTTTTTTTTCCCGTGGAACCAAAAGAAGGTGAAGCAGAGATGAAGCTGTAGTAGGGTGGGTTGTGAACTTGTCTTTAATACCAAGTTGAATGTGAAAGGCTGTAATTAGCTACTGATATTATTAGTCGTACTCCTATATATATTACATGGTGAGTATTGCATAAATGGAAACGTAATCAAATCAACAGGAATAGGAATATAAGCTTTAGAATGAAAAAACTTCTCTTCCTCCACATTCTCCCCCTGAAGAGATGGTTTTTGTTATGACAAACGCAGTGAACCAAAAAACAATTATGAAACACGACAGAAAAATAAAACACCAGACAAAAAACACAAAGATTTATATGTGGTTCGGCAAAGCCTACGTCCACGGTGGAGATCCGGTGAAAGTCTTCACTATGTGTAAAATCGGAGATTAGAAGTTTCAACCCCTCACTATCTATTCTATACGAATTTCATTCTCTCTCTCACAACCCACTCTAAACCCTAAATGTCCTTTATATATTGGGCTACAAGAGTACTAATTAGGGTCCACGACCCATGAGCAAAAATGGGTCAAAAAATTTCCTCAGGGCCAAGCCCCCAAACCCCCAGAGCTTTGGTGGGCTTGGGCCCACACAAAGCTCATTCATTGGGTTGAAAGCAGTTAATTGGTGTTGCATGTGTAAGAAGATGGGCGAATCAATTAACCATCTCTTGTTGCACTGTAAAGTGGCAACAGATGTTTGGAGTATGGTCTTGAATGTTTTTGGGGTAGACTGGGTGGTGTCAAGGAACACGATGGATATGTTAGAGGCTTGGAGAGGGAGACCAATGGGCAGTTGGGTTAGAAAAGCGTGGAGGGTTGCACCTCTTTGTATTTGGTGGGGGCTGTGGCACGAGTGGAATAGGAGATCTTTCGAAGGAAAGGAGTCGCCGGTGTGGGTTATTAAGTCGAATATTTTGCATTCTCTTTATTCTTGGGTTAATCGGAAAAATAGCCCATCTATGGATAGCTTTTTGGATTTTGTTGACAACATATCGTTGTAATGGCGCATTTTGCGTATTTTGTTTGCTTTGTTAAGGGTTCACTCCCCTCTGAGCGCCTTTATTAATATATTTTTATTTATCAAAAATAAAAAAAGGGTCGAAAGCAGGTTGCAGTGCGCCGTCACCAAATTCGGGCCACAATATCACAGTTTTGAAGGAAGAAAATAGGGCTTAGACTCATGAAAAGTGACGTCCAAGCTAACAAAAGTTTTTCTAGAAGGACGATGGTAGCACTTGTATCCCTTTTGTGTTGCCGAGTGTCCAATAAACACACATTTTAGTGCCTTGGGATCAAGTTTCCCTTTGGAATGTTGGTGATCATGAACAAAACACACACTTCCAAAAACTCGTGGAGGAATGAAATGGATGTTTCCATGACCTTGAAGCTACTCAATAGGAACCATAAAGTCAAGAGTTCTCAAAGGCATCCGATTAATGAGGTATGTGGCAGTGAGAACGACATCACCCGAGAAGGTTATAGGAATACCCATACTGAATAGTAAAGAGCTAGCTACTTCAAGAAGATGGTGATTCTTCCGTTTGGCCATGCCGTTCTGTGCTGGAGTATTAACACAACTAGTTTGATGAACAATTCCATGGTCAGCTAGATATGTTTGAAAGGAACCTTCAGTATACTCCGTCCCATTGTCAGTTCTAAGAATCTTAATTTTAGCAATGAAACTGAGTACATATCATCTTGTGAAATGTTTGAAAACATGTAACCACATCACTTTTATGACGTAATAAGTATACCCAGGTAACTGTAGAAAAAACAGTCAATAAAAGTAACAAACCATCGATAGTGAGAAAGCGAAACAACCCTGGACGGTCCTCATACATCAGAATGAACAATCATAAAAGGAGCAGTGCTTCTATTATTACTAATAGGATAAGTATTCCTTTGATGTTTTGCAAACTCACAAGCATCACAAATAAAACTCTCTTTATTACACTGCTTAACCAAATCAGGAAAAGTTTTTCTAATACACCAATAGAAGGATGACCCAAACGTCTATGCCACTGATGTATCTGCTGATGTGTATGAGAATTATCAGCATGAAGAGCCGAACGAGAAAAAGGGTTATCACCAGAAAAAGGCTCAAGCAGATATAGACCACTATGTGCCTTACCATTGCCAATCATTCTCCCCGTCCCCAATTTCTGAAACACACAATGTGTAGGAAAAAAGGTCACACAGACAGCAAATTGTTAGGAAAAGTTGGAACATGTAATACTGAAGAAAGTGACATGGACGGGGAACATTGGATAAGCCCCTTTCCGGAAATAGATGACAGGGGGCCATTTGCAACTCTAACCTTATCCCTACTGGAACAAATTGAATAAGAGGAGAAAAGATTGGAAGAACCTGTTGATCAGAGGCTCCAGATTCAATGGTGCATGGTTGAGAGGGTGGAAAGACACTAAAAACACTTGCAGATATACATATACCTGTGTGAGCAAAGTTAGAAGAAGATGAGACTGTAGCAGAAGTTGAGGCAGATGAAGTACTGAAGCGAGCCATCAACCCTCAAAGTATCTGCAATTCATTTGTAGTGAGAGTGGCAGAGTTCCCACTGTTTGGCTTAGACATTGTCTCTGAGACCTCTTACAAATGAGCACGTGACTTTGCTGAGCCAGACCGTCCTCTACCTCGACCTCTAGTGGGACGTCCAAGAAGTTTCCAACAATGATCCAGAGTGTGTCTTGTCTTACCACAAAAGTCACACTTCAGTAGGTCCTTCTCAGAACCCCCACTCTTGCCATCAACACCAGGCTGTCACGACCGCTGGTCTCTGTGAGGGATAGAAGCTAAAGCAGAACGATCTTGAGTATACTGTGAATCATGACACTCCTACGACTCTCGCCCTGCTCGTCATATGCATAAGCTTGCGTCAAAGATGGGAAGGGATCCCTACCAAGCACCTGAATACAAATCTGGTTATACTCCATGTTAAGCCCGGAAAAAAAATCATTCACACGCTCTTTATCCAAAAGTTTTTGAAATTTGGCACTATCACTAGCACATTCTGCTTGAATGTTCTGATAATATCGAACTCTTGCCACAGACTATTAAGGTCATCATAGTATTGTGAAATTGACATATCTCACTCTTTGGTTTCGTGCACCTTTTTCCGTAATTCATAGACTTGTGCATCATTCCCCAACTGAGAGTAAGTTTGAGATACAACCGCCCAAATGCTATGGGCTGAATCAAGAAGAAGGTATCCACGACCGATACGTGGTTTCATGGAGTGTAGCAACCAAGACATCACCACGCCCATCGATCATAAGAGGTATTGGTTGACTCTGGCTTCTTGCGCTCTCCAATCAAATAACCACTCAGGCCACGTGCTTGAATTGACAAAAGGCATGATCGAGACCATGCTAAGTAATTGGTCCTGTCCAATTTCACAGGACTAATCTAAAGAGATGGATTGTCAACAATGGCCAAGACACGGCCTAATGCACCTTTTTTTGTACTTGTAGATCTTATGTCAAGAATAGATACAATAGCCAAAGAACAAACAAGGAATTTAAACATGAACTCAACTAGAAATAAGCAGAACAATTATATAATTATCAGACCTGAGTTGAATGCTTCGAATCATGTAACCAAAATTTAAGAAAATCATCAACACTGCCTAGTCGCACCCTTCTGTGTTAGATGGAAGCAGAAAATCCAATAGAAAAGGCTCCATCAACGAGATCACAACAAACAACCTCTCCTGTTTTTTTTTTTTTTTAGATGACGACTTCAAAATCAGGAAAAAATACTGTGACGTTCCAGAGAGGCGATTCAGGATGAAGACTTTTGAGCCTTAACATGCTGATGCTGATGCTGACGTCAACACACTTCTAGGCCTTCTTTAAGTTGAGAAGAGATAGATGAGCACATAACTTAACCTGGCTTTGATACCAAGTTGAATAATAGGGTTTTGGATGATTAGGGTTTGGAGAGGAAAGATAAGAGAGAGAGAAGAAGATAAAGTAGAATGTAAGAAAGGGTTGTAGAAAGTTAATTCTGACATTTCTACACCCATATATTTATATTCTTCAGGAAATGTAATTACAATAATTGTGGGATTTGAGTTACAATAATTGTGGTCAAATCCCACTGATTCTGCTTAGTAAATATTCTGGGCAATCCCACTGATTATGCTTAGTAAATATTCTGGGCAATCCCACTGATTATGCTTACTAAATATTCTTGTCAATCCCAATGCTAATACTTATTACAAGAATATTACCACATATTCCAACAGAATGCTTAGCAAAAACAATAGTGAGATACAGTGCAGTAACTAACTAATTAAGTTGAAAGAATGAAGCTGAAACTTATACAACAAAAATGAAGTATCAATGGAACATTTCCACACAACGGTACTGGAAAAGTTTGAACAAAGAATGGAATCATTTGACACTCCAAAGTTGATGAGACATGAGGCAAATCAAGAAAATATTTGTGATTCCTTTTTTAAATTTGAAGGTTTAGGACATTTAATGATGTGAGATTCCATTCAAATGTAGTGGTAAGTGTTTTTCTTTGATACTTCTGCTTTTGCCATTTCAGTCAGAATCATTCGGGAGAACTGCAATAGCTCCTTAATTATACATGTGTTTCGTATATCGGTTTGTTCTTGTTGATTTTGCTCATTCCTGGTGTCTGTCTATAAAACCCTTGTTGCTGATTATAATCAGGCTTATGTATCTTATTTTTATCTATATAGACACTTGTAGATTATCTGCACAGTGGGCAGAATATTCCAACCGTATTGCAGTCCTTGGGCTGTATGGCGCAACATTTTGTTTCAACTTTTGAATTCCAAGATGGAGAGATTACACAATATATTGTTGATAAAATTATTCGGGTAACTGATGTGATTTCTACACAATATCTGCTATTCCATTTCTAACTTTATGAAATAAATATTCTTGCAGAATATCTAATTTGCTCTATGCACTCAATTTCTTTTCCCACTCTTCTATAGGTGGATATGCCCGATAATCTAGGTTCAGGTGACGATACTTCTGGGTGTAGCAGTTCTTGCAAATTGAAGGTGAATATTTTGGAGTTCTTCTTTATTGTAAATTATCCTCTTATCTTTACTGGCTAAAGTGGCCTTCAATTTTAATTTTGGACTGTCTATTATCAAAAGTCATCCTCCGCCTGCAGTTTAAACATATAACTGGTTTATCATGCAGCTTTTCACATTTCAAATATAGTTAATTCATGTTACAAAAAGACAAGAAGGGGCCATTTCTGGTCCACTCTGTGTCACCTGGACTTCCCATTAGCCTTAACGTACCCATGTCTCAACACAACATGGATATGGGTATAGGATTTGTGTCGGGCATATGTTCCCGAATCAGACACATAGATTATCTTTTGATGATGGAAGAAGAAAGAAAAAGCTCAAATGTGATAGCAAAGAAGGACTACCTACGTCTGACTGAGATGAAATCTCTCCTTTTTCACCATATTCTTTTTATTTTGATTACTGTTGAGCACGTTTTAAAAGAATAATAGTATCATATGTCATTATATTATGTTTTTAAGTGTGTAAGAAATGTTCACATATCTGTATCTAGGTGTTAGACACATTTCAAGTCAAGTTCACGTATCCTAAGATTTGAGATTTAGCGAGGTTAGACATTTAGACTCGTACCCATACCCGATACATGTACCTCAGTCCAGGTAACTTAGGGTGCACTGATAATCAGGTTATCAAGTGTAAGAATGCAAGTTCCAGTTCTTAGAGCAGCTAGCTATGTTGTGGAAATGTTGCCAAAATTTAGATTTGTATCCAGTCCTTCCATCCTTGCACCCTCGGTTAATGGGGTCACACTAGTTAACAATTCTAATGTTCTAACAATAAAAGAGAACTTAAAAACTCCCCCTTTGTTGTGCCTAATGTCTTGGAAGCTAGTGTAAATCCTTTATTAGGTTGTGTTTTGGATCAACTCATGGATGCTTCAGAACATGTTTAAAGGACTGTCGCCCTAGTGGTGATGAAAATAATGGACAATGGTTCTTGCACTATTCTGGACAAGTGATTGTTAAAATGTTAGTCAAAGATATTAGGCTTAATACATTGACATGGATCGGAATAGTTACTGGTAGAGAGAGAGAGAGAGAGGGAGAGAGAATTGATAGATACTATGAATAGGAGGGTTATTATAACAGTGAGAGAGCTTACGACCATGTTAGTTGGAGTTTGTTGCTCTATTTGCTGGAGAGGATGGGTTTCTGGGAGAGATGGAGAAGGTGGATTGTATCCTGCATCTCTTCTGTGTGATTTTTGATTCTGGTGAATGGATCTCTGACTGGCTTTTTTAGTACTTCACGTGGCTTAAGGCTGGGGATTCCCTCTCTCCATTCTTGTTCATCATTGTCATGGAGGCTCTGTGTAGGCTAATGAGAGGGTTGTAGAGCTGGGATTCATTAGGGGCTTCAGGGTGGGTAGAGTTGTGGCGCACCAGTTGGAGATTTCCTATTTATTGTTTGAGGATGATACTTTGGTCTTTTGCGTTGCCGACGTGAGATATTTGAGGTGTGTTTTGGTTTGCTTTCAGGCAATTTTTGGTCTGAAAGTGAATGTTGCAAAGAGTGCTTTGGTTTCGGGTGGGGTGAGGTTCAGGGTATTGCCTCTCTTGCTATGGTTCTTGGGTGCTGGCTTAGCAGCTTTCCTATTACTTATTTGGGATTACCTTTGGGATCTCCATTGAGGAGGGCGGGGTTGAGAGAAGACTTACCGAGTTGAAGAAGCAATATCTTTCAAAGGGTGGGAAGGTAACCCTTATGAAGAGCACGTTGTCGAGTTATCCTACTTATTTTCTATCTCTTTTCCAGTTCCCTTCCTCAGTGGCTGGAGGATTGAGAGGCTTTAGCGGAATTTCCTTTGGGGAGGTTTCAGGGAGGAGTTCAATTACCACCTTGTTCACTGGGAGTAGGTTTATAGGCCTATTTAGTTGGGTAGTTTGGGGATTAGTAGGTTGGTGCCCTTCAATAGGTCTATTTTAGGGAAGTGGTTATGGAGATTCGATGGCGAGCATTAGAGTAGAAATTATTCTGAACTTGAAAGGGAAAAAATATGGAATGAACTTTTTCTCTATTAGCTCTCCTTTCTCACAAGTTTACAAGGGTTCTCCTTATAGGAGAGAATACAAGCACAAAATCAGGAAACTAATTACAATAGCTAGCTTTCCTAACTAATTTCCTAATTTACAGCAAATATTTACAACTAATAAAACTCCTAATATTTGGTAGTATTACTACTTAATCTTTCTTTTTCAACACTCCCCCTCAAGCTGGTTTGAAGATATCCTCCATAGCCAGCTTGCCAATTAGTCTGTCAAACTGTCTTGTAGTAATTCCCTTTGTAAGCACATTTGCAACTTGCTCGGTAGTAGGAATGTATGGCATATCGATCAATCCGTTTTCGAGCTTTTCCTTGATGAAGTGTTTGTCTACCTCCACGTGCTTTGTTCTATCATAAAGCACTGGATTGTGAGCGATCGAAATAGCAGCTTTATTGTCACAGTACAATTTCGTAGGCAACGGATTAGAGACCTTTAATTCTTCCAATAGTCTCTTAATCCACAACACCTCACAAATTCCATGAGCAACTGATGTAAACTTGGCCTCTGCGCTGCTTCTTGCTACCACATTCTATTTTTTACTCCCCCAGGTGACAAGGTTACCTCCAACAAAGGAGCAGTAGCCAGAAATTGACCGTCTATCAATAGCACTCCCAGCCCAATCCGCATCAATATAGGCTTCAACTTGCAAATGCCCACGGTTTTTGAACAGTAGACCTCTTCCAGGGGTCCCCTTTACGTATCTGAGAATTCTGTAGACGGCATCAAAGTGTTCTCGTCTAGGTGAATGCATGAACTGACTAACCATGTTGACTGTAAAAGCTATATCTGGACGTGTATGTGACAAGTAGACCAGTCTTCCAACAAGTCTTTGATACTGCTCTCTATTCAGAACTTCTTTAGCTTTAGAAGACTGCAGCTTAAGGTTGGGCTTAGTGGGTGTCTCGGCTAGTTTACATCCTAGCGGACCTGTCCCACCAAGTAAATCAAGAACATATTTACGTTGGTTCACAAATATACTTTCTTTGGATCTAGCAAACTCCATTCCAAGAAATTATTTTAATGCACCCATATCCTTGATCTCGAAGTCAGCTGCAAGTCTCTTTTTCAGTCTCTCCAATTCTTCATTGTCATCACCTATCAAGACTATATCATCCACATAGACATTTAAGACTGCAACCTTGCCTTCTCTACTGTGTTTGTAGAATATGGTATGGTCAGCTTGGCTCTGACAGTAGCCACAACTCTTCACAGCTCTCTTAAATCTCTCAAACCAAGCTCTAGGGGACTGTTTAAGACCATGTAAAGATTTTTTCAGTCTATAGACTTTATTAGGTCCCAATTTTCCCTCAAAATTCATAAAGACCTCCTTTTCAAGATCTCCATTTAAAAAGGCATTTTTTACATCTAACTGGTGTAATGGCTAGCTGAAATTCACAGCCAAAGATAACAAGATTCTGATTCAGTTTATCTTGGCTACAGGAGCAAAGGTTTCCTGATAATCAATTCCATAGGTCTGGGTGAACCCTTTTGCTACTAGTCTTGCTTTGTACCTCTTTATGCTACTATCAACTTTACATTTCACTGTAAAGACCCACTTGCAGCCTACTGTTCTTTTCTCCTTAGGTAAATTAATTATCTCTCAAGTACCACTTCTTCTAAGAGCATTCATCTCTAAGCACCAACCAGGACCGAACTCTCCCCTGAAAATTTTCTGCTCTGAGCCACAAATTCTCGAATCTGAATGGCGTTCTTTGAGATCTCAGCCCCCCATAATCCAAGACCAACGGAATATGATCTGAAGTCACCCTAGCCAAAGCTGCCTTAATAACATCTAGAAATTTCTCCTCTCAGTCCCCAGAAATAAAATATCTATCCAACCGGGAAAAAGCGGGCAAATCCCTGCTGTTAGACCAAGTGAAGATCGCACCTTCCAAAGGTAAGTCAATAAGATGGTGTTCATCAATAAACTTTGAGAACTGTGACATAACCACTATCCATCTCCCACCAGAAGATCTCTGTCATAAACCTGACCGCATTAAAGTCCCCCCACACACCAACGAAGAGACCACATCCCCTATACAAGACTGAGCTCCTACAGGAGATGTCTCTCACCATCATCCACTAGACTATAAACCCCAGAAAAAACCCATCTAAAACCTTCCTCCAAATTAAACACACAAGAGATAGAGAACCTCCCTCTCCAAATGTCCACCCGAGACAACAATCTCCTATCCCACATAACGAGGATACCACCGGAAGATCCTGTAGCATCCAACACCACCCACTCGACAAACCTACCTCCCTAAAGACTCCTAACCACCCTATCCGACAAAGAGGCAATCTTCGTTTCTTGTAAACACACCACATGAGCCCCCCACTTTCTCACCGCCAACTTCACCACCTTCCTCTTATCTGGGTCATTTAGACCACGAACGTTCATCCTTTTCCCCCTCCTTCTGGACCTCTTCTTCACCTCCCCTACTCTCTCCTCCATCGTCGCATGAAGAAGCGACAGAGCCTGTTCCTTGTTGCCCTCGAAAGAGATACCCAACAGTATACATTGTACAAAATTACCACATTATACACAAAAACATAATATAAACAGAACAGATTAACAAACTAAGGTACAATTGAACAAGAAATACCCATGTATAAATTAATTAGGAACAATCTATGTTACATAGACTCGGGTACGTGTGTTAGGTACAGGTATGTATCCATGTGTCGAACGTGTCAAATCGCTAAACAGAAGGACACACAGACACTGCAAAATATTCATTTTATTTGATTAGTGTTAGTAGAAATGTGGTAGCCATGAATTATGGAATGACTTACCGTATTAGCAGAGATTTGATAGCAATAAATCATGGAGTTTGACTTTATTTACGCATATGTCTAGCTATAGAATATGTAGTGATTTGATTTAATTTCCTTTTGAACTTGTGCTCTTTTTATCTATAAATACTAGAGTTATGAATGTGTGGTATATCTCATTCAAACCTTTTACACATTTCTCTTCTTTTTCTTCTATATTGTATTTCTTCTTGGTATCAGAGCTAGGGTGGTCCGACTGCAATGATGGCATTGCAAGTTCGGCACCACTCATTAGGAAATGGTCTGAGGGGACATGGTTGCTCTTTTATAGTCTAAGAAGACATTGTTGATTCTTTCATCTACATTGTTTAAATATCTATGAAAGGGAATGGTCTGAGGAGACATTGTTGATCCTTTTTATCTACATATTTTATACATGTGTATGAAGGGAAATGGTACGAGGAGACATTGTTGGTTGTTTACGGTCTGAGGAGACATGGTGGGTTGTTTATGGTCTGAGGATATATTTTTTATTTTGTACTTCTTAGCTTGCAGACATTCTTACAAAGGGCGTCAACAAGATTGTGTTTGAGGATACATTGTCCAAGTTGGGCGTCTCAGATGTCCACGCACCAACTTGAGGGGGAGTGTTAGCAGAAATGTGGTAGCCATGAATTATGGAATGACTTACCATATTAGTAGAGATTTGATAGCCACAAATCATGGAATTTACTTTATTTACGCATATGTCTAACCATAGAATATGCAGTGATTTGATTTAATTTCCTATCTTATAAAATGAGCATGTGCTCTTTTTATTTATAAATACTAGAGTTATGAATGAGTGTTATATCTCATTCAGGCCTTTTACGCATTTCTTTTCTTTTCTTCTATATTGTATTTCTTCTATTAGTTATGCAGTGTAAATGGAATAGGACTTTCTTCAAACAATTGAAGATCCTAAGAAGACTAGACTGAGATCGCATTAATAGGGGCAGCATTGTTTATTGGGTTTAAGTTATTTAGTTAAGTCGTAAATCTGTCTTAATTTTCTGTTTAATGTTTGCCTTAAGCTTTAGTTGGGTATTTTTGTCATTTTACTTCAAGTTAATGAGTCATGTGCCTATTAAGTGAGTCATGTGACCACTTAAGGACTGTTTTGTCAATTTTAACATCTTTTATTCTGCCCGACAAAATAGTAGCCGTTAGATTATATTTATAAGAAGGGTTAGGATTAAATCTTTGCTTGGGCATCCTTTGGGGCTTATAAAAGGTTTGTTCCAAGTTGTAATCAGGAGCTTTTGCCGTATTTTCAATATAATCAGTCTACTACAACAGCCTTTTATCCCTCCCTTTCTTTGGGATTGAGTTGTGGGTGTTTAAGCTATTTTTCTAGCTTGAATTAGCTCTCTGTTTTCCCTTCTTCAGGTATATTTATTTTCTTTTAGAGCTGATTGCATTAGTTGGTATTAGAGCTAGTTCGGGTCCGGTGGTTTTATGTAGGGTTATCGGATCTCTCTCTTAGGTTTTGCAACATGCCACCAAGAAGAAAAAACCCGCCTCGCAGACCAGCCATTCGTCCTCATCAGAACGTAACAGTTGATCAACAACAAGTGCTTGCTGTAATAGAAGATCTAAGAAGGCAGATTGAAGCTTTAGCCCTGCGCGTTGCGCAAAACCTGGCCCCTTCTCAAGATGGCGTCGAATCTGAGGAGGAGGACAATCTGAAAGAGGATTTTGTTAATCCTTTTCGTAGAAATTCAGCACCCAAACCAGCACCTATTCTACTTGAAGAAAGGCATTGGGATGGAGACTTTAAGGAGAAAATTCCTAACTTTGCAGGATATCTAAGTGGAGAAGAAAATGAACTTTTGATTGAGGAAGATGATGCAATCATGGTGGTCGAGCCAAACTATGATGATTACCCAGAGGAAGAGGATGACAATATCCTATATGGTGATGTAGGTGAATTCTTGGTTATGCAAAAGTCACTACTGATTCTGAAACACGAGGATGATAAAGTAGAGAAATTCAACACGACAAAAGAAGAGGATGATGACAAAAAATTTGCTAATGAAGGTGAGCAACATAGATTAGTTGATGATCAAGTTAATGAATTTTTCAAATTGTAAATCCAAGAGGAGGTGGAAGATTCGAGCACTAAAACAAGTTTACGTAGCTTGGAAAACGTGGTGGATTATAAGGCTTCTGGATCCATGGATGTGGAAAATAATATATTTCACTTTTATGATATGATTGGAGGGAATTCTCGGAGCGCACTACAACTGCAAGGCGTTTGTTGGAACAAAAGTTAAAGTTGATTAAACTTTTACTTCAAGATAAGTGTTCTACCAAGTTTTGCAAAACTACCCAATGTCAAAGAAAATCCAGCAAAATTCATGTTTATAATGCAAACGTATTCTTTGTTAGTAAAAGAAGATTATTGTATTTGATTCGAGTTCAGAAAAAAAGAAAGAAGGGATGGAACGTCATACTCAGATTTTTGATTGATCGTGGAAATTCGCTTCTAACTCGAGGACGAGTTTTCTCTCGCCAGGAGGGACTGATGCAGTGCAAATGGAATATGACTTTCTTCAAACAATTGAAGATCCTAGGAAGACTAGATTGAGATTGCATTAATAGGGGCAGCATTGTTTATTGGGTTTTAAGTCATTTAGTTAATCGTAAATCTGTCTTAATTTTTTGTTTAATGTTTGCCTTAAGCTTTAGTTGGGATATTTTGTCATTTCGCTTCTATTTAATGAGTCACGTGCCTATTAAGTGAGCCATGTGACCACTTAAAGGCTGTTTTGTCAATTTTTAACATCTTTTATTCTGCTGGACAGAATAGTAGCCGTTAGATTATATTTATATGAAAGGTTACGATTAAATCTTTGCTAGGGCATCCCTTGGGGCTTATAAAAGGGTTGTTCTAAGTTGTAATCAGGAGCTTTTGACGTATTTTCAATATAGTCAGTCTGTTACAGCAGCCTTTTACCTCTCCCTTTCTTTGGGATTGAGTTGTGGGTGTTAAAGCTACTTTTCTAGCTTGAATTAGCTCTCTGTTTTCCCTTCTTCAGGTTTATTTCTTTTCTTTCAGAGCTGATTGCATTAATTAGCTTATTGTATTTCCAAGAGAAAACTAATATTTTTATCAACTAGTGTTCAATGCAAGCTTTTCAGTCATTTTAGAGTAATAATACAATATAATTGAATGATTGGATGTGCTTTTTAAGTAAATGTCCAACCAAAAGTGTCGGACACATATCTCATACTCATGTCCAGCAACATGTGTCCGACACGGGTACTTCACTACTTTTGAAGAGTCCATGTAGCATAGGGAACAACTGAACAAGAAACCAACTAAAGGCTTGATGTCGAAGAGCAGCTTTATTTTGGAGTCTGTCGAGTGTTGAAGCAGTTCGTGAGAACAAAGAAGGCTTGATATCGAAGAAGAGCAGCTGTCTGAAATTCTGAATTAGGGCTCAAGTGTTTTGTGCCTTTTTTTTCATCTTTATCTTTAATGTTTTGGGCCCCAAGATCGTTGGGCTTTATTAATGAAAGAGCCCAACCCAACAAAACAGTTTATCAACCCAAAGAAACAGGGCTAAACTAGATGCACAGTAAAATTGTATAGAATCGGTAGAATCTTACTTGGACTCTTCATAAAGATGAGACTATATCAGAAGTTGAGGCAGATGGAGTACTGAAGCGAGCCATCAAGCCTTGAAGTGTCTGCAATTCATCTGCAGTGAGAGTGGCAGCGTCCCCACTGTTTGGCTTAGATGCTGTCTCTGAAACCTCCGTCATATGAGCATGGGACCTTGTTGAGCCAAACTGTCCTCCATCTCGACCTGTAATGGAACGTCCATGAAATTTTCAACAATGATCCATAGTGTGTTTTGTCTTACCACAAAAGTCACACTTCAATACGTCCTTCTCAGAACCCCTACTCTTGCCATCAACACCACGTTATCGTGATCGCTGGTTTCTGTGAGAGATAGAAGCTAAAACATAGCGATCCTGAGTCATAGTGTGAATCATGGCACTCCTACGACTCTCCTCTTGCTGGACATATGCATAAGCTTGCCTCAAAGATGGGAAAGGATCCCTACCAAGCACCCCTGAATACGAATCTGATCATAGTGTATGTTAAGCACGGAAAATAAATCACACACATGCTCTTTATTCAGAAGTTTTGAAATTTGGCACTTTTACTAGCACATTCTGCTTGAAAGTCCTAATAATATTCCAATAGGCATATCTCGCTATTTGTTCTCATGGACCTTCTTTCATAATTCATAGACTTGTGCATCATTCCTCAACTGAGAGTTAGTCTGAGGTACAACAGTCCAAATGTTATGGGCTGAGTCAAGAAGGTATATACAATCGATATATGGTTGCATGGAGTGTAGCAACCAAGACATGACTAGTGAATTGTTTGACACCCAACGATCACAAGAGGGTTGGAATGTTGGATGCATTCCCCTCTTGAATGCTTTCTAATATATTTTACTTATAAAAAAAAAAAAATGGAAGACGGTTAATATAACATGTCTACTAGAAATTAGGTAGGACATAAAGGAAAATTGGAAATACATGATATAAATTCTTTTAACTGGTATGGATAGACATAAAATGAAGGATGGTTAATATAACATGGTTACTAGAAATTAGTCTATATACTATAATATCAATATATATTTTGCAATTAATTTTGAAATGTTATTAGCGTATACATAATTCACATGTACTAAATTAATATTAATTCAGATGTAAGTAATTTGAATTTGTATATTTTTACAAATATTGTAATTTTTTTTCTGAATAAATTTTTTAAATTTAACAATAAAATTTTGTAATTACATAATTTACAATATAAAATTTTTTTCTTCTTCAAATTTTAGTGTTTTAAATTAAATGTATATATAATATATATTTTTTTTTCTTAAGTGGAGGAAAATTTTATAGATGAATAAATTTGGTACAATTACAAAAATGAAGGCATACCCTCACATGGAAAAGCCAATAAACAAAAGGGAGAACAGAAAAAGCAAGGGCATACCCTTGCTGCACAGAAACTGGTATGCCCTCATTTTTGTAATTGTACCAAATTTATTCATCTTTTCTAATTGTCCTGGATTTCCTTCTTTTTTAACCGTTCTGGGACTCGTTCAACTACCAAACAATCCCCCCCTTGAACAAGGCTCACGCCGGTGGATAGAACGTCACCGGTCCCTTGAACGAGGCTCTTCCTTGTGGATGGAACGTCATTGGCCTTCACGTCCTCCTGTCAGCTAGGGGATCTTGGGTCCACATGCAGCTCTTTGGGACCTGACTCTGATACTAGTTGGTGGGCTTGTGGGTATCCAACCCAAAAATTAAATACATAAACTTTTCAATTATATTTTGAATGTTTTTGAGTTTCAAAGTGTGAAATTGATATTTAATATCTATATTAATATATATCACTTTTAGTTATATATTTAATAATAGATTTATATCAATATGATCAAATTATGTGAGGGCATTTATGTCATATCATATACTAACATATAAGTCATTGCAGAGAAATGTACGGCTAACTTTTTCATTTTGTTGCAATCAGGGGAAATATGGGAATTCCACTTAAATATTTTGACGGTACTATGACCACTTAGAGCTAGGAAGTCTTTGTAATTTTTAGCAAACCGCAAGGGAGGTTGACAACAATTTTGACCAAAGTTCAATCAATAGTTGCAAAAACCAAATTTATAGGGAGGTTAGAGTCCAATTTTTAGCAAAACACAAGGGAACATGTTTTCAAAATGAGTGTGGTCGAAGTTCAGGTGTGGAGATGGATGTTCTATAAGGCACAAAAGGATAAAACTAAATCCAATTTCATTCATGAAATGGTTGAAGTAGCATACATTAGACATAACCAACTAAGTTGGTTTTGTCTTGTCATATACTGCATAATGAAGATTGACTTGTTTTACATTGAGGGTAATGCTAGAGCAAGATGAAAACTAAGATTATTTTGTAACACTACCATAGATGAGGCAACATTTTGGGACATGGAGATACATTTATACACTCCGTTGGGAAAGTGGTTCCAACAACAACATTAATCGAATGGTGTGAGTTTTTGACGAGTTTTATGTTCTTAAGGCAATACTCTTCATCGTCAACCCCTTTGTGGTCATTTAATGATTATCTTCACAAAAGACCAGTAGATGGTAGTTTTCTTTACCAATGGAAAGATGGATATTGTTCGTCATTTAAATGGGGCCTAGGATATATCAATTTTTTCATTCCAAGTACGTGGATGGACCTGGTATACGGGCTCAAGTTTGAGTCTAGAGTTGTCACTTTGTACAATATAATGCCAAAGGTTAGGACTGTCCTAAGTTTCCCCTTTAAGCACTTGTGTAGTTGGGACAAGTATCGGGTAATGGCCTCTTATATGGATGGAGTTGAATGGTAGTAGGGGTGGAGATTTTTGACACAACATGCTAACATGACACGGAATAAGTGGGTTTGGGTTTGGCTTAATTGTGTTTGGATCGTAATTGTGTCTACCCGTATTGACACGGTAATTAAATGTGTCATGCTCGTGTTTGACCCATCAACCCGTTTAACTCGTTTAACTAAGTGTCGGATAAACGTGTCATATTCGTGTTAAATGACTTAAACGTGTCTTGTCAAGTCATTTCGTGTCGTGTCAAGTGTTGACCCATTTACTAAATGGGCTGCACATGTCATGTTAGTCGTGTAATAACCATGTTATGTTCGTATTAGGATTCTTGACACGAATGATAATAGTGTCGTGTTTGTGTCTATCCATTTAACAGGATGCCCATTTCTTGACTCGACATGAACACGATCGGTCAATGGTAGTGTATGGAAGAAAGTTTTAAGGACTAACAGGGATATCAGCAAAAGGTTGGGGGCATTCAGTTGTAGTACAGAGATGTTGAGAATGCTATAGCAGCTAGAATTCTTCTGAATTTTAGCTATTATTCTCTTATTAGTTTTCTGGTTGTTAGTAGGGGTATTTATATCATTAGTATTATCGCTCTATTTGGGAGGCAGAAGGATTCACTTTAGGGTGAGTACTAGCTGTCTATAGTAATTGGGTTCAAATGCGTTACCGGTTAACCGAGTTAAACTGACACAATTAATTAAATGGGTCTCATTGGGTTAAACTGTCTGAGTCCCAAAAAAACACAAACATGACACGATTAATTAAACGGGTTGACAAGATTATGACACGAACGACTAAGGTCAACCCTGTGCCGTGTTCAAGTTGTATAAAATTTTGCCACCCTTACTAAGCCTCAATCACTTGTTGTATATTTCTAACAATGAATTCAGACGGACTTGTTCCAATTTTGTTTTATTTTTTCAGATAAGTTCCGTGACGGTTTGTTAAGTTAGTAATATGTTTTTAAGCCTAAGTTAATATCTTCAACTATTGATATCACATAATTTCTTTCATAAATGTTTGCTCAGTAGTGGTTGTCTTTCCCATAATGTTAATTGAGGTGACTCTGTTTCCATAAATTCTCCCTCATATGGGTGTAAAACAATGAATACATGGGGATAGTGTGCAAAAAAGTTTTCTATCCGTTCGGAGGAAACGTTTTATTCTGTCTCCGGGAACTCGAGTTGGCCGCTTAGTTTATCTTCTAGATGATTGATGTTCTTTTTACCTTGTATTTTTCTTCACACAACTGTTGTGGTTTCTGCAAAAGTATAATAAAAAAAGCTATAGCTAAGGATTAACTATGCCAGGAATGCCAATTTTAAACTTCCTGGAAAAAAGCGCTCTTTTCCTTGTATCTGGCTGCCAAACTTTGAATTTAGCTGCATTGGTTTGTTCTTTTGTTTTGAATTTAACGGGCTTCCATTTGCAGATTTTTGGGCTTAAAGCACTTGTCAGAAGTTTCTTGCCACATCGAGGAACTCTCGTTGGACACAATATTAACAAATTGTTGGATGTTTTGTTGCAAATGCTGCAGAAGGGAGACATTTCTGACTGTACAATCTTATGGTAGGATTGTTAAAGAAATTGACGATTTGAAAACTTCTAAACTAGCTACTTCCTTGCTCACTAAATATTCATAAACCCCTACTGCTTTATTTTTTTCTTTTAACTTCTTGGAGGATTGCTGAATTTCTAATTCTGCCTTCTGGTTATGCATCATGCTTTAATTTGCATCAAGATGCCCTTTTTTTTTTTTTTCTGTATTTTTCTTCTCTTTTCTTATGTACCTCTACATTGGTTACTTTGTGCAGTCTCCCACAATTCTGTCTTCGGTTTTAGTAATTTCCCATGCCGTAAGAAAGAATACAATATAATACAGAAATGAGGAAAAGGAAAAAATAAAGTTCTGGATTACTTTATTTGCAACCAACCTTTTGTTTTGCCTTTCTCATTTACTTGGTATAATGGCAAAAAATGGTGTTGTCTTGTGTTAAGATGCAATTTCATGTTTAAGATGCCAGGATTAAAATGCATATTTTCTGCGTGAATTGTTTGTGATTGTCCAACCAAGTAGAGGAAAATCGATTAATAAAAGGAACAATGATTGAGTGACCAATAACACCAGGACTTGTATGGTTTACCATCACTCCTACATGTTCATGCAAAATGATAAGATATCAATCCACACCATACTTCAATATAACGACATTAATTGGCGGTCAATCAACACCAATTCTCGTTAGTTTAACGCAATTGAGCTACACTTCCATAGTTGGTTCTTGTACTACAATGTGTTGGAAACCCTCATCAACTAGTTTTAATATGCTTCATGAGTCTACCAAGGGAGGAAGAGGTGGTCTTGTAGAGAGGATCACTCCACACAATCACAATATAAAATTGGGTAAGACATTTTGTCCCACACTCTCACTTTGTAAGTCTCTTTTAGGGCTGCAAGTCTGTCATTCTGAAACCAGCCTAATTGAACCTAGCCTGAGATTTTTTTGTTTTGTTTGGATATTTACAATTTCATTAGAAGTGTTCAAAGGGGAGAGCATCCCAAGAACAAAGGCAAGACCAAGAAAGTTATTTACAGTCAATCAATCAATCAATTATCATCATCCTTGACTTAATCTCATATGAATTGGGTCGGCCACATGAATTTTCTCTCTCCAAGCTGTTCTATTACATGCCAATTTACCTACTATATTTAGCCTTTTTAAAATAATTTTTAATAACCTCATCCCGTGTTGTTTTTGGTCGCCCTCTCCGCCTCTTACCTTCTATTACAACTAGCCTTTCTCTTTTGACCGGTGCGTCACTAGGTCTCTGATATATATGTCCAAGCCATCTAAGTCTACTAACAAATTTTTCTCACCAATGGGTTCTAGGTGTAGTCTTTTACTACCGAAGGGATCTCATTCTGTGCAATTGGATTAACATTTCTAGGTATAGTCTTTTACAACCTACACTTATAGGTGCAGTCTTTTACTACCTAAGGAATCTCATTTTGTGCAATTGGATTCACATTTTTTTTTTTTTTTACGAGTTAGACATTATTCTTCATTATTCTCGTGTGTTACATCAAATACTTCTCATCATTGTAAAAATTTATTATTGGCATTGAGAACCTGTCCTGTCTTTCAAAACAAAGTGTATATATATTGTTGACTTTTACTCTTAATAATTATACAGCTGGAGGTGTTGTTGTGCAGTACCAATGGCCACTCGACTGCTGCTGTTGTTTAGATTTATCTTTTGTACTTGTATTTTTGTCAACATGTTTCTGTGAACAACCATCTACTTCAAAAGCTTAAGCTATTGGAGAAAGTGTAAATTTAAATTTACACCTTTGGGAGGAGCTGGGGGAGGTTCGAAGGAGATGGTCGCTTCATTGGTGCATTGGTGGGGACTTCAATGTCGTTCGTTCTCCTTTTGAAAGGTCGACGGGTGGTAGGTGGACGGTCGACATGGAGGCCTTCTCAGAGTTCATTGATGCTTTCTGTTTGTTTGATTTGCCTTTGGTGGGTGGGCCCTTTACTTGGTCTAGTGGTCGCTCTCCTCCTACCCTCTCTCGACTTGACAGATTCCTTGTTTCGAGTGATTGGGAGGAGAAGTTCTCTGATGTGGTTTAGGCCACTTTGGCTTGCCCTGTTTCTGACCATGTCTCGTTGCAGTTAGATTGTGATGTCTTGTGTAGTAGATGAACCCCTTTCAGATTTGAGAATATGTGGCTTCGGGCTGACAGTTTTCTGGAGCGAGTTCGTTCTTGGTGGTTGGGCTATGGTGTGGTTGGCACCCATAGTCATTCTCTCACAGGTAAGCTACGTCTTTTGAAGATTGATCTTAAAGTTTGGAATAAAGACGTTTTTGGAAATCTTGTTTGGAGGAAGAACCGGGTTTTTTTTGAGATTGCTGATATTGATGGGATGGAGGGTCAGGGTATTTTGACGGATTCTTTGAAGCTTAGGAGGGTGGAGTGTCAGGCAGAGTTTGCTGAGATTGCTATCATGGAGGAGATTTCGTGGAGGCAAAAGTCTAGAGCGTTGTGGCTCAAGGAAGGTGACAATAACACGAAGTTTTTTCATAGACTTGCCAATGCTTATAGAAGGGGCAATCATATTGGGAGGATTCGGGTGGATGGGGAGGTGTTTTGTAAGGAGGAGGAGATTTGTAAAGGTTTTGCTGAGTTTTTTTCGAAGTTGTTCATTAAACCTTCTGGTTGGCGACCTTTTCTTGCAGGGCTTCATTTTGATTCTATTTCGAGTGAGGAGTGCTCTATTTTGGAGGAGCCATTTTCTGAGGAGGAAGTTTTGACCGCTTTGAAGAGCTGTAATGGGGATAAAGCCCCAAGTCTCGATGGATTTTCTATGAGATTCCTCTTGGAGTGTTGGGAGGTGGTTCGAGAGGAGGTGATGGGTTCTTTCCACGCCTTTAATCACGGGGCTCTTTTAAGAAAAGTTTGAATGCCACTTTTATTGCTCTTATTCCGAAAATGGGAGGGGCGCCGGATGTTAGGGATTTTCACCCTATTAGCTTGGTGGGTTGCTTTTACAAGTTGATTGCAAAAGTCTTGGCTTCTAGGTTGAGGAAGGTTATGGATGGTGTTATTTCTGATTCTCAGAATGCTTTTGTGGGAGGCCGTCAAATTTTGGATTCAGTTCTTATTGCTAGCGAGTGTGTCGACTCCAGATTTAGTAGTGGGGTTCCAGGTGTTTTGTGCAAACTGGATATAGAGAAAGCGTACGATCATGTTAATTGGAATTTCCTCCTCTACTTATTGGAGAGGATGGGGTTTGGTGAGCGATGGAGGAGATGGATCCATTTTTGTATCTCTAACGCTCGTTTCTCTGTCCTTGTGAATGGTGCTCCGTCGGGGTTTTTCTTTTGTTCGAGGGGATTGAGACAAGGGGATCCGCTTTCTCCTTTACTTTTCCTTTTTGTGATGGAGGCTCTTAGTAGATTGTTGAAGAGGGCTATTGAGTTGGGGTTTTTGAGAGGTTTTCGGGTGGGCAGAGATGTGGCTAGTCAGTTGGAAATTTTACACTTGATATTTGCGGATGATACTTTAGTTCTTTATGATGTTGATGTGTCCCAACTGAGGTATTTGAGATGTGTTTTGATTTGGTTCCAAGTTGTTTTTGGGCTTAAGGTGAATGTAGGAAAGAGCGTTCTGGTTCCAGTTGGGGAGGTCCCTGAGATCGAGATGTTTGCTCAGATTCTTGGATGTTGTACTGGCTCTTTCCCCATTTCTTACTTAGGGTTGCCTCTCGGAGCCCCTTCGAGATGTGTGGGGTGCTAGGACCCGGTTGTGGATAGATTTGAGAGGAGACTTGCGGGTTGGAAGAAGCAATATCTCTCTAAGGGAGGGAGGGTCACTCTGATCAAGAGTACCCTTTCTAGCCTCCCCACTTATTTTATCTCTTTCTTTCAGATTCCTTCTTCTGTGGTTGAGATAATTGAGAGGTTGCAGCGCATTTTCTTTTTTTTTTTTGTGGGGGGGGGGGGGGGGGGGGGGTTCAAGTACCATCTGGTTCGTTGGGAATAGGTGTGCCGTCCATTTCGTTGTGGAGGTTTAGGGCTTAGGAGGTTATTGCCTTTCAATAAGGTTCTTCTTGGGAAATGGCTTTGGAGGTTTGGGGTTGAGAGGCATTGGCTTTGGAGGAGAGTTATCGCTTGCAAATTTGAGGAGAGCAGTGGAGGGTGGAGTTCTCTTGAGGTGCGTGGCCCTAGGGGGGTGGGGGTTTGGACCTTCATTCGGAAGGGGTGGGAGGATTTTCGCAATCATGTTCGCTTTCGGATCAGGGATGGTAGGAGGATTAGATTTTGGGAGAATGTTTGCTGTGGGGAGCTTTCTCTTGCTCTCTCTTTTCCTCGGTTCTTCAGGATAGCTTCTCATAGACAGGCCATGGTGGTTGACTGTTATCATCTTGTTAACAGGAGACTGACTTGGGATGTTCAGTTTAGGAGGCATTTTCAGGATTGGGAGATAGAGGACGTTTCTCGTTTGTTGGAGGTTTGTATAGCCAGGTGATCACAGTTGGGGATTCGGATGGCTGGCTTTGGGTTCCTAACTCTCAGGGTCGGTTCGAGGTTAGGTCTTTTTTCAGGTGCCTTTCAGTTGATGCTCGGGGCCCCTTCCCTTGGAAGTCTGTTTGGCGTTCTAAGGCCTCCGTCAAAGTGGCCTTCTTTGCTTGGACTTCTGTTTTGGAAAAGATTTTAACTCAGGATAATTTGAGGAGGAGGAATCAGGTGGTGGTTAACCGTTGTTACTTGTGCTTGCGCGATGAGGAGACAGTTGATCATCTTCTGTTACACTGCAGTATGGCCAGAGACTGCTGGGTTTTGATGTTTGGTTTGTTTGGAGTTCCCTGGGTTATGCCTTGTTCCACTAGAGGGTTGATTGAGGCTTGGAGAGGCTTCTTAGTTGGGGCTCTCATTTGAGATGCCTGGAGGGCTACTCCTCTTTGTATTTGGTGGTGCATTTGGCTGGAGAGAAATCGGAGATATTTTGATGGAAAGGAGAAGCCTGTCACTTTGTTTAAGTTCTCTATTATTTCCATTCTTTTTTGTTGGGTTTCAGGGAGAGATTATACATCTTTAGAGGAGATTGTTTCTTTTTTGGCCTCTTTGAAGGCTTGAGGCTTTTTTTGGCCTTTGTGTCTCTTTGGGATCCGCTCCCCTTTTGAGCCTTTTTTTATAAAAAATTTTACTTATCCAAAAAAAAATGAATATATTTAAATCTTTCAACACGCCCCCTCACGTGTGGCCTTCTTTTTAGTCCAACACGTGTGTTTCAATTTTTTAATAGTGTGACGGTGAGGTTTGAACTCGAGACCTTGGGCTCTGATACCATGTTAACAACCACCTACTCTAAAAGCTTAAGCTATTGGAGAAGGTGTAAATTTAATATTTTAAATCTTTCAACAGTTTCTAAGCAGTTGTTTTTAATTTCAAGTGTTGGACCTTTGGGCTATGGTACACGCTGGCTACAGTTTCTAACTGAACCCAGCTTGTTTGGGTGTTGGCTTAGAGTATGTGCATTATAGGTGGTTCTAGACACTATAACACAATAGTGAGGAGAGAGGGAGAGAGGTACTACTTGACATAAACAGGTCCAGAATTTTGAGTTATGCTGCCCTTATTTATGGTGTATAGTTTACCTGGATAACAAAGTTGTATTATTTTCATTTATTTTACGCTCATTATGGGATTTTCTAGTGATCATGTTGCTCAAATTCAAATGCCACAAGGGTTCTATACATGTGCTGTGCATTTTATTTAATGCAGTAAAACTGACAAGGCTCACATCAGATTAGCTGCTGCAAAATCTGTTCTCCGGCTTTCAAGAAGATGGGATTTGCATATTTCACCACAGATCTTCCACCTCACAATTTCGGTGGCCAAGGTACGATGATCTGTAGAATGTTGATTACAAGTTGTGGTGGTTGTTTTTCAACTTCTGAAAATAACTAGAAGGTGCAGGATCAGTAATATGGATGTGGACAGTTGATAATCTCCTTTCCTATTTCCTGGCCACTGGCTAATCTAGGATATTGTGTTTACATTCTTTTGGGTGCCTTGGGTTATGCCAAGGTCATGTACCTTATTCGAATAGAATGGATGTTAGGTTCTGTAGAGGTAGCAAAGAGGCATCTAGAGTTCATCCTAAATTTCTTGTGTGGTGTGACTAGGAGCGGAAACATGAATTTTGAATAGGAGAGTTTCCTCCACTTCTTCAATGCTCTAATATGGGTCCTAGACTCCTAGTTGAACTGGTTTTGGTTTGTTAGACTTTCCTACTCGCAATGTGGCTCTTGATAGAGCTAGGTGGTGGAGAAGTATTCATGTAGTTGATGCCAATAAGTGAGCTGTTAGGCCACAATGTTTGTGATGGCACCTTTTTCAGCCACCCAGCTATAAGAGTTGTTTCTTGTTTCCCCGACTTTTTTTCATTTCTTACTTCCAACTGAGTTTTTCATCCTCTGAAACAGCCTTTCATACAACTTAGATCTACGTCTTTAAAAACCAAAAAACCCAGGATTTGGCCATATCTTTCATAAAAGCATATAAAAAATTTGTTCTAACTTATACTTATCAAAAAAAAATTGTTCTATCTTTATATCTAATATATATGTTCTTGAATCTTGCTATGAATCTCCTGATCTACTGAAATATTTTCAAATTTATTTGAAGAAGGTAAGTGATTTGCATTCATATGACATGGAAATGATTTATTTATTTATGATTATTAATTTTTTTTTGGTGGTTGTATTATAAACATGATTGGAAACTATTTAATTTTAATTTTCTTGGGTTTTTTTAAATTTAATATTTCTTTACCTTATTATTTGAATTTTTATGTTTTATTATTTAAGATGTATTTGCGTAAGTATACTATTAAACGACAAATACTCGAGTAGTCGAGTTTAATGCATAATCATTTATAGATGTTAGTCTACATTAAATTATTATTATTATTTTATTAAAGTGAATAGCAGAGTGAATTAAAAAATCTGAAAAGCTGCACATAACAATATATATATATACACACACACACACACACATATTCAACAACATCCATTAAACAAATATTTGCAGCTTTTACTGCTGACACCACCTTAAAACTATTTATAGGCCATTACTCATAAAAACATCTTTAAATATTGAATAAAATCCATTGAGAATCATTAAAGCAGGCTTTTATTAGATTCTGGAGTTAAAAGTTATGTATCCTTTTGCTTTGGTGATCGTTTGTGCTGTTGAAAAATTTCATTAATGCAATTGTCAATACTGTAACATAGCCTTTAATACACCCCGTGTTTGCAATGCCACCCCATGTCTTTACCCTATTAGCAGTCGCGATCGTCTTTAAATTCCTTGAGTTGAACTATGTCAAGTTGGACTTTCTTATTTGAGACTTCTTAGTTGCACACTCCATGTGTGCTTGTGTATGGAAATATCATACATTTGATTAATGCCCACTTTGTTGAATTGTTTTTGATCCTGTTGTAATTTGGTTTGTATTTATTAGTTTCTTTTTGTATGTGACAAAATTATTGAAATTGGTAATCAAATCAATTGATTAAAGAATTAGGAATACACTGTTATATGTACATCAGAATAATGCTATTCTAGGAAACTAACTAATCCTAGAGATACATATTAATACATATAAAAAACTGATCCCTAGAAATCAGGGATTACAATAACTAATAAATCCCTAGCTATTAACAGCCTGTACACAATTTCCTTATACAACGAAAGAATCGTATTTTCCCACACTCCCCCTCAAGCTGGTGAATGGATGTCATCCATTCCAAGCTTGCTGGTTATTCTCTGAAAAACGGTACCAGGCAATCCTTTGTTAAGCACGTCTACTAGCTGTTCTCCAGTAGGAACAAAAGGAGTACAAATGAGGCCACTATCCAACTTCTCTTTAATAAAATGCCTGTCCACTTCAATGTGTTTTGTGCGGCCATGTTGCACAGGATTGTGTGCAATATTGATGGCTGATTTATTATCACAGTAAAGCTTCATTGGACCTTCCCATCTGACTCTCAGATCTTCCAAGATTATCCTTAGCCATGGCAGTTCACATATCCCGAGTGCCATCACTCTAAATTCAGCTTCTGCGTTGGACCTTGCAACCATATTCTGTTTTTTGCTTCTCCAAGTAACGAGGTTACCACCTAGGAAGGTGCAATAGCCCGAGGTGGATCTTCTATCAATCACGGATCCTGCATAATCCGCATTTGTATAGGCTTCAAGAGTCAGTCCTTCCCCTTTCTTAAACAAAATTCCTCTTCCTAGTGTACCCTTCAAGTACTGCAGAATTCTATACACAGCTTTGAGATGTGATTCTTTGGGATTGTGCATAAATTGACTCACAACACTCACAGCATAAGCTATATCCGGCCTGGTATGTGACAAATAAATTAACTTCCCCACAAGTCTCTGATAAGAGCCTTTATCCACGGCCACGACTTCTGGAGCATCACAAAGTTTGTGGTTTGACTCCATAGGTGTCTCAATTGGCTTACATCCCAGCTTGACTGTATCAGCCAATAAGTCTAACACATATTTTTGCTGTGATATAAAAATCCCTTGTTGAGAGTGGCTACTTCAATACCAAGAAAGTACTTCAATTTTCCTAGCTCTTTGATCTCGAATTCCTTCACTAACTGTTTCTTCAAGCTCTCTATTCCTTCCAAGTTATCTCCTATTACTATGATATCATCCACATAGACCAACAATACTGTCACTTCCCCTGATGCTGAGTGCTTTACAAACAATGTATGATCACCTTGACTTTGCTTATATCCCATACTCACCATCACTTTGGTAAATCTCCCAAACCAAGCTCTTGGGGATTGTTTCAGTCCATACAAAGCTTTTTTAAGCTTACATACCATTCCTTCCTTTTCACTTGAGTGAAACCCAGGCGGAATCTCCATATAGATCTCCTCCTCAAGATCGCCTTGTAAGAAGGCATTCTTGACATCAAATTGTTGTAATCTCCAGTCAAAATTTGCTGCCACTGATAACAGGATTCTCACAGTATTTATCTTAGCAACTGGAGCAAAAGTCTCAAGATAATTTATGCCGTAGGTTTGTGTATTCCCTTTGGCAACTAATCTTGCCTTATACCTTTCCAAAGAGCCATCTGAGTTGTATTTGGTTGTGAACACCCATTTACACCCAACTGGCTTCTTCCCTCTAGGCAGTCTCACCAAGTCCCTAGTCTTGTTTTTCTCAAGTGCTTCCATCTCAACCTTCATAGCATTTTCCCAATTCTCATTTCCTAATGCATCGGATAAAGTTTTGGGAATAGGGACTGTATTTAGGCTAGTAAGAAAGGCCCAATGGTTATGAGAAAGATTCTTATATGACATAAACAGATAAAGAGGGTGTTTGGTACAAGTTCGAGTTCCTTTTCTAATTGCAATAGGGACATCATAATCATTTTGTTCAGAGGTTTCATTGGTGTTATCATTGGGTTGAGTAATTACCTCGACATTACCAGGAGCAGATTTGGTTGATTGAACTTGCACAGGTTGAGAGATTGGTGCTCTTTTCCTTGAGTAAATCTGCAATGGACGAGTAGAGTCTTGAGTTTGCTTCCCATGTAACACTCCTTGTGATTTGGTTGTATGAGGCTCGGCTTCTGACCGTATGTTTGGCTTGTACTGAATGTTTGGGAGTATGTTTGACTCGGATTGATGAGAGATAACGGCTGGAAACTCAAGGAGAAAAAGATCTTTGTCCTTATCTTCTATGAAAGATGTCTCCCCTTGAAGATAAGGATCGTTAAAGTACTGATCTTGTTTGACAAAAGTAACATTAGCAGACACATAAAATCTCCTTGTCGGAGGATGATAGCATTTGTAGCCCTTTTGGGTGGAGGAATAGCCAAGAAAGACACATTTGAGGGCTTGAGGATCAAGTTTTCCCCTGTTTTGAGAATGCACATGAACAAAGGCAACACAACCAAATATCTTTGGAACAAGATTATTAGATGCGTTAAAATTGGGAAAGAACTGTGTAAGGACCTGCATTGGACTTTTAAAACCAAAGACTCTTGTAGGAAGCCGATTGATGAGATGAGCAGCGGTTAAAACAACCTCTCCCCAGTATTGTTTTGGAACATTTTTTTGGAACAAGAAAGCTCTTGTAATAGCAAGAAGGTGGCCGTTCTTTCGTTCGGCCACCCCATTTTGTTGAGGTGTGCTAACACAAGAGGATTCATGTATTATGCCCTGTTTTTGGAAATACGGAGAGAGAATTTGATTAAAGTAGTCCTTAGCATTGTCAGATTGGAATCTCTTTATCCCAACACCAAACTGAGTTTTGACCATATTAAAAAAGTTGGAAACACAGAACTCACATCCAATTTATTTTTTAACAGAAAAATCCAAGCCACACGAGTGCAATCATCAATAAATGAGACAAACCACCTTGCCCCAGAAACATTAGCAACAGTGGAAGGTCCCCAAATGTCACTGTGAATCAAGGTAAATGGAATAAAAGTTCTTTTATTGTTGATTTGAAAAGAAGTACGTTTGTGCTTTGCAAGTTCACATACATCGCAATGAAAATTTTCAATGGATAAACTTTTGAACAATGAAGGAAACATTATTTTGAGAACACTAAACGATGTGTGACCAAGACGAAGGTGTTGAAGCCATATATTGTCTTTATTGGATTTGAATGACTTGGAAAGAAATAATAGTGGTGACAAACTCTCAACTTTATTTTGTCCATTTGATTCTTCAAGATAGTATAGACCATCCCGCTCCCTAGCATGTCCAATCATCCTCTTCGTGCCCTGTTCTTGAAATATACAACGGTGAGGATAAAACGTCACACTGCAATTAGAATCTGTAGTGAGTTTCTGGATTGACACAAGATTGGTGCATAGTTTTGGGACATGGAGGACATTCTTAAGTGTAAGGTGGTCATTCAAAAAAACATCTCCTTGACTAGCCACGGTTGTCACTGATCCATTAGCTGTTATTATTTTCCTATTGCTAGGACAAGGGGTATATGAAATAATTTTTTTTGAGGAATGGGTTATGTGATCTGTAGCTCCTGAGTCAATGGCCCAGGAGCTTGAGGAGACTGTGTCCGAAGCACTAAAAACATGAGAAGAGGGGGAAGGAGAGGAAATACCTGAGAACACCAAAGAAGAAGTACCTGTTGTAGACGGTTTCTCCAACGTTCCAAATAGGCTCCTTAATTTCTCTATCTCTTCTTTATTGAATTCGGCCGATGGGATTGAAAGATTGTCTTCACTGTTTGATTCTGTGGTTGCCACATGTGCCTGTCCTTGTCCTCTTGGCTGTCCACTCTTTTCTGACCAAGCTTTATTCACAATTTGAGGCATGTCATGGAGCTTCCAGCACTTCTCCTTAGTATTTCAGGATTTTTTGCAGTATGTACACCACAGAGAATCCTTGTTGAATGGTCTTGACATGTCTGCTTGCCCATTGCCTTCTCCAAAACGCTGTTCGGAACCATAATTCTTCACAGCCGTGTTTTTTGACACCAAGGCCAAACTCTCTACTGTGTGAGTTTAATTATGACACCCCTTCTTCCTTCCTCAGCAAGAACAATTGCAATTGCCTCATTTAAGGTTGGCAAATCTTTTTTTCCAAGTATTTGCACTCTTACAGCATCAAATTCAATGTTTAAACCAGCAAGAAAATCATAAATTATGTCCGTTTCAACAAACCTCTTAAGGATAGCTGCGTCTTCACTGCACTTCATTTAAATGCACTGATAATGATCCATCTCCTACAATAGACCCTTCAAGAGGTTGGAATATTCGGTGACTGACCGATTACCATGTTTGATAGCGGAGATTTTGGTCTTGATCTCATAGATCTGTGCAGCATCACGTGCTTTGGAATAGGTCTGCTTGACTGCTTCCCATATCTCCTTGGCCGTGCTAAAAAACATACAAGTGTCGCTGATTTCTAGTAACATAGAGTTCCATAACTAGGACATAACCATAGAGTCTTGTTCATCCCAAGCATCAAACTTAGGATCCTCCTCCTTTGGACCATTACCAAGCAAGTGAGTCTTGTTCATCCCAAGCATCAAACTTAGGATCCTCCTTCTTTGGACCATTACCAAGCAAGTGGCTCAGTTTCCCTCTTCCTTTCAAGAATGTGCAGACCATTTGAGACCACTTCAGACAATTTTTCCCGTTCAACCTGTACGCCGCCTGTATATTCTACAATTCTCCTGTTGGGACAGAGCCGTTGCTTCTAGTTATAGAGATCTCTGAAGTGTCGTTGGTTTCGGTGGATGCTGACATGGTTTAGAGAGCGAGGTGAGAGCGAGGTGAAATCCACAGGTTTGATAACACTGGATTTTCACATAACAAGAACACGAAGAAAAGGACTAGCAAAGAAGGCCAAGAGAAGACGATTACCTAGAAAACGAGCCTAGAGCTCTGATACCATGACAAAATTACTGAAATTGGTAATTGAATCAATTGATTAAAGAATTGGGAATACACTGTTATATGTACATTAGAATAATGTTATTCTAGGAAACTAACTAATCCTGGAGATACATATTAATTCATATAAAAAACTGATCCCTAGAAATTAGGGATTACAATAACTAATAAAACATGTTCTTTTTCGGATGGGACGCCTTTAGCAAACATGTTCGTTTTCGGATCAGAGATGATAGGAGGATCAGATTTTGGGAGGACGTTTGGTGTGGGGAGCTTCCCCTTGCTCTTTCTTTCTCACGGCTCTTCAAGATTGCTTCTCATAGGCAGGCCTTGGTGGTTGACTGTAATCATCTTGATAACGGAAGACTAACTTGGGATGTTCAATTTAGGAGGCATTTTCAGGATTGGGAGATTGATGAGGTCACTCGTTTTTTGGAGTTACTGTATCGCTAGGTGATTTCTCATGGGGATTCTGATTGTTGGCTTTGGAGTCATAATTCTCAGGGCAGGTTTGAGGTGAGGTCCTTTTTTAGGTGCCTTTCTGTTGGTGATGGAGGTCCTTTTCCGTGGAAGTCTATTTGGCGCTCCAAGGCTCCCCATAAGGTGGCTTTTTTTGCTTGGACCTCTGTCTTGGGTAGGATTTTAACCCAGGATAATTTAAGGAGGAGGAATCAAGTGGTTGTCAATCGTTGTTTCTTGTGCATGCGCGATGAGGAGACTGTTGATCACCTTTTATTGCATTGCAGCATGGCTAGAGGCTGTTGGGATTTGATGATTGGTTTATTTGGGGTCCCTTATGTTATGCCATCTTCTTCTCAAGGGTTGATTGAGGTTTGGAGAGGTGTCTCAGTGGGGCAGGATGCTTGGAGGGCTACGCCTCTTTGTATTTGGTGGTGCATTTGGCTCGAGAGGAATCGAAGATACTTCGAGGGAAAGGAGAAGCCTTTGTCTGTGCTCAAGTTCTCCATTATTTCCACTGTCTTTTGTTGGGTTTTAGGGAGAGATTATCGTTCTATTGATGAGATTGTTATTTTTTTGGCCTCTTTGAAGGCTTGAGGCTTTTTGTGGCCTTTTGTTTCTTTGGGATTCGCTCCCCTTTTGAGCGCTTTTTAATAAAATCTTATTTATCAAAAAAAAAATATCTAATAAATCCCTAGCTATTAACAGCCTGTATACGATTTCCTTATACAAGGAAAGAATCGTATTTTCCCACAGTATGAAAAGTTCTTACTTGGGTTATAAGGAATTGTTTGTCTAATAAGTAATGTACTTAGGACTTTATAGGTAGATTGTGATATCCTAGATTTCTATTTAGTTCGTTTCTTGTTCATTTGTGTCTAATTAAGTAAATTACTTCACACGGAGTTTTAACTAATGAAATGACTATGGTGGCAATGAAGAGTGAAATTGGAAATATGGAGGGATTTGGGATAAAGATTAATAATTATTGGGAGATAGATTAATAATTTAGTTAATATAAATTAGACGAACTGAAGAAATTGTGAAATAATGGGAACATTATATTTATTTAGCAACGTACAGGGAAAAAATATATAGGCAAACAACAACCTATAAATCTGGAATATTGACTCCTAGAATACAATCCCTATAAATCAGGGATATTAGCTAGCAGAATATATATTCTAATTACGGGACATATATACAGCTGTAATACATGATTTCTCCGGAGCTGTTAAAGCTGCACAACCTATTCATACCATAATTACTGATTCTAACACTCCCCCTCAAGCTGGTGAGTGGATATTTTCCATTCCCAGCTTGGTAACAATAGACTGAAATGCAGAATCACCCAATCCTTTAGTTAACACATCTGTAAGTTGACCCTCAGTTGATACAAATCAGTTTGCTATCCAACTTCTCCTTTATAAAATGTCTGTCAACTTCCTCATGCTTGGTGCGGTCGTGTTGCACAGGGTTATGTGCGATATTAATTGTTGATTTGTTATCACAATATAGCTTCATAGGTCCTTCCCATGCAATCTTCAGATCTTCCAAAATTATTTTCAACCATAGAAGCTCACAAACTCCTAATGCCATAGCTCTAGATTCAGCTTCTGCACTTGACCTTGCAACTACATTCTGCTTCTTGCTTCTCCACGTTACAAGGTTGCCTCTGAGGAATGTACAATAGCCTGAAGTCGATCTTTTGTCATCAATTGATTCAGCATAATCTGCATCCGTGTATGCTTCCAATGTCAATCCATTTCCTCTTCTAAACAACACTCCCTTTCCTGGAGTACCTTTCAAGTATTGTAGAATTCGATGTGTTGCTGAAGATGTACTTCTTTTGGATTGTGCATAAATTGACTCACCACTCCTACAGCATAGGCTATGTTTGGTCTGCTATGAGAAAGATAGATTAGTTTGCCAACTAATCTCTGATAGGATTCTCTATCCACCGCCGCATCTTTTAGAGCTTCACAAAGCTTGTGATTCCGTTCAATGGGTGTCTCTACTGGTTTACACCCTAGTTTCCCTGTCTCAGTTAATAAATCCAGGACATACTTCTGTTGGGATATAAAGATCCCATGTCGAGAGTGAGCCACTTCAATACCGAGGAAGTTTTTTAACCTGCCGAGTTCTTTAATCTCAAAACTCTTGCAATAAACACCTTTTCAATGCCTCCATCCCTTGCAAGTCATCCCCTGTTACCACTATATCATCCATATAGACTAATAGAGCTGTAACTCCCCCTGAAGCAGAAAGTTTGACAAACAATGTGTGATCACCCTGACTTTGTTTGTAACCCAAAGCTTTCATTGCGCTAGTAAATCTGCCAAACCAAGCCCTGGGAGACTGTTTTAAGCCATAAAGTGCCTTTTTCAACTTACACACCTTATTCTTCTATGACTCAAACTCTGGAGGAACCTCCATATAGATTTCTTCATCAAGATCACCATGTAAAAAGGCATTTTTTACATCAAACTACTGCAAACTCCAACCACGATGGGCTACTAAAGATAATAGGATTCTTATAATATTCATTTTTGCAACAGGAGCAAATGTTTCAAAATAATCTATCTCACAAGTTTGAGTAGCTACTAACCTTGTGTGATACCCCTTGATTTTGGAACACGGTTTGATCAAGTCTGCGCACAAAATTAAGGGATATCAAAACAATTAAAGTATTTAAACAAGCACAGAATACAAAGATGAATAATAAAGAATAAATAAATCGCTGAAGAAAACTAATAAATAAATATTTCATTCATTAATAATTCTCCAACAATTACAACTCGGGCATTCCGTAACTCAAGGACCCCTTAAAACATTATCCAATAATCCAACAACTATAAAAATAAGTCTATCATCCTACTTTGAAAAAAACTAAAAGAATGGATAAGTCCTCCAGCCGCGGATCCTCAACCTTGAGACTTGAACCTCTAATAACCTGAAAGATAAAAATAAGTGGGTCAAACCCATTGGCAAGTTCTCTCTACCAGGTCTCAAAAAACCAATAAGCAGATCATCTCTGATCAAAACCAAACATAGTAAAGTTTTTATCTTTAATAAACAAGGATACACATATATATAAATAAAATAGTCACATCTATTACTAGGTTCATTAATTTCCAAAATAATTATCAATGATTAAATAATAATCATACCTAGACCAATTCACCATTTCTTTTAAAGAAAAGTTCTTTAACCTCAATCACATCCTAGACAGTTAATTAATCATTTAACAATATACTATATTTGAAGGAATATTCCATTTAATCCAATACCTAATAATAATTTTAATTATTTAAATCACACAGCCAATATGTAGGCTTTGACAAATCATCCATGTCTCCACCAATATTATTTTATTAATATATATAAAATAATACACTAATTTGTAAGTATTAGATTATTCTAATTTAAGAACATCTAATCTTAATCCAACCTATACATACAATAACCATAGATGCAATTTAAACATCTAATACGCATAGCCATTAACTTATGCTTTGGCAAATCAACCATGCAATTATAAAAATATTTATTTATATATTGGCAACTCAACCATGCCTCATTAAGTATATATATTTATACTTTTAATTAGCAACTCATCCATGCTTCTTATGTATGTGTTTTATTCATACAAATATTTAGGTCATATATTTAAGCCTTTGGCAACTCATCCATGCCTACAATTCAATCATGCACCAACCTTAAACTTAACGATGAACTAAATCACATATAGACTTCTCATGCATTTCATAAGCATAACATTTCTTTAATGACCAACCTATCCAGATATACCAAATAAGAATAATTAACATTAATCATCTTAAATGATATATATATATACATACACATATATTATATAATATATAAATATGTATAATACCATCCATAATAATCTTTGATTATTTAAATCATATATATTCATATATATCAATATATATATATACACACACACACACACATCCCTCCATACTTATCCTAAACAATTAAGCCATATATGCACATATATAAATAATTTTATATATATATATATATATATATATATATATATTTATTTATTTCCTTCCATAACAATATATTAATTTAATTATATTTACGCAATTTAAATGCTACTAAATATCGTTAGAATTAGTTTCCCATAAATACTCCATCTCGGTAAATAATTTTCCTAGTAGGATGAAAATCTGATAATGAAATTGGTACCATTGGAAAGAGGACGAAAAATCCTTAAATTTGAGCTCAAGAATGACCCAATTTCGATTTAAGATTACTAAGTTATGACTGTTTCAATTTCAAGTGTTGAAATAAGCCAGCAAGGATTTCCCACGCGCTTACCATGCACTTGCACGCGCTGGATTCAAGCTATATGTGTGCTGGCGCAATCTGATTGGCGGAAGTCTTTTAGCTCCTGTGAGCTCGCCCACACCAGATTGTAGCATTGAGCTCACATGAATGCACCACACTAGATTAGCTCACTTGAGCTCACATGTATGCATCCACACCTAATTATCTCACCTGAGCTCACATGTATACACCCACACCTAATTATGTCACCTGAGCTCACATGTATACACTCATACCAAATCCTTTAACCTGAGCTCATATGTATACATCCACACCAGATCAACTACCCATTAATCAAGACCCATTAGAGGCCCAGATTCCATGCGTACCGTAATAGCATGCGCCGCATCACACCGGATCTTTTTCAGTCACCATCTCAATGCACCAGCGGCCCAGATCTACATGCACACCTATATACTATAGTCGCACCACACTGGATTATTCACCCCTTGTCTAATGCGCTGATATACAGCAGCCTCCAATTCGTATACAGTAAATATATATATAATCCTAAATATATATATTTATATATACAATCCTAAAAATATCAGAAA